>NC_054830.1:98124634-102924634 GCF_018345385.1 Vulpes lagopus
AAAAAATACCCTGCCCTACTTGTAAATATAAAGAGTTTTCCATCGCAGATAAAGTTTTGAGAAAAACACACATATTAAGAAGTCAAGGGTTAAGCCTAATTAATGCTGCTTTATATTTTATTTTTGAACACAGTAAGGATAACGACAGGAAATAGTCATCTTCTTTGCTTATTTCATTTGGGAGAAAGTACATGTACAAACCAGAAGGCGATCAACTACTTTTAATGATCTTAAACATTTTAATGTATGAGGCATGGCCTGGGAAAAGCAAGAATCATATTGAATTAGGAAAAACCAAAGAATACAAAATGTAAATATTGCTAATAGGCCATAAGAAAAGATCAAGACCACAAAAACAGGTTTATTATAAACCTATCAGTTTACATTATAGATCCAGCTCCATGATAATCAAAGAATTATAACTGGTCTTTATGGGGCACTTGGGTGGCTCAGTGGTTGAGCGTCTGCCTTGGGCCCAGGGCATGATCCTGGAGACCAGGATCGAGTCCCACTTCGGGCTCCCTGCATGGAGCCTGCTTCTACCTCTGCCTGTGTCTCTGCCTTTCTCTCTCTGTGGCTCTCATGAATAAATAAATAAAATCTTTAAAAAATACACAAAAACACAGTGTTTATAATTAGAGTAGGTGAAGTACAACAGTGATGAAAGAAATGACTCCTAAACGTCCATGACTTTTTCTGGAAAAAAACAAAACAAAACAAAAAACACAACATAAAACATAAATGGATCTTCAGTGTTTCAGAGAAGTTCTGATTTTCTCTACTCTTATTTTTTAATTGATCAGTTAAACTATATAAACTATATTAACTACACTTGGCTTTTTACATCCTTATGAAGCTTTGCATATAAATGCAGTCCTTACGCAGAAAAGGCCCAGATTATTTTTAAGGCTGGCGATAAAAGGTCCGCCGCCCAATCTAGGTGGTGGAATGGTCTCACCTCCTCAAGAACACAAACCCCTGGGGTTGGAGGAGATCGTATGGACCTCCTCGTTGACCTCTCGCCTGGGTAGCCTGGAATCAAACCTGGGCTGTGCTCTAGCTCACGTCCTCGCTGGGAGGACGTGTTAAAGTCTGAGCCCATCACCTGGTGCTGATGAAATCCGCCTGGGCTGCCCGGACTCGGCACTTCCAGCTCCTTGTTTTCTGTTTCTGGAGCACCGTTCCTGCAGGCTGCCCCTCCGGCGAGAAGTCTCAGGGCATGTTCTGCATCCAGTCTGGAGGTTTGTGTGGAGAAATGTCAAGTTGTTGGCACGTGTCAACAATCCCCACCAAGCCATCAGTACCACGATTTTTCCCATCACAGTGACAGGGCTACCAAACGGGATATGAATGCAGGAAAGGTCTCAATTAAGAGGGAGACCCCTTTGGTGGCGGTAATACAAGAGCGGACAGCGTTGACATTTGTTGAATGATGACTAAGTCAGGCCCTGGACTAACTATTACACTTCTGTTCTCTTTGCTTAGTCCTCAGAAGATTCACAAGAGGGAAGTACTAATAACTCTCTTGTTTTACCTGTGAGAGAATGCAGGCGCCGAGGGATGATGTGCCTCGTTCCAACAAATGGTGGGAAATAGTAGGGTTTAAACAGCATCTGACCATCGGCCCTGAGCTGCTTCTCATATCTCTTAAATCACTGGGTTATCTTTTTTGAATAGTACAGAACTTGAAGACTTTGGAATCCTCTGAACCCCAGAGCTGAACTCGAGGTTGAAGCAACCATTGACCTTCTCTGTTTCGTAGGATTTGTGAGAGGTCTAGTAGTTTGACCGTCCGTTTCAATTTCCAAATTATAAACCTCATAAAGTTTTGAGGAAGGTGGACGTTCAACACTCAATATGGCGCCAGTTATTCTCCCATCAAATTCTTTATTAATTTACCATTAGGCTTATCAATAAAACCCATGGAACGGCAGCCACCTTCAATCAAGAACACATTATTGGGTGAGGGCCAGGGTTCGTGCTGAATGTTTTAGGTACGTCATTTAATTTAATTCTCAATAATAGTCTGGCTATAATTATCCCCGTTTTGCAGATGAAAAAAGAGAGATTCAGAGATTGAGCAATTTACTCCTGATTCACGCAGCTTTGATGTGGGGGACCCAAGCTTAAACCCCAGGTAGGCCCAACGACAAACATCATGATCATTAATTATCTTTTTGTTATATCTTTTAAATTTGAATAACCCAACAGGTAAATAAAAGGTGTTAAGAAGCGTAAACCAGTTTTAAATGGAATCGTTTTTATCGTTCTAAGTAAGAGTACTCACGCCTCCTCGGGGAAGGCCCTTCTGCAAGCGTGGGATTCGGTATTTTGTGGCTCTGGCTAAACCCTGGTCCAGGTAGGTTATCGGGTCTCACTCACAGTGATGTGAGAGATCTGAGGATGGCCTCGGGGTGCTTGTGCCCCTGTGAAAAGCAAGGCACCCAGAATCCCAGCAGCCGGCAGTGCTTTTCATCCTCTACACCTCACGTTCATCCACAGACCAGGAGTGCGCCTCTGCCGCTCACGCTGCCCCGGCCCTGGCCCACAGCTACCTGAGACTCGACAGTATCCTCGTGTATTCACCTGGAGACGTTGGTGGTTAACTCTCGGCCAAGCAGTCTAATTATGATGCAAGTGGGCTTCCAGGCCTCAACAAGTTTTCTTTCACAGTGGGTGCCCTGAGGAGAAAGGAGGGGTTCTTGGTGTGGCCTCATTGTTTAGGCTTGCTCCGCAGGTGCCGTGCTGTGGAACAATGGACTCCATTGATGGGGGTGCTTGGCCCTGCACATGCCAAAGCAGTATGCCAACGCATATTGCTGAGGGCAGGTATGGAAGTCAGCGGTGAGGCATAACCAGGTGGGGGTGAGGATCAAACATGGCCTCCCTCTGCCCACTCGGTCCATCATGGCCGCCCCGGACAGCAGATGCCCCGCAAGCTGACAAAAGGCTGGTCTGTGAGCTTGGACAGATGTCAGTTCTAAAGCTCCGAGATTATGGAACATGCATCCATCCCCAGCGTCTTCCACAGAGTTGAAAACTCTTTAAGTCTTGAATGTGGAAATCTACCTGCCCTTTATTTTTAAAGAAAGTATGTCTGGAGAACTGTCTTTCCTGTCAGAGAGGAAAAAGAGTTACAGAAACTTTCTTGCATTAGTTTAAATTTTTTTGTTACTGGAGGAAATAGAGATGAGAGAGTAAAATATATCATGGAATTTAAAAAAAAAAATCATTACTGTGACTTGAACAAGAAGTCCTCAGTGGCTGATCTCGCGTGGCTGAGCTTTGTCTTCAGGCCTGATTCTTCCAAGCCAAGAGCTCCTAAGCAGAGGCATGGAGACAGGGCAATACATTCGGGAATCTGGCAGGAAGGAACATAAAGATATAGCCCAGCCTCACTCTGAAGCACTTTTGAGAGAGAAATTCCTTTATTCATTCATCCACTTATGAAACATTTATTAATCTCTTAGAATTAATTATGTTTAATTAACGACATTACATAAGCATTCCATCCTTGGACATGAGTTTTCCAGGCTCCTTGGTTTCCGAGTCATGGAAGATAATTCACCTTGAAGCTGAAGCCAAGACGACCACTTCCATTTTCTTAAAAAACTATTGGCAACAACCGTGCGCCAGTACCATGATTTGCACGGAAAACAGAAGAGGAAGCAAAACTGGCTTCCTCCTTCCACAGGTCTTCCTCCTTCCTCGGCACAGGGCTCCTCATGCCCTTTCAGCATTTCCTGGCTGACTAGCCTCCGAAAACAACGCCAGCTCATTGAAATCAAAGAGGTGAGGCACGACCAGCGCCTGGCAGAGAGCCAGACTGAAACTCTCGAAGCCTCACTATGCCCATCTGTAAAATGGGAGCAATGAGACCACCCTTAAATGGTGGTCGTGGGGGGTTAAACGAGATCACGATTGAACATCACCCATCAGGATGCATGGTAGGTACATAGTAGCCCAGAGAGGGTGCCAGTTGTTACCAGTTTTGATTATTTTGCTTCTATCCGTCTTTCTACACCTGAATTTATGGACAGCCCCATGGGCCGAGGCCATACTCAGTGCCCCTCCGAGCTGGTCACGATGAATTTCCAAGCCTGTGAGAAGTGAACTTTGATTTCTTAAAACTCTCAGACTCTCATCTCATTAGCAGCAACTGTAGCCTCTTTTCCTCCCGTGGGCCTTCCTTGGGCATTGTTCACCTCCCGCTATAGGAGCAGGGGACAGGTGGGTGTATGAAGGAGGCGAGTCCCCTGCCCTGATTCCCAAGATCTCCCTCATTCTAAGTCCCTGTTGAGACAGGCTTGTCATTACCTTGAAAAAAGACTTGAAAACCAGCCCCAGGGTCTGGCTCACAAGCGTGGACGTGTGGGCCGCAGGCAGGCTGAGAAAGGGATCCGGATGTCAGGTCTCCCGGGAAAATGTGCCTGGCTGTGTTTGTACTGGCTCCCAGAGAACCCCTCTGACCTGACGTTGTGCTAACCGGGTATTGTGGGAAAGTCCGGCTGACCGCCGGCTTCCTGCAGTTGGCTTCTGATTAGGCCCAAGGAGGAGCCTGAGAATCCGTGTGCAGCTCTGGTCTCCAGGGAGGCCCTCTGTCAGCTCGGGGCCAGCCTCCCTCGCCTGGAGAAGAGGACAGGACCCGGCCCCATCTCAGGAAGGAACATCCTCAAACCCAAAGTTAGACTTTTCGCTTTATGGCTTAACCTGAACCACAGGAGCTGGCCCTCCCCTCGGTCATGGGACCAAGGCCTTTTCTCCAGCCACGGTCACCAAGAACGTAACATAGGCCAACACAGAGCAAAATTTAACTTCTGTATCTTTTTCTTTCTTTTTTTTTTTCTTTACCTAAAACACCTCTGGCCCCCAGACACACTCCCCTCCTCCTCCCTGCCCGCTCCTCCTCGTGGACATTCTGACCAGGTTTCTGATGTCGTTCATTTGAAAGCAGAAATCCCTTCACTGCCTTTTACTTACTGACTTGCCCATGATTTGGTTAAATCTGATAAGACTTAAATGAGTTTTGCTTGGCAGGAGCAAAAGAAGGAGCAGGTCCTAAGGGGGAAAAAACAAAGTAAAGTTTAAACATGTTAACTTAGCTTAGCCTTATCTGACCTCTTGGGACACCCCTGCCCCTCTTCCCGCTCTCCTTCCTGCTCCGAAGGCATGTGCCTTGCAGCTTCTGGCCCTCACGGTGTCCCAGCTGATCCCTCTGCCCCACTCCTGTTCCTTCCTCCTTGCCACTGGCAGTAGTGTGGGGGTTACCAAACTTACCCGCACTAGAGTGGGAATGGTTGACTAGTCCCTGTTCTCTCTGCCATTCCTCTCTACTTCCGTAGAGCTGTTTTCTCATGGGTTAGACTTCATTTAATTTCACGAGTAAGGGGCAGAGGAAGGAGGACTCTGTAGGGGGCAAGACCTAGAGACCCACAGTATGCTCTAGAAAGACAGAACCTGATAGGTTTGGATCTCAGCCACCTGTGTTGAGTCAAGTTGCATAAGCCTTTTGAGCTTTAATATCCCCATCTACAGAGTGAAGATAGTATCTATTTTAGAAATGAGGTAAAGTGTCTACCTTGGTGCTACATGAAAGATACTTTATGTATCATCAATGTGATCCCTGTTATTGGGGCTGCTATCTAGACCTAAGACAAGTCCCAGAGAGGGGTGCATGTTAAGGAGGCCTGCAATGCTGGGAGCCACAGCTGCCTTCTTGTGCCCATGAGGGTTGTGTCCTAAGGCTGCCCCTGGGGAAATAGAGAAGCCAAAGAATGATGAGGAAGAAACAAGGAGCAGCGATGCTGCCATCCTGGCTGGAGTCCATGCCAAGTGACATGTATCATCTGTGGTCACCCGAGCCCACAAGGGTTTCATTCTGGGGAGGGGACAAGAGGCTCAGTGAACCAAGCTTCTTTGGTAATGGGCAGAATTAGCTGCTCTCTGCTGAGGCTGGTGACTCCATCTCTGGGGGGTTCCCAAGTCCCCTGGTGACCCCAGTTTTCACAGGTCATCATGCTACTTCAATGCCCATGATTCTCCACATATCAGAATTTCATGGGGGAATGGGCCTGGCCAGTTTTAAAAGCTCCTCAGGTGAATCTACTGTGCAACCAGTTGAGAATCACTGGCAGAGACCCAGCCCAGTACCATTCCCCCCAGATGGATCCCAAATGATTATGGGAGCTAGCAGACCTGGTATACCAGGGAGGGCTACCCATTAGATATGTTTTCCATGTGAGCTCATTAAATAATGGACTCAGTTACAGACAGACAAACATGTCTTATTTGAATGTGCTGGCCCTGCTTTCACGTTAGCATTTTGTTGGGTTGTGATTCACTTCTCACCCTTTGTGAGGACAAATAGTTTTTGCCCCAACCAGGCAGGCCTGAGAGCTTGTGAGCAGTACATTCACAGGCATGCCAGGGAGACCCAGGTCATTTTCAAATCCTGGCTCTGCTACTTCTTGGTCAATGACCTAGAGTGATGCATTAAGTAAATGACTTGGATAATCTTACCATTACTGGTGAATCTTTAGGTGTCTTGAGTTGAAATTCCCATATAATCTCCTTCCTTTCTCTTCACTCTGTGTAATTAATGCCCTCTCTTAGAGTTGAACCTTGTCTTGGCCTCTAGATATTTAGGTGAGTACATGACAAGTGCTTAGAAAAGCATCAACGCACATGAGCACTCAATAAACATTGGTTATTAGAGATGTTAGAGTGTGACAGGAATCTGAAAATCTGTCCAAAATTCTTGTTCACATATGGTCCCAAATTAGATACAATGGATCGGTGATTTAGGCATTCAAAAGCCTACCATGGTGGCTCCTGACGGTTTCTCATAAACGAAGACACTAAACTTCACAGGAATTGCAGACTTTTATTTTTTATTTATTTTATTTTTGTAAATATTTTATTTATTTATTCATGAGAGACACACAGAGAGAGAGGTAGAGACAAAGGCAGAGGGAGAAGCAAGCTCCCTGTGGGGAGCACCAACTGGGACTCGATCCCCAGACGGGGAACACTCCCTGAACCAAAGGCAGGCGCTCAACTGCTGAGCCATCCAGGCATCCCAGAATTGCAGACTTTTAGAGGAAACTACTGGAAAAAGAGCGAGCAAGAAAATGAATGCAACTTTTTTTGGATTATGTAGAATTAATCCCCTTTTGATTTATAATAGAATTTTATCATTAGACTTTTGCAAAGTATTTTATTTTGTGAAGGTCTAACAAATCCAGGAAAACATCTGAATTACAGTATGCTAAAATCTGATTTTTTTTTTTACTTGATTTCTATTGAGATCATCACTACAATTTACCTATGCATTCAGTCTTGACTGCCCACTATGTATCAGGTACTTGTAAGATTCTGGAGGTTCATATATGAATAAGTTTACAGTTCTTGGCTCATAGACATACATAAGCAAAATGAATAAACAATATTACAATGTTGTCAAACAGAGACCTAAATAAAGTGCAGAGGGTGATAAATTCTCTTGGGCCAGTTGAGTTTGGGCAATAAAGGGGTAAAGACATCTGACTTGAGGAAAGCTTTCAGAAGGAGTTGGTATTTGAGTGGGGCTTTAACGGATAATGTTTTAGGGCACCTGTTTGGCTCAGTCAGTTGGGCGACTGACTCTTGATTTTGGCTTGGGTCATAATCTTGGGGTTGTGGGATGAAGCGTGGCATAGGGCTCTGCGCTCAGGGAGGAGTCTGCTTAAGATTCTCCCTCTCCCTCTACCTCCCCTGCCCCCATGATCTCTCCCTCTCTCTCTCTCTCTCTCTCTCTCTCTCTCTCTCAGGAATTAATAAACAAACCTTAAAAACAACAGATACTGTTTTGCCAGGTAGGGAACAGGGGAAGGTCATTTTAGGTGATGGTAGAAAGTGATCCAAAGCAGTGGAATGTAGCAATGTCCTGGACACCAGTGTGACCAGTATGTTCTGGGAAGATTGAGTTATCCAGTGAGTTTTCTGGTTGATGCTTTAGGTACATGGGGATAGTTTATGGGGAGATATCCTGCAAGTCTTAGGCTCCAACCAAGGTATATAAAGCTATTTTATTGCTTTCTTAGGGCAGTTGTGACTATATACTGAAATTCAGACTTTATGACTCAGGAAATGGGGAAACACAGATTCTGGAGAATAGAGGGAACCATAATTAGAAAAATAAAGAAATCACTTGGCACAGTCAAACCATTAAAGCTTGTCTCTGTGATAGTGACTTCTCACCCCATCTGTCCTCACACCCCCCAGGTCCCTTGTTTTCCAAATTGGAATCTTTACATTCTTTGTAAGAATCATGAACTATTTTTAATATTTCAATCAGCTCAAGAAAATTAAGTGTTGCCTATAAGATTAAAACCAACCTTCTCATCAAGACAGCAAGACTCTTCTTTTAGCTATGACTCCTCAGTAGGGACCTTTGGCCACCAACTTTCGGGGGGAGGTCTTCTCAGAGAGCCTACATATCATGGGGGTTAGAAATATGGGTTTTGGAGGCAGACAGCCTCAAATTTGAGCACTGGCTCCATCACTTACTTATAAACTATGTGATGTGGGCCAACTGATTTAATCTCCTTAAGCATCACTTTCTTTGGTTAACTAATAGGGCTTTTTGGATGTCTGTAAGTATGTATAGAGCTTGTTCTGCCTACAGGATTAGGAACGCTGCCAGGTAAATCACAGTCTGCTATGCATCCCTCAGCATCATTTGTCCCAACTGGTGAGAAACACACAGGACAAGATGGTTGCTATTTGGGGTCTCTATTGAGAGTCTCTGAGGTCAGCTGCTTCTAGCACTTAATGGCCAAGCTCTTGGCACTCCAGTTTGCCACCGTGTCTGCTGATGGCTTTGTCTGAGTGCCTCTAAGATCCCAATCGATCTCCTTTTTGCACAGTGCCTTGCTGAGTGGATTTCCTGAGCCTGGGTGTTTGCCTCTGTCTTGCAAAAGCCAGAGGGAAATATTCTCAGTGCTATTCTGCACCCAGCTCATTAGTCAACTTCAGGACTTCAAAAGACATGCTCTGTTTAAGTTTGCTGCTTTCTATACCTGACACATATATAAATGTGTTCAATGCACACTTCCTGTGCTTTGGCATGGCTTTAGAGGGGGCCTAATGGGGACCCAGTGCTTTCATGCTCTTTAGTCCATATTGCTTAAGAGAACTGATACAAAGGCTAAGCAAAGAAGTGGTAGGTAGGGGTGGCATGCAATGTTACAATCATATGGCAAGTCTGAAAATGATCTCAAAGTTAATGACCCTAAATGGCCTTTTCATATACAAGCCCTCTTGAAAATGGTTTAACAGTTAACTTTCTAGAATCATTGACAACTCATATCTAACACTGCTCATTGTATAGTTCTGGGCAAACATAACATGATTCTCTTTGGATAACAGCCTGTGTACTTTACTGTTCATATACACTTTCCAAAATTTTCAGGTCTGGAAACACATAAAAAAAGTCAGGAAATCTCACCTGAACACACTTTCATGGGCAGACTCCTGGCCAATAATACTTCCTGTTATATAGGAAATACTCCTAATCTTAGCTACATTTATAGTACTTTGGCTTTTCTACTGTCTAGTTATGAATCCAGTTTGGTTGCTTGTAACAGAAATGAAAAAGTGAAACACAGAAGTGACTTGAAGGTATCAGGAGTTTATTTTTTTCTCTTGTAAAATACATTTGGGGAAGGGTACTCAACCTGGTATGGAAGCTCCCTAGTACCATCAAAGACTTGGGATCCCTCTGGCTTTGTGCTCCACCATCTCTAGGGTATAACTATTGATCTTATGCTCTCAAGATGACTGCTGGAATGCCAGCCATCGAGTCCAAGTTCAGACTGAGAAAACTAGATGCATAAAGGGCAGTATATGTGTGGGAAGCCTTGTTTTAACAGATTTTCTGAAGTTTCTCTCTGTCATTTCCATTCACTTCCCAACAATCATAATGCTTTCACATGATATCCTTTGTAAGGGATGTTGTAAGGGACGTTGGATGCATATTCAAATGGGCCCATTTCCTTCCTTAATAAAATTTGTATTTGTTCATAGGGAGAGAATGTCTGTTTGATAGGCAAGTAGCAGTCTCCGACGCAACAACCATCTTAGCTAGAATTTTCACTGATTCTTTGGTTAAAAAGTCATAAGGGGAAAATGGAAAAGTTAGTTAATCTTCTAATTATAAGCAGATTTAAAATATTTTGTAATAATAAAGAACCAATTAACCATACTTCAATCTACAACAATACATTTGAGAAGACATGTATTGGCCTTTCTTTGGTTTCCACACTCTCCTGAGCTCTTGTAATCCCCTGCCCATGGGGTCTCATTGATTCATTTGTTCTCTTACAGATTTTCAGTGGAAGTCTGATCATGTTTTTATCTTATTATAAGGAAGAAAGACATTTGGATGGGAAGATATTATGCAAGCATTAGGCCCCAAGCACAATGTCTAAATTCATTGTATTGTTTGCCGATACTGATGGCAGTAAGCTCAGTGGTGAAAAAGAAACAGGATGACTTGGGAGGAAAAGTCCAGAAGGGTGTAGTGCATTGCTTTTCAATGATCTTTAATAATAGAATTGTTTCTTCAACTGAAATCATCCCGAGGATGTTTCACGATATAACAGCATTTACCACGATGCGTTCTGCAGAGGGAAGCCACTGCTAGTGAAAACTGACCATCTCAGAGCATCTATTACCTGCAAAGCAGCATGAGAATTGCTCTTCCTTAGTTTATTTCCTTTAAATTACACAGCACTCATCGGGGGAGATCTTGCTTCCTCCCTTATAGAAGAACCTAAATCAAGTGTGTCCTTGATTTGAACTTGTATCTTCTCTCATTAATGTTTGCATTGAGTCGAACTTGGATTAGGTATTATATTAAAAACCCGGAATTCCAAACCCGATAAGGCCCGGGACCTGCCCTAAAGAGCTGTAGTGACTAACGCTGGTGAGTCCCAGGGTTCTTTTCTCAACACCCGTAGTAGTTCTCAATCTTTGTTATGCATTAGAATTAATCTCAAGGAAGGAGGCAGTTGATTGAAACACAAATGCTGTGGCTCCCTTCCTGCTCCAGAGATCTTCATGTGGCAGATCTGGGCTGGATTCCAGGCATCTGCATTTTAAACTCCCCCCCACCCCCAGCTTGCTCCGTGGCCCCAAGGCTGAGGGATGACAGCTTTACCCCTACTGGGGTTACCAATGTGCGCGCCCGCCTTCCCAACCAGACCACCGCCTCTGGCTGAGTGGACACCAGCCCTCTTTTGCTCCTCCTACATTTGGTAGAGGATGGGTGCTCAAAATTATTTGCAGATTAAAATGTAAAAAGCAAACAGAACTCGTGTTGAGTTGAAGCGAGGAATTCACTCACACCCCCGAAAACCCGAGTTTGTAACGGCACACACAAGAGGGGAGGGTTTGTTCCAAGGGGGAAATCCCTGTGAGCAGTTCAGGGTCCAGCTGTGGTGGCCCACAAGCAGCCTCTATCTTGTCTCCCTGCCCTTCACTCCTCTCTGGCTGATTTATTTTCATCCAGGCGCTTAACACCTGCCTGCCCTGTACGGCTCACCTCCCCCCCCCCCCACAACCCCTAGCAGAGGTTCCTCCAGAGTGGGGATCGGGCCCACTGTTGGCTCCTCTGCCGCCAGCGCCTCCAACAGCCCCTGGCACGCCATGAAGGGAATGAACAAAGAATTATGTGATGGCCCGAGTCACAGCAGGAAGGAGGGAGGTTAGAGGGGATACAGGCCAGTCTTGAGTATTGCAGGGCTCAGGAGGCAAAATGCTAAGTTACTCCAACACTTAATTAGCTATTTTTATTAAGTGTCCCAGCCTCCTTCGGCTAATGGGTGTTTTGCTCCTTTTATCTCAAGAAAGATGGCAGAAGTTTGTGTCTTTTGGCTTTGATCACATTATTTCTGGGTTTTGTTACTTAATAAGGCAGAAGTTTAAATTAACATCATTCTCCGCTGCCTGTTTTGGGGTTAGCTGTACAGTATGGAGTGGTTTTGGCAGTTTTTCAATGGAGGAAAGAAAAGGAAACCTCTGTTTGGGAGCTGTGGGGAGGAAGGGGGGAGAGCCATTTACCTGAGCCCCTGGGGGCTCCATCTGCTTCCCAGAAAAGCTTTGCCGTGAAATCAAGTCACTTGACCCTCCTAGGGGCTACAGTTTGGGGGCAGGTAGAAGGGGGGGCAGGGCCAGATGCAGCCTGCAGTTGGCAGGGGGGCAAAGAGGAAGCACCAGAAGGCGAGGTCACGGTCGCTGCCATGTTCCGGGCTCTCTCGTACTTTCCAATGTGGTCAAAGAGGCTGGCCAACTGAGCAAAAGCCACCTCCGCAAGTTCTCCTTAAAATGTGACTTTGCCTGGGCTCTGATGTGAGGTCCATACCAACAGGGTGGACATTTGTTTATTTTCCCCCATCCATTCACCCACTGCGAGGAGAGCTTGATGGTTTTCAGAGCACCGCGACGCTCGCTTGCTGCACATTTGGGTCACTTCAGCCAAAGGTTTGTTGCTGTATTAATTGGCCCCAAAGAAAACATTGCCTTCACTCAGACTGTTTGAATACCTCTTATTGAATCATAGGCTTGACTCAAGTGTTATTAATTCAAGAATCAAAATGCCTTTTGTCCATATCAGATAAACGTTGCCATAGCAAGTGGAGTGTAAACAGATCCGTTCAAGCCACAACAACCTATAGAAGCCCACAGACAAAGGAGGACCCGTCTCGCCTTCACAGAAACCCTGAAGTTGCATTAACTGTCACCCGTTAGCCTGGTGTACTGCCACATGACCCATGTGCTGACGAATGGATCCTGGGACCCACCGATCCAGGGAGAAGCCTTTATCGTTAGTGGGTTTTATCAAATTTGAACAGCCAGTGGAACATCTGGCTTTAATACTGATAGAAAACTGTAGGATTGGGGCTGTTCTCTGGCCTTGCATACTTTCCATCCTCTGTATCAGCGTCTGTTGTCAGTGATTTGATGAAGTTAAATTGACTGCATTTGACTCTTTGAGCATAAGAAAAATTGCAGAATGCATGCTCCCCTCTCTCAGCCTTTTGGAACATTCAGAATAAGTATGCAGTGGGTTGGTTTGGGTCATGAGCAGGAGAATTTAAGGAGGAAAGGGAATAAACAAGAACCTTCCAAAGCCTCATCTCAGATGAGCACCCCTTTCACCCCACAATCAAAGAGGGTGTATAGTTAAGCAGCACGGGTGATGTCACTGAACCAGTACCAACCTGGTGCGATTGCAGCCAGAAGAAAAAAAAAATCATAATGGCAAGAGAGGGGCCCATGAGTGAAATGAGTTTGCAGGGTCTTTTGATGTCAGCCTTCCCCGGAGGACCTTGTCAATCTCCCGACCCTGTGCAAGGGGGTGTTGTCTGGCACAACTGGCGATCGCGGCGCAGAAAATGACAAGACCCAAGTGAGGATGGAGATTGAATTCACACCTCATCACATCCATAAAGGGCAATGTTTCAAGGTCAGCGTTTAGGTGAGTTAAAGGCACTGTGTCTGGCCGAGGGCCTCTGTGGCCCGTGCTCCAGGCCGGCTGCCGGGTTTGGGTGCCTACTGTGTTTCTTGAAAGATGCCTCCCTGACTTCTGAGAGGGGAAAATTGAAACAGTGATTGCAAGTACGTCAGTGATGGGAAAACAGGTTTGGAGAAGACCAAATTATTCTCATCTGGGGGCGAGAGGTTTCCCTTGGTATTTTCTCCTGAGCATTGCTACAGGCCGCACACCAAGCGGTCTCGGGGCTCCCAGCTGCTGTCCGACGGGGCAGCACCGCCTGCCCCCTGGGAAGGACACATGTATGCGTTTTGGTCGCAGAATGCCCTGCCATGTCAGGGGACACCTGCACGTGAAGGTCACCCAACCTGCCTGCTTCACCTCCACGATGAGCCCAGGAGGGCCCGAGAGGTAGTGAGCTTCCCAGTGTCAAGGGGAGAGCAGGAGGCTGCGACAGGAGCCCAAGCACCCTTTCCTAATTCCTAGCTCGGTGCTCCGCTGCCCTCCACAAACAATCACTCATTGGACACCTGTACATGCCTGGTACCGTGCGTGTTGTGGAGCAGGAAGCACACATAGCACAGGCGATGGTAACATACAAGGTTTACCTCCAGGCAGGATCGTTCCCATTTCGTGGATGATTAAAATGAGGCATAGGGTGGAAGGTACAGTGGCTCTGTGAGCACCAGAAAGGGAGCAGGTGGTTCCCTGGGGGGACCTGGGAAAGGCCGACCGCAGAGCTGTTTAAGTTGCTTCTCAGAAAATGGCTAGGATGGATGGGAAGAAGCTGAAAGGGAGCAGGGTTTCATGTTGAGAAATAGCATGAAGAATGTCATGGATTCTGGAAGCCCACATTAATAAAGATTTGAGTGTTGTTGTTGTTGTTGTTGTTTTTTAAAGTGAACAGCCTGAGTCTATTTTCTTTCCAAGTATTTCTACAAGATCTAACCCAAAGAAGTTGAAATTTATTATCCTGGAAGTTTCTTCTCATTCTATATAATTGAACTTGATTTCTCTGCTTTGGAGAAGCAAAGCAAACAAAATGAAATAAGACCCACGATAGTAAAAATAGGTTTTGTGTCTATATTTGTGAATAAACTAGACAATTTCAATATAATAACACAAGAAAACAATTAAAAAGTAAGTGAGAAAATTAGGATGAGGAAAAGAAAGAATAAAAAAGGGCAGCTCCGGTAGCGTAGCGGTTTAGCGCCGCTTTCAGCCCAGGGTGTGATCCTGGAGACCTGGGATGGAGTCCCACGTCAGGCTCCCAGCATGGAGCCTGCTTCTCTCTGTCTCTGTCTCTGTCTCTCTCTCAAATAAATAAATAAATAAATAAATAAATAAATAAACTTAAAAAAAAAGAAAGAATAAAAAAATTAGGTGAAATAATAGAAGAGTAGAACAATGGTTTTTAGGAAGATTAATTCAAAAGTCCTAATAATTTTTGTCCAAATGAAGCCTTTCTTAGAAGAGTAACAGATAAAGAGTACCTGAGTGGCTCAGTTGATTAAGCATCTGACTCCTGATGTCCACTCAGGTCAAGATTTCAGGGTCATGAGATCAAGCCCTGGCTCTGGCTCTGCACTGGGTATAGAGTCTGCTGGAGCTTCTCTCTTTCTCTCTCCTTCTGTCCATCCCTCTACTCCACACACCGTGCATGTGCATTCTCTCACTCTCACTCTCTCTCGAAAAAAAAAGCGTAATAATAAAATAAATAAAAAATAAAAAACCAACAGAGAAGAGAGAACGGGAGCCTCCTCCCTCAGCCTAATCTTCACACCAACACACACATGCACACATGCATGCATGCACACATCCAGGTACCTGGAGAGGCTGCATGCAAGCCCCCTGGCTCCTAGATTAGAGTACGCACTCAGTGGTGAGCTTGAGGTGCTGTTTTTCCAGTGTTGTAGCCCTATGTATGTGCATCGCTTTCCTCCTAACTACACTGGACACCCTCATTGTCACTCCAATGCCTCCACGAGTGTGAGAGTACATGCACATGCGTGTGTGTGCACACACATTTGTGCACACACATACACTTGCGCTCTGTAATTTATTGACCATGATTAGTACTGCTTCCATGATTCCTTTTCTACCTTCTGGCATAAAAATAAATATCATGAAGAGTGAATGAATTCATCCCAAAAATAATTAGTAATTTCCACGTGTCCTGTTCCAGGATTCAATGAGGATAATTCATTTTATATCTTATAATGAGGGGGAGTCTAGTTTGGCATTTCTGAAACCTCATTATTCTACAGTCAAAAAGTTTGGGCAACACCCTGTTGCAGACTGAATGTGCCCCCTGAGAAACTCATGTTGAAGCCCTAACCCCCAGTGGGATGGTATAAGAAGGTGAGGCCTTTGGGAGATAATGGGGTTTCATGAGAACATGAGCATGGAGACCCCATAATGGTATTAGTGTCCTAAAGAAGAAGAGAAAGAGACACCAGAGTCTCTCTCTCCTTGATGTGGGGACACAGCAAGATGGTAGCCAGTTGCAAGCTAGGAAGAGAGCTCTCACCAAAATCCAATCATGCTGGAACCCTGATCTTAGACTCCTAGCATCCAAAACTATGAGAAATACATTTCTCTTGTTTAAGCCCCCTCCTATCCTATGGTTGTCCTGTTATGGCAACCTCAGCTAAGATACCCCCCGTCATCCATTCCTGTCTTTGAGCTCCATAAACACAGAAAATCAAAGACTCCCAGTCTTAAAGAATCTGGAGATTTTTGTCCAAATGAAGCTTTCTTTAAAAATGATTTTATTTTTTAAAATATTTATTTATTTATTTATTTTAGGGAGAGAGAGAGAGAAAGTGAGGAGGGACAGAAGGAGAGGGACAAGCAGACTCCCTCCTGAGCATGGTGCCAGGTGTGAGCTCAATCTCATGACCTAAGCCCAAATCAAAAGTTGGATGCCCAACTAACTGAGCTACCCAGATGCCTCTTAAGATTTTATTTTATTTATTTATTTTTATTTTTAAAAGATTTTATTTATTTATTCGTGAGACACACACACACACACACACACACACACAGAGATAGAGACAGAGACACAGGCAGAGGGAGAATCAGGCTCCATGGAGGGAGCCCGTTGTGGGACTCGATGCGGGGACTCCAGGGTCATGCCCTGAGCCAATGTCAGGTGCTAAACCGCTGAGCCACCCAGGATGCCCAGATTTTATTTTTAAGTAATCTCTACACCCAATGTAGAGCTCAAACTCACAACCCTGAGATCAAGAGTCCCATGCTCCACTGATTTAGCCTGCCAGGGGCCCCTCCCTGTTCAAGCTTTTTAAACTCTGTATTTCCAAACTCATTCTAAAGAAAACCCTGATTTTTCCCTCCCCATAGACTAGCAGTTACCTCGCGGAAAACCAGGATTCTGTAGAGTCCACTGGGTGGTTACTTATCATCGGACACTTTGAGAAAAGAATGGAGCCTACAATTGAGCTCCAGAGCCTGAACTCCACACCCAGCATGGCCCAGGGACATTATTCTTAATGACTTTTGGTTCCTTGCCTCTCTCTGTCTCAGTGTTTCCATCTGAAAACTGGGAAATTGCTCCCGTTTAGTACACCATAAGGAAATTTCGGAAATAGCCTACCACTCATGGGAGAGATGTGCTATTCTATCCAGAGGCATCTTAGTGTCTTGAATTTGGTTCAGGGGGTGAATGTTTATATATAATCATCGTAGTGATATTTTATCCTCTTCAGGAAGAAGAAAGTGGTTGAGTGTTGCTTTGTGTCTACATGAAATGTCTTGGTTATGATCACTTTTATTTTTTTAATCAATAAACTAGAGGAAAGGGAAATGGAACTTTATTTAGTTATTGAAGTTCCTAATTAGGTTCTTAATGGCAGAAACATCTCACAATGTTCCAGAGTTTCACTTGGCACAGAGGCAGGTCACTCGAACTCTTTTTTTAAATGTTAGGTCAAGATATTGGGTTGGACACCTCAGGAAAACAAACTTCCTTATGAGAGCTCAGAGCTAGAAAAACAAGGAGAAAAGGCACTCCCTGTGGAACTCTGGTGTAGGCATTTCCTATGGGAGCTGAGATTCGCGGAAAAAAAATAGAAGGTAGCAAGTTTTGGCAGTCTATACACCAAAGAGGGCGGACCCATGTAAAAGTTGTGCTCTTCAACAACTAAAAGAGAGGTTCGAAGCATAGGTAAAGGTCCTGGGTTAATCTGCTTTACCAAACGCTGCAAGTTAGAGGACTCTTCCTGATTTCTGTGCCTCCGTTGGGTACCATAATTTAATCTAGTTGGTGGCACCAGACGCTGGTAACCGCAGCCAGCCATTATGGGCAGGGGTTCCAAACATATGGCCTGTGCATTGCATCCCCATCTTCTTCCCTCCATGAATTATTTTTATATTGGATGCCAACCTCGAAAATGCATGAATCTTGCTGCACACTGCCAGCCTGTTACCAGCCAGCCCCCCTCCTTCCCCTCCCCCGCCACATCAAGGCTCCCCTTACCCTCCGAGGCCAGATTCGCGCGCTGAGCACCAGCCAGGCGGCTCCCAAGTGCGGGCTGCTGGCACCAGAGGCCCACCCTTTCCATCTCTAACTGAAACCCACCGCCCAGCGCACCCCGGGTCCCCCCAACAATTGTGCTCGCTTTCCCCGGTGCAGCTCTCTGCTGGGCTGCTGTTAGAGCCACACGGTGACCTGCAGATCTAAGGGAAAAAACAGATGTCCCAATAAATTTTTGTCAAAACGTAATTACCTCGGGATTAGAAAACCACATGGGGGTGGGGAGGGAAAGGAACAGATGTATTACTTTCAAATATGCAATCATTATTCCGCAGAAGTTTAAATAATCAAGGGGTTTAAGTGATGCCAGTTGAGAGTGTCCCCCCCCTCCCTGTAGCTTGGTCCCCTCCCTTTACCTTCAGCTCTGGGCGGCTTGGGAGCCTCTCCTGTTCATTTTGCACTTAATGGTGCTCCGAGCAGGAGGGAAGCATGTTGCACAAAAGTATCATCCTGAGTGCTTTTTCATAAATAAATCTCGGCAAATATGACAGGCTATCTTTCCCCCAGGAACCTGGCCAAGTCTTTTCTTCCTCTCCCGCCGACACAAAATGATAAACTATGAATTTTCCCAGTAACCATAAAAGATTCTCAGTTTCGTGATTTGAACTGTGAAGGTGCAGGTCAAGGTAGTATATCTAACAGGAATTCTTGCGGGGAAAATCCTTTTTCTGTTTTCTGTTTTCACATTTTGTCAAGTTGAAGGGAGCGCTGGGTCCCGATTGAAGATTCATTGGGTTGTTAGCTGGTTGTCACGGGCCTCTTAAGGTGAGATGTTAATCTCTTTTAAGTCTGCGCCTAGGGCCTAAATGAGGGAGCCCAGTGGATGGGGAGCCGGAGGCCCCAAGAGGTCTAAGTTCAAGGATCCGTTGTGACTGCAGGTCGGTTGGTGGCTTGCATCCCTGTTGGAAGGAGGGTGGTGAGATCTTAAAGTCAGGGCCCTCCAGCGTGTCCTCAAAACAACTGTCCCTGGAGCAGGGGCTGAGCAACTCCTTTGCGCTCTTGGATTATGAAAATTCTAGGGACGATTTTATGGCTTTCATCTTTATAGAAAAAACGGTTATTACCTATAACATGTAAATTGGTATTCAGAATAGTTACCAGTTATCAAGAGTCTGCTCGAGCAGAGGTGGTGCAAGTCCTTTACGTGTAAACTCCCGATTCTCCCAGAGGGCTTGCAAAGGAGACCCTGTGCCTCCACTTTAGAGATGGGGTAATTGGGGTACAAATCGGTTAGATAACATGTCATATTCCCAAAGCTGCTAAGTGACAGAACCCAGATTTGAATCTATGTGTAAACGTCTAAAAAGACTTCATCGATCCATTGTCTTGTTAGGCCTCAGGCATCTTGACCTTGCATATAGCATAATTAAATATGCTCTGGAAATGGAAATAAACTGAAGAACAGTTCATGTTATGCCAACCTGGCCACGATTTACACATTTTCCACGTGAAGAACTCATTTGTTTTTTTTGTTTGTTTGTTTGTTTTTGAAGAACTCATTTGTAGTAGAGCTATTATATGTCCCATTGCTGACAGTTGACTAATTATATGTTGGGCTTGTGGTATCTTACAATTCTTGCCCATTACAAGTAGCCCAAAGCTAACTGCACATCCTTAGACATGAAAGAGTTAAAAAGGAAATCCTCAGCAAGCCAGTAGGCAGAGGAGTGTTGATTCCAGCTGCTTCAGGGGGATATCTGATAGAGGGAGTCAGTCAGGAAACAGCCACAGGAAAAGGAATTTTGAAAAATGGGGGTGTCTTCCTGTTAGCCATCAACCTGAAAGTAGTCTTTCCCTACTTAAATACAGAGTTTTATAAAACTCCAGGCAGCATGGATAAAGGGGCATAATGCAGAGAGAAGTAAAAGAACCCATTTACCCTGGATGAAGTGGCCCCTTTGGAGATTCTAGCAAGATGTAGATTCACAAATTAGCAAATAGGGGAAATCACAGTCCTTGTAGTTGGGGTGGGGGTAAAAATCTGAAATTGGTTAATAGCCCTTATTTCAAGAAAGGAGGAGTCCAGTATGAAACTTTGCCACAAAGTTGACCAAAGGGCAATGTACAACTATCAACATGAATAAAAGGAGAGAGCCTTGGCTAGTACTGGGATAAGACCTGCTCACTGACAAAGACTCTTGTGGATCAGACTGAGTTGTCTTTTTTTTTTTTTTTAAGATTTATTTATTTATTCATGAGAGACACAGACTGAGAGAGGCAGAGACACAGGTAGAGGGAGAAGCAGGCTCCATGCAGGGAGCCCCATGCTAGACTCGATCCCGGATCCTGGGATCACAACCTGAGCCGAAGGCAGGCGCCCAACTGCTGAGCCACCCAAGCGTCCCAGACCGAGCTGTCTTTTGGACTAGGCCTTGACAGTGGGCTCTGTCCTTGCTTTGTTTGGTCCAGTTTTAGGAAGATTCCTGCTCAGACCATTAAGGAAAATCTCCTACCATTGATATGAGGTTACCTTCAATATCTGATGAAATTCCTCATCTCCCACCATAGTTATCATTACTCTGCCTGCCTTTAGCAATGGGGGGGAGGATGTGGTGGGGCAAGAGTCCTGATGAGTAGATCTTGCAAGAATCCCCCAGCCTCAGTGTTTCCTCTTAATAATTTTATATCCACTGCCCCCACCCTGCCCCTTGGCTATCAAACTCCACTTGTCCTTGTATGTGGAGCATCCTCCCCATCCCCACACCTCATGTCAAACCCCCACTGAAGTATTTTCTCTTGAAATCTTTCCTGGAAGTCTTCCTTATGGTCTTTAATGAGTATCTGAAGAATGAATTTTTAATTAGTTCCTTAGAATTATAAGTTGTATAGGGAAATGGAAAGTAAAAGGCATTCAGCATAGAAGATTCAGCTTGTGTAAAATTTTCCTCCAGCCAAACATTAACACTAAAGTATTTCTCATCAATGTCTGGATTAGTCTGCCTCTTATAGGATCCAGCAGTAACATGCAAAATTCAATAGGAATTGATTGCAAAATTAAATTAAAAACTTTGCAAGTAGGTATTGGATGTCATGAATGTAATGTTGAAGAATCACTCTAATCACAACATTTGAGCATCACACAGCTTTAGATCAGTTAACATTTGAAGAAAATAGAAAATTAGCAAAAAGGTGATATAGTAGGTATGTTGGAAAACAATTACTCAAATGTCAAAGGGATAAGAGAAGCTCTTAGAAGAATCGATGAAGCTCCTTCATGTTTTTCTATTAATGACTCTCCTTATGATCATTTCACTAAAGTCAAATGTGAAGGAAAGGATGTTATAACAAGTAACTACACAATTTTGTTGAGAAATGATGCTCTGGAACTCCAATAAGAGTTGATCCTTTAAGAATTAACAGAGCAGGGGCTCTAGGGTGGCTCAGTTGGTTGGGTGTCTGACTCTTGATTTTTGGCTCAGGTCGTAATCTTGGGGTCATAGGATCAAGCCCCACATGGGGCTCCATGCTCAGCGGAGAGTCTGCTTCAGGATTCTCTCTCTCCTTCTCTCTCTCTCTGGCTGTCTCTCTCCCACACTCAGTCTCTCTCTCTCAAATAAATAAATAAAGCTTTAAAAAAGACTTAACAGATCATTAACTGAACTGAGACAAACTTCTCTTCATAATTTTAAATTTCAGTCTGTCCTTGTTTGCGGTGTAATTTATTTTCAGTGAATTTTCCACTGTAAAGTATTCTCACATAATGAGACACATATATTTTAGCTGGCTATGATTCGTTCTTTAGTGTGGCATCATCAGCCTTTGTCAATTGGTCCTTTCTGTTGCTTTTATGAAGGCATAAGTTAAAATAATTCCTTCATGTATTCTTAAGAAGGACTTGAATACAAAATTAAATTGGATACTTATTGGGCACCTGGGTGGCTCAGTGGTTGAACGTCTGCCTTTGGGTCAGGTCATGATCCCTGGGTCCTAGGATTGAGTCCCATATTGGGACCCCCATAGGGAGCTTGTTTCTCCCTCTGTCTATGTCTCTGCTTCTCTCTCTGTGCCTCTCATGAATAAATTAAATAAAATCTTTAAAAAAACTGGATACTTGTAGAGAAGTCTTGAGTGATTTCCAGGGAATTCAGAGAAAAAAAGATAAAGAGATGAAAACAACTAAAGCAGATATGAAAGACATAGAAGACAAGGAAGACAATTCAGCAAAGCGCTGTCTCTGTTTCTAAAGTTGAGAACACGGCAAATGGAAAAGTGTTTATAAATGTAATAAAAGAATATTTCTTCTAAAGAGCATCCCGTTTGTCAACAGAAATTTGGTGTCACATGTAATATGACAATTTGAAAGCAGTGGATAAGAATCTATCGACCTTGGGGGAAAGAATCTTATCAGGCCGGATGTTGTCATTCAGATATAAAGATTAGTCCAGACATCCTCAAGTATGAACAAAGTCAGTAGACATAAGACCCAACAGTCCTTTTTGAAAAAAGTACTTGCTAGAAAATCACTCCAAACAAGATGAGTCAAACTAAAGAATTTGGGAATAAACAAGCTATGGTGAAAAATGGCGATAAACACTGCGTTTATCTAAATATGAAGCTGAGACGAGCCAGACAAGAGAACAGCAGTCACAGAAAGGAGTATGGACGTTTTAGACACTGACCCAGTACAAGAAGAAAAGCAGCAAAATATTAAGTGACAGAATAATGGGAGGTGAGAGGAAGTATACAGTGATGATACAACTCACTTTAGGTCTCAAAGCAGAGTTGACTGACATGGTCTACAATGGAAATCTATAGTTGTTAAAAGGGTCCCAAAGTCTTCATCATTCAAACATCTCTTCTGTTTGTCTCAGAGGACTCTATTAGCAATTATATCGCTTGTGGTAAAGACATATTTCATCTGATGGTCTGCAGGTGATTTTATTTCACTATCGATACGTGGGATAATGTTAATGGATGGTCCAATCCCCCTCCTATGGGTAACTACAATTGAGTGCATGAGAACATTACACACCACTCCAGACCCCTGCCACTGAGAGGAACATTCAGGTCAGAGATGAATCCAGCTCTGGTTCACACTGGTTAACTACCTCAAATAAACTTTTAGTTACAAGAAGAGGCACGAAAACTCAACTCTATCCTGTCTGCTGTCTTTCTCTGCTATTCCTTAACTGATGTCTAATGAAGTCCAGTTTAGTCAAGGATACAAACAAAGGGAATTTAATCTATATATTTTGGGGTTGATCCTTTGACACTTAAGGCCTCAAGCAGAATCCACCAGCTATTTTTAAGACTGCGCTAACAAACTCCTAGAGCTTTTTCAAAAATAACATTCACATTACATTTTCTAAGTGGTACCATAGATGAGTATGAAAGGACATGTGTTTGGATCAATACTTTGTTCTAGACCACTTGAGAAATTTTCAGCTTTGAGCAATGAAGGCTCAAAAAATATACTGGGTCTGCTTTTTCCTTCTAAAATCTTTTCCAAAAAGCACACTTTCTTGCCCCTTTACTTTGCCAGAGTCTGATTTTTGGGTGTTCTCACCAATTTGCACTATAAAAAAAAAATTAAAAGAAAGATATATTTTCCCAGTGAGCTCTCTCTTGGAGATTTTTTATTCGATGGAGCTTGGGGAATCTTTTTTCCTAGATTAAAAATCTTGAAGGCATGTTTCCAAAATTATACTCTTTGGAACCTGATTAAATTAGTTTGGGTAAAACCTTCTTTAATTATCATGAAAAATAGTAAGAGTAAATGACAATGGCATTGCTAAGTCTTAAAGTGGCTGCATATGGAAATGAGATCGAGGTCACCATCGGGTTGGGTACCTTCTGTCATCACACTTCCTCACAGGTAAGAACTGCTTAGTCCTTTGTCCATTCACTAGAGTACAAGAAGATCATAGACTTGAACTTGCCTTAGCCTTTGCTGGAGACTGGCCTCAGGAGAGAAATGTAAGAGAAAGTTTCCAAGAGGATTCAAAATGCAAATGTCATTGCCACCTATTTCCGAGTAAGTCCTGAAGGAAGGAACACTTACTAGATGAAGCTTTTTTTGGCCAGTGCTTAAAAGTGTCTACTGACACATTTCCTACTGAAGTATGATTCATTTTGAAATTTTAAGAACTGGATTTGATGGCACGAAATTGGGACCATTCTGTAAGGGCTGCTGTGTACTTTGTGTGGCTGTTTCTCGGTAATAACATCTTGGTTATGATACCAGCCCGACTATCTACTTTCTTATCACCATCTAGACAGATTTTTACATTTGGATTTTATGAAGCCAATAAAAGGATGTTTAGAGAAGACAGAACTTACACTGTGCAACATCCCTTAGGTTGAATTTATTGAACATGTTCGAGAACCACAAAATGAATCAGCTCTACAGCAGATTCTAGTAATATCCAGTTGTATTAAGCCCCTCGTGCTTGATTGTCATCTGAGCTGCAAACATTTGATTTCTTTGGTTTCAAGGTCATTCTAGATTAATACTAGTTTATGAACTATCAATCTCCTGCACCTTTTATTTATTTTTATTTTTTTATTTTTTAAAGAAGATTTTATTTACGAGAGAGAGAGAGAGAGAGAGATTGAGAGAGAGAGCGAGAGAGAGCGAGGGAGAGAGCACAAGCCAGGCAGAGGGGCAGAGGGAGAGGGGCAGCAGACTCCCAGAGGAACAGGGACACTGCTGGGATCATGACCTGAACTCAAAGCAGACCCTCGACTGACTGAAGCATCCAGACGCCCCTCCTGCACCTTTTTAAAGCCTAATATCCAGATAATCCTCTCTCCTTGGGCATTCTGAATGCCTCAAGTCTTATATTTGCACATTGTCTGTTTTGCAAAATGGTTGTGGCTGTTGTCTTATGTTGTTTTCTTTCTGTGCTCTCTTATTGTTCAGAACTGAAGATTCTACCTATTAACATTAATGAGAAAATGTTAATAAGCACCGTGGTTTCAAAATGGGTCCCTTGTGATTCCAAGATGAGGGGCTACTATTAACAACAACACAACAAACCCGTAATAGTCCACTCATTTTCCAGTAGCTCTTTCTCATGCATTAATTTGACTGAACTTAAACTAAAAAGACCTGGGTTATTACTATCACCATTTAACAGGTGAGAAAATTGAGGCTTGGAGATCAGAAGCCATTTGCTTTTAGCAAAGTAGAATTATAAAATGTAACTGTAGATTGAGTCATTCCTATACTTGCTTTTCATATTAATACTCTAATAAGTTACTTTTTCAGAAGTGAACAACAAGATGATAGTAGAGATTTTCAAATCTAATTCACAGGTTAGAACTTGGGTTAGGATCAGTTGGCAATTTGTAACCCAATTGGAATGAACCGAAGTTCTGCATATTGAGATCTTACCTCCTCATCTTTCTCCTCCACGATCCTAGCCTCGCCCTGGTACTTGCCCACTCTGCTAGAATGTGGAACTTCAGCAATGTTTTTCATGAGATGCAAATTGTGCCTTCCATGCTGTATTAGGATTTCTGCTTGGACTCTAGGGTCTCTAGGAAAGAACAATGGTGGATGAACATTTGTAAAGTGATCATTCTTAAAGGGTCTGATTGAAGAGCCATTCCAAATGTCTCTAAATAAACAAACATTGAATCAATATATCACGATACTAATATTCTAGGAGAGAGGAGGCAAAATAATTTAATTAGACATACAAAGGACAACACAATGGTTCAAGTGATAGTTTGTTTTCTGAAACCATTTACGTAACAGATCTCGTTAGGCATACTTGATACTCTGCTATTTGAGAAAGTTACGAAGAGTAAAAGTTTAGATATACCATTTTATAAGACATAAAGTACAATATAATCAGTTGGTGTATTTATGTTGTATTCTCACCAAAGACCCTAGGTCTTTTTCAGTTATTCCACTAATGAGCCTCCCACATTCTCATTCTAACATTTTGCCTTATTTAGGCATCTATATAACACAGGCTTTGAAATAGCACAAAATAGTATTAATATTATGTGCTGGTTGCGAAGGGATAAAAGCTATTTGTCTCAAAGCTGTCTGTGTTCTACTTCCTGATTGCTATGGTCTATGAGAACCCAAGAATTGGAATATTATTGGGATAGACAGAGAAATCTGGGTTCTAGACCCATTCCTACCTGACTGTAGGACTTGTGCATGCAATTAGTGTTTCCAGGCCTCAGTTTCCTCTTCTGTAAAAGGAGAAGCTTCAACTAGATTAACTCTACGGTGTCTGTAGCACCAATACTTTTTTTTTTTTTTTTGCCTTCAACACTCAAAGAATCTAATGGCAACATCTGGAATTGATTCGTGAAGGAAAGCCTAATCATTCCATTTGTCCCCACTCCCTTTAGCCTCAAACTACTATAACTTTTCATAGTCACAGAATATCCCTTCTCAGATGATACCATAAATTCAGAAGATTACACCGGGCTTCTCTATAACTTTTCTCTAATGGGCTAAAGGAAATTACTCCAGTTGAATTGGCATGCTTGCAAATGACTGATCTGTGAAAGCAGTGGATTTCACACACTCTATTTTCTTTAAAAAATATATCTTAAAGGGCCTATAGCCTACTTAAGCCCCCTTGGAACAATTTCACTTGTTTATAAGGCAAAGGAAAATTGCTTCTTTGTTAAGTCTAGAGGGAGAACATTTTAAATGTCACAAAGTGAATGTCTTCTGGGAAAATAGTCTAAAAGCTTATCCTATAAGGTGAAGAAGGGTGCATTTTGACCAAAACTGGGGCAATTGTCAAAGTTGAAGTTTCCTTTGATAATTTTTAGAAATTGTATTTTTAAAATTTTAAATGTTTAAAAGAAGATTTTATTTATTTTTTCATGAGAAACACAGAGAAAGAGGCAGAGAAATAGACAGAGGGAGAAGCAGGCTCCCTGTAGGGAGCCTGATGTGGGACTTCATCCTGGGACTTGGGAATCATGCCCTGAGCCAAAGGCAGACGCTCAACCGCTGAACCACCCAGGTGTCCCATTAAGTTTTAATTTTGAAATAAGTACACACTCACAGAAAGTTGCCAAGAAATATCTAGGAGGACACAAATTTTTCATATGGGTTTCCCATAGACTGTCTAACATATCTATTATAGATATAACAAAAAAGTGGGTATAAATACAAATACATTACAAGAGCAAGGAACCTAAAAATGTGACATATAATATATGCTTAATTGTGTTACATAAAAATAGAAGCCATAACGTTAAATCTAGTTGAAGTAGTAGTTGAAGACCATTTTAAGAATAAATGATTGATGAAAGTCAACTAATAAATAAGGAAGGACTTCAGTATTTAAGGATTAGAAAGATTTCAGAAAGAAACTATATAAAACAGTTATGTGCCCTGAGAATTCTAAATTTAAAATACATCTTGAGTCTATTATAAAGAAACTAAAAAGAGAAACAAATGAAAACATTATTAAAAAGTCATAAGAAAAAGAATTAAGAACTGTTACTTTAGAAATTATCCAGCAAACCACAATGACTAGTCACATAAAGTCAGATAAATATGCAGCAAATTGTTAACAGTGGTTTCCTTTGGATGATGATACTTCAATGAGTCTAACTTCCTATGTTATATGCTTCTACAATGTTCCAATTTTATTATAAAAAGCAAATCATATTCTTGTTATCAAAGCAAAAGAGAATTTAATGAAGAATTTTATACTAACTTTTCCACTTTATTAGCTTTATAACTTGGCTAAATGGCTCTTTGGCATGCCCCCCAAATGCTGACATCGTATTAGAGCACAATGTCAAAACCAGGAGATTGATATTGGTCCAAGACACAGATCTTACTCAGATTTCACTACTCATGTGCTTATTTGCATGTGTGTTCAAGGTAATTATATCGTATGTATGAAATGAAAATGTATTCTTAAAATAAAAAGATTAACCAAATTTGTATTTAGGGGTTACACAAAACTTAATATAGTATCTCTCTCATATCAATTTCTCCTATAGGAGCTCTGCTTCTAATAATACTTAAATCCCTCATAGCAGATCAAACTTTCAAGTGAGAACAACCAGAGAAGCTATACGAAATTAAAAACAAATCTGTTTTAAGGCCTCATGAACTACCAAGACAGCCAGGAATTGAGAGTCCAAAATCCTGTAAAGAAGGGAAACATATTGAGGTATGGTTGGTATTTTAGGCAACTTTTCCCCCTTGATTTATAAGGGGTGTGGGTTGATAGGCAAGGAAGCCAAACATGGAGCATCTGTTAAGGGTGAGAGATGTTGATAAGAGCTTCATTCCTCTCGTAGCTTGGAAGACAAAAATTGAAATCCAAGGCTATGAAGATAGCCAGGAATCGAAGTGCCAAGTCCCTCAGAACACAGAATTGCCAAGGAATCAAACAGAACTCTCAGTTGTCTTAAGGTGATGCAGAAATAAAAATTCAAGTTCAGGTTCTGCCAAGGAAGACAGGTCACTGGTGAATACCCAGGGCTTTCAGCTGGGACACTGGAAGGTCTACACCCTGGCAGTAAAGTCAAACTGGAAACAAGTGAAGCCCTCAAAATAAGGAAATCTAGTCATGTTTGATTGGACAAAGGTGGTATACCCTGTTCTATCTGTTTGACAAAAATTAAAGATGCATCTAGGTCCTGTACATTTTTAACATGCAAGTTTTGACATTTAAGCAACACCAGATATGTCGTGAAACAAATCCAAATGAAACCAGGAATAAAAACAGCCAGGAAAGGGGTGCCTTGGTGGTTCAAGGGGTTGAGCATCTGACTCTTGATTTCAGCTCAAGTCTTGATCTCAGGGTCGTGAGATCCAGCCCTACCTCAGGGCTGAGTGTGGAATCTGCTAAATGATCTCTCTCTCTCCCTCTGCCCCTCCTACCCCTGATCACTTTTGCTCTCATTCTCTCTCTCTCAAAAACAAAACAAAACAAAACAAGTGAAACAAACCCCTCCAACCAACCAACCAAACAAACAAACAAAAACAGCCAGTAAAAAAGAACCTATAGTCATGGGCTTTAAAGTAGCTACAATAAGCATATTAAAAAACTAGATGAGATTATGAATACTTACAACAGTAAAATCTATAGAAGAAATAAAATAGAAGTTCTGGAAGTGAAATCACAGCAACTGCAATGAACTTGGAAGACAGATTTAACAGCAGATTGGATGTAACCCATTTTTATTAAAAAGTATCCAGAGTTTTCCAAAGCTGATGAAAGATACTAAACTCAAAATCCAAAAGGCATTTTTTTTTTACCCCAAGCAGATAAATGCAAAAAAAAAAAAAAAATCCATTAAGTCACATCCTAGTAAAACTAATGAGACCCAAAGACACAGGGAAAAATCGTGTAGGCAGCCAATAAAAAGACACATTTTCTGCAAAGGAACAAGTCTGACATGGATGAAAGCCAAAAGACAATACATCTTTGAAGTGCTGGAAGAAAATACCTTTCTACCTAGGATGCTATACACCTAGCAAATACTTTTTTCTTCAAGAGTAAAGGCAAAATAAAGAAATTACCTGACAAAAATTTTAAAAATCTTTTGCTAGTAGTCCCATACTGTAGGAAATACTAGAAGTAGTTTTTCAGTGAGAGGACATATATTCCCACATGGAAAAATGGAGATACAGGAAGTAAAGAAGAGCAACAGAAAGGGTAAATACTTGAGTAAACTTTTTTTTTAAATGTAAATTTTATAAAATATGGGGGGTATCTTTGGGATTTAAACTTTGTGAAGAGTGAAAACACATGAGCACAATAACAAAAAACTGCAAGGAGGGCAAATTTGGTGAAAGTGTTTCCATTGCTTGGAAAAGGTAAAAAATATTAATTTATTCTAGATGCTGTAAATACAGGGCATGTAGTGTAGTCTATACGATAACCACTTTAAAAAGAGTAGAAGAATACAAAACCAAAAAACTAATAAAGGGAAAAATGCTTAATAAAATATTTAATCCAAAAGAAGGCAAGAAGGACTGAAGAAAAAATATAGAATAGGCAGAAAGAAGAAAATGAAGAGTTAGACAACAGATTCAAACCTGAATAAGTGGATGGAACTCCAGCAATAAAAGAAAATATGTGAGATTGCATTTAAAAACATCAGTTTCATCTCATTAATTCTGCTTTCTCATCCTTTTGTCATAGCTTTGCAAACCTGGATTCTCCTTTCTTCCTAATTTTCAAGAGAACATCCTCTCAACTCTCAGCTCTTTCTGGAATTTCCTATGCTTGGTGCAATCCTCTAATCTGTGAGACAGGATGGGGAAATGGGAGGGGAACAGCACTCTGCAACTGTCTATGACACTTCCTGAGTGAGTATGGAAAAAATCACTTCACCTCCTTAGGCTTCCATTCATTCCTTCATCTGAAAAATAAACCTGAGGGCACCTGGGTGGCTCACTGGCTTAAGCCTCTGCCTTCAGCGCTGGTCATGATCTCAGGGTCCTAGGATTGAGTCCTGCATAATGCTCCTTGCTCAGTGGGGCGTATACTTCTCCCTCTCCCTCTGTCTCTCCCCTGACTTATGCTTGCTTTCTCTCTCTCTCTCTCAAATAAATAATAAAAATCTTTAAAAAAATTAAATCTATTGGAATCCATTTTCTCCTGCCCTTTTCTGCCCCAGGCTTCTTTTAAGTGTCTCTGTACCTATGCCATGGGACTGAGGTTCTTGGGAAGAAAAGGAAACTGAAATTTTGCATAGCATCCATTCCTGATCATATATTCTACATCTGCAATGACTCAGGTACAAAACATAAAGATGAAGTGTGCTGTAGGAATGAGGTAGAGAGGTGAAAGCAGAGTGGTGGAAGGATCTGGATAAGGCTCAGGAGAGCTGGAGTCTAGATATGACTCTGCTATTAATTAGTTACGTGGTACTGAGCAAGTCACTTAAATTCTTGGGCTCTTTGATAAAAGTAGAACACACACTATTGTGATCTTCATAATTTGGGTTCTTTAGTAACTATTCCTACAGCTAGGTCTAAGATGGACTCATCTTATAGTACATACAGTCGATTAACCACAGTATTTCCATTCAGTGAGCTTCATGCTGGTGGATGATACATAATGGAGGTACGGTCAGGGAGCATGGATTCCGTGCTCTTCCAATTGTGAGATTTTAGACAGTCCATTTAATCCTCCCTCACCTGGAAAATGAGGGCATTAGCACATGCTCTGTTTTCCTGACCAAAGGCAATCACAAATAAGAAAGTACTTTGTAAACTGCACAGTATTTGACGGTCATGAAGAGTTATTATTGAAGTCTTTGTAAATACACTCTAAAGAAGTCTACTAATGTGATCTGAGCCAATAACATGGAATTGGAGGCAAGAATTAAATTATTTCTGTTAATCAATCACTGTTTCAACATCTTGAGCTATGTGACAGGGTCAGGTTGGTGGCTGAAGTGACCTTCACCCTTTCACCCCAAACTACCCCCACTGGAAAAGAATTTGGAGCACATTTAAAATTTTTCTCCATATATTTACACAATTACTTGGGGATTTTTAAGAAATACTTATATTATACTTTGTGTTCTGAAACTTGCTTTTTAAAAAAATGTAACAACGTGCCTTACAGATCATTAAAGAACAGTAAATAAAAACCTATTTTATTCTTTTTAATTGTTGCATATTATTCCACAAAATAGAAATGCCATTGGTGTTATCAAAGGTATTTAAATTTATTGACAGTTAACTTGTTTTGGGTTCTGTGTAATTATGCGGGAGTATTTTTAGAAAAGTTATTTCTAAGAAAGTAACTGATCAAGCAAATAGTTCTTACATGTAATTAGGTACATATTACTAAATTACCTTCCAAAGGTAGAGTTTAGGTCTTCCAAATTGCACCCCAGTCAACAAATCATGAAAGAACTTTCCCCCAAATCCTCATCAATGCTGCACATTATCAATATGTAAATTTTGGCTAATCTATTGGGTGAGAAAATAATTCATTGGTTAACAGAGAAGTGGAACATATTTTTATATATATCCTTTCATTTCTTTTTTCTGTGAATTGCTTCTTTATGTACCTCATCCATTTTTGGATTAATTTATCTCTTATTGATTTGATTTGTGACATCCCTGTATTTTATAGATCTTTATCCATTGTCCTTTAAATATGTTGCAAATATTTTTCCAGTCTATTAGATACATTTTAATTTATTAATATCATTTTTCATTAGAAGTTTTGGTTTTTCATTATTTTTTTCTTTATGATGCCTATAAAATGTTTTCCAATGTGCTTTTCTAATACTTTTATTGTTTTGTTAAGAGTTTTTGGTTTTTGTATGTGCTTTTTTTTAAGTCATCTGGAATTTATTTTTGAGTATAATAGGAATTAAGAGTATAACTTAATTTTTTCCCTAAATAGGTGGCCAGTAAATAGCAAATTATTTCAACATGATTTTGTTTAATCATTTAGTTCTTTCCATTGTTGTAGAATATAGCATTTTGTATATTAAATTTCCATTGACATGAGTCTACCTCTAGAACTCTCTATTCATTTCATTAATTTAATTGTGCAATCTTACATTAGAAGGCTTTTTTTCCCCAGTTTTATTGAGAAATAATTGACATGGATCATTGTATAAGGTTAAGGCGTACAGCATGATGGTTTGATTCACATATATTGTGAAATGATTACCACAGTAGGCTCAGTTAACATCTATCTTTTCATATGATACAATACAAAGAAAAGAGAGAATAGATTAAAGGAAAATATTTTTTCTCCTTGTGGTGAGAACTCTTAGGATTTATTCTCTTTACAACTTTCCTATGCACCGTACAGCAGTGCTAGTATAGTCATCATGTAATGGCCTGTGGTAACTACAAGGCTGATGTCTTTTTCTATGAGTTTGTGTTTTTTATTTTGGTTTTATTTGTTTTATTTTTTATTTGTTAGATTCCATACACAAGTGAGACCATACAGCATAACTTTCTCTGACTTATTTCACTTAACTTTCAAGGGGTTGCTGTAAATGATAGGATTTCCTCTTATTTTTTATGGCTGAATAATATTCATATATATATATATACATATATATATATATATATATATATAAATTTTTTAATTCATTCATCTGTCAATGGACAACTAGGTTGTTTCCCTGTCTTGGCTACTGTAAATAACACAGATATGAACATGGCAATGCAAATCTCTTTTCAAACTAGTATTTTTGTTACCTTTGGATATTTCCCAGAAGTAGAATTGCTGGATCATGTGGTAGTCCTATTTTTAATTTTTTGAGAATCCTCCATACTGTTTTCCATAGTAGCTACATCAATTTATGATCCCACCAACAGTGCACAAGGGTTCCCTTTTTTCCACATCCATGTCAGGTTTTGTTATCTTCTGCTTTTTTTTTTTTTTGAAAATTGCAATTCTAACAGGTATGAGATGATATCTTATTGTGGTTTTAATGTGCCTTTCCCTATTGGCTAGTTATGTTGAACATCATTTTATGTAGCTGTTGCCCTTTTATATATCTTCCTTGGAGAAATGTTTATTCATGTTCTTTGCCCCATTTTAAAAATTGTTATTATTATTATTATTATCCCTCTCTCTCTCTCCCGCTCTTTTTTCCGCTAATGAGTTGCATGATTCTTTATATATTTGGATATTAACTCCTTATTAGGCATATGGTTTGCGAATATTTTTTCTTATTCCATAGATTGTCCTTTCAGTTTGTTGATGGTTTCTTTTGCTAAATAGCATCATTTTAGCTTGATGTAGTCCCACTTATTTTTTATTTTTGTTGCTTATGCTTTAGGGTCATATCCAAAATTCGTTATTAAGACCCATTCAGGGAGCTTGTTCCTATGTTTCCTTCTAGGAGTCATGGTTTCAGGTCTTACATTTAAGTCTTTAATCCATTTTGGGTTCATTTTTATGAGTAACGTAAGAGATGATCTTTGTGTTTTCTCTGATTTCTTTCATCAATGTGTTCCAGTTTTCAGTGTAGAGATCTTTCACCTTTTTAGTTAAATTTATTATTAAGTATTTTATTATTTTTTTAAAAAAGATTTTATTTATTTATTCATGAGAGACACACACACAGAAAGAGAGAGAGAGAGAGAGAAAGGCAGAGACATAGGCAGAGGGAGAAGTAGGCTCCATGCCTGATGTGGGACTTGATCCCGGGATTTTGGGGGTCATGCCTTAAGCCGAAGGCCTAGGCTCAACAGCTGAGCCACTCAGGTGTCCCTATTTTATCTTTTCTGATGCTATCATAAATGAGATTTCTTTATTTCTTTTTCAGAAATTTTTAAAAAAAATTTTGTTTATTTATTCATGAGAGACACAGAGAGGAGAGAGAGAGAGAGAGAGAGAGAGAGAGAGAGAGGCAGAGACACAGGCAGAGGGAGAAGCAGGCTCCATGCAGGGAGCCCGACATGGGACTCGATCCCGGGTGTCCAAGATCACGCCCTGAGCTGAAGACAGCGCTAAACCTCGGAGCCACCCGGGCTGTCCTCTTTTTCAGATTTATTGTTAGTGTATAGATTTTTGTATATTAATTTTGTACTCTGCAACTTTGCTGAATTCATTGATTCGATATAACAGTTTTTGGTTGAGTCTAGGATTTTCAGTGTATAAAATCACGCTGTCAAAAATAAAATAAAATAAAATAAAATCACGCTGTCTGCCAATAGAAAAATTTTACTTTTTCTTTTTTTTAATGTTTTATTTATTTATTCATAACAGACACACAGAGAGAGGCAGAGACATAGGCAGAGGGAGAAGCAGGCTCCCTGCAAGGAGCCCAATGTGGGACTTGATCCCGGATGGGATTAGGACCTGAACCGAAGGCAGACGCTCAACCGCTGAGCCACCCAGGCATCTCAATTTTACTTTTTCCTTTCCAATTCTGATATCTTTTTCTTTTCTTGCCTGATTTCTTTAGCTAAGACTTCCAGTAGTACGTTGAATAGGAATGGTGAGAATGGGCACCCTTGTCTTGTTCTTGATCTTAGAAGAAAAGTTTTCAGCTTTTCATCATTTGATATGATGCTAGCTAGCTGTGTGCTTGTCATATATGGCCTTTGTCAGGTTGAGGTATGTTCCCACTATACCTGCTTTGTTGAGAGATTTTATCATGAATGAATGTTGAATTTTGTGAAATACTTTTTCTGCATCTATTGAGATGATTGTATGATTCTCTTCTTTCACTCTACTAATGTTGTGTATCACATTAATTAGTGTATTTTGAAACATCATTGTATCCCACGGATAAATCCCAGTTGATCATGGTAAATGATACTTTTAATATGCTGCTGATTCAGTTTGCTAGTGTTTTACTGAGAACTTTTACATTTATATTCATGAGGGATATTGGCCTGTAGTTTTATTTTCTAGCACCCTTTTCTGGTTTTGGTATCTGGATAATGCTGGCCTTATAAAATGAGTTTGAGAGTTCTCTCTTCTTCAATTTTTTGGGAAGACTTTGAGAAGGATTGGTATTAATTCTTTAAACATTTAGTAAAATTCACCCATGAAGCCATCTGGTCATGGGCTTTTCTTCACTGGGAGAGTTTTCATTACTCTTTCAATATCCTTATTGGTAATTAATCTATTCAGATTTTCTATTTCTTTTTGGTCCAATCTTATTATGTTGTATGTTTCTAGAATTTTCTATTTCTTTTGGTGTATATTTGTTTATAGTAGTCTCTTATGATTCTTTGAATTTCTGTGCTGTATTAGCTGTAATATCTCCTTTTTCATTCATAATTTTTGTTGATTTGGGTTCTTTCTCTGTTTTTCTTGATTAGTCTAACTAAGGGTTTGTCAATTTTGCTTATCTTAAAAGAACCAGCTTGGCTTCATTAATCTTTCCTATTTTTCTGTTCTCTATTTCATTTATTTTTGCTCTAATCAATTATTTCTTTCTGTCTGCTAACTTTGGCCTCAGCTTGTTCTTTTTTCTAGTGCCTTAAGATACTAATTTAGATTGTTTATTTGGGATCTTTCTTGCTTCTTAAGGTGGGTGTTTCTTTTTATGAACTTCCTTCTTAGTACTGCTTTTGCTGCATTTCATTAAGTTCTGGTATGTAGTCTTTTCATCTTCATTTATCTTAAGTAATTTTTATTTTCTCTTCAATTTCTTCTTTGAGCCATCGGTAGTTCAAGACAGTGTTGTTTAATTTCCATGTGTTTGTGAATTTTTATTTTTCTCTTGTTTTTGTTTTCTAGTTTCAAGTCATTGTGGTCAGAGAAGATACTTACTATGATTTCAATCTTTTTTGAATTTTCTAAAATTTACCTTGTGACCCAGCATGTAATCTATCCTAGGAGATATTCCATGTGTGCTTGAGGAGTATGTGTATTCTGTTATTATTGGATAGAATGTTTTGTACATGTCTGTTAGGTTCATTTGTTCTATAGTGTTGCTCAAATTAATGTTTCCATATTGATTCTGTCTTGTCTAAATGATATATCCTTTATTGAGAGTGGGGTATTAAAATCTCCATTAATTATTGTATAAATGTTTATTTCCTCTTTTAGCTCTGTTAGTTTTTGCTTTATATAATTAGATGCTCGATATTGGTGCATAGATACTTATAATTGTTATATCTTTTTGAATGATTAACCTCTTTATCATTATATAAAGGTCTTCTTTGTCTCTTTTTACTTCTTTTATTTTTTAGCTCTGTTAGTTTTTGCTTTATATAATTAGATGCTCGATATTGGTGCATAGATACTTATAATTGTTATATCTTTTTGAATGATTAACCTCTTTATCATTATATAAAGGTCTTCTTTGTCTCTTTTTACTTCTTTTATTTTTTTTAAAGATTATTTATGTATTTGAGGTGGAGGGGGCAGAGGGAGAGACTCTCAAGCAGACTCCTTGCTGAGTGCAGAGCCCCATGTGGGGCTCAATCTCATGACCTTGAGATTATGACCTGAGCTGAAACCAAGAGTGGGATGTTCAATTTACTGAGCCATCCAGGTGCCTGTCTTTTTACCACTTTTAACTTAAAGTCCATTTTGTCTGATATAAGTATAGCTACTCCTACTTTTCTTTTCTTTTCTTCTTTTTCTTTTTTGGTTATCATTTCCTTGAAATGTCTTTTCCTATCTCCTTTTTCATTCATAATTTTTGTTGATTTGGGTTCTTTCTCTGTTTTTCTTGATTAGTCTAACTAAGGGTTTGTCAATTTTGCTTATCTTAAAAGAACCAGCTTGGCTTCATTAATCTTTCCTATTTTTCTGTTCTCTATTTCATTTATTTTTGCTCTAATCAATTATTTCTTTCTGTCTGCTAACTTTGGCCTCACTCTCAGACTATTAGCCTTTTAGGCTAAAGTAAGGTCTCTTGAAGGCAGCATATTGTTGAATTTTGTTTTATTTTATTTTATTTTTTTATCCATTCAGATAAAATTTTTATTTTGTTTCTTGATTGGAGTATTTGTCCATTTATGTTTAAAGTAATTACTGAAAAAAAAATAAAGTAATTACTGATAGGTATGTGCTATTGCCATTTTTGTTAATTGCTTTCTGGTAGTTTTGTGGATCCATTGTTCCCTGTTTCTTATCCTGTAATCTTTTTGTTTGTTTGCTTTTTATGTCTTTTGGCACTAGTATTCTTTGATATCTTTATTGTGTTATCTTGTGTAATTGCTATAAGATTTTCCCTTGTGGTTACTAGGATGCTTATATAAGAAATCTGAAACTTATAACACTTTGTTTTAATCTGATAACAGATTAACTTGAATAGAATTTGCATGCTTCTTCTCTTCACATTTTATTATTTTATTTTATTTTTTAAAGATTTTATTTACTCATTTACGAGAGACACAGAGAGTCAGAGACATAGGCAGAGGAAGAATCAGGCTCCCTGCAGGCAGCCTGATGCAGAACCCAATCCCAGGACCCTGGGATCACTCCTTGAGCCAAAGGCAGACACTCAACAACTGAGCCACCCAGGTGCCCTATCCCTCTGACATTTTAGATGATTGCTGTTACAGTTTACATGTTTTAAAAAAAAATATTGTGTAACTAATAAAAGACTACTGCATTTATGGTAATTTTTATTGCATAAGATTTTGTTCACTTTTAAGCTAGAATTGTGAGTTGTGTACCACTATTACCATATTGCAGATCTATGAATATATATTTACCTTATCTGTAATATTTATATTACTTTTGTGAATTTTTGTGATGTTAATTGGTGTTCTTTTACTTCTACCCATGTCTTGTGAGGCAGGTCTATTGTAGTGAACTTCTTCAGCTCTTGTTTGTTTGAAAATGTTTTTATCCCTTCTTTGTTTCTGAAGAACAGCTTCGTAAGGTATAGAATTCTTGGTTGAGAGTTATTTTCCTTCAGTATTTTGAGTATTCATCCCATTCTCTCCTAGCCTGGAAATTTCTGTTGAGAAATCCACTTGGTTTTATGGCGTTCCCCTTGTATGTAACTTCTCTTTTCTATTGCTGCTTTTAAAATTCTTTGTCTTTGACTTTTGACAATTTAATTATAATGTGTCTTGATGTAACCTTATTCAGGTTCAACTTCTTTGGAATCCTTTGGGTCTCATGGATCTGGATGTTCATTTCTGCTTCTAGGTTTGGAAGTTTTCAACCATTATTGCTTCAAATACACTTTCTGTCCCTTTATCTTCTTCTTCTGGAATTCTTACAGTGCAAATTGTCTTTCTTTTTATTGTGTTCTAGGATTCCCTTAGGAATCACTCTTTTTTTTTTTTTTTTGTTCTTCTGTGTAATTTCCAATGCAACATTCTCCAAGTTGCTGATTTTTTTTCCTTTGGCATGGTTGAGTCTACTTTTGAAACTTTCCATTGGATTCTTTAGTTCAGTAATTGTATTTTTCAAAGCTAGGATTTATTTATTGATTGATGCTTGCTATTTCCTTGTCAAACTTGTCTGTCTTTGTTTTGTTTGTTTATTTAAGATTTTATTCATTTATTTATGAGAGACAGAGAGAGAGACAGAGACATAGGCAGAGGGAGAAGCAGGCTCCATGCAGGGAGCCTGATGTGGGACTTGATCCCAGGACCCTAGGATCACAACCTGAGCCAAAGGCAGAAGCTCAACCACTGAGCTACCCAGGTGCCCCTGTCTTTGTTTTCTAATAGTTCCCAAACTTCTTTAGGGAAGTTTCTGAATTCTTTATCTGACAGTTTATACACCTCCTTTTCTTTAGGATCAATTGGAGTTTTATTAGTTTCCTTTGGTGGTGTCATATTTGCCTGATTTTTTATGATCCTTGATTCCTTATTTTGGCATATGCACATTTGAGTAATGGGGCTCTTTTCCCATACAACAGTTTTGCTTTGGCAGATAGCTCTTCACCAGTCTTCTCAGTTTGGGTTTCTGTGTGTGTGTGTGTGTGTGTGTGTGTGTGTGTGTGCTGATAATGTCTTTGAGAAGACGGGGTATGCTATTATGGTCTATTTTTAGGTGGGGCACCTGTTTGAACTCTGAGGATGGGGATTGGGTTGTACTGCTTGCTTGGTGAGAGCAGTCGAATAGGACTACTGGCTTTGTTCCTTACTCAAGTGAGATAGTAGGATAGACTACAGTTTTCTGAATTCTCTGGTCATTCTTACTGGATGGTCAGGATAGAGTAGTTTTTTAGCATAGACAGGGATAATAATTAGCCTCTCTGACTTTGCAAGGCATCAGGTCAGGGTGAAGAGCCTGTATAATTCATTGTTTGAGAGCCTGAATTAAGCTTGAGAGTGCTCTGAATTTCTTAGTCAGGTGAGGCCACGTTATACTCTAAGGTTTTGCTCTGCAGGTGGGGGAAGCCTGGGCTATACTCTCTGTCCCAGTGCTACTGTACCTAGGACTGATGGGCTATCAGCCTCCCATGTGCTTTGGTTAGATTTCCTAGATTTGATTCTGCAGATGAGTAATGCCACAGGGTGATATTACTGTTTGGGTACTGCAAGTATGAACTTGGTCTGCCAAAATCCATGAGATGATTGTTGCGAGCTTCTCCTCCCTTCTCTGTCACAGGCAGTTCCTAGTGGCTCCACCCTGCAGATTCTCCTGTAATCCCTTTATTGTGCGATCAGAGTAGGGGCTCCCACAAAACAATCCACAATGCTGGGAGAGGCTGATTGTCCTCTGTGATCTTTTTTCCCTTACTGGAAGATTTGGCGCCTTGGGAGAGACCTGTCCTGGGGTGTTGTATTGTCCTAGGGGAAAGATAATATGGTCAATGTGTAGCCACTCCTCTGATCATTCTAATGCAATCTATCTTGCCTCTGAGGTGCAGAGGGATGCCTTAGCCTCACCCCAGGTGCTAGGATTCTTTCAATGGTGTCTTATTCTTGAATAGATGTTGGTTGTTCTTCTGGTGAGGAGGAATAAAGTCAGGAATGACCTTTGTGGCCACCTTGGTGATGTCATTTCTATAATGCAGTTCTAATTATGTATATTTTCTTCTTGAGATTAAAAAAAATTCCGGGCAGCCTGGGTGGCTCAACGGTTTAGCGCCGCCTTCGGCCCAGGGCATTATCCTGGAGTCCCGGGATCCAGTCCCACTTGAGGCTCCCTGCATGGAGCCTGCTTCTCCCTCTGCCTGTGTCTCTGCCTCTCTTTCTCTCTGTGTGTGTGTGCCTCTCATGGATAAATAAATAAAATCTTTAAAAAAAGAGTAAAAAAAGATTTTAAAAATCCCATTTTCCTAAATTAAATAATTTTTATCCATTTCTTAGGTAACTTAAAAATTTCTCCTTTAATCTATCAATTTCATGGCATTATAGTAATAGACTTCCTGATGTTGAACTATCTTTGTATTTCTGAGAAAATCTTATTTCACTGTGATTGCTATCATACTGCTATCAAAGCTGGATTGGATTTTCTTATACATTAAGATTTTTTTACCCTATGCACCTAAATGAGATTGACCTAGTCGAAGTATATATCCTTCTAAGTCTTCCTCTATACATTCCCATAAATGCCCTTACACATTTTGACATAAGTGTTATGCTAGATTTTTGTATTGAGCTGGGAAGCTTTCCATCTTTTTATATGCTCTGTAAGCATTTATACAATATAGGGATTATCCATCCTTTGAAAGCTAGGTAGTCCTTACCCATTACTTTGCCTGGGCTAACTTGAACTTTAGAGATAGATTTTATTTCTCTTGTAATTATGATTACATTTTAAGACACTATATTTAAACACATTTGGTTGGTTTTGAATTTTTATGTTTTAATATGTAAATGCTGCTAGGGCTTGCTGATTCACTAGCTACTATATATCTGTGAATAGCACACTATGACCTTAGCACTTCTATATCCATTATATCACAGAAAGCAGATTCACTGCAAATAACTACAACTAAAAGCTCAAAATTTTGATCATGTTTCATGTTTGGCAAGAATCATTTTTTTTCTCTTACAAATCTAATATAAAATTTCAAATGTCTATTTAGGAGATAGAACGAAATGCCAGTGACCAAAATAGAGTCCTTCAGATGATTTAGGCTGCCTTATCTCAAAGCATGACCATCAGGAATGAGAAGCCATAGACAAATATTTAATTACTTAAAAAGAATTGTGCACCTCATCCCTCTTTTTTCAATCACAGAAACAATGAATATTATTGGTAAAGTAGAAAATACTAAGAAATAACAGAAAAAATGAGTTAATTCACCCTAAATCCATCACCCAGAGGAAAATCATTTGTATAATCTGCCAGAACTTTTGTGCAAATAAACTGATAAATACATTTAAAAAGTGTTCATTTTATGTGTATGGGTGTGGTTGTAACCTGTGGTTTTCATTTACCATTATGACCATTTTTCCGGGTCAGTAAATACAGATCTGCCTCATAACAGCCACAATATTCCATTGTATGAGTCATTATAATTTATATAGTCATTCTCCTATGTTTGGACATTTATGTTGTTTCTAATTTTTCGCTACTTTAAACATGCCATGACAAAAATAATCTGAAACATTTTGTCTTAAATATTTGGTGCTAATTATATAATGGATCTGTGTAAAAGGAGATACTCAGGGCACGAAGAGCTCTGAGTCATGAGGTCAGCTGATGTCATTCATTTGAGTTATGCTTTACAACTTCCATTTTATAAGACCAAAGAAAAAAAAGCATCCAAGATGATAACAATCCACTCCCTGTATCTAGAATCTTAAGATGAGCTTAAAGTTGGGCAAACATGTGCCATGTGCTGCTCTTTGCTCCCAGTTCCCATCTTACGTTCTCTTATTGTATTTAATACCCTCTGGCTTTATTTTTCTATCATTTTTTTCTTTTCATAAATTAAGATAAAAAAAATTCAAAGCAGGGATTTGATATAGGACATTAGCAAAGAAGAAATTGAGTATAGCCTTGTGAAATTCCTACGATGAATAATGGGGCAAGGAGCTAATATTTATTCAGTGCTTCCTCTGTGCCAGATTTCTTACATTCATTATTTTACACGGTCTTCATGATATCTCTGCAAAGCTGATGCCCCAGATGAGGAAACTGAGTTCCAGACGGGTCCCATAACTTAACCAAGAGCAAACCTAGTAAGTGACATAGTTGGGTTGGAATTCAGGGCTGCTTGGCTTCATCATACAGCCTTGATTTGGATAACTAAATGGTTATTCACTAAATAATGGGGATTCACTAAATGATGGCATACTGAAGAACCGGTGTCCTTGCCATAATTCACTGACATGCAGACTTCTGTGCCTTGCTTATTTACTCTTTTCCAGTTTTGAGGAGGAAACCCAGGTAGTTCTTTGCAACATAGAAATGCTATTTTAAGCAGAACTTACAGTGAAGCGATTACAATGAAAATACACTACGCATCAACAAAATGCACACCAACAAAATCCACCTGCTGTAGCAGATGACGCATTCCTGGGGGACAGGCTTTTTTCAAGAATTATAAACACAATTTTAAAAATCAGCCAAGCACATGTGGTCACCAAATACTCAATGATGAGAATAAAAACAACAAAAGATAAACACTGAAAAAAAAAAAAAGAAAGAAAGAAAAAAGAAAAAGAACAATTTACTCCCCTCCCTCCAAGATTTGAAAGGAATAGGGCTGATGAGTAGCCTTTGGATTGTTTAAAATAGGATCAGTTCATTTTAGGAAGTTGATATTAGGGCTCCTGGGATGAGGAGGTCTTAGGGCCTTTCCTTCATATCTGTTTGTTCACCTCTTCAGCTCTTCCTGCTTGGAGGAAATGCTGATATTTAGCTCCAAGAAGATATGTCTTGCAAACAAGATAATAGCCTCTTCAGATTCTATTCTAGAAGCAAAACAAAAACAAATATGAAACTGTTTTGTGTGTGCGTGTGTATGTGTGTGTGTGTTTCCACTATTAAACTCTAGGAATCAGAAATAGTACCACTCAGGGGGAATTACAGTGAGCTATTTTGTCTCTACAGAGAGATAAATGTATCAAAGTCTGTAATATGGTGGAAAGATCAGGGAACTGAAGGCTGATGTTTCCATTTCATGCCCTGAATAACCATGTGAACTTGGGCAAATGTCTTAACCTGTCTGGACCTCAGGTTGTTTATTTAGGCATGGGGAAAAATATTTGCCCCACCTACCACTTAAGATTGCTAATGACAATGAAATTAAATAACACTTGTGAAAGCCATCTGTGAAATGTTGAGTGCTACATAAAATTTGTTATTATTGTTACAGTTGGTATTATTAGCCTCACAATGCCTGCTATAACTGGGTACTTGGTTCCGACTTGTTTTCGTTGTTTTAGTAACATTCCCATAGCAGAGAGCTATAGTTCAGGAGCCCTGTGCGGTCAGGCTGGCACATTATGTGAACCTGTTGAAAAGTGAGGGCTGATAACCGAAAAGAGGAATGTGAGAAATTTGTGGGCTGCTCACCTCCAGCCAGAATTCATCCTTCCCACCCCGCCGGGCAGATTTTCCCTGAAGCTGTGACCCTTCGGTGTCAACAGGTAAAAAAAGAAGACAAGAAAGACAGTCTTCAGACTCTTTTTCAAACTCAAATTAGAATTCAGAACCTACAAACATACCCAAAAAAGTCCAAAGTCATGGGGCACCTGCGAGGCTCAGCGGTTGAGCGTCTGCTTTCCTCTCAGGGCATGATCCCGGGGTCCTGGGATCGAGTCCCGCATGGGGCTCCTGCAGGGAGCCTGCTTCTCCCTCTGCCTCTGTCTCTGTCTCTCTCACGAATAAATAAAACCTTAAAAAAAAAAAAATCCAGATGGCAAAGCTGATTTCACAGGGTCTTGGATTTCCAGGAAACGGGGTGCGGGCCAGCCCAGCAGTGTGTATTGGGGTGTGGGCGTGGGCTTAGAAAGACCCCTCCTCTGTGAGCCGGCCTGGAGTCCCGGCCGGCCGCCCTTTCTCTGGGTCGGAGCCTGGGGCGAAGAGAACAGGTTCTAGCTTCGTCCACCCTCCAGGGTCCACCGAAGGGCTAGCCAGGAGCCCCTGATGCAGAATTCGACCCCGAAGCAGTTCCTGAAATTTCGTAAAGTAAGAATCCCACGCGGCCAGGTAGGGGGGCCCCTGGGCCAGCGCCCAGGAGGGTCCACACGCCCCGGAGGGGCCAGACGCAGAAGGTCAGGGGCCTTCCCTGCGACGCTGCAGCTCTTCCAGGACCTTCTTGGTCTCTTCCGCCTGCCCCCCAACTCCTGTACATCCTTCCACTTCTCCACTCCTCTGGATCTGCTTTTCTTTCCTCTTTGTATTCCCGTCTTTTCGTGGATGCACCCATTCCTGCAACTGTCGAACTGCCCTCCGTGCATTTTCCTGGTCTGTAAAATGACAGTAAGATGCTCGCTAGAGGATGGGAGCAGATTCCTTACCTGTGGGCTCCCTCCCCTCTCTTACCCTGTCCTCTCCTCATCTCATCTTCAAATGCTTTCATTTCGGTCAGCAGGCTTGGCTGGGATGGAGGCCCGACGGTGCTGCGCGGCCCCTGGAGAGAAGGTAGGTGAACCTGTTCGTTTTTCCCTCCTGGTTTCCTTTCCTCCTCTCTGTGTCTGCCTCTCCCTCTCTTCCTGGTGTGCAGAGCCATCTCCCACCCTGATGCTTTCAGGAAGTCACCAGGGGCATCCTGTTTGGTGAGCTCTCCATCCTTCCCCGGGTGCTGGGGCAAGCAGCCTGGCTTTCAGAATTAATGACAAGCCTGCATTTACCTTTACGCTCCTCCCTCGATGCTGCACCCCAGGCTGTCACAAAGGCAGAGAAGGATTTGATAGTCTAAATCTTTTCCCATGCTCCATGACATCTGGTGGCATTTTCCTATCTTCTTTAATGAGAATCCGTCAAATAAAAGCTGGGTCAGAAGTCTTGGGAGTCACAAAAATTATCTGAGCCTTGACCAATGCAGCAGAGACCTTTACCTTCCTAGGAGGTGGCCCGCGAGACCCTTTGACTCCTGTCACTAGAGCTAACTGCTGTCCTCTCACAGCTGCCTCAGCATCGGTTCAGTGGAGCTGCTGAACATTGGCCATTGGTATGCACCATAGGGAAACTAGGTTGGATTTTATTGAAACGATTCAAGTATCCTGGGAGATAGTCTCAGCTAAGGATAGTGTAACATTGAATGGGAAAGTGAAGTTTCCTGGGTAGCGCTGACTGGGACCACTCATCCCACCAAGAACATGATCTACTTTACTTCCAAAGGTTTACAAGCCAATGGAAGAGAAAGCAAGTACATGGGCTATCTTTCTACCAGGACTAGAATTAAACACAGGGTTTGGAGAGAATACTAGTGGTGATAGGCATGTTCTTTACCTATATTCCAGATAAAGCTAGGATTTGGGCACATGCCAATGGTGGCAAACAGCTATCCCAGTGTGGGACTTCCTTTTTTTTTTTTTTTTTTTAAAGATTTTATTTATTCCTACGAGACCCAGAGAGAGAGGCAGAGAGAGAAGCAGGCTCCCCGCAAGGAGCCCGATGTGGGACTCGATCCTAGGACCCTGTGATCACGCCCTGAGCCAAAGGCAGACCCTCAACCACTGAACCACTGAGGTGCCCTGCAGTGTGGGACTTCCTAAGGAGAAACACCAGACCTGAATCCAAAGAGATTCATGAGAAGTTAGATTTGAGAAAGTCCTGGGCAGGGAGCAAGAGGCTCTTCCAGCCCGACAAAGCGGCATGTTGCGAGGCTAGGATGTGTGTGTATATGGTTCTGTTTGGTGGGGTTGGTGAGCGAGGAGGCAGGGGTTGACAGGAAGCGCAGCTAGAGAAGGAAACCGGGGCTAGGAAGACTTGATTGTCCTGCTAAGGTATTTGGATAGTTTCCTATGGGCATTAAGGAACCCTTAAAGCCTCTTAGGGAGAAAACCTGACCGGGTGTGTAACTTTAGAAACCTCATTCCCATCTTGAATGAGACCGTTGCTTGGAGGAGAGCAAGACTGGACACAGCAACCACAGTCAGCATGGTGGTTTTCACTCTGGCTTCACCTGGAATCTCCTGGGAAGCTTTAAAACATACTGATGACTCTGTTCCACCCACAGAGACTCTGATATAATTGGTCTGGGATGTAGCCTGGGCTTTGGAAATTATTAAATGCTTCCCAGGGGATTCTAATTTGCAGCCCAGCCAGAGAACCACTAATCTAAGAGGTGGGGACACAGAGGTGGCTGAGGGACATTGGATGTGTCAGGCTTGGGCAGGACTGTTCCCCAGGGCTTCCTTCCCAAATGTTTTTTTTTTTTTTTTTTCCTTCTAGAAGTGGTTAGGAGGTCAAGTGTTGACCTTGATGGCTGGTTCTCCAGTGAGTGTGGGAGAGCAGGGAGCCACTGAGTTCACCAGCACCAGGCTCGAGGCCTTGCTGGTGGGAAGCTGCAGATCTCCAGAATGAACTGATTGGCCATAACGGGGGGAGGGTGGATGGAACCGGACAGTTTACTCAAAGTATAAGTTGTTTTCTAATTAGCATACACATGTACCTCCTCCCCACCCCTTTGTCTACATTTTGCTTTAATTTTCTTCTTCAGATGGATTGGGATTGGACAGAAAGACTAAATAAACTGCACTGAAAGTTTTATATTTAGCCTGTCGAACTCTGGCTAATTTGTGAACGCCACCACTGACAAAAGCAGCGTTTATTTTAAACTTGAGAAAGGGTTTATTCAGTTTCTTTCTTTTGTTTTTCCATGCATTGTTTTCCCCCCAGCCTGCCGAGAGCTCCAGGCCACACCGCACAGTCCGCATTTCCCCCGATTCTGTTTAGCCCTTCTAAGAATTACTCAACCCAGAGAACACTGAGAACATTCGAGCACGTCCCTGCGCTGTGGAGTTAACCCCTCCATGCACAGAGGGGCTCTCCAGGCTTGGCTGAAGTGGCTGGGCCAGGCCCCTGGTACCTGCTCTGCTGATGTGGCTTAGGGGTTAATCGCAGTTTGCAATTTCAAAAAAAAAAAAAAAAAAAAAAAAACACCAAAATGCCTGATTTGTCGAAAGAGGCTCCCTGAACAAGAACATGCGAGTCTGAAATGGTGTGCAACATCCGAGAAGGTGGGAGTGCACGCTCAGGGCCCGGAGTCAGGAGAAAGGCTCTATTGGGGTTTCTCCGATCCTCATCAACTTTTAAGCCTTCCTGTTGAAATCCCTGACAGTGCCTTTGACAGCATGTTATTATCTTACAGTAAAACCTGTCCCCAACCCGCTGGTCCTGCTGCTCCCCCAGTTTCTAAAAAGGTGTCGAATGGTTAACTGTTGGGGGGCACGGAGAGTTAAAAAGCAGATTCTAGAAGTTCTCGGTGACTTGACTCTTTCGGGAGGCTAAGTTCGGCTCAAACTCTCTAATTTTGTTTTATTTTATTTTATTTTTTTCATTTTCACCGGAGTGGTATTAACCACCGCAAGAGAACGCCGCCAGGTTTACAGTTGTATGGCTTATTGTGTATATATCCTATAAAACCCAAAACCATATGGAGAATTCTGCTTTCTTGGCTTTTTGTGCGTGTGTACCAGGAAGTAGTAAAATGTTTTGAGGTGCTATTAAGTCTTTAAGTTACAAAATCGAGATTCCACCTTAAAAATTTTCCATACTGTACGTTGTTATAGAGCCTGGGGGGCTGAGTGCCTGCCAAATATCTATCAGAGAGTGATTTATGATATATGATACGCTCCCCAGCCCAAGTGGAGACTGTGTCGTTGAAACATGAGAAAGGGGAGGCCCTGCTCTCTCTCGAAACCATGATGACTGGTTTCTGTTTGGCTTTTCTGAGAGCACACGCAGTATAAAACGTGCCGCGTTTTATGGCACCAAAACTGATGCAAGAAACAAAACACAATCCGGCTAAAGAAAACCCTTCATTTCTCTTTGCCTTTTGTGAGGGGTTGTTTTCACCTCTAATGACTGCTGTTTTGTCCTCCATCCTCCCCCCACCCCTCCCCTGTTGCCGCTCATCTACCCAGCTCTGGAGGAAATACAATGGTGCTGTGCTGGCAATTGAAATCTTTAAAAATGAAATCTTAACTCCATGCTCTAAATGTTTCATGCACTTTCCAGTCTACTCTAAGAATATATTGTGATTTCGGGTGTTTTCTGCTCTGCAAATGTTTCCGTTGCAGCTGTGAAGAAGTACAGCTCCCATATGGCTCTCAGGGCACTTTTCAGTTTGCTTAGATAAAGCAATATGGACCCCCCCCTCCAACAAAAAAATTAAAAAGGCAATCATTTTTTCCTCCCTACCAAGATCCTTTCGGCCTCTAACTTGATATTTCAATTAACTGCAATTTAATGGACAGTGTCATTTGCTCTCAAAAATACTGTCCGGGGTGATATTGCTACAGGTTATTTAAGTAGCCTGTTAGTGAGTGCTGAGATTTTTGTTGATATTGATGTGTATCACTTGTTTTCTAACTATTAAAGGAAGCTACAGCCACCGGAGAAATTTTGGAAAACACGGAGGGGTGCATTCAAGACAATGTGCAGAGTGTACTTGGATTTCCAAGTTTTCTTACATCAGTATTATTTTTCAGTGTCTACTGGATTCTTTGAAAACATGATTTCTGGTAGCTCCATAATTTATGACAATATCTTGATATATATAACTACTTCCTTATTATAGAATATTCAGGGCATTTCCATTTTTAATGGAACTGTCATTATAAATAGCAATGTGATAAATAAGTGCATATGGAACTTCGGCCGTATTTCTGTTTGCTTCGTTAGGACAGATATTTGGCATTACTAGGTCAAAAACTACGAACCTATTTTAACAATCTTGCTACATGTTTGCACAGGGGTTTGGAAAGTCTACACAGTATTTTACTATCATTGCTCTTGGCTGAGTTTTTATCAATCTCATCCTTACATTATTCAGTACTCTGGTGGTTGGTGGTTATTTTTAAAATCTTTGTTCAAATATATAAAATGCTAAAATTAATGTTAATCAGCATCATTTTAATCATTGAACCAACATATATTTTTCTCTTGTATGGAGTCCACTAATTTTGAGCTTTTCATGACTTGGTTTAGTAAGCTTTCCCCCAAATCACATTTGGTATACGAGACATTTCTTTGGAAACCTCTCAGACTACCCCTGTTGCTGTAACAACCTAGGAATTAACTTTCTATTAGAGGAACTGAGGACTGTATGGAAATCTGTCCAGAACTTGAACAAGTGGTACCAACACGGAGGAGATCTTAAACCTCCCAAGTTGGTATAACTCAGAATCTACCCAGTATGCTCAGCACAAACTGGTCTCTCCTGAAAGTCTTGCATTTGTGGTAGCGTTCCTCCACAAGTGTGTGTTAATGGTCCAGAGAGACTGGGGCATACTGCTTTTTGTTCTGGATTCTGCTCATGAACTTGTAACCTATTTGATAAACAATTCTTGAACTTAGGAGGCTTTAGATAATGCATTTTTGGATCATCTTTACTTTTTTAAAAAAAGGTTTTATTTATTTATTTGAGAGACAGAGAGTGAGAAAATGAGCAGGGGGAGGGGCAGAGGGAGAGGGAGAAGCAGACTCCCCAATGAGCAGGGAGCCTGATGTGGGGCTCCATCCCAGGACCTTGAGATCATGACCTGAGCCAAAGGCAGATGCTTAACCGACTGAGCCAGGCACCTCTCATCTTAAAGTCTTGTGTCAAAACTGAAGACCTTTGGGATTTTCTTTACTGTACCAGGATTATTGCCAGGTCATCCTTAATACTTGGTCGAGAGGCTGAAAGTAGTAGTTGGAGCCTTTCCTGGGAATGCCTCTCAAGTTCCCCTTTGCTTTTCTATCCTCTAGGTCACCATTTATTGAGCACCTATTGCATGTCAGATACCTTTCACACCTGGTTTCATTTAAGCTTCACTACCATCCAATGGAATTTTGTAGAATGACTGATTTTCACAGGCAAAAATAACCTCAGAGAGATTAGGTCAACTCCCCACAGATAAAAAGGTTAGAAGTGGTAGCTGGTAAATGCAGAGGTTCAAATTCCTGTTTAGTAATTATATAGAAGCTGTAGGAATAGACATGTCAAGGCTCTCAGGTAAACTACTTACTGAGTGACTCAGGAAGACGATTGGGTGATCTTTCATTATAAGCATGCAGGAAAACTGTTCCTTGGCTCCCTGAAGAACATATATCACAGTGTTTTAAAGTCATTTTTCAAACTTAATTGCTTCATATGTAATCATTAGAGTCTCAAACATAACATTTCTTCGAGTGTCTACAAACTCTGGGAGGATTGCAGAAATTTACGCAGTGACCTGGGGCTATTGAATTTATCCCACAGCTTTGATTGAACACCTTGAATTTCTACGCACATGCGTCTTCCAAATTCCTTTGCTTTGCCGCTTCGTAGCAAGGCATTTACCTTCTAAGCAGTGCCCATAAAAACAGGGGTTGATCATTTATGGAAGCTGACCATGGAGTATGCTCAAGGTGCTCTAAGGACATGCGTTTGGTGTCCACACTCGGAAACCTACATTTCAACTTCCCAGGGGCTCAGGATTTTAAGGAACAGGCTTCCTCACCTCTTCAGTTTCTGCAAGCTGAGATAACCTGTTGCTATTTTTGAATGTAAATAGACTGTATTAGGCATTAAAAGAACTGCCCAAGGGTTTTCCCCCCTTTCCCATTTTGGTGTTTGGATTGGCAGCGGAAGTCTTGAGCTTTGAGACTTGGAAGGCAGTGCCTGCAAACAAACATCCTGTGGACAAAATTGTCTGCCCGGCACTCGGTGTTCCAGGATGATTGACAGGAAGCAGGGTGTGCGGGGAGGAGGGAGGAGGGACACTGAGCTTGGTGGCTTCCAGTTCCCCGCAAACAATAGCCAGGCTCCCAGGGAACGTCACACATTCCTTTTCCCATCTGCTGGCGTGGATGTTTGAGTGTCGGTTGTGGTGAGGGCTAGGGAGGATGTGGGCTGGGCAGGAGGTGAAAGGAACCTAGTCCTCAACCCAGCAATTACAAACAGAGAACTGAAACCTTTTGATAATGTTCCCATTTGAGGAAGAGAAACATGCAGATAGGCAGAGATCGGGGATGACGGCTGGATTCAGACAGTGGCAGAAGAGTCATCCACAGCCATTATGACCTAGTAGCTGACATTGGTCCCTGGGGTGGGGGCGATGGGGGACCAGGGTGAGGCTGGTGCTGCTGACTAGACCGAGACTGGGGGGGAGTTCAAGGAAGTGAAATGAAACTTACAAGGAAGAGAAAACACAGTGTTTTAAAGCCCAGCTATGGGCTGGGATTGGGCATAGCGTTTTGCTTTTGGTCTTATTGTGGGCCTTTATATTGAAGTAGGTATTATATTACTTGTTTCAGATGCTGATATTGAGGCTCCAAGAGGTTAAATAACCTTGTTCAACATGACAAAGGCAGACCATGGAACAATTGGTATATATTTTTTAAATCTTATTTATTCATTTGAGCGCATGTGCAAGGGAGCACACAAGCAGGGGAGAGAGAGAAGCAGGTTCCCCACCGAGCAGGGAGCCTAATATGGGACTTGATCCCAGGACCCTGGGATCATGAACTGAGCTGAAGGCAGATTCATAACTGTCTGAGCCACCAGGTACCCGGAATAACAGGTATTAAAGCGCCTGTCCTTTGGATCCCCAACCCTGCGGGGTCCTTCATCATGTTTCCTCCCTAAACCTGCCCAGGTCCTGCTGTCTTCTTTCTCTGCTTCTTCCCTGGGGGATCACGAAGAGAATTTATCTCTCTAGCTCAGGGTCCTACAGCGTCCGGGGTTATGCCTCCCTTCCCAGTACCCCCAAACCTTTCCTGGCTGTCTGGCTCATCAGCTTTTCCTATCTCCAGGTCTCTCCTTGTTGTTGCCTCTGCTACCCTGACTTTCTCGTCCCACCACCCAGTCTTCAAAACCCAGAACAAATGCCAGAGACTTCTAAGAGCTCATGTGTCCTGGCTTCCCTCACTCCCCAGCTTGGACCTCACCTTTCCAACACCTTAGTCTCACAGCAACTTGTGTCTACCTTTGTTATAATCAGCGCATGTCATTTCAAAGCTGCATATCCCTGGTTCTTACTAATCCATGTGTAACACGCACAATAAATTTAAATTCAGTCTTGGCTTTTGATAGCTTGATGATGCCCCACTTAGGTAAATATTAGGCTTTAATCCTCCGTTCTAGATCTATTTTTAAGAATCACCAAGAATAGGTGTTTGTTTTTAGCCAGTAGTTTTTAGCCAGGGATTTCATGAACTGATGTAAGAAGAAAGAATACATATTAAAGGAGCCAGTTGGGAAGGAAGGGAGTTTTGGCCAACTCTCTTTCTTTCTTTCTTTCTTTCTTTCTTTCTTTCTTTCTTTCTTTCTTTCTTTCTTTCTTTCTCTTTCTTTCTTTCCTTTCTCTTTCTTTCTTCTCTCCTTCTTTCTTCCATAAAGATTTATTGAGTATCATTTAAGTGTTTGGTTGTTGGGGTGGACACTGAGGATACAGTGTTCCTATGGAGCTATGACCCACTGAGGAACACAAACATTACAAATACAACATACAGAATATACAATCTTGAATGATGATAAACGCCATGAATAAAAGTTTAGGGGGCTATTCCTTGGGTGGACCTGAGCTGGTCAGGGGAACTAATGGGTAGTGTTGGCAGTCAAAAGTGCACTTTCAGAGAAAGGAGTTCAATCAATCTGAAAGAGTTCCTGAGGTCAGGTGGCCAGGGGGCCTCTTAAGGGAAGATGTATGGCTGTTGTTCATAGGAGGCAAGGGGTGAAGGGAATTCCTCTTCCACCAGGGGGTAGATGGATAGCAGTCTCATAAGACAGTGCTTGATTTTGTGGACTTTGCTCACATGCTAGAATCTCAGAAAGGCCAAACGATTAAACACAGAAAGGTGCACAGTTCATATTCTTGCATACTCAGAACAGTAGAGCTTTGAAGACTGATGATGAAATTCATGGTTTTTTTTTTAAGTTGCATTTACCTGGAAATTCCCCATGTCTATACAAAGAAGATGGCCCTCATGATACATACATACCTGAACACACATGCATATGCACATATACATATAGACACTCACACACCCCACACACCATTTTCTTCGCACTGAACTTGTCCCCTTAACTCCGTCGAAGACTACTTGTTCTTTGTTTTAGGTGTTTCTTGGGATGCTGAGGTTTGAGGGTCAATGGACGGTGGCAGGTGTGGTGGAGGAGGCAGTGAAGCTGGCAAAATAGGTCACCCAGACCCAGCCCATGAATCAGAATACTTTGGGCCAATTCACAAAAGATTTCATGGACTGTTGTCCTGCACATGAACATCCCATCTGGGGCCCGGTGTCCCTTGGCTGTGTGTGTGGGCCTTGCAAGTAACTTGTGATTTGGACAGATCCAGTGAAGAGAGTGCCAGAGGCAGACACTGGAGCACAGATGACGTCCCCCAAGACACTAAAAGCCAACATGCTCTTTATCTGCAGACTTTAGGGAGTCACGGAGATACGATTCAACCACACATTTATACGCAACGTGAAACCTTTATGAGGCATAGGCTGTTTGCCAGATGTCTGTTCCCTTTCCTTCTCCTCCCTCCCTCCCTCTTTCTCTCTTTCTCTCCCTCCTTCCTTGCTTCTTTCTTTCCTTCCTTCCTTCCTTCCTTCCTTCCTTCCTTCCTTCCTTCCTTCCCTTTCTTCTTTTGAAGTGCAATTTTGGAGAAGCTCAGGGATGGAATTGAGGAAGCCATATTATATTGTTTTAATTTCAATATGGTTATGATACATGTAGATTTTTACAGTTTATTTATTTTAAAGATTTTACTTTGTCATGAGACACACACAGAGAGAGACAGTGACACAGGCAGAGGGAGAAGCAGGCTTCCTGTGAGGAACCTGATGCAGGACTCGATCCTGGGACCCTGGGGTCACGACCTGAGCCGAAGGCAGATGTTCAACTACTGAGCTACCCATGTGCCCCTAGATTTGTACAAGTTTATATTCTCACTATTTCTGTTCAGAGAAGAAAGTCAAAATTCTCTACCTTGGCATTCAAAACTTCATATACCTGGTTCTTAACTCTGCTCACAGCCTTATCTACTCTGACTCCCGGCCCCAGGCATCCTAGTCTCCCCATTGTTCTTGAATAATCTTGCTCCCTTTGTTCTCCTCTTACCAGAGCTGACCAACCCCCTTCTCACACACACTGGCAGTTGTTCACCCACCTCTCCTCTGTGTCCTATGAGACCGCACCCAAGTCCTCCCCACCTCCACCTTGAATGATCTCCCTCTTCCCTGAACTCACAGTACTTTTGCTTATTTGGCAATTAGTCCTGCGTGGGTTTGTGAAAAAGTTTGATTTGTTGGATGATATTCTTGTGTAACTCACATTATCATTTTATTTTTCTACTCTGTATTTTCTACCACTTCTAACCTCCAAAAGAGCCTGAAAATTGGTCTTTCATATTTTGTTTACTCCAACTGTTTGAACCCCTGCATTATCTAAGCAAATAATCTCTTTAATAAATTATTTGTTTATTGAAAATATCATTTTAATTATGCAGTCTACCAGATGAGGGGTTATGGAGAAGTGAGTCGATATATATTAAGACACTAGATACTAGGCACAGGGCTCAAAATTTCATTATACACTTTTATGTAATCCTTTCTCAAATCTGGTGTATCCATTATGTTTGATATTAGTTTTACAGATAAAGATATTTCACTTAGAAGTTTTGAGCTTTTGCTTGGGATCGCACAGAGTGAATGTTAGAGCTTGCTTATCTTTTTATCCCCCCACAACCCCGTGTTCACTGAGTGCCTCCATGAGCCAGGCAGTAGTGTAATGACGAGCGAAAACCTGCCCAGTTCCTGTTTTCAGGGTACTTCAGGAAGTGGAAAAATACACACAAACCACACAATGACTTAAATAAATGTAAAAGTGCAACTCGGTAAAATGCTAGGATAGAGAGATCCCTGTTAGAGGGAAAATGAATGATAGAATGTTTAACCAGCTCAGAGATGGAAAGGAAGATTTTTTTGTTGAAATGATACCTGGACTGAATGTGTAGGATGAGTAAGAGACAAAATGGAGAGGGAAGAAAGAATATATCCCAAGAGGCGCCTGCAAGTGCAAAGGCCTTGTGGCAGACAGAGGTACGAGGTACGTCAAGTAAGAAAGATGGGGAGATTCCAGTGTGACTGGAGTAGCTGTATATGTGTGTGTATGGGTTGGGGGGAGGGTGGAAGAAGAGGAAGAGATAGATAGAGAGAGAGAGAGACAGAGGAGGAAAGAGAAAGAGAAAGAGAAGAGACAGATGAGATGTGAAGCTAGAAATACATGTCTTTCTGCCTGTCTTTGTCTTTATCCTGAAAACAGTGCCTGCCTTCAGGACTTTCAGGCATGAGCCTGACATGGTTACTCTGGTTGCAATGTGGAAAGCAGGAGAAGAATATAAACCAGGCAGGAAACTACTTTAATAAGTCTGGTGATAGAGAAAACAGTTGGTCTAGCGCAGGGATGGCACTGAAGGTCAGTGGAGAACAGTGACGGGCTAAAGAGCTAGTTAGGTGGTCCAACCGAGAGGACTTGCTGATGGCTTGGACATGGGGATGAGGAAGAGGCAGGTGACACAGATGGTTCTAAAATTTCTGCCTACAAAGCTTGCTGGACGAGAGGGCCATTCTTTGCTCAGGGAACTTGGGAGATGATCAGGTTTAAGGGGGACATTTATAACAATGGCTTTGAATGTATTGTTAAGATATCATTTAGCTATGTAGGATGGGATGTTAATTTGCATAAATATGCCTGGGGTTTATTTATTTATTTATTTTAAAAAAGATTTTATTTATTTGTGTGTATGAGAGAGAACGGTGGCGGGGGCAGGGTGGGCAGAGGGAGAGGAAAAAGCAGACCTCAGGCTGAGCACAGGGTCCTGAGATCATAACTTGAGCAGAAACCAAGAGTTGGATGTTCAACTGACTTAGCCGCCCAGGCGCCCCTGCCTTGGGGTGTAAATGAGAGGTCTGAGATAGAAAACCAAGAGAATCTATGAATGGGTAGTTATGAAAGTCATGAGAATGGAGAGGGTGGTCCGGGGAGCCTTCTGAGTGATCTTAGATTGCAGGTTCTGTTGGAGCACTGACGGCATCACAAAAATGATACCCAGCCCCTGGCTGAGAGGGACTCTCAGTCGAATGGTCTATACTCTGATGTGTCAGATTCCAAGTCCACGGTTTTTCAGTGACATCATCCTTTGAGAAAGCAAAGGCTAAAGTGAGTGGGAGTCAATGCTGTAATCCTTGACCTTTAAGGGTTTTTTTTCAGCTTTGTTTTCTAAGACGTGGTTTCCTGCCACTGTTTTGGCACATTTGTTGTTGGATTGAGAAACAGTGGCGTGTATTATATTTGGCAATTATGCTCATTACCTTACAGTGTTTGTGTGAACTTAGGAGGTATAAACTTTTTACTTAGCAAACAGGAAAACAGGGGCCCAGGCAGAGTTAGGAGAGTTTTGAGTGAGATCACCAAAGGCCCGGAAATAAAGATTAGAATCCACTACATCTCAACTCCCTAAGCAATTTCCATGCCTCTGAAGAATGGTGTCCTAACATGCTGTGTTTTGATCCCCACCCCCCACACCATACAGGAGCAGGAAGAGAGACTAGAAAAGAAGCTAGCATTTCTGTCCCCAAAGGACTCCTGACCTGTCCCATGTGCTGGAGACTAGATTCTAATTGTCAAGGTTATTATTAGTACGGGAATCATCAGTGTCAATCATCATATTTGCACACCAAAAAGAGTGAAGGAGAAAATGATAAACTGCTTCCATTCCAATAACACATAGTTTATGGTAAGAGCAATAAACCACAATAGGACTGGTTTTGGAGAAATTAAAAAGATACATTTTAAAAAGCAAATAGTGACTTAAAGAAACTTTGAGGAATAGTAACTCTCCAAAACCATTGTATTCAAGGGAGAGGTGAATTTTAAACTCGATTGATTTAAAATAAATGGCATTTCCATTTGACAAAAGATTCCAACAGTGGGGAAGGGTATACAGCGCAAAGGCCTCCATTACAGCACTGTTTACCAGAGCCCAATTCTCTTCCTCTAATGTAACAGTCATTACTGTGTTTTTAGTTATTTCTTCAGAGATATTCTATGACTATCTACTTTTTTTTATACAAATAGAAGTTTGTGATGCCTAGTGCTTTGGGATTTGCTTTTTCCTTAGACTATGTGTATGCATACATCTACCTTGTTCTCTTTCATGGCTACAGAATATTCCATTATAATTGTCCTCAAACTTATTGAACCAGTCTCCTACCAGTGTATATTTAGATTGTTTCTTGTCTTTGGCTGTTAAAACAATGTTGAAAGGAAAATATATTCTCATATATTCTTCTTGATACATATGTGACTATCTGTGTAGGAGAAATTCCTAGATGTACAACTGATGAATCAAAGACTGTGTATTTATAATTTTGAGGGGTATTAGAAATAGCCTTTGATTTACTTATTTATTTTTAAGATTTTATTTATTTATTCATGAGAGACACACAGAGAGATAGGCAGTGACATAGGCAGAGTGAGGAGCAGGCTCCACGCAAGGGAGCCTGATATGGGACTTGATCCCAGGACCCCGGGATCACATTCTGAGCCAAAGGCAGACACCCAACCACTGAGCCACCCAGGTGTCCCAGAAATAGCCTTTTAAAGATGAACTAGTTATTGCTCTTTCAAGAAACGCATGAGAATGCTTGCTTCCCCCAGCCACTTGTCACATTATCAAACATTTTATTTTACTAAAATGCAAAATGTTTTTTAAAGGTTTTATTTATTTATTCATGAAAGGCACAGGCAGAAGGAGAAGCAGGCTCCCTGCCAGGAGCCTGATATGGGACTGGATCCTAGGACTCCATCCCAGGACTGCAAGATCATGCCTTAATCCCAAGGCAGACGCTCAACCACTGAGCCACCCCCAGCTGTCCTGTTAAATGTTTTTTAAAGATATTGAAGTTATCTGAGTTGTTCCAAAGTCTTCCTCAGGAATCAAGAGACTTCTAGATTCTGCTCTTTGAGCTACTCAGAGAGATTTAAGAATTCCTCAGTGCTCCCTGTAGCAAATGACCCAACATTCATGAGACAATGAAGAGAGAGAAAGTTAACATTTATTCTGTGTCAAACTGTGTTATCCATTTTGTTTTATTCATTCAGTTAATATATATTGAATACGTACGTACTCTGGGCTCTTGCTCTTCATGCTTGAGATTTATTAGAAACAATGCAGACCTAGACTCTTGACCTCTGGGAACTTACTTTTTTCACAGGAGAATATGGCCATAAGAAAAATTTGATAAATGCCTAAGTTAAAAGGGGTAAGTATGCAAAAACAAAAAAAGTAGAACAAGGTAATTCAGATTAGGAGTATAGAGGGCAGATAAATTTAATAGATTAGATAGGACAGTCAGGGAGGGCCTCATGGAGAAGGTGATGTTTGATGTTTGAGGAAGTTAGCTCAGTATTGTTGAGGGAAGAGCTTTCCGACCACACAGTCTATGAGTAGAATAAGGGCCAAAGATGGGAGTGTACCTGGGGACTTCCAGTGTGGCTGCAGGCAGCAGGTGAGGCAAGAGGGCCATGCAGGTGATGTGGAGCCTTGCCAGTCATTCCCTAAAGGTGAAATGGGGATAGCATTGCAAGATGTTGAGCAAAGGAGGGTCATGGGTGATCTATGTTTTCAAAAGTGTGACTCTGAATGGTGTGTTGAAATAGACAGGAGGGGAGAGCAGAAGTAGGGAAGGCTTGTTCGGAGGCTGTTGTAGTAATCCAGGAGAGAGATCGTGACAGCTTAGGTGGTAGTGAGACAGTAAAGAGGGGAATGTGAGAAGTGGTCAGATTCTGGGTGTGATGTGCTAATAAGGCTGACAGGATTTCCTGATAGGCTAGGGCACCAGCTGTCAGAGTAAAAGAAGAGTTAAAAATGGACTCCAGGATTTTCTACATGAGTTCCCATCAACCGATATGGTGAAGCTCATGGATACAGTGCAATCTGGGGAGAAGACTAGAAGGTCACTTTGAATCACGTTGAGTTTGAAATATCTATTAGATATCTAAGCAGTTTATCAAGGAAGATAAGTAGATGAGTCTGTAGTTGTGTTGTGTGTGTGTGTGTGTGTGTGTGTGTGTGTGTGTGAGAGAGAGAGAGAGAGAGAGACAGAGAGACAGAAAGAGATACTGAGGTTGATATGGGATAGAGGAAAAGCAAGAGAATTGCATATTGTATGTCATTTAATATGCATAGTAACAAACAATGCTATATTCAGTTAACAAATGGGGAGAAAAACTCACAGTAACTTACTCTGGATTATCTGAATCCAAAGGACACCATCTGCCACAGGGTTACCTGCTATCCATTCTTCTGCCACGCGGCCCCGGTGTGCCAGGGTTTGCCAAGGCTCCTTGCCATAAAGAAGTTGAGATCTGTTGCTTATACCTGGAGACACATAGCTGCTGGCGAGAACGCTGACAGAGTGTATGCTGTGGATTTGACGCTCCGAGGTCTGTGGGCCCCACGTGTAGAAGGCAAATTTTGAGGCACAACCAGTTTTTCTTGGGCTAGCCTATTTTTGCCAATATCTAGTGTTTCTCCTCCAACTGTGCTCTTTTGAGCCTCACTAATGTCATAAAGGGGGATTCTCCATTTATTTTGGTACCTCAAAATCCTTTACCACTTCAGCGTTCACATTATGGTTATTCCATAGAGAAACTTAGATGCCCCTGACATCCAGGTGTGGGAAGCTTTTGTTTTCCAGCAGCAGATCATTATAACCCCGAAGACCTATGTGAAGGAGGAATCATGTCCTTAAAATGACACGTGGTTATCAATAAAGTTCCCCTGTTTTCTAAAGTGACTCAGGAACACATGTCTTGTATACTTATTTTGGTGTTTAGAGCTCTCTTACTGGCTTTTTTCTATTTATCTTTCTTAAATTAAGTTTTGACAGATTATTGAAAAAACTCTATAGTGGGTCCAGGCTCTGAAGTCATGTAGCTCCACATAGTCTTTCCTCTCTGGCTGGGGCCAGTTGTTAAGTGTGTTTTCTCAAATGTTAAAATGGAGGTAACAGTAGGATCTGCCTCAAAGAGCTGAGAGGAAGATTATGAAAATAAAAGCAAATTCTTAGCACTGTTCCTTGCACGGAGCACCAATCAAGAAATAGTTATTCACTGTGAAAGTCCCTCAAAAAATTAAGAATAGAAATAACCATATGAGCCAGCAATCCCACTTTTGGGTATTCATTCAAAGACTAAAAATCAGAATCTTGAAGAGATATTAGCACTCCCATGTTTGCAGCACTATTGACAGCAGCTAAGATGTGGAAATAACCCAAACGTCCACGATGGATGAATGGATAAGGGTAGTATAGTCATACAATGAAATACAATTCCGCTTTAAACAAGAAGGAAATTCTTTACAGTGTGGCAACATGAATGGAGTATGAGGACATTTTGCTAAGTGACATTAGCAAGACAAAGAAAAACAAATATTCCATAATTCCACTTATATGAGGTACCAAAACCGTCGAATTCATAGAAGTAAAGAGTGGAATGGTGGTCACCAAGGGCTAGGTGGGAGGGGGATTAGGAAGTTATTAATCAATGGGAATAGAGTTTCAGTTGAGTAAAATGAATAAGGCCTAGAATTCTGCTGTATGGTATTGTACTGAGAGTCAACGATACTGTCCTGTATATTTAACTTTTGTCAGGAGGGTAGATCTCATGTTAAGTGTTCTTACAATACAAAAAGAAAATAATTACTATTAGTAGTATTAAGCTAATGTGTATAATGACATATAGAAACCATTCACATAATAAAGGTGATATTTGCCAAAATCTTGTATTTAAAACGAATGATTTTAATATCGTATAGAACAGTATCTTGTAAATATTTTTAGCAGCAGTGCTTTTTTCAAATGACATTTTCAAACCATTCCAATTTGTAAAATAAGTAAAATAATATTCCAAATGCCATTACAATTAAAAGCATTTGATAAGTTTAAATACAGATCAATTATTAAAAAGTCAATTGACAAACAGAGTGTACTTATTTTGATGGACATAAATACTTAAATCAGTGCCAGTCCTATACCTTTTTCAGCCTCCTGTTTGCATCTACATCTTATTTTTAGTTGGCGTTATGAAGGAAATCTTGATCCACACATGTAAATAATTTCAGATTATAACTTATAAAACTCACCTTGCATTCCCAAGATATGTTTCAAGTATTCTGAATTACAAGACTGAAAGAAGAGCAATAGGAAAGTTTGTTTTGAAGGTGAATAGTGAATTTGAGCAGAGGACCTGCTCACATTCCTTGTCAATCTAAACCAATTCAGGTCTTTTGGAAAACTCTAATACCATTTAAATATTGTATAAGGTTTTCTATATAATCAGGAGTGCAAAATATGTAATTTTGTTTTTTTCTAATTGGACTTATTTTTGTATTTCAAGCCTCCTGTTACTCCAGGAGACTTTATGCAAATTTCAAGTAATGCAAAGTCTTCTCTCCTCCTACGGGGTTGTGTTTGTATCTCTTGATGCTTAAATAGTGCCCAGGAAGAGTGGGGAGAAGAACAACTGGTTCCCCATCATCAATCATTCCCGCTGGTTTCCCTAACTGGTGTTTGGTTGCTCACCCAGGTCATTCACTTCCAGTCCATTCCTGACTGTATGGCTGCTCTAGGCTCAGCTCCCGAGTCTTCTCAGCCTCTTTCCTTCCCTTTGCTCCCTCTCTCTTCTGTCCTGTGGTTGTGTTTTCTGTGGCCTATGGGAAGCATTTTGTTGAAGTAACCACTTCAACATAATTTCAATGCTCTTCTGCTAGATTATTTGTAGCTTACCTTCCTGGTTCCATTTGCCCTGGATGCTACAGACAGTTGGGTCTTTCTGCAATCTGGGTTTCAATCAGAAGGACAAGTGTCACTGCTGTCTGGGCTTTAAACCAGTCTGGGGACTTCTATGTACCTATCCTCTTCCAAGGTTTAGTTTGGGGTTTGCTGCAGGGCTTGTAGGTACTCGTACCAGTGTGGAACTTACAACTGCACCTCCGACAGTCCTTTACCTTCCCCAGACTGACTTTTTTTTTTTTTAAATGTGAGCATACCTTGGACAGTTAAGTGATTTGAATCAGAGTGTACTTCTTTGTATGCATAGATATGCCAAAGAATTTAGAACAAGGATATGCGCAAAGACAGAAGGAGAAATATTATCTCAAAGTCTAGAAAAAAAAATTGGCAGTCACATGTTTATGACATATGTTCTTGGTCTTCAAGGGGTTAACATTTGTGGAGTGATTTACAAAATGGAACTCTTGCCCCAGTCCCAAATACCTGCCTCTCCTCCTTTGTTTCCAATACAGAATTGTCACCACCATTTTTCCAGTTGTTCAGATAAAAAAATCTAGGTTTTATCCTTTACTTTCTCTTTGTCCCTCATTTTAAAAAATACACTTTTTTAAAAGAACAGTTTTAGGTTCACAGCAAAATTTAGAAGAAGGTACATTTCCCTTATACCCAGTGTCTCCCCATTATTAACACTCCTTCTCCCAAGAGTGGTATATTTGTTACAATTGATCTACACTAAATCATCATCATAAATCAGATCCCATAGTTTCCCTTAGGGTCCATAGAATGTTGTACACTCTGGGAATTTCGATAAATTTCTCATGACATGTAGCCACTAGTATAGTATCATTCAGAGTAATTTCATTGCCCTAAAAATCCTCTGTGTTCTGCCAATTCATTCCTTCCTTCACACTAACCCCTGACAACCAATGATTTTTTTTTTTTTTACTGTATCCGTAGTTTTGACTTTTTTAGAATGTCATTTTGTTGGAATTGTATATATAGTATGTAGTCTCTTCAGAGTGACTTCTTTCACTTAATGACATGCATTTAGGGTTCCTCCATGTTTTTTCATGGCTTAGATCATTTCTCTTTAGTGCTGAATAATATTCCATTCTCTGCCTCTTCCACAGTTCATGTCTCCACTTACCGACTGAGCAACATCTTGGTTGCTTCCAAGTTTTGGTACTTGTGAATGAAGCTGGTACAAATATTTGTGTCCCAGTTTTTGTGTGGATAAAAGTTTCAATCCCTTTGGGTAAATACCAAGGAGCACAATTGCTGGACCATACTAAGAGTACACTTAGTTTTGTAAGAAACCACCGAACTGTCTTCCAAAGTGGCTGAGCTATTTTGTGTTTTCACCAGCCATGAATTAGAGTTCCTATAGCTCCATATCTTCCGCAGCAGTTGGGATTTTCAGTGTTCTGGATTTTGGCCATCCTACAGGTATATAATGATAGCCCACCATTGTTTTAGTTTGCATTTTCCTGATGACTGTGATGTGGAGCATCTTTTCATGTGCTTATTTTGCCGTCTGTAGTTTTTCTTTGCTGTAGGGTCTGTAAGGCCTTTGAAGCATTTTTTAATCTGGTGGTTTGTTTACTTATTTTTGAATTTTAAGAGTCCTTTGTATTGCATAACAGTCCTTTATTTGATATGTCTTTTGCAAATGTTTTTTGTTCCTAGTCTCATTCTCTTGACAGTGTCTCCCACAGCAGAAATTTTTAATTTTAAATGAAGTCCAGTTTATTGGGTCTTTGTTTCATGGATTGTGCCATTTTAGTTTTTTTTTAAATTGAAGTATAATTTATGTACCATGTTACATTAGTTTCAGGTGTACAATGTAGTGATTTATTAAGTTTATACGTTATGCTATGTTCACCACAAACATAGCTACCATGTGTTAACATACAATGCTATTATAATACTTTTATATCTATGACATTAATTTTATAACTAGAAGCCTGTATTTCCCACTTCCCTTCATCCATTCTTCCCATCCCCCAACTTACCTCCCCTCTGGCAATCATTAGTTTGTTTCTATATTTATGAATTTCTTTCTCCTCTTGTTGTTTGCTTGTTTATTCATTTTTGTTGTTGTTGTTCAGATTCTACATATAAGTGAGATCGCATGGCATTTGTCCTTCTCTGACTTATTTCACTTAGCATAACGCATTTGGTTTCTATCCATGTTGTTGCAAATGGCAAGATCTCATCCTTTTTAATGGCTAAATAGTATCTCATCACACACACACACACACACACACACACATCCCACATCTTTATGCATTCATCTGTCAATGGACACTTGGGTTGATTCCATATCTTAGCTATTGTTAATAATGTTGCAATAAACTTAGGAGTGCATATATTTTTTCAAATTAATGTTTTTGTTTTCTTTAGGTAAATAACCTAGTAGTAGAATTACTGGATCATATGGTAATTCTATTTTTAAGTGGTTGAGGAACCTCCCTACTGTTTTCTATTGTGGCTACCCCAGCTTGCATTACCTTCAACAGTGCACAAGGATTTTCTTCACACACTTGTCAATACTTGTTATTTCTCATGTTTTTGATTTTACCATTATGTCAAGTGTGAGGTGATATTATGGTTTTGGTTTGTGTTTCCCTCATGATTAGTGATGCTGAGCATCTTTTCATGTATCTCTTGGCCATCTGTACATCTTTAGAAAAATGTTCAAGTCCTCTGCCCATTTTTGAATCAGATTATTTGGGTTTTTTGATGTTGAGTCATATAAGTTCTTTATATATTTTGGATATTAAGCCCTTATTGAATATATCATTTGAAAATGTCTTCTCCCATTTGGTGGATTGCCTTTTTGTTGATAGTTTCATTTGCTATGCAAAATCTTTTTATTTTGGTGTAGTCCCAATAATTTATTTTTGCTTTTATTTCCCTTGCTTAAGGAGATATATCTAGAAAAATGTTGCAAAGGCTTATGTCAAAGAAATTACTGCTTACATTTTCTTCTAGAAATTTTTTTGTTCAGGTCTCATATTTAGGTCTTTAATCCATTTGGGTGTATTTTTGTGTGTGGTATAAGAAAGTGGTCCAGTTTCATTCTTTTGCAGGTAGCTATACAGTTTCTCCAGCACCATTTATTGAAGAGACTGTCTTTTCCCCCCATTGTATATTCTTGTGTCCTTTGTTATAAATTAACTGGCCATAAAAGCATGGATTTATTTCTGGGGTCTCTATTCTGTTCCATTGACCTATGTGTCTATTTTTGTGCCATTTCCATACTATTTAGATTACTACAGCTTTGCAGTATATCTTGAAATCTGGGATTGTGATGGACCATGCCTTTTAAAAAAATCATCGCCAAACTCAAGATCATCTAGATTTTCTCCTGTGTTATCTTCTGGGATGTTTATAGTTTAGTATATTATATTTAGATGTGTTATCAATTTTGAATTTTATGAAGGGCATAAGATCTGTGTTTTGATTCATTTTTTTGCATGTGGATGTCCATTTGTTTCAGCACCAGTTGTTGAAAGACTATCTTTTCTCTATTGTATTGCCTTTGATTTTTTGTCAAAGATCAGTGGCTTATGCTTATGACTTATTTACATCTATTTTGGGCTCTCTATTCTGTTCTATTGATCTATTTGTTCCTTCATCAATACTATACTGTCTTGATTATTGCAGTTTTATAGTAAATCTTAAAGTTGGGTAAGATCAGTCTACCTACTTTGTTCTTTTTCAATATTGTGTTAGTTATGTTGGGTCTTTTGTCTCTTCATATAAACTTTGGAATTAGTTAATATGCACAAAGTAACTTGCTGCAATTTTTAAATGGACTTTATGGTATCTATATATCAAAGTGTGAAGAATTGACAGGTTGACAATATTGAGTCTTCCTATCTATAAACATGGAATATCTCTCCATTTATTTAGTTCTTTTATTTAGTTAAGAATTTTGATCAGAGTTTTGGTCAATGTTTTATAGTTTTCTCCTATAGCTATCATAGATATTTTATTAGATTTTTATCTAAGTATATATTTATTTTTAGTGCAAATGTAAATGATATTGTGATTTCAAAGTTCAAGTTCCACTTGTTCACTATTGGTATGTAAGAAAGCTGACTTTTGCATCTGTGTCCTATAACATTGCTATAATTATTTATTCCAGGAATCTTTTTTTGTTGATTTTTTTCAGATTGTATATAAAGATGACCATGACATCTATAAATAAAGATAGTTTTATTTCTCCCTTCCCAATCTACACACCTTTTATTATATTTTCTTTTCTTATTGCATTATCTAGGACTTCCAGTACAATGTTGAAAAACATTGGTGAAAGGAAACAACTTTGCCTTGTCCTGATCTTATTGGGAAAGCTTTGAGTCTCTCATCAGTAAGTATAATGTTAATTAGCTGTAGGGTTTTTTGGGGGGTGGTTATTCTTTATCAAATTCAGGGAATTTCCCTCTATTTATAATTTACTGAGAATTCTCATCACAAATAGTTGTTAGATTTTTGTCAAATAATTTTTCTGCGTCTATTGATATGATTATGTGATACTCTTCTTTAGCCTGTTGATATGATGGACTATACCTTCAAATATTGGGTTATCCTTGTGTATCTGGTATAAAAGCCCTTTACTCTTTGCATCCATTATGTGCAGTTTCACCTCCAGTACATTCCTTAAATCTAAGCAGTACCTGCTCTATCACTTTTCAGACTCTGCCCCATCATCATATCTCTCCTAGATGGGGATAACTTCTTAGTTGCTTTCCTAGTCTACTCTTGCTATGGACCCATATCCATTATTTGGAGAGTGAAAACAATCCTTTAAACATATAAATCAAATCACATCACTCCTCTGCTTAAACGCTTCAAAAGCTCACTATTACCAGAAGGATAAAATGCAATCTTTTCCTTACCATTCTTATGATACAGCTCCTGTCAACTTCCTTAATCTTTTTACCACTTTGACACTCAAATTTTAGATTTTTTTCTCTTTTTGTTTTGGAGTAAAACAAGTTCTTCACTGTTTACAAGGTTATTTATGAATTGCAAAAATTTTCTATTTTTAAGAATTGATATTATCATATTTTTCCCTTCTAGTCTTCCATTGAATCTAGGCTGCTACAACCAGACAGAAAATGTGGGGACAATCTGTAGCAAAAATTCTGCAGTAAATAGTAACCGCTGCAGGTCTGTCAAAAATTGTGTCTGCTTTTTCACCATGATTTACCTCTATGGCTCTTTTTATTCTTTAAAGTTTTCAAACCTATCCTGAATTAAAGTCTCCACACATGGAATATTTTATTACCTGATCTTTGCATAGCTGGCCTCTTCTCAACATTCAGGTTCAAGTGCTATGTCCTCAAAGAGCCTTTTCTGAACACCCCATTGAAATAGTCATGCTCATATCCTCACTGTTGTTGCATTATCTCTTTATCCTGCTTTTTTTCATACAAATATCTGTGCTACAGAATGTCTTGGGTAAGAGAGCAACAGAACAAGAGAAATGTATTTCTCATGAAATTTACATTCTAGTTAAGGAGACAGACAATGAACAGATACATACTAAATTCATAGTCTACCAGGCAGTAGTAAGTATTGTGGAGAAAAATAATGCAGAGAACAGAAATGCAAAGCACTGGGGTTGATGTGAAACATTTCAACTTTAAATTGTGTGATTAGAAAATAAAATAAAATAAAAATAAATTGTGTGGTTAGAGAAAGCCTCTCTCTCTCTCTCTCTCTCTCACACACACACACACACACACACACACACACACACACACACAAGACTTAAAGCAGATGAGAAAGAGACTTATTTTCTGGGGAGGAACAAGAAGAGAAAACCTCAAGTGTAAAGGCGCTGAGGCAGCAGCCTACTGGTGTTTGAGTAACAGCAAGGGGACTTGCCTGGCTGGAGTGTAGTGAACAAGGGGGGGATAGTCATAGAGGATGAGTTCAGTAAGTCCTATACATCATCAAAGGGGCTTTGGCTTTACTCAAAATAAGATGAGACCCTTTTGGAAGATTTTGAGAGAAATAATCTCAGAGATGTGATCTGACTTACTTTTAGAGGGATCAATTTGAGTGCTGGGTTGAGAATAGATGGTCACAGGGAAAGGTCGGATGAAAGAAGACCAATTATGAAGCTGTTGCAGTGCTCTAAGTGAGAGATGCTGGTGACTAACATAGGGTGAGGGCAGTGGAGGTGATGTGAACTGGTCATGTGATGGTACATTTGCATGTGAAATGTGAGGGAAGAGATGAGTTAGGAAAGACACTAAGCCACTAGAAGGATGGATTGCACCTAATGAATTGTGGAACCTGCAGGTGGAACAAGTTTGGGGACAGTGTAGGAAAGACTATGACTTTGCACACGTTATGGTTAAGATCGATGTCAAGTAGGCAGCTGGATACATAAGTCTGGAGTTCAGCATAGATGTGTGCGTGTGCTGTGTGAATTTGAATATGCATATGGTTTTAAAATTGTCTTAGAATAATTTAAGAAATATATTTAAACATGAATTTGAATCATATTTTTGCTCAGAATTTCTGAGCTATAATTGCAGAACTTGCATGGAACTCAGTTTTAAAACTCAGCATACTGTTGATGTAAAAAGTACGATTTGATACAACTATCACGACCAATTTTTTTTTTTTGATGTGTGGTATGGCAAGAAGAAACTATAGAATTTAGCAATTCATACCCAAAAGCAGTTTATTTTAATGATATTTTTATTCCCTCCTGTTGGATCCATTTTTCAGAAAAATTTCTGGATGTTTCTCATATTGTTGAATATGTGATGCGAACCATCAATTGCTGACAGGTGCGCTTGATGGAACAAGTTCAATGGGACAGATCACTCATTCCTTTTTTAGGGTTTTATTGGCATGACCCAATGAAGGGATTTTGTGTGATGTGCAAGTCGCCATGATGTACTTTTTAAAAATAGTGTCACTGACACATATCCACTAAAATAAATTAACCTTCCTATCTTGACTGATTCACATTTTGGAAATGGCAACTTCACATGCCAGTGATGATATGAGCAGAAGAGCTGGGTGGGGGTGACAAAGCAAGAGTCCAGCAAGAAGATGGCAGCGTAAGAGGTCTTTTAATAGAGCAGTTCAGAGGCAATGAGCATAAACCTAAATTTGTATCAGCCTAGGATATAATTCAAGCTCTGTGGCTTTATAGATGGGCAGGACCTAGCCTCTCCAAACTCAAGTTTTGAGAAATAAGATATACTAAGGGATAATTACAACTCTCTGGGGAGAGGAACTAATGAGCTAATGCTTGCAAAATACTTAGAATAGCACCTTGCACATAGCCCGATCTCGAGTGGTGGCTATTATTAACAATAACTCTTTTATTTCCATCTAAAGAGTTTGGTCTTTTGCAATATCTGAAGAATATAAGTGGAAAGACTCAATGGTCTCTCTCTCTCTATCTTTTACATGCAATTCTTTTTTTCCCCCATCTAATTCTTAAAAAACAGAACAAAACAAAAACAAAAAACCACACATTTAAACCACAGATTAATTTCCTCCAGAGCTTAGTTTCAGAATGTGATTTTGTAAGTTGTGGGCTGGTGTCCTCAGATTCAGGGAAGGCTTCTTGTGGAAGTGAGCCCAAGGCGAGATGCAGGAACATGCCTTTGAGCAGAGGTGATTTCAGATTGTCATCTCTTAATTGGTGAGCAGGACTGTCACGCCAGCCTCAGATTTAGCTGGGACAGATAGTCCTAGTGAAAATGGGTCTCCAGATCATAAAATTTTATAGTTGAAACCTTTCCACTGCACACTTGAGCATTTGACACACACATAGTTCATCTTTCTTGGCTGTAATTTGGACTTATTAAGCATTTTTGTAACACTTGTCTTTTTTTTCTAAGTTGGCTGCTTTTCATTAGCGGTTCCTCACATCACTCTCTGTGAAAGGTGAATACAACAGTCCATATTTTATAGACAAGGAAATTGAGGTCCAACTAAGGCTAGTGTGGTTTGGCTGAGGACACCAGAAAATTAAACCCTGGAACTAGTAACTGAAGCCAGAGTGCCTCACTGTTGAGTCATGGTTGACTTTATCAAGGAGACCATTCTTCATAGATGATTCAATACCTTCAAATAAAATACGAAAATAATGTCCCCTGCCCTCTCTGAGAACACAAAATACTTTCTAATTTTATACAGTTATGATGTTGTAACCAGAGTGATCATTCGAAAATCAAATCTGATCAAGTCGCTTTTCTATGAAGGGCCTGGTACTGGTTCTCCATTGCCCCAGGATCAAGTCCAATCTCCCTAATGACACATGCAGCTTTCTCTGTGTCCCTCTGCATTCCCTGGAAACGTGCTGAAGACTACCTGTTCCCTTCATGTGCCTTTGTACAAAAAATGGAGAAAGGAACCTTCCTCTATCTCACTTCTTCCCCTTTAGTTAGGTCATGTGTTCCAGGAAGTCTCCCGATGCTTCTCAAGGCTGGGTTAGTTGGCCCTTCTGTACCCCCAGTCACATATGATATTTATACCACTTAAAGCACCCAAAGTGTATCTTAAATTAACCATTCCCATGAGACTACAGTCTCCATAAGGGCAGAGTCTCCTTCACCTGTTTCAATGTAGATTCCTGGTTCCTAGCACAGTGCCTGTGAATGGTAGGGATACAATAGATATAGATGGATCATGTGAATGAGCAATATGCCTTTTTCCATCTCACAAAATCATAAGATTTATATCCTTTGTGTCAGACTGTGTGATAAATGCTAGAGCTATGGTACGTTTTGGTTTGACGCTTTAACGGTGGAATTGTTGGCAACTGCCAAGGGGGAGGCAAGGCAAACTGTGGTCACCAGTGTAGTTGTTCGTCTGAAGATATTTCATCCTAGTCCCTTGATCTTTTAGAGGCATCAGCAGGGTGACCATATAGTTATCCAAACTCGTATGAATTTGAGAGTGGAAGTGGGCACGATGGCTAATTATACATGGACAATCGTTATCTACTGGGATGTTTCAGGCAAAGCAAGTGTGTGGTCGCTCTTGGTACATGGATTACCTGGCTGTGCTCTTAGTCCTGAGCTAATTCCTGGTTTATCTTCTTCATCTAAGGGGCTCAACACTGCCGCTGGGTGAGAAATAGCACGGTTGCACCAACTGAAGCAGCTAAGGGACACATAGCAGTCACTTTGCAACATATGGCTCGACAATCCTTTTCCTGCAGTAGCTCTAAACATAGTAGTAGTTATAACTCCATGACAGGAGCAGGTGAGAGAGGCAGTTAAGCGGCAGTTCTATCGCTCAGTGAAAGTTTTGGCACCTGGATTGGGACACGAAGAATGTTAACTAGAGAGCTGAAAGATTTCCAGATCGACCAAATCGCTCAAAGCTGCCAAGTTGGCCTGAGAACTTTCCTTTGTAAGTGGGATAAGATGATAGCTGAGACCACTCCTTAGCTGGAAAATGCAATATAAGCATATGTTTAAAAAAGCAACGATTAAAATATTACGTTTTCAGAGCCCTTCCGTGCTCCCGGATCCAAGGCTGTGCCAAACGCTTCACTGTGAGGAGGGTGATTTCCAGGGCAGGATAATAGCTTCCCAGTGGCTGCAGTGTAGGTCTCAGCACTGGCGAGAGTTTAGGAGGTGAAAGAGGAGGACTTGCACATTAGTAAGAAAGGTGAAAATCCTTGACACCTAGAAGGTGTCGAAATTCTGGTGAGCTTACTTATCTTGTTTTGGCAAATCTCCCGTATATCAAATTGAAGATGGCATGTTCCCATTACTAAATTTCTCTTTTCTTTCCTGATAGGATTTCTCCAAATTTATGCCCATCATCTGTGTCTGGAGAATGTAACAATTTGTAACTGACAGATTCATTGGCATAATAAGATATTAAAGGCCACTGTAATGGTGGTGGGTTGGAATTAGGAATTGTCTTGCATTAGCAGAAGATTAGGAAACAGATTACACTTCAGGTGTACTCTACAAACAGACATACCTGTTGAGAGCAAAACAAAAAAATAGACCCCCCCAAACAAAAGAAAAAAAAAAGAAACCTAAACCCCCAAAAAACAAACCAAACCAAACCAAAACAAACCCATGTGAGACTGGTTGAAATCAATTGAAGCCTAGAATTTCAGCTTTACAGGTCATTTTATCCTTTCACTAGTTTTATATTTGTCTTTTTTATTTTTTAATTTAATTTTTTTACAATTTTCAACTCTCTTTGCTATTTTGCTTCCAAAAAACCTGCATGGCAGTGCCTGCAGAGGCAATTTCTCACTCATAAACAGCTCCTTAGGCACCTGAAGGCAGAAGTGACAGTGAAATTGGGGGAAGTTATCACAGAACAGAGGCTCAGTGCCACAGGATGGTTTTCCAGGCACTCATGTGGCTGCTGCACTTAGGGTCTGGTAACAGTGATCCATAATAGAGGATTCCTTCGTGATAAAATGGGGGCATAAGATACTTTTCTTATGTAGGCTGACCTGGAAAGGAGGCTGTAGAGTGGGGCACATTGGACAGATAGGGCCTGGAAAGCCTAGGCTTGTCCCGGTGCCTGGGTTTGGAGCCTGTGTGCAATGGGTGGAAGCAGACCCACATCAGGTGCCCTGGTGGGTGGGTGGCAGTGGGTTGGCCTGTGGAGGGCAGCTGGCCTGGCCTGGCGAGCCAGATTGGTTATGTTAGAGTATTTTTATAAAGTCCTGAGTTGACAGTAGGTGCCTTTGTACATGATATTTCTAATTTCCTGACTCAAGCTTCAAGGTCAGCATTGTAAGGATGCTTTATTTCCAGGACAAATAAAAACCATCAACAAAACGAATGACACGAAGTGTTAGTTGCTACACAAGTCAATTGTTACGGCTAGATGCCATGTACTTTTTATGAAAAACCATACACTGTATACACAAAGAGAGCAACTCACTGCTTGGTGTAAAGAACTGTAATTGACAGGATGTATATGAATATAATGTAATCAGGAAGCAAATTGTGGCTTATACCCTTTGACTTTCAATTGTGAAACAATAGAGGAATTTTGTATGTTCAGAAGGACAGAGGGGTTTAGAACAGGAACCGGAAAAAAAGTCATCCTTCCAATGACACAGAAGAAAATAGCACTTGTTATGAACATATTTTTACTATTAAACAGTCTGGGTTCATATCACAGCTCCATTCGTTAGTTGTGTGACCTTGGGAAATGCATGTAATCTCTTAGCTTCAATTTCCTCATTTTTAGCAAATAGAAATAGTAAAAGTAACTACCACACATGGTTTTGGTGAGTATTGCATGAGATTCTATGTAAAAGCTCTTAGTAAAGGGTTTGATACATAGTAAGTTCAATAAATATCAATTATAATTCTTCAAAACCCCATTTGACACTATGGCTACAATTTCTATTTTTGCGGCTGTGCTTGAGTATATGGTTAACACTTGTGTGTGTTTGTGCCTCAGCTTTATGGTTCACTAAGAATCTTCAGCCCTCCAACAGTGCATTGTTTCCATGTCTGGAAGACCCTCAAAACAAGGGACATCCAGAGATCCCCTTTCCCAAAGTATTTTGATGGGTCCAGGTCCTCCTTCCCCACTAGGGTCTGTCACAGGTCACTCAGAGAAGCAAATGGCCAAGGATGGTCTTATTTCTAAAGAATGCCTTTAAAGCTTGAATACATGCTGTTGCTATGTTATTGTGTTTTTTTTTCCTTTTTTTTTTTTTTGTATTTTTATTCTAACACACGGAAATCAATAACGAGGCTGGGTGAAATGTCACAAGATGTGGATATTGAGTTTCCTTAAGAAACCATATATTTGGATGGTGAATTGGCACCAAGATCTCTCACCAGACTCTAAGAACATCTCGTTCTCCTTCATTCCATTCTTCTTTTCTCCTTCCAACAATGTTAACCACAAGAATACTCACCACTTTCTACTCGTGTTGCTCCCCTCTTATTTTGTTTCTTCAGCCCTTCCAACTACTCTGTAGGCGATTATATTCCTTCTGTCAGGAGATTTGTTAAGGAGAAATCTCCTTTGTAAGGAGATTTGGAAGGGAATTCCGAATCCTCTGGTAATTTACTATCATCTTGGTCTCAGTATTAGTCTCCCTGCGTCCCAGCTGCATAAAGATGGGGGGATGATAAGCTCACCTTACCCTTTTCACAGGATTGTTAGGAGGACAAAATAAAATGTTAGGTATGCTAACCTTCTCAAATGCTCTTATTATTTTTGAGGGTACTCTTTATCATTAATTGCATTTATGTAATATTTCAAAATAAAGAATAAAAAACTTTGTAAAGTATAAATATACTGCAAACATTTTTTAAAAATTAAGGCAAATTTGAAGTTATATTTCCTTATGAAATATGCCTAAACGGACCTGGTTTTCCTTCTCCTATTTTTTAAAAGACTTAATTTTTTAGAACAGTTTTAGGTTCACAGGAAAATCTAACAGTAGATACAGAGCTGCTTCTAAATATTCAGCTGAAATGTGACAAAACTTTTTCTGATTTATCAATTTTTTTTTTTTTTTTTTTTTTTTTTTTTTACTTATTTATGATAGTCACACAGGGAGAGAGAGAGAGAGGCAGAGACATAGGCAGAGGGAGAAGCAGGCTCCATGCACCGGGAGCCCGACATGGGATTCGCTAAACCGCTGCGGCACCCAGGGATCCCTGATTTATCAATTCTTAAAAATATAGTGTTCTGGGGCAGCCCGGGTGGCTCAGCGGTTTAGCGCCGCCTTCAGCCCAGGGCGTGGTCCTGGAGACGCCGGGATCGAGTCCCACGTCGGGCTCCCTGCTTGGAGCCTGCTTCTCTCTCTGCCTGTCTGCCTGTCTGTCTCTCGTGTGTCTCTCGTGAATAAATAAATACAATTTTAAAAAAAATAGTGTTCTTCCTTGCTAGCCTAAACTTTTCTTGGATTTTTTTTTTTTTTTTGGTCTGTTTGTTTTGTGTAAGTGGAAAAGTAAATGGCTGGCCTAGAGGCCTGTTATCTTCCCTCTTAGCAATCTCTATTCACTGTGTAAAGTGTGCTTAAAGGTTATTTGCATAGCGGTTGCCCTGGTCTATTCCTAACCTCTAGAGCATTTTTGATGACCATGAGAAAATTTCATTTATTATGATATGGTAAAAAGCAGGAATATACATTGTTCAAGAAATGTGAATCTGTTCATTAGAAAATAGGGTCAGATTGAAGGCTATTTGTTATTGGAACAAATAATTAGCAAATGAGTCAAAGGAGTCAAATAACTGATTGGAGTAATCTTTTTTTTTTTTTCCTTTCTCCTAAACAGGGACTTCTTCAGTAGTATCCTGACATAAAGACCATTGAGATTACTAGGGAGTGACTTAAAAAAACAGTATAGTCACAATAAAACTCTCTACTATGATCCAGGTACTGCATTAGTTGCTTTATATTTGCTAACTCATCTGAATGGCACAGAAACTCTATGAGCTGTATCTTATGAGCTCCATTTTATTGATAAGGAAACTAAGGCTCAGAGAGATAAGTAATTTCTAAATAGAATGAAGCATCTTGGTTGAACACCTAGGATTTCTTGTCACATTTGCTTTTAGCTAGTCCTGAGAAAATCAAGTAGCCTCTTCTACTCAGAGTATAGTGAGTAATTTCCTATTATATGCACACAAATGGGATGTGCATTCTGTGAAAAGAAAATGTATGAATAGAGAATACCTAGGCAAATGCTCCTCCTCTTAAATAATAATAATAATACACATCATCATCTTATACTTTATGCCAAATATTTCCTGTAGCTTCTCACATTTAAGCTTTGCAGTGACTTGCTGGGGTGGGATCATTAGTTCTACTTACAGATACGAAACTTGAGACTCGCTGTGGTGAATTGTTGGCTCATTTCAAATGAACGTATTTTTCAGACTCCCTAGACCATGGCCTTCTCTCTGTCATATTGGTGTTCACCCACGTCTTCCTTGAAGGAATAGTCTCCTCAGAAATTTAAATCATCGGTGTGCCCTGCAATGTGTCCCACTACAGCATCTTTTTTATCTCTGACTTTTTGGTGGTGGGGGTACTGTGAGAAGCTGGCATGACTCCCTCTTGTCTTTTGGCCACGTTGGGGACCTTTTTCAAAGACTCTGTCAGGACAGTATTGTAGGGATCCTTGCCTTCTCAAATATTGTCCTTTACTTCTGATTCATGCCACAGAAACAGAGAATTTCTAAATAAACATCAGAAAGTACATTGGAATGACTTCATGCCCAAGTTTCTGATTGCTTGCACAGATGACATCCCGGCTCTGTCTCACCACACATTATTTTTTGAATCATTTTCCTAACCCAAGTAAGTATCTCTGGTAACCAAATTTTGGTAACTTCCCCAAGGCAACCCGAGGTTTGGAAACCAAGTGGGCAGTTCCAAGTTCTTAGTGGACCATTCCAAGGCATGCAACCACAGAGCTAAGGTCAGACCCCGTTAGAATGGGGGCAGGGAGAGAGGATATGTGGAGAGAGGTTCAAGTCTTTCCAATGTACTGGAATTTAACTGGAATGAGTGAAGGCAATTTCATTTTAAAATCTTTCCCCCCTGTCACCTCATTAACACCTCCAGTGAAAGGCAGCTGTGAGACTGTTAACTCTTTGCTTGCACATTCTTGAAAGTGCTATTGGCTGGGAACTCTTGTCCTTGTGAGAAGACACCCTGCTGTCACCAATCTGGGTATCCGTAGCATTGAAATGGGGGTTTTTCCAAGACTCATATTTATACCCCAATAGTGCACCATACCGTAGAGTGAGACATGCATTTCTGCCAGATTTTGCATATTTCAAGCTACTACTCCATCAGCTGCAGTATGTTGGGTTTTTGGAATTTGGCTGCCTCAAATTCTTTTTGGAAATAAAGTGAGAACGTATGTGAACATTCATTAAGTTATTAACTCATTCATTTACTCATTCCCACTTTTAATAAATCACATTGGATGAGTGCCTATTACATGTCGGCAGCATGTCAGCATCGGGGTATAAGGGAAAATAAGACATTGTCCCTTCCCTCAAGGAGTTTGCAATTTAATGTGGGTTTGAGTCATTACTCCAATATAATATGGTGAAATTATGATAAAAGTGACAATGGGAGCACAAAGGGAGAAGCCACGAAGCAGAGTAGCCCAAGGGAGGTCAGAGAAGACAGAAGATACTTGAGTGATTTTGAAGGCTAAGTAGGAGTTAGCTATATGGAAGGAGCTGAGATGGGAAAGCAACATGGGCAAAGTCAGGAGCAAATGATTTTGGCATGATGCTAGAGACAAGCTTTGAGTGCAGTGTAGTGAATATTGGTGTAGTCGGTGCTGCTATATACAGCTCATACCCTCCCCCCTTCAGGATTTAAACATATGTTCTGCTGGGTGCTGGAAGGGGTGATGGCTCTAAGCTCTCAGCTGAACCTTTTTGGGAATTGCCCTCAACCAGAGGGAGCTGCTTTGTCCAAGTTTATATCCCTTCCCCTAAGACAGTATGTACCCAAGATATCGTGGTATATAGACTAGTTCTCCTTACTTCAAGGTAGACAAACTCTGAATATTTATCTCATTTCAAAAGCTCCCAATAAGATCTTCTGAAGCCTCTGCTACAACTGCACTGTAGTTTAATTTCTCTATCTAATCTTGCTTAGCACACTTCTCACAGCTGGTGTCTACTGGGAAATGGAACAAGAAGCGATCAAAAAGATCAAAGAAGTGGGTATGTTTGAGTGGAAATATAAGGCTGGAGAACCTGTCAGCTAACTATAGTTACCAGGAGGGCCTGGTAGAAACCCCGTTTACTTATCTGATGAGGAATATGCTGGTGAGACAGGCTCCAGCATCACTGAGAAACTCAGGGAATATTGTTAGAAAACTGGGTTAACTGATAGCACTGAGCATAGTAGAATTCCAAGTAATAGAGGTCAGGGATGACATTTGATATTGGGAGCAGTGATATTTCTATAATGAGTCATAAGATTGGAATGTCAGCTTGGTCAGGAAGCTATGGAGATGGTTGATAGAATATAGTGGCCCGAGGGCCAAAACAGATGGAAAGCCCAACAAGAGTATTGCTTAATCTACACAGTCAAAAGAAATCAAAGATGGATGATCAGAAGGTTGAGTGCAGCCAACTACCTTGCCTTGCCTCCAAACCTGAGACAGATTTTGGACCTGGAGCCCTGAGAGAAATGCCGAGTATACAGCAGGAACCAAAAGAGGAGGAAAAACTCAATCTTGGCTTATGTTTGGGTCAGCTCAACATGGGAATGCAAATTACTGTGGCTGCATTATAGTCCCATTCAGGAGGGAACTTAATGGGGCCATAGTGAGAAGAAACCCTTCCCCTTCCAAAAAGCAGAACTTCTAATGGTGTCACCTATTTTCTGTGGGAATAGTGGTAGCATGAAATAAAAATATATACAAGCTCATGGGTAGTAGTGAATGGGTTGGTTGGTTGGTTGGTTGGTTGGTTGGTAAAGGGCATGAAAAGAGAAATGTTAGAAGATGTAGTGCAGAATGATCTGGTGAAAAGGCCTGTGTACAGACCTATGGGATGGAGTACAAAGAATAAATACCCTTGTGGCACATGTTAAAGCCTCCAGAAAGCATCCACCAGGAAGAAGCTGTAAAGAAGTAAGTAGAAAGAAGGGCTTCACCAGCTGATATTAGCTCTCTCAACACAGTAGATGCATCAATAAATAATTATATTAGAATGGAAAAGGCTAATCATGGACTTAAGTGCATGGACCCCAACTCACCAAGGCTGACCTAGCTATTGCTGGTTAATATCCACTGTGTCAGCAACATAGAGCAATGCTCAGCTGCTGACATAACAGAGTCCTTCCGGGACAGCAGGTATGTGTGGTAGCAAGTTTGTTGCATTGGAATCCTACTATCCTGGAAGGGACGTCATTTACCTTGACTGGAATTGTCACATATTTATATGTGAGTTTGACTTAGTCATCATTACGATATATAGGCACCAACAAGGAATCTCATACAATATCATGTAAGACCAAGGAGCACCTTTCAGCGAAGGGATGTGTGGTAGGATAAGACCATGGAATACACTGGTTCTGTCACTCACCATACCCAGAAGCTGCCAGCTTGACAGACTCATGCATTGGTCTACCTCAAGTAAAGCAGTAGTTTAGAGATGATACCCAGTAAGACTAGAGCCTCATCCTTTAGGATGTGCTATCCACTCTGTATCAATGATGATCAAATTCCTAGATTCATGTATTCTTCTTGTTGTAATTTTTAATTGATTACAACAGGAAGAATACATGAATTTTATTTATTGTAATTGATTACAATTGTAATTAATTAATTACAATGAATCTAGGAATATATGAGTGGAAGTAGGGGTGGATTCTTTTCTCATCACTTCTAGGGACCCTCTTGGGAGATTTGCACTTTTTCTCTGTATAACATGGATCTGTGTATTGAGGATTCCTGGTTTTCAAGGGAGAAACACTTCCAACAGGAGACACAGCAAATGTCCAATTAAACTTTAGTCTATTGTTATCATTTGATCACCAGGGTTCCTTGTGTCAAGTGACAGACAAAAGAATGGAATCACCATCCTGCCAGGAGTAGTTGACCCTGATTATCAGGTGGAGGCAGGGATGTTGTTATGTTAGAAATGCAGGGAACCATATGTTTTACCAGGTAACCCATGGAATATCTCATAGTACTCCCTTGCCCAAGGGACAAGTGCTATGGCAAAAGCCCAACAAAAGCCTGCAAACCAGAAACTCATACCTTTTAGGGATGAAGTTCTGAATCATTAAGCAATCTAGATCAGCAGAGGTGTTACCTGAGAATGAGGGGATTTAGAAAAGATGACAGAAGAGGGGATGCTAAAAACTAGATGCAGTAGTTGGGGCTGAAGTTTGTGTATTTTTTGGGGTAAGTTTCCTCAAGGGAAGAGACCAACCAGAATCTAGGATTTGCTGTTCTAAGAAGTTATTATAGAAGCAAGAGGGTCTGAGAGAAACTGGGGGTGAACTGAAGTGGCTGCTGCTGGGATGTGTTTCCCAGATCTGTCTCCAAGGCTTAGGTGCTCATCCTCAATTCCTGGACATGTTGGTGGCTCTAGGCTGCTGACTGAGCCCAGAATTAGGTATTTTCCTTAGCCAAAGATAGGACGCTCACTCATGTTTCCTTTTCTTCCCCAGGAGCAACTTGTAGGTAATGATTGGTCAATATGGAGGTCTAAATGTCTTATCTTTTTGCCTCAACAAGAAGAACCACTTCAAATTCAGGGCTTCCTCTACAAGTTCCTATGGCTTCTGTTACCACTGCATATAGTTCAAATTTTCCTCTGCAAAATCCTGCTGCCTTTACCCATCTTAATATTGAGTGTCCTTCCCAATAAACCTCCTGTGGATGGATGGATGGATAGATATCAGAGGATGGATAGAGAGATAGATAGATATCAGAGGCTCAGAATCTGATTCATAGGAAACCCAACCTATGACGAATGGGTATGTGTTAGGGTAAAGGTTATGCTATTCTATCAAAGAAAGCTAAACATAAAATAGCTTCAGTAAGGAAGAATGTTATATTTCTCCAATGTAAGAGTCTGGATGGTCTTGCCTGGCAAGCAACTCTGCTTCGTGTGATTATACAAGGACTCAGTTTCCTTCTATTCATTGTTTCATCACTCCCTTGGCTTTTGCTTCATTTAGTTGGTTGAAGCCTATGTTCCAGGCCACAGGGAGGGGAAGAGGAGTATGGGAGAACACATGTGTATTGCTTTAAAGCTCAAACCTGGGCTTCACATACCCTTTCTTCTTGCATCAGGAAGACTTAGTCATGGGTCATACCTAGCTATCAGGGATGCAGGAAAATGTAAGGTTTCTAACTAAAAGCCTCCCCTCAATGCTATAGAAGAAAGAAAGAACAAGTTTTAGGGGCAAAGCTTTCAGTATAGGTATGGAGGCAAGGGTGGGAAGCAGAAATTATTTCATGTATAAATAGAGTGCTAAGGTGAGGTTTTAGAACTTTCTTCTGAAAACTATGGAGGGCCATTACATATGGAAGGAGTTGGATAGCAAATAATCTGCCAGAGAGAATTTTATTGTGAGGTATGCCAAACAACTCTATTCATCTTCATGTGGAAATGCTGTTTTGTCATGGTACCTTTTATAGCAGTTGTGATCTCTTGTCTGAGTATAGTTGATGTTTCTGTTCCCTACTACTCCTTATCTGAGGTAAAAAATGGATATTGCTCTGTCAGAACAACTGTGAATGAGTTGTTCTCAACTTTTCTTGGAAAGAAGAAGTAACAAAGCAGTTTCCTACTCCAAAGCACAGGGTCAGGGGGGAGGGTAAGTCTCATGAAGGATGAGACGTAGTGCATTTTAAAAAAAAGTAGAATATCATATACTAAGAGATGGAGATGAGGTAGTGTGAAACAGAGAGAGCTAGAGTCTTTTAGGTCCAGTCAAGAGGTCTGAGCATGGCCTTGCCCTGGCTCTGCCTCTAGATTTATGATTTTCCCCAAGTTGTTTGGTTTCTCTGGCATTCACCTCTAAATTAGGTTGTTAGACAAAGTTAACTGGATGGTTCCTTTCCATTTAGAAATGGACTTCCATTTGAATAGGCATTAAAACTGAAGATTGGAACCAGAGTTGGAGCTCAAGAAATGTTTGTCGAATTTAATTAAATTTTTGTTTTTAATTTTAGCTAAGTAAATCATTGCTTGACCCTCAGCCCACATGGGAAGCCCACCCCCTAACATCAAAAGAGGAGCAACAACAAGCAATAGCCTACTGAGTGTTCTAAGATCTCTACTCTGCTGTCTGAGGAGATGAGTTTTATTTTTATCTGCCTGTTCCAGATGCCTGTTTCTCTGAATGATGAACCAAGAGAAGGCCCATGGACAGCCAATGGCCACCTGGAGTCTATCTCATATGTCACAAAGGTTTAGAGATAAGGAGTACCTAATGGAACATCTAATGTGCTCTTTTCCTCATGGTATTTTGATGTCTATAGGACAAGAATTATGAGAGATTGGCATTTCACCTAGAAGCAAGCCAGATCTCTCTGGGTTGGCATTTAGTTTGGACAGCAGAGCACATTCTCAGTTTCATGCGACTGCGTTGGGAGCGACAGACACATTTCTGGGCCTGGTTCACAAAGGAAGAACAGTGGTTATCATCTACAATAGCAGTGGCTTCAGGAGCCAATGACAAGAGTGAGGGACTGAGGGGGAAGGCAATTAGCTATGTTGAAAATTCACTAGATCGCCAGGACTCACATTGGCAAAAAGAACCACATGACCTCCGGTGACCACTTGTGACTGTGACACTTCAATTTCTACATCTTAAAAAGTAAAGTAGCACCTTCTAGAGGCTCAGTCTTCACTGATTTAATAAACCCTAGCTGTCGTCTGAAGGGCCAGAGTTACACACTTGTGATTAGCGTCAATGGGTAGTAAGGTGTGTGCGCGAGGTGGCAATGCTTTGATGGCAAGTCCTTCCTTTTCAGTTACTTTTGAAAGGCCAATTTACTTAGAAAGTTGAATTTCCCCCCGATTAGTGGTCACGTCAGCACTTAAAATGCTAGCAGGGGGAACGAATCAGTATCATGTTTGTCTTTAACACGGGAGACAGAGGACACCTGGCCCTCTGTTATTACTGGGACACCGTCCGAGAGTCAACCCGGGGCACAATACACTTCTTATGCTGAAGCAGAATCCATCTGTACTCGACAGGAGGAAGACAAAAGAGGATTGTTAGCACTTAAAGGCACCTTGACAGAGTCATACCGCTTGACTCCTTTATTAATTGCCCCATCTGCTAAGTGAGAGCTCTCTGACACAGGTTGGTGCAGAACTCTTAAAGCCCTTCGTCTGCTTCCTATTGGTCCCACCTGTGTTTGGGTTTGTTCTCAGTGGGCAGAGATTCCAGGGAGAAAATGAACCGCTGCAGATCGATTGCAGTATCAGTCATGCAGAAGACGTGGTGAAGCGTGGCATTTGATTTTGATCTGGTTTTAACCCTTGCGAGGCAGTTGTCCCGGCTTCCCTGGCTTTTGTTTGCCTCGGATTGTGTTCGAGGCCTTGGGGACTAACGGTGAAGGGAGGAGAAGACGCAGCACGCTGCCCTCAATTTAGGAAATACACCATTTCCCCTTTAAGCCACTCAGACCTCCAAACCTTTCCGTGGCTGTCTGCGACAGCAATAGGACAAGCCAGAAAGCAGTAGCATGTGCATGTGTGCGTGTGTGTGTGTGTTATTGCTGCCACGAAAAGATATGCCTTGTTTTTGCAGCCAGTGATAATTCTCAACGAAAGTGCACGGCCGGTGCAGCCAAGGCTGGGCCTGCGCTGACAAAAGACAGACCGACCAAACTCGATGGTTGACTTAGGCGACCGTTCCCCCCAGTCCGATTTGTCTTTGTCCTTGCCTTTCTTATTTTGTTTTAAAAGAGATTCAGGGAGATTGAGTTAAGGATGTGGTGTCGATTTCAGCCTCAGTTTTGCAATTTCGGCATTGAGCCTGGATTGTGTTACAGCCGTCGCGATGCCGGGATGTTTTTTTCTGCACCGTTTGGAGATAGAGGAGAGAAACAGGAAAAGGCGTGGTGTCTCCTCTCCAAGTTCCTTTAGAGTGGGGGCTGGGGTTTGCATGGTTGTGTGTGTGTGTGTGTGTGTGTGTGTGTGTGTGTGCAGGAGACAGAGAGAGAGAGAGAGAGAGAGAGAGAGAGAGAAGGGAAGGGAAGGGAAGGGAAAAGAGACAAGTGCCGCATGGCCAAACAAAACTTTTGCCACTTGATTATGCAACTTATCTTCTCAATAAGAATATTTGAGCTCCCTGCCTTTTGCTGAAACTCCAGGAACCTAAAGACAGGGATGGTGTAGAGAGGACTGAGCTCACATCTCACCCTACAGCTGGGGGGAGGCAGGTTCAAGAATGACTTATTTGCAGCTTTCTTGGCCCTTGAACGCACAGTTTCTGTCCTATCCACCACTGCCCCCCTCTTTTTTTAAAGATTCTGAGCCTTGCTCTGTTGGCTAAAGTGGGCCGCCTGTCCCTCCCCTATTCCGTCCCTCCTGGAAGGGAGAACTGTAATCCTTGGAGCTTTCACTCTTGGAAGCAGTGGAAAACCCAGTCTCAGTTGGCTTATGTAACAAGGTGTCTTATAAGTTCACATGAAAGTGTGGGGGCAGGGCTGGCTTTGGTCATGATGGAACCGAGTGACTCAAAGATCCTCAAGACCTGGCCCATTTCCATCTTTGGCGCATCTCAACTTTTTTCTAAGTCTGCCTTCTTTCTCAAACACTCCATGTTGGCCCGGTGACCAAATTAGTTGCTTCCAATGTCATGTCTGCATGGAAGGAGAAACTGGTGTTCCCCTAGTAGCTCCAGAAAATGTCTCCCCAGGCCCAGTTTAGACTGGTTCACGTGCACGGCCATGGACCAGCTCTGTGGCCAGAGGAGTGGTGAGACCAAGGCTGAAGTGATCATGTTCTCAAGGCTGGAGTACAAGGAGCCTGAAGTTCATCCAGGAGAAGGTGGTTTCTAGGAGAAAGATCTGGGTACCCTTGCTAAAGAAAGAGGGAACAGAGGCTGTTTGTCTAAACAACAGGCCAAAACTTATCCATTGCAGGAGGCTTAGATGTTGAAAGGGGAAAAATGGTAATGTGGTCAGTCAGTTCCATAATGTGCGCATGTACGGTGTGTATGTGTGTGAGCCTATGTGTGTGTCTGTAAGGCTGCTGGCCCAACACACTGGCTTTGGAATTGGATGCCCTGGGCCCAAATCCTAAATCCAGCACTAACAAATTTGTGGACTTTTTAATGAGCTACTTAAAGCTTTGGTTTGGCTTTATTTTACAAAGATTTGGGGTGGAGTTAGCTCAGCATTGTTTCCGAAGAGATAAGGAAGTACTTTGTCAACGACCTCATTTGTCTGTCTTTGCTTCCTTCTGCCACAAATAAAAAGAGTATCTCAGGATAACTAAGTAACTGCTGAAAAATACTTGATGTTCTCTCGGCTAATATCTTCAGGGTTGCCCAAGATTCTCCTTTTCTGAGTGACCCCCTGTTCCAGAAGCAGAAACTGCTCTTCCTTCCTAGATATATCTTCTCCACTGTCCAAGACCCATCTTGGGACAATAAGTTCTGCCTGAGTGGACCCAGAATGATTGTATGTATACGAAGAATGAGATGATTTGTCTTTTCAGTGAAAACAGCTTTTGTTGCACGGAGTTTATGCCCTGCCGCAGGAATCTATTAGTCCACAAAACTTTCACCTTCCCACAAATGTTTCAACAGCTGGGATGCAAAGTCCCATTCAGAGACAAATGTGCACACCACATTTACAATCTGAAATTCAATCTTTGAGCATCATTTGATTAGAATGAACATTATGGTGCATTGTAATTCTTTTCATTTAAATAGCAGCCAATAAATTTATACCATAACCCATCCCCCATCCCAGAGCCTATTCAAAAAGGTTTCAGTTAATGCAATTTTAACCAGCTGACATCTAAATATTTACCAAGCTCTTCAGGTGCCCAAGGCAAGCATACCCCAGTATTTATAGGGCTGGTATACACACCCACACACACACACACGAAGTCACACACACACACACACACGAAGTCACACACACACATTTTTGTGGAAGTTAAGAACACATTTCTGATTCTGTTCTTAAAGACTGCTTTAGTGTCTTGCTACCCCAGTACCATCTCCCCTGAGAGTTCATCTCTGTTAAGCAATTAGCACAGTAGGAGCTCAAAAAATTGAGCTATATTTAAATGATTGTAGTTATTATATGATATTAATTATTAAGCAGTATCTTTGGTAATGTTAATTCTATTGTGCTTTTTATTTTTCTAAACTAGGAAGTTCTTACACATGTTTAGATCAACTGCTCAGGTCATCTCTTTGACCCAAAGAGAGTAAAGGCATTGATTATTGTTCCTGCAAATTAATCAAGAGTTAATACACAACTTTTTTGGGATGTTTACAAAATTCTTTTCCAGAAAGTTCCATATACTCTAGAAAATGTGCCTTCTAGCAAAGTATGGGTCCTGCTGAATGAATATTGCTCCCCTGCCCAGTCCCACTGAGGACACTGCTGATCCCACCTGCTCCTTTCCCCCTCTTTTACAGAGTATGTATCACTAATGTACAGTATCATTGACTTTTCTGATCACATGTATTGTTCTTTGTTGGCCTTTCTCTTCCAGAATGTAAGCTCCATGAAGGCGGATCCTTTGTTTCTTTTGTTGACTGATGTGTCCCAGTCACCTTCAGCCCCATTTCTTTCTACCCTAAATAACATTTTTTAAAAAATGCAACAGTATAGGTTTATAGTGTATCTGAGATGAGAGCAACTCTATTTCTGGTAAGAGAGGAACTGGAATGTTGACCTTGGCCAGCCTTCTCTTATGAACATCCTATGTGTACCATGAACTTTTCCTACATTGCTCATTTGTGAATGGCAACAATTCTAAACTTGTCCTTGTGGGACTCAGACCACAGAATGAGAAGGCTGACTGCCCGAATCCCCTTGATCAAATAACTACCTGGTGTGTTGATTGCGGAGTAGGAATTGAATAGATAAAAGAGAGAAAATGCCATAGTGGCTTTCATCACCCAAACTCAAAACTTTTTAAGTTTATGGACATCATCTTGGTCTCCTCTACTTTGGGAGACATCAGGGTTCTCTAGTGCTTCCTTCCCTACATCTTCCCTGTACTAATTTCTTAGGATAGCTGCTGACTTGCATGTGACAAAACTCCAAAGGAATGATAGTTTAACTGAGATAATAGGGCACTTTTTCTGACATAAGAATTAAGCAGTGGTAGGAAGGGTGGGATTGTGGCACCATGGGGCTGCAGGTCTCTCTCAGCTCTACTATATCCAATGCATGGCCCTTGTCTTCATGATCCAAGGTACTGGCTGAGTGTGAGTCTGCATATCTGTGCTTTAGGCTGACAGTACTATGAAAAAGCAAGGAAAAGGGGAGCAAAGGAAGCTCCCATGTAACACTTCTGCTGTAGTTGAACGATCAGAACTTAGTCTGATGTACCTAACTATACACAAGGGAGGTTTAGAAATGGATGGCCATGGGATCAGAACATTTGGGGGTTTCTATTAAGAAAGGAGAGAATGGAAAATGAGGTAGGCAATTCGCATTCTCAGTCCAAACTACCTCTATAGTACTTATGAATGAGATCTTAGATTATTACAATCACTTATGAAGTGCCTCTACTTTCTTCTCCGGAAGTTTAGAATGCCAACCTAATTTTTTTTAGAGAATACTCTCTTCATTTCATTCCAGAGCTCAAGTACTTCAATAATTCTCAATTAATAACTGGATAAAGTCCAATCTCACTAGCCTGAAATTTCAGGAAGCAGCATTTCAGGAAGAATTTGGCTTAGAAACCACCCCTAAAACAAACAAAAAAACCCCAAATCCAATAATTATTACTTCTCATGGTCTTGCATGTTGGGTGAGTGGTTCCTCTGCTAGATTCACCTGGGCTCACCTGTACAGTGCATTCAGCTGGAGGGATGGCTGGACTGGAAAGTCCCAGATGTGCCCACTCATATCTGGGAAGAAGTACTGTCTATATAGGCTATGATGCCTCAGCTCTGCTCCATGTGGCATCTCATCCTCCAGGAGGCTAGGCCAGCTACCTTATATTGTCCTCTTAGGGTAACGTTTCTATGGACAAAAACCAAAGTGGCAAGGTCTCTTAAGACCTAGCCTTGGGAGTCATGTAATATCACTTTTGCCATATTTCTGTCACAAATCCAGTCCTGATTCAGAGGATGAAGAAATAGACCACATTTCTTTTTGGAAAGAGAGGCAAAGACATACTGAAATGGGGAATGCTTTCCAGGATAGCAGGAATTTGTGGTCATTTTCTTTTGCAATTGACCATAACATCCCTGATGATCATCATCCCTAATGATCTTTAACAAACCATTTCACATGGTTGAAACCTCAGTTTCCCCATTCAGAAAATAGGCAATATAATCATCTCTAAGGTACTTTGAGGTGTAAGTGCCTTTTAAAGTGCCTCAAGGCACCTGGATGGCTCAGTTGGGTAAGGTGCTTGACTGTTGATCCTCAGTTTAGGTCTTGATTGACCTGAGGGTCAATCTCAGGGTCATGAGTTCAGGACCTGCATTGGGCTCTGTGCTGGACATGGAGCTTATGTAAAACAATTAAAAATAATGTGTCTCAAGTAAGACATTCATTCCATATGAATTCTTCCTCCATTCAAAATTCTCCCGGGTACCAGTGACCATGTGAACACTACACTCCTGCTAATCTCCTCATGGTCCTCTGAAACCCCAATGATGTTCCCGCTGAGTGTTTCTGCCATTTTCTTTACATGAAACATCCTCCCCACCCCCCACTTCATTTCTTAGTCTACAAAACTTTATCCATATTTCAGGATATTGAGTCTCATTTCCTTCATCACGTCTTGACACTTCTGGCCTCCATGATTTCTTAGCTTTCTAAATTCCTAGCAGCCTTTGTGATTTACACCACTCTTTAGTCATTTGATTGTATGGGGTCCTATGACATTGCATTGCTTTATGGAGTTATTTAATCTTAATACGCTTCACCTTTCCAACTATATGTCGCAAAATATTTTGTAAAACCCTAAAGGATGGAGAATGTAGGACAGAATGGTGAAATACATATAGATGTGAATTAGTATTATGGCCCCAGTTTCAGTCTTAAATACTTATGAGCTGGGTAGACATAAGTAAGTCATTTAACTTTTCTGAACCTTACTTTCAGAATCATTAAAAAGATAATATTCTGGGCTTGCTTAGCAATACTGTTGTAAGGATCTGATAAGATTATACACAGGGACATTCTTTAAATATTGTAAAATATCATATAAATATTTGGCCTGTTGTAATATGTTTAATGAACATTTGTTGATTAAATACTAAATAAACATGAAACATGGGAAACTAGATCTATTGAGTTTATTTGTGCAGGAACATGGATATTCTTTTAATTTACCCCTAAAAAGGAAACCAGAATACCATGGTTTTGGCAACATCAATTTAATGGGTTCCAGTTGAATGACTCCACCATGTCCAATTATAATTCCAGTTTTCAATACAGTTTAGCAAGAGAGAAATCATGAGCAGAGGTCCAATATTATTCTAAAATAGTTTCTATTGCAAAGTTGCTTTCAGAGGGAACATTTTGGAGGAGATTGTTTGGTTCAACTGTTTCATAAGTGAGACGGTAATGTGGTTACAATTGAGTTAACTCTTAAGCACATCAGGGAGAAATTTTGTTTTGCTTACAGCACCACATGAAGCTCTCCCATCCTAGCTCCAATGCAAATGCGGTAGATTAAGTCCATCAGAGCTAGGTTAGAATTGCAAGATTGTAGCATGTCAGGCTCCATGCAAAACTATCACATGCAGACCAAGAGAATTGCCTGTTTATATTAGTTTTAAGTATTTCCAGGGATAGAGAGCTAAGAACATTCGGTGTCTATCACATTTATCTTCAAGAAGGTCATCTTGTTGAACACCAACTCTCACTGCAACGTGAGATATTTTTCCTTGTGCTGTCCCAAATGGGGATGGTGAACAGCTGGCCAATGTCATTTTTATGACAATTTTCATACACTTGAATTCAGTTGATAAGTTGTCTCTCTTATTTTCCTTCATCCCAGCTTTCTTAACCTTCCTGAAGAGGTCCTGTTTTTCTTCCCCAAAATCATTTTTATTGCCATTTTCAGGTCTCAGAGAAGTCAGGCCTCAAACTGGACAGAAAAATCAAGTAAGTCCTGGCTAGCATTTGTAATGACATTACTTCCTGTCTTTCCTTTGTGACACTGATTGCAATATGTCCTGGCATCATATATTTTACTGTTGAATCAAATTCATGTCATGGACTACAACATCTTTCTTTCTTAGAAAATGGTTCAATGTTTTTCTTGATGTGTTTTAGAAGTGATACACATTCATTGTTTGCTATTTAGAATATCACACACAAAAGAAAAGGTAAAATTTACTTGTAATCCGTCTGTTCAGGGACAGCCCCCATTAAGATTTTGGCTTTTCAGTCTTCAGGGCAGTGAAGGTTGACCTTCTCATCCCTTCTGGCACTGCTGCCTTTTTGCTGCTGGGGTCCTTTCTCTCTGCCATGGGAGACTTGCTATGATCTCAGATAGCCATGGCCCTTGGTAGTAGAAGAATGGACTGATGAGGAATTAGCTATTCTCAGGAACAAAAAGATATTAAATTAAATTCTGCAAATGTCAGAAAACTAGTACTGTTTCTACTGAGGGAGCCTGTAAGTATTAAATCCGTGTGTGTGTGTGTGTGTGTGTGTGTGTGTGTGTGTTTGTGTGTATAAGCATATATATTACATCTAATTCTTAGAAATGTGTCTGGAACACATAAGAGCTGAATAAATATTAAATACTGTTATTTCAGTTGTAGTAACTATTATTCTTCCTATTGCTGTCATCATAGTCTTTGGCATCATCATTATTAAATGCTTCCTGTAAGCTGGGCCTGGCTCTGGACCCCAGGACACTATAGTAGATCCTAGCCCTCCAGAATGACTTGGTTTGGTAAGTGTGACAGACACACTTTTATACTTGTGGTCTCAAACAGGTCTAAACCAGAACAAAACAAAACACCCAAACAAGCAAACCCCCTTTTACCTCTGTTAGCTTCTTAGCCACCCCCACCAATACCACCAAATATGTAGCTCTAGGCTTAGGCATTTAGAATGCATGAAGTTTCTTAATGATCCTTTGGTCATTCTCTGTCCTTCTACAGTTATTTATCTATTTCAGATTTCATTATGTCACTCATTATTTTACCACCCTCGACTGTTTCCATAAAGTAAAGAAGCTCCTCAGGATCCTATGTTTTTGGTGTTAATCTGTCATCAACTTCTTCACTCACTCATTCAAAAAGGAGGCACATCCCTTGTTTACTCACTTTTGATGGCTGTCAAGAAATGGTCCTATGACCCTCATGATATTGGCAACACAGCATTTGCTTTTTTTAAGACATCAAAACAAATGGTCGATCTTGTCAAAGCAGTGAAACCAATTGATCAAACTGCCTTTCAACTGTAGGACATAATTAGCATTGTTGTGTTCGATTTGGCATTCCTTGAATTTCCCCCATGTGACTTGATAGATCTCTTCTTGAGAATTGTCTTCATTTTAAGCCATTGTGTTCTTATAGACATTTGACCATTTACACAGGTTGATTGAAATGGTGCATGGTCTACTCTGTATCCTTTCTTTCCTTGATTGTGTCAGCTATCACATCGTGCAAATTAGGGCATTCCATTACAGAGGAAGGGTCTTGATCTTCTGGGAAGTGGTTGAAGAACTGAAATAAAGTCCATATTTACTCGATAGGAAATTCCTCTCATTCCCTCTTCCTCTCCCTCACTCTCTTTTTCCCCTGGGTGTGTCTGTGTTTTCATGTTTATGAAGAATGGCTGGATAGAAAGAGGAGTGGTGGTAGGTGGATGGGTGAGCAGACATATGTTTTTCAAACTCCACAATGTCTAGCAGTTCATATTGGGACCCCACTTTACAAATGACAAAACTTAGATGGAAGAGGATGATTAACTTGCCAAGGTCACATAACCTCCCAGTGGAAGAGCCAAGGTCAAAACCACATTAGTCTTACTCCTTAGTACAGTGGCTCCTTTTCCAAGAAGCAAAGTCCAAATCTCACAGAGGGTCCCATATCCTGCCTCCTCTGGTGTGGTGGCTTGTTTGGAGAAGTTGTTAAGAAAATGTGCACAAGACGGCTCTGAAGAAAGAAGAGGGGAAAGCATGTTTTAAAAGATGCCCGTTGATGAGGAGTCCAGGGAATTGCGGAATCCAATACCTCGAGTGGAAAATCCAAAGCAATTACATCTGTGAGTGTTAAAAACGTGTTGTGTGCTTTCTTTCTCTGCCGAAGGAGAAGGCTGTTTACATTATGGGAGATTGTTCCACTCTGTCCCAAAGAGCTTGTTAAGGGTGACAGACAGGTTTGTTGCTCGAATGCGCACTCCAAATTAGATGAATGGAGGAATTATGAAGCAATCAAACGGCAAGGCTTTTAGCAGACCACAGTACATTGCCCTTTTTTGCTACCCCTAGGCCTGTTAGCATAAAAGAGGCTATAAAGATAAAGTGCACAATATTATTCAAGTCTCTGAGTTCAACAAACACGGGCAGCTGGCGCTTCATGGCAACTGTCCCCAGGATGGCTCAAAGCCGCTTTGCCTCCCCCACACTCGGAGGGAGCCGCACCTCTGCCCGCCTTGCCAGGATGGCATTGGGGCCCTTGCGTGGGTTAGAACGAGGAGAGACACTTGCCTCCCTCCCTCCCTGTCTTCACAGCCCTCGGGGGAAGGAGAGGCTGCGTGAGAAACTTCACAGGGCTTGGAGGACTGAGTGATGGGCAACTGTGCCTAAGTCTCTTCCATTAACTGGGGGGGAGAGGGGTTGTTGGGGGGCACACAATAGCTTCTCCCATTGGGAAACACTTGTTCCCATTATGCAGGGGGCTCTGCAGTCGGGGAAGAGGTGAGGCTGTTAGACTCGAGAGAGAAGCTAGGGGTGGTTGGGCCAAACCTTTCATCGTAGAGGTGAGATGCCACAGTGGCACTTGGCTTGTCTGAGGCTGCCCACACAGCCATGTGTGTGCTGTGCCCTCCAGAAACAATGGGTGCAGAGCGGGGGAGGATGATGTGCTTCTAGCTCTGTATCCTCTCCAGGAGGGTGGAAGCCAGAAGCCCAGTATGTAAAAGGGAAAGCTGCAAAGTCTCTCTGGCTCTGGAGGGAGTAGGTGTGGGGTGGGAGGTCCTGGAAGCCCGCCCTCCCGGCTTCTCTTTGCCCCTGTGGTCTTGGAAGACCAGGCTTGAGAAAACCCAGGGCTCTGGGGGGAAATTTCAACAGCAGCATATTTGATTTTTTTTTCGTTTTCTGCCAATCCACTAAAAGTTATTATTTTCTTCCCTTGAATCCTCTCATTTTACCCAATTCAAACACATTGGTTATTATTAATGCTGTTTGACAGGGGCTGGTACCACATTTATGGCTGAGCAGCCCTTGCTGACCTTGATCTTGTTATCCTGACCCAACAGGTACAGGGATGGAGACTGTAAGAGGTTAGGTGACAGTTAGGAAGTGACAGATCTGGAGTCTGACACCAGATCTTTCTGATCCAGAACTCCCGCTCTTCTTTTAATCATGATACTCTTACTTCCAGCACAGAGGATTGGTCTGCAGTTTTGAAAGTTGTCTGCTCTGTGTCTTTAGATGTTTTTCCCCAGGAGGGGAAATGATGTGGTTAAGTCAGGATAAAGCCTAAGACCCTTTGCACTCTTACGTTTTGCTATTTGGTACAGTTTATGGTCTTAGCTAATGGTTCATTTGAGAAGAAGGGAGATTGTTCTCTTCAAATATGCATGTATGGTTTAGACGTTGATATTCTGGAAGCCACGGCCCCTGACTTGGATTTTTTTCATGATTATTCTTTTTACAGATCACTTAGAGTATAAAACCATGTGGAGGATCTTCGGTTCTTTCATAATCTGTTCGCATCCTACTGTCCACCACCCCTCCACACCCAAGCCCTGGCGCTTTATAAATTTGGTCTGTGGCTTTTTGGGGTCTGTTTTAAGAGGACTTTTTAGAAACAATGGGCAAACACCTCTGTGTGGAGCAAGTCTTGCCCATATAGGCATCCTACCACTTGGCAGTAGCACATCACACTGCTCACGATGGTGCCAGCCCAACTGCTAATGTCTGGATGGAAGGAGTGGGTGGTTCCTGACACCACACTGCCCCAGGACAAAGGGAATATTTCAGTTCATCTTATGGATGTTTGGTCCACACGACTGCAAACTTTAGGAGTATGAGTAACATCTTTTTTTTTTTCTTTCTTTTTTTTTTTGTAAAGTCCCCTCCCCACTCCATTGTCTTCATTTCATACATCTGAATTTAGAATAGGCTGTGGAACTTGCTAGGCCCGGCGGACACGTGGGAGTTGGTGCAGTTGAAGGCCTGGTAACTTCCCTGCCCCACCGTGGACAGAGGGGAGCAATGCTGATGACTGGTGAACTCTGTTGTATGCTCCCAAAAACCCGACTCATTCGTAAAGCTGTGATTTCTCCTGCAGAAAAACAACAACAACAACAAAACAACAACAACAAAAAAAACAAAAACAAACCCAAACCCAACTGCTATTTTTAGAGACTTTTTTTTTTTTAAATGAAAGGGCTATGAAAGTAAACCTAGCCAGCCAGGAAGACTATCAGTGAGCCTTCCAAATCTGTCCACTAACGGAGGAATTTGAAAGCCCTACCACAAATTGCTTTTCACTTCAACCAGGATGCTTATTATGATCCCCTGGCTCCACTCTGCTCTCCTATTACTTACACATGAATTTAGTTACCCTGTATTTTAATTACATGTGGAGAGCCAGTTTTATGTTCTCTTCTCCGACTACTCATAAACTTCACAGAGATCCCCCAAAACCATATTGTTCTTAAAATAGCCTTTGCCTCCTATCCTTGCAAGGATACCGAATGACACTCTCTCAACCCAGCCCTGGCTTCTATAAGTTCATTAGGATCCTGGAAGGCATGTTCTTCCAAACCACAGTGTAGGTTTAGTTAAGCTTGTCCCTGGGCATGGAGCTCTATGCTTCCAACACACCAGCAGAGACACATGATTAACAACAGGCCTGAGCTGGATTTCAGTGGTATCCTTCGAACCCACATGTTACCAGTGTTTGAGTCAAAACCATGGGCGCCAGGGGTGGTGCTTATTTTGCTTGTTAGCCCTAATGAAAAAAACACAAGGATTTCATAGGTCTCTGTCCCCCCAGGTACCTGTGGCCCTCTGTTCTGTCATTATGTTGTGGTTTGCAACTCACACGATGTACCTTTTGTAATAGCATGGCAATTGTGATTTCAGCTGACTTGAAAGTCCAGTCACAATATTAAATGCCCCGTGGAACTTCATATTGAGAAACTGTGTAAAGAAAAGGCTCTACATTTTATAGTAAGGTTGTACCATTACCATTACCCATCTCCCCCCACTTTTTAATCAAGATTATTTGACCACAATGGGAAGCAATATAATAAAAATATAAATCAGTCTCTGGCCATGTAATAACTGTTTTAGTTTCCCCCCCAGTTCTCCTAAAAATACAGAAGAAAAATATCATCTCTCTAGCAGATTGTTGATAAATCAGACGCTAACAAGAATAGCCTGGGTGTGACATGGCTGTAAAATAGGAGCCCTGAATACTTTCCTTCCTGAAATTTCACTAATTGTAACATAATTCACCAACACAATGTTGTTGTTGTTGTTTTTTTAATTCACATAAACAGAGCAGCTCAAAAGGCTGTGTGAATAAAGGAGTAATATCACATTCCCATATTGTTTTAGAAAGCAAGTATTATTGACTCAGCTGAGTGTCATTGGTGGGTGAGAGGCTGGAGTTCAGAACTCCGGGGTTCTGAAATGTTCCTCTGATCACCGTGACTCCCTGGGAGATGATAATGGTGTATATCTCAGACAACCTAGAGTCATAATGAAATAATTTTAAACTGGTAGTGATTCTTAGAATTTATCCTTCTGTCACTGCACACCTGGGCAGAAAGAGAAAAAGAGAAAAAGAAAGGACACCTGGATCCTTTTTCACCTTTGACTCTCCTAAGGCCAGATCACTGGTGGGACTGGTTGGCAATTTCCTCTTTTCCACCCCCAAATCTGTGACTTTGACAACTTGTTTATTTTTGGGGTATGAGTTTGTGAATATTTTCAAATTCCTGGGTCTTTGACAGGACTTCTCACTGGTGAAACTTGGGAAAAAGGAATTCAGAACAAAAACAGATGTCTCAAAATTCATATGTTTGACAATAATTTTTCTTTAAAATAACAATAAAGGCCATAGCTCAATGTCAGGGAAGCTCGTATCAGTGGTTCTGATGAAAAACACTCGAGTATTTCTCTTACAGAGTATCAAGTGGTAGAATTGTTGATGACACCCAAAGATGAGTTGAGTTATGGCCCTTAGTTAAGTAACTGGTTATCTAGTTTTCTTTTTCTCTGAGATTTGTTGAAAAGTCTCAGTTAAATGAGCATGAAGGTTTCCAGGTATGCACGTGAGGTATGTGGAGATTGCCCACTGTTCAGAGAGTCAGCTGCAGGCTGGAGACCATATGTGCAGCAAAGCACAGTCTCCTGCAGTGTCCTTGGCTAGAAATTCTGGGTCAAGGCCTAGAGTTGTTTCAGAGGCTTTTCCTCTTGTGGTTGCTTGGTTTCTAATTTTGGTTTCTAATTGTACCAGCCACGTTACCACAAGACCACAGCTGGAAGGTGGCACTTGGAGAGAAGGAAAGAAGCCTGTCTGATATCTCCCCTTCCTGTTAGATGGATTCAATGATGACATTAGATACAAACTGTAGATCTTTAACTTGCCAATGAATTTATATCCCATATATCTAATTTTCCCTGATTCCCCCCCCCCAATACTGCCCACCAACTCAAACACCCAAATTTCATGCCTGAGGAAATAAAGACCCAAAATTAACTGCTCTAGTTAAAGCAAGTGATTTTTTTCCCCGACTTTTTCCATGTTGCCAGAAAGAAGAGGGGTCAAGCTTGGTTCCTACTACAAAAGATGGGGAACTAGAAATTACAGTTCATGTCATTTCTCAGGGCATTGGTTTCCCCATGCCTAGAGAGAAAGCTATAAAATAGGTGAGATCTCTTCTGGCACAAAGATTCTGTGGCTGGAGCCTGAGATAACAAAACTGAATTTGGGAAGAGAAACAAAAAGAATGCAAGCAGGAGGGATGACTGTATTGAAGTAAGAAATTTTAGGATGAGAATGAAGAGAGAGCTGGAAATTAAGCTCTGAGTTGAGCTTTTTCAATAGACAAAAAATCAGGAGAGGTAGGTTCAGTTCCTTGCCCCAGAAAATGGTGGGAAAAGTGATAAACGTATGTAAGGAAAGAACTGAAGGTGTGGTACAAAAATAAAAATGAATTTCAAAATTGACCAATGGAGATTAGGAAAGAATATCTTTTGGATCCTAAATTGAAATATAGACAGAACGTCACTAGTGTGAAGACTTTTCAATGTCTTGGGATTTCTGTTTAAAAACACTGAAAGTTCACGGTGATGTATGGTCTAATTCAGATATATTGGAAGGACATTTCTCAGAGTTATCATTTGAATGATGTTGTGAAATGTTTGCTCCTTGAGAATAAACTGCTCAAGTTTTTTATAAAATGTATAAAAAGAGGTATGTGTGCATTCTTTTTCGTGCTGGCCAGCCTAAGGTTGGGGAACATTGAAAATATAGATGCCTCACATCCCTTCTGTCTTCAGTCTAGCCATATGCTATAGCAATGTGTATACTATGGAACCAATAAGTCAGAGAATAAAAGTAAAACAGAAATGAATATTACTCACACAGTGATCAATAGGGAACTCAAACCCTCTAGTTAAATTATGACAAAATCACAATTGTCCTAACTCATAAGATATTAGTTGCCTAAATCAAAGGACATTTTTTTCTTTCCTGCTCTCTAAATGTCTGACTTAATATTGTGATTCATGCTTGGGATAGGTTGCAGGTGCAACATTGCAAACCTCACCTCATGCTACACATCTTATTCTGACGGTTTTGTGTGAATGAAGATGTTGGTCATCTGTCATGCATGATCTCTATACTCTGGGCTTTACTTATGCTCATTTCTTTACTATTTGCAGACATTTGTTAGGTAGGTATTCTTTCCGTTTTGTTGACAAAGAAACTGAGGCTCCTAGAGTCAATGTAACTTGTTCAAGAATATTTGGTCTAGGGCAGCCCCAGTGGCCCAGCGGTTTAGCACTGCCTTCGGCCCAGGGTATGATCCTGGACACCCGGGATCGAGTCCCATGTCGGAATCCCTGCATGGAGCCTACTTCTCCTTCTGCCTGTGTCTGTCTCTCTTCTCTCTCTCTGTGTCTGTCATGAATAAATGAATAAAATCTTTTTTAAAAAAAGAATATTTGGTCTACTAGGGCTCTGATCAAAATGGACATGATTCCAAAATATTTAGACTTAATTCAGGCAAGACTGCATCTGAGGGCAACCATTTTCAAAGTATTAAGGACATTTCCAAACAAAACATGAACTTGTCCCTGAAGCCATTTTTTTTGAAAGCTATTTATCACTGAGCACCCCAAAAACATTTTCTTCTATAAAAATAATTTCTCCCATGAACTCACATCAACAAAACCCTGTGAATAAGACTGTATTCTTGTAGAAAAATGCTCCAAAATGTTTGAATCCATCAATATGCCACATGTGGCTGGAAAAAGTATTTAGAAGAATAAACAATTAAAAGTCATAATAATGACTTTCCTAACCTGTGTTTAAGATCAGCAATATCACACTACAGCAAAACCTCTTTTAAGACTGTGCCACTGGTATAATCGGAAGAATAGTTTTCAACTTCTGTGTATTTTCTTTTTGGAGTCAGGAGCAAGGTATTAAAAGTACCATGCCTGTAAATTATACTTGACTGTCGAGGTTCTGGACCACAAAGCTGACAAGAAGGGAGCCCAGGAAATAATAGATTGAGAGGTGCTGAAACATGAGTCATCTTCAAAGGCATTCTGTTGTATGTTAGGAGGCCCTGCCTTTACTGAGAGAGCTCCTCTGGTTGCTGATCAACTCGTGGAAAGGAGGAAACGTACAGAGGCTCTCTCTCTGGCTGCACCACTGACTTAGAACCAGAAGCAGTTGTAGCTGGGAGGAATTGGGCCAGCCAGCTCCTTCATTTTAGAGACCAGCCCTGGAGAGGTAGAAGAGCTCTCCCAAAGCAGTGCAGTCAGTGAATAGCGGAACTGGGCCTAGAAGCCAGAACTAATGGAGGCTCCGCTTGGTGTTCACGTAGATGAGCATGGTGGTAAAAATCCAAAAGGGAGGAAGCTTGGGGAGGGAGTGTGAGTAGTTTGTGATTTGAAGGCCGAGATGAACTAGGTGCGACTGAACTAACACTTATAACAAGTTCCAGTGCTGCTAAATTAGAAGGTGCTACGTCATTAACCTTGCAAACAGAAACTTATAAGCATTGACTAGACTTGACATTAAGCCAATCACGTCTTTCCATTTCCCAGCATCCCAGGAAAATACTCACACAGGCATGCACACATGCGCACATAGTACCACGTCTCTGTGAAAACAGGAGATGGAGACTTATTACAGGAAGTGTTGATGGTAAGATTGCCTAATAAAGCCTGTGTTTTTATAAATAAAAAATAGTTTGGTATAATCACTCATTTTGCATAAAAAGTAATCTTAGATGATTCATAAATAAGAGGCTTTGCTTACAAATTAGAACTCTGTCACAGGTTAATTGTCTCTTGCAGCTTGAAAAGACCAGCTCTCTTATTTTCTCAGAAGGCAGTGTGGAAGACAATGCTCCTTCCTGATGCTCACAATGAACCTCCCTTCCTGGGCACAGGGGAAGATCAGTTCTCTAGTTTCTGAAGCCAGTCTTGACCATCACAGGACTCATCTTGGACAATACAGTGAAAGGGGAAATGGTATGTGTCACTTTGGGCCACTGAAGAACCAGTGTGTTTCTGTTCTTCCCTCTCTCTGCTGCACAGATCTATAGCTGCTTCATTAGTCCAAGACCCATCCAATTGATATGACGCAGAGCAGAACATCAGTCAGCCCGGGAGGAACATAGAGTGTGAGAGGAGAATAATGCTTTCTGGTTTTAAACCATACTGATTTGGGGGTTGTTACCACAGTACAAGTTAGGCGATCCTGACTAGTGGAGTCCTGTTGATGGTCTCACACATTTCAGTAAGAATGACATGTTTCTGTAGATGTCCAAGGACTAAGTTGGCACACATCTGTTGAAAAATGGGGAGCTGTCAAGAGTTGCTTTTCTCACTGTGACCAAGAAAAATTGTATAATTATAATATATTCTTGAATGTGAGTGGTGCCTTAATTATTTAAAAAGATTTTATTTGGGGGGATCCCTGGGTGGCTCAGCAGTTTAGCATCTGCCTATGGCCCAGGGCATGATCCTGGAGTCCCGGGATCGAGTCTCGTGTTGGGCTCCCTGCATGGAGCCTGCTTCTCCCTCTGCTTGTGTCTCTGCCTCTCTCTCTGTGTCTCTCATGAAATAAATAAAATCTTTAAAAAAATAAAATTAAAAAAAGATTTTATTTTTAAGTAATGTCTATACTGAATAGGGGTGAGGGAGTCAAACTCACAACCCTGAGATCAAAAGTGGCATGCTCCACTGACTGAGCTGGACAGACAACTCTGGTGCTTTATTTATTTTTTATTTTTTTTAAAAAAGATTTTGTTTATTTATTCATGACAGACACACACACACACACACACACACACACACACACACAGAGGCAGAGACACAGGCGAGGGAGAAGCAGGCTCCATGCAGGGAGCCCAATGTGGGACTCAATCCTGGATATCTAGGATCACACCCTGGGCTGAAGGCAGCACTAAACCACTGAACCATTGGGGCTACCCAACCCTGATGCTTTAATTTGTAAAGCCCTTTCTTGGAAATAACTATACATCATACATCTATGAAATAAATTGGTTGAGTGGTATCATTGTTTTTATTCAGATGAAGAATCTTATAGAGTTTAAATGTACTCATGACTGAGATGGTGCAAGAGATCTGTGTTCCATTCATTATAATATTCTGCTTCTAGTCTTCAAATAGGATGAGAAATTTTTGTCAGTTAATTCTCTCTGTGGGGTTGTGGAGGTGTGGAGGAGGAAGCCAAGAGCAAATGCATTGTACCTTAGGAAGGTGACTAAATTTTATATAATCATATCTGCTTGGTGCCCACCATGGTGATTAGCATATGGTAGGACTCATAAATATGGCTATGGTTTCACTTTTAATGGGAACCATATCCTCTCTGTCCCCATTTCCACATTATTCCCTAACTTCTGCCCTGCATTAAAAAAATATGCTTAAATTCCTTGTAGAGTGGACAGAGGCTGGTATCCCACAATTAAAATAAATATTGCCTGTGCTATGGTCTGAATATTTGTGTTCCCCCTAAATTCATATATTGAAATCCTAATATCAGGGTATTAGTAGTAGGAGGTGGGGCCATTTGGAAGTCATTGATGAATGAGAATAATACCCTTATGAAAGAGGCCTGAGAGAGCTCCCTTGCCCTTCTACTATGTGAGGATGCGATGGAAAGTCTGCAACTGAGGGGCCCTTGCCTAACAATGCTGGCACCCTGACCTTGAACTTCTAGCCTTCAGAACCTTTAGAAATAAATCTCTGCTGTTTTTCAGTTACCTAGCATGTGGTATTTTGTTATAGCAGCCTGAACAGATTATGATGCCCTGATTAATACAAACATCTAAATTTCACTCTAGTGTGTAAATGATAGCTATGCTAGGCAGTCTCTAAGATGGCCACCAATGGTTCTGCCTCCTGGTATTTACACTTTTGTGTAATCCCCAGCCCTAGAATGTGAGCCTGACTTGTTGACTTGATTCTAACACATAGAATGTGGCAGAAGTGATGGTATGTCATTTTCAAGGTTATCAAATGACCATGGCTTCTGTCTTGGATAGTCTCTGGCTCTCCCTTTTTGAACCACCAGCTGCTATGTCAGCCTAGGCAGAGGTCCACAGAGCAAGAAGTGAAGCCTGGAAACAGCCAAATGAGTGAGTTTGGAAGCAGATTCTTCAGTCTCCATTGAGTTTGATGTGACTGTGGCCGTAGCCAACAGCTTGACTGCAATCTCATGAGACACCCTGAGCCAGAGGCACTCAGCTAAGCTGATGCCCAGATTCTAGATCTACAGAAATTATGAGACTCTAAGTATTTGTTGTTTTGAGCCATTAACTTTGGGGGTAATTTGTTATGCTACAATTGATAACTAATATAAAACTAAAACTTTTAAATAAGATTTTATTATTTTTTTATTTGAGAGAGACAGAGAGAGGGAGCAAGCAGGGGAAGAGCAGAGGGAGAAGCACAAGCAGACTCTGTGCTGATCATGGAGCCCGATGAGGGGCTCAATCCCGCAACCCTGAGATCATGACCTGAGCCAAAATTAAGAGTTGAATGCTTAACCTACTGAGCCACCCAGGTGCCCCAAAATGAACACCTTTTTTGAGGGCAGATTTTAATGGGCAAAGGCCTCAGTCAGGATAGAGCAAGCTCCAGAGAGAGGTCACCTATGAGGGGCAGAGGTGCATAGGGCAATATTTGCCTATCTCACCTTCATCAGACATTTTTTTCATCCTAATTTTCAGGACATGTAAATATAAGAGTTATACTTAAATGCACACACAGTGAGAGCTGAACTAACCTAGTCCAGTCCTTTCACTTGACAAAATAGAAAACCAAGATCTGAAGAGGATGTGTTAATGCATTCCATGTCACAAAACAACCCAGTCACAAGGTTTGGATTGAAACCCAGGCTTGCTAATACTTCCTCCAGTGCTTTAAGTTGTGCCATGCTACTTCCTTCTTCACAGTTTAAAAAAAAAAGGAAAGAAGATTAGCATTAACCATTGCAATTCTATAAAGTATTTTTTAAAAGATTTTATTTATTTTGTTTGAGAGAGAGAGAGAGCATGAGCAGTGGAGAGCGGCAGAGTCAGAGGGAGAAAGAGTTCCAAGCAGACTCTGCCCTGAGCATGGAGCCAAACACAGAGCTCAGTCCCAGGACTCTTAGATCATGACCTGAGCTGGAACCAAAAGTTGTCCACTCAACTGACTGCACCAACCAGGCACCCCAATGCTACAAAGTATCCTTGGAAGCTGATCATGTTTCTCATTTTAATAAACATCAAAAACTGACTTTCAGAACATTTTCCATAGTTTGTATAGGGCAGAGTCAGTCATTCATCCAACAAATATTTATTGAGCACCTACTATGTACCAGGCACTGTGCTAGACACTAGGGTTGTTATGATGGTGAAGGCATTAGTTGGAGATACTAAAAGAAATAGCACATGTTTCTTGCCTCTTTTGTCATGGTGTTTTCTTCTGCTATCATCAATAAATACATTTGTTCCCATAGACAGGAACCATTTAAAAGCTCAATTATTCAATCTCAATATCGATCCAAAGCTTTTAATGCTCCTTTAGAGAGCTGATTGCAGTTTCAGACTCATGTGGGCAAGGAGGGCTTTTCACAGTGGTTCCAGACAAGGCAATGTCTCCGTTGCCAGGGACTCCTCCCTGAAATGGAAGAATGTCCTGGGCTACTGGGCCCCACACAACTAGGGGTAAAAATCCTCTCTGCATAACAGTTATGGCTTTGCTTGGATTATTGGGCACCAACTAAATTCTTAAAAAGGTAAAGGAAAGTGAGATATTTTGTGAGACATTTTGTGAGCCACATGTGTTGGCAGTGAAACAGCATGAATTTTTGGAGTTCCAGATCCTAGAAAGAAAGTTGGTTTGATGTTTTCTAGTTAAGTAACATTGGACAAGACACTTAATGGTAAGCCTGCCATTATTCATGTGCAAAATAATGAGGATAATAATAATTGTACCACTTGACTGTGGGAAGTGCTTTGTAAGCTAAGAAACAGTCTCCAACAGTTCCCTTATTCCCTAAATATAATATCTCTGAAAGCAGAGATGGGCAATCAAACGTTTTAATCTTACATAGTCTCAAAGGCTGTGCCTAATACTTGGTAGGTGCTCACCAATTGCTGAAAAGCTACTACCTAATAATAGTCATAATCTCTGAGTGCATACCAGGTGCCTAACAATGTCCTAAATACTTCCCTCAGGGGTCAGCCCTGGTGGCGCAGCAGTTTAGCACCGCCTGCAGCCCAGGGTGTGATCCTGGAGACCCGGGATCGAGTCCCACGATGGGCTCCCTGCATGGAGCCTGCTTCTCCCTCTGCTGTGTCTCTGCCTCTCTCTCTCCCTGTGTTTCTCATGAATAAATAAATAAAATCTTTAAAAAGAAATAAATACTTCCCTCATATTGAATTTTGATTCCTGACAATGACTTCCTAGGTGAATATTATTATCCTATTATACAGGTGAGAAAATTGAGGCACAGGGCAATCGAATAGTTTTAACAGTCACATAGTCAGTAGCAGAGCTGTCATTTAAACCCAAATGGTCTGGCTTGCTGCCAAGGTGGGTATCGATACACTGTTCCTCAATAGGAAAAAAATACAAGCAGAAAGAAAAGAATTAGTTCCTTTACACTGAATTAATGAGTTCTTCTTTTAAATAGGTTTTTATCCAATATCCCCCCTAAAAGACAAACCAAAAAACTCACCAAAAGACCCAAAACACAAAAAACAAAAGCAGCATCCAACCCCAACAAACAGAAAAATCCCAAATCATATCAATCCAGATAAAATCATATTGAATTCTCCTCAGTTTGGTCTTTCTTTCCGGTTAGATGAGCCCTTAAAAATTCTTTATTTAGGATGCTGAGGCAAAGCTGAGGTTCTTTCACCTGGGAAACTATCTGAAAAGCACGAAGAAGCAGGCTGTGAGTTGGTAGCTGTGCTTGAAAATGATTTATGCAAACCAGTAAGTCTTGGTTGATTGTCTAGACTGTAGCCTATCTGCCTATCTTCTGTCCCAGTGAGCATATAGTGACAGGACATGAAAAAATTAAAACCTTGGAAAGACCTCCCAGATAGGCAAATAGCAGAGTACCCTCGACAAATCCTAAAGGGAGGGAGAGGGGAGATGAAGAAACGAGGATTTCTTAAAAGCAACCTAGGCCAGATCTATACAGTTAGTTCATCTTCATCCCAGTGAGTCAGAAGATGCTAAACACATCTTGCAGATAAGGAAGCTGAGGCACAACGAGGTGAGGTAATGGCCACCTCAAGGTGCTCTGGCTGGGATTCAAAATCAGGATTCCTCCACTTACCCTGAAACCCACGGACTCTTTGTCCTGCTGCTAGTATATTCTACTGCTGCTGCCGGTAGGCAGCCTTGACTGGCTGTTTTCACTAACCTGCACTTAGTTCTAAGAAGCCACTGGTGTGCCAGAAGACTACTACAAGGTGACCAAGAAAACATTGCTATTATGTAGAGGGGAGGAGAGAGGAACAAAAGAGCGGAAAGAAAGAAGGAAAGCCCAATGGAAATCACAAAAGACGGCCAGTCAGAGAAAAGCCTTTAAGCTTTTGACAAAGTGGAGAAAGAAGAAAACAGTACTCCTAAGGCGTGAATTTTCCAGAGGATAAGTTTCTAATTCTAATAATCCTATTAAAAAGTAGACGAAAGCTCCAGGGAACCCTAGCTATCCTTTTTTTCAAAGATGGGTACTTGCTTTCTGCCTTTTGTTATTCCCACCCACTCCCTCAGGGTCACTGGTTTGGGACCTTTCTGCATTCTCTGAACTATGAATTAGTCTTTGACTTCTTACCTCATTCTTTAAGAAGTAGTCTTGCCAAGATCAAATTGCCCAAGATGTTTAGGTCAGCGGTCACCGACTGAATGCTGATCCGCAGATGGAACACGGACCATGATGAGCTTGTCAGTGTGTTGGGTTGTGGCGAGAAAAACGAATAACCTGGTGAGCTTTTCATGGCATTAAACATCCAACACTGACATCGTTTAGTCTGAGATTATGTTGTTTGTTTGATGTTTCAGTGTTTCTTGTTTTATGAAATTTTGAAATGATGGTGAAAGCAGATGATTCCCCTTACATACTTAAAAAAAAAGTCTAAATGGCCTGTGAAGTCCTTTCTCAGTCAATTTTAGGCACCAATTTGAGACACATGCCTAGTCCATTGGAAAGAATCTGGTATGGACATTGATTTAGACTCTGAGGACTCTGTTGGTGGGGGAGTTGTTGCTATATCTGATAGAAGAGTCCATAGCTTGTTTTAAAGAATAAATTAAAAAAAAAAAAGAACCAATTAGAATATATACATTGAGTTCCAACTGTAGCATCTGGTATATGGTTGGTATTAAAATAACTAAGAGGTCTTCTTTTTCTCCCTCAACCTTCCTTTCTTTGAGACAGTTCTGTGATTTGCATGACTTTTGACCTTCTTGGCCCTGGCCTGCTAAATGCCAGTAGTAATCCCAAGTTCCTCTTTTAAAAAAATTATGATGAAAGTATACTTGATATGCAATGTTATATTAGTTTCAGGTGCCCGACATAATGATTTGACATTTCTATACATTTCGTAATGCTCACCACTATAAGTATAGTTGCCACCTGTCACCACACAAAGTTGTTAAATATTATTGATTATATTTCCTACGCTGTGCTTTTCTCTCTCTCTCTTTTTTAAAGATTTTTAAAATTTATTTGAGAGACAGAGAGTGCACAGTAGGGGGTAGGTGCAGAGGGAGAGGGAGGAGGAGACTTCCCACTCAGCAAGGAGCCCAATGTGATGCAGGGCTCTATCCCAGGACCCTGATGAGATCATGACCTGAGCCAAAGGCAGCTGCTTAATGGACTAAGCCACCCAGGCACCCCCTATGCTGTACTTTTCATTTTCCTGACTTATTTATCTTAAAATTGGAAGTTTGTATCTCTTAGTCCTCTTCATTTATTTTACTCAGTCCCTTATCCTACTGTCCTCTAGAAACTGCTAGTTTGTTCTCTGTATTTATGAGTCTGTTTCTGTTTCTTGTTTGCTCATTTTTTTTTTTTAGATTCCACATATAAGTGAAATCATGTAGCATTTGTCTTTCTTTGCCTGACTTATTTCACTTACTGTAATATCTTCTAGGCCCATCCATGTTGTCCCAAATGTCAAATCTCATTCTCCCTCATGGCCAAGTAATATTCCATTGTGTACACACACACACACACACACACACACACACATACACCACATATATATACACATACACATATATATGTATATATGTGTATATGGTATGTGTATATTATTATCTAAATTAAACCACATACCACATATATACACTATATATACATATATAAATATATATATACACATACATATGTAGTATGTACACACAGACACAGACAAACTGGAATATTACTCCAACATAAAAAAGAATGAGATCTTGCTATGAGATCATGATAACATATAACATATTTACCACAGATAATATGTGTATAGTATATATAGTGTATATATGGTATGCATATATTATTACTATATATATATACTATATATACATATATACACATATATATGTGACATACACACAATGGAATTTTTTAAAAAAGATTTTATTTATTTATTCATAGAGAGAGAGAGAGAGAGGCAGAGAGAGAAGCAGGCTCCACACAGGGAGCCCGACATGGGACTTGATCCTGGGTCTCCAGGATCATACCCCGGGCTGCAGGCAGCACCAAACCGCTGTGCCACCGGGGCTGCCCCACACAATGGAATATTACTCAGCCATAAAAAGAATGAGATCTTGCTATTCACAACAGCATGGACGGACCTAGAGGATATTACACTGAGTGAAATAAGTCAGACCAAGAAAGACAAATACCTTGGTCTAGCGGTCTATACATGTATATAAACATACATATATATAAACCACATCTTTTCTATCCTTTCATCTGTTGATGGATACTTAGGTTGCTTTCATATCTTGGCTATTATAAATAATGAATACAGGGGTTCATATATCTTTTCAAATTAATGTTTTATTTTTCTTTGGGTAAATACCCAGAAACGGATCACTATAGTATTTCCATTTTTAATTTTTTGAGGAAACTCCATATTGTTTTCCACAGTGGTTGTAGCAATTTACATTTCTACCAACAGTGCACTAAGGTTCTTCTTTTTCCACATCCTCAGCAACACTTGTTATTTCTTCTCTTTTTGATACAAGCCACTTTTATATAAGTGAGGTGTTATAGCATTGTGTTTTGGATTTGCATTTCCCTGGTGGTTAGTGATGTTGAACATCTTTTCATGTGTCTATTGGCCGTCTGCATGTTTTCTTTGAAAAATAGATCTATTCAGGGCATTTGCCCCATTTTTAAATTGGATTATTCGGGGTTTTTTTTTTTGTTTGTTTTTTTGGCATTGAGTTGTAAAAGTTCTTTATATATTTTGGATATTAACATTTGTTGGATATATCATTTGCAACATTTGCAAATATCTTCTCCCATTTATTAAGTTGCCTTTTTGTTTTGTTGATGATTTCCCTTGCTTTGCAGAAGCTTTTTATTTTGATGTGGTCTCAAAAGTTTATTTTTGCTTTTGTTTTCCTTGCCTCAGGTGACATATCCATAAATATGTTGCTAAGGCCAATGTCCAAGATATTACTGCCTGTTTTCTTCTAGGAGTTTTTTTTTTTTTAAAGATTTTATTTGTTTATTTGAGACTGAGAGAGCATGAGTGTGGGTAGAGGCAGAGGGAGAGGGAGAAGCAGATTCCCAACTGAGCAGGAAACCCAACAAAGGGCTCTATCTCAGGCCCCTGGGATCATGACCTGAGCTAAAGGCAGATGTTTAACCAACTGAGCTACCCAGGTGCCACTCTTCTAGGACTTTTATGATTTCATGTCTCACATTTTGGTCTTTAATCCATTTGGGTTTATTTTTGTGTGTGGTGTACATTGTGTATTTTTATGGTCCAGTTTAATTCTTTTGCATGGAGCTGTCCAGTTTTCCCAGCACCATTTATTGAAGAGACTGTTTCTTCCTCACTGTATATTCTTGCCTCCTTTATCACAGATGAATGGGCCATATACGTGTGGGTTTATTTCTGGGCTCTCTATCCTGTTCCATTGATCTCCAGTTCATTTTTTTTTAAAGATTTTATTTATTTATTCATGAGAGACACACACACACAGAGAAGCAGAGACACAGGTAGAAGGAGAAGCAGGCTCCACTCAGGGAGCCTGATGAGGGACTCGATCCCGGGACTCCAGGACCATGCCCTGGGCCGAAGGCAGGCACAAAACCACTGAGCCATCCAGGGATCCCCAGGTTATTTTTTTAAGATTTTATTTATTTATTTATGAGAGAGAGAGAGAGAGAGAGAGAGAGAGAAAGAGAGAGGCAGAGACACAAGCAGAGGGAGAAGCAGGCTCCATGCAGGGAACCCGACTTGGGATTCCGTCCGGGACTCCAGGATCACACCCTGGGCTGAAGGCGGCGCTAACCCGCTGAGCTCACCTGGGCTGCCCTCAAGTCCAGTTTTGATGACTAAAAGACCTCTCTACTTTTATCAATCTCTCCATCTGAACAAGAATTACTTAAGACTCAGGTGGGATTCTCTGAAGCATCTTATGATGACCTATCACTATTCCCTACTCCTATCACAGATACATAAACGCATATAGAGGCAAATGATGTTGCCTAGTTTGGGTCATCAAAATGTTTTAAACAGTACTATACTTTAACTAGGTAATACTCATAATATCCTTAAAATAAAAATGACATGTGAATCAGGCAGTGTCATTTTCTGATAAAATGTTTAGAAATGAGTCTAAGCTCTGTTGCCTTTTAATTGATCTTTCCTTTAGGAGTTGCTTCTACTTTGAGTCCTACCTTGACAGAACCATTTCCTCTCTTCTGCCCTACAGAGTCATATCTGTATTGGAATGTGCCAAGTCTGTGTAATACCTGGCACAATGTCTGGCACACTGTAGTTGTTCAGTAGATGTTATTGGATAACTAGATGAATGACTACTGCTCAATATCAAATATATTCTACTGGGGAACGTACAAAGGATGCCCAAGTAAACGCAAGAGCAAAAAGAGTTCAGATTCATTCATGTATCATTTATCCAGACATCCCCACACTCATCTCCAATACCAAGAAAGATTTATCTCTTCTCTACACAGTTCTCTAGTGAATGTTGTACCTTTGCCTTTTTGTTTGATCTTACTTTCCCTTCATATACTCAAACTGATTCTAACTGAACCAGTTTTGCCTGTGTGTGGGATTTTGTTGGGAGAAGAAAGCATATATTAATTTCCTTTTCCTCGAGTCCTACAGAGCTGATTCTTTTTCTTCCTCAGAATGAATCCTTTTCACCTGTTTTCTTTTTTGGGTTGATGGCAGTATGTGAGCATTAAGGAGGAATAATTTCTGAGGGCCTGAAACTTTCTCTTCCTTCCATTCCAAAGCCCGCACACATGTTCGTGATTTTTGTTCAAAGGTCTTAGACCATGTAGGAGTACATGAAATGGCACATAGTTTGATGCTGTCAAGAGTCCAGCTGCATGGTAGCTCAGCAATCTGGGTAGGAAGGGAATCTATAGTTGTTGTGCTGGGTGCTGTGCTAGATACCTTAAAGTAATTATTCCATTTTCTCTCCAAAGAACGTTGGGGTATTATTATGGTAAAGTAGGAAAAAGGAAGCCAAAGACTAGCCTCTGTTGAATACACCACAATTAGCCCTTGCTGTCAAGCATCTTTCTAAATGCTTTTATATAACTTCACAACTCTTGGAAGCAATTTTATGATTTTCATTTTACAGATGTGGAAATAGAAACTCAGTGTGTTAAATCTTTCACGTGAAGATCCTCAGTGAGAAACAGAGAAGGCCAGAGTTTGAATGGCATGTGCTGGCTTAGATACTTATACTGTGTTTGTGTATTTATGCCTTGTTCATTTTTCAAGGAATACATTTGCACGTGTTGCTGTTTGCTTCTCATTAAATGGTGTCCTTGTATTTATCTGTGTACATTTATATACCTTTACACTAGATTTACTGTCCTCTTTGGCCAATAAGTACTTTCTGTGCTTTGCTATATACTTGAAACTGATTTACTGAAGTCCCAGCTTCTTGGTATAAACCTAAAAGTGATGGTTTTTTTTCCCAGTTTTCCAATGGTTTTGTGTTGAAAATCCGCTTTCCCCATGGGTGGTAGGTCCTGAGCACCATCTTGGACAGATCCTATTAGTTTCAGCCATTTTCATCATTAGCAAAAATCTCATTCTGATACCTGAGGCTCAGGTCTGTTAACTGGTAAACTTCAGTCTCAAACTTGTTTCGAAACTGTTACTCTCCTGTCCCTCCAGAACAGATGAAGCCTACTTAGAGTGAAGTGGATGAAGTTGTAGCAGGAATGGTAGGAGATGGAGGGACACTGAGGTTGCTCTTTATATACCCCTTGCTCCCATCACGGTGATCAAACATCTCAGTTTTGGGAGTATTTCCAGCTTGTACCTGTTGTTCTAGGGTAGTAAATAGCAACTCCCTTAATTCTCAGATTTGTCTTGGCTTGCATAACAAATTATAAGATCACCCTACCTATCCCTCTTCTCTGTCCTGCCCATCTATTGTCAGAGTGGGGAGGTGGGAGGGGAAGGCAGACATCTCTCTGGTGAGACCTGTAGATTGTGGCACCCATCAATGATTTCTCTGTGTTGCAGATCTCCAAACGTTCCTGCTCTGGTGGGTTGAGCTCTTTAGAGGACCTTCAGAAGCTTTCCAGCTGTGATTCCAGCTTCTCTTCTTCCCACATCATATCAGATTTTGGCCCCAATAATGCACTGCCTAACAGCTTCCTGCAAGGGATCCTTCTCCCTTTAGGAAGAGGCACTGTACAACCCTTTTGCAATGAAAAGGGAGGAACTAATCTGTGCTCATCAATGCTGCCCTCCCCCAGATGCCACTTCCTCTCCCCCTCTCAGTTTTCTTTTCATAGGGACTGTAGTAGAAGGAGAAAGAGGTATTGTCTGTAGAGCTGGCTCTGCTCTGGTGCTTCTCAGTAAGTCATGAGGAAGTAAATGGCCCATAATTCCTAGAATGTATGGAATTTTACTCCCAGGTGCTCAGCAATCTCAGGGCAATAGGTAAAGCCCTACTTGACATCACGAGGCACATACAGATAATAAGTACCACCCTCCACGGATATGGCAGCATCAGCCATACTGACAACACCGCGGTACTGTCACAGCCAAGTTCAACAGGAACTAGCACCCTTGCCAGTTCCAGTTCTGCCTTTGACTCACCTTTTAACATTTGTCCCCTTCTGTTCAAAGATTTTTTTTTGTTACAGTTTAGAACTGGAGGGGGCTCCTTCCTTCTTAATTATCTTGTCAACAAAAAGACATTTTCCTTCCTTGACAAGCCACTTCAACCAGTCAACAATATTTCTGCAGAAAACAGAAAAAAAAAAAAAGAGTAGATCAAAGAACTCCCGATTCTTAAATACCATCCGTCAACACGGCCAACTCTCCTCCTTCTTTGATTTCTCTAAAACCAGATTAAAAATTCCTCAGAGGGCTGGAGCCATGTCTTATCTGTCCTTGCATTGCTGGTAGCTAACACAACGTCTGACGCCTTGCGTTTGTTCAGAAATAATTTGCTCCCTGATTACACTTGCGTTTGCACCATTCTCGGTGCCGGGCATGATGGGGAGGTGAGCGCCGAGCCGTTTTATTAGCGTTGAAATACTGGGGCGTTTCTTTGCCTCGTTTTGCAGGTTGCTTGAAGAAAGAAAGAGTTCATTTAGAGAACGTGCCATTCCGTTAGAACCACGTTTCTCAGAACTTTGCTTTCTTTGCACCAGTGCCAGAACGTTATCGCGGGACGCGTCCTGAATAGGGCTCAGAAAACCACCTTCACACCCCAGGCCCTGCTGGGCCCCCGCGCGGATGCCCGCGCCGCTGTCGGGGCAGCCCTGGGACGTCCTCTCTGCGCTAACCTCTCTGCGCATGCTCCTTCCCTGGCCGCCCCGCCCCGCCCCGCCCCCCGCCCTGCGGGGCTCCCAGGTGGGGGACACGTGGGCAGGAGTCAGGCTCCGGGCCGGCTCAACTCCTAAACGGGGAAAGAACAAAATGTGTTCCCCGAAGCTCTGCAGCATTGTCAGGAAATGGGCTGCTCGCATGCTGCACTTCCACGGATCTGGAAATTCTGCCGAGCTTGGGTTGACTCCAGAAAAAAAAAGTTTAAAAGTGTTGGGGGAAGAGAGGAGAGGCAGGAGAGCGGCCCACTCGCTGGAGAGCGGCAGCCCGCGGCGCTGGAGCGTGTGTTGTGGACCCTGGCGCCCGAGAGCGCTTTGCTGAGGCCCGGGGCTTTGCAGAGACTTTTCACGCCTCCGAAGTTTGCGGGGCCCCCTTGGGGGCAGTGGCCGGGGACTTAGGCTGCGTCCGGCCGCGAGGAAGCGAGGCACAGGGAAGTCTAACGGCGCAGCTGCTCCCGGCCGCCGGCCTCGGCCCGGCTAACGTGTGTGCAGGAGGTGAGCGGGAGCAGGTGACCTCAGGAATGATTCACGTGCCAAAGTGGACGCCGAGCTCTCGGGGTACCCCGAGCTGTGCCCATGATCCCGGGGGACGCGCACCAAGGACCTCAGCACCGCTCTCCCTTGCCTTGTGTTCCCCAAACAACACCTTTCTGGTTCTTCCGAACTCCGGGAGGAATGTTCGGGTGTTTGAAAGCGTCTACGTGGAATTTCCAGGCCCGACAGGGAAGCTGTCCTACTAGGGGCACGGAGTTTGGGTTGGAGGAACCTAAAGTTCGAAGTTTTCCCCTTCTTGGTGGCTTTCTCTTCTGTGTTCCTGGACCTCAGGGAGTCGTGAGATCCAGAGGGCAGGGGTGTGAGAGCAGTGGCCACGAGGCATGGTGGCCTCTGGTCCTTGCCTCAAGTTAGGCCCTAAGATGAGCTACAACGGCTGACCAGCCTCCTGGAGGAAGCACAGCCCATTCTGGGTGGTTGGCACTGCTGCTTCTCAGGACCCGCCTCGGGAGACTAGAAAGGAATTTGATCACCAGTCAAATTAAAAGATACGACTAGGGCTTTATGCTTATTTTAGGCGTATGTCATTATTGTTTTCCCCAGGATGCAGTTTGGGGAGGTTTTGGGGGGAGGGGTTCTCACCACCCTGTCTTCAGAGGCTTCCACTGTGAGAGTCTCTCAACCTATGATACTTGTATTCAAATCCTGGTTCCCATGCTGTGTGATCTTGGGCAAGTTACTTAACCTTTCTGAGTTTCTGCTTCCTCAGCTGGAAAGTGGGGATGATAACAGAACTTAAGTCACAGGTTTGCTGTGAGATTTTATGGAATTAGCACAGGTAAAGCTCTTAAAGTAGTGCATATGTGCCAGCTAAGATCCTTATCATTTTGCTTAAGCACCATTGATCACATAATTTGACACAGAGGCCAAAGCAGGTATTTTTTCAAAAGTGATACTTTCTAATAGAGTCCCGTCTGGAAGCTGGGGAAAGAACTAGAAATCTCCAGGTTTTCTTAGAAAGAAGAGGCTCTGTAAAAATTCTGATTTCAGTCTTTGTTACCGTCACCAGTACTTTTTGAACTGATCTTGCCTTTAATTCCCCAAGTTCTTTGAAGAGCACACTGTACTAGTTTCCCGTACGAATTTTAGGGCATTTTGCATCTGTTGGCTAATGTTTTTGAAGTCTCTAAGCGAAAGGCTCTCAATGTCTTTTCAGGCACACACCTCTGCATGCTTCTGCTTTGAGCACCAGTTATGAAACTGAAGCTGGGATTAAAGTGCAAAATGTCAGCAAATGGTCTGGAGTCTTCTCGAGTACATTTTTGCACCGTAAGCACTTCGTTACTAGCCTCTAAATTATTAAAAAGAAAAGAAAGGGAAGAAAAGGTGGGAGGGAGCTGGCTCAGATCACCTAGGCAAAGCCACTTTCTGTGAATACTGCTATCCCAACGCACAACAGGAAACTTATTGAAAACCTAGCGGGTTGGAGAAAAACAGTAGCTAACACAGCAAAGAGTGTCAAGAGAAGACAGGGAGAGAATGCAGAGGGCCCAGAATTACCCCCAAATTACCCAGAGAACTGAACATAGCTCTCCATTTCTGGAACTTTCTGTAGAGTCCTGCCTGGGAGGGTCCCTAACTCTCCAGGGGGCAGTTCATGTTGGCGCATGCCCGCATGCAGGCACCCACACATGCACACACACATCTGGCACTTGAATTGCAGATAACCTAACCCGACACTAACCTTGGCATAGCTACAGAAGTCATATTTTTACCAGGATGAACTGTTGTTGAACAATTTCTCCAATGCATTAGTCATGCTTTAACTTTAGACGTGCAGGTTTTTTAAAATGCTTTTTAACGAAGGGAGAATATGATCATTTCCGAGTGCCAGAGTTATTCACGCACTCATACGGTATAAAAGCAATCAAGAGTCACCTCTGTCAAGGGATTCTCTTTAGTAAAGTAGGTGGACCTATCTTTTATGAGTTCCTTTGAATTGCCAGAATTGAGAACTCACAGAATTACCTATAGAAACAGGAATTGAAAACAATGGTGAAGTCAGCCTGTTGCTTTGAACATGTAATTACTTCTTACTTGGCCAAATCGATGTTTTGCTGAATAAACTAGGAATTAAAGTACATCTGATATTGCTATTTTATCCTTACTTTTATTAGAATTCCTTCTGAAAACCTGTAAGTAATTTTGTAATTGCCCATAGGATTTCAATAAATAATGAAATAATGATGATTTTTTTTGAGGGCCAGCTGTGCCAGGCATTATATATAGTGATTTAGTTACAGTATTAAAGCAGTACTTCTCAAACTGTGCGTCCTGGATGCATCAGCATTACCTGGGAACTTGTTAGAAATTCAGATTCTCAGGCCTCATTTCAAGACTACTGAATCAGAGACTCTGAGGATGGGACCTAGTAATCTGCATTTTAATAAGCCCTTCAGATGTTTCTGATGCATGCTTACATTTGAAAATTAGTGAGTTAGTTATGGTAACTACCTACTGAATAAGTATATAATTACTCTACTGACTTAAGGTAAGATTAGTCTGCTATAACAAAGAGATTTAACAAGTATATCTTTAGGTCCTGGCAAAACTAATGAGGAAGGTTTATCACACCCACTTTATAGATGAGAATACTGAGATTTGAGGAGATTTAAATCACACAGCTGGATTCCTTTCCAGGCAAATCCATCTTCAAAGCCTGTGTTTTTACCATAGTCTATGGGATCAACAACCGTAGCCCTTCTGGTGGACAAATTAATGTTAGAATGGTTTATAGAAAGTTTTAGATCTGGAGGCAATCAAGATCGAGAACTAGATATATTCTTCGTCATCAATCCGGAGAATCTTTCTTTCACTAATTTGCCATATGAACTCAGCAAATGACTTAGAATCCTACTTCTTTCATTCGAAATAGGATAATAATAGTGCATTTCATCACATGTCTGGTGAAAACAAAGGAGATGGTTTCCAGGGGACTTGAAACTCCTCAGAAAGCACTATGTCATTCAGCTGTACTTTACTAAGTACATAACAACCTGAAAAGTTACATAAAAATAAATTTTTCTCAATGAGGTATACTTTGGATATACCAAGGAAATCTCCATGTAAAAATATCACAACCCCTAACTGGAGTAAAAATAATATTTTTGTGATGCAAACCATATTCTCCAATACAGTAATGTTTTGTCAAGGAACAATAGGAGAACTTTCTGGAAAGCAGGCAGCATAGAACAATTGGTTCAATGGGAAAAGATGAGATTGGGGATTATACATTTCAGAGGCACAATAACAAAGTTATTATTTTTGGTTCAGGAATTTCAATAGTCAAAGTGTTTTATAGCTATGAGTCTATAGCTATAGCACCTTAGCATCACTGGCTGTACCCAACATTTGATTACACTGATTTTTTTCCTAAAAATAATAGCCTTCATTTCCCAAACATAACCAGCACTATTGTTAATACAGGCGTTCTCTTACATACTTTCAATCTATTTTTTAGCCTTCTGTTACACACTAAAAAGCACAACGCTCTTCAACTAGATGGTAAGCTATTTGTGCAATGTTTCTTTTTCTACCACAATGTTAGTTTCCAAAAGAGAATGATTTTAAACAATTATGTTACTTTTTTGATCAATTGGAATAAAATCAAATTAGGTAGATGAAAACTACCTAAATCGAAGCAAAAATGCCCAAATATGTTTATGATTAAAGTCTGTGTTTTTAAAGTGGCACACACCTGTGTTTTAAGGCTTCCAGTTATATATGGGAATGACGTTTTGAATTTCTAGAAGTATAAAAATAAAAATGGGATTCGGGTTTCCTGAGGTTTTCTGATTGAAGCAGTTTAGCTTTTAGTACATTCAAAGAGAAGGTGCATTCAGAGGGCATAGAGGAGGGAAACACTGGAGGGCACGAGTTGCACATCCAAATGTCTATAAGGGCAGGGAAGCAAAATGTGTGACACGGACTGGGTGCAATGTAATGAAAGATGGTGGGGACTGTGGCAAAGCCAAGAGGGCCCATAGGGGATTTTGCATGTCAGCTCCAGCCGATTGTTGCCGTGTGGAATTCCTGCCAAGTGTTGCCAGATTTTTTTTAAAGAGCTAGAAATGTGAATTTCTATGTGACATCTCCCAATTTTCAAATGTTAATTCAAACACTGTTGTAACGGTGTGATCTCGAATATATGAACCAAACAAGGCTCATTTGTGGGCTGGGTTTGGTTCATGTGCCGCCAGTTTGTACCATCTGAGAAATACAGGTTGGTGTGTGTGTGTGTGTGTGTGTGTGTGTGTGTGTGTGTGTAATAGGCGATTTAGGACAACAGTAGTGAAGGGATTATATTTACTGAATCAATTCAATATGTTTGTGCATAGGTGTAGGTAATCTGAGGCAAATATGATATGACCTTGATCTTCATTTTATTTTAAGAAGAGTGGGCACATCTAAATGTTAACTCAACACTCTTATGATATATTATCATGAAGTCATGAAAGAAGTGAATTAGGCCATTCTTCAATATTCGGCTAATTAATTGGGGTCATATTGGTGGTTGGCATATAACCACAAATGAAACCCCCCAAACTGAACTGAAGTTTAATACATTTAAATTGGTTTCAGATTCTGTTGGTTACATGAGCAACAGTAGGTGCAACCACAACTTCATATTTATAATGGAATTGTCCAGTGGACATCCTTAGGGCATGACTTCACCATAAGAAGTTAAAGTAGGGACAATATACTCTTTTAATTTTCATTCCGCCAAAAGAGACCTACATAATTCAGTTGTGGCTGTGTTCTGTTACTTGTGGTTGGTGCGGTTCCTTTGGCTCATAAAAGTAAAAACCATTTCATATCATCTCTCCTCGATTGTCTCGTAAATGTAAATCAAAGAGGGAAAAAAGCTATAAAACAAACACAAATACCCAGTAGATATGCTAAGAAATAATGGACTGGGATTATTCCTTAACATACTTAAGTATGGTGCTTTGCATAACAGATATACCTCTCCTTTGTCAATAGATGGGTTCCTGAAAAGTTACTTGTAAATCAATTTTGCAAAACAAAATCATATTTTAAATGAATTAGATGAGTTTGCTATTTAAAGGAAAGCTAGCGTAAATCTTTTGGGAGAGCAAAAAAATTCTATTTAAAAAATGAAATCTCAATCCTAATATATCTTGGCTCTAAGTTCATGGAGTCATTCAATAAATTTATTTCAAGTGTGGTCCTCGTTTTATTTCCTTCTCCAGCATATTATACCTGAAGTTCTCTGAAGCCTTTGCAAATAATGTGCTTTTAGATTCAAGTTAGATTTACATATCCACAAAGACTTAAGAATTGAACTAGAGAAGCTTAATAAGTTTGCAAATTGAGTGAATTTGCAGGCACATGAGGGGCTATCTCTAAATCAATGTTCTCAATCCTCATGGGTTGCACACATGAGGCAGAGTTCAGTGGGTTCTAAAAAGACGGTCTTTAATCCCCGCTTCACACTATGTAGAAATTAAAAGGTTAGACCAAGAGATCATGCTTACCTCTATGTCTGGGCTCCCGATCCCGCAGTTAATTCTGTATCATAATAAACACTTGAAACTCAGCCCATTGCTTAATCTTTATAAAAATTCACACACAAACAAAATATACATAGGTATAGAAGATAGGAGGGTGGGATATAGACAAGGGGAGTGTTTTCCCTGAAGTAAGCAAGAATTTCAAATTGAACATTGAACATCACCATGTTTAAAATGGCCTAATTCCATCAGCAGCGAATTTTCCATGTACTCTGTGAAGTCTTTTAGACTGGAGCCATCTTAATAGCCCTTTTTATTCTTTCCTCTGCCTCTTTCTTCTCTTTATTCCCTCTATTTCAGAAAAAAAACAAAAAACAAAAAACAAAAAACTACAAAAACCAATCCTGCTCATGCAGAAGAATTAAGTACCCTCTTTTGTTACCTTAATACCAGCCAAGTACTGGAACCTCACCTTCTAATCTGAACCATTCATTCATCAAGGCCTTCTCCAGAACAAAGACCATTTCCTCCTTGGAAATTTTCAAATTAAAAAAAAAAAAGGAAAAAAAAAGAAAATTTCAAATAAACGCTTCACCTTCATGTCAAAAGAAGCAACAGTATCCCCCTTCAAATTAACTTAAGTTAAATTGATAAAATCGCAGAAATTAATTTGATCAGAGAGGAGTCTCCTGATCAACAGTGTAGGTAGGAAGAGTGGTTGGCTTCTGAAGGACCAGAAGGGGAACAGGAATGCAGCCAAGTCCGCTGTTTTCTGGTCTTTTCTTGTTTTGTCTGAGCCCACAAGCTTCTTGTACCATCCTCCCTATTTCTACTTCCTCCTTCCTCTGAGTAGACAGGCTAGTTCTGCTTCTTCATGCACATGGCTGGCCCATGGCTCTCAAATTCACATAGCTAGTTATGGACACCAGCTCAAATTTTCCAGCATCCTCATAACTTTTCCAAATTTCCCAGTGAAGGAATCTGATTGAAGGCCGTGGATCCCATGCCCATCAGCCATGGAGGGTGGGGGCAATAGGGGTAGGGATTGCATAGTAATAACAAAGGCTGTGTGAGCCTACCACTGATGGTAGAGAAAGGACACTTTTTAGAGAAGAAGATGAGCAAGGTTTGTTTTCTTTCTTTTTTTTTTTTTTAAAGATTTATTTATTTATTTATTTATTTATTTATTTATTTATTTATTTATGATAGAGAGAGAGAGAGAGAGAGAGAGAGAGAGAGAGAGAGAGGCAGAGACACAGGAGGAGGGAGAAGCAGGCTCCATGCTGGGAGCCTGATGTGGGACTTGATCCCGGGACTCTAGGATCGAGCCCTGGGCCAAAGGCAGGTGCTAAACCGCTGAGTCACCCAGGGATCCCCTGCAAGGTTTGTTTTCAAAATAGGAGTCCAGTGCAGGCAAGAATCCTAAAGTCCTAGATAGTTGCAGTGTATTTGATCTGCAGATATTAAAGTATCCATTGCCACAAGGTATCCAGTATAGTTCAGAGCATGATGTCTGGATGAGGGTTCCTGAAAGTAAAAGAAGGCAACAAGAAAGAAAGTAACCTCATTCCTACTAGTAGGCCTACTAGATGGAGTGTTGTTATAGGAACATGCAAGGATGGAGTATTGTTATAGGAAACACACTGAAAGTAAGTCCAAAATACAATATAGTTTAGGGCCAAAGGGACTGAGTCACAGAGTTGAATTAACTGAATCTTTATCGCAAGGAAAGGAGGGTGTGTGCTGAGTGCCCTAGGAGATAATGGCTGGAAAGGTAGTAGTCCAGAGTGTCAGAAGCCTGAAAAACCATGGGGGGAAGGGGAGTAAGAAGTGTTAAAGAAGACCTGTGATGGCCTTCAGGCTTTCAGGCTTTCTTACCACCTCTGTGCACAGCTGGGGGAGGAAGTAGCACTGGTTGTGGGTAGAGAAACATTTTTTGATGCTATTTAGCTTTTTTTTAAACTTTTTTTTTATTTTTTGAGAAAGAGAGTGCACAGAAGCAGTGGTGGGGAGGGGAAGAGGGGAAAGCAGAGAGACAATCTTAAGCAGGCTCCACGCTCAGCATGGAGACTGATGTGGTGCTTGATCCCAGGACCCTGAGATCATGACCTGAGCCAAAATCAAGAATCAGCCTCTTAACCAACTGAGCCACCCAGGTGCCGCAATAGTATTTAACAATTTTAAAAAGTGGCTGGAAGTTACAGTGTAGAATCTATATAAAAAAAAAGGGAAATATTCTCTTTTGTCTGAGTTGACAAAAACCAGAAGAAGCTAAGACAGTCTCATAAATTCTTACCTGGACTCCTCTGTCCAGCCCAGTACCTATTAGTTGGCATTCAATACCACCTTTCACACATAGTCACACACCATGAATCTCAAACTTTTGGAGGCAAAAATTCACAAATTTCTCCTAGAACTCTCCTTTTTTTTTAATATATCTTTCACCAATGTTTAAGTTCCTTAATTTTTATGGCAAATAGACTGGTGAACACTCAGAAAATAATGCAGTCCTTGTTTTATTCCACCAGGGACTCTGCCTTGCCTATCTGAGCTTGAGTTTTCCCTGGGCTCAGGTCACATGAAGACATTATTATCACCTCATTGTTCAAAGCACCTGGCTAGCAAACCTGGAAGGTGAACAATTGCTGAATGACAAATGCCGTAAGCACTGGCCTGCTTTGCCTAATTATATAGCTGTCATGGTGCACTGGGCAATTTTTCTTTCCAATGTCTCCTCCCCTCTGCCCAGCTTCAAACCACATAGTAAAGAGAAGAATCCGCAGAGCTCTGCATTAGAGCTTTTAGAGCAACCACAATGCAATCAAAGTATCAGGCTGCAGGAGTGTCAGAAGCCATTTCTAGAGTGTGGTTGACTCATATCATATGTTGCACTTGGGTTGTTATATGGGTCAGACAAGGGTGCTACTCATTGGAGCCACATGGGAAAATGGTGATGATGACTCAAGCTCTCTTGCTCACTTGTTCTGATATCTCAGTTCCTAACTTTGTCCTCTGGCTGTTTAAACTGGCAGAAGGAGACTGTGAATCTATAAGATCCATTACAGAGCTGAGGTGGCAATGTTTAAATATGAAGTTCAAGCCCTGAGCTCTCTGGAATGTTGTCTGGATCAGTGAAGAACTAGATACCATGACAAGAGTGCAAGGAGACATAAATCAAGAAAAGGAGAATAGTTTATGGCTCTCCTTGGGAACCATTGTAAACATCTTATGATGCTGTGAGAAAAGTCCCTACAGCTGTGCACAGCATAAAAATGTCATTGCAGATAGGTTATGCTTTGATATTCAGGTTTATCAGAATATCTGTGCATTCTGGCCAAAAGACCAGAGATTAGAATTTACATGTCTTTCACCTTCTCCATTTATATATCGGTTCATCACTGGATGGTGGCACTCATCTCAGAGATTTGGTGGTAGAAGATAAGGCTACTGACAATATTTGCCTCCTGACATTGACTGTTTTTTGTTTTTGAGAGAGAGAGAGAGCGCACAAGTTGGGGGAGGAGGAGAGGGTCAGGGAGAGGGAGGGAGGGGAAAGAATCCCAAGCAGACTCTATGCTGAGTGCAGAGCTGAGGCTCCATCTCACAACCCTCAGATCATGACCTGAGTCAAAACGAAAAGTTAGATGCTTAACCACCTGAGCCACCCAGGCGCCTGAGAGAAATAAGCTTAAGCAGGCTCCATTCCTAGCACAAGAGCCCCACGAGGGGCTTGATCTCATGTTCCTGAGATCAGATCATGACCAGAGCCCAAATCAAATCAGACACTTAACCAACTGAACCACCCAGGTGCCCTGCCTCCTGACATTTTAAAGTACTCCACAGAAGACCAAGTTTTAAGATGCAGGATAGCATAAACCAAGTATCCTATTTTTTAATGTTTACATACATTACTATATTCTGCATACAAGGGATGCTTCATAAATACCTGATAACTAGCATATGGCAATACATTTTATTAAAGTCATGATGTCAATAGATATGATTTATGTATATATATATCTAAATTTATATAATTTATTATATAATACATACTTATAAGCACATAAATTTGTGTATTTATAATTATCTATATAAGCTTATGAAATTTCCATTTACTCAGCTATTCATTTAATATAAATTTATTAGGTTTCTACTTTTAGCAAGATTTATACTTAGGTCTAGTAGGTATTTTTTTGAGATTATATTTATTTTAGAGAAGGAGGGAAAACACACGTGCACACAAGTTGGGGGAGGGGCAAAGGGAGAGAATCTTCAAGCAGACTCCCTGCTGAGTGTACAATGTGGGACTTGATCCCAGGACCCTAGGATCATGCTCTGAGCCAAAGGCAGTTGCCTAACTGACTGGGCCACCCAGGTACCTCTTTATTTTTTTTGGGGGGGGGTTGTTTGTTTGTTTGTTTTCCAGGTGCCTCTTAAAAAACTTTTTAAAGAACACATCTGCCTTCCTTAGAAATACCAGTTTTCATTTTATGTCTAAAGAATTTTGATGGCTCTAATGTTCTGTTTCTCTGGAAGCTCACTGAAGCTGCAAAGCTAAACTCAGGCCAATGAGATGTAAGCCAAGTTAGGTGCTACTTTGAAAGTGTACTTTAAAGGGAACATTCACTTAGTTTCTTGCTTCTTTCTCCATTTGCCTGCCCAGAACACAGATTTGATGTGTGAAATCTTAGCAGCCATTTTGGATTATGAGTTGAAACACCACTTCCTAGGGATGGCAGAGCAATGAGATGAAAAGAATTATCATAACAGGTTAAGGATACCTACTTCCTGACTTCCTCATGTGAGGGAGCAATAAATGTTCATGTTGTTTTGTTTTTTTGTAACATACAATTGAACCTAAACCAAACAGATACTATCTCTTAATTTATGCTGACATTAATAGTTAGGTATCCCTCTGTGGAAAAGATGTAGAAAAATTTAAAATTCATGAAAAAAATATTCCTCAGCATTGACAGCTGGGAAATAGAGCTATTCAAATGTCAGAAACTATGAGAAATTCCTACTAGATTCAATCAAGTTCTAAAAAAGGACCCCTCAAGGTAGAATACTATTTAATTTGCAAGGGAGTTTTGTGACTTTGTGAGAAGCAAGAAGAGGAAACCTTGGTTCTTTTGGGCAACTTGAGAACTTAGAGATGCTGGACTGGAGACAGAGAAAGGTGTAGAATAATGGAGAAAGCAGCATTTGGAGCCCTTTTCCCACCCACTGTCAGCAGAATTGAGGTGAGAGTTTTGGGAGGCTGGATGACCTGAGCAGAAGCCTCCAGAAGCACTGGTGGCAGCCGCTCTGGAAAAGTCATTTTCTTAGGCTGAAATGACCTTAAGTGATGCAGCAGGGAGCTTTGTGAAGAAATCTGACCTGCAGATTCATGCATGTGGGCAGCTACATTAAAATGCCGCCTTCTGCAGTGGCGTTAGTAATAGAGGAACGGCTTCCAGAGAAGGCACATTTCTCCCCTGATTAGATGAGTAGCTGCTTGGAGAACTGGGCTGGGAACTTCAGGGCACTGGAAGCAGAGTGATGATAAGGAAAGTAAAGGAACTCTCTTGAACAATCAGGGACATCATTCCTATTCCTGAAAGGAAGGTGCCCCACAGCTGGTCCAACCTTGGACCAGCTTTACTAGGTATGGGGAACAATCCTTGTGTTGAAACCCTTTCTCTCAGCCCCAGCATTGCCAGACCTCATCTCTGTTCTATGTTCTTTTTTTTTTTTTTTTTAACATTTATTTATTTATTTATTTATTTATTTATTTATTTATTTATTTATTTATTTATGATAGACATAGAGAGAGAGGCAGAGACACAGGAGGAGGGAGAAGCAGGCTCCATGCCAGGAGGCTGATGTGGGACTCAATCCCGGGACTCTAGGATCACACTCTGGGCCAAAGGCAGGCGCTAAACCGCTGAGCCACCCAGGGATCCCCTCTGTTCTATGTTCTTAAAACCAATTACCATGACAATCTGAAAGGTGTCTTCAAACCACAAGCCAAGAAGAATCTCCCACCTTGTTTCTGAGGGAAATACCAGTCCTGAATAGGCTTTTGACTAATGCAATATGAAAAACTAGGGGAAAAAGTGGATCTGTTAAATAATTCTTAATCAGAAAGAAATGAACATATAGTTTAAATAATCTGAAGGAAAAACATATTTTGAGTATATTCCTTTTAGTTTTCTCTTATTGCAAATTTAAACTTAAAATTTTATCAAAGTAATATATTTAGTAGTAGTTTTAAAAAGTCAGCTGAAAGGCTTATGCCAGTCTCCTTTTCATTGTTGCCAATTCTCATTCTTCTAAGGCAGACATTTAGTAGCTACCTCCAAATTTAACTCACACTTTATGCCTTTAATTTTTTAGATATTATTTTTTACTTTAGGAGATAGGTTCTTCCTCCCACATTTCTCATTATAATTATATTAACACTTTATTAACTAGTATTTATCTTAGTATAATTATGTAAATAATATTCACAGGTGAGCCACTTATGTATCAGGTAACTTTGTATCATTTTTATCATTTTCTTTCTTGTATAACTTTTTGTTTTGTCTGGAGTTGACAGTTGCTTCCTGTTCGTTTGCTTAGTTTCTCTGTATCTATAACTAATTTATTGTTAATTTCTCCAAATTAAAAGTAAATCTCCTTAATAATAGTCAAATAGTTTTGGCATATAGCTCCTGGGCACTCCATTATCTTGTCTCCTTCTAGGCTTCTTGTCATCCTGGGATATCCCTTCACCATGTTTTGCATTGCTCTTAGTCCCTAACTAGATGGGACCTCCAGTTCCCAAACTTTTATGTTTTCCTCTTTTATAGTTTACTCCTTTGTTTTGGTGGAACACATCCACAAATGGCCTCCTGCAAAAAGGGAGAAACAGTTTCTGAGACCTTGAAAGCCTGACATTATTCTTGTTTGGCTTTGATATTTGATTTATAATTTGGCTGGAATTTGGTGTTCTGACTTAGAAATTCTGCTGACATATTTTGGAAGATCTTGCCCCTTTATCATTTAGCTGTTGATGTTGCTAAGTCAAATGACACTTTCATTCTACATTTTCTGAAGTGACTTATTAGTTTTCTTTGGGGACCTTTAAGCTCTTCTCATTATCCTTAGTATTCTCAAATTTCACAAAGACATGCCCTGTAGTTGGTTTATTTGTTATGCTGGGCACTTAGACATTCAAAATCTGGAAACCCATTTTCTTTGGAGATGGCAACTTTTATTGTATTATCTCTTTAATAATTTCTTCTTTATTTTTTAAATTTTCCCTTTTTTTTTTCCTGGAATTTCCATTATTTAGATGTTGGACCTCTGGGACTCCTCTCATTTTATAATTTTTTTCCCTTCCTCTTTTTCATCTTTTCTTGTGTGGTTGCTTCACTTTCTGGAGATTTCCTCAGCCATCTTCCCTTCTTTTAAAACATTTCTTATTTAATTGTTCTCTGAAAGTTCCTTTAAAAAAATGCCAGCATGTTATTATTTCATGATGCAAAAACCTTCTCTGATTACTTTGAGACTATTAATACTATTTAACATTTTTTCTAAGCTTTTTTTTTTTTTTTTTCCTGCTGGCTGCATTGTCTTTGTTTCCTCCTGGTGTATTTTATTTGTTTATTTTGGCTGGTCTTTCCTGTTAGAGGCTTTTCTCAAATGTGTGGTGAACTTTGGCCGTACACTCATATGTAAAATGAAGATTAAAATTCTCTTTCACAGGGCCTGTCAGCTGGTGGCCTTGGAGTGCCATTATCTGATGGTCTTTGGGGAGGGGGCGTTTTTAGAAAGGAAGCCTCCAATCTGTTGTGTGGATACTGGGGCGAGGGGGGGAGGGGTGTCTCTCCCAGTTTAGTAAGTGTTGTTTGCTTAGCTTCCCAACCCCATTTTCAAAATGATATGTCACCTTTACTCTCAGCTATGTCTGAAGACCCCACCTCATTCTGGATTCTCACTGGTTTGTCTCTCCAGAGAAAACTTCCTGTCTCTCCCCAGGAAGTATCCTCCAGAGTAGAATAAGTTTCTTGGCTGGATAAATAGAGTGTCAGAAGAAATTCATAAACATTTTCAACATTTCTCCTGTTTTTAGCCTTACCTTGCATAGTTTTTTTTTTTTTTCTTGCAGTTTTATTCTTAGGAGTACCTAAAATAATCAATGTATGAAGCTTTCTAGGGTTATGTGCCACAAATTATCTTGCTGGGTCCTTTTCTTCTCTACCTCTAGTTTTAGGTTTCAGCTTTTTGAATACATGTGAATACACGCACCCCCCACCCCCCCCACACACAACTGGGGTCATACGATTCATACGGAAAAACATATTTGAAAGAGTTATTGAATTGAAGGAATCAAATATATTTCATAAACTATTTTGTGGGTTTGCAAATATTGGAAAAACATGAGTTCTATAAAATAAAACCCGTAAGATGAGATGATGATATAATAAACAGATTTGAAATTGGAACTGAGTTGAGAGGCAAGCAGAAATTTAAAATGCATTACAAGACAAAAAACCCATTTTAAAGTAAACATTTAAGAAAAGGGTTTAAAGATGCAATTGGAGTTGAAATAACACCATAGTAAATCAAATCAGGGTATATGCAATATATACTAAAATAAAGATCTCCCAGAATGCAGAGGTAAATGACAAAGAAGTAGGATAATTATATGAGGTAGTAATTTGGAGGCTATATTACTAAGATTTGGCTTAGAGAGAGTGAGTATTACTGAACAGGATGTCAGAATAAATAGAAGGGAAGCAATATTTGAAAAAAATAAATAACACTTGGCTGGGCTAGTAGACAAATTTCTGGTTTTGCAAACTGAATGAGCTCAACAAACCCCAGGAAATATTAATAAAAATAATTCGACAAATGGACGTATTCTGATGAAAGTCTTAAACTTCAAGATGTAAAGAAAAATCAAGCTGACATGCATCTAGGCAGAAAAGGCTGGTCATCTGCAAAAGAAAAAAAAAGACCCAAACCCAAACATCCAGCTCAGATATTTCCTCTGTACTAAGAATCACCAGAAGTCTATGAAATGATTTCCTAAGAGTTTTAAAGGGAAAAGAACAGATTGTAACTGAAGATTTATATACTATAGCTGGGTTTTATTCAAATTCAAAAATAACAGAATCATTTTGTTAGAGATACAAAAGCCCACAAAGCATAAAGTGCTATCTTTTAAAAATAGACACAAAATTGTATAACAACTACACGTTGAACACACACACGTACACACACACTCAAGAGAAGTAATGAGGGGCACCTGGGTAGCATAGTTGTTAAGTGTCCAACTCTTGGTTTTGGCTCAGGTTGTGATCTCAGGGTTGTAACATCAAGCTCTGCATTGGGCTCCATGCTCAGCATGGAGTCTGCTTGAGATTCTTTCTCTCCCTCTCTCCCTCTGCCCCTCCCCCCCAGCTCATGCTCTCTCTAAAATAAATAAATTTAAAAAAAAAAAAAAGAAAAGGGAGGGATCCCTGGGTGGTGCAGTGGTTTAGCGCCTGCCTTTGGCCCAGGGCGCGATCCTGGAGACCCAGGATCGAATCTCACATCAGGCTCCCGGTGCATGGAGCCTGCTTCTCCCTCTGCCTATGTCTCTGCCTCTCTCTCTCTCTCTCTCTCTCTGTGTGTGTGACTATCATAAATAAATAAAAATTTTTAAAAAAGGGAAATAATGAAACTCAGAGAGATGAGGATTATTATCATAAAAACATAAATTTTAATGGTAAATTAAGGAGAGAATAAAATGTTAATAATTATATGTTAAATATATTTGATGTAAGAATGGTTATTTGAAAGCAAAAAACTGGACCTCAAATCTTGGACTATATCATAAAACTTGGTAGAAAGAAATAAAAGCTGTCATTTTCTCATCTAAGGAATATGTTTCTATCTAAAGCTAATAATTAGAGAAAAATAATTTTTATATACAGTTGAAATATGTGACAAGTAGGAGATTAATTTTTCATAAATAACTAGAGGGGAGAGAGGGAGAAAAATAGATAGTAAACAAAACATCAAGGAAGGATTGAAACAACAAAGAGTCTCAAAAGAGAAAGGAAGAAAATGGTAGGGAAACATGTGCTTTCCTAGAAAATTATGCCTTGTTTCCATAAAGCATACCCTCCCAGGTTAACTAATTCTAGCCTCTCATTATGTTTGAGTTATTTTAGAATTTCAAGTTGTAGGTAACTGACAGCAATGCAAATTAATTTTTATCTCTAAACATACAAATTCTGTTCTGACCTAATCTACCTCCCCACAACACCCCCAAAACCAGTTTGCCTCCATTTGCACCTCCATGTCAATATTCCTGATCTATAAGTGTGCCTGCTCTTCAGATTCTCTTTGAACTGGTTATGACATCTGTCCAGTTCTCTCCTGAGTTAAATAACATCTGTAACATGTGCTTATTTCTATATTTGTATGGGAGCCATGATAGAAATTTTTTTGGAAATGTCTCTCTTAGTAAAATGAACCAGTTCTGATTAGTATAAATAGGTTAAATCCTTAGTAGAAGAAAAACAGATATTGAACAGGATTAAACCAGCCTCATAGGTTTTGCTGTATTAAAGGAACCCAAAAAGGTAAATAAAATAAAAGTTTGAGGAGCAATAAGCTGAGAAGGTTCAGACACAAAAAATAAGGTTAGCAACATTAGTATATGCCTGAGTAGAATTAATGTCAAATAATAATGAATAGGACAAAGAAAGTTATTGTAGGTATTTAAAAGTTTAATCTGCAATGAATTTATAATAGGTTCTGAATATATCATTGCAAGAGGTGATGCAGAAAACAAGGAGAAATTGTCAGGTCCAATTATATGAAGACTCTATTTGGCCTCTCCTCTCGACTTGATAGAGAGGAGACAAAATAAATGAAGGTCTGAGTAATAGAATTGACGATATTGATTTATTGGTCAGATATTAGACTTTGTACTCTGTAAGTGGGTAGATGACATAACCATGCTGGAGAGTAGAGTAGGTTTGCATTGTTTCAGAAAGTTTGATGTGGCCAGAAGAACAGAGCATTAATTTCACTAAAATAATAATAATAATAATAATAATGATAACATAGTCAACAAACATCCTTATCAGATCCTGGAGTCTTACTATGTCCTTGATTTTTATCTTTCACTAACTTAGGTTGGCCCCCATTAAAATGTGTCTAAATGATGGATAGATGATAAATACATCCAAGAGGTGTTCCTTTTAAAAATAAAATAAAATAAAATAAAATAAAATAAAATAAAATAAAATAAAATAAAATAGACAAAGCTCTAGATAATCCAATTAAAACAGAAAACAAAATGATCATGCATACATTTACTTCTTGTTTAATTAAAGAGAAAGAAAAATGATATGGACATTAATTTATGCAAAAGAAACTGTGCTAGAGTACCTATTATAAGTTATAAAATTGAAGTAATCTAACTGTTCAGTGACATGTTATTGTATTATATATTTTATTTTATTTAATCAAATCCTGTCCTGCCATTAAGAAAAATATTGTAGAGAAATACTTAGAAACATGAAAAATGTTCATAGTATGTCATTAAGTGGAAAGTGAGCACAGAGAAAATGAAGAGTATAATTTTATACTTGTAAAAAGCATAAATACATGTATAAAATATATGGAAAATAGATATCAAATATTATAAATCTATGTTTTCTGAGTAGAAGTTGGAGATTAAAAAATTTTTTTGGTGCCTAGCCATATGTTCTAATTTTAGACCATAAAGACATATGTTGAAAAAGTTTAAAATTGGGATACCTGCATTGGATATGTAGTCTGTTTTCTCCCTGTCTCACTCTTCTTTCCCGTGGAATCTGCCCAAGCAAACTTGTGACTGAGTGAGTGGGCACCATGGCATCCCTGGGCAGGTGACAGCTGATGGGGCCAGAGGTACACACCTGCCCCAGGCAGGGCTCATTAGATATGCTCGCTCCCCTGAGAATTTCAAATTAAGATTCAGAATCACCAGTTAACTGAGAACAACAATCATATAAACAGAGAAAACCAGGGAGCTGAGGGCTGTCATTTGAATGTGGCCATTCAGGAGTCATTGCACTGAGCAAGCAGGAGAGTTGGTTTGCAGAGAGATAATCAATTAACAACAGCAATGTGTGCCATTTCCTGTTGTTCATGAGGTGACAGGCATTCTCTGCCTGTCTTTTTTGTCTGCCTTTACGGTAGAGCTTTCCTTTCCTCTTCTATGAGATTCTATTCCATCCTTTTCCTCTTCTATGAAAGAGATGTGATGGGCAGCAGTGGAGGTGGCTGCGTGGTCTCAGAGAAGAGGAGTGGATTCCTTACACCTCAGAGCATCACAGGTCCTAGTTCTAGTCACTTGTGAGGCCCAGTTTTATTTCCTGCTGTTTGTTTCCAAGACATTACTCACTCCTTGAGCTAAACCTTTCGTCCGTCCATCACAAGCTTGAGTGGAAAAGTTTCTTGCAACCTACCAACTGCTGGCTAAGAGGGAATATGTATTGGGTGATTATATACGAAGTGTCTTTGACATCTTTGACATCAAAGACAATTCACATTGTCTTTGAATGCAGTTCAACAGTGGGAATAAAATATACTGGTATTTTCATTATGTACAACTTTGCACAATGAGTGGCATCTATTCCCCTGACTCATAAATAACTTTAGAAGTTTAAAAAGTATACCAAGTTAGGAGAAGGTGCCCATTGAAAAACCACTCCTTGAGAGACTGAGTGATCTCTCAGCATTCTTTCTCCTTCCCACAAAATGCATATTTACGAAAATGTTTATAAACAATTTCAGGGAATTTCACATATTTTAGTGTGACTACCAATTTCTGGGTTAAAGGCTCTTATTTTAAAAAATCTGTATTTTCTTTAATTTACATATGGGTACAGATTTGAATGAATCGCATCCTACCAGGGTGTTAAATGTTTTAATAAACCTACCTCCTAGAAGAGTTTTGTCAGTCTCTGGATGCAAGATCATTGGAGGAGACCAAATGAGCATTCCTGGGAAAGAAATAGAGCCTCAAAAATAACTTTCAGTGGCAACAAAAATATTTTTGTAAGGTGTGAAAACTGGATAAGAAACTCCCTTTTCTGAGATCCAACACTTAACTCTTTTCTTCCTAGATTTAAGGATAGATTAGGTTGTGAAGAGATTTTTCTTTATAAAATGAAAAATTTGGGGCACTTGGGTGGCTCAGTCAGTTAAGCATCTGACTCTTGGTTTCAGCTCAGATCATGATCTCAGGGTCATGGGATTGAGCCCCTAGTCAGGCTCTGTGTTCAGCAGGGATTCTGCTTGAGATTCTCTCTCTGCCTCTCCGCTCTGCCTCTCCCCCTGCTTGCATTCTCTCTCAGATAAATAAATAAATAAATAAATAAATAAATAAATAAATAAATAAATATGTTTAAAAATGAAATATTTAATTTGTGTTTCAGAATGGTAAAATTATTGAAAAACTATTGAAATTACTGAAAAGCCATAAAGATGTGCCTTGGAGCTAGAGGATGTGCTTCCCCCCTTATTTTGGTGTAATAATGGCTTTCAAAACAGCTAGTGGCACCTGGGTGGCTTAGTCCATTAAACAACTGACTCTTGGTTTCTGCTGGGGTCATGACAATCAGGGTCATGGGATTGAGCCCTGAGTTGGGCTCTGTGCTCATTACAGAATTTGCTTGGTATTCTTTCCCTCTTTCTCTCCTTCCCCTCTGCCCCATCCCTTGCTCATGCTCTCTCTCTCTCTCTCACTCTCTCTTTCTCTCAAATAAATAAATAAATAGTAAAATAAAATCTTTAAAAAAAAAAGATGGGTATTCTTACCTAGAAGATTCAAAGAAAATTCACTGGTCAAATATCTGGATGAAAAGAGAAATATTCAGTTTGTCATCTGGATGTTTTGTCTAAATGAGGGAATATCTGTGGATGTTTCCAAATATTTGGAAAAAAATATTTGGGAACATCCAGATGTTTGACTCTAGGCAGCTCAAACATCCAGCTGTTAGACCAAATTTCCCCCCTCTCCAATAGGAGGTTGCGGCATCAAGTAGACCCAGCCATAGTTACAGGAATTCCAAATTGTTAACTAGTGTCATCGAAAATTATTTTTTGGGGGGGTATGTGTGGGGGGAAACATGGCACACCAAAGTGTGAGGGTTATAGATGATCATAAACATTAAGAGCAGGAAAAAAGAAGGAGGGGATTACATTGCTGACCAATCAGGTTAAGTCATTACTAACACAAATTGTAGGCAGTAATGTTCTCTCATGGAGGCTGTAATAATTAGAAATAATAAACGTAAGCTGGTGGCCCTCACTGATTAAAAAGGAAGCCAGTAGCACTTGCAGTGTTTACAGAACTTGAAAGACTTGGAAAGAGACATCCTCTGCTTTGAAATGAGTTGAAAATTCTAAACTTCATGGAAAGGGGTGAGGAGAGTTCAGTTTCCTCCTCTTATTTTATTGGGCTCAATCTAATGTGACCCTGAAGTGTCTCCAATTACAACGTTCTTAAACTTGTGGGAATCAGCCTAATAAAAATACTGTAAAGAAATACAGCTCATCCCACAGCTGTGGGCCGGCTGTGGAGATTACCATGGTGCAGAAGTTAGGGTTGGCCTCCAGAAAGCAGATTCCATTTTCTACATGGCAGTAACATGAACTTGAATGGAGGCGTCAAATGAGAAGACAATGTTTTGATTCTGATTAAGATTCTAAAATCTGATTTTTAGCCAACTTGTTGTTGGCAAAGAACAGCAATGCCATAAATAAAATAGCCACAGATGGGTCTGGATATCTGTTATGAACAACCATCAAGAAAATGCTTTTATTTTAATTGATTGATACTGAGCAAAAGTAGCATTCAGCCAAAACCTTATTGCTAGTCCTGTTGTAATTATTTTTTTAACCAGTTCACCACTGCATTCCAGGCCATGGGCAGGACCCCCTATAGATGTGCAGGGTGCAATGTCCATACCTGATATGTATTTGACTTTGTATACCATGCCCAAAATTGTTCAAGAAATTAATCTCTTTTTTACTTGCAAAAGCATAGCTTGTTGGAAAGTCACCTAGATGTGGTCTGAGTTTCTTTTTGAAAGTTCACAATCTTCAGAGAACCTGGGGGTTGGTTGAAGTCATGAATACTGTGGTCTGTCAGGATGGGAATGGCTCTTTGAAAGCCAGTGCTAACTTCCAAGGAATTATGCAAACAATGGAGGAAGAGGCAGAAGATGTTAAACATCTAAAGAAGCATTTTGTATTTTTTATGGCTTTCTGAAGAACTACACTCTGGCTTCATTTGAGAAAGAATCTCAAAAACTCTTCATACTAGAGCAAAAGTTACATGTAGCTTGTAATACAATTAAAAGACATATGTGCAAACGCACATACCAGTACCAAGTGATAAAACCCAGCATTGTTTGGTTTTGATAGAAACAGAAAACATGGCTTTGGTTGTGAAAATGCTTTCATGGGGTGTGGAGGAGGAAATATAATTACTATATTAATTGTATGGAACCAAGTGAGGCACTAGCCATGATTTCTTCCTCTGATAAGAATGCTACTTTACACCATGACATGCCAACTAACTGGAAAAATACTCCCACAATGTTATGTTTAGAAGTGTTCTAGGAGAATTGGAAATGATCAGTGTTGATCAGAGAGACCATGGGTATCGCTGGGAGTGTGTATCAGAGTGTGTAAGAGCAAACCAGAGACAGATGGCTTGAATCAGCATCTGGGCTTTATCTCTTCTGGTTGGCTGATTTCATTCAAGGCTCTTTCTGCCTCAGTTTCCTCTTATGCAAAATGAGGATGATAATCATAGTCCTAGTGCCCAGGTCTGTAGCCAGGATCAAGTAAGGAGTATATTTGTAAAGCTCTTAGGCGAATGCCTCTGACGCATGTAATCTTTGCAATCAAAGTACATGAACTGAAGTGTCTTGAATCAAAGGTTCCTGAAGCTCCGATATGGGAATGAGAACTGAAGAAGCCATCTGATAAGATGCCGTGATCAGAAATAAAATGAGACATGTTTTGACACTTAATGACATCCTAAAAGATTGGGCGGCAGCAAGATGTACACATGTGTCTGCAGTCAATGTGGGGAGGAGGTGGGGGGTTTGGGCAAGGGACATCAATCTCGAAGCTTTCAATTAGGATCCTGTGGGCGGGGAAGAAGACTGGAGTTCGCAGGGAAGGAACTGGCTGATATTATTATTATTTTTTTGATGCAGCATTCCAGAAAACATAATCAATGGCACCCGTCCAGTTCCCATTTAGTAACCAAAGAACTAGCTGCAGCTGTTTTTTATGCCTGGTGGTGCCAGTTTGATAGTGTATAATCATATTTGCATAAAGATAAAAAGGAAGGTGTTATAGAACACAGTTAAGCCTATGGTTTCACCATGAATTAAAGGTAATTTCAGACTAATTAGGTATAATTTGTTAAGGAATTCTTCCCAGCAATGATGACTCTGATTTTGTAATTACAGGACAATGCTTACTGTGGCTTTCAAGGCAGGAGAAAGCACACCCGAGGGGGTCGTGTCCCACACTAGGCAGATCTAATGGTGCCACAAAAGACAGGTGTTTTGTCAGATTTCAGCCACACACTTTCACACCTGCAACGCATTAAGTACAGCAGCAATGTTAATGAAGACCAGGTGCCTGTTCTCCAACTTAAATGAGGAACTGGCATGAGGTTTGCTGTTTGCTACCTGACGTCTTCCTCTGTGTCTCTGAACACTGGTCCTCTGGTTGACGGGGAAAATGAGCTGGGTGAGGAGGAGGCTTTATGGGGCTCTGCTCTCCTTTTTTTTTTTTTTTTTTTTTTGAGCGGAAGGATGGGGGTTAGGGCAACATTGACCTCTGCGTTATGGTAGTTTCATCTATGCACACTAAGCCCCCTCCCCCATTAGTTCTCTCCCTACAACAAGGCGGGGGGGGGGGGGGGGGGATTCTTCTAGCCCAAAGTATTTCTAGGCTTTCTCTGCTGCCACCCCTTTTGTGCAGAGCTCAGCCTCCAGGTCCTGAAAAGAGCTGAGCTGCACAATCTACAAAATGGATTTCTGGAAAGTGCTGTGTTATCAGCTGCTACCAGGGAAAGTTTGATTGTAGCTACTTGAGTCTTTTCAAACTTGAAGTTTTGCCATTCCATCCGGAAATGAGTAATGGAGGCCTTGAGCAAGCTTTTTCATTTTAATAAAACACAAGGTTTTCATTGTGTGTGGCTACATCGTCGTAATACTCTCTGTTATGAAATACAAAATCTTTTTCTCCCTCCCTTTAAAAAAATCCCAGCCTCAGCAGTGGAACTTTTCCTCCTCTTTTTCCTCCTTTCCTTTGTTTCACTACGTCAGGCTGCAGCTGTCCACTCCTTGCAATTCCTAACAGTTATGTGAAAAGTTAATATTGTCTCAAAAAAACCAAAAAACCCACCAAAACAAAACACTGAACCACACATCAGAATTGAAAGAGGGGGAAAGAATGGGCAGGTCTAGGTTCTCAGCAGCAGGAGTATAATCATCAGACTCATTACCAGTGACTTCTGGCACACGAGAGCCCCCTAAACAAAACAACCTCTTTACCCAGGGAGATGGAAGGATGGACAAATATCAAAATGTTTGATGCTGTATTTAAACTCCCGGCCCTTAATTAAGTTAGAAAAGAATGGAATCATAGACTTCTAGAATAGCAGATGTAAATCTTGGAGGAGGAAGGACCTCTCAAGATAGAGTTCTTTAACTCTTTGGTTCCTGAAGTGAATGCATTGGCACCCCCAGCCAAACTTTCAGAAACCAACTATGGAAGTGACTTACCAGTGATGCAGATCCAAATCCTTCATTCCATGTGATTTAGCAGTGTTTTTCAAGGAACATTCACACGAGCTTAAGAGAGTTTTTCAAGACACACCCCAGAGAGTATCAATATGGCTGAGTGGGGAGATTTTCTTTTTAATTGAGGTATGGTTGACTTACAACATTATATTAGTTTCAGGTATACAACACATGATTTGACAATTCTGTATATTACACAGTGCTCACCACAGTAAGCAGAGTTGCCATCTGTCACCATACAAAGTTATTACAGTATTATTGACTATATTCCCTATGCTCTACTTTTCATCACCATGACTTATTTGTAGTTTGTATCTCTTAATCCCCTTCGCCTACTCTGTCCACCTTCCAACCCCTCCCCTCTGGTAACCCCCAATTTGTTCTCTGTATTCAAACCTGTGTTTTCTTGTTTGTTTGGGTAGGTCTTTCCAGAAAGGCAGCACTCTTGCTTTCCTTCTACACATTTCCCCGACCACTGAAAGTGATTTTATTTTCCAATTTATTTGTAAGATTTGTTTGAGGTTCACAGCAAAATTGAGGGGAAGGAAACAGAGATTTCCCATGAATTCTCTGCCCCCACACAGAACCTTGCCCCATGATCCACGATCCCATCAGAGTGGTACATTTGTTGCATTTGACGAACTGCATTGATATGTCACAATCACTTAAAGTCCATAGTTTACATAATGGTTCACTCTTGATGTCGTACATTCTACGGGTTTAGATAAATATATGATGACCTATTAACCATTATAGTACCCAGAGCACTTTCTTGGTCTTAAAATCCTGTCCTCTCTCTATGCATCCTTACCTCCCCGAGCCCCTGAACCACTGATTTACTCCTCCATAGTTTTACTTTTTCCACAATGTCATATAGTTGGAATCCTACATTATGTTGTCTTTCAGATTAGCTTCTTTCACCTAGTTCTATGAATTTAAGAATCTTCCTTGTCTTTTCATGAGTAGATAGCTCATTTCTTTCTGGCACTGAATAACATTCCACTGTCTGCATATACCACAGTTTAACCACTCATCTAACGAAGGACATCTTGGTTGCTTCCAAGTTTTGTCAATTATACCTAAAACTGCTATAAATATCAGTGTGCAGGTTTTCATGAGGACATGAGTTCTCAATCCCTTTGGGTAAATACCAAGGAACACAATTTGTTGGATTGTATGGCTTAGTTTTGCAATAAACTTCCAAGCTGTCTCTTGAGGGTTTTTTTTTTTTCTCCTTTCCTTTGTTTCACCAGGAAGTTGCAGTTGTCTACTCCCTGCAATTTCTAGCAGTTACTTGAAAAGTTAATATTGCCTTTAAAAAATAAAACATTGAACTCCAAGAATAGAATGATGATTGCCATAGACAAGGAGGGGATGGGAGTGAAATGGGTGAAGATGGTTTAAAAAAAAAAGTGGCTGTACCATTTCTTGTTCTCACTAGCAATGAATGAGAGTTGCTGTTATTCCATATTCTCACCAGCATTTGGTGTTGGCAGTTTACTTCCTTTTCTTGTCTTATAGCATTAGCTAGGACTTCGAGTACAACATTTAAAAGGAGTGGTGGGAGGACATTATTGCCTTGTTCTTTTCAATTTATTTTATTGATTTGGTGTCCATCAAAGATTTAATGTGAAGAATGGTTGTGGATGCCAAAGAATAGTTTGAAAACCCTGTCTTAATGGCAGAAAACCCTTGGGCCTCTACTCAGCACTCAAGTATTCAAGCAAATCCAAATGCTTCTTGTGGAAATGTTAGCTGTGTGTGCACAGAAGCCCACTTCTGTGCAAAGGTGCTGAAGTCTTCCCATACTGCACAAAATCCAGTACTGTTTTGGTGTTTCTGGAAAGTCTAGTGACTAATGCAAATGAATCTATTCAATTAATGTTCCTGAGAGTTTGGATCATGGGTACTCACCAGAGAGCTCAATTTCAAATTCACTACTCCCCAGTCTTCTCAAAAGTCTCGGATTGTTATTTGAGAGATTGTCTCAGACCTCACTACTCAAAGTGTGGTCTGTGGGCCAGTAGCAGTGGCTGAACTTGGGAGCTGGTTAGAAATGCTGAGTCATAGGCTCCAACTCCAGCTTCTTCAATCTGAATCTGTGTTTTTAACAAGCTCATCTGTTGAGTCAATCTGTCAATCATTTTCCTATAAAATTTTGACCAGGGCAGCCCCAGTGGCCTAGTGCTTTAGCACTGCCTTCGGCCCAGGGTGTGATCCTAGGGACCCGGGATGGAGTTCCACATCAGGATCCCTGCATGGAGCCTGCTTCTCCCTCTGCCTGTGTCTCTGTCTGTCTGTCTCTCTCTCTCTCTCTGTGTCTCTCATGAATAAATAAATAAAATCTTAAAAAAAATTTTTTTTTGAGCAGCATTGGACTAAGAGATGATGTTGCCATGTATTAGTCTAGACCAGAAATATTTAGTTTGGGCTCTTTTTTTTTTTTTTTTTTATGATAGTCACAGAGAGAGAGAGAGAGAGAGAGAGAGGCAGAGTCACAAGCAGAGGGACAAGCAGGCTCCATGCACTGGGAGCCCGACGTGGGATTCGATCCCGGGTCTCCAGAATCGCTCCCTGGGCCAAAGGCAGGCGCCAAACCGCTGCGCCACCCAGGGGTCCCGTTTGGGCTCTTTATTTATTTATTTATTTATTTATTTATTTATTTATTTATTTATTCACGAGAGACACAGAGAGAGAGAGGCAGAGACACAGGCAGAGGGAGAAGCAGGCTCCATGCAGGGAGCCCGATGTGGGATTCGATCCCGGATTCCAGGATCACGCCCTGGGCGAAGGCAGGCGCTAAACCGCTGAGCCACCCAGGGATCCCCTGGGCTCTTTTTATATACAAATCTGGCTCATGTTTATATACTCTCTGCAATTGAAGGCAAAATGGAATCCGTGTGAGGGAATGTGTGCTCATGTTTTTGACCATAGGTCTACTTTTTGGTAAAGAGGCCTCATAGATTTTTAGCTTTTAAAAATATTGCAGATTTGCTTGATAAATATCTTTTGTCAAACAGACTAATCAATTTAACAAATATGTATGGAATGCCAACTTTGTGGTACTGTGGAATTGTGATTAAGAAAGGTTTTAAGTCGATCTATTTGGGTTCCAATTCCAGGTCTACCACTCAAAGCTATAGACCTTTGATCAATTTCTTATCCTCCCTGTGCTTAGATATTTTTCAAATATAAAACAGGGATCACAGTGACTTCGCCCATAGGACTTTATGAGGATTACCATAGTTAATACATATAAGTTCTTAAAACTGTTCCTAGCACATAGTAAACACTCAATAAACAGTGACTATTGCTATGTACCTGACACTTTTCTAGGCTCTGGGGGAAATGGTAATAAGACAAACACCATCCCAGCCCTAATAGGTCATTTATCTTATCAGAAGAAAATAGACATTCAATTATAAGTTTATAATTACTTATTTTAAATTGGGATACATGCTATGAAAAGAGAAGTACAAGGTGCCTTTAGAAGGATCTGGCACCAGGGCTGGGAGGTCAGGAAGGCTTCCTTGCAGAAGTCACTTGAGGTGAAAGGGAACAGGGAAATGGAGAGAGATCCAGGTCCAGTAGGGTGTCTTGTGCAGGTCCAGCATCTGGAACCAGCCCCATGGGTGTTGGGCAGAGGGGGATGACGGAGATGATGAGGTAGTTGGAGGCTGGATCCTGCAGTGCCTTGTGAAGGGTTTTGGTCTCTAGTCAAAGAACAATGATGTGCCTGAAAAGGATTTTAATCAAGTGTGTGAGGACTGGGTTTTAAGTTTTACTTTATGACTCCAACAGGCATGTGGGAAATGGGTTGAAAGGGAAATAAGAATGAATGCTGAGAGACCAGTGAGGAAGCATTCACAGTAGGACATAAAAGAATTGATTGCACATTTTTGGAACATGTTGGAAAAAAAAGAATGAAGAGAAATGGATGAACTGGAGAAATACTTAGGTGAAGTTAAGAGGGCTTGGTGGTTAATGGATTCCTGATTGAATTGTATTGTGCTTTTTTGTTCCCCTTCAAGATAAAAAAGAAATTCAAAAGTGACTTTAATTCTAGATTTTTCCCAGTCTATGGACACAGTCTATGGACACAGACCCATCTATTCACACAGGCTTTTCTTTGCCTTAAATATGGCCCCATAGGTACTCTCACAGGTCCACATATAATTCATATTGTATGTACTTTCCCCTTGTAAGACTATTCCTGTTTATTTTAGAAAGAAATTCATTTATGTGTTTAAGACTAAGGTTCTATTCTCTTTTGACAGTTTTTAAAAGCTTTTGAAGTTCTTTGAGATGTCTGGGGTGTGGCCAGATTATTAGAAGGAATACAATGTGCAATATATTTTGACGGCTGTGATATACAAACTTCCTTGTCCCTCCTTCCCCCATCCCTACCCTCCATTAAACTCTAAGCAGGTAGTGACAGAAATAAATAAACCATGTGTATAAAAACTTTGCTCTTGTTTTCCTTTGGGGATGCAAGCAGTGAAGAAGCCTAGGTATCCAGAATTCCTGGTTTCATGTTTTATACACAATTTTTGGTCTGTTTAATTTTAACCCAGGCCTTCCTCTTCTTTATCTCATTCTGGAGGGGATGGCATGATAACAATTATTATTCCCCACCCCTTCCAGGAAAAAACTATAGTAACAGAGGGACTCAAATTTATCAAGTAGGTTGTAATACTAAGTAACAAAATGGTAATTATAAATGATTGTTAGAATGGCTATCATTTATTGACCACCTACTAGATAGACACCTACAACCATTTTCTGAGTAGTAGTATTCCAGTTGCCTAAGAAACCAAGGCAATATATTGTTCCTGTTGGTCTGATAGTAACGCAGAACCCACTCCCTGCCTTTACAGGATTCTCTGGCCCTGTTGTACCTCATTCCTCAAGACCCCATGTTTCTTGTGTTCTGACTCCATCCTGAAATGTGGATGATGAAGAGTCTCCCACTCTTTCTTCTCTCAATCACTTTTTTCTCTGCCTTTTGTCTCGTTTCCTTGGACCCTTCTCCTTCAGGTGATGGCCAAGAAATAGAGAAAGGGATGAGGTGATGGGTGTGACTGGCTCTTTCTAGGAATACAGTGAAGGTACCCCATGGTGTGCCTCAAACAGGCTGCTATCTTGGGAAGCGCAGGAGGGCAACAATGCTCTTCTGACCCCACTGGCTGAAGCCCCCTGGGTGGCACCAACTGGTCAGTGCAGGGTCGCCCGTGGCTCAACAGTCTGTTGTTGTTTGTGGCGGTGGCAGTGGTGGTGGTTTTGTTTTCCTTAAGTGAATGAGGTGTGGGCCTTAAGCTCCTGGCCCTCTCCCAGACTGGGTTTGCACACCCCTCGAGTCTGAGCTGAATTCTGTCATCTCTCTGGTAACACTTAATTGTTTTTAATTATCCCTCCACTGAAGCTGAACCATCCCTCACCCAGGTCACAGCACAGAACATGGCTCATAAGTTTTACGAGCCACCTTGTGTATATCATCCATGTGTGCAGCCACCTTTCTTGACAGTAAGCAATCCGTCAGGCAGATACCCCTGCCCCTGACAGGGTCTGGATGCTCAGAGCAGAGACAGGCTGTTGCTGGTATCCGTATGTTGACTCCCATTGTAGCAGGAAGCCAGGCTCCGGGCTGGAGACTTGAATTTCAAATCTGAAGATTGCACATTAATTGAACCTTGGAATAGGCCTTCTATTTCTACCTATGAAGGTCCTCAGGCTTGACAAAACTCGAGGGGTTGTTTGGGATTCCTTAAGTCTTGTGATTTCTCTGCTAAGCCGGAGTTCCCATCCTGAATTTCTAGTGGGATCTCAGGCACCCAGCCTGAGTCCTCATTTGGACTCTGTAAATACTTGCAGAAGGAATGAAAGGCCCAATATTTATGAGTCGGTTGCATAGCAAAAGTTACTACTTGTAAGTAGACTTAACAGAAACCTACATAGTCCAAAAACATATTTCCTAATGACTCTGCTCAGTGTCTAAGATATGTTCATTCATTCACCTCTTCATGTATTCACTCATTCATTCCTCAGTCTTCAGGGTAAAGCTTAGAGAAGAGGGGTAGAGGGTTAATTGTCCTAGGGACTAAATGTTCAATTCTGAGAATTTTCACTTTTCTGCTTTTCTCCTCTGGATTGACCATGAAGGTATCCAAGAATAGGCAGCTGTTATCTGGGAAGGACACTAGGTGAAGAAATCTGATGGAGATATCTCCCCTCAGATAAATTGGTGTAATTAGCTATCGGCTCAGGTAAGCCCAGGTGGGAAGAGTGCTTCCTAAAGAGGAGTATAGTATCTTAGATATGAACCAGGATTGCCTGGGGGAAGGGGGGGTTGGTGGTCCCTGAATGAATACTTTTTTTATTTTTATTCTCCACAATTTCATATTATCTTCTATTGCTTGCAAGTGATACTGGTTTCCATTTAGTCGTCATGAAAAGCTTGATTAAAAATGCATGTATTTAAGTTAAAACTAGTCAGCTAAAGGAAAACATTCAGAAAATAATGGCATCGGTGATAACTGGAAATGTTGGAAGTCATGAAAGATGGTATGTAAATTATCAAATATTAGGAAACATTGGAATGGATGATGGGGAGCTTTGAGGAAGGGCTGGGATGAAGGAAGCCCTGGGGAGCTGTAAGTGGTAGAGCAGCCCATGGGGGATGTGGGGTAGGAAGGAAGAACACCAGAAAGGTATCCCCCGCCAACACAGGCCAAGGTCCATCATAGGAGAGTGTGGTATGCATGTTCCCCTGTTACGGGATAGCATTGGTATCTGAGGGGAGTGAAGCCTGGTGTGCTGAGAGAAATTCCCACTATTCTAGACACCCAGTTTCCCAAAGAATATGTCTGCCCCAGTCCTGACAGGATAGGGCCCTAGGATTTCTAGCTAGCTCTTTTCCTAACTTCTCCATTCCACCCTCAGGTCCCCTTTTTCATTTCCACCAAAGGTGGAAATCTGTCAAAACCTTGAGTACTTCAGATAATATGATTGTGATACCAAAATTGCTCTTTGCTTCCACACAGATTTGCTCTTGGCCCATTGGCATGGCTCGAGGCTGGGTGAGTTGCGGCTGGGCCTGAGGTTGGTGTGAGCTGGCCATTGCCCAGCAAGTGACATCCTCAATTCCTCCTCCTCTCCCTCCCACCTCAAACCAGTCTCTGAGGGTTTCTCTGAGGAAGTGATCTCTCCAATATTTTTACTGTACTTGTTATTTTCCTATTTTACATTGGGAAAGAAAACTTTTTTGATGCTCAAAAGACCCACTCAGGGTAACTTTAAAAAATGCACGTATTGTTTAGAGCAGATTGACAAGCAGGTGAAGTAAATGTGGTTCCATTCCTTGCAGGCAGTGCATGGTCACAGCTGCAGGCACTGGAGCTGTGCCTGAGCTTCACCTGCTGCTGGTGAAGGGCTGACCTAGCTCCCTTGCAGGCCCACAGGCTAGTCAGGCTGTAGAGTGGCTATCACTAGCTGCTGCCACCCCTGGCACTAGCCCCAGATGGCCTTACCCACATTCATTGTTATGTTGCAGGTGGAAGACCTGTTTGCCCATCTTGAACCAGGATACTCTTAGCCAATATTCTCTGCCTCCCTCTGGCTGCTGGCTGGGTCTTGGGGCAGGGCTGAGACAGAGGGATTTGAGCCAATCTAAACCTGGTTTGGAGAAAGCCCACAAACAGGATTAGAGAGGGTGTCCACAAACTCAGATGCTCTGGCAATACTGCCAGACTCTTTTGGCCCCTCTGGGTTCTTGTCTCCATGTTCCATGTGTGCCAAATTGTCAGGACCTAGCTGGGGTGGAGAGGGGGTGGTGTTAGCACCCACCTGTTGACCAGAGAAAAAGGCCTGTGTGCTCACTTGTGGAACATCTGTAATTCTGACAGTTGATAGAATTGAAGCAGAGCTCAAATAGGCCTGTCCCAGAAGGCTACGGGCAAGGCCACCAACCACTATATTCAGTTACTGTACAGTTCTGCTCCTGGACCTGAACTCTACTATATTATAACTATATTTAAAGGAAGCTAGGTGGTATGGAATGATTTACTGATGTTTCAATCAGATGACCTTGCCATGTTCTGTGAATCTTGAGAGAGGTACCTCTCCTCCCCAGTACCTCTGCTGCCTGCCCTGCTGTTGGGGGATGCCCATAGTCTGCACAGGACATAGCCAAACATATGAACTCAGTGCTGATGATGTGGTGAAGGAGCTGCCAGGCTGGCGTCACTGTATCTCTCCAGGGCCACATATGAACTGTGGTTGTAAAGCCGTAGCACCCTTTTTGATAAATAGAATTATTTGAAGAAAAAAAAGTTTTGGTTTCAGATGGCAATAGAGAAAGATCCTGAATTTACCTCCTCCCATGGATACACTGAGTCTATAGCTACATATGGAACAACTTCTCTTAAAACCTAAAAGCTAAGTGATCATTTCATATCCAGAAAATGAGAAGAAAACCACATCAAAGTAGGGAGGAGAGGCTAGGACACAATCGCCTCATAAACTCCACCCCCAGATCCCTGGGTGGCTCAGCAGTTTAGCATCTGCCTTCAGCCCAGGGTGTGCTCCTGGAGTCTCGGGATTGAGTCCCACATCAGGCTCCCTTCATGGAGCCTGCTTGTCTCTCTGCCTGTGTCTCTGTCTCTGTCTCTGTCTCTCTCTCTTTCTAGGTCTCTCATGAATAAATAAATTAAAAATCTAAAAAAAAAAAAAAAAAATCCCACCCTCAGCACAGAGGGAACTTCAAACCTGAAGCTTCTCCCTGAGTAATGAAGTATTCAAACCTCACATTGGTCACTTTAATTTTTAGGACATAAACCTGAGTGATTAGCCGTATAGTATTTAACTTTGTCCCAAGACACTCAAGATGGTAGTGATCTGAGAAACATGGCTTTAGTGTTTAGTGACTCAGGTGCTGACTCACCTGTCCCAGGGCCCAACTTGGAGGTAGCCAATCATGCCCAGACTTAAAGTGAGAAGCTCACCTGCTTATATTAGAGCATCAGCCTAACGGGCATACAAGTAATTTAGCAGACACAAACAGGAGCCTGCTGAAATATTCTTTGGGGACAGTGACTGGTGGGTACCATATTTGCACTCTCCCTTTGCTGGTTGCAAAGCACTGGTCATCTCCAGAACCTTTACATATGTCTAATGCCCAATTTTTGTGGTTGCTTCCATGAAAAGGAAACTTGCCTTCCTGGGCACATGGGATTATAATCAGTCTCATCTATAAAGGATTTTGTATCTCTGTCTGAAACCTTGATTTTTTTGGGGGGGGGACTGCTTCCAGGGGATACCTATACATAGTCTGGCTTTGGAATGAATCCCACAGGACTATAACCAAGAGAGAAAGACTTCTTAAATAGCTACCAGGCCCAGGATATAGCAAGAGGCAACAGATCCAGGTTTTCTATAAAGGAGGCCTATTAGGTAACCATCATGATAGTGGACTGAGGGGCAGACTTCTAATTAAACTTGCTTCTAGAAGCTGACTGTAATGTTTTCCAGGGACTTTGGAGGCTGGGCACTATCTTTGTGCTCATCCTCTACCATGTTCCAGAGTATCAGTGTCTCCTGAAGGGGGGCTTTATATGCATTTGAGGCCCAGTTTTGTAGCTGATACCCAGGTGATGCCCCTTAATTGCCTGGCACTAGTGGCCTAAGGGGCTTACATTTCTGGGTCCCACAGGACTGTAGTAATTGGTGAGATAGTTCTTTGCAGCCTACCACCCTTAGGGAACTGCACAGATAGCAGACTGAGGCACACCCCCAGTGTTCCTGCAAATGAGGCTACTTTGCTTGTCCTGCAGTTTTGGAATGAGGGGCTGGCTTTAGGTTTAGCACAAATTTAGTGGCTGCTCTCAAGGAATGTGGGTGTCATCTTGGTATACTTCTCTCTACTTTGCTCCAGCTGGCTGATAGTTCACATAAAGGAGCTTACACACTTGTCTGGAGCCATGATTTTTGTGACTGTCACCAAGAAGGTGTCTCCAGATCATCTGCTCTGGTGGCCAGTGGTGCTTATGCTTGTAGCCCCAATATAGATTCTTATGTTTTTAAAAAGAGTCATCTCAGAATCCTGATGGACATACTACCCTTGGGGAGACTGACAGGCCAGTTTGAAATAAAATGTTATAAGTTTTTTTTTTTTAAATGTTATAAGTTGTAACCACGAAGCAACCTATAGTAAAACACAAAAGTTAAAGAAATATAAGCATACTACTGAAGAAAATCATCAAATCACAAAGGAAGAAAGCAAGAGAAGAAATAGTGAGGAACTACAAAAGGAGTAGAAAACAAAATGGCAATAAGTATATATCTATCAATTACTTTAAATGAAAATGGAATACATTCTCTAGTCAAAGGCGAAGTGGCTGAATGGATTAAAAAACAGCCATTTATATGTTGGCTATGAGAAACACACTTTATATATAAAAGCCCACAGACCAAAAGTGAAGGGATAGAAAAATATTTCGTGCAAATGGAACTAAGAGAAAGCTGAAGTAGCTCTATTTATATCAGACAAAAGACTGTAAAACAGACTGTGATATGAGACCAACTCATTACATAATGGTAAAGGGGTCAGTCCAAAAAGAGGATTGAACATTTGAGAATATTCAAATATTTATAACCCATGCACTCAACATAGAAGCACCTAAATATATAAAGCTAAAATTAACAGATGTAAAGGGAGAAATCGACGGCAATATTACAATTTTAGGGGACTAATTTATCTAAGATTTTATTTATTTATTTATTCATTCATTCATTCATGAGAAACACAGAGAGGCAGAGACATAGGTAGAGGGAGAAGCAGACTCCCTGTAGGGATCCTGATGTGGGACTCAATCCCAGGAGCCTGGGATCATGACCTAAGCCAAAGGCAGATGCTCAACCACTGAGCCACCCAGGTGCCCCTTTTAGGGACTTTAATACCCCAATTACATCGATGGATAAATCATTCAGGTAGCAAATCAATCAGGAAAACATTGGCCTTCATGGACGTGTAAGACCAGAGGGACCTAACAGATATTTACAGAAAATTCCATTCAAAAGCAACAGAATACACATTCTTAAGTGTACATGGAACATTTTCCAAGAGAGATCATATGTTAGGCCATAAAACAATTCTTAATAAATGTAAAAGAATTGAAATTCTATCAGCAGCTTTTCCTACCACAGTGGTATGACACTAGAAAATTACACAAAGAAGACTGGAAAATTCACAAATATGTGGGGATTAAACAACATTGTACTGAATACCCAATGAGTCAAAGGAGAAAGAAAAATACCTCGAAAGAAATGTAAATGCAACATACCAAAATTTACGGAATGCAGCATAAGAAATTCTAAGGGGGAAGCTTATAGTGATAAATGGCCACCTCAACCTAACTTTATATCTCAAGTTCCAAGGAACTAGAAAAGAGAGCAAACAAAGCCTGACATTAGTAGAAGGAAGGAAATAACAAAGATTACAGCAGAAGTAAATGGAATAGACTGAAAAGGTAAGGAAACTAAGATCTGTTTTTTTTTTTTAAAGATAAAATAGATAAAACTTTATCTAGATTCACTAAAAAGGGGATTCAAATAAATCTGAAATGAAAGAGGAGATATTGCAACTGATATCACAGAAATATAAGGACCATAGAGAGATGATTATGAACAATTACATGCAACAAATTGGACAAGCTAGAAGAAATGGATAAATTCTTAGATGCACACAATCTACCAGGACAATCATGATGAAATAGAAAATCTAAACAGACTGATTACTAGAAAGGAGATTGAATCAGTAGCCAAAAACCTCCTAACAAACAAAAGTCCAGGAATAGATAGCTTCACTGGTGAATTCTACCAAATATTCAAAGATGAATTAATATTAATCCTCAAATTCTTCCAAAAAATGAAAGAGGGGAAACTATTCAAATACACTTAATGAGGCCAGGATTACTCATACTCTGATACCAAAACCAAACAAGATCTGATCAAAACAAAAAACCAGGTCACTCTCCCTGATGAATAAAAATGTCAGAAATCCTCAACAAAATATCAGTAAACTGAATTTAAAAATACATTAAAAAGATCATTCACCAAAATCAAGTAGTATTCATTCTGGTGATGCAAGGATCAACATCTGCAAACCCGTCAACATGATGTACCACATCACCAATAAAAAGGATTAAAAAACCATATAATTTCAATAGATGAAGAAAAGCATTTGACAAAATTTGACAATTTGTGATAAAAACTCAACAAAACAGGTGCAGAGGGACTGTGCCTCAACAAGATCAAGGCCATATATGACTACCCCATAGCTAACATATTCAACAGTGAAAAGCTGAAAGTTTTTCCTCTAAGATAAGGAGAAAGACAACAGTGTCCACTCTTGCCACCTTTATTCAACATAGTACTGGAAGTCAGAGCAATTAGTCAAGAAAAAGTCATCTAAATAGTAAGGAAGTAAGACTCTTAATATTTTCAGATGACCTATACAGAAAACCCTAAAGACCCCATCAGAAAATTGTTGGAACTAATAAAATTCAGTAAAATCGTAGGATACAAAATCAGCACACAAAAATCTGTTGGTTTTTTTTTATACCAATAACAAACTAACTGAAATTAGGAAAACAACCTTGATGGGGTTGAGAGTTGAGATAAGATACCAGAGTAGGAGGACTCTAAGCTTCCCTTATTCCATGAATACAACTTGATAGCTGTCAAATCATCCTAAATACCCCAGAATTTACCTGAAGCCTGACAGAACAAATTCCACAACTGAAAGTTGTGCACACCAGAGATACTCTCTGAAGCACCAGGCCCAGAACACTATATGACCTCTTCTTCATAAGTCCCAACACAATGATCCCTCTCTGCCAGAACACCAGCACAAACTCCTATCCACCCATGTCTCCATTTCAGAGTTTGGTTGAGCCAAGGTTCCAGCAGAGGTGGTAACTCCTCTCATTTCACAAGCAGACCAGGGAACCCTAGTTAAAACTTGCCACATTTAGGCTAGGGACCAAACATGGCCTAGAACAGGCAAGGAGAGCCGCTGTAGATGACTGGTCTGGAGGATAGAGCAGCCAAAACACAACAGCAGAGTGTATGCAGTGCACACCAGAGACACTCTCTGAAGCACCAGGCCCCAGACACTACGGACCTTTTCTTCCTAAAGCCATTACTTTTAGGAGCAGGAGACCATAGGCTTTTCTAACATAGAGAAGAAGGTAGAGACTTAGACAAAATGAGAAGAGAGGAATTTATCCTAAATGAAAGAACAAGATAAGGCCATAATCAAAGATCTAGAAGCAGATATAAGTAACATGCCTGATGGAGAATTTAAAGCAATGATTATAAGGATACTCACTGGACTTGAGAAAAGAATGGAAGATGTCATTGAGACTCTTACCACAGAGTTAAGTTAAAAAAGAACCAGAAGTGAATAGTGCAAAAGATGAGATTAGAAACACATTTGATGCAATGAGCAGCAGGCTGCAAAAGAAGCAAAGGAATGAATTAATGGCCTAGAAGACTAATGGAAAGCAATGAAGGTAAACAAAAGAGAGAAGAACCATGCAAAACAAGAATAGACTTAGAGAACTCAGTGACTCCATCAAATGTAATAACATTTGATTATACGAGTCCCAGAAAAAGAAGAAGAGAGAAAATGGGGCAGAAAACTTTAGAGAAATAATCTAGGAGAGGACACGGATGCTGATCCTGGAGTCACAGAGAATCTTCAGCAAAAGCAGATCCATAGGAAGGCATATTTTAATTAAACTGGAAAAATGTAATAATAAGGAAAAAAATCTTAAAAACAGCAAGACAAAGGAAGACAGTTACTTTTAAGGGAAAACCCAGAAGGTTATCAGCAGATACCTCAGCAGAAACTTACCAAGTCAGAAAGGCCTGGCATGATGTTCAAAGTTCTGAGTGGGAAAAATCTGCCAAGAATACTCTATCCAGGAAAGGCTTACATTCAAAATAGAAGAAGTAATAGTTTCACAAACAAAACAAAAATTAAAGGAGTTCATGACCACTAAACGAGCCCTGTAAGCAATATTAAAGGGACACTGTGAGAGGAAAAGAAAGATCAAAAGTGACATTATGAAGGCAGGAACCACAAAGCAGTAAAAATGAATATTTCTATAAAAAACCAGCCAAGGAACTAACAAAATAAATGTAAAATATGACCACATATATCTAAAACATGGGGAGGAGAGGAGTAAAGAATGGGTTCAAACTTAAATGCATGAACTTAGGGTTGCCTTGGTGGCTCAGTGGTTGGGCATCTGCATGATCCTGGAGTCCTGGGATTGAGTCCTACATCAGGCTTCCTGCATGAAGCCTGCTTCTCTCTCTGCCTATGTCTCTGCCTCTCTGTCTCTGTCTCTGTGTCTCTCATGAATAAATGAATACAAATCTTTAAAAAAAAAACGACCATGAACTTAATATAGACTCTATATGTAGAAGATATTAAAACCTAATGGTAACTATAACTCAAAATCTAAAAAATATGCAAAGAATAAAGAGAAAGAAGTGCAAATGCATCACTAAAGAAAACCAGCAAATCATGAAAGAGTGACTAATAAAGGGTCAGAGAAAATCTACAAAAACAACCACAAAACAGATAATAAAATGGTAATGAGTACATATCTATCAATGATTACTTTGAATGTAAATGAACTAAGCACTCCAATCAAAAGACATAGGTTGTCAGAATGGCTAAAACGAAACAAAACATAACTAAACTAAAACGAGACCCATCTATATGTTGCCTATAAGAGACTCATTCTAAATATAAAAGCACCTACATATTTGAAAGTGAGGGGATAGAGAAACATCTACCATGCAAGTGGATGCCAAAAGAAAGCTGGAGTAGCAATTCTTGTATTGCAACAAACTGGACTTTAAAAAAGACTGTAAAATGAGACAAAGAAGGGCACTATATAATAATAAAGGGGCCAATCCAACAAGAAGTTATAATAATTGTCAATATTTATGCAACCAACATGGGAGCACCCAAAGGCATAAGACAATAACAAACATTAAGGAACTAATTAATAAATAATACAATAAGGGTAGGGGACTTTAACATCCCACTCATATCACTGAACAGATTATCTAAACAGAAAATAAACATGGAATCTAGTTTTGAATGACACACTGGAACAGATGGATTTATCAGATTTATTCAGAACATTCTATCCTAAAACAGTAGAATACACATTCTTTTCAAGTGCACATGGAACATCTTCAGAATAGATCACATATTAGACCACAAAACAGGCCTCAACAAATTCAAGAAGAGAGAAGTCATGCCATGCATCTTTTGTATCTTTTTAAAATTTTTTCATTTTTATTTTATTTTATTTATTTTAATTTTTTATTTAAATTCAGTTTGCCAACATATAGTATAATACCCAGTGCTCATTCCATCAAGTGCTCTCCTTAGTGCCCGTCACACATTTACCCCATCCCCCCACCCACCTCTCCTTCTGCAACCCTTTGTTTGTTCCCCAGAGTTAGGAGTCTCTCATGGTTTGTTTCCTCTCTAATTTTTCCCTACTCAGTTTCCCTCCTTTTCCTTATAATCCCTTTTATTATTTCTTATATTCCACATATGAGAAAAACCATATGATGATTGTCCTTTTCCAATTGATTTATTTCACTCAGCATAATATCTTCCAGTTCCTTCCACGTTGAAGTAAATGGTGAGTGTTCATCCTTTCTGATGGCTGAGTAATATTCCATCATATATATATATATATATATATGATGGAATATTTTATATATATATCTATGATGGAATATTTTATATATTTTATATATATATGATGGAATATTTTATATATATATGATGGAATATTTTATATATATACACCACATCTTCTTTATCCATTCATCTGTCAAATGACATCATGGCTCCTCCACAGTTTGGCTATTATGAACATTGCTGCTGTGAACATTGGGGTGCATATGTCCCCATGTTTCACCACATCAGTATCTTTGAGGTAAATACCCAGTGGTGCAATTGCCATGCATCTTTTCTGACCACAATGCTATGAAATTAGAAGTCAACCACACACACACTATCTTGAAAAATCACAAATACATGGAGGTTAAATAACATGAGACTAAACAATGAATGGGCCAACCGGGAAATTAAAAAAAAAAAAAAAAAAAGAAATAAAAAATATCTGCAAAAAACGAAAATGAAAACACAGTGGTCCAAAACCTTTGGGATGTAGCAGAGTGGTTCTAAGAGGGAACTATATAGCATTACAGGCCTACCTCAAGGAGCAAGAAAAATCTCCAACAACCTAATCTTACACCTAATGGAGCTAGAAGATGAACAACAAACAAAACCTAAAAGTGGCAGAAGGAAGGAAATAATAAAGATCAGAGCATTAAAAAATGTGATAGAAACTGAAAATAAATAAATAAATAAATAAATAAATGAAACCAGGAGTGGATTCTTTGAAAAAATTAATAAAATTGATTAACCTCTAGCCAGACTTTCAAAGAAAAAAAAAAAAAACAAGAGAAAGGACCCAAATAAATAAAATCACAAATGAGAGAGGAGTAACAACCAAAGCCACAGAAATACAAATAATTACAAGAATATTATGAGCAACTCTATGCCAAAAATTAAACAACCTAGCAGAAATGATAACTTCCTAGAAACATATAAATTACCAAGACTGAAACAGGAAGAAATAGAAAATTTGAACAGATTTGTAATCAGCAAAGAAATAGGATCAGTAATTGAAAAACTCCCATCAAACAAAAGTCCGGCACCAGATAGCATCACAGATGAATTCTACCAAACATTTAAAGAAGAGTTAATACTTACTCTTCTCAAACTATTACAAAAAAATAGGAAAGAAAGAAAAACATCCAAATTTCTTCTATGAGGGCTATATTACTCTGATATCAAAACCAGACACCACAAAAAAAGAGAATTGTAGGCCAACATCTCTGATAAACAGAGATGCAAAAATCCTCAACAAAATATTAGCAAACTGAATTCAACAATACATTAAAAAATCATTTGCCATGATCAAGTGGGATTCATTCCTGGGTTGTAAGGGTGGTTCAAGATTCACAAGTCAGCACAATACATCACATTAAGAGCATATGATCATTTCAATAGATGCAAAAAAAAAGCACTTGATAAAGTACAACATCTATTCATGATAAAAACCCTCAACAAAGTAGGCTTGGAGGGAAAATATCTCAGTATAATATAGGCCATATATGAAAAACCTATACCTAATATCATACTCTGTGAAGAAAAACTGATCACTTGTCAGGAACAAGACATTTCCATCCCACCACATTTATTCAACATAGTACTAGCCACAGTAATCAGACAACAAAAAGAAATAGAAGGCATCCAAATTAGCAAGGAAGAAAGTCAGACTTACACTCTTTGCAGATGACATGATACCCAATGTGGAAAACCTGAAAGACCAAAAACTGCTGGAACTGATAAAGTAATCCAATAAAGTTGCAGGATACAAAGTCAATATACAAAAATCTATTGCATTTCTATATATCAATAATGAAGTAGCAGAAAATTAAAAAATCAATCCCATTCACAATGGCACCAAAAGTGATAAGATACCTAGGAGTAAACCTAACCAAGATGGTGAAAGATCTGTACTCTGAAAACTATAAAACACTGGTAAAAGAAGTTGAAGATAATAGAAAGAAGTGGAAAGACATTCCATGCTCACAGATAGAAAGAACAAATACTGTTAAAATGTCTATACTACCTATAGAAATCTACACGTTTAATGCATTCTCTTTCAAAATATCACCAGTATTTTTCACAGAACTAGAACAAACAATCCTAAAATTTGTATGGAACCCCAAAAGACTGTGAATAGCCAAAGCAGTCTTGAAATAAAAGCAAACCTGTAGGCATCACAATTCCAGACTTCAAGTTATATTTCAAAGCTGTAGTAATCAAAACAGTATGGTACTGGCACAAAATGGACACATAGACAAGAATAGAAAACCCAAAAATAAACCCACAATTATATGGTCAGTTAATTTTTGACAAAGCAGAAAGAATATCCAATGGGGAAAAGACAATGTCTTCAACAAATGGTATTGGGAAAATTGGACAGCAACATGCAAAAGAATGAATTGGACCATTCTTTTTCACCTTGGCTGTAGCAACTTTTTTTCTAAGGAGATCTCATGAGGCAAGAGAAACAAAAGCAAAACAGGGATGTTTGGGTGGTTCAGTTGGTTAAGTGTCTGATTCTTAGTTTCAGCTCAGATTGTGATCTCATAGGTCATGAGAGTGAGCCCTGCATTGCCTCCACGCTTAGCAGAAAGTCTGCTTGAAGATTCTCTCCTTCTGCCGCTCTCCTGACTCATGCACATACTCTCTCTCAAATCTTTAAAACAAACACAAAAACTACTGGGACTGCATCAAAATAAAAAGCTTTTGCACAGTGAAGGAAACACTAAATTAAACTAAACAGCAACATGTGGGATGGGAGAAGATATTTGCAAATAACATGTCTGATAAAGGGTTGACATCCAAAATATATGAAAAACTTATGAAATTATACACCCAAAAAACAAGTAATCCAATTATAAAATGGGCAGAAGACATAAATAGACATTTCTCCAAAGAAGACATAACAATGACCAACAGACACGTGAAAAGATGTTCAACATCACTTATCAGGGAAACACAAATCAAAACCACAATGAGGTATCAACTCACACCTATCAAAATAGCCAAAATCAACTACACAAGAAACAGCAGGTGTTGGCAATGCTTTGGAGAAAAAGGAACCTTTTGGCACTGTTGGTGGAATTGCAAACTAGTGTAGCTACTCTGGAAAACAGTATGAATTTTCCTCAGAAAGTTAAAAATAGAACTATCCTATGATGCAGCAATCACACTACTAGGTATTTACTCAAAAAATGTAAAAATACTAATTCAGAGGGATACATGCATCCCGATGATTAGAGCAGCATTATTTACAATATCCAAATTGTGGAAACAGCCCAAGTGTTCAACAATTGGTGAATGGATAAATAAGATATGATGTATCTATTCAATGAAATATTATTCAGCCTTAAAAAGAATGAAATCTTGCCATTTTATGAAGCTAGAAGTATTATGCTAAACGAATTAAGTCAAAGAAAGACAAATACCATATGATCTCAGTCATGTTGAATTTAAGAAACAAAACAAATGAGTAAAGGTGGAAAGAGAGAGAGAGAGAGTGGTAAACCAAGAAACAGACTCTAACTCTCTGTACAGAACAAACTGATGGTTACCAGAAGGGAGTTGGGTGGGGAGATGGGTTAAATAGGTCGGGGGGATGAAGGAGTTCACTTGTGATGAGCATGGGATGCTATATAGAAGTGTTCAATCACTATATTGTACACACGAAACTAATACACTGTAAAGTAACTGGAATTTAAATAAACCCTTTTTAAAAGATTTTTATTTATTTATTCATGAGAGACAGAGAGAGAGAGAGAGGCAGAGACATAGACAAGGGAGAAGCAGGCCCTCCGTAGAGAGCCTGATGTGGGACTTGATCCCTGGACAGGGGATCATGCCCTGAACTGAAGGTAGATCCTCAACCACTGTGCCACCCCAGCGTCCCTAAATAAAAACTTAAAAAAAACCCTACCATATATGTCTCTGAAAAAAATCTCATCATTGCATCAAAAAGAGTAAACTACCTAAGAATAAATTTAGCCAAAGAATTGAAAGACCTGCATATTAAAATCTGCAAGACATTATAGAAAAAATTAAAAACACGAACACAAAGATATTACAGGCTTTCGGATTGAAAGGATATTGTTCAAATGTCCATACTACACAAAGGAATATTCAGATTAAATGCAATCCCTATGTAACCAGTGGCATTTTTTACAGAAATAGAACAAACAATCCTAAAACTTGTACAAAACCACAAAAGACTGCAAATGTCCAAAGTGATCTTGAGAAACAGGAACAAAGCCAGAGGAATCACACTTATTTCAAACTATACTATAAAGCTGTAGTCATGAGAATGGTATGGTATTGACATAAAAAGATATATAGATCAATGGAACTTCTTTTCCCATTTCTAGCGCAGAAATAAACCATGCATATATGGTCAATTAATTTATGACGAAGGAGCCAAGAATATACAATGGGAAAAGGACATACTCTTCAATCAATGGTGTTCAGAAAATTGGACATCTTAAGCATACACAAAAATTAACTCAAAATGGATGAGACTTGAATGTAAGACCTGAAATCTTAAAAGTCCTAAAGAAAGGATGGTAAGCTCCTTGATCAGATCTCGGCAATGATGTCTGAATCTGATACCAAAAGTAACAGAAGCAGAAATCTACAAATGGGACTACATCATACTAAAATGGATCTCGACAGCAAAGGAGACCAATAAAATGAAAACGTAACCTACTGAATGAGAGAAAATAATTGCAAAATTTACAAAGAACTACAATTAATAGCAAGACACCCACCTAATCAAAAAAGGGGCTTAAGATCTGAATAGGCATTTTTCAAAAAAAACAAAACAAAACCCTACAAATGGCTAATAGGTACATGAAAAAATGCTCAATATTATTAATCAACAAGGAATTGCAAATCAAAACCACAGTGAGGTATTCCCTCATACCAGGCAGACTGGCTAATATCAAAAAGACCAGTGTTGTCAAGGATGTAGAGAAAAGGAACTCTCATGAACTATTGGTGGGAATGTAAATTGGAATATTCACTGTGGAAAAACATATGGAGTTTCCTTAAGAAATAGGACTGGAACTAAGGCTTATCCTAACTTGCCCCCCTTTTTGCCTCCCAATGCCACTGGAAGAGGGAGGGACCTTGGAAAAGTATGTGTTTGATTTTGGCAGCAACATCCAAAAGGCTTGGTTCCCCTGAGTTTTCAAGCCATGGGAGTGTCCTCCGTCTCTGAGTCCACATGCATCTGTGGGAGTGAGTGTGTGAGGGTTAGGGTGTGGGTATGGATATGGGTGTGGATGTGTGTTTGTGTAAAGGGAGAAAAAGAATCTTTCCTGGCATAAGTGAAGGGATGCAACCTGGATCAGTTTGACAGCCAAGCTGATGGAGTGGAGTGCGGTGGGGTGGTGGGGAGACTATAGCCTGACTCCTTTCCAAATCAGTAGATGCAAATTGCAGCAGGAGGCTGACCTTTTACTGTCAGCTGAAAGTTGTAACCTCATGCCATTAATTATAACCCAGCATACCTCTGGTAGGCTCTCCTACTGGCCTCAGTTTCCCTCTTCTTCCCTCCTACCACTTCACTCCTCATCCCCCCTCCCCTGAAAGTCTTAGGTTGCAGGCTGCACTTGGAGATGAAATGCTTTAAAAATAATGGGTCTTAGAAAGCCAGAGTCCATTCTATGCATTTGATTTTTTTCTTTCCAAAAGAGATTTTCTTATGTTGGAGCCGGAAAAGGCCTGAGAAGGCCCATATTGTGTTTTTGTTCCTGAATTTAGCAAAAACGTAGACAAATGGGTTCATTAAAAAATTAAAACATTTGTCAACTGAGACTGGAATGTAATTAAGTACCCCTCATTCTCCTTTTGGAAATAGTCTGTAAGTGTTTTGTTGCATGATTGGGAACTGGGAAAAAAGATAATTTTAGATCTAAAGATTTATTACTATCTAAAGATCTTTATTACTAAAGATAATAAGTAGATCTAAACAAGAAATCTAACCCAAAGATTTTGTGCATAGAACAGGAAAGAAACTTCAATAATAGGTATGAGAAGAAATTTCAAGTTCTGGGTGCTTCTTTCTGCTCCACTTTTTTTTTTTTTTTTTGGTGAGAGTTTATTAGCAAATTTGTATTCACTTTGCGTGAGAATCTTTGGTTTTTAGCTGAATAGAAAGAATGGAAAACTACAGATAATACTGGCTTGTTGGGTGTGTGATTTGTGCAGTCACATAGGGTTCTTTGCTCACAGGAGCCTTGCACTTGGTTTAATTCTGTCACCATCCTGAATCTCCTAATAACTTTAAACAAAGCTCCACAATTTCATTTTGCACATACATTACATGGCCATTCCTAAATAAGACCATTGGAAAGTAAAGAGTGTAAATGATAGGTTGGAGCCAACACAAAACTTTTAAGAGGCTGATATCTCTTGGGCCAACTATTTCTGGAAATAGTTGTAATTTTGAATAAAACAAATGTATCCTGAGGCTTGTCTTCCTTTTATGTCCTAAAGTTGCACAATTATCTCAGCTAATTTTTGGTACTCTAGGTAATTAACTTAGCATATAGTGCATCTGATTTTCCACGGTTTGCTTTGTTTATCTGGGCCAGAGCCTTTTAACATTTTCTTAGTTCATTCATTAAACAAACATTTAATATGATGGGAGTTCTCTTTAAAAATTCCATGGAAATAGCAAAGACTAAAACATAGTCTTCCCCCAAGAAGGTTTTTCTCTATGGAGGATGAAAAATTAAAAACAAACACACACTGGTAACAGCAGTTTGAAAAAATGCATGAATAGAGATACAACAAAGTGTTTTAGGAGAGCAGAGGAAGGAAAAATAATTCTGATTGGAAGGACGAGAGAAGGCAATGAGGAATATCTAATTTCAACTTACAGAGAAGAAAACAAGATTTTCTGGAAGCAAGGAATCACTTCAAGATGGCTAGGGTAAGAAAAAAAAGATGGCTAAGGTAGAGTGTTGTGCGAAATAGATGGGAGGGTGATGACCTTGGGAAGAAGGCTGAGGCTGATTGCTATGTGGGTAGGGTGTTTAGTGGCAAATGCCAATGGTACAGGGTTAATGGGATAGAAGGTTCATAGAGGTCAGATAGCTTTCTATAGAAGGAAGAAGTTATCAGAGAGACTGTAACTCTAGCCTGGCCAGGGAGTTGAGGTTCTGAGTCAAGAGAGACCAAGCAGAGAAAATGGAAGTCCTGATACAGAGTTATAGTACATTCCCTGGTCCTCAGGGGAGGAAGAGAAGGAAGAAGGCCATCGTGGTTCCTAGGTAGTCTTAACATTGATGTTCAACTGGGGACTTTTTCATATGTGAACAAACCTTGAGAAATGTCCTTAAAGGTCTCTATCATTGATTAGTGGTTTCTCTGTGTTCTGGGAATAATATTCCACTTTCCATACCACCTTCATTTGAGTGGGCACAACAAAAATATGTAAAAAAACATAAGAAAATGGGTATAACTAGAAAAACACCAATGTAAAAACTACATATACCATTTAGTTATAGATGAGATTATGGATGATGTTTATTTTTGCTTTTATTTATTTATTTTTAATTTCTGATATTTGTCAGAAGAGAAAGCATTATCATTGTGGTTAGGTTCAAATACTATTTTTTATGGATGTGTATAGCATAAAATTCTCAAAATAAATTAGTTCAGAAAATAGATTTTGATGTCACAGTATTCCATTATGAATTTTCAATGCCATGTGGTACAGTGACTGGGGATCCAGTTTATTAGAAAGACCATTAAGTCCACTGCTGAGTAAACTGGTGTTGCTTGACAAGTGTAGGATTGTGCCCAGAATTATATGTTTGGTTTGTTTTTACATTATTCTACCTTTCAATTTTATGAAAATAATGCACAGGGGTGGGAGATACACTTTGACGGTGGGATTTCAAGTTGTAAAAATTTCCTCTCAGATTTTGGATACATCCTATTGCCCCAGGATGACTTGGAAAATAATTTGAAGAGTTCTGTTATTCTTGTGAAACATACTCAGGAAGATGAATTACTTTTCCATGCCATGAACTCAAGTAAAAAGTGAGATGTAGTATCAGCAATGATGTGACTGCTCATTTGGGGATGTCCCACTCAACCGGCACAGATAATTTCCTGTGTTGTATCTTGGGCCAAGAAGCTATTGAAAATATATGATTTCAAGAACACAATATCTGCTGTGAGAATGTCAACTATTGACAATATATTCAGCATGCTTCTATATTAATTTGAATTCCATTCAGGTTCATATACTGAGATCTTGATACTTTTAATTGTGTTTAATAGTTTTACTTGTGTTTCCTAGTTGATTAATTATGTTGATAAACACACACATATTAGACTAAGCCATATGATATCCTGGTTAGTTAAGTTAAAAAGAAGTTTTTGAAAGTTTATTATGACACACCATCATGAATTGTTTATGTTCTATCCCATTTGCTCTATTATTTTTTCTATTTACATCTATTTATATGTTTTTTGAATTATTTAAGAACCATTGTGCCCACTTACCTCTAAACACTATAGCTTGTATTTCTTAAGAACAAGGACATTATCTTATATAATCACTGTACCATTATAACATCAGAAAAATGTAACATTGATACATGCTATCATTTATCTCATAGTCCAGATTCATATATTGTCAATTGTCTCAATAATATCCTTTATAATATTTTTTTTCCTGACCCAGAATCCAACCCAGAGTCATATTCCATATATATCTCTGTAGTCTACTTTAATTGGGAATGGTTGTTTTCCCTTTCTTTGTCTCTCTTGACCTTGTCATTTTTTAAGAGTTCAGGCCAGTTCTTGTTTTGTAGAATGAGTCTCAATTTGGGTATGTCTGATGTTTCCTTATGATTAGATTCTGGTTAGGCTTTTTATGAGAAATACCACAGATATGATGCTTTGTCCTTCTCAATACATCAGGAGGCATATGGTGTCAGTTTGTCCAGTATTGGTTTTCATCTTTGACTAAGTTGATGTCTACTAAGTTTCTCCACTCTAAAGTTATCATTTTATCCTTGATAATAACGGATTTGTGGAGATATACTTTTTTAAAAAAAAGACTTTATTTACTTATTCATGAGAGACACACAGAGAGAGGCCTAGGCATAAGCAAAGGGAGAAGCAGCTTCCCTATGGGAAGTTTGACGTGGGACTCGATCTCAGGACCGTGGGATCACAATCTGAACCAAAGGTGACTGCTCAACCACTGAGCCACTCAGGTGCCCCTTGTAGAGAGATACTTTGAAACCATATAAATATTTTGGTCTTCAACAAACTTTCACCCATCTATTGATGATTTTCTAACCTCATCACTCAGCGAATATTCATTGATTGGGAGTGTACTGTAAGGAAGAGGGCTTTTCTCCACCAAATAAAAAACTATGTTATTTAGTAATTTATTCAAAAGTGTGGTATTCAATAAGTTTGAACTTGAAAATGACAATTTTATGTGCTTCAACCTAATACTGATGGACGATACTTTTAGAAATGGAGCATTAACATGCATGTATCTTCACAGCAAATTATATTTGCAGTAATTGAAAAATATATTCTTCATCAATAAGGTTAAAATTGTACTTTCTCCCCCATGTGGTGACTATGTCAGCCTCACTCAACGTTTTGCTTATCAGTGTAGAAATCTCTACCCATTCCCCTTACCCACAATAACATATTTCACTCAGCCTATGTTGAAACAGCTGCAGGATGGGACCTCAGTTTAATCCAGCCTATATTAAAGTCAGTGTGAGTTGTGGATGTATAAATATAAACAGTGTCTTTTCTGCCCATTCAAATATTTTGTTTTTATAAGGTCTCTTCTATTTTTAAAACTTGAAGTCAATAACCAAGATTTCAGGAAGGATAGATATAATTTGAACTCCTCTGATAAACAATGGAGGACACAAACTTCTTTTTTAGTCAATTTACCTGCGCATGTATCATAGTTTTCATTTTTTTTAATAGCAGTAGAAAAAAAGAGTATTACAAGTAATTGTTCAGAAGAATTGTCACCCAGATTGAGTGATTTGCCTCAAATTCCATTTACCTTTTGTTCTCATGTCTACAATCTGTTATTTAAAATTTTAGAAATATATGAAACATTTTTAAAAGATTTTACATGTGGTTTTTAAAGACATTTCTTCAGAGTTACATTTGTTTGATAGCGAGATTCATGCATTTAAAGTAAGAAAACACAGTTGTGGCAAAAAATACTCATTTGAAATATAAAGATAATGATGGTGCTTATCAATTTTTATGAAGATTAAATGAAATATTTGTAAAGCAAATATAAAGCTTGATTCTTAGCACATAAAATGTTAACTGTTTATAATTATTTTCATTCTTAGTACTTTCAACAGTTCTCACTCAATTTTTTAATAAAACCCCAAAAGGTAACTTTTATAGTTATATGAAAAGGAACTGATATAAATGACTATTGCATCAGGTAGATGAAAGCATATGGAGTTTTGGTGTTAGTTTATGTATTCCATTAATACCAATGGTTTTTTTAAAGGTTTTATTTATTTATGAGAGACACAGAGAGAGAGGCAGAGACACAGGCAGAGGGAGAAGCAGGCTTCCCGCAAGGAGCCTGATATGGGACTCGATCCTGGATCATGCTCTAAGCCGAAGGTAGACACTCAACCACTGAGCAACCCAGGCGTCCCAATCCCAAAGAATTTTAATTCCAGTTCAACATATATTATCTAATAAGTAGGCCCATTTCATAATTTCTTAGCTAACACATCTTTGAAAGGTGATACACAACAATGGTATCACTTTCCTATAAAAAAATGTCTAAAATAGCCTAGCCAGAAAAGGTTAACTAACAGACAAGGCAGCTTTTGGTGTATATCCTGAGTAGCAGAATGAAGGAAAAGGTGGGGATGGGGGTCAAAGAATCGGAAGAGGTGAGAGAAGGAGGAGGATATTCTCATGAATGGCAAGAGATGGATCTTACCATCTGTGCAATGTGAGAATCTTACACAAACTGAAATGCTATGCAAGTTTTTTATAATTTTTAGTGATGTGCCAACTCCACTTAAAGAGACTGGCTTAAATTAAACATTCTAGGACTTCTGAGCCTCAGTTTCCACAACCATGAAATGGAGAGAAATAACTATTTACAGAGTTGTCAAGACTATGTGACTGGTCCCTATTAGGCACTCAAAAACATTCTCGTCAGCCACCCACTGAAAGTCAATAACCTAGATGGATTTTCTGACTCACTGAATGTCCTGACATGGCTGATGTCTTAGCTCTATGAACTGACACGTTGGGTTTGTTTGTTGGTCCAGTTGTTGCCTGCCCTGGTTGAAGGTGGTTCATATGGGAAACAGTGGCATATGTCCAGGGAAGAATTGATGAGGGAACAATGGTGGCATGAGGCAGGAACGTGGATGAGTAGCATGCGAGATTTGGTAGAGGTTTGGCAGCAACCCCACAAACAAGGAAATTCCATTGTTGGAAAGGCCTCTGGAAAATTAAGAGATTCTTTGTAAACTTGTTTGGAACAGCAGAATGGGAAGGATAGGAAGTGGAAAGGTAGGGAGAATTGTATGGGACAGGAAATCTCTTAGAATTGCCGAAGGCCATTATCAGAGGCAATGAAGAAGAGAATCAAATGGGGAAGGAAACTTCTCAGAGAAGAAAGCTTTCATGCCCCAAATCAATATTTTTCAACCTAACTACTCAAGCTAGTCCTTGCTGTGTTCGAGTTAACAGTAGATATTTTAGGGTTAAAAGGCATTTCATTTAAATATTCACGTTTTCTAAATACCCAACTTTCCATGTAAGGTGTAACACTTCAGTCTCAACATGACACATGGAGCCAGATCTCATTTATCAGATTAGATTTTTTAATGTCAATCTTTTCTATGGCATGAAGTCCATTTTACAAAAAGCATTTTTTAATCTAATTTTCTGGTCAGATTTTCTATGAAATCGAAATTTAAAAGAATTTACCTATAGTGGAAAAAATACTATTTGGTTTATAAGACTTTTTGATCCATTTTTTTAAAAATATGAGAAGAAGAGATGTGCTGAGGAAAGCCCAAATCTGCCTTGGGAGCCAGAAGGACTCAATTTTAGTGCTTGGGCTGTTATTAATTAGCTGTGAAATTGGGAATGTTCTCCCCTTTTTAAAATAAAGGCGATGACTACTGTGTTGAAGAGCCTTTCAGATTTGATGGTGGAAGATCTCATGTCCACCTCAATGAGGATCCACAGACAATGTGATAATCATACTGACATTGAGAGGGAGCTAGCTAGACTCCTCTTGCTTTGCTGTCTCCTGATTAGGACATTCTTCTTTTTTTCTTTTTCTAACAGTGTTTGGAGTAAAACAATTATTCTCTAGGTAGTCTTATTTTTCAAGTGAATTTATACCTGTAATCAACATTATCAAGCATCTGAAATACATTGTGCAGAGTTTAGGGGTAACACACACATACAATCACACTCAAATGTTCACTCATACCCTTTCTCCATACTATGTTTAAATGCCTTAGGGACGTTGGGGGAATTTCATTAGAATGAATTAGAAATGGGTGTATTGGCTTGTCTACTAATTTATAGCTGCTCAAAAGATAAGGTTTTAAAGCAGATGTTTTGTTTTGATTGTATGTTTACAATGAATGTCACTAAATGTAAAAATCAGAATCCCAGACATCCAAGATTTCATTATGTCTTTCCAATGGATATTTATTTATTTATTTATTTATTTATTTATTTATTTATTTTTAAAAGATTTTATTTATTTATTCATGAGAGATATATATAGAGAGAAGCAGAGACACAGGCAGAGGGAGAAGCAGGCTCCATGCAGGGAGCCCGACGTGGGACTCGATCCCGGGACTCCAGGATCACACCCTGGGCCGAAGGCAGGCGCTAAACCGCTGAGCCACCCAGGGATCCCCTCCAATTGATATTTAAACAGAAGATATAAAATATCAACATTGAAAAACAAGGACTCCTCAAAAAGTCTGTGTTCAGAGATTATCATTTATAGATATACACTCAGCATTATGTCATTTCTACTTTGCTGCATTATACTATTTTCTAAAACTATCTACTTTGCGTTAATCTATTTAACATTACGATTTCAAAGTAACTAATTAAATAAACGAAGCAACCACATTCTCCTTTTGCTTTTGAACATGATTTTTCTCCCAATATTAATCTTTCCTTCTTCTGCACAATTACTTAACTAATGTTGTGTAATGTGGAATGAACTAGCTGGGGGAATCAAAGATTGGGTTCTATTTGGACTCTGCTTTATATCTTTAAGCAAATCATTTAAACTCTTACTGCCAGCTCTCTTATCTCCAAAATGGTGTGATGGAATAAGATGATATGTATGGCTCCTTCTCCTCTGACATCCTATAATTTTATTAGTCTTTGGCTATGGGCATATTGAGCAGAGTTTCATACTCAGTAAGGCAATTTAATCAATATGAAAGGCAATCTGGATAATTTATCTCCACATTGCCTTTATTCTTAATAGCATGGTGGAAATTCTTTTTCTTTTGGTTTAGCTGGATAATTGCTTGAATTCTAGCCAGGACCATTTTGCAGCAGAATTTCAAATTTCAATTTCCACATTATCTCATTGTTCTCCTGCTCTGTTGACTGCTAATCCTGGTCTGAGGTCTTCTTTCTTTTTGAATCTAACAGTATTTTGAATCCACGAACTCCTATAGAATTGGCAACAACCTTAAAGATGAATGTGCCCATTCCATTATGAAGTTGGCGTGGTTCTGGTGCCTGTTTTTATTGCATGTTAAATTTGTGCACTGAGTCCATTCATGGGACTTGTGGAAGATTCTATGACTGCTTTTAAACCAGCTGTTTCTTTTCCTCCATCCCTTTTTAAAACCATTAGAGAATTGCTTGGAATATCAATTTTATTTCTGAGCATTTCCTGGCATGGGGCAACATTAAAATAGAGCATGCGTTCAACTTTCCCAGATGAGGGGAATAACAATGAATAATGAGACTTTGATACTGCTGTGAATATTTTTTTATTTTGGTAAAGTGGACACAACATAAACTACCACTTTAACCATGTTTAGGAGTGCAGGGCTGTGGCATTAAGTATATTCACACTGTTGTGCAACCACCAACACTGTATAGCTCCTGAACTGTTTCATCTTCCTAAACTAAACTTTGTACCCACTGAAGAATAACTTCCTATCTGTCGCTCCTCCCAACCCCTGGAAACCACCATTTTATTTTCTGTCTTTATGAATTTGACTACTTTGGGTCCCTTATGTAAGTGAAATCCTATAGTATTCATCCTTTTGTGAGTGGCTTATTTCACTTCGTATAATGTCTTCAAGGTTCATCCGTGTCTTAGCATGTGTCAGAGTTTTATTTTTTTAAGGTCTGAATAATATTCCATTGAATGGAGGAGATACCACATTTTGTTTACCATTTATTTCTTCATGGACACTTGGGTTGTTTCTACCTTTGACTATTGTGAATAATGCTACTATGAACATTGGTGTCCATAATATCTGTTTGAGTCCCTGCTTTCAGTTCTTCTGGAATGGAATTCCAGAAATGGAATTGCTGGATTACATGGTAATTCTGCCTTAAATTTTTAAGGAACCGCCCTATTGTTTTCCACAAAGTTCTTACCATTATGTTCCAGCCAAAAATGCACAAGGGTGTGGTTATTTCAATTGTGCTTTCTTCCTTCCTTCTTACCTTCTCCCCTTTTCCTCCCACCTCTCTCTCTCTCTCGGCCGAAACTACTACTTACCACTGACTTTAGGAAAGCGAGTTATGTTTTTTAGCAGAATTCAACAATAAATGATTTATGACAAATGATGAACCCCAGATATTGAGGAAACAGTGGACCTATTCCCTGGCACTTGGCTAAATCTCAGACGACACCATGAGTGAAGACTCAGAGACAAGGACAAGTTTTAAGGAGCTTTATTAAGGCTGTTAGATAATTTGTTTTACAATTCGAGTCTTTAAGTGAGAGTTACATCCCAAATGCCTTCCCAAATCAGCAATCAGCACATTTTGGGTAATCGGTTGTTCTCTATATACTGTCTCCTTATTCTTCCAACAAATGGTGGCACTTAACTTTATAAGGAGAGCAAAGTTTTTGACAGCAGGGACTTAAGGGAGTAGTTCATTATCATCTGCTTTGGAAAAATAATCACTCATCTCCCCAGAAGTCTTAAATGATCTCAGGATGTTGGAGTCAGAAAAGCCTTCAGAGACATTGAGTTCAACTCACTCATTTTAAAAATGTAGAAATTGAGACCCAGAATGGGCCTAGGAATAAGAGCTCAAACTTAAGACTCTCTGCACTGAGTCCAGAGTTGTTTTTTTTTTTTCCTCTCAAAAAAGCATTTAAGTTGAATTCTTAGGAATTCGGATCATTTTGCCTTCTCTTAACGCTATCAATTCATGACACGTAAAATGTACAGTTCAATAGACATGCCAATGTCCTCTTTTTATAAAGATATAAATGGAGAAATCAAAGTGGAAAACTGTAGCTGGTACCACTAGCACATGCAGAACTATGTGTAATTTCCCTGAAAAGTATATCAGCATTAATCTTTATGAGCTCTATTAGGTTGCTGAAGCCACATCATGGGAACTTTTGTCCTGAAACACCAAAGGCACCAATGCAGTGATGACTGCGGACTTCTTTTTTTGCCTGGGAATTGCAGTGGGTGCCAGCCTACAGACACAAGCTGGGTCCTAGGGCCAGATACCTAGAAGATTTGGGGGGAAATTGAGGTGGTATGGGGATAAGAATAGTTTCAGAATGAGTGATTGAGATAATTAAGTTGATGAGGGTTATCAGGTTAAACTGCTGTTTAAATGTGATCGATTTCAAGGGTTAAACAAGCCAGCAGTAATGAGCTTTTGCCTATGGATTGTGTCTTTAATTCTTGCTTATTTGGGGGAAGCATGATACCCTATTCAATGACTATATTGAATTAGCAATAGCTGGAGCAAGTGGAGAAAGGAAGTGCTTATCTAACTAAAAATTTAAAATAAGAGTGAAATACATTATTGAAAATATTGACAGCTTAATTTAAAAGTCTGTAAGTGATTATAATAAAGCTAGTAATTTTCCATTCAAATTCAGTCTGCTCAAGACATAGACATTACTAGTGTTTGTTCAGCAATACTAAAAGGAATCACAGAAACCCAGAAAGAATGCTGTGTATCTCTAATAATACTAGCTTCAAATACTATCTGGATTTGTTCTTAGATGGAGAATATTTTAAATAAAGTGCAAGGCATTTGCCCAATTGTACCGATTTTAAAAAGTATATCAAACATGTTTCTGTAATCATTTAATCAAAAATAACTGTCTTAAGACTGAGACTACCATGAATGGTTCATTTTTAAATTTTTTAAATTACAGACCCAGACCTCATCTATCTCCATATTAAAGTTTTTTCAATTATGAAAGAGGAATGGCAGGATTCAACAAATTTTTTTGCAAGAGTAATAATGTATAAGTGAATAAATTTAAATCCTAATAAAAGATGCTAAAAACACTACAAAACAGTCAACATTATAACCTATTTTGCTACCAGAAAGTGTCAGTCTTCTAAAACTTATTTTCTGCAGTGTTTTTTTTTTTTTCTTTTTGGTTAGTCCTCATTTTTATTCTTTTCTACTGTTGCTTTCTGTGTTACTGTTTTTATCAACTTATACTACCACTAATCTAAGGGATCTAGCCTGGATTAATTTTTGTGAATAATAAAGGAGGATTACAGATGAACTGACCCTAGTCTCATTTGCCCACACATTGTTGGTATTTATTTTATGATGGTCAGATCGCAAATTTCTCTTGGTTCTCCTAAGATTTAATCACACTAAATATCTTAGTGGAAAAAAAAAAAAAAAAAAAAAAAAAAAAAAAAAAATATCTTAGTGGATTGCTCTATTGACATCAGTGAGAGTCCCTCTGAAACTCCACGTTATTGTGATTAATGACGATCCATCCCATAAATTTAAAAAAGTGATAGGTAGAGAAGAGGTGAGTTTTCCAATTCTTCTCTGCAGAAGTAGGAGGTGTTTGATGGCTCAATGATATATTGCCTGATTCTTGAAATATCTTCTAATTCCTTTCTTAAGAGCTGTTTTTTAAAACAGGATACTTACTTGTGAAACTGTTTCTAATCCTTGCTTCGAAAACTTCTTTTTACACCAGGTTTTATTTATTCATGAGAGACACAGAGAGAGAGGCAGAGACACAGGCAGAGGGAGAAGCAGACTCCATGCAGGGAGACCGACGTGGGACTCGATCCCAGGACTCCAGGATCACACCCTGGGCCGAAGGCAGATGCTCAACCCTGAGCCACCCAGGTGTCCCTGATTCTTAAATTCAAATGGATTTTACTCTCTATGGATCATTTGTGTTTGTGTGTGTTTTTTTTAATGAAGTATCAAATGACTTGCCATATAGTGAAAATGTTTCAGAATGATGTACAAAGCTTGTTTCCTATACTCCCTAGCATGCCTCAGGAAAACAGGGTATATCCTGCTTTCAAAAGAAGTTCACTGGGATTTGTTCAATAAATTCATGATTGCTTCCCCCAAAAAAAAAAAAAAAAAAAAAAAAAAAAAAAAAAAAAAAGAAAAAAAACATTTATATATATATATATAATTTATTTATTTATTCATGAGAGAGACACACACACAGAGGCAGAGACACAGGCAGAGGGAGAAGCAGGCTCCCTACTGGGAGCCTGATGCAGGACTTGATCCCAGGACCCTGGGGATCACTACCAGAGCCAAAGGCAGATGCTCAACCACTGAGCCACTCAGGCATCCCTCTGTTGAGCCAGAATATGAACTTCAGTTATTTAATATAAAAGCTCATTTCAGTTTTAGATTTCCACCCAGCTTCATTGAGTTATGATTGACAAAGAAAAATTCTGTATATTTATACAATGTAATTTTTTAAAGGTGAACAATGTGAGGATTTAATATACCTATACATCGTGAAGTGATTCTCACAATCAAATGAATCCATCCATCATCTCACAGTTACTTTGTGTGTGTGTGGTGTGAACACTTATGATCTCCTGTCCTAGAAAGTTTCAGGTATACAAAACAGCATTATTCACTATAATCACCATGTTGTAGATTAGACCTTCAGAACGCATTCATTTGTAACTTAAAATTTATATTTTGTATAATTCACATATTCAGGTTTGATTAGTGTGTCTATGCTGAAATTTGATTTTTGTTTAAAGCTACCATTTGAAGCATGTTTGGTTAAAACTGTTGATAAGAACAAAACAGTAACCTCTCTTAATTCAACTCCACATAAAACTAGATAATTACATGCCCATGAAAGTAGGAACCATAGACTATTTGGTCAACTCTATTAAATATTAAGGGAGAACTTAAAGCAATCTAGATTTATCCTTATAACACTTTTTGCAAAATGCTCAGAAAGAGTCAACAACCACAGAAATGTGAATATGTCGATGCATTTGGTTCCTATTATTTCATATATGCGGTGATGTCATCATTATAGTTCAATAAATACTGCAGATTTTAAAACCAAAATGATTTTTTATTTGTACCCATGGCCTGACTTATTAGCCATTTTAAGACTTTCTTAAGTCTTAGTTCTACTATGGACTCTTTTAACTTTGCACCTCCAGACATGGCTGATAACGACTATGGCTTTCTAAAATTATAAAACAAAGAAAAAAATAATTATGCTTTAAAAAGTTCTACAAAAGCTTCGATATGGGGAAAGGCAAAGTAAAATACCCAGTTTTTGGTTGTTTTTTCTTTTTGCTGCATATTACTTTTCCTTGGCACTCTCTTATCTGCACTTGGCTGGCACTCCTGAACTTTCTTAACTGCAAAATCTTAATCTCCAAACTGCTTATTCATTCTCCTGGAATTTTTGTTTTTGTGTTGTTGTTTTTTAATTTTAGGACAAACCTATTTTACCTACAATACATTCTTATTGTATCGTTTTATTTGGGTCTATACACTTAGCGTCCCTCATTCTCTAACATTCTTTGTCAGATTTTTATGTTTCTTCTTACCACATATCTGCGTTCACTGTATTGAGAAAGTACTGACTTCCCAAAAATGAGCCATTTAGAAAGTAAAAGAGAATCTGTTTCTCTTTTACAAAGCTCCTATAGACCTTGTTGAAGCTTGTATTACTAAGAGCTGTTTTAAATTCCTTGAGGACCTAGCTGAACCTCATATCATTTCTTTTCCTCCCCAAGTGGAAAGTCTTATAGGAGCACTCATAGGAGCAGCTGAAATGTTTATTGTAGCAAGCTAGGATGATATTCTTTATTCATAGATAGTGTGTCTTGGCAAGGCGTATTTTTTTTTCTTTTCCCATTTTTCTTCACTGTAAATATACTTAGTACCAAATGTGGATCTTAGGTGGGAAAGTAGTAAGTCCATATCATGTCTCTTGTTTGGAGTTAGAGCTTTCCATATTTTTAAAGGAAAAGGAAAGTAATGTGTAGTATTTATCCATCAGGATAGGACATCTTTTCCAATATAAATTTGATCATGCATTCATCCAACCATTCCATCGCCAGATATTGGATTCCCGGTATGCACTGGGCTCTGTTACAGCCACGGTGATGGAGAGTTATTTAAGACATTATCTTTGTTCTTAAAAATCTTCTTGACAACTCGGAAAGAGAGGCATGTTGTAAGGACAGTGCAGTGTGCCCAAAAATGGGATATAAAAGTTATCATGAGAACAAATTTCTGTCCACATATTTTTGGAAAATACCCCAGAGTATTCTCAACTCATAGGTTCATCTAGGAATTGCCCTGTGCAACCTCTGGTCTGAGGAAGATGATTTATGATCTTTTAAATCACTTATTTCAAAGCTCAGCTAAAGTCAGACAGATGTGGGGGTTTGGGCATTTGGTCTGTGGTCCTGGGTGCTTGTTAGACAGAGGATGTCCTTATTTCTGCTCATGCCTGTGGCCATCACAGTTACCAGCCTTATGTTAACATTGGCTGGAGTTCTGGCTCTGTGGCCCTTAGGCAAACCCCAAATTGGTTAGCCTTGTTTCCAGGGTTTGAGATGATCACAAAGGTGATGATCTGTCACTGCAGAGGCCTTGATGGAAGCAGCTGGAAATGCCTGCTTTCCTCCATTACCCTGTCTATAATTTTCACTTCTTTTGCCACAACTTAGGTAAAGTAATCCCTCCCCTGGCACACGGCATTCCTATTCTTCTTGTACTAGCTCCCACTGAGCACGTAATTCTTGAGGGTCTTCTAAAAAGTGGTGGAGTTTTAAAAGATATGCAGACCCATCGGTGGGGTTAACCTTTTGTGTTTCAGAGAAAAGCAGCACAAGAAAAACTGACCTTTCTCTAACACAACTGTTTCTGGGACTTTTAAAAAATCAAGCCGCTTAACAGTATGTAGGCAGAATTGTCACTGTTAGCTCCTTCCCCAAGAGGCTGAATTTTGACTGAAATATATTCACCTCATTTTGCAAGAGTGTTAAGAATGATCAAGTTTGATCTAATCTTGAAATTGTGTCAAGAAGATGGCTTGAGAAAATTCTGTCCCCATCTTTAGTTCTGTTGGTGATCTCTTCTCCCTTTTTGATAAAGTCCAGAGCCAGATAGAGGTTGTTGAGAGAAGCATCATCAGGGAATGGTCTGATCCCATAGGAGCACTTATGTTCTAGAGAAAACAGGAAAGAAAATACTTGCCCATTTATTTTGGTCAGTAGTGAAATGCTTTGACTCACTTGACTATTTCTTCTTGCCATTAGGAATTATAAACCTAGAACGTTTGGGAGAGTCTGGGATATTGTATTTTGAAACTGCATTACATCCATCCACATCACTTCAAAAGATACACATTTTGAGGTATACAGGGGTTCTCATGATTGTTCCAGAGAAAATGAAATTTGGCTATATAAGGAGACATTCAAAATTATATCAGGCATGAGTTTTTCTGTGATTCAAGGGAATCCTTTGGTTACCAAATCTTTTCATGTCATGGCTGTGCCCTGGTAGCTAATCTAGATCTTACATGTACAAATCCATGTTCTTCTGCAACAGAGGCACTTTTTTTTTCTGGCTACTACCATCTATTTGGGAGATCCTGCTCCCCATTTAATAAGATTGATTTCACCCTAGGATTCATCTTCATTATCCTAGCAATACAGGTGACTGAGAGAAATGACCAATATCCAGAAAGTTTTGATCTGGAAAAAATGCAATTTCATGTCTGCAGAGTTAATACATCCTGACCTCTGATCTAGTCAATCTGGTCTGTCCAGAGCAGTGCTCCAGATGTTATACAGAGTAGTTCACAGTGGCCACTGGCACTTTGCATCCTCCTGAAGGGCTGCTTATGACCTCTTCAAGTACTCATCTTCTCAAGGTGTCCCCACCAGTGTGGCTTGAAGACATGCTTGCACACTTTTTTATGTATGTCCAGCCACCAGCTGTTGCATCACACACACACATTTTGAGAGCAAATGTTAATTCAGGAAGAAGGAACAAGAGAAACTGCCTCATAATTTGAAAGGCAGCTGCTTTCACAAGAAGTTAGTACCTAGGGGATCCCTGGGTGGCTCAGCAGTTTAGTGCCTGCCATTGGCCCAGGGCGCGTCCTGGAGTCCCAGGATCGAGTGCCGCGTCAGGCTCCCTGCATGGAGCCTGCTTCTCCCTCTGCCTGTGTCTCTGCCTCTCTCTCTCTCTATGTCTATCATGAATAAATAATAAATAAAAAATAAAATCTAAAAAAAACCCCAAGAAGTTAGTACCTAATATTTTTATGTATCTATCTCCATGCTTCCTTAGCCATTCCCTTAGCTACAGAATGACCCAACCCAAAACCTGAAATTGATGCATCTGAAGGGAATTGGTTTTGTTTTGTTTTGTTTTTCTGACGGAACCTATCTACCACCTCAGATCCTGTGTGGTGGTTAGGATGAAAATAGACCGTGACAATGCCCTCGATCATTCCATATGAACAATGGCCATTTGCGGTTACAGTTCAACAGACATTTCATCTGGTGCGTCTTCACCCATTTGCCCTACCCCTTGATTTCATCTGTTCTTTTATTACTATGAACAAGTTTTGATTTCTGATGTTTTGATATTTTCTCACTAATGAGAGCTTCTGGCCACATGCAGATGGCCATTCAACTGTTGGGTGAAGGCAAGTCCATAGTCCTAACCTTGACTAGTTAGCAATAAAATAAAACTTCAGATTATTTGGAAAACACCATCTGATGGGTGACTGAGCTTTTCCCTACACATCACATCATCCCATAGGACAAGGTAGAAGACAACTGGACACGGCGTCATATTAAGTTCTCTCCTTGGGTTCTGATTCCTCTTTTTGCTGGTGGGGGAATATTTGGGCAAGCCACTGAACCATCATCAGTCTCTGTTTGTTGACCCATTGTGAGGATTCAATGAGAAAATAATAGCACTATCTAAAACCTGTTGAGCAGATTTATAATATGTAAATATATTAATAAATTAAATTTATTAGATTATATGAATAAATTAAATCAATTAATGAATATATAATAAGTATATATAATATATGATAAACAAATTAAATCTACTCATAGATTTTAACTCACTGAATCCTCATGCAACCCCCAGAGACAGGTACTCTTATTATCCCCATTTGGTGGATGAGGAACCTGGGGTACGGACAAAGAAGTAACTTGCCCAGGAGTCCACAGCTAGAAGTGAAGGAAACAGGATTTGACTCCTTCATGTCTATCTTTGAAGTCAAGAAAGTCATCAGTATCTTTTGCGTGACTATGAAAGTTATTCTATGAGGCATAAAACAAATATCTTGACTGAGAACCCTAATACACTGAGCCAAGTAAGCTCACCTTCAGGCTTCTGTTACTCTATTTTCTCCTTGACAAACCATGTCCCTTTCTTTGAGAATTTTCTCCTTTATCAACTTGAAAAATTGAGATGCTTTCCAAGGCAGGTCCAGGTCAGAGCATGAACTGCCCCATCTCACTCTCAAATTCCTGTCAGAGATGTTGTGATATGAGTGAGTCTGCTTTCAAAACTACCCTGTCCTGTCTTTGGTGCTCAATTCTGGAATGTTCGCAGCAGCCCTGACCAGCAGCCCTGGACTGTCTAGCTCTCCTCAAAACCCTTTTATTCTCTCCTCCCTTTCTTACTACATTTTCTTGGAACCTTATCTTCTGACTCATTTTCTCCAGCTCTGAAGGCTTGCCTACTTACTTACTTGCTTATGTCATTTGAAGGCTACATACTTGGGTTCTTAAGTTGGACAGTCTAAAATTACAGTTGCAGAACTTATGGACTTCTCCTAGGCAACTCACATGAGCTTATGAGAAGTCTTTTGGAAACAGTAGTGGAAAGAACACAAATTTTGGAGGCAAAGTTAGGTTCAGATTCTATCTCTACCACTTTTTAGCTCTGTGTTATGCGGTAAATCTTTAACTTTTCCAGTTCTCAATTTCCTTATCTATAAAATGAGGTTTAATAATAATAATAATGGCTCAAACATCCTGAATATTTGTCGGGAGGTATGAACTGGGCTATGCATTGATGTTATGTTATCACATAACATATTTTCACATCACATATTCTCATCACAACATGCTGTTTTGTGGGTCTCAACCTGTATTGGTTGGGCCTGAACCTTTCTGAGAATAAACAAATTAGCAAGGTCTGACAGGCAGTGAATACTAGAGCTGGAATTCAAACCCAGGTCCGTTAGACCAGAGAGCTTGTGTTCTTATCTTTTAGTGAATACTTCTTGTCCTTTTTATGTTATATACACTAATAACTTATTAAGATAACTTGTAAGACCTGAATGAAATCACGTAGGGGTGCCTGGGTGGCTCAGCCGGTTGAGCATCTGACTTCGGCTCAGGTGATCTTGGGATCCTGGGATAGAGCCCCAAGTCGGCTCCCCACTCAGTAGGGAGTCTGCTTCTCCCTCTCCCTTTACCCCTCCCCCCACTCATGCTTTTTCTCTCTCTTTCTCAAATAAATAAAATCTTAAAAAAAAAATGTATATAATGTATCCTGCAGAGAGCCAAGTACATTTTCTTAAGAAATATCAGCTGCTTCTCCCGCTGCACTTTCCCAAAGGCCCTCCACTGATGGGAAAATCAGCTTTGGCAGGCAAGATAGGGGAGCTATTTTTGGCTGGGTGAGTGGGGCTGGAGAAGAGGAGAACCAGGAGCTTTTCTGCATGTCAAATCCAACCAGGGTGGCAGCTTTCAACTCTGTCTATACTGAGGCCTTGCTGGCCTTGTTGGTTATGTCTTTATATAGATTCTCATGTCCCTTTTTGAACCCTGTAACCTGAGAAAGAGTGAACAACTGGAGGAAAAATGAAAAAAAGATGAATGGATTAAAATATATTTGCAAAAAATTCCTACAGGAATTGGGGCTACTTAGCCTGGTGAAGAGAAGATCGGGGGATAGAATTCTTTGTGTAAAGGATTATATTATCAATAATGGCAGCATGTATTTCTTTAAAGGTGAGAGGCTGGACGTGATGACATCCAAGTCATTTGAGAACCTAAGATTTCACATCCGTGAAAAAGAAGAATGGACAGTTAAGATTAGAATAGAAATTTCAAAACCATAGGACTTAAAGACAGTGAAAACCTGATATTAAGTTTTTTTTTGCTCCTTGGATACTTTAGATATATGTATTATAGGTCTTTCCTTTTTCCTGTGATTGCAGCCTGTCTGTTTAGTTGGGAAATACTCGTGTATCATGTGTGTCCCAAAGTAAAGCTCTTTGAATGTTTTACTGATATTAAAACAAAAACAAAAACAAAACCAAAACTGTGATTGCTTTTCATATTAAGACACAAATTTTTCTTTTTAAAATATGAATATATATTTTGTATTCTGTGAAAAATGACCACACAGTAAACCATTTTAGTCATTCACACCTTAGCATCAATTAGTTTAAAACTCTATTCAGCTAAATGAGCATAGATTTTAGACACAATGAAAAATATTGTTTCAAAAATATTACTGAGGTAAGACTGGAGGGATTAGGACAATATGATGAATGTGGGCAGCTGAGTGGCATCATGAAGACAACAGAACCACTTGGGAGAGAAGATAAAGGTGGCTCAATGGATGATGGGAGAGTATAAAATGGCAGTGATGTTTCTTTTAGTTATATCAGTTCTTTTTTTAAAAAAAATATTTTATTTATTTATTCATGAGAGACACACAGAGAGAAGCAGAGAGTGAAGCAGGCTCCCCATGGGAAGCCTGATGTAGGACTCGATCCCTGGACCCTGGGATCACATCCTGAGCCAAAGGCAGAAGCTCAACCACGGAGCCACACAGGCATCCCAGTTATATCAGTTCTTTAATTCAACCACAATTACATGCCAGGCACTGAGACAGATGCTGGAAGCACAAAGGTTAAAAAGATGTGGCTGTACATTTTATAACTGTGTTAATTAGAGTAGCATTGACTGCTGCAACAAAGAGGCTAAATTTATTATATATATTTATTATATATATTTTATTATATATATATATATATATATATAATTATGAATGTAAAAGTCTATTTCCTGTTTTTGTAACAGTGTAAGGTGGATGTTCCCAGCCAGTGAGCGGCTCTTCTTCATGTAGTCCTTGAGAGATCAAGTTTCCTTCACACTTGAGCTCTACCATCAACTGTGACCCCATCTCCAAGGACCTGCCGTTGATAGAAGTGGGAGGTGTGCACTTCCTTGTCCTTAAAAGTGATTCATATCACCTCTGCTTACATTCTACTGTTACAGCCAGTTACATAGCCACAGCTAACTGCAAGCGTGGCCTGGAAATGTATCCAATTTGTCTGACCATAACAAAGAAGATGTTTTGGTGAACAGCTAGCGTTCTTTGCTATACATACTTAGAAGCAGTGCTCACATAAAGTCTACCTGCTTTACCATGCCAGTTCTGCATACATAAAAATCCCACAAGCCCTGTGTAAGGGCATTATAAGATTTAACTTCCCAGTAGATTAATATATTGTACCGTCTTATCCATCACCCTTCCTTTCTTCTTTCCTCCACCCTTCTTGCTTGCATATTAATGGCTCTGGGTTACTATCTACCCTACACCTGCTCTAGGCTCTGAGTCAGCAGAAAGTGGGCCCATAGGCCCAATCCAGCCTGCTGGCTTGGTTAGTATGGCCCATGAACTAAATAAGAATGGTTTTTACATTTTAAATGCTGGGGGAAAAAAACCCAGGGGAACAATATTTCATAAAGTATTATAAGCTATATAAAATTTGAATTTAATGTCCACAAATAAAGTTTTATTGGAACACAGCTGTGCTCCTTTGTTAACGTATTGTCTATGGCTACTTCTGCCTATAACCTCAGAGGTAAGTAGTTGTAAATCACAGAGCCTAAAATATTACCTGTCTGACCATTTGTAGAAGTTTGTAAGCCGTTAGTGTGGGTCACAAGATGGTAGAGTGTCTCTGCTGTGGGACAAAGAAGAATAAATAAGCTGTAGCATGTTGTAAATATGGTACAAGAGTCGATAAGAAAAGATGAGTTGAGACCAAACTCTTGACCTCTGATACCAATAATTCAGAGACAGAAAGAAGAAGATGATTAAAGTTCAGAGAAGGCAGATTAAATAAAAGTAAAAGCACTTTCCTGTCCAAGGCAAGAAAGTAAAAGATTAGGAAATAATGAAAAAAAAAAAAAAAAAAAGGGCCCACCTGGAGGAATCCAGAGGCAGGACCCAAACTGAAACCCTCTTTCTGGTATTTCATTTGTGCTCCTTGTATCCTGTTTTGTTTTTTGTTTTTTTTTTTGTTTTGTTTTTTTTTTTTTTTACTTTATATCTGTGCGCATGCTTAATCTCTTTAGACTGAATTGTTTTATATTTTTATCCTCTGCAATATCTAGAACCATGACTTGTCCTCAGGGGATACTCAGAAAAGATTGATTGATCAATTGAAGGAAGGAAGAAAAGAAGGAAAGCGAGACTACTGCTCATGTGTATGGCCCCCATGAGCAAATTTGGAAAAATTGATGAATTTGTGCACAAATGCACCATGCACAGATGCCTTGGCAAGAAGGTGATCTGGATTTACCTACCTCTTGTGCTCTACTCTAACACCTTATGCAGGGAAGTACTTGTACAGAGGGATACAGTGACCTCGAATGGAGTCACACAGACACCTCTGTTGGGCATGACCTCGAGCAGCGTGGCAACCCAGGAGAGTCTCACTTACACTCACCTATACACGGGGCAGTGATTCAGCCTCCTAAATTGGTCCAAGGTAGAATACTGTGAGGTAATTTTCAGCCTGTTTGCCTCTAGCCGCACAAGTTGCTTGGTACTACAATTCCTCAAATGTTCAGACGCTGATCAACTTACAACTTAAAGGAAGACCAAGCCCTCATTTAGAGAGAAAGGTTAGATGCTATAAAAATACTTCATGGCAGATATTGGAATAGTGTAGAAATTGAGCCTATATAAACAACCTTGGTGCTATTCCATTTGGATATGTGCCACAAAAAATAATCTAGAGTAGTTCTGAAAAAATGTCAATAAATCATCTATTTAGCTTGACACTGCAATGTACCCGTTTCTTTCTCTTGTGAGCTTAAGTGCTCTTCGAAGCCAGACAACTTTTAAGCCCCAATTTGAAATGTATCCTCACATAGGCCTAAAGGATGACCAGAGACTAGTTCAAAAGAAAGATTTGAGAGGGCTGCTCAACTTTGCGGTCCTAAAATAACTGACATTTCAGTGATTCCAATGCAGCACCTCTGAACCTAATAGGATTTTGAATGAACAGACATAATTTCTCCTGATATATGATTTCTTCCTGCATATGCTTAGCAATTTGTCATTCCACTGTCTCTCCCCCATCCCTTTTCTTCTCTCTTTCCTTCTCTATGAACTTGTCTTCTCCTTTGTTCACATTCCTGTTATCCTCATTAGCAGCTTCTGGGTACATTACTAAGCCATGTGACAGTGACTCCACAATGAGGGGGTTGGTGACTTGTCTATGATAGCATTATGAGGAAGATAACAAAGGATTCCCTGATGTGTGGAAGAAACTTGGGTCATATCAGCTTGAACAAAAGGGTTGTTCACTCCAAGCCTTCAACATACTAATGACTACTGTGATGCTACACATAGGTAGGGTTCATTGTCAAACAAACTACAGGCACTTTGGTTGACTTCAGAACCACTTTCAGTGGAAACAGTAATGAAGAGCTCACTTCATAATCCAGTCCTCAGTATGATAGCTCCATTTTCAGAGCCAGGAAGAAACAACGTGTCAAAGGCAAAACTACCTCTGGAGACAAAATTAATGAAAGCTATTTATTCATAAACTTGCATTAAGTGAACTCATCTGCGGTCACAACTGTTTCAGCAAGTGTATAATGGTAATATAAAGGGGGGGTACATTCTATAGAATAGAAAGAAGAAATACTGAGATGGTTTGGGACTGGTAAGCATTCTATTAGATTTTAGAAGTGGAGAAGACTTCATAATTGGCCTTCAGGTAAATTTAGCCTTTCTTGATTGGCTACAGGGGCAAGTGAGCAGTGTGGAGACCTTCTAAAAACTCCCAAAACAAAACAAAACAAAAAGCAAGAGAGCTTCCATGGATGCATTGCCATCAAAGCATCCCACTCTTCCTTGTGGGAGGCAGCTGGGTAACAGGCACTTTTCAGATGTGACCATGAAGCAGAATAGTAGACACTGTTAGAGTGGATGGAAGCATTTTTATGTACCAGTTGCTGTGCTGAGTTCCTTATGTTAACTTTCCATATGATATTTTACATCGTTTAAGTATTCCAGTCTTTGAGAGTGGCATTATCATTTCCATTTTACACATGAGAAGTTAAATAACTGTCTAAATTTATGACAAGAAAGTCATGGAATTCCATTTCTGGTTGTGGAGCCTGAAATTTCTTCTTCATATACCAACTGAATCCTGCTAAATCCTGGTTAGTTTAGAATCTGCAAGGACTTGACATTATTACAAGTCACTGAAATCGTAAACTCCAAAGTAAGGTCAAATATTGGTTATACTAAAATATTGTTGAATTCAGAGTTACTGGTAACAGATGAGATATAAGTCTGGTTTTTGCTACACTGAATCTCTTTTGGGGAAGAGGTCTGTGTTTTTTGTTCTAATGATATTTGGTGTTATGGTGTTCCATCTAAATTGTTCCTTGAACTGTTGATGGTTTTCAATAAATACTTCCATAATGGTTTAAGGTGGAGTTTGAATACAGAAAAATAAGTTGTATTGTTCTTTGTTAGGCTTTCAGAGTCCTTAATGATTGAATTCAACCCAAAGTTTATGAACTCTACTGCTCTCCCTTTCACAGCTCGTATCCTCTTCTTCAAAAATGCATCTACCTTTACAGCATAGAAAGTCTGTTTTTGTTTCTATTCTATTCCTAACTTTTTCTGTCCTCCCCTTTTTTCTGCATGGCCTTTTCCATCATTCAAAACCTAAGTCAGGCCTTTGTGAAGGCACCCAAGTAGTGGACAGAATGAAGAAAGCTGGTTCTTTCTATAGAGTGGCTTTTCCCCACAATTATGGAAAATTCTATGCATACATGAAAGTAGGGTGTATAACATGAGTCACCGTCATCAACAGTTGTCATTCGGTTTTAGCATTTATAAATATTTTGTAGATCTTGATTCCTCTATTTGCCCCTACCACCCCTTACCCTGTAAAATGTTGAATGGAAGCAGTCAGAGGAGACATTTTTTTCCCCTCAATTTTAGAAGGAAATTGCTCAATCTTTATATTAGCTGTAGGGTTTTGTTGGTCTCTTATCAAAGAAAGATTCTTTCTATTCCTAGTTTTCTGAGTTTTAAATCTTGAATGGGTGTTGAATCTTACCAAGTGCTTTTTATACATCTTTTGAGTAATCATTTAGTTTTTTTCCCCTTAGTCACAAAATATTGTGTATAAAGATTCTTAGTTGTTTTTTTGTTTTTTGAATGTTAACTAATCTTGCATTCCTGGGACAAAACTACATAGAAATAATGTATTAACTTTTTTTTTAATTGCTGGATTTTATGTCCTAATATTTTGTTAAACATTTTTGTATATATCTCATCCCATTGGTTTTTAGTTTTATCTTCTTAGGTTTTGGTATCAGGATAACATTATGGGTAATAAGATGAATTGGAATGTGTTCCTCAAAACTTTATTTTCTGAAAGAATTTGTGTAAGATTGATATTAAATCTTCCTCAGATCTTTGATAGAATTATCTGGAAAAACCATCCTGACTTGGAATTCTCTTTGTGGGAATGTTTTTTTTTTTAATATTTTATTTTATTTATTTATTCATGAGAGACAGAGAGAGAGAGTGGCAGAGACACAGGCAGAGGGAGAAGTAGGCTCCATGCAGGGAGCTCCATATGGGACTCGATTCCGGGATTCCGGGATCATGCCCTGGGCCGAAGGCAGGTGCCAAACTGGTGAGCCACCCAGGCATCCCTGTGGGAATGTTTTTCAAAGTTGTTATGCATTCAATTTCCTTCATAGGTATGTCTATTCATTCATAGATAGATAGTTAGATAGCTATTCATATACACATATTTTTCTTATTTCTTCATTGTCAGTCTTTGAAATGTGATTTTCAAGCAAATCACTTTTTATTTCATCAAAGTTGTCAAATTTATTGGCATAAAGCCATTCTCTTGCTCTCACAAAGCTGGGAAGTGGCAGAAGAGCCAAGCAACCCAACTTCTCTGAATGCCTGACCAGTTCTTTGTCTACTATCCTACCATATGACACAAATGATGACTTAATTAACTTGGCAAATATGTGTTGATCTACCATATACCAAAATTTTTGCTGTGCCATGGCAATGCAGATGATTGAGTTGATATCTTTGGCTTCAAGGGTCCCGTGGTCCAGTCGAGGAGATAAACTCATGATTTTCTTTTATACAAAATGGTAAGGGTGATTATAAAATGAATACGCCAGAAGAGGGAATCCCTGGGTGGCTCAGTGGTTTAGTGCCTGCCTTCAGCCCAGGGCGTGATCCTGGGGTCCTGGTATTGAGTACCACATTGGGCTCCCTGCATGGGGCCTGCTTCTCCCTCCACCTGTGTCTCTGTCTCTCTCTGTGTGTCTCTCATGAATAAATAAATAAAATCTTGAAAAAAAAAAAAAAAAAGAATATGCCAGAAGAGAAAATGATTGATTAACTCTGGAAGGGGCCAGATCAGAGAAGGGTTTCTAGAGAGGGCGATATTTACACTGGGCCTTAAAAATACAAAATCTATCCCAGGTAGAAAATAGTCCAGGTAGTGATGAGAAAATGTGGAAAGGGACCAAGATATGAAAGGGCAAGCTGTGCTCAAGGAACAATGACAAATCTGGCTCAGTGGAGGTGTGTGCAGAGAGAGTTCTGGAGGGAGGTGAAGGTCAGATTTTTGAACAGTCTAGCCTATATGCCTAAAGTTAGTATTTGGAATGCCAGTGGGATTCACTAAGTAAAGAAGTGACAAGATCAAGATCCAGAGATTACTATTTCTAATACTAATAGTATTAGAACTGATAGTATTTCTCAGATATGGACTTGGAACTAGATATTTCAGAAACACCAGGAGATGTTTGTTAAAAATGCGAGTTCCTGGGGTTCCTGGGTGGCTCAGTCAGTTAAGCATCTGACTTTGGCTCAGGTCATGATCTCAGGGCCTGGGATAGAGCTGCATGTTGGGCTCCCTGCTCAGTGGGAAGTCTGCTTGTCTCTCTGTCTCTCCCCCGACTGGTGCTTTCTCTCTCTCGATCTCTCTCTCTCTCTCTCAAGTGGATAAATAAAAATCTTTAAAAAAAAAAAAAAAAAAAAAAAGCTTGTTCCTGAATCCAATCCCAGCCCTACTGAATGGACTCATAGGGGGCAGGCCACAGTGTATGTATCTTATGCCTCTCAGATAATTCTTGATGCAACACTAGTAATAGAAAAGGAATTGGAATAAAGCTTTGGCTTTCAAATTATTCTTGGGTCCAGGTTCCAGATTTTCTTCAAGCCAAGCATGTCTTTCTTTCTTTCTTTCTTTCTTTCTTTCTTTCTTTCTTTCTTTCTTTCTTTCTTTCTTTCTTTCTTCTTTCTTTCTTTTCTTTCTTTTCTCTCCTTCCTTCCTTTCTTCCTTCCTTCCCTCTTTCTTTCTTCCCATACTGAGCATCCATCTACAATTTTAGACTCACAAATAATTTTTACAGCTTAAACAGCTTGAAAACCATGGGACTAAAGGTTGGAGAGATTAGTGTTTTGGAAACCACGTGGAAGCTGGGGCAGTGATTGCTAAGTGCCTGTGAGTACCTGGAGGAATGGTGAAGACAGGGATAGATTCAGACAGAAATTCTTTGGTAAAATTATCAGAACTTCTAGAGGATCTATAGAGCATGAAGAGGTAAAGAGAGACTTACTAGCATTATTCTCAGTAGCTCTTCTAGTTTAAGTCCCTAGCACCTGTATTTGTGTATCTTTTCCACTTTTTGAGTCCTGTCAACTCAACAGTGACAGGAGAAAATCACTAAGTATAAACCATAAGATTCTCCTGTGTTCCCAAGTTGCCAGTTTACTCACCATAAGCCACTTGCTTAGTGGGTTAATCCTCAAGCTGATTCTTTATCATGCAGTATTACCACCACTCACTATAAAGAACCTAGATTTGCTGTAAAAATAAATGCTTCTTTAATCTAGATAAAGAGTAGGCATGAGCTGGAAAATTATGTTGTTATAATGATTCAGTGCCAAAAATTCTGCTCTTTTTTGGGATATTGAGCCAAATTTACTGCTCTGTTCTTGAGCAGAAAGAATTCATAATCAAAATAAAATTTTAAAAAACCCTCAGAGTTCAAAATAAATAATTTTAAAAGCTTGGAAAGGAGACTGTTTTCATGATCTTTAAATCTTTTCATTTTGTTTTGTTTGTTTGCCTTTTATTTTTAAAACACATTTAACAGTTGGCTTACATTTGGCCTGCTGACCAAAATAAAGCAAGTTGGACCCTTGTTGTTTTGGTTCACTTATTCCTCAGAGGTTCCTGACAGCACCAATTGAATAAAAGAGGATCACAATGACTTGCACTGTTGGATTGTGACAAATAAGCAACCTCTTCAGAAAACAGATAAGCCACCTATCTGCTAACCTGTTTGAACAGGTAAAGAAACACAAAACACACTGAGCTTTCCTAATGTTAAATTAAGTAGATGGGCTTATTTCATTGGCATTAGTGAAATCACTCTTAGGGCCAATGGCAAAAATATCTCATATTATTAAAAGCTTCATGGAAGACAAGAAAAAATAAAAATCTGTTATTAAATCCTTCTATAAAGTATCCTTAACAACACCATTGATTAAATATGTTATCAAAATATGGCCTAGAGCAAATACCTAGAAGGTAGTAATAGGATCACCTTTGCTTTATTCTTTCAGATTAATTTAAATGTACCAATAATTTGATCTCTGAATACAAGGGCAATCAGGAAATTAAATGTTACCACATCACAGCAACAGGGTTTAAACAAATGAGCTCCTTCCAGATATACATTCTGAGAGGGATCAAGATACAACTCTACTTTTTTTACAGGTATGATCTTGGAAAAAATCTTTCAGTTTCAAGTTGGTTTCCTGATCTGTAAAAGGGAGCTAAATATATTCTCTTAAGAATGTACTATAAATTATATAAGATAAATATATAAGCTATAGAACATTCAACAGATCGTGTGTGTGTGTGTGTGTGTGTGTGTGTGTGTTACTGTTTGTTAATCTCTACATGGCCAAGTGGGTGACCTAGAAATTAAACATAAAGATTTTTGTTCTTGTTCCAGTCTGAAGTCAGATAGATTCAACTATTTTTTTTTATAGATTTTATTTATTTATTCATGAAAGACACAGAGAGATAGAGAGAGAGAGAGGGAGAGAGAGAGAGAGATAGAATGGCAGAGACACAGGCAGAGGGAGAAGCAGGCTCCATGCAGAGAGCCCGATGTGGGACTCCATCCAGGGATTCCAGGATCACTCCCTGAGCCAAAGGCAGATACTCAACCGCTGAGCCACCCAGGTGTCCCGATTCAACTATTTCTTATGAAGTCCTATCTCCCAGGTCTTCAATTTTTGCAGTTTCTTGGTTCTATCTTACACCCAATTTATGGAAAGCTAAATTAGAACAGTGATTGCCATCAATTGTGAGAGCTTTATAATCTATTAAGCATTTTCATAGACTCTGTCTTTTTGGATCCTTACACCACACTTTACGGGGATAATTATATCTCCCAGTTTATAACATGGACACTGAGGCTCACAGAGGTAATAAATTATGTAAGATCACATAACAAGTATTGAGTCTAAGGCACTCATATTTTTCTGCTGAAGTAAGAAATGTGTTTCTTCTATGCATATAGTTAGATATATGTTCTAGATGACCATGAAAGTTACCATCCAAATGGGGACATGTTTGGGAGTGAAAGGGGGTTGAAGTAAAAATTCCACCAGGACTATGGAGATAAACTGGGATTGTCTTGAGGACATGTGTCCTTCTTGGTAAAATTTGTTTCGTGAGATTGGGTGGTCTGCACAAGCTCTCCCATTTCCATCTCCTTTTTAGATTACCCTCAATAGATATTTGAACTGTACTTTAGAGAAAAGGTTTTCAGGAAAGGAACATAAATAGAAAAATACTAACTTTTTGGTCATAGGGCAATAGTGCACAAAATAATTGTTGAACTTCAAATCACAATCTATCTCCTTAGTATAGAAGATATCCTCTCATTTACTCCTCCTCAGTGAGATTCCCAGGGATCTAATTTGAGTCAATACTGAACATGCCCACCAAAGGAAAGAATCATTATATGTTAAGGAGATGACTAATAGGCATAACTGAAAGACTTTGTAAAAACCTAGTAAACTAGATTTTCAAGGCAGTCTAAGATTGTTTAGCTGATACATAGGTTCCAGAAAACCTACAGTGATCCTTAAGGATTAGAAACTAATTGCATCTATTGTCTTCTGTTTTCCATCTACCTTTTTTAATAGGCTAAAAAAGTATGTAAGATCTATAATATCACAATAGAATTTATGAGGATAATGCAGGATTTTTTTAGAATTATTTTCAACAAGGGGCGCCTGGTTGGCTCAGTCAGTTGAGCATCCAGCTCTTGATTTCAGTTTAGGTCATGATCTCAGGGTCATGGGATTGAGCCCTACATCAGGCTCAGCTCAGAGTCTGCTCGAGGAAGATTCTCTCCCTCTTCTGCTGCCCTGCCCTCTCTCTCTCTCTCTCTTTCATAATCTTAATAAATTATTTTCGGCAAAGAAGTGATGACAGATGAAGGATTTCAATTGCTTACAGAGGCTGTTCCTTTCGTCTCTCTCTTCTCCTCTTCCTTTGTTCCTTCTCTCCTTCCCATCTCCCTACCTTCTTTCTTTCCCCTCTAGATGGTTTATCCCTTCTCTCTCCTGAAGTCTAGAATTGTCCTTTGTACTTTACTAGGATTCTTAAAGCACTTGCTATTTGATTCTTTTTTTTTTTTAAGTGATTGACTAGTTGGCTGACCTTTCAAAATGTGCCTTTCTAAGTCCTCAAATTTCTATCATTCTTCCTAGCAAGATGTGCAGAAGAACATCGTTCAGCACTTCTGGTCTGATGCTGACGTTAGGAGAGCCATTAAGTGTTGTCTGACCATTACTTCGCACCCCATCAAGGGAGGATTCCTAGGGATTCTTTATGAACATATAACCTATTATCTCCTGACTTTTAGGCAATTTCTAGTTTTCATGAAGGCAAAATGTAAGTGTCTTCAATAAAATTTATCTTAGCCATTTGAGGCCATATTGGGGTAAGGGAGGAAATTGTTTCTAAATTTAAAGAAAGAAAAATTGAGAAATAAGCCATTGAAATGGCTTCATATCACACTTCATCAATTTCCTTCCTCCTCCCCTGAGTCAATGAGACAGTAAATGAAAGGGATGAAGCAGGTCATACTTCTAACACAGCACCCACTTTACTTTGATGTTTGAATCCTAGCTTTGCCACTTCCTACTTGTGTGACCTTGGCAGATTACTTAACCCATTTGCAAGGGGAGAATAACCAGCATCCTCCCTTCAAGGTGTTATGGCTGGCATTAAAGGAGGTAATGGAAGAAACAACTCCAGAACAGTGACTGGCCCACAGTAAACATTTCAAAAATTATATTATTCTATTTATTCAAGATCAGTTTTCCTCTGATAGTGATCATGCAGTTCTTCATATTCTCATCTTTCTTCCAGGCTGACTGTGTTCCTGCCTGGGTGATGTTCTTTCAGAGATTCTCCCAAAGAACCCCAAACATTTCCCGTGTTCACCAGTGCCCCCAATGTCAATATAACCTTTTACTCCTCAAATGCAAAAGAGGCAACCTTCAGACTGCTATGAGTCCAAAAAGGACTTAAAAAAAAAAAAAGAAAAAAAAGAAAAATTTCGATGGAAAAAGTCAGAGGGTCTAGATAATTCCGGGGAGTGAGAGCAAAGGCAGAAGGAGAGAAGAAGGTGGAAAAACACCACATCCTATGGAAATAAATGTGAACCTCCTTGAAATTCCACCAATATCCCTGCCTCTCTGTTCTTTAAGTCTCCCAAAGCCTTGAATACAGGATAAGAAAGTAATGACAGCCCACAGGGCGTTTTCAGGACAAAGAAGATTCCCAGGGCTGCAAATTTCCTAAGTAACACCTGGGGATAAGCCAGTGCATATGAATGAATATTCCATTGTTGTTTTGAGGATTTCTTTGTAAGCATCTTGCTTCAAGAATGAAGGGTGATGTCAGTCAGGAAAAAGCCCCAGTGAATCCTCGGACTTATTGCTCCAATTAAGCAGGAAGACACGTTAGAGCATGAATGATTGGGTAATAATTCATACCTGTTGTGTTTCAATGTTAATCGTGTGCCTAAATGTAGACTACACTCACTTCAGCATGCACTCTTCTTACACAACAGCTCAAGGTCTTGAATATTTAATTGCATTGTTTTCTTTAAGAAAATGACTTATAAGGAAATGTTGAAAAATAATCTCCCTGGAAGAAAAAGTTCATACCTCATGAAAAATAAATCTGGGTAAATTGAGTTATGAAAGATCTATTCCAGTAGGAGCAGAAACTTTGAAGTCCTTTTCCTGTTCAAGAACAAAAACTCAACTTCCCAGACGATAAATTTACAGCACAATAGGCTTTCGGGTATCACAGGAGCCTGTAGTCCATCTGGGCTTCCAGGTCATTCTGGGTTTAAATCTGACTTACTGTCACTCTCTCTTCAAAGGTCCTGGCACTTCTTTTGAGGAGGAGCTTTCAGGGAATTTAAAGAACTTGTTTCTTTTTGTAAGGGAGAATCTTGCTTTTTCAGACCATAGCTGCTTGACCAGTTCGTGGATAAAGTGTGCCTGTGTTCTTTCTAAAAAAAAAAAAAAAAAGAAAGAAATAAAGATCTGGAAGGCCTTACTTGCTGACTAGGATATAAGATTCTATCGTGGCCATGAGTGTGGGATTTGGAATCTGATGACCTCGGTTTAAACCCAGTTTTCCTAAGTCCCTGGCAGGGTAAAAGGTGGAAAATTAATTCATATTTTATGCCTCAACTTCCTCAATTGTAAAAAGGATGATAAAAAAAACCTTGCTAGGATTCTAGCAGGGGTTTAGAAGGGAAAGAATGCCAAATAAAGTGTGTAGTTTAAGGCAGAGTGTAAAATGAACACTTGAGGGGAGATAACTATCACGGTTAATCCTAAACACCTTGGGATGTTAAAAGCTTTGTGAGGGTTCTTTTGACCAATAGTTTAACTGAACTATGATCAGAATAGATTTACTCACTTGATCCAAGCAAACAAAAAATATTGAGAGTCTTCTAATTGCAAGAAGCAAGAACTGAATAAGGTACTTTAAAGATCTTGTGGGGCATAATGTCCTCAAGTAGCTTGCCTCTATTTGAGATTAGACGTGAGCTTAAAAACAATAATAGAAAGCAGAAAGTGGCAAGGCTCTAAGAGCCTATAGATGAAGTGTGACTGGAATTGAGAGGTTGGAGAGATTGTAATCTAGTTGAGGAAAGTCAGAGGAAACTTTGCAGAAAAGGGCCCAATGTATGGTACACGTCTCTGTAATCTCAGTATTTTGACAACACAATTTGTAGAATTGTAATGACTTGAAAATTTCAGGTTCAAAAGATCCATAATATTCACAGTGTACAAATTTTGCAAATATTTGAGAACATGCAAGTTCACTGTGTTTTCTCTGATTACAGTAACCTAGGACCATAATACAATCAGTATCCTTTTAAAATGAAATTTAGGCTTGGCTTTCCCCAGAGGACAGTTGGCTGTTGGCCTGGTGGTCTGTGCAGTCACATACTTTTACAAACTTCCTTAATTTGGAAAGAAGGGAAGGGCAGTGGGAGAAGAAATGAGAGGGAGCACTGTTGATCTCCAGGCTGTAGAAACTCAGCATTGTGGCCCAGTACTAAGAGAATCTGCTCCTGCTCTCAGGAAATCTGCTTGGGAGGAGCAAGGCAGACTTTTGTTCTCTAATCTTTCTCTTTTCATGTTTTAATTCTCCTCCATCTTCTTTTACAGGATTTGCCATTCTATTTACTCTTGTATCCACTTAGTCACTAAACATTCATTAAATTTCTAGACTCAAAAGTTAGGTAATGGTGGAGCCAAGAGGGTGAATAAAACAAAGCTCCCTGTTCTAATCACCCAGGTAAGAAGATCCTGGAAGTATCTAGGGAGTAGAGTCCCTCTGTGAAATGCCTGAGGCACTGATTTTCCTATATTCCTCTTATTTCTATTTCTGTATGCGTTTCTGCATACTCTGAGGAACAGAATTTGCCTTACCCCTTCCCAGGGGGTGCTTCTAGCTCTCCTTCCTAAGTAAGAGATTTGCCTCTATCTGGATGCATTTTAAAATTTCAGTATAAGGAAATGATTGGGTTGACTTACAGGTCTGAAGGACAAATGGTACAGTGGGGAAAAACCTGGTTGTAAATATACTCTGAAACAATAGCAGAGAAATAAAACTTGCTTGGGTTGAGTGGAAGAGAAGACTAAGTTTAGTTTTTCCCTCCATTCTCTACTTCTAGAGGCTTCCAATCATACTAATTTATAGGTGGATCTCTATTTTATAATTGAGAGGATCTTAAGAGTAAGACAAAGTCTCCAGTCCAAAAATATCTCTCCCTTTGATTCCTGAAATCTCAAGATAAGCAATTTAATTCTCTGTCTTAATTACTGCTGTCATTGTGCCTATGTTTTGGAAAATGTTCCTGCTCTGGGCAGGATTATAAGAGAAATCTCCAATTCCTAATGAAGCACTCTTAAAATCACTTTTCCCCATAATTGAGAAAGATGGGCAACTTGGAGTTATGATGTGTGTGTGTGTGTGTGTGTGTGTGTGTGTGTAAATAGGCTCTAACTCCATTCATTTGACTACCCATAACTAGGAAAGTATAGACCATTGGATTCATTTTCCTTCTTTTTGTGAAACTTTTTGTGTAACTTTTTGGGTCATATCTGTGATGATAAGTAAACAAAAGAAACACTTAACTGAAGAATACAGAGCCTTAAATATGTTCACCTGGAGTCTCTAGACAGTTGTGGCCCAGTTGATTTTTCTGGCCTCTGATTATGGGGATAACTGCCTCATTTGTCTCCTTAGCTCTACTTGTGGAGAGTTGGCATTGGATTATAACAAGAACTGTTATGGTCTTCAAACCACTAATAGAGAGCTCGTCCAGTTTTGCAAGTTGGATTAGCTGACAAGAGGCAGAAAGCTAGAATACATTTGCATTCATTAGTTCAGTGGAGTTTCTCACTAAAGTATGTTGTACCACATTATCTCGTCACTACTTTGTAACTGACATATGCCCAATTGCCTTATATACTTTAGAAGCAACTGTCGTTTTACCTTGTAGAACAATTAAGTCTTCTGAAGGCTAAATGTTTCCAAGGAAGAAAAAAAAAAGGCAGACTACAGTTTAATTTATTGAAAGTTATTTATAATTTAGTACTTACTGTCCTGAAAATGCCTGTCCCCTTGGAAATATGATTCAGATGCCCTGAACTGAGGAAACATTTTCCTTTTTCCTGTGTAAAATATGAAACAAAAGACAACTGAAAAACACTTCATTAAAACAGTTCCTTTGTCCTTTTGACAATGAAAACTGAAAAGAGACATGCCAGTTTGTCTATGTGGGTGGTCCTCTTTCTATGCTAACCTTAATATGACCTTAACAAAAAATCACTAAAAGTTATCTGATGGTTCTAAAGATTTTCAAAATATGTGTTGAAAAGCAATAGTCACGTGGACTATGGGATTTGAGAAATGTCATCTATTAAAAATGAGCTTCTGAGAGGTGAAGGATCTGCCCAAGAACTTCTGCTCTGCCCAGACCTTGGTGTCCCCACAACCTAGCCTGTTTGCACACGTCGGCAAACCTTTCTGTGGTCAGGTCATGTGGCTTGGTCATCTGGTCCACTCTTTCAAGGTCTCCCATGGGCTGAATTTGCTATCAGCTGCATGTAATTGGTCTAAGTCAATGTATGTATGATATGTATCAAATGAGCTTAAAGTGTGTTCCCCATGGGAATATCTCTGACTTTTTTTGGTTCAGTAATTCTAGAACATTCCTCATCCCCTAATGTCCTGAACTTCTTCAGAGTACAGCAAAAAGGGGTTTGATTATCTGATGAAACATGAAAATTAGTTACTGTGTCTTTTGTTTCTTTTCTTCTTTCCTAAACATCTTTTACTCTTTTAGAGTTAGTTTTTAATTTCCTAGGACTGTCTGAGAAAAGTCAGTGTAGTTACCGGAAAAACTGCTTTCCGATTAATCTCTTTTGCCAGTCAGACAACTCAGTCTAACAGTTTTGAGAAATGAAAAATGAACCATGTACTTTTGCCTTCGGTTAACATTTCTCTGTTAAATGAAATTTGATATTTTACCTCTAACTCTTTTAAAATGATGCTGTCCAAAACTATCATGTGGCAAACCCCATTCCCTTTTTGTCCTTTATAAAGTAACTTTGTCTACTTTGGTCATAGAAAAACCAAAACTAAGCGAAGAATAAAAGAAGATACATCCCTTCTGAGTAGTGTACAGCAAACTTACAGGGATGTTGTCATGAAGTCTTTAAAAAAAGAATCTTCCTTCTTTGAAAAGTTACAAGATTTAAAAATGAAAAATAACCACTCCACAACCTTCCTGTGAAATGCAGTCACTGTAATATGTACTTTTTAAGCACATTGCACACCTTTTGTTATTCAACTTGACATGAATCATGCTTACAGAATTTTGGCAAGACTTCTGATTTAAGTTCCCAAATGAGTATTCAACTTAGATTAATTAAGACTGTTATTTCATGGAGTATAAATACAACTGCTTATTAAAACATATTTATTGAGGATAAACAATTATGTAATAGAAACCAGCTACAGAATATAATAATATGACTAATGAAAATGGCAATTGATTACAAATGACATAATTACTGAGGGTTAAAAGCTCTGCAATTGATAGGACTTGTATTCCTTACGCAGGTTTTAATAAGCATTTTGATCATTATTTAACGTGCAATAACTCACTTATTACATCCAAACAAAGAGTTCCTTTCCAACTTGGTACATGCAGCTTTAACAGTGCTTAGGGGAGTTGAGAAGATTATAGCTTTACCCTTAGGATTGAGGAAAGACATTGACAAAGAATGTTAATTAAGTGTTACATATTGTATTTTATTTTAGGAAATGGAAAGAAAAAACTGAGGTCTCTGACTGGAGCCCTTTGCCAACTGACAGATGAGAAGCCCTACATTTGACAGAGGTGCCTCAGTTTGCAGAAAGGACCTAAGGCTACCATTTGAATTTTTGTGACTTGATCTTTCCTGAGGCGTTCCCTAAGAAACCAACTTCATTACCATTGTCGCCCCTGGGGGTGGTTTATCAGGGGTTAGTAACTTTGTTTTGATTCTGGCATTAAAATGAGTATTTCCCTCAATTTCTCTGTAGTTTCTTAGTTTCCACAGTAATGTGATCTGCACAGTGGTACTGAGAAGGCGAGAGACTTGAAGAGACACAGTTGTAATTTATGACCTCAGTTTTAGGCTATGGATATAAGGAATATGTTGTGAAATTAAAATAGTGTGAATGGAATTAAGCCTTTTCCACAAGTTTATAGGGGCCCAGAGATGGGAGCTGGAGTGAGAAAGGGCAAAATGTGCTCAAGACAGTTTTCTGTTTGGTGTGTCAGAATCTACAATCAATATTGTTTAAGTTTGGGGAGCCTGGGTGGCTCAGTCGGTTAGACATCTGAGTCTTGATTTTGGCTCAGGTCGTGATCTCAGGGTCCTGAGATGGAGCTGCATGTCTGGTTGCAATTCTCTCTCTCTCTCCTTCTGTCCCTTCCTACACTAGCACATGCATATGTTCTCTATCCCTCTCTCACTTAAAAAAGACATATAGCAGTTTGATTCCTTAAGCAAATGCCTTCTTTGTACTCTCAAATCTAGTTATAAGCACTGTTCTCTAACATTTTGGGGTTTCTGGATTATTTTCTAACAGAGCATTCTAACATCTACTTGATGTTGTATTTCTTCTGGACTCTGTGGAGCGTTGAAGACTATCATAGTGGTTGAGAGCACTGACTTTGGGTCAGACTGCTCTAGATTTGAGTCTATTCTAATACTTACATCTTTACCACCTTGGCAAACCTGTTTAAATTCTCTAAGCCACAGTTTCTTTGTCTGCAAATTCAGAAAAATAAAAAAGGTGTCTCCTTCGGGTTGTTGTAGACAATAAATTAGATGATTCATGTAAAGCACTTACTTAGCACAGTGCCATCCATATAGGAAGTGCCTCATAAATTACAGAACAGTTATTGCTGCTGTTATTGAAGAAGAATAAGCTACCCTATATAATTGCCCAATATAATCAGATCTATATCTGGATGTGAATAGTTAGGTCAATTGCCTCGATCTCATCAAAGCATCAAGGCTTATAGGGGCTATGGTTCCCCCTGACTTCCATACCCAACTCTGACTTCATAGGTCTGATGCAATCCAATTTTTCAGTTCTCTTCATGGCACCTTTCTAGGTGCAGGGGGTTACAGGGAAATGAATAACTCTTCTTTGGCTTTATCCATACATGACAACAAATCTTAACCTTCACAATTGTCCTTGTTTCATGTGACTAAAATTTGATAAATTACTTGGTTTGAAAGTTGTAGCAGAGCTGGGGCGAGGTGGGTGTAAGGCTGGGCAAAAAGGTGGAGCAGAAAAGAGCTGGCAACAGAGTTTATTCAGGGGTTGTTTTCTTTGTCTTTTAATCCTCAATATATTGCCTAAACCTGGTGGACCTACGCCTAGTAAGTGTTAATTGATCTGTGAATTGAATGAATGAATGAATGAATGCTCTTCCAAACATGCCAGGTAGTCTCCCAAGGGGCAGCGACCACCTTTGAACTGGTGTGGAAGGCTTCCAGCAGGGAGGGGTCCATACCCAGTCCTCGGTGTGGCTCTTGTGACAGCTGCTCTGTGTAGCATCATTACTACATAAACTTCTCATTTATAGGTCACTCCTTTAAAAAAAATCTAATTCCCTGGATTGATGTCAACATAACAGGGATAATGGCAGTTGTTTGTCTTTGCTTCCTTTTCCAAGCAAAGGATCTTAACTTGGGATTAGAAACTTCCCTGGTTCTGTGAGTCCCCTGAAAGTGTTCCCCAAAATTTGGGTGCCTGTACATTATTTTCTGTGGAACGCAATCATAGTTTTTATCAGATTCTCAGCAGGCCAAACTACCATTAAAAGGTTACCTTTGAAGTTTACTAACCATTCACTTGAAGGTATGCACAAATAGAATCCCTTAATTCCAGTGCCTTACAAAGAACTACTGTCAGTGAGAGTCTATCTCAACTGTTCAGTTTTAGATTTCAGGGCTGAGAAACTCCTGAATTATCCTATAAACACGTATTTTTTGAAATATGGCCTATAGGTAAATATTAAATCCTAGAACCCATTGGGAGGATTTCATGTAAATTAGATTTAAGATGAGGCAGGGTTTTGAGTAAGGTCTATGGGAGAAAGAGCCACATTTTGGTGAAAAGGAAATGTTGGAATTGGAACAAACCAAATGTGTCTTATGGAATGATTAGACAAACAGCTGGTAACAACTTGAGGAAGACATCGGTGGGTCCCTTGCTCTGTGGAGTCTCTTCTGGAGGTATAGCCAAGAATTTGTCCTTTACAAATTCAAGACACTCTTGAATAACTTCAGGATATTAAAAACTATTAGAGGTGGGATGGGAGACTTATGGCAATAGCACATCAGCAAATGATGATAGGAATAACTTTTGTGTTTTTCAGCTTGCACATTTGGGCCTCTGGTCATCACTCTGACGTTGACAGATGAGAGAGCTATATTTCACTCAGAAAATTTTCACAGATACCATACAGGTCTGTATCAGGCTTGTTTTAAATGTTACTATGTGTTTTGCAAAAGAGCTGCATGAGCACCTGTAAAACCTATTTCTGCCTGAGTGGAAAAAAATATGGCAACTGTGGTTTGTTGGAAGGTGCATAACTTTGGGAATAAGAAAGGGTTAGGTTTGAATACCAACTTCACTGCTTAGCAGCTGGGTGGAGTTGGAAAAGAGGAATTCTCGCCAAACCTCAATTGCTCCACCTGTAAATCAGGGATATTAATACTTAATTCTGGAGTTGTCATAAGGCTTGGTGGTTAATGTCTGGCTTCATGAATAGCAGGCAAGTAATAAATGGCAACTATTATTATTGTTAATATGAAAAAGGATATAATTCATTTACATGCCATTAGGCAATAAAGAGGTTCATGTAAGTGAATTTCAAGGAATAGAAGCTTTTCTTTTGAAATGCTAAACTTTTAGCTACTTTCTAAAATGTATATCATATAATTTACCCTTCCTTGAGAATGTAGGAATAATGTATTTTATCTTTTCTCATATTCAGTCTCATTCTTGGGACCATCATTGACATATTATTATATTCTGTTATAGATAAGAATACTAGCTTCCAGACTGTTTGGTTCCCAGAAAAGTGAGATGAGCAAGAGACACACCATCATGGAGGTGGGTAAATGCCAAGAGAATGAGCTTTTTTTTGGCAGGGGGCTGGGGGATTGGGGGCTGGGGGATTGAGGGGAAGCAGAACCATTGAGTTGGATAAACAGAGCCCTGGGTTCAAGTTTTACCTGCAGCATTTAATGACTTCATCTTGGTTGCTTCCTTCCACTTGGTTAAATGAAATAGTCTGTACAAATGGGAGACATATAATATAGAAATCGAGTTTTCAGAAAATTCAGAACAGAGGACAAGAAGCAAGCATAAATCAAATAAATCTTCTCCCTCCTCTGTTCATATATACTATATTACAGACCAGTTGGGGTTTTCTGAGTTATAATTGACATACAACATTATATTGGTTTCAAGTGGGCAAACATAAGGATTCAGTATTTGTAGATTTTGCAAGATGGTCACCATAGTAAGTCTAGTTAACATTCTTCACCATGCATAGTGACAGAACTTTCTGCTAGTGATGAGAACTTTTAAGATGAACTCTCTTAGCAACTTTCAAGGATGTGATAACTATAGTCACCATGCTGTACATTACATCTCCATGACTTATTTGTTTTATAAAAGGCTGGCTGATTTTGAGAGGACTTCAATGTGCTTTTACAATGATCATTCTCACAGAAAAGAATCAAGCAGAATTTTATCCTTAGAAGGCAAAAAGCACAGAGTAGACAAACAGAAAGATTGGGTATCCCAAATAGATTACTTCTGTTGATGTAATTTTAGGGGTGGTGTCTTCTGGGTAACTGGATAAATGCCAGAGTTTGCCACTGCACCCTTTATATTTCATTGCTTGCTGTGATCCCCCAGGAAGAGTCAGAACAAGGCTATTAGATTACATCTGTGATCTGATAAAGTGGTGTTCAGATTCTGTTCCTAAGCATTTGAGGGTTCCACGGGAGAGATTTGGGGGTATGTAGGCACTATGAAAGATTTCAGGAAGGTGTCCAAGAAGACAGAGTTACCAGAGCCTTGTCTATTTAAGTATGAGTGACTCCACCTGTATCTGTTTAAATATAAGGGGTTCACGTGAGATTTCATCTGAAAAAAATAATTTGCTGGCTTAAAAACATCTGAGAGACTCAAAGGAAATTCCTTTATCCAATAAGCATTTGGTCTGAGGAAGTTGAGAAAATTATGCCAAATAAAATCTGAACTCAGTAACTATACATTCACAATCCATCCTCCTCCCTCATTTCTGCTTAACTACATGAGTTCAAACACTAACTCCTGAAGAAACCCCCCATCATTCCCAAGCACAAAGGATTTTCTTTTTTTCTGGTCACTTGTTTACATCATTCTATTGGTCATGATTGGCTGAAGGCTGTAATAGCCCCCAGGCTCAGAAGCTTAGCACATTGAGAAGATAACTTATCCTGTAGGCATGAAACTGCACCAACCCTCTTGGTCATGTATCTCTGTTGGGTGTGCTGCTCCATGAGGAGGAGCTGGAGGCCTTGCACCATGGCACCCCCTACATCTCAGAGGCCTCTGGTGGACTTTCTGTGGTAGATAGTATAAAGACATGACAATGTGAGGACTTCTCTGGACATTTGAAGAGCCAGGCTTAGCACTGGCATTCCATTCTATTGGCTGTAACTAGTCACATTTTCCCATGTAGATATAAAGAGAGCTGGAAAATATAGAATTACTTGTTGGCCAAAGGAGAAATGGAATCCTTTCTTGAACACATTGCATTATCTTTTTCATAGCATTAGCGAATCCTTATCCACGTACAGCCTTGAGGTACAGATACTTGTGTGTCTTAAATCCTCAACTAGATTGCAAACTTCTAAAAATAGGAGTTGTGTACAGCCCAGGTGGCTCAGCAGTTTAGCGCCGCCTTCAGCCCAGGGCCTGATCCTGGAGACCCAGGATGGAGTCCCATACCAGGCTCCCTGTGTGGAGCCTGCTTCTCCCTCTGCCTGTGTCTCTGCCTCTCTCTCTATTTCTGTGTCTCTCATGAATAAATAAGTAAAATCTTTAAAAAAAAATAAAAATAAAAATAAGGAGTTGTGCTTTATACCCTACTATTTGTAATCCTTGGAATGCCTGAGTATATTAGTTAAGGTAAGCTACTATAAAGACAGACTTTGAAAATTTAGATACTTAAAGGAAATTGCCCCCTCCCTTATATTTTATTTTTGTTTTTATTATTATTATTTTTGCCTCAAAATTGTTCTTGGAAAGTGTCAGTCCTCCTACTTAAGATCTTATTCAGGACATAGGCTAATGGCATCTTTGTTCATCCTCAGGATTACTTTGTGCATTGCAGTGCCAACTAGAGGGAGGATGGAGGTGTGGTGGTGGTGGGAAGTGCAGGCAAACTTTATGGATCAAGCTGCGAAAAAGCACACATCGTTTTCATGAATATTCCACTGGCAAGAAAGCACTGGCATGACCACACCTCCGAGGGTCAGTAAGAAATTTAGTTTCTAGTGGGGTAGTTACAATCCTAATCAATAACTGTGGGGAAAAATGGGTATTGGTGACAATGACAGTCTTCCTCACACAGGCAAGGGCAAGTTTGTTCCCTTCTGACAATTCTTCAAATTAGGCTTTGGCATTTGCTGTTTTTGAAATCAGAAATTGATATTCAAAGGTGAAATAATGTGCCCTGTGGGACATGTCTACTAGATCTTCACACTGGGATTTGCATCTAGTGCTTCCTAGATTCCAAACCCACTTTTCTTCTTCTGTACTGTGCTATGTCTTGCACATAGTAGGATCCCAATAAATTCATCGGGTTGATGCTTATGCCCGTGTCCCCTCCTTCTTCTTTTTCAACCTCCCTCTTTCAGCTTCCCCTGCCAGTTGCAGATGTAGTGATCTGTGAAGAGTGACTTCTGTTGGCCATTCAACAGAGTGCCCTCAGAACTATGAACATATGACATCCTGCTAAGGGTAAAATATGAGTCAGCCATTTAAGCCAGGCACTTTATTGACTTGTGACACATTCTAATTTTATTTTGTTACCACTTATTTTCTTTTTCTCATTACATTTGGCTGGAATGGCAAGCAAGTGTCTACTAAAGGTTGATTTCTGTGGAGAAAGTAATGGTATTTGATGGAAAGGACAGAAAATTCATTTCTCACCCACCCTGGGGAATGTGAAATTAATAGCAAGATCCTGGGGAATGCCAAGGAGGGAAGACCAGGGCGATATACTGTGTCCTTGATTCTGCTGGTTCCCTCTGCTCTTCCAGGAAGAGGTTTCTGCTCTTCTGAGTTTTGTTCTGCCACAAAGGTGCTATGGAAAATGCAATTATAAATTATATGCAATATCACTTAGGAGGTAGAGATTAATTAAGCAATTTGGGGAGTAGTTTACAGGCCCAGCATTCTAATCTCTCCACAACTTAATGCTTTATAGATAGTAATAAAAGCAAAGAGGGCCATGAATGTCTCTCTCCATCTCGTCTCTCAGTCCCTTCAATCTCTGTACAATTTCCAGGTCACTCTGTGAGAGTCTAAGTAGGCATAAAGATACCCTAGATTCATTTGTAACTTTCCCACTGTTGGTTGAATGTCTTTGAGCAATTCATTTAAACTTTGTGAGCTTCAGTGTCCTCGTGTGTAGAGCAGGGATACTGTGTGCACTTCTATTGACAATGAAGTTTGGTAATATTTGTAAATTACCTAATGTATTTAGTATATGTTAACTGTATTTTTGCCTCAAATTCAAAATGTCCAAAATCTTCTCTAACTTAGACATTTCTGATGAACGAAAAACTGGATATTTTAAAAAATATATTTTATTTATATATTTGAGATAGAGAGAGAGAGAATAGGGGGAGGGGCAGAGGGAGAGGGAAGGAGAGAATCTCAAGCACACTCTCCACTGAGTGCAGAGCCCGACTCAGGGCTGGATCTGAGGACCTTGAGATCACGACCTGAGCTGAAATCAAGAGTCAGAAACTTAACCAACTAAGCCACCCAGGCATGCCTGAGGGTTTTTTTTGTTTTGTTTTGTTTTGTTGATTGTTTGTTTTATATGTTAACTTCAGCGTCACCATATTGCTTGATTTAAGCCACATCTATCCAGATTTCATCAGAAGGTAACAATTGTCCATCTATTATTCCTGCAGTTAGCCAATTAGACACTATTGCATACATAACTGTCTAGTAATGCAGTGGTTTTGCTAAATTCCACAATGTTGGAATAATTTTGCCAGTGTTCTGATTCTGGCTAGAAGAAGAGGAACCATAGACTTCCCATGGAGGGGGCTTTTGTTGGAATCTAGATACCACCGCTAATGGGCCAGAACGTAGGGAAAAAAACCACCAAGACCCCGAAATAATTGTTTAGAAATTTCCCATCTGTAACCTACGTCTGTTAGAAATAATAGAGATTTATTCTGTTTGAGATCAGGTTTCCCCTAATGCAACCTTGTACACTGTTGGAGAAGATTGGTAGGCTTTGCAATTCATAACAGTGATCTTCTTTCTAGAGGCCCGAGGGTGTTGACAATGGAAAGTTTTTCAGGGTGACTAATGCTTTCTATGAATAAACTAGATCCTTGAGTTGTCCTCTGATGGCCTGAAATCTTAACCAAGACCTCTTTTAGGAAAATTAAGGTTTTCTTAGGGCCCAAGTGGAAACCTTGCTCTCAAAGACAGAATTGAGATCCAGATTCAGTTAAAATATATTGGGAGCCTTCTACTCACTGAGTACCTTCCTTGGGGCTTTCCCATCCCTCCTGTCATGGGGACAGCGCTGATTATCTCCCCTCATCAGATGGTTATATTGCTGTGTCACTCCCTCCACAAACTGAGACCTACGCCCTTTCTTCTTTGGTTGACATTCATTTTCTACTTCTTTGAAAAAGCACAGATAATTTTTGCCATCCCAGGCCTCAGCAGGGAAAGGTCAAGTCATTCCTGTTCAAACACCATTTTCACCAATGAAGTCACTTGAGTCAGGGCTTCTCAGGTAAGACAACGCGGGAGGTGATACTCCAGGAAGCGTTTTTTGAGACAGAATGGGAATTCACAGTGAAGACTATACATTTGGCTTCTTCGTCCCTTTTTACATAACGTGAAATAGCCTTTTAACTATGTAAAAGGGAGAAAAGTGAAAGAAAGCCTGGGATCTAGCCTCTGTTGTGATTTCAGTGGAGAGGAGAGCACGGGGAGCTTACTGCCCTACCGGTTTAGCAGAAACACTGGAAGTCTGTCTGTCAACCAGGGCATCCTTTCTTGTCTTGGCTTGTTTTGGAGCTAGGAAGAGAGCTGATAGTCTTCACCCTGTCTAATTTATGTAGCTTCAGAAAGAAAGGTTGTCAGGTTCCACATGATGAAGAAAGAGGGAAAAAAGCAAATGAGACTGGGGACATGTCTAAACTCTCCGGCAGCATTGTCGCCCTGCTCATCAGGTAGGAAGAAAAACAGATTAAAGCATGTTCTTTGTTTCCAAATTCCAGGCTTGCAAAGGATGTATTATGATACTCATTTCAAAATATGGTTACATCTTGAAAGCATTTTTGTTAGATAGGCATATTATCTTTAACAATGAAGCAAGGGGGAAAAAAAGGTTGGTGCATTACAGTAGACTCTTAAAATACCTTAGCAGATCTAACTTTATATATATGTATATATATATATATATATATATCTTTTTACATTAGCATTCAAAACTCCTTGGCAGGAACAATAGGAACAGTTCAAAGTTCAACTCATAATCATAAGCAGACTTCTCCCCCTCTGCGCACCCCCCAACCCCGCTTCGGTTATTGTGAGTGTATTTGGAGAGGGTGGAGAGAAGGGAAAGAGGTCAAATTCAAACGCCTTCCCCCCCACCCTTTCAGGATGAGCTCTAATTTCATAATAGGATAGTTTTATTCAGAGTTAACTACTTTGGGTTCAGAATGATAATCGTAGAAAATATAAAGTAACGTTTTAAAAGCTCCGGCTGTGAAAGAAAAGGAATAGCGCAGCTTAGTAAAAGCATATGTTGCTAGTGGGACCTCACAACCACATTCAAATCACGCTCTTGCCAAATCACGTTATGTTTCTAAAGCTCCTTATTTGAATTTCCCAAGCGGGGTTCATATGGCATGTTCTGTGTTTTTGCTATACGGTATTGAAGGAGGTCCTTAGAAATCTTTCCCCGAAAGAACCCATTTTTTTTTCTTTTCTAAATAAAAGTCCTAATTAAGCCTAGTTTACATTTATGGAAGACAGGACTTCACTGACAACAACGGAAAATAAAAATCTGCTCTTGGCACCATTCGGGGTTCCGACGATGGCCCGAGGAGCCGAGGAGCAGAGCCTGCTGCCAGGGGGGTGTGCCGCCCCTTGCTGGGCTTCTGTGGGAGTTAGGGCCCATCGCCGCCTGCCTTCCCGGACCTGGAGACCCCAGCCAAGCCAGTCCCAGTTGCAAAGAAAGACTGTTAAAACCACCCCGGGCCAGTGTATTCTTTACTTCAAAAGATTCAAAATAAAAAGTCACAGACTCCGAGATTCTGTTACCTGTTTTTGGAATGCATTTCAGTGTTTTACAAAATCTGGAGTCAGGAATTCACCCTGAAGTCCCCAGTTAATGCCTAATGTTTGCTCTCACATTTCTCTGTAGCCTACTGTTCTGTTTAGAAAGCCTGATTGTCTTTGCTTCTTTTTAGGCTCTGCTTAATCATTGTTTATGATTTTGATAGTTCTGCCCTGGCACCTCTGAGTTCTTTATAACTCAATTATCATATCTAGCCTTACAATGAATAAAATGATTATCCTGCCCCAGCCCCCAGGCTTTGGCTGTTGGCGTGTATTAAAGCTTTAACTATTATGACATGAGATCTTTGAGTAACTTTGTAAAATACAGAGCATAGCCAGACAGAAATAGTCCTGTTGAGGCCACATTCCCCAATGGGTGCTGCTGAACGCTTGTGTTCTCCAGTTGTGACTGCCCGTCGTCATATAGGTCTGTCCAGCCTAAATATCTATCTCCTGAAATAACCGAGTCATATCTCAGCATTTTGTTCAGAAAACAAAAGGATCCATCAAGAACAGAATTATGGATGACAAGAAATATGGTTTACTGAAATAAAATTCTGCATAGCACATTGCAAATTCTATCCTTTGAGGTTCTGATATTTATTTCTAATGTTTCCCTCCTGCCAACTTCCCCCTCTCTATCCCTGTTTCACTTTGTCACCTCTGAACTAGGAATTTTTTTTGAAACTTTTGCACAAGGTAAGAGGATAGTTTTGTTCTTTCTCATCCAGATGTCTCTTCTTCTTTTAGGATATGCTGATCTTCTAAGTGCTTTACCTGGTTCACGTTCTCTGCTTATGTCCACTGGGTTTTCATATTTAGTTCAAACTTCACTTAAAATAGAAACTTTCTTTTTTCCTGACAAGCAGCATAATATTGTGGGCATGAGCACAGATGGTCCAGATCCAAATCTTGGTTCTGTGATTTGGGGCAGTTTACTTAACTTTTCTGCAAAATGAGGATAGAAATTCTCCCGAATACCTACTACTGTTGAGAACATTGAAGGCGTTAGTATGTCGCAAGCAGTCAGAAATGTGCATGGCCACAGATCTCTCTCTTGAATCATACTGATTATTATTATTATTCAGCTGTATCACTCTGTGAAATGGCTTCGTTTTCAGTCTGCAGAGCCTGCAGTTATTTGTCTCTCTCTAAGGCAAGTGCTCTGCTCTCCTTCTTTTGGTTCTGTTCAAAGTAGAGTCTTGCCCAAGGTCTAGTATTGACAGAAGATGGTTACTTGGTTCCTTTGTTGGGAAAAGTAATGTCCAGTATAAGGGGAACTCCTTCTCCCTAGTGAGAAATGACACCAAGGCTATGTTTCTTCGAATAAACATTTTTCCAGGAATTGTGGCTGTATCCCTCTCCCCTGGGATGGGCTATACTTGAACAAAACAATTCGCATATGTGCAAATGCATTTACTCCAACAACTCAATTCCTGAGCCTTTGCTTTATAATTGTCCATTCTTCTGTATTTGTCATTTTAAGGTTCAAATATGATTTCTGTATCCCTTTTATTGTCACTGGAAATATAAAGAGAATGTTCTCCATTGCTTTTTTTTTTTTTTTTTTTTTTTTTTAGAAAGAGAGAGAGAGAAAGTACATGGGCTAGGGAGGAGGGGCAGAGGGAGAGGCACAGAGAGAGAGTCTTAAGCAGGCTCCACTCCCAGTGTGGAGGAGCCCAACGTGGGGCTTGATCTCACCACCCTGAGATCATGACCTGAGCTGAAATCAACAGTCAGACACTTAACTGACTGAGCCACCCAGGCGCCCCTTGGATTATCAACTTTAAAAAAATGATGGAAAGTGTCTGGCTGAGAATCAGCCCCTGCAGAACTCTGTGTGACAGCCCTGTGGACTCTCACCAATAATGTGCATTCTAAGCAGGGCAATATGAAGTTCCAATTAGTATATCATTAAGAGTAAAATCTGTTAAGTTACTGGTAGAGTGTCTAGCATCTCCAAGTTGATGTTACCACAGGCAAATACCCAATAATCTTTGATTCTGCTACGTCTGCAAAACTGTCAGGATACGATGGAAGAGAAATAGAGTCCTCTGAAGGAAATCAATTAGAAAATATGCATTCATCTTCCTCACAAAATAATATTTTACGTAGTAGCCTGCCATCTTCCAGTTGCTTACAAATGCGTTTTTCTGCTATATTTTAATAGAGAAGCATTATACGCTGAAGACGAAGAGAATGGCCTCTGAGTCAGAGTGCTTGGGTGTGCATGCTGGCTCCTCCACTCACCAGCTTTGAGTGTTCATGCAGGTTACTTAACCTCCCTGGCCTCACTTTCCTCATCTGTAAAATGAGGATGATAACAGTCGCTACCCCATACAGTTGTTGTGAGGATAGTTGTGCTTGCTATATAGAACCGTCAGGGGAGCGATAGCTATTATTAAAAGATGAAAGGACAATCGTGCTTCATTTGTATAACACCTAATTTGTCCATTAGTCTTGAAAACATTAAACCATTGCTGTCAAACTTCTCTTTCTCATACCTCCTTTTACCAGATAGCAGAAGGCAAATAAAATCCTGGGACGTTGCCTTTTCATTGCCACCGGTTGAGAAGAAAGTGACTGGGGAAAAACAAAACTCTAGCATGCTTTTACCCTGCCTAGCTGAGACCACTTAATAAATCACTTAACTATCACATAAAAAAACAAACCTAAAGAAATATACAAGGAGCAGTGATTCGTGAAAAATAAAATACTGTGGCATATTTTTACCCTGCTGTGCTGAAACAATTCAATAAACCTCTTAGCTAGCACCTAAAAGTTGGCCAAATGCACTTGGGTATATCAGTAAAAAATAAGGATCAACATAAAACATAAACATAGGGGGTCAGTATAAAGAATTAAAGACAAATACTGAGCCTGTAATAGAATATGACAAAATCATACTGGTGGTACAAGGATGATAAAAATATGGGAAATACTTAAAATGCAAATAATGAAAGAATTTCTCCCACGATGCCTACAATGACACCTGGGTTACTTTCCTAAAACTTTCAAAGTTCTGTTGAAAGTGGAGACATCATCTGGGGGTGAGGGAGAGGAGTTTCCCTTTTACTGGTTGCCAGTTACGATCACGGATTCATTTATCAGAGTACTGGAGAACTGGCTGCCGTGGGGTTGCGTGTGAGTGGACAAAGTCTGGTGCTGGAGGCCCCGTCTGGCAAGTGGTGACTTAACGTGTGCCAGGGAGGCCACCAAACATTGACGAGTCAGGTGGATTCCGGAGGCAAAGAAAATGCCCTCAGCGAAGACAATTCCATAGCTTTTGTCTCTGCTTGTTCTTACTTAGACTGTCATTTCTGGCCTTCCTTCCCCTTCTTTATGGCCCCTCACACCCCGACAAAGTTCTTGCTTAATTTTAAAGCCCTGACTTACTGGCTGCTGCCGAGGAATGACCTTCCCCATTTGACCAGTGTTAAAGAGGCCTATGGCAATGATGCTTTTGTATATACTCAGAGACTGCTCTTTGGGAGTTAGAAGTCAACATACAGAAGAATTAAAAGCACAATTTTAATTTTAAGAGAAAACTGTATGCAGAGGTGTGTTGGGTGACTGTTTCTGCAAGAAGCCTGTTTTGAGAGAAAGCCTGGGTTTTCTTCTAGACAGAGCTGAGTTCAAGTCTCTTCTATATCATGTTCTAGGAAGTTGACCTTGCTCACATTATGTAACCTCTGAGCATCCGTGTACTCACGTGCTATCTTGGGATAATGCTGCTCCTTTGGCTGTTATAAGTTACAGCGAGACAGCAGACATAGGACAGCCTGCCCAGTGCCTGCAGCATGGCTTACGTTCAAGGAACATCAGTGACCTTCCCTGCTACCTTTATTAAAAAAATCATTATAATCAGGGAAGAAATACAGGAGAAAAAAAAATATTTGGCATCACCACTATAGCTATAACTATATAAATATATAATAAACATGGGAGGTAAACATATATGTCTATTTCCCCATGTTTTTTTTTATGTTGATCCCTATTTTTTACTGATATGCCCAAGTGTATTTGTCTGATTTTTAGGTGATAGATAAGTGGCTTACTGGATTGCTTCAGCTCAGCAGGGTAAAAATATGCCACAGTATTTTATTTTTCACAAATCACTGCTTCTTGTGTTCTGTCAAAGCTCCTAATCTGGTGGACAGATTATGGAATCAAATTTTAGGCAGATTTCAAAACCTCTCCCGTGTGTGTGTTTACATGTGTATGCATGCATGCATACATGTGTGTCTATGTATATGTGTGTATGTAACCTCAAATGTAAACAATCAGATATGCAACAAAAATGGTAAATACTGAGAGTAATGAGAGAACAATCTGCCTAAATTCCTATCAATTGAGAAAAAAAAAATTCAGGCAGCTCCAGGATTTCAGAAATAAAACCAAATCAAACAATCAAGGGCATAAGAACACAAAAACATATATGCAGATTTTGTTCCCAAGGAGAACAGTTCCCATTTTCCTCTTGATCTATACCTTTTGAAAACTGTGTTGCCTCTAAGAGTGGAAGGATATTTAGTAACTTTCTAGGATTACACCTCCCTGAAATTTTGTCAAAAGGTCTTTTTCCTTTTTAAGTCTGCCCGGCAAATCTACTCTTTCTCTTCCCCTTCCTTCCTCCCAAATCCTCAGTGACTCTGACAGCTGCAATCTCTTCCTCCCACTCCCCCCTTGGATGTGGAGCTGGGTTGCCATTGGAGACCTCCCCAGCTCCCAGGCGCTAGCTCCGGCCAAGAACTGAGGTGGTGGACGGAAAGTAGCAGAAAGTAGTCAATAATTAGAAAAACAGATTTTTCAGCCAAACCCAGTAACCAGAGCTTGGAATTTCATATCTGAGATATTGGTTTCGCTAATTAATTAGCACAAAAATAATGGTCTGTGGGGGAACGTAGCTTTAGAAACTTTTGGCCAGGACTGCTACAAATGAACAATATGCACAGGAAAATGTTAATAGTTGAGGAGGAGAAAGGCATTTTAACAGAGTTTTATAGAATGTGGTTTAGGGTCCTCAGGGCAAACATATGCATTACACATCTAACCCCACACTGAGAAAATAATCCCCAATGTTGGTTCCTCTGCTAGTCCTATTAAAAATTCCCCGAAACGTAAAAGCTGCCAATTTTAGACTAAGAATAAATGGCTCGTGGTTCCTTCTGCAACGGCATCCAAGATTCATGCTCTCAGCGCTGCGCACGAATCGCGGGGGGAGGAAGGGCTCTGGTTCCTGGGTTTCCAGAAAAGGCCAGTGGGTTGACCCAATCCCGTTTCCTCCAGACCGGGCACCCAGAGGCCACTTCGTGTCAGAGCTGGTTGGAGGGAGGATTTCACACCGAAGGAGGCCAGCACTGTGTTTGCTTTTTGTATGATGTCGGAGGTGGGGCTTGGGACTCATGATGATGGAACCTCCAGGCGCCCTGCATCCTGTCGAGGTGCCCTCGCCTGGAACGTCCTGCCCGCAAGGGGAGCCAGGGGGCCTGGGCCAGGCCGCAAGGTGGGCCATTTCTGCAGACCACTCTCCTGCACGTTAGTGGGGCTACTCGGGTGAGTGGATGGCCTGCTCTGGCCGTGAGTATCCCGCTCATTTCCTAGTTATGAAGTGTGATGCGGAAGGATGTGGGGCGGTGATGTTAGTGACTGGAGGCACAGACCAATTCAGAATTGGTTCCCATCAAAATGTTCTTTATTGGGATCCCTGGGTGGCGCAGAGGTTTAGCGCCTGCCTTTGGCCCAGGGCGCGATCCTGGAGACCCGGGATCGAATCCCACATCGGGATCCTGGTGCATGGAGCCTGCTTCTCCCTCTGCCTGTGTCTCTGCCTCTCTCTCTCTCTCTCTCTGTGACTATCATAAATAAATAAAAATTAAAAAAAAAAAAAACACTTTACAAAATGTTCTTTATTGACTGGAAAAAAAGGAAACAAAAACAAAAAACAAAACGAAACAAAACCCCTTTTGGTTCTGAGATCAGAAAACCAAAGTTGGAACCTCAGCTGTCAGCTGGGTGATCTCAGATAACTCCTCTAGCTTTCCTGGGTCGGAAGTTGCCCCCCCATAGAATGGAACCACCAAGCCCTGCCCAGACTTGCATGGAAGCGAGGACCAAGAGGGGCACCGCTCCAAAATGCTATGCAAATATAAGCCGTTATTGTTTGCGGGTTAAGATACGCAGATGCAGGGGGATCCCTGGGTGGCGCAGCCGTTTAGCGCCTGCCTTTGGCCCAGGGTGCAATCCTGGAGACCAGGGATCGAATCCCACGTCGGGCTCCCGGTGCATGGAGCCTGCTTCTCCCTCTGTCTATGTCTTTGCCTCTCTCTCTCACTGTGTGCCTATCATAAATAAATAAAAATTAAAAAAAAAAAAAGATACACAGATGTAGATGTGTAACGGTGGTGGTTGGAGGCGCCCTCGGCCCCTTTGAGATTCTCGGCGACAGCTCTCATTCGAATTCCCATGTGACTTCTGGTGCCCTGCAGGCGGGATTTCACACCTGTCCTATGCTGAACTAGGTTTCACCAGTTACACAATTCTGAACTAGGTGGTAGTAATTATGTGCCTACCAGAGATGGGGAAACCACAAGAGCAAGCCGAGTCTGGTGTTCACTTCCTATTAATTCTTCATCCTCTTACTCACACTTATGGCCCAAAGGTTTACTCATCTCTTAGCACTCTAATGTCTTCCAGAATAATGCCTCCTTCATTCGTGGGGACCATGATCTATAAGGCACTGATAGGTAAGCGTCTGTTATTTCTCTAGGCTCTTAGGGGGTTTCTGAGTGTGATCTCCAGGCAATATGTCCAGATCCTCTTAAGGCCTCTGTTCTCAGGAGCAAGAACATTTAGACAAGTTCTTGAAGTTCTTAGGTTTGGAATTTGACGTCCAAGGAGAACTGGATGCTTTGTTTTGGGCTACCCCCAAGCCTGCGTGTTACTGCGCACAATGATATGTGTAGAGAGGATTGGCCTACATTTCCGAGAATAAACATTATGCACATGTATAGACCATTTCTTTAGGCACTTTTTTTTTTTTTTTTTTTTTTAGAACGTTCTTTGAGAGGCCATGGTACAAATGCTACCTGGTCTTTTTACCGACTTGAAATTAGTCATTGCAAGTTTCATTTCATGATGACCCTATTCTAATTCAAATTCCCTGCATGTGACAGTGTCCCTTTTTATTTCTAAGCCTGGCCTATTTTCTACCTTTGCCCCCTTTTATGTGTGGCAGAGGAAAGTGTAATTCTGTTGCATATCATACGATGACAACTTTGACTCCACATCCTTGGAATTTTGCCTGGTAAGGGGCTGATATTAGGTCACATGTACACTGAACTCTGCAATGAGAAGTAAGGCAGGGGAGATCTGTTCCATAAAAGCACTTCTTTTTTTCCAGCGAATTCCCCAGTCGAGTATTGTTCTAAGTAACTAAGGATCTGATTCTCAACAATTAAATCTGCTGTCACATTTTATTTATAATGGCAGTTCAAGATTGGGCTAGTAACTATAAGGTCTCAATTTTTTTTGGCAGCTGCAAGGCTGAGGGAATGGAATGGGTGTTGTGCAGTTGTGTTAGTACTGGTCTCCTTCAACAACTATGGATTTGGAGTGTGTTTGTTTTAAGGCTGGGAGTCAAGCGACTGTGATATGGTTCAAGGAGGCAGGGACATTCTTGGTGAATGTTATGTTAGACCTCTGTAAAAACAACTGGGGGGAAGGGGCTTTGTATGTGAGGTGAGAGGATATAATGAGCAGAAAATGGGGGTACTTGAGGTAAAACTGTCTGTATCATTGGATCTCCTTACACTGATCTAGCCCATATATTATTCTGTATTTGTATTGGGAGGAGCCTTATGATAGAAAATGGAAAATGGTGGCATCAGATAAGGCTGGACAGGGAGAAATGAAATGTAGTCGTGGCAGAAAAAGACCTTTATTCTTGGCCTGTGACAAACACAATATAAGGCAAAGGAGACTGGTGCAGTTTCATGGGTACATCCAATAACAAAATGATGCAATAGACTTTTGACATAGCTGCAATCTTTCCCTTCTGTTCCAAATTGCAAATGAGCTAGTCTTGAGGGAATGTTATTATGAGAAACAGATAAAAAGGTTTAGTCACCATCACCTGAGAAGGGTTAAGGGTACAAAAATATATCCATGCAATAGTTTCCCAACTTAGTCTTGTAGTCATTTGGGAAACTTCTTTAAAAAATTTATACAGATATGTATATAATTTCTCCATCTTACACTAAGGGATTTCTGATTTGATGGATCTGATAGGGGGCCCATGATTTCATTAAGCTGTTTAGCTGACTGTAATAATAAATAATCTTTGAGAACCAATTTTCTAATTAAGGTGAAGACTCTTAAACTGGGGCTCAGGACACCTGGTGTCTACCGCCAGATTTACCCAATTAGAATCAATTCAGCTTTCCATGGTAATAACAAAATGGGTTCTTTTTCTCACAGGGCATTTTGTAAAGCTCATTCCATGTATCATAGATGTAAAATATTGGTCATATGAACATGTAACTTTTTAACTACTCTTGTACCTACAGGTTTAAGAGATTATTTCAAAATTTTAAAGATATTTCTAATTGAAATATCTTAGAAAATCTCCCAACACAACAAAAAAAATAAGAAAAAGAAATACATAGTCTGTTTTAGACAAAACTAGACAAGCAATGTCTGCAACCTGGAACAGGGTGTTTTAAAAATCTCTGGGGAATTAAAATAGTAAGTTAACTATCTTGGAATTAAAATAAAAAACATATAATAGGTTCAATTTTAAAAACCCTCTAAAATATTTGGATGATGTTATCCAGAAAATAAAACAAAACAAATAGACAAATAGATGGGCAATAAGAAAAAAGGGGAAGGAAATTATAGAATAAATATAATAGAAAATATGAAAAAAGAACACAAAAATATGAAAGAGGAATATGATCAAGGAAGAAAAGCAAAACCAAAAGGCAAACATCTCAAATTGCAAGGGCCCATGAAGTACCCATGTCATCACACATTTGAAACAAAACCACCTAAAAATTTCCAAATAGAAAATAAAGACAGATTCACACATAACAGGGATCAGATATCAGAATACCACAATGCTGGTAGACTTCCTAACAGCTCTGTTGGGAGATAGAGGAAAATGGTGCCTTTAAAATTTTAAAGTAAGTGATCTTCAGTCTATAATTTTCTGTCCTTAAAAACTACAAATCAAAGGTAATGGAAGATTAGTGGTGTTTTCAGACAGGCAAAGCCTCAAACATTTTCACTACGATATTCTCTTTCTCAGTAAGTTACTGGAGGGAGTTTTCCATTAAAAGAAGACTAAATAAGGAAAGAAAAAGATACCAAAACTAGGATCCAGTACAGATTAGAAAGAAAGGAAATTGGCCAAGGAAAGTTCCAAAGTAAGAGAAGTGAAAGTCTAAAGAGGTTGGAGGAGATAGATGGAGAATTATCTACATTAAAGTAGGATTATCTACATTAAAAAATAATAAAAATGATAAATTATCTGATGGACTTGATCATGTACAAAATTAAGGGACATATTCTAAAGATTGCAGTAGGTGAGGGGACACTTAATGAGGGATAGGTAAATAGAATGTTTTTTAAATGAGGTACTTACTAACCCCAAGGAAAACAAAGAGCTTGTATAAGAAAAGATGTGTAATCATAGTCTACTATTTGATTGAGTACTGAACAATTATCACAATATCTAATAGTGAAAAGACTATGATTAGCTATATGGGGGAGGGAAAGGAGAGAGTGTAAGAAAGCTAAAATTTTCATTTATTGAAATACAACGAATAAAGTCTAAATCTGATGAACCAATATATGTGAGTAAATGCATGTGTTTCTAGGAAAACTGAGATAGTTTTTAAAGAGATAACTTTTATAAAAGTTAAAAATGGTTACATCTGAGGAGGAGAAAATGGAAGAAAGAGAATAGAGGGGATTTTTTACATGCCTTTTAGCATAATTTGACTTTTTATTTCTTATTATTTAAGTTTTTTAAGATTTGTATTCATTTATTTGAGACAGAGAGAAATGGCGGGAGGAGAGAGAAGCAGACTCCCTGCTGAGTAGGGAGCCCACTGTGGGCTTGATTCAGGACCCTGAGATCATGACCTGAACCTATGGTAGATGCCTCACTGACTGAGCCACCCATGCATCCCTGACTTTTTAAATTGTATGTATTCTTCTCCTAAAAAAAAATTCACAATTTCAAAACTAAATATCAATTAGGGTTGAAAAAGATTTAAAAAAAGATCAAGGAATTCACTCATTTCCAGCCTACTGCTCAATTTGCCACAGGTCAGATATTGCTATAGAATTCCTCTTCTCTCCTCTACCCTCTGTAAGACCCATCCAAGGTGTGGAGGCTCCAGGCTTACTGCACGCTCCCATTGCCCAAAGGAAATGAGTTTGCTCAGCTGATTTGCTCCATAGCAGTGGTCACAAACCTTATATACTTTGGAATTGCCATCTCAAAATGCAGACCTCCAGCAGATTCAGTTGAGAGATTCTGATTCAAGAGGTCTGGGATATATTGATGAATTGATCTGAGCAAGTATGTGACATAAACTTGGTAGAGGCAATCAAGAGACTCACTTAATGAAAACTTGTATCAAGGTATTGGAATTCAAAATGTTAATATATTGAGAAACACATTCATTCATTCACTCATCTAATACTTATTTGAGCTCATTCTCCTTTCAGACAATAAACTAGATGTTGATTAAATGATGCATACTCTCAAGAGATTCATATTTTAGCCATTTGACAGAGAAATGACAGGGCAAAACCTATTTCCTATGACTGGATCCTAGAGGTCACTTTGGAAGACATACATGAACAGATAGAACCATTCACATAATAAACTGCCTCAGCCTAAAGTCAGCTTTGAAATTAGTCACAGCATTCTTTATCATGAGGCACTGACTTGGGAATCAGACAGACCTGGTTTGAACCTCGATCTTTCCTTTCCAAGCATACCACAAAACTTTATGGACATCTGGCAGTTGGATACAGTAACAGCTTATCCTATAAGTTTAAATTATTTGAAGCATATAGAATGTTGACTAGAGTGTCAGGTGCAGAGTAGGTCCTCAACAGGGTCAATGCCCTTTAATTTCCCACTCTACTTTCCACTTGGATCAAGTAGTTCTCTTTGTAGCCTGATGGGCAGTACACTGAGGTGTCACAAACACCCACTACTGGGGCATCTGGGTGGCTCAGTGGGTTAAGTGTTCGACTCTTGATTTTGGCTCAGGTCATGATCTCAGGATCCTGAGACAGAGCCCAGTGTTGGGCTCCACACTCATTGGGGAGGCTGCTTGGGATTCTCTCTCTTCCTTTCCCCTGCATGTGCATACACACATGCTTTCACACGCATGCTCTCTCTCTCAAAAAAAAAAAAAAAAAAACACCTAATATTATTTAAGTCCCCAGTCCTGACTCATGTTTTGGGCATGTATGTTTGCTACATTGGCAGGTTATTTCACCATGCTGAGGTACAAATTCTTCACTTTTAACATGGGGATAATTAGGGTCATTCTGAGAGTTTGAGACAAAGCATTTAAGGAACATAATAGGGGCACCTGGGTGACCCAGTGGCTGAGCATCTGCCTTTGACTCAGGTCGTGATCCCAGGGTCCTGGGATTGAGTCTCCCCTCAGGCTCCTTGCAGGGAACCTTCGTCTCCCTCTGCTTATCTCTGCCTCTCTCTGTGTCTCTCATGAATAAATAAATAAATAAAAATTTAAAAAAAATAAATGAAAATAAAGAACCTAATAAAGTCACATGTACTTAAGAAATGTCAGAACTGCAGCCCCTGGGTGGGTCAGTTGGTTGAGTTCCCGACTCATGATTTTGCCTCAGGTCATGATCTTGGGGTTGTGGTGTTGAGCCTCATATTGGGCTCCATGCTCCATGGGGTGTCTGCTTGAGATTCTCTTTCCCTCTTTCTCTCTGCTAACTGCTGCCCTCTCTTTCTCTCAATCTCTCTTTCTCTCCCTTTCTAGAATAAATGAATAAATCTTTAAAAAGAAGAAGAAGGAGAAAGAAGAAGAAGAAGAAGAAAAAGAGGAAAAAGAAATGTCAGGACTAATTATTACATGTATTCTTTGACTCAGGGAGGGAACTTAGGGTGTGTGTTTGTGTGTGTGTGGAAAAGCACACACTCACAAAGACAAATGATACTTTAGGACATCTCTGAAACTCAGAGCCCTACAGAGTGAGACTCAGGGCATGGTGAAAAGCAGAACTCAGTCTTTAGGATTCAAGGTCAGGATACCGCATTCAAGGATCATTCCTCACTTTGCCATGAGTGGCCTCTCCCTTTTGCCTTCATAGAGGCAGTCATTCATTTTGGAGATCCAGAGCTAGACTGATGATTTCAGCTTTGTTATTAGGCTAAATGCTGCTAAGAATGTAACTGAAAGACAGAGTTTCAGGCCAAAGAAGGTTACAGCCCAATCCTTTCATATTTAAGTGGGAAGTTTGAACAAGGATAACATTTTCTGACTGCATTCCAGGGTTGGATAAAAGCTGTTGAAATAGGAAATGACATGGAAATTTGTAGCGAGCCGCCAAAAAAGGAAAACCAGACTGTATTACTGTACCTGAGAGGGGAAGTGGGTGTGGTGAGTTGGCCCCACACCATTTTCCTGGGCTCTGGCCTCCTCAAGGAGGGAGCTGGTACCCACCAGTAAATTCCGTGAAGAGGGAGGGCAGGATGCTCTGGGAGCCAGCGTGTGCAGTGTAAATGGTCCTGAACTCAAGGCTTGAGAGGATGTGGGAGCAAACCCTGTGCCTAGAGCTGAAGGATTATTCCCTCTCCTCAAACACACAGACACGTGCTCCTAGTACAGACACCAGTTTTGGCTGAGGCTGTCTGCTGCTTGGGAGGTGTCTTTGGCTCTGGAAATCTCTCAGGGGGCCAAGGTGGGCCTCAGATGAGAGAAGCAGGGATTTGGGCTGCTTCAGGCTGGCTCCAGCCTCAACACTGAGGCCAGCTGAAGAAACTTTCCAGTTTCCTTCCAGATCCATTGAGTCCAGTATTGTATATACTGTATCACAGGATCAGTCTTACCAAGGGAGGGAAGGAAGCCATATTCAATAGAAAAGACTAGCTACATGCAGGTTGTGTAAAGAAGATACATATTCTCTCTTAGTGGAAAGAGTTTGGAGTTTGTAAACTCAGGTAAGGACTCCTAACCTGCAAATCACTGTGGCCTGGGGTATAACACCTAACTGACCCGAACTTCATTGAGTTTCCTCTGAAAATGGTGGCTACTGATCCCTCTCTTACAAATTACCCTGAATGGAATATCCAATGCAAATTCATTACTAATGAGCCTGGCATGTGAATGAGTGTGCTTGGATGACAGTGCATTAAAGTGGATAGTATAATAGTAATTGGGTCCTTTTTCTATTATGTTTTTCCAACATCGCTAACAATATTAAGTTATAGGAATGATGTTAAAGTCAGAGGGGTTCACGAAGGTGAGCAGCCTGAAGGTATAAGGAGCGAGCAAGAGGAGCAAAGCAATTGGTTTTAAACTTCTGACCTCTTACAGCTTCACCACTAGAAGCCAGGGTTGTGTTTTACTCATTTTTGTCTCTTGAGTAGCTGGCACGGAACAGCCCAGGCTTAGTAGAGAGTGAGTAAATGTTCACTGAGTTACAGAATGAACAAAAAAGGAAGTCTTATTTGATATGTACTTCTTGTTACTAATACATGGGCTCCGTCGCATTTCATGTCATGTGAACAGAAGTATAATCAATCATAGTTCAGTGTTAGAATATGTGAAAAATGAAGACTTGAGTGATGAATTGTTTGGAATAAGAACTCTCAGGCCTGGATGCCAGCTTAGGATCCCAGCTGTGCATGTCCTTGGGCAATGCATTTGACCTTGCTGTGTGCTGTAGCTCCCTCAGCTATATCCCGGGGGATGGGGGGTGGGGGGTAACTTTGGCACTTAACCTTCCAGGTCTTTGGGAGGAATAAAGGTATTACTCTCTGTATTGCATAAAACAGTGTCTGATGTGTAGCAAGTGCTAAATAAATGCTAGTGGTTGTTATTTTAAACTTTAGCGTATGGCATTCTGTATAATATTTACCCATAATAACACCTAGACATTTTTCCAGCTATTATTCTTAAAAATTTTAAAGCTATCAGTCAACGGAATAAATTTCCCAGTAAAAACTTAAGTATAAATTAATGAGTAGCTTTAAAACAGCTACATTTGTAGCTTTGTTACACATTCATGAAGCTAACTTGAAAATGATTGCCAGCCCCTGGTTATCAGAGAAAATTCAATTCCAAAATAAAATCATCTTATTTTTCCCCACCACAGAGTATAATGATAGTCTTTTTTTCCCCCCATTTTTCATCCAGTTTGATTGCAGTCTTCTGGAGTTTTATCTGACTCTCCTCTTGGGTGGATCCTAAGAGCTAGCCTTGAGTCATGAGTTCCAAACCAAGCTTTCCAGTTGAGTCTGTTTACAGTAATAAGACTGATAGTTTGACACTTAGAGGAAAAGGCACATGTTTGCCTTTCTTTCTATGGAGACAGAGACTCTGGGTGCTCAGTGGAAAGAAACAGTTTACAAAGACAAAGGAGTTTAAAACTGAGGTATATTTGTGACTGGGAGATAAGTTTGGGGTGACTGGAACAAATGGAAGATGAGGCCAAGATTATTTCTGAAGAGACTTTGACTCTTTATGTGACATCAGCAACACAAAGGAGAAAAGACAAATGCTCCCCTGGACACCTATTCTGGGTGGTGTTTGGAATGTAGTTGCATCTCAGTAAGAAGTGCAGTGGCTAGATCTCCTTAACCCATAACCAGGTCCATAAGCACAAACTCCAAGAATTCCCAAGAGAAAACAGGTGGGGGTGGGAGGACCACCCCAATCCAACAAGGGAAGCCCCAAGCAGCTGGGAGGAGGCGGCTTAAAGACCCCTTCAGTGAATCCTTGCCTCCCTCCTTGAGGAGAGAGCTGGTGTCCATTTTCTGATCAGTGTTGGGATGGAGACTCTTGAAGGGAAAGATATATCTTGCTCTGAGTGCAAATACTTGCCCCCTAGCTCTTTATCTTTTGGGTGCCCAAATATATACCAAGAGATTCCACCCCTAGACCTGGCTGGCTTCAAACCCAGAGTTATTAAGAAAACTCCTTGCTGTTCTTGGAAAATACTTTCTGATCTAACCACTGGTGCTTGAAATTGCATAAGTACAGATACAGTTATTAATCTTTTTAGTTTAAGAAATTTGAATATAAATCTTACAACCTAAAGATAATCCTGGAATCCTTCCACCCCACCCCCCCAGCCTCAACTAGAAAGAAGCTGTTAGTTTAATGGAAAGAAAGTGCACTGGCTTTGGAATGAAACTGACTTGGCTTTGAAACCTAGTCACACCACTAACTGGTTCTTTGTCCAATTTAATCTTTCTCAGATTCAGTTTCCTTATGTATGAAATAAAAATAGTCATACCTTCTTAAGTTTTTTGCTTGTTTGGTTTTGGTGAAGATAAGCTATTTTTACGTAGCCCAAGGATCACCCAGTAGAATGCCTGGCACATAATAACCACTCAATAAATATCATAAATAAGAGTCTTGAGATCAGGTGAAACATTTCGTGATCCCATCACTAATTTTTTTGAGAAGGTTAGATACTATGGGTCCATAATTTTTCTGTGGGGCTGTTGGAGAAAATAAACAAATTCTCCTGAATTGTTTTCCAGGTTGGCCTAGAGCCTCGGCTGGCAACCATCGCTTTCCTTGATCCTGTGCTCAGGCTGTAGCAAGTTCTTAGTGAATAGAGCAGAGGTCCTGGGCGTCATGGGCAGTGCTCCACTGACATCTTAGGCTGCATCCCTGGCTTCTCCCCAATGCTGTCAGCGGCCCACCTCCTCCATCCCACCCTCCCCCCAGTACTTTTATTTTAGAAACCTCGTTCATTGTCTTCTTGTGTCCCATCATTTCTAGTTTTCACCACTTGGCCGTTGACTCCGGCATCCGATCCATTATTTCTATGTTAATGATCCACAGAATCCTGGTAGATAGTAATTACATATTGTTAACTGTAGGGTTGTGTGACACCTGCAGTGTGTGGTGGAAAGTTCTGGGGACAGTGCTGCTCCAGCCCCTCCTGTACCTGTTTCTTAGATTTTAGATTTTAGATTTTTTACCTGGTCTTAGATTTTACTGACTTATCCAGCCTGCATTAGAAATATCAGGTCACCAGGACAAACTCCTGGAGTTCTTTCAGCAAGGGATAGTTTGCTGGAGGGAAAGGCTGGCCACAATCTGGAATGTTTTTGTTAAGTGCCTGCTTGAACTCAATATTGAATACCCTCAACTGCAGAAAGGTCGGGGTAGCTATATATCTGTCAGAAATCATTTTATTCCCCCCAGTCAGCTCCAAATCTCCTCTCTGTTTCCTGAAAAATTCTCCAAAGATATATTCATGAGAGCCCACTTTCATGGGGTGTTTTATGCCCTGGTTTACAAAATGCATTTATGTAGTTATGGAAATACCACGGGGCTTTGGATTCAGGCCTCAGTTTAAATCCTAGGTCTGCCTTAAGTAGTCACATGAACTTAAACACGCTAGCTAATTAATATTTCTGAGCATCAGTTGTCTTGTTTCAAATGGATGTGCTGTGTGGTTGAACTATTAAATGACTTAACATAAACAAGGCATCCAACAAGAAACATTAAATATTAGCTCCTTATCATCTCTTCCATAATCATTCCCTTCATTCGTTCACACCAGTTTTGTAAAATATGCATGAGTGCGTGCACACACACACACACACACATGCACAAGTTAACATGAAATAATTAAATAAAATGCCTCAGAGAACCAAAAACTCTTTCTGAAAGCCATCTTCTTCCTGGTAGAGGGCAAATGGGTCTATAAAGTATTTTCTATTGGAAAAAAGGGCATTTGCTTCCCTATCGTTTCTGGTTTTCACCACTTCACAAGTCCATTATTGGCACAAATGAAAGCAATGGCAAACAGAGACAGAGAGATTTGCAGCAGTAACAGTACACTATGCAATTTCAAGGCTGGATGTTAGGTGTTGGAAATTTAATGTAGGGGTCAGTGAAGACCTCTTACAGAAGCTGCCTTTGCCAGGCTTGTGAAGGGTCATAGGGCATTCCCTGCAGCATCCAACTGCAGGATTCAGGGTCATTACTGATGACAGTGACTGTACCATCTCAGGGGTACAATCCCCTCTACTTAAGTCTGAGAGGAAATGAGGTGGAGCCCTGTTATTTTGAAAATCTTACCTGTCCAAATTCATAGGCATATGCAAAGACATTTGCCAAAGGGATAGGATAATTTCAGAGAAATAGTCTAATATAGGAGAAACAAAGATTATGGCTCTAGCTAACTATATTTTTTCTTTTATCTCAGAGGAAAGATAAACCCTAGGTCTTTGCAAGAAGATGGCCTGCTTAGGAGTTCCCTACATTCCCAACCAGGCCCTCCTGCCTTAAGGTGTGTATACAAACTCCATGGATTTCCTTTGCAAATCTTTCTCTTTGACAACTCTAACAATTCCCTGGATATATCACCACCTCTTCCATTGCCCAAAGTCTTGCCCCTTTCTGAGTACCCTTGGCTTTAGCCAGGAACGCACTGCTTTTTGTTGCCCCTAAAGTGGGAGCAAAACAGAGAAGGAGAAGAGACTCAGTCCATGAGTGAGGGTAAACATGGATACAAATTCAAGGTTTTTTTTCAAACTTTCCAACATTGACACACTGACTCCTTTACTCGTAAGAGTTAAATATTTTCTCATAGGTAAATATTATTATTTTTCTTGAAGACAAGACCATCTAACCATGTTGGTGAAAGAATATTTCTTCTCTTATCCATGCATAGTTCCTGTTCTTTGAAACAACATTCTTCAATTTCTTTTTTGCCTGGAAGAGTAATTGTCCCTGTTGACCTTAAGTTGTCTGGTGTTATAATAATGTGGCTTGATGGTCATTCTTCCTGTCGGCCAAGGTATGGGATGAGTTTCCATTAAGTTCTTTTGATGAAAATTGTCCTTCCTGTGATGTTTGGTCCCACCCCACCCTCAATTTCCAATACAATAACTTTTGCATTGGATATAGAACCTCTTAGACAAAAAGTTCATTAGTTCCAAGGGGCCAGTATAGATCAGAAAGGGATATAAGTTTGTTGGTCAAAGGTGATTCACATATGACATAGAACCAGACAATCTACTTCTACCATTGGACTATTATATCTGTCCTATCCCAGAAAAATCATTAAGTTGATTTTGGCCAATGACCTATGGGAATCTTATTCTTACTCTCTGAAATATAAAACATAGTAACAGCACTTTTGATTGGGCAAGTCTTTATCTCATTGCAGTCCTAAGGGTATAGAAATGGGATTAAGGTGAGAATCCTTATTAAAAGCTTAGTCCTGAATTGCAAAATAAAGATACAACACTGATTGGCTCCAATTAAGGGTTTTAACAATCTTAGAAGATAGATGGGATTGATACTTAACAGCAGACTGTTACTGAATTGATGCCTTTATGACTTTTTATGTGTCCACATACATTTAAGCATGAAGTAGCTGTTTGGAAAGTCAGTGTAGCATAACAGAACAGCACCTGAATTTGGAGTCAGCTAGATCTCTGTTCAAATTCCAATCTTGCCTTTTCTAGTTACATTGGATAATTTATTCATTGAGCTCTTTTTTACATATCAACAATGAAGACAATAACACTGACAGGTTTTCATAAAGATTTAATAAAATAAGCTATACAAAGTACTTATCTCAGTGAGTGCCATGCTGAGCCCACAATAAATGGCAAGTACATCTACATTTTTTATAGGTTTTATTTATTTATTTATTTATTTATTTATTTATTTATTTATTTAATGATAGTCACAGAGAGAGAGAGAGAGAGAGGGAGAGGCAGAGACACAGGCAGAGGGAGAAGCAGGCTCCATGTGCCAGGAGCCCGACGTGGGATTCAATCCCAGGTCACCAGGATCATGCCCTGGGCTAAAGGCAGGCGCTAAACCACTGCGCCACCCAGGGATCCCCTTTAGTAAATCATATATATATAGTTCATTCAATAGGGTTGGTTCAGTCATTCACAAGAATACATTTAATATTTTGAGTAAAAAAAAACATATGTAGGGGCACCTGGGTGGTTCTGTTGGTTAAGTGTATGCTATCAACTCTTGGCTTTGGCTCAGGTTATAATCTCAGGGTTGTGAAATCAGGCTCTGCGTCGAGCTCCACACTGAGCATGGAATCTGCTTGAGATTTTCTCTCCTTCTGCCTCTGCCCCTCCCCTCACTCCTGTGCTCTCTCTCTCTCTTTCTCAAAAACAAAACAAAACAACAACAAAAAAAAACCAAGTAAATAAAAATCCAGGCCACTACCCTGAAGGAGAGATTCCTGAGCTAGGTTGATCTTACTGACAATTACATCTCAGATCACAATGCCCAGAATGGGAAGACTAAATAATAGGTCTCTCTTCAAGAACTAATCTTAAATAATTATTGCCTACTTTTAGTTACTTTTTACCTAAAAACAATCTCTAAAATTTTATAGAAAAATGGGCATAGGTCAGTAATGTTAGGAGACTATTCTCTTCTGTGTAACCTTGTGTTTCTGCATGTCTTGTGTGCAGAAGTATTGACTGCTTTTCTTCTGAACTCCTTTTTAAAAGATGTTTGTATAGTGAACAGCCTTGAAAGATATAGTATGTTCCTTCTGAGTGAAGGGCATATTTTCTTACAGTAGGTATAATAAAGATAGTGTTCCTTCCAGAGAATGCCTAGAGGGTAGGCATGCCTATTGCCCATTGTAAAACATGTGGCTTCCCTAAGCTAAGTGTCCCCTTTCTATAACAATGTCCCACTGAGCCCATCTGTGTCACTTCTGTGATACCTGGGCGCAAGGAGGACTGTAGCAAATACATTGTTTTTACTGCTTGATGTCTGCTGCTGGTGATAAAACCCTTTGTCTCTGACTCAGGAGTCTTGTGTCTTCTACCAGCATCCACAAAACTGTGGCAGACTGATCTGTTAGTTTGCAAGTAGAGTAAAATCTCAGACCCTTCAGTTTTTGAAGTGACTTCTTTCTCAAGGTGAGCACCTAAGTACTTTATCCTTTATACAAAGTGCTTTAGATAAAGATTATTCCATAATGGTTTTTTTCTAATATAAAAATGTCATTTCATGTTAGTTCCCAAAAATGGGACTACTGCTTGAGATGCATGAAGGTAATGGGAGACCTATTGGGAACGATTGTTCCATTTGCCTAAGTCAGCTCTGTGTAGCTGTTATTCCCCAGGGAAGACTCTGGAAGTCTGCACTCACTTTTACAAGCTCCTGGACTTCAGCTCTGTAAATTGTCACATTAGGATTTCAAATGGGACCTAAATGACCTGAAAGAATTTATGGAACTTGCAGATGTATGCTTCTCACTATCAAGGCATAGATAACATACTGGGAGAATGTGGTACCACATAATTTATTCCAAGCAACTTTTTGCTAATGGAGGAGGAGGATCTGTGGCTTGATCTCAAGATCAACATAGGTGCTTAAAATATAGGAGCTGGTAATAGTGGTGCAGAGTAAAAGAAAACATTTCTCAAGAAATGGGAATGGGAACAGATGATAGCTATAGAATTATGAGACTTAATTTGAAGAATGATCTTTGGTAATGTAGACTGCCAAAAAATTACCTTGTACCCTGCACTGTGCATAACTTTTGGCAGTAGTTTTCCACCATGCCGTGCAGAACAATTAAGCCTGTATTTCTCTGAGTACACAAATATCTTTCCATCATTAGCAGTCACATTGTATTCCATGTGTAGAAGCCAGTACTTGTCAATATTTTGCCTGTCAACAGTATTTCTACTTCGTTGTACATTTTCGATGGTTTCTGATACTAGAGACAGCTTAAACCTCTACGACTTGCCAAAGTAACTATTAAGGTAGATATACAAAAGGCCATACAACTTGATAATGAAAAAATGAAGATTAGCAAAAAAAAAAAAAGTGAAACATGAGTGAGAAGTTCCATTTAAGGACTATCTGCCTTGAAAATGATAATATATTTGCTTGGGGTGTAGCTCAGTTTTACTTGATTTTGCAGTATGGCTGTGTTTGACAAAATTGTCAGTTAGAATCACTCTGAAGGGTTTTTCTCGGACCAAAATAATCTGGAGATTCTCTCTATGTCCTTCAAGGATTCTCACCTCCACAGCAAAGGTTGCCTGAGTTGGAGACAAATAAAGGATTCTAATTAGGGCTCTTGGGAGACTGAAAAGCAATTGTCTGAGACTCTTACTCAACTTCATGAGCTCATTAATGGGCATCTTTGTCTGCATGATTGGAGAAAGAGCAGCAAGTTCATTTTGGCCAAACGGGCCTGGGCCTGAGAGACTTAATATTTGATAACAGAGCATTACCTATTATTTTAGTTAGGAATGATTGGGTTCAAGCAACAGACAGATCTGGACAATTTCAGAGAAAAAAAAAAAGGAAAAGAAAGTAAAGAAATTTATTGATGGCTATAGAACTCTGAGATTAAAGAAAAAGCCCCTAAGACCAGTCCTTGAAAAGGAGAAAAAGCAAGAGAGCTCTTGAGATCTGGAGGCAGAACTTATAGACAGCCCCTTCAAAGTCAGGAGATCAAGTTTTCAGAATGAAAGAGCTCTTGTCATTTTGAATCCTTGCAACATTTTGCTCAAGATTCAAATTTCAAGGAGAAAGAAACTGATTAGCTTCATTTGGGTCAAAGATATATTTATTGGCAGAGAGGACAGAACAATTTAATTGAGAATCCCACAAGGCTACATCCAATGGGAAGTTCATTCCTCCAAAGGAATGTCAGGGAGATGTTACCAGAGGTGTGGGGAAGGATGTTGGGCAGATATCAGTAGATATTCATTATATTTAAGAACTTGTTAACTATGGTACCATGCATTTGGGAACATCCAATGGCTCTGTGTCTTTTCATAAGATTTAGGAAAAATGCCATGGTCCTCAAAATTTGAGATGCAAAACCCTTGCAAGGACCATAAACTCTGATTACAGAATGAGCTAGTGATCTGGCCAAATTGTTGAATCTCCTGCTTCTCAGATTTCTACATCTTTGTAGAATAAAAAATCAGATGGACCTAAGTCCTGTTAGCATTCTCCATTCTCAAAAGCAGATCATATGTTCATGGGATAGACAGATTCAGACTAGCAGCTGTGGCATTCAAAAGTTCTTTGTAAAGTTCTAACGTGGAATATGTTTTAAAAGATTAGTTACGCATTTCAAATGCACGTGCATATTTTTGTTTATCCTAGAGTTCATGAATTTCCAAAGCAGTGGTGTTTGATTGATGAAGCTGATTCTCTCTCTTGTAAGTTCATATTGTCTATTCAAGGATGACATTAGTGTTATTATTTACTACTTGAGACAGGGGAAACCAGGAAGGTGTAGTGTGAGCAGTAAGGCTAACTGAACTGCATTCCAAAACTAGAGTGGCTACAATTCTAGAAGACAATTTTGAGTAATATGTGGAATAGCAAATAGAAATTATGCTGCCTCAGGGAGTCTGGGTGGCTTAGTCTGTGGAGCATTGGACTCTTGACTTCAGTTCAGGTGATGATCTCAGGGTCATGGGATTGAACCCCACCCACTTTGGGCTCCATGCTCAACAGGGAGTGTGCTTGATGACCCTTTCTCTCTCCCTCTTCTCCTCCCCGCACTTATTCTCTCTTTCTCAAATAAATAATATTGTTAAAAGAAATTATGCCAGCTCAATCCTTGCCTCTCGACTGAGGGTAAACACGTTGTAGATGTTATTTGCACTGCTCTCAAAGTTGAAACTTCAGTGTTCAAAAGAACCTTGAGATTCAGATAAGATACTGGTGACAGAAGAAAATATTTCCCTTATTGAGTACCTACTACATGCCTAACATCAGTCTAAGATTGCATGGTCCAAGGCAGTAGCTACCAGCCACTTGTGGCTATTGAACACTGGAAGAGGGCTGGTGTGACTGAGGAATTGACTTTGTAATTTTATTTATTTTAAATTTCAAACACTGATACATGATTCAGTTTTTGGAAGACTTTAGGTACTTTTGGAACAACTTGGGTATGTGAATCTATTTTTCAAATGTGAATTTTAAGAAATCTAAATACAGATCAAGAATTTTCTATGAGAATTTAGGGTCTGAATTGAGGTATTTCAGAAGTGTAAAATACAAACTAGCTTTTGAAGACTTACTAGAAAAAATAGAATGTAAAATATCTTGGCAGAATTTTTTCTACTGATTAGGTCTTAAAATAATATTTTTAACATATTGGATTAAGTTAAATATGTTGTTGTATTAACAGTTTCCCTTTTGTTAATGAGGCTACTAGAAAATTTAAAATTACATTGGTGTCTTGTGATTATATTTCGATTAGATAGTGTGACTCTAGGGGCTTCTTCATATTGCCGTTTTACTAAATCGCTAAATTCACCCAATGAGGTAGGCATCACTCTTCCAATTTTTATAGGAAAGGCAGTTGAAAGAAGCTAAGATGTGATTTAAATCTCCTGGGGTTTCAGAGCTGGTGAGGGAGAGCCAGAATTCCAGTCCAGGTCTCTGTAACTCCATCTTTCCCTGTTTCCACTATGTTGAGCTGTTTCTGTAATATCTTCCAGGGAAGCCAGGGAGAGCTCATAGACTTTCTTTATTGATTATTCATAGTAAATAAAACATTGATAACCCTGTTTGTGGACAAGAGGCAGACTGAAAGACAAATTCTACCTTCTTTTCACTTGGCAATGAGAAAAATATTTGAGTTCTTGCAAAGTGAATGAACAAAGACCATTTGAATGAACAAATGGAGTCTTACAAAGGAAATTGAAAACCTGCTTGAAATATCACAGTGAAATTTGCTTAGCCAAAGGGCATGGGTTATTTATTTAATTTTATTTTTCAAGAGGATTTGAAATTTGGGATCCATCTTGAAATCTAACATCTTCTTTCATACAAGTTTATTTTTTTAATGCAAATAAGGTTTATTTAACAAACACAGGGTTGGTTCAACATTAGGAATTCTCAAAATTGGATTCATTTTATTAACAGCATCCAATATGATCCCCCAAAGAATGTGAAAAGGCATATCCAGGCACTAACTTTTGATGTGATTAATTAAAAATCAGCTTCATCCTCTTTCTGCCTGATCACTTTCTTCCTATACTTGGAGCTGACCAGGGATGAAGTCTTCCTCTATCATTTGCACACCTGATGACAAACCTATGACAAGCATAGAGTTGTGTGAGAGGGATCAGAATCTAAGCTGAAGGAGGGGAGCCTGCCATTTTAGGGATTCATCAGCTCACTCACTCAGGGAAAATGTTTTCCCCAAGAGTGGGGCAACCAGTTAGCAAATCACTGACTCCAACCTCTTAGGAGCAAACTACCTGCCTGGAAAAAGGAGTCTCATCTGCTCTGCACCTGAGTGAGCCCCTAGGCGCTGGTAGACTAGTTTGCAGGCCTTGATCATGGAGGGAGCACACAGGTTCAGAACTCCAATGATGCTTCCCTGTGAGGAAATGTCATAGTATCTATGACAAAATCAGGTGACTCTAGGGCAGCCGGCCCTCTTCCCCCTCTCAATGCCACCTCTCTTGGTTACATTACATTCTCTCACCCTGGGGATGGGGGAGGAGGAGTTCTCACCCAGACCATGTGACTGGCATTCTTGCCTGGTCTCTCTGTCCTTCCCTAGCTTGGCCCTCCCCCACTCAGCAGAACCCCAGGCTGCTGAAGTGCCTTGCTATTTTTACTTCTCTGTGAGGGAATCTCAGGTTACAGATTATATACCGATGAGGTAAGGTACAGGTACGCAGACTCATGTTTCTAATTTAGCTTGGCATTGGTTCCAAACATTAAACAGTCTCTCCCTGGCTCTCCCTGTTTCCACTCTTCCCACCGCTACCATCTCATTTCATCTTCATTCCGGGGGTCACTTTCCTTTCCTGCTGGATTTCTTTCAGGTTTCTTAGGAAAGGGATCAGGGAAAGCTAAGTTTCACCCTAAGACAAGATTCTACCCTTATTCCCCATGAACCCAAGGGTAGCAGTGCTATTTCAACATATGTTCTCACAATAGGTGCATATCTGTAAGATGTTTTAGAGGTTTTCAATTGCTTTCACATATTTCTCACAGATAAACCTTACAACGACCCAGAAAAATTAGGATTATTGCAATTATCTACAATTTGCAATTAAGGGGTTAATGACTTGACTGAGAGTTCAGTTAAGACAAAGTACAGAAGTGATAGATGCATGAGAAACAAACCTCTGGTTGGGGGTACCGCCCTAAAAGCAGCAGAGTCTGGAAAAGTGGAATACTTTTTTTTTCTTCCTTCTGGGCCCCAGACCAATCTCTTGGTGTTTAGGTTGCAGTGATTCTCCCTGAAGCTACTTGTGTAACAAGCACACCATATGTTTTCTATACTCCGTCTTATGAATTTGAAACTGTAGCATGAATTTAATTAGAATATAGGTGTTAGGGAACAGGGGACACCAAAATTAGAGTGAAATAAACAGGGGTTACTAAGAATCAGAACTCAAATGTTCATGTATTTTTGTTTCTAAAAAATGTGCACATGTACTCAATTAGAGTTTATTTTTTATTTTTTATTATTTTTAAAATATTTTATTTATTTATTCATGAGAGACACAGAAAAAGAGAGGCAAGACATAGGTAGAGGGAGAAGCAGGCTCCATGCAAGGAGCCCGATGTGGGACTTGATCCCGGAACTCCAGGATCACGCCCTGGGCCGTAGGCAGATGCCCAACTACTGAGCCACCCAGGCATCCCCTCAATTAGCGTTTAAACAATATTTCCACATTAACTCTAATGAGAAGTTGTGGGGACTTCAACGTCCTTACATGGCCCTATACTTATCCTTTAGGAGTTTCTAATAGAAGATATAATATGAAAGATTTTGTAAATAAAGCAAGCTCTTTCCAATCAGAACTTTGTTATGTACTTGGCAACTCAGAATGATTCCTAGGGAGGAGATAGAGCTTTAATTTAAATCTCAGCATTGGGATCCCTGGGTGGCGCAGCGGTTTGGCGCCTGCCTTTGGCCCAGGGCGCGATCCTGGAGACCCGGGATCGAATCCCACATCGGGCTCCCGGTGCATGGAGCCTGCTTCTCCTTCCGCCTGTGTCTCTGCCTCTCTCTCTCTCTCTCTCTGTGACTATCATAAATAAATAAAAATAAATAAATAAATCTCAGCATTATGAGTTATGACCATTGGATTTTAAATGGTGCTGTGCCTGTCTCTTTAGACAAGACTGTCAGAGCACCCACTTGTTACGCATACAAGCATCTACTCATATACATACACCAAGCATGGTATTTACTCTCTAAACCTGTCCTAGTGCCTGGTTTGTGTTCTTAGACTGTAAGAATGTGAGCTGCTCAACAGCAGGAACAATACCTCTTATTTTGGTTGTTTCCTCATTACTTATTTTGGCTATTTCCATAATGTACAGAATAGCCAACACATGGAGTAGCAGAAGGCTTTGGAATTTATGCATGACTTAGATAAGTTTCTTCCCTCCTCTGAGCCTTCATTTGCTCATCCTTAAAAAGGGGATAATGGTATAAATCTATGATATAAGGTTGTTGAGAGCATTAAGTGAGATTTCTGTGAAGCAGATGTAATGGCGTCCCACAGATAGTGGTCAACAAAGATACGCATATGGTTAATATTTTATATAATAAATGTACATATATGCTGCCCCCCTACATAAATTCACATCTGTTTGTTCACAAGGGTAATTCCCAGCAGCCTCATTCCTTCTCCTATTGTCCCTGACACTCAAGCACTCTAAATTTTTTTTGGAAGAATGAAGCAAAGACATAATAATGACAAAAGAGTTATATTGACATTTGTCACTGACGACTTCCTTTTTAATACAGGTCAAGGTGTGGTACTCAAGGAAAGGAGTATGTGGTGTATCTGCAGATGGCTGAGAATTTGATAAACTGCTTCACAGAGTTCTAAGATAAAGGAAATCAAAGCAGAGAAACCAGGAGTAAAAACCTATTGAATTTCACATGATTATGTCAACTTTGTCTCTCTCTCTGAATCAGTTGAAACTTTGAAAGGAACTTTGAGACATAAATAACTTTAATTTGTTCTCCACTTCTGCTCCATTTTAGTATGTAATCGTTTTTGATGAATCCTTCACCCAGACTGATTGATTTATTTCTAATAAAAGAGGAATGGGTGGGACTCATGCTCATTCATGCATTCATTAATTTTTTCTCTTGTAACACAAAAACAAAACAGTTTCTGAATTACAGGATTTTAGTGTTGATATTGTCTGATTTAACAGATTTTCCTGTATGTATTTTCTTGGGTTTTTTTTTTTTGAGATATATATATATAATAAATTGCCCCTCTATAAATGTACAGTTTGATATTGGCAATTGTATATAGTCATGCAATCAATGTCATAATCAAGTATCTTCCATTACTTCAAAGTGTTCTCTTTTGCCACTTTTGTAGTCCCTATCCCCCTCAACCTCTGTTTGCCGGCAGCCACTGGTCTGCATTCTTATCACCTTCCTGTCTGGCTTCTTTGACTTAGTATAACTCTTGTGATTCATCCATTTGGGTGTGTGTATTTGTAGTTTCATTTTATGACTGAATACAGTGCATAGTATGGATATGTCACAGTTTCTTTTTGTGCTGAATGACATTCATATTGTTTCTATTTTGGGGTTATCAATAATGCTGCTAAGAAACATTCATGTATGTGAATTATTTGACGTTTATTTTTCTTGAATAAATGTCTTTGATGAGGGGTGTTGGGTCATAACATAAGTAAAGATTTAACTTTGTATAAAACTGCCAAATTGTTTTCTAAAGTGGCTTTATTACTGCACAGGGAAGCAGCAAGGTACTAGTTGTTCTTATTCTCAACCAACACACACTTGGAGTTGTCTGTCTTTTCAGACTTTGTTTCTCTAGTGAGTGTGTAGGGGTATTTCACTGTGGTTTGAACTTGTGTTTCTCTAATCTCTAGTGATGTTAGGTATCTTTTCATGTGTTCAGTGGAATTTGTTTATCTTCTTTTATGAAATATTCTATTCAAATATTTGGCCCATTACAAAATTATTAGGATTGTTTTATTTTTGAGTTGTGAGATCCATATATTCTAGATATAAACTTTTCATCATATGTATTTTGCAAATATTTTCTACCAGTATCTGTCTCGCCCTTTGCTTTTTAAATCTTGTTTTGCAAAGAGCTCATGTCTTTAATTTGGATTGAGTTCATTTAATGAATTTTTAAATAATTTGTGCTTTTTGTGATGTTTAAGAAATATTTATCTCACTCAATAACATCCAAAAATTTTCTTTCTTTTTTTTTTCTCTTAGAAACTATAGTTTTAGCTCTTATGTTTAGGTCTGTGATTCACCTTATGTTGCTTTCCATATATGTTGCACAAAAAAGGCAGGGGGTATTATGTTTCATTTTATTTTTTCAAGGGGAAAAAACATTTTTTGGAAGAAAAGTCCCTTCTCCACTGAAATAGCTTGGTTAAAAATCACCTGATGATATAAGTCTAAATTTACTTTTGACTTCTGTCCTATTGACCTGTAGATTTATCCTTAGGCCAATAACATACTGCCTTCATTAGCGTGGCTTTATAGTAAGTCCTAGAATCAGATAGTGTAATGATAATAACTTTGTTCTTTTAAAAATTAGTTTGCCCATTCTAGGTCTTCTGTATTTCCATGTACTGTTTAGAATCAGCTTCTCAGTTGCTTCTAAGAAACTTGCTAGGATAATTGGAATGTTTAGTCCATTATATAGAATAGTACAAGTACATATTGTAGGATTGCACTTGGATGCAGCTCTAGAACTCAAAACTAACTTATGGTGGAAAAGAAAACCAGAACAGAAGGGGTAGCTGGGAGTAGATTGGGATGGGACATAAGAGAACTTTCTGCAGAGATGGAATGTTCTCCATTTTGATAGGGTTTTGTATTGCATAGTTGTAAATTGTCAAAGCTCATCAGATAATATACTTAAGATTTATGCTTCTTTTTGTATGTAAATTTTACCTCTAAAGATACAAAGAACTATAAACCAAAAAACCATTTGTTTAGCATACTGTGTGTTTGAGGATATTAAGGAATTACTATTAATCTTTCTGTTTTCTCTGCTTTTTCTGAATAACAAATAATCACAAAATGCCAGTGGCACCCAGCAGTAGGCATTTATTTACTACTTACTTGGCTCTGAGATCCCCAGGGTAGATCTGCTTCAGGCTGTAGATGTATGAATTTGTTAGGATGGCTTCAAGCTTTAGGTTAGGTCCAGGATTTCTCCACATTTTCCTTATCCTCCCAGAACCAGTGGTTATTGGAAGCATGTTCTTCTTATCCAAAAAGTAAGAACACATGAGGGTAAGTAAGTCCAAACATGCTAGTACATTTCTGGATTTGCATGGGTCATGCCCACTAACATCTCTTTGACAAAAGCAATTCATATAGCCAAATCCAAATCCAAGGAGTAGGTAAATACATGAGATCAAGGCAAGGGTATGAATTAATTATTCTAATAAAGCAATGTATCTGAAGAATTATGACCCCAAGTTCAACCTACCAAGGTGAATCATACAATTATGGCATAGTATTTTCAAAGAGGCTTCACTTTGGAGATATATACTGAAATACTTATGGATTAAATTATATGATATCTTGAGTTTACTTTTAACCTTAGGAGGGAGAAGTGGCTTGAGGGTATAGAGGAAAAATATTGGCTATGAGTCAATAATAATTGAAGCTAGGTATAGGTGCTTGGGGATTCATTATACCATTCTTTCTACTTTTGTGTATGTTTGATTTTTTCTCAAACTTATCCTTTTTATATATGAGAAGAGTAATGTTCTGAGAGGGTGTGTTACTTGTCACATGATGAGACAACTAGTGGTTGGTAGAATGAGGCTAGGACCCAAGTGAATCCTTCCTACTCATTGTGGCTTCCAATCACTTACTTGGTAATTCCCTAAATATGTATATAATAGTAGGCTCTGGGTAAGGGGTTATAGATAAAAATAATAAAGGTTTTTCTTAAGCCCCCATCCAGTGGTTCAATATACATTTAAACAGAATATGATCATAATGATGCTAAGATGCTATAATGGGGGCATAGATGAAATTCATGGGGATATAGGAGAAGGTGTCCCTAAATCTGACTGAGAAAATCAGAGAAGTTGTCATAGTTGAGGTGAGGTTTGAACTAAGATTTGCAGGACTAGAGGGATAAGCCAGAGACTTCATGGTAGGCAGCAGTTGCAGCACCTGCAAAGGTGTTGAGGTGTCAGGGGCACGGCATTATGGCACTTTGGAAGAATTATATGTTAGTGTAGTTAAATGCTAACTATACAGTGTGTGTGTGTGTGTGTGTGTGTGTGTGTGTGTGCATTGAAGCATTCTGGAGACAGAATACAAGAGAGATGAGACTATTATTCTGTGCTATGCAAAAAGTTGAGATTTAATTTTGTGGATCATTGTTACCTTCCCTAATTGTTAAGAATCACCTAGGTCTCTCATTAAAATATAGAGCCTTAAGTCCTAGCTCTGATCTAATGACTCAGAATCTCTAGGGGAGAGGTGAGTTTGGGAAACATGATTATGGGAGCTACCGAAGAATTTTAAGCAAAGGAGTGACATGATCAGATTTGCATGTTAGACCACACTGGCAGCTGTGTAGAGGTTAGACGGGTGAAAAGTAGATGCACAAAACTGGAGTCAGAAAGATGAATGAGATGGGTACTGCAAGACTCCATAAGAGATATAAGTTCCTATGCCAGAGCAGCAGCAATGATGATTGTGTAGATAGGATGTTAAGGAGCTGGAGTGGAGAGGCTTCAATGAATAATTGCCTCCAGAGAGTAAGAGAGGATTCTTTCTTTTTTTAAATAACTGATTTGAAAAAAAATATCTGACTTGATGGGTAAAGGATAATGTTACTGTTTACAGTGACATTAATCAGAAAAAATAATCTCACTGTGAGTCTTGTATAGTGTGAGATATAGGACATATATAGAGAATTATCCAGAATTATCCAAGTCTTGAGCTCAAGAGAAAAATCCTAGCTGGTGGTAGAGATTTAGAAAGTGTCAATAGGAAAGTTTTAGTTAAAACTCTAGGTATGTATTGGTTAGATCATATAGTATGAGAATAAAATAAGTCAGAGCCCAGGAATGCAGCAGCATTTAAGGGAGAGGCAGAAAGGGGAACTGAACAGAAGGGGAAGGAGAAGAGAATATAATAGAAACCAGATAGAAGAAGATGGACAAGCAGTTACAAATGGGGATGACAAAATACTCACTGGGTTCAGCAAAACAGAGGTTGTGTTGGCCTTAGCCAGGGCAGAGTATGTGGGGTATTGACCTGCAGCGACTGCAGGTAGAGGTTGAGGACTGAGTGAGAGTTAAGAAAACAGAACAAACATAAGTAGCTCTCTAGAAGCTTTGAGGTAAAGTACTCCTTTACTCTTATTTGAGTAGGAAACAGGGCATTTTTGGTGGGGGAGGTACAAAACAGTATTTTGGGACACCTCGGTGGCTCAGCAATTGAGCATCTGCCTTTGGCTCAGGTTGTGATCCCGGGGTCCTGGGATCGAGTGCCGCATCGGGCTCCCTGTGGGGAGCCTGCCTCTCTCTCTCTGCCTGTGTCTCTGCCTCTCTCTGTGTGTCTCTCATGAATAAATAAAAAATTAAAAAACCCTGAGTATTTTGCTACTTTTGTTAAGACCTGTGCTTCTTGACAGGTGTGCAGGTTGAGTAAATTTGTATGAAAAGTCCAGATGTGACTACAGTGTATCTGAAAGAATGCATATTAATTTTATTCATTGAGCAATTAAGTACCTCTGTGAACATATATTCTATGTTGGTGACATTCATATGTGTTTGTGTGCATCAAGAGTGATACTATCATGTATGGTTGTGTAAAATTTAGAACTAATGATATACTGGAAATTCATTAGTTCTTTCCCAACTTTTTAAAATAAAGACTTCAAGAGGATATTGATTGACTACTAAACATGAATTTTGAGACAAACTGTCAGGAAAACCATATGTTAATGTTAATCCCCCTTCTCCCTCCATTAGATTTTTTTTTTTTCAAGAGCTCTTAGGAATCTGAGATAAGGTTTTAGAATGCATATGTTTATTTAAAAATTTCACTTTATGTGCTATCTGGTTATATTATAACTCGAGCACTTTTTTTGAACCTCATGTTTGATTACATATTGCATCTATTTCAGCCAAATTTGGGGCATTTATTTCATTCTTCAACCCCATGTAACTTAGCTGAGTTAAAAAGGCAAACTTGTTATTAAATTCTGTCCGAAAACTTGTTGACACCACTGCCTCCCCCTTCCTCTCCCATATCCATCTGTGAATTTGAGAACAACCTTAGGCTGACAAGAATCATGGGCAATAAATGAAATGCAGATGAGTTTTAGCTGTGCTATTGTCAAGACTTTTGTTGTCTGAGTAAAGAAAGCCTTTCAGATAAGGGCCTAGATGATTTGACCGTAAAAAGAATTTGATCTTGATGAGAGGATGAAATGATGATACTGCTGTGGTGCCTACTACTGTAGCTGGGGTGGTTGGAAGGCAAGAAAAGGAGAAAGACAACCAAAAATGGGTCTAGAATGGAAGGTTTAAAAAAAAAATCAGTAAAAGCTTCTATTTTCTGCAGTATGGCAATGAGGTCTTCTGAAAGTATCTGGAAATAAATGAGAAAATAGGAGAAACATTTCTCAAATGCATAGCTGGGCAGTCTGGGTGGCTCAGCAGTTTAGCACCGCCTTCAGCCCAGGACATGATCCTGGGGACCCAGGATTGAGTCTCACATCGGGCTCCCTGCATGGAGGGAGCCTTTCACTCTGTCTCTCATGAATGAATGAATGAATGAATAAATAAATAAATAAATAAATAAAAATCTTCAAATGCGTAGCTAAGCTCATAAAGAAAAAATATCTTGAAGACCAAGAATCATATATAGAAACTATGAAACTAGATTAGTGGGTAGGCACTGAATTTATGACTGCTTAAAGAGCATTAGCACATCTTGGGAATGAAGAGTCTTCTCTTTTAAGAACCTTTCAGGGGGCAGCCAGTTTAGCCCAGGGGGCTCAGTGGTTTAGTGCCTGCCTTCGGCCCAGGGCATGATCCTAGAGATCCAGGATCGAGTCCCACATGGGCTCCCTGCATGGAGCCTGCTTCTCCCTCTGCCTGTGTCTCTGCCTCCCTCTCATGCTCTCTCTCTCTGTGTCTCTCATAAATAAATAAAATCTTAAAAAGAAAAAAAAGAAACTTTCAGGGATAGAGTAGGACTTAGGCTGAACAACGAAGAGTTGGAATGAAAATCCTCTGGTGTAAGAGGTTCCTAAAGAGTTCATTCTCACTCAGTGGAAGGATAGGCTTAAAAATCTCTGCTGGCAACAGGTAACAAAGAAATTAGTCTGTCTCAGCCATGGATCTGAATATTAGAAAAATTCATTATTCACTTGCATCATCAGGAAAAATCAAGCCAAGACATAAATATAAAGAGGTCCTTAGTTTTGATAGGCCTTAGGCATCTGGGGAAAGCAAACAGAAATCCTTTCTGGAGATATGAATCCTTACCTCAAGATGTCAAAGACTATTCCAGATAAAGCCCTTTCAACAAATTTGACAAACAGAAACTAAAAAATACAAATGGAAACAAGGCATCATGAACAAAAGTCAGCAGCATCAATAAATATCAATAATATATATATAAAATTTCAGATACTAGAATTATTAAGGAATGTTATATATGCACATGTCTACACAAAATGTTGACAGAAAGGAACTAGAATTAATAATATGGAAGAGAAACAAAGTATTATAAAAATGATAAGCAAATATTTTCAGATAATAATACACATATTTGGAAGGAAAAAACACATATAAGAGTAAGAAGAAATAGATCAAAGTAAAAAATTTAGTGGAAAACTTAAACAGTGAATTGGTTAAATTTAAAGAGAGAATTGGTGAAGTTGATATTGGTTCTGCATAAATTGCCCATAATGATGCACACAGAAAAACAAAGGGATAGAAAAATGACAGAAAGGTTAAGAAATGGAGAAAAGAATGAGATCTAATATATATCCAATCAAAATTTAGAATTAAAGACAGAATGGAGGAAGTATAATATTTGAAAAATAATGGTTGAAGCAGTTTAGAATCAATGAAAGACACAAATCTTCAAATTCAGGAAGGCAAATGAACTCCAGGCAGGATAAACACAACTGTGCAAAGCCAGAGGCAAAGGAATACTTGAAATAATTTAGAGAAAAGAATAAATTACATGTGAAGAAATAATAATCAGACTGAAAATGGACTTTTGAGTAATAAAAACAGAAGCCAGAAAACAGTACATTTTCAAAGATCTGTCAAATAAAATTTAGTTTAACCTTAAATATCACTCACAAACAAGTTGAAATAAAGACATTTTGGACAAGAAAAAACAAATGAGTGCTATCAACAGACATTTACAAGGGAAACATTTGTACGTTACATAGCAATCTATAGTGAGAAGAAAACTGAGTCTACAAAGAAGGATAGAGATAGAAAATAGATTAATGAACAAATAAATTGGCAAACCATATGAATAAAAGTAATCAAACATTGACTGGAAAAAAAACCCTGCTCTCATACTGGCCATATTATGACCAAATGTCAATATTAAATGTGATATTTAAAGCTAGGACTAAAAATCTGGATTAAAATGTGTGATAAAAGGGAACCATTTGAGTGAAAGTGTTCTGAAGTTCTTTTGATTAGGAAGAGGAAGATATATTGATTAATATTGCACTGTGGTATATAAGAGCACGAAGATTTAAGGTAAGCCCTAAAGTAATAGAATATTTGATAATTCTTATAAAATACTGGAGGGAAATATGTAATAAAAATGTCAATCAATTAAAAATGAGGCACTAGATAAGAAAAAAAGTGTATACAAACAGATTAAGTAGAAACTGCAAAATAAGATGGGAAAATTAAATCCAAATGTCCTAATCGTAGCCAATGTAATGCGACAGATTTTTATGGTACATAAAAACTGCATGAATAATGTATCCTCAAAATATCTAAAACAAATTGGAGAATTACACAATATAATTATAATTTCACAATCATATTGAGAGTTTGTGACATGTATCTCAACAACTGGTAGGTAAAACAGAAAAACTTGGCGAAAATATAGAACATATGAAAAAATGTAATTAAGTTTGATTTAATTTCTTAATTGTTGCATAAAATGTTAACAATTGAGAAATAAACATTTTTCTCAATCACATGGGAAATATTTGTGAAAATTGATCATTCATTGGGCCATAAAGCAAGTCTCAACAAATTTTAGGAACCTGCTGTCATACAGGTTGTATTTCTGATGATATTATGTTAAAAGTCAGTAGCTAAAAGACTGCTCAAAAGCCTTATTTTTTAGAAATTTAAAAGCCCACCTCAAAAAGAAAACTTGTGGGAGAAAAGAAAAATTGAAAATGAAAATTGGAATATGCCTAGAATGGAATGGCAATGAAAAAAATGCATATCCATCTTGAGAGATATTTCTAAATTATTACACTGAAGGAATCAAACAGCCCACTTAGGAAAAAAATAAATGCCAAAAAATAATGATCTACAAATACAATTTAATAAGTTGGCTAGGGACTAACAGAATATATTTGTATAAAGAAGCATGAATGAGATATTAAATATAGAAATGAAATTTAAAAGGATGCAATAGCTAAAATCAATAAATCAACAAAGAAGTTTGAAAAATCTACAAATTAATCTGGCAAGACTAAATGAAAAGAGAGAGATTAATAAAACAAAAAGGGAAATTACCAGAGAGCAGGGATTTAAAATAAATAATACTATGCTTAAAATGTTTATGCTAATGTTCTGAAAACTTAGATGAAATGGAAATTCTTATGGAAAACAGATTAATGAAGAAACACCTGAATGCACACGTAATCATTAGCATAACTGAATTAATTAAAAATCTATAAACCTCAAATATACACATTGACACATATGCAAATATATACACATTGCATTGTTTTAGGAGTGAGTTCCACAGGATTTTTAAGGAACAGATAATTACAATCTTCTACAAATATTTCCAAAAGTAGAAAAATAGGGAAATCTTCCCAAGTCACTTTATATTTAAGTCTAACATGACCTTTAAAATCTTGAAGGTGAGTCTGGAACCAGTGTTAAATATCTATTGCATATAGACCAGGAGACCCTTTCATTCATCTGATCAGGGTTTGGATAAAAACAAATTTCCCTCCTCTGAGTGCATATGAAATATAAAATACAGGAAAAGATAAGGTAAAAGAGACTAGAATTATACTTCAGTATCAAAAGATCTTATTTCCTAAACAACCAAAAAGGGGGGGAGGAGTGGTCAGTTTTTGACTTGAGAAATAAATAACAACTGTCAATAACAGGCATTCCAGAAAATCTGCCTGTATACTTTGCCAATGAAATTGAGACAGGAGAGCTAGTGGGAAGAGGAAATGTATGTTTTTTTTTTAATAACATGCTATGAAGCAGGTATCTTAGCACTCCGTGAATTTATCTTTTTAAATCACGGAGTAGATATTGTATTTATTTTTAATTTTTTAATTATGTATTTTATTATTTTGTTAAAGATTTTATTTATTTATTCATGAGAGCCAAAGAGAGAGAAAGAGGCATAGACACAGGCAGAAGCAGGCTCCCCTTAAGGAGCTGGATGTGGGACTGAATCCCGAACCACATGATCATGCCCTGAGCCAAAGACAGATGCTCAACCGCTGAGCCACCCAGACGTCCCTGTCTTAAGTTTTTAGATTAGAGAAAGGGGGCTCCCGTCCCAGACTAGTAAATTACAGCGCCAGAGTTACCTTACCCCGGGCTGTTTCACAGAAAGACCATGCTTCTTTCCAAACACCAAGTTAACTCTTCAGGTAGAAAGGTTTTGTAAGGTGATCAAACTGAGAATAGGAGCTGATTTAACTAAGCGGCTTAGCTATTCTGTACCTACAGCAGACTCTTAAAGCAAAATGTGAAATATACTGTTCATTCAGAAAGCATATGAAATGAATGTATGTATTATTTAAAGAACAGTAATAAAATAAATATTTGAGAAATAACCATGTGGATTATGAAAAAAAATTATTCTTGGTATCTTAGAAGGTTCCTTAATGCCCCTCCTTCCCCACTCCCCCAGTGCCTCCCAGGAGAAGCTACTACATAGACTTCTGTGCTAAATAGTTTAACTTCTTTATGGTTTCACCCCCAGTGGAGATATCCTAAGCAAGATACTATTTATTTTTAGAACCCTATGCAATGCCTAATCCTGGATTGGATCCTTATCTAGAAAAAAAAGCAGCTTATAAAGAATATTTTTTTGTGATGACAAACAACTTTTGCACTTGGAATTGTTATTAGATAATAGTATCAACAATGTTAAGTTTTCTCGTTTTATTAAATGCATTGTGTTTAATAGAAAGGTTTTGATTTTAGGAAACACACACTTGGGTATTTATGGGTAACAAAATTAAATATTACGGAGTACAAAGCACAAACCATATAAGACAAAGCACAGCACAAATTGCTTCCATAAGATGAAGTCAACAGTTATTCACTGGCATCTCTTCTCTGAGAGTTTACAAGACCCTATTTCAGGGAAGTCAATGAAGTCATGGGTGTGTCTTTGCTAGGATGGATGGGTCAGTTACCTGGGTTGGGAGGAGGGTTGTGGGTTGGGCACAGGCTGTAGGGATTCAATTTTCTTGCATAGGCTAGGCCGTTTTTGTACTGCACAAACTTGCCTGTTAGGATGGCAGCAAGATGGAAGATGGCAAGTGCTGCTGAAATTAAACTCATGCGTTTTTTCCCCAAGAAGTGGACCCTACAAGGGATGGCTCTTTGTTATTACTTCACACAGTGGATGTGTTTGCTTTTCTAATTCTCCCTACCTAGTAAGGGTTCATTTTTCGCAGGCAGTTTATCTGCCTGAAGGAAGTGCCTTTTAAGGACTTTCCATAAAGGCTAAGTTCTTGCTGAGGTAGTTCTGCTAGCATCTTCTTTGTCCATAGTTCCCAGATAAATTTCTCCTTGTTTAAAACCCTCCACTGTTCATGTCTGGATTCAGAGACCCCCCAGTACTACTCCTTTGCCTTTTGAAGATAGTTTGGTACAAGTTGCATTGGTTCTCAGCTTTCTGAACTGCAAACTAAGGATTCAGCTTGCTGTGTCAGCTAAGTCAAAGACCACTAGGACACCTGATTTCCAGTTCTAAAACTTGGTTGCTACCTTTGCTTTATTGTCCTCCTTGTCCTTGAAAGTTTGTCTTTTAAAAAAAAAATCCCTTTAGTGAAGTTTAGGGGGTTTAATATGAAGCAAATTGAGATGCATATAATCGTTGTTTTTAAACTCTTGTTTTAAAAATATGTGTCCTATAGGGAGTAATATGAGAGAAGGTAATTACTAGATTAGTAAAGCTCCAGGGTTAAAGTCTTAGTGTTTCTTCTTTTTTTTTTTTAATCTTTATTTATTTATGATAGTCACACACACAGAGAGAGAGAGGCAGAGACACAGGCAGAGGGAGAAGCAGGCTCCATGCCCCGGGAGCCCGACGCGGGACTCAATCCCGGGTCCCCAGGAAGGTGCCCTGGGCCAAAGGCAGGCACCAAACCGCTGCGCCACCCAGGGATCCCCAGGGTTAAAGTCTTAGAATGGAAAAAATCCTCAGTGCCTGTCCCTGCCTTTTCAGATAATGCTCATTTGTAGGCTCTACAGTCCCATGAGTTCCTGGTCCAGACCAGGGAAGACCTGGAAGTGTTCCACATGGTCCATCCTCTCCAGGTGGTAGGGTTTGGAATGAATTGGGTTATTCCAATCCTGATATATGTGAGAAATGACAACCTTAGACTCTAGCACAAGAGCAAGAGAGTTTCCTGCCTTCTCTGTGAGGTCAAGGCCATGTTTCCATGCCTAGTTGAAGTCCCAGACCATACTCTGGAATTTCTAGCCCAAGTAGCTTCAAGCCTATGCCTGGGGTCATGTGGTTCTCTATCTTGGATCTATACTCCTGAGGGTGTACCCCATTGCTAGGTTTGGAAGGAGAGGTGGCCAAAGGGTAGGTTATTCTAGGAGGTATGACTGCCACTCAGACATATGAGTTAGATGTCTAAGAAATCCTCATCCAAGCCTGAACTTCTAGGTCCTTCTGAATATATATATTTTAAGGTAGAATATATTTTATGAACTGCTTAGCCCTTAGCCTGAATTTCAAGTTTTAATTCTATTGTACAAGGACCTCAATTTTTACATTTACTCTGGCCCCACATACATTAGGATGGGGTGTTGTGTGTGCAGTGGGACCCTAGGCAGATGTGTGTTCACAGAGATATATACTTATTTCCACACTCAATTCCATGATGCCTCACTGTATATGTAACTGCTCTTGTGGGTCATGGTTGGAGCTCCATTTGTCTTCTCAGAAGAAACCTGTCTCAAACACTGAGTCTCGGCAAGCCGACTAATCCTGATTGTCCCCCTCCTCTAATAGCCTGCCTCCTGGCTATTAGACTTTCTAATAGGCTGACTTCCTTTGACATAGCTAATTCTGCAATCAAGATGTCAGGACCTACGTAACTCTAATGACAGGAGCATGGCCACATTGGTCATTTCTGCAGTACCGCTTATGGGCCAGATAGTGCCCATGTCCTCTATGCACATGGCTTCTAATCCTTCACACCAATGCTGGAAGATAGATATAATTTATAGCTGGGAACTGAGGCTCAGGGAAGTAAGGCAGCATGCTCAAGGCAACAAGTAGGTGGGGAGCAAGTATTCTAAACCCAGGTATCTCAGTCTCTAAAGTAGTGACACCACTTCATTGAGATTTCCACTTTAGAAGGCATGTATCAGCTTTGATCCCACATCTCCCCCCAAACCCAAAGGATAGAGACAGCTGACCCTGACACCTGAATCTGCACACAATAATGCATTTCAGTCTCTGGCTAGTTTCCTTGAGAAGCAACTCTATGCCTGAGTTAGACCTTGTATAACAGTCTTGCCTTCTTGGTTGGTCTTTCTTCCCCTCTAGCCCAAAGCTGACCTTCTAGACTGTCTTCTGGTATATAACACATGATCTAGTTGTTGGCTGTAGTTGAAAGTCATCTGTTTGTGTCTAAATTTCACCAAAGAAATGCAGTGACTTCCTAGTGTGAGCTCTATTATTGCCAAACTGAGGGGCATACAGCAGCATTTAATGCACCAGAAAGCAAAATCCAAAAAGACCTCTAAAACTGGTTAAAGTAAATCTTATCCCAAAATCTATAAAATGAAAACTTTGTATTAATTTCTTTAAAAAACACCTTATTAATATTTCATAAACTTTATAGGGCCATTCTGCAGTTGTGAAATTCAGTGTCAGACTGAAAGCAATTGAGTTCAGCACCAGAGGTGAATGATGTCAGTTTACCACTGAGAATTATTTATACTTCAATAAAAAGTTTCTCAGTCAAGATTAACCTAGCTGATGAGAAAATTATGTTAATGAAGGAAAAGTCAGGGGCTTGATAGCTGTGTGGGTCAATTAATTTTTCTTGCATCCAAGATCTTAGATATAAGTTCTAGAAGTGGCCAGCCTGGCTGGGCTTTTTACAATTATACACCAGCTGTGGCAAGGGGAAAAGTGCAGAATGGGTCACAGCCAGTGTAAGAAACTCATTCATGCCTTGCTGGTGGTAAATCAAACATTTTAGTCATTCTTTTGTTGGTTCTTTCATTGATTTATTTATTAAACATATATCGAACAGCTTGTTTATGTTAGTAGGGTTTCCTATTGACATATCACATAATTCCTTTTCCCCCCAAATATTTATTTATTTGTTTGAGAGAGAGAGCACATGCACAAATGGAGAGGAAGGGTAGGGGTAGAAAATCTCAAGCAGACTCTGTGCTGAGTGCAGAGCCTGAGCTGGGGCTCGAACTTGCTATCCATGGGATCATGACCTGAGTCAAAAGCAAGAGTCAAAAAAAAAAAAAAAAAAAGCAAGAGTCAAACGCTTAATGGATTGAACAACCCAGGAGCTCTGAAATCTTGCAAAATTTTCATAGCAACCTCATCTCCTTTCTCAGGCTGACAGTGATGAAGAAAATCCTAAATCCATATTTCTGGCAAAAGGTCAAATTAGAATTCAAACCCAGGTCTTCTGACTGTAACTACAGTATTCTTCCCCTGTACCGTGGTAGTTAGCTGGGTGATCACCACCAAAATAGCTTACTTATTTTATTTTATTTATTTTTTTTTTTTAGCTTACTTATTTTATAGGAGATTTTAATTCAGAAAACACAAGGTAAAAGCCAATGGTTTTATTGTATTAATAGGTTTTTATTCTATTTACCAAAGTTAAGATTTTTAGAAATGCTCTACATCAACCAAGAATGATCTAGACTCTCTAGATAATTGCTAATAGGGTAGTATTATACTTCAGTCTCTAAACTTCTACCAAAATATATTCCTCAACTTCTGGGGAGGGTTTAAAATGATATCATTTGAAATGGTGAAAATTTATTTTTTCACATCTTTTTAAATCTTAAGGAAAGGTTAATATTTATTTCAAGAAGAATTTTACTTGCAATGACCAACTTTTGTGACTACAGAACTATTTATCTATTCAAATACCTTGGTTACTTGTCTTTGAACTGCCACTAAACAATTTTCAAATATTACCTTTTATATTTATTTTAATAAAACTGCTTTTATTTAGATAACATCCCAGTAAACTTTATAAAGACAGGTAGATGTCAAATTTTTCAGGTAGCTATGTCATTCTGAATACTGGTTTATTTTTCAGTTATCTTTACTTAATTTAATATTGCAGGTCTAAATCTCATCAAGAATTTTTTGTTCCCATACATATACTAAAAAGTTGAGTTTTTAAAAACTAGACAAATTTATTCTAATGTTTCTGGAAAAAAAAGAACAATAATAGTCAAAAATGCTGAAAATGACAAGTAATGAGAGTACACCAACAGTATTAGATGTTAAATACTGTTATGAATTTACAAGAATTAAAATAGCATAGTCCTGGAATATTAATATAGATTAATCAATAGGAAACACAAGACCCATAAACCCAAATATATAAAATAATTTAGCATGTATTAAAGGTAGCATTTAAATGGTGGACTAACTGGGGCACCTGGCTAGTTCAGTTAGTAAAGCATACGATTGGTGATCTCAGGTGATCTCAGGTTTGAACCTCACATTGGGTGTAGAGATTACAAAAAAAAAAAAAAAAAAAAGCTTAAAAATAAATAGTGGGATAACTGACAAATGGTGCTGAGACAAAAAGGTAGCCAATTCACATAAAGGGAAATTCATATGGCTCTTAAACATAAGTAAAAAATGACTAACCTTACTTATAAGAAGTGAAATGCATATTAAAACTATAATAAAATATCATTTTTCACCTATAAACCTAGCAAAGATGAAAATGCCCTAATACAGTGGTAGAAATGTAAATTGGTCCAACTTGTATGGGCAACTTATCCAAACTGATCAAAATTTGAGATGAACACACCCTTTGACATAGCAATTCTATTTCTGGATTCATAGTAGAGTTGTATCTTTGGAGGTTAATATAAGAACTTATGTATAGCTATCTCCAGTAAAGAAATATGGGCCATTAGGGGAAGAGAGAGATAAATTGTTTTTTTCCCTCTATATATTTTTTGTCTTCTCAGTTTTACGCATTTGCATATTCATATTTTACCAATTCACATATAACCTTTGAACCAACAAATTGATTCTTCTATTTATTTCATTTTTAATCAAATACAAATTTGCCATGTAAAATTTCAGTTTTATATTTTATGTCTTTTTTTCCTATATAGTCTATTTTTCAGGTCAGGTTTTATGGCTTTCAAATCTCCAACAAATTTTACCAAATGTAGTTTTGGCTATTGTTAATTTTGTGTTGGCTATTATTAATTATTAGGGTAATAGGCTTATTTTTTGTTAATTTCTAAGAAAATTGTGAGCATTTCCCTCTTGTATGTACTCACAGTCATCACTGGCAAAGCAAGAGCAAAATTTTAAAAATATCTTCAGCTTCAAAATGATGTGGTCAGCATATTATTCCATGGAAGTAATGACCTTTTAGATAACTTTGAATGTTATTATGAAAGTCATCTAAATAATTTCCTTTCTTTCTAGGGGTTTTGTATAACTATTTTCATTTATGTTCTCTATAGAAGAAGAAATCTTAGCATAGTTACAGACACATCAGGGAGAGATATATTGGAAGAACTATCATTTTTGTTTTTTTTAAATTAAGGTAGATCGGCGTTTGCAAGTCTCAGAAATCTGGCAACATCTCGGTAAACCAGACCATAATGGTGGCCTATCTAGCAGACTAGTATTAAGCCCTCACTTACAACCCCCAAAATGAGAGAGGTTCTTATTTCTAATTAAAGAAAGCCTCAGTGATTAGAAAGGTCAATATAGATAATCATTTGTATATTTATAAAGTTTAATTAAACTGGGCATTTCCCCCAGCTTTTATAGATCTAATAATCCACAGTCGAGCTGACATAATACATTACATCCCTGGAAAATTAGGGAAACGGACCTACTTAAAGAATTATTTCACTTAACAAGCATCCATTGAGTGCCTCCTTTACAATCAGGGTTGGGGCTTCACAGACTTTACATTTATTTATAAAGATACTAAGACCTATCTCTGCTTATCGATGGACTCTGGCATTTATTTAATTCTTACAGTTTCCTTTTACATTGCCAAGTTGGTGGATGCAAATGTATGTGGTTTCTTGTTAGATCTTTCATACAGAGCCCTGAGATGGTAAAAGTCTTCAGCTTTAGAGAGAAGCTTAAGAAAACTTTCTTCTTTTTTTTTTAAACCAGAAAATGAAGCTCACCCTTGGAGTTCCCTCTGTATCCTGTGCCATTAAGATGCCAATTGATTGCTAATTGCTCTGCATTATCCATAAGCCGTTACAAACATTTTTAATGGCATGCTCTTTACTGTAATTTAGGGGCAGTGACTGCTGTCTATCTCTTTGTACTTTGGAACATTTCTTTCTGAGCCTGCAAAGTGTTTGGCTGGCATACAGGGGCCTGAGGAAGCTTAGCAGAAACCTGGTCCCATAAAACATAATCCTGCCACACCCTGAAATGGATACATGGCTAGGTCATGCCAGTGTGTACACAGGGACTGGTAAGTGGAAAACTTGTCAGCCAGAAATGTGAAAGGTGCTACCACACGGCCAGACATTTCCACCAAAGGAGAAAGCCACCTGCCCAAGGCAAACATGCAAATGGCCATGAATATCATGCTTTCCTTCCATCAAAGTTTATTCTGTATGCTGAGAGTAGAGACCAAAGCAAAGTAGACATGACAGCAAGTTCTCTGCCTAATAAAGTATGTCTTGAGCTCAAAATTTTTCTGTATCAGAGATAAATAGCTGATTCTCAAAAGCCAAAGTTTAAATATTTTTTTAAATGACTGTGGCTCATTTGGGCCTGATAATTGGACCTTTGTGTGATGGATAGAGTGATAGAAAATTATCAAGCATTAAACCAAAATGCACTCTTGCTTCAGATGTTCCTATTGTTCTGTATAGATTCTCAGGGAAGGCTGAGGGTAACTGGGCTAGCCCTGGTGAAAATACAGAATGTAGTTAGATCATTTATAAAATCTGGAATAGTTTTAGTTAGTGTGGCATTGATCACAACTTAAGTCATCTCCCCAAATCACCACATTTTTCTTTCTTTTTTTTTTTTTTGACTAAAGGCAGAATAGATTGCTTGAAGAATTGTTTTATGTACAGTTCTCTAACCAGTTCCCTAGCACTATGTGACCTTTCTGTATCATTTATCATCTCACATAGACCCCAACTCTCTTTTGATAAAATCAGGCCATCACTGTGTTTCTTTAAAAAATTGTTCTTGCTTCTTTTCTAGATTTACCAGGTAGAGCATAGTGTCATCTTGATAAGAATAGTTTTATCTTCATCTGTTATGGATGCTCTTGCTGTCTTATCCAGACCCTTTCTACCAGACTAGGACCTGCATACTCCAGTTTTTTTTTTTTTAATTTTTTATTTATTTATGATAGTCACAGAGAGAGAGAGAGAGAGGCAGAGACATAGGTAGAGGGAGAGAAGCAGGCTCCATGCACCGGGAGCCCGACGTGGGATTCGATCCCGGGTCTCCAGGATCGCGCCCTGGGCTAAAGGCAGGTGCCAAACCGCTGCGCCATCCAGGGATCCCCATACTCCAGTTTCTAAGGATGTTATCTGTTAGTTTATAGCTGTCCCTCCTCTATAGAATCACCCTTGGCCGAATGGGAGCCTCTCTGTATACCCTAAAGATACACCCCATCAATAGCTGACAGCCAGTGGCTAAGGGAGTAGAAAAGTCAGCCCCTGGCCTAAAGGTCGTTCTAATTCTGAAGTGAAATCCATGCTCCAGGGCTTCCCATGGGACTAGGCCAAAGTCACATTCCAGCTGGAAACACATACATGCTTAGCTTTCTTCTCCTGCCTTACTCTGCTGCCTTAACTCTTATTTCCCTGAGAACACTAACACAAGAATCCCTGTCTCAGGCTCTGCATCAAGGGAAACAGTTGTAAACAGTTATGGCAAGTCAGTAGGAGTGTGGGGATGATGGTGAGAAAGGAGAGGGATTAGCACAAAATTTACCCTAGTAAGTGTTGGATTACTAAATTAGTGGATTTTCCAGGCTTGAGGCTTGGATTGAAAATGGTACTACAGCTATCACCAGAAGATCTATTTCTCAAGCAAGGCCAGGCTCCCTGATATACTCCTGGACTGGAAATAACTCGGAAAATTTCATAAGGCTTTGTTGTTATATAGAAGGAAATTGATGATCACTAATAATGATATTAAGCCATCCACATGGATTATTAAACACCAACTTTTCTCAGTATGTCATTAAGTATCCAGTTCTGTGGTAGGTTTGAAAGGGAAAAAAAAAAAGTACCTTTTATCTTAGAAGTGAAATAAATCTTGTTGTCTCAATGTGGAGATGAAACTTATTCAAATGAAACAATTAAAGAAGTTACAAGATAGTATTTGGTCACATACTAAAATGAATTTTATAGGTAATGAGTTCCAAAGGAGTTTAGAGAACTCAGAAACAAATGTGGGCGTTTAAGAGTTAGGCAAGTCTTCTCAGAGGAAAGTGTGTGTGTGGGAGGGGCAGGAGGAAAGAGGCCATTCCAAGTAGAAGAAGTGGTAAGAACAAAGGTGTGGAGACAGTAATGAGGATGCCAGTGTTTGCCAGGATAAAGAATATTAGAAAATAAGTTTCTCCTGAGTTTCCTTCCTCTTCATACTATGATCCCACTTTCTAATTTCCACTTACTGCTCACTTGTCCACGTGTTCATTCACCAAATGCTTTTTGAGTATCTACTCTGTTCCCAACCACAATATGTCTTAGGGATACCATAATGAACCCATCCTTGCTCTCCAGAAACTGATGGTCTGCAGATAGATAGCGATTGGTAAGCAGGCAATACTAGAGTGTTGTTCCAGTACTCTATGAGTAAGTAGTGTACTGTGGAAGAACAAAGAAGAAACAACTAATCCAGACTTGGGGTAAGGTCATAAAAAGGCTTCTTGATTTGGTGATCTCTAATTGGAGACCTAAAGCATGGTTAGAAGTATGGTTATCTGACTAGGTGCAGGAGGACGCAGTGAAAGAATTCTAGAGAAAAAGGAATGCAGGATGCCTTGAGGAAGCATGAGCTGATGCCCTGTGACTCATGCATGGAAGATAAGGAGACAGAGGATGGACCAAAACAAAGGCCAGATCACAAAAGCCAGATTGGGAACTCCCAGGCACCTAAATAGAGGAGTATGGACTTTATCTTAAGGACCGATAGCCATTGATTGCCTTGAGCATGAAAGTGACATGATCATATCATTAGTTTAAAATATAGCTTTAAAAATAAATAAAATAAAATAAAACAATAAAATAAAATAAAATAAAATAAAATAAAATAAAATAAAATAAAATAAAATAAAATAAAATATAGCTTTAGCTGGAGGAGTTTGAATAAACTGGAAGAGACCAAACAGGAAGCTGATGGGCAGACATGTTAAGCTAGGCTATCCTCGTCACAAATGATAGTGGGCATGAAAAGAAGTGAAGTGCAGAACGACATAAATTTGTGTTTTGTTGGTTTGGGAGAAGAAAAGAAGAATGGTTGAGAGTAATGCTGAAGAATCTTGCTGAAGCAAGTGGTGGGGGTGATGGTGTTCTGATCAAATATGAGCTGAGGAACGAGACTGGGGAAAAGAGAGTTATTCAGTTTGGGGTATAATGAGCTTTAGAATTCTGGGGATATTTAAGTGGAGGTGTTGAATAGATGAGTCTGGAAGTTAGAAGAAAGTTTTGGGGGTGGTTAAACAGATTTAGGCTTTCTACAAACTGCTTACCTTATTGCCATCCTACTTTGCTTAATGGTATCAACATCCACCTGAATGCCCAGACAAGAAACACATTTCTCTCTCTAAGGGCCTATTGATTGACTTCAGGGGATTCATGAACTTCCCTACAATTGTATGCAACATTTTGGGCATGAGTGAGTATGTGCATTTTCCTGGGGCTGTGAGTCATAGATATTATCAGTTTTTCAAAAGGTTTTTTGACTCTTGCCCCAACCTCTCAAATAGAGAAAGGTTAAGAACCAATGAGTTAGAATCTCTCTTTTCCTTATATTTAATCATATCAAGTTCGGTTGTAGCTATGAAGTAATATTTATATCCTTTTTGTTTTCTCATTGCTAGTCTCCTATTTGAGATCCTTACTACTTGTTATTCTTTTTATTGGGATGTCTCAACTTCCCAATCTTGATAACTAGATGTGGGGTTTTTTTTCCTTTAAATTGCTGCCAACTATACTAAGTGAGCCCTGATCCCTATGAATAGCAGAAAACCATATCCATATCTGCCCTATCCAAGAATCATCAGCTTAGTTTATTGATCTTTACCATCCAGTTGTTAAAATCTCAGAGTTACTTCGATTCAAATCACCTCATCTTTAATTTAGACATTATAAGAATCTGGAACTGGAAGCTTAACGCAGAGTGGTGACATGTTCTCTCTTTCCTTCATATCTCAGGCAGCTGTTCTGCTGTTGAGGGTGTCAGGAAGGGAAAGAGAAGTAATGGGAATCGACTTTTGTGGCTGGTATATTGGAGGTGGCAAGCTGGCCATCCTCCCATCTCAGTCAGCTGTTGCCTTCCCTGGTCTGACCTCTGGGTGTTGGTAGCCAGTTATATAGCATGGTGACTTAGGGGTTCTTGGATGCCCAGCAGCAGTCTCATAGGGCCAGTGCACCTTCTTCCTTCCACTCTTGGTGGGTCGCTCTCTGTATTCTCTACCCAATCATTTATCAGTGTGGCAGCTGGTTGCTGCTTTCTCCTCATTTGGTGACCTTGGCTAGGTCTGTATGAAACCTGGGATCCCTGCTACATATGCGTCAATCTGTGTGAAACTAGCAAAAAGGGTGGGGAGCAACTTTAATATTTTCTTACCACTTTACTCTGGCCTAGGATCTAACACCTAAGGAGTTTGGTGGCATCTAGGCACAGCAAAGATTCTTAACAGTCTTCCCTTCTTCATAATGCTTTCAGATTTCTTGAGTAATTCTGTAAGGGACACCTGGCTTGCTCGGGCAGCGGGGAAGAAGTTAATATGCGCCTCACGCCACATCACTGGATGGAAGATGAAGAGGGAAAATACTGATTCACAAACTCAGCTCTCTCCAAAAGATGACTCTTCTCTTCTGTTCCCATTTCATGGGATTTCTTTACTGAGTCTTCTGAAAGGCCTCTTGTTAACAAGTCCACGGTCAGAGATGTCTAGCGTCCTTGTTTTTAAGCTGTAAGTTGTCTCCCATTGATAACCACAATAAGAAAGGGTCTCAGTGCATATCACAACTTCATGTCACTAATCGTAATAGGTACCTATGATATAATTTCTTGTCCCTCCCATACATCTCTCTTAGTATTTTTAACTTCAATGGCTCCCCAATGTCAAGACAAATCTCCTCAAACTGGTCTTTTAAAGGTCTTTTAAAAATCTGACCCCATCTACCTTTGCAGTCTCAACTGGTACCTAAGTAAATCAGGCATTAATCAAACAGGTCTTGTCCTGTTATGTGATCATATCTCCATGGTATTGTTCATGCCATGCCTTCTGCTGCAATGGCCTTTCTATAATTTTGATAGAAAGAACTTTGGTTTAGCTCAACCTCACACATCATCTTCTCCATGATATCACACCCATTCCTTCAATAGGAATTAAACCCCTCCATGCCACTCACAGCATGGGTTTACTTAGTTGGTTCTGCCTATCACAGAGAGGTCGTAAGAAATTATGAAGTGGATCTACACCTTATCCATCACCTGATCACCACTAGCCCAGCAAGATGCCTTAAACTTAGTAAATGTTCGACAGCTCAGTGAGCCTGAGATGATGCATAAGATAGAGTCAGATTATGGAAGGGGGCTTAAAGGACCTTAAATTCTAGCTTAGTTGATATCTACTAATGACTTGGGGAAAGAGGCACATGTTTCTCAGGGTTTTTTTTTTTTTTTTTCTTCCACAATTGATAAAAAATGTTACCGTTGCACTGGGGTAAGAAAATATACACCAAAGCAAACAACAAGTCTGTAACAAGAAACCTAACTCACAAATTTTGACTGTATGATAGGGGACATTATGCCTGTCAGTACCCGGAGGACAAACTGAAACTATGTACTTGGACGTAAAACACAATCAACAAGTGGGGAATATGTGGGTCAAGTGTAGGTGTTCCCCAGAAATCAGCCTGTGCTCCCCAGAAATTAGCATCTTGCCAGGTTCCAGGGTTCTCATCATGCTGCAAGATCACCAGTTTCATCTGTGCAGAGGTGAGGGGTAGAAAATGAGGTGATCAGAGCCAAATCCTGGTAGGGGAATGAAGGCCTTAAGGATATCGATATCAATTGGCAGGCTGCACACCCTGCTTCATACTAAGCCACGTGGCTGATGCCATCAGGCACCTGAGCATCTGGGCTGTGACAAAGCAGAGCTTTTGAATAAACTTGATCTTCAAGGGTAGCCCTAGGCAGAGGGCTTCAAAGAGGGCCCAGGAATCTCTGAGCAACACTTGAAGACTTTGGCTAAACTAAAAAGCACTGATTTATGTGAATAAAGGCTTAGATGTTCTTTAAACAGCTCGCTTCACATGCCTGAGCCCTATAAACAATGAGACTAGTGTAGATGTATGGTGCTCTAAATATATCTGGAAGATCATCTTGACACACCTAAATTTAATTTGGCTTGCCACATTTTCAAAAGCCAGATCTAATAATGTACGTGCATTACCCACCCCATAATACCAACTACATATACTTTCAGCCACTGCCACACCCATACCCTTCCCCATCAGATATGCACACACCTGCCTTCATGGAACCTCACCCTGATCCCTCATCTGTACCTGCATACACAGAGGCACGTGTGTATGCAAATGCTTACATCTTCATCAAAACTTGAGATCATACACAGTTTTTCTTCTTCCTCCAGCCTATCCTGAATCCTGCAGCTGTCTGGGGTCATTCCCTGACCCACCAGCTACACTCTAGGTGGAACAGCTGCGGTCAGAAACTTGGCCAGGACTCCCTGCCAAGAGGGGGTTAGAGGTGGCCTAGTGAACAGCTATTGAGTATAGCTGTGGAATGTGGGTGGAGTCAGAGAAGAAGGGGTGCAGCTGATGCCACTTCAAGAAGAAGGTGGGAAGCTCCACTCCCTTCCCAGAGAGATGACTGAAGGCAGCTGTGTGCTGCTGATGCAGGGAAAACGAGATGGGGATCTTCACTTCATAGGCAGCACCTGCTGTGTTCTGGAGGGCGCCACCAGGCCATCCCCCGAGTGTGGGCCTTGCTCCAGTGCTCCCGTGTAATGTGGTGGGATGTGGTTGGCTCTCCCACTGCTCTGGTAAGGACTTTGGCCAGACAGATTTGGCAAAGCTTATTGAATTTCTTCATATTTGAGGGCCAGTTTGTGATCCTACATATGAGAATACAGTTTCTTATGCATATTCATGTTTACCTGTACACATAGAAACAACTGCTTTTGGGGATAATTATGGAGATTTTTGAGCAGTAGAAAAAACTGAGGGTTAGCAGGGGTCAGCTAAATGCCTGAGGTTCTCACATACAGACCTGTCTTGGCTGGGAAGCTAATGCTCTCACCGTCACTAAGAAGCAGGACCCCACAGTGAGTCAGACATCCTTCTCTACTCTACACCCAACATTATCTTCCTACTCAAGATTGCTTATTTTGGACCAAAAGATGCCAGTGAGGCCATGGGCTGCCATACTGTTTGGGAATATTTGATATTTGGGAACCTCTAAGTAAGGCTATAACCAAATCCAGCCTGCTATTTAAAGAGCAATGGCCATCCCAAGCACCAGAGTTATGGTCTTAAATGCAGAGGTTCCTGGAGATTATTTTTAAAACAATGAAGTAGTTGTTGGTATCTACCACTTTCATGGCCCCCCTCACTGTTTTTCAGTGTCTTAGTTCCTCTCTTTCCTACATGACTGATGTTCTCCTATAGCTTCTCTGATAGTAAGGCCTCTGATAAGCTGCTCTACACAGAATAATCTTCCCCTTGTAGTATCCCAGCTGGCCAGTTAGCATGAGTAGCAATGTTGTGACTATGGAAGGACCAGGCTTAATAAGTAATTAAAATCCAGCCTGTGGGCACTCATTTGTCCCTGGCACACATCTCCCAAATTTTGAGTCCCTTAGGACCCCTTCCTTTATCCTATCCTATGCTCCAGCTGATCTGTTCCCCTCCCTTGATTCAGCCATCAGCATTGGTGATATGGTGATATCTTGGATTTGTCTCCTCCTTGGCCATTTCCTCAGCAAAAGCTACTTTCAGGGCCTGACTTCAATTTCAATATTCAATACGGACAAATCCATCAGGTGAATGCATTTGCCCCCAGTCTCCCACCATGTAATTCCTTTCTCAGGCTTGGAGTAAGCAACAGAGCTTAAAAATTAATATTTGGATTGAGAAATGATTCCTCTCCTTCATTGGCTATCAAAATTCTTCTCTCAATGTGACGTTGGGAGGACATCATTTGTGAACATAAGGATTCATACCCAAGTATGAGTGACTATGAGTGGTGAATCCAATTTATTACTTTCAGAAAGAAGTATGATGTCTTTCCGATTTGTTTCTAGGTTCCCAATTTCTAAGGAATCTGACCTGACACATCTGGTCCCCTGATATCAGCATTTTTATTCCTTTGCTTCCTCCACAGAACACCTCTTCTTCCAGGCTCTGATATGGTAACCCTCTGGATAACCATACTCCTTGGCGTCTTCTTCAAGGTGGGGCCTACATTGTTCCTTGGGACCCAAACCCAGAATGCAGTCTCCCCACCAGACTGCCCTCTGATATCCTTAACTTATCACTATATTAACTTGCTGGGAAGTATGAGAAGATGCATTCTCCTTTTCTCCAACACACTCAGCCTGATTCATACAGTCAGTGTTTGTTCATAGAGCAAGGAAGGCCATTGCTGAAAATTACCAGAGTTCATAGGAAACATCGGTCATAGGCCACTTTTCCTTACATAAGCCTATAAATAAAGCATCTAAGGAACCATTGTTCATGCTCCTTTATTGGAGACCTGGACATAATATCTTGCTGCATACCTCACACATATCCCATTTAATTTTCACCTTTATGCCCTAAGATGGTAATTATTTGCCCTATATTATAGTTGAGGAAACTGAGATTTAATTATATTAAATAATTTGCTTGAAGTCACCTAGCCAGAAAATGGTTGTTTTAGGGTTCAAAGTCTGCCTGATGCCAAATTCTGCGTTCCTTCCACTAAACCAATCTGGCTAGGAATGATGCGCCGTGATGAATAAATCTCGATGTTTTTCTTCCCTTTGAGTTGAAGGCCATCTTAGTGACTAATGGGAACTTTGTTCCTCATTCACCACATTCCACACAGATTATAAAGTAAGGACCCTCGAGACTGGCGTGACCTCATTCTAACTGACCAGCTGGCTCACCTCAGGCCTCAGCCTTTCTCGGCTGGCTGCCAATAAGTGCGACAAACCTGCCTTATCCACCATAACTGTTATCACATCTACATTCCCCACAGGACTGAAGATGCCACTTGGACTTCCCTTTGTCGCAAGGGACTGATATTCATCTGAGAAGCAGAGAGTGAACTGAGCTTGAGAAGTTAAAGCAAATGTACAGTTTGCTCCTGGCCCACGGACAGAACATAAGCTTGGATATGCAGCTGGGAAAATGTGCTAGGCTCTGAACTACAGATTCCCAATTTGTGAATTTGTGAGGCTTTATAACAAATACTGTGACGGTTGTTACTTAGCGGCAGCTGATATCATCTGCCAGTTTTGCATATATTCCTCTTCATTTTCTAAGGCAAACCACAGATGTTTCATCCCTTGAGATCACACCTGCAGACCTAAAACCAGTCCCCCCTCTCCCCCCCAAAAAAACCAATGGGATAGCAGATGTTTTGAAATTGGAACAGTTACATGATTGGACAGGGGGAAAAAAAAAACACAACAACTCTTCTACTACTCCTTTATCAGTACAAATGCCAGGAAGTAACTCTTCTTTCTACTGGAACACAAAAGACTAGCACTCATAACTTTTTCTGTTTCCTCTAATCTAGAGGGCAGTTTTGGCGTTTTATTTACATAAAAGATGAGGGGTTTTATTCCAGCTCTGAGCTTCAACTCACCTTTAATAAATTGTTTCACAGTATTCCTGACCCACTGGTATAAAATAAAGGAGCGCTTTTAAGTCATATGAGGGCATCACATTTGCTGATGCAAAATGTGTTAGTCTGAAAGGAAAGTTAATTAAGCAATAAGACATGACATGACATGAATTATTGTGTAATAATTCATGCCTTCAGCATAGCTAGGCGCAAACCTGAAGGCCAAGTATCCCTCCAGCAACTAAGGCATGAGTTATGCTATAATAACTCAAGCCTGAGAGTTTTCCAACGAAGCAGTGGGGAGAAAGGGAGAAAAGAAAACCAAGGACAAAAAATTGATCTCATACAAGCAAGAGAGGATGAAATGGGGTCATTGTTTAGAACTATATATCTTTTCATGAATGCAATACACTGGTGACAAGAACCTGAGGATGGTGTTCACTGGGATTCTTCTGCTCATTGCTCAGAGCTTTGAGAAGACCCCACACGCTTCCAACTTAGGGATTGGTACAACATGCTGAAGAAAATGCTTTGCCAGAAGAATGGGTGCTTGGAAATTTAGCAAGTGCAGTGGGTTCTTTTTTGACTCAACGAGGGAAGATCGTTCATCTATTTATAACTTTATGACTTGAAATGTCACCTCCAGTTCTCTGGCTCTGGGGGAAGTGAGTGTCCTAAGAACCAGAAGCCATCTCCAGTCACCCAAGCCTTCTGCATCTTGAAAACACCATTTATATGCCCCAGGAAACTGGAGTTGGGCTTTGGGTGAGAACTAAGGTAAGGAAGAGAGTTTCCTTCTCGCAGCTTCAGTTTGACCTGCAGAACTAAGGACAAACTACGTAAAAGCCACAGCACAATGACTTAAATAGACTGAGCCCATTTGGCATCAGATGCAAAAAGCAGGCACTAAATGAGGTCCATAGAGACATCGCCCTGCCTCTTGTCTTCCTCTCATGGGTTCACTGATTTAATGAATGAGGGTGTACCTGTCGGGTCCTAGTTGCTGGACAGGGCCCTGTTAATCTCACAGCTCGATAGCCTGCCGGCCAATCAGCATGCTCTGTTAAAATGCAGTTTAATCGAAAACCATCTACAAACAAGCAGGAGCATTTGCCTCCATTTAAACATGGACAAGGAGAACTGATTTGAGATTGACAGGAAGATGTCCTGTCCTGTCCAGCGTCACTCAGCTCAAGACATACACAGAACAGCTTTCCTCCTTCCCTCGTGCTCTTCTCATTTAACCTCCAGCCCCCGCCTGCACGGAGATGAGCAGTTCAGCAAATCTGCGACTTCAGATCTTACAAGTTTGCTGGTAACATTCCAAAATTCATAGTCAGCCCATGCCTCCCTCCATACGACTAACATATGGTATTAACAAATTTTATCAACACTGTATAAAGGGAACAGCTCCAGAATGTGTTTCTGTTATTCTTACAGTTACTCTGTTGCCTTTCTGCATGGCACTGATATTGCTTCTCCTTGGTCCTGTTTGAAATGCTGATTTTAACATTTCTTTCTCCTCTTAAAGGGCTTCCTCATGGAGCTCTCACTTTCTTTGGTGAGTTGCAATTTAGTCTCTTTGTTGAGCAGGTGGGGATCTTAGAATTTCCTATTCTTCTATAAAAAGCTACAGTGGATTGGTTAACAGATTCTCCAAGGGGAGAAGGCATTTTTGATAAACAAAGAAGGTCTAAGGCAGGGTCAGCAAACTCTTTGTGTCAAGGGCCAAGTACCAAATATTTTTGGCTTTGCAGTCCTGTAGCCAACTCTCAGATCTGCCATCACAGTGTAAAAGGAGCCACAGACAATATGTGAGAGAGTGAGCTTCCCTGTGTTTCAGTAAAATTGTACCCACAGAATAGATAGGGGCTGAATTGGGCAGGCGGGCCATAGGTTGCCAACCCGTGGTGCAGAGTCCAAGGCAAGTGGGCCAACTGACCAATTCCGTCTTTACTTTTGATTATAGTCTCTCAAGAGCTGAGAGGAGAATGTGAAGGCAGGAATGTTAGCAGGTGGTAAATTCAGTGATGTAGTAATAAAGGATTTGGAGTCTGAGAAGTGACTGAGTAGATTTTGGTCCTGCTACTTTCTCCTGTGTTGGGAAAGTTACCAAACTTCCCTGATATGTACTTTCCTCATCCTTCAAAGGGCAATCATAATGTCTTGGGTAGGGGCAGTTAGCTTTCCATATGCCTCTGTCTCCCCCTCCTTCCTAGGCTTCCAGCTAGACTACGTCACCCAGCCTCCCTTGAGGGAAGGAGTTTCCTTATGGTTAGACTTACCAACAGGATGTGCAGAATGTGTGCTCATTTTGGTCTAATCCTACTTCATCCACACTCTTCATTCTGCTGGCTGCAACCTGGACATGGCGGTGCAGCCTTCAGCACACTTAAAGAGCAATCCAATACAGGATTTGGGAACAAGAGGGAAGGAGCCTGGCCCCAAACAGCTGCTAAGAGCAGTGGTGCCTGATGAGCTGAAATGCTCACTGGACTGTTTTGTGAGATAAAAATAAGTATTGTTCTTGAAGTTACTGTTTTATTACTTCAGAGAGTAAGCCTAAACTAAATAATATAATATGCTTGCATGATTGTTATGAAGATATAAAATAATTCATATAAAGTGCTTGGCATTTACTGGGCATTTAATAAAGGTAGCTTTTTATCTATTTTATGATTCAGATGGGCAATAATAAAATTGATTGAGACAAAGGTTCAGCCCTTTGGCATGACATGATCTGATTGGTGGACAGGAGGGTGGCTGCCCTCCAGTGTACATTCCATCTTCTCTGTCACCAAGCAGGAGTATGTTAGGGAAGCAGGGGATATGCTCGGTGGGCAAAAGTGAGTGAGAATATCAACCACTTAGTCTAGAGGTGAGGAAAGAGAGAGAGAGAGAAGTTTCCACCAGAGTTACTACACAGATATGCATGTGTGTGCTTCTGTGTGTGTGTGTGTGTGTGTGTGTGTGTGTGTGTGTAACTACTCTGGGGTTTTTTGCATTTAGAAAGAGAGAAGCACTTGGCTATTCGCTGGTAAATATGTTTTATATATTTTTAAAATTATTTTTCATTTTTTTGGAGTTTATTTATTTATTTTAGAAAGAGAGAGACAGCATGAGTAGCAGTGGCAGAGAGGGAGAGAGAGAGAGAATCCCAAGTAGACTCCATGCTGAGCATGGAGCCCGATACAGGGCTCCATCCTAGGACCCTGAGATTAGGACTTGAGCCAAAACCAAGAGTCAGACTCTTAATTGACTGTGCCACCCAGTTGCCTCTGTTTTATACCATTTTATGTCTATTTCTGAAAACATTTATTTCAAAAAAGAACTTGTGCGTAATGTGTTTTCTTTGGTGATGAAGGTATAATTATGGTATATGGTAATCTTTATGAAAAATTTTACTTTGTAAATAATATATTAAAATTGAGAGTTCATAAAATAAAGAAGAAATGAAAATAAAAGCATTTATAACTTCACTACTCAGGAAAAACCCAGAGTAGTATGTTGATGTATATTATTACAGCCATAGATGTAAAATAATCATAGAATATATATAGTTTGGCTTCCTGAATTTAATGAAGCATTTCCCGTATCATTACATATTCTTTTAAACATTTTCTCAATGACTATAAAATGAATATGCCCTCATCATTGAGCATCCTCCTCAGTTTGTTTCTAGTTTTTCTTTAGTAATGAAAATTATCATACGTAAATTTATGTCATAGGACTAATACAATAATGTAATAACTAACCGTCTTGTATTCTCTTTCTGTTGTGAGAATAATCTTTGCAAAGTATAAAGCTGATTATGTCTCCTTCTAGCTTAAAATCCTTAAAAGACCGCTTCTTGCTTTGTGATAAAAGTTGGCATTGCTGCCATAACCTTCAGGACCCTTTGCAGTCTGGTCCTTGCTGACATTTTCAGCCATATTCTTTGTTCCCTTAGATCCTTCACTTCTCTTTCCTTAGATCCTTCCCAGAAGTTTTTTTGTTCTTATTGCAGGTATATAGATATGCTATTATTTCTCAAAAATACTTCTCTCTTACTTTCTATCTGGAAGGCTACCTGCCCCACCCAAATGTACCTTTTTAACTATAGCTTATTAGGTTTTTTAACTTTCCATTGACTTATTCATTTCCCCACAGTTTTACTGAGATATATTCGACAAGTGATATGTACAAGTTTGAGATGTACAGTGTAATGATTCAATATACATATGTATTGTGAAACAATCAGCACAGTAAGTTCTGTTAATAGCCATCACTTCACTAATAGTTACAATATTTTTCTTTGTGATAAGAGCTTTTAAGATCTATACTTCTAACAACTTTTAAACATATAGTGCAGTATTGTTAACTATGATCATCATGTTGTACATTACATCTTCAGAACTTATGTATCTTATCAAAGAGTATGGTACTGACATAAGACAGATACATAGTCCAATAGAACAGAATCAAGAGCCCAGAAATAAACCCATTTATATATGGTCAATTAATATTTGACAAGGGAGCCAAAAATATTTAATGGGGAAGATCTCTTCAATAAAGGCTGGGGGGACAATTGGATATTTACATGCACAAGAAAGAAGCTGGAGCCCTATCGTACACCACATTAACAAAAGCTAATGTGAAATGGATAAAGACTTAATGATTGGACACCATCAAACTCCTAGAAGAAAACATAGGGAAAAACTCATTGATACTGGTATTGGCACTGATTTCTTGATTTTGACACCTAAAACACAAGCAACAAAATAAAAAGCAAATGAGTGAGACTGTGTCAAACCAAGAAACATTTGCACAGCAAAAGAAATGATCCACAAAATAAAAAGGCAACCTAAAAAATGGAAGAAACACTTGAAAACCACATATCTAATAAAAAGTTACTCTCCAGAATATATAAGGGACTCGCACAACTCCATAGTAAAAAAATAATAATCAATTAAGAAGTAGCCAGATGACCTGGATAGACATTTTTCCCACAGAAGATATTCAAATGGCCAAGAGATATATGAAAAGGTGCACAAATCATTAGGGAAATGCAAATCAGAACCACAATGAGACATCACCTTACATCTGTCAGAATGGCTAGTAACAAAAAGATAAGAGAAAGTAAGTGTTGGCAAGGATATAGAGAAAAGGGAAGCCTTGTCCTCTGTTGGTGGGAATGTAAGTTGCTGCAGCCACTATGGAAAACAGTGCAGCAGCTCCTCAACCTCAAACAATTAAAAATAGAACTACCGTATGATCCAGTAACTCTCCTCCTGGGTATATATCTAAAGGAAATGAAATCACTATCTCAAAAAGATATATGCACCCCCATGTTCATTGCATCATTATTTACAATAGCCAAGGTATGGTAACAATATACGTGTCTTTTGATGGATCAATAAATAAGGAAGATGTGGTAAGGATATACAAAAGAATATTATACAACCATTAAAAATGAAGAAATCCTGCCATTTACTACGACATGGATGGAACTTGAGGGCATTGTACTGAAATAGGTCAAACAGAGAAAGACAAAATACTGTCTGATCTCACCTATATAGGGATTTTTAAAAAAACAAACTCAGGGAAACAGAGATCATATTTATGGTTGCCAGAGGTAGGGGATGAGAGAATTGGGGGAATGTGATCAAAGGTAAAAACTTTCCAATGTGGCTCATTCTTTACTACAGCCATCACTTCACATAGTTACTACTTTTTTTGTGATAAGAGCTTTTAAGATCTACTCTCTTAGAAACTTTTAAATATACAGCACAGTATTGTTAACTATGGTCATCATGTTGTACATTACATCTTTAGAATTTATGTATCTTACCAAACAGTATGGTACTGACATAAGACAGACACATAATCCAATAGAACAGAATCATGAGCCCAGAAATAAACCCATTTATATATATGGTCAACTAATATTTGACTAGGGATCCAAAAATGTTCTGTTCACACATCTCTTTCAGGAAGCCTTCCTTGACCCCCAAGTTACAAGTTTTTACTCAGCACTGCATATCTTTCATTTCTAGCCTGGATCACAATTTTGATGGGACTATGTGATTATTAGAAGTCTCCCCCAACTAGACTGAAATACATTGAGGAAAAGAATCTGTATTTTTTGGTCACCATTAAGCCTTTTACCAGCTCCTAGAATATTGAACAAATGTTAAACAGGGGGAGTTTGAATCTCTACCTAATAAGCACATTATCTATAAATAAATTCAAACTGGATTAAAGAGTTACATATAAGATGAAAATTATAAAAACAACAAAATAAACTTGGAGCAATTTGTAAAACATCATCTTCATTTGGGGAAGCCCTCTGAAAAATCATATTTTATTATTCAAAATTAAGACTTGCAGTATGATAATGACATCCACTATAATAAAGGCACAAAAAACATACTTACAATACGAATTTTCTAAGAGGCTGATTTCCTTAACATTGAGAAAGTTATAAATCAATAAAAATCCAAGAGAAAATTAGAAATATGAATAAGTTCACAGAAAAAAAATTAATAAGCATAAGATACTCAACCTAACTTGAAAGAATTGAAAATTAAAATAACCATAAAAGATCAATTCTCACTGATTAGCAGATTAGTAATAATAAAATATATTGGTGATACCTATTTAGGAGAAAAAGAATTTTCATACTTTGGCGGTAGAAATATAAATTGATATAAAGCTTCTGTGATGCTATTGCAAAATATAAAAGTTTTAAATGCAAATATAATTTGGCCCAGTGACCTCACTTCTAGGAATGTATTTTGAAACTATGCTACATAAAATTGTTCTTTAAAATATATATTGTTGGTTGCACCATACATAGAATGCAGTATGCAGTAGCAATGATCTCAAAACTGCCTAAATATTCATCAAAGGGAGATTAAATAAATAAATTGTGATATAAACATACAGTTGAAAACTGCAGTATCATTAAAATGAATGAGGCAAATCTTTGTATTAGTATGGAAAAACTATCAGTAATTTAAAAAGCAAGTGACAGAACATAATATATGGGTATATGTATATATAATTTATACATACTGTGAATCCACTTATATAAAGCAATAGATACACGTGGATATACAAATATTATGTATTCATATGATATGTGGATACCATCTAATTTTGAGCACTTGCCATGACGACCCTTGGAGAATGAGAATGTGGGTCAATGGCAGGCAGGTGGGTGGGAGGTGAAGTGTATGGTGGGGAGTGTTTCTTTTTTTTACTTCCTAGAATTCTGTATAGCCTTACTTTTCTTTCAAAGAGGTATTATTCCCACTATAAAAGCTTAAAATTATTTTTTGGTGATTGAATAAGTGAAGAGTGCTAGCTTCCTGTTAGAATTCACATTTAATTTCACATTTAGCTCCTTCTTCCCCAGTTTTTATGCTGTTTAAACTAGTTTTCAGTACATTTGAAAATATATTAGGATAATGTTTATACTCTTCCCTCATTCTCATTAATCTCTCAAAGTTTTGCTCTTCTAGCCTTTTAGAGGGCTTGCAAAAGTCACTGTCAAGTTTCCCCAGAATTCTGTTGATACATTGATTCAAAGAGGAGTCAACTTTGGAAAGAACTATATCTAAAAGATTAATTAACCCTCCTTTCATGACTCAGTAACTTTTTAATGTAAGCCCGACACATTTCTTGATGCCCATGTATAAGAATTTGATATTAGTTTTTGATTTTGTAAACATTAATCTTCTTTTTTCCAGTGTATCTCTCTACCTGGCTTTTTATGAGAGAGGGGGAACACATTGCTTTTGTCATCGTTTATTTTGAATATAAACACTTTGTTGAACTTTTAAATTAGTTCTTGACTCCATTGTATTTTCTATGCAGACAATATAAGCATCTACAAATAATATATATATATATATATTTTTTTTACGGATAGCCCTGTCTCTTTGTTCTCCTGTCATCTAAAACAGTGGTTCTAAAAATTCTTCCTTGCAAATTCCACAGAGCCAATTGATTTTTTGTAGAATGTTTCTGTTGACTTTTGCAAAACTCGTGTATCTCTTGTCAACCAATGCTTGCATCTGATTGATGAATGAACATTCTGATATGAATGTTGGTTGGCATTTTTTTACATATGTTAACATGAAAGATGAATGTTTAAAATGAGACATACTTTGAAATTTCACTTGGTTGACAACAATATGAGAAACTTTCTTGCTGAATCAGATAAATTTAGTAATTCTGGAAGAATTTCTCTCAATTTTTTGTGCTTTTCACAGCATAAGGACTATTTTCATGATGCACCTTTAAATTTAATCTGCATTGTTAACATTTTCTCCATCATTTTTTTTAATTGAGTAAGTTTGACATATGACATTATGTAAATTTAGGTGTACAATGTATTACTTCAATACATTTATATTTGATATGCATATATTGTAATACGATTGCCATTATAACAATATTTATCACATTACATAATTACGTTACCATACTGTTGTCTATATTATACTGTGTATTAGTCTTTATGGCTTATTTTCTAGTAATTGCTAGTTTGCTCCTTTAAATATCAATCTCTTCCCCCATTCCCCATCCTCCAATCCCTGATAACTATAATTTTACTCTTTTTTTTATGAGTTTGATTATTTAGATTTTACATATATGTGATCACATACAATATTTTTCTTTCTCTGACTTACCTCACTTAGTGTGGTGTGCTCATGGTCCATCCATGTTGTTGCAAATGACAGGATATCCTCCTTTCTCAGAGCTGAATGATATTCCACTGTGTATTATGTATCTTTTTTATTGACTGCCTGTTGATGGGCGCTTAGGTTTTTTCCACGTTTTGGCCATTGTGAACAATGCTGCAATAAGCATGGGAATATCTTCAAAATCTTGTTATCATTTCCTTTGGATATATACCCAGAAGTGGAATTGTTGGATCATAGGATAGATCTATTTGTAATTTTTTGAGGAAACTCCAAACTGTTTTCCACAGTAGTTTTACCAGCTTGCATTCACGCTAACAGTGTATAACGTTTGCCTTTTCAGGACATTCTCACCATCACCTGTCTCTTGTCTTCTTAATGATAGCCATTCAAACACATGTGAGTGAGAGCTCATTGTGGATTTGCATTTTTCTGGTAATAAGTGATGTTGAACATCTTTTCATGTGCTCCTTGGTCATTTTGATGTCCTCTTGGGGAAAAAATGTCTGTTTAATTCAGAATATTATTTTAAAATCGGATTGTTTATTTTTGTTATTAAGTTTATGAGATCTTTATATATTTTGAATATTAACCCATTATCCTATATGTGGTTTAAAAAACAATTTCTCCCACTTGGTAGTTGTCTTTTTCATTTTGTTAACTGTTTCTTTTGCTGTGCAGAAGTTTTTGAGTATAATGTACTTTCATTTGTTGATTTTTGCTTTTGCCTTTTGTGCTTTTAGTGTCATGTTCAAAAAATTATTGCCAAGACCAATATTGAGAAGTTTCTTCCCTATGTTTTTTTTTTTTTTAGGAGTTTTATGGTATCAGATCTTATATTTAAGTTTTTGATTCAAGTTAATTTTTATGAGCAGAGTGAGATTAGGAATACAACTTCCTTGTTCTGTGTGTGTTTCTCACATTTTCCCAGCACCATTTATTGAAGAGACTATTCTTTCCCCATTGGGTGTTCTTGGCTCTTCTCCATCACTGTTTAAAGTCTAGGTCAGGAGCCAGGATACTATGGCAAACAGGCAAACTTTATAAATATTTTCTTAGGCAATAGTAGGATGGGTCTTTGTTTGAGATGGGTATTTTTATTTTTTTTATTTTTTTTATTTTTTTTTTTAATTTTATTTATTTATGATAGGCACACAGTGAGAGAGAGAGAAGCAGAGACATAGGCAGAGGGAGAAGCAGGCTCCATGCACCGGGAGCCGGACGTGGGATTCGATCCAGGGTCTCCAGGATTGCGCCCCGGGCCAAAGGCAGGCGCCAAACCGCTGCGCCACCCAGGGATCCCGAGATGGGTATTTTTAAACATATTTTAAAAAATCACATTTCTAATTTGCTGGAAATTTTTTATTGTTGTTCTGTTAATTCGAAATTGATGCTGTGTTTTACCAATTGCCTATGGCTTTTCTTTTGAGATGATTTTTCTTTTTCTGATATATATATGTGATATTTCTGTTAATACACTTCCTATTGTGAAACTGTCTTCATTGCTGATATTGTCTGTAATCATAATACTTTTTGAAATTTTATTGTCACACTCAATTTTATTTATTTAGGATTTTCCTTCCATAATCAAAATTGAGATTGTTGTTATTTCTTTTGTCTTTATTTTATTTTCAAGATTATACTAGATTTTCAAAATTAATTTCAAAACTTACCATCTGTTTCTATGAGCTAAGGTAACGTTTATTCAGTATGGAAATTACCTGTTTCTTAGAAATGTGAAAAGTCTCATTGAAAGACACATCTGGTTTAGAGATATTTGAGAGGTAATTCTTTGTAATATTTTCATTTTATTCCAGAAGATTTTTCTGTTCACACTATATCTATTTGGACTTAATTTGAATAAATATCACACTCCCATGTAATTGACCATGTCATCATGATTTTCAAAATTTTAAACTCCTCTGAATCTGTTCTTATTTTTAGTCTTGTCTTCCTAATTTTATAAATTTAGCACCTTTCTGTATTCCCTGACTAGATTTGCTATTTTGTAAACTTTGTTTTCTTACTTTAAATAGAAAATCTGATCTATTTTTTTCTATTTTCTAATTTGTTTCTACTTTTTTCTTTGTATTTCCTTTTTAAAATTTTTCTTGGGTTTAGTTTCTGGTATTTTTTTTTTTTTTGTAAACCTCTTGGATGGAGAGCTTAATTTAATTTTGGTTATTTAGTTCTTTAAAAATTGAAGAACATAGATCTGAATTGACTCTTGAACATAGCTTGACTGTTTTAATTTGTTTTGATAAAGAATAATATTTTTGTTCTTTTTTAGTATATGAAATTTTAATTTTCCTTTCTTTTTTTTTTTTTAGATTTTTATTTATTTATTCATGAGAGACACACACAGAGAGAGGCAGAGACACAGGCAGAGGGAGAAGCAGGCTCCATGCAGGGAGCCTGATGCGGGACTCGATCCCAGGATCTGGGATCATGACCTGAGCTGAAGGCAGATGCTCAACCGCTGAGCCACCCAGGTGCCCCAATTTTCCTTTCTTCTAATAGCGTTGGGAATGTTTTATAAAGCCCTCGTGGTTGGAATTGTGTGTGTGAGTAGAGAGTGGTATGGTGGGTGAGAAGGAATAACAGAGCTTTGGGTTGGTTAACACTTGGTGTTAGTATTATAGATTTGCTTAATTAGATTTAGAAAATGTGATTTTGATATTTACTCCTTTTTGATATTTATTGAGGCTTTCTTTGTGACCTAATAACTTTGATTTTCAAAACTGAACAATTTAAAATGTTAAGTTTGTAGTATGCTTTATTTACTATACTTAAATCTGATTAATTATATTATCTAAATCTCTCCAGCTACATTGTTTGTATTGACTTGATAGGTCAAAATATTTAAAATTTTTCAAAATTCTTCACAATTTATTGTGTTGATTCTTCCTTATATTTACGTTTATGAAAGTTTTACATAATATTTTATTCCTTGTTTTTCTCTGATTATAAAGGTTTATTTGTGGTAGAGATAATACTGTTATGAACTATATCTTCAATAAATAAATTACTTTTTGTCTTCCCTAATGTTTTCTGCTTAACAAGTGTTTGGGAAGTCTACCTTTTTAACTTTGTGTTATTTTAATATGAGTCTTATCTATAGTATTGGAATGAAATAACAAATATGAAGAGTCTTTGGCTTTCAGTATGGGAATTTATATAATTCATATGTTTATTACATTTCTAAAGTGTTGAGAAAATTTACAAAAATCATTGGTTTATTCCCACATTTTAATCAAGTTATCATGCAATCCATGAAATAGGAAGTATTATATAAAAAGTACAGTCTTTTGAATCAGCCAGAGAGTAACATCTTTGCCATTTGCTAATTTCAAGCCCTTGTGAATATTATTCTCTCAATCTCAGTTTTTTTTTTTGTTAGTTTTGCTTTTTAAAGATTTTATTTATTTACTCAAGAGAGAGAGGGAGGCAGAGACATAGAGGGAGAAGCAGGCTCCATGCAGGGAGCCCCATGTGAGACTCGATCCCAGGTCTCCAGGATCACGCCCTGGGCTGAAGGCAGGCGCTAAACCGCTGAGCCACCTGGGCTGCCCTCAATCTCAGTTTTCAGTATATGAAATGGGGTCAGCTCATTTAGCTCATAATACTGTTATGGGAGAAAATGTACCAATAAAGTACCAATAATACAAGCTCTAAGAAGAGTATGTTATACTTAGTAGGTATTTCTCCCAGAGCAGGGTATGTAGCTTAGTCATGTTCATAATTCTATTTCTTAGCATCATGCCTGATATGGTTAATAAACTCAATAATTGTTTGCTGAATGAATGCCAGAGTGGATAAACCTACTGGTCACAATACTTTTGACTCTAACAAACAAAGGAAGAGATTCAACCAAAACCACACTTCATAAATGTGTTATAACATTATGTTTACAGAAAGAAAAAAAAAAAAAACAAAAAACAAAAAAACAATGACTCAGTTCTGATCTTCTGATCAGTTCCTTTTCTTTCCTTAAAGATTTTATTTATTTATTCATGAGAGACACACACACACACAGAGAGGCAGAGACACAGGCAGAGGGAGAAGCAGACTCTATGCAGGAATCTCAATGTGGGACTCAATCCCGGGACTCTGGGATCACACCCTGGGCTGAAGGCAGACGCTCAACCGCTGAGCCACCCAGGCGACCCCTGATCAATTCTTTTTGAGTATAGTTGATGATAATGTCTAGCTAGAGACTCTTCTAAGAAAAATTTAAATTGTGTACCATTTTTGGATGAACTTAAAACATTTTGCTTTTCATACACTCAGTGATGTGCCACAGCCAGCCTGGAATACCTTTCACTGATTTGATTTTCAAGAGTTTTGCTAGCCAGTTATTAAATACAGCCATTATTAAAAATTAAATTGTATAAACTTACAATTTAAAAAGTATACTGGGATGCCTGGGTGGCTCAATTGATTAAGCATCTGACTCTTGACTTCAGCTCAGATCATGATCTCAGGGACTCCAGATCTGAGACTTGCACTGAGCTCCCTGTTCAGAAGGGGATTGCCTGTCTCTCTCTCTCTGCCCCTCCCCTTGCTTGCACCCTCTTTCTCTTTCTCTAAAAATAATTAAATAAATATTTTTAAAAATAAATAAAAACAATAAAAAGTATGCCAAAAGCAAAGTAATAAATACCTCAAAGTTATCACTTCCTAATTGTTTTACTACATTTTATTATTATTTATGCTCTTGAGGTTATTCACATCTGTTGCATCTGTAAAGTGGAAACATTATGCTATACACAGTTGCTATTACATGTGGAATGGCACAGAATGATTGAGGAAATCTTTCTCCAGTATTCAGAATTTTATTGTTCAAATCAGCAAGGGAATATATCATGGCCAATCATGGAAAATTTTAACATGCATCTTCATCATTTCACTTTTGTCTTATTTGTTAATATAATCCTAAGTGAAAATATCAGCCAGCATTTATGTTGGCCCTCTACTCATTTATCAGTTGCAACAGATCAGCTATAGATTGTAGAGTTAGGCAAAATTCAATTCATACCCTTCTTGAGAATCAATTGGTTCTACGGAAATTGCAATAAAGAGTGTAGTGTATTTTATTGTTATGTGTAAATTGTGTGTTACACAGACTTTATACCTATAAAATTTGTAATAAACTTATGTATGCATATATTTTTTTTCTGGAGATCCAGTTATTAAACATTTGCCAGTACAGTACTGTATACATAGGTCAAGCGAGAAGGATGGAGAGCATCTTGCAAGACTTATTTGTGTGTGCCTTTATTTCCAAATATCCTGAAGCTCTTAATTTTTATTTTACTTTGCCCCAAAGTTCCTTTTTGTTGTAACATCTATTGTCATTTGAGCAAGCAATTGAGTAAATGTAATCATGAACCCCTCAAAGTTTCTGTCTTTTGAAATTTTTAAAAAAATTATTTACTTTTTTAAAATTGACATATAGGTTGGCACACGGTATTTTAGTTCAGGTGTACAACATAGTGATTCCACATTTATGAACAGTACAAAATGATCATCACCACAACATCTAGTTATTGCTACCACATGAACTCCTAAAAGTTTGAAAAGTTGAAAAATGTGGTAAAGAAAAAAATTACTGTAATGCACTTCATTATATTTTATATACAACTTCTAAATTTGTATTGCTTATACAAACTTGCTTTCATCCTTCAAGAATATATTCTTCTATCTGTGAAATTGAATGACTTGAGTGGGTATGAAATTTATCATACCTTTTTTCACTGAAATTAGTAAATGTTTTTTTTTTTTTCCAATTAATATCTTTCCATCTAGAGACAGGATTTTCATAAGAGGATTAAAGGGAGATAGTGAGATAAAGGTATGTATTACAACAGCAGACTCACTCTTTGTCCTCCTGAGACGGTGTTAATATACAGGGCTGAGCTTTGACCACTCTATTTCTCTGGTTAAAGAGTATGTGTTAAGCTGCCTAGGTTAGTGGAGTGCCTATGGGCTGTGCCTGAGCAAGGTCTTGATGAATTCACAGGGCTAGGATCTGCAAACATAAAATGTTACTGCCTTATAGACAGGTTGAACATTCTGTCCTTCTATGGGAACATCTCTTTCCAGCTCCTGGAGAATTCCAGGAGATTCATCTCTCACCCCCTAGACGAATATTCAATGAGAATCTAATTGAACACAGCATTATGCTAGGTGTCACTGGGGAACGTTATTGACTAAAATATGTCTTTTGCTCTCAAGGAGGTTAACTAGCTCCATTCAGGTCTCAAGATAATCTTATCTGATTCAATAATAAAGAAAGGCGGATTAGACAAGAAATCAAAGTAATGTTATAAATTCATTCCTTAAAACAATATTTGCTATTTCAGTTGATTGAAAGGCTAGTTGGAATTTTTTTTTATGGGGAGGTTTCAATAGAATTATTAGGCTAAGTACCAGACGACTAGAAGATGTAAGGTGTATCCCTTGACCTCAAAGAGCTTCACAAGATGTAGAAGAAACAGGTGAATAGTTAGTACCAATATCATATTCCTGATTTCATGCAGTCAAAGACAACATGTTAGTTTTGATTTTTTAAGGTAAAATTCATATAAATTAACTATTTAAATCATTCTAAAGTGCACAATTCAGTGGCATTTAGTATATTCACAATATTGTACAACTATCACCACTCTAGTTCCAGAACTTTTTACCCCAAAAGCAAACCGTATCTCAATCGGCAGGAACTCCCTATTCCTCCTCCACTCAGTCCCTGGAAACCATTAGTCTACTTTTTATCTCTATGGATTTAATGCTGGTGGGATTTTCATTCTACACAATGAATTGTTCCAGGAGTAGAAGACAAGAGTTCCAATCCTTAGGACACTTTTTACTAGCTGGGAGAAATTGAAAAACAGTTTGCCTTTTTAAAGTCCTTTATCTATGGAATATACATAATAATACCTGATTTCTCTGAAGGCATGGGCAAGACAAGATGATCCATAAAGTTTGCTTTAAGCTCTAAGCTTTATGATTATGTAATTTCATGGTATTTGTGAAAATCATGGATCAATGATTTGCAACACACTAAAGCTTTATTTGTTTGTAACCTTAGTAATTAAACTATGGCAGGCCATCACAGGCCTGCATTTACACAAATATACTGTAGTGCTTGCGTATACTGCAAAGAATAGAGAAAAAAAGCAAACCTCCAAAGTGACCAGAAATTTTTCTGGAAGTACTATTTCTTTGTGTGGTTAAGATTTATGTTCATCATACCATGACATGAGGAGAGCAAATAATTTGTCAGTTCTCTCCATACATTTTTCACTCCATTAGAATAATAACCTGTAGGAATTCTGTACTGCTGATCTGTGGTTTGATCTATTCCTCTGTTACTGAAGGATAACTCCTGTTGATATGACCAAGGAGAAATAAGTGGAAACATAAACAATTCGCTCTGTGTCAAAGTAAGAGTCACAGAATTTCAAATACATATGAGAATATCCAAACAAGGAAGGGAGTATCAACACAGCAGAAAATCCACTTTTTTCTTTTCTATCATTTTGGTTTGGTTTGAGGCAGGATGCTGATTTCCTGGCCAATTTGAATGCAGTTGTGACACACACTGTACCAGCTGTTCCTCCATAAGTGCTTGATTATCCATTTATTATCTGTTTGCTAACTTTCACAATAGTGTGGCTCCCCCAAAAATGGCAGAAGAGAACCCTCATGGATTGATGGTCTCTCCCAAAAGCACGTTCAGATTAGGTTTTGGGCTGGAGAATGACCTACACCTGACCTCAAATTATAAAAGTTTTAAAGCTTTCTTAAATGTGCTAAACATGAACCAAATGGGGAGGACCTGATCAGGAAGGCCTTCTGGTGAGTGTTTCAAAGAAAAATAGTTGTCTATAAACGGCGGGGGAAATGGCTGGGTCCCATGGACTCCATCTCTCCTGTAGCCAGCCCTCTTTCTGTTCCTTGCCCCCTGCCCCCACTCCTCTCTGTCCCCATATTGTCAGAGTTTCATTTATGCCACAGTGGAACCAAACAGCCCACCTTGGGCCTAAACGAGAGGCTCCCACCACTTACCAACATCCCTCATGATGAAGTCATAGAATCTTAGACATTTTAGCTTGTATCTTCTCAGATGCTTGTGACTCTCTGTGGTTTCAAATTATGAGGAGCTTTCCATGAAAATAAACCCAGCATGAAGCCCTTGGGTTATTAGTTCTGCCTGGATTGAGTATTGCAACGAACATAACTCTCTTTCTTTGAAAGGAAAATTCATGAAAGAAAGTTGTTGTAAGATTTTTTAAAGGTATTCATTAAAGACATGTAAAAAGTCAAAGAGAGCCTCAATTGCAACTAAGCTGAGTAATTTAAGAAAATGTGTCCCTAGCAGAAAGCTGCACATATGGATTGTCCTGATTCGCTAACAGCTGTGTAGGATTTGCTGTTTCTTCCATGTTTTATGTGATGATAGTGGATGCCGGCTCTTAGCTTCCAACACTGATTGCTATTCAGGGACTGAGATTCTGGATCTGCTCCAATCATGTGGAATCTATTTTGGACCTGTCATGTCACACTTGAACTCTAAAATATGCCTATCGGTGAAAGGTTCTGTTTATCTTTCTCTTTACTCAGACTCACACAGAAAATGGAGTTCAGTCCTCACACCAGCGGACTTTTGTTTCACTCTGAAACCCTCTCCCAAACCCAGGCAGCAGGAACAGCAACAACAGTTTTCCAAACTTCCCCGGTATGGTGGCCGCTTTCCTCTCCGCGCTCAGCCTTCTGCTCGCCACTTGCACCGCTCCTGCGTTTTGCTCACTCCCTTCTTTGCACATCTCCCATATGGGCAATTAGGACTGCGATTTACACTGGTTTTCTTCTGCTTCGTGCACAGCAAGCAGCTCGGTCCTTTCACAGGACACACAGCTGTGGCTGCCTTTCCGGGGGGAGGGAATCCACCCCCAAGAGGGGCAGCCTGCGAGGGATGCCAGGGGCAGCACCCTGGGTGACACAAGAAGCGTGCATGGTGCATGGTGCATGGACGGAGGATGAAGAAGCCAAGAGCGGGAGCGCACGCTTGGACTCACTGAGGCCAAAGAAGTGAGCGCATCTGGTAGGAGCAAACCCAGGGTCAAGATAGGGCTGTGCGACCAAGCCCTTTTGGGCAGAGGGCAGAGGGCAGAGGGCAGAGCTCTGCATCTCACCCCCAGGGATGGAGACACAAGGGCTGCTCTCCACACCTTGGTCAAGTGCCGGGCAATGGTGTGGTTCCCTTTCTGACTTTTCATCCTTAACAAGCCCGAGAGGAGGGTCCTGCAATTACAGTTTCTAGTCAGCTTATTTTGACCTCAGAAGCATAAGCCTTTTGATAAGGTTTTTTGATAGTCTCCTCCTCTGAGTTCATTTTTTCCCCCTGAGTAGTGAGCCAAGAATGTAGTTCAGACTTTCTGGCTGCTCCATTTCCAGATTTGAGTCTGATACAGTCATCCAGCTTAGACGGCCTAGAATCTTTTTTTCTTGGCGAGGGAAGGGGGGAAGAGAAGGAGGAAATGTTCTTAAGACTCTCTAAAATGAGTAACTAATTTTAGGAGGAAGGCATTGCTTTGCTCTGGAAGGCCTCTGAATCCTCCAACTCTGATGCCTTTGAAAGGAGACCCCATATGCGATGTGGCATGATTGACAAGAAATTTGTTTGAAATGACGGAGAGGCCCTCATTAGGCTGGGACTCCTCGCCATCTGGGTTTGAGTTTTGATAATGGGGTCAGGCTCTCTTTTGGTCTGTGCGTTGAATAGCTGAGCATAATTTGTTAGTGATTGTGGCTAAAACGCAAACATTTTTTAGTCACATTCACAGGAATCTGAGACTAACCGCAGTCTTGGGGCACAACAGTGAGAAAATGCTTTCCAGCTTCACTACCGTACTCAGCGACCCAGTTGAGCAGGGTTCTCACAAAGCTGCCAGTCTCACTCCGGCCTGGACCTGTGCCATTGGAAACAGAAGTGCAACTTTATCACTTGACTTCAAGAAGAGGTTTCCCAGCGGCATATGGAGACAATATACAAGACAGACCCAGTGGAGGAAGCTCCCCTTTCATGGTGGGGAGGTGGGGAGTGTGTACCCTCCCCCCTCTCCCTCTCCCCCACCCCCTCAGCCCAGACTTGAGTGGGGGATAGGTGAGGAAGAGTGCTGAGAGGTAAAAGAGGAACCAGGCCAGTATTTTTCCCTTATAAAAAACTTTGAGTGATTTGTGCCTGAATTCTAGTACAATTGATGTAAACTCGAAGCTCTGTCCGCGCCCATGAGAAAGAGATTTAATCCAAGTAACTGCTCCACAAATCAGCACCAAGGGAACCGTTACCATGACAGTGGTCACTATTGGAGCATTCCCCCAAGGGCTTACTTTACCTTGTCCACAGAAGAACACCAAACTACTTTTTGTTGTGGTTTAAGTATACCAACAGCCCCTTCAAAATGAGAGGTGTACTTTCAACTTCTTTTGTCAATTTTAGTTCCGTAGTTGAAGAAGGAATAGCAGCCTTGGGCAGGCATTTTGGAAGCACAATCCTAAGCTCGCTGGAGAATCTGGAAACCCCAGCCCCAGAAGCAAGTTTCAAGCCTATCAAAATATTTATTTTTTTATTCATAATAATTATTTTCTAAAAGAAAGCTACAAGAACTAATACACTCTGTGTGAGAATGCGTCATACTCCTGGGTAGGCTCCTACATTTATAAAACTCAGCAACTTCAACAGAGTGTTTATTTTCTCTAGAAACTATGAAGAGATGGACACAACCTTTCAGAGACTAGGCTATAACTCATTGGTAGCTATGGATATGGATTCATTCTTGATTTTATAGTTGTAAACCTGTAAACAATTGTATGATAAAAAAAAACTTAGAAGTGTCGTGATCACCAATACTTTTTGTCTTCAAGTAAAAGGAAGTTTGAGAAACACTGGTCAAGAGTATAAATAGACAGCACCCAGATGGCTCAGTGTCTGCCTTCAGCTCAGGTCATGATACCAAAGTCCTGGGATCGAGTCCTGCATTGGACTCTGTCCTCATTGGAGAATCTGCTTCTCCCTCTGCCTCTGCCCCTCTCCCAGCTCATGCTCTCTTCTCTCTCACTCTCTGAAATAAATTAATTAATTTAAAAAATTTCTTTAAAAGGAGTATAAGGGGATCCCTGGGTGACGCAGCGGTTTGGCGCCTGCCTTTGGCCCAGGGCGCGATCCTGGAGACCTGGGATCGAATCCCACGTCGGGCTCCCGGTGCATGGAGCCTGCTTCTCCCTCTGCCTGTGTCTCTGCCTCTCTCTCTCTTTGTGTGACCTATCATAAATTAAAAAAAATAATAATAATAATAAAATAAAATAAAATAAAATAAAATAAAATAAATAAAATAAAATAAAATAAAATAAAATAAAATAAAATAAAATAAAATAAAAATAAAAGGAGTATAAGTAGAGAGAGGATGTGGGAGAGAGAGAGATATACTACCTTGGCTGAGTTGACCATTTTTATGAGCACCAGAACTGTAATTCTAAACACTTAAAAAATTAATCTAGTTTATTGTAAAAAAACAATTGAGGATGTTTTTAATGACTTGTCTACAAGGACGTTCAGTATAACACTATGTGAAAATTGTGAAATGTTTTAAAAGCCCCACATTAGTGAGCCATTAATTTTGATATATACATGCGATATACACATCAAGAAATAATCAATAGATGTACTATATATACACCTATAGAACATGGAAAATGTGCTTTATACATTGGCACAAGCAAAAACAGGCTATAAAATAGTACATATCTGGGTTTGGGCCTGGGGTATTTTCTATTGTTTTTGATAATCTTTGATGGTCCATTTTCTCTTTTGATGTTCTTTAGATAATGTACATTGCATAATAACTCCATAATGATCATGTGTTGCTTTTGTGATAGGATAAAAACAATTATACTTCAATTGATTTTTTTATTCTATTTTTGGGGTGCCTGGGCAGTTCAGTCAGTTAAGTTTCTGCTTTCAGCTCAGGTCCTGATCCTGGGGTCCTAGGTTGGAGCCTCTGTTCAGCAGGGAGTCTGCTTCTCCCTCTGCCCCGCCCCCTGCTCATATTCATGTGCCCTCTGTATCACGTAAATAAATAAAATATTTTTTAAAAAATAAATAAACTATTTTTATTGAGATATAATTAACATGTGACATCAGTTTCAAGTGCACCATGTAATGATTTGATATTTGTGTATATTGTGAAATGACCACCACAATAAATCTAGTTAACCCTATTACCATACATAGTTACACTATTTTTCCTTGTGATGAAAACTTGAAGGTCTACTCTCTTAGCATGCACTGATTTTAAATTAAAAAATTATTCAACACTTTATATAGATATATTTATGAATTATTTTTTGTCTTCTTCCTAAAGGGTTTGAGCAGGCTAAAAATATCTGCAATCCTGTAACTTTTTTAAAAGATAAAGATGAAGTTATTAGGATAAAAGAATACTGAAAGGGAATCATAGTATAAAAATGTATGCCACTAAATCCTGAAATTACAAAGGTGGGCATAGATCTTTCTCTGAGATTCTGGAAGACTTTATTTTATTTTATTTTTTTTTCTGGAAGACTTTATAAAAACATCAAAGACACATTTCATTGTGAATTGGAAGCGTGCCATTAATCAGGAAAAACATTTTGTTCCAGGCATTGAAGCCTGAAAGAGTTTTGTTTTTTGAATTATTTAAGAATAGGTACAGAATGGAGTAGACAGCAGGCTCATAACATCTTTCTGGTAAATTCTAGGGTGATATTCAGAAATCCGGTCTATGGACAAGGTCATCTGTTGAACAACTCCATGCTGTATGTCAAGGTGCCCCCCTGGAAATTGTACCTTGCTGCCACATTTGGTGATCAGATTGAGGCCATAGAATTAAATTTAGGAAAAATAAGTCTAGAGGGGGCCCAACATATGCAACTTTGCTGTGCTCTAGATTAGCCGAGTGATAATACGATGGATCATGTGTCTGTTAGGAAATTCTTTCTCAACATTATTTCCCAACACTGAACTTTTGGCACATGTTGGGCAGTTGGAGGGCTGAGCATATCTGTTTATGCTTCACCAATGAGCCTGATGGGTGCTGGGCTTAAGGAGGAATTTCTGGGCTTGGTGAGTCTCCCTGCATGTCGTAGATCTAAAGACTTACTATTCTGTTGATTCTGGATTCAGTGCCTTTAAATGTGATTCATTTTATGCAAAATGAGGAGATAACATCTTGTTTCAGGAAAACTTGAATCTGGCAGACTTCCCTGTATCAACCGCACATTTAAAAATTCTGAAGAGAAGTTAAAATGTAGAGTATGAAATCTTTATACCACCAACTTGCTTTCTAACTGGCCAAATCATTTATGTTCTATGTCTCAGTTACTACATCTGCAAAATGGGGATGATGACGCCTACTTTAGGGGGTTGATGAGTGAGAGAAATATGATGATACATCTAAAGCGCATGCAAAGGGGGTGCCTGGACTCAGTCGGTTAAGCATCTGCCTTTGGTTGTGATCTCAGGATCCTGGCATCAAGCCCCGCATTGGACTCCCTGCTCAGCAGGGAGTCTGCTTCTCCCCCTGCCTCTATCCCCTTGCTCGTTCTCTCTCTCTGTTAAATAGATAAATAAAATCTTTTTTTTTTTTTTTTAAAAAGCACATGCAAAGTGCCTAGCAAATTGAGAGCCTTTATTAAACGGTGACTTTTGTTTTTAAGTAAGACAAAGTGATACGTGGGTAAATGAACAAGAAAAAAGAAGAAAATAAATGAGTTATGGGGAAAATGATGGAGAAGAAGTAAACTGTGGCTCTCAGTGACCCTGTGGAAGGAGGACACCGAACAAAGTGGGTGATTCTATGCCCATTGTCACTTGCCTCCCTGGCCATGTCTTCTTACTGGTTTATTACTTTGATGGTTACTGATATGTGTGTTGTGGAGAATCATTATTCTCACAGGAGTCTCAAAGGTCATGAGCAAACAGACTGGACAGATGACCATGAGTGCCTAAGCTCAACTATCAGCTCAGAAATGCTGATTTTGCACATTGTCAGTGCTCCATTTTCTCTGTTGCTTTATGCTTTTCTTTTTTTTTTTTCTTTTCTGGACATTCCTGGTTGCAGGATAAATTACATCTATTCTGTTACAAATAAGACCCTTCTCTGGCAAGCTAATTGTATCTCTATGCGGCCATCCTGTTGTAAAATGTGTCTTTAAAGACAAATTATCAAAGCCCTAAAAATCATTTTTAGAACAAGAAGCTGTTTAGGCCAATTTGGGTTTCAGATTAGGCTGAACTTTCCCACCCTCTGAGGATGGTGTGATTTCCCGTCATTCCTTGGGGGTCTCATCTGAAATAGAATTGGAGGGAAAGGCAAAATGATTGACAAGGGCAGGTAATGTGAGTTCAGGTGTCCTGCTGAGGGGGCTCACTTAGGATTCCAAATTGAAGTCAGCCACAGCCCCATGCTGGCTCATGCTGCCCCATGCAGACACTGAGTCGGTTCTGTGCTAAGTACTTACAATGTACAGATTAGCAAAGACAAAGGTTGAGAGGCTCACTGCGTCCTCTGTCTTTCAGAAATAAGCAGGCATAGTTGCAATAGTGAGGAAATTGACTGGGAGCTGCCATGAAGTTTTAAAAGTCTTTCCTAAGCTTTGTATATATTTCCATATGCTTATTATCAGATTTCTGACATTTCATCATCTGAACCCATTCAAAAAATATTTATAATCCCTTTTCTGTTTTATATAGTCTTAATTAATAGGCTCTGGACATAAAAAAAAAAAAGAAAGAAACAGATCTTCATTTACTTTTCATGAGATCAAATCTTCACTCTGAATCACCATAGTAAATATTGCTTAAGTTCACATAACTAAGGTTTCTAAGATATTAAGTAACTCACCAAAGCCAAGACAGATAGTGACTGATAAAACTGTAATTTGACTAAAGTTTCATCTACAGATGAGTAAGATGGAAGCTCTGCCTTCAGAGAGCCCAAACTTCTAAGAGAGTAATGTATTAATAGATGATTGCAATCCAAGACAGACCAAGATTAATGCTGTAATGAGTGCTTAGTTCAGAGCTTTGCACACAGTAAGCATTCTATAAATGTCTATGTTTATGGTATTAACAAATAGAGAATATGCATGAAAAATGTGGCCAGTGAATATAAAATCACCCTTGACTATGAACTCTGAAAAAGTGCTCATGTACCAACAGATGTATATTCAACTAAGGAAAAAAAGGCAATCTATGAAGGCATGACATGGAATTTAAATACTTTAATCTGCTATCCTCAGAAGAACTTTCTCAGTAACAACTTAGAGAGATTAACTGTCAGTGTTTCTGCTTGCCATCGTGATCTCATAGACCTCTTCCATGAAGGAAATTGTGTTATAGAGGACAAAATCATCATGGAAAGCATGGATCTCCATCTCAAGTACATTCTGATGTATTTGACATCTAGCCAAGCCAGATCTGGGGTTCAGCTTCTCCTAATGAATGGAATTCAGTGGTACTCTTTCCCTCCCCATCTGACTTCTCCAAGCAGGTGCTCGAGAGAAAGAAGACTCACTCAGAAACCTGGCCAAAGGGCTGGAGGAGGATAAGGGACCATCCTGACAACTGGAACTTGAGCTTGCATCCCCAGCTGACTCAGTCAGGAGCTGGTGTGCCTGCTGAGGGGAGTAAGGATGTCAACAGCCCTATATGCACATGAAAGGAGCTCACTCAAATTGTGAACACTTAAAATACCCAAGCATGGACCTCTTACTAGTTAAGAAAAAGTGTGGGAGCTCTTTCTCATTTGACAACAAACTACTAGTTTGTTGGGGACCATAAGTACCAGGGATAGTTGCGCCTGAAGAGAGGGGTGAAATCTACACCACTGAGGCAGAAGATAAGGGCAGAATGTTTCCTCAGTTGGCCCTGTGAATGGCAGTAGTGAGGACAACTGGATCTACAAGTTTTACCAGCTCCAGTTTTACCAGCCCCAATGTCAGGAAAGTCTTAAGTCAGCAGCTGAAGGATGGGTGGCCAAAGCACTGGAAGGCAAAGCAGCTTCCGGGAATGTCTACAAAACACCGTGTGGACTTTACAAGATTTCCTCAGTGATCTGGGATGTTTTCACTGCCTGAAATAATGTTTAACTTTCTATCTGCATCAACATGGATAATTCTCAAAAACAAAATGTTGAGTGAAAAAAGCAGATTGCAGAAGGATAAGTACAATATGCCGCCACTTACATATATGTTTAAAATACACGAAACACTGGAATATATTTTTATGGATGCACATACATATATATGATAAACATTTTTTCAAGAGTAGATGGAGAGGAATACAGATTGCTTTGGGATGCTAGTTCCCTTTGAGAAGATTACCTCTGAGAGAGGGGAGCCTGGCAAGGGGTGTACTTTGCTTCAACTCTATCCATTACATTTTTCCCTTTAGATATTTCTGAAACATATCTGGCACAACTTTAATACTTCTTACTTTCAGGCAAACAGTTCTTTTTTCCTGTTCTTTCTAATTAATGTATCTGAAAGGTTTTGTAGTTAAATATTTTTTAAAAGATTAATTTAAAAAAAGATTAATTTATTTTGAGAGAGAGAGCATGAGCTGGAGGGGCAAAGGGAGAGGGAGAGAGAATTCTAAGCAGACTCCTCACTGAGCATGGCACCCAACATGGGGCCCAATCTCACAACCTGGAGGTTATGACCTGAGCCAAAACCAAGAGTCAGATGCTTAACTGACTATGCCACCCAGGAACTCTTCTAGTTAAATACTTTTAAAGTAGGAAAAAGTCAGGCTTCACCGTTAGTGTTAAAACATTTGCACATATGGGCTTGACAAGGCCTGGGGATATCAGACAACACTCATCACTGGGTTATCTTTAAGGAAAACGGTTAAAATTATCCCAGGGATCCACTTCCCTCGAGGGTTCAACAGACAGAGAGTTTCAGCTCTACTTGGCTGGGTTTGAGTGATCCAGACACAGAGAGTTATCCTTACTTGTTGTGAAAATAGGAATGATTGTTTTCATTATCCTCACATAGCTCCAAAGTAAATAAGGACACTATGGCTACAAACCCTACCTTTGGGGTAAGTTGGAGTATAAAAGTAGAGCATAAAAGTGTCCAGACTCCAGACTGATGATGCATAAGAAAGCTCTGGCTGAATGGGAAACGAGCTTATATGATGTGGATATAAGTAAAAGTACAGTCTGCTCAACTGGGAATACTACTGTCTGTTACTTACTCTGTTTTAGACCAAGCTGTTTGTTTCTGCATGTGTGTGCCATCACTCTGACACAAGTTTCTGGTTTCCTTTGCTTTTATTTCGAATAAATGGAATAGAAAATGGAATCCTAAACAAGTGATTCCTTAACTTCAAAGGAAATCCAAAGTTATACATTTTCTATTTTTAGTCTCCTGGTATTCCTTTTCCCTTCCTTTTCCATCGAGCATCCTAGGGCATGAAAAGCACGTAGAGGAGTAATATTTTATTAAGGAATGGGACACAAAATCATGGGATGAGGAAGAGGAGGTAACATTTCTTTTACTCTCACAAATAGGACTGAGAGCCAAATTAAAAGCGGCTATAGAGACTTTGCGGGGAACGTTATAGTTTATTTTCTTGAGTGTGGGTATGTGTGTATTATTTTGGAGGCAGGGGGGCCATTCTTATAACCAAACATTTGGTCTGTGCAAACAAGACTGTGGAAGCTATTCCAGTGGTCTTGAGGAAAAACAGCAATTGACTCAGATACCACCTGCTCTTTTGCTTATGCCCACTTTCTCCACATCCTTCATTCGACACCAGGACCTGCTCCTTACTTTCCTATTTCCCTTCCAAAATGATGACTCTTCTGGAAACACCCTCCATTGTACTTATCTCTCACACACACATATATATACAGACATGCACTCTAGGAGTCATCTCATTCTTTAGGGTATTGCTAATAACAATTTCAGGAATATTCCTCCTTTTCTCCATGAAGATGGGAACGTCCTTGAAGGTAGAGACCTCATAATGCTTTTCATTTTGTTTGTTGGCTTTTTTAGTTCACATAGCACTACTAGTTAATCGAACAATAAAGATAAGTCCGAGGCCCACCTGGAAGGAAATTTTGCCTCATTTAGAGAAAGGGAATGGAGGCACTGTAGGTGGAATGCCTTGCCCACCTAGGGTGTAGAGTGAGGGCACTGGAGTGAGTCCAGCCCATAAACCCTATGAGGACCAAAGACCTGATCGGTTCTCAAGAGCGTGTGGTTAAGAGTCTCAACATCTGAATCCCCAGGACTTACCTTTGTACAAATCAGCTGGATATGATGGGAGACTGTAAACTTTCAAGTCAGGAAGATCTGACTGCCTTCAATTGGGGAAGTTGCTTAACCTTACTGAGCCTCAATTTACTCTTCTCTAAAACAGGAATGATAAAAAGTCCACATAAAGTTTTGATGAAGATGTGGAGAAGAGGAATCTCTTGAACTGTTCATGGGATTGCAAACTGGTGCAACCACAGTGAAAAAGAGAATGCAGTTTCTTCAAAAAAATTACAAATAGAACTACTCTACAAACTAGTAATTGCATTCTTGACTATTTATCAAAAAAATGTAAGAACACTAACTTAAAGGGATACATGTACCCTCCCTGTGTTTATAGCAGCATTATTTACAATAGCAAAGATAAGGAAGCAGCCCAAGTGCCCATCAGTTGATGAATGGGTAAAGATCTGATAGAAACATGCAAGGAATACTACTTGGCCATAAAAATGGGGAAATCTTGCCATTTACAACAGTGTGGATGGAACTAGAGAGTATAATGCTGGGACATCTGGGTGGCTCAGAGGTTGAGCACCTGCCTTTGGCCCAGGGTATGACCTTGGGGTCCCAGGATCGAGTCCCACATTGGGTTCCCTGCATGGAGCCTGCTTCTCCCTCTGCCTGTGTCTCTGCCTCTCTCTCTCTCTGTGTGTCTCTCATGAATAAGTAAACAAAATCTTTAAAAAGAGAGAGAGAGTATAATGCTAAGCAAAATAAGCCAGAGAAAGACAAATATCACTATGATCTCGCTTGTATGTGGAATTTAAGAAACAAATGAGCAAAGGGGGAAAAAAAAAGACAGTGAAATAAACCAAGAAACAGACTTTTAACCATACAGAACAAACTGTTACCAGAGGGGAGATGAGTTGGGGAATGGAGGAAATAGGGGATGGAGATTAAAGAGTACACTTATCATGATGGAAAAAAAATAGAGTGATAAAGTTTTATTGAGGACCAATTTAATTAGAGTAGTTATGTGTATGTAGCCTAGCCCATCATAGGTGCTCAATAAACTCTTCTCTCTCCCAGGCTTTTCTATTTGGCAGCTAATATCAGTTTCATATACTCCAAGCTTCAGGGCTTATATCCTTCACCAAAACAAATAATAAACATGTCAACTGCAAAACTGCCTTCCCCTGCCATGAGCTTTAGTTCTCTACCCACTGTATAAACCACATTTAGATATCAATGGTAACTCAATTTGAGCTCCAAATTTTCTTGTCATTTGGATCTTATAGTTTGAGCTGGTGGCTATCCATTTTGTGCATCAGCCAGATTAGTACCCCGCCCTCAAAGCTACACATTCTCAGACTCTTTCCCTTTCCCACTGACTAGGATGCTAGTCAGTGAATGCTAGGATGCCCACTGTCTGAACCTGCCTTATAAATTGGGTCCCCGCCAGCCGAGCATGCCCGCCGCGCCTCACGCCAAGGTTTCAACAGACCTCACCAAGATGCCATCTCAAATGGAACATGCCATGGAAACCATGATGTTCACGTTTCACAAGTTTGCTGGGGATAAAGGATACTTGACAAAGGAAGACCTGAGAGTACTCATGGAAAAAGAATTCCCAGGATTTTTGGAAGATCAAAAAGACCCTCTGGCCGTGGACAAAATAATGAAGGACCTCGACCAGTGCCGAGATGGCAAAGTGGGCTTCCAGAGCTTCTTTTCACTAATTGCTGGGCTCACCATTGCATGCAATGACTATTTTGTAATACACATGAAGCAGAAGGGCAAGAAATAGGCACCATTGAGCAACACTCCGCCCAGAGTGAGGTGTCCCAAAGGGTCTCAAGGAATCTGTCCCACAGCTTCCCCCTGTATAAAGGATTCCATGAGCAGATCAGGACCCTCAGAAAATGTACAAATGAAATCCAACCCCCATTTGAGAAGCAGAGAAAGAAAAGTCAGTAAAAGAAAGCCAGATAAGCTTTTGATTTTTATATTGCTTATTGCATCCTCTTACCCTCAATAAACAAATTCCTTTTTTAGTTCCTCACTTGAGGAAAAAAAAAAAAAATTGCATTAAATTGGAGCTGAGATATGTTTCCACTCCAGCTCCCTTAACTCCTAGTCAACTGCTCCTTCTCTGCTCCCTATCCACACTACACACCCAAGAAATAGATGCATTAAATTGGAGCTGAGATATGTTTCCACTCCAGCTCCCTTAACTCCTAGTCAACTGCTCCTTCTCTGCTCCCTGTCCACACTACACACCCAAGAAATAGATGATAGTTGATCTGTTGAGATATAGAAAGATCAAACCAAAGTAGATGCTGATGTGAGTGATGGAGAATGGGTGAAAGACCATACCTATATTGAGAGGAAGGTGAAGGTGTTGGTACATTGGGAAATAAAGGGCTGAACTGGGATATATTGAATAGATTCTTCTATTGAAGATCTGGGGGTGGTAAGTAATATAGCATGTTTTAGAACATATTATTCAGGAATGGTTTCTTTCTAAACAAGGAGTGTTCAGACTCTTTAGCCTCTAAGTGGATCTGCTTACTAAGGTGGTCTACTACCAGGGTCAAATGTATCCATTTTTTTTTTCCATTATTCACTCAACAAACACAGATTGAGCATCAAATGTATTCTAATTTATGCACTTCTTCTAAGTTCCTTGGCCTCCTATATCTCTCACTTGGGCCACTCAGTCTTGGAAAGCTTTTGCTGCCATTGGTGGGTTGCCATGGTTGTAGTGGCAGTCACTCAGCTCTGTCACAATAGCATTGAACTCTGACACCACCTGTGTTATTCCATGCGATAGAAACCACACAGACCTAGAACCCAGGCTTGACCTGACTAGACCTGTACAGACTCTTCTTCTTCTTACCACTTTTTACAACACAGGGGAAGCAGTCCAGTGTCCCAGTGGGTATCCAGGAGTGCAGAGGTGACCATATAAGAAGTTGGGTGGTTAACTGTCTCTTGGAGAATTTGATCAATGAGAGAAAAGAGATAGGATATAAGTGTTTTCCCTTTCTCCCTCCAATCCACATTCCAAGGCACAGTGATTGTGTTTAAGCCCATGTGGAAATGTCCTTCATGGCCAGGCAATGGCTGTGCATCTTGTGAAGCTCACAACCAGCCTGGCAATGGAGAACCCTGACTGTGATCTTATATTTGTTTCTCCTTTTTTCTTATTTCACTTCCTTTTTCTCTCAGTCCTCTTGCTCTCACATAGGCCCTCCCAATAAAGAATTGGCACTTGAGGTCTACTTTGAGTATGTCTTTTTGGAACTCACCCCAATCAAAACAAGTGGTGTGGGACACTGAGCCAGGAACAGCGCATACATGCCCCACACACACATGTAGCTCCCAGCAGAGTGCAATAGGCAGGTAACAACACATAATAGCAAAAATTAACAAAAATATTTAATATTTAATTAAATATTAAAACATTAATAAACATTTAATATTTAAACAAAAAAATAACAAGGGGAAGAAAAGCAGATTTTCTTTTCTTTATAAAGAAAGGATATAGGGCACCTGGGTGGCTCAGCAGTTTAGCGTCTTCCTTCTGCTTGGGTCATGATCCTGGGGTCTTGGGATCGGGTCCCACGTCGGGGTCCCTGCATGGAGCCTGCTTCTCCCTCTGCCTGTGTCTCTGCCTCTCTCTCTGTGTCTTTCATGAAAGATAAATAGAATATTAAAAAAAAAAAAGCATATAAAGGAAAGGATTGACTTCTGATAAGTTATAATGGGCCAGGGAACATTGTGGGAGAACTAAGATGAAATCACTTTAAATATGGAGATTTGGAAAGGTCTCTCCAAGGAGGTTCTATTTAAATTGAGACATTAAGTTTTAGAAGGAGCTAGCCAGGCTACAACCACACAAGAGATTTCTCAGCTGCCAGAATAGGTAACAGACAGCAGGATTCTAAAGCAAGAATGAGTTTTGGGTGTTAGGACATTCAAGAAAGATAAGGATGGTTGGAAAGTCCTGATCAAGGTAAGAAGTGACTGCCTTGAGGCTAGGGAGGAGACTGAAGCCAGATGTGATGACTTTTGTAGGCTATTGAATAAGATTGTATTTTATTCTAAGGGCCACTGGAAGCCATTACAATGCTTTAAGTATTTGAATCCAGTAAAATCTTAATTCCAATTCAAAACTCTTAATTTATTTGAATAAAATGTTTCACTTGTAACTCTAATAATACAAGAACAAAAGATTATGGGAATAGATACAAGGAAGTAAATTTTATAGCATATACTATGAGTGAAAGTAAGCAGAAATATATGTCTAATATGAATAAAATACAGACTGTGGGTTGGCTTGTAACCGTTACTCTCTCCCCTCTAGGAAATCATAATCTGTTATAACACTACTTTTCTTTGGTCAGGCTGGTCCAGCAGTGTGTGTTGATCTGATTCATTTTCTACTTTGCTCCATCTTTATTCAAGTTGGTTTGATTATGTCTTTGTATTAAAGAAAGTTCTTAGTATTATAATTATAATTTCTTGAAGTACAGAGCCTCTTTCCCCTCATTTAGAATTCCTCATTAATTGTAGTTCTATTGCTATGGCTGTCATTAGTGCAATCTGCTAATTCACAAATTCACGGAAGTCCGGAAATACATTTTGCTAATGTGCACTGCAAAATGCCCTCTACAAAATGCCTCCTATATAATGTCATTTACAAAATGCTTGCTGCAGCTGCCAGGGGAGGGTTTTTATAGACCAACCTGGATTGGGGTGAAAGCAATATATCTTCTAGGCAGAGAAAGCTCTCCTCTATAACTCTCAAGGCTTTTCTTTGTGGTTGCCACCTATTTTCAACTGTCACGCGTTCCCAAATTGCCTCTTTGAAGTTAGGATTTTAGCCATCATATCTATTTAAGTGTGTTTTATTAACAAAGAGTTGGCAGGATTAAGATAGACTCACAAAACAGCAACTCATGAAAATTAAAACCAAATATTGACCTCACCCTAGTCCAAGGCATACCCAGGCAGAATTGGCAGTAACTCACGTGGTATGTTTTTTAGGGGTGTGAGGTCGGGTGGGGCTTGGGGGGTGAGAGTGGGAAGCAATAGAATTTTTGAATTACCAAATGTATTATTCTCTGGCCAGAAATCGCACCATGGAGATTCATCTCTTTTCCTTGGTTGGAAAATTTTGTCAATTCAGGGAATACATTAGCAACACTTTAGCATGGATTTGTTCACCCCAGTGATTTCCAGAAGACAGTTGCCTGAGTTGGAATGGGACATGGGAAAGATTTTGACAGAAGGGGATGGATGCTGTCTGGAAAGCAGGCGCTACCAGGGAGGTCTATAAACGGAGAACCCAAGAGGATGCTGGGTGCCCAGGGGAGGAGGTTGCATTGGTGCTGAAAGCAAAGATGGTTGCAGGCCAAATTCTAACTTCAGACTTTTGCCTCAGGCAGTACTGTTAGCATTTCAAGTCCCATTAAATGACCCTCCTTCTCAAACAGATGGTGGCTTTACTGATAACAAAGAAAACAACTTTGTGTAGAACAGATAATCAGACTAAGCTTCAAAGAGGCAAAATACCAAGGGAGAAGTTACTAATGTTTCTTGGAGTATGAATCACTATACACACACACACACACACACACACACACACACAAAAGGACCTGATACAATGGAAATAATTTATTGAAGAGAGTCAGTATTATCAAGGGCATTACCACCCTCACTCTCTTCAGATTTCCTGCCTCCCTGCAGATGGGTGAGGAAATACAGTTGAAACATATCTAATTTGAAATAAAATGTAAATGCTACAGACTAGAATATTTTTATGTTGGGCATATTTTGTGCCCAGCTGGGATGATTTAAGTGAAGGTTTGAGAAGGCCTCTCTGAGGCAGGGCTATTTAAGTTGAGCAATAAAACTTTGAGTAATCAAAATAATATTCTGTTCCTTATTAAGAAACTTTGATTTCATCAGAAAGAACATGATGTCTTGGGCTTAGCTAATTTCTAATAATAAGGAAATTTTAAAATTGTGTATCTAAGAAAACTTAATTTCTATAGAAATTAAATGCATAGATAAAATGAAAATGACTTGTTGCTTATATATCATGTAACTTGATAAACACACAGACAGATGCGTACTAGAATTTGTACATATGCTCTCATGCATATGCGTAGACTGTCCTAAAGAATGAATCTGTGAGATTGTATATACTTAATATCTATAAATAGATATCTAGATCTATATTTAAAATTAGTTGATGCCATCTAAGTCTTCTTATTTCAGGTGCTCCCCCATTATTGGCCCCACATACCAAACTCCACCTGGAAGCTTGGCCAAGGTAGAAGCAGCCCAAGTTTTAGGACTCTTCATCTTAAGTGACACGTGTTAGCTGTTTTGACTCCTTCCTCTGATTTTTGACCCTCTATTTTACTTTAACCTTTCCATACAGGAAATCCTCAACTCGTAATTTATCTGCATCTGGCTTCCATTTGGGCTGTGGTTTCTGGTCACTATCTAGCCCTTTATGTTGTTTGTCAGATATGTCTACACCTTCCTGACCCTGGTTGCTCACACTGTCTCTAAAATCTGGGTTCCAGGAATTATCGTGAGGAAGTCACATGGGATGTTGCACCTTCCAACTGATTTCACAGGGATCTGACATTAAGGAAGATATATGGCTTTGGCAAACTAGCATTAATAACATTAATAAACTGGTTCCTATACTTGTGTACTCCAACTACAGAGCTTCTGTTATATATCTCTACTGATGACCTGATCATATCTGCTGTGTTGATTGTCGTGTATACAAAGATGAACAAAGTACAGTGTTTAACCTCACAGGCCTGGTAGGTGAGAGAGACATAGAAGTAAATAATATCAATACAGTGTAATGAGCATGAGGATAGTGGTTGACACAAGGTAAGAAAGTGCAAAGAAAAAAAAGAGAATAATCAACTCTGCTCATAGATAAGGGATCATACATTTCAGTTTTCCCAGGACAGTCCTGGCTGTGACTCTTCCCCAAACATCCTTCGGAGTTTAGTATTAGTTTTGCCTTCTTACACTTTCCCGTGTGTCCCAGTTTTGAAAAAAAAAAAAAAATTATATGGTTACCGTACTAAAAATGAGAAGGCCAAGCAAACTTTACAAGAAGATGTAAGAAATAAAATCGAAATTATGGGAAGCACTCTACCAATTTGATGAGACACAGATGGTAATTTTGGACAAGGACAATAGACCCATGACCGAAGCAGTGTGTGAAGCTGGAGAATGATATGTAGTCCATATATGATGCTGCTGCTCTGGAGACGGGTGAGATACTATGGTTTGAAGCAAAACCAGGGCCAGTGATGATGAGTCTTTTCTGCTCTTAATGACCTTACACTAGTTCTTGTAGACAATGGAGTCACATTAAAATTCTCAACCAGGGGATCCCTGGGTGATTCAGTGGTTTGGTGCCTGCCTTTGGCCCAGGGCATGATCCTGGAGTCCTGGGATCGAGTCCCGGATCGGGCTGCTTCCCGATCATGGAGCCTGCTTCTCCCTTTGCCTGTGTCTCCGCCTCTCTCTCTGTGTGTGTCTTTCATGAATAAACAAATAAAATCTTTTAAAAAAATGTTTTTAAAAAAATTTTAAAAAATTCTCAACCAAAAGAATGACCTGATTAGTTTTGCCTTTTAATCACATCACCTAGAAATAATGTATGGAATAGATGAGTAAGAACTAAAACTTTAGGCAGACAGAATTATTAGGAAACCATCATAATAATCCAAACAAGAGATGCTAAGTTAAGGCAGAAGCAGTGAGGGCAGAAATAGAGAATGGACTTTAAAGCTATTCATAAGGGAGGTGATAGATGTTAAAGGTTTATCTGATTTAGAGGATAGAAGGAAGAGTCTAGATCATACTTAGTTGGTAGTTGGAAATACAGAGCAAGAACTCGGAAAAGAAATATGGGGCTATAAGTTTAGATATGGGAATGTGAGTGAAAAAAGAAAGATCTGAAATGAAAAGAGAAAGTGTCTAAAGCCAGAATCTGTCCTTCTAACTTTATTAGAACAATGTGGAAATATGGGATAATAAATGGAAACAGCTTTAGAAAAAATATGCAAGAGACTCATATGACAAATTAGTTTTGGTTAAAGAATTATTACAGATGTTGGCACTGGAGTTTGAATTGCCAGCATAATTTTTGGTATGGAATATTTTTTTTCAATGTGTGATTGGTAAAATTCTTTTATATAATAGGGGTTTCTTATAGACAGAACAAAAGTGTTCTAACCACAAAGATCCATTTTGGAATGATTAATATGTATAATCAAAGTTACTAACAAAGGTCCATTCATTTTATGAGTCAGCAATAAGCATTAAATCTATTTATGATAGACTGTATAACTCTCACACTCTTATTTGGGCAAAAGCAGAACACCGTACTCAAAGAGCATCTTGTGGGATGCTTGGGTGGTTCAGCCATTGAGAGTCTGCCTTCAGCCCAGGGCGTGATCCTGGGATCCCGGGATCGAATCCCACGTCGGGCTCCCTGCATAGAGCCTGCTTCTCTCTCTGCCTGTGTTTCTGTCTCTCTCTGTGTCTCTCATGAAAAATTAAATAAAATCTTAAAAAAAAAAAAAAAAAGAGCATCTTGTAGTTACCACAACCAAGTAAATAAAAGAAGAGTTGAAGTACTTCTCTTTACTGACAAGTGTACACCTCTAGGAATTAGGTTTTAAATCATATTAAATAGTCTGGCACTATAGATGAGATCTTTTTAGAGTGACATTTCTAAATTTGGTCTATTAGAATTTTTTTTAATTTAAATTTAATTTAGTTAGTATGTAATATATTATTAGTTTCAAGAGTAGAACTTAGTGATTCATCAGTTATATACAACACTCAGTGCTCATTACGTCAAGTGCCCTCCCTAATGCCCATAATTCAGTTCCCCCAACCCCGCCACCTCCCCTCCAGCAACCCTCAGTCTGTGGAATTTAAGAAACATAAATTTGGCCCATTTTCTAAAGCAGTTTTTTTTTTTTAAGATTTTGTTTATTTGAGAGAGAGGGAGAGTATGAGCAAGGGGAAGGGAGAAGGGAGAGGGAGAAGCAGACTGCCCTCTGAGCAAGGAGCCCAATGTGGGGGGCTCAATCCCAGGACTCTGGGATCATGACCTGAGTTGAAAGCAGACACTTAACTGACTGAGCCACTCAGGTGTTCCAGTTTAACTCATTTTTAAAGTAAGAATGAAAATGTTCCCTTCCCCCACAAGGAGAAATGATTGCTATTTATTTCTTATATTAACTCTCTATATCACAATTGTTATACTATATGTTGGTAAATTGAACCCCAATAAAAAAATATACAAAAAAATTTAAGAATTAAAAAAAAAGTAAATTAGTATAAGATTCAGAAATTTGGCAGGATGCAACAAAATTCATAAAAATGTTTATATCTCTAACCCAGTATTTAGATTTCTAGAAATTTATCCTGGTAAATTATTAAATTATTGGAGGAAAAATGAGGTGCTCAGAGGCTTATTTTTTTATAATATTGAAAATTTGGAAAGAAGCTTCATATTCCACAAGAGGAAAATGGTCAAATAAATTATATTGGAAGAATAATATCCACTGATTCAATGTTAAAGAACATGTACCAGCCATGGGAAGTCCTCTGTATGGGATATTTAACTCTGAGAAATTAGGAGTGCATATGCCCAGATGTGAGAAGAAAACTTGCAAATAAATAGTCTATGCCATTTTTTCCAATATCATAGGAGAGCAATCAATAAATATTTTTGAATAAATGAATGTAAAATGAAAAAAAATGTTCATTCTTCTGTCTCTTCCACTGGTCTATAAGTGAATTCTAAATAGATATGTATCTGTAATGAAAGGTGTTTGAATTATGATACACAAACATTTCCACCCAAGTGTAAAATCATGCTTAAGGCTGAGGTTTTTTTAAACATCTTGGAATTAAATATAGTACTTTCAAGTTGTCACACCCTAATAGAAAGATTTTGTAGTTTCTGAGAATGATTTCTGAAGCACTCTTGGAGAATTCAAGATATTTTTTAAGTTATCATGGCAAAATTCTCTTTCACATCAGTACTTACAGCTCTGTAAATTTCACTATTTTGGACCATACAGATCAGGAATGTGGGCTAACTCAGATAATATTTATAAATAAATTGATGTAAATGAATGAAACTTAAAAACAAATGATTTACTTTTTACCTTTTAATTCACCAAGAAGATGGAATTACTGTAAAAGCAGTGAAATTAATAATTTTTTAAAAAATATCATAGGATTAAGTAAAACAAAATATTCCGAATGCTTTCAGCTTCTGTTCTTAGAAAATAATTTGAAGAACAGTTCTATCTTTCACATATTATATAAAATTAATGTGACTTATGTTTTGTAAGTGTTTTACATCTATTTAGTGGTATCTATTTATAGCTTAGAGTGTAATATAAACACACCAAGCAAAGATATTTTCAAAAGGCAGCTTAAAATTCAGTAATTTAATTAAGCAACATGAGCTCCCTTCTTCCTACTCTATTTTTCATAATTAAATCTTACCATATCATGTACTCTTTGACCAGTTGCTTTTGTCTTGGGTAGTGGATGCTGCAGTGTGCTGCCTGTCCAGATCTCTTGCAGAACTCACATATTCATTACCCCAGGTTCTGGAAGTGATGGCTGCTGAGGCTGACAGCTAGGTCCCTCTCTGGGGATTGCCTTTGTCTGAGAAAAACTGCCTCACCAAAATTACTCCCATCTTCTCAGGGTACAGCCCACACCCAAAGTTCATTTCCCTAGCCTAAAGGCTGGTCATGGAAAGACACCAAAACTCATTTCCCTAGCCTAAATTTGGGACTTTTTTTAATGACCATCACAGCTCCAAAACTCTCTGTGGGATCAACTGGTGACTCCATTGCAGCTGCATCACAGTGTCAATTCTGGTGCTGACCAGAACACCTTCAGAACACCTTCCTTGGAGGTGTTGCTCCCAGTGGTGTTCCCAGATAAATCACCTTGGTGAAAGTTCAACATCTCTGAGTTGGCTCCTGGGGAAACCAACAAGTGCCGGGAATAATCTGAGAAAGCCAATCTTAAGATGGTGTCTTGAAAAGAATCCCATCACTGGTGGGAGGTAGATGCTATGGACTGAATTGTGTCCCCCCTCCTCCCCCAAATTCATGTGTTAAAACTATAACCCTAATGTGACTTTATATGAAGATAGGGCTTTTAGGAGATAATTAAGGACATAGCAAGGCATAAGGATGGGGTCCTAATTTAATAGGATTAGTGGCCTTATAAGAGAGACATCCCCCCCTCCCTCTCTTTATACCATGTAAGGACACATCAAGAAAGTGGCCACCTGCAATCCAGAAAGAGAATTCTCATTAGTATCTGATAATGCTAGCACTCTGATCTCAGGCTTCTAGCTTCTAGAGCCGTAAAAAAATAAAATTTTGACTTATTGTTTAAGCTACCTAGCCAATGGTATTTTGTTATGGCAGCCCGAGCAGACTAAGACAATGGGTTGTTGATGAGCTCAGTATGCAACACCTATGCAATTGTTAAAACTTTTACCAATGGTGAATTCAGATGTGGTATCAGTAAAAGGAAATACATGGCCAGTGCAATATTTTAAGTATTTGAATAGTTTTGGAGAAATACTAATCATAAGGATTATGAAATTAGATGGTTCTTTCTAGGGGCCATTGATACTTTGGAGAAAAATGATAAGATTTAAAGGTAATTAATCACCAGGTTAAGGTAAGGTATGAAAGTTAGAGGGCCTCATTGGCAGCATAGTAAGAGACACTCATTCAACTAGAAGCAGAAAAAGCTGAGACTTATGCATGGAAATTTATTAAAAGGCTATCAGAGATCCAGAGAAGGTGCTCAACCCCAGCAAGCCTGCTCCTCCTAGGTCAGGTCCCTGATGCATAGAGTGGGATTTCACAATTTGAGGGGAAAATCTGGATCAACCAATTTAATCCTGAATTCCTAGATTACTTTGAACCCTCTGCAGAGCAATCCATTTTGCCTGTAATTTTGTGTGAAAATGGTGCAGAGATCTGAGTCTTGAAAGACAATATAAATTTGTCTCAGGACCTACCTCCACTTTCCTATTGACCATCAAAACAATACTTTTATGTCATGACATAACCCAAGCACAAAAGTTCTGAACCTGATGTAGAAAAGAAACCATATCATAAAATAACTGCAGGACCAAGTCAAAATCTAGCTAGATAGTGACCAGATCCTTAGGGTGCTGGGATCACAGGGTGGGGATATAAAGCTAGACAGTGGAGAGGGCATCAGGATGGTAGCAACTTTCAGTGACACAGTTTTTTTATATCCCAGCAATGATCCTGCTGAAGTCTTAGCTAAAGGAAGGCTCACACTAAAGAAGTAGGGATGCCAGGACTCTGTGGCAGACCGTGGAGGAAAGGGCCAAGTGGCTGACAGCCATGGGCTTGCTAAGTGAAATACTGGATAAGACAGCAAGCACTTTATCTGACTCTTCTATGGAAGAGTCCATGGCAAGGAGGGGTTATAGGCCAGTGACATAAAGATGAGCAATGAACCAGTAGGGAGGTGCATCTGAAACCCTGAAAGCAAACAATGACCATAGGAGATGCTGCTACAGAACTGGGCTCCCTGAGAGCAATACAGACAGGAGAATCCCAAAATGATAGGGACTGGTGGCAGTGCAAAATAGGTACAGATACAATGACAACATGGTCAATGTGGAAATGTAGAGTGCCTGAGCTATATAAAGCTGTGAAGACGTTTACTAGAACCTAGGAGAAAGATAGGTGAGTAATTGCCAAAGAGATCACTCAGTCTGTGCAAACAATATTCAGAGGCTATGGGCAACACCCCAGTGGAAAATAATTATCCCTTGCCCAGACTCCCGAATCAAGTTAGCTTTCAAACTCAGAACCCACACCCTGGAGGACATGCCAGGTTTCTAAAAAGAAGGACCTTACAACTGCACAAAGTTTGTAAAAATTCCCTAGTTCTTCCCCCTAAAGAGTTGAAGATACATGCTTGGGTAATCCATGCACTAGGACAAAGAGAATGCCCAGATATTTCAAATACTATGGACACAGAGTCTAAGTTGAAAGTGCCCCTCCCCTCCAGCAAATATAGCAAATAATAAATAATAGCGCATCCTGGTGGGATGGCAGACAGTAGTATATACCCATAAAAAAAACTAAAGTGTGCAAAAATGGTGGTCCACATCATACCCCTACCTAATTCTCCAGACTGGTCACTGAAAAATTCTTAGGTATCCTGGAGAATGACTATGGCATCCTGAACGCTCAATCAAATAGGAACCCCAATTGTAGCTCCTCTGTCAGATGAGGTATCTTTGCAAGCACAGGATAACAGAGACTTGGGAAATGGTCTGCAGCCACTGAGCAGATGAATGCATTTGTTTTGAACCCCACAGGGAAGGAGGGTGAGCAGCAGTTTGCCTTTGTATGGAACAGACAAAAGTATGCATATGCAGTCTTGCCCCAGAGCAAGACTCTCCCCCCACCTTCTATTGTAATTAGTCCAAAGGGACATGGACTGTGTAGACATTCTGCAGAACATCACACTGGCCCACTATATCAAAGGTATAATAATATTAATTGAGTCCAATGAGCAAAAAGCAGCAACTGTGTTTGACATTTTGGTAAACCATGTTTGCTCGAGGGGTAGGAGACAAACCCTATAAAGATTCTGGAGCCAGCCATATTGGGAAAGTTTTAAACATCAGTGAAGCATGCAGGAACACTCCCCTGGAAATAAAAGAGGATTTGTTGCCTCTTGCATCTCTCACCACTTGGAAGGAGACCGTGTCTGGTAGGTCTCTTTGCATTTGAGAAGCAGTGTGTTCCACATAGGAAAAACTGCTCCAAACCATTTAACAAATGACATGGAAGGCTGGCGGCTTTTAGCAGGAAGCTCTGTCTCAGGTCCAAGACAATGCAGAAACCCTTTTGCTCAGGCCATAAGACCTGGCCGGTTGTACGGTACTGTATAGAGAGCATGGTACGACAAGAGGGATATTGTGGTGGAAGAGATGCTTTATGAAACTTATGGCAAGCCACTATAGGAGAGCCGGAGTGGAGACCCATGTGTTTCTAGGACAAAGATATATCATCAGCACCAGAAAATTATAGACCATTTGAAAAAACAGTTCCTGGCATACTCCTGCCCTGGACATGAAGTGTTCTTGTGAGCAGAACTTCCCATCATGGTTTGGGTTCTGTCAAATGTGCCAAGTTATAAGGTCAGACAAACCAAATAACAGTCTCATGTAAGATGGAGGTGGTATACCTGGGATTGGGCCTGGGTCATCAGGCAACCTTGTGCTTGCACATTTGATTCATGTACAGCACAAATTTAACACTATAGGCTCCCTCTCACCATAGCTGGTGTAACCACCGCTACTGCTGAATATCCAACCTGCTCATGATAGAGACCAATACTGGGTCCCCATTGTAGCAACATCCCAAGGAAATCAACCAGCCAATGATTCCACTAGGCTCTTCCAACCTTAAAAGAAGCAGCAATTTACCTTGGCTAGAATCAACACATGGTCAACATGGATATGATTTTCCTGCTCTCCATCTGAGGGGCATTTGAACCATCAATGCAGGATCATGTTCAATAGAGGATCATGTATGGACCACGGGACAGCTCATTGTGACCATGGATTCACTAGTCATAACACTTCCTGTACCACCCAGAAGCTGCTGGCCTGATGGATCAGAGGAATTTCATTTTCAAAGAGTAGTTGAAGTTTCAGCTTGGAGAGGATTCAGTGAGGACAATGCCCCATTGCCTAAGATACAAGAAAAGCTCTAAATCAATGACCCTTATATGCTGTTATGTACCAATAGAACACTGACTGGGCTCAGGGACTTAAAGTAGCATTAGGATTGGCCCTGCTTATTCCCACAAATCTATTTAGGGATTTTAAGCTTTCTGTGTCTGCAACTGTAGGTGTTGCAGGTCTAGAAGTCCTGAACCCTAGGGAGGCCATGTTTCCACCACAGGGCCCAGCAAAGGTATCATTGAACTTTGTTATGAGTGCCACCTGCTTACTTTGTACTTTGTACTCCCTGGTTGGTTTGTACAGATGTGGGCTGTCCCTTAGATGGGTTGCATCCTACGTTGAAATAGCTCCCTTCTGCTGAGGGCAATGCTGAGGGAGGACTCAGCTCTGGGACTCCAGCCATCACTCCCAGCATCTGAGGGAGTAAGAGGCTCCATTCTGAAGAGGGGCCATTCCGTGCACCCCTTGGGTGCCTATTTCCTGTATAGAAATTTTACTCCATCCAGGAACAGTTCCCTCAGAATTTTGGTTCGTTGCTCTTCCTGAGTAAAATCATAGGAAATCAGTGGAACATTCTATAGTTCCCACCATCATAACTGGTCTTATGCTACAACCGATACTCCTCATCTCATTCCTCGTTGCAACCACACTACAGTTCAAAAACTCTGCTGGTTCCTGCACCCTACATCTCCTCCTTACAGGTGTTTCTGAGCACAAGGGCCAGTATCCATGCACCTCTTCATCACAGTGCCTCGTTCCCAGGGAATCTGCTCCTCAACATTTCCATTTTCCCTTTCCTCAGAAAGACGTTAAAGATGGTGGGGTAAATGCAGGGTTTGAAGATGAACTCAGAAAAAGTCTATTGGCCTGATTTCCTCATTTCTGCCATTCATCTCAACTTTTAAGGCACGTGTCTTCGTCTAAAACTTACCTGGAAAATTGGCAAAGAGAATTATGCCAATGAATTTTATTGTTGAGGAGAATATATACACACACACAAAAAAGCAGTTGCTGAATTTATTCATTTACTATGGCTGCCACAACAGAGCACCATAACCTGAATGGCTTAGACAACAGAAATTTATTGTCTCACCTTCAGGACGCCCGAAGTCCAAGGTGTCAGCAGGGTTGGTTTCTTCCAAGGGCTGAGAAAGAGAATCTGCTCCAGGACTTTCCCCTTAGCTTCTGGTGGTGAGCTGGCAATTTTTGCATTCCTTGGCTTTTGGAACATCACCTTGATCTCTGCCTTCATCCTCACATGAAGTTGTCCCTGTGTGAGTGTCTTTACATCCAAATTTCCCCTTTCTGTAAGGATGCCAATCATATTGGCTTACGGGAGCATTCTACTTCAGTGTGATCTCAGTTTAATTACATCTAAAAAACCCTATTTCCAAATAAAGTCACATTGTGAGTACTGGGGGTTAGGACTTCAACATATGAATCTTGGGTGGACACAACTCAATCCCGAATGTCGAACTTTAGGGGGAGGGTTGTGTTTCTTAGAAAATTTCAGTGCTAGAAAATACAAAAAAAAAAAAAAAAAAAAGTAGTAGGCTAGTTGGAATTTTTTATTAAGTGGAAAACTTAAATCACTGTCCTCAAGAGAAAGGCTTTCTTTCCACTTGCTAGTTGAGGGGAATCACCCCCAGGGGTTGCATTTCCAATGAATTAGCAAAAAAGCACTGGATTCTATTTGTGTCCTGACACGTACCTGTCTCTTTGCTCCATCTGAAAACTTTATGGCACCAAAAGGAAGAGAAATAATAATGTATCCTCTCTGCATGAGCCCATAGTAACTGGTTACAGCTAATCTTCTAAAGAAAGAGAATTCAATCTAGTAATTAGAATTTATGGGCATAAGTTCTGGAAGATGAAAACCCTCATCATCCTATTTGGTTCATTGACTCTGAAAGGCCCGCATGCCGTGTCACATTGCCAAATCACACATCTGCATTTTGGTTGGTACATGCCTTTGGTGTTGGCATTGGCCCTATGACCACAGATCTTTCTATTGTAGCTATTTTAGTGGCTTGGCACTTTTCTATTCCCTTAGGTCTTATGGTGGAGCAAGAGGACACCCACAGTGGAAGCCAAAAGAGTCATCTTAATGAATGGCATATTATAGACCTCGGGATTGTGATCCACATTGTTTCATAGCATGGCTGGCTAAATTCCTGTCACTGAAGGATGGAGTTAAACCAGGCATAAAAGTGATGTGAAATCTTTTTTTCAGAAAGCTGTTCACAAAAGCACTCTTGTCCCCACCAACTCTGCCTTTTGTACGACAAAGGACAGCAAAACCTTATGTATGAATACGGAGCACACAGACTGTATCCCGGGCTTCTAGAACTCCAGTCAGAGACTTGGGCGGTAAAAGACCGGTCCCACACCTGGACCCCTACCACCTCGTGCGGTAGGTCTGGGAGCGGCGCCCTGAGTAAAACAACCCAGGCCGGGGCTTCCAGTTGGGAGCTCCCCTCCGGCTACCATGTCATTAAACACAGGACTCAGGAACCTGGTGGGACTGTGCCACAACTGCCGAAAACATATTTCAGGCCCAAAGTGTCAGAGTGAAGGGGGGGCGGTGCGGGGAAGTGAACCAAATGCTGGAGCAAATAAAAACATCTTTTAAAATGTCGCCTGCTTGCTGCCAAATGTGGGCTCCGAGGGAGAGCCACCGGGAGCGTGTTCCACATGGCGGGGCCTTCCGTGGAGAAGCCTGGCTGGCAGGCCAGGAGGATTCGGTAATTAACGCTGTCAAAGACTTGCGAGGCCCCATTTCAGCAGCTCGATCTGGAAGTGTTTGCCCATGTCCCGTCACCCTCCAGCGGCCCGGCTGTGGTGTGGGGTTTGTCAGCGGTTGGCGCCTGTGTGGCCTGAACTCTTTGTCACACGGGGTGAATCAGCCTGGGGCTTCCTCTGGGGGGACTTAACCCTGTGGGGATTAGGGCGAAGAGTATCTGACTTACAAAAAAATTAACTAAAGGAAGGGCTCTTGGAATGCAGAGTAACCGGTTCCTAGAGGTTATAGCATCCAGATGGCCAGATAACAAGCTTAGAGAACCACGCATGGTCACCTTGGCTGGGCATGAGGAGCTGGTCATGGTGGGCTGGGAAGGGGGTCATGGGGACCCCCGGCAATGTGGGTGAAATTACAAGCAATTCAGTAAAGACTGTAAAATAGGATACGGTGAGGAAGAACTGCTCTCTTGAGAAGGGGCGAATATTAATGTGTAGGTAGCTGTGCCGTAGTGGAAAAAAAAAAACAAACCACAAACCGGACATGAGTTCATGGGTTCAATACCCAAGACTGCCACTTATTAAACCTTTATATAAAATGAGGGTCATGGTATCTCATGTGAAATGCTTTTATTATGAATATATGGACATATATTATTGAGTAAACAAACTATAAATGCATATATATACACACACATGCACATTTATCTGTGTACCTGTCATTTAGTGATCACTACTATGCAATCAACAAACTTTTGTCTCGTACCTCCTCTGAACGGGCACATCTTAATACGTGGTAGTGAACACGACAAGTCTCTGTTCTCTTGGAGCTTATATTAGTGAGTGAAGAAAAAACAGGCAACTAGACATGTAAATAAATGACATTTTCCGTTGTGGGAAGATGTACAAAAGGGTGCTTTCGTGGGGAACTTAAAAAAACCCTTTAGGTAGAATGGCTCCAGGATATTTACATTTTTTTTCATTCAATTTTTCTCACATTCCTGCAGCAGGCACTACTGTTTCCATTTATTGATGGGGAGACCCAGGTCTTATGGGTTAGCCCTGATGGGGGAGACTTAGAAGTAGGGGTATTCAATCAGAATTGTGTGAGCTGCCCTGGGTGCTCATCTTCTTCCGCAAGGGGATGTCTGAAATCGAGAGATGTTTCTGGCCCACCTTGTCTCTCTTTCCTTTACTTTCCTTCTTTGGGTAAAATATTATTTGCTAGAGCCCGCATGCATTACAATTTATGAATTGAGCCATGCAGCAGTAAACCGCACTCGCTTACGATTTGGGCACTTACGGGATGTTACCACCGAACACCGAGGAGGACTCAAAGGGCCCCATGACAGCCACGGTGCGAAGGGACAGCTGCACCCTGTTCCATCTGCAGAACTTGCTAGCATCTTAGCTGGGCCATCTACCTCACAAGAAAGCAAGACTCATTTAAGAGGTTCAGACTGTCTACGTCCGACAAACATCTTCGAATTGGGAAAGAAGATTGCGGATTCAGGTTTGTTATTTTCCTGTTTCTTGCCTATGCCTGTACTACTTGTCGTGTGTATGTGGTTTAAGTAAAGTGGAGAAATTAAACTTGTATCGCGGGAAGAAATTGGGGGTTGGGGGGAGAAGGAAATTAAATTGTATAAATCTTTGTCAAAACATACTTGGTTTGAGCTAGATTTGAAGCATCCCGGTGTTTCCTTACATATGTCTGGCTTTAAAATGATCTGAAACATATGTGTTCCATGGGCCCCGAGGAAGAACACAGTTACAATGGGGTTAAAATGGTGCTAAAGAGAAATCTAGGATCCTTCAGGTGAAGCCAGGACGCATACTCACCCTCCAGTTGTTGTTCTTTGGTGTTTTCCACGCTCCTATTGCGTGAAGAATTTTGTCAATTGTCCAGCACAGTGTCAGGTCAGCAATGGATGCTTGGTGTCCGAGCCCTGCCAAGGAGCTGAGCGAACGACAGGATGATGATGGAACAGGTCTCCTGCATCCCTGCTTCTCTGGCACCCTCACGCTCTCACCCTCTCTCTTCTTCTTACTTTCCAATGAAGCGCCTCTGCTCCTGGCACTTTAATTATGTTTTCTCCCCCTACATTATTTTTGTGAGCCTTGACTGCCTGCTCATTTCCCATGTTACTTCTTCCAGCTGGAACCCCTTTCTCATCCAGCTTCCACCCATCCCATGGTTGGTAATTTCTGTATCTCGCCCTGGCCAAGCCTCCACCAATCAGAGCCCTCACCGCCTGAGCAAATAGTCTTGTCTAAGATATAACCGTGGAGTCCTAAGCATTGTATTTTCACCACATATTGTTTTACTTAACCTCCCAGGGACCCCTTGATATAGGGTATGGTTCCCATTTTACACTGGAGGAAACTAAAGCCCAGAGCATCTAATGACCTCCCCAAGGTTACCCAGCTGGTAAACGGTGCAGTGATAGAGGAACCTGCATCCTCTGACCCCAGCTTGCTTGCTAGCGCCCGGCGTTGGGCCATCACGGGCTCTAGTTTCCATAATGGTAGGTAGTCAAAGGGTACAGCATGTAGGAGACAAAAATGGTAACAAAAGTCCCTTCTGAATCAGCCCTCGCTCAGCCAAGTTGTCCAGCCAAGTGGTAACTGAAGTTTGGGAAATAGCATTTTGGTAGAACTTTCATGGTGAGTTTTGTCACTTATATACGACTTTTGCAAGATCTGTTCTGTGGAGCAGCTAATTAATCCTCTTGGGGCAATTACCCAGCCACCAGAAATGGTCTGCTGCGGGTTCATGCCTCTGGGCACAGTCTGCGCAGCAGGAGACCCTCACAGTGGCAGGTTCGCAACCACCCCCTCCTGAGGTCAGCGTTGCTAGCACTTGCCCATTCTGGGCCCAACAGCACAGCATCACACACAGGTGGGTGTTCTGTAAGTGCTTTTTAATGATGGTGGTGGTGACGATGTACGAAGGTCTGTTTATACTTGCAGAGAGGGCCGTGTATTTTAACAAGAAGGACTTTTGATTGGCATTTCAAAGAGGCTAGTGTTGTTGGAAAATGTCAGCACCCTGCATAGGAGGGCACTTCACAAGTGTTAAGGGATTGGGTCTGCTAAGGGGATTAGGATAATTGTTTTGGAGTGAATGGGCAGGCTCAGTGGAGGTGACCTGAAGTCATTTTAATGGGCCTAGAGGAGCTCATGGTGACAACTCATGCTAGTGGATTAAGATGCTCTGATGGAAATTCCCAATCATTACTTAGCATTGGTTCCATTGGGATACTGGCTGCCCTATTGTATTGCTATGCCTGGTAGGCTGACTCAATTTCTGGGCTCAAACAAAGAAATGCTGATCAAAGAAACTGCCACCACCCCACCATGTGGCACAGGGTTCCTTTGCCTCCAAAGATGAAAGATGCCTATTTTCATGGCACTTCTCATTTTGGGAGAGCCTTTTAATCTGTGCCAGTTCAAGATCAATCAAGGATGAAGTCAAACGCTGTCAGAATAGAAAAATCCTGTGGGTAAAAGTAAAGGAGGGAACTTTTTCTCCTAAGTAAATGCAGGGTTGGGTTGCTGCGAGTCAGTATTACATCAAGGTTGTAAGCTTTAGGAATAAAAGACAAAGTCTGGAATGAACGTTTGTGTAGATTCAAAGATTAGAAAGAACAGAATTCGTGTGGGTTCTCCAGGGGAACTAGTAGTTCTTGTCTGTCTGCAACCTTTTCTCACATGATACATAATAAATGTTGGGTGGAAACCTTAAATTTCAAGTATTCGTTAATCCAAATGACCAAATCAGGTAGTTCTGTTGGCCAAAGGATTGGGATGCTACCATCATCGCCCAAAGGGTTAGGATGTTTGTAGTTTAGCCAGTTTGAACTTCTTTGTGCATGAGATCATCTATGTGCCCTACACATCACTCCCACACTCAGGGAAGTGAAAGAGTGTTCTAGAAACAAAATCTGACTTTTGCCACAGATTTCTTATGTTTTGAATATTTGAGGATATTTAACTTCTAATTCAATAGTTTTAGACTTTGCGAGGTTGTCAGGTAGCCTGGGAACTTTAGCTGGTTACAGTTTATCCAAATTAGAAGCTCTTCAGGGAAGTGGCTAGAGTGGAAAAAGAGGGCGGTACAAGGGCAGGCAGAGTGATGTATCAGCTTGAGCACCATGGACTGTACAAGTTTTGCAGCAACGTGAGATTTGCACCTGCAGCTAACAAACTTTAGGTTTCTCTAGAATGCAAATTGAGGAATTGTATACACACATGGCCCTCAGCCTAGAAATTCCATGCCTTCCCACACTGGTTTTGTAAACAGAGTCTTAACACCCACATTACATATCTGGCCTTGGCTGCCTATAATCATTCCAGTTCCTTTGGTGAGTGGACAGTAACTATTTCAGAGGTTGGGATCTTTTCATTTTGAGTTTGATGTTTAAGTGTATTTTATTTATGGAGCATAACTCATCCAAAAAGCTTGTCTTTAAATTTTAAAAAATCTGCAATAAAATTTATTGTTTCTCTATGCAGCACTTTCTTTCTGTAGACACATTCATCTCTGAAAACTCCTTGCTCTGGATTCTCAAAAGGGCCGAGGAGAGTAATGGAAATTTTGATGAAATAGCCTTCAACTTTGAAATACTCTTTCTCTCTGACACTGTCAGAGTCACTGTGGGTGGTTGTTAAAAATTGAGATTCCTGGAATTCAACTGAGGTCTACTGAATCAAAATCTCTAGTGCTAGTTCCGGAATCTTCAGTACACACAAGCCTGATAAGCACTTTTGTAGACCTCTGCCATATGCCACCAGCTTGTTTTCAGGACACACTCTAGACCTACTTCAGAGTCTTGGGTTTGTAACATACTTATACAGAAATTCACCTAATTTTGTACTGCCTACCCTTTGTCTGATTTTAGAGAGATGGATTATTACTTAAATGATTTATGTAAAACAGAAAGATTTCTATTCCCTTTCTAATACCCTCTTCCTCCTCCCCAACCTCCTCAACTTTTCTCTCTTAAAACTTTCCTGGCCTCAGTTACAAACATATGTGACATACTGAGGAAGATATAGGAGAAAATGCCAGACAACAATAAAATGTCAAGGTGAGCCAACCTCATTTTTGGTATTCACATAGGAAGTCTGAGAGGGAGAAGTTAATTTACAGGTGGGTTCTCCAGGGGAAGGATGGCACACTGCAAGGCTCTTGGAGAGAGTGTCGGAGAGGTGGAAAGCTGCATGTTGGAGGAAACCAAGATTTAGTTTATGAGGGAGGGCAACTGGTAGTGAACTCAAGATGTCTGAGTACATGTACAACCCAGTGTAACTATATGAAAGAATTTTGTGTGAGCTAGATGAGTTTAAAGAAATTTCTTTGACTTCTAGCTGAGCCAAAGAAGAGATTATTCACTTGCTTATATTCAGAAATATGGCATCACATGAGGTTTTAGCCATTATACCTGCATTCTGACTATCTCCAAATCCTAAAAGTAAAATTCTATAAGTAGCAGGAAGCACACCTGGGAAACTGTCTCATTCTCACGAAGGTCCTTAACATAGTACAGATCAAAATTAAATTCACTTTTCATAAGTCATTTAAACATGACTAAATGTGCCTATAAGGCACCAAATGTTTTACCCCGAACTTGACTTAAGTAGTGGCAAAGCATCATATGATTTGGGGATGCCGTAAGACCTCTCCCTGTTTTCTCTTATTCCCCTCCAGCCTACAGAGCTTCTATTAATTTTTTGTCAAAAGAACAGTTCCTTTGCATTGGACATTATGTATCAGAGCCCCAAATCACAAAGCACAAAAAACCATTTTACAGCAAGCAACTTAATGATAGTCAATAGCTGTTACCCAGAAAATGCCATGGCCAGAGAGTTTGGACTGCAGAGGGAGGGAGAGGTTTGAGATACGATTGGTGGTTTGGGGAGGGCAGGTGCTGACACTAGGGTCACTGAGTGGGGGCGTGGGGACATCATGAGGTCATAAAGGAAGCTGAAAGGCAGCACTGAGGAAGGAAACACCAAAGACAACATTTTCTTGCATCATGCTAACCCCCCGGGCAGGACCTATTATGGGGTTAGTAGAATGAATAAAGGAGGCACAGAAGCTGAGGCAGGGAGATGCTGGGTACATTCTCATGTAACGCCTGGGCATAATCAGCAACAGGAGTCACAGCATGCATCAGCTAGCCATCTCACCTTTAGCCAACTATTATTTTCTCCTCTTTAAACTAACACTGATGGATTACCTTAGGGAAAAAATGGATTAATGGATTAATTTCTCTTAGTTTTCTAAGGCTACAGGAAAAAATAATTGACCTCATTCTGCTAACTGTGAATGGGAGAATGAAATTCATGCGCTTTTTCTTTTCTTTTTTTTTTTTCCTCTGGCAGGATGAGTTCTAATGATTCATGTCCATGGCAATTGAATTTCTTGGAGAAAAGCATCTTGAAATTTGAAGTTACAGTCTTGGCTTTTAAAACTCTGACTATAAAACCTTTCTCTGAGTGGAAAATAGGCTAAATCATGTTTTCTTGTCTTTTTCCTCTCACCTATTCTGTTCCTTGAGCTTCTGATTCACGACTATGCACCAAGGACATTGCGGATGTGGGAGTGAAATGATTCTACAATATTTAGCTCTACAGAGAGAGGCAGACTTGGCTCTGAAGAGGCTGCTAATTGGGTGGGTGCCTGACTTATCCCTCACTGATCCATCCCCACATCCCCAAGGTTTTTGCCGTACATGGAAACATATTCAGGGATTGATTCTAAGGTTACATAACCAATGTTCACAGACTCGTGTGAAAACGAGCCTTATTATTTTAGAACTGGGATGGGGTTTTGTCAATGCAGTTGGGTGTGAGATTAGGGAGTAAGGGGGCCTCTGGCAAACGTGAGAGGGCATATCATGTCTATGGAATAAAATTTGTATTTTAAAAAAAAGCACAAACCTGTGTAGGCTAACAGACAAAGACAAGAATAACCACTAAATCCCAAATAGAAATTTACTGGTCAGATTGAACTTCCGGGGCTCCATTTTATAACTCCTGCTTTAAATTCACGTTTCATATTTATAAATGCACTCCAAACTCAAAATGCAAGCCAGTTTTGGATTATGGGGTATTTTGGGTCATCCACTTTTCATGCTATATTCCATCACTAAAATAGTCATTGAAAGACAATCAGGGGCTATGCATACCTCTCATGTCTAAAATGGCATATAGAGAGGACCCAAATATTGAGATTTATCTAAATATGTATGCTATTTTATTGATCTGATTTATATGCTGGTAAGATGTCTACTCAACAAAATATGCTGAGGTGACACTAGCAAAGGAAAAAGACTTCCAAAAATACTGAGGAGAACAGGAGAGAAAAGCAAAGTGATCCCATTCTATGCAGGGGCAAGGTGCGTGAGGTATAATTATTGTTGTTACTGTTACTATTATTTCCTAATTCATAGCAGCATTCCTAGTACACAGTGAGGGCTCAATTCATGGTTGTTGAATTTACAAAAAAAAATTCAAAGTTATTCTATTGTGTTCCACCTTCTGGAGCATTTTGTATTTCAAATGAGGTTCAGGGTAGAAATGTCAGTGTAATCGATAACCAATCTGCCAGAATAACAGTGTGACAGAAATCTGTGTTGTAAATTAAGAGATAAAGGAAAATAACACTGTTCCTGAAGTCCCATATATAGACACGTCTTGATGATTTTGTCACTTGTTTACGTCTCATTGAAAAAATGCATCTTAGAACTGAAGCATCTACAAAGAGGACAAATGTGCAGTAAATCTGAACCAGTTAAACCTTAATAGTGTAAATGAAACCTTTAAATTGTGTGAACCACTAGCAGCCTTGCAACTCTTTACATGTGCAAAGAATTGAATGAAGACATATGGTCACCATCAACTTGGTTATTTAATTCCGAGATGACACACGTATTAATCTAACTGAAGCTACTATATAGCTGGTTGTAATTAGCCAACCACAAATTTCTATAACCACTTCAGTCTAAACCAAAAGCCAAAATGGCATTTCATGATTATACCATCCCACCCAGATTTGCATTTCTTGATGAATTCCCAAGGTTAGGATATGAGCCATACTGTAAAACCAACCCTCAATTACACCTTTTTAGAGGGGAAGATTAGTGGCAGGTGGTGCCTGCTATAAAAGCCTCATTAAAACACCTTCTGGTGGAGTTTCACAAAAGGAAGCCACCAGATGGAGACCCATCTCCACATGGTAGTCTTACCTCAAATGAGAGTTTCACCTGACACTTTGGGGACAGACAATTTTTTTCTCACCTAACAAGCCACTGAGGTTCAAAAGACGATCTATTAGGATTAATCGTACTTGATCACTAATCCATTGTAATGCCATATGCTGAAAGCGTTGTTCACTGTTAAGCCTGGAGCCAGGTAGAGCCCCTCTGGTAATGTAAACCCTCCCATTTTCCTGCAGCTAATCTAATTTCACCTCCTCCGAAGACCTCAGATGCCAGGAGCGATGCTTAACTCTTCCTACACTGTCTCTGATGCATTTTTGAGTGGTAGCAAATCTGATCTCAAAGGTAACGATGCTGAAACCTGCTGCCTAATTGGAAAATGATTTTCCTGGTGTTGTTTGGTTAGTGGGGTGAATGGATAGAAGGTATTCATTCCATTGTGCACGGATTTAAAGCCCGAGTCAACGGCCTTCTGATCAGCACAGCTTGGTATTACTCATCTCCTCTTCCCTAAACGTGTTTGTCAAATCTGCGATTTACTGAATTGGAACAATTGGCCAGCTGGGCAGAGAAAGTGAAGTTTATGTTTCATAGAGGAGATTTTGTCACCTTATGCAGTCCTTGAAATGGCAAGATTTTTTTTTTCCCCCTGTGGCTGGACTTTGGTATGGATCCAAATTATTAAGTGCCCAACAGAGACACGTGTGTGTGTGTGTGTGTGTGTGTGTGTGTGCGTAGTTTGTTCTCTTGTATGTTTTGTGTTAAGCTGCTTATGAAGCACCACCCACTAAGTTGCTTTGTGAAAGAAAGATGGCCTTTCTCGCTGAAGACCCCATGTCTACGAGTTACACACATGAACGTAATCATACCCGTATGGCCACATGAGCCCCACACATTTTGTTCTGGTCCTGGGGCCCCAGTATGAGGAGTTTATGAAATAATTCCAAATTCACTGCAATATTTTGTGGTCACTTGGTTACAGCTATAGAGAGACTGCAAGAGGGGGTGGAGTAAATAATCCATCTGCAAAATATACTAAACAATATCATGACGAGAACAATAGGTTTCCCAATACCCTATGCGTCAAACAAATGGGGCCCGGCCTCCTAATGCCTCCAAAGTGTGGGGCTTCACACTTTCCTGTAAACTGCTCACCAAAATGCAAAAGGGTTTAGACAGTAACCATAATTGTAACACCTAAGCAGTTTTTTTCAAAAATTTAACCCTTATATTGCATAGTCATGGAGGAGCCATTCTTATTAAAATACAGATTCTCAGGACTCAACACAGACTGACAGAATTGGAGTCTCTAGAGGTGAAATCTGAGCCTTTACTTTTTTTTTTTTTTTAATAGGTTTTGGTTTTCTTTTACAAATTCTTCAAGTGATTCTTATGCACAATAAAATGTAAGGTCCAAGTAAGAGAACACAAAATCCCATTGCCTACCCTGAGATCCCACCCGGGCCCTGAGACCCCTACTCTCTTCTTTCCTCATCCTGAAGGCAGTGTGACCCTGTGGTCAGGGGAGATAATGTGACCACAAGTCATTCTCTGAAGAGGATGGGAAAATACCCTCCAGTTGCTCCCTGGATCAATTCTGAAGCCAAGCGAGGCTGCTATGAGTGTTTTTTGTTATCCAAATGGTATATCTAATGTGTCCCATACTGTACATGTTTACGAACACTTTAAAAAAATCTTAAATTTCTATGACACATATAAATCACTCTAACTTTGTTTTTATAGTTTATGTAGTCACCAGACACCACAGATAAAAATACAGCCTCAGCACTGTGCAGCTGGAAGACTTTAGTTTATCATACATAAGAACTGCTAGGTATGGCCAGGCAAAATTATCCTACGGTACTTTTTACAAAAGATTAAAAAAAAAAGAAAAAGAAAAAGTAAAAGACAGCACTCAGTAGCCAACCAGTTAGACTGAACCAGAGAGTCCAGGTTTTCCCTATAATTACACATGAAGGATAATGTTTTCTCTATTTGATGCAATTGCATTTACCGGAAAGCATGGGCAATATCTAGTTTCATTAGCCTCCCTTCTTCACAAGGAAGATTTTTACTTCCATGTATCAAGTCATCCAAGATGCAAATATTTTCTTATAAGTTTTGGCAATCCAACTCCAGAGAGGCAAGTCTCAGTCCACCTTCTGATGGTGGAGACCTGCCTTGTCTCCCTCAGCCCCACTCCTATCCCAGCATGTCTATAGGAATGAGGGCTTTGATGGGGGGCTCACTCAGGCATCTGCCTTAGGCTCAGGTCATGATCTCAGGGTCCTGAGATGGAGCCCCGCATTCGGCTCCCTGCTCAGTGGGGAGCCTGCTTCTTCCTCTCCCTCTGCCCCTCCTTCTTTCTTGTGCTCTCTCTCTCTCAAATAAATGAAATTAAAAATATATATATTTTAAAAAAGGAATGAGGGCTTTGCTAAATCTTAAGGAAACCCAGACAAACAAAGGAGACATCAGCTAGTACTTGCTCCTCCCCTCTGACCCTGGACCTTAATCTGCTTACCAGGGATAGTAGGGATCTCCCCTCTTTGTGTGCAGGACAGAGTCAGCTTTGGTCTGGTAAAGAGTGGAGGGGGTCAGTGTATTTGGGAGGATCAAGAAGCAGTTGGGGTGGACAGGGCAGTGGTCTCTGCATTGTGGTCACCATGCTCCTTGGGACATGGTGGGGCCTGTAGGGAGTGGAGTATCAACCCCAGGTATCTAGCTCTCCAGAGCCATCAGAGCCACCAATACCACCCAAGTGGACTCCCTCTTTTTGAGTACGTGTGGGACAGGACCTAGAAGAGGGGTTCGAGGCTCTGCATTGACCCATGAAGGCAACAGTCTGAATACTGATGTTGAGCCTTTAGAGCCCATTACTCCCTGGAAGCTGGGGAAATCTCAAGATTTAGGTTAATCTTAAAAAGATAAAACCATCTATATTTTACCTTGCTCTGTTCTTTTCTTTCTTTCTTTCTTTCTTTCTTTCTTTCTTTCTTTCTTTCTTTCTTTCTTTCTTTCTTTTTCTTTCTTTCTTTCTTTCTTTCTTTCTTCTTTCTTTCTTTCTTTCTTTCTTTCTTTCTTTCTTTTTTTTCTTTCTTCTTTCTTTCTCCTACTTTCTCTCTTTCCTTCCTTCCTGCCTTTTTCTCCCTCCTCCCCCTCCTCCTCCTCCTTCTTCTTCTTCTTCTTCTTCTTCTTCTTCTTCTTCTTCTTCTTCTTTTCTTCTTCTCCCTTTCCTTCCCCTTCTTCTCCTCATGACATACTCTTTGTCCTTCCTGGCCATCTCTTCTTTTCTCTCTTGTTGGTCTGCCATTAGGAGAGAAAATGAACCCTGCTATGGTGTTCTTTAAGGAATATAATTCTCAGTGACCCTCAGAAAGTAGTGGTGATGTGGAAGGGATGACCAGAATTGAATTTGTGACATAACAAATATAAATGATCCTGAATTTCCTTTTCTTTTACTTTTCATTTGTATTGCTTCTCTGATAGTAATATCTATTGCTGCAAAATACATACTACCTACAAACATTGGAGCACAATTCAAAGACAGATATATCTAGTATCTCTTTTAGTATAAAGTAGAGCATTTGGCTTTGGTAAAAAGAAATTAAATTCTTACAAAGCACCATTTGTGTTTGTCTTCACTTTATCAAGTATTAGTGTAATTTTGAGTCACCTCTCCATTTCCCTTGCCACCTTTCCCTCAAATATTTTTCTTCTTTTCTGTGGTTATTCTTTCTTTGTTTTCTTTTGTGTCAATTTCCTCCCAGATTCTCCCTGGCTATATCTGGATGGTGTGGAGTATTTCATTCATGACTGAAGGCATCTGTCTGTGTTTGAGTGTAGGTTGTAGCCACCCCCCAGAAGTACTCATTCTTCCTCCTGACATTTTTCTCCTAAGATTTTCCCCACCTCCTAATATTTTTCACTGTGACATTAATGTCAGGATTTCTGTGTTTTCAAAGAATAAAAAAATCTACTTTTTATTCACTGCAGCTGTTTTTTCTGTATTTTCCTGTGGATTAGGAAAAAGGGAGCACATGTCTTTCTCAGCCCTCAGCTTTGTGCGGTGCTAATATGTGGGAAAGCTCTTGGGTCAAGATGGAAGAGAGGTGGTCATGATATTCAAACAGCTAGGCCGCTTTTTTCCATACTCCTTGGTCATTTTGCTTATCAAAGTAAAACAATGTTGTTGTTGTTGTTTTCTTCTGTAAAGTATTTACTCGCCGGGCTTTTATCTTCTCTGGTTACCTCAAATGTCCCCCAATGAAGAAACATGACCCCCAATTAGAAGGCGTAGGGGTGGGAGGAGCAGGGTTAGGTGCCTGAATGCCCAGTGGCTGCTCTCACTAAACAGACAAGACTGTCTCAACCTACCTAATTTCTTCTCATTTAACTAATACAAGGCTGAGAGTGACCTTTGCAGGCCAGCGGGCAGGAGCTGAGAAACACTCCCCCAAATGAGCAAGGATGTATATCTGTTTACTCCACAGCATGCCGGCCTAGAGCTAATGACATTAATCCCCCTACTGCATTTCATTAGATGACAGACAGGGAGCCACACTTCGGAGGGAATCAACTGCTTCTCCCCATCAGCCAGCTGCGGAGAGGAGTGGCTCCAGGATCAGCGCCGCTCCCCTCATTTGCTTTTCTTCCTCTATTATCCCTGACATGTTCACTGAACTACAGACTGCATATGTTTAAAAATAATTAAACGCGCTCCAAACAAATAGGCAATGTTTCCACGATCCCTGCAATGAACGTTCTGTGTGTTTTGACAGATTTTTCTGCTCGTTGGATTCATCAAGCCGCCTGGCTCTTTGCTGTCACTCCTGACAACCCCGTAGATAAACCCCCAGGGCAGGCTTGCTGGCCTGGAGCTCCTTCCCTGGCTCTGACCTTGCGGCACAGAGAACTTCCAGGCTGAGGGTCCAGACACCACTGGGGAGATCTGCGTCTGGGGTTCCAGGGCATCATGGTTCCTATATGGCACCAGTAGGTGAAAGACAAACGAGGGGCAAAATAAATTTGGTGTTTCATTTCGAATGGCTCTGCTGTATCATCCTGAGAAAATAGACATGAAGCTAATTCCATGAGAAAGCAGAAAGACTAAGACAGTGAGACCATTGTCACCCCAATTCCCTGTCAAATCCAAACTTCTCATTCTGCTGCCTCTAATGCCCCAGTTTTAAATTTTTAAAAATTAAAATGCCTCTGTTTAAAGGATGAAGAGGAAAAAGGAGGAGTGGACACCTGGATGGCTCAGTGTTGAGCATGTTCCTTTGGCCCAGGTCATGATCCTGGGGTCCTGGGGTCTTATCCTGCATTGGGCTCCCCTCGGGAAGCCTGCTTCTCCCTCTTCCTATGTCTCTGCCTCTCTCTCTCTTTCTGTGTTTCTCATGAATAAGTAAATAAAATCTTAAAAAAAAAAAAAAAGAAACAGGAAGAAGAGAAAGACAAGATTCAGCTTATAAAGCTACATGAAATACTGCACGATTAAACAAATTAAAATGTGTATAAAGAAATTAAGGGATCCCTGGGTGGCGCAGCAGTTTAGCGCCTGCCTTTGGCCCAGGGCGCGATCCTGGAGACCCGGGATCGAATCCCACATCGGGCTCCTGGTGCATGGAGCCTGCTTCTCCCTCTGCTTCTCTCTCTCTCTCTCTCTCTCTCTCTCTGTGTGTGTGTGACTATCATAAATAAATTAAAAAAAAATTTAAAAAAAAAAAGAAATTAAATCACAGAGAAGATAAAGAGTAAGGGGGTATGAAAGAGACTTGGCAAGTTTGAGATGTAAAAATCATCCTAAAAAGAGAGAAGCCTCATTGAAAGGCCTTACTGAGACAAAGGTCTTCCTCAGACATGGACATATTGTGACATCAGCAGCAACATCCTCAACAATATTCATTAACAGATTGATGGAAGAGTGTGAGTTTCTTGATCTTTATCAAAATAGGCTTATGGAATCTTGTAAAACTATAATGATTCTAGAGGAATTCTGTGGAGTAAGGAGTGTATGGAAGGGTACATCTGAGTTGTCAGAGAGAAGTGATCAATACATGTTGGTCCCAAACAAAGTTCTAGTCATCTGGCTTAAACTAAGAATAACTTGGAGAGAAAACATCCCAATGGATGCTCTCTAAATCCTATAGGTAACATATTTAACTCAAATTTGAATCAATATTGATAGTGATTAATAGCTATTAATAACTTATACATTGACTGCTCAGACAGTGATGCCCAAGATCATCCTAGTGTCATATGGATCTTAACCAACAAGATCCTGCAGGAAAGTACAAGTTTCTCTTCAGGAAGAATTTTCTAATGTACTGCAAAATGGATTATCAACTACTAAATTCTACACCAGAAACTGGAAACCTATAGTCCATGGGTCAGATGCAGCCTACTGCCTGTTTTTATATGGCCTGTGTGAACCACGGTTTTTGACATTTTTTCATATGGCTGAAAAAATATTAAAAACCCAATATTTTGTGACATGTGACAATTATTGATGTTCAATTTCAGTATCCATAAGTAAAGTTTTATTAGAACCCAGCCATGTTCACTCATTTTCATACTATGTATAACTGCTTTTGTTACCACAAAGACAGAGTTGCAAGACACTGCATAATTCGCAAAGTCTAAAATATTTGTCATCTGGTCCTTACATAAAAAGTTTGCCAACCTCTGTCCCGTACCATTAACAATAGAGTAGGAATATGATACCTTTAACATTTTTTCCGGTTGCCAAAATAGAACAGAGTCAAAATTCATCAGGATGCCTGGGTGGCTCCGTGGGTGAGCATCTGCCTTCAGCTCAGAGTGTGATCCTGGGGTCCAAGATTGAGTCCCACATCCCCTGCATGGAGCCTGCTTCTCCTTCTGCCTGTGTCTCTGCCTCTCTTTCTTTCTGTGTCTCTCATGAATAAATAAATAAAATCTTAGAAAAAACTGGTCACGTTTTCTCTATGTTTCTACAATACATATCAAACAACATACAGCATGCTCACCTTATGACTCATAAAGTCCACTTCCAAGGGATTTATCCAAGAATGGAGGGTGGAAACAAAGATAGATAACAGAAAGTGGGAGATAACACAGATATATAGCAGAAAATAATTAAATGAATCATGGTATAGTTATGCAGCTAAACCCCTGTACCCATTAAAAGGATGATTAGATGTATTTCGGGGACACAAATAAATCGATAGACATGGTTTCAGCCCGCCTGTATGGTTGCCACCTTCTTAGGAGGAAGGATCCTTAGGTTTGGGGGGAAATTACCAGGCTTGGGCTTTCATCAGGGAAAAGCTATGGAAGTACACGAAGGCAAGAAAGGCTATACTGATTTACATTTTACGGGCACAGAGCTACCGCTCTGGGAAGAAGGAGGTGGGAAGGGAATGGAGCCGTGAAGTTGGGCCAACTGTGTACAATGTTTTAGGGTTTTGGCAACAACACACCAAAAACTGGGTGGCTCAGAGCAAGAGAATTTTTGTGATCTCTCACAGTCCGAAGACCAGAAGTCCAAAGGTCAAGGCGTTCACAAGGCCATGCTCCCTCTAAAGGTGAAAGGGGATGATTTATTCCAGGTCTCTTCCCTTGGCTGGTAGATGGCTGTCTCCTCCGTGTTTACTGGGTGCCGTGCAGAGAATTACTTCTTTGTATCTATATTGTGCCTCCTCCCTTTTTAAAACTTCACCTTTCCTTTCCTTTCTTTTTGATTGTTAAGAGGAAATGCATGGCTTTGGTATAAAATTCAAAGGCCCAAAAAGTAACCTAAGGAAAGGGAAGTATCTCTCCCCCAGAATTCCTAAGTTGCTCACTTATCCTCTGCAGACTACTTGTTACAGTTTCTTGTGTAACCTTTAAGAGACATCCTTTTTTAAGATTTATTTATTTGAGAGAGAGAGAGTGCATGCCGGGGGTGGGTGGCAGAGGGAGAGAAAGACTTTCAAGCAGACTTCCTGCTGAGTGCAGAGCCCAGTGTGAGACTTGATCTCAGCATCCTGAGATCATGACCTGAGCTAAAATCCAGAGTCAGATGCTTAACCCACTGTGCCACCCAGGTGCCCCTCCTTCAAGAGATATTCCGTGTGTATGCAGATGTATATTGCATATCTTCTGCATTAGCCACTACACATACTGTGTTACTTAGCTTTTTCACTTAAAGATACATGTCTGGAACCAGTCCACATCTTCATCTGGAACTGCCTTCTTCATTTAAATAATTGTATTATATGGATGTTTTCTAGTGCACATCACCAGGTCTTTTTTGATTAATATGTCGGCTATTTTCATTCTTTTTCTATTCTGATGCCTCAATGGCTATTTTCTGTATATGTAATTAATTACTCATAAGATTCTGTATATGTATTGCATAACTCCTGTATCAGAAAACATATGGATTTTAAATTTCATAAATATTACAAATGTGCTCCATCAACTTAGCAATAAGTTGCATCGCAACATAATAGTGCCTGATTCCTCACACCTTCTTCAACATAGTATGTTATCAAACATCTTAATTTTTCACCAGTGTGAAAGATGAAAAATATTTTATTATAGCTTTAACTTGCATTTAAAATATGAATAGGCTTGTGCCTTTCTCATGTTTAAAACTATTCACATAGCCTTTCTGTGTCTGTTTATGTCCTTTGTTTTTCTATTGGATTGTTAGTTTTCTTCTCATTTGTAGTAGTTTTTATAATTTAAGGAAATTAGTTCTTTACTGTGATGATATTTGAAAATATTTCCCCCTGATTATCATTTGATTTCTGTCTCTTTTTTTTTGAGGTGTATCTTTTCCATAGGGAAATGTTTTAATTTCATGTAGTCAAATAGCATTCTTTCATGACTTATAGATGTTATATTTATAAAAGGACTTCCCTACTCTGAAATTTGCAGTTATATATATTTAACATTTCTTCAAGTACTTTGTGTTTTCATGATCACAGATAGTATTATTTTATAACATGCATGGCTATTTTGGGTGTAAAGTTAAGTTGCTCATTAATGCTTTTAAAAACATCCTGGGCTGGGCATGTGTATTTTTTTCACATGGAAATATGTTCATACTGAGATATGTAGCAGATGTGAATATATCAGACTATGTAGGAAGGGTTGCAAAATACATAATTTTATTTCTTGATAAATTCATTCTCATTTTGGGCCTTTGCCACAGTCCAGCTTGGGTAAAGTTAGTCATTTGGGGTAAATACAGTCGATTGAGAACCATCTTTTCCTGCTTCTTTCCCTCTACCCAATCTAGGCTGCTCAGGTTCCATGTGGCTTCATGACCCCTCTTGGTAGCCATGGTGCTGCGAGGCTTGCTCTCAACCCATGGTCATCCTCATCCTGTAAGGTGGGGCACAATTCTGGATAGTCCTGGAGAATGCTGGTGCCAGTGGGATGACATCTTCTGAGACGACCCTGTTCCTCTCCGGTCACAGGGCTGCAAGAGTCAAACAACTCTCTACCATGATGTTTCTTTTTTTTTTTTTTAATATTTTATTTATTTATTCATGAGAGACAGAGAGACCGAGACAGAGACACAGACACAGACAGAGGGAGAAGCAGGCTCCATTAGGGAGCCTGATGCAGAACTTGATCCCGGGACTCCAGGATCATGCCCTGGGCCTAAGGCAGGCACTAAACTGCTGGGCCACCCAGGGATTCCCTACTATGATGTTTCTTCATTACAACTGTAATTCCCTTCCAGGTCTGTGACTCCTGGTGTCACATTCACCTGGTACCAGACACCTGCAAAAACATTTGTCTCTTTCCTATTCAGTGGCAGTGCCCACATACTCAGTAGGACAGCTTTAGACCTAAGCTCACCTTTCAGTCATTTCAGCAGGACTGTTGTCCCATCGTAGCCGGGGGACCTAGCTTTACTGTTTGTCATCTTTGAGAGCAGTCATCAGGACTCCATTCTCAGATCTATTAACTACTTGGGGTTTGCAACACTCTTTCTTTGAAACTAATTCTGTGGGTGATAGAGTGGAGATGGGATTTTCTTTTCATGTCTCTCCTTTATAACACTTCTTGGTCTACTAGCTCAATAGTTTTTCATCTTCAAGGGAAAGTGAGTTTGAAACATAAGGACAACTAGCTTAGTAGGCATTCTCCTGAAATTTTCAGTGTTAAATCTAGACAATATTTTTGAGACTTAGAAAGTCAAAAATTTGATGTGTCTTTTCTGGGGTCTTATTATTATAAATTACTTTTGAAGCTATGGGGACCATGTGTTTATCTGTCTAGGGAAGGATCACTGATTATCTAAAGCAATTCTGGGAAGCATGGACAACAAAAAATAATTTGGTTAACATCTCCCAGTTATAAACATAAGAAGTTGAGTAACAAACCATTTTATACACTATGTATCATTTTTTATAAAAAATGGATAATCCAAAACATGAAGCAACAAAATTTAATAAAAAATGTTTTAGGGTGGAAATCTTATAGATAAATTTGATTTATTTATATGTTTTATGAAGTGCTACATTTTTATGCATTTTATAAAATGAAAAAGTAATATATCAATACATAATCATTTAAAAATTTTATGAAAATACACAAAAGCATAACATATTAAATGAAATTATGCAAAACTCCAGATCCAAGGTATCATCTCTGTCAATGTTTTGGTGTAAGTTATTATTTTTACGTAGATCAACATGTTTTATATAATTGAGATTATTTTGTATCTGCTCATTTTATAATCTTTTGAGTACACAACAAGCATTTATGAATATTTTCTCATGTCACTAAATATTTTTTACAGCATGAGTTTTTGCAATAGTCTATGATATAGATACACTGTAAAATTTTAAACAGTCTTTTGTGGTACATTCAGATTTTTTTAAAAGATTTTATTTGTTTATTCATGAGAGACACAAAGAGAGAGAGGCAGAGACATAGGCAGAGGGAAAAGCAGGCTCTCTAATGAGGCAAGCCTAATGCAGGACTCTATCCCAGGACCTCAGGATCATGACCTGAGCCGAAGGCAGACGCTCAGCCACTGAGCAACCAGGTGCCGCATTCAGATTTTTTCTAATTTTTAAATATTATACAAATAATTCTATGATGAAATTATAACTAAATCTTTATGTCCTTGGTCCTCCCCCCTTTTTTTTCCTCTAGAAATGAAGCTGATGTTTTATAATATAAATATATTACACTAGTTTGGAAAAACGTTTAACCAGTTATAATTAAATGTCCACCTTGGTTGTTAAAAAAAGTTCCAGTAAGCCACCTAAAGAGTGTCTAGTTTCAACCTATATGACTTTTCTAGTGTGTAATCTTGAGAACCTAATTTAAAATTACTCCTATACATCTGAATGTGGTAATATGCTCCATAAGAATATTAGCTACAGTATAAATATAAGGATTTCCACCAAAATACTTGTATTTTTGAAAAGTTGATATGGAATTTTCTTCCTCATTGATGCCTCGTTCACAAAAATAAAAAGTTCAAAAAATACCACAATATACATGAATGTTTTTAAAACATGGCTGCCAACTCTTTTAATTCTCCTTCTATTGACAAGCACAATCTATCTTTTCCATCTTTCTCCCCAGTAGACATGTGACCATTTCCACCAATAGATCAAGATGACCAAAGGGACACTAGACAACTTCTAAGGGGAACCCACCTAGCTTGCAGCTTGCAGCTCAGCTTCTTTGCTGAGACATTGGGATGCCATCCAGGAAGTGTTCCCTGAGCCACCATGCTGGAGCAGGTACCTGTAGGCCCTGGAACCCACGATCCTAGCTGAGCTCAGCCATGCAGCCACACTCACTGACATGGCAACCAGCAGGGTGAAGGAGCCATCTTGGAAATGAGTCCTCCAGCTCCACTTGTAATGGTCCCTACGTGTTTAGATTGATCCCAGTTGAGGCCCGAGACATGGATCAGAGACAAACCATCCCTGCCGTGAGTGCCCTGCATTACTGATACGCAAACTGATTGTTGAAATGATTGGTTTTTATGCCACTAAGATTTGGAGGAGATTATTTTTTTATGCGCCTTAGATGATAGCAACACTGAGGTTTTTTTTTTTTTTTCTTTTGCATTCTTTACACAGACAGATTATACTTCCAACTCATTCAAGATGACTTCAAATAGTTTAGGTACAACTTAAAAGGATATGAAGGCAGAGTATACTCATGTTTATCCCAGCAGAAATAATCTGATCCAGTGAGAGACAGTTAACATGAAGTCACATTTTCATGCCGGTGTTATAATACAGATGCCGTGCAAAGGAATACATAGCCAAGAATGTAATACATGTCTCTGCAATCTAGTTCAAATTGATTCCTGTTTGTGGATTCACAGGGCAGGAAAAGGTCAATAAAACCTGCAAAGAATCCTAATTTTTCCTAATAAGAGAACCAGAAGAATACAAAAAGCACAATGGTCGTCAAGAGTAAAACCGTTTCCTGGTTCCGTTGTTCTTGTGTAGACTATCACCTTGCAACTATAATACAGGAAAGAAACATAATGTTTTAGATCTAATTCATCTGTGATTTGTGCAAATAAAATATTGCTCCAAACTAGCTAAGGCCAGGACCTGAGTTCAGCAAAGACGGTGAAATGATCACCCTCTACCTAGTTCAAATTATCCAGTTCAAAGACGGTAAAGAGAAAGGGATTGGGAGGGATTGGGGGATACCATGACAGTATTATGTTGCAGGGTATCCCGGGTGGCTCAGTGGTTTAGTGCCTCCTTCAGCCCAGGGGGTGATCCTGGAGATCCGGGATTGAGTCCCATATGGGCTCTCTGTATGGAGCCTGCTTCTTCCTCTGCCTGTGTCTCTGCCTCTCTCTCTCTCTCCATGTCTCTCACGAATAAATAAATAAAATCTTAAAAAAAAAAAGAGAATTCTGTTGCATGCCCTACGGATCAATTTTTCCTGGGCTCACACACACTATTTTCTGCACCAGCAGATTCTGTTTATATACAAAATTAATGAGACAGTTTTCATTTTTGTTTTTGTTGCTATAGCAGTTGCAAATAATCATCTACAAGAAAGCAATCAGCCCACTGTTCAGGGGCCCCAGTGCTGTCCCATCCATCAGATTGGTCTCCCACCCTCTTACTGACATCCCTGAAGATTTTGAGTGGAAGGAAACTGTAATAACAGTAATATCAGGACAAGAAATGAAAATCAGGACTTTTGTAGGCAAACCAGGACACTTTCTTTAAAAAAAAAAAGTGATTCAATTAAGGTACATTTGGAATCCATGAAAATTAAGTTTGTAAGTTAAGACATATCTTAAAACCTGTACATGTTAAGACATAATTATGTTCAACTTATCAGAAAGCCAGATCAGAACTAGAAGAAAAGTGCCTGTCTTATCAGTTGGGAAGTTCACAGCAGCGTCTCCATTTGGGCAAATGGCCTGTGCCCACTGACAACTGCATAATGTGAGGGGAGATCCACAGGAGAGGAAAAATATCCATGATCCTCCTTTTCCTTCAGTAACAAAAAACCATATTTATGCATATGTGCCCTTTTTCATTAGATACAAGAATAAGCAAGGATGATGGAATGGTGAGAGCAAAGACTTTGGAGTCAAATGATGATAATGATGATAATGATGATGATACCGGCCTTACAGGGGCATTATGAAAGCAAATGAGGTCAATGGACAGTAAGATTCTCACATTGACATTCCAAGTGTTGTTACTTCCTACCAAGTACTTAATATTCCAGTGCATCCCAGACATATTCATATGTTTATTCAGTAAATATTTACTGACTAGCTCGAATGTACCAGTCTTTGGCCCAAGGATTGATATATGTTAATATGTAAATAGCCTTGCCCTCAGGGAGCTTACAATCTAGATTTTGATGAAAACCTAAAATCTGAAAATAATTTGGATCTAAGTTATATACAAATCCTGAGAGAAAAAGAGTATATATCATGTTTCCCTCTAACTATCCAGATCAGCTTCTTTGGGGAGCCTGGAAGTTACAGACAGCCATGGTCTTTGTTACTGGGACTGTTTTTTCTACCTTAATAAAACTGCCTTAGTAGAAAACTCTTTCTATAAGTTCATTTTGGGTATTTTTAATAGATAGTTTGGGTAAGTACAATTGTGCCTCTGTTCAAGGTAGCTGAACTAAAAAATTTATTATTAAGACTGAGTGTGAACCAAATAGCAAGATAAAGATAAAGACAGTTTCATTATGTACTTGTCGTTTAATGCTGGGTCACTATTATCTAAACACATATAGAATCGGTGCTGTACAAAGAATGTTCTTGTTTAGTGGAAAGACACATGAGCAAGAAATACATACACATGTTGCTATGGAGAGAAGTATAGGAACCCAGAAACATAAGTGTTCCTTTTCCCTGGGGCAGTGCAGTGGGAAAGTGCAGGTTGGAAAACTTTGGAGAATAAATGGTGTCTTTCCCTGGGTCTTGATCCATAAGAGAAGTTTGTCAGCTTGACAAAGGGTGGACTGCTGCGAAATTTCCAGGCTGAAGCAGCAGTATGAGCAAAGCACAAAAGTATTAATTTAAACCTCACAACGTCCCTCTGAGGCCAATTTAATGATCTCTATTGTATAAAAGAGAAAACAGAGACTCAGAGAGAGTTCTCCAGTTATACTGCTAAGAAAGGGAGTGCCAGCATTTTAATCCACTTTGGCTGACCCCAAAGCACATTCTTTCTCCACTATATTAATCTGTGTCCTTGTTCATGGAATGAGGACAAAGGTAAACCCAAATATATATTATAGGTGTCTAAAACTACTATTGTACTGTTCAAAATCTGAACCCTTTTTTCAGGTACCCTATTCATCACTTAGTCTGATATGATAGTAAAGTCTATCCTTAAAACTTCATATACAAATTGAGGTTGCAATCTCAAATGCCTACAGAGTACAAGATAGGGTGAGGTAGGCTCCAGAGTAAAGCTGCTCATTTCTGGCCTGTGTGAAGGGGCAGCTGCCACCCAGCAGATGCCAATTGTCATACAGAATGGCAGGCGTAGGGTCACCAGATCCCCTGATTTTTTAAGGAAAACCAGAAATATATAAACTTTATTTGACATTTCCCCTTTTAAAAATTTTTGGAAACTAATTATTAATTAACTAATTAATTAGGCAATTAATAACTAGTTAATTAATTAATTCTTAAGAAACACTCTGGAAACAAAACCAAACATTTCTGGGCGATGTGACTATAGGCCACCTGCTGAGACTGTCCAGTTATTTAAATTCTGTTAGTAGGTAGTGGACTGTAGGATAAAGAGGCAGGCTTGCAGCAAGCTTGGGATTCAGTGTAGTTGTTCAATCAATATTTGTTGACTAGCATTTTATGGATCTTCTGAGATGTCTGGCAACTTTCTTGTCTTATGTTGAATTAAGTCATCTATCTTGGCACTTAAAAGAGATCGGTCCTATGCTTCCTGATTGGTCTCTAGGGGCCCCTTTGTCTCCCAGTCTTTGTGACAGATATTCAGTCCTGCACTTTTGACATGAACTCAGGTGATAAACAAGAGTTTTCTGTAAAAGTTCTGCTGTGATCCTTGCGAAGTGCCAGAAGCACGGGAACCCTCTGGAATGTGTATGGCAGCAACCTGGCCTGTCTACTGGAGAGGATTTGATTGCAACTGCCCTTGTGACAGGGTCTGTCTCTGCTGGCTCCAATGCTAACTTTAAAAGAACTATAAATTATAGCAATTATAGAAACATGCCATATATCTTACGTTTGTGACCTAAACCAGGAGACAGACGAGAAAGTTACATTGTTTGTGCTGTGAATTTTCAATTAAACAAAAGAAAATGGTCAAGAATCATCAGAAATTATGTTATACGTGTTGCTGTTCATGCAAGTTTTATAACCTAAAGATTTGGAGAGGGTAAAATTTCCAAGGTATCTAGCTGAATGATTTGGGCTTTCCTTGTTGTGGCTGAAACCAGCTCCAATAAGATTGGGTTACATTAAGCACATAAATACACAGCTATTACACAGCACTTTTTATATGCAAGCTCAGAAACTGCTTTACATATTTAATCTTCATAATAATGAAGTAGTGTCATAGTCTGTTCAGGTTGCTTATAACAAAATACCACAGATTGAGTAGCATGTAATAAAAATGTATTTCTCACAGTTGTAGAGATTGGGAAATTCAAGATCAATGTGCCAACATGGTCAGGTTCAGGTGAAGGCCCCCTTCTTAATTCAAAGTCAGCACCTTCTTGCTGTATCTTCAGGGGATGGGGCTAGGGAGCTCTGTGGAATCTCTTGTATGAGAGCATGGATCTCATATATGAGGGCTCCAGACTCATGACCAAATCACCTTCCAAGGCTCTGTCTCCAAAAATGATCACATTGGGTGTTAGCCAATACATGAAGGGGGGGGGGCAGACATTCATACAATAGTAGGTAGATACTATTAATGTCTTTTCTTTAGAGAAAACTAAGATGTAGAGAGATTAAATGACTTGTCCAGTGTTGCATAGTTAGTAAATATAGAACTAGGACTTGAACACAAGTCATCTGGTTTCCACAGCCATCTCGCATTTCTGGATGAATTTTAGCATGTTATTCATTACATTCCTTGAGAAAACCAACCTCTCATACAGACATGACACTGGGTGACAGTTTTTAATACTACAAATTTAAAATAGAAAAAATACTTAGTGAATCAAGGCATGCTCACACCGAAGAGTCTGAAGCTTTGGCATTCCTTTATTACATGGGAAGCAGCAAAAAACAATGGTCACTGGGGCCTGGCTGCCCTGGTTCGAAACCATCTGTGTGGCACACAAGTTACTTAACTCTTGTGCAAGATGACAAAAGTACCTATTTCAACTTGTAAGTGTTGAGCTAGAAAGTACCTTTAGAGCTCTTGGAACTGGGTCAACACAAAGTAAATGCTCAATAAATATTAGCTATAAGCCATTCAACGGCTGATTTATTCATAAAATAAATCACGTATATTCCTCTAGTGAACAGGACAAGGTCCACAATGTGTCTGGCATTTAACTTGGGCAATGGAGGATGCAAATATGTGGAAAGCAGAGGGTATATATTCTAGTAGAAGAGACAGATGCCTCAAGAAAACTATTTTACTCTATGATAAATGCCATCATAGAGGTATGTCCAAAGAAATATGGGACCGGTGTGGAAAAAACTATTTGTTCCATCTGGAAAGTTGGGGAGAGTTTCACAGTGGAGTGACATATGAACTAGGCCTAAAGGGCTGAATAATGGTTCCCCAGAAATAACAGGCCAGAAATAATAATGTGGAAACGTGGAAGTGCCCTGTCTCTTAGATGAAATAGTGAGTGGTCAGCATGGACCAAATGGTGGCCTTACCTTTGAATGTGCAACAGGTTTACCAGCCATCCCACCCCCAAAGATCCTGGTAGCACCTGGCTACATTTAATACACTTTGTTTTTCAGAGCAGCTTTAGGTTTACAGTAAAATTGAGCAGATAGTACAGAGAGTTTCCATAGACTCTTTCTCTCCTGAACATTACATGTTTTGAAAATACTCCACAGGTGGTTCTGATATACAGCATGGATTAGACATTCTTGGCTACAAAGAATGGAAGAAAGAGAATGAGCAAGATGAGCAAGGAGACAGGTGAGGTCAAAATCAGATAGCAATGTGCTCCATTAGGCCCTGCCAAGGAGGTTGGACTTACCCTTGAAAACCATAGGCAGCCATTGAAAGGTTTTAGGCAGGAAAGGGAGATATTCTGACCTATGCTTTAGAAAAACAAGCTGGTGGAAGTGGCTCTAAACTGGAAGAAGTCATGACCATAAAAATGAGATGGGAGATCGTTGAAAAAGCTCAGGCAAGAGATGATTGGGATAAAAAAAAAAAAACTGGAGCTGGAAGGGCTGTGTTTGGCCCATATAAGAGAGTGGCATTCTCTCCAGCTAGAGAGAACCATGGGCAGGTGCTATTTGACATACTTGCTGGCATGAAGAGAGGAGGGAGAGAGGAAGGGGAGAGAGAGAATACTTTATTCCTCACAAAATGGAGGACCGAAGACTTTCTCTCCCTCACTCATTGCCCTCTCCCTCCTTTCCTTTCCCTCCATCTCATGAAATTCCTACCTCTCTTCATTTCTACCTCACTCTCCTCTCCTGTTTGGCCACTTCCTTCATTATACAGAATGGCTGTCCTAACCCTAATTCTGTAAGACCAGATGAGCCTCTCCAATAGAGGCTGAGCATCACATTTCCCAAGAAGAGCTGACTGATGAGTTCACTTCATCCCTTCATGCTAGGCCAATTCCAGCCAGCCTCTGGATTGGCTCTTCCTGTGACATGCTGCCTATAGCTGATAGGGGGAAGGGAGGTAGTCAGATGGTGCAGACCATGGTACTATGACAGAAGAACTATAGCATGACAGGTACCATAAATATGTCTAGTAAAAATGGACAGTATAAAGTGATTGATTAAATGAGAAAAAAAGGACTGCAAAGCAAAATATGTTATGTGCCATGAGAAAGAGATAAATAATCACCATGGAGGTTCAGAGAACAGAGGGGTCAAATCTGGTTGGACTGACCTTCCTTAAAAGTGTTTCAATGAGCAGCAACTTACGAGCAGGGCTGCATTAGTGTTCTGTTGCTGCTGTAATGAATTACCACAAACTCCATAGCTTAAAATAACAAAGATATATTTTCCAGCAATTATGACTGTCAGAAGTCCCTTGAGAGGTTCACAGGCTAAAATCAAGGTGTGAGCAGGACAGCAGCTCCTTTCTGGAGTATCTAGGAAAACACGGATTTCCTTGTGTTCTCCTTGTGCTCTCAGCTTCTAGAGACCATCTCTTTTTCTTGACTTGTTGACCTCTTCTTACCTCTTCAAAGCAGCAATAGTGGATGGAGTTTCCATCACGCCACTCTGATGTCCTCCTCTGCCTCTCTTCCACATTTAAAGACCCCTGTGGATAATCTGGCATCATTACCCTATTTTAAAGTCCTTCTTCATTCCCCTTTGTCATAGAATGCAATATGCAGGTTCAGAGGGTTAGGATGTAGACCACATGAAGTGACTGGTCTGTCTGCCACCAGGGCATTGCGGGGGGCGGGGAGGGAGGTCGGGGGATGCAGGCAATGGAGAGAAGCAGGATGGTGAAGGCTCCTCAGAAAAGTGTGAGTGGCCCACTTTGGACCTGGAATTATTAGGTGACAGAGAAAGGCAACTCATGGTCACATTGTTTTCAGCCTTTTTCATCTAAGCTGTTATGTATGTTATATTGTTGTATATAGCAGTGATTTCAATTTGCATATTCTGATGCTTAAATATGCTGAACAAGTTTTTGAGTACTCTTTAGCTAGGTGTGAATGTTTTTGTGTGTGAATGTTGGAATCGTATTTTGGGGGGTATTCATGTGGGGGTTTTGCTCATTATGCTCTGAGGATGGAATTTGCTTTGTAAACGTGATGGAGAGCCACTGAGGATTTTACAGAAAAAGAGTGGGATAAGAGTACATGTTTTAGAAAGATAAATTGGATATATCATACATATAAATGTATATACATGTAGATATAGATATGATTGGGACACGGTGAAGTAGGAAGAAATCATTTCAAGTAAGAGGTTATTAAAATAGTCCATGCCTATAGTCTTCCAGAATTAGAGTTAGGACAGACCTAGGCTGTGGACTAGAGATGTGGCTCTGAAGACTCTCCAAAGAAATAGAAAAATAATTACATGGGGTGGCTGCAGATTGGTGGTTAAGCTACTGTGAGTCAACCTGTCTGGGTTTTTTCCAAACATTATATTTTCTTTTTAAACGTTTTTAAAGGGGATAGCCCTGTGCTGTGGTGTCATCTTTGGAAGTGATTGTCCGATAATGCATACAGCCATGGATGGCATTTCAGTGGGGAGGTGGAGTGAGGGAGATGACCTCACCCCAGTGCCCTTGGGAAGTTGCAGTGGCTGGGACCTAAGTGTGACTATCAAAATTAGGAAAGAGGAGTCAAGCCATAAAGTTGTATCAAAATATTAGAATAAGAGGAGCCAGAGGGGCCCTTGAGATGCCAGGCAAGAAGTCAAGTAGCTAACTGAGAGTAAAGAAAGGGCTAAGCAGCAAGGAAAATGAAGGGAGATAGTTTGATAATTCTGGGGAAAGAGTGTTGATGCCTGTGGTAGCTCTTTTATATGCTCCCAGTGTGTGTTTTCTTGGGGCCTTAAAAGGGAAAGAACGATGGGACCATGATAGTGAATGGCAGGCAAGACATGGGGAAGTTTCTTAGTTCATGGCCAGATTGAGCAACTATGTTGACTCTTTGCATCACGTAGATTCCATTGTATTAATTCTTTCCAGTAAATTGGTAGCCAGTGATCTCTAAAGGAAGGGTTGGTGCCCATCCTTCCCTACTCTGGGGCCAGGGAACTCTGTTTGCTAACACTGGATATTTGCAGGGAAGAATGTAGTCATTTAGCGTAGACTTCCTTCCTGGAGGGCACTGTCACATTTTTCTGCAGAGAAGCTATCACACAGCTGCTGTGCAGGGTCACACTGTGTGACAAGAGTAGAGTAGGGTTAGCGTCTACTATGTGTGTCCACTCTCGCTTTGGTTCCCTGGTTTATTCTGCTTATAATGATGGTGGCCTTTGGAAACAAAATCCAGAAAATATGATGCCAGACAGTAGTCAGAGAATTCACTAATAATTTCTTCTCAGTGGGTGTCTTAGACATAGCATCATGTGTAAAAACAAAACAAAACAACCACAAAAAAGGGAGTAATGTCACGTGGGGAGAGGTGGGCCTTGCTGCCTTCAGAGCAAAGGCAGCAAGTCATAATCCACTTCAGGTAGGTAATCTCCCCCACCTTCATTTTCTTATTTTTAAATTTGTGGGGTGTGAATACAAAAGGGTCCACATTTGCTATCTCTGTGGTAGGGAAATGGGCACTTTCATACCCACTGCTCAGTGTGGAAACTTTTCTTGAGGGCAATTTGGCAGTATTATTCAAAAGCCCTCAACATGAAATCTGACCCCAGAATTGTACTTTAGGAGCAGACCATATAAGTAATTAAGATGGGCATAAAGTTCTATGTATAAAGATGTGTATCCAAGCATCATGTTTAACAGCAGAATTGAGAAACAACCTAATGTCCAACAGCAGTTGAACACTTAAATAAGATTTGGTTAGAATTACAGAATGGAACTCTATGCAGCCATTAAAAATGATGATGCAGAACAAAGGTTGGCAAATTATAGTCTATGGGCCAAATTAGCCTACTGCCTATATTTGTAAATAAAGTTTGATGGGAAAACAGCCAGGTCAGTTCATTTATGAGTTGTTGGTGGTTGCTTTTTGAGCCACAGTAGCAGAGTTCAGGAATTGTGACAGAGATAATATGACTTTTTTATGTCTCTTATCATCCTTTCAATATTTTTTCAAGTTCTTTGCTTGCCAGTGGATTGTCGAATATTTTTGGTCACTACTGGGACGAAATCTTAACGGTGACTTTAGATTGTAATACAGTGTTTACTCAAAAGCCAAGATGCCGTGGCATACGTTAATCACTACTCCAGTCTGAAGCATAAGACTTCTTTCTCCTCACTCGGCTAGGAACACAACTGTAGTCAAGCTGCCTACAATCCACATGTGAAGCTGAAGATTTCTTTCTTCTTTCCTCACTTTTGACTTCCACCCTTTCTTCCCTAGCTTGCTAACCCTGAGGAAGTTTGCGAAAAGGTACAGAGCTCAGGAAAGATGGAAAAGAAGCACAGAAACGGTCTTCTCTGACTGGTGCTTTCATAAAGTGGCCTCACCATCTCTGGGAGGGGCAAACTCCCTGACCGTTGGGTATGGTATATCCGTGACACAGCCAGCCTCTTTTCCCCCAGCCTCCACACGCCTGGCTTTGCCCACGGTCCTCCACATACATGGTCTCTATCGGGGTCCCGTGCCTTTCCTTGGGCAGGATGTAAAATGTTTCCAGTGTAGCTTAATCCCCACGTGTCCCACGGAAAATATTCATGTATATTTCAGCTTGACACACTCTGGGCATGCAGCTGACCCCAATGTGGCAACAATTCTTTTGGCTTTGCTAGCTGAACAGCTGGATGACTCATCTCTGCCTTTTAGATTTTCCAGGTGGATGTCAGACTTTGGTACACTTCACTCACCATACTCCTGCATAAACACATCAAGGCCTGGGGTTTCCTTGAAAACCATCCTTGCTGATAAATGAGAAGAGGCCCTCCACCTCCCCTTGTAGAAGATAGGGAGATGGTGAGAACAGCCACACAGCCCACGGCCAATGAGTCTTCCTCAAGAATCTCCAACTGCAAGTTCTCTGTGGTAAGTCACATAAATGGGTCTCCTCCTTTGTGGTTCTCCCCGACTGACAGTCTAATGGGTGTCTTCTCTTATTTCTTTTTAATAATGGACACACACTATGTAAATATGTAAATTACTATGTTAATTACACACTATGTAAAAGAAAACCCACTTGAAAGATTCTGTTTCAGTTTTAACATGTCCTGTTGAGTCTTTGACCATCTTTTCCCCCTCTGTGTTCCTACCTAGGAAATAGGCTAGAAAGCCTTGTCTTGTGGCTCAAGGTAAAATCACTGTTAGCTTATTTAGCCTGAGAGTTATACAAGGTCCCCTAAACAGAGGAAGTGTCGTTCAGAAATATAGGGCCTATTATTTTCTCTCTTTCCTACAGCACAGAATTGTTTTCCCCCCAGTGAACAGAAAGATCAGCATGGACTGAGAAAACTATGTATCCCTCTAACTTACTGACTGCTTACTTCAAACTCCAGCTAATTACTCCAACAGCACCTTTCACGAAGAAAAGCTGACACAGAAGCTGGACAGAGTCTGTGTCTCAAGTGCTCTGAGGAGAGAGCAGTAAGTAAGGTGCTCTGCACAGCTCAATAATTTGCACCGCAGGAAAGCCATACTTCCAAGGGCAGGCAATATGTCTGCAGTATCCTCCTGGCGGAAGGAGGGCCAGGAGCTCATCTTTATGGCTTGAGGCTTGAAAGCTGCTTAACTGGGCGGAACGCCACCTCCTTGCCATCAAAGCTGTCCACCTGGCAGTGAATCTCAATGAGACAGCTGACTGGCTCAGCAGACAAGTTGCCTTGCCAAGGGGATGAGAACTTAACCAGAAGGTCTTTCAGGAAATCTGTTTAGGATGTGGGGGATAAAGAGGAAGAGAAGGAGCAATTCATCCCCTGAACGAGGGGAATGAGGAGGAATAGCTGTTCCTCCATTACGCGAACCATTTTTTTGAGTGTTTCTGGGCCTTTCACTCATTTAGCCTTAACATCTATGAGTCCGAGTCTAAATTCTGATACTAACCTCACACATTAACTGAGAGTCCTTTGTGAAAAACACATGGAAGTTGATTCAATTCAAAGCATAAAGCTAAGAGAAGCCCTCAACAATTTTTCATTGGAAAAGGATACAGACAGGAATATTACAGAGAGGGCACGGAGCTCTGAGTTTTGGAAATGTACAGTTGAAAAGTGTCTCGATTGTTACTTTGCACCGAAGGTTAGAACCATAAGCTTAATCATGATAACAATTCTTCTCTCACCCAGTACCTGCTGTGTGCCACGGCCATCCCTGACACATCACACGAATGTTCCACCTCACATCCTTCAGAACCTGTGGGTAGGCCTTTGCAGCTTCACTTTGTAGGCAAGACAGACATGACTCAGAGGGGTTTTATAAATCAGTGTGGCCATAAAGAGAGTAGGGGACAGAACAAAGATTTAATCCTCTGTTTCTCTCACTCTGAAGCTCAGAATCATGTCTATCCAGGCCAATTATACCAGATTTGCTAGAGAAGATAATCGTGTTTGTTTGTTTGTTTGTTTGTTTTTTAATCATGTAATGAGCAACCAGGGCTGCAGAGAGAGGATTGTATGAACATGTATGTAGGATATGGGGATAGTCCACAAATCACTCCTCCATCCTCTCTCCTCTCTGTGGTGGGGTGTGGGGAGGAGACGGGAGTGAATAAAACCTGAACATGGTCTTCAGAAAGCCTGGTTTGCTGTCTCTGGCTTTGGGTTGTGACAAGATGGCTGTTCCTTTGGATTGGGTAACAGTGAAAAATTATTCATTTTGCCCTTTAAAATGCTGCCTCTCTGGGGCACCTGGGTGGCTCAGTGGTTGAGCATTTGGCTCAGGTTGTGATCCTGGGGTCCTGGGATCGAGTCCCACATCAGGCTCCTTGCAGGGGCCTGCTTCTTCCTCTGCCTATATCTCTGCCTCTCTCTCTGTATCTCTCATGAATAAATATACGAATTCTTAAAATAAAATAAAAAATAAAATGCTGCCTCTCATTCTCTTAAAATTGGGTCAGATAATTTTTTTTTTTTTAATAATAAAGTAAGATGGAATAGTGTGGAAGTTTTGAATGGAGTCTCTAAAAAACAAAGCCTACTCAAGGCTAAGTAGATATTTGGAGGCAGTGTTTGGAAAGAGCTTAATGGATCAAAGTACAGGCTGAGTTGGACTCCCAGCCTCACTATTTCTGGCTGTGTATTGGTGGGGCCAGTTATACAGTCTAAGTCTCAGTTTCCTCATGTATAAATAAAGGCAATAGAACCCACCTCACAGATTTCTTGTGGAAAATACATGAAATATTCCATATTCTGTGCACACCATAATATCTTGCCCATGTGAATACTCAAAAACTCAGCCATTAACTGGTTTTATTGATCTGCTGTGCTGTTCTCTTCTTGAAAATGGAAAAAAAAAAAAGTGCCTTCTGCATAGAATGCTTCTTCTTACTTACTTTTGTGGTTTCCCCTTAGAAGTTGTCTTCAAGAAAGAATTCACTCCATTCACTTCATCTTTGGTGAGTAAATAGGAAAGAATCAGCTCCTTTGCCTCCCAGGACTGGGTTGAGTGTCCATTCTGGGTGCCCCCAGAGCACCTTGTTCTGACTGCCATTGCGGTTATTGGTCATTCCCTTTGAAAACAGGAGCTCTGTTTTCTCTTTTTGTCACCAGCATCTACCACCCTAGCACCTCTTTGAAACACAGGATCTCCACAGGAAATATATACTGGGAGAATAAATTAAAACAATGAGGTTTTAATAAAAAGGTTATATTTTTAATTTAAGGATGTCAGATTTCTTGAATATTATTGTAAAACGTAGTAATGATTGTGACCTACACTCTTCCCGCTGATTCTTTTCTAATGCTACTAACAAAGGAAAAGCTATTTAACCCCTTCTAAGTAAAAGGTTGCACGATGTCATCTCACACAAGGACTTCACTAAGTGGAGTTTAATCTGAGAAATATTTTTGTTTGCTGAATAAAGTAGAAGCTGGTTTTAAAAGAGAAAACTGGGTGTGTAATCACCATTAATACCACATATAGACGTTGTCTCTGGGGATATCCAGGAGGGTCTCCAGAATTTCTATACTGATTTCATCTGGGAAGAGTTGCAATAATGGAAGTGGTGGGCCATTATTTTGTACTGTTTTTCTGTACAGACATTGAACTTTCTTTAATTCTCAAATTAATTCTCAAGTAGAGGACCACTTAACTGCAGATTCTTGGGCAGTGTGCTGCCCAGATCCCTGGGCCTTGGTAGGCCTTAGGAAGCCTGCCCTAGGCTGCAGATGGGTGAGAGAAACAGTCCTGCTCTGAAGTGAGGGGAGGACAACAAAATGAGCCAAGGCTTTGTGCCTGCTCATGACAGGCGCAACAGTTATGCAAACGAAGAACCCAACATTTTACTAAACTGATGCCAAAAATCTTGTCCCACACTAAAACAAATGTTTGAATCTGCAGAGAGCCTATGCAGAATAAAATCAATATGCTATTGTTGGAATTCAAGTCTTTTGATGAAATTGGTGCTTAAAAATGCCTTGGACATTTATTTTGAATGAGCCTTATCTAATAGCAAATTGGCTATGCATTTTCTTTCTATTAGAAATAAAATTCCTGAAAATGTCCCTGCCCCCTTCAAAAATTCTGTTTGGAAGGGGCTGCAAGGGAGCAGGAATGAGCAGTTTTGTCCTGAGCACTTCCCTGGCAAGTGAGATGGTTATTTTGTATACGTGCTTGAAAGATTAAAAAACAACAACAACAACAACAACAAAACAAAACAAAAACCCTGAAGCCCTGAGCAGTTGATGAATTTCTGCAAAAGGTGAAACAAGTGTTTGAACTCAGAACTGAACGGCATCCAAGTCCACGTTCCATCTACTGTATTAAGTTACTTCTCAAGAAAGGTGAATATAGCCTGGGATCTGGTGAGAAGTCACTCAGAGATCTTATTTCCTCATTCTGTTTGCATGAGCCTCTTAACATGAAGCTACTTCATTGTGGGGAGAGGAAGTGGAGAGTGGTCAAACATTCACTCAGTCTTATGGTTAAGATTGTTCTCATACTTTTGTGAGTCCCTTTGTTCTAGGAAACTAATAGGTGAACAAAAAAGTAGTCTTCCAGACTCTAGGTTAGTTTCACACTCCCTAGCCCCACAGAAGGAAAAGAAGGGGGTGGTTCTCAGTCGTATTTAAAATCACCAGAATATTCCTGAAAGGCCACAGGGCCTTTTTGACATTGATCTTCTGATTTTTGTTTTTAGAATTGAGTGACAAACCCATTTATCTTATTTTCCGTTCCTTCTTCATGATTAATCAACTAACTCCCTGATCTCTCTAAGCTTACCTTAGAGAGGTAAGCTGCACTGTTTGCAATATCTTGTAAATGGAAGTTTTGTGGGTTTTTTTTGCCTCCTCTAATAATTGTTTGCTTGGCACAGATGATTTCAGAACAGAGTTACACAATGGAAGCTTAATGTTACAATCCCACTAATTTGTTTGCATTTATTATTCTGTCAAATTTCACTTACCAAATCAGGACACAAATAATACAGCCATGAAGACACATCTGGAAAGCAAATTCCTTCTAAGAACATTTCATCCCATTGGAGTGGGGATCTGGAGAATAGTCACATACACCAGAAAGAAAGAGCAGGTGTTGGGTAGTGAAGAGAGGGCCAAGTGAGCCAAGTTTAATCTGGACAAGGAAGTCCTCTTGGGCCCATGGAAGCTGGAGACTGAGAGGTCCAGGCAGGTGACAGTTAGGGATGTCTCATATAAGTAAAGTTGTAGATAATGCATGGCTGATACATTTACATTATGTTTTATTTTTAAAAAAATTTTTTAAAGACTTTATTTATTTATTCATGAGAGAGAGAGAGAGAGAGGCAGAGACACAGGCAGAGGGAGAAGCAGGCTCCATGCAGGCAGCCTGATGTGGGACTCAATTCGGTGTCTCCAGGATCATGCCCTGGGCCAAAGGCAGGCGCTAAATCGCTGAGCCACCCAGGGATCCCTACATTATGTTTTAAATCCTTTATTTATGGGGCATTTGTTTTTTATTTTGGGGTGACCGAGGGATTGAACTTTATTTTCTTCTAGAAGGAGAGTCAATATTCTTAGTCATTGATGATATACTGAATCATTCCCCCACGAATTAAAAAGCTGCTTTATCACATAATATACTTAAATTAGCTTTTGACTCTCTGCCCTCTCATTGATTTACCTGCTTACTCATGGGCCAGAATCTCATTTTTGGATCATATTAGCTTACTTCACTTATATATTAAATTGTTCATTATTGAGGGTGCAGTGCGCAGCCCATACCTCAATGCCAGGAGAGTTGCATGGGTCTTGGGGGTGGAAAAGAATGCAGGCAGAAAGCCTTCCCTCTGAATCTTACATTCTAAAAAGTCTTGGAATATTGCATAGAAAGCTTCTCGTCTCTCATTGTTCTTAGTTTTACACATTTCTTGGCATTTTTTTTCTTGCTCAACACGCAGGACTTTATTTGGACAGGGGCCGTCACAGGCCGAACCAGTCCGGGACGCCAGCGCGCTGGGGATCGCGGGCCTGCCTCGCCGCTGGTCCTCCAGGGGCTTGTCCCGGGTGTCATCGTCATCAGGGAGGCCGTCAGGGCTCTTTTTCTCAGGAAACAGATCGGGGAACGTGAAGGTCTGTCTGTGCGCCAGCTGCACATAGGCCACTTTATACATTTATTTTCTGAACAAACCTTTAAATCAATTTGTCTGGGCCTGAGAAAAATAACCTAATGAACTTTTGATTGGAATTCATTAAATTTCTATAATGGTATGAAAGGACTAGTCTTATTATAAAGTGTTTTGGGGATACTGAGAAACAATATGCCCTTCAATTTGTTCATTTTGTATCCAATTACATTATCAAATATCTTCTAAATGTTAGCTTTTCTTGGTCTTTTGAGTTACCAGGTATGCAATCATATATGAATGCTGTATCCTTGTCTCTTTCTTTCCACTTATTCATACCACTTATTTTCTTATTTCACTATCTTAGAATCCCTCAAGCAACATTATTTCAGTTATCATCATTGACTCAATGGTTCCCTTTTTAGTATGATGTTTGCTATGGTGTTGAAGGAACAGTTTTTATAGCTCTGCCATGCTTTTTCTTGTTTTTAAGCTGGAGTTTCTATTTCTAAATTGAAAATGGAAGCTATTTTTGAGAGGTGTTTGTTTCTTAGTATTAACTAATGCATGTATGTTTTTAATTTGTCCAGTACACTTTGATAAGTTATGTTGCCATGTTTTTAAATGTTGAACTATCCCTGCATTCCTGCAATTTAGTCTACTCACTCTTGGTATGCAATTTTTTAAACATGCACCTACATTTTCACTTGATGACTTGTATGTACAATTTAGTTACTGCATTGCATCCATGTTTATGAGTGAAGTTTTTTTTTATAGTTTTCATTCTCTCTTCATCAGGACTGGGAAGTAAGGTTATGCTTGCTTTGTAAATTGAATTGGGAAGCTTTCCATCTTTTGCTATGGTCAGAAATTTCTTGAATAACATAAGGATTATCTGTTCACTGAAAGTTAGATAGAATTCAGCTGGAAAGCCATCTGGGCCTGGCACATATTTTAGTGAATAGATAATTTTTTAAAAGGGTTTGTGGTACAGTGGGAAGAAGATTGTCTTTGTAATCAGAGACTTATATTTGAATCTCTGCCCAACCTATTGCTGACTGTGTGACTTGGATAACTGACTTTTCTTTTCTGTGAAATGGTGATCTATCTATCTTTTTATCTATCTGCTATCTATCTATCTATCTATCTATCTATCTATCTATCTATCCATCCATCTATCTATCTTGGAGGGAAGACTATTTCCTAGAGACATTTATTAGAGGAAAAAGTTTAAGAAGCTGTTGGATCTGATGAGTAGGTGCTCAATAAAGAGGTATTTCTCATTAAGTCATTCCCATTGTAATAATTTCTCTTTGGCTGTATGCATTCTCATCACCTGCCTCCCTGATAAATACATTTATCTGTAAACAGCTGAGTGCTAAGCTCTCATCAGCATCCTTGTGTGCTTAGATCCACCCAATAGTCGCTGTGCCAAGACTGTCAGGTCTGCTGGAAAGACCTTTGTCTTCCAGGGTCTCTTCCCACCATGATATTCTTTCTAATTATGATAAAGTTTCAGAACAATCTGATGAGGAGGCATCTTCCAATTTCCAAGCTTTCAATTCAGTTTTTTCCCCAAGTATGCAAGGAAGCTTTGAATAACAGCAGCATGCTTTGCGTTTTCTGTTCTGTTAGGAGTGGGTCATTTGACAGATAGCCCTTCAGGCCAGTCACAAAGACAAGTTTATTGTTCAAAAGCATTTATTTAGAATGTTAGTAATTTATTTTGGGCCCCGATAACAGACCTACTCATTTGTAGCTAATATTTAATCCTGAAATATTTCAATGCAAGAGGGTTTTTTTGGGGGGATTTGTTTGTTTTCTAGTGCAAAGTACTATACAAAATATTTGGGTGTCTAAATGGGTGCTTTGTCAATGAATTCAAAGGGAAAAGACTTTGATATTTTTGAAGTTCCAACAGGGAAGAGAAGTCTACTGTAGCTCTATCTGTATGATGCTAACTGCCTGAACAGGACTATATATAGTAGATCCCATTTGGGTAGATGGAAAGTATACGTAAATACACACACTAATGGAGGCAGTTTTTCTGAAGAATACGTTAGAGACTGTTCACTTTACATTTAGGAAGAAGAAGTAAGGATTTGTAGGGATAAGTAAGGAAAGGAAAGAAAGATTTGCATTTCATTTTATATCATTCTGACAGAATTTTATCATCATTTAAAAAAAGTTGATTTCTCTTACTCAATATATGTTTTACTAAATGGCAGTACTGGCCTTTCACCACCAACTAAATTGACTATTATTTATTTGAATTATAGAATCAAAGGCTTAAATCTAGTTCAGTCCATATTTGTTTGAATTCCCTCATTCCCTCATTCCCTCATTTGAGTACCAAGTCTATCTTATTTCCATTTGTCCTTCATATGGCATTACGGCCTCCAAGGAAAATTTACTACAAGTCTGGCCCAGAAAACATTTCTGGAACTTAAGCTTTGTTTGAGGGTGTTTTTGAAAAGGAAATTTGCCATCATCAAATACAGTTTCTTGAGCCCACACAGAGTGTGTGGCATGGGTCCAATCGTTCCTTTCTGGTTCCTTTGAGATTTGTTTATTACTTTGAAAATCAGAATTTCCATAAAACAGCATAAGACTTCCCTGCCTCATAGCTCAATAGAATGGCTGAGCAAAGAGATTTAACTTCATTTTGAGGGTTGGTTTTGCCACATGTATTAACAACGATAAAAGCAACAAACCAGAGCAAAACAACTGTGACCGAATGAGCACACAGCACAGGAAACTAAGCTTCTTTTTATTTCTTATGCAACCTCTAGGGTCAACATGATGTTGTTGGGTTTTGCTGGGCTGACTCAGGCCTGTTCAGATGTTTGGGTGCAGAGTTAACATTGAAATAATCATCCTTGAGGGGGTGGATTAAGAATGAGTTATAAAGCATGACGTTGTTGACAGCTAAAGCAAATTGTCTTTCAGTTCAAGAACAAGAGCCTCTGCTACTGGGACAGGCTTTGAGTTTCAGTGCCCTTCCTGTACACTGTTGCTCCTGGCATCTGGGTTCTCTGGGTTGTTCACCTTTGGCCACAGGAGCCACACTCACTCGCCATCTCTTTGTTGTTGGGAATCCAGTAATAATTTGCACATATCCCCAAGAAAGTGCTAACTTCTTTAAATAATTGTATTTGGTCAATAAATGCTTGTCTTTCTCTCTGCCCTCTCCCTCTCCCCTTACTTCCTCTCTCTCCCCCTTCCCTTCTCCCTCCCTCCATCCCTGATGTTCTCAAATGCTGACTTAGATCTGTGCAAGAATGTGACCAATTTTCACCAGTCCATACTGAAATGAGAAAATAAGATCAATGTCATATAAAGCTGTGGCATCTATCAGTGCTGCTTTTCAAATATGTGCTGCTTCTTAAACAGTGCCAGCTCACCTGGCACGTGACAAGTGGCACTTCCTGACCTTCTTGTAATTGGATAGGGCTACGTGACTAGTCCTGGCCAATGAATTATAAGGGAAGTGCTGTGTGTTGCTTCTGGAGCATTTGTTGCCTATGCAAGAGTGCCCAGAGAGCTTTCTCTTCTCTCTGGCACAGCAGTTGACCACTTTGGAGATGGTGCTTTGTCCATCTTGATCTCTAAGGGATGACCACTCCTACCATTCTATGAAAAATATGTAGCTTGTTGCTTCTAGTCACTGAAATTAGCATGGTAGAGGGGCGCCTATTTGTTACTATTGCATAATTCAGCCTACACAACAGCTAATGGATGTTGGTATAAACGTCAGCTGTACTTTTTTAGAAATGACTCTAATTTATTTTGGTGTTTTTTTTCTACTTGTAAAACAATTTAAATGTCTTTCAATTGTCCTTGTTTGAAATGAAAAGTTGGCACTGCTATGGCAGTTCCCTTTCTTTGTTGTTGTCATTGTTGTATTTTAAGTTTATCAATATACGAAATCCAAAAGTCTGGGAACCACTGCTTTGAGCCATCTTCCATGACCCAGTAAAGTAGTGCAATGACATTCCAAAGTTTTCTAAGGTGATCCATTAGATTCAATTTCTTCTATAATTGAAGATGTAATTGGTAGGTATGCATGATACCTAGCCTTATCTCACTGTCTATGGTTATACAAAGGCTCAGCTTTTTGATGCTTTATTCTTTTGAAGCTTCCTGCATTTCACTTCTCATCACCTGAAATAGCTCACCCAATGGGTTTTGCCAATCATGCTAAATCAGGTGGCAGCTTAATGCATCTTCCTGGAGACAGCATGATTTTCAAATCATGGGAGCCATATTGAAATGCAAGATGTGGGGGTAACTGCTTATGTGTTTATTCATAGGGGCTTTCGTTTGATGAAGGCAGAGACATTTTTTCTCTCCATTGTTTACTGTAACTTCAGGGCTTTGAGGAGTATCTGGCACATTAGAGGAGTTCTGTAAATATTGGCTGGATAAACTAATAAAATCTATGTATTTCTTGTGTGAATGATACACTTAATTTTGAAAGTGCAAATTCCCCTTATTGCTTTTCCAATTGTTGAGTAATGGTTGGTTTAGGCTCTAGAGGTCTTCGATCCAATGACCAGTGTACAATTAGGATAGTGCTACACGAACAGGTTAATTTCCTACTTTCAGGAAGGGTTTTCCTTTCATCTCATTCACCCAGTCAGACAGGAACGTCCCCTCTGCTGTCTTAAGGATATTTCAAAACCGCAGGTATGTGTGTGGTTTTTAAAGCCTTAAAGCACAAAGCCATGTATACTTTTAAAAAATATTACTGTTTTCCTTTCTATTGTTAAATGTTGAAACTATTCACGTATTTACCCTAGGGATAGTCGTGCATGACGGAGGAGGTATGTGCAGGGGAAATTCTTTCCTTGTCCCCAGTGCTGTCAACCACACCGTTTGGGCCCAAGTACAGTTCTTTGTTCACATAGTGAAGAAGGGCTCATCCAGTCTGAAGACAGAATGGATTTGAGTTTGCCAGGGTTGATAGTCTATACATACACACACCTTAGACTGGTTTATCTGAAACTCTTAGATTCCAGTCTGTGTGTCCACGACTTTTTTTTTTTTTAATTTATTTATGATAGTCACAGAGAGAGAGCGAGAGAGAGAGGCAGAGACATAGGCAGAGGGAGAAGCAGGCTCCATGCACCGGGAGCCCGACGTGGGATTCGATCCTGGGTCTCCAGGATCGTGCCCTGGGCCAAAGGCAGGCGCCAAACCGCTGCGCCACCCAGGGATCCCACGACTTTGACTTCAATGCAGCCGATCTTCAGTTTGAATATAATTATTTGCAAACTGTATCTTTGTCTGCATAAAAGTTCACGCCCAAGATTTGCAAAATGACAATAATATTTGAGTTGTAGAATTTTAAGGGTTTTTAACTTTGTCAGCCTGTCCATAATACCTACTCAGTGTGCTATCTTCTCAGCCCTGTGGTGAGACCTGCAAAAAGAGAGGGTAAAGAGACACTCAGGGTTCTTCTCATGGTTGTATAATTCCTCTCAAATTTGCAATAGGAATAAACAGAGTTTTATAAGGCAGATGAGAAATCAACTCATTTTTAAAGGGATTAAATGTACTTATCAGTCCCTTACATAGAATTCGGCGGGGTTCTGAAGTGCAGACCTTGTCTCGAGGGCTCATTTGCCAGGTCTCCACTGTGTCATTAAATAACTAAGTTTAGCAATGCAAATTTTTTTCCCCCAAAATGAATTATGTTCCCTCGTGTAAAAGCATAAAGACTCTGTGTCTGACTTGTGGAACGTGCAAACTCATAGCCGTAGTCCCACATCCTTGCAGATAGCATCACTGAGGAGGATTTCCTGTCCTCGTGTTTTTAGGTGGCTCTAAGAAACCTGAGGGCATTTGGACTGATGAGGGATGTGCCTGACTCTGGGCTTCTGCCTGCCCGGCTCCAGAGTTTATCTGCTTTCTGTTTGTTTTCTGTGCTCCTATTAGGTTGTTGTTAGTTACATTCTGATGTTTGTAGTTTGGGGAAATCTGTATCTTTGTTATTTATGTTATCAATAATGTGACCTGGGCCTTCCTCAGCAATGTTCCAACTGTTCCCAGGTCCTCAATCACTAATTATGCAGATGAACAGATTGCGGAAACTCTTTCCTTATGGCTGCATTCTGGAGGAGTTGTTTTTATTAAATTGCTGGTGTCTTGAATTATAATTAGGTACTGGCCCATATTTATAGCATTTCTCTTCTCTCTTTCTCTTCCCCTCACTTTCCTCTTCCCCTTATCTTCTCCTTTGTTACTTATTATGGGATGAAAACTTTATTACAAGAGAAATAGCAAGAGAAGACTCAAGTCATTAGCTCAGAAGTAAGCTTGCTTAACAGTAGACGACAGGGCAGCGTGTTAGTTATCAGGAGGTTCTGTTTCTTGCAGAAAGTCATTAGGATGTGGAGCTGCCTGCCAGAAAAAGTAGTAGAAGCTGGAGAACTTAACAAATTCAAGGGCAAGGAAGGGACTCATTTACAACCTCGCAACACAGCCTGGCCAGTCCACTAAGAAAGGAAATGTAACAGTGGTCAGAGAAAACAGAAGAAACATGGGGACCACAGGGACCTCCAGTCTACCTCAGTTAGCCAAATCCTAACATGTTTCATCTACTTGCTCTTTGTGCGAATTATACGGATCTTATTAACTGAAACTATTAAGCTTTCAAGGTGTGTGCTACACTAGAATGGAGGTATGAAACATGACCTTCCCCGAGAGCAGTTTGCCTGAAAGGACTTAGGGCTTTTGCTTGAATGAAGTATAGATAATGCAGGCTACGTATGATTCTGTTTTAAAAAATACACATACACATAGTTTTTGAATCAGGAATAAGTGTAGAGATGGTGCTGGAGAAGAAAATGTATGTAGTGCTTGATACTTAAAAAAAAAAAGTTCATCTCGGTATTTTTATAGCCTCGTTTTAGTCTTTTATTTATGGTTCCAAAAGAGATATTTTCGAATTTTGTTTAGAAACTTAAACAAAGGAATGTTATACTAGAGATAAGTGTAGATAAGCACTAGGCCTCATGTAATTGTTGGGGGGGTATTTAAATAAGAACAAGCATGTAGAATTCTACTATGATATTGATGCATCTGTATATGTCAGAGAAGAGTCATGAGAACTTTGTATAAGCCTCAGTATTAATGTGCCAGCACCTGGAAGATAACTAAGGGCTACAGACAGTCATTAGGAAGTAATTTGGAAAGAAACTCATGCCAAACAAGCCTGTCTCCTTGTATTATTAGAGAAAGTAAAGCATTGATATACCTAAGTAGGAATGATGCTCTTTTATACTACAATTATGCAAACATAGGATTCAACCCATGTCTGAAAGAAATTCAACCTCTGTGCAAATGTTAATAAAAATGGAAATTAGGTTTACCCATAGGTAACTGATATCCAATGTTATAAATAAATAATAGACTCATAAAACAATGGAGCTAGAGGGGACTGGAATTTATTGATTCCAATGTGCCCATCTACTATACTGTGGTAGACCTAGATAATTCCTAAAGACAAGATGGCTCAACCTGTCTTTAAAGATTCCTGGAGAAGAAGGCCCACAAGAGTCTGTGGTAAGCTGTTCCAGGGATCACAATGTTCCAGTATCACAATCCCCATGTATTGCTCTGATGTTTACATCTCCAAAAAAGGCAACTATTATTTGTTTTTATTTTTTTAAAGCAAACCTTTATTTAATTATTTTATTTTATTTTTAAAGATTTATTATTTATTCATGAGAGACACAGGCTGAGAGAGAGAGAGAGAGAGGCAGAGACATAGGCAGAGGGAGAAGCAGGCTCCTCACAGGGAGCCTGATGCAGGACTTGATCCCGGATTCTGGGATCATGACTTGAGCCAAAAGCAGGCACCCAATGGCTGAGCCACCCAGGCATCCCAAATTATTTTATCTTTTAAAAGATTTTATTTATTTATATTAGAGAGAGAAAGTGTGCACAAGCTGGGTTGGGGGGGGGGGTGGGCAGAAGGAGAGAGAGAAAGAATCTCAAGCAGACTCTGTGCCAAAGGGCCAAATCAGAAGGTGGGGCTTGATCTCACAACCCTGAGATCATGACCTGACCTGAAATCAAGATTTGGATCCTTAACCGACTGAGCCACCCAGGCGCCCCAGCAAACATTTATTTTAAAATAGCTTTAGGTTTACATAAACATTTTAAAGATAGTATAGAAATTCCTGTATACTCTGTACTCAGTTTTCTGTATTATTAACATCTCACAATAATGTAGTACATTTCCAATTAATGAACCAATATTGATATCTTTTTTTAAACCAAAGTCCACACTTTATTCATATTTTCTTAGTTTTTACCTAATGTACTTTTTCTGCCCCAAGATCCCATCCAGGAGACTACACTGTATTTACCTGTCATGTCGTCTTACGTCCTTCCCTCTGTGACAGTTTCTCAGAATTTCTTTGTTTTTGATGAACTTGAGTTGGGGTTTTGAGGAGTAGTCATCAGGCATTTTGTGGAATGCCCCTCAGATGGAATGTATCTGATATTTTTTTCATGATTACAACTGGGGTATTGGGGGGGGCAGATCATTGTGGTAAAGTGCTATTCCCATCACATCCTATCAAGGGTATGTGCTATTAGTATGACTTGTTACTGTTGAGGTTGACCTTAATCACCTGACTGAGGTAGTGTTGGTTAGAATTCTCCACGGTAAAGTTATGCCCCTCCACCTTGACCCTTATACTGTCCTCTTTGGAAGGAAGATCCTAAATACCACCCACACTTAGCATGAACTGTTATGTTCTACCTCCCTGGGAGTGGATTGTATATTTAAATTATTTGGAATGCTGTTTTTTAGAACAGTTCTTCCAGAAAGTTTCTTATTTTTCTAAAGTTCTATTTTGCTACCTAGATTTACTGAACTGAGCTACATATCTTATTTCTTGAAAATATGATTTTTTGTTTAAAAATGGGACCTAACTAGGTATTTTTCATTTGGAAATTTGAAATGCAGTAATTTAAAAAGGAACTGAAGGTGAAAAAAAAAGTCCCTAAGTACAATCAACTAAATCAATTTAACCATTTTAATTCCGTTTTTGTTTTCAAATGCTTGCTTAATTATTTTGTCTCAACTATGGTTGTCCTAGGTCATTTCCAAAATATCTAATCTTATCTATTCCAATATATACTCAGCTGCTGTGTAGAATGCAGACGTTAATAACTTCTTTAACACACCAAGGCTGCTTACTCTGATTACTAACAGGTCCCCCACTTCTCTACTTCCTCCCTACTTATAACACCTCCCTTGTTTTCTACAGCCCCACACTCCTACCACCTGATTCTTTGATTTCCTTCTCTCAGACCTAAAAACATAAAGAGAATAAACATATTCAGTTATGTCATTTTGAGTGCCAGGACTAATTTTATCACTTGAGTTTAGAGTTCCTGGATTAAGAATAGCAAAGAGATTTCATTTCATGTACCTACTTCAATGAATTATTAGGACCTACCTAAAGAGCTAAATGGAGGATTCCAAGGAACTGGACTCAGAGGAGAGGGATTATAAGACTGATAAGCTATGGGCATGGGAGAGAGAAAATGTAGAAAGCTACCTCTAGGTGAGACCTTTATACCATCAGATAATAAGACCTCATTAAATAGATCATAAGCTAACCCAATTTTTTAAAAGACTTATTAGTGTCTGACTTGATTCTTTTACTCTATCAATTTATCTTATTATATCATGGGGAAAAAATCTAGTAACCATTTTCCATTGCATAGCTTAGCAACATATTTGTCTGTGGAAGAAACTTGACCTAATTATCATTGCATATGGAAAGAAAGTAATTGAAGAAGACAGAAAGACTTCTCCATTAGGAGTGAAGTTCTAGTTTGTGTTAGACTTTCCCATCCAGAATGAAATGTGGAATGGAAATATGGTAGAAAGGAATCTGATATTCAGGGCAAGGAATCAACCTTCAGAGTGGGTAAAAGACATAGGATCAAAAAATCTGTTTTCTTTTCTGTTCCTCCAGCTGCTGGCCACATCCAGCTCTGGCTAAAGGTAAAATTTCAAGTTTTACAATTATTTATCATAAAGATGAAATAATTCTCCATTACACTTTTTTTTAAACTAGTGTTCAATGGACCAGACCAGTTCAGATATAAATGTAACACGCATGCCAACATCACGTATTTGTGGTGTCTGGGAAGTTTCTGCTATACCACAATATCTATTTAACTCAAATTACAGTGTCTAAAACTTCTACGATGTACTCCTTTGGAGAGTTCCTTGTAGAGAAATTTTTTCAAATGTAAATTTAACCAGGAGAGGTAGTACATGAGATAAATTCACTGTAAAATACTACAATTACTTTTTCTAGGAGAAAAAGTCTAAGTTAGCTGAAGAATACTATAAATATGAGATGGAAATGGCAAGGTTAAAGCAGAGAACTAAATTTTGGAAGAGTTGTTAAAAAACTCTCTGGCCTCTTAGCAACAATAACAAATTTTAGTACTTCCCACATTCTTCCTAAGGCTGGAGATGAACAGCCTAATATAATATGTTATACCAGACTTAAAAATATTTAATATTCCAAAACTATTTGTCAGAAGAATGAAGAAATTTATTTTAAAATTTGCAGATAATAGAAACTGAAAAAGATTGCCAGCCTATGGAGTTTAAAACTGAGATACAAAACAAAATCATCTTATCACATTGGACACATAATCCTAACTAATGGGAAGAAATTTGCTAACTATTCATGTGGGCATATTTTACTGGGGAAAATACATATATGCATCAAAAGGTATGTACATAAATTGAGCATCAGGTATACTCATAATAATGAAAAATCAACTCAAACATCCATGTACAATAAAATGCATAAATAAATCATGACATTCATATGGAATACTATACAGAAAATGTTAAATGGAAATACAGTAATCTATAACAACATGAATGATTTCTCAGGAAATGTAATGTTGAGTGATTAAAAAAACCTACTCACCAAATAGTTCACACTGCAGGATTCTCTATACTTAAAGTTTAGGACAGGCAAAACAAACCTCCATTTAAGAAGTCACAGGTGAGAGGTTACTCATTGGGAGAGTGTAGCTAAGTAAGTGACAATAATTACACGAAGAGGCTTCTATGGGGTCTGGAGTGGTCTGTTTCTTGATCTAAGCGCTAGTTATACCGGGATATTCACTTTGTAAAAATTTATTAAGTGATAAATTTATGGCTGTGTACTTTTCTGTATGAATGTTATTTTTGTGTTAGTAATGTTAGTAAGTTTTTGAAACAAATATATTAGATAAATAATCAGCAAGGCTAATGTGGCTCATGTGTAAACAACCAAAAGGTTAGAAAAGTTTAAATTGTATTTATAATTCAGCTCTCCTAGGACCTTTTTGTCCATTCTTTAGCTAGTATCCCTTAACATTGGTGACATTTTTTTGTTTTTAGCTTTAGGTTTTTTGACGTAGGGGTTGATTTGCCTCTGTTATCTGCAATACTACCTTCTGAAGTATATCATCTTCTTTATTTCTAATGGTTTTGCTCTGAAACCTGGAAACTACATAAAGAGGGAAATGTGGGGTTTGAGGATCTCCAGCTAGAAAGAAACAAGACCATCCTGATGGCAGAGTGTTTCCTTTAGTTGATAGGGGTGCATCATGTCATGGATATGAGGAAGGAAATAAGCACTTTGCTATTTTAGCTGTCATACAACCATGACAGAAACTTTGTGTTCTCAGCTTGAGACTTACTTGGCCATAAATCGTGTTCATTGGACAATGAAGAATTAATTATCAATTAATTATCAATAATTGATTATCAAGGCTTGTGGGAGGAAGAAGAAATACCTTTATATGATGGGGCTTAGCGCAAGATGACAAAATTCCAATTTACAGTGCCAAAGTGTTTAGGGAACTCTGGGATGTTCTAGTTGGCTCCACCTCCGAGGAGACCAAACTTGAGACAGGAGCAGGATATTTATGTTCAGATATATGGTAAGTCCATGGACTGGGCTAATTTTTGTAACCCCTTAAGTCTTAAAAGATAGAATGACAAATATATAGACCCTGTTGGAAGGAGACCCAGGTAAGTTTGAGTTTCAAACACTGTAGGGGAATTAGTTCAGTTTATAATTTTAAAAATGTGCATGTGTGCTGGGAGGGATGACATATGGAACTGTATGTTAGTCCTGTGTAGTGGTGACTTGCATGTCCTTTGCTCCCTGCTTTCATTATTTACTCATTGAGTGTCCTAGAGCAACATTACTGAACCTCCTGGAACCTGTCCTCACTCACCAGAAAACAATACCTAGATCGCAATACCTATCTGAGAAGGTTGTTTGAAATTTAAAGATAATGTATATAAAATATTTAGAAAGAAAACCAGCACAAGCTCAATGCTGAGTATATTTTAGCCATTTTTATTCCTAGCTTGGACAACCCTGGGCGGGCATATCAGATACCCATACTGGCAGCAAGAATTCCAGACAGTACTGATTAGGGAGGATGGGATCTCTAAAATAATGTTCAGACTTGGATGAAATTGGCTCAGGGCAGGGCTGAGTTTAAATGTTGAACATTTTTAGCATCTGCCCCTGGGTGGGGCAAGGTCAGAAAAGAGTCTGACTATATAGACACATCATTTGTCTCCAAAGTCTTTCATTGTCTCCTACATATTTGTAGATATGCATGTGTTAAGTTTTCCAAAGAGATTATTCCCTGTTGAATTTTGGCAGATTTTGATTGTTTCTCTAATATTTAAATAATACAGTTATACAAAATTTCTCTCAAGAATCTTATTGAAGATATTTAATTTCCTTCTACTTCATCCCATAAAAAGCATTCCAAATTCTCTTATGATTTATTTCTTTCTCTGAAAACTTACAACATTTGCTATTTCCAGAGGGTGCATTATCTCTAACCCATTCACTCATATTTTGGAACTGACATTTATACACTCATCTGCCCTCCTTCACCCCCATATCCGTACCCTGTATATTCTCATCCCTGTATTTATTTAGAAAATGAATGCTTTTCCCAGTGCTCTAACCAACAGGTCAGCAACTGGGGTATTGTAAACTTGTGACTAAATCTGCCTTGATGAATTTGCATGATTATCTTCAAAACCTAAAATATTCTTTTCTTCAATGTGGGAGCCAAGTAGAGTATTCTCCTCTCCAGTGCTTACTGTCTGGGAAAGTATGGAGTAGCTTTGCCCTTGACAATTCTCTAAAAGGTTAATCAGGTCTGTTCTCTGCAGTGTCTCTCTGATCAGAACCAGGAGCTTTTGGCTATGACTCATCATTTCTACCTTATAGAAGAACGGTGTCTTGTAGGAGATGCATATGATTTCCTTTCCGTGTGGGCTTGGGAATTTATGTTCCTTGGCATATAAAGGGGAAAGAATCTGATTCATTGTTTCCCCAAAGATCAAGACATTCTTGAGAACATTGGGATGGGCCAACTTGCTTTTGCTGTGTATAGAGGGAAGTTTACCCCCCGGGTTATTTACAAGAAGTTATAAAATCCAATCTTCAGACTCTTCCCCCAGTAAATCATCATCATTCATATATTTGCGTGCTATTTCACATACATTTATATAAAAAAGTATGTTATTTCTACAAAATCATCCAAAATTCCTAACCCCGGGGAGGTAAAGCAATTAATGAGACAGTTGTGTTCAATTTCACTGTCTTGTCAGAGCCAAAGAAAGTGTGGCACAACTGAGAGACCTATGCAACACTGTACCATTTCTCCTGGGCTGGTTTTTCTTACTCTTTCCATGGACACCTATTATAAGCTTGGGTTAGAAAGTCCTAAAGATGAACAATAGTTGCAATAGTTCTGTCTGTTTCTTTATCTACATGTATGTTTGTATTATCTTATTTATGCAGCAAATTTTTTAGCTTTCAATTTTATTACCTATAACTTTATTACATTCATTTCTAATAGTTCTCCCCCTAATAAAACTTCAAATCCCACCCTTAATATTTCTTAGATATGTGACATTGGCAAATTATTTAAATTCCTTTGCTTCAGTTTCCTAATTTATAATTTGAGGATAATGTCTTATGGCATTTTTTATGAAGATTAAATATTTAAAAAATGAGGGAAAGTGTCTGACAAGGAATAGACAACTCAAAAATTTCCCATCTTCTTTTTCTACTTCTTACTCTACCCTATTCTGCCCTGTGGAGTAAAAGCATCTACTTTTTATCTAAGCCATACGTCAATAATTTCAAAACATCTGGCTAAAAAAGTAAAAATGCATGCAATCGTCCAGGTGTTTGGCCTGCATGATGACAGATATCAAACATTTAGAGCCATCTGGGTGATTGGCATATTTTTTTCACTTTTATCCAGGTGTATGTGGAAACAGCCTTGGTCAAAGGAAAAAAAAAATCATAGGGGTTTTGCTTAAGTTAATAACATTTTTAAGTACTATTATTTGGATGTGTTTTGTTTCCTTTGAAAAATGTCTTGTTTAAGCCACTTTTGAAAATAGAAGCATTATTTAATTTCATCCTCTGGAACCTAGGAGTTAAAAAAGAAGAAGCGGAAAGTGACTCCACAGATTTTAAACCCCCATGTTTCTACTTAAGAGAACTAAGGACAAGAAAAGCTAAATAATGATTCCAGGACATGGAGTTAGACTGTACCAGAGCTGAGACAAGAAGAAAGTCTCTTGACCTTCAACTGAAGAGTCCACTTCACCCATTGCCTATCTTCTTTCATTCTAGGCATATTTGGTTTTCCCTCTATGCACACCGAACCACATACACACAGCTTTGTATGTGCATAAACACACATATATAACACCTCTTTTCTTCCTAAGAGTCATGTTACTTTTGACCTCTTTAACACCTCTTTTCTTCCTAAGAGTCATGATCTTTTCCCAAATACTTTTTCAAACTTTTGCTGGTAAGTCAGAGAGAATAAACCCAGCTTTAGTGGACTTGGTAGCACATGCATCCAGTAACCATGCTTCAACATCTGCCATCCAGGGCACCGCTTAAATAGATGTTGTATTGAGATCTGGTATCCTGTGCGCAGCTGATGCAATTTTCCTCAGTCACAGGGATGAAGCTTGGATAACATTTCTGGCTCCGAGAAATTCCCAAGTCACAAAGAAATTATTCCATTGACCTAGCAGCTTTGCACTCCCAATACAACATGTTCTTGAGCAGCTTCCCAAGGGAGAGAGTAACGTGAGAGTTTTCAAGAGTGCCGAAAGCTTCCCCTCTAATCATCCTGTGTGGATTCTGCTAGCATTCCAAGTCATCCAGACAATCCCAAAGAAACTTGGGGGATTCGCTGAAGTTTTCTAAACATTTTTTCTGCCTGAAGACACTAACAAGCAGCTTCACATTAAAACATTGTTCTTTGTACATGAACGCAACTTATCAACTACCATTTCTGTCACAAAATAATTACACAGCTCAAAGAAGGTCTCCTTGAAAAATTCCTGACAGGGAATGTTTTTCCTTTTTATTTTTATTTTATTTTATTTTATTTTATTTTATTTTATTTTATTTTATTTTATTTGTTTTCAGGAGAGAAGTCAGAAAACTGGCACAGTGAGAGGCTGGAAATTTAAAATCTTCTGGTAAATTCACGTTTATTTTTTTTTTCTTTTTTTTTTGCATTTTTTTTTCATTAATTTTTATTGGTGTTCAATTTACCAACATACAGAAAAACACCCAGTGCTCATCCCGTCAAGTGTCCACCTCAGTGCCCGTCACCCCTTCCCCTCCAACACCTGCCCTCCTCCCCTTCCACCACCCCTAGTTCGTTTCCCCGAGTTAGGAGTCTTTATGTTCTGTCTCCCTTCCTGATATTTCCCAACATTTCTTCTCCCTTCCTTTATATTCCCTTTCACCATTATTCATATTCCCCAAATGAATGAGAACATACACTGTTTGTCCCTCTCTGATTGACTTATTTCACTCAGCATAATACCCTCCAGTTCCATCCACGTTGAAGCAAATGGTGGGTATTTGTCGTTTCTAATTGCAGAGTAATATTCCATTGTATACATAAACCACATCTTCTTTATCCATTCATCTTTCGATGGACACCGAGGCTCCTTCCACAGTTTGGCTATTGTGGCCATTGCTGATAGAAACATCGGGGTGCAGGTGTCCCGACGTTTCATTGCATCTGAATCTTTGGGGTAAATCCCCAACAGTGCAATTGCTGGGTCATAGGGCAGGTCTATTTTTAACTCTTTGAGGAACCTCCACACAGTTTTCCAGAGTGGCTGCACCAGTTCACATTCCCACCAACAGTGTAAGAGGGTTCCCTTTTCTCCGCATCCTCTCCAACATTTGTGGTTTCCTGCCTTGTTAATTTTCCCCATTCTCACTGGTGTGAGGTGGTATCTCATTGTGGTTTTGATTTGTATTTCCCTGATGGCAAGTGATGCAGAGCATTTTCTCATGTGCATGTTGGCCATGTCCATGTCTTCCTCTGTGAGATTTCTCTTCATGTCTTTTGCCCATTTCATGATTGGATTGTTTGTTTCTTTGGTGTTGAGTTTAATAAGTTCTTTATACATTTTGGAAACTAGCCCTTTATCTGATATGTCATTTGCAAATATCTTCTCCCATTCTGTAGGTTGTCTTTTAGTTTTGTTGACTGTATCCTTTGCTGAGCAAAAGCTTCTTATCTTGATGAAGTCCCAATAGTTCATTTTTGCTTTTGTTTCTTTTGCCTTTGTGGATGTATCTTGCAAGAAGTTACTGTGGCCAAGTTCAAAAAGGGTGTTGCCTGTGTTCTTCTCTAGGATTTTGATGGAATCTTGTCTCACATTTAGATCTTTCATCCATTTTGAGCTTATCTTTGTGTATGGTGAAAGAGAGTGGTCCAGTTTCATTCTTCTGCATGTGGATGTCCAATTTTCCCAGCACCATTTATTGAAGAGACTGTCTTCCAATGGATAGTCTTTCCTCCTTTATCGAATATTAGATGACCGTACATTTCAGGGTCCACTTCTGGGTTCTCTATTCTGTTCCATTGATCTATGTGTCTGTTTTTGTGCCAGTACCACACTGTCTTGATGACCACAGCTTTGTAGTACAACCTGAAATCTGGCATTGTGATGCCCCCAGATATGGTTTTCTTTTTTAAAATTCCCCTGGCTATTCGGGGTCTTTTCTGATTCCACACAAATCTTAAAATAATTTGTTCTAACTCTCTGAAGAAAGTCCATGGTATTTTGATAGGGATTGCATTAAACGTATAAATTGCCCTGGGTAACATTGACATTTTTACAATATTAATTCTGCCAATCCATGAGCATGGAATATTTTTCCATCTCTTTGTGTCTTCCTCAATTTCTTTCAGAAGTGTTCTATAGTTTTTAGGGTATAGATCTTTTACCATCAATGTGATTCATCATATCAGCAAGAGAAAAACCAAGAACCATATGATACTCTCATTAGATGCAGAGAAAGCATTTGACAAAATACAGCATCCATTCCTGATCAAAACCCTTCAGAGTGTTGGGATAGAGGGAACTTTCCTCGACATCTTAAAAGCCATTTACGAAAAGCCCACAGCAAATATCATTCTCAATGGGGAAGCACTGGGAGCCTTTCCCCTAAGATCAGGAACAAGACAGGGATGTCCACTCTCACCACTGCTGTTCAACATAGTTCTGGAAGTCCTCGCCTCAGCAATCAGACAACAAAAAGACATTAAAGGCATTCAAATTGGCAAAGGAAGTCAAACTCTCCCTCTTCGCCGATGACATGATACTCTACATAGAAAACCCAAAAGACTCCACCCCAAGATTGCTAGAACTCATACAGCAATTTGGTAGCGTGGCAGGATACAAAATCAATGCCCAGAAATCAATGGCATTTCTATACACTAACAATGAGACTGAAGAAAGAGAAATTAAGGAGTCAATCCCATTTACAATTGCACCCAAAAGCATAAGATACCTAGGAATAAACCTAACCAAAGAGGTAAATTCACGTTTAAAAGCAGAAGTGGGTAGCTGGTATTTGGGGAAGGAAGAACATTTCTGATGAGTGGATTTGTTGGTAATATGACCAGAGGCAAAATAGGAATGCAGAGGTCACCAACTTTCAGAGGTTATAGGGAGTGTTTGTGTTCTAGTTATTGGTGGGATCTTCAGCCACTAAGACAGGACTAGCAGCCTAGCTAGCAGCCTTAGCTCAGTTGAAAACACCTGAAACTTGAGGTGAAGCTAGTGGTGTGCTGAAGCCAGCACACAGCAGCTGGCAAGAGCCTATTGCTAAATTTTGCGAACCTGTTGAGTTACCTTGGTAAATTAAAATTGACCATAGTGGGAGTATTTAGATCAGGGCTTTCATTGTTTCCCATTGAGCTGGTTGTTAGACCTTTACTTCCACATCACTGAGACAAACTGGAACTGAAATTTCTACCTTTGCGACCTGTGACATAGGAATTTGAGAAGGCAACAAGACTCTGAGCCTTGGTGTCCTGACCTGTATTTTAAGAATGGTAACACACATTTCATAATGTTGTGAGGATTAAATTAGGCATTGTGCTTAACCAGGTTCAGTGCTCATCAGATGTATTATTCACTCAGTAAATATTAATTCAGCACATATTTTATGCTAGGAACTGTGACTAGTGCTAGAGACAGAAGGGTAAATACGTTAGCAAAGACAGATTAAATACTAACTCCAATAGACTTTGGAAAGTACTGTAGTGTAAGGTGTAAATTATGAAGGTTGGAGCAGAAACAAAGGAGCCATCATTGTTAATATTGTTATATTTTTAATATTCCCTTGAAATGTACTGGTAGTTCATGAGGAATACTTGTCCAGCCATTTCCAGACATGCCAGATTGCAGATATTTTCATATTTGGACACATAGAGGATCAAGACACTGGGAATATGTGGAAAAATCAGGGCAACACTTTATTGTTGATGAAATACTGATTTGTACATTGTGGTATTACCTCAGAATTCAGTCTTCCCTGGCTGCCATTCTACTATTGCAACTGAAACCTTTGGGTCTAAAAGCTGTGGTTCAGTCAAATGCCCTTCTAAAAGGCAATAATTTCTATGAGACTCACACCTTGCTGCATTATTATTGAAAATCTCTAATTGCCAGAAAAGGGGACAGAACCTAACATCCCTTCAGGGATAGCGTTTTACATTGCTGTCTTATATTATTCTAACAAGCTACTGTGAAATAGATATTGTTCTCTCTACTTTGCCCAAGAAGAAACTGATGCTCAGAGTCTGAGTTATGAACTCAAAATGGACCTGAAATCCAAACTTGGGTCTGCTGAGTCATGAATATTAACTTGATCTTAACATTTAGTTATTATAACAATATTATGAGATCCTATTGCAAACCTCATTTTATAAATGAGAAAATTGAGGAGCAGAGAAGTTTAGTGATTCCCCAACTAGTAAGTGGCACAGTTGGGCTCAAATCCATGCAATTTGGGATCGACACTATACTTCACATTTTAATTACCACTTTAGCAGTGATAAGTTAACAACCTGATGAGCACAAGAATGGTCCTGCTCTAGAATGGACTAGTCAGCAGAAAGAGATTAAGGTGGGGACCGGGAGAGAAGAAGAGCGTGAGGGACAGGAAAACATCAAAAAGGCTTAGTCCTACCGTAGTATTAGATAAAGGATTAATACTACAGAGAACGAAATCCACAGTCATTTGAGACCCCAAAAGAGGTGAGAAACTTCTGGATGTGGCTGTTCCTTGCAGGACTTTCAGTATGGGAGAATCACCTACAATGATAGCTAAGAGTGCAGATTGACTTTGAGTATGCATTGGTATGATCCATATGTATTATAGAGCTTTTGTACGTAAAGTATCATTTCTTCAAAAGAATTAGAACATCATCTGAAAACTTGTAAGCTACCTTAAATCATTTGAGGGATAAAATGGAAAATAAAAATACATATACAGAAGAGGTAAAAATTCACTGTAAAATGTGGTAAAAATTCAATGATTGCACTACTTGTGAAATGGTATACTGTTGTTTGAATGTGGTCTTGGATTAATTGCAAATGCATATTGCAAACTCTGGAGCAATCACTAAAAAATGTTAATATATGTATATTATTATTGCATGTATAAAATTAAATAGAATTTTACATATAATTGATATGCCAAGAAAGAGAAAATGGACTTATATAAAATGCTCAGTTAAAACCACACATGGCAGAGAGAGTATAGAAGATAAAAATAGGAATAAAACCAAGAACAACAAATAGAAAACAGTAACAAATATAGTTGACAACAATCCAGCTATATCAATACTCAGTTTAAACAGGAGTGCCTAAATATACCAATTAGAAGCCAGAGATTGCCAGAGTAGATCAAAATACAAAGACCCAAATATATGTTGTTTATAAGAAGCCCTTTAAATATAATGATACATTATATATTAACCACATAATATATTAACCATAAAGGGATAAAGAGATATATACCATGCTAACACTGAGCAAAAGAAAGCAGTAGTCACTATATAAATTTCATACAGAGCAAAATTGCTTCAGGGCAAGCAATTTGTCAGGGATAAAGAGAGATATTATGTAATGATAAAGGGTCTATATACAAAAAGACGTAACAATCCTTAACATGTATGTGCCTAACATCAGAGCATCAAATTTTTTTAAAAAAATTTAAAAATTAAAAAACTGATAGAACAACAAGGAAATATAGATGAATGCACTGTTATAGTTAGAGACTTTAACATGCCCCTCTCAGGAATTGATCGATTTAGCAGGCAGAAAATCAGTAAGGACAGAGTTGAACTCAACAGTACCATCAATCAACTAGATATAAGGAACATCTATATACTGCTTCATCCAAAAACAGCAGATTATACATTTTTTTCTAAAGCTCCATGGAACATTCACCAAGATAGACCACATTCTGGGCCATAAAACACATCTTAACAAATTTCAAAGAATGGAAATCATACTATGTCTGTTCTCAGACAACCATGGAATTAAACTAGAAATAAATAACAGAAAGAGAGCTGGAAAATCCCCAAATACTTGGAGATTAAACAATGCACATCTAAATAACATATGGGTCAAAGAAGAAATCTCATGAGAAATTTAAAAATATTTTGAACTAAATGAAAATGAAAACACAACTCATCAAAATTTGTGGATATACAAAAGCAGTGCCTAGAGGGAAACTTATAGCATTTAATGCATATATTAGAAAAGAAGAAAGTTCTAAAGTTGATCATCTAAGCTTCCACCATAGGAAACTAGAAAAAAGAAGCAAATTAAATCCAAAGCAGAAGAAAATTAATAAAAACAAGAGCAAAAATCAATGAAATTAAAAGTAAGAAATCAATACAGAAGTCAAAGAAACCAAAAGCTGGTTTTTCTGAAGAGATTAGTAAAATTGATAAGACTAGCCAGGTTAAATAACAACAACAACAACAACAAAAAAATAGAAGACACAAATTACCAGTATCAGAAATGAAAGAGAGGACATTACTACATGTTCCATGGACATTAAAAGATACTTTATGTTCATAAATTTAAAAAAGTAAATGAAATGGACCAATTCCTTGAAAGACACAATCTATCAAAACTCATAAAAGAAGAAATAGACTGCATGAATAGGCCTGTATCTAGTAAAAAGAAAACTGAATCAATAATTAATAACCTTCCAAAGTAGAAAACTCCAGGCCAAGATGGTTTCACTGGTGAATTCTACCAAATATTTAAAGGAGAAATTGTACCAATTTTCTCTAATCTGTCCCAGAAGATAGAAGCAGGTGGAATACCTCCTAACTCATTGTATGAAGCCAACATTACCCTAATACCAAACCAGGCAAACGCATTACAAGAAAAAAAAAAAACAGGCCAATATCTCTCATGAATATAGATGCAAAAAATCCTCAACATGATATTAGCAAATCAAATTTAACAATATATACACCATGACCAAGTAAAATTTATTGCAATTTGTGAGTTCTTTTTAAAAAAAATTTTTAAGAGTATTTTTTTTAAAGATTTTATTTATTTATTCATGAGAGACACACACACACAGAAAGAGAGAGAGAGAGAGAGGCAGAGACACAGGCAGAGAGAGAAGCAGGCTCCCCGCAGGGAGCCTGACATGGGACTCCATCCTGGGGGGTCTCCAGGATCATGCAGTGGGCTGAAGATGGTATTAAACCACTGAGCCACCCGGGCTGCCCAGAGAAGGGAATTCTGTTTTCAAAAATCTATTAATCCAACACATCAATAGGTGCAAAAACTACATGATTATATCAAAAGGTGTAGAAAAATCATTTGACAAAATCCAACACCCTTTCAAGATAAAAATTCTCAGCAAACTAGGAGTGAAAGGGGAATTTCTCAATTTGATCAAGTATATCTACAAAAAAATCCTTATAGCTAACATCATACTCAATGGTGGGAAATTCAAAGCTTTCCTGTTCATATCAGAAACAAAGCAAGAATGTCCTCTCTTACTACTACTTTTTAACATTTTGCTAGAGGTTCTAGATAATGCACTAAGACACGATAAGAAAATAAATGGTATACATATTAGAAAGGAAGAGATAAATCTGTCTTTGTTCTCAGATGATGTAGTTATTTATGTAGAAAATCTGAGAGAATAGACAAACAGAAACAAAAACAAAACCTCCTGGAACTAATAAGCAATTACAGCAAGGTTGCAGGAAATAAGATTAATATGCAAAATCACTCGCTTCCCACATGACAGCAATGAACAAGTGGAATTAAAATTACAAACACATTACTGTTTGCATTAGTATTTAAAAAATGAAATATTTAAGTATAAATCTAACAAAATGTATACAAAATCTGTATGAGGAAAGCACAACTGTGATAAATGAAATGATAAAAGAACTAAATATATGGAGAGGTATTCCATGTTTATAAATGGAAAGACTTGATATTAATCAAAATATCAGTTCTTCCCCACTTGATCAATATGCAATGCAATCTCAATCAAAATCCCAGCAAGTTATGATATGGAAATTGACTAATAGATTCTAAAGTTTTATGGAGAGGTAAAAGACCCAGAATAGCCAACTCAATATTGAAGAAGAATAAAGGCAGAAAACTGACAGTTCCTGACTTCAACACTTACTACAGAGATACAATAATCAAGACAAATGTGAGACTGATGAAAGAATAGACAAATAGATTATGGAACATGTATATATATATGATATATATATATATATAATTGGTTCTTTGAAAAAGAGCAAAGATACAATGGGGAGAGGATAGATTTTTCAACAAGGGAGGCTGGAAAAATTGGGCATCTACATGCAAACAAATGAATCTTGACACAAACCTTATGCCCTTCACAAAAATTACCTCAAAATCGATCATAGAACTAAATGTAAAATGAAAAACTATAAAAGAAAAATAAAACAACCTTAGAAGACAACATAAGAGAAAACCTAGATGACTTGGGCATGTCAATGACTTTAGATACTCAAAGAAAGACACAATCTATAAAAGAAAGAATTGACTAACTGAACTTAATTAAAATTAAAAACTTCTGCTCTATGAAAGACACTGTGAAGAGAATGAGAAGACAAACCACAGACTAGAAGAAAATATTTGCAAAAGACACATCTGATAAAAGGCTGTTATGCAAAATACATAAAGAATTCTTAAAAATCAAGAGTAAGGAAACAAACAACTAGATTAAAAAATGGGCAACAGAATCCAATTCCAGAGCATTATGGAAAAGATAATACTACAGAGACAGTGAAACATTCAGTGGTTGTCAGAGGTTGGGGGCAGGGTGCGTACGAAGCATAGATGGCACTGAGGATTTTTAGGGCAGTGAAAATATTGTCTATGACACTATAATGATGGATACATGTCATTATACATTTGTCAAACCAATAGCATGTCCAACACAAAGAGTGAACCATAATGTAAACTATGGACTTTGGATGATTATGAAATGTCAATGTAAGCTCATCAAATTGTAACAAGTGTACCCTAGCAGGGGAATGTTGATAATGAGGGAGGCAGTGCCTATAAGTAGGCGAGAAATGTTTGGGAATCTCTGTGTCTTCCTCTTAATTTTGCTATGACCCTAAAACTGCTCTAAAAAAGGCAAAGTCCTAAAAGAAATTGGGCAAAAGACCTGAACAAACATCTCGCCAGAGAAGATATACTGATGGCAAGTAGCATATGGAAAGATGTTCAACATTATATGTCCTTAAGAATCACAAATTAGGGGCACCTGGGGGACTTAGTCAGTTAAGTGTCTGACTTTGCCTCAGGTTATAATCTCGGGGTCATGGACTTGAGCCCCACTTGGGGCTCCATGCTCACTGGGGACTTTGCTTGTCCCTTTCCCTTTCCCTTTGTCCCTCTCCCCACTCATGCTCTTTCTCCCTCTCAAATAAATAAAATCTTTAAAAAAAATAGAATCACAAATTAAAACAAGATTCCACAACCTACCTATTAGAATGGCCAAATTCCAGAACACTGACAATACCAAATGCTGACTAGAAGGTGGAGTAACAGGAATGCTCATTTAATGCTTATGGGAATGATATGGCCAATTAGACAGTTCAGCAGTTTCTTGCAAAACTAAACATGTTTTACTATAGGATCAAGGAATTAATTGTACTCCTTGATATTTATCAAGAATTTACCAAGAATGAATTGAAAACTTTTGTCCGTGAAAAGCCTGCACATAATGTTTATAGTATCTTTATTGATAATTGCCAAAACTTGGAAGCAATCAAGATGTCCTTCAGTATGATAGTGGATATATAAACTATGGCACATGCACACAATGAAATATTATTCGACACTGAAAAGAAATGACCTATGATGTCATGAAAAAACATAGAGGAAATTTAAATTTAAATTTAAATTAAATATCAGTCCAACTCCATGATATTCTAGAAGAGGAAAAAATATAGATACAGTAAAAAGATCAGTGATTACCAAGGGTTGTGGAGAAGAAGGGGTGAAAAGGCAGAGACCAGAGGATTTTTAAGGATTTTAAATTATTCTATATGATACCACAATGATGGATACATGGCATTATAAATGTGTCCACACCCATGGAATGTAAAACACCAAAAGCGAACCCTAAGGTAAACTGTGGACTCTGGATGATAATGATGTATCAGTATAGGTTCCTGGGTAGTAACAAATGTACAACTGTGGTACAGGATTCTCATGGTGAGGCAGGTTTTGGGTGTGGGGATAGTAGGTACATGGGAACTCTTCCACTTCCTGCTTAATTTTGCTTTGAACCTAAAGATGCCTTAAAATATATAATTTATTAATAAAAAAAACTTTTAATAATTTACAATCAGCACATTATATTGCTGAAACATCAATATATTACATATAACTATATTATTGTATTTACATTGTTATAAGTATATAATATATATTTTATGTTACAAAATTATACCATTATAGTACTAATTGCATTCATGATAAACCATCCTAAAACTTAGGATTTAATTCAGACTTTTTTATTCTAATCAACTGATAATAATTAAAATCATTTATAAAGAAATATAAATTGGCAAAGCATATTCTCCTCCTGCCAGTACTACTCTAGAGCCCTTTTAAGGTAGGATTATTTTCCATTTCTATTTTTAAATGAGTAAACAAAGTCATGGGAAGGTGAGCTACTATCTCAGAGCTACCCAGAGCCTCATAAGTTCAGCTAAGTTTAGACCTTGCCATCTGTGAGCTGGAGAACTTAGCCCACTGGCTAGCTGTATAACTTTGAGTGAGATCCTTAGGCATGAAGCTGCTCTTTGCTCATCTTTCATATGTGAGGGTTGCCTTATGTAACGTCCAGGCTTCCCTCCAGGCCTCATATTTATGTGAACGTTAGGATGGAAAAGAGCCAATGCATAAAAGGAAGAGAATGGAGCCCCTTTCAACATTTACCTTACACAGGATATAAGGTTCAGAGAGAGACCTGCCTGATGGATGGTTTTATCAGCGAAGTGCCCAGCATCTTCATCTTACTGGCTCCCACACTTGCAGAGGCAAAGTAGCACAATAATCTGAGGATGAGGCCAGAGCAATGTCACACTGAGGCTATAATTTCAAAAATCTCTCATCAACAAAGATCCAACACCCCATAGAAATTACCCTAACAGGAAAGTTTCCCTCCAACAAGAGATTTTCTAAAATCTCTTTTCAGCAATCTCCACTAAGCTAAAAACTCTCCACTTCGTTTGTACAGAACTTTATGGTTACAAAGTCCTTTGTGTCCCTAATGCTCTCCATTCAACTCTCAATGCTGACCTGTAAAATGGATAGGAAAAGAGCTGTAATTTCTATTTTACACATGGAAAAAAAAAATCCAAGAGAAGTAAGCATTTGCCCAATGTCATTGTAAAAGCAAGTGGTAGAGATGGAATTGGGATTCAGGTTTTTTGACTCTCGGTTAAGTGCTCTTTCCATAGTACCAGATGTTTTTGACCTACAGCCTGTTTCACTAGATGGAGAACTAATGAAATCAAGCCATGGCCATGAACACTATGGCATGGCATTGTGTTTCAAAGACACCAATGACAGAACTTGGGCCAGGAAGAATAGGAGTTGATGTAATTTCCAGTTTGAGATGATGGATCCCAGCTTTTCAGAAGCTTCCTAGGCCAGCAGGTGGAGCCTCTTGTCATGCTCATTTCCAAAGACAGGAAGAGATTTTTTTCCTTCTCTTTAAAAAAAAAAAAAAAAAAAATGTGTGTGTACACACACACACACACACACACACACACACAGTCGACCAGCTCAGGGCAGAAGCGAGGCTCTTATGCCCTTGCTTTCATTTAACCTTTTTTCAGGTGCTGAATGGGAGGCTCCTGATCATTGGCCCAGAGGTTCAAGTACACACAGAGACACAAAGGCATTTCAAAAAGGAATCCAAGGGTTTTGTGCAAAGTATAGAACAGTGAATGTGCTCGGTGAGGCATACCAGCTTTGCAAACACAGTAAAGGAATGAAGGAGCTGCCCATGGGGTGGTATGTGCCTCCAAACTGCTGTCAGCAGGCATTGGATCCAGAAACAGCAGGAGACAGGCTTTCTCTTAAAAGAAAAGACAGTTGGAGCCCTTGAGTGTTCTCCTGGTAAATAGCAGCCCTAGCCATGTGAGGGAGTGATGCCCCCTTTATACAGATCTGCATAACATCTTTCCTTTCCAGTGGGGGGAGCGGTGGAAGGGAGGCAACCCTGCTCTCAGGTTTTAGGCACAAACATTCCTTCCCTGTATGCATTAAGTGCCATGAGTGGGTCATTTTTTCCACTCCCTTCTAAAATATTTTGTTTTCCATCTCTCTCTTCTTTTCCATGTTGCTTTGAGAAAGATCCAAAACTTCCTCCCTGGTTTCCTTAGCTGCTTTTTGTTGTTGTTTCAAACCACAGCCTAAATTTAAATGTGGCCCAAGAGAGGGAAGTAACTGGTAGTTATGGGTGTGGCTTCATTGTTGCCTTGGGGTCAATTACCTTAAGCCAATCCTTTAACCTTGTGTACAGGTAAAATGAGGTGAAGTCTGTTACATCAGAGTCATTGTCTAGAGTCCTTGGGGGAAGAGCCTTCTAACTTTTTTTTTCTTCTTGTTTTTGTAATTTATCCAGCAAAAGATAGCCAGATTAATCTTCCTAAATAACAGCTGTTGTCATAACATTCCTCTTTCCAGAAACCTGAAATACTTCAATATACAACCCTTTACCTCTAAGATAAAGAATTAATGTTATAGCCTGGCTTCTGGTGCCTCCAACATCTGGCCTCCACTTACCTTTTTGGCCTTCTTGCTTACTATTTCATCATAAACCAGGCTGGCTTACTCGTTTCCTTAAATTTTCCTATTACATTCTTTTTTTTACCCCTTGGTTTGCATTAGTTCTTTACCACTAGGAATGACCTTCTCATTCCTGTTGACTTAACTGATATCTTCTGATCTTTGTTCAAGGCCCAGCTGAATATCCTCTTCTCTGTGAAGCCTTTCTGAATTTCTTCAGACATCACTGCTCCTGACTTGAAAGCTATAAGAATATCTATTCTACTTGTGTGACACTCCTGAGCCTGGTCTATATCATTTTGGCCCTTAGATAATTGCTTTTATTGAACTATGCTCTGTCATTATACCATCGGCCCACATAAAAAACTTTGTAAGAAACCACCCAGCACAAAGTGTTATTGAATTTACTGTATGGCTGTTGCTGAGGACATGGTTTGCTACATTTCACAGTGTCCTTTCCATGTTGACCCATGGGAAAAATGTTTCTCAGTCCTCAAAACCAAGAATAGCTGGGTTCTCCTGAGCTGCTGTTTTGTTTTTATCTTGTGGTCATCATGAGTCATGTCTCCCTCTTTTCATAGTCTTAGAGCCAAAATTGCAGCCCACCACAAGTAACAAGTAGGAGTGGCATGTATTTGGGGGGTAGTAGTATTAACTCTGGTTTCTTATTTTTATTTCCTGTCTTTATTTTTCTTTCCTCCAGTTTTCTCCCCCTATTTATTTTGTAATCTGATAATTGTGTGTATCTTTGAAGGTTCAAATCATTTTTGGAGTTTGATGAAAAAATATATGTATATCTATATCTAATATATTCTAATATAGGAAAGGCTCGAAGGTGCCAATCTAAAGCACCTCATGTAGTCCCCAGGTGGAGACCATGAGCTATCTGTCCTGTTTGTCCCTGGGTCTCTAGTCTTTGGCACAGGGCCTGTCACAATGTGGGCCCTAAATGTAGATCTATTAACTGATCAACTAAAGCCTTTTCATATCTGTTACTACCCCAATATGAGGAGCATTAGTTTCATAATTCTGGAAATCAGGCTGCATAATTTCCCATGATATCACAGGGCATATTCTTTTTGGATGGCACATCACTACTGCTTCCTCTTCTACTTTGTAAATACACAAAAAGACCAGGGTACACCAGAGAGTACCCAACAACTAGGGTTAATAAACTCTTTCACAGTTCCCTACCCTCCTGCCCCGGAATTCTTTGTGATTTACTATTCGATTCTTGGCCTTGTGTAGAAGACTCTCTTTCTAGATAGTAGACCAGGTGAAGAGTTCCAGTTGACCGCCTCAGGCCTCACCAGCTCATGCTTGCCTGATTTTAGGGCCTTGGCAAAGAGAAATCTGCAGAGGGGGTTGAGAACACTCTTTCCCTCTTTATGCCCAAAGGCTGCTTATTCCTGGACACTTAGAGGAGAATAGTCTTGATTGAGATTTTATTTTGGAGTGAACATTTCCACAGCATGTGAGTGAGGGGGAAAAAACAAGCACATATTATTAGCAATAATGGAAATAAACAATACAATTTTTTCAAGAATGATTTTAATTTATTTTAGTCTCCAATCTCTGGGCCATCTGGTAAAGAATCTGGTCCCTAGAGCAAAAGCTGAGTGGTAAGAAGGTTGGGAACAATGATTCTAATGGAAAACTAGTGCAAGGGGAAGAAAAGAAATTATGGAAGTAGAAGACAAGTGAACCTGGTGACTTGAATAGTGAGTATTGCTCACTTCTACCTGGAACTTCATCTGATTTCCTAAGGCTTAGTTTCCTCAATGATAAATTGAGGGATTATTTTACAGTAATTCCTTCCATCTCTTTTCACTTTGCAAAAGAAACAAATCTCCAATTCTACACTCTATATTTATTTCTCTGAGGATGTTGAGACCACATGATTAACAAATATTGTAGTTTATTTTCACTAATTTTTGTCATTAAGATAAGATGACTAACTTTTGTTTGTGGAAGATGACCAAGGGAGCAAGTGCTATGTAGTAGCTAATCCTGCAGTTCTTGTAGCTGATAGAGTAACAATAGATTTGTCTCTCATTTGAGGATCTTAGTCAGGATTTCCTTTCTGTAAAATGACTTTTGTTGGTGGAGAGTTAGAGCTAAAGAGCACACTTTTATAGCAAGCTTCCTGAAAGGAGACAAGGAAAGTGGCATTTCTATATTTTAGCCTGATGAAATATAGCTCAGTCCTTTTTTCAATGTGAGTTATTTATTTTCATTGGGGAAAAAAAATAATTAGCTGAGACCAGAGATGCAGAAGTCTGGCTCCAATTCATAGCTTGTCAAATACCATGGTTAATATTTCTTAGCACAAATTATCTTCTATTTCTAGCTTTCTATTACTAATATGCTTTAAAAAAAAAGGGTAGATGGGAAAAGGTAATAATAGCAACTTTGGATATTAGAGTGTTTTGAGGTAATATAGTCAATATTTATTATTTATCATATGTGATTTATTATACATTATTATGTTTATAAATAATATTCCTTTTCTTTCAGAAAGTTTCCAAATATCAATGGTAATCTTTTGGCCACAATGTTTAAATTTCATTTCTAAAAATTCAATGTCATTTAAGTTTAATTCCATGATTGCTGTACTTGTGAGGTTATCAACATTTATTGATGTTCCCCATTGGCTAAGAATTTAGTAAGACCCTTTATATAGGTTTTACTCATCTTACTCTCAAACCGAACCAGAGAAGTAAGTTATCCTTCTCATTTATTCAACAAATATGAATATTCATGTATGCCAGACATTGTGCAAGGCAGTAGGTATATGAGGTGAGCAAGATGAAGTCTTCATGGACGCTAAGAGGGTCATAGAGAAGATAAACTAGTGAAGAGTCAATTAGCAAAATAAGTATCTTCCTGTAAATTATGGTAAGTCTTATAAAGAAAATGTAAAAGGATAAGACAGGGAGATAACCTAGAATCCGTGGTCAGAGAATGTTTCTTTGAAGAGTGAAGACATGAAAGACAGTAAGTAGCCATATGACTAGCTACAAGAGTATTCCTGGTAGGAGGGACACCACATAGAAGGCACAAAGGAAGAAAGGGGTCTATGTGGCAAGAGCCCTAAATGAGGAACAGAAAGGTGACACTAGACAGGAAACAGAGGCTCAGAGAGGTCACATTAAAATCTCCATGGCAGGGGCACCTGGGTGGCAGGGGTGGAGCATCTGCCTTTGGCTCAGGTCATGATCCTGGGGTCCTGGGATCGAGTCCCACATCAGGCTCCCTGCAGGGAGCCTGCTTCTCCCTCTGCCTATGTCTCTGCCTCTCTCCGTGGGTGTCTCATGAATAAATAAATTAAAAACCTAAAAAAAAATCTCTGTGGCCATGCAACTATTAAGTTGCAGAGCCAAGAATAGAAGTCATTTGCCTAATACTATTTTACCATTTCACCTGTCATGGTATGAATATGTGGAAACTAGTTTGAACTATTCCTTTCTGTTGTTAATTTTGCTATTTTTAACATTTTAATCTCAAATATGATAATCTAGTTCTTTACAAATCTCTGGTTTTTGGAGGCAAAAACATTGGCTGGACACAGTGGACTAAACTTTTAGAAGCTTTAGATTTGCCTGGATACTTTAGTTGCTTACAACTGAGCATGCTTCATTGTTGTAACAATGGATATCTCTAGCCTTGGGCCAAGGTTTGGGTAGCAGAGAAAGCAAAGGTCTCTCAGAAAAGCCTATGAAGCATTCATGATGTGTAAGGAGGGGGAAACTTTGCTCAAGCTTCTCTTTACAAGGAAATGGCTTGCTTGGCTTCTCTATTTTGGTCACTAGACTCCTGATAGCAGTTGATAAAGCTTAACATTTATTTGAACTCACTTGGCATCGTCATTTTGGGAGATCATATAAAATGGAAGGATATTTGGTAATGAAAGGGGTTAATTTTTTTTGGAACAACTGCCATACACTTGACTAAGTATTTGAGCATATACTCATCTGACTAGCAAATGGTCTTATTAACCCCAGGCCTGTTACTTGGGAACTGATACAGTGCTAAGCCAAGAACAGCAAAGGGAAATGCCTCTTTCCAGGTTCTGGTTCCCTTCTCTTGTCATCCATGGTCTTTCTTAAGCAGGAGCAATGAGTTATATTCCCCATGACTTCAGTTGCTTAAAGTTCAGATTTTTCAAGTAGAACGTCTGTGTTTATGTAATTTTGGCTATTTCTGTTCCTCACTGCTAGAGTTTAGACCCATGTGTTCTGGAACATAAAGAGATATGATTCTTTGCCAGTGACTGCCTGCTGCCTGCTAATAGTGTAGAGTGGTTTCTTCTCTCAGTGAAGGCTGCTGTAGATACAGTTTTATATACCACCCTGAATTTAAGTGAATAGAAAACAACTTCTGGTGTTAGCAAAACACAGCTCCTGCTCTGATAGAACATCAAGAAATACTTCCCTTGACCCCTTCCTTTATTTCCATTCACGTACCAACAGGCTGTATCCTAATATAAGGGAACTTTGTACCTTTTTTCTCATTTATAATTGAAGCCTATGATCTAGTCATTTAATTTCCACCTTTATGTCTTCTCATTCTATTTGTTTTTTTGCTAACTCTTCATCCTTTAGCTTAAGATCCCAACTGTTTAGACGTATTTGGCTTCTGTAGCTTTCAACTTTGACCCCAATTCTTGGCCAAAATCCACTCCACACATCCGTATGTTTTTGCTGCTCCAGATTGCCAGCCCATGTCACCTTGACCCCAAGAACTATTAAAGATAAACTCACTTAACCAATACTATAGCGTACTTTCCCATCAGGAAAAATTAATAAAAAATGTTTCCACATTGCTTTCTGGCAGCATCTCCAAAGTGTGTTTTCTTGACCACTAATACTACATGAGATAATCCACAGATGAATAATTAATTTTAAAATGTGGTATAGAAACCTGGTGAATGCTGTTTCCTCTTGGCCATTCTACAAGGTACATTACCAAAATGAAATCCCTGAGAATTCTTGGATTATAAAAATATAGTGTATTTGACCACAGAATTTCCAAATTTATTTGACTGTGCATCCTATTTTCAAATACAATAATGCTCTCAGATAATTACTCTTCCAAGAATCATGTTATAGGAAATGTTATTGCATGGTAAATTCCTTTGTTGTACTGTTAAATATATTAAATGCCCCTTGTACATGCAAAAGCTGAGTGATTTGTGTTTATACTATTTGATCCCAGTTTATGTGTTGAGCTACATTCTCCAGCAATCTAAAATTTAAGCAAAAAATATTTAGATAGAAGGAAAATCAAAGGGTAAGTTAAAATTTTTAAATAGCTGTAGAACACAGCCTGGTTTGCACATCAGGATGTCTACTCTAAGACTGTTGAAGGGAATAGGATGCCTTCTCTACAACCCAATTTACTCTAAAGAACTTCAAACGTTTACCTTTCAAAATAATGTTTATATCTGGCATTGGAGAGAGGGTGGTCACCTTCATTCCTAATTTCCTCTTTCATAACAAATAAATATCCCAGATTGAAGATTACACAACAATATTGTTAAGGAGTAGAGTATAGACCTTGGAACTTGATGGAATTGAAGTCTTTTTGTGCCTCCTAGGACTATGGAAATATAAGAATAAAATGTTCGAAAAGAATGATCCTATGCCAAAGAAAAGATATATCATTTTTTTTCTAATTAAAACCATTCTACCATAGGTAAATCAAATATAAAACAATTTTAGATGAATAAATGAATGCATGGATGAGCAAATAAATAAATGTGTTGATGTTTTTAGGAGCCACATTCTCACTGAGGAAGAAGAGACATTAAATTTATGGAATGGGGAAAGACAATAGACTATAGTGTGATGATGAATTAGAATTGGAGGTACTGATGAGAATTCACAATTTCTAAAATTTGAAGAGATATATATTCACATATATATGATATGTTGAATATATGTATATATGCACATACATATGTGTTTATGCATATATATTTGTATGTGTCTACATGTATACATGTATATATTTCCTAGCTCTGTCTTCTGAAAGGACCAAGAAGCAAAGACATTCTGACTGGGCATACCTAATGCTCAGATATTGGTCTTTGATACTATGCACCACAAAAAGGACCCCAACTCCATGAAGAATTGGCTGATTCCAGAGCTAGGACAGGATAGTTATAAGATGAACCTAGACCATTTTGTTGTTCTAGAATGTAGGGAAGAAGTCAAAACAACAGTAGAGCTATACCAAAAGGACAGAGAACTAGGTTAGCAATTTCCTTCTGGCTAAAGCTGGGGCAAAATGATCATCAACATTATTTAGTACCATAAAAAATTGTAAACCATTAAAAAATAGGAAGCCATGGGTCCATATGACACCCAGATTAAATAAATAAATAAATAAATAAATAAATAATTTCAGAGCAAGAATGAATGAGAGGGACCCTATTGACGGTTGGCTGAGAGCCATCAGGTAAATACGGAAAGTGTGCTGGGGTTGTAAAGTTAGCATTTTGTAAACATTAATGACATATAAATTTGAATAAGGAGATGGATATTTGCATCATCTTAATCATTTCCTCACAAATTTCTTGTAAGTATCAAGAGAAAAAATAGTAATAACATAATTGAGAAATCAGACACCACTTTGGTGATCAAAATTAATAACACCAATGAGAAGCAGAATGCCATCATGTGTCTCCAAATATGATATCACTTGTTTTGTAGTCTAGCTTAGAATTTGTAACCTGAGTCTAATCATGAAAAAGCATCAGATAAACCCAAAGTTAGAAGAAGAATTTTTTTTAAAGATTTTATTTATTTATTTATTCATGAGAAACACAGAGAGAGGCAGAGGGAGAAGCAAGCTCTCAGCAGGGAGCCCAACGTGGGACTACATCCTGGGACTCTATCCCTAGACTCTGGGATCATGCCCTGAGCCAAAGGCAGAAGTTCAACCACTGAACCACCCAGGTGTTCCAGAAGAAGAGTTGTTTTAATGTTAAAAGGAGAGAAGGGTTTGTATTGTTTGAAAATGGGAGGGTCAGTAAAAACAGAAAAACCAGAAATATTCCACATTAAGAAAGACTAAAGAGACATGACAACTAAATACAAAATGTGAATTTAGACCAGATATAGGATCAGAGAAGGTGGTGGGGTGGGGATGGGGGGCAGTGCTAGGAAGGATATTATTGGATTGATTGAAAAATTGAACTATAGTGGACAGATTAGATCTACCTTAGATTTATTTGGTATATCATTGTTAAATTAACTGAGATTGATAATTATATTTGATTATTCTTAGAGAAATTCACACATAAGTATTTAGGAACAAAGGGCAATGGTATATGTAACTTAACCACAAATGGTTCAGGAAAAAAAATATCATACACTCCATCTATCTAGCAAGTGATGAAACAAATAGAAAGAGATATTAATAATAGATGAATGTCAGAGATATATGGGTGTTCTTTATATTATTCATATTTTTGCAAATATTCTCTAAGTTTGAAACTATTTCCAGATAATTAAAAAAGTTATTATCACCAAAAAATTGCTATTACTAATTACTTTGTCATATATATTGTATTTATGCTACATGTAAGGATAAATGTATACTGATTTAAGAATGGAGAAAAATATCATAAATGAGAAATTTTAGAGAAAAATTTCAAAATGATACTCTCAGGATTTATGATTGAGCCTTTTTTAAAAAGAGGAAATGGGTTTTCTCAGAAAGCATAGCAACTGGTTAGAGCTTAACTGGGAGACAGAAAGAACAAGATGTCTGCTCTTGATTCCTGGACATGGGTTGACTGTGGACTAGGAGGTATGTGGACTAGAGTGTAAGACACTCTAGTCAAATATCCCCAATTCAAATGTCCTTTAATCCAATCTTTGGAAAATTAATCGCCGATTCCTAGAGACAGGGACTCTATAAAATGGGATAACCAAGGGGACTCTTTTCCAGGTTCAAGAAGAATTAACATTTATAATTTATGTGAGGGGGAAGATTCCTTTCCCCTATTTCATACAAAGTATGGCTAACAGCTCAATAAAGCAACTGGATTCATGTGGGCAGCCATGTGTCTCACCAGGTCAGTACTGGCAGCAATGAGAGTGACCAGGCTGACCCACCCGCTCACAGCAGTGGCAATGCAGAGGGAATGCAGCAAATGGAATGTGGTAGAAGCAGCAGAGTAATCATCCACCAAGAAGGTATAAACTTTCCTAAGCCCTACCTAGCAAAGGAATCATTTTTGTGATCTGTGAGGTAAAAATCAGTGCCAAAAACAGTAGTCAATATCATGGTTGGTGGAGTTTTTTTCCCCCACACATTCTTTGGATGCCATTACAACCTTCCACCAACCCTAAACTCAAGTAGTCGTGGCCTTGGTAGGCAAGGTTCCATCTGCCTTTAACAAGTGGCCTCAAGACCGACTTCTTTCACAACAAATTAAACAAGGGCTCAGATAGGGTTGTTTTGGATTTGGGATCTCTCACAGTTAGTATACACCTATTGCAAGCCCTACTGGGTGTGGCCAGGGAAGTGCCAAGAAAAGCCTTTATGAATGGCAGCCTCACTGAAGTTGATAGAAGAGGCTGTTCTTTTTCTTTCAATGCCTTCCTTTCTTTATACTGCAGATGCTGCCACAAATATAATACACCTGTGCTCATGAAACATCTCTTGACTCTGGTTCCCCAAAATATCCACAGGATGTGGCCCAGCAGTGAGCACCTTGCTGGGTACTGTCTTAGAAAAGAATGAGCTACAAGGCCTTACACCTTTGCTCAAGGACTCTCTTCCCCCTCCAAGTAAATGATCTTGTGCATGTGCTTTCTGGAAAGAAAGATTCTCCAACCAACTTCACAAGCATTAATAGATCATTGAGCCTTTAAGTTTCACTGAGTCTATGCATACATCCTCAACATTATTGCCTGCTCTGAACTGAATGGAAAGATGTAGAGGTGTGTGCAATATACAGACAACATTGTTTTAAATATGGGAGACAGAATTAGGAACTGCGATCCTGGAATGTTCTAACTGAAGACAGCTGGAGGTTACTGTGGCAATTCAGGAACATGCACTCAGACATCTTTGGACAAGTCTTAGAGGTATTGCTGTATAGAAACACCATCATCCATAGGTAGGGAGAGGTTATCCTCTCCTTGTGGGAAGTTGTACAACCTGAGTTGTACTCAGGTTATGTGTGAAGTGATGAGAACGAGGTCCTATGAGAATTGCAGTTTGAACCTTCTAGAGTCATTTCCAGCAGGTTGAGAGGGAGGAGAATTTTGGAGCAGAGCGGACATGGAGTTTGAGTAAAGTGATTGTAGGATAGCCTTAAATTTAGGAAGTTTATATCTTAACCATGTCCTGGGAAGTGTCATTCATCTACATACTCAGCAGAAGACTGACAGACATCCACTGTTGCAGAAGCTGTAACTGATATGTACAAAGATGAAGAAAGCACTTGCCCTGAACTTGTACTCAGTGAGACAACCCACAAAACAACCATGATGGAACAATGTGCTAAAGTCAGTGATAGGGACCTGCATGTGGGAGCAGGACGGAGAGCCATGTTGCTTGGTCAAGAAGTTTTGGGAAAGCACTATTGGCTAGATGTTTAAAAAAAAACTCATAAGACTTCACCAAAACTAACGTAGACCAAGGCAACAGCATGAGAACAGATTAGAGGTACAAAACAACAAAATAAGGAAAAGGTCTGCAAAAAGTGTTAGTGATACTTGAGGTTGATGGCAAGGATGGCAGGTGATTGGCCTCAATTGGGAACAGAGACCACAGCATGGCCATCCTCATAGATCACAGTAAGAAGCCTTCTGCAGTCATGCTGTTGAAGGTGTGGATTCAGCAGATGGCATTAAGCCAGTCAGACTCAGTTGTCTGTCCTCTCTTGTTGAAGTGTAAAGAATGAATTTTAGAAGGGCAGGACTGGAGGTGAGAAGGCTGCTGTGGGATTCCCACAGCAAAGTGGCCAGAATCTGAATAACATACATAGGAGTGAGAACAAAGGGGAAGGCAAATATGACCAAGAGAAGTTTGTAATTAATCAGTGCAGGGGAGGAAGACAAACTGGTGAGAGAAAAATAAATCTAATACCAATTCTGCCTTCCTCTATTGTGCAAATTACAAACTATTATTCAGTCTCTCTATTAAATACATAGAGCAAAATCAAAACTTTTTATGTGCCTTTTAGGTCTTAAAATAGGCCAAACTCTTTCCTGCCTCAGGACCTTTGCACATACTATACCCTCTATATGAAATAGGAAAATGTTTTTCATTTTTTGCTTTTTCTTAACTTTTAGGTCTAATTACATAAGAGTGACTTTCCATGATCACCCTACTCAGCTGAGTCCACCACTTCATTATTCTCTTTCTTTCCCTCCCCAAAACCTTCAAAACAGAAAACCTCATCTCTAATTATACTATTAAATGCTTATTTGCTGGCAACACCATTCCTTTTTTGTTTTCTAATGCATTCTCAGAGCTAGCACATGATGATCATTCAATTGATAGTGTTTGAATGGAGCTGCCACCTAAGCAGTATGTTAAACCCTATGGCCCCAAATGTGGGGAATAGCACCTGGGCAGTAACCCTGGGCAGCTCATGCCAGAAGTGACCTGGGTATTCCCACCGCTGCTAAGGTTAAAAAAGCACATGCTATGAGTTGAATTGTGTCTCTCCAAAAAAAAAAAAAATAAGCTAAAGTTCTAAACCCCAATACCTCAGAATGTGACTTTATTTGTAAATAGGGTATTTACAAAAGCAGGAAGTTGAAGTAAGGTCAGTTGGGTAAGGCTTTTATCCCTGTGTCCTGATTAGAAGGAGGAATTGGACCCAGAAGCAGACATGAAGAGGAGATAAAGTAAAGAGACATAGTGAGAAGATGGCCATCAACAAGTCAAGGAAGGCCTGAAGAGATCCCTGGGAGACTTCCTTCCATAGTGCATTCAGAAGGAGTATGGCCCTTCTGAGTATAGCCCAATACCTCAGGTATTGGTGTGCCGACACCTTCATTGTGGATTTCTTGCTTCCAGAGCCATGAGACAATAAATACTGTTTTTTTTGAGTCTTCCCCATTCATTGCACTTTGTTAAAGAAGTCCTAGGAAAGTCATATAGCACACTTCAAAGGGTGAGCCAAGTCTTGGGATTATAAAGGTTGGTATAAATGAGCCTGTGATAGTCAGCTCTAGAGATCCAGAGGTTAATTTGATTCCATGTTTTCTTTTTAACCCACAAGCTGAGGCTTGAAGATACTCTTTTAATCTAAACCTTGCTTGGTCTCCAATCTTTCGGAGTCTATTGTGAACAATGGATGCTAAGAGACAGCCTGTGGGAAAATATCATCAACTGAGTTGCTAATCCTTGAAAAATCTGGGCAAAAATGACTAGTTTGTCAGTGTTCAGACCAGGAGCAATGAAATTATATGGAGAAGAATGTAATAATTATGCTAAGAATGGTGACTACTTTTATACTAAATATAGGTAATAGGGTATCTACTGAGAACTTTTAATAATTGTGTTCTCTGAAAACTACTTCAAGATTCAAATACTTAAATCACATTTTCTGCAACAACAAAAGAGAACTAATCAATAATTCTCATCATTTTGTTTTTAAACTTGTCTCCTTTTCCTCCCTTATGCTAACAATTAGTCTTTTAACTGGTACACCCACAGCATATTAAAATATACTCAGAGTCCAATCATGTACTAAAAGACATTCTCTAACCACCTCCGCTAATGTTCCTTCACACTTTCTTCCAACTGGCTATGTAGCTAGTTCTAAATATACTTTTAATATTTTGTAAAATGCAGAAGATTATTTGTAAGGTTTAACTTATTGTAAGGGCAGTTGCAAATCTGCTAATAATTTTTAAAACATAATATCTGAAAACCCAATTTATACTACTTGCTGCCAACATCTAAATTCAAGATGTATTGTTAGCTCTAAGTAAAAGCAAAAAACAAGAAAGGAATAAATTTAATAAAATCAAATGATTTTGAGCCACATTTATAGCTATATTTAATATCTACATACTTAGCATATAATTTGGGGGGAGGAAACTTTTAAAAATCCTTGTGTTGAATATATACTATAGTTCTAGAAGTTGATGAAGTCTCAAATTCATATCTGATAGATTGGCACCCTTGTAAGATGTTAACCCAAACTGGATCTTTTGTATATAGGTTGTTTTAGGGTATGCTGTGTATTTTTAGGAAATTAAATTTAATCAACATGGTTGTCGGGCTGCCTGACACTCACTTCCACTTCTTCTTTCCTAACTCTGTCCCAGTTTTGTTCAGATATTCATCCATTCTCCAGTTTCAGGGGGATCTTGATTGGAGTAAAACAATTGATTTGTTTTCCCCTGTCGTTTAAGAGTGGACTTTACTTAAAAAGACCCAATGAAAATAAAAGTAAATACACATTACATGCTGGGAGACTTCTCTCTTTCTCTTTCTCTCTCTCTCTCTCTCTCTCTTTTTCTACCTACAGATCAAAAATTTAAGCCACTCCACCTGCTTCTTATAGCCATCCTGTGATCATTAGGAGAATCAACATGAGTACAAAGATTAAAGGGTGATGGACAAAACATAGCTAAACACAGATAGACATGTGGCTTCATTAAATCGCTAAGTAAACCTCAGAAACTGCCCCATCTCATCTTTCTTTTATTATTTTTTAAATTTTTGAATAGTATAATAAACATATGGATTTTTAAAGACCATTTTTGCGTATGAAAGCGTTCTAAGTGATATGCCAACTTTGCTACTGTGTCCCACTAGATTGGGCCTTGTATTGATCAGAGCATGAGCCAAAGTCAGATTATTTATAAGAAGAGCATGAGGAAAAACTCATGCTTCCATGCTGGCTTAGTATGCACTCTGCCCTCCAGCAGTACTCCAACTAGGTCAAAGCAAGCTGATTTAATCACACTATATCTTTAGGGAAATATAAATATACATTATATTTATATACATTATATATCATTTGTTGAGTGCTTATTATGGGCCATACACTTGTTGAATATATTTATAAGGTCTAATCTCATTAAATATATCCAAAATCTCCCTTGAAATATGGAAAATTAACTCTATTTTACATGTGAGGAAACTGAGGCATAAAGAGACTAAGAAAATTCCCCTGGGCCATACAATTGGTAGGTGATGGGGCAGGAAGTTCTGAGTCCCAAAGACATTTGTGAATTCAAATACCATGTTTTCAAAATAAATATTTCCATGAGAAAAGGAATCTGGGGATCAATAACATCATACTCACTGATATTACTGATATATGTTAATAATAATAATTTTTTCCTACAAAAAATCTAATAATGCATTTATTAATACAAAAATGTAATAGTAAAATTATTTGTAGAGTTTTATGTGAACATGTGTGAGGAAAAAATCTGTGTTTCTGGATTATATCAAACTTTGGCTCAGTACACTTCTTTTTCTAATAACATGGGCACTATCATTAGCATAGACTTGCTTATACATTCTTTTTTTTATTTTGTTAACAAATACAACCTGTGAAATCTTCCATCTTAAATTATCAGGTATAGAGTACAGTATTGTTAACTACAAGCACAAAGTCGTACAGCAGTTCTCTAGAACTTTCTCATCTTGCATGACTTTACCTTTATACCCAGTGAATAGCAGCCCATGTTCTCCCTGCCCTGTAACTCTTGGCAACCAACATTCAACTTTCTGCTCAATGACTTTGCCTACTTTAGATCCTATAATAAGTACAATCATGCAGTATTTGTCTTTCTGCGACTGTCCTGTTTCACTTAGCAAAATGTCCTCAGGGTTAGTCTTTATTAAGCCATAAGACAGGATGTATTTCCTTTTTATGGCTGAATAATATTCCACCATATGTACATATCACATTTTCTTTATCTGCTCACCTATCAACAGATATTGAAGTTGTTTCCCCTTTTTGGCTATTGTGAACAATGCTGCTGTGAACATGGGAGTGGGGGTATCTTCTTGAGGTCCTGACTACAATTATTTTGGATAAATACTCAGAAGTGGGATCTTTGGAGCATATAGTAGTTCTATTTTTAATTTGTTTTGAAGAATCTCCAGTGTTCTCCATAGCGGCTGTACCATTTTACAGACGTCCCAACAATGCAGAGTTCCAATTTGTCCATGTCCTTGCCAACACATTATTTTCATGTTTTTAAAATACATGTGAGGTGATATTTCATTGTGATTTTAATTTGTATTTCCCTGATGATTAGTGATGCTAAGTATCTTTTTATGTACCTGCTGGCCATTTGTATGTCTCCATAGGAGAAATCTCTATTCAACCCTTGTCCATTTTTTGAAATTCGATTTTATTTTGTTCTTGTTGTTACTGTGTTGTTATAGGAATTCTTTTTATATTTTGGATATTAAACCAGTGTCAGATGTATGGTTTGTATATATTTTCTCTCATTCTGTAGGTTGCCTTTCACCCTGCTAATCTCACTCTGCTGCTTTTCACTCTCGATTCCTTTGCTGTGCATAAGCTTCTAATTTTTTTCGACTTTTATTATTTGACATACATTTTGAATACAATAAGTATTACCTCAGAGACTTGGTTATACACAAACTTTTTGATGTATCTGATTTGATGTATCTGATGTATTTGATGTATCTGATTATATTGGCACCCTTGTTAAGTATCAGTTGACTTTAAATATGTTTTTTGTTTTCTGGGCTCTAATGCATTTGATTATATTTAAAATTTGTGTATATATACATGTATACATACATGTATGTGTATATGTATAAATTTTGAATTTACTTTGAATATATTAATTCATCTGGAATTGTGAAACCAAGAGTTAACCTTTTATTTATTGCTAATTTTGCCTTGGATATCTGTTTTATTTTTTTATGTTTTTATTTAAATTACAGTTAACATACAATGTAATATTAGTTTCAGGTATATAATATAATGATTCAACAATTTCACACAACAAATGGATGCAACAAACTAAGGTTTTTAATTTGATATAGTCCTACTTATTTATTTTTGTTTTAACTACTTGTGCTTTTGATATCATACGCGAGAAATCATTACCAAGACCAATAATGAAGATTTTTCCTTATATTTTCTTCTAAGAGTTTATAGTTTCAGGTCTTCTGTTGAAGTCTTTAATTCATTTTAAGTTGAATTTTGTGAGTGATGTAATAGCCCAACTTCTTTCTTTCTTTCTTTCTTTCTTTCTTTCTTTCTTTCTTTCTTTCTTTCTTTCTTTCTTTCTTCTTTCTTTCTTTCTTTCTTTCTCTTTCTTTTTTCTTTCTTTCTTTCTTTCTTTCTTTCTTTCTTTCTTTCTTTCTTTCTTTCTTTCTCTTTCTTTTCTTTCTTCTTTCTTTCTCTTTCTTTCTTTCTTCCTTCCTTTCCATGTGGGTATCTAGTTTCCCCAGCAGCATTATCCTTTCCCCATTGTATACTCTTGGCACCCTTGTCAAATATCAGTTGACTTTAAGTATAAGTGTATTTTTTGTTTTCTGTGCTCTCTATACGGTTCTACTGGTCTGTGTCTCTCTTTGTGCTACTATTGTATTATTTTGGTTACTGCAGCTTTATGATATGTTTTAAATTCAGTTTTGTTCTGCTTTCTGAAGATTGTTTTGGCTATGTAGGATCCTTTGTGGTTCCACAGGAATATAAGAGACTTTTTTCCTCTTTCTGTAAAGAATGTCGTTAGGATTTTGACAGGGATTGCTTTGAATTTGCAAATTGTTTTGGGTAGTATGGACATTCTAAATAATATTAAATCTTCCAATCCATCAATACAGGATACATTTCCACCTATCTGTATCTTCTTTAATTTCTTTCAAAAATGTTTGGAATTCTCAGTGCCAAAGTCTTTGCTTCCTTGGTTAAGTTTATTCCCAAGTTATTTTATTAGTTTTTATGTTATTATAAATGAGATTGGTTTCTTAATTTCATTTTCACATTGCTCATTGTTACAGTATAAAAATGCAACAGATTTTTATATGTTGATTTTGTATCCTGCGATTTTTGCTGAATTAGTTTATTAATTCTGACAGTTTTTGTTGCATCGTTAGGGTTTTCTATGTATAAGATAATATCATCTGCAAACAAAAATAATTCTACTTCTTCTTTTCTGATTTGAAAAGTTTTATTTTTCTTGCCTAATTGTACTGTGCTGAATGGAAATGACGAGAAGAAGGATCCTCACCTTGTTCTGGATCTTAGAGGAAAAGATTTCAGTTTTTCACCAAGTATGGCGTTATCTGTGGGCTTTTGATATGAATAGTCTTTATTACATTGAGATAGTGTCCTTCTATTAGTTTTTTGAGTGTTTTTTTAATGAAAAGTTGTTTGAATTTTGTTGAATTTTGTCAAATACTTTTCTGCATTTTTTGAAATGATCATGTGATTTTATCCTTCATTTTGTTGATGTGATGTATCATGTTGATTTGTTTTTATATGTTGAAACAACTTTGCATTCCAGGGGTGTACCCGTTTGGAGTAATGTGCTGTTGAATCCAGTTTGCTAATTTTATTTTATTTAGGATTTTTGTATCTGTATTCATCAGAGAGATTGACCTATAGTTGATTTTTTTTTTTTTTAGAGTGTCCTTCTGGCTTTGGTATCAAGGTAATAGTGACTTCATAAAATTGAATATATTCCATCCTCTTCAAATTTTTTGAAGAGTTTGAGAAGGATTGGCATTAATTCTTCTGTAAATGTTTGGTAGAATTCACCAGTGAAGCCATTAGGTCCTGGGTTTTTCTTTGTTAGGAGATTATTGACTACTGATCTAAAATCTTATTAGCTATTATCTGTTTACATTTTCTATTTCTTTATGGTTCAATTGGTGGGCTGTGTGTCCCTAGAAATGTACCCATTTCTTTTAGATTATATAACTTGTTGACACATAATTGTGCATAGTCTTTTCATAATCCTTTACATATATCCATCTCATCAGTTGTAAGGTGTCCTATTTCATTTCTGATTTTGTTTATTTGAATCTTCTTTCCTTTTTCCTTAGTCTACCTAAAGATTTATTAAATTTGTTGATCTTAAAAAAATAATTCTTAATTTCATTGATTTCTTTTCTTGTATTCTCCTGTTCTCTTTTTTTAAATTTCTTCTTTATCTTTATTATTTTTTCCTACTGCCAATTTTGGGCTACTATGTTCTCCTTTTTCTAGTTCCTTAAGGTGTACAGTTATATTAGTTGAGATCTTTTCTCATTTTTAATGTGTTTATCACTATAAACTTCCTTCTTTTTTTTTTTTTTTGCTACATCCCGTTCATTTTATTGGTATGTTGTGTTTCTATTTTTGTCTGTCTCAAGATATTTTGAACTTCCTTATTGATTTATTCTTTGATGCATAAGCTGTTCAAGAGTGTGTTTAATTTCTACATATTTGTGAATTTTCCAATTTTCCTTCTGCCACTGATTTCTAGCTTCATCGTATTTTGATTGGAAAAAATACTTGGTATTATTTTAAGCTTCTAAAATTTGTTAAGACTTGTTATGTGACCCAATGTGATCTGTTTTGGAGAATACTCCATATGTACTCGAGAAGAATATGTATTATGCTATTGTTGGGTGGAATGTTTTGTATATGTCTGTTAGGTCCATTTATTCTATACTGTCGTTCATCTGTTCTGTCTCTTTGTCCATCTTCTGGGTGGATATTCTGTCCCTTATTAAAATGGAGTAGTGAGATCTACTATTACATAGTATGTCTAGGTATTCTGATGTTGAGTACATATATATATTTATCATTATTATATCTTCCTGAAGAATTGATCTTCCTTTTTATCATGATATAGTGTTCTTCTTTGTCTCTTATGACAATTTTTTACTTAAAATCAATTTGTCTAATACAATAATGGCTACCTCTGTTCTCTTTTAGTTACCATTTTCATGGATTATCTTTTTTCCATCTTTTCACTTTTGGTCAGTATGTGTCCTTAAGTAAAATCTAAAGTGAGTCTTTTATAGACACCATATGACTGCATTTTTTTTACTCCATTTAGTTACTCTAAGTCTTTTGAATAGGGATTTCAAACTGTTTACATTTAAAGTAATTATTGATAGAGGAAATCTTACTATTGCCATTTTCTAAGCTGTTTTGTCTTATAACTCTTTTGTTCTTATTTTTCTCTCTTGATGTCTTTCTTTGTGTTTTGTTGATTTTTTTTTGTAATGACATGTTTTGATTCATTTCTCATTTTCTTTTGTATATCTTCTGTAGGTATTTTCTTTCTGGCTACCATGGGGCTTACATAAAACATCGTATACTTATAACAATCTATTTTAAGCTGATAACATCTTAAATTCAATTGCAGACAAAAGAATCACTCTTGTACTACTCTTACCCTCATACTTTAGGTTATTGGTGTCACAAACTACATCTTTTTATATTAGATACCCATTAACATATTTTTATACTTATAAGTATTTTTACACTTTTATCTTTAACTTCTATTTCAGAATTAAAGTGATTTACACACCACCATTAAAATATTATGCATTTGTATATATTTGTTTTTGTCAGTAGGCTTTTTTTTCCTATGCTTTTTTATTGCTGTCTAGCATCTTCTCACTTCAACTTGAAGGATCCGCTTTAGCATTTCTTATAAGGCAGGTCTAGTAGTGATGACTTCCCTCAGCTTTTACTTATCTAGGAAAGTCTTTATCTCTCCTTCATTTTTTAAAGACTTTTTTCTTAGAGTAGTTTAAGGTTTACAGCAAAATTGAGGGGAAGGTACAGAGATTTCCTTTATACCCCTGCCCCCATACATAGATAGCTTCCCCATTATTAATACTCCCCACCAGAGTGACACATTTGTTACAACTGATGAACATACATAATCACCCAAAGTCTGTGGCTTACATTACAGTTCACTCTTGATGTTATACATTCTATGAGTTTTGACAATGTGTAATAACATGTATCCATCATTATATTATATATCCTATGCTATCCTATCTTTGCCTTAAAAGTTCTCTGTGCTTTTCCTACTTATCCCTTTCTCCCACCTAACTCCTGGTAAACATTGATCATTTTTATTTCTTCTGAATTAAAACAGCACACTGTTCAATTCTTTTTTCTCAGTAGCCCCCAGGTATCTGCTCTATGCTGGGTCCCATCAGCACTCTTGGGCAGCTGAGACAGAACTAAGTTAACCAATCCCCTTCAATAGTCAAAATGTTGTATGAATAGCTTAGTCTTCTCTTTCTCTCCCCAAGAAGAAGCCAGAATTGGGAGTTCCTCCAGATCATGTGGCATTGACCAGGGAAGGGACTATGGTAAGAGGGTGCCATGAATTTTTCCCACTGGATTTGGTACAGTTGGTTTTGCACTTATGTGGAAGATAAGAGCCTTTTAATTGGCTTCTACATTTCTCAAAAAGGGAATTGGTCCATGTAGTGTTGTTGAATTGGTGTCTTCATGTTAAGTGTATCTGGGGATTCCTACTCTACTAACTGCTGATATCTTACCTTACCTTCTTATATATTCTTATCATACGTGTAACTTGTTCTTGTGCTAAAGCATATTATCATCCAAAGCACTTGTGTTGCCTTTGAAATGCCTTTTTTCCCCCTTTTCCTCTCCCCAAGTTATAAGTACTGGAGTATGGGTATTATTATCAATTACAGTGTGTGTAACAGATCCTAAAAGTTGGGCATAAAGTTGTAAGTAATAAAAATTTGATATGGCATGTAAAACCTAATCAAAAGGTAGAAGATAATTCAACACAAAGAAATTACCAAAATAGCTCAAAATATAGATTACAAATCGATGGAAGAAATTAATAGTGGGCTTGCAGAGCTCAGAGAAAACATAAAAGGCAAAATCAAATTATTACAAAGATGGAAACCACATTTGAAACCACAAACATAGGATAAAATATGACTTAAAAGAACATGATGGAGGACTTTCCTCTGGGAAAATGGAGTAGACCAGCTTTTCCCTATTCCTATCGCTGAGTACAGCTAGAAACCTTAGGTATTATATATAAAACAAAAATTTTTTAAATGTAAAATGAGAAGAGAATGACTTCATGTCAAGGCAAATCCTTACCCAAGTGATATTAGAGAAGGTTGAATATGGAGCTGGACTTCCATCCTCACTTGGCAGAAACAAGTACCCTTCCTGAGGTATTGATGGAGTTGATATAAGAACTTGGACTTTCATTCCCACTCACAGTAACAAGGACACTCTCTTGTGTGTTGATGGAAACTAAGTGAAGAAACTGGACTTCCAACTGTCAGTAATAAGACAGCACCACCCCTCCACTTCCTTTGATGAAGCGATGGCACAGAAAGACAGATAAAATATGCTTAAATAAGATTAGATTCTCATAATATAATACAAGAATCTAATGTCTGTTTAAAATTCTGTCTAAAATGTCTGTTTCAATTCAAATCCACTCATCATACCATACCAAGTACCAAGGAGCTTTAAACTGGATGCAAAACGCAATCAATGCATGTAAACCTTGTGATGACAGGATGCTAACATGAAGTTTAAAGCAGCTATGATAAGAATGCTTCAGTGTGCAATTACAAATACACTTGAAACAAATAAAAATAGAAGGTTTCAGCAAAGAAATAGAAGATATGTAACTATAAAGAAGAACCAAAGCGAAGTTTTGAACTAAAAAAATACAATAACTGAAATTAAAAACAACAAAAAAACCTAGTGAATGGGCTCAACAGAATGAATGGCATAATGGAGACACCAATTCAACAATACTATATGGACCAATTCCCTTTTTGAGAAATGCAGAAAGAAAGAAATTATACAGCCCAAACAAAAGAGGAAAAATAGGTTTAAAATAAAAATAGTCTCAGGGCCCTGTGAAATTATAGCAATGATCTAGCATTCATTTCATCAGACTCCTGCATGGAGAAAAGAGAGTAGGCCTGAAATGTCCTTTGAAGAATAAATGCTTAAAACTTTTGAATTTAGCAAATGACACAAACCTATGAACTCAAAAGCCTGTATAAATCCCTAAAATTATAAACAGAAAATTCCACACACAGAAACAGTAGAATTAAACATACAAAAATGAAGACAAAAGAATAAAATATTGAAAGCAGTGAGAAAGAGATGACATTTTATCTATAGAGGAAAAACTATTTGAATGACAGTGGGCTTCCATTAGAACTCATGGAAGCCAGAAGTGATGCACACTCTTTGACTCAGAATTTTATATACAATGAAATTATTCTTCAGAAATGGAGGATAGATTCAATACATTCTCAGATTTAAAAAGTAAGATAATTTTCACTTTTAGGGTAGCAGACCTACCCCCCAAAATTAGGAATTTCTCTAAGCAGAAAGGAAATGATACAAGAAGTTGTCTTGGAATATTGGCAAGAATGAAAGTGCAAAATAAGCAAAATATGAGTAAATACAATAGACTTCCTTTTCCTATTGAGTTTTCTAAATTATGTTTGATATATAAAACAAAAAATATAGCATCATCATGTGGTTCTAAATGTATGTAAAAGAAATAGTTAAGATAATTATATTGTAACCACTAGAGGGTAAAGAAAGGTCAGGTTTTTATATTTCAGTTGAACGGGTAAAATGACAATACTAGCTGACTGTAAGTTGTGTATGTATTATTTAATAAAACAAGCAACCACCAAAGAAAGAGAAGACATAAAAAGTTATATACTCCAAACACTACAAATGTATCAAAAAATGGGATTCTAAAGAAGAATATTCAAACCAAAGAAAACCAAGAAAAAAAAAAAAGGAAATGATGAACTATGAGTACAGTAAAAGTAAACAAATAAATACAGAATTGAACTCTAAAATATACTGATAGAACTGAAAATAAATATTCACAGTAAAAATAGAAAAATTCACATAAAACAAACCTCAATAGAATTTGAAAAATATATATTTTATAACAGGCATTCCCTAACTACAATGGAATTAAACTGAAAACCAATAATAAAAAGATAAGAAAATCCCAAAACATTTAGAAACTGAATGACACACATCTAAATAATCCACAGAACAAAAATAAGTCTCAAAGGAAGTTTTAAAAAATACATTTAACTAAATGAAAAAAGAAAATACAGCATATCAAAATTTGTGAAACATAGCTAAAGCAGTGATGACAAAGAAATTAAATATATACATTAGAGAAAAGGAAAAGTCTCAAATCAATGATCTAAGCTTTCATCTAAAGAACTTAAAAAGAAATAAAAAGAAAAGCAAAATAACCCCAAAGCAAGTAGAGGAATAATAAAGACAATATCAGAAATCAATGAAATCAAAAACAGAAACAACAGAGAAAAATCAATGAAGCAAAGCTGATTGTTTGAAAAGACTCATAAAATTAGAAAACCTCTAGCAAGATTAACAAAGAAAAAAAAGAGAGGACGCAAATTACCAATATCAGAAATGAAACAGAGATAACACTACAGACTCTGCAGACATCAAATCTACATGAACAAATTTGACAATTTAGATAAAATGTATCATTTACTTGGAAAACATAAGTTACCAAAACTCATTTAACATGAAATACATAATTTGAATCATCTTTCAACTATAATGAATATTGAACCTATAATTTAAAAATTCCCCCAAACAGAAATCTCTAAGCCCAAATTCTTTCACTGGGGAATTTTACCAAACTTAAGAAGAATTGGCACCAATTCTACACAGTCTCTTTACTACAGTCTGTATGTTTGGGTTCCCCATCCCCAACATTCACTTTAGAATTCAAATGCCCAATATGGTGATGTAAGGAGGTTGGACCTTTGGAAGGTAATTAAGTCATGAGGGTGAGCCCTTAAATGGAATTAATGTTTGTTTGTTTTTGAAGATTTATTTATTCATTTGAGAGAGAGAGAGCAAGTGAGCAAACGGAGGTGAGGAGGTAGAGGCAGAGGGAGAGGAGGATAGAGAATCCTCAAGCAGACTCCCTGCTGAGCATGGACTTCCATGCAGGACTTGGTCTCAGGACCCTGGTATCATGACCGGAGCTGAAACCAAGAGTCGGCCACTTAACCAACTGTGCTACCCAGGCACCCTGGAATTAAAGTTCTTTAAAAAAAGAGATTCCACAGAGCTTCTTATCCTGTTCTGTTAAGTGAGATACATGGAGAAGCCTGCAAGCAAAAGAGGGCAATTCCCGAACCATCCTGGCACTCTGATCTCAGTTTTCCAACCTCCAGAACTGTGAGAAATAAATTTCTGTTGCTTATAAGCTGCATAGTCTATGGTATTTTGTTATCGTAGCCCAGATGCACTAGGACACTCCACCAGAAAATGAGTATACATTCCAATTCATTTCATAAAGCTGGTATTACCATGATACTCAGACAACAACAACAAAAAGACAATTACAGGCCAATGTCCATCCTGACTATAGAATAAAAATCTGTAACAAAATATAAGCAGAATTCAACAACATGTGAAAAAAATTTATATGGCTCCATGACCAACTGTGGTTTATTCCAGGGATGTAAGACTGGTTCTATATTTGAAAAGTCATTTAGTGTCATCCAGTATATTAAGAAACTAAAGAAGAAATATGGCATGATTGTATCAATTGATGCAGGAAAAGCATTTGACAAAGTTCAATATCCATTCATTAAAAAACTCTTTAAAAATAGGAAATAGAGGTGAAATTATTCAACTGGATAAAGTGCATCTACAAAAATCCTACAGCTATTATTATACTTAATAGTGAAGGATTGAATACTTTCCCCCATAAGATCAGGAACTAAGCAAGAATGTCTGCTCTTACTACTCTTATTCAACCAAATATATTCAGGACTTATATATTAAAAATGACAAAATTCTGATGAAAGAAATTAGGAATCTATATAAATTAAGAGGGATGCCTGGGTGGCTCAGTGGTTGAGCCTGCTTCTCTCTCTGCCTAGGTCTCTGCCTTCTCTTTAAAAAATAAATTAAGAAACATACCATGTTCATGAATTATAAGAATAGTAAAGATGTACATAGTAAAGATGCATATTCTCCCAAAATTGATATTTAGGTTTAATGGACCTAATGTGCCCAACAATAGAAGGCTTGCAGGCTACTTAGACATACACTGTGAGGGACAGTATTTGTTGAGATCATTTTAATTTTGAGTATGAAGTTCAGCTTTGCAAGATCAGAACTTTTAATTCTAGAGTATTAAAGATTCAGTAAAAGATTATTATTATATTTTTTAATGGCTAAGGAGTAGAAAGGTTTTTTGGTCTACTCTACAAATCACATGGCATTAATAATCAAGATGGCATGTTGGCAAGAAACCTGATCTGCAGGCTTATTTTGTTTGAGGATTAGAGTGCCTTCCATGGAGACCTGTATTCTTCTATTCGCCATTGTCCCTATTACCCTCTATTGTTTGACACTTACTTCTGCCTCACTTACTTACATACGTTACCTGTTCTTCTGTAGATATTAAAATTTGAGACCTTTGACTTACAATATTGTTGCAGCAAAACCAATTCAATCTCAAGGTCAAATAATTGCCCTTAGAAACAAACTTTTGTAGTCCATAAGTTGATTAGACAAGGATTTTTAAGATATGCCAATAAAACACACAAAAAAGTAGGTATTTAGGTCCATGAGAGAAGGTTTCAGGATTTGGAGTACTAGCTAGTCAGGGCTCCTTCTTTCCAAGGTAACATGAAAACCAAAATAATTTCAATACATTTTCTTAGAGAAGCTCAGCAAATAGGCTAAGAAAGACTATTGGGTTGTAAAAAAGAAATGTCTGAATATAAAAAAATGTTTATTTTTTTCCATGGCAGCACTGTATGCCATACCAGTAGCCAGAAAACATATTTATTAGGCTTGGTGATTTTTAAACTGATAATTCTTTGGCAGATTCTTATTATTCAATTCTCTCTCTTTTTTTTAAACCTCCACACCAATACTTCTATGTTTATATCAATTGCTCTGATAGTCTAAGTGATGCACAATGGATAAAGTTAGACACTGGTTACATTGAATCAATTGAAAGGTAACTTTGATCCTCCAATTCCATTTGAGACAGTGTCACATCTTCTAATACAAATGTGGGAGGCAAAATGGCATTTCAGTGGCATATTTACAAGGCATCCCTGAAACTGTGATATTTGCATATGGTAGATATCTTCAGTTTTAGCCTTTGAGTTTCATTTCATTTCAGATACTATATGTAACATTATTTGTTTAGCAGAGCAGAATAGTGGGAAGAGCAAGACCCTTGAAGTCAGATGGGTACTCATAACTATCATTTCCTACATTGTAATCTTAGGTAAGTTACATATCATCATTTATTCTTAATTTTCTCAACTATTAAAAGGAATATACAAATGCTGTCTTCAGTGGGATGTTATAAAAATTAAATAGATAATACATCCAAAAGTGCTTAGTATATAAAGATTGCAATGCAATTTTTTTAACCTTCAAAGAAATTCATTTTATAATATTGTCCCCAGATTAGAGAGTTGGAAGGATGCTGGTGAGAAATTTACTGGTGTTTTCATTTTTTTTTTCTTTTTTTATTTTTATTTTTATTTTTTTTTTACTGGTGTTTTCAAATGTTTAAATATAAACCTCTCACAAAGATAATAGTTTCCTAAAATATTTATAGTTTAATTGGGCATTATATTGTATACCATGAATTATGGCTTAAAACTTGCTTTTTCTGTATTCCAAATCATCATTTATATTTCTAAGGGAAAAATATATTCCAGATTTTAAATAATCAACTTGGAAAAAGAAATTTTATGTCACAGTCTACTCATCAATCAAGACTATTAGTGTTTAATTTTCATCCTCATATATCCTACCTAAGATTTTAAATTGCTTTGGAATAGGATTCTATTGGTGACTAATGAGGTGTTTTGCTCAGAGTAAGTGGTCAACAAATATTTTTAGGTTTATTTGATGTTTAGAAGTAAGAATTAAAGGAAACCAAGTGTGGCAGGCAGATTAAGTATAAAAACGAGCTCAATTTGTTCCCTCTCTGTATCTACAACTCTTATAACATGGCTTTGTAGCTTTTTTTTTTTAAGAATTAGAGTCTATTTCCCTACTCATGGAATCTGGGCTGGCCTTGTGATTTGCTTCGACCAATACGGAATGTGGCTAAAGTGACAATTGCCAGTTCTCAGTCTAGATTTTAATAGGCAATTTCTACTTCCGTATTTTCTTGGAACTCTGTCACCATCATCTCCAGCTAGGACCAGTCTGCTGGAGAATGAGAGGTCATGTAAGGAAAGTTCAGTTGTTTCAGCCAGGTTCATTCCACCCCAGCTTATGTCCAGCTGACCTCCAAATATGTGAAAGCCCTGCCTAGAGTTGCCTACTCTACTTACAGTTGATCACAGATACATGAGTAAGCCCAGCCAAGACCACAATAATTGTTCACCTGACCTTTAGACTCATGAACATTTCTAAATGCTGGTTGTTTGAAGCCACACGTTTGGGGTTAGCCTGTAGTACAGCAATAACTAATGAGTACACCAGCTAGATTAGATTCTAAGAAATGAATAGGAGCTACTTCGGGAAGTGCTGTGGCATGTTTTCAGTGGTGATCATAAAAGAAAAGAATTCAATGTTTCAGAAGGAAAGAAAAAGAAAAAAGCAGTAGATTACTTAATTTGAGGAAAGGGAACTATAACAAAACTTTAGGCATTCTTTTGGGAAAAAAATAAAAGGAAGAGATGCAGACACATACATGTACACACACACACACACACACACACACACACACACACACACATATTTTTGCCCAAATACCTATGGAGACCCTACTGACCTCTAAAAATACCAGTTACCTATTGGAAGCTAGAAGGCCAGGAGAGATAAAAGTCATGTATCTAAAGTTCAGACATTGGAATAAAATGCTTCCTGCTTTATTAATACTTCCTGCTAAATATCCAAGAGACTATTCTGGAGGAAAGCATCTTTTAAAAAGTAAGAAGACTGCCCTAGGAAAGCAATAAGGGAGCCAGGAAACATGGGAAGTCAAATGCAAACTTAACAGTAAACAGACCCCACCAAAAAAATGTAAAGGGCTTTCTGCAAGCAACAGCAAAGCCCAGAATATGCAGTTTTTTAAATAAATTGGAGGGAGCAAGCCAGCCAAAACCAGTGAGATGGACATAGTGCAAAAGGTTCATCGAGGAAATAAGAAAGGAGATAGTAGAAACACTCAATTAATTCTTGGCTTCAGTCATTTCTGAGGAAGGCTTTAGGGAGTTTCCTACTCTGAAATTGTCTTTTGACAGAGCTAGGTCAGAGGTTAGAGAAAAAATGATGCTAAAAGCACAAGGTGTGCTAAAATGAATTGAAAAACTGAAGGTTTGTATCTTGGCATCCTGGCACCCAACCAAGTTTGTTGAAAAACGTGGAGGAGACAAAGAGCTCTCCCCAACCAAAATGTGCAACTGTAACAGAGGATTCTTCTAAAAAAGGGATTTGATTTTATATCTGGAAAGTTGAGAGAAACTACATGCAAGAGGTGGGATCACGTGATATTTATGCAAAATATGATAGAATTATCTATTGAGACTTTTGTTCAGGCTGCTGTAGAAGCTGATTTAAGGGGTACTATGTCTTTGAGATTTCACAAGGAAAAAAAGCCAAGCTTTATGCTCTGAATTCTGAGTTTTTTTGCCCCCAAGGAGTTATTAACAGCTTTTGCAAGTCAGAAATGAAAGTTGAACTCAAACCATGATCCTCACCCAAACTTCTTTTTGGGGAGAATCTAGGCATATTTAGTATGAGTTAAACTGAATGGCTCATAGGAAGAAGGAGAGGAAAGCTGAAGGTAAAAAAGAGGGGGAAAATGTGGTCTGCCTGAGGTTGGTGAAAATCCCCACAGACTGAGAGAACCAAGAGGCCTTAGATAGTTTCCGTAAATGGCAGACAGAACTTGGAGCGAGAAGAGGAGAGGGGAACGGCTGCAAGGTACAGATGTAGGTCAGCTATTTAACCAAGAGGTGTTGAGAACAGTAGTGAAGATTTTAGTGATTAGATCTGGGGTTGGCAAACAGGACTGTTGGGGCAGACAACTCTGTCCTCACACAGTGTCATGCCTGAGTGATGGCAAGGGCAGGCTTGGCAGGAACATGGCTAATGAGAGGAGGGATAGTACTAATGGTAACTGCCACAGACTAGGAGCTTGGCTCATACCTGTTTTTCTTTTTTTTCTATTATTTTCTTTCTTTTTTTTTTTTTTTTGGCTCATACCTGTTTTTGGTGGTCCAATAATCAGTAAGATCAAACACCTCAACTCTTTTGAATGGGATTCATAATTTAGATCTGTAACATTTATTGGATATGAGTATTCTCAGAAAATGCTTAACTTACCACAGCTTATCAAAGTGAAATCACGAGGTAATATCTTTTTTAAAAATAGAAATCATCACTGATTAATCCATTTGAATTATTTGGAAAAATAGCCTGAGAAAAATCAGCAGATTTAATTTATGTAGCTGTTTAAAATACCATTGCCAAAACTCTATGACAAGAGCTATTTAAAATTTTTCTCTCTATTTTGAATTATGAAACATTTCATATGCTCTAAAAAGGTCAGAACATGAAATAACAGACACCCAAATACTGACCACCCAGATTTCATAGATGTTAACATTCTGTTGAATTTGTTTCACATCCTATTTTTAAAAATAAATTATTGTACATGGAGCTAAAGTCTCAACTCCTTCCTTCCCTCTCTCATTCCCTGGAGGGAATCCCTATTTTGAGGCTGCATATAATATTATTTTATATTTGATTATGTATAAATGCCTCCATAAAAATACACCATATTATTTTTGTATTATAAAATTTTTACTTAACTAGTATTACAAATAGATTTTTATATTAATTAATTTATAATATTTAATTTCTTTCATACCTGTGGATATGCTGCTAAATGCTGTGCAGTATCCTTGGCTTCTACCTGGTAAATGCCAGTAGCAACCCCCTCCACCCTGAGTGGTAACAGCCAAAAATGTCTCCAGACCTTGCCAAATGTCCCCTGTGGGACATAATTACCCCGAACTGAAAACCACAGATCTAGCACATTGCACTCTGTCCACCACTTTGCCAACTCTACTGAGCATTTTCCAGAATCTTGGAAGTGACTGTCTTCTCTAGGTCAGACTAACATTTTATTCTTTTAATTTCAAAGTGAGGCCAATATTGAAATCATTCAAGAAAGTCAAGGACTAGTCAAAGTGGTTTTCCTATTGTCCTCTTACTGTGTATTCAAAATAACATTACACATACAACTCAGATTTTATTATAGGAGGTTTTTTTTACTTTTTAAATTTTTTATTTTAATTCCAGAATAGTTAACGTACACTGTTATATTAGTTTCAGGTGTACCATATGGTGATTCGGTAATTCCATACATCATCCAATGATCATCACAAGTGCACTTCTTAATCCCCATCATCTTTTTAACTCCCCCCCCCCCAACCTACCTCCCCCCTGGTAACCATCAGTTTGTTCTCTATAGTTAAACATCTTTCTTTCTTTCTTTCTTTCTTTCTTTCTTTCTTTCTTTCTTTCTTTCTTTCTTTCTTTCTTTCTTTCTTCTTCCTTCCTTCCTTCCTTCCTTCCTTCCTTCCTTCCTTCCTTTCTTTCTTTCCTTCTCTTTCTTTCTTTCTTTCTTTCTTTCTTTCTTTCTTTCTTTCTTTCTCTCTCTCTCCCTGTCCTTCTCTATTTTTTCTTTGCTTGTTTGTTTTGTTTCTTAAGTTCCACATATGAATGGAATCATATTTGTCTTTCCTGACTGACTTATTTTGTTTAACAGTTTACTCTAGTTCCATCTATGTTGTTGTATATGGCAAGATTTCATTCTTTTATATGGTGCAATAATATTCCATTATATTCCATTATACATACACACACACACACCACATCTTTATTCATCCATCTAATCAAGGGATACTTCGGCTGTTTCTATAATTTGGCTATTATAAATAATTCTGCTATACACAGGAATGCATGTATCCCTTTGAATTACTGTTTTTGTATTTTTTGGGGGTAAATATCCAGTAGTGCAATTACTGGATCATAAGGTAGTTCCATTTTTAACTTTTTAAGGTATCTCCATACTGTTTCCCACAGTGATTACACCAGTTTGCATTCCCACCAATAGTGCATGAGGGTTCCTTTTGCTCCACATCCTCACCAGCACTTGTTGTTTCTTATATTTTTGATTTTAGCCATTCTGACAGGTTTGAGGTAATATCTCATTGTGGTTTTGATTTACATTTCCCTGATGATGAGTGATGTTGAGCATCTTTTCATGTGTCTGTTGGCCATCTGAAAGAATGTCTTCTTTGAAGAAATGTCTGTTCATGTTTTCTGCCCATTTTTCAGTTAGATTATTTGGGGAGTTTTGGCTTTTGAATTGCATCAGTTTTTTATATATTTTGGATACTAATCCTTTATTAGATATGTCATTTGCAAATATCTTCTCTAATTCAACAGGTTGCTTTTTAGTTTTGTTGATTGTTTCCTTCACTGTGCATAGCTTTTTATTTTGATGTAGCCACAATAATTTATTTTTGCTTTTATTTCCCTTGCCTCAGGAGACATATCTTGAAAAATATTGATACAGTCTATTACATAGATTTTAATACACAGCTTAAGTGATGATTATTTTTCACAAGCCTGCATATCAAGACATGCTCCATTTTGAAGATAGTAACAGAAACAACCCTATAGCTAGGTTTCTGCTCTATATGAATGAGGTGATCTGAATAGTATATACTATCTTCTGTCATAAAAGTAATTTGCCATGGTGTTTCAATTTCACACCTCCATTACATCATTTGAGGTGATTTTAATAGACAGTTTCCATGGCTTTTAATGGCATCACTCCTACAGGCTGGCAAAATTGTTGAACAAAGTCTGCTCAGTGTTTTCTTTTAATGTGAACACATGTTTCTAGACTTGTACCATTTTTTTTTCTCCAGAAATACAATTTTTTGAAGTTGAGACTTAGCTCTTAATCATTCACATGCTACATTATCTATCATTATTTCTGCTCACTTTCTTTTTTTTTTCCTGTATTCTTTGTAAACTGGAAACATTATTTGTCTTTATCAGCTGATTTTCTATTATGTTCCTTCTATTTTTTAACTCCTGACATGTTTGAGTAATGTTAATGATGCTCTAGTAGTTTCATTTCTTTTCAATATCTTAAATAATTTTTAATTATGTAAGTAGTATATTAGTCTATTTTTATAAACTAAAAATGTTGTAAACTATTTTTAGTTTACAAATATTTGCAGATTTTTCAGATATCTTTCTGTTCTGATTTCTAATTTGATTCCATTGTGTTTAGTGAACTATTTTGTATAACTTGAATTATTTTAAATTTATTAACACAAATTATGGTTTATATAGGTAAGTATCTTACTTGCACTTTAAAAGGATGAACATTCTGCTGTTGTTGGGTGGAGTTTACTATAAATGTCAAGAAGTGACTTGGTTGATAGTATTCATATAGATCTTCCTAAATTTCTATTTGTTGTCTCCATTATGGTGAAAGGAATACTGAAATCTTTGACTATAATTGGAGATTTACCTGGTTCTCATGAAGTCCTATCACTTTTGGCTTTATGTATGTCGAAGCTCTGTCATTAGGTCAATAGACTTCAATTATGTTTTCTTGATTGATTGTATAATTTATCATTATAAAATTGTCTTCTTTATCCCTGATAATATTTTTCGTTATGAAATCTGGTTTGTCTGATATTAACATAACTACTCCAGATTTGATTTAATTAATATTAGCATAATATATGTATATTTCCATCCTTTTACTTTTACCTATTTTTGTCTTTGTTTTAAAGTACATTTACTATAGGCAAAATACAACTGGATCTTGTCTTGCTATTTTTGTCCTGAAAATTTCTGCCTTTTAAATGGGGTATTTAGACCATTTACAATTAATGTGAGTACTAACATGTTTAAAGTTAACTATCTTATCTTGTTATTTGCTTTCTATTTGTTCCATTTGTTCTTTCTTCCAGGTTTCTTCATCTTCTGCCTTTTAAAAATTTATTAATATTTTTATCATAATTTTATATCTACTTTGTAGCTTATTAGCTAGAAATTTGCTATAACTCTTTGTCATTTATTTATTTATTTATTTTTCTCTTTGTCATTTATAATTATAACATACATCTTTAATTTATTACAGTATCCTTTAAGTGGTGTGGTACCACTTCTTATGTATAAAAGACTTATATTAGTAACTTCCATTTCCCCCTTCCTGACCTTCCCATGTTATTGTCATATATTTACTTTTACATGTTTTTGTATACTAAATATTATGAATCCTCGTTTGATTTTTGTGTAAATGGTTGATTATTTTATAAAGAGATTGACATAATAGGAAAAAAATACAGATTTACTCATGGAGTTTACATTTCCAGTGCTCTTAATTCCTTTGTATAGACCCGAATTTCTCCTTCTGTGTAAAGGACTTCCTTCCTTCCTTCCTTCCTTCCTTCCTTCCTTCCTTCCTCCCTTCCTTCCTTTCTTTATTTACATGAATCTTCATGTTGTCAAGTCTGAAAAACATCTTTATCTGACCTTTTGAAGGATTTTTTTGTTAAATATGGAATTCTAGGTTGACGTGTGTGTGGGTTTTTTTCATTACTTAATAAACATTGCTCCACTGTTATCTCATTTACATTGTTTCTGAAAAGAAACCTCATATCATTCTTGTCTTTGTTCCCTAATACTTGACTTAAAATTTCCTCTGGTTGCTTTTAAGATTTTTATCTTTACCACTAGCTTTGAGCAATGTGATATATTGTGCCTTGATATAGTTCATGTTTCTTATGCTTGGGATTTGTAGATATTCCTAGATCCATGAATTTATCATTTTTATCATATTTGGAAAACTTTGGCCATTATTTATTCAAATATTTTTTTCTGTCACTAACTCTCTCTTCTCCAGGGACAACAATACCATATATGTTAAACTGTGAAGCTTTCCCACAGCTCACAGATGTACCATTCTCACTCTCTTTTTTTTTCCCTCTGTGATATTTTTTTGATAGTTTCTATTGTATATCTCCAGGTTCATTGATCCTTTCCCGCATATTTTTAAAAATCACAAATTGTAGTTTTCATTTATAAAACTTACTTCTCTTCGAGTATTTAAAAATATTTTCATGTTTCTACTTACGGTTTTTGAATATATGGAATACAGTTATAATTACTGTTTTAATTTCTTTGTTAATTCTAATACCTGTGTCAGTTCTGTGTTGAATTTGAGTAATTGATATTCCTCTTCATTGTGGGTTATATTTTCCTGCTTCCTTGAATTTCTGATTAAAGGCTAGATCTTGTGAATTTTACAACTTGAGGTGTGGGATATTTTTGTATTCTCATAGATATTTCTGGCTTTTGTTCTGCAGTGTGGTTAAGTTCTTTGAAACAGCTTCAGCCTTTTGAATTTTGCTTTTAAGATTTGTCAGAGGGAATCAAAGTAGTGGTCAATCTGGGGCTGATAATTCCCAACTATTGAGACAAGATGCTCATGTGTACTCTGCCCAATGCCCCATTAATCTTGAGATTCTGGCTGGCGAGAATAGGCACTATTTCAGTCCTATATGAGTGCTGGGCACAATTATTGCTAATCTTTTGTGCGATCCTACTGCCAAACTGGGAGTTTTCTCATGTGCTTACACTTACCAGTGCTTAGCTGAATACTGGAGGGGAAGTATCTTAAATGTCTAGAGTAGTCATTGTGCAGCTCTCTCCTCTCCAGTACTCTGTCCTGCAGACTCCTATCTCAAAGTCTCCCTAGACTCTCAGCTCTATCTCCTCAATAGTGCACCAGAATCAACTTGCCATCTTCTGCTGTGTCCTGGAAACTTTCCAAGGCAGTGATGTGAGACAATGATAGTGTTCATTTCACTTGTTCCTTTTTTTCTCAGGGGTTATTATCATTCATTGCTGATGTACAGTATCTTGGAACTACTGTTTCATATATTTTGGTCATTTTTTGGTTGTTTAGGATGCAAGGTAAATCCATTTGCTAAAATGCCATCTTGGACAGAACTAGAAGTTCCATCAATTCATTTTTAACTTAATTATAAAACATTCATAGTATACATGGTAGCATTAAAACCCTCTCATTCAAAAAATAAAAAATTAAAAATTAAACCCTCTCATTCCAGTTACCCTTCTCACAGTATCGCCTGTCAGGAATTCGGAATGTATCTTTCTACTTCCATTTCTATGTATTTATGTACATTTACAGATTTTTAAAAATTAAGTTTTCAATCTGGATGTATCTTTTCAGTGTCATTTTGTTTTCAAAAAGTCTGTGGCTATATTTATGTTTATATCTTCTATCTAAATATTATACAAAACTTTTCAGTTCCATGATAAATCAAGGTAAATGTTTTTATAGTGTATTTATTCATGTGTATATATGTATGTGTGTATATATATATATCCTGCTGGTCCCTGGGTGACGACTGTTGTCTCTGGGCTCGTGGGCTTCCTCCTGGGATGTCCTGCTGGTCCCTGGGTGACGACTGTTGTCTCTGGGCTGGTGGGCTTCCTCCTGGGATGTCCTGCTGGTCCTTGGGTGACGACTGTTGTCTCTGGGCTGGTGGGCTTCCACCTGGGATGAGGGGTCCCCACATGTGTATATATGTGTATATATCATGTATATATATACATATATGTGTATATATATATATACGATATATATAAAGGTCAGATATATATATTTCAATGTATCTATACTATCTATAAATAAATAAGTAGGTACAATGAATATCCAGGATCTATTCTATATTTGCAAAGACAGACACCTTTATCAATATCTCTAGATATCTCTAGATAGATGGATAGATAGATAGATACATACATACATACATACATATATAGATTCTGAACATTTATCGCTTAATCATTCCTAATTACCTTAATATTTTCCAATTGCAAGTAAGATCCTTTTATCCCACAAAATTCTACATCTAGGAAGCAGACTGAGAAAGCTAATCAGTCTCAAGGTAGAGCTTTGGTAATCTCTCCTCATATGGCCAAAGAGGATAATAAAAAGAAGGACATCCCTGAGGGGCCTCAAAAGTCAAGAACTTGGAAACTATTTCAGAGAACAGAATAATCAAGTGCTAATGAAAGAGCATTTTCTACCTTCAGAATAGAGTATCCTTGTAATAACCTAGAGGAATTTCAGAATTGCTTTGGACCAGGGTCTATAGAATCTCTTCCTCTCTTTTCTAAATTGGAATGTTTATTTGGATAACCTGATCCTTTTGGCAGTTTCATTTCAAGAAAATGAAGGACAGATAATTGCCATTTTTGTTCATGGATTTCCAAACCAAGAAAAGATACATATAGAATTTTATCCCAAAGTGGTGATTGGATATGTCTTAGGAAGGAGGCAAGTATAATACAGTAATTGGATAGGACTTTGGATGGGGACAAGTATAACTTTCTGATAGAAAAGTCAACTGAGATGCCTGGGTGGCTCAGTGGTTGAGTATCTGCCTTCGGCTCAGGACATGATCCTGAGTTCCGGGACTAAGTCCCTGCATCAGGCTCCCTGCAAGGAGCCTGCCTCTCCCTCTGCCTATGTCTTTGCCTCTCTCTGTGTGTCTCTTATGAATAAATAAATAAAATCTTTTAAAAAAAAAGAAAAAAAACATCGGGGTGCAGGTGTCCTGACGTTTCATTGCATCTGAATCTTTGGGGTAAATCCCCAACAGTGCAATTGCTGGGTCGTAGGGCAGGTCTATTTTTAACTCTTTGAGGAACCTCCACACAGTTTTCCAGAGTGGCTGCACCAGTTCACATTCCCACCAACAGTGTAAGAGGGTTCCCTTTTCTCCGCATCCTCTCCAACATTTGTTGTTTCCTGCCTTGTTAATTTTCCCCATTGTCACTGGTGTGAGGTGGTATCTCATTGTGGTTTTGATTTGTATTTCCCTGATGGCAAGTGATGCAGAGCATTTTCTCATGTGCATGTTGGCCATGTCCATGTCTTCCTCTGTGAGATTTCTCTTCATGTCTTTTGCCCATTTCATGATTGGATTGTTTGTTTCTTTGGTGTTGAGTTTAATAAGTTCTTTATACATTTTGGAAACTAGCCCTTTATCTGATATGTCATTTGCAAATATCTTCTCCCATTCTGTAGGTTGTCTTTTAGTTTTGTTGACTGTATCCTTTGCTGTGCAAAAGCTTCTTATCTTGATGAAGGAGCCTCGGTGTCCATCGAAAGATGAATGGATAAAGAAGATGTGGTCTATGTATACAATGGAATATTACTCAGCAATTAGAAACGACAAATACCCACCATTTGCTTCAACGTGGATGGAACTGGAGGGTATTATGCTGAGTGAAATAAGTCAATCGGAGAAGGACAAACAGTGTATGTTCTCATTCATTTGGGGAATATAAATAATAGTGATAGGGAATATAAAGGAAGGGAAAAGAAATGTTGGGAAATATCAGGAAGGGAGACAGAACATAAAGACTCCTAACCCTGGGAAACGAACTAGGGGTGGTGGAAGGGGAGGAGGGCAGGTGTTGGAGGGGAATGGGTGACGGGCCCTGAGGTGGACACTTGGCGGGATGAGCACTGGGTGTTTTTCTGTATGTTGGTAAATTGAACACCAATAAAAATTAATTAAAAAAAAAAAAAGAAAAAAAAAGAAAAAAAAGTCAACCATGTATTTGTAATTAGAAAGGTTTATTATGATAGTTGTTAGGGAAATTTGTGACAAATATCAATTTCCTCATTTTGAGCACAAAGTAGGACTGTTCTAAACTAACTTGCTCTGAGGCCTGGCTCAGTGACTTGCTTTAGTAAGCGCAATGTGAGTGAAAGTGTTGCATGTCACTTCTGGATGAAAGCTTTAAGAGTCAATGTTTAGTTTTCCATGCTCCTTTTTCCTGGTTTTGCAGTTAAGGAAGCCAGAGGAGAAAAGGAAGTTCTATCAGCCTAAGCCATGCAAGGCACAAAGATAAGCAGAATTTTCAAGCTGACCTGGGTTAGATAAGTAGTATGAACAAAAACTACATTTATTAGTTGTATGCCACTGGTATTTGATGATTGTTTTTTACTTCACATAATCTAGCTTCTAAATATGATATATGGGTTTTTCCTGTATCTTGATGCTTGTCGTTAACAATTTACAGAAACATCCTTATCTTCTGTGTCTTCCGGGGCCTCCTTTCTATTCATGGCTCAAATTCCCCATGTCTTCGAGTTTTTGTTTCTTCCTCTTCTTTAACTGAATAAAGATCTATAGATCTGGGTTTTGCCCACAGACACTATTTATGGATTGTCTCAGTATCCTCCATTCTCTACACCTAGGTAAGGAGAATCAATCTGCTATCATGAGATCAAGAAATGTGTCCACTGTTTGTATTAATCATGTATCTTCTTAGGATGTGTGTCTTTATTTTTGAGGTGAGGGTCTATTTCTACTGCCCAATTTTCTCACTATGATGCTCAAACACTTTTGCTTTTTAAAGTCTGAAGCCCGTATGTGGTTCTTTTATTGACACCAAACAAATAACCCACTATACATGCAATACTGCTCCCAGGTATTTTGCTGGCCTCATGCCTACCTATGTGATTTGTAGGTTGGTTTCCTACAATACATATTAAAGCAACATGGGTTCTTGCAGGTTAGTAAGACTGAATAAAATAACAAAGTTCTATAATGTGCATGACACAATGCCCATTTCACTGGTTCAATTTGTTATTCTTTTTCAAGGTCTATTACATTCGAAATTTCTACAGTTCAGTTTGTTTTCCCTGTTTCCTATTGGTAAAGTTATTTTATTAAATTTTCTTGGATTCTTTTCCTTTTTGTTACAAGAGTAACCTGGGTTATTCTTGGAGTAAAATAATTAAAGAGTTAAATGCTATACTTCAGTCATTTTCAATCAATCCTCTTGTTGCCTTAATAGCTAACTGAATATAATAGCTCTCAAGATATTATTCTAGAAAAAAATGCCTGTACATATGAATGCACCTGATTTTCATACCAATATTCTGAGGTCCAGAATGAATAGAGCAGGTAACTGCCTCCATTGAGAATTAAGCCTTAACAAGATTTATTCCTGTCTGGGTTCGTTACACATTGTACAAGGACATCCAAGGAAATGTCAAATGAGATCTTTTAGTTTTCATTGGGATAAAATTAGACTAGGTCTGATGAGCCAGAAGTACGACTGAGGGCCGTGGGCACAAGCACATTATGTGGCTGTGCCCACAGACTGATCCACAGAGTATTTCTCCTGGGATTCTGAAACCAGCTGCCAAATTTACCACTCAGTTCCTGTGCTGTGTTCCATGTGACTTTCTGCTTATCCTGGCTTTGCTTCTAGTTCTTTTGCACTCAGCTGGCTATCTTGGCGCCCCTCCCCCCAGCTTCCCCAATAATCTGCTTCTCTGGCTCCCACTCATAGCCCCTCTATTGGAATACAACCTTAATTTGACACTGTCCTGAACTTGGTCACTGGTTTCCTCCCTGAGAGAGAAAGGCCTTTTTCCCAGGCAACAGCAGCCAGAATCTTAACCCAGCTAACTCCATTTGGCTGGATATTATTAATTGCGGGAGACTCACCCTCTTCCTTTCTCTCTTTTTCTCTCCCTTTCCCTCTGTCTTCCCTCCCTAACCTTCAGTAGTTATGATATTCATTTCCATTCCTACTCAAATTAACTCTTTGAAGAGTAGCCACTTAAGAGGGAAGAGTCTACCATTTGATGTACTATTACTCTTCTAAAGTTTAGTTTGTGTTTGGATAACATCATTTCCATAAGACTTTTCTTGGTCAAACCTTGAAAAACATGATAGTTCATTTATCATTCACTTCTAACCATTCTCACCCACTTCACATACTTACCCAGGCCAGCTTTGACACTGTCACCATTAAGTTATTATATTCACATTTTTAGCTCAGGGTTTCTCAACCTTGGCACTAATGACATTTTGGGTTGGACAATTCTTTGTTGTAAGGGACTATCCTGTGCACTATAAAATATTTAGCAGCATTCTTGCCCTCTGCCAACTACATATGGATGACACTCCTGCCTCCCTAGTCTTCACAACTAAAAATGTCTCCAGACGTTGCCAAGTATCTCAGAAGAGGTGGATGGAGGGCAAATTTATTTCCAGTTAAAAACTGTAGCTGATGAACTCTATTTGATATACTTAGAGAAAATTTTTAGATGGCCATGAATTGACTACAAGAGGCTTCTCCAATCCTTAAATGGCTTTTTTTTTTTTTTTTCCTGAGGGCCATATAGGAAACTTTCAATTACCAAGTTGGATACAGGATTTTTCTACATATGCCTAAATGGACAGATAGAGATTTAAATGCTTTTACACACATCTGCAAGGACCAATCCCACAAGTTAACCTCTACTCTTGAGCAATTGTTGACCTAACAGTCTATCCTCTCCGGCTTCTCCAGCACTCTCTGCCACACTTTGAATTAGAGAGTTCTATTTGACTATAGGAAAGTGGTTGCAGTCATAAAGTAAATTCTACCACATGTTTTCTTTATAATAAAAAATAGATACTTGTCTATTTTTAAAGCAACTTTTCAGACAAATTGATTGTGAACACATGTCAAAATTTTATTTCAAACTTGCTGCAAGAGAGTAGACATTTCTCTTTGGATGGATTTTATGGGAAACTAAAAGTGGACAGAAAATATTGTTAGCTAGGTATAAGAAAGAAATGTCTAGTTAAAAGTCATTTGGCTTACTAAGAGAATGATGATGATTAGCTGGGTGAGGAAAATTTAACTTCTAAGAAAAAACTTAAACTCATCAAAATCAGAAATGCTAAATATATTCCAGAAAAGTCTATTAATAACATTGTAAAACAAAGATCTTTTAACATATTTTCTAAGGTTTGAAAGGATGTTTTTTCTTCACACTTAACCAACTTTTAAGGAACAAGTGTATGCCAAGGGTAGGAGAGAGATGAAATATTGACACATAGTTGCTGGAAGCATATTTCTGGAAGGTAAAATTCCTGAACTCCCTTACTTATCCATAGGTGTACCTCTTTCCCTGCTAAAGTATTTCTTTAGACCTCCATTATGTGATTATCCACTCACTTTTTAAACATCTACATCTACAGAATTTAAGTTTGCTCTGGGATTTTTCCTTCCCCTTCATCAAAACGCTCTTTAGGCCCGAGTAGTTGATGGTAAGTTTCTAGGTCCTACAGCAGGAGAATCTATCTGGGGCTTTGGTACATAACAGTGCAGTTTCTCATGAGGCATTCCCACTGGCATGGAAGTAAATAACCCATTGAGTCTACTCAGTGTAGACCTTTTTTTTTCTCTCAGAAACACAGAATATACACACATGTATGCACATGCTCCTTGAAGAACAAACGTCAGTTCTTAGAGGCCATACCATTTTTTCTCCCTGCTTTATTATCAACAAGATAAGTACACTCTGCATTACAGTGCCTTTTCATTTCCACTTCCTTTCATTCAGATTTTACTCTCTCAGACCTACTAGAAATAAGAATTAGACATACTACTGAGTGATATCTTCTTCTCATAACTACCCAAAGACTGCTAACGCTTGGATATTATCACTCCCATGGCTTAGTTGAGTTCTTATGCAAGGCAATGATTGTGATAAAGGGTTGAACATTAAGGCCCGATGTTATGTTCTGCCTCAACATCTGGGAGAAATCAGAGAGCCTTAAAGAGCCTAGCTGCAAGTTCTCTTCCCCAATTCACTCCCATAGCTGAGGTCTCCTTGCCAAGAAACATTCTTTATTAAAAGGATCACATATGATTCCTGCTTATCCCTGAGATGTGTTTTAGTTCCTTGCCAGTCCACAGGATTATCCAAACATGTCAGTCATACCCTCCCATGGGAACCAGAGGGCACCTTAAACTCATGATCCTGAAAACAAAGCCTCCTCCCAAAGCCCTCTTTTTCATGCCAGCGTGCAACTCCTGTATGGTCCTGCATGGTGTGCTGTACCCTCCCTCCTTGTGCTATGGGTATATATAACTAATAAATGGCTGTTTATCTCATGTGTTCAGTGCCAGATGTTGTGTGTTCAGCCATTGCCATAATCCTAGAGTAGGAATCCAACCCTCAATAGGAGGCCATCAAACAATGGTGACCCTTATCTTTGCATTAATGATAGTGAGAGAAGGGGGCTTTTATTCCAAGAGCATTTAAAAAATTCAGTGCAGTATGCACAGTAAAATGTATGGATATTAAGTACAGAGCCCAATGAATTTTTGTATGAACTTTCTGGTATTAAAGTTTATTTTTTAAACACTTTAATCATATTTATTATGGTTACTTTTTTATAGCAAATGTTTAATTATATTTATCCCCCTATGTATATATCTCCTAGTTTTATTTTGATTCTTTAATTCCATTTTTTTTTTTAAGTAAACTCTCTGCCTGACACAGGACTCAAACTCATGACCCTGAGATCAAAAGTCTCATGCTCTACTGACTGAGTCAGCCAAGTGCCCCATCATTTCTTTCTTTTAAATTCTATTGTTTTCTTTCTGAAGCACATTCTTTAGTAGTTCTTTCATCGACTGCTTACATAACCCAAACTTTCTTATTATGCTTTCTGAAAAAGGTTTTATTTTGTTTGGATTTTTGAATGACATTGTAGCTAGTTATAGAATTTTAGGCTTTAATTTAGGCTTTTAGTATTTAAAAGATACTCCATTGTATCTGGCATCTACTGCTGTTGTTGATAAATCTCTTATCAATCTACATAGTGTTACTTTGTAGGTAATCATTCTTTTTGTAGATGATATTAAATTTTCTCTTTTTCTTTTCTTTTATGTTCTGTACTACAAAATGCAGGTGCATAAATTACGAACGTATGTATGTTTCTATTTAGTGGTTTATTTTTTATTGAGCTATGGCATATTCAGCCAATTGTACATTCCAAGTGGAAAGTTCAGTGAAATTTTCAGTCCATATATACGCCTTTCTAACAACTCCCTCAATTAAGACGTAAAACATTTCCCTTACCTTAAGAAGTTCACTCACACAGCTTTCGTGTCATTATCATCTAAAGGTCACCAGTAGTCTGATTTCTAGCATCATAGCCTTAGTGTTGCAAGGTTTTAAACTTTACACAGATGGAATCATACAATGTGCATACTCACTCATAATATACTATTCTTAACATTTGAAAAATTATTCTTAGATTTTTTTTTAGTTTTGTGATGCATATATTTACAACTACTGATTATAGGTGAGAAATAATTTTAAAATGTACAGTAATATATCTTTTAATTTAAAACAGGTGTTGAGAAATTTTGTCTGTGAAGGATAGATAATATTTTAGGCTTTGTGGCACATAGTTTCTGTTTCATATTCTCCTATCTCTCTTTTTAATAGTCATTTTAAAGATGTAAATACTACTCTCAGCTCAAGAGCTGTGTGCTATATAGGCTGTGCCTATATTTTGCCAATCCCTGGTTTAAATTATTTTTTTTTCCACAAAGGATTATCATCTGCTTTCTCTTTCTCTAATCCAATTAAAATTTGTTCTATTATCATCCCAAATACAAATTTATGAAGAGTAAATAAAATGTGTACTCTTATTTCACAAATTTAACTCACAGAAAATTTTCTAAGCTAATCCAGCATGAAAAAGGTCCCTAACTTCTAAAAAATTAAAGTCTTTTCTAATAAGATTTGTGAAATAGGATGTGGTCAGAAAGCAGTAAAGAATAGATTCAAATTCCCATAAATCATTGGAACAGATTTAAGAGGAATTAGAGTGTTTAATACATTAATTCTGTCAATTAGTCCCTCCCCTTCTTATTTTATCAGTCTTTTTGAATGATCCTCTACATTGCCTTGGCCTCTGATTTAAAGAAATCTTTATGTCTTCCAGTAGTCATACTGGCAGGGAGGCTTCTCCAAAACTTGAGCAAGAAGCCTATTTAAACTAGTTACGTCTGTGAAAAACACTGGTCAGCACAGGTAGCCAGATAGTGCTTTCCCACCATGGCTACCAGTGTTCAGGGAGTAGCCTGCTCTATCAGTACATACCATCTATCTTGCTCTAGTGTTTAATCTTATCTCTCTGAGATTAGGCCAGCCAATGTGCTAATTGTGACCTTATGTAATGACTTTAGTAACCCAGGAAAATATAAAGTTTCCTAATAAAAGATGATTCAGGCTTTCTCAGCCAGGCCAAGGGGTTTTATTATTCTGGAATAATCTGTATCTTTGGAAAACTCTAAATCATATTTAAGAGACACATTTATGTGTAGGGTAAGCATTGCTGGAACCCTTTGCAATAAGCTAATAGAATTGAATCACAGTAATAATCTAGTTTTTCAGGGAACTTTTTTCCTTCCTTTTCTCTCTTTTTTTTTCCCCAGCTCTGTTTCATAATTAAAAGATCCTTGGGTTTGATTGCCAGTGGGAGGCTGTGCCAGCCACTCTTTTGGCGAGCCTGGTTTTCCAGAAACGCACATGTCTTGTTTTGCATGCACTGGTTCAGGAATCAGATAATCATGTGCTGAAGAGTGATGCCTGTCATTTAAACTACAAGTACAAGATCCAGCCTGCCAAAGGACCATTAAAATGAATATATGAGAGAGAGAGAATGTTGGGAATTCTATTGAGAGCCCTGATCAACAGCTAAATTTTAATGAACTGAACTCAAGTTATAGTTTGATAGTATCACATCTGGAAATCTGCTTATAAACTTTAAGATCTACAAAATAGCCAGAACCCCCTGAACTTTAGCTGAGCTCAATTAGAACAAAAAAGTTTCTCTCCCGCCTGGAACTTATCTTTTCTTCATGATTATGCTTTTTTAAACATAAAGACTTCTGTATTGTTTGAGGTTAAATATTTTTTCATCTCTGCTATTTCTTGGTCCACAGGGAGAGAGAGAGAGGATGTTAGATATGAAACAAAGATAACACATCTTTAAGCTTCTTTTTGAATACCATCTTGCAACATGGCTGATTACATAAATTTGAAACAAATATCATCCTAGAGCATTTTGTAGAGCAGATCCTGTTTGTACACTTAGAAGCAAATATGTAAAAATATGTGCCGATGCAAGCTACATGGTTTCTTTTCACTCTGTGCATGTTTTGTCCTTTTCATAATGTGTATGTTTTGTTTTACAAATAAAACATATGAAGATGCTATTCAACAATTGAAGTAGAAAGCGTATTTTTCCCTTTTGAGATGACTAGGTCTCCAGGTGGGAAAATAGTGAAATGTTAGCTGTGGCTTTCAAAGGATCTATTGTAGGCTCTAAAGACATCAAGTTTGATCATCCATATTGAAAGAGTCACAAAATCATCATTTAATTACCCTAAAGACATATAGCTTCTCAGCCTTAGGAAAATTAAACACTTTTCTATCTGCATTCTTTCCTTTCATGTGCAAAACACGTCTGATAAAAGAAAAAAGAAAAAAAATGAACTTGCTGAAAAATAAAATACTTAAGGCCAAGAAATGGGAGGGGTTGGGGAGAAAAATCCAAAACGATCTCTTCCACTGATAATGTACATCTACATTTAACTTAAAAACCAGAACTTCCACATCTTGAGTATACCCCCTGAAGAGCACGTTCTCTCCAATACTGGATTTTCTTTCTAACGTACAACAGGAAAAGTGAAACAGACTCTGCACGGGCCCAGTGATTCATTTAATTAATCCTGCTTGTAACAAATTTCCTGGTTCTATGCTATTCCTAGGGCCTGTGCTGAAAAGAAAGCACAACAACAGAAATGCCACAATCACTGAGTATTCATGTTTTTTATTTCTCCATCCAAACTCACTCTGGCAACTTCGCTTTGAGAAGAAAAGTCTGATGAGTAGAGAATAAGATTAGACAGCCTCACAATGAAATCACATTTTCACGTGTTTCTGTGACCTGCAAAATACTTCAATGCAAATATGAAATGACTATAAACACATGAACCCCATTAAAATGAAACTTAATTGCACTCTATATCCTTATGATTAATCACCTTCATAATGGTAGCTATTCTGTTTCAGGTTTTTCTGAGAGACCCTTTATGTATATTTTTTCATTTAATCCTCACGCAACTCTAGAAGGTGAGTATTATGATTTTCACTTTGTAAATGTGAGCCTATGCTCAGGAAGGTCAAGTGACTTGTCCAAAGCCCCACTGCTGGTCATTGGCAGAGCTCCCACTACTGTTGGAATTCTATAAGCAAGAAATTAAGTCTCACAAGGCTACCTAACTAATCGTTTTAGCAGAAGAACTGAAAATATCATCCTGGTCCTTTGAGTTTCTGTCCAGGGTCCCTTCTAATATTTCTTACCTTTTCTATTCACCTTTCTTCTGCAACCTATGGATTACGTGGTCCCTTCAGTGAACTGGAGGCATAAGGTAACATTTCTGAGGTCTGAAGCCTTAACTCATAAATCTTTCAGTAACCCAGAAATTATTAGTTATGAACTAAAATGTAGATACTTCTTAAAGTTCATCAGAAGTGTTCTTCACCTGAATAATCTTTTGTCCAGTGCCTAATCTATAGGAGTCTGCACCCTTTTCTTTCTAATTTAATGAATAACACTGATTTTTAAGTGGAAAAAGGTATTTTTTCCCTCCATTTGGACAATGATATCCTATAGTTAAACTCAGCAAATTATTTCTACCACTGCAACCTCTGTACAATATGGAGCCTAATTAAATCCACGCAGTCAAAAGGCTCAAAGCTGGGCTCCCTCCACCATGCCCAAACCCACCTCTGGAATACAGAACACATATCATGTCCAGAGGACAACAACCAGGAAAAAAAGACATGCTTCCCATCTCCAAACAGGAAGCCTAAAACCCCTGCTCGTGGGAAACCTATCAGTCATACACTCTGAAGAAATCACAAGCTTTCCATTGCAAACTCAACTCCAAGGACTGAAATGCTTGATTTTCAGTTTTTAGTCATACTTCTTTTTAATTTTTTATTTACTTACTTATTTTAGTTTTGGTCATACTTTAGCATTCTTTTGCTAAATATTAATGTCATATTAAAGATGATCACTTTTATATATACACCCATTGCTAGTGAAATTGTGTAGAAACATAGCTGTGTATTTTAACATCTGTTCTTCTGACACAGATTCCAGGATCCCAACATGCCTGCGAGGACATCTTGGTTTTGAAAAGTATAGTGTAGCAAACTTCAGACAACCAACCCAGGAATTCAGGGCTTGGGATTTAGTTTCCCTCAAAGGTTCCACTTCAAGTAATTCGTTCCAAAATTAGCAATGCTAAGCACTCCCATGCAGCAGACCCCAAATTAAGAACAGACCAAGTTTTAGCCAAAGAGTGGAGAAAGAATAGGACTAATAATTAGGGCAGATGGAAGAGCGTATTTTGTGAGAAGAGCCAGGTCAAGAGTGACCTCTGTCACTAGTAGCCACCATTGAGGGCCCATTATTGGGATGTGCTGGGCTTATTGTAACCACTAATCAGAGGAGAGGGTTACTGACCCATCTCTCTTCCTCTTTCTCTTCTCGACTGAGCTGGAATTTCTTTCACACCTGCACTTTCTTATTAAGGTTTCTGGAGTTTTCACTGAGACTTCAAACATCTCTAAGAACTTTGAGGGATTTGGTGACAAAATGTAAGCTGATTACCAAAATTGTAAAAAACAACACCACAAATCATACTTTTCTCATATTATTTTACCACTGTTTTTTTTTTTAAGATTTTATTTATTTATTCATGAGAGACACAAAGAGAGAGGCAGAGACACAGGCAGAGGGAGAAGCAGGCTCCATGCAAGTATCTCAATGCAGGACACGATCCCGGGATCCCAGGATCCCAGGATCATGCCCTGAGCCAAAGGCAAATGCTTAACCGCTGAGCCACCCAAGTGTCCCTTACCACTGTGTTTTTATATTTAATTAACTTTCTCCTGAAAAATGAACTTTGGAGTAAATTAACCCATTTGTGCCAAATTTATAGTACCCCTGGAAGGAACTGAGATCTCCATCTGTATTTATGATTTTTTTAAAGATTTTATTTATTTATTTATGAGAGACACAGAGAGAGAGAGAGAGAGGCAGAGACATAGGCTGAGGGAGAAGCAGGTTCCCTGCAGGGAGCCTGATGCAGGACTGGATCTCAGGATCCTGGGATCGTGACCTGAGCCAAAGACAGACACTCAACCACTGAGCCACCAGACATCCCTATATTGGTGATTTAGTCAAGATTTCTTTACAGCAGTGACTACCCTGAATGAAGTTACACCTCTTGTTTGTTCTAATTATATTGACATACTTGTAGAAAGCCTTCATAATTCACATAGTTTTATCTTTCACTTCATTATCACCATTTTCCAGGTGAAAAAACTTAAGATCAGAGAAGCACAACTATATAACTAAGAAGTAATAAAACTTGAAAGCAGATTTTATCTGATTTTAAATCCATTGCTCTTTCTGTGTACATGGCTTTGGGATACAGTGTGAAAATTGATTATATTAATTCCATCATGCTTGTAAAAATTCAAAATTCAAACTTGTTCTTATTTACTCAGTCCATGGTCAGGGCTAGTCTCCTACATAAAGAAGCAATTAGTCTGAGAGTAAATTTCTAAACAGAAACTTAATCAATTTGCTGTACTTCCTTATTATTGACATTGCCTGACTTCTTAACCCTATCCATCTGCCAAGATGTAATCAATCACAAATGGAATATTCTTAAGTTACCCTAACAAAAGGTGAAAAGACAAGATACTTGTAGGAATGAATTAAATGTTACCTTGTCAGATCCACTTCCTAAAGTGAGTGAACAGAGAAGACTTTAATAACTTCAAAATAGAGCATAGCAACTATGTTATCTGCGTTTGAGGAAACCTCAGAAGCATGATTCCAAAAATAGGTTGAATATTTATTTAGTAAATGAAAGAGACACATATATTATCTAGTATATTACAACCTTCTATTAAGTACTGTAGAAACAAAATCAATGATGAAATATGGCCTAGAAATTAAAAAGCTAACAATGGGGATCGCTGAGTGGCTCAGTGGTTTAGCGCTACCTTTGGCCCAGGGTGTTATCCTGGAGTCCCAGGATCGAGTCCCGCATCACGGTTCCCTGCATGGAGCCTGCTTCTCCCTCTGCCTGTGTCTCTGCCTGTCTCTCTCTCTCTGTGTCTCTCAGGAATAAATAAAATCTTAAAAAAAAAAAAAGCTAATGATAAAGTTGATGAAATATGTGTGTGTGTGAGAGAGAGAGAGAGAGATAAAAAGAGAATGAGAATGTGTATGTGTGTGTGTAAAGTCTAAGGAATATATAAATCATGTGCCCCCATAACATTATAAGCAATAATTTCAGGTATTATAAAAGTACAGTGATATATGACTTAAGTTTTCTGACAGAATTTAAATAATCTGTACAACGTACTTGGTTTATTTCATTTTAGTTTGCTTAATTGAATTATTATATATGAATTAGTAATGCTGTTTATTATTCTAGCTCTCTCATCTATATGGCCAGCCGCCTACTGGACAGATCTATTCTGCTACCACCTAGGAAATTCAAACTCAGTGTGTATAAAACTGAGCTGGTAAAGTTACCCCCCCCCGAAGCTAACCCTTTATATCTTCTGTTCCCTTTATCACAGAATGACACCACAATCTATTTAATTGGTCAAGGTATTGCCCTAGTTAATAGTCTGATTTATTGAAGATTTTTAACAACCAAATAATATTTTTATTTTCCACCCAAGCTCCTGGCATTACGAGACTCCGCTAAATGCCCATCCTGATAACCTAGTCAATACCATATACTTGCATGATTCCTTGCTTTTTCATATTCTGGGGTGTTCCTCCAGTTGAGAAAACTTGCCTAATTCCATGGTCATAATCCAGACATTGTCATTACCTGAAATGGCTTCACCCTGAAAATCATTAACTCAACATGCTGTTGTCCCATCCTTGAATCTCTATACTGCAAAATTTTATCTCTTGGTGCCTCCAATTCATCAACACAATCATCTCCCTTCTATCTATCTGCCCTCTCCTCTCCTCATTTCCTATATTATTGAGCTCACTTCACATGAAATGTCTGTAAAATCACTCAAACATATATTCTTTACTCTCTTGTCCTTTCTTTTTGTTGTACTCCTGAGGAAAAATTTAGTGCTGATTGAACCAAGCTACTAGATATCCCTACATCTTTACCTTAAGACTGTTGCTAGAAAAAAATCATATAACATGCCAAATTGATATCATTCATAAATTCATGGTCACCAGCCTGAATTCAATACTCAACATCACTAGGCGAGATTGCAACTTTCCTTTGCTATGATCTTATTTCCATTCTCATAGCTTTTTAGTTTCCTCAAACTTCCTTATACTTTTCACTCATTCAGATGGTTGCTTCCCTAAAACACCCTATTAATCCTTCTGCCTTGTTCTCTGAAGTTGCTCAGGTTTCTATTCTTTTGTAGATTTGATTCATCATTTTTTCAAGTTGAATAGATTATATTTTTAAAAAATGATCAACTTCTATTTAATCAATGGACTCCAACATGGAAAGTTGTAACTACAAGTAGGTATGTAGGAGGTATGTTTGAGTATGTAGGAGGTATGTTTGAGGTAGGTAGGAGTAAGTGACATGTGTAGAATTGATTGATTGAGACAGAGTTAGAAGACAGCAAGGGCTTTCGTATGCTAGGCTGGGGATTTGGTGGTTCTTGTAATGTAGTAGTGAAACATCTGGTTCAACTGTCACTTATTTTTTGCTCACTGCCACTAGAACATTAGGGAACTTGAAAAACATTTTCAGAAAATTGGAGTCAAGTTATTTCTGTGCCATTTAACAAAGTCCTTTATTCTGTTATCTTCACTAAATGTGTTCATATCTAATAACTACACAGATCTTGAATTCTGTGCATTAAAAAATATGTAAATGATAACATACTTTGGTGGACTAAGTAATGGAGCACAAAAATATCCTGGTCCCAATCCCTAGATTTTGTGGATGTTGCCTTATATGGGAAAAGGGACTTTGCAAGTGTGATCATGTTAAGAATCTTGAGGTAGGAGATGATCTGGGTTACCTAGATGAACCCTAAGTGTCTTTATAAGTGTCTTTATAAGAGGGAAGCAGTCCAACAGTTGACTACAGAAAAAGGAAGAGTGACAATGGAAGCAGAGGAGATAAGGTAATATAATGTCATTAAGTGGGTCATGATCCAAGGAATACAAGTGGCTTCCAGAGCTAGGAAACGCAAGGAAATAGATTCTGCCAAGAGATTCCAGAAGGAACCAACACTGCCAATGCCTTAATTTTAGCTCTATAAGACTCATTTTCAGGGGTGCCTGGGTGGTTAAGCATCTGCCTTTGGCTCAGGTCATGATCTCCAGGTCCTGGGATCAAGTCCCACACTGAGCTTCCAGCTCAATAAAAAGTCTGCTTCTCCCTTTCCCTCTGCCTCTCCCCCTGCTTGTGCTACCTCTCTGTCTGTCTGTCTGTCTATCTCAAATGACTAAATACAAAAAATCTTTTTTAAAAAGCTCATTTTCAGCTTCTGACATTCAGAAGTGTAAGAAAATAAATCTGTGTTTTTTTAAGCCAGTAAATTTGTAGTAAATTGTTACAGCAGCCACAAGAAACTAATACATATATTGCTTTTGTCTTCTGTACTTGCTTTTTCACTCACGAGTGTACTTTTAAAATATCTCTATGTTGAATATAAATAACAAATTTATTCATTTTTTAACTGTCACTCAGTGTAGTCAAATATAAGTAAATTGCAATCTATTTGTTTCCCTAATGAGAGACAGTTTGGTTTCAAGAAGTATTACCATACTTCTAGGAACATTCTTGCATATGTCCTCAGATACTGTAAGAAATGGAAATAGTTCTATCTAGAAATGGAAATGCTAGATTGTATTAATTTTCCTAAGTACCACAAACTTAGTGGCACAAAACAACACAAATTTTTTACTTTACAAGTTTTTAAGTCAGAAGCCTGAAATGAAATGGACTAAAATCAAGGTGTTGGCAGGGCTGCATTCCTTTTGGAGGCAAGCCTCCAGAGAAGACCACTTTCTTACCCTTTTCAGTTTTTTTAAAAACAATTTATGTATTTATTTTAGAAAGCACAAGCAGGAGGGACAGAGGGAGAAGGAGGGAATGTCAAGCAAACACCATGCTGAGTGCAGAGCCCAATGTGGGGCTCAACCCCAGGACCCTGAGATCATGGGCTGAGCTGAAATCAAGAGCCTGCCACTTAACTGAGTAAGCTACTCAGTGGGCTTTACAGCTTAAAAAAAAATTGACTGTGGAAGGGTAATAATTAACACACAATGTTACATTAGTTTAAGGTCTACAACATAGTGGTTCAACTTCTCTATACATTATGCTATTCTCACCACCAGCATAGCTGCCATCTGTCACCATACAATGCTATTACCATGCCATTGACTATATTCTGTGACTTATTCATTCCCTAACTGGAAGCCTGTATTTCCTACTTGCCTTCACCCATTTTGCCAATCCTCCTCCCATCCCCTCTCCCTCTGGCAACCATCAGTTTTTTCTCTGTTATTTATAAGTCTGATTCTGGTTTTTGTTTGTCTATTCATCTGTTTGGGGGTGTTTTTTGGTTTTTCTTGTATTTTATTTATTTATTTTTTAGATTCCACATATGAGTGAAATCACATGATATTTGTTCTTCTCAGTCTGACTGATTTAACTTAGTTAGTATAATACCCTCTAGGACCATTTCCAGCTTTTGCAGGCAGCCCACATTTCTTGGCTTGTGACCCTCCCTCCACTTCCATCTTTAAAGCCAGCAAGTGAATCAGTCTGGCCTCTGCTTCCATCAGCATATCTCCTAACTCTCCCACCTCCCTCTTTCACCCTCAAAAGTCCTTGTGATTACATTGGGTCCCCCTGGAAAACCCAGGATACTCTCCCCATATCCAGATTCTTAATCACATCTACAGTGTCTCTTTTGCCGTGTAAAGTAACCTATTTACAGATTTTAGGGATTAGGACATGGACATCTTTGGGGTATCATTATTATGCCTCCCTTATCAGTCATAACATGTAGATGTTCAACTTTACTATTGCTAACTCTCTTTACAAATAATTATCATATTAAAAATAGATGAGTTTCACTCTTTCCAAACACTGTGTTAACAAAATTTATACTTTTGCCTAGCTGACATGAACGTGAATTATTATTTTTACTTGCATTTTTTTATTACTAGTAAGGTTTATCATCTTTGCATATTTTGATTACACATACCAATTTAACTTTCTTTTATTTCCTTTCATATTCTTTGCCTTATCCTTTTGGTCTAAGTAGTCTGTCCTTTTGATATTGATTTTAAGATCTCTTAAATATATAATTTATAAATGAATCGTTTGTCTGTTGTAACACTTCAAAATATTTCTTCCCCATTATGGCTGATATTTTCACTTTTATTTTTTAATATTTTATTTATTTATTTGACAGAGAGAGAGCACAAGCAGGGGGAGTAGCAGAGGGAGAGGGAGAAGAAGGCACCCCCTGAGCAGGAACCTGTCTCAGGGCTCGATCTCAGAACCCTGGGATCATGACCTGAGCAGAAGGCAGACACTTAACTGACTGAACTACCCAAGTGCTCCTGATATTTTCACTTTTATTGTGCATTAAATCTTACTGTTTTTCCTAAAGCACTCATTCCTAATGTTTTTCTCTTGTGGCTCTCTTTTATTCTATTTAATAAATGTCCAAAATATTTTTCTACATATTATTCTAATATGTTTACGGTTTTGCTTTTCAAATTTTGGTGTTTTACCTACCTGAAAATGTGTATGATATGAACTAGAAATAGCATGTTTATTTTTCTTCAACATGGACAATTTGCATACAGGATACTTGCCCTCTTGGTCATATAGCAATGGCTCACATTTTTACTGATGAATTTTGTTCATGTACATTTATTGTGATAATTTTGATTTTTTTCATTTAAAAAATTGAGATCTATCATGTGATTTTAAATATAAAATTTGATGGTTTTTAAATATGCATCTTATGGGTCATAGTTATTCACAAGGCTTGGGACATTTCCAGAATCCCAAGAGATTCCCTCTTGCTTTCTCTAAACATATACTTTAGTGCTAACTATGTATGATTTCTATAATCTGATTTCTATAATCATCAATTAGTTTTACCTGCTCTTGATTCATGTAAATAGAAATAGAACCAACCATACAATATATACTCCTGTATCTGACTTTCTTTTTTCAACATAAGATCTGTCAGATTTATCTATTCTGTGGCATGTACTAATAGTTTTTCTTTAATTCTGGGTAGTACTTCATTATATGACTATATCACAATTTCTCTATATTCTTTTTTTTAAGTTATTTTTTTAAGTAATCTCTCCACCCAAGTAGGACTTGAAATCACAACCCCAAGATCAAGGGTTTCATACTTTATTGACTGAGCCTACCAGGCACCCTTATCTGTACTCTTTTTGATGAGAATTTTGGCTCTTTTCAGTTAGAGGCCATTTTGAATCAATTTCCTATAAGCAGGGTCACCTGGGTGGCTCAGTGGTTGAGTATCTGCCTTTAGCTTGGGTCGTGATCCCAGGATCCTGGGATGGAGTCCTACATTGGGCTCCCCATAGGGAGCCTGCTTCTCCCTCTGCCTATGTTTCTGCCTCTGTGTGTGTGTGTGTGTGTCTTTCATGAATAAATAAATAAAAATCTAAAAAAAGAAAAATTTCTATAAACAATCAATTTCATGTATTTAGTGGACTTTTAAAAATGTCTTTTTTCTGTTGAGAATGTATGCAAGAGTGGAGTTGCTGAGTCATATGGAAAATATATTATTATATTTAGTAGGAACTTCCAATTTTCCAGAGTATTTATATCATTTTACATTACCAACAGTGAGAGCTCCAGTTAATTCAGTTAATTCAGGGATCCCTGGGTGGCACAGCGGTTTGGCGCCTGCCTTTGGCCCAGGGCGCGATCCTGGAGACCCCGGATTGAATCCCACATCAGGCTCCCGGTGCATGGAGCCTGCTTCTCCCTCTGCCTGTGTCTCTGCCTCTCTGTGTGTGTGTGTGTGTGTGTGTGTTACTATCATAAATAAATAAAAATTTAAAAAAAAAATTCAGTTAATTCACATCTTACAATATTTTCACATTTTAACTATTCTGTTTAATATGTAGTATTATGCCATTGTGATTTTATTTTGCCTCTCTCTGAGGAATAATGATGTAGAAGAGGTTTTTTTTTTTTTTTTTTTTTTTATTTATCCTTCTTAGCCAACTGGATACTGTCCTTTGCAAAGTACCTGTTCAAGTCCTTTTCCTTTTAAAGATTTAGTTATTTTTGTTTTTCTTTTTTTTTTTTTTTTTTTTTTTACTGTTTTATTTTTTTTTATTTTTATTTTTTTTTAAATTTTTATTTATTTATGATAGTCACAGAGAGAGAGAGAGAGAGAGAGAGAGGCAGAGACACAGGCAGAGGGAGAAGCAGGCTCCATGCACCGGGAGCCTGATGTGGGATTCGATCCCGGGTCTCCAGGATCGCGCCCTGGGCTGAAGGCAAGCGCCAAACCACTGCGCCACCCAGGGATCCCTATTTTTGTTTTTCTTATGGATGAATAGACGTTATATATTCTGAGATTTGTCCTTTATGAATATCTCTTCTGGTTTCCCTTTCACTTTCTCATTGGAATCTTTTGATGACAGAATTTTAAATATTTATAAGATTTAATTTATCATTTTTAAAAATAACTGGTGCTTTTTTTGGTGGCATTTCAAAATATTGGTTACCTGGGTTTATGAAAGTGTTTTCTGATGTTTTCTTCTAGAAGCTTCATAGTTTTTGTTTGTACATTTATACCTGTCGGCATTTTGACATGAATTTTGTGAAGAGTTGTGAAGAAGAAATTAAGATTTTTTTTTCCATATGGGTTCATATACTTCCACATCATTTATTAAAAAGACCAATCTTTCTTTAATAAATTCCATTAGTTCCTCTCTCATAAATCAAGTGGCCATTTAATTGTGGGCCTATTTCTGGACGCTCTGTTCTGTTGCATTGAAATATTTATCCATTTCATGACGCTACTATTTTGTCATACTAATTTAGTAAATCATTGTAGTAAATCTTGAAATACTGTAGTGAAAGATCAAAAACCACTTTTTTATGCCAAGATTGTTTTGGCCATTATTCTAAGCTCTCTGCAACTCCACAGAAATTTTAGAGTCAACTCATCATTTTACATACACACACTTGCTGGCATTCTGATTTTATTGTATTAAAGCTATAATTCAATTTGAGGAGCATTGATACCATAATAATATTGAATCTACCAATCTATGAACATGGCATATTACTTCACTTATTGAAATCTTTTATCATTTTTTCCAATTATGATTTGTTGTATTCATTATAGAAGTTTTGTTTTAAATTTTTAAAATTTAAGTGGATTGCTAAACTTGTTCCTAGTATATAAACTTTTAATGCTGTTATAGCCTTACCTGAAAATTTTGCCACTATTTTTGTTACTAATATATAGAAATATAATTTAAGTGTTTCTGTAATTTAATTTTTAAAATTATAATGAACCTAACAACATTGCTAAGTCCATTTATTCTAATAGTTTATAGATTGTTCTGTATTTTGTTAAAATACAGTTTTATGTCTTTCTTTCCAATTTTTATGCCCTTTTTTATACCATATTATAATGACTAAAACCTTTATTACAATACAGAATAGAAGTCGTAAAAAGAGGAAATCTTTGTGTCCTTCCCAATCTTAGGGTGAAAACATTCAATATTTTACCATTAAGCACAATGCTAGCTGTGTTTTTTCAAATAGAAGTCCTTTATCAGATTTCAAAAAGTAACTCCTATTCTTAATTTGTTGATCAATTTGCTATGAATAGTTACTAAATATTATCATTTCTCTGCATTTCTCCTTTAAAAAATAAAATTTGGGGGGATCCCTGGGTGGCGCAGCGGTTTGGCGCCTGCCTTTGGCCCAGGGCGCGATCCTGGAGACCTGGGATCGAATCCCACATCGGGCTCCCGGTGCATGGAGCCTGCTTCTCCCTCTGCCTGTGTCTCTGCCTCTCTCTCTCTCTCTCTCTCTCTCTCTCTCTGTCTCTCTGTCTCTCATGAATAAATAAATAAAATATTTTAAAATGAATAAATAAATAATAAAATTTTTCCTCCTTTATTAGTTTAATGTGATAAATTACATGACTGATTTTTAAATGAATCTTTCATATCTGGGATAAATTCCACTTGATTATGATGTATAATGTTTTTTATGTATCAGTGTGGTCAATTCTTTGTTATTTTATTAAGGAGTTTTTGCATATATCTTCATAAGAAATATTGACCTATAATTTCCTTTTTTTAAATGTCCATGTCAGTCATCACTGTCAGGCCTTTATAAGATGCATTGAAAATTATTCCTCGTTTTATCTTTTTTGAAGGAGTTTCAGTAACACTGATATTACTTTTTACATGTTAAAAAGAATCCATTAATAAAAACATCTTGGCTGGAGTGTTTGTGTGCGTGTGTGTGCACGTGTGTGTGAAGACTTTTAATTGATTTTATTTAATTTGAGACATAGTATTCAAATTTTAAAATTTTTACTTGTGTTCGTTCACTTTTATAATAATTTGTTTATATTATTACATTATTGAATTTATTGGCATACATTAGTATATAATAGCACCTTTTCCTTCTTTAAATATCTACAGGATTTATAGTGACACATTCTATTTCATTTCTGATATTAATAATTGTATGTCTTCTGTATTCCTTATACTACAGTATACCTTACTAAGCATTTATTATTACATGTCAATTAATTTATATTATACTTTTCAACAAACCAACCTTTGACTTTGTTGACTTTCTCTTATAACTCTTCTTTAAAATCAATTACTTTTTTCCCATTCATTCAACCAACATTTATTGAACTTCTGCTACCATGCCAGTCACTATCCTAATTATTACATACATACAAAGTAGAAAAGCCATGGTCCCTATCCTGGATTTTAACAGCTTAGTGGGGAATAGTCATGCCAGTAATCACAATCCAATATGATAAACCCAGTAAGGGAGGTACATACAATAGTTCAGGAGAAGCATAGGGAAGCCAGGGAAGCTTTTCAGAATAGGCCATAAATGAGCTGAGACATGGAGGATAAGAAAGAATTTTCTAATCAGACAAATGGAAAGAGAACCTTCCAGGAAAAGGGAATACATTTACCAAGACATAGATATTAAAGCATAGTGTGTTTTTGAAAATACAAATTTTCTCAGAATTGCTTTAGCTTACAGTTCAAATTAGAACATTGTAGAATATGAAGCTGGTTAGATAAGGATTGAGTCATTAAATCTTTGGTAGGCCATGCCAAGAAATCTACCTTTTATCCTCTTACCAAAAGGCAACTATTGAAGAATATTGGCAGGGGCATAATATGATCAGAATTTGTCTTTTCTGAAAAAAAAAAAAAAATACAGAGTTAAAGAGACTGGAGGCAATGAAACAATGAGTAGAATGTTTACTGAACACTATCTACCAGTCATTACACTATACCATATCATCTCATTTAACCCTTCCAACAATTTCATGAAGTAAAAACTATTTTAATCTACCATTTTACATGTAAGTAAATGAAGTCTCAGAGTGGCAAATTATCTTGCCCAAGCTTTCACATGATATGTGGTGAAGAAAAGACAAGGTTTTCACCCAGGTCTAACTCAGCCAATTCTGACCATAATAATTATGCTGCTTCTTCCTACAATTAGAGAGGATACCACAATTATCCAGTTGGGAATGAGTCCTAAACAGAATCAGTGGCCCTGAAGATGAAGAGCTGAGCAGAGCTTTGCCCCAGACTAAGAAGCTGAATGGATGAAATTTAAAGTCAATTAGTTTTGCTCTTATATTTATTATTTCATTCCTTCTGGTTTCTTTTGAGTCAAATTAATGATTTTTAACATTTCCTTTTTTTAAAAAAGATTTTACGTATGTCTAAGCACCTCAACATATTTCTAATTGTTTTAAACAGCTAATATTCTCTTATGTTTTTATATTTACCCACATATTTGCCACTTGGTTGCTCTTCATTGCTTCCCACAGTTTTGTTTCCATCTTGGGACATTTTCCATCAGCCTGAAAAACTTGCTTATCCTTGCTCTGTGTACCTACTAGCAATACATTCTATCAGATTTTATTTGTAAGAAAGCATTTTAATTTGGTGTCAGTTTAAGGATTTGGGGGGAGGGAGGTTAAATCTAGAATTATACATTGGTAGGTTTTATATTTCCTTTTAGCACCTTAAGAATGTCATTTCATTGAGTTATGGGTTCTATAGTTTCTATTGTGAGGCTGACCATTAGAATTATTATTGTTTATTTGAGGGTAATATATCTTTTTTCAGATGATGTTATATTTTTCATGCTTTGTTTGATTCTCAGCCATTTGTCTATGATGGTCCTAATTGTGATTTTTCTTGCTCTTTATCCTTAGTTTTCTCTGACTTTTTTTGCATCCATGTGTTGATTAATTCTGTCATCTGTTTTGGAAAATTCTCAACCAGTATTGTTTCAAATATTATTTTTGTTTAATTTCCTATCTTCTCTTTCTGCAATTCCATTCACAAAAGTGCTAAGTCTTTGGTCCATAATCTACATATCTCTTAATTTCTTCTTTTGTTAAGACTTTTTGTCTCTTAATTGGGTATTTTCTCTTTACCTGTTTTCAGATGAGCTTGGGACATCTTATGTGCTAGAAAGTAAGGAAATGCTCAAAAACTGCTAATGGCCAAATATGAGATAATTTGGGTGACAAAATAATGATAGTGATGTATGTTTCATAAAATAAAATACATATCCATGAGTTCGTAGTGATATAAATAGATGGCTGGATTAATCAATGAATGATGAGATGGATAACTGTTCAATACAGTAAAATTCCAGTTACTTAATGCAGAAGGAACAGTAGCAATAGAAAAGCCCCACTTGGCAAACAATCCATTAAAAATTGTTGCAAATCAAAATATCAATGGCTGCTGAAATTAGTAGGTGAAATTACGATGAGAATCAGGATATCTGTGTGGTCCCAAAGTATTTCCCCACATGATTCTTACTAATTGCAAAGGGAAAAAGTAATAACTTTACAGTGGAGAAACCTGACAGACACCTCTAATCACGCATCATGTACCTACTCATATGATGCACTACAAAGGATCCAACATTACTTCTGTGATACTTTTGCCAAAAATATGTAACCTCAATCCAATCATGAGAAAACATCAGACACACTCAAACCGAGGAACATTTTACAAAATAACTAGTCAGTATTCTTCAAAAGTATGAAGGTCACAGAAGACAAAGAAATACCAAGAAATTGTTCCTGACTAGAGGAAATTAAGGAGATGTGAAAAGTAAATGCATTGTGGGATCCTAGATTGGGATCCTGAATCTGAATGAATGAATGAATGAATGAACAGATAAATGGACAGTTTGGTGAAATTCAAATAAGATCTAAGGTTAATGCTAATTTTCTGATTTTGAAAATTATACTATGATTATATGAGATGGTAACATTGAGGAAAGAGAAGCAAAGACTAAAAAGAATTTTGATATACTATTTTTGCAATGCTTTCTAAGTCTATAATATTGTCAAGTAAAATGGCTAAAAACCTAAGTGACTGTCTTCTTTTTAATATATATAGTTCACAAAGAAATAAAATCTGTTTCTCTTATTGTTTTTCTTGGTTTCCAGTCAATTTGCACTGTTTTAGTATGCCTCATGATTTTTGATGTACTGTCGATGTGGATGAAAACTTAAAATGCTTGAAGATGTTCTTTTCTCCCAGTGGAGGTTTAATTTTTCTTGCAAGCATATGCAGCACAAGGGAATCTCTTAGCTCCTGTACAGAAGTGGTCAATTAAAGGGTCAAATAGAAAACCTTCTGGGCATTTCTTTTCTTTTCTTTTTTTTTTTTTTTCTAGATGGCAGAGGGATGTGGACATGTAAGTATTCAACTGTTGTTGTTGCAGCATTAAAGCAATCATAGACAATATATAAAGCAGTGAACATGGTGGCTGTGCTCCAATAAAACTTTATTTACAAAAACTGGCCAAGTTTGCAGACCTTTCTATAGAAGATTTATAATGGCTGGCAATGTTTTAATTTGCCCTTACTTCTAGTGTATGGCCTTCTGGAATCTCAGTAAAATGCTGGAAATGTTTCCCATGCTCTTTAACCTTCTTGGGACTTGAACTCTCAACTCTTGTCTCCCCAGCTGTCTCTGTTCAGCCCGTCAGCCTTTCAGTTAATGCATTCCATCCACTCTGTTCCTCCAAGTCTGGCGCTGAGGCAGCCCAGGAGTCAGCCAGAGCACTTGTATGTAGGAGATAAAATTTTCTCCACTTGACTTTGCTTTTCAGGATTTTGTTCCCACTTATTTTAAGTCTCTCTGGCAGCCCCAAATCCCTAGTCCTCCCAGAGCAGTAAGATGCCTCTCTGGCCTGCTGAGAAGTGGGGAGTGCCCTGGGAGGAAAGAAAGGTACATGTGGAGCTCACCTGGAAAGCATCCCTATTTTCAAGAACTATGCTACTTGCCCTTTCTGGGTACTTTGAATGTTCTCTGATGCCTTCAGAGAATCAAGGGTTGTGTTGTGTTTCCTTTGTTTTGATTTTATTTTTGGAATCCAACTTTTATAAATTTATCTAGGAAGTGTAAGTCTAATATAAGCTACCTTACTATGACCAGCACTGGAATTCTTGCTTAATTATTTTCCACGATGTTACTTTGTGTTTTCAGTTTACTATGTGTTTTCCTGTCCTTTCTTGCATTTGATTGATTTTTTAAAATTTTGAATCTACTTTATTTTCCTCTCGTTTTGCAAGTTGATCATTTGCTTTCCATTCTTTTTGTGACTACTATTAACTTTTTATTTTTTAACTTTAAAAAGCATAAATTTAATCAATACATTTTCCTTCTGAATTAGTCAGGGGTCCAAAGGAAAGCAATAGTATCCTCAAATTAAGATGATATGAAGAGGGTTGACCCGTCAAGGGCCTATTTACAAAGATGAGGTGGGTGAGGGGATTCACACCCGAGAGTAAAGGAACATGGGTCAAGCAGCAGTGAATGTCAGTATTTCTAGTCTCAAAGCAAAGCAAAGCAAAGAAGAAGTGATAGGAACCTGGAAGAGCTGTGCCTCTCTTTCTTTGATTCCAGCAGGTCACCTTATTAAAGGTTGTGGTCAGTCCTAAGCAAGGGCACAAGAAGAGAGCAAGGAGAATACATACTTGACCTCCCTTCCTACCCGCCCTCTGATCTTCTGCAAGGATTCCCAATTGGCAGGACTCAACCAGAAGCCAGAGGGCTAAGAGTCAGGATGAGGTAATATATTCAGGTCAGCCTTCCTGGGCAGAGGGTAGATGGGGTGAAGATTGTATCAGGTGTGGTGAACAGAAAATACAGCACAACCCCTTCTCAGTACAGTGGTATCTTAAATGCTCCCATACCAATTACTCCCTCTTGCTGGAGCATTGGTAAGATAAGGGTTAGCAGAGTTGCCTTCCAATTATCTCCTTCTTGACATATTTTTGTTGTTGTTGTTAAGAGAGAGAGCATGCCTGTGTAAGCCAGCAGGGGGTCCGGATGGGGGTGGGGCATGGGCAAGAGGGCAGGGGTAGAGTGACAGAGCGAATCTTAAGCAGGCTCCACATCCACCCTGGAGCCTGAGGAGGTGGGGCTCCATTTCACGCCCCTGAGATCATAACCTGAGCCAAAATCAAGAGTCAGAGGCTTAACCAACTGAGCCACCCAGGTGCTCCCCCTCCCTCCTGACATTTAGTTTATTATTTTTCAGTACTTTGGTTTCATATTTATTTTATTCCCCCAAACTACTACTACTTATTATTATTTTATATGGTCACTGCTTATTTAAATTTACTCATGTTTATCATTTTTGTTATATTACTATTATTTCTCGTGTGCCACACTTTGATGATTTTATATTTCTTCTTTCTGAATTAGATGGTAGAGTTGTTCCTTCAGCAAAGGTTTGAGTACAATCCTCTAAGTCTGTATACGAAAATATTTTTATTGAACTCTCTCTCTTGGCCGGGAATACCAGGCTAACAATTATTTGTTCTCAGCTCAATAAAGAAATGACTCTATTGTTATTTGGCTTCTACAGTTGTTGTTGGGAAATCTGTTTCTATAATTTACATTCCTTTGAAAATTATCATTTTACTCTCCTTGCATTGAAAATTTCTTCTTTGTCACTTATGTTCAGAAATTTTAGTAAAATGATTTTGGGTGTGGATTTGTTTTTATTCCATATAACTTCCTGCACTTCTTAAATATTAGAATTTTTCCTGTATGATAATTCTTGAAAATTTTCAGTGACTATCACTATTGTTCCACTTACAGACCCCTTTTCCCTCATGCCATTTCTTGCCTGTCTGGTTTTATTCCCTATCTTCGAATGATCGATTTCTACAAGGTACTTTGCTCAATTCCTTAATTTATGACTTTAATAATTTTAATATAGTTACATTGTAATCTTTAAAACCAATTTCCATTAACTGAACTTCTTGGGCATCTGAACTTTATTTCTTTGAATCTTTCAAGTCATATTCAAGTTGATTGGGATCATATGTATGTTGTAATTTAAGAGTGTGGCTCATACCTCAACAACCTGGGCCCAGAGAGTGTCTCTCTGGAGAGCTTTTGTGTTTCATGTTTTGAAGTGTAAATAGATAAAACAAAATCAGCTAGAAGATAATGGCTCCCGAAGTGAGATGGTGGGTACTTAGAGGTTATTATACAATTCCCCCTACTTTTGTATATATTTAAATGATACTAAGATAAATAATTTAGCCAGTTCACTTCCTCCTGCAGTCATTGAAATGAATTTGATCTCCTAGGTAGTTTCAGTTTCTGTGTACAGATAGGGATGAGTTGCATTCTTAGGCTAATATACTGCATGATAATGAGAACTCCCTATACCTTTCTTTATTTGCTTATTCAACAAGTCCTCATTAACTGCACTATGCTAAGTGTGAATGACACTGACACAGTCCCTGCCCTTGTAAAGCTTATCTAGTAAGGCCATCAGATTATCACTAAAGAATATATGCCAAGAACAGAGGAAGAGAGTTGGAATGTGAGGGAGCAGTTCAGGCATGCACAGATATCGATTAAAAGGGAATATTAATTGGAAGACTAGTATGTGTTAAATACTGTGTGAGGTGCTGTCACTTGGATATGTTATTTAGAAGGATCAATGTCTTGCTGAAATGACTAAACAAATTCAGTTCAAGCAATGGGGTAAAATAATTCCATTTTCACGAACAGAAAACACCCATCTTGGTGTTATTCTTGATCACCACCATCCAGTAGGCACGCTGCTGTGTAGTTTCTGTCACCATGTCCAGTCCTCACAAGACACTGCAAAGTAGGTGTTTTTGAAATGAGAAAACTAACTGAGAGAAGTGACTGAACAAGTTTATGGAGCTGTTAAGTGTATGAGCTAGGATGTGAATTCAGGTCTATGAGCCTCTAAATCATGTTCTTTCCACTACATCATGCTGCCTCCCAAGTAGACAAGTGCCTTCTCCATGGAAATGTGGGATCCTTAACTGCCTAGATATTTTCATATTGTGAGTTAAAGGCCTGCGTGATGTAGGTGCTGGGAAGCATTTAATTCATTATAATAACGGCTTTTTGTCGTTCAAATATTTTTCTATTTTTTGATGACTTGCCTTGGTCCCCTGTGAAGGAACTTTTGGAAGTGTCCTGCTGGAGTGTCAACATCATTGCTAAATGTTAGGCTCTGAATTTTATGATGTAAATATTTACAGGGTATGTGCCAGATCACCAGGGTAACCAGCCAGTTCTTGTCCTGGTTTTGGAATATTGGGGTCTGAAGACAGAGGAAGAAGGTGGAACAAACTTCCAATGGTTGGTGACAGCATAGTGTGGCTCAGAAGTTTGGCCCCTTTCATGTTCCATGGGTTTACCTTCTTGACCAGAATATGGTTGGTAATGACCGCAATTGTGATGCCCAACACCAGCCTCTCAGAGCCTGCAGCTGTAATTTACAACTTTCCTCATGTCAGATGACCGGCTTTGACCTTGCCATGCTTTAATCCTACTGCCCACCTTGGGAGACTAAGGAATAGCCCATTTTTCCTTAGCAGAAAATTAGAAAAATAATCACATATTTGAATGAAAAAAATCAAAACCTCTACCAGTTCAGATCTTTCTCCAAGCAAGAGATTTCTGGAAAAGGAATAATCCACCAGACATTTTTCCAGAAACTCTCACTTCATTATCCCTGTAAAAGAGTTTAAATTGCTGAATTGCCTCCCTCTGTGCTGTGCCTGTTTAATTCTGTCAATGGTGTTATATAGAAATGCCCAGCATCCAAAACTTGGGATTTATTAAAACATAGCTGAAAATAATGCAGACCCTTGCCAGTTACCAAAAATAGAGGTTTTTTTTTTTTTTTTAATTCTTAGTTTGACCTCTCACAACCCTATACTTTAAACCATTTCAAAAACTTTCAAAAGATATAAGAGCATGGTCTCTTATGCAGATTCCCTCAATATTTCTTACCTGACACAGTATTTTGCAGAATAACATATTTCCTTAGACTGTCAAATACATAGAGAGGACATTACTTCACTTGGGCTGTTTTCTTTATTTTAATTAGAAAATGTTTCAATAGTTTTAATGGATATATAATTCCCTCATTGGGATTGTTTTAAAGTCCTTATGTAAGAAAGATCCATATAGGGGATGAGGTGCTGATTCTATACATTCTCAGAAATTTTCACATAAGCTTCCAGAATAAAAAAGCCTGTAGGTGAGTAGCCCTCATGAAAAAAAAATCACAGTAAAATCATTTTAAATTTGAGAACATGCACATTTCTTGATTTGGTTCCACTTCCTCACATCTCAGGGGAAATTCTCTCTTGGTTTCAGTACTTTGTTGAGGCGATTTTCAAAATATTCTATTAAGCTGATTAAGATAATTCACTGCTGCAGGTGTTACCCTTATACAGTGAACTGTTAATAACATAATCATTCACACTTGCAAAGTGATTCAGCATCTGGTTCAAAGCTCCCTCTTCTAGGGGGCCTGATAAGTGCTAGAGAATTATTCTGGGGAAAAATAAGCAATATCACTAATGGTATGCACCACAGTTGTCACAGAATGTTTATTGTTTCCATCCCAACTTCACTGTGTTTAACTGGGGAAGCCCTTGTGAAATGTTGGTGGAGAAACTGATGAGAAGACATCGCACTTCCATGGTCCCCTTCAGATCACGTATTGTTATTTTGAGCATTAATTAGCAAAATCACAGGCATAGTCCGGAAGAAGGGAGTGGGCATGGAGTTGAAACACACTTCAGAGCAAGACTCAAGGCACCAGTTTACAAGAGGAAGCAAAGAAGATTGTGTCTAATTAGAACTTCAGGGGTAATTTCAAAAGGCCTAGTGTAATTACCTGGGCGGGAAGTTAGCCAGATGGAGGATAACACCTCTAGTTAGGAGAGAAAGTTCTATTTATATTCACGAACTCATTCAACTATAATTTCTAAGTACCCATGAAGGAAAATAAGATTTCTACCTTTCAAAATGTTGTGTTAAGTATATTTCAAGGTTCCATGAGCCATGTTTTTACTAAAATCTGACATCATTAAACAACAAATGATCTGCTAATCCAATATTAAATCCTGTCTCATTTTGAGATAAAGGTGCAAACTCTGAAATCTCTGTTTTAAGGGGTCTTGCCTTAAAACCTAATGAAAAATATCTAAGAAGTCATCACAGTTTTTTGATGTTTCGATCATTGTGTATGTTAAAGATGGTTTTCAAATTCATTCTTTTCTAAACAATCTTTTGAAATTTAGATGGTAGAATATTATAACATAAATTATTTGGTAGACTTGGGCAGCCCAGGTGGCTCAGCAGTTTAGTGCCACCTTCAGCCCAGGGCGTGATCCTGGAGACCCGGGATGGAGTCCCACGTCGGGATCCCTGCATGGAGCCTGCTTCTCCCTCTGCTTGTGTCTCTGCCTCTCTCCCTCTCTGTGTCTCTCATGAATAAATAAATAAGATCTTTTAAAAAATAAAATAAATTATTTGGTAGATTTAATTTAAAATTTAAAAATACACTAATTTCCATTAGTTCATGACAAAAAGAAAATATTATGCTTAAAGAGAAAATTAATGTGAGAGAAGTGATTAGCTCCAATGTTGCATAACAGTGCGGTCAAGATAACTTAGAAACACAATCTATTTTTTTCTGATAGGCACACATGTAGCATCTTCCATGCATATGCTTCCAGAAAAGAAAAGCTTGCTCTGAAATTTAATAGAGCCATGTTGACAAGGAATAAAATGTTAGATTTCTTTATATTCAACATATATGGCACATTTAAATTATTCTAGGCAATTTATTTCATTTGCGAAGCCTAAGAATAGCAAATAATGAATATTTTAATATGCTATGTAGTGTAGCTGCTTGCTGCTTTTATGTTCCAGGTGGGAATTATAGAGTCCTCTGCTTTTACTCATGAGCTCCTAAAGATGGTGTGGCCAACCATGACGTGAGTTTAACTACTTTCTCCTGTCAATGATTTTAACCTGACACCAGGTCAAGGCCATGGAACCACACCATTCTCTTTGGAGAAGACAGACATTTGCTTTGTCTACTAGGTCATGCTTATTGTATGGAGCGACTCTACAACATGAATTACCGTCTCCTGCTAGTCACTGGAAAGTCTGCTCTAATCAGCAATGGTAAACACTGTTGCCCTCGGGGATAAAAAAACAGAGAGGAGGAGGAGCGCAGCAGCTGCCTATGCAGGCACTGGACCATGCAACAAGGACAAGTGTTGTTTGTGGTCAAGAACTTTGAGCAGAAGAACGATACTAGAAACTAGAATGGTCATGGCAAGAAAATGAGAAGGTAAGAAATGAGACAGTCAGAGGTATGCTTTCTCCAACCATGTCTTACGGTTTTAGAACTCACAAAAGTGACATTTCCAGGAAGGACCTTTGTCTTTAGGACTCACTTGGCTGCTGTCTCTCTCTGCCTTAGAGGAGGCTCACTGTGTGGAGAGGGGTGGAAAGGAGCAAAGTTTGCAGAGTCCCAGGCACTACCTAAATTCCCAAGTCTAAGTTATATTTGAGTAGCAAAAGAAGTAGATCTCTGATTCTATGAGTTTCCGTGTGATGCTTGGTTCCCTGGGCTTCTGCTCAGGTGCAAACACCACTTTCAATTACCTGCCGGCCAGCTCTGGCACTTGGCTTCTCAGTTGCCATAGAAAAGGGCATGTGGTGGGCAGGGATGGGAAGGAACCCAAGAAGACAGTCAAAATATTGGCTTTGTGGTCATCTTCTGGCTTCATGAAATCAACATATCTAGTTAGGCAGAATTTAAGTTGCTGTTACTCTGACTGAGACTTAGAATCAGGGAGAATAAGGTAGACATTCTCTTTTTTTTTTGGAGGCTTAGTGTCTTCTTTAAACTGAGCCTCTTTGGCTTACAATTTCTGATTCTAATTATCCTTTCTCTTAACTATTATTAAAGCTTATATTGATCGGCCATAGGGTATGTAATAGCATTTCACTAAAATCAGAGGAAAGACTAGAAGTATTTACTGGAAATCTAATTTGGCTAAAAGCAAAGCATCTGGTGAATTCCTGACTTCTTTAGCTTAAGATTTCTAGACCCAAGAGGTAGAGAGATTACAATGATGTGAATGTTTAGATCCTCTTGTTGGTGGATTGGGATAATGTGACCATGTAGCCTTTAGTAACTTGATAAATCAGGGAGGGAGAGGCTAAGCATAATGAGATAGGCACACTGATAGAGGAGGAGGGTAGGGATGAAAAAGGCAAAACAAACACACAAGTAAACACAAAAAAAGTACTACTTCCAAGGGCTAAAAATACCTTGAAAATAGAAGTGGCTGATAACAGTACAAAGATGTCAAAATTTAAACATGCTTGATCACAATAGGGAAAAAAATAGAAGCACATAAAGCAGGAGGATTTATTGGAGGCGTATGTGTAAAAGGCAACCAGGAAGCCTTCTGACCAGGAAGACTTTAGAAATGACACAAACCTTAAGAGAGTGTCAGAGATGCTAGATTGTAGGATATGCAGAAGCACTGAAAAATTAGGGGGAAAATGTAAAAGAATGCTTTAAAACAAATACAATTATTTTTCAAGTTGAAACAAGCTTTAGAAGACAAAGAAATTTTATTCTTGATAGTAGGAATAGAGTGTACTTTTGTTTTAAAGATGGAGCCCCAGAAGGCAAAGGTATAACCAAGAGCACAGAGCAGATAAATGGAAGAACTCAGACCACAATGTAGTTCTTCTGAATGTGTGTCCTTTGTTTTCCCCACTGCTCAAACCATGACCTTCTTACCAGGTGACTTATAATATCTCAAGTGCTGCTCTTGGGACTAAATCCCAACTCAACAAGTACTGCATAAGTGATCCCTGGCTGAAAAGCAGCAGATTTGAAAATAACTTAGCTTTTGGGGCCCCTGGGTGGCTCAGTGGGTTAAGTGCCTGCCTTCGCTCAGGCTCAGGTCATGATTCCAGGGTCCTGGGATGGAGCCCCACATCTGGCTCCTTGCTTAGTGGAGAGTCTACTTCTCCCTCTCCCTCTGCCCCCACCCCCCCCCCACTCATGCTCTCTTTCTCTCTCTCTCAAATAAATAAATAAAATCTTAAGAAAAAAGAAAAGAACTTAGTTTTTCCCACAGACTTACTAGTCTATTCCTAACTCAATATCGTGTAAACAATCTTTGATGATACTTGTTCTACTATACTTTGGCTAGACAACTTCAAGAATGCTGTATCATTTACGAGTCATAGTTAAAGCAAAGAGAGGCTATAAACCTCATTCAGAAGAGTCTAGAATTAAGAAGATTTGAAATCATGTCATCTGAGCAAGTTTTAAAGCATGAGTTGCAAATTCAAGTACTTACAGTACTGAGGCTACCAATATAAATAACTGAAATGGGATAGGAGCAGAGAAATATTTCTCTACTGCTAGGGAAAAAAATCAGTGTGAGCCTGATAAACAAAACCTGGCAGTCTACCTCCTGGAGTATGGAGCACATACTCCAGGAGAGAATGACCGGGCTGTGGCACACCAACCCCAGGCCCATTCTAACAAAGGCAAGTACATCCACCTCCAGCCAATTACTACAGTATAGGAACGCTTACCCAGTGCTATCAGAACTCCTCATTTTTTCAAGGGAAAACCGAAATTTGGGTATTTGTATAAAATTGCCCAGTTTTTATGTATTGGCACAATTAATAAATAAGCCAGTAACAACAACAACAACGACAACAACAGCCACAATCAGTGTGTGCAATGAATATGCCATTTCCAAACTTGATCAGGTCCCGAAGCCAACAATTTACTACCTCTGAACTAAAGGACTTAGGGATGTTTATTCTGAACAAGAGACGTTGCTAATGGTAATTTCCATTTTTAAAAAGGGATATTAGGTAACAGAAGGAATCAGTTACTCATTCTAGATGCTGAATGCAAACTGACACTTACTATGTCTAGAGGTAGAATGTAAGGAAGAATCTTCTCAGAGAGATGGCCAAGGATGTTCTCCAGAGGCATTGCCTCAGTGAACTGATTCTGTTGCCTATTGAACGACATAATACAATTAAGATGATAATCAGGAGAGATACACAAAACCACAGGAACATTGCCCTGTGTGTATCCAAACCACAACATATCTTTTTCTCAGATAAACATAGAGCTTCAACCACTGGATTTCAAGAAATGTCTAACTTATCTGAAGGAGGTGAAGAAAAGAAAGAGTAAAATGATAAAGGAAATGGGGCTACTTCTTTCTAGGAACAAATATAAAAGATGAAAAATCTTTAGTCAGTAAATAAGGTGTGGAGGTGACATGATTATAGATCAGTCCTTAATATGCTAATGTGTAATCTGTATTTCTTAAGGTGTTATGGTGCTCCGACTTCCCTGGACTTATTTGCCCTGGTCCATTGGAACTTCTTGGCTCCCTATGATGTCTAGGGATGTTTATGGGGTTCCTAATTCCATGGGAAATGAATCTTTGGAAGCTTTGCTGTGGCTCATAATTTTGGAATATTTGAATGACAGGAACTCAGAGATCACCTAGTCCAATTTCTCATTTTCTGATGAAGCAACTAAGGCTTTGAAGAATTAAGTGATTTTTATCAGTTTCCCAGATAGAAGCAATGAAACTGGAACTCATTAATTCAACTCTACACCATTTCTTTAGGCCACGCTTCTCAGTCTTTAATCATGGATGAGGGCTCCAGCTGAATGTCAATTTCAAATCAAGAAGGAAGTAGGTGAGCACTCCTTGAGATTAAGAGAGAGAAAGAAAGTAGTAAAAAAATGGCAACTCTACACCAAGAACACTGAGAAACAAACATATAAATATTATTAGTAAAATAAATATTACACCAGGTCCCCATGCCTGTCTGCCTTCTCAGTATACCTGTCACCGCAGATCTGTTCTAGAGCTAGCTTCTTGTCCAGCCTCATATTAGGTTTAAGTAAATAATAGGACCCCTGAGCTCAGGCAGATGTAAAAGTGTTGAACAGAAAGCATTCTAGTGTTCATATTTCTGCTTAGAAGGAGATCAATTTACAGATTAGATGTTAAGCAGGAAATGACTCTTCTCATTAAATGGTGTCTTTCAGCATTGCTGTGACTAAAACCACTGATCCCACAGGAAAAAAATGCGTGGTCCAGGAAGAAGGCAGACATAGTGTGGACTTAGAGACAGCTATGGCTATGCAATCGCACGGATGTTTTCATTAGCAAAGGAAGCAGCTTTGGTCAAAGGAAGTTGGATGTAGGAAAATTTCTCTTATTCATTCGTTCATCAAATACTTATTGAGCATACATTCTGGGTGTGTTAGGGCTACTATAGTGGATTAAGTTCCTGCCTTCATGAAGTTTTCACTCTTGTTGGGAAAAGGGAAAGAACAATGCACAAATATAAATCAAAATATGTAATATAAAGTCAAATAATAATAATTGTTAGGAAAAATTAAGTAATGTGAAGCAAGAGGAGACCAGGAAGTATGCAATTTCAGAGGTGATATTTGAACAGAGATCTAAATAAATTAAGGAAATGAAAGAACAAATAAATGGTGGAAGAATTTCTGGGAAAATGTATGCTCTGGAATAGCAGGGAGATCAGGAAAGTAAGCCCACGAGATACCAGCTATTCAGAATGATAGCTAATGATAAGAAAGGCTATATTTTTAGTAAGTTTTTGAATAAAAATGAAAAGTTAGCAATGATAGCCCCAAAGCAGGATGTGAAACTCCAGTTTAACACAGATTATGGAGAAAATTTCATGGAGCAAACCTAAGAGCTGTCAGAACTAAAACTAACTACTCAGGCAACTGGATGGCTCAGTGGTTGAGCATCTGCCTTTAGCTCAGGGCATGATCCCGGGGTCCTGGGATTGAGTCCCACATTGGGCTCCCTGCACAGAGCCTGCTTCTCCCTCTGCCTGTGTCTCTGCCTCTCGCTCTGTGTCTTTCATGAATAAATAAATAAAATCTTAAAAAAAAAAACAGCTACTTATCTTTACTACTTGCAGATTACTAACAGCTTATGTGGACGAGCTGTACATTAATATTATATACACATTTACATATGATAAAAATGATTAGAATTTTAAAACACTGTTTGAGTATAATAATTGTGAATAAATTCTTTATCTTCATAACACTGAGGGTAAAGAATTCCTTCAGATACTTTTATTCAGAGATGCCTACACAACCACGGTCATTATCCCAGTGTCTACTTTCATGATCCACTGGAGTGTAGATTGATAAAAAATATTCTGGCAAGCTATTAGGCTTTAGTGTATAAAGGGCCTTGAAAAAAATCCATGCCATTAGACACAATAATCCCACTTCTAGGAACCCATCCTAAGGAAATAAACAAATACAGACAAAGATTTATATGCAGGGATATTCACAATAGCTCTATTTATAATAGTGAAGAATTAGAAACAGCCTAAATGTCCAACAACAGAAATTATGGTGCATCCATATGATGGGATATTTTGCAACCGTTGGAAACTGTGATTTCAGAGATTTTTAATAAGAAGGGGGAATTCTAATGAGCTCAGATAAAATGGGAAAACTTTTGAAAAGTTATGTATATAAAATGTATAAAAGATGTATGTGTCCATACCTATCAAGGAGAAAAAACTGAGAGGATAACTCCAAATAGCTGAGTAGTAGACAGACAGATAGTTTTTACTTTCTTCATGCTATTTTTCTCCAATTTTCCACATTAAGAACCTATCACTTCTATATACTAAAAAGCAAAGAATGTGAACATTTGACTCTCCTCAGATGGCTCCCCTTGGTGAGGGTGGAAATTTACTCTTTCTCTTAAGTCTTCAAGTTGGCTCTAGCAGATAGCATCTTGGTATATTTGTCCTGCTGATGTCTAGGGCCAGAAGTTATATGTCTTGAGTCTAAGAATTTAGATTCTTTAAAAAAGGATACCTACGTCCCTGCCAAAATTTTCCACAGTTCATCTCATTGTATTTCCAGGAGATGCTCTTTGAAACAAATATTTCCTTGGTAAAATATATTTGGGAAATGCTACATAGTATATCCTCCTCTTAGAAGCCACATTGCATAGTAAGATATTCAAGTTTCCAAGATGTACTATGATATAGACAACGAAGTGAAGTTGTTTACCCAACATATACCAAACATGATGAGAAAAAGCTTTTTTGTTTGTTTTTTTCTTCATATGCTTTCTTGTAACATTTCTTCAGCACTAGAGTTCCATGGGAAACACTTTATAAAGTACAGGATTACATGATTTTGAGAAAAACAAATGGTCAAAGGACTCTCAAAAATGGAGTGCTTGGGGGAAATGTTTTCAGAGTTATTAAGGACTGAAGCCTTTTAAGTTGATAGTAAAAGTACAACCATGATTTAACTTAATGTTTCCATTTTACTTCTATTAGAAACCTGATTCTCAACAGGATCAAATCATATTGCCTGTTTACTCATAAGCCTGGATATAGACTGAGAATGATTCAGTTTAGTTCTTTGAATTTAATCACTTTGTTTTGGAGGAAGAAACCTCATGATTTGGTTATAGCTGCACTTTTTCTTTGTGCCTGCATATAGAGATAGAACAGCCTAGTAATAATTTAGCATCTATGGATAGAATGAGTGAGTTGAAAAATGTGTTACTGCTATCCATCGCCTTGAATCCAGCAAGAAGGACACAAACCTTGCTACGTTTTTGTAATGATTTTATCACTCAAAAAGACCTTAAAGTAGTCTCCTTCAACCCTTGTGTCTTCATAAAGCTGAGCAGTTTTTTAAAGATTTGTTTATTGGGGACCTCAGTGACTCGGTGGTTGAGAATCTGCCTTTGGCTCAGGTCATGATCTCGGGGTCTTGGGATCAAGTCCCTACTCCCTCTGCCTATGTCTCTGCCTCTCTCTGTGTGTCTCTCATGAATAAATAAGTAAAAATCTTTGTTTAAAAAAGATTTTGATTTATTTATTTGAGAGAGGGAGAGCATGAGTGGGGGTATAGAGAGAGCGAGAGGAATCCTCAAGTAGACTCCCTTTTGAGCATGGAGCCCAATGCCAGGCTCATCTCAGAACCTGGAGACTGTGACCTGAGCTGAAATCAAGAGCCAGATGCTTAATGGAGTTAAAGCTGAGCATTTTGAATCTCATATTCAAGGGAAGAGCAAAGATGTTAAGTGACATGTTCAGGGTTACACAGCAATGCTTAGTCTTCATCCAAGATTTCTTGGCTCTTTGCTTCCGGAAAGGAAGAAACGGCAGTGACTATCTGAGCTGACAGACATGACTGGGAGCAGGGCCAACCACCAACTCCAGCACAACATCTCATTTTCAGTCACTGTGATCCTGTGTCCACCTGTGGGAGGCCAAAGTCACCAAGTCAGCCACTAAAGATGCAGGACTCAAACGTAGCTCTTCAACATCCCCTCTGCTCTGCTGTCCTTGGAACTGGTATTTGAACAATGTTCAGGTTTTTAAATCAAGGTGTACTGTTCTGTCATGAATAGAGTAATTAAAGAAAGCCAGGGTGACCAGGATCTCCCCTACCTATTTGGAGCAGATAAGTCTCCCCATTGCATGAATCAGAGACACTCAGGAACAGGACACACAGCTCTTAGGACTTCGCAGAATCTCCTTCAGCAAGTTACAGCTTCTAAAGAGAAATCTCCCTTCTGCCTTCTTCGTCAGGATGCCTCAATGATTTCTTGAATGGGTTTAGACTTTACAAAAGACAGAAAGAGCCAGAGTCTTTAGGTGCTTCTGTCTTTAAATCTTTCGAAATTCCTTAAGTAGGGAGTTTAAAAGCCCAAATGCTGCCTTAAATTATAAGGAGAGGGGTGCCTGGGTGGCTCAGTTGGTTAAGTGGCTGCCTTTGGCTCAGGTCAGGATCCCACAGTCTTGGGATTGAGCCCATGTAGGGTTCCCTACTCATCAGGGGAGTCTGCTTCTCCTTCTGTCCCTCCCCCACCTCGTGCTCAGTTGCTCACTCTCACTCACTCTCTCTCTCTCTCTCAAATGAATAAATAAAAGGGAGAAAAAGTAACAATAAAATAAAATAATAATCATTATAGCTACTATTTACTGAGTGTTTTTTGTCAGTCCCTCAAATACTTTTTCACAATTTTATGTAATCCTACCTTATGAAATAGATCTTAGCCCCATCGTATAGATGACAAAAATGAGTCTTAAAGGAGTAATAAGTATCTAGCCCTACCGAGGTCACTCACCTCATGAAGCATCAGTGCCAGAGAGTGAGGCCCCCCATTTTGCCCCCCCTAAACCCACACACTTAATATCTGCATTATTAACTTCCAGAACTTCAGAATGGGACCCTCTCCTCACAAGCTAAGATGGTAGTATGTTTTGTATCAGTAAAGTTGGTTAGTTCTTAAATTAATGGCATCAATGAAGCCAGATATCAGAGCTCTAGTTCGTGTGTGGGCTTGTTGATTTCTTTCCTCTGGCCACAGAGTGGGTCTCTAATCTCAGCCAGCTGGCCACCACTTAAAATGTGCTGTTAAGAGACTAGATAGCAAAACACTCTAGATGGCTTTGTGAAATCTACCAGAATTACACACACAAAAATGACATAAGGTCAAAGTACTGCTATTGTTGGTCAATGCCATCATCTCCGCACGAGAAGGACAGGGTTATATAAAATCTCAAAGTTAAGTCCAACACTAAGGAACCCAGAGGGTCAAGCACAGAACTCTGTTTGTTTATGACATGACCTTAGTGGAGTAGCTTGTTTCTTGTGGATATCTGTCCAGATTTCGAAAATTCTGGTTATTACTTTTTACCAAATGTGGTTGCAGGCACCAAGCATGCTATGAGGAGATGGCTGGCTCGCCCACTGATGAAAATGGGTTGACTTATTAAAATGTCCACTAACAAATATGTAGGAAATGGGCTTTTTCCCTTTGGTTCGATGAATATTAAATCAGTGTTAGAAATAAGGAAATACTGGTTTCAGCATACAATTAGAGAGTTTAAAAGGTCAGTTTGAGGTGTTTGTAACAAACTGGAGTCAGAGTGAGGCAAATAAGAAACAGAAATTTCCTTTTTATTCAGATAGAAATAAAAAGTACATGGGTAATTGCCTGAAGATTATACTAGTTTTCAAAATGAAAAAAAAAAAAAAGCTTCTCTGATATCACATGAAAATGTAGATGACACTAATAATATAGCACATAACGTTTCTTCTCAAAAACCTTTAAATTTTACAGTTGGTTGTAAAAATATGCACAAATATAATGGAATCAAAGTAGCTTGACACTGTAAACATTTTGCAAGTTTTAACTGGAAAATCCGTTAGCTTAAAATCCTACTTTGAAAAGTACTTAGTCGAAATAATTGCATACCTTGAAGGAAACATGGCCATAGGTCCAGAGCCAGCCTCTTTCCTTCTCAAAATTAGTGGGTGATGCTGATTTACACTCAGCCATTGGCCATGCACAACCTCTAATGACATCTCCACAGCTGTTATAATCTAGTGGTCCAATACACCATGAATTTCAAATACTTTGCCAAAATTACCACTCCATTCGAGCACCTCTTTTTTCATTAAAAGAAAAAGGTTTCGATGAAACGAAGAATGGAATTTTGTGTGCGTGCAATGTTGAAAATAAAAAGGAGAAGGACAGAGCACAGAAAGCACTGAGCGCAATTAATCAGATGGCCAAGTTCTTGCCAAGGGCATGAGAACCAAATGCTTTTTACTAAATCTAAATCAACATTTGTCTGGGGCTATCATTTCATAATTGTACTTCTCATCCTGCCTTAACTTCCTTTTCTTCCCCTTTAAACACCATTCCTCCGTAACTACTGCTTCCATTCCCCCCAAGGGCCTGCCTCGGAAGGCACAAAAGCTGGCTAATGCTGGGTGAAAGTTGGCACTTCGTTCGTCATTCACTCCCCTGAGCCTTTATATTTTTCACCCACAAAGACAGATCTTGGAGATAGATAGAGCCCTATCCTTCCTTAATTTTGAATTTCTTGGCTTTTGTCACTTGAAAACCAGATCCTTCGTGTTATTTAAATGTGACACTCCCCCCTTCCTTGGGGTAAGGGGAAGGGTAAAGAATTTAATGTTATTTTTAACTCAACTATCTTGTTAACCTTGGGGGACATCCCTGGAGCTGAAATCCATTCAAGTAATAATAGATCAGCAACTCATTCCCTGCAGAGAGCTCTCTGCCGAGTCAGTCTGGAAAAACTCTTTAAAAGCACAGTCTCTGCCTGGCGCTTTTCTTTTGGTTTCTGTGGAATTTTTCTTAGTAACAATTTTTAGCTGAAGGGGTTAGCGACAATTGTAAACTAAGGAGTACTGAAAAGGGAGTGTGGTGGGGAGGGCTGTTGGCCGCACTAATTAAAACAAAGCCTGCTTGTGTGAGCTGTGTCCCACCCTCACCCCCCTCCCCTTGGTGCAAAGGGGCAAACAGCACAAGATCCTCTCTCTCAGCACACAGTTTTCCAGTCTGCGGGGACTTATATTTTTAAATACAATTAAAAGTAATGCCCCTTTGTTGATTATACTCGCCTTGCCAAACTTGAGGACCTCCAAAGCTGCCAAACATTTACTTTCAAATTTTGTATGCCAAGCTGCCTTCCAAATGCTGTCAATCTCACAGAGGGCAGGGCAGCCTGTGATTACCAGCTTCCCAAAATTCTAGTAAGCTGCTCCGACGATATTCCACATGGAGGCTGGTTCGGAGACTGAGCAGATCAAGCCAGAATCTGGTGTCACTTTCATCTTTAAGAGGGAGATAGAATTGTTCTTGCTTCCTGATGGAGTGCATGAGCTTGAAAGGGGAGAACACCAAAGCAAACTTCCCAGCTCTGTGTGTGCAAGCAGCAGAGACTGTGTAGTCCAGACCCAATTCAGAAAGACTTGTCAAATGAAAGAGAAATGCACAAACATGTCTGTACTTTGTCCTCTGAATTTTAAAAGCATCTAATGTTACATAGCTCATGTGAACTTTATTTAACGCACAGCCATTCACCAAGTACTCCCTTTACGGTTTTAGTGGCTGTCCTCTCTCCTTGCTGTTCACCACTGATTATTTTATAAGCTTTTGTGGGGGGAGGGGGGGGCAGTATTTGACTTAACCTTTTAAATGTAGCTTTCTTTCTGACAATACAGGAAGTAGAATGCCAAAGGAAAACTCTGCATGGGGCGGTGGTGGGGGTGCGGGAGACAGGCACACTATTGGAAATAAGTCTTGGGAAGACAGTAAACTAATTTGGGAGTTTGATTTTTCCAATGTGACTATCTATAAAAGCTAAGCGCCAAGTTTTGATTCCTAGGTTTTATGAGGTTGCAGAAGTACAAAACTAATACTTGGCTAGGTGTTTTTTTCTTTTCTTTTCTTTTTTTTTACTGATGAAAAATGCAGGCATGAAAAACAAGGTGTAGCATCCGTTTTCAATTAAAAAAATAAAAATTTAAACCTCTCCCTCTGGGCCTGGTACTGAGCCAGTTAAGGGAATGGGATGGGTGTAGTCATTGAGAAAGTAGTAAGATGAAAATACCCTCCTGCTTGAAGTAACTTTATATTTCAGAGGGGCTCCCCTGCCTCCATTTCAATAAAGAAAGTTACACTGTGCTATCATTTTATTTCAATTTTTTCTTTAAAAATTCACTTATTTTAAATTTTACTAATTCCCAAAGGCACTGGATTTGATTTCTATTTTTTTCTGTGCATCTCTGATTTCTGTTCGATCCCACAGGGGTAAATATTTGACATCCAGCCATTCCCAGGGGTGGCAGACCAATGTACCAAACACAGAGTCGTTTCAGTTCACCAAGAGATGAAGTCAGGCTCCAGGGGATAAACAACCGTCCATAAATAACCTCTCAGAAATAGCCTGAGGAACATGTCCTGCAAAGAAATCCTGGCTCAGTACATTCTATTTTGTTTATTTTGCATAAAAGTTTTCTTTGTCTAGATTTGCACCAGCATAAAAGCACTTTCAGCAAATCATGTCATTAAAACAAAACAAAGCCAAGTTTAAGAAAAAAAAATCCCACCTGAAAAGAAATTAGTTGCCCCTTGAAATGCCAGGAGAAAACCAACTTACCTGCCATTCTAATGACTGAAGAGTGGTAAGAAGAGGAAAAGGACATGGAGAGCATTCCATGCCAAGTACTAATATTCATAGCCTTTGCCTGAAGCCCAGGGCCTGAATGGCACAGCTGAACGCATTTTCAATTATCTGGCTTCTAGTGGCAAATCCAACTGTTGTCATTAGTAGGGAGACATGCTTCAAGACTTAATATTTGGCGGAGATGTAACTGACCCATCAGTCCTGCAAAATAGCTTGAGTCACTTTTCAATAATATGGAGGAAATTATCTACTTTAAGATCTTCTTTGGGAACTTATTTTACTGAGATGAATTCAGCAAGGGGAGGGGTGGTAGGGAAGTATTAGATGGATCTGCACTCTATATTGTGTTCACTTTTGAATGCCGTCATTTAACTCAATTTCACCATTAGTGCCCATAGAAGTGATTCAATTTATATGTTGGGATGACTTATGTATATAAATCACTTTCAGAGGGTTAATAAAAAGAATACAGACTCCAAAGACCCCATTCCCTACAGGGTGAATTAGTAAGAATAATTTTTATATTAACAATTACCTCCTAGATTTTTAACAGTCAAGTACTTTCATTGCCGTGAATCTTAATCAGTTTTTCTTCTAATTTCTTTGAGTTTCTGTCTTCTTTATTTTATTATCACCACTGTAGGTCAAATTCTTCTCATTTCAGAAATGTATCATTATAACATCCAGCCTCAGGACTGACTTGACTGCCTTCAAGCTCTCCCTGCCACTACATCCCCATCTCCACCTCTGGGTTAATTATCTGAAAATCATGCTTGACATCATGAATTCACCCTGCTTAGAATTTGTGTTGGCACCCACTTCCTAAGGGAGGAAGTCCAACCTCTGGCTTTTCTCCACTCTTTTAATTTCATGTCTACTTTCCTCACTAACCAAACTTGCTAGGGAGCAATCCTTTAAAATCTCTCATGATCCACTGCTTTCACCTTTATTTATACAGTGACCCTGCTTGGAGTGTCCCTTCTTCAGTTTGAAGTCTTTAGGTCTACTTTAAGCCCACCCTTATTCCACTATAACCTGTTGTTTTTCTGAAGTGCTATGAAATAATGCATCACTTACTTTGGATTATTGGTTGATCACGCTGACATAGCTCATAACCTTAATTAGATGGCAAATTCCTTGAAGACCAGAACTGGGTCTTCCAAATTTTTGTATTTCCAAGCAGTGTTTGTCCACAATTAGTTTGAAAAAAACAATCCTTTCCTTAGGAATGTTTGAGCTACTTTATTAACATGTGGTTATCAAGAACATTTCTTCATGGAGATAGTTTCAGCTTCCAAAAGAGTGAGGCCATTTTCAGCCTCTCTTAACTGATGGAGGGGATGACCTCTCTAAACAGAACCAGACATGGGATCCTGGGATCCCAGAGTCCTGGGATCGAGTTCCACATAGGGGCAAAAATCTATGGAAATGCGAAGAAAAAAGATTAGCTATTTTCTCTTGTTCTTAACTCAAGATTCTGTACATCCAAGAAGGGATTCTTACTTATAGGGTTTCAAAAGCATATCTGTCACATAAAGAACTCAACAAGGAAAGAGTCAGTATAATAGATAGCTGACTTCAACAAATTAGCCTTATTATGTAGCCCAGATTGCCTAGATTCTGCTATTAATTTCCTTTTGATATCTTGAAGCTTTAGGTAAAGTCACACTGAATGTTCCAGTCGTGTCTTAGCTAACTTACAGAAGTCAAAGGAATGGTCATCATTGTTAGGAGAGAGTTTTTCCCATTGGTGGCCAATATGTTGGTGGCAACAATGGATGGCGAGACAGATCAACCCTAGAAGTATGTTGTTCAACTCTCCTCCTCAGCAGGAGAAGACAAAATCAAGAATTCTGAGTTTTACATGACTTTTCATTTAAGTAAGAAAAGTGGCAAGTAACATTTCTATTTAAAATTCTTGTTAAAAATATGGGCAGCCCCAGTGGCCCAGCAGTTTAGCACCTGCCTTCAGCCCAGGGCATGATCCTGGAGACCCAGGATCGAGTTCCACATTGGGCTCCCCCCATGGAGTCTGCTTCTCCCTCTGCCTATGTCTCTGCCTCTCTCTGTGTCTCTCATAACTAAATAAAAATCCTTTAAAAAATAAGTTCTTGTTAAAATATGTATGATACTGAAGTTTTATAAATATTTTTTCATGTATTGATGTGGTTGAAGCAGCATAAAATTTATGCTTTATAACAGATATATAGAGAGATGTTTTCATTTTCTATAGCTAGAACTTGTTCAGAAGCTTCTATTTCTACATAGTTGTGGAAAGAAGTTTAAATTTCCCAATCAATGGGACACCTGAGTGGCTCAGCGGTTGAGTGTCTGCCTTCAGCTCAGGGCGTGATCCTGGAGTCCTGGGATCGAGTTCCACATAGGGCTGTCTACGTGGAGCCTGCTTCTCCCTCTGCCTGTGTCTCTACCTCTCTCTCTTTCTGTGCCTCTCATGAATAAATAAATAAAATCTAAAAAAAAAAAAACTTAAAGGTGGCTAATTATTTGATTGGGAAATTTTTTTAAAAGATTTTATTTATTTATTTATTCATGAGAGACACAGAAGGAGAGAGAGGCAGAGACACAGGCAGAGGGAGAAGCAGGCTCCATGCAGGGAGCCCAATGCGGAACTTGATCCCAGGACTGCAAGATCACCCCCTGGGCCAAAGGCAGGTGCACAATTGCTGAGCCACCCAGGCATCCACCTTTAAGTTTTAAGGGAGACTTTTCCATATAATCAGTCTTTTGTGGAAATTTTCAGTTGTTTGGCTTTTCTTCCCCATTTTTTCTTTTCCTTTCTCTTGAGGCAGCATCTGGGCACAGAAGAAATCTTCCATTATATTTTAGACTCAAGAGAATGAGGTGAACCATTGCTCTGTGATTCCTTACCTCACATTATATTAAAAAAAAATAATTCGAAAAACGTAATCCTACATGTAAGTACTAAAAATTTTAAAAAATCTATTAAAAAATAGGAGAAAATTCTTTTTGATTTGAGATTAGTCAGAGTTCTTAGAAAAGACCTAAAAAATATGAACTCTTAAATAAAAATATTGATGTATTAAACTTCATCAAAAGTATAAAATCTCACAAAAGACACTGTGAAGAAAATAAATACATAAGTCCCAGACTGGAAGGTAATATATGCAAAGTATTCTGTATCCGGAATAGATCAATAACTATCACAACTAAATAATTAAAAGAAAAACCTTTAAAAAATGAGAAAAGATTGAAAAGACTCTACCAAAGAAGTGATACAGATGTCAACTAAGCATATAAGAAGAACCTTGGGCAGCCCAGGTGGCTCAGCAGTTTAGTGCCACCTTCAGCCCAGAGCCTGATCCTGGAGACCTGGGATCGAGTCCCACGTCAGGCCTCCTGCATGAAACCTGCTTCTCCCTCTGCCTGTGTCTTTGCATCTCTCTTTCTCTCTCTGTGTCTCTCATGAATAAATAAATAAAATCAAAAGAGCTATTTAAAAATAAATAAGAAACTCAACATCAGTAGTCATTAGGGAAATTAAACTTAAAACCACATGAGATATCACTACATACTTTTTAGAATGGCTAAAATCAGAGACAGGCAATACCAAGTGCTGTGAGGATGTGGGGATGCACAATGGGAAAGCTGCTCTGGAGATAGTTTGTCACTTCTTTAAAAGGAAGGAGAGGCTGCCTGCTATCTCCCTAAGTCTCCATTTCTTGATACTCCTTTAGTGATAGCTGAAGATGGCAATAGGCTTAGAACACTACATTCTGCAATCTCCCTTACTAACTATCTATGGGGCTAAATAGTTGTCAATAAAATGTAAGCAGAAATTGTTGGGTTGGAATTCCCAGGAAGCTCTTTAAATCATAACTTTCAACAGAAGTATAAAGCAAGACACAAATGAGACTCACATATGTAATTTAAATCTTTCAAGTAGCTATATTAAAAAAGTAAGAATAGGAGTACCTGGGTGGCTTAGTAGGTTGAGCTGTAGGCTTCTGATTTTGGCCTGTGATCTCAGGGTTGTGGGATTGAGCCCTGTGTCTGGCTCCATGCTGCTTACGATTCTGCTTGGGATTCTCTCTCTACCTCTGCCCTTCCCCCTGTTCATGCTCACTCTCTCTCTCTCTCTCTCTCTTTAAAATAAATAAATTAAATAAATAAATAAATCATTTTTAAAAAGTAAGGAGAAACAGGTGAGGTTAACTTTAGCAATATACTTTATCTAACCCAATATATCCAAAATGGCACCATTTCAACACAAAATCAACAAAACAAAATTATTGAGATAATTTACAAACTACTTTTTATATGAAATCTTCAAATTCTGGTGTGTATTTTACACTTTCAGCACATTTCAGCTCAGACTAGCTATATTTCAACTGTTCAATAGCCTCATGTAGCTGATAGTTACTGTATTAGAGAGCACAGTTTTAGATAGATAAGCATTTTTTTTTACCCTCTGCCTTACTTCCTTCTGAGATGGAATAGATTTGTGTTGGCTGGAGTTTCAGCAGCTTTCCTAGACCATAAATTTTCTTGAAGTTGGACACCGTGGAGCAGAAAGGTAAAAGGTATTTGTTTCTGGACATCTATGTAATTGCCTTACTAGTCCTTAGGCTGCCAAATTATAGAATTTTTTTTTACATGGTTGTAATATTATCAAACAGCATAAACTATCCAAAGTCATTCTTAGTAATAAAGAAGGCTACTAGGTAGCCTAGTAATAATAACAGATGACAGAAAGCCTAGTAATAATAACAGATGACAGAAAGACAGTGCATTATATTGGTTAAAGGCTTATTTTTAGGAGCTATGTATCTAGTTGCAGATCCTGACATTGCCACATACTGATGTGTGAACTTGGATAAATTACTTAAGCTCTTCTAACTTAATCTCTTTACTCAGCTATAAAATGGAGATAATAATATCTCCCTCTTAGAGTTATTGTAAGGACTCAAAAAAAGTTCATATATGTGACATCCTTAGATTATGTGTATCACATAGTAATTACTTTGTTAGAGTCAGCTGTCATTACTTCATTAAGAAAATGTAATAATTCTGAACTTGTATGCACCTGATAATGTAAGCTCCAAATATACAAAGCAAAATTGACAACAAAATTATAGAGTGGTTGATAAATCTACAATCCTAGTTCAAGAGTTTGACAGACACATTTCCCAATACCTGACAAATGGAGGAGACAGAAAAATTAAAAAGTACTTAAATGAATGAATGTGATTAATGTGTCTTGGGTAATCTTCACATTTGATGATTTTTCAAATTTGAATCTATGCTTTCTGAAAACTATTAACAAATATGAAAACAAGTCAGTTTAAATAATTTTTATTGGGGAAAAAAGAATGCTATTTTCTTATGTTTGCCATGCTATTTATATTTGGGGATAAAACATCTATATACTTAACTCTAGTTTCCTTCCAGTGCATTCACACACTAAATATATAAAATGTGTATTTCAATTTGACATACATCATTAATTTTATTATTTATTTATCACATAAATATTCAGATTCTGGTTACAAACTCTTAACTTACAGTGTATATCCCTTAGCAAAATAGCATAAGCAAATAGTGGATAATGCTTTCTTTGGAGGTTGATGAATGTTCTCTTTAGTAGGAAGTTTCTAATACAGCTTTTTTTTTTTTACCCTAAGCTATTCCCTTAGTCCGTCTTCCAGTAAGACACAGCAGGTGGAAATAAACACAAACGTCCTAAGTGTTAAAACACTTTCAGTGATTCCTATTTATAATATCTCCTTAAAGGTTTGGATATTTTCACCCCAACTTTTGACTATCTTTTTAAAAATTACCTCTGTTTACCTGTTTGTTTCACTGAGATAATTTGTCTCATTTGTGAAGAATCAAATTGAATAGGATATGTTAAAAAAACAAAAAACAAACAAACAAACAAAAAACAGCATTAGCTAAATATTAGACTAGAGCCTGAGAGATGGAAAGAGAAACAGAACTCAGCTCAAATTTACTAAACAATCTCAATCGTACAGAAACCCCAGGCAACTAAAATACCCTCTGGAGAGTAACATTTCATGCTTAGGAAGAAGTTATTTACTTCATGCAGGAAAGTACTTTGCTCCAAAGAGGGGCCCTGTCTCACCATAATATTGGGTTTGGCCTATCATGGGACTAGACCTAAAATATTTTATGTTCTTAATTTATTTTCTCCCACATCTGGATTAAGGATAATTTTTCTAGACCTGAATTATGGAAAATTTCTCTTGTCAAATATATATGCCATATACTTGACTGTAAACATATTGGTCTAATTGCAAAATTTACCACTGGGGAAGCTAATTATTTAAGGTGTGGGTCCAAAGTAGAATTTCTCCACCTTTATGCAAACCACAAACACATATCTCTGGTAACTTGAAGTGCTGAACTCCCCTGCAAGGCAAAGAGGCATTTCCTGCTGGGCCCTCCCAGGGGGAGGCCCAGGCCTTTGGCTGGGGGTTGTTTCCACAGGCTGGAATCTTTTTTCCTGGATGTGGGGGTCTTCTTAAACACAAGGGAGTTGTGGTGGCCCTTTGAGGTTGCACAGGGAATTATTTGAGTGCCTCCTTTCAGTTTCACTCATATCCCTTAGAGTTGTTATAACAAGGAACTCATTCTCTTGTTAAGCGCTTCTTTGGCAATGCCCTAGGCTGAGCTATTGCTGAACTGCCTCCTGCCTATACCCCCCAGGTTTGCTGGAGCCAGGAGAGCAAAAGCGAGGGATTCCCTTTTAGCTTTTTGTGCCAGGCACTTTTATAGTTCTGACTCATTTTTATTTTTCTCCTGGGAAAAAATTAGGAGTTTTTATTGTCTCAGAGCACAACTTCTCAAGCTCAAACTTTAATGGCAAAAACGAAAATCAAAATCATGCATATTACTAAAATAGAAATGTTATTGCTTTTATTTTTTAAAAATGTCAATGCCAATGCAGAGAGCAAGTATGAATGCTTATGAGAGAAACTTTTAATTGTACCATATATAGAAAAAATTTTTATATATTCAGTATATATTCTTCATATACACAGTGTGTACTAGATCCTGTATTAGTTACAAAGACTGTGAAAATAAATAACACTACTTAGTTCTACTCTGAAAATATTCACACTCTCTCCTGGGAAATGTATGCAGCAGGGTGACAGGTATGTAAATATATAATTATAATGCAATGTATATGCTACTGTAGCTCAGAGAAACAGTAAACTCTGACTGCTATGTCTTACAACAATTGCATATGGTAAACAGTATTTGATGTGGGTCTGGAAGGGGCAAGGAGAAAAAGCACTGTTTCTAGAAAGTGGAGACAATATGTAAAAAAAAAAAAAGGAACAATGACAAAAATAGCAAGGCATGTTTGGGAAATAGATAGTATTTTGGTATGGACAGGAGGCAGTGTTCAACTGATGGAGTATGCTAAGTGAGTCTGGAAAAGAAAACATTATCCAGGTGATAATGCATGTTAGATGAAATGTTAAGGCTTTGGTATTTTGTTCTTTAAACAATGGAGTTTGCCTTTGAAGTCTTAAAGAAGGAGAGTAATAGGATTTTTTATTGAGCACTTACCATTTGCCACACATTGTTCTAAGTGCTCTAGATAAACTTACTCATATAATCCCCATTAAAACCATACAAGGGAAGGACTACAATGATAGCCACTTTACTGATGACCCTGGGCAAGTCATCAATTTCTTTGTATCTTCAAATTGATCTATAGATCCTACACAATCCCAAGCAAAACCACAGCTGTCTCTTTTTATTTAATTTTTAAAAATAAATCAGCAAGCTGATTCTGCATTCATTTAGAAATGCAAAAGTCCTAACATAGACAAAACAACTTTTATAAAAAAAGAACAAAGTGAGAGGACTTACACTACATAATCTCAAGATTTATTGAAGCTATAGTAATAAAGACAATACAATATTTACATTCAGATTGACAAGTAGAATAGAGTCCAAAGCTAAAGCCTCATATATATTCATATATATGGACAACTGTTTTTGTTTGTTTACAAAGATGCAAATGCTATGCAGTGAGGAAACTATAGTCCATAGTCTTTTCAATAAATAATACTGTAACAGTTGGATATCCATAAGCCAAAAAAAGGGACTTTGATTCATATCTCACACCATATAAAAACTTAATCACATGAATCACTCACTTACATTTTAAACCTAAAACTATAAAACTTCTAGCAGAAAACATAGAAGGAATTCTTTGTGACCACAGATTTGGCAAAGATTTCTTAGATACAATACCGAAGTTATTATCTGTGAAAGAAACACATGATAAGCTGGGCTTCATCAAATTTAAAACTTCTCTTCAAAAAAATACATTAAAGTAATAAAAAGACAAACCCAAGATTGGGAGAACATATTTGGAAAGCATGTATCTGATAAAGGACTTGTATGCAGAATATATAAAGAACTCAAAAATTCAGTAATGAAAGCACAAACTGCCCAAAAAAGAGATGGCAAAAGATCAGAAGAGATACATCTCCAGAGAGGATATGAAGGTGGTAAATAAGCACATGTGAAGATTTCAACATCATCAGTCAATATGAAAATGCAAGTTAAAACCAAAATGATATACTGTTACATGCTTACTAGAATACCTTAAATTAAAATGTTTGACCACATCAAGTGCTACCAAGGATATGGAGAAACTAGAACTCTCAAACACTGCTGGTGGGAATGAAAATTGGACAGCCATCATTGATTAACATTTTGGTAGTTTCTATGAAGCTAAACACACACCCATCATATTATCCAGCCATTTCTCTACTAAGTATTCACCCAAGAGAAAAGAAAGCATACATCCGCGGCACCTTGGTGGCTCAATTAGTTAAGTGTCTGCCTTCAGCTCAGGTCATGATCCTAGAATCTCCAGATTGAGCCCCACAATGGACTCCCTACTCAGTGGAGCATCTGCTTCTCCCTCTGCCCCTCATCTCGCTCGTGCTTTCTCTCTCTTGCTCTCTCACTTTCAAATAAATAAATAAAATCTTAAAAAAGAAAGAAAGAAAGAAAGAAAGCATACATTCATACAAAGACAAGTACATGAATATTCATAGAAGCTTAGAACTGGGCAAAACTTGAAAGTTAAACATGGATAAACAAATCACGGTATCTTTATACAATGGAATGTTGCTCAGTAACAAAAAGGAATAAACTACTGATACACACAACAACACAGACAAATCTTTCAATAATTACTGTGAGTAAAATAAGTCTGATAAAAAGAGTACATAGTCTCTGGTTCCATTTCTATAAAACACTGTGAAATGCAGATGCTTCTGCGGTGACAGAAAGCAGATGAGTGGTTCTTAGGGAGGAGAGCTAGAGAGATAAGAGGTAGAGATTACAAAGGGGAACAAGTAAACTTTTGGGATGATGGATGTGTTCATTATCTTGATTGTGGTGATGGTTTCACAGGTGTACACATATGTCAAAGCTGATCAAATTCTACGCTTTGAATATCTGCAGTTTATATTATGTCAATCATACCTCAACGAATCTATTAAAAGAACAAAAATTTAATGGAAAGATGTCTGAGTCGACTATGTGATTTAACATTAAGCCTGGGGGCAGATCTGTACACGTGAAAGCCACCATTACAATGAAAAAAGGATCACTAGTTAGTTATTTATATGATTATTTTATTTGTTCATCCAGCAAATATGTATGAAGTACCTGCGGATGGCAACAGTGCTGGGTAGGCCTATACCTAGACAGATGGCAGAGGAGAAGCTAGAGTCCCCCTGCCCTCTATTGTTTAGTCCACAAAAGCAATATAATAGAAAGGCTGAGAGAACAAACTTCAGAGTAGAAAAATCTCTCCAATAATTCCCCAAAAGACTTCCACTTACTTTTTCATTGGCCAAGATTGGATCACAGAGTCAATTTATAAGTTGCAGAGTCAGAATTCAAATCCAATTCCAGAGATTTTGTTTTACCTTCTCCATTGCCATTGGATATGGAGAAACTCAATGTTAATTAGAAAGGCTGAAACAGAATTGAAAGATATTAACTCTCTTACTAGGGATTTCATGCTGTTGAAAGTCGTATCCGTGTACCATGTAAAATCTTCCTTTGTACCACCAGGGTGATATGTACCATCCTGAGAAACACTAGACCAAATGTTCTCTAGACTCTTGTTTGGCACTAATACCTTAAAATCTCATATTCTGGGTTTTGTCCGTGTGAAAGTAGAGGATAAGTCGTGCCAACTGTAATTGCCTTAGCCTTCTTTATCCTACTGGGAAAGGATAACATGTTTCTGTTGGGTCATGGGATATAATGTAAGATCCCACAGGGTACATAATAATTAATCATTGTAGTCCTCACTTTTTTCCTTCTATATGTTTCTGGAGGTTGGTGGTGGATGTGAGGATGTGGGGGACTAGGATGTGGGAGGCAGCAGGAGACTGGTTCAATCCTCCTTTGGTGGGCTCAGTACAATAGAGAAAAACTGCTTGCTGCTAAGGAGTGCCCGCATGGGCAAGTGTCTGAAGCACAGTGGCTCCTTTAAGTTTCTTGGGCAGGATCTTGACTCTTTTTTTCTTCTTTCTTTTTTTTTTTTTTTTAGCTTTTATGTGTTTATTCATGAGAGGCAGAGGCATAGGAGAGGGAGAAGCAGGCTCCCTACAGGGAGCCCAATGTAGGACTCCATCCCAGGACCCCGGCTGGGATCACAACCTGAGCCAAAGGCAGACGCTCAACCACTGAACCACCCAGAAGCCCTGATTCCTCTTATCTGGTGTTGGATTAGCCCCAATTTCTAGCATTACTTTCACTGAAGAAGAGTTTCTATCCAGCACCTTACTCAGATCCAAAATTGCCAGTTCTACCATCCAGCAACTTTCAAAGGAGACAAAGTAATTCCAAAGTAGAATGTTTTGGTCTCATGGTGAAGATTCAGAGTTATCTTTGAAAGTTGTATGCAGAGCATGGAAGTGTGATCACTCTGGGTCGTACTCAGCAACACGCATGCATACAACTGTGACAGGCCTGAGTCACCATTTTGTTTTATTCTCAAAGGGGCTATTTCTTAGGGCAGTTTTCTACTCTCTCTCAAGAAGATGAGACTGAGAATTTATTGGGCCTCTCTCCTTCTTCAGATTTGCCTGTTTTCTCCCCAGCAGGTTATATAACAGAAAGAAGGGCTTATTTATTATGTTCAACAAAAAGGTCACATCCATCTTTTCCCCAAGGCCAACAGCCTGCTTCCCTTATACGTACAAAATTAAACAAGGTCACTTAAAATCTGCTCCAGAGTGATGACCAGAACCCATGGCTGCTTCTATTAGTGGTGATAAAAGAGAAAATAAACTCTGGGAGGGCATCTCATTTCATTACAGTTTTACTGGGGATCATATTCCAATTGGCACTTTTTCTTTTCAGTATGGTCTATTATAAATAAACCACACAGAGGCTTCATTTTAATTTTTTTTAATTTTAAAATATTGGGCCTTGGGAGGCTGAATACACTTTTCAATGATAATTGCAGTAAGAGAAGCATACCGCACCCGCAGTGATTCTACAAATCGAATGCCTAGATACCCTCCTGTAAGAATACAGTCTGGAGAGGTAAGTAAACAGAAGGTAGTCTTTCTGTGTTTCTCGAAACCAACTTTAAGAGAACAAAGGTAGTAATTAGGATTCATTTTCTCTCCTCATCAAGACTGTGCTTGGCCCCTCTGCTGAGCCAGCCTTTGCAAGAGATGGCATTTTTAATCAGTGATTGATAGCACCCACAGCTTTCAGGCAGGAGAATGTTCTTAGTGACCTCTTCAGGGTTGAGGTACTGAGTTATGTTTCAAAAACTTGACAGTGCCAAGATGTCTAAGCTTGTGAAGTTTCAAGACCAACATTATCCCGAATTGGTTGATGATTTCAAAATGTAGATTAGCTTTGATGATGGATTGGAAGCTACAGAAAGAAATTATGAAGGAACGGTACTTCTAAGTTAAGAAAAGCCTTTTGAATCTGTTTTTAGAAAACTGACCCAGCTTATTTCATTGTCTAAAATCTTACTTAAATTGACCCCATGGGATTTTCCCTGAGTTTCCCAAGATTTGTCCTTGACTCCATATATTTTCTCTCTGTCTTTGTTTTTCCTTAGCGTTCCCATACTTCCACCTCTTAAAATAATCCTTCTATACCTGAATCTAAAATCTCTCTCTTTGTGGGGGTGTCTGGGTGGCTCAGTCAGTTGGGCTTCTGACTTTCGGTTTTGGCTCAGGTCATGATCTCATGGGTTGTGAGATCATGGGTCATTGGATGGAGCCGTACCTCAGGCTCTGTGCTCACTGAGGGGGTCTGCTTGGATATTTTCTTCTTCTCCCTCTGCCCCTCCCCTGCTCATGCTCACTCTCTCTCAAATAAGTGGATAAATCTTAAAATAATAATAATAAAATCTATCTCTTTGGCAACCACACCATGCCTTTAAATGTCTATTGTTTGCACCATTTGATGTTGAATACTTTAAACTCAACATACCTAAAACTAACTAAATACCTTGCCTTCCAAATATCCTCCTCTGATATGAGAATATTGTCAAATACTTGCCATCCATGCCCCAAATCAAGGACTCACTGCCTTTCCTCATACTGGCAGGACCTATATTTCCTCCCATTGTCAAGGACCACATTTCATCATCCAATCAAGGACAATGTTCTGGAGATTCTGTTTCCTAAATTCTGTCCAAATTTGCCCATCTCCAATCCCACTGCCACCCAGCCTGCCTTTTGCACTGACATCTAATTTGGCCTGTCTGCCACAACTGTCTCATGTATTCTCTCATCTTGTGCATCATTACAGAAATCACCTTGTTATGTAAAACAGATCTGATTGTGTCACGGCCCTGCTTTGATATTTAATGGTTCCTTGGACCATCCAGCATTCCTTCTCATGTATTGTACTTGAGGCTCTTACTGACTTGAGGGAAGGCTCAGAGGCCACCAGGATTAGATCTTCTGTTTCCTGGTTCTCATGCAGGTTGGGTTTTTGCTCTCCATTCTTTATAGAGCTACCCACATTCCAACATTTTTTAAAAACTTTTGTTTTCATTAGCATAGAACCTCCCAATTAAGTTCACTTATACAATGTGCTCTCCTAAGCACTTTAGATATATTAATTTATTTAAATTTGAAACAACCTAAAACAAATTTTCCTGAAACTTGAAAGTTGAAATATGCATGAGAGGCACTATATAGAGACACCCTTGAAAACATTTTTACTGCAAGATATTATCCATCACCTAAGTGAGACTGCTTAGAAACCCCAAGAGGTTGGGATGATGTCAGGACTTCATTTGAGGGTTCTAAATTCCCTCTACTAATATGTTTGCCGTCCCTTTTTCCATCTGGCAGGCTTTAGCTTATTAACTGTATATTGAGGATACTGAACTCAGTGGGTTATAAATGCAAGGCAGTCATATATTTTCTGAGCACTGCTTTTAAAATAAGGTGGCACGTGATTTGGGGTATGTAATTCGACCTCTGTGTGTCTCCATTTCCCTTCTTAAAGACAGGACAAATAATGTTACCTACCTCACAGAGTTGTTTTAAGACTTAAATGTATTAGTACGTATAAAATGTCTAAAGCAGTACCTGGCATATAGTAAGCACTCAATAAAAGCCATAATTTTTATGCCTCTATCTCCCCCTCCAAACCGAGCTCTTTGAATCCCAAGAGCTTACATAGTGTCTGGCACATTTTGGGTGCCTCCAAAATATTGGCATAATAGTGGAGATGAAGTAATCAAAATAAGGATTCAAGGAACTAAACAGAATTTGAAGTTGATTTGATCACATAATGCCTTTTTTTCCTAAGGATTTCAAAATAGCATTCAGACAATACTTGATTCTCCCGGGAGACAATGACTACAGATAATATCTCTATGACAGAATAATTTAGCTGGATTCAATCATGGAGAGATTCAATTACTTTCCTGTGAACTACTAGAAGAATTTGAACAAAGACTTCACTGGTAGACAGTGAGAATTCTAAACACACTAAGATATCAGAATCAACCTTTGTATATTTCCTTTATCTGGTTTTATCCCAAAGACCAAGTTTCAAAGATAATAATTCCACAGAACTCTGAAGGATTTTATAAGATGCTTTTATGTCAGGTGCTTTGGAAAGCAAGTAGATCATGTTACCTACTTCCTAAAGGCATGTTCCAGTTGTATCAGGATGCAAAAACAAAACAAAAACAAACCAGTATTCCTTTTTCTGCATTATACCAAGCAGAACAGCTGAGTAGGTGTGGCTTAATTTGTCACCAAGTAAGTGCCCTCCCTCACTGTTTATCTGAGGGTCAGAAAAACAAAACCAAAATTAAAAAGGAAGAGCAAAACCAATCATCGTTATCTTTTATCTTGCCAAATAGTCAAGTATTTAGCACCATGTAGACTAAACATCTGGGTGATGTTTAAATTTTTCCCCACTTTTTATCCACATTTCTACCCAAAGATTGAACTCTGCATGGAAAGGCGTAACCATTAGCCTACAAAAGCTGAATTAACAGAGTTAATCATCACAGAAAGTATAGTTATTTGTGGAATTAGAGGTGGTCATAGGGGGAGAAAAATGAGGAAATCCTAACCAAAGTCAGTGGTTTTGTGGCTGGCTTTTTCTGGATTTATACTAATGAAAAAAGAAATGTGCTTCTGTCCAGAAGATCAATTCCAAAACAAATAAAAACATTGTCACACTAGCCTTAAAGAGATGCCCTCACTTTCAACAAGAGCCTGGGAGGAGGAAGGTCCTTGGAGAATTATCTAGGAGTGGATGACATACAATTTTGTTTGCTAAACATTCTTGACCTTGTGTCCTCTATAATAAAATCGTTTCTTTCAGTGCAGCTGAGAAAGCTGTGATTTTGCTGTCTAGTCCATGTAGGCCTGCCTCCTACATCCTGGTGAACATGGGTGTGGCTTAATTTCCAAGGATAAAAGCAAAAGGTGGCAGGCTTAGCCATCTCCTATCCCAATGACTCAAATCCATTGCCTCCTGCTTTCTCATGTAGAATCCTCCACCAGGAAAGCCCATCATGTGATATGAGCTCAAAGTTTTTGAGTGTGTCTAAGGCGCTGCATGTAAAACTTATCTCTGGTCCTGTCTTGTTTTACCCCCTTTGCCTACCCTTTGACTTATTAGGTTCCACACTGCTAGGGCGCCCTATGGTATCAGGAGGCACATTTTGATGTAATCCTACCACTGTTGCCGGAGCTATCTAAGCTAGAGGATTTATTAGTTGTGAACGTTCATTTTTGTTTTTCCTGGTCCAGTGCCAGTAAATAAGTCACCCAAACCATGGCTGAGTGTCATTTGATAGGAAAAGGCTGGGATCACAAGGAAGCCTTCTGTCTTTCAACCAAAAAAAAAAAAAAAAAAAAAAAAAAGAAGAAGACGACGAAGAAGAAGAAAAAGAAAACGCACCACCACCACTACCACCAGCAGCAGCAGCAGCAGCAGCAGCACCACCACCACCAACTGCTGAGGTAAGCAGTGTCAAACCCAGCTGCGTCAACATGACGGTGGTGAGACGAATGAGAGCTTTCCCTGCTGGATGTGGAGCTAGCCAGCCACCGGCCTGCAGACCCACTGTCAACCCCGGGGAACAGATGAATTAATGCAAGTGGCAAGGGACAGCCCCGTCCATTTCCATCTTTCCAGCTCACGAACGCGGCTCATCTGAAAGGTGCCTGGAGAAGACAATCTACACCCGGGCACAGATGCACACGCGCATATACACACATGCACGCACCCGCACACTTGCACACGCACACGCGTGTTGTTGGGACGCCACTGGAAGAACCTGATGGAATTATGCCGCGCGTGGGTCGGCGCCCCGCAGGCTGGCGTACGGGGCGGGGAGGCCTGCGCGGGCCGGGCCGGGGCCGGGCCTCGGGAGGCCCAGGCGGGGAGGAGGCTGGGGGCGGGGGGGGGGGGGGGGGGGGCTCCCGCCGGCCGCCCGCTCCCTGCGGCTGTTGCCCGGGCGATGGCTGGGGATGGTCGGGAATGCCTGGAGCCGGTATCCTTCTTTTGGACTCCGGGATGCAGCAGAAGGGGGTGGATGGCTTTTCTCTTTCTGTGTCTCCCTTTCATATTCAGCAGATTAGAGCGGCGGGTTGCCGTGGCGACCACGCGGAGGAGGGCTGCGCACACCTGCACCGCCGCCCCGCAGCCAGCGTGCACCGGCGGCCCGGGGCAGCTCCTTGCGGGGGCCGCGCGGCTGCAACAGCCGCAACAGCAACAACAGCGACTGGAGTAAAGGGGGGAGGGGAGAGGCCGGAGGAGAAGGAACCCAGGAGGCAGGAAAGGAAGAGAATGCGTTCCCAGTTCAGAAGTGGCAGCGTGGCTCTTTGACCCGAGGGGGCGAGGGATGCAGGCAGCCCAGAAACCCTGCCCAGGGGGCCGGCGGAGCTGCTGGGGGGGGGGGGGGGACAGTCCCCGCGGTCTACAGCCCCCGACTGACTACACACACCACGGAGGAGGCTTCAGCTCTTACTAAGTAACAGGGGAGATGCCTGCGAGGAAAGTTAGCCTGCGATTATCCAGAACTAAAAGCGCCTTGCCATTTTTCTGCAGACCGATTTTCCATCGAAGACCAGAGCATCTGCGGTGGGAGAAATACCATTACGTCTTTTCCTTGTAGTTTGCAGAGACTACAAGAGAGGAGAAGGAGAGGAGGAGGGGGCGTGGGGAGGAAGACCCATGAGCTCCTGAAGTTGGGGAATGCTCTGGCAAGGCTCCAGGTTGCGCTAATGAAGAAGTCAGCTCCACGCAGGGTCCGGGCCTCACCTCTCCCTCGCACACCCTGGGCTCTGCCTTCAGCCTGCCCCTTCCTTTCTCCATCTGCCTCCTCCTCTTCCCGTCCTTCTGCGATTGCCTTCTGCATTGTTGTCTCTGTTTCCATTAACAAAACAGCCCGGCACATTAGCCTGTCCCAAGCACTCCACAATGACAATATTTACAGAAGGTTAAATAAAATATGTATAGAGAGATTGATAGTGAATATGCAATAGACCTTTTGAACTTAGAGCATGCTGGGTTGGTTTGTTTGTTAAACTAGATTCTCCAGGCTGCTTCAGCTATTTTAATGTCTCTCAAACCATCCACTTAAAGGGAAAGATGATTAGAGAGAAATAGTCTTTAAAAAAATGTTCCCCTCTTTTCCAAGCAATGTGATTAGCAGGCAGTGCGCCTTATGTCTTCCACTCTCAGTATAACTGAAACCAAGCACATTTCCTTGGGGTGACTGTGTCACAACAGGCCGAGATGAGACGACTTCCCATCAGCACGTTTACAAGCCACACTGTACTGTTGTTCCTGAAATCTTTACATAGCCTCATATTGACTCTCACTGAAGGAGTTTTGCAGGATGACCTAATCTTGGAGTATAGCATCTTTTCAAACCCATGTTTATGGGTCTCTACCTTTAATAGAGAGTTTATAAAAGACAGCACTATACTAGGTCAGGGATTGGCAAACTTTCTCTGTGAAGGGCTAAATATTTTAAGCATTGTGATCCATACAGTCTCTGTAGCAACAACAAAACTCAGCTATTGTAATATGAGAAAAATCCCAGACGGCATGCAAATCAAAGGCACAGCTATGTTTCATTAAAACTTTATTTACAAAAACAGGCAGCAGGCCCATTGGGTCTGTGCGCCAGTTTGCCAACGCCTGCACTAGATCTCTCCCCTTCTAAGTGTAACATATTGAAAAGGTTAGAACGCTCGCTAACTCTTAGAAAATCTCACTGTTCTGATGCCATTCTTTTCTGTTCGTAATCTTACAGTGATATCTAATAACAGAGAACAAACAAGCAACAAGGTAGTTCAACTGAAGAAAGTCTCCAACCTGCTCACATGACTAGAATTTCTTGATTCCGTTAAAAAAAAATTAAATAACCCTGAATGTAAACTAAGAGTATGTATTTGGGCTGTTGCAGTATATGTTTGCCTCGTCTTGTAATGCGCGATCCTTTGCAAATGAATGGCCAAGCACATTACATTTAGAAAGAGGAGAATTTGTGTTTCTTGATGGTCATGGATTTCAAAGGCCTATTTGGTGCCCAATTTCCTATAGAGTCTTGTGCCAAAATGCCTTTTATCACGGGGAGGCAAGCAGTGCATTTAAACATATTTTGTCGACTGGGCACCATATGTAGAAGTGACAGCCAGAACTCCGTGCCAGTTCTCTTTCAGAGGGGAGGATGGGTCTACAGAGGTTCAAGCATCTTACAATGACTTATGCCTGAGAAGTCAGCAGGTAGGGGGTTGACTCCACGATGCTAAGTTTCTTTCTGAGAATGGTTTCTTTCCTAAATTTGGATTTTAGGAAAATTATTACTGTCTCTGAAATTTATTCTTTATTTTTAGGAGTTGTATATGTCATTCTTGCTATGACTTTGTACACAGACAGCAGAAGGAAGTGGGAACATATGCTCACCTCATCCAGTGTATGAATTCCAACGTGGATTATAATGTTGAGGCCCCATATGTGGTCTTATTCAAGACTGAAGAGCCCATTCTTTGGGAATTACACTTGATATCTGATTAGGAGTTCTGAAAGTTTGCCCTGATGCAAATACTTATCTGTAAGTGGTGAAGTTTGTCCAGGAAATATTTCTGTTGTCTATCACTGGGCGATAAATGGGGATTGGGAAGGCTGAATCCCAAGCAGAGTAATCATATTCCAAGGCAAGACCTGGAGGCAAGAAGCAACAAGATGGATCAGAAGACTAAATTTTAATTTCTTGAGGAACATCCCAGAAATAGCATGGTAAGAAACTCGAAGAAAGGCTAAGCTTTGTTTTGGTCTGTCCAGTTTGGGGCTCAGATTATTGTGATTCTTCCCAACCTGATAAAGCCAGAGACACAAAGTTATGTTATTTATTATGATCCAATTTAAATGTATTCCCTTGTTACTGCAGAAAGACCTAGCACTACTTTGTTAGGGACATGAAGGCAGACAAATTAGCCACTCAGTCCATAAGACATGAAAATGAGGATTATCTAGAAGAAAAGGATGTGGTTTCATTTTCTACAAAGAGTAAGTATGCAAAAGGATACAGAATGAATGGGAGATTCAAAAAAAGGGGGAGAGATTCCCCTCCCTCCAGAGGACAGCTTTTGTTGAAATGGAAAGATACAAATGATCAGTCTTGCTCTTCTATTCCATCAGCAGCAAATATAAGGTGAAACTACCAGAATGTCATGTCTGAAAATCCAGTAACAACATTATGCTCTCATTTTGTTTTAATTTGTGTTCAATGCAAAATAAAATAATTCAGGATTAAGATTAAGATTAGACCTGGACAGTGCCCATAATTTCATGTTAAAATGATGAGGAATTTTCACCAGAGTAATAGGATCCATTCCAAGAAGCCATTTCCCAGATGAATTTACATAAACAGAAACTTTTGGTGTTATTGAGAAAGTCAGGTATCAGTAAACTCTCACTCAGGGAAATATCATGGGGCCCTCATGAAACTTAGCATTCCTTTTTACTCATTAAGACTGATTGGGGAAGTGACCATCGGGGTGCTTTTTTTAGAGCTTTGCTGGGGGGAGAGGTTGTTGCGTGGGAATGTTATAATTTATGGAAATGGATTATAGGAGACAATACAAGGGTTCTGTGTCCTGCCAGGTTAACTTTGGAGCAGATACCTGGTGAATCTTTGTCTGATAGGAGGGACTGTTTTGGACAAGTGTACTCTGTGATATTCAGATCATCTTCTACCCAGTTCTGCCGCACGGTGAGGACTTGCCTGCCACGGAGTGTCAGGACGATAACTGCCTCTAATTGCTATTCCCATCTGTTGTAGAGAAGAAATAAATGTTTGTGGGTGGTTTTTTTTTTTTTTTTTTTTTTTTTTTCACAAAAGCAGAAAAAAATGATAAATAATATGCCTGGAGAAAAACCACTTCTTTATCAGCCCTAATACCAAATAGTCAAATCAGTGGCAAGGGAATCAATTCAAAGACAAGAAATAGGTTTTTGGTAACTGAAGCTTGACTCTTCAACTTTAGGGCTAACATCAGACTCAGATTAACATCTAATGGAGAACATACTGCTGGGGAGAAGAGAGACAACAAGTATAGGAAACCACACTTACTGTTTACCAACAGCGTGCCATGCCAGGCACTCTAACTAGTATCTCTAATGCTTATAGGAACCCTGTAAAATAGGTAAAACTACTCCATTTGCAGATGTGGAAACTGAGCCTCAGAGAGCTTACAGAATTTGTCCAAACCTATGGCTGGCAAACAGGAATTCAAGGAAAATCTGTGAATTGGACATTGTTGAGATGGCCTGTCAACAAGAGTAATGATTCCTTAGCTTAGGTAAATCTTGTACGAATGTAACTACCTGCAAAGGAATTTTAAAAACATCATCTCTGACAGCCAATCAGAACTACCATAAAAAACAAAAAAGTTTTAGTTTCATAGATATGGGATTGTAACTGACAATAACAAAAAATATAAATATGTTCCTGGTTCCTTAATTTGCTAATAATCATTACTGCATTAATGACCCTACCCCAAGTTGACCATTTTCTGAATTATAGTGACATACATAAATAGACATAAATAGAAAAAAAAATCATTGTTTTTCAGGGTGAATTCAAGACCAAAAAAAAAACCACACTTTTTTTGGAATTGTGTAATTAATGCCAAAGAATATGAAGTTGATATAATGAGTGCCCTGAAAAGGAATGAGAATTCAGTGTGGTTCTATTCAAAATAATGATTGAATTTAAATGATTGTAGTTTATGCTGGAAGGAAGGAAGGAAGGAAGGAAGGAAGGAAGGAAGGAAGGAAGGAAGGACAAACAAATGGACTTAGTGGGTCATACAGAAGACATTGGGAAAAAGTCCACTTTCCTTCATATGGTAAAAGTTGTGCATTGAAAGGATATTATCAACAGTCCTTTAAAACTTCAATAAAAGAAGCAATAAACTTTTCCTGAATCCTTGATGCCCAGAAATATGAAATTAAAAGTTCTGGAGCCTTTGTTGATTTTCTTGAGAGGGAACAAAACTGGCCACAGGGAATTCAAACTGCCTTGTCCTTGAAATGCTAATCACAGCTTAGGGAAGTTTCCTGGGACCTGGGTAGTATATAAAGCACGGACTGCAAAGTCATAAAATATTGGGAGCAGCTGTGGTGACCTTGTTCATAAGGGCTCCAGGTTCTAAGTCTGGAGTAAAGTTCCTGAATATTCCCCTCTGTGGTGAGAAAGTCAAGTAATTGGGGAGATTGATGAAAAGTCCAACTGCTGAAAATATTTGCCTCTCTGCATTTTCCTTCAATTCAGTTTGAGTAACCAGGTATGTATGAAGCATCTTGTCAGGTATAACAAAAAACACTGGAGAAATAAGGTATAGTCTTGCTCCCAGATATCTCAAATAGCCTGGAAGGAGAAAGCAACAAGCATGCCTCTAGAAATTTGCCACCCAAAGGCAAGACTTCTTACCACATGCTTAAATATTTCAAATATGTAAATTATGCTAATAGTGTTTACATTAAATCTGTTCTATCTTCCAGTCTTGAAAACAAAGAGTCCTTTTATTAATCTGGAAGACCAGATTGACATTACAGGTGTTAGATTCCTCAGAGCTCTGCAAGGAACATGGTGGCTTTCAGAGAATGGGACATGGGTTCCCAGTCCTTTCAGGACTCCATCCTGCCTGGGAGCCTCAGGCACTAGCTGACACCCTTGCCTTTAATCATAGGCTCTGCCTACCTACTGTCCTCCACATACACACTGCAGCCAGCTTCTCCTTGGGCTTCTTGGGCCAGGTATTGGTAGCACATTCCATCTTCTGGAGAGAAAGACCCAAATAAGAGGCTGGCACAGGTCTAAAAGTGGCCTCAGGGAACTCTAGGAAGAAAGTTCTAGAGTCTCAGGTGCTTGGAGTATGGTCTAGACAGGGAGGCATAAGCTACAGGTGAGACTAACCCTTGGAACCTCAGATACCTGCCTTGGTGGAGGGGCACGGCCTGAGGAAAGCCAGAACTGGGCTTTTCCAACATGGTGCCAGAATGGGGGCTGCTCTTGCCAGGATCTGAGGGCAATATTCACAAGGAAGATGTTAAAATTGGACTAATATAATATGAATTCCTCATAAGTATTATCAAAAGATTTTATTTCAGGTTAGATTTCATTGGATTAGTATTCTTCAAATACTATGGAGAATAAGAAAAAGCAAATGCTAGGCATTTCCGATTACTTATGTTCTTTGACAAAATAAAAACTATGGAAAGGGCTCATTTTAAGTGTACCAACTTTTACAGCTGAATTTGTAGCCACTTACTGGTCTATTAACTCATTTTTAAAATAAATATAAAAATCACTATCATCATGTTATGTTTTTTTTAACCGGAAACTTTTTAACTGGAAATTCCAAAAATTTCATTTTTGGAATCGTCTTCGTGTATGAGCCTTCTACATTTTTTTTCATTGTAGCTGGCAAAGAAATTTCTTTCAGGAGTCTCTTTTTATTTATTTCATTGTGCATTTCTTTTTCTGTTTACCATGACTGTTAATCATTTATTACTTTAGTCTTTACCTAACCAAGCCTTTGATCATTGTGTTCATATTGACTTTCAGGTACATTAGTCACCAAATGGTACAATCACTCTATTGCCCTTGTTTTGAATGACGTCTTTTTTTCTCTACATTTTTCTGAAAACTCAGCCTTAGCTCCCAACATGGACTTTTCTCTCACCAGTTCCTAATTGTATGGTATATCCTTTTCTGCAACAATACATTGTAAATCAATTAAAGATGAGTTCTATTTTATTCCTTTTTTTCCCAGATATAACTTTTTGTATTAATATATTTAAGGTTCTCTACCTGGAAATGTATTAACCTATGATTTGAGATAAGTTATTCAAAATTTTAAGTAGATTCTTTCAAGTCATTTATTATTTTTGAATCCCAACTGTATAGCTATGCTTTCTAAAAATAGATCTGCAAATTTCATTAATTCTTTGGCATATTCAGGCTCCTTACTAAGTGCATTAAAATGGAAATGAGATGATTCCTCATTTTGTCAACAATTTTCAAAGTGACATTGGATAAGACCCTTATTACTAATTATAATTTAGTCTCATTAAATTTGAGCCTATCCAGTTCCTAAGTCACTCCCATGTGTAGTATATTACAAACCCAAGGAAGGTAGATTATTGTTGTTCACTAGTTAGCATGGAGTTAGTGTATAGGATTTGGCTCCTTAATTTGGAAAAGTAAATTAGTGGAAATACCATGCCAAGTCCAGATTGAGGGTTGGCCTTCAGAGAAAGAAGATAGGAAAGGTGGCAACCTACAGACTCTTACCTCGGTGTGGCTCCTGAACACTCTATTTTGTTCCCTTAGCAGGTGGCAAAGGAAGATTATTCAACTTAGATCCAGGTCCCAAGTTTCACTTCTAACCCTTAGAAGCTTCCAGGTTTAAACAAATTACCGACCCTCTTTGGGTCTCAGTATTGATAGTTTATAGAAATAGAATAATAGAATATCTTTAAGGTCACTTTTAACTTTTATGATCTATTCCACAATGGTTCTAGCAGGTCTGAAACTTCTCCCCATCGGTTAGTTATGAGTCCCTGAAAGGCTAGACCACCAAGATTGGAGCATTATCTCTAAACGCCCACAGTGAGGATGCTCTGGCCACTTTAACAGAAGTATATACTTTCCGCACAGTGACCAGTGACTAGAAGCAGAGAGTAAGTCTGAGAACACAGGAACTTAAGGATGTCGAATCAAGGAGAGTGGGCATGGGTAGTGAAGAGGAGAGTGTCAGAGGAAAATACGGAGCTGCAGAAGGCATGTTGGCTAGGGACCTTCCTGTGAACATGGCCTGCCAATCATTGCAGAGCTCTGAGGTCACTAAGTTAATGTGGACTGAGATGTCAGTAGTCCGTGTAACAACGCTATACAAGTCTCTTATCTTTCAATGTGAAAGAGAATTGAATCAAGTACTAGATGGATAGTAATGTCCCCTTGAGACTGCCTGATCCCACACTATCCATCTATAAAGAATCACATCCATCATTAACACTCAAGTCCAAGGCTAACTCCTTCAAGTGTCTTCTCTGATGTCACTGGGCAGAGCTAATGTCCTCCCACCACATGCTGAGGGCGTGTTACCACCACTTCTCTGTGTTCTGTCTCATTTGGCATCATGTTAGCAGGAGCTGTTCCAGTCTGTGTGTCTCTCTTTCACGTTCCCCACCCCTCACCTGCAACCTTGCGAACAGGCCAAGGACAGTAATCCTTCTCTTCTATTTCTAATCCTTTCCAATGTTCTGCTCCCCTCTAGACCTTGCCTTAGGATTCTCTAGAGTCTTGCTGGGAAACCAAAAACTGAATGCCAAAGGTGTCTTTTTCTCTACGTTCCTGGTGTTATAATCCAAGTTTGCCTTCAGGCAATGTAAATAGTCCTAATTTGAGGAAGGTTGTCAAGTGAGGGGAAGCAAGAAAAATAGAACGACTAATAGTTCTCTGTCTTATCTTGCTATACTTGAGTGACAAACTTGGCTCCTAGTTGATAATAATAATTATCATTCTCATTTGTAGTTTTTGTAGGCAGCACCTTAAATGGACATTTCCATCAAAATCACCAGATAGGTCTTTCACATCTATTACCTGCGCCCGATGCTGGTGATCCTGATTCAGTAGGTTCAGGCATCTGAATACAGAAAGGCTCTCCAGGGATCTGGTGCACAGAACAACTTTAGGTGGGAAGCTCTTATCACTTACAACTCCGGGCTCTGAAACCACAGACTTGAGTGTGACCTCGGGCAAGTTATTTAACTTCTCTGAAGATTACATATATACACATTCACAGCATTTTATGCTTTAATAAATTGTGGCAGAATTTTCATCTGGGTTAGAATGAATGAAAATGCCACTGTATTTCAGAGAGCATACTCTGTGTTTAAAGCCAATATCTGGGCAGCCCGGGTGGCTCAGCGGTTTAGCGCCGCCTTCAGCCCAGGACATGATCCTGGGGACCCAGGATCGAGTCCCGCATCAGGCTCCCTGCATGGAGCTTGCTTCTCGCTCTGCCTGTGTCTCTGCCTCTCTCTCTGTCTCTCATGAATAAATAAATAAAATCTTTAAAAAAAAAAAAAACAGTATCTGGGAACAGGTGCTAGCTTTTTGTGGTTGTTGGTTTTGGTTTTGGTTTTGGTTTGGTTTTGGTTTGGTTTGGTTTGGGTTTTACTGAGATATAACCAACATACAACTAGATTTTATTTAGAGCCAAAATTTTGATTTGATCTGCTATCTAGCACTACTAATCAGTTTTGGAGTTGAGAAAATAATATGGTTTGTTCAGGTTCAGCTCCCTGACAATCACTGTTTCACACTGTTGTCTCTACCTAGAATCAATCCACCAGCTTTCACATTTTGGGAAATGTTATTTTCTTCCCTCTACCACCCCTCAAGATTGTTTGTAAGAGTTATTCTGTAATATTTGTGACTTTGAAGGATGATGTTACTTTATAAGGAGGAATATTTTTCTTTCTGAATCCACTTTAATTTACTTTCTCAAATGTTTCACACTTTCGAAGAACATTCTTTCCAGTGAGTGTGTGGATGTGTAGCAAGAGATGTCTTCTGGCAATTGTGTTAATAGTTAATTTTCTGGTTCCCTGATTTGAAAACATGTTACTTTTTAAAATCGTTTTTCCACACCTTTGTAAGCTTTTCTCTTCTAACCTAGAATGTTCCTGCCTGATCTATCTCAATTCTCCCCATTCTTCAGGTCCCAATTTATATTAAGATCTTCTCTGATCTCTCCTGCTCTTTTCATAGCTACCTTTCATTTTGTCTATGAGTTATTGTCTATGCTGTGTATTTAACACTTACCATATGCTCTGGTGTATTTTTAATTTGTTGTTTCAAGAATATATCTTGTCTCCCTAATTCTTTAACCATCACATTAATGGAGTCTCCGTGGAATATTCTTGTGCTTCCTCCTTAGTGCCAAGGAGTCTTGCAACTAGCACATGCTATTACCCTCTAAGGAATAATGATTGAAGAGTATTGCTCTTATATATAGTAAATAATTATGCATGGTGTTACTAAAGAAGATATATCAGAGCATTATTTATTTGGGCAGAAACAAAAGATTCCTTCCTACTAATGTTGACCAATGTTTTGGCCTGACATTCTACTACCAGGGAGAATTACTTCAAGAACTTGATGACTGGAAATACCAGGGTATCTTCCGTTGACATTAGGATTAACTTGGTATATCTCAGTTACTCAGAAATAAGAGAACCAGGTTGCATATTCTTTCCTTTCCTGTAAAAAAAAAAAAAAAAAAAAAAAAAAAAAAAAGACTTTCAAGTCTAGTTCCCAGCATATTATTTCAGTTAGAGTCCAGTAATATTTACTGGTCTTCTTAGATGTCAAACACCTAGGTCCTGGTTTTGTCCTAATTGGATTTCAACTCTGTCTGTCCAGAGTTGAGGCTTCCCAAGGATTCCTAGAAGCCTATTTCTTATCTACTTCCTCTCCCAAGGTTTCTGGCAGCTTCACACAGTGGCTAGAGCTTCTCATGAAGTTCCTGATATTGTTTCATGTTCCTTTTCAGAAGGCAGGAGAAAGCAAGGGGTCTGAGTGTTATTCAAGGTTCACCATTGCTGAGGTGGGGGTGGGGCTTTGGGCAATGGCTCACTAACAAGTGAGAGTCTTTCTCACTGAAATGCTATTCAAAGCTTTATCTACTTATAAAGACAAAGACATTGTTCTCCTCAGCCTTGTAATCCTAGCTCCTGTCACTTTGCATACCACATAGTTGGCAACTGATAAGTACTTGTTGAATAAATACAGGAGATGAGATGCTATCTCTTCCAAGAAGCCTTTCCTAGTCTACTGAGTAGAACCGATTACTTCCCTCATTGTGTTCCAATGCACCATGCATCCTCCTTCTCTTATTAAATTTATCTTAGTGAACAGCACTGATTTGTATACAGTAGATTTACCTTTCTCAGTGATTCTTTGATAACAAGGCCTGTTTTACATATTTTAGTATTTCCAACACCAAATAAGCATAGTGCTTAAAGAAAAAGCTCTGTGAAATTACTACCTATCTTCTGTAAGTGTATCATCCATAGCATTATTTCATAGTATCCTTACTATGATACATTTCATAGTATCCTTTTAAGAAGATTTTTCCAGAAATTTCTCTCCATAATTATATCCAGAATATATGTGATTCCCTTAGACAATAGTTTTGCCTTCCATGAACACTATATTTTGTGTCTTTCCAGTAATATTTGGACCTATCCATAGTAAGGATTCAGTGGCAAATGCTTTTGCATTAGTCTTACTCTTGGCTCCTGTAAGTATCAGCATTTTTCGCCTTTGCATTTCCTGCCTATTTCTGACAGATGCTATTTGTTGTATTTATGTGTCATATAACCTCCCTTGGATCCCTCTTTCAAAGTAAGATGGAATAAAAGTATACACATATAAAATAGTATATGTACATTAAAGTTACTCATGCAGTCAACAAAATGAAGCCAGAAACCATTGAAAAATCAGAATTAAATACAATACACTGTTCTAAATTTCTTTGACTTGAAGAAGTTATAGTCATTTGAATTTGGGATAGACTGAACATGAGTAATGGATTGGGAGGTGCCAAAACTCATGCAACTCTTTGGATGGTGCCATTCTCTGAATTAAGGAAGAGAGGGGGAAGCCCTGATTTGGGGACAAAACTTAACAGTAATGCAAATAATAATTATCATAACTCACAGCCCTGGATAGCTTCATGTGGTTCAAGAAGCAGTCTGACACAAATGACAGTTATAATAATGAACGTTTGTATAGGGATCTGAAGTTTATAAAGGCTATTTCATTTGTATCTTACAACAAAACAAGCCTGTAAGTTGGCAAGGGCCAATATAATGTTGTTCCTATTCTGCAGATGAGGAAGTTGAGTTTCTGAGAGGCTCAAGGACTTAAAGGGTGTTGTTGAAAGGTGTGGGGGTTCTGATTTGCTGTCCTGTGGCCAACCCATTTTATTGCCACTTCTAGGTTGGAAGCACATCATAGCCAGAGTGAGGGGTTGAGGAGCTAATGTAGCTTTTTGGTTGTATGGTAGAGGAAAACAACCACTAAAATAAGCATTATTATTATTTAAAATCTCCCCCTTTCTTCAGGCTTTATGACCCCATGATTATTTCCTGTGAGCTGCTGGCAGCGGTGACCTGAATCTCCAGCTGCCTGATTTATTCAGTGTAACTGTTCCTTAGTCTTCCAGGTGGGAGCTCCATTGAGGAGAAGTTTGATACACCTGAACATTTAACTGGATTCTTTTTTTTTTTTTAAGATTGATTGGTTGATTGATTGATTTATGATAGACAGACAGAGAGAGAGAGAGAGAGAGGCAGAGACACAGGAGGGAGAAGCAGGCTTCATGCCAGGAGCCCAACATGGGACTCGATCCTGGGACTCCAGGATCGCGCCCTGGGCCAAAGGCAGGCACTAAACTGCTGAGCCACCCAGGGATCCCCCATTTAACTGGATTCTTAATTCTAAAATAATCTTAAACAGAAGTAGTAAAAGACATTTCTGACACAATCTGCCTGTTTCTGAGTAAAGTATGAGCAATCAGTATGTGATAGGCATTAAATATTGATTGACTGATTGATTAACATGTAGGTTTCATAGAGAATAGTAATTGATAACCAAGGCTTGGAAATATTGTCAGACTTCTGGGTAGAGCTATTTGTACACACCATGAGCAAATTATAGCTCACAGAACGCATGTATTTGAATACAAAGAGATAACTTTCCAGTTTGATCTCGTGTGCCTCATGGAGGATAACCAGAAAACCAGAGGCTGGACTCAGGCAGGAGAGGGTTAAGTCCAAGATCACGACATGATTGTACCTTAAGTGTGTGGCCTCTTCCTGAGACTGACATTTCCTGATTTCTCTATCTTAACCACTTTGCTGGATTAAATGCTGAGTAGTAAGCCTTGACACACCTAACTGGTTATTTGTCACAAACCCCAAGTACACGCACCTTCTGATAAAAGATCACAATTATCACAGGATGACCACCACTGTCAAATTTCCCGTAGAGTTCCTTCTCGGTGCTCTGTCTAGTAAGAAAGGTTTTAGATGGACTCCAGGTCTGAAAAATAGGTAACTAAGACATACTTGCAAGTGCTAGTTCTTGTCCCTAAATCAAAAAAGACCAAGGAGGCATTAGAGAAAACATGACGCTGACTCGGTTTTCAGACAGATTTTCTGTAAATCTGTGACCTCCACCAATCTTCAGGGGAGGAAAAAAAAAAAGTACCATACATTTCTGACTGTTTGGGCCAGGCTCCCTTAGTCAGTTCTCTATTTTTCTTACCACCCAGAGACTGAAGCATTTGGCATACGTGGGATCCTAGTATTTTGGAGCTGGAAGGGAAGCTCTCCCACCCTGGTTTTATCTGTAGGCTGGATAAAGGTTTGGGATTTAGCAATAGGCTTTGCTAGCTCAGCTTGTGAAAATCACATTCTTTATCAACTCCCCAGATGGTTTAGATCATTAAAAACACAACAAAACAAAACAAAAGCCCTTCGGAGTGTACACTGTGAAGATATTCTCTAATTTCCAAGAAAAATAAATATATGTCGAATTTCTCACAGATTTCTCACACTTTCTCAGTATACAGCCTGAATTGCTGTGCTGAATGGGGAACTTAAAGCCATCGTTTTTGAAACTGCAAAGCCTTGTGCTGAATACTTAACTTCCAGCAGCCCCTTTGCCTTTCTAGCTTGTCCATCAGCCCAACCCTAAGTCAGTATTTATCTATTGGGGCTTAGCTTAAACTGAAAAGTGGATGTCTTTATTCAATGAATTTGGGGCAACTGGCTCTCAATAAGCAACAAAAACAAAAAGGCTGTTTCAAGTCAAAGAGACCTCAAGAAACTATCCCACCATCTGCTGAGGAGAAAGAAATGAGCCTGTGGGCCAATAGCTCTTTATTGAATAGAAGAAATAGTATTGTCGTCTAAATTTTCTGCAACACCCTTTGGATCAAAATATTATAATCGCCACAAATAGATGCAGCATAAAGATGCGGCCACACTTAATGGATCCTCAAAGGGCCAGACCACTGCTCGCTTGGAACGTGTACTGTCATTTGGAAGTAAAACTGGGGGGCTAAGGGGATTGGGGTTGGAGGGAGAAAGGGAGACCTTACGTTAAGCTGGCATGCACCAGTGGATAAATGGCTGGCATTTGCAGAGCTGCGTTGCAGGGGAGCTTTTAGCAGTTTGCCACTGCCAGCTGATGTCTCTGTGAACATCAGTGCCAAGAAGCCAAAAATGAAAGCAGGTGCAGGGACAGAGGAACTGAGTGTTAGGGAGGGGGGCAGGGAGGGGGTTTTTCAGCAACAGAACTTCTGTTGTTAAAAATTGGTTGCCTTCATTAAAACCTAAACAATGCCTCACTTTAACTCTGCATAACATTTTTAGCCCACTAGAATCCTGCACACACACTTAAGACAAGCCTCTTACATTTATGCACTGGACTAAGAGACTGTTTTTTTGTTTGTCTCTCTCCAAAGCTGTGGATTGTCTGCGAGACTGCTGAACTCTGATTAGAGCAGCTTTCCTTCCGAAGCCAGGAGCATCTGCTTCTGCAAGGGCCCCCTCCCCTCCCCACCCTCTCCAAGTGCCCCTCTTCAGAAAGTCCCACTTCTACAGAACCAGGGCCTGGGAACCGGGGATATTCCTGAACTCGGCCTGTCTCTGCGGAGCCCCTGGTGCCAGCTCAACTCTCCGAAATTCTGCTTTCCGATGAGAAAGCAGACGGGACACAGTGCTGCCTGCAATTTGCATTCCCTCAAAGGCTCTAGGAGCCCACTACGTTGTTCCTGGAGCCCACCCCAAGTGACAGCAGGGAAAAACAATAGAGGTAGCCCAAAGGAAAAAAAAAAAAAGAAATAAAGGTAAGGGTGCAGGACCAACAGAGGCAAAGGACTAAGGCTTGCCACAGGGCACAGTAAAAATTGAGAATAAAACAGAGACATCTGCCCCCCACCCCCACCCCCTGCCCTGCGCGGCTGAGCCTTCTCTGCATGGACTTCGTCAGCGACTGTCCTCCCACACTGCAGAATGTGAAAGTCATCTTACAGGGAGATAGGACAAAAATACAGATCACACGCAGCCCTCTCACAACTGTGATAGAGGGAGAGGAAACCCTGACAAGAGGAAACAGCAGGCAATCTGTGCTTGGTTGAAAAGACTCTGTGGGTTTTCTTTTCCCCCCTAATGGACATTACTGCAAAGGGAGAAATATAAAGTATGTCGGTTTGTTTTTACAGGCTTTTAGAAAAAAAGAAAGAAAGAAAGAAAAACCAGAAGTAGCAAGTCCATCTACAAGCCAGATGCTCCACACGAACTAGAAAGAGCTTGATCTCTTAAAATGATGATGCTACAACATTGGTGTCAACAATTTTAATTATAATTTGAGATGGATGAGTATAGTGCTTCTTGGGGAATGGTAGTGAGAATTAGATTTGTTCCTGGACCTTACGCTCGGGGAGTTTATAGTCAATCTCCGTTGCTTCTACCACCAAGTGCTACCGTCTTGTCCACCGTGGGTTTGGTTATTATCAGCTTTTAAAACCCAGAAGGAAGTTTATCAGCTTAAATCAGAAACATAGATGGGGTCACATGCCAAAGAGTCAGTGGATGAAAAGGAACTTAGTTCATAAAGCAAGCAGAGTCGGGCTTTAATCTGAATGCAATATTAGGTTGGGACAATAAGAGACTGCAAAGCTTCGAGAAGTCTGAGGGAAGTGAAATTCTCTAATAGGAAGAAAAAACAAAAACCAAAAAATTGGCCAAGGGTAAGGAGACACATTCCAGGAAAAGAAGAAGAGATAGCTAATAACATAAAACAGCTTTTGAGCTCAGGACTGAAAAAAAAAAAAAAAAAGGCAGCATTAAAAAAAAAAAAAAAAAGCATGTTCAACTACAAAATGTGCAGATTAAAAGATATATGTTCTCAGTATTATTGGGGATTTCAGTGAAATGAGCTCAAATATTGAAGGGAAATTGAAAAATGTGTACCAAAAACTTTTTAAGTTACAGGAATTTATCTTGCTCAAATGTTGAGAGATGTAATATATTTATGTGTAAAAGAGTTGATTGTGGCAATATTTAAATGTTTAAAAATGGAAATATGCTAATTATCAAAATATAAGAGATTTACTAAGAAAATCATGGAATATACATATACTACATTTTAAAAAAATATTCTCCCGCAAGGGAAACTCTTTGCATATATTTGCTTAGTGGAGAAAAAAAAAGAGCTTGTAAAATACCATATATAGGATGATCGTAATTACATGTGAAGCATCTATTCCAAAATGTTAACAGTAATTATTCTGAATTTCAGGATCATGGGTGATTTTTTTTTTCCTTAATTTTTCCCCATATTCCTTATGTTTTTCAAAAATTGTAAAATGAAAGTTTACATATTTTGAACTTTGTGTTGAAGAGTATTCCATATATAGAAAAGTGCACACATAAGAATACAGTTTAATGAGTTTTAATAAATGGATGATATCCATGTAACCAGCACTCTCATCAAGAAACAGAACATCACTAGCCCCAGGACAACATCCCTGCCCCTTCTGGTTTTCTCCCACAGGGATAAAACTCTACCCAACCTGTAACACCTGTAGATGAGTTTTGCCTTTTGTGTATTTTAAACAAAGGAAGCATGCAATATTTGATCATTTCTGTCCAGATTTTTTCATTCAACATTGAAAATATACTGTTTTAGCCAGGAGGTGCTAATAGGAAGTTAAGACCATTCATGCAGGACAGTTTGCTGGATCAGAGCTTTTGTGGTAGTTCCGAGCTCCATACCTATCCACCTCCCCAGTGTGTGCCTTGAATTTGGTATTGGACTTAAACCTGTCAAGATCTCTCAATTGCAAATGTTCTTTCCCTTCTGGAACTCTTCTACTATGTATATCTTCTATTAGGAAATTCATCAGTGCCATATTATTTATTGTTGTACCAACTTTTAATTATCTCCTTCGAGTTTACTTTTTCATGACTAATTCATATTTAACTACCAGTTATTGGATGCCTACTATGCACCAGATACACTATACCTGTAAGATAATATCCTCATTTTATAGAGAAGCTAAGGGATTTCTCCTAGGTCATAAAGCTGAAAGGTGGCAAAACCTGTCCCTACCTTGGTCCTTGGTTGCTATGCCAAATGGACTCTTCATTGCATGCTATTCTCTCATTTGTTCATATTTTATCCCTTTACTGGACTAGAAGGCCCTGGAGAATAATAATAATAATAATAATAAACATGTATTTACCTTTCTTTGGATTTTCCCTCCTAGGATAGTGCTTGGCATATAATAAGTATAGTGTATAGTGTGTGGTTACTGAGCATAATAAGTGTGATGACTTTTTATTTGATTTTCTAGCACCACAGGACTCTTTATAAAATATTTTTGTTTGGTGATCTGTCATAATGGTTTATAGTGTTAGCCACCAATGTGGCCTGAAATTCAGATTCTAATCATTTTGTGAAGAAAATGGGCTTGATACCTGGCGTGGCCAACAAATGTAAGTAGAAAAGTGGACAAGGTGGAGCACCCGGGTGGCTCAGTTGGTTAAGTGTCTGCCTCTTGATTTCAGCTCAGGTCATGATCTCAGCAGTGTTGTGAGATCGAGCCCTGTGTGGGACTCTGTGCTAGGTGTGGAACCTGCTTGGGATTCTCTCTCTCCTTCTCCCTGTGCGCCACCCTCCCCCCCCCACCTAAAAAAAAAAAAAAATAAGTACCATAAAAGAAGAAAAGTGGAAGGGTAAGCCAGACACAGTAGTATAACTAGTGTATCTGACATGAAGAATGAATCATCTTTTAAATATCATCCTCCCACATATGATAAAGTTACCTTATCCAATAACTATGAGATGAATTAAAATAATGATCAGAACATACCTGTAGGAAGAAAAAGAAAATAAATATTTTAAAACAAAATTAAAAGGAATAATTTGTATCTTTTTCAGTACATTAACAAATATTTTAGAAAAAACTTCTAAACATTTATATATGGATCTATTGACCCATGACCAGGAATGAACGATAATATCATAGCCTTTTCCTTTAACTTTAAATAGTGCTAATTCATCAATGACTTTGTCAAAATTCATCTTCACATCTTCATGTTTAATATATAGAATAGGCAAACTTGTCCATCTATTTATATGCATATTTAATCCAAGAACACATTTTATTAAATTTTAAATTCAATAAGTTTCTTTCACATAAAGTAACATGAAGTAACACATCACATTCCCGATATTACAATATTGTTCATGTCTTTGGTTTCAAATTTCAATTTTCAAATATCTTAAGTCAAATAACTTTAAAGACACGTTCCCATCCTTTGGTCTAAGAATTTTTCTGACCACTAGTTATTGAAGTAACTTAAGATTTATAACTTCATGTTTACAGTCACTGGACTTTCATTCTTTATTTTGTATCTGCTCTGTAAATTCAGGGAAATACAGTACCACAGGGGCTGAAGAAATGAACTTTGCAAAAGCAAGCTCTAAGAATTCCAAACTACTACAAACTTGAGTCAGCCTGTACTATGGCTCACTGTATAACTGAGACTCTTGAATAATTTCCATGGAGAATACAACATTTATAAAGGAATTATTAAAGGATAAGTGCTAATTTAAAGTTTATATACAGGGGCACCTGGGTGGCTCAGTCGGTTACATATCCAACTCTTGGTTTTGGCTCAGGTCATGATCTCTCAGGGTCCTGATCTCAAGCCCTGAGGTGGGCCCTGTGCTGGACAGGGAGTCAGCTCAAGGTTCTCTCTCTTCCTCTGCCTCTGCCCCTCCCCCGATCACATTCTCTTTTTCTCTATAAAATAAATAAATAAACAAACAAACAAACAAATAAATAAATATTTTTTTTTTCTTAAAGCTTGTATACAGTATTAAAACTCAACAATTGCCTCTAAAACTCGTATGTTGAAGTCTTAACCTTCATTACCTCAGAATGTGAGTTGGGTCTTTAGAGAGAGAATTAAATTATGCTAAAGTGAGGTTAGCAGGGTGAACCCTCATCCAATATCACTGAGGTCCTTATAAGAGGAGACAGACATAGATGAGAGATCATGAGAGCACATGTATGTTTGGATGTATGGGTACAGGCCTAGGGAAGACCGGAAACATGCTCACCACCCTCTAATGGGCAGTAATCCTTCACAAGAGGAGAATAGTGATTTCCGTTTTTTACATTCACGCCCTTTCGTGTTGTTGGGATGATCTTTGTGACATGCATGCATTACTTATATAATTTCAAAAGGTAGTAAATAAAAGTGGGAGTTCTATATAATATAATATAAGTTCTTATTTATTTATTTATTTATTTATTTATTTATTTATTTAAGATTGTATTCATTTATTCATGAGAGACACACAGAAAGAGAGAGAGAGGCAGAGACACAGGCAGAGGGAGAAGCAGGCTCCATGCAGGGAACTCAACGTGGGACTCAATCCCAGGTCTCCAGGATCACGCCCCCAGCCAAAGGCGGTGCAAACCGCTAAGCCAACGGGGCTGCCCTATGAGCTCATATTTAAATTGAAGTTGGAAGACCTGACTATACAAGATACATGACAATCCTGTAGGAATTTACAAGGGAGAGAGAGAAACATGTGCAGACACTGTATGGAGGCAAATGTTTTAAAAATATAAGACTTGGGACGCATGGGTTGCTCAGTGGTTAAGCATCTGCCTTTAACCCGGGGTGTGGTCCTGTAGTCCCAGGATCGAGTCCCATATTGTGCTCCCTGCATGGAGCCTGCTTCTCCCTTTTCCTGTGTCTCTGCCTCCCTCTCTCTGCATATCTCATGAATAAATAAATAAAATCTTAAAAAATAAAATACATAAGTACTTTGCTATCCAATGATTGAATAGTCTAGGGCATTGTTGATATAGGGTGGGAAAAAAAGAAAGTTGAAATCAGCTTAAGTGCCTTACAACAGAGAATTGAATAAGTGAGGTATGATATATCTATACAATTAAATAATATACGACTGTGATAATGAGTGATCCTGAGCCAGCTTTACCCACAGTGCTAAATCTCACAAATATATTGCTGAGAAGTAAGAGCAAGTTGCAAAAGAATATGCACCATATGATACCATTTATGTGAAGTTAAGAAACATGTAACCCAATACTCTGCACTGTTTATGGATATGTATTTATATAACACAATTACTAAGCAATGCATAGGAATGGTGAATACCAAATTTGGGGTAGAGATCAGCCTTCAGAAGAAAGGAGAAGGATTAAAGAAAGATACCTAGAGACTTGAACTATATTAGTTATGCTTTATTTCTTATGGTAGATGGTGGGTACATGAATCACATAATTCCTTATGACTTTATGAGTGAAATATTTCCTAGTAATAATCATAATAATATCAATATTAATAGTTACTTAGTGCTTACAACGGGCCAGCCAATATGCTAAAGAATTAATGTGTATTAACTGATTTCTTCCTTGCAAAAGCCCTGTCAGATGGACACCTATCAAATAGTCAGATGGGCTATTTTTACAAAGAAGCCAACCCATCAAAGTCCAAGAAAGTTCGGTGACAAGTCTGAGATCACATCTAGTAAGGAAGGAACAGGGCTGAGAGTTGAGGCCAAGCACCAGTCAATATAGTTGTCTCTTAACTACTTGTAGACATACATGTGAAAACGGTTTTCAAGTGAGGTAATGTCTTGTCTTTTTTTTTTTTTTTAATGTAATGGGTTACCTGGTGAAGTAATGAGCTCCTCAGCTTTGAAAATGTAAACAGAGGCCCAAGTGTAAGATGGCTTGGGCAGCATTACACTGTGGTTTGTGGGAGGTTGGGCTTTGTAAACTGAACTTCCCTTCCAGTGCCAAGTCTCTGACTTTTTAATGTCAGGAAGAGTTTCTGTGAAGGAAAACACAAGGAGCTCTACTTTAGGCATGTGAAGTTGGAGGTAAAAATGTGGCTAGCAAATAGAGATGATGGAATTCAGTTTGTGTTACAGCTAGGAATTTGTTAGCATAATAGTCCAAATATAGAAGTGGATGTGATTATCCAAGGAATATGGAGAAAGGAAAAACTGAAAGGCCCACACCTGGAACAGAAGACTCTATTTCTGTTTGTCTGTTGATTTCTCTCTCTCTCTCTCCTCTCCCTCCACATGAGCACATACCTCACATACCACATGAATGCACACTCACACACATGCATTTTGTTTTTAAAGTTAATATAAATGATTCTATTTCTCCTTTTCATGTGTGGATGTAATTCTCAAATATGTGCCAAGAAATGAAGAAATTACCCCTTTGAGATAGGTGCTAAACACATTCGGTTTCCAATCCAGCATACCTATCTACCCCCTCCATTGAATCTGAATTAAAATCTGAAGAATTTTCTTAAAAAGACACACACACACACACACACACACACACACACACATCTTGACTACTTTTCCTCATAATACATTGGTACTTTTAAAGAAGTAACTAGGTCCCAAGAGCAAACACTCCCCATTTCAGCCTCTTTATACACATCAATTAAGAAAAAGCATCCTCAATACCATAGCACTTTTTAGAACTAAAAGTCCCTTGAACAATTTATAAAAGTATGCTATTTTTATTAAACGTTAAGACAAAATTTGATTTTACATAGTAAAGCTACTTCTAAGGAAATAGAGACATGTGTCTTTAGAATGCTCACCTTTGTATATTCACAGATTAACCCGCTAGACACAAAGAGGAATTTCTTTTTTTTTCTCTGAGCTCAAGCAGGTCAGATCAGCTCACAGGCAAATGTGTATTTCTCAACAAATGGATTATAACAATTGTCCTAACGTATGCATATTACTGTATGTGAGAGGAAGTGTTATTTTGATCCAATCCTAGTGGGATTTTGTTTTAGTTCCTCTTTAGTAGGGACGCAGCTGTTCCATCTTCTCTGGGGTTTTGCAGAAGTGGAGTGATTGAAAAGGAGAGCAGATAGAGAAATAAAGTGAGAGGGAGAAGGGAAGCTAATATTTATTAACTCTACCAGGTACTTTGCACTGTACTAGGCTATATGTACTTAATGCTCATGATAGGGGTGGCTCAGGGGCTAACTGTCTGCCTTTGGCTCAGGTCATGATCTTGGGGCCCTGGGATCGAGCCCCACATGGGGCTCCCTGCTCATCACTCTGCTCTCATTCTGCCTCTCCCCTCCCCTCCACTCATGCTCTCTTTGTCTCTCTGAACTAAATAAGTAAAGTCTTTTTAAAAAATACTCATGATAATTTTCCTATTATTATTATCCCAATTTCCAGATTATACAACTGACTTTCAGAGGCATTAAGTAAATTTCCTCAAAGTCAAACAGGACACAGACTCAGGTACGTCTTGGCTTCAAAGTCCATAGTCTCATTTTTATCACCATGGACAAATAGAGTACTAGAGTGTTTATCCAGCAGAAGTGTCTTCTGTTCTTCTACCTCTTACTTAGTATCTGCAATCAAATCAAAACTGTTCTCTAGTTATCAGTAGATTTTTTAATACCCATTCACACCTGATCAGAAAAGAGAAATGCTTGGCCACAGTTTTCTACCAGTACTTTTTGCATACGTTTCTTTTTGTAATGCTGAACATAATAGTTGGAGTCACTGTACTTTACATTTCCAAAATGTAAATTTATTTTATTACTCAGTAAATATGAATCTAATTTGGTTTTACGTAAGTCATTCTCTATTTTTGCCAAATATATTCCATTCTATTATACTTTCACCGATTATTGGTTTTTAAGAATCCTATGAAAAGTTATATTTTTAGTGGTAAACTTCTTTAAATGAGAACTCAAAGGCAGTTGGAGAGTATGTCTTGTTTCCTGCTGTACCTCTGCATCTACAGTGATGCCTAGCACAAAGGAGATAATCAATAAATTATCACTCCAGTCTGCTACCCGTCAGCACACTCTCATTCTTGTTTTTTCCACTAGCAATCAGTAACGAGAAAAGACACACATGAATAACACAAGTCTGAGAACACACAAAAGATATAATCAATTTTGTTAGCATCTGCTGTGTTGGGCCTCCTATGTATGTTATATATATAATTTCTGCAACATTTCTGTGATGTTGGTACTGTTACTATCATTATTTATAATTGTCACTTAACAACTAAAAAAAAAAAACAAGGCTTGAGAGAGTCAGCAAGAATTTTTTTTTTTTAAGTAGGCTCCACACCCAGTGTGGAACCCAGTGGGGTCTTGAACTCAAGACCTTGAGATCAAGATCTGAGCTGAGATCAAGAATCAGACGCTTACCTGACAAAACCACCCAGGTGCCCTAGCAAAGAATTTTTAATTTGAACTCAGAATTCTGGAACTCAAGAGCCCTTGTGTATAACCACAAAATAAAATACTTCCCTTTAAGGAAATTAGGTAACTGATATATTACTGAAGTCATAGGTGCAGAGCAGGACAATTGACTACGTGTGAGTCGGTTAATAATGTTAAGGCAAACAATGAATTGCCTTGCAGAGGCGTCGGTTTGGACTGAGGAGGATTCACCATTTCTCCTGTTTTCCAGGAGCAGGGAAGGTCTGTTTCCCTAGGGTGCAGGAGCTATGTCTTCTCCCCACATGTCATGGCTTAGGGCCACTTCCCTTTTAGTGCTATTTGTCCCCCCCAAAATCCATTCAGTCAGGAGACTTACAGTCCTTGAGAACCCCTGGCTTGCCCTGCTCACTGGGAATACTAAAGTTGAGTCATGTAGAGTGGTAGGTAGAGAAAGAAAAGATTCTTGTCTTCCTCCTCCTCCTTTTCCTTGCTCTCTAGCCAGCCCACCTCTGCAGAACTAGCTCTGGGCCAGAGAACCACCTGGCACCTGAGCAAAGGGCAGTAAGTAGGAATGGCCTGAGGCGGCCACAGGGTCTGCAGAAGTGAGTGCAAAAGAATCAGCAAACAATCACAAAAGGACATCAAACAAAGAAAGGAAGGACCTGCCACTTGTGGTTTGACTTTTTCCCTATGCACATAGTGTTTACATTCAGAATCAGAGTCAAATCATAAATTCCCACCAAGACTTTTATTTGGAACTCTTCCATGGTTCTTCCCACTTCATGGTGCCTTGGATAGAACATCAGCCACCCAAAATACTCAATAGCCCAATGACTAGTTTCCAGCAAAGCCAGCGTCCCTAAAAGGCAAATCACATGTCAAGGGTCTTGAAGAATTTAAAGTGAAGGAGATTGGCCTTATCCATCTGGGGGTATACATATCACATATAAAAATTATTGTTGAATTACCAACTTGCTTAATATTGCTTAAGAAAAATATAATTTAGAGCAAGATTGGAAGAAATTCAAATACCTAGCCACACACTACATGCACTCGAGATAAGTGAAGCACTGCTATTTATTCTTGCCTAATCTAATAAGCAAGGTAGTTTGACTTCTCAGACCTAAATAGAAACCAACATGACCACCTTCCTAGCATCAAAGATTGTCTGGACTGTTCACATTGGCAGTGCTTCAAGCTTGAGGACAGCAGAGACATTTCAGCCTGTTCTCTGTACTTAGGTGCCAAGAATCCTTTAATTAGCTACTTATTTTAATTACTCTAAATAGAAACTTATCTGTTCTTGTGTCCTCCTAGACCGAAGGACTCAAAGTCCTCATATCACACCCTTAGAGAGAGCCTTCTCTTTAAGACTGCGTTACTTCTGTGGCTAGAACAGAAAAATAAGGAAAATATAAAAAGCCACAAGTCTGGCTCATGCATAACCCCATCATCAGTGCTCCATTTATACTGAAATAATTTGTTCAACAATCAAAACCAGACTCTGCTCTTTACAGTTTGAATTAGGTCAACTTTCTCTCTCTCTCTCTCTCTCTCTCTCTCTCTCTCTCTCTCTCTCCCTTTCTCCTCTCTCTAAGGGTCAAAAAACCCTTTTAAAAGCCTATTTGAATAGGGAGGGTAGTTTTTTAAAACAATTGCCCAGTGACTTCCTCAGGCTGGTGTATGCTGCATAACACACATCAGTAAGAGAATGAGAAAAAGTTCTAAGGAAGCTTGAAGGAAGCCGGGAGGAGTATGGTGAAAAATAAACCAATAAACAAAAGAACACAACTGTCAGCTGCCTAGGGCAGATCTGTGTCCTCTTCCTCCTGGTTGGTGATTTGCATGCCAAGTACAGCAGAGCAAGGCCACGCCTTTGGAGACAAGCTGGTAGTAAATAATACGCCCTTTTATTCAGAACATGAAAAATCTAAAATTAGGTACATTTCATGAGATTTGGAGTACGATGTAAAACTCTTAAGCATCAAGAAGTCTAAAGCATGAATAAAATTACCCCCTGAAAGACATGTAAAATGTACTATTAATAGTAGTAAGGGATTCATGCATTTGCTGTAAACTGAACTGATGAGAAAAAAACAGTGATAGGTCAGCAAAAGTACGTTTTCAAAATCATCGATTCAGGCAAGGCTTATGAAATGAAATTGTAGATGATGGGACTTAGATCAGTCCTTTAATTTTGTACATTTTGAACATCATCCAAAAATATGAATCTGTTGTTGAAATTCTGTGAAAGGGAGAGAGAAGAGAAATACTCTTTCTCTTGCCATCTCCTGCCCCAAAGCACTCACAACCTGCCCCAAATATATCAGGACTACAGTCACAACCCTTGTCGAGTACGCCCCCTCTTTTATTTGGGTTTTGCTTTTAAATCCCTTTACAGAAGATGAATATTTAGCAAGAGCATCACTTTTTTTTTTTTTTTTTTTTTTACAGTTCTTTTCCCACCTCAATCTCTGGCTTTACAGAAGTGATACCAAAATGAAGATGAAAATCGAAAAATTCAAGCATGTATTCAATTTAGAGCAACAAGATTTGGCTTTGAAGAAAAGGCTCTTAGATTCAGGGTGAGGTTGGTAAGTTACAGGAAGAATTTTGCCTGTTGAAGAGAAACAAGGAAAATAGATTAAAATTAATTATTCATGCAGTCGTATTTATCATCTACCCTGTGCAGACTTTCAGAAAAATGCGAGTAATGGAACCACAGTCTTTTGTATATGAAAGTGTGCCTACGTTTTCTAGTTCTTGGATTTTTAATTTCATGTCACCCTCAGCTAATTATTATAATTTGTACGGCAGATAGGCTCATTAAATCATCTTTTTCGAGTAATGCAGATTCCTTCTTAAAAGCTAAACAAATCTCCAAACTTCCACGTTCCTCTGCAAAGCAAAGAAGCAGAAGCATGGGTCTTCCCCTAGGACAAAATGCCTGAGCACTTCTCCAGTGATGATCTGCCTGTGGCCTCACTGAAGTGGAAAGCATTCCGGTCTCCTGTTTGTAGAGAAAGATGATCAGTTTCTTTCATAGCATTGCATTTTCTGCAAATCACAGCTACTATTCACATCAACACACTATTAGTCCACACTGATCTTGATCATATATGATAATATTCAGTACTGCATTTTTACTCCATAAGTGCCTTTGACGACACACTTTAAGGATCTATACCTTAATTTCTAACAGCAAAGCCTTTTAATTTCAATGAGGCTGTGTTTGTTAAAAGTTTTAAGCTTTCTCTTGTCACTGAAGTTGATTTCTCAAATGTAGAGACCCTAAGCCTGTCTTATGCCTGTAGTGCTTCCATTTAAAAATAAGTCTGGGGGCAAATGGGTGGCTCAGTTAAGTGCCCAATCTTGATTTCAGCTCAGGTCACAGTCACCGTCTTAGGGTTGTGAGATCAAGCCCCCAACCGGGCTCCACACTGGGCATGGAACCTGGTTAAGATTCTTATTCTCCTTCTGCCCCTCCTCTCTCTCTCTCTTCCTCTCCAAATAAATAAATAAATAAATAAATAAATAAATAAATAAATCTTCTGAAAAAAATTGAAATAACAATTCCTTTCTCTGTTCAAATTAATAGTTGATTATGTTACCTTTAAAAAGGCTTCCTCCGAAGAATAGCAGTAAAAAAAAAAATATATATATATATATATATATATATATAGGCTATGACATTGATTGAATATTTATTTATTTATTTATTTATTTATTTAAGATTTTATTTATTTATTCATGAGAGATGATGAGAAAGAGAGGCAGAGACACAGGCAGAGGGAGAAGCAGGCTGCATGCAGGGAGTCTGATGTGGGACTCGATCCTGGGACTCCAGGATCACACCCTGGGTTGAAGTCAGGCGCTAGACCACTGTGCCACCCAGGGATTCCCTGATTGAATTTTTAAATAGGTAAACTGTGATTACATAAGAAAGCAAGGAGGGGTGTAGTGTGCAAGGGGATATTGTATAAGTAAATAGGAGACAGGCTCCCAATGTGGCAAAATACAAACAGGATATAGAAGTTGCAAAAACCAACACCCAAGTTTTCTGCTGGCCAGGGGACACAGAATTCAAATTATCTTTTCATCTGGTAAGACACCAAAAGAAAATAAATAATGGTATTTAGAATTATTTTTAATGCAAGAAGTAGCCAAAATCAAAGTCAGAAGGTTAGATAACTCTTTGTTAACTGTACACAAGTGTTTTAGGTTAGCATGCACACAAATACCGAATATAGAATATTTTTAAGTTTCACAATTATAAAATGAAATTCTCTTGAACAGTCTTCTAAGAAGCTTCCTCCAATTCCCAATAACTTTTAATGGGATAAATATATGTTGTAAAATAAGAGAGTGGATAAAAAGAACATGCCATAAATGTTTAAAAATCACAGACTGTACTCAAGTATCCCTTCAGCTTCTACCTACTATTCTGTATTACTAATTTCCTCTTTTGCTGTCAGAATCACAAATCATCCTTCAAGATTTCAATTCCTTTAATTTTAGGCATGTCAGAAAGTACAAATATTGTGCAATAGATAAAATATAACTGGAAGCATTTTTAAATGGAATATCACTCTGAGCATGCTGGGTACCCGTCTTCTCACCTATAAAAGGAGCAGGGAAAGAATACAAGCTAAGGTCCTTTTCAGGTGAGAAATTCTATAGTGCACACTTTCACATGACTATACTCAATATTAGAGGAAAACATGAGGTTGTAACACCTAGCTACTTTCAGAAATGACTTTAAAATAGAGACCCCGGTAGGTGAGTATGGATAATAACCAACCCTTCAAGTCTTCTGCCAAAGCTCATGGACTAGGTGAGAATTTAATGGGAAAAGTAACCTCACCTTACTATGGAATTAAAATGGCAATGCAAGACTACGAGTGGCTGACATTTATTAACTGCCTCCTATGAACCAGGCACCATGCGGCACTCAGGTTGTACAAACACAAACTACGCAGTTAGCTCATAGGCCGGTGAAGGAGATAAAGGAGTGAACACAAATCTCAGTGCGGTTCTGACAAACACTGTGACAAATACCACAATAGAGATAAATGCAGAATGCAATGGAATTATATGGAAGGAAACTGTTGTAGGCTGAGAAGGATCCACGGAGTAGAATATATATGCACAGAATCTTAATGTGGGTGACACTAGGTGAAGAGCAATTTATACTCTAAATGTAAATCTCTAAATTTATTGGAGAAAATTTCCCTTTCTCAATCTTCAAAGTTGGCTTGGATTCTTCTGGTCCTTTGGTTTGCCATATGCATTTTAACATTAACATCACTGTCCTGTGAAAATGCTGTCAGAATAAGGAAATTGAATTTATCTTTAACATGATGTCATTCTAGTCTTAAAAACAATGTATCTATTATTTTAGTTTTGTTTCAGATCTTCCCACAAAATTTAAAATTTTCTATACAGAACGACTTGTACATGTTTTGCTCATTACTCTTTTAAATAGAATATTCAACTACATTAGAAATGATTTATTTTAAGTTATTAATGATCTACCAAATGTTATTTATTTTTTATATTAATCCTACATCCAGGAACTATGGTGAATTTTTTTTGGATCTAATAGTTTGTCAGTAGACTTGGATTTTTTTTTTAAGATTTTATTTATTTATTCATGATAAACACAAAGAGGAGAGAGAGAGAGAGACAGAGACACAGGCAGAGGGAGAAGCAGGCTCCATGCAGGGAGCCTGACATGGGACTTGATCCCAGGTCTCCAGGATCATGCCCTGGGCTGAAGGTGGCACTAAACCACTGAGCTACCAGGGCTGCCCAGACTTGGATTCTCTAAGAAACTAATTATCAGACCATTAGATAAGATACTCTGGTTTATTGTCCTTTTTAATCATGTGAATATTTAGTTGTTTTGATTTTTCTTTCATGATGTGTCCAGGACTTTTGAAACAATGCTGAATACAAATAGTTATTTTGAGCATAATTGTCTAACTTACATAAAAGAGAATGCCACAATTTTTTAAAAGGTTTATTTATTTATTTGAGAGACACAAGGGAGAGAGAGACAAAAAAAAAAAAAAAAAAAAAAAAAAACATGAGTAGGGGGAGGGGCAGAGAGACAGGCAGTCTCCCTGTCAGTCAGGGAGCCCAATGCCAGGGCTCAATCTCAGGACCCTAGGATCATGACCTGAGCTGAAGGCAGACACTTAACCTACTGAGCCACCCAGGTGCCCCCACAAATTTTTTTTCATCAAGTATGATATCTGCAGTAATTTTATTTTTGCTACATCATGAATGGATGTCAAATTTTGGCCATACTCTTTCCTTCCTAATTTTTTGTTATAAAGTAAGCAAATGTATACAAATATGTAGTTCTTAAAAGAATAGTTAAACACCCCTTAAATACTCCCCAGGTTAAAGAATAGAACAGTGACAATATTTTTAAAGCCCTGTATCCTCCTCTCCAATTATATTGTCTTTATACCCCCCAAAACTAAGGACTAGCATAACATTGGTGATAATTATTGACTTTATTTTTTTATGTGTGTATCATATGTATGTCCCCTAAACAATACAGTGTTTAGTGCTGCTTGTTGCAAAGCTTTATACAAATGGAATCACACTAGCAGTATTCTTGGTGATTTTTTTCCCTCAGTATTACAATTTTGAGATTCAGGTATGTTGCTATACAGGGCTATTCTTATTTACTTTCACTTTTGTATGATCTTCTATTGTGTGTACGTCTTATAATTTATTTATACAATCTACTATCAATGGACATTCAAGTTTTTTCTAGTTTTCTGCTGTTACAAACAATACTTTATGAATTATGTATTCTTATTTGTGAGAATTCTGTAAAGTATATGAGTAGTACTAGATTGTTCACTCTCAACATTACCAGAAAATGCCACACTATTTTCCAAAGCGACTGTGCCAATGCTCAGGCAATAAAGCATGAGAACTCACATTGAGCCACATCTTCACCAATGATTAGCCATTCCAGTGGTTTTAAGTGTTGCCCTACTAGTGGATATGGAAAGATGACACATTGTGGTTTTAATTTACTCTTCCCTGAGGTTGAGCAACTTTTCCTATGCTTATTGGATATTCATATTTTCTGTGAAATGCATGTATATGTGGTTTGCCCATTATTCTCCTGAGAGTTGGCATTTATTTAAGTGTTCAGGACACGAGTATTTTGTTAGTTACACGTGCTGTAACATCTTTCCAAGTTTGTGCTTTGCATTTTTAAATCTCTCTCTATATTTTCATTTAGGAAATGAAATGACACCAAATTCCTAATTTTGGTGTCATCAATGTTATCTATCCTTTTATTCGACTGATGTGTTTTTCACCCTTGTGTAAGAAAAATTTCCCAGGCTCAAAGTTGTAAAGATCTTCTGCATAATAGTAGATTTAATATTTTGCATTTGCTTAAAGTCTGTAATCAACCCACAGTGAATTTTATATCTCATGTGAAGAGGGCTCTGAATTCATTTTTATATATAATAACCAATAGCCCTAACGTTTTTTATGAAAAGTCCATCTTTTCCCCAATAATCTCTAATACCATCTGTCATATTAACTGTCTGTTTATGTTTGAGTCTATTTCTGGGAATTTCTATCTACTCTATTTTATTCATCTATTTGTCTCTCCCTGTGTTAGTGATATAGTTTACTAACTACTGTACCCTTGAAATAATGTTTATAAATGGGAGGGCAAGTCCCTAACATTTTCTTCTTCTTCAATTGTCTAGATGATTTTTGGCCATTTAATTTCATATAAGAATTTTAGAAGCAATTTATCATGCTTCAAAAAATGAAAGATCAATAAAAGAAAAATATTATTGGTATTTTACTAGCCATAAAACTAATGTGTAAAAAGGTGACAATTTTTGCAGTATGAATTTTTTCAATTCATGAATCAGTTTTAGGTCTCTATTTTACATCATATTTAATGTCACTCTACGTGATTTCAAGACTTCTATAAAATTATAGAAATAAAAGCAGTGCTGTATCAGGGTGCCTGGGTGGCTCAGTAGGTTAAACATCTGCCTTTGGCCCAGGTCATGATCCTGGAATCATGAGATCAAGCCCCAAGTTGGGCTCCCTACTCATCAAGGAGTCTGCTTCTCCCTCTGCCTCTCACCCTCATGCTCTTTTTCTCTCTTTATCAAATAAATAAATAAAATCTTTTAAAAAGACACACACAAAGAACCCAAAACCAGTGTTGTATTAAAAAAAGATAGATAAAAAGATCAATAGAATCCCAAAATACCTATGGATAACTGATTTTGTCCAAATGGGCAAACATAATTCAATAGAGAAAGTAAAGTCTTAAAAAAAAAAAAAACTAAAAGTGCTGAAACCATTATAGAATACTCTATATATAGAGTGTATATATATGTATATATATATGTATGTATATGTATATGTGTGTGTGTGTGTGTGTGTATATATATATATCGGTCCATACCTCATATCTATGCAAAAAATTAACTAAAAATAAATGATAGATCTTTGTCTAATATCTAAAGCTGTAAAATATCTAGAAAAAACAAGGAAATAATTCTTGCTATTTGGGGCTGACAACAATTTCTTAAACACACCAACAAAAGTATGGTCTATAAAAAAATGAATAAATTTGATTAGTATATTAAAAGATGGAAAAACAAAGCCTCAGACTAGGAAGAAATACTTATAAATCGCCTATCTGATAAATAACTTATATCTAGAATATATAAAGAACTCTCCACACTCAATAACAAGGGGGAAAAAAAAACACTTTAAGCAACAGGCATAACAATTTGAACAGACATTTGCCCAAACTGGAAAATAAGCACATGAAAAGATTAGGGAAGTTAGTCCTTAGGAAATTGAAAATTAGAGCCACGATGACATATCGCTACACACCTATTTGAATGGATAAAATGTTTTAAAATACTTACCCTAACAATTGCTGACATGGATGCAGAGCAATTGGAACTTTCACACATTGCTGGTGGGAATGCAACATGGCCCAGACACTTTAGAAAACAGTTTGGCAGTTTCTTATAAAGTTAAAAATACATTTATCATACAACCCTGCAATCCTACTCCTAGCTATTTACTCAAGTGAACTGAAACCTTATGTTCACACAAAAACTTATATGTGAATGTTTATAGTGACTTTATTTGTAATTGCACAAAACTGGAAACAATCCAAATGTTTGAACTAGGGACTGGTTAAACAAATTCTGGTACATCTATATAACAGAATACTACCAGAATAAAAAGAAATGAATGAGTAATACACACCATAGTGTGGATAGATCTTAAACGCTTTATGTTAAGTGAAGGAAATCAGTCTCAGAGTCTACATCCTGTGCTGTTCCATTTATAATACATTGTGGAAAAGAAAAAATTATGTGGACATAGAACAGATCACTGATTTCCATGAGCTACTGGAAAGAGGCTGATTGTAAAGGGGTGGCATATTTAGGAAGGGATGTGGGTGATGGAACTGTTTGCTATCTTGATCGTGGTTATAATTAGAAACTATGTATTCGTCAAAATCCACAGGCTAGCACAGTAAAAAAAAAAGTGAATTTTAATGTGTGTGTTTTATAGCTTAATAACAAAAATGTATCTGATTTTATTTCACCTGACTTTAATATAATCACACCAACTTAATTTGGTTAGTGCTGGTATGTTTTTTTCTATCCGTCTTTCTGTGACCTTACATTTAAAAGAGCATTTATTTTAAATAGGACATATATTTTTTTCTACTTAAAACAGTCTAACAATCTTTATCTTTTAACTTGGCTCCTTTATACTTAATGTCATTACTGATCTAGTTTGGTTTGAATTTACCTTTTTGTTCATTGTTTTGCATTTGGTCTGTACATTTATTTTTTATTTCTTTTTTATATTCCTTTGGATTAATAATCTTTTCCTTAAATTTTCTCCATTTTCCATTTTTACTCCACTGCTCTTCATTTTTCAAGGCTGTATCGCCTGCTTCTTTGTGGATAATTAGCCTTTGTTATGTGACTATTAGGCCTATATCCATATCACCTATTCCAGTCTTCAGGAGGTTAATAACTTTGACTTCAAATTTTTCCTAGGTTCTAGGACCTGGAAATTTTCGCTTTTTTTTTTTTAAAGCCCAGCATTTATTAAACATGCTTTTAGTTATATTTTATCCAGCACTTGTATGTGTTTGTAGTGAGAGGGGCTCTTATGAGCTCAGTTTTCCATTATGCAGAATCTAGAAGTGGAAAGGGCCTTAAAGCTAAGATTCGGAGGAGCTCCTGGGTGGCTCAGTAGGTTAAACATCTGCCTTTGGCTCAGGTCATGATCCCAGGGTCCTGGGATTGAGCCCCACATCATTGGCCTCCCTGCTTGGTGGGCTCCTTCTCTCTTTCCCTCTGCCACTCCCCTTGCTTGTGCTTGCTCTCACTCTGTCAAATAAATAAATAATACTTTTTAAAAAAAAAAAAAGCTAAGATTTGGAGAATATGAAGTACTTCTCTGTGGCCAGAACACAGAGTTCTTAGTGGAAGAGAATGGGGAGAAATAACAGTTGAGCAAGAGTCAGATCATGAAAAGCCTCATATTGTGCTCTATTGTGCTCATGATTACAGATATTCTTGCAAAAGCAATGGAACACAAAAGAGAGAGTTTAAGCAGGAAAATGTCATGACCCGACATGTATTTTAGGTAGATTATGTTGGCTGCTTTGGGGGATCTAAGCTAATAATCATTGATTTTTGCCTGAAGCCTCATCCTCTGTTACTCCCTTTTAGGAAATTCTGATTTGGGGGCACCTGGATAGCTCAGTTGATTAAGAATCCACTCTTGATTTCAGCTCAGGTCATGATCTCTGGGTTTTGAGATCAAGCCCTACAATCGGGCTCTGAGCTGGGTGTTGAGCCTGCTTGAAATTCTTGCTCTCCTTCTTCTTCTGCTCCCCTCTCCTCCTCCCTCTAAAAAAAAAAAGAGAAAGAAATAGAAAGAAATACTGATTCATGGCAGAAATTTCCAAAGATCTTTACAAGTTTCTCAAATGTTCTCTATATACTGATTTAATTATCATGAGCATGTGCCACTTACATCATCAGGAAAAAAAATCCAAGATCTCTGGCTCCTAATTGAAGATATATTTATATATTCAGTTGGGAAAACAAACAACAAAAACAAAACCAAGGAACCAAGTGTGAACTACATAACTGAAGCTGAGGAATACTGAAGGAGTGAATGAATGCCTTTGAGGAGGTAAAGTTCACAAAAGCCATCGTTCTTGCTTTGTTGCCCTTTGCCAAGGGAACCCAAAGGCCACCAGTTGGGTTCACATGGCCCTGTATGTGTGCACCTCCTTCTCGATTTTTCAGCAAACTGATTCCTAGCACCTTCTATTTCAGTGGGCCCAGGGCAGCTGGTCACAATAAGCTATGAGAGTAGATGGAGAGCTGAGTTCCCTCAGGCACTCTCAGAGTTATATGACAATAATTCAGTGTTGCACCTTCTAGGTGAAGCCTTCCCTTTTGACTCCCACCCACACTGGTCTGCCCTTTTTCTGAACTCATATTACACCCTGTACCTTGGCATTTGTTTTCTCATTATTAAAACATAATATTTCTAATGAATATAATGAATATAATTTATTAGGTTTTTACTGTATTCTGGGGATAACTTATGCTCTGTGTACATAAGCACACAATTTTTTCGTTGTTAATTTTTAACTTTATGATGTTAAGCACTACTTTTTCCATTTTATAGATAAAGCAACAAAAGTTTATAAATAAATTGCTCCAGATAACCCAGCTCATTCATTTACCACCAAATATTTGTCTGGTATCTGTATCTATATTCCAACTGTAGATGTAGGTATATTTCATATGTATTTTATTTAACCATCATAACACCTCTGGAAATAAGTATTATGATCAGTATCTTACAGATAAGGAATCTGAGTAGCAGAGATAGTAAGTAACTTGTGTATAGTCACCAGGCTGGTAAGTATGAGTTTGTAATCCAGATCTGGTGATCTCTGAAACTCATGCTCTAAATTGTTTCTTAGTAATCTGACTTATCCAGCTATTCCTAAATTACTCAATATCTGGGCCTATGCTTTTACATTGCAAGTCTCCACACTGCCCAACATACACTACACATAAAGAGAAAACGTGTTGGTATAATAGGAGTGCCAACAAATATATTTATTAATAATTACCAGAGAAATTTAAAGGGATATAATACAATGTATTTCATTATCTAACATCACTTGGGAATAAAGGTTGATACGAGTAGATCTTTTCAGATACCTCAAACAAAAGTGTTTACATATAAACTATTGTTAATGGAAACCCTTCTGGCAGAACTATGCCTTGCCTTCTTACACAAGGTGATCAATATAATTTAATCTACTCTTGAGAAGTCAAGATCATTGTTAGAAAATCATTTTAAAATTTACTGTAATCTAATGGTGCTCATGTAATGTGTTTACACTGGCTCATCTCTGAATGAAGGAATGTCCTTAATTCTTATCAGCTTTAAGTTATTTATCCCTGTGGTAATATTTTAAAATTTGCTGCTTCTAATTTCTTTGGGCTGAGGGGAAAAAAAAAATTCAAGCTCCAAAGAATTACGTGTGCAGTCTGTAGATTCTGAATGAGAGTCTGAAGTTACCAAATAGCCTTAGAGGATAAATGCCATGGCATTATTTTTGCTACTCATAGACCTTTTAAACTGACTTTCAAGTTTTTTGTTTTTCTGATTTTCTGCACAGGGAAAGTAGAATCAGGTTAGGACTATCAGAAGTCCAATTTTTTACTTGACTTTATTTTTATGATCTTGGTCATTATGATAATAACAGTTAAGTGTTTCCCATCAGGCATTATCTTCCTCCTTTGTTCATCTCCATATCTTTTCCAACTCCTTAAACTTGAACTATTAATAGAATGGCGGGTACTGGGATGAAGTGGACAAAATGGAGTTAGTGTCAAAAAGAGCTAGATATCAAAATTAAATATCATTGGTTATCCTTTAGAAATAATTTCATATTTCAATAGAAGACATTGGAACTCTGAGGTCAAGAGATGCTATCAGTTTACATGGCTAACTGGAGGCGGGACAAAGAACTAGATCTCTAAAAATCCATTCCCATGTTCCTTCACTGTTACTCTTATCTGTGTAATGAAGGCATTCCAGATTTCACTCCCTCATGGAAATGGCAGTGCAATAATGATCTATAATTCATTCTCACTACTTTGTGTCTTCATTTCAGCCTAATTTTTAAATGTCAAAAGGAAAAAAAGGCAAAATCCTGAGTATTATAGAACAGAGATACAAATACAGTTTGTACAAACTAGTCAGTTGTAAAATATTTTCTGCTTGCCTCTTTTGTGTGTTAGGAACACACAATGGTCTATAAGCTGTGGAATGCAGGCTCAAACTTGGTATTGGTCTCTTTAATGAATCATTTCCTCACTCAAAAGATAGCTCTTGAACACTACTGTGCTTCCAAGCATTCTTCTACAGACAGGAGATCCACCAAGAAATGACAGACAGTGGGGATTCTTGGGTGGCTCAGTGGTTTGGTGCCCACCTTCGGCCCAGGGCATAATTCTGGAGACCTGGGATTGAGTCCCACATCGGGCTCCCTGCATGGAGCCTGCTTCTTCCTCTGCCTGTGCCTCTGCCTCTCTCTCTCTCTCTCTCTCTCTCTCTGTGTGTGTGTCTCTTATGAGTAAATAAATAATTAATATATATTAAAAAAAAAAAAAAAGAAATGACAGACAAAAGCCCCATCCTTGCAGAGTTTACATTCTTGTAGGGGAAAACAATGTAGACAATGAATCTAATATGTAAGCACTCTTTTATCTAATATGTAAGTATACTAGAAGTGTTATTGGTTGGAGGGGTTAGAAAAAGCTGAGTAGAAAGGTGAGTGAGAGTTCTGACAAGGAGGGACAGACAGGTAGAGGTGATTGCCATACACGTTGTGGCACCCAGAGCTAGTTCTGCTCATCTCAATATTAAATTGACTCCAGTTTATCCATGTATGTAATCCTCTTAGCTATATGTTAAGCTCCAATGTCCTACACTTGTCATAGTCTCCATATTACCACAGTGCTGACCATATGGTAGGAATTTAATAAAATACTGGATGATTTACCATATGCTTATTCTTTTTGATGGCTATCATTCATGTAAAACTATTTTTTAGATTAAAATTGCACTTTGGAAGTGGCACAATAAGTGAGCCATAAATGTTTATTCAAAAATTGAGATTTTTTTCTTAATTAGCTAAGGCATTTGGGGAGTAAGGTGTACCAAAAATAAAACAAGTCATAGTATTTCCATTAAGCCACAGTTACCCCTTAGATAGGGTTCCTAGCCCTTTACTTTGATATTAGCTTGATTGCCAAGCATTCTTCATAACTAGAAGCAGGGCATTTAGCCAGAAGTCAGAGGAAATGGACAGTATAGTGGATAACTTAAGAGTCTAGAAGAGCATGTGGGGCCCAAAGAATGATGGCAATCTCTGTTTCTTAGAAGTCTATGGCTAAGTCACCAATCCATGAAAGATGTCCTGGGGGTTTGAGTCAGCAGTAAAAAGGAGCACATGTTCTCCTGCATTGTGGGATTGTCAGGTTTGGGAGCATGCTATTAGTTTGCATGGCTAATTAGAGGCAGGACTGAAAGCTAGGTCTCTAGAAATCCATTCGCCTGTTCCTTCAACATTACTATTATTTGCATAATGGAGTCAATTGCAGATTTTATTTCCTTCGAAATTTAGCAAAACCTAAAAATGACTTTAGGCCACACTGGAGGTCTATCTGGCAGTGAGCAGGAGAAACTCTAAGGCATCATTGCTCAGTTTTAGACAATAAACACAATCTGATTACATCAACGAAGATGGAAATCAGAAAAAGCCAAACACTCTGTATTTCATAACTTTTTAGTTTTATAAAAATGACAGCAATAATCAAAGCTGACATTTATTGAACATTTATTAAGTGTCAGGCTCTCTCCTGAGTGTTCTATGTCCATTAATTCACTGAATCCTCTAAACATTCCTACAAGGCAAAACTGATTATTTCCAATTGACAAATGAGAAAATCTGGGACAAAAAAAAAAAAAAAAAAGACAAGAAACTAGTTCCGTGATCACACAGAAAATGACAGAACCACAAGATAAATACATTCTGGATTCTTAGATTTGGAAAATACCTTAGAATCTTGCTACTCAAAGCATTCTAATAGGCCAGCAAATGGCATTGGCTTCACTGGAGAGCTTTGCTAGACATAGTAGAAACTCAAGTCTCGCGCCACATAGCTGGAACCCGAGTCTGCATTTTAACATGATCATCGCATGGTTCGTATGCCCATTAAAGTTTGAGAGGCACTGTCCTACAACGTTCTATAACATTATTCAAATAGCCTCTTGCTTCCAAGATGGCAGTTCATTAAACCATGGTCATTCCTATTCTTTCCTATTCTTTGTAGAATGGCTTTCATTGAGTTTTTTTTTATAGGAAAATTCTCCATATTTTAGTTTTCCTATTTTACCTTTTTGGTCTTCAAATTGTATTTTCAAACCCCATGTAAGGTTAATCCCTCTTCTTATGCTATCTCTTTAAGCATTTGAGCATAGTTATCAGTTTAGGTCTGACTAGCATTCTCATCCCCCTGACTGTATCCTCAACCCTCATCTACACTGGGACCAAAGCTCATCATTAGCAGACAAAGCATCCATATTTTAAAATTGTTGGAAAAAAATAAAATAAAATAAAATTGTTGGGACACCTGGTTGGCTCAGGGGTCAAGCGTTTGCCTTTGGCTCAGGGCGTGATCCCAGGGTCCCAGGATCCAGTCCCGCATCAGGCTCCCTCTGCCTCTGCCTCTCTCTTTGTGTCTCTCATGAATAAATAAATAAAATCCCTAAAAAAATAAAATTGTTTACATAAGCCCTGCTTTCTCTCCTGGAGGCATTAATATATCCATTCCTTCTCAGTGTGAATTGAATTCTAGGTGTGGCCACCATCTCCCTCATGCTGGGAACATTTCTTCCATCCCAGACCTTCTTATTGGGGCCTTGCTTTTGCTTTTTATATTTGAGAGGTCATGATATGACATTTTACGTTACACTTAATTCTAAAATGTTTGCAGGGATCCCTGGGTGGCGCAGCGGTTTGGCGCCTGCCTTTGGCCCAGGGTGCGATCCTGGAGACCCGGGATCGAATCCCACGTCGGGCTCCCGGTGCATGGAGCCTGCTTCTCCCTCTGCCTATGTCTCTGCCTCTCTCTCTCTCTCTATGTGACTATCATAAATAAATTTTAAAAAAATTTTAAAAAAATGTTTGCAGCTACACCTTGCACACATTCTCCTGCTGCTCGTGGTAAAGACATAAAAAGTTGGACTCTATATACTGTTGTCTTTTCTTCCTGACCTCTCTAATAGTGAATGGACTCAACAACTTTCCTTTGTTGACTTACTATGAAACTTACAGATTAAAAAAATGACTAGTAAAAAAATCCCAGATTTTCCTCAAAAGCCAGATAATTTGCCTTTGGGAATATTTCAGTTTTCTGCTGAATTTTTAAGAATTTTACAGGCATAGCTTAAGACTTTATGCAATTGATTAGTATTATTTTGGCCACTTAAATAAAAATTCAGAATCTAATATTAAAAGTCATCTTCTCTATAGACTTCCTTTCTAGTGGTCTAGATGAAAATGTACATGCACATAATTAGAAATATTCTTTTAAGAATACAAGATGTAAAAAAAAAAAAAAAAAAAAGAATACAAGATGTAATGGTTAAAGGTTGTCAAATTTCGTAATATAGGAGTATCACCAGAAAAACTGTTGAAAACGAAAATTCCTACACTTATAGGTTCTTTTTTTTAAAGATTTTATTTATTTATTCATGAGAGAGAGAGAGAGAGAGAGGCAGAGACACAGGCAGACAGAGAAGCAGGCTGCATGCAAGGAGCCTGGTGTGGGACTCGAACCTGGGAATCCAAGATCACACCTTGAGCCAAAGGCAGGCACTCAAACTCTGAGCCACCCAGGCATCCCTACACTCATAGGTTCTAAATCACAGAGTTTTAGACATGAGCTGGGAATTTTCATTTTTAACAAGAATTCTATACAAGTGGCTCACAGACTGCAGTTGAAAGATCTAGATCTTCTGCAGAATTACACAGTCTCTTTATCAATTTATCAACATCTACATCATGTATAATGTTTAATTTTATTTTGCAGAGTGTGATCATCATTAATCAATATTCACCCAATGCTTTCTGTGCACAGGTCCCCACACTAGAAACCTAATCAAGAGTTAAAGCTTTCAGAAATAAGGAATGTCATATTTATTGTCATTGCCACTCAGCTTAACCAAGAAAAAGCTACAAGAAAAATGACATCAACAGTAGAGAAAGGCCACAGAGTTCTTATGTTCCAGGAACTGCTGAGGATATATGTCTCCTTGACACTTTACACACATGTACAGTGTCATTGTCAGTAGCTATGTTTTTTAATACAAATAAGGAGATATAATGGTAAAATGGGAGGCTGAAAATCTAATGTACTATCTCCCTGCCCATAATTTTCCATTTCCTTTCTAAGACATTTCCCCAGATAAGAAGCTTTATGAAAGAGCTTTACTGTATATATGAATAGTCCAAGTATATAAACTGGACTCAAATTTATTGCATATCTTTCCAGATTTAAATGGGTTGAGAAATGGGTCAAGCAGTCATAAATACTATTATATATTTTACTATTACCTGTTTTTAGAGATTGTACTTAAGTAACTACTGCTTTACTTCAATTCAGTAACATTCTTGATTAAAGTAAAATGAAAAACCTCTCACTGGTAAATTAGTTCCAAGAATTGGTGTACTCCAGGACTCTGAATTTATTCAGGTGTTATCCATTTATTTAATGTTGAGTGAGCACAACAAAATGCATATGTGAAAGTTATGGTTTAATTGAAAAGCATATAGCATAACTTAACTAGGTCCTGCCGCATCAGGCTAAAAGTAGCAGCATGTGGGGCTAAGTTTTAAAAAAATCTAATTATAAAAAGAAAAATGGTAAAGTTAGCCAATGCCTCCAAGCCAATATTTAGTCTTTTCAATAGGTTATGACTATATATATTTGGTAATTTACAAAAGCTGGCACTGTGTGGCATTGATACACACAAGTGAAACACAACACACACACACACACACACACACACATCAAGAGAACCTCCTTACAAATCAGTCATTTGATTTACAAATTCTTCTGAGTACATATAATCTAGTTCATGTGTCTTTTGGCTCTCGCACAGGATTTTTTACCCTCAGCATAGGATAGATAAATAAGATTTTCACCTGGTAGAAATCACCCGCTATTCATCATTAGAAGTCTAGGTCGAAATGTAAACTCTCTGGTATTGAGAGATGGCCTCAGTGTTACCAAGTTGGTAGACATAGTGAATAAGAAACACTTATCCTAGTAAGCTCTAGTGACATATGCTGGTGGATTTCCATGATTGAATGGATGCTCTGTCCTGCCTTTTTCCTGTAGATCTGTAAATTAGTGTTAGTTTAGCTAAATGTGGCAATTAGAATAAGGAGTCAACTTTCATCAGCCTTCCCAAATGGCCACTTCTCTTTGCTCAAGCTACACTACACAGGGGATTGGACTAGTGTGTTAGAACACACAATTGGGAAGTCTTATCTTGAGTTTGCTTTCTTGTTTTCTGGCAGGTTTACCGATCTTTATTTTGTCCAGGAAGGAGCATCAAAAGATTCAAAGCAGATTAACTCCTTTGGAAACTAAGGGCTCTTCAAACCAGAGCTTGGGCCTTTGTGGCTCCTGGAAGCTGAGGGGACACTTGATTTGTAAATCAAATGACTGCTGATTTGTAAAAAGGTTCTCTTGAGGTGTGTGTGTGTGTGTGTGTGTGTGTGTGTGTGTGTGTTTGGGGGTGTGCGTGTGTGTTGAATTTGTATCAATGCTATAGAGTGTCCTGTTTAATTTTGGTTGTCTATGGTCATTCCGTTTACTATTCACGGACGTTCCTTTCCTTTCATAATGACCCCCTTATCTAGCAAATATGCTAGAGGTTTGTGTCAGCAAGAAAATTTGTAAATTTTGATTGTGGAAATCCAGTCTTGCGACTGCCAGTTCCAGCCTTGGATTTTCAAACATATTTACTAACACTTCACTTCTTGAATGAAAAATATCTAAATTTAGAAAATTTTAGTTTGGTGGATATTCTTTCCATTTAGTTGTCAAATATCTTTTGCTTCATATTGGAACAAAATTCAGCCCTGAATTGGCTGCTGGAGTCTTAGATTTAAATATAAAATGTACATATCATCATGTCACACACCAGGCAATCAATCCTGCTACCCTAGATGAGGAAGGTCATTCTTAAACTCAGCATGACTATGTTCAAATATGAAAGTTGAATTCAAACATACAGGGGTTGAGGAATAAGATGTAAACCACACATTTTGCTTCAATCATTTCTAATACACCTGACTTGGGGTTGGGGGAGAGAGATTAACCAGTCAATTGCTAAAATCTCTCTTTTGTCTATGTATATTTCCTCACAATATGTCTGATGAGTCATGATTATTTGTAAACTAGCCCTTAGGGAAAGCTCCGGTTTAATATACTGAAGATGGTTTTAATAACAAGTGAAGTCATTTCTCATTTCTTAGAAATAAGGCATCAGGAAAATCTCTAACAGGTCATGTTGCTATAGCCAAAACAGTTATTCAAAACAATGTCTTGTATAAATGGCTTAAGAATTTCACCCAAATTCTGTTGCTATAACTGTTCCTTTGGTGAGTCTTTGCAGAGTTTTTAAGAGCATATTTAACTAATCATTGTAATTAGATGAGAAAAAGAAATTAGAGATAAGAAAAATGGAAGAAGAAGGTAGAATTATCACTATTTGCAAGTAATATGATTATACACTTGAAAAGTCCAAAAGAACAAACTGGAAAACTATCCAACATCAGAAGGTTATCAATTCTCCTTAAGCTAATGGATAGATACATTTAGCACAATGCCAATATTTAGCCAACATTTTTCAATTAGGCATTCTGATTTTAGAAAAGATTTACCTTAAAAATGTTTAAAATAGCCAGAAAAACCTCTGACATAGAACAATGAGGGAAAACCAGACCTATCAATTTTAAAGCAGATAGTCAAAGTAACTAAATCATGGGGGCGTATACACAGACAAACCGTTCACAGATACTGAGGGAATTTAATGTGTGAACAAGGTAACATCTCCAGTCAATAGGAAAATGATAGCCTATTCGTAAATAATGTTGAGACAACTGCATAACCATTGTTTTCCATAATATGCATCACAGTAAATTATAAATATATCAACTATTTAATTGCAATAAGTTATAGAAGTGATAAAATGACAACAGGTAAAGGCTTTCATATGTATGACTAAAAATCCATAAGAAATGAAATAAAGTTTGATGTAGTGTGCTGAGTGAATATCAAACATTCTTCATGGCCCCAGGAGCCACCAACAGACATTCTAAGGGAAGGAATACAGTGAAAGTCTGTCTTTTGCCCGTCTTCCACTCATCTAGTTACCATACGTGTCCCTCCTCTCAGCCTCGGGACACTGCTTATATTACCTTCCTTTTTGTCCTACCAGGGTCTTCATTGATTGAAAATGCAAGAAGACACAATGATGGATTTTTATATATACTGTATTTTATATAAAAAATATATTCAATCATCACTATTTTGCACTTGCTGTTTTCATTTCATAGTCTACCTTGGTACCTTGGTATATGTCTGAGTCAGTACATAGTATTTCCTCATTCTTTTTGTAAATATCTGGTATTCAATGCAGAGATATGGAATTATTAAGTCAATAAGTACTTCCCTGGGGAGCCTGAGTGGCTCAGTCAGTTAAGCATCTGCCTTGGGCTCAGGTCATGATCCCAGCTCAGCAGGGAGTCTGCTTCTCCCTCCCCTTCACTGCCCCCCATTCTCTCTCACTCACTCTTTCTGTCAAATAAATAAATAAAATTTTAAAAAAGAAAATCCCACTGTTGGAATTTTAGGTTGTTTTCAATAATTTTTCTCATAAATATATTAGAAATGCAACTGACTATTTAAAACAGTATCTTGACACAGCTCTTAGACATATAACATTCTCATTCAGAAAACAGGCTTTACGAGAGGTGTTATAAAAATCCCGAAGGCATATCATAATTAAGCTACTAAAGACATTGTTGATAAGATATAATAGTTTCCCCCCAAAAGAATCTTACAAGCAAATTTACTATGATGTGACAGGCAGTGTTAAAAGACTATCTCATATAAAGTGAATATGAAATTATAATCATTATAATGATCAAATTACTGTAATTAGTACATAGAGCAGAGAATTTATCTGTGCCAATTCCACATACTAAAATAGTTTAGGCAATAGTTATCTTATCAGTCACAATCCTTCCCAGAGAAGAAATAATGACAACTCTATAACATTCTATTTTCAACTTCGTGGCACAGAACTTGTTAAATGTTATTTTTATTTTAAAATGAAGGTAGCAGAGATAGGATTGTGACATAATGTATTGTAATGGATTCATTTACTCATTTTGGCAAATCCACCTATTTAATTATCTCAACCTCATTCTACCAAGAAGGTTAACCTGATTACTCACCAGAATAAGAATCAATATTTCATGTGTGTATTTCCCAACTTTTGTCCAAATGATCTCTAAGATTTAAAAGGATTACACGGCATGCTAAAAAATTGATGAGATTTTGGTCACCTCTTGGTCAGAAATCTAGCAGTTACAAGAAATGTTATACTTCGAATGGATCCTTGATGGATCATCATGGTGGTAATAATTAATTGTAACTTGTTCTGTCTCTGATTTTTGATTTTGAGGCTATAGAGAGACAACAGTCTTGAAAGGCATCTGGGAAATAGGAGAGCTTTCTGGTTGGTGCCTTGTTCTAACTTTTCACAGCTACTAAGAAAGCCATTGTTTTATATTTTCATGTGGCATCTCACACAGAGATGTATACTGTTTTTAACAGTCATGACTCATCCTTTGGAAGTTTAATGCTCTGTCCCTGTGGGTTTGCTTGTAACCACCTCTCATCTTCCAAAGCATGAGACAGTGTAACTTATTTTGTATTTTTAATTGATTCAGCATTAATGCTGCTGTGACAGTTTTATAATTCCTTCACATTGATAAATTAAATTATGAAAGCTTCTGTAACATCTAGAGAATGTGTTTCCAGAAATGTATTTGGTAATAATCAGACTTGAATGATGAAAAAGTAGTACATTTATGACCAGAGGAGAATGGTTCATTGGGTCTCCAGAAAAAGTATTTCAGTAAGTATTCGGCTGTCACACTCATGTGTGGAATTGCTAGGAAGCTACACAGAGAATAACACTCCCCAAGTTCAAGCTGTTGCCCACAGATGTATTGTATGAGCATTGAAAGATCTAAATGCATTTCTTTTTTTTTTTTTTTTTTTTACCATTTTCTCACTTTAAAACCAGTCAAATTTTTGGAAGGTGAACTTACTCATGATCTTTTAATCATTCCTGTGGGTGTTAATTGGTGTCATATGTCAAGTTTTATCAGAATAATAGACTTCATTGATTCACTTGGTCTATCACATTAGTAGAATATGGCAAAACTGAGACTGCTTACTATTATGGGAATAGCAGTGAAAAATAAAGAAATTTCTTGGGGCACCTGGATGATTCAGTCTGTTAAATGTCTGCCTTCAGCTCAAGCCATGATCCCAGGGTCCTGGGATAGAGTTCCACATCTGGCTCCCTGCTCAGTGGGGAGTCTGCTTCTCCTCCTATCCCCACTGCCCCACGTGATCTCTCTTGCTCTCTGTCTAAATAAACAAATAAAATTTTTTTTAAAAAAAGAAATTTCTTTTGACACAATGTAGCAAGAACTTCAGATTGGAGCCAACGATGTCGAAACACTTGTTATTAATGCAGTAAGAACTGAAATGGTCTTGTTGTCAATCATAGTACACATAGGACATTTGGAAAATAATAGCAACAGCTTTATGACACACTTAATGCCTGGAAAAAAACTTGAACAAAGTTAAAAGTAGTCTTTTGAGTCTTTCTGAATTTTTATGCTATATATAAAATTTGTTCTTCTTGGAGGAAATCTAAATCATAGCAAAACATTATAAACTGAAAAAAAAGAGAGCTGAGCAGGGAGATTCAGGTGCTCAGAACTCAGTGGGAAGAAACTGAGCCTTGCTTTGGTCAAATGAAAAATGACATTCTTTATTCTAAATAATATGTGTGCCTGCAGAATAGAGATGCCATCTTGAAACTGGTGAGTTGTTCAATATTCAGTGCCAAAATGATTTCAAAATGGTAACTAACATTTCATATGGAATTGCACAGATAGTGGTGACCAAATCCTGTGTAATTCTTCCAGAACAAGAAGAAATGAACTGAATGACAACAAACAAACAACAAATAAAACCAGTTGCAAGAGATCAAGGTAGAAGGAACAAAGTCTCTGCGGGCAGGTTGGGCTCAGCTAAAATCCTGGCGGTGGGATTTTGGGCCAGTTACTTCCCAATTCCTATGTTCACCATCTATAAAATGAGGATAATGGAAACTCCTTTATGGAAGTTCCTATAAGGATTAAGTGAGATCATTGCCAAGCACAAGACTGGCATAGGAGCCATTTAACTTTTTTTTGTTTTCTCTTTTCTTTCCCTTTCTTTTATTTTCCATGAAAACATAAAATCATCGGTAACATCCATCTGTTTCTGGCCTATATTGGCTATATTGATATATGATAATAAGTGAACCAGTTAAATTTCTCCCTCTAACCTTATTGAGATCAAAATCACTTCTAAATTATCCCGCATAATTTTATATGTATTTTTTATTATCATGATACAAAAGATGGCTGGGAAAGCAAATCCCACAACAATTATCAGCTCAGCACAGTATTTTACAACCTCCTCATCGTTAATATCTTCAATATTGTAAGACAGAAATCCTTTTGCCTTCATTTAATCACAGTTTTCCTCCTATCATCTATATAGATATTGGTCAATCGATCCTCAAACCACATAATCTTTCTCTATTTCCTGCCACAATGTTCAAATTGGAATGATACAGGTCACCTCATTCATTCGTACAGAGGGCATGAGAGTAGTTGTGGAAGATTTCAGGTACTTACTTGACAGGCATCTAGTTTAAGAAGTATGTGGACTCAATTCAACATAGTTTCAGAATGAATTAGAGTGAAATTCTAGCTATAGGAAGAGTAATTTTAGTATTTTTGTGAATACTGATCTGTAAGACTATTTTCAACTATATGAAACTATATATTTCCAACTACACTATCTACTGTGGAAAGGCATTGGAAATAGACAAAAAAAAAAAATCGGCTTGATTCAAAACTACACAAGTATACCAGGGTCAAGGAACCCATGAAGATTCTTTAGCAGGGGAGACAAATTACCAGGACCTTGCTTTCAGAAGATGATTCTGGAAAATGGCCTAAAATTCCTTAAGTCAGCCAAATCTGATGGATTGCAAACTATAGCCAAAATGTAAGAGATTAGAATCAATCAAAAGCTATTTTTTAATTAATTAATTAATTAATTAATTAAAGAGAGAGAAGGAGAGAATTCAAGCCAGGGGGAGGGGCAGAGGCAGATGGGAGAGAATCCCAAGCAGACTGCACACTGAGTGCAGAGCCCAGCACAGAGCTCCATCTCATGACCCTGAGATCAAAACCAAGAATAAGACCCTTAACCAACTGAACCACCCAGATGCCTTTGAAATTAAGTTTTTTAGTGTTGAAATTGTAGTTTGATCAAAAAGTGGACTGTTATATCCTAAAAAGTCAAAATTCTCATATATATGAAGGAAGGAAATGGAAAGGAGTCTGTTCTTCTCTGGGTTCCTTCCCTTATAGTTTAGCTCCTCTCCTCTCCTCTCTTCTCTTTATCTCTCTTCTGACCTCCTCTCTTTCTCATGAGACTATTTATTTAAACTGTCATTTGAGGGGCATCTGGATGGCTCAGTTGGTCAAATGTCTGCCTTCAATTCAGGTCATGATCCGGGGATTCTGGGATCAAGCCTTACATGGGCCTCCCTGCTCAGCAGAGGGCCTACTTCTCCCTCTCCCTCTGCCTGCTCCCCGTTTGTGGTCTCTCTCTCTCTCTCTCTCTCTCTCTCTCTCTCTCTCTCTCTCTCTTTCTCTCCCAAATAAATAAATTAAATCTTTTTTACAAATAAGTAAAACGTCATTCAAACTGCTGTTACGGAGATTTTGAAAACTCTTGAAGAGATCGAATGCCATGGGCTGCTGTTTGATGGGTGCCTCTGGTTGTTGATGTGACTCCAAGTCCACCAAACTTAGCAAGAGTCAGAGGCATTGCAGGCTTACTAGGGGAGATAGTACTTTTGTGGGGCTGCTACCAGGCAGATGACACCTGATGTCTGGGAAGGGAAAATAAACAGAGGTGAATGACCATGCTGATTTGGCCAGGGTGTGCAAAAACACAGACTAACTGCCTAGCCAGTTTGATAGGGTTAAGAGAAAACCTGCACACTTATACAGTGACCAAAAAGGAAGTAGGAACCAGACATGTAGGAAGCAGGAAAGAAAGGGCAAGAAACTTAGCAAAACATGTAATGCTCAGCTGTGCCAAACCATTGCCGTATGTGTACATGTAGGGCTCATCTTTTTTTTTTTTAAGATTTTTTTTATTTATTCATGATAGACATAGAGAAAGAGAGAGAGAGAGGCAGAGACACAGGCAGAAGGAGAAGCAGGCTCCATGCAGGGAGCCTGACCCAGGACTTGATCCCAGGTCTTCAGGATCACACCCTGGGCCAAAGGCAGGTGCTGAACAGCTGAGCCACTCAGGGATTCCCGCAGGGCTCATCTTGAATTAGTCACTTACCAGAAAAGTCTAGTCAGAAAGCTAACCCTGTTACGTGGCACTTTGGTGGCAATCCTATCTTACTGAAATAAGCCACATCCCATTCACGGGGTCTGTAGACAAAATTTCATTTTCAACCATTATTGTTTTTCAGAGACAAACATGAGCACCAGACTCAGGGAAGAACTCTAAAAGTTAATCAGTTCAATCCATTTTACAGATGACAAAATCAAAGCTCAGAGAAAGTAAATGATTTTCTCACTTCCACTTTGCTGGTTAGAGCAGAACGAGGCAGAGAACCCAGGAGTACTGGTTCCTGAATTAGGGTATATTTCCTTTCACACCTACTCATACTCTACACACAGTCACCTCTTGGCCCCCCTCAACCACTCTACTCCATACCCTGTCCTTCCCCCATCTCTTCATTGAAAGAGAAATTTAAGAGTATTACTCAGGAACCTCCAATTGTGGAAGTTGCTTACCATCCTGTATATTCTATCATTCCTAACAAGTGAACTTGACTCAAGTGGAATACACACAGAGAGTGTTGACTTACATTTTGTAATCATCTCCCATCTTGTTACCCTGGAGTGGAATGCAACATTACTTCATACTTCCATGTGCATATGTGCTATTCTGGTTGCCCAGTTCACCTCTGCATTGGGATAAAAATAGGATCACAATCACAGCGGCAAATAACCTTCTTATGGCTCTTCCTCAATTCACAATTTTAGAATCCAGTCCTTTTTTTTTTTTTTTAGGATTTAATTTATTTATTCATGAGGGACACAGAGAGAGAAAGGCAGAGACACAAGCAGACGGAGAAGTAGGCTCCATGCAGGGAGACCGATGTGGGACTCGATCCCGGGTCTCCAGGATCACTCCCTGGGTTGAAGGCGGCGCTAAACCGCTGAGCCACTGGGGCTGCCCTATCCAGTCCTTTTTTAAAACATCTTCCCCTCTCCTGGGTATTTCTGGAATTCTCCGAAAAGCACATGTATGGCGATGGGTAGAGCTGACATTTCCCACTTTCCCTCACTGATCTCATGCTGGAGAAGGTGTCACTCGGCCATTCTGAGTCCATCTCAAAGCCTCCAACTTCTGCTGCTGATCTGTACTGAAGCTTCTTGGTCTGCTGGACCAAACTTGCTGAGCCCACCTATAGTCACCACACACTTGCCACTGTCACCTAACTCCAAGACAGACACCATGCTGCCTTTGGATCCTCCTACACTATTCTCCTGTGACATGTTGCTCTTGGATTAAAGTTGTCTGCTTCAAATTTCTCTTCCCTTAAGATGATTTATTTACCAGAAAGGTTTTCGTGGTCCCTTGCGAAGCTAAGGTTTCTGACAGACGTATCCCACAACTCCATTAAGATATGATGCTGCATATCCATAAGCTAAGATGGAATCCAAAACACACAGACGTATAGGTCAAGAATGTAAAGGACCAGTGAGGGTTGAAATGTAGCCCACACTCCACTCGCAAACTATGGAACCAGAACTATGTCTGCCTGAGACAACATCTTTTTCTAACTTACAGATGGGCTGTGGCTCTGCTTGAACTCTTATATTGAGGTTTCGAACAGAAATCCCTGCTATATGGAGAACAGGGACCATGCCTCATATTTCTTTTGTGTAGACCTCATCATACGGCCTGGCAGTGGGCATAGAAACTCTAAGTATTTGCTCGGTAAGATCTGTGAGGTGAAAAGTTCAAACCTAGGTAAAATCTCTGGCTTTGGCAGTCCTATAAAAATAATATGTAAGGAAGAAAGATAAAGGGCTGTCTAAGGTTCCAAATGCTGGCTTTCTCTCAACTTCTAAAGTTAAACTCGATTACCTCAATGACGTTTCTTCGCTGTTCATATTTTGAATCACTGAAACAGTGTTGTGTTCAGGACCACAGTCTAGTCTCAGACAACCCTCCTACTCTCGGCATTCAATGTTCCTGGTCCATACTTCTCCTTTCTTCGCATGTAATAATTTCACACACAAAAAAAGTGTCTTACAGAAATTTGGCATGTAGTTTTAGTACTGTTGCAACTGTTGCTATGAAGACATTGAGATGAGGCAGTCTAATGACCTCCCCTTAGCAAAGGCCAGATTTCAGAACACCGAGTGGTCCAGCTTCTACTTCCCTTTTTCCTGTGGGGTTACGCTAGCTAACAAGCAAGGACAGCCAGAATTTTATCTTCAGTAGTTGTTTGATTCCAAACAGTATCTTACTGTGTGTAGTCAGCTAACCTTCACTTTCATCTTCTTCCTTTTGCACATCTATACTCCCCCCAAAAGTTTCTCAGTGCGTCGTTAAAGTTCACCGATTCAGCACTTGCCCTTTACAAAAGTCTTGGAACCCACATACAAAGATTAAACCCCACTGCATAAAAAGTCAGACAATCCAGCCAAGGAGCTGAAGTGGTTCCCACCCTTCACACTCGCCACACCCCGTCAGCCAACAATAAATCCCCTCCCGACATAAAAGTCCTCTCCCCCACTCACCCGAGAGTAAATCCCCTATTGGCAGGAAGCCAGAATGAACAGATGTGTCTGCCACCACTTCCTGGGGTGGGGTCAGGCTGCATCAGCTTTGATCAACCAAAAGGAGGAATTTCCAGTGTCAGGGGCCCTCTGCAGAGAATGCCCCAGGGCCTACTCCAAGAAGGAAAGGGACCAGGGATTAAAAAACAAGTAGGAGCATCCCAATCGGGCAGAGTAGCACAAAGGACTTGCGCATCCAGAGAGGTGACATTGTGGTCATTCCCATTTCTTGCGCAGTAGTGCAAATGCAAGCAAATCCACCTTTCCCAGCTAGAAGCTCTTTCTGAGGAAAAGAAATGCCTTAGTGGTGTTAAGTTCAGTCCTCCTTGTTATTTAATCATTCTTGCTAGGAAGCTAAACACACAAGAAAGAATATTAGCCCTTATGCAACTGTAAGGTGTGTTAGAGTCACATTAATTATAGTGTTACATCAGACTGGGCCAACCTAGCTCCATGCACCACCAAGCCGACCACTGTCTCCACTTGTGACTTTCCACTGGAATCATAAGCTCCAGATGTGCCGTTGAGGTTGGACATATCCGAGTGCCTCATTTGGAACTATGGTCATAAAACGAGAGCCTTAAACAATATTGCAACATCACTCCCTGAAATTAAAGGAAATTTCCAGGGTCAAGTAAGAGAAGGTATCTCGCTCAGTCAGTTGACTTTTGCTATACAAAGCCACTCGGGAAAACTATCCATCAGGGAATACTGTTTGAGATCTAGTCCTAGTAGGAACCCATATGACACTCTTTGGAGATTTTGTAGGCTAAGTATTATCATAAATAATACTCAATCCCAACCACTAAGGTCCGTTGTTCCCACACTTCCCAGTCCTCTGCAGGCTGGGAACTAGGGGCGGAGGTAGGGAGAAGGAGGGGGCTCTGTTCCAAGTAGGAACCAGCTTCTTTCCCTCTAGTGGCTCTGCCACCAGACTTTGGAGTCCTGTACCACACTGTGCAAGTGCCCGCATGAGGGAAGACAGAGAACAGGGAGTACACATCACGACCTGTATTAGCTCAGCTTGGAGGTAGTAGGTGTGCATCCCTTTCCTTACCCACACTCCTTAGAAGCTTCAAGGGAGGCTGGGAAATGCAGTCAAGTTCCATGCTCAGCAAGTAACAAAAAATTACAGGTTCACAACTGCTAACGAGTTAAAGCATGTCGTGGGTCAAAGTTTTGAAAAAGAGTTTGTGCAATGAAAGAGGGGACATTTTTGTTCTCAAGGAAAGAGGCTGCCTATTCCAGTTCAGAAAACATGATGTATAGCCTTTTCTTGACAATATGGTCTTCTAACATTGATCTTTCCCAGACTTTGAGATGGTGAAAGATGCAGGTAGAAGAAAGACAAAGCAATTGCAGGCACAGATGCACATGTCCTATGACTTTGCCTGAACTGTGAACATGAAAGCCTGCACTTAGCTTCATATGCTTACATCTCCCTAGCAGCTGAAGAGCTTTGCAGGCAGACAACTTTTTCTAGCATCACATTAATTTATATATATAATAATTAATACTATATTTATATATATAAATATATAATATTATATATATATATTTTAGTAAAATCTTGGGGCATCTGCATGGCTCAATCAGTTAAGTGTTCAATTCTTGATATCATCTCAGGTCTTGGATCTCAGGGTTGTGAATTCAAGCCCACAATGGGCTCCAAGCTGAGCCTGGAGCCTACTATAAAAGAAATAAATGAAGTCTTGTTCACTCGTTTACAACTGTTATATTTGATTTAAAATGCAAGAGTTTTAGGGGATTGTGGAGGATGGGGCTAGGTACATAGATGGATTAAGGTGGTTTTTTTAATTATTTTAAAAAGTACTATTGTAAGATTACAAGTATGTGAGAAAATGCATATTAATGAATGCCACCATGCTCTGGATTAGGTTGGGATGTCACTCCAACAGGGCAGGGTGTGTGAGAAAAGGAATGAGTTAAAAAGAAATTAAGAAGTGTTGCGCTTCCTTCCTATTCTATATTCCTTCCCCTTCCTTCCCTCCTCCAAGGCACTGATGAGGAGGCCAGTTAAGGAACAGACTGGGGCAGGGATGAACAGAGATGGCCGCTGAAGGAAGGGCCATCATGGCCGGAGGACTGGTTTACAGGGAAGAAATGAGCAAGTTTAGCAAAGAATTCAATTTACCAAGGATAATGGAAGCCAAACTTCTCACTTCTGGAGAAGATTTTACAAATGGGGAAAGAAAAAGGAATGGAAAGAAGCCTGGGGTATTGAGCTGAAACTGTAGGTAGCCATGTGAACTCATGGTATAGGAATATATAAATATAATCAGAGATCCGTAGTCATTAAAACCATCAAGGACATGGAAAAGAAGGAGAACGAGAAGGTGTTCCAGATTGAAGTTATCTGAAAATGCATGATCATTAATTGCAAAAGTATTCTGGGTAAGATCCTAGAGCAGAAAAGAAAAGGAGATATTATAGGGTGAGTTGCTGAAATCTGAAAGGGTCCATGGGCGGGATGGGGGGTAGTGTTGTATAGGTGTAGATTTCCTGATTTGGAGCATTATATGCTGGTGATTTAGGAGAGCGTTCTTGTTTGGGGATCATGTTCTAGAGTGTTTCAGGGTTTATGGGGGAGTAGCTTACAATGCACTTTCCAAAATTTCAAGAACAAAGTTAGTAAGTACATATGTGAGTGATTGTGGAAATGTGATAGCAAGTTGCCATTTGGGGAATATGGGTGAAGAGGTTACAGAAGTTTTCTATATTATTCTGGCAAATTTTTGTAACTGAAATCTTTCAAAAAAATGACTAAAAAAAAGGACCTTCTCCATTTAAAATAAAGTGTCTGGATTTCTAACTGGATACATTTTGATATTTTTTAGTAACTTCAATTAAAATTTAAATGGCTTTTGATTATTTTTGTGGCCAAACCACATTTTCTTATGAAATTCCATCTCAAGATTGGACTTGGGTAATCCAAGGTTTCATTCAGGTTATAACATCTAACTTGTATTAAGGACAAACTATGCTTTTATTTAGTGATGGTATCTTTTATTAAACAAATAAAAATTTGTCACCTGCATTATTTCATCATCTAACCTTACAATAACTGTAGGCTTTAGGTATTGCTACTGCCCTCCTTTCCTAGATACATGATCAGGATTAGGTTTGGCTACATATTATAGGAAAGATCGAAATGACAATAACTTATACAAATTTGCAGTTGATTTATTTCCAGCTAGATGACGTCTGAAGATACGGTGTCCAGGGCATGTCATGGGTTTCTTTCTTTCTGCTTCTCGCTTTCTGCTTTGCAATCTTCTGTAAGTGATATCTGTTCCAAAAATCCGCCTTGGAGCCAAGATGGCTGCTGGAGCTTTGGCCTCACATTTGCATTTCTGGGCAGCTGGAAGGAAATAAAGCAGAGATTGAGGGCACTCAGCTCTTTCCCTTCAGTTAGCCTTGCTGCAAAGTCCCAAACATTATTTCTATCATGGCCCACGTTGCCCGACAGCCACAATCAGTTGCCTGGGAGTTGGTTGAAGGTCATGGTTTTGCTGAGCACAGTGCTGTGAATTCCACTGGTGAAGAGTTCTGTCAAAAGTGGGAAGAAGCCAGTAAACTCTACCAAAGAGAATAAGTATTTATCCAAGGTCATCCTGCCATTGAACCAAGGAGCTTTAGCTGTCTAAGTCCTGAGCTTGGGCAGTCAACATGAGAAACCGCTCAGTGCTGCAAGAGCTACCATCCTCCGTGCCAGCAGCAGTGGCTTCTCTGCATGGTCAGCAGTAGTTGCTGAACTGACATTGACACTCAGTATGGCTTCAAGGTCACCCAGGTCATCGAAGCCAAACATCACCACAGGAGCTGAAATTAGGAAACTATTATGAGCATGATGCAGTAGTTGAGAGTACTGTGTACCTGAGTACACACAGGAGACGTTCTCAGTAATAAACAGTCAGTAGGAAGCCCACAGTAGGAAGTGGGGAACAGGATGATGTGTCTGTTGGGCCTTTGCTATTCCCTTTGTCCTGGGGAGTAATCTGTGATACATGGGAAATTTGTAGATTAGTGGAGACCTTCAGAATATTTTCCAGAGTTTGGAGGGGCTGGAGGGATGGAGAGATGGGTGCAAATTATTCAGACTCATTCTTCCTTCTTAACGTTTTTCCTACACATACCTAAAACATTTTCCCATAGCTACAATATCCTCACTTTCCATGGAATAAGTAAAAAACATCAGTACCTACTCCTGGCCTTCTCTGGGAAGTAAAGTTCTTTACAATGTCTTTCAAAAAAATCCTCAAGAAGTATCTGAAGGTGTCTCTATGGGAGGCTACCAGATGGTAGCTGCCTACAACTAGACACCGAGCCTCACCCTAATAAATTGTCTGGAGGACGGTGAAGGGCCTGCCTGAAGCTCCACTCTGCACACCACCAGACCTCCAAGAAAACAGGAGTGAGCCCACAATCTGCCAGTAAAGGCAGTGGATGATTTTTACCACTCAAGCTTGGGGGAGGGGGTGGGCAAGCAGTTTTGACATACACTTTATTCATTGTCCATATAAGTTCACTTTCATAATGAAATCTTAAACCAGAGAAGGAAAAAACCAAAGTCTCCCCAAATAGTCCGAAGCAAAATTGCTTTTGGCTATTTCCAAACCTAAAAGAATCAGCCAAACCAATTTCAATCAAATCTTTTTGAAAGCACAACAACAGCAACAACAACAAATTTCCCCTGAGTGTAGGGTTATGAAGGTCAAGGTCTAACCTGATGTAAACAAAAACGTCTCAGTAGAGCAGAGTTAGAGGTTAAATAAATGTTTCTAACAACAGGGATTTAAAACAGAACCATTAAAAATAGATTTCCGCTGCCTGTGTAAAAAGAAAAGAAGGTAATGACTATCTTTAATCTTTTTCTGAGTTCTGAGTGAGAAATACAGGCTCATGAACACATTCTGGAAACAAAAGAAGAAGAAATAGATTTAGGACTAGAAATGTGAACAGAAACATATGGGTAGGAAGTAAGGAAAATACTCCATCTAAAGTGCATTACATCTGAGTAATTTTGATAGGGTAATAAAGTCTTTGAATTTGATTTTTAAAATATATTTGCCTTTTCCCAAGTCATATATGGCTGCTGACGAAAAACAGTGTAACTAAAAAATAAAAATTACTGCTAAATCCCAATACCCATTAAAGGTTCATTGTTACTAATATTTTGGAGTATTAGTTTCTTTACTGTGCATATTCACACCTATATTTGCAACTTCCTCCAATTAGCATCATCACACTGTGCATCCTATCCTGTAACACCTTTTCTCACTTAGTCAAAGTCAGCATTATCCTGTATCACTAAATATTGTTCTAAAGGATGGTTTTAAATTGCTTCAGATCCACTCTCCTGTGTACATACATAATTTCTTTCACAACCCCTTTCCTTTCATCTGAACACATACTATTTTTAAATTTCCCCGTTATAACTAGGGCTGCAATTTTTATTTTTCTACCCGAATCTTTGTGTGAATCCTAGATTCTTTTTGCAGGATAGGGGGTGTTTGTTTGTTTGTTTGTTTGTTCTACAGTGAATTACCCTACCAAGTGGCAAGAACATATTTAGCAATTTGGAAACATATTTTTAAATGGCATCCAGAAAAGCTGTACCAATGTCATTCTCACCAGTGGGGTGAGTGCCCATGCTTCTTCATCCTCACAGAAATATATCTGGACATATAAATTTACCACTATTTTAATAGATGAAATGTTTTTATTTTCCTAATTTCTGATAGAATAAAACATTTCTTCCATACTCAGTATATTAAAGTTTCATTTTTGGTCCCTTGCCTCTTCATGTTCTTTGACTACTCTCTCACAGCCCATTTGTATTTTTCTCATTAGTTTGTTAGAACTCATGTATTCAAAGTGGCAAATGTTTTTGTCAGTTTTTCATTTGCCTAATTATTTTGTTTATGATGATTTTGTTGTCACCACTGTTACACAGAACGCTTAAGTGTTTATATAGCCATGTCTATTAATTTTTTCATTACTTTGCCTGCTTATGAAGACCTATCCTATTCCCAACTAGGCAAATGTCCAGTTTTGTTCAGTTGTGTCTCTTAAATTTAAATTACATTACAGCTGAAAGAATTATGACACAGACCAGTTTAGGGATTTTTACACCATAATACAGTGCATTCACTGGGGACATGGTCAAGCGAAATAACCAGCACGTTCCAGGCTTCTGTAAACAGAAGGGATTTCTGATGCTCTAATGCAGGAACTGGAATGGAGGAAAAGATTTATGAACAGTGAGGGAAACTGTCTGTCAGCTGAAAGTCAGAGTGGTCTTTACGACTGTTATCATAGCCAGCCCATAAGATCTGAGAAACAGAAAGCATTTTCTGCAACAGCAGTAAGCATTAGAAAAAAAAGTGAGTCTTGCACATATGTGCAAAGCCCAGTAGAAACAATTAGAGCTATGTAAAAAAGTTCTTGAGGCAACTATATTTAAAGGCTGAGCTTTGATTAATTGCTTTTAAACAGGCAGAGGATTGGCTTCTAGAAGTTCTTAGAAGAATATGGCATTTGGATTAGAGTGGTGTCATATAACAAAATGAACAGAAAACAAAGAAAGACACAAACCCTAGAGGAAGATTTATATATGCATATATACCATGGAAGAGATAGAGTGCTTTTTCTGCCACATTTTTGCTAGTAATTTTACCAACTCCCTGTGTGCTGGAGTCATGTGGTCATTTTAGCCTGGTTTGTGAAAATTTTGCTTAAGTTTAAACTTTATACCGTAGTGTGGGTTCATCCTCAAATCTTTTTTGCTGTTGCTTTACAATAACTGCAGTTCGAAGATCTCATTTAAGTATTAAAGACAGGATTCCAAGGTGCATGGTGTCATATGGCAACTGTAATCTGGATCTGGGTGCCCAGAGCAGAAGCCCTATGTAAAGAGGTCTCTTTTCAGGGAAGCAGATAGGCAAAGCTGATCACCATCTGGGGGTGCACACCAGCCTGATAGTAGATCTGGGAGTCAGCTGGGCTGAATGATAAGGTGAATCTCTTATTCTGTGAAGAGAATACTGTCAGAGGAAGTTATCAAGATAGCATTAAGTTATGTACTATATAGTGTTATTAAATACTTAAGCATAGGTATCGGAACTGGCTTCAGATAAAGCCCTAGCTGCTAACACCTATGCAAGCTATTTAATTTCTCTGAGCATCCAATTCCCAATCTGTAAAGTAAAGTTAATGTTCTCAACATCATCCAGTTGAAGTGAAGGGATTAAATGAGATAATGTATATTAGGCACTTAATCTTCCAGCCACATAGCCACAATTATTTATTGCCTCAATAAATAGGGACTTTTCCTGTCATTATAAATAGCAAATGAGGAAAATTATTCATGTGTTCCCAGAACAGTTCTTACATAAAAATTCAGGTGAAATGATTATAACCTAATATCTGCCTAAGAGATATAATTGATTAGGATCTCATTAACTAGTATTGTTATCGAAATTCAAAAAAAAAATTCACATAAAACTTAAAGCTCTAATACAACATAGCATTACCAAATTAGGGAGAGAATGAAAATATAGTAAATATTGCAAGTCATTAGCCTTATGCTGGGCCTTATGCTAACTGTTCTCATTTAAGTGATTTCATTTAACCTTAATATAACCATGGGATGAACACCAATAGTCACATTTAACTCAAAAGGAAATTGAATCTACTAAGGATTTAAGAAAACTGTGTGAAATCAAACAGCAAGTAAATAGTTAAGGTAAAATTTTCACTGGGGTCTTCTCATTTCAAGCTTGATACTCTGTCCATACACCATGAAGCAAACAGAAATTAATCTGTCGTAGACTGTCCAAACTCACCGGTGGCTTTCCTTGCAAATGTAACTGGAAAAAGGAAAACATAACCATACCCATCCAATCAGAAACTAAACAAGTAATTTCAAAGCTTTGGCTGAGGCTTTATATAGCCAGAGGAGGAGCCATTAAGTGTTTGGAATTTTTAGCTTGTTTTTTTGTTTTGTGTTTGCAGGAAACCTGGTGAGTTGGGAGGCATCAAAAGAAAGGAATGGGTTATAATAATATGGTGATGTGCAGTACAATCAAAAAATTCCCTTTAAGACTTAAGATTGAAAAATCTGAAAATTCATGTTGGTCTTTGGGAAAAATGGGAGTTTGACCCAAGAGGTCCTATGGGACATTTAGAAGAATAAAAGATACATCTCGAGCATTCACTGGTGGAAAATACCTAAGAGGCTTGGCTTGGGGTTGAGGGAGGGGGGCACAGCCACTTTGACCTATTCCTTAGGACCTTGGAGAGGAAAAGCCTGCTGGATGCTTGACCTAGATGCAGGGAAATGTGCCATCGAAGGAATGAGCCTAGGAATGATGGGGGCCTAGACCAAGACTGTGTATTGAAGTGCAAGCTACCTTCAGCTACATGAGGAAGTCATAGAAAGATTTCAATGCACCCAGAAGAGGATGCCAACAGACTACAAAAACCATGTAAGTTCTGGTTGTTGAGCTATGAGGATAATCGTACATCATATACAGTTTTAAATACCATCACTCATATGATACCGTCTAAAATAATTTTGTGGAGTGGTGAGAGAAGGCAGGGAAGGGCGGTGAGAAGGGTGAAGAGATCTACCCACGTCCATACACATTTCTCAAGGTCTCCTGTAGCTCACAGCAGTGCTCCACAGGGGTGCCTGTCCCAGGGCCCTCCGCCCAGAACACAAAGAAAACATCTAACAGTCTAGCAGAAATAAGACAAATCCCTTTCCCCCAAATATTTTACTGGGACAGGTCACTATTTGGGGGGAAGGGTCAATTGAGAACTGATTTATACTTAAAAGAAAACTGACTACTACTGACCACAAATAATTCTACCTCCTTCTAGATATAAGAAATGCCATTCACCAATCCAACACCCTTGACTTTTTACAGCAATTACTGTCAGTGGGAAATAAAGTTCATTTTCAAAACTGCAAAGTGAAAGGAGCCCTTTAAAGTTGGATTCTGGTTTTCCTGAACTACAGTGTTTTTCTCCATCATAAAGGACAACAGAGTTGACCTTCTGGTTACTCCCACTGAACTTAGGCCATCTAAGGGAAAACAGGATGTGGCTAAGAACAATGACACCTCTGCAAACCACAAACAGAGCCAGGAGATGAATAAAGCCCTGGTGTTTTTCAGAAAAGTCTGAAGAAAAGCATGGATTCAAAAGGAGAACAATGATTGTGAGAATACTATTGTTGATTTTGCCCGCAAACCAAAATTTTCACCTTCCTTCTCTTGTGAGTCTGTTTTTCTGTGAACGTAATGCCTAGCTACTCTCTTGAAGCCCACTATGTGGTTTTTAATGTCCATTGTCATTATTGTGATCTTTTAAATAACAAGTTTGTTCATTTATTCTCAACAGGAATCACTAGTCATGTGAACCACAGAACACATATTTGATATATATTTTTTATATACATATATATTTCTTTTCAACCAAAGCATTTAAATTCCATAAGCTACGAAGAATACCTGGGAGGCAAATGAGTTATTGTCAGCTCTCCAAAAATAATTCATATTTGGTCTAAAACACTTCATAGCAAGACCTGAGATTTCCGTTAAAACAGAGGTCTGTGAGTAGGAGATATTTTGCACTTTTCACAATTGCTGTCACAACGGGAGCACCTATGAAAATGAACTAGAGAAGAGATCCACTCCAATCAATAAAGCAATAGAAATGCATTAAGATATTACTCCCTACAACACTCAGCCCGTTCCTCCCACTACATTTCCTTTCAATGTCCTTAATCTAGGTACAAGGGTTTTTAGAATTTGAGGCAGTTGTAAAGGAAGACATAATCATTTCAACCTAACTAATTTAGAAGAACATTAGCTCAAGAGCAAAATATTAAGCACAATCTATTAAATTTACTATTTCTGCTATTCATCAATGTAACTGATCGTTACAAATAAGTAGGATATAAAGGCAATAGCCAAGGCACTTAAATTAAATGAAAGAGCAAAGTGAAACTATGTCATTTTTCAGGAGTTGATTTTAAAAATTCTTTTTCTTTTTCCTCACCCCTCCCCACCTTTGTATCACTTGTAAAAAATAATTAGAAATGGTAAAAGTCAATATAAAGGTCCAGATCCTCGTGTGTGAATAGTCTATTCATGAAAAAGTTGGCTCGCTCCGTGTAAGGGTCACCAAGTACAACACAGATGCTCCTGTTAAATCTGCGAGGAAAATGGTGGCAGGACAATTTCTTCTTGGATCCCAGAGACCATTAGGGTGGTGGTGCCATAGTTTCCTAATGACATACTCTACACCCTCGTTTGCATCTTGCACTTTGAAAAAGTTGTTTTAATGTTTCTAATCATAGACTACGAAGTTATAAGCTCCTTGAGGGCAGGAACTAAGTTTATTCGTCTTGTTTTTCTCCTCATGATTCACAAAGTGTTTGGCCCATATCTTCGTCACAGCTTCAAGGCTGACTGATGAAAGATACATTTGCTCAAAATAGTACTTTTAAAAATTGGATCCTCGATTTTAAACTTGGCACCCTTTCCTTTCTATTTCCAGCTTCACCCGCCTTCATTTAGGTCATAACAGGCATCTTATTAAGCCAGAAAGGCATCTCCCAATAATTAGTTTGATTATCCACAAACACCCCTTATTTGAATTTTGGTTTGCGATTTACCTTTTTTCTGCCTTGGCACTTGAATACCCGGTCTGTATTTTGCTAAAATGATGTTGCTGATGTAGGTAGAAAATGCTTGAAATTTATGTGTCCTGCAATTTCTTACGTTTTGTTGCTGGAACACTTTGAAATCCTTCAATTTTGCACAGAAGCTGTCAACATAAAGGACAAACTGGTGATTTATAGATAGAAATGTGAGTCTAAATTTCTGTGTTGCCAAGCTGCTCATTTTAAAAGCACAGTGAATTACAGGAGAAGTAAATCCACAAAACTGGAATGCTTCACTTCATTTCTCAAAGTATGAGAGATAAGCAATGTTCCTCTTCAATGAATGATTTTTGTTTATCTCATTGATCATTTGCACTGATAAATGTCTCATCCAAGTTCCTAGTCATGTCTTTTTTTAAAAAAAGAAATAATTACAGTAATCTTTTTTGGGTATTGAATATTAAATATCTGAACCATTCTTTTGCATTTTATGGCAGCCTCTAAAATTATATGCCAATTGGTACTGCAGTTATGGTTTTGGAAACTAGTAGCTCAAAGAAAATGTGAATTTGATCCAAATTGAAATTATTTCAAAAGCTACATTATATAATAATGCTAGTGATATAAATACCAAATATAGAAAGGAAAGTCATGCCTATGTTCTTCTTAAAGATAATAAAAATTTAACTTAAGATAACGAACAAAAGATCTATAGTGGAAGAGCTGCAGTGACAAGATAGCATCCCGCCCACCCAGCAATAGATGAAAGCCAACTTTCCAATTAGAAGGTAACATGGACCTCCAGAAAAGTAGAAACAAAAATTCCTGTCTTCATCTCAATATATCCCCTTATACTGCTGTCACCCCTGGCTCTCTTGGTCCTCCTTCAAAAAATAAGCAATAGCAAAATAATTAAAGCAGAAGTAGCACACATCTCTCTGTTATCCATGGCTCAGATCCCCTCTTCCCTCTTCTGCTCCATCTGTCTTGACTTCTGTGACCTCTGCTATCACCTTTTCAACTCCTGTTTCAGTAACGTGCAGCACAGCAGTAACTATTAGGTCACTCTGTTTCTTCTAGGTGTTTTGATATTAACAGCTAACACCAAGTGCCTCTACTCTATCTGCCTCTAGCCTGTGTCAACTCTCAGTGTCTCCATTTTAGAGATGACAGCCAGGCTCAGAGAGACTAAGGAACTTGTTCATGCTCACTACTAGCAAGAAGTAGAACTGGAAGGATTTGGGGATTGGTGCATGACTTTAATCAGCATCCTGTACTGTTTCACAAGCATCACTACCTAGAAGCAGTTTATCTCTTCCCCAAAACCTAATTTAGTGCTCCACGGCATTAGGGAATGATCGTATCTGGGTTCCAGGTATCTAGACCCTGATCAAGGGGAAATGATTCATTGGATATAATCACAGACACTTAAAAAATGTGTTCCTCTGACTTAACTTTGGAAGGAAGAGCTGTACATTGGAAAATATGCTGTCATTCTCTGGGCCCCTTCCGTTGATCCAAGAAGAGCTTGGTCTGGCCAAATGGAGGTGAGAGGTCATGAGTAAGAAAGCCAGAGGGGCTGAGGAGGACAGAGATACCTAACTGCAGACCAGTCATGACGTGCTGTCTGGTGCCAACTCCTTGAGACCAGACATTATAATATCTATCTGAATTGAGATATACTTATAACTTCAAATGGCTGTGATATTGCCTTGAACTACAAATGAGGAGACAAGTTATCAGTCTGTCAAGGTAGTCAATCCACAGCAGGAAAAGGATTACCCTCACTAAATAAAGTGTAAGGGGGTAGGTCAGGGATAAAAATAGAGTTTTATGTTGATCATAATCTACACAGCTAAACGTACTAGCTACTCTTACTTAAATAAATGTTTATGGCTTTATTTTATTGTGCTTACCCCTATTAACTTCCTCTGGAATTAATGCTTTATGGAACATGTTTTGAAAAATGCTGTTAAATTTGTAAATGAGAGAGACATTATGAGGAAAAGATGAACTAATATGCCAAGAATGAAAATCACATTTATGGAGTGCCTGCTGAGGAGGTTCTTTGCTAAGTGATTTACATGACATGTTCTGATGTAAAATTAAAAAAAAAAGCCTATAAAATAGATATTATCTCCATGTTACAGATAAGGAAACTGAGAAGGACAGTTCACTTTCAAAGATAACTGACTATGTGCTCACCACTGTATATCCTTTATTTTTCTCTTTTTGATCCCTTTGGTATCGTCACCCCTGTTTTTATGGTTGATGAAATTGAGGCTTCAAGAGGTTACACACCTGATTCAATGGCACAGATCAACCAAAGAACCAGGATTCAAATCTAGTTCTAATTCCAACATCTGTATTCTTAACCGAATGCTTTAAATCCTTGAAATTAATTTAACATTAAGAATGTCAATCAGTCAGTGAACATGCCTAGTGTAGCAAAAGGTGTGCTCATGGCCCAGGGGCTATACAGAAGAGAATGAAAATTAGCTCTGCCTACAGCTTTCTTCCCCTTGGTTGATGGCAAATCCATTCTTCTCCTTGCCCAGGGGAGGAAAAAAAAAAACCACAGGGCTCACATCAGTTCTGTTAACGCGAAAAATTTAATATAAATAATTGTTAACTGGATAGAAAGTTGTTAACTAAATAGCTGAAAACGTAAAAAGTGGTAGTAAGGAGGTCGAAAGAGTGCTGAGCAGCTACCATGGCAGAGGACTACAGGAAAGAGGTTGAAAATGTTACCACTGGGTAGCTGGGGCCTGTCAGGATAGGTGTTGACCCGTGGATGTTGGTATTTCTGAGGCTGTGAGATGCACTAGTTGTGCAGCTGCTGCAGGTGGCAGCCGAAGAAGGGACCACGCTGCTGGGAAGGAAAGCAAACAGGAAGCAGGAAGTCCCTTCTTCCCCCTCCACTCTAGCAGCTACTGCTCTTACTCTGGTTGGCAGGATCTAACAGGGAGCAAGTGGCAAAGCAGACACGTGGTTTGCAGAGTCTCAGCCCCAGTATCACGAGGCCAAGAATGAGAGGGGATAAGGTTGGAACTGAGAGACAATAGCTTCATTACAGGCACAACCTACTTAACGAGTTAACCAGATCAGGCCTTACTTCACTTGAAATCCTGCCAGTGCTCACCGTGTTCCCCAGGTGAAAGGCAGAGAGCTTCCTGTGACCCACAGACCCACAGGTCTGGATCTGCATCCCAAATCGCTGACCTCACCTCCAACTCCACCTCTCCTCACTCTGCCCCAGCTGCTATGTCTTCTTGCTCTCCCTCAGACATACTTGGCAAGCTATTATCGGACAGCCTGGCTCAGGCTGTTCCCTCTACCCTTCTGGAATGTTCCTCCCCCAGATAGCTGTATGGCTAACTCTCCCATCTTCTTCCAGGCTTTGATCACATGTTACTTTTTCAAGAAGACTTGTCCTGATGAGCCTATTGAATATAGGACTCTGTTCCACCTCCCTTATCCTGCATTCATCACTTTCTATCATACTCTAAGTTATTTATCTATTATGTTTATTATTATAGCCTCCTTGACTGCTATCATGTAAGCTCCGTAAGAGCAAGGATCTTTCTTTGTTCACCCAGCTCATTTATCCAGAACAATGCCTAGCACAGTGTGGGCACACATTGAATATCTATTGATGTGAGAAGATTTCACTTTAGTCAGCTCCATAGAGTTATTTATGGGAACAGATAACTCTGAATGCTCCAAAAATAATTCACATGGAATACCCAGTAAAATCACTGAGACATTTTGCAATTGTTTTATTTTAAAAGTATGAGGAATTGTGTTTTTCCACCCTACTATGAAGATCAGTTTGCTTTTCCTAGGTTAAGTCTTGCAGAAGAAAGAGAAAGTCCTGAAATAGAGCAGTTTAATAAGGGAAAGTAACCTAGAAGAAAACTTTTGTCCCAGGTAACCGTAAAGGGGTTGATCTACAGGCAAGTACTTGAGTTGATTGCTCAGCAGAATATATGAACATAAAATAACAATTGCACCACTGAGATATTAAAAACCAAATTGATATTTTCACTTACATATTCCTAATTATTTTCCCTAAGTCCAAAGGGACCAAGTTTTAAAGGACTATTTTTCAGCCTGAAACTAGTTAGCATTTTAAATAATAAAGTGGTAGGTATGTAGCTATTTGCTTTCTAATATTTCATTGACCTGAATCGATCTGCTTTATGTACTTTTTCTAAGTGCCCGTTGTATTTCACAATAGAGGAATGAAAAAAAATGTTTTCAAAATCCTGTACAGCAAGGCTTGCGTCAGTACAAAGAGACAGAAAACAAACTGAGGGAAACCCATAACACCATTGTGCTCTGAGACAACCTGATAAATTTACTTTAAAATTGCAAGTCCCCTTGCCCTTCCACCTCTGCGAGTTCCTGGTGTGAGGTTTTGCTCAGCCCCCAGAGGGCGAGCCAGGGAATGCTGGGAAGCCCCAGGCAGGAGGTACAGGGCTGTGTGGGTAGGCAGGCAGCAAGGAGACAAAGGCTCTGCAGTGTTCTCTCTCAGACAGGACAGGATCAAACTCCCTCTGAGTGATTAGCCTCTGGGGTACCCAACAATAACAGACTCATGCCGGTTCTTAAAACAAAGTAACAGCTTTCACTAAGCCAGTAACTTCTGGCCTGCAGGAGCCCTTGGGAACCAGCTCTCCTCTCTCCCAGAGGCCTCTGAAAACCTGGTTCCCTGTAGGCGAAAGGAAAGTTAAAGAGTCTTCCTCAAGCCTGCAGAATAAGCATCAGATGATTCCAGGGGCAGATGGGACGCTCCTGGACAACTCTGGGTGCATATTTGGAAGCAAAGGGGGAGGAGGAAAGAATGGGCCAGGAAGAGAGCTGATAACTTGTTGACTGAGCAGTGACAAAGCACCAACAGAAAGGGAGACGTCCTGTTCAGCCCGAAGGCAAAATAAACTGATGATGGGGTGGGGGTGGGGGTGGGGGGAGGACAGGACACAGAGAAGTCAGAGGAGGCATACCAGGAGCTGTCTCGGCAGGCCTACGCCCAGGAAAACCCAGCCTTGCCACAGATTCACAGGAGATAGACCCTCAGCTTCTCTATTTAACAGGAGAAATGAATGAGAATCATAAAAGTGCTGCACATAATCATATGTGGGTCACCACTTATCATAATATAGCCTGTAAATATCGCACGAGGATGTCAGCCTTGGAAAACAGCCACAACAAAAAGGAAAATTCTACGGAGTATTCTCTTCCCCCACAGTGGGAGCTCAGTGGTTTTCTGAAGGATTCTGCTTTACTAAAGTTAATAATTTCTTAGAACCTGGGAACCCTTCATACCATCTTTCCTTGACCCATATCTAAGATACTCAGGAAGAGGTCACATGGAATGACCTGAGGAGTGAAATTATAAAGAGAAGCTGGTCTTCATTGTCCTCTCTAACCTCCTTTCTCCTGCCTACTGCACACGCGCACATGCGCGCACACACACACACACACACACGCACACACACCTTTTGGCTCCTTTTGCCCTCCTTGCTTCCAAGGAAAAGTTGTGAGGAAGGAAGGAAAGGATTATCTATGCACTTTTTTTTTTTTTTTGAGACTTTAAAGACATTAGAGATAAGCAAAGATCTGTTCCATTTCAAGTTAAAAAACCATGTTTGGAAGAAAATCTACTGAGAGAATGAGTAGGCCAGTAGCTCCTTCCTTTCCAACAGGCTCCAGCCATACCTTCCCAATGGTAAATATATACTGCAAACTTGACAGCTTTCAGTGAAGAATTTTTTTCCCTCCAGATATGTTCACTGACAGCAGAGAGAGTGGTCCTAGGAGGAACTGAATCTGTGATTTTGATTCCCAACTTGCTTTAGGCTCTACCTCAAGAAGTAATGGGCTGTAAACCATTAGCAGATCCATTATCCTCAAAATATACTGCATAAAGCCCATTTTGGATACTTTTGGTTTTGAAATATCTCCTACCCAGAATGGTATCTTTTCATTTCTTGATTTAAGTTCCTTTCTTCATATTTAAATCCAAACTTTATCTTTCTATGAAGTTTGATAATCACACTAGCATAGTTAACAGTGGGGGGAGGGAGACTTAACCATAATGTTCTCTGAGAGCTACATACCTCTGTCCCCCATTGAAGGGATAGGTCAAGTTCGTTTCCCATGATTCTTCTTTCCAGTCACAATAGACTAGCCCTGAGGTGGAAAATCCACCCCAACACCAATCATTCCATTCCCTTTGGCTGGAGAAAATCAATCAGGATGACTCTCACTATCTCTTGAATCAGAACTAAAAGACACAGAAACAGAGGCTTCAGTGAGTTAGGTCTCTAAATTTTTGTTTTTCATTTTCCAGTAAAGCTTTATGGGGTTTTAGTTTCTATGCTTTACATAATGAAACAACGGTAATGTTTTAGCTTTTCCAAATATAGTGTTTATATTAAAATACGAACGTTAAATTGCTCATGCCCTCCTTTCCATAAACTGAAGATTCAGATGTGCATGCTCCATTTTAAGTAGATGTGTTTCTCCAGTTGAGAATTAGGGTTGCGGTTGGCAAATGGGAATATTGGACCCATCCGATCAAATAAACTTGGGATCATCCTATTGGCCCATGTCTAAACAATGGAAGCCAGTCCAGGGAAAGATGAGAAAGAGTATCAAGGTAACTAGAGCTGAAATAAGGCATCAAGACCCTGAAAGATGGGGTATTGACATTTGTGACCCTTGGGATACTCAGAGCTGATTCTGTTTCTTACATTCACCTAGCTCCAGTTCATGTTAGAACAAACAATACTTTAATTCCTATATTTGGAAGCTTGTCTTACCATAGACACCCCTTCTAATGTGGTGCAGAACTACATGATAATGTCAGCAAAAGTCCAAAGTTACTCTATTTAAAGGACAGTGGATTTCAGATCTGGCTTTCAAATATTACAGCAACAGATTTGAAATCCACTGTCCTTTGAATAGAGTAACTTTGGACTTTTGCTGACATTATCGTGTATAGGATTTTGTCCAAAAATACTATAATTTAAAGTATTAGATTTCAAAATGATATGATATATTTAATGAATGGTTGCTTTGTTGGATGGTATTTATTTTTTCTTCTTTCTGATGTTTGTGCTACAAACATTTAGTATACTCAAGGCAGATAACATGGTAATAGATATTTGTGAACTTGAACTGCGCTCTCATTGTATGTATGATAGTATTCTTGAATAAGAGAAAGAAAGATTATAAACTACTTTTCCAGCATTTAGTAAATGGAAGCAAACAATATTTTCACTGATATGGCATGCTCACACTAAAAGTGTGGAACAATAATGAAAAGTAATCATTCATTATCATTTAAAAAATACTCTAGAAAGAAAGCTAGAGAAATGTTTGGGAATTTTTCAGAAAATGGAACACATAATCAAAGAAAAGGCCAAAATTTAAATTCAGCTATCCTTACAATATATCTAATTAATGTTTCCAACAGGGCACAATCTTTATTTTAAACCAGGCAAACTTGGTCCAAAGATGGTATCTTATTTACTCTATAATATAGTATCTGTAATAGCCACTTACAAACTATTCTTCTAACAGACAAAGGTATCCAGTATCAAATGCCAAGAGGCCAAGGGTATCAAAGATACCAAAGCAATGTCCCTGTACATGTTCCTCTAGGCTCCTGACATGAGAAGGAAAGTCACCAAACCAGTCACCAAGATTTAGAACAAATGGCATAATTCACCTTGCCCTTTCACTTTTTTCCTTTAATTTGAGCTCTCTTCTGAAGATAATATGCTTTCTTTTAATTCTGACTAGAACGAGGCAGTTTCTTTCTTTCTCTATTTTTGTATGTCTATCTCACCCCTATCACCAAACACCCCACACCCTGGCCATCCACCCACTTCTTTTTGGATCTCTTATTCTCTTCTAAATGTTTTGATATCCATATCATGGAGTAACTGTTTCCCTTCATAGTCAACTAAAATATAATAATTAATAAGCATTCTCTGAATAAATATTTATTTTTGGTAAACAAAAGGTTTGATATTGGGTGGTCTGAAGGCTACTGGACACGAGGGTTAAACCAAGATGCAGGATAGTATACCTACATTCAAATCTTGACTGTACCATTTATTCAACATGCCATTGGGCAGGTTATGAACTCTAAGGTCTGATTCCCCTGTCTGTGAAATGGGGATCACCTCATAGGATTATTGTAAAGATTAAATAAATGTATACCTGTGGATAATGCAGAATAATGTTTGGCAAATAGTAGGGATGTACATAATGTTTCCCTATTATTATGCTGCTAGAACTTAATTGAAAGTCATCTAAAATTGAAACAAACAAAAAGAGATATAAATTTAATACTCTTAGTTTGGTTCTCCTTTCTTTAACTCTCATCCTAATAATTTGATTTGACTTTTGCATGAACTAAGTGAATCACTTCCTGCTATTGAGAAGCAACATGATTAGAATTCCCCCCTATGCCGAGGGCATGTTTTTGTTGCTATGCACTACATGTAGCCTTACTAGACAAACCAAATCTAGACAAAATAGATTCTGCTATCTAATTATTAGCAGAAGAATTACTTAAAATTAAGTATACTAAAACCAAAATTACCAGCTTTAAAGATATTCTCTGGTATTTAATTGACTTTTATCCAAAAATTTTATATGGGGTCAAATCATTCAATTACCTAAAGGTATAGTTTTCAATTAGTTAGTCATTGAGGCCTCACAAATATCTAAATCGATTAAAATTTGACATGTGCATATGTGTTACAGATTTTTTTTCCATTAGTGGTAGCTGGTAATTATACCTATTTTGAATTTTTTTGCATTTAAAATGCATTGTGATGAAATGATATGGCATATAACCAGTCTTAATTGCTATCCTTCCATTAACATGTTGTGCCTTCCTATAGTTATTCCTTTGCTGTGGAGTAATAATCCACTCCGGCCTGCCTATTTGGGGGGTAAGCTCATTATTTTTCTTATCTGTGTCCCTCCCCAACTGACTGCCAGATCATGTTTCTCCTCTCAATTGTCACCATAGAATATTCTTGCCAGAGATTACAGCCCTGTATTTTCTGTAGGTCCATTTGAAAGAAATAATATTACTCTAAAAGTTCTCAATGTTATTCTTAGATCTAGCCAGATTATAAGAACTATGTACCAGAAATGCTTTTTCACTGTAATGCCAGCAGACTACACTGAGGAAGGAGGTTTTGAATTACAGTCTTTGGAAGCAATAACACTATTTGTGTATTGGTGAGGATATTGTCCATTATATACATTATATCCATGAAAAGACAAAGGGAGAAAAAAAAAGCACTTCTGGTTGTAATTTAATTATGTCCTCTCTGTCCCCTATGAGGTCACCGATTCCTTGTAGACAAGTTAATCATTTAGGGGCAGTCAAAACTCAGGATTTGGGGCTGCAGGTAAGGACACAAGTAAAAATCCTTCCCTGTAAAAAAAAAAATTTTTTTTCTGTCAATCCCAATTTAATTTATCTAAAACATTTCTTAAAGCTCAGCTGTCTTACAAGTACCACCTAATGGTTTTCTCTGTTTGGTTTCTTTGGCTTATCACAAGTGCTGATAACTTCTTGTGTACATTAACTAATAGGCCTCTTTCAAAGTATGCTGACATTTAGCTTAGTGTTAAATGGTTTTTAATGAGCTCTCCACCATCCCCCTCCATCCTGCTTTTCTGCAAATCAAGCCCATTTTCTCTATAATATGGAGAACTAATGGTACGGTGCATTCCAATGAATGTGAACCGAGTCTGGATCTTAACTGGGTAACTTCAAACCAAATTAGTGTCATGAAGACAAAACATTCTCATGGTTGACTACATTATTTTTACTTTTTAGCCAAACATTTAGCGACCCATAGACATAGCCCCTGTGCCAAAGTATCTAGCCCCAATGCCGCAAAGGGTTTAACCACTATTTGAGAAATTTGATCTTTGGGACAATTCAATCATAAATTCTATTTAGTTGGAGTGTTCTGTAAACTATATCAAAGATTTGGAAATGGCAACAGCATTTATCATCCAACATTTTCTAAACAAATGCCTCAATTCCCCCATTCACTTTTTCACCTTCATTTCAGGGAACATGTCTCTGGACCTAAGGAAGTGAGGTAATAGTATAGACTCTACTGGGGCAAGTTGGAGAGTATGAAATCTAAAACAATACTGTAGTAGCCAAACTAGAAGACTGATTCATGTTTTGTTATGTCTTGGAGTGTGTGTATCTGTGTGTAGGGGTGTGTGTGTACATGTCATCCTTCCTTTGTTTCTTTGACATGTGGCTGGGTACATGTTGTTTCTCTTTCACAAGGAACCAAAGTACTTGACACTTGGTGGTCCTCTGCTTCTGGTCACTTGGTCTCTGAGCCAACACAGGCCTACAGGCAGCTGAGAGCAAGACCACCAAAACCAAAGATGCCATCTCTTCTCAATGTTCCATTGTGTCTCCTTCTCTACTGCCACTTTTTTCTGGATTTCAAAAAGTGTCCTAGTTCACTGCATGCCTGTTTCTAGGAAGGGAAACAAAGTGAATAGAAATAATGCACCATATATAGGATCTTTAGAGAAAATCACATAAATATTTTATAGACCGTATAGTAAATAATATATATGTTTAGAAAGGCAATGTAAATATTTTATAGACTGCAGAGTAACTGTTAAGGTCGAAATGAAATCACTGTGTTTGGAGAAACACAGTACGCCCTAAATTGTACCACACAATTATACTGTAGCTTAGTACAGTACACTTCATAAATCACAGCATTCTCTGCGTTACCTGGGAGTTCAAGAATCCCAGCTGCCAAAGGGGCTCCTCCCATCTTTCTCCACTGCTTTGAAAGACCTCACTCCTACCTCACCACTCAAGGCCTTGCTTTGAACTATGGCAGTGATCAATACATGCTCCTTGCGAAATTGAACCAGGGCATGCAAATGAACTCACCCAGATCACCCAATTTTCATGGGGAGGGTGGTGAGAAAACTGATCAGGAACGGACGGACAAAACACCGAATGAGTTCCAGATGTAACCCGAGTCTCTGCATATTTTTTCAGGTGGCTGAGGACACATCATCTTGGTTTCCTGAAACGCATTCCTTGTGAGTCTTGATTGGCCAGCCCAGGGTTCAGTTATGCATCAATGCCCCCATGATGCTTAAATATTATAATATTTACCAGATTGTGTGAAGAAGACACAGGTGTGTTCTGAAAGATGGATAACATAAATTTCAAAATATTCAGAGGAAGGGCAAAACAGTGTCAGGCAGCTCTTCTTCCAGCTAATTGAAGCAAAACTGAAGTCAAGAAGAATGTGGTAATCTAAGTACATATAACAAAAAAATAATAAGTACGTATAATATAAATGTTTCTATAATTAGTTACCCAAAGAGCAGAAGAGGAGGCTTGCCCCCTTCATGTTTTTTAAATGGCTGCAGTAATAATGTCTTTGTGAAAAACTACAAATATCTAACAGAAACAAAACCAAATAAACCAAAAAAGAAACCTGTAGGCTTAAGAATTATATTTAGAGTGCTTTGATTAGTCAAACAGAACACAAAGAAGAACCCAGGACACTAGGAAGGGAGGAGACACACAACTGAAGCCAAAGCACATTAAAACTATTAGACAATATTAAAAGGATTACATTGAATTATGGGGAGGACCCGAAAGCAAAAGACAACAAAATGTCCCTAAAGGTAGTGATTCATGCATAAGGTCACTGAGGAGCTTGGTTTAAATGCAGAGTACTGAGCCTCTATCCCCAGAATTCTAATTCATGAGGTTTATGTAGCCGGGGAATGAGCATTTGGGGCTAGCTTTACAGGTGATTTTGATGCAAGTAGATTGTGAGCCACACTGTGAGAAGCCCTTGATTATCACAGCAGAGGTGAAGGCAAAGAGTGATGGAGGAGGGGGAGGGAGGGTGTGTGAATCAGACGGGACCAAGTAAATGTTCCGCCACACCCTGCATGTCAACTTGCAAATATGGGGTTCTCCAAATCACCACTGTTGTCTATAATGTGCACCATGCATCTTTTTTTTTTAAATTTTGTATTTACTGATTTGCAGGGAGAATGGCAGACGGAGAGGGAGAGGCAGGCTCCCAACTGGGCAGGGAGCCCGACCGGGGCTCGACCCCCGGGACCCTGGGATCACAACCTGAACTGAAGGCAGAAGTTTAACTGACTGAGCCACCCATGTGCCCCTGAACACCATGTATCTTTAAGAAGTTTAAATTTAGTTCAATATTAGCAAGAGAAAAAGAGCGAAGTGGAACCAATGACACTCAAGAAAATACTCCTCTAAGACAGGGTACTTCTTCTAAATCTCATCTTCCTTTCAAAGCCAAGTTGTTTGCTTTTAGCATTTTATCTTACCAACACAGGATGGTCTCATTGTCAGTTAAGTTTCTCTTTGACTCTTTGAATAGAAGAGCACTTTGGGAACAAAGAAGACACTTGTTCCTTTAGTGGTATGAGGGCATTGCAACAAGGTACGTTGACACCTTGACACCGTGAGAAAAGGGGAAAACAAAACACAGAAAGAGTATGCCACGAGGATGCTCTGGTTACAACTTGCTGTATGACAAACTACCCAAACCTTAGTGACTTAAAACCACAACGATTTAATTACATTTCACAACTGGGTGGGCCAGGAATTTAGGTTGGGCTCAAGTAGATGATTCTTTTATTCCCCGTGTGATCAGTAGTAGTTACTTGGTGGTATTCAGCTGGAGGATAGGATGGTCCAGTGAGTCCAAGATGGCTTTATTCTTAAATCTGGTACTTGAGAGGGAAGGATTAGAAGGCTGGGTCCAGAAGCATCAACTGGAACATCTAATCATAGGCCCCAGTATGGCAGGCTAAGGTTATTTCAACTTCCCCCATGGCAGCTCACGGCTTCCAGAGAGTGTTTTAAGAAACAGAAAGAAGAAACTGCCTGTTCCTTAAGGCCTGGGACTGGAAACTGGCCCAGTGTCTCTTCTTTTTTTTTTTTTTTTTTCTTTTTAAGATTTTTAAAAATTATTTATTCATGAGAGACCAGAGAGAGAGAGAGAGTCAGAGACACAGGCAGAGGGAGAAGCAGGCTCCATGCAGGGAGCCCAATGCGGGACTCTATCCCAGGTCTCCAGGATCATGGCCTGGGCTGAAGGCAGGACCAATCTGCTGAGCCACTGGAGCTGCCCCCCAGTGTCTCTTCTATCCAATTCTATTGCTCATAGTAATCACAAAGCCTGCCAGATTCAAGTGGAGGGGACAGACCACACTCCTCAGAGGAGTGTCAAGGAATTTGCACCTAGATATCTTAAATTTACCACAGAGAATGTTGCAGAAATGGCTGTAAATATTTCTTTCTTTGCTAGTACATCAAGGGTGCCTGAACATGTGATCATTAATTCCTTTACTCCCACTCCCCACGGTGAAAATGTCTTCAAAGGATAGTGAAACTAACAGAATCGGGATGCATTTGATTCACTCTCTGGCCTTGCTGATACTGTATGGAGTTCTCTAAAGCAAAGATATGAAATTTTGCTGGCATAGTGACCAAATGGGATACGTTAATTTGTTTTGTAGTACATCACAAAGCGCTATGTTGCTAATAGCAACTAACAGTGATTTTTCAAATAATTTGATGATTTTTAAAAATAGAGTTGAATTTAATGTCACTCTCACTCACTTGTGGAGTTACATGTAGCTCCTAGAAACCTCTTCCAGTATGGGATAAGCCTGTGGGAATGTTCCAAGAAGGTAGAAATCACCAGGCATTACTGGTGGTAAAGAAAAAAATTCCTTGAAGAAGTAACTTTGCACTTGAGACCCAAGAGATAAGTGGGAGTTAACTGTGTTAAGAGTAAAGAATATTTCTGGCAGAGGGAACATGTGTCTTGAGAATGAAACAGGATTGTCTTAAACATCATGAAAGATCAAGATCAAGGAGAGCTAAGGTACCTGGCTGGCTTGGTCAGTTGAGCATATTACTCTTGATCTCAGGGTTGTGAGTTCAAGCCCCACATTGGGTGTGAAGCCTACTTTAAAAAAACAAACAAACAAATAAACAAAAACAAGGAGAGGTAAATCAAGTTAGGCAGTGACTTAGAGCCACTTGGAATCACTGGAATAGGGACTGGATACTCAAAACCAAAACATAAGAAAAACACAAGAAATTGAGTTTGATAATTACTAATGACAATCCTCTCCAACTAAGTCTTATATTTGTAAAAGTTGGGAGAACTGACCAGATTTAGTCTAATTTTCCTTCATGTCTCCTGTGTACCTTCTAAAGATCTGTGTGAACACAGAAATAGCTAACACCCTGGGAGTGGATCAATGGAAGTCAAGATCTTAAGACCAATTAACAAAAAGATAAGTTGGTTTTCAGTTTCTGTTAGTTTCCAGTGAATTTTATCACAGAGTTGTAAAAGTTTCCTTCTGGGATATCTCATTTGATTAAATTTCTCCTTAGTTCACAGAAGATGGAACTGAGAACCCCAGAGAAGTTAAGTGATTGTGTTCCATGGCCAGTTAAGAAGCAGAGGCAGGGAGAGACTCATCATTAACTGCCATTTCTAGACTATCACTACCCACCACAGATCACTAGATGAGAGGATGAAATTCCCGAAGCACAACTTTCAATTTTAGACGGTTGAAAAGAAATAAACTTATGTTGCAAAGCATTACAGATTGGGTTCTCCAAGAAGTAGATTCTGAAACAGAAATTAGCATTTATTAGGGAGCGCTTTTAGGACCAACACCTGGATCAGAACAGGAGAGAAGCAGATCCATAGAGAGAGAAGTTGCTGGGCACTCACGAGGCCTTAGCCAAACTTGCAGGAAGCTATAAGGCTGGAATGGCCTTTCAGAGGTGTCCTGGGTGGGGTTCAGAGAGCCAGGGCTTTTTACCCCTGCATCAACCTATTATTGGTTTGGGCTGCCCCACAAAAAAGAGCAAGTGGCTTTCTTTAGAAGATACAACTCACAAAGATGATTGACACCTGAGTGCTGGCAACCAAACCTTCCCTGTAGCCCCTTCCTGGGGCGGGGGTGCAAGTATATCTGAGTAGCACATGACATGGCCCAGGGCAGAAGTAGCACCACTTCTCACAACCTCCACTTCGATCACCTCCAAGTCAACATGGATTAGGTCATTACTATTGACTACTGCAATTGCCTCCTGGGTGATCTCCCTGATTCAAGTTTTGTCCTGCTATAGCACCCTGGCCATATCACAGACAGAGTCCACCTCTAAAATCATAAGTGAGATCATGTCACTCCATTGCTAGAAAATCTTCCATGAATTTGCTTCTCGTATCCAAATCCTTTGCTACAGACTGTAAGATCCTACTTGACTTGGCCCCTCGTACTTACTATTTTAGTATATGTGCTGCCAAAGTGAGCACGGCCCCTCGTACTTACTTTCCCTTTTACAAACACTATTTACAGATCTAGAAATCTAATGAAAACAGAAAGTTTTATCCCCACAGAAACTCTCTTGCATACTTTTGCAATGGCTTGTCACCCACTCACCACGCCTATTTCAGAGGTAACCACCGCGTGCTTATTTTAAAAGTCTTGCAGCAATTTAAAACAACAATAAGTAGAATTGATTAAGGATGTCTAATTTCTCTAGTAACAACCTGGATGATTTACCTCTCTGAGAAGGGAGGGAGGAAGGGCAAATCACCAATCTTCTGTACCTTTTGCACAGAGAACACACACATTAAATCTCTGTCACCCCTCAAGCCAGTATTTCGTATAAGGTGGCATAATAGTCATAATTAGCATTTTGCAATGGTTACAAAAGATTCAGGTTTCATTTCCTGGTGCGAGCATGTATGCTTACATTTGTGCCTAATAAGCATCTTCTGGTTTGAGTTTGCTTTGCTCGTAGGAATGTAAATGTAAAAGAATTGAATGTATTCCTTTAATGAGAATCATGCCGCTGCAAGTAAACAAAATGGATGCCACTGCCCTTAATTTTGAGCAAAAAGAATAACTTTGGAGTGAATTATACTCGTGCCAGTACACAAGTAATGGTTTTAAACCAGTGCAGATGTTTAAGGGACTTGTTGTGGTTCTTGTTGGTGATTTCTCAGCATGCACTAAAATGTATTCTTTCATAAGACTCATTTTGGCAAAGGTATTTCCCTTTAGCTTTTGAGACTTTTTTCTTTATGGAATAGGTTACAACTTAAAGCTAAGAGATTTCAAAGGCTTCAACCTCTGGATGTTTTTCCACATAGCAAATCTTCTTAAAATAACTTTGATTGCAACCAAGGGTATTAGCCAAGCAGACTGGTACTCATCCAAAGATTCCTAAAGGAACTTGGACAGATTGGGAAGAAGAACCAAGAAGCGGCGGGCAGGGTGGGGGGTGGTGGTGTGATGGGACCACTGGTAGTGGTGTTGAATTCTTGGTATCCCAGTATGTTTGGGAAGTCACTGAGCTTACAGTAGGGGAGGCATGGAGTTGCCAACTCTCTATGAATTGGAGGACAGTAGGCGGTCCCCCCTGGCAGATGGGTATCTGAATCTACTCCTTCCTCCATGTCTTTTCAATGACTATTCCATTTTGATGGCCCATTCCATGGGGAATTCTGGGATATTAAATAGCATCTTATTACTGATAGGCAAGGTCGTACCAAATCCACAGAGGAAACAACTCACGTTTACCTATTCAAATGCAAACTCATGTGAAAAATTAAACTTGTTGTCTTTGAATGATTCAGTTTCCACCGATACACAGTTCAAACCTGCCCTTGACAAAAACAGGTTTGCAATGATCAAAACTGCTAATGAAGTCCTGAAGCCACCACTCAGGGAAGAATTACATTTTCAGTTTCCTCTTAGGAGCATAATGGGACTCAGCATGTTTCTCAGTATTGTCCAATGGCATGATCCTGAAAACAAAAATGCCTAATGTAATGAATATGCTAATATTTAAATGCAGTTACAGTGTAAGTTGAGTGCACAGCCATTAACCTAGCGACATTGAGGTCTCATGTCAAATTTGGATTCAACTAGAGAAGGTTCAGATAGAGTTTGGGTATGAGTATCTGGAGGACAATACGGAAACAAGCTTTCCAATTTTAAGATGATTGACCTTCACATTGTTTTTACTTTTTCATATTTTATTTCATAAGGTTCATGAAACAGTATTTAAAATTTTAGTGTTAGGAAGTTTCAGACTTTCCACACAAAATATAAAAGAAAAATTTTACAATATGATTTGGATATATACTTAGTGCTATATAGAGTATCATATGGGTTTTGTTGCAGAGCCATCCCAAAACTTAGTGGCTTGGTTGTAGTAGACAGTTCTACTGGGTGGGTCTTTTTCTGGTTCAGGCCAGAGTCCTGATCTCATCTGCATTCATTCATGTGGCTATTGGTCATTTGGCAGGTTGTCTGGGGCTGACTGGTGGTAGATGAACTTGCTCACAGGTCCAGTAGTTGTGAAACAATCGAAGTATCTTGGCTGTTTGATTCTACTCATACAATGAGCTAGGCCAGGCCTATGCATATGGTGATACCGGCTGGGGCTCCAAAATCCAGGATGAAAATAAATTTTAAGTACCATCATCAAGTTCCATTGATCAAAATATATGTGGTGAAGCCACATATATTGTGGGTCTTAATTGTGGGAGCCATACAGGGTTATGGACAGAAAAACAAGTGAAGGGGAGCCTAGGTGCCGTAGTTGGTTAAGCAATCAATGCTTGGCTCAGGTCACGATCTCAGGTTCACTGGTGCATCGGGCTCTGAGCTCAACACAGAGTCTGCTTAGGATTCTCTCTCCCCTCTCCTCACCTCCCCACTCTAAAATAAATAAATTAAAGAACAAGTGAAAAATGAAAAATTAAGGAGCTTCATTTTATTATTCTACCACACAAAAAGTATGAATTGGAAAACTGAAGCACTAATTAGAAGAGCTGACACCTTGGAATGATGGACCCGCCTCTAAGGAGACAGTTTCCTTCAATAATGCCATAGAATTTTCTCATATCATCCTATATTGTTAGGAGTTCAATCCTTCCCTACTCCAAGATATTTGTTTCCCTGTGGAAAGGACTCCACAAGGATAACATTCTGGCCTCTCTGTAGACCTTGACTTACTGTTTCTCATGGAAAGTCAAGCAAATTCTCTGTGGTGTGTTTAAGAGGAATATATAGGGTAGCTCTTTTCTCTCACCATGGAGGTGAAATTGGTTGAAAACAGCACATGTTCTTTGCCATGAGGTAAAAGCAGAAACCAGTTCAGTGTCACTGTGCAGGTGAGCCTGTTTATTTTTAATTTTAATAACATGAAAATCACCTCTCCACAGGTAAAAGCCACACCTTCCAGTATCAGCTTTATGACATCTTTATGTGTACTTATATGATACTGTTATCTCCCATTTGCCTCAGTCTTTGGTCTTATGTCTCACTTGGATCAGAATTTGGGCCCTTTCAAATCCTAACACTGGTTAAGGGGTGGACATATGAAATTAACCACATTCAGTTCAGAAAAGTAAGTAATATATGGAACACAACTTGAAAACTAGGAACTTCCTTCCTAGCTTTCAGTTTCTTGAATGCAATGTCTGATGTGTGTACCGCATTGGAACCATCCAGAGCACTTGTTAAAAATTCTTACTTCTGGGCCCACCCCAGACCTACTGAATTTCTGACTGTAAAGGTCAAAGAATGAACCATCTTCAACAAACACACAAGATGGTTATTTATTTTAAATTACTTTTAAATTACATAAGTAATAAAAATATATTATTTCCAAAGTACTGCTCCGTTCTTCTCTCCAGACATCCACATATCACATTTCCCATCTTGTCGGCTTACCAAAGCAACCACCATTTTTGCTTCAATATGAATCCTGATAGACCGTTTTCTTCGATATTGGGTATGAGCTAGACAGTATTTGCGAGATTTTTCCACCATAAACCTATATAATTCCCTCCTTTCCATATTGTATTCTTTTGAAGGAAGTCACAAAGTCCAAGCCACATGGAGGCTAGGGGAGGAGGTGTGGCTAAGCCCCACCTCCTGGGGGAGGCATACTGTTTACGAACGGTGGAATTCTTCTGCAAGGAAGGTTTGTCTCTTCTCTCCTATTTATTTATTTATTCAATCCTCTATATCAGCATGGACTCCTGTATATTTATTTTACATTCTGGGTTATAACCCAGTAATATGTTATTTTATTGTTTATAATGTACTGCTAAAACATGTTTATTTTATTGCTCAAAATTGTTCCAATTTTGCCACTGGAAGCTCTTTTGTGTGGGTTTCTCTGTCCCTTTGACATGACATCACCATTTGTTTTCTGAGCACTTCCTTATTTTTGAGACACCACAAGATGCTCCAGACTCATTTTGTGTTTTCCCTCTTTTGTTTTTACATTTGATAAATTTCTATATATATTTCAGATGATTTTTCTTTATATATTTTAGTTGGGTGTTGTGTAAACATTCATAAGTGTTTTTTTCATGTCTTGCTTGTCATGTAATTTTGATATCGGGATAATTATGCATATCTTTCTTTAAGGTTTTTTTGTGTGTCTTAAGAAGATGTCCCTTACTCTTTTCATAGAAACACACTGATATTTTCTTTTAGTAAATTTATAGTCATGTTTTTACTTTTACAATTTTAATACATTCAGAATTTATTCATGCATGTGATACGAGAAAAAGATACAGCTTTATTTTTTTCCACATAAATAATTACCCTCACATCATTCTGCCTTGTGTGGGATTGTCATTCTATCATCTACCATATTCACACAAAGTGAGTCTGTTTGGGGGTTCCCTATTTTGTTCCATTGATCTCTTTGTCTATTCCTTCACCAATATAACACAGTTTCCATCACTAGAACTTTAAAACATTAAGAAGGGCATGTGATGTAATGAGCGCTGGGTATTATGTAAGCCTGATGAGTCACGGACCTCTACCTCCAAAACCAATAATACATTATATGTTAATTAATTGAATTTAAATAGAATTTTAAAATAAAATATGCCTTAATTTGACTGGGCATGGACTTTCTTATGTATGCCAGTTTTGAGAAACCCAGTAATCTAATGCAGGGTTTCTCCATCTCAGTACCAGTGACATTTTGGACCAGGTAATTGTTCTGTGGACTGTCTGTGCCTTGTAAGGTGCTTAGCAGCATTCCTAGTCTCTGAACACTAGATGACAGTGTCACTCTCTTCCCCTTGTGACAACCAAAGCTGTCTCCAGATGTTGCCAAGTGTTTTCTGGGGGACAAATTTACCCCCAGTTGAGAGCCACTGGCCTACGTAATAAATGAAAATCTTGATGTAGATTACTATATTCCTGGGTATGGTAATGCTGGATACATGGGAGCATTGCACTTCCCTGTCCCCTTGAAATTAGGCTTCGATATTTGTCTTTGTCATGACATGATATGTGTCCCCACTAAGTGGAAGCATTTAAAAGTCAATGTTGACATTTCCATGTTCCCCCTTTTCTCCTGTCATGGAGAGTTTGAAAGCATGAATTACATGGTAATGTATCTTCCAGGGACTTAGTTGAGCAGAGCCCCTACTAAGTCACATTGAACATATAGTGTAAACTAGAAATCAACATTTTAAGCCAATGGGGTTTTTGAGTGTTTGCTATTTTAGCATAATTCAGACTATCCTGACTGCCTCTCTACTGTGACTTAATTAGAAAATTATTGATGTCCTCTCTTTGCCTTCAGTGTCTCAATGCTGGGGGTGGGGGTGAGCAAACAAGCTATCTAGGCAAGTGAGGTTGGCAGAAACTTTTGTTCTTCTTTATTAATGCTTCCAGATACCAATTAAAGAACTGGGAACTAAACACTCTCATGACATGAAGAGAGGGTTCTATTCCAAGCTCCATCAAAAGCAGGAGTATAGTTTTCTTGCATCTGTTTGATGGTTTCACTTCGGCAAAGATGCTTCATCTTATTGGATATTCTTTTAAATACTGTATCCCTAGGAAAATCCCCCAAAAAACAAAACAGGGTCAAAGAAAAATAGATAAACACCTTCATAATTTTCAGGGAAAAAATCACAGAGAACTGCATTTGAACTTGGGCTTCAGTCTAATCTCGGGCTCGTTTTTACTTCTATCTGCTTTTATCAGTACTTCTAAAAACATTTCATGATTTAGTCTCTAGATGTATCGGGTTAGAGGCCTTGCTAGTGACCATTATTCTCAAATCTAGGAAATAAATCACATTCAACAAAACAGTACAATGACCTCTTCAGGTTATTTTATGGTAGAGGCTCCCAATATTTTCCCATGTTAGCTGCAGAGCACTTCTCTCATACAGTCATCAAAGGCTTGTATAATACAGTGTCTATATTTAAATGTTCTGTGCTCTCTGCAAATCATTCCCAATGCCAGTGAAACAAATTCTAAGGAGTTACTCTGTGGAGAGTTTGGATTATTTAAAGAGCCTCCAGCTCTCCACACACCCTTTGGAGCCATTTCCCTGGAACGGAAACTCTCTCTCTAATTTTCTAAATTGGTAGGTGTGCACCATTACTCACCAAGCAAATTTATTGCTTAGGAAAGTGGAAACAAATGTCATTGGCTCATGCCAGTTATAACTCCAACAGGTGTACAGCTCTCCTGCCCATCTACATCATCCCATTTCCCTTCTCCTTGGCACCCATTTGCCAGAGACTACTTATTTATGTTACAATTGTTCGGAACCCAGTTCTGTGGGATCCTGCCAGGCAATGTCATTTTCACTGTAAGTGACTTTTGTAAACAAATGAAGTCAGTTCTATAATGGGGGGCTAATGGTACTGAAATTCAATTGCTTGAATGTCAACATTGGCACTTTTGATCACTAATATTGAATGGGTCCTTCATGTATCAAAACATTGGGAGCATTTACGCTCAGGAGCAAGATCATTTCTTTGAAGTTGTTCTGTGAACAATATGAGAACAAAAATGATGTTAATAATGGGAAAAAGTCTTTCCAGAATCCCCCCAATGCAAGACTGTTGGGTGCATAGTTGGCTCTCAATAACCTCAGTGAAAACACCCAGAGCTCACCATCATCTTTGATTGCCAAAACAAAGACTTGAGAGTTTTACAAAAGTACCTGCACTGAGAAAGCGAGTAGTCAAATTTTAAACTATGCTTGTCTGGAGAGTGTCATACCTTTGTTTAAAATAACCCTTCTGTTGCTCTTCTAGATGACAGCATGGAATATCTTCAATAGGAAGTGTGGAAATGTGACTCTGCATACTTTTATTCAGTAATTATGATGATAATAGCAAATTTATGGTGTGTTTACTATGTGCCAAGCACTGTTTGCTAAATGCTTTCCTGGATTGATCTCTATAGGCTCCATGAAAACAAGATACCAGCAGTCTATCCCCAATAGCTGGAGGCACATAGAGTGCCTGGTACATGGAACTGTTTTCTATGTACTTGTTGAATGAATGAATGATCACAGAAACCCATCTGATCTTCATTATTATCACCTGTTTGTCAATGAGGAAATTAAGCTCAAAGGTCACCCATCTCCAATAACTGGAGGAGGAGGATTTGAACACAGGTTATCTGCCCATAAAGCCTGTGCTCATGAGCGCTGTGGTGTCCGTTTATTCTTTCAATTTTAACCTGCAGAAGAACAGAAAATTCAAGGAAAGCAGTTTCACAAGGATTCACTGTTTCCTAGTTTCCCCCAACTTATTACAGTAATTATAGGGGGGCCAGTACGAGTCTAGTTTCCCTGCCCATTCTGGGAAGAAGTGTAAATGCAGGGTAAATAAAGAGTGTCATGTCTGAGGAACCAGGACGTGAGGGATTAGAAAATTATAGACATCTTGTGCAACTTTGATGAGATTTTACTGGTCATATCACACCAATTATACAGGTCTTTCTGTTCACATAAAGTACTCATGTAATCACGGACACCTACAACTGACCTCTTCTTGGAAGATGACAAAGAATTCATTGTACAGGGCTTTATTAGACAGTTACAACAGGTGAAAACTTCTGCATTCCTTTTTCATTATGCCTTTGGCACTTCTGGGAACAGGAAAGGCACTGGGTTGCTTACATACCTGACCAGGGCCACGCAATTTTGAGCCGGCCAGAGTAGCTACTCTTGGGTGAAGCAGTAGAGAATAATGCCTTCATTGTCAAGTGAGCAGGAAAGCCTGCAGCTGCCCTGCTGAAAGGTAAATAGGAGGGGAGATTCTCTTCACATAAAAACCAATTCTAATGCACCCTACATTCCTTGGACCATCACATCAAACCACACGTGGCATGAAAAAGTGCAGATTTCAATTTAGGTAATGTACACGCCGTTGAAGGTTAGCAGAGGACCATGACCAGGCCAATTCATCTTCAGTAGATTAATGTCTGGGTTAGGCAGGTATGTCATAAAACATGGCCAATGCAGGGAGACGCTCAGGGCTCGCCTCCTTTTTCTCTAATGCACTGCAATGCTTGCCTGCAAGAGAGCTTTGGTACTAGTAGGGCTATTGCTTTTAAATGTTGCCTCTGACCCAGATAATGTCAAAATGTCTGAATGCATGTGATCCTCCTTTTCCAAAAGAGCATCTCTAATGTAATGCAAATGCACATTGTAGGGGAAATTCCAGCTGAGAAAATGAGGCCTTATATTTCTAAAACCATATACATGTCAATAGCCCATTATTCTCCTGTTTTAAATGTAATTGCAGCCCGGCTTTGAATGAATTCCTGAAATAATAAAATACATTGAGTAGCAGTCACTGACTCTTTGCAGTTATTTTATGCCTGCTCTTCCTTCCCTCCATCCCTCCCGGCCTCAAAAAGCTTGAAGAGGTGGTGGAGAAGGTAGGGGAGGAGAGAGAAAAGCAAGTCAGATTCCTAGTCTCAAGTGTGTTATCGGAACACTGTGTGCAAAGAGACTCTGCTGCATTACAACATCGGTGCCTCCGAGCCATTTATGTAAATGTATCGTGCATGGTCCGATTTTGCATGACAAACCATTTCCAGGCAATTAAGAATACTTATAATTGTTTTCTTGGGTAGCAACTTTCTTCAATTTCCAATTGTCATTTAAAGCTAATGTTTCCTGTAAAGCCTCGACAGCAATCATTTTGAATGAACACTTCAAAATGGCTTTCTTTCTTAGTCATGGAAGCTGTCCTGCCTCTTCTTGATAAATTTAACAGGTGTGGAGGACACCCTTTATTGCCAGAACCGGTGAATTTAAAGGGACCATTAGTTCATTCAAACGCCTTCTGATCTCCTCTCTGCTCTTCCCACCCTCTCCTTGTCTCAGATTGTCTAAGAAATGCTTCTGTGGTTAAGGGTAACATGGATTAATTTTACATTTGGGAGACCCACAGTGATCTTACTCATGCTTTTCTCTCTTCAGAAGGTAATTGAGACCATGTCTCATTTTAATAAGTAAAATTCAGATGTTGCAACTTCCTGGAATACAGGTGTGAAACTTACCAGCGATATTTCCAAAAATAGCAAGGGAGACCCTTTTCAAAACCTAAATAGAATGTTAATGCAGCACATCCTACACATTTGCAGGAATTCTGACTTCTCACTCACTTTTCCCTTCCCAAAATATCAGAGTGAAATATGATTCTCTATCTGAAAAAGTTCTTGAATTCAGTGGTTCCCTTACCTGTGACTTGGGTTAATTTTTATAAGGGGAAGATTGCTCCAGTTCAAATTTTTCTCATAATTGCCCATAGGAAAACACCTTTGGGCGATCGCTGTGATTCTTTGGCCCAAGGCTCTCAAATCTGCTTTCTAATCTTCTTTGATTTCCGAGTTCCATGATAAACCATGGTGCCACCTCCTAGAAGAAAGGGTTTCTTGAGTTGATCATCTAGACTGCTTTTTGCTGAATAAAAGCACATAACACTCAACAAAATACTCAACCAAAAGTTGCTTAAAATAGAAAACATTCCTTGTTTCCACAATAAGATGGCCAGAGGAGGTGATTCCTGAGTTGTGTTTGGGACTTACTGAGAGATGAGGGCCCCTCTCTTTCTAAGCTTCTGTTCTTTGTATTCTCAGTCCTGGGAAGAGGTCTCCCCTGATGATCTCAGAATGGCTGCCGATGTTTCAATCATCAACATTTTTTGGAAGCACATTCTAAATGGAAGGACGATAAGAAGTGATGGCAGAAAAAAGTCTTCTTCATACTTCTTATATCATCCCATTGACAAGAACTGCTCTTATACCCACCTTATAACCAATAACTGACAGAGAGGAAAGGGTTATTTATGTGTCTCCTTATTACAGCAGGAGGCCCCTCCTGGAACTGAGCACATGGCTACCCAACGAAACTGGAGTTTTCTTAAATAAGGAAGAGAGGTGGAATGGTGGACAAACACCTCATAACGTTTGACCCATTAAGGTATAAAAGAAGTAAAGTGCCACCTTATTCCAATTAGCCATTCGATTCTTACTTGTTCTCTCAGATAAATGTAATGCCTCCTAATCAGATTGGGAAAACTTGACAGTGCAGTCTGGTCAACCGGTATTTCAGTCTTCAATCAGAATCAACTTTCCACTCCAGTGAAAAAAAATTGTATCACATACTTGCATCAAGTAAGATACTAGTTTGTTTTCCCTGGGCAAGTTTGGCATTGCAAAACACAGATTGCTTTGAAACTCAGATAGCTTTTAACTTGGCTTTACAGAACTGTGATTATATGTTTCAATAGAAATTATCAAAAATTGTGGTTGGACTTCTAGTCAGCCCCCCAAACCCTATACCTCCCAGGAGCTCCCTGGAGTATACTGCTGACTGTACCCCCGCACTTACATCTTAATTGTTTCCTGAACAATAGTTACAAGTTAAGCAGCTGTAAGTCTTGGGTCACCTGTATAAATACTTGGAATTTACCCCCAAACTCTGGTGTTATGCCAAACAATTTGTGTCCTAAAGCAATCAAATCAATCCTTTGCTATAGCTACAACTTATTTCTTTGATGTCTCAATGAGATCATCCTTAAATATTTGAAAGAGATGCAGTGCCCTTCCTGCAATTGTCACTTGGCTTGGAGCCATATGGATTTGCTGCTTCTGATCGTGTAATCCGCATAATCAAAAGTTTTTCCACCTCAAGAGTCAGCCCATTCCATTTTATTACTCCATGCTGATTGCATCAGCCTAGGAACAATCGATGCCATGTGGCACCCTTTGCTTCAGTAGCAGCCTTAACGTGGTCAAACATGAATTTACCTCTTTGGGAGCCTTATGTATTTGAAGTAGTTTTAAAGATAAGGGTTAAAAAGGTCTAAGAATATTTACAAGGACCTTTTTATCATTAAAAAATCTTGATTGTATAATGGGATGCCTTGATAATCAGTTAGTGGAGTTTGGCTACCAGTGGCCCCAAATCTTGTTCTCTGTCATATGTGAGGTCTGACAAGAGCCCAAGACCAATATTGCAGGCATCCAGTGCACCTGATTTTCTTCTCTTCCCTGCTTCCACTTCAGTATCACCGATTCTGTCTGCTGGTGCAGAGTTGGAAGGTTAGAAGCAGGCTATGATGACAGTGAAGGTTGAGGAGGTGTCAGGGAAAGGGGAAGGGGTTGGAGAAGAGGAAAATCCTCCTGGGGAATGGCAGAAAGGAATAGGGAGACATTAGCTCCTAGAGGTACCTAGAGGATGCAAAAATATATTAACAAGTATGATGGGAACTGCCTATAGTGGAATCCCCAAACATTATTTACCAAGGTGTTAAGAAGAACCTAAGAGCTTTCATCTTTCTTTAATTTATGTCACAGATTGCATTCAGATAAATTCCACCTCTTATCTGTTTCTCATCACGCTGAACTTCTATCAATGTTTGTAACCCCGAGGATAGACAAAACTAAAATTAGCTCCACTTCAGTCTGCAGGGGGAATTTGTTGCAGATAAAAACAGTCTCTTTAGGTCTTTACGTCTATAGTAGTTGATTAGTCCCTGCAGTAGGGAAAATTAAATTTTGTGGTTGAGACCCAGCGTGCTTGGATGGTTTAATAATATGATGGCCATCATCCAATGGCTAACAACCAAGAACTAAGGTACACTCTGTACTTTACTCCCTCATGCAACACCTGAAAATCCTGGGGCGAATCAAACAGCAAATTAAAGCTCAGACAACCCTCACCTGCAAACCATGCACGGTATAAGGAACTCATTTTAATGTTTTTTGGCTGAAGTCATAGAGGATAGGGATACAGAAGAATGGCCACGAAGGAATCCTGGTAAGTTCTGAAAGCACCATAGTTTGTGATGTTTTTCCCCTTTCCAGTTTCCTATTACTTTATGCTTAAAAGTTAGTGACTTTTTTTCCTCTCCAAATTCCAGGAAGTACAAGAGCCAAGCTGAACACTGGATAGAAAAAAAGTCTTCTAAATAGGTGTATATGCAAAGGGTTGGGACCATTTGGAAAGAACAGCATTCGAAATTTAACTTTGTGTCTGTGGAACAGCCCCTCTGATCCTAAGCTGAAACTCCTTGCTGTGACCAATTCAGGGGCTCCCTTGACTCCAAATAGTGTCAAGCTGATGAGAAAAACCAAACAGGCAAAAGTACCACTTTCAAATGGATCTTGAATTTTTTTTTAAGATCAGATCTGAACGTACGACAATGTTTATTTTAATGATATGCATTTATATTCTCAAAGAAATCCCCAGAGAAAAATTTGGGTATCTTAATGGATTTATAGTGGGTGTGGGTAGTGGATTAGGGACAGAGTTCATAAGCTGAAAACAACCACGACAGAAGATATGTGTCAGTTTCTGTCATCGATATAACAAGTTACCACAAGCTGAGTGGCTTATAACAATATAAATGTATTATCTGACAGTTTTGGAGGTCAGAAGTCCTAAAATGAAGGCGTTGGAAAGACTGTATTTCTATTGGAGGCTCTAGGGTGAATCAGGTCCTCCTTTAGATTCCAGAAGCTACATTCCTTGACTGGTGGCCCCTTCCTCCACCTTCAAAGCACTTCACTCCAATTTCTGCTGCATACCTCTCTTCTCTCTGATTTTGACACTCCTGCCTTTTTCTTACAGACATTTGTGATTACACTGGGCCCACCTGGATACTCTAGGACACTATCCCCATCTCAAGATCTTTAATTGCACCTGCAAAATCCTCTTTTTCCACACGAGGTAACATATTCAAAACTTGGGGGATTAAAAGGTGAACATCTGGGGGGGGGCTGTTATTCAAGACTCCCACAGAATATTTTAAGTCAACTTCCAATTCAATTGTTGATTCTGGGATGTGTGCTCTAAATTCCTTCTCAACAGGGGAGGGAGAGTGTGCGGTCTCTATACCACTGTGAAAATTCTTTTCTAAAACTCCATTCTGAGAGCAGAGAGATGAGAGTGCTTTTGCTTCCAGTTCACAAAACTTTAAGAGCTTCCCATAATGTAAAATAAAATGTAAATACATGCTTAGCAAACCATCCAGTTTTTCCCATATGGTCCCAACCCACTTTTCACTGTTATTTCCACTTAAATTCACTAACCCTATGGTGTGTTTTCTTTCTCACAAAACTTTACTTAAGCTACTCCCTCAGCCAGTTCTTAAATGTGATCAACATCTAATCCATTCTCTAACAGCTATTTCATATGCCACTACCTCCATAAAGGGTTTCCAGAGAGTTGAATTTGGAATTATCATTATTGCAATTACTAACGAATGCAAAGGATGTAAGACTCAAAGAGATTTCATATACATGATGTCATTTGTTTCCAAACCCTATTAATATTAATTGACTTCCTTCATTTCTAGATAAAGAAATTCAGTCTCAAAGAATTTGGAGTCTTGTGAAACCAGAATCTCTGAATCCAGACTCAAGTTTGTTTTTACTATTTTTTATAGCCTCTCTCTAGGTCGTCTCTGTTGTCTCCCCTTGATGTTTCCCTTCAAACTTTGTTTCTCTTTTATGGCATTTGTCATAGACTTTTGTATCCTAGCTACTTGTATTTACCTGCTCATATCTGCCCTTCTGTAGGCTCTGAAAGAAGGAACCCTGTCTTGCAATTTTGTATTCCATATAGACCCCAAGAAAAAGAACTGTCATTTATTGAGTGCCTATTGCATGCCAAGAACTTCCTATTTTGTATATTGTTTGTACTTCCCACTTGTGAAAAAGGTATTATTATTTTCACTTAATAAATGAAGGCATTGGGATTTAGAGAAATTGCATACATTTTTCATGAATACACAGCCGGTCAGCATGATTCTCAAGCCATATTCTTTCCATACACCCTGCTACGTACACACTCAATAAATTTTTGTTGAAGTGAAGCAAATACCACTGTAGTATAACTATTGTGAAATGGGTTTTCCTGAGGGAAATGGTAAGGTAAGTGTGGAATTTGCCTTGAGGTGAAGCTCCAGGATTACATTCTGAATGCCAAAAACCACGGAAAAAAAAAAGGGGAGAAAGCTTCGTGTGTCCACCTTATATTTTGAGGCCATCAAAATACCCTCCCCTATCAGACAACTGACACTTGAAACCAAAGCTTGCTTGAAAGGCATGATTTCACCCTTCAGTAAATAAAAAGTACCTTACACTCAGTTAGCCAGGAGAAGTGATTTAAGTTTTATTTCTGGATAATAATTGAGTAACACTTTGGTATGTGATTCACTGCCAAGTGGACGCCGCTGGTTTCACACAGCTGTAGTTAGGGATGACAAGAGCTATTTACTCAGAAAATGATAATGCAATTGGATGTTGTACTGAACCCAAGGGCAAGATAATTTCTGTTATGCTGTATCACAGCCCTACAGTTAGAGTCAGTTTGGTCAGCCGGTAGGTAGAGCCTATGTGGTTGACGCTAATTCATAAGATTCAGTTATAGAAAAAGAAAGCTTACCTTTATTTCAAATTAAATCAAACGGGGCAAAGATTAAGACCCAGTCAATTGGTATTTTCCAGATTCATAGTTTACTTTTCAAGCATATAGAATGTGTTTTTCCCTTTAGACTTGTTTAACTAAAATGTTTACACTTTTGACTCGGTAATCTCACTCTTGGGAATGTACACTAAGGAAATGACTTAAAATAAGAAGAGAAGCAATAGGCATATTTTTTGCAACATTATTTGTAATCATGAAACATTGGAAAAAACCTAAATGTCCAGCAATCAATGAATGCCTCACAAATTATGGCACATCCTCTTAAGGGAAACATTATGCTGCAATCAAATTGTAATTATGAAGGCCATTCACTAAACAAATATACAAAACCATGTTGCAATATGGGAAATGTTAATGATGTACAAGTAAGTGAAAAAGTGGAATGCAAGCCTAGTTAAGGTATCCCGTTGTATGATTTGGGAGGCAATTCACATATACTGGTCAGGTCCCTTTGGCCAGTAGTGTTACAAAGTCCAGGCTAGTCTACCAAGTCCTCAAGCCCTCCCCATTATAGAATCGGAGATTTGCAAAGGCTTTTCAGTGTCTGAGAGATAGAAGAAGTCTGGTGTGTGTCAGTCATCTCTCCATGTGCTGCTGCAGCCTGTGGCTGAAGGTTGCTGGCTACAGAATATAACTTTGTCATTTCTGGCCATGTCCAGAAGAAAGTAGCTAAGGGGAAATCTCCTGCTCCAGTAGGTGGCAGAAGGGCCAAAGTGATGTTTGCTTTCCAATAATACTTGACAATGGGGATTCTCCAGCAAAATAGAGATAGTCCTTGGTCTCCATGTTCTGTTCATCACCTTACCCACCTATCCCCACAGGGCACAAAGATGCCCAGAGTAGTGGCATTATAAAAGTTCAGAGTCCCAATTCCCTCATGAGCCAACATTGATGGAGAAAAGGGCTATGGTGGAATTACAGCAATGTCCATTGGAGGCTGTGTAGCCAAATTGTCACAAGTAGAAAATTCAGGCTATAGGAAGGATTGCTACTTCTGAGCAGAGATGATTGGACATTGCCAAATACCAAGGAAACTGAAGGGGTATCTAGGAGGAGGGAGGTGAACATTGTTTTCAGGATATAGCTGCATTTCCCATGCTCTGTTCCTGACCGTGAAGGCCACATTGCAGCTGTTGGAACTCTTAGATGATTGCTGTTCTAATCAAAGCAAGTTCTTCACGGGAAGACAAATATCTGATGTCATGTTCATTTGAGAGAATGCATTCACTAGTAGCCTGAGCCCCAAGCATACAAGTCCATGGTACACTTAGCTCTTTGTTTACCCAGAACAAGACTGGGTCAGAACTAGTTCCTCACTGATACAGAGCCATCTTCTGTCTCCATCTTCGCTGAGGCCAGTCATAGTCTTTTGGTTTCAACTCCCCGACACTTTCATCTGTTTTTACCCTCATGCAGATGAGATTTTAGGAATTTACAGCCTTTAGGCTTTGGTTGTGGCCAACTTAACCCACCTGATAAAACTTCTTTCTTCCAAATCTCAAGAGACACTTGTTAATTTATCTATTTCTCCTATCCTCACTCCCAAATCCCTGATCATTATAGGCAGATTTGTTCTTTCACTTCTCAAGATTGTCATGCAGGAGAAAGGATTGATTTTGATTACCTGAAAACTTCCTCTTACTCCCTTTGTTTAAGAAAAAGGGAAATCCAGAAGACAGACCTTGGTTGCTTCAAAATAACCTCTTTTCAACATGGCGTGCTGTCACCTGAGACTTGAGTGAACAGAGAAGAAGAGAAAAGGAGGGTGGGAAAAAAGAAAGGAGGGAAAGAAATAGGAGATGAGAAAAAAAGAAGCTATGGCAGAATGGAAGGAGGAGATCTCTCTTGCAAAAATTATAAAAATTTTAAAAAGTACTATGTGTATGAAAGAGGACATGGAGGGAATATAGAAAAAGTAAGATAGATGAGTTAGACCTTTGGGATGGATCTTATTTTTCTTTTTAACATTTCTTTTACTTTGGTCTAATGGGGTGCAAAAGCAATGGTTGGTGAAATAAATTGAAATTCATTTGCCAGAGTACTTTAACATGGAATACTGGAAAATTTTGACTGAGAGGATGAAGACCCTGTATTCCACCCCAGCTCTGCCACTTAATTATGTGACAAACAAGTCATGTAATCTCTCTCTGTCCAAACTCATTACAAAATCTGATTATCTCTAAGAGAAATTGTTAGGACATTTTCATCAGTAACTGCTAAGATATTCATGATGTCTGTTTATGATTTCAAGTGAACAAAATAGGCAGCAAACTTGGTTAGCATCTCATTAGATTTGTTGACATGAAGCTGTAAACCCAAACCAAAAATTTAATTATTCTGAGATACCTAAAGAGCAAAGAGATTCCCAAAGAAATGCAAAGTAGGAGTTTGGTATATAGAGAATAAAGGACGAAGAAGACGTAATAAGTGGTACACAATCAAAGCCTGGAGAAATGAAGGGCTCACAGTTTCAACACCCCATCCAGTGTTTCAATGACTTCTATAGGATTATCATGTTATTTTGAACAGTGATTTATAAATACTGCTCTGTGGAGAGTTAAGATTCTTCCAACATACTACAAAAGCTACTGTAAGGGAGCAAGGGTGGAGGAGAAAAAGTAGTAGGAGACAAGGTCAAAGGAGTGCCTGCTACCCAAATTTTGAACTACTCATAGGAGGGGATAAAAGAAATCGACCAACTAGAGGAATTCCATGTACAGCCTTATTATATATAGGAATTCTGCTCTCCCTTCCAAAAAAACCCCAAAAAAGTCTGGAGCAGAAAGAAAGTTTCATTACTTTAAAATACCTTTGAAAAGCCCTGGTCTGTATTACACTTGCATATCTTCACGACTTGTTTACACCTAATATTAAATCATGGCATCATAGAACAGAACAGACTAATCCAATGAGACCCATTAGAGGACACTAGCGGCCCTATAGATAACGCCATTCAATGCTTCATTCAGAGTGAGTGGTTTTTTTTTCTTTTTGTTAGTTTGCTTGTTTGTTTGGTAGCCACAAAACTTGTCCTTCTCCCCCTGTATAAACCAGTTATTGAATTAAACTGCATCCTGGAAAGAGATATAGACTGAGGAGAAGCAGTTCCTTTCAGCTTAGGGCAAGCCTGAGAGGAGCCTCAGCTGTGACCCTTCAGCAAGAATGCTCCTGGTGACTGGAGCCCAGGAATTTATTTCCGAAAGGGGCTATGCCACACAGCATGTACTACAGCCTACCCCTTGTATCACATAGTTCCCTTCATTTCCTTGAATAAATTTACTCCATCTGGAATCAGCTCTTCCAGGATTCTAGTTGGTCTCTTTTCCGGATGGAACGTACAAGAAAAAGGTCAGTGAACTCACGGGCCTAGTCCTCAGCTTTATCTGTCCTCCAGCTACAGGAGGTGAGAGCTTATTTGCAGTTGCCAAAGGCCCCTGATTTTCACATTTAGCCTTAAACTGATGATTAACCATTCCCAGGCATTTATTATACTTTCCCCAATGTACTGATTATCCCAGGAAATATCCATTTAATTTCTTAGCTCTTGCAAGAACTACCTCTTTCCATCCCATCCCCACATGCGTAGTGTTAAATGCTAGAAATATTGCACGAGCCCTGCATTTCCCTCCACAGGTGTCCCTCCAGGTTCAGCAACGGTGAAAGTCTTTAAAATTCTACTGTAACATATTCCAGGGGCTATTAATCCGAATAATACTAATATTGTCAGTGATGGCGTCCTCATTGCCAATCAGAGAAGCACAGATCCAACTCCAAAATCTCATTCACAATCTGCTTTGAAAAACCAGGCCTGGTACCAACTGTGAGAGAATGAGAGCCCTAGGTCACAGACGCTATGATGGAGATTCGCATGTAAGAATTTTATTGAGAGGGGCGCCTGGGTGGCTCAGTTGGTTAAGTGTCTGCCTTCTGCTCAGGTCATGATCTCGGGATCCTGGGATCAAGCCCCTCGTCAGGCTCCCTGCTCAGCAGGGAGTCTGCTTCTCCTTCTCCCTCTGTCCTTCCCCACCAACTCATGCTCTCTCTCTCTCTCAAATAAATAAATAAATAAATTAATTAATTAATTAATTAAATCTTTTCAAAACAAGAAGTGTATTGAGGAAACAATGCTCTTGGTAACAACTGTAAGGAAGTCAGGGAAGCAGGACTGGACACATGGACAAGTTGAACCATGATGCAGTTTCAGCTGAGGTTTAGCCAATTCAACAGGGAATGCTGAAGAGAGGTTAGTCCTTCAGAGAGGTCTCAAACTAAGACAATCACAGCACCACATGAGCAGCCATTGATGCGGGCTGCCCAGAGGGAGAAAGCATAACTTTTACCAGTGCCTCTCAGCTGAGAGCAAAGCTTAGGGAATTGCCCAGCTGTGAGACATTAGCCACCACCCCAGAAAGCAGGGGGGATAAGTGGCTCCATTTTCACTGGTGAAATCCAGGTAGAATGTGACAGATGCTACTACAGTACCCTGTAGTACCCTGTAGAAAAGTGCATGTTTCTACAAGGGTGTTATGAGTGACCTAAGTCACTGGGAATCTCCTCCAGCTGAAAAGTCAGAGCTGTAAACTTCTCTGATCACATGCAGCCCAATTTCCACCTTCAGTAAATGTTTAGTAAATGCCTATTGGAATTCTGCAAAATACACTACCATCTTAAAATGTCTTTTTCTTTCCCTCTTTAGTAAGTGCTTCAAACTTGTTTTCTATTTCCATTTTTGATGCTAGAAATACCTTCTCTAATATCTCTACTAAAGAAAATAATTAAAATACTCACATTAATAAAGTATAAAATTCAAGAATTTCCTGTGGTTACCTTTAAGTAGAGAGGAAGTTTAAATTTCTCCTCCAATATTTAATGAAACACATATGCGTGTGCAAACACACACATGCAAAGATTTTTTCCCCCGTGTTCTTAATGATATGCTGTAATTATTGAAATAAATAAAATGTCTTGATAGGGAGATCCAGTTGTGAACTGAAATTCTTGGAAAAGAATTGCAAAATTATAATTTCAACAATTGTCACTGCATGAAGGCTAATTTACTAAATTATGTTAGGACATAATTGGCGAGTTGATAATTAAAATATTGAAATTTCAGGAAACAGCTAATATCTTTGTTGAATACCTTTATTTCCTTGGTTCTCTATGTAAAGGAAATACAAAAAGCAAATAAAAATGCAGTAAGATGCTTGGTAAGTAGAGTGTAAAAGTTGAAAGACCATAAAACCGAAGTATAATAGACATCTATTTTATCTGACTACCCAAAGCTCCTTGGTGACATCATTTGCCTACTTTCTCAGTCTGTGTAGTTCTGGTGGAGCTGATGCTATCTTGTGGCTCTAGAAGTGGCCACAAGAACCAGGCCAGGTCAAAGTATTCACTCATCCTAATCATAGTGACAGGTTCAAGGATGGGCACTTGACTCTAGCCAGATCATTGAAGAACTCATTCTAGAACATATTCCTGACTTTTGTTTTGTTTTGTTGGGTTTTTTGTTTGTTTGTTTGTTTGTTTGTTTTGGACATCTGAGTCTGGCTATGCCTGGAGTCAGTCTAATGATAAGTCAGTGAGTGAGGGTCCTCCTGATGACTATACCACAATTGCTTTGTGAACACTCAGGCTGTAAATTTTGCTACTTTTGTCGTCTAGTTGTAGAATTGACAGGTCACTGTTGAAAAGAATAATAATTTCTCTGCTTTCCTTTGCATGCATTTCTTAAACTCTCAGTCACATCTCAGGTTCCTTCTCAAAGGTAGTTTCCATATTGTTTGGAATGATGTCTACTACGTGACTCCAACTTAAGTTGTGCTTGTTCTGAGTAAAGAATCTTCTCAGCCTCTTAAGAATTTATCCAGAGTAATTAGATACACCCTGATTCGTCCAAATGTTATCCAAAGGCTAAATATCTGTGGCTCTAATTGTAAAAGCTCATTAACTTTAAATACAGCTAAAGTTATTGAGGGGAAGAAAATCTCAGTAGAAATACTCTAATAGATTGTCTAGGAAGACTGAAAAGGAAAGGTTTGTATATCCAATTAATCTTGATGTTGTCTATATCATTCCACTTACTTTAGAACTGAATCTAAGTGCTTGAGCAAGAAAACATATCTTGCAAGATATTCAGCAGACTTTAATATTTTCGATCATCTCCCAGGGCAACCAAATAGCAGATGAGGGGAAATTTCTCTTTAAAGAATTTTTCCAGCTAATAAATGAAGAAGAAATTGTACAACTAGAATATTATCATTTTGCAAACTCTAATGAATTCATACTTCTGAATTAGTGCTTCTGGATGTTGATTATCGACAGATCCTTGCATCACTAACAACCAGAAGGAAGCACTCAACATTGCTAGAGTAGTCTTGCTGGAAAAATGTGAACCTATATCTGACCAAGACTCTAGATCAGGGTTTTTCAACCTCAAAATAACATTTTAGGCCAGATAATTCCTTGTTTTGTGTGTGTAGTGGGGGATGGTGTCCCCACAACATTGTCTGCATTCTCAGGTGGTTAGCAGCATCTCTGGCTTTTACTTACTAGATGCCAGGACATCCCTGTGTTATGAAATCCAAAAATCTCTGAAGACACTACCAAATGTCCCCTGGAGAGGGGAACAAAATCACCCCATCCCCTCACAGTGAGAATCACTCTTCTAGATTCAACTACCAATTCACAAGAAATGCATAAGATCACCAGACACTGAGCAATTATAAAAGACAAATAGCTTTTTCTGGTTGCTTGCAAGGGAAAAAAAAAAGAAATGGAAGGAAACTCCATAGATTTAAAAGCAATTTAAGAGATATATTGACTAATTGCAATGTGTGGACCTTATTTGGATTTTACTTGAAACAGTAAAAACAAATAAATAGTTTGAATACTTACTATTTTTAAGAATCATTGCTAATATTTAGGTGTACAGGTGCTGCAGATAAGTTTTTTTTTTTAAGAATTCTTAGCTTTTAGAGAAACAGAAATAGTCAAAGACGGAAGATGATGTCTAGGGTTTTCTTCAAAGTAATATACGAGTGGGGCAGAGTGATGTATGGGAGAATCAGTGATACAGATTGGCCATTAGTAGATACTTTTAAAAACTGGGTGAGCGACAATTGAGAGGTCTTTATACAATTATGCTTATATTTGTACAAATTAAAAAACTCCTTAATAAAAGATAAGGTGAAATATTTCTAGGAAAGATGATTTCTTTGGAGGAAGGACTACACAGAACATTATAAGACCAGAAAATACCTATGTGCATAATATTCATAGGCCTTAGGGGGAAAGCAGCTCTAAATTTGTTTTTAATCATCTAGACCAGGTTCTTTGTTTTTTGGGTTTTGTTTATTGTTTTGATGGGGTTTTGTTTGTTTGTTTGCCTTTTCGGATTTTTTTTTTTTTTTGAGAATACCCTCCTTGTAATGACCCCTCTTGTGGTAAAACTATCAAAGATTATAAAATAGTTTCACCAGATGGCCATCAGGGCCAAATACATTTTAACTTCCTCACAATGAGGTTGTTTAATAAGACTACCATCTAATGAATTCAGCTAATAATGTGTGCTAATCAACGTTCCATTTCTCCTGCCCAAATTCACAAAATAATTTTTAAGTTTTCTTATTTTTTCCTTTCTGTAAATTCATATGCTGGCACGTCCACTGCCACAACAATAAATCAGCATCAGTTGAATTGCTGCCTTAAGCTCTTAATGGCTCTTTTTGCCTGCAGACTCTTCCCTCACCAGTTCATCATGCACACAGTTATCTTTATAAAGCACAGACATGATTATATCACCTCCTTACCTAAGCACCTCAATGTCTTCCAAATTCATCCACATAACTTCTTAAATCCTCAGTCTGGCAGTTGCAGCTCTCTATGAGTTAGATGTTGGATATTTCTCATTATTACTCACCATATTAAGTCTGACCACCTCACAACAGATTCACACATGAACTCTATGCTCCAAGGGTCCCCTTTCCATAAATCCACTCTGCAATCTCTTCTCTACTTACATTTATTCATTCTACACCTACATTGCACATCTGTCCCACTTTTATTTTTGTATTCATACATATATTTCAGTGCTTGACTGATCACCATCTACTCTACAAATCATTACCCTTTTTTGACCAGTTGGGGTTAATCACTCTCCCACTGGCCCATTCCTCTGTATTTGTTCCACTATTAGTCAGTTTTCAGTCATTTTGGATGAAAGTATATCTGTCCAGGGGAGCCTGCGTGGCTCAGCCAGTTAAGCAACGGACTCCTGATTTCAGCAGGTCGTGATCTCAGGGTCACAAGATTGAGCCCCATGTAGGGCTCTGTGCTCAGTGGAGAGTCTGCTTGAGATTCTCTCTCTCTGCCCCTCTCCCACCATGCTCTCTCTTGCTTTCTCTATAATAAATAGATAAATCCTTTTTTAAAAAAATAAAGTTATCTCTGTCCAGTTTTACTACTGCACTGGATTTTCTAGCAAGACAGAAACTGTATTTTATCTTTTATGGCTGTGGCACCTGGTCACATACAAATTGCATAAAATGTTTGCTGAATTAAGTATGGTGATTATTTTGATTCCATAAAATAACTAAATCAATCACCCAAAGTAGAAATGCATGCAAAAGATCACATGATTCGCAACTGGCATTTCAAAATAAATAGAGCAGAAATCCCTGTAAGGTGATCCAATCACCATAGGAAAGAGAGAAAACATACGTGATAAATTAAAATTTCAGGATGAGGTTTGATTCCTAAATCCTACTATTCTCACCTCTCAAAGAAAACTAATCAACAAAGGACTAGAATATGAACAGAACTGGCACTAGAATATTCCCTTATTGATAGCTGGATACACACTGACAATTTTTGTCTTAGCCCAGTTTCTCTGGAGAACAGAAGTTGAAGCAAGGGCTAAGCATTAATGCTTAATTGACAATTAAAATATTTGGAGCAGAGGAAGAAGTGAGGAAAAAGAAGTGAGACAGAGAAGCACGAGAGGTAAATACAAGATGACCGTGCCCCACAAAGACTCCCAGCTGGTCACTTGGCTGGAATTCTCTGGATAGCCTATTGAACTTCAGAACAGTACACAGAATGAGATGGAAAGAGAATATTTCTGCCTTCCCTTCCCATATGCTGTTCCCAACTGGGCAAACTTTGCTCCAGGTTATGTCACCTGGCTACTTCAGCAGCTTCTGGGAAAGCCATATTCAGGTAATAATAATAACAATAATCATGTGCAATCCCCATGGAGTTGTGGTTCTTCATTTGTGTCTAGAAGTAGTAAGATAAGCTAATATTTAAAATATTATGATTCTATGGCTCCATGATATCCTCAGACTGACCAGTAAGTTGAGCAACTGTTCCTATACCTCTCTAACATGGTTGAGAGGTCTAAGTATACAGAAAGTGTGGGAAGACAGTCCTTGATTTTAACAGAAATTCCCCAAAGCTTCTAGTAGTAGTGAAAATAGCAGTCTCTGCTGAATCAGTCAAGATTGAGTTCGGAATCTGCAATTTATCCAACTTCAGCAAATTCCCCAAACCTCTCTCCCAGACCGAAGCAACAATTAATCTGCTTTCTGTTTATATAGGACTTGAGTATTATGGATACTTTATATAAATGGAATTATACAATGTGTGGTCTTTGGCGAGTGGTATATTTTACTAAGCATAATGTTAAGGTTCATCCATGTTGTGCCACATGTTAGTACTTCATTTCCCTTAATTGCTGAGTAATATTCCATTGTATCAATATACCCATTTTATTTATCCATCAGCTTGTTGGTATTGAGTAGTTTCCACTTTTGACTATTTTGGGGGTCTTTTTGTTGCTTTTCTAATTTAAATTCAATTTGCCAACATATAGTATAATACCAGGTGCTCATCACATCACTTATTTTGAATAGTGCTGCTATGAACATCCATGTACAAGTTTTTATGCGAACATACATTTGTGTATATCTATATCTATATCTATATCTATATCTATATCTATATCTATATCTATCTATATATGTTACTTGGTCATATGGTAACTTAACTTATTATTGAGGAACAGCCAGGCTATTTCTCAAAGCTGCTACACCATTTCAGGTTTTAGGTTTTCAATTGGAACCTATGTTTGAGGTTCCAGTTTCTTGTTATTTGTTTTTATCTTTTTTATTATAGGCAGTCTAGTGAATTTCATGAAGTGAAATCTCATTGTGGGTTTGATTTACATTACCTTAATTACTAAAGATGTTAAACATCTTTTCATGTGTATATTGGCTATTTGTATATTTCCCTTGGAGAAATATCTATTCAGATTCTCTGTCCATTTTTTTAATTGGGTGGTTCTTATATATTTAGATACATATCTCTTATCAAATATATAATATTCTTTTTTTAAGATTTATTTATTTATTTATGATAGACATAGAGAGAGAGAGAGAGGCAGAGACACAGGAGGAGGGAGAAGCAGGCTCCATGCTGGGAGCCCGACGTGGGACTCAATCCCAGGACTCCAGGATCGCGCCCTGGGCCAAAGGCAGGTGCTAAACCACTGAGCCACCCAGGGATCCCCCTCAAATATATAATTTTCAAATATTTTCTTCCATTGTATAAAACTGGGAAATGTGAGTCTTCCAACTTCACTCTGTTTTTTCCCCAATATTGTTTGGCCATTTTAGTTCCTTTCCATATCAATATGAATTTTAGAATCAGTTTGTCAGTTTCTGCAAGAAACACCGCAAAGATTTTGATAGGGATTTCATTAAATTTGCAGACCAATTTGGTGAGTATTGTCATCTTAACAATTCAAGTCTTTCAATCCATGAACATGGGATTCCTTCCCATTTAGTTGGGTTTTCTTAAAATTTTAAAGAAGATTTTATAGTTTTCAGAGTATAAATTTATTTCTATTTCTCTCATTATGTTTATTTCTAATTCCAAACTATTTTTATTAAAACCAAACCTCCAAACATCCACTTTCTAGTTTGTTTTTGTTCTTCCCTTATAATCTCTGTATATTGGTGTAGCAATATGTAAAACAATTGAATCAGCAGTAGCATATGTAATCCTGCCCAAAACTCATGAAGGTTATAATGGGGAATTGATGTGGTAGAAAAACCCCAAGCTTTCAAGGTCAATTTCCTGTTTCTCTCCCATTCTTAACGTATCACCTTGGGTTAGTTATCTAATTTCTGGGCCTTGGTTTTCTTATCAGCAAAATAATAATAGCTTATATTCATGTCTTTCTTATATCTTAAGCACTCTTTTGAGTGTCTTGTACATAGTAACTAATTTAACCTTTCACAACTCAGTGAGGTAGTCACTAAAATTTATCTTCAATTCATAGTTGAGAACAATGACATTCTGATTGGCTAAGTGATTTGTGCAGTCACATGGTAGGTTAGCAAAACCACATGTCAGGCTAAGACAGTTTGGCCTCTAAGGAGATGCTCTTCACCACAATAGTAGATTAATACCTTCCTCATTGGTAGCAAAGGAAATTAAATGAGGAAAAAATGCTGGACACATGGTAGACATTTTATAAAAGTTTTTCTTTATTAGACAAAAATTTCCTCAATTAATCATGGAAGCCTGCTGTTCTTTTCATTGAATAAAAAATATTTATATGAGTGAATCGTCTTTACTTATATTAAAATAGTCAATACATTGGGGCAGCTGGGTGGCTCAGGTCATGATCCCCGCGTGGAGCCCCATGTGGGGCTCCCTGGTCAGTGAAAAGTCTGCTTCTCCCTCTGTCTGTCACTCCTCCTGCTTGTACTTTCTCTCTTTCTACCAAATAAGTAAATAAAATCTTTAGAAACCTAGTCAATACAAAGGTGGATTAGTAATGAAACCAATATAATATAGGCTTTGGGTTCCCTTCTTTGCACCAGCCCCTTCCAAGTCCCTGTATCTGATCTATAAGTTTATAATCTTTGAAAAAAAAATTTCCTCAAACTGTGTGAGTTTTAGATCTCACAAAGGCAGATCTACTCCTGAATATATATTATCAAGAAAAATCAGATAATAACCCAGAGATTTCTAGTTTGGCAAAGTGAAAATGGAATGTCACCTATAACTAAGATAGCAAAGAAGAAGGAGGAAGAGGAGGAGGTGGGGATGAAAATGAAAGGAGATTTAGGGAAAGAAGAAAGTTTGGTTTTAGATGGGTTCCATTATGGATGCGAAAGGAACAGTCAGATAGATGGAGGTGTCCTATTTTAGCCATGCTGGGACAAGGATACAGATAAAGGAACCTCGGCAAGGATGATAGTTAAAGCCACAGTTATCAATTCTATCACCTCAGGAAGATAAGTAGCGTTAGCCAGTAGTTCTCAACTACAAGCAATTTGCCCCCTCCCCTCCCCCTGCCTCCCCACCCAGATGCCTGGGGATGCTACTGGCATCTAGTGGGCAGAAGCCAGAGATGTTGCTAAACATCCTGCAATGAATACAACAGTCCTCTGCAACAAAGCATTACCTACCTGTTCCAAAATGTCAATAACGCAGATGTTGAAAAACACTAGATAGATGAAGACCAAGGAGGAGAATGAAGAAAACCTTGTTGAACAAAAGATGGGAAGAACTAGGGTTTCTGAGACAGGGCAGTGGTTGGGGGAAGGCAGTCAAAATACATTCTGAAGAAATTATACAGAAATGCAAGAAATACAAAATGCCTCTTATTATTCCCTGCTTTTTAGACCAATCCAAAAAGGCCATCATATTGTTGTCAGTGGGATCCACCATCTTCCCTCTGTAACTGCCTTGTCAGGGTGATGATTCTCAGATGAAGTAATGCAACTTAATTATGTCCAGGATAATAAGGGTGTGAATAGCATGCAGATGCTCAACATCTGCTAATCCCAAATTGAATAACTCTTCAAGTTAATGCTTTTTCATAGGCACTGGAAGAGTTGCTGACATATAGAGTCCCAAATGTCTACTCTGCAACTTCAGTTTTGCATCTAGTGTTAGGGTGTGTCTGGATTGGTATCATTCCATACTACTTATGGTTTATATTAGTTGTTCAGTTAAGGAGAAACTGAAAATAAATGATCACTGTACTAATATGCACAGATAATAGCAGTGACTATTCATGTCACTTTTGTGAATGAGTAATTTCTGGGGAAAGATGCATATGGTTACAAAAATATTATATCAAATATCCCTTTTGTCCATCCACGAATAGTTCCTTTAGCCCCCAGTGATCCCTAGTAAGCACAGTCCAAAGATTCATGTGTAGTGTAGAAGAAGGGTAGGGGTGGGGAGTTGATCAGAGAATCCTGACACATTCTCTCTGTACATAGTCTCTATCATGATCATACCTTACAGTCCTTTCAACTCTTCCCTTTCCTCTGTAATTTCTTGAATTAGCTTGTTAACATCTTGTCCTCCAAACTTGTCTCATACTATCGTCTTTCTTCCAACTGTGATCTTGGATATTCTCAACCACATTTCTGATTCCCCACTGTATGGAGATGTCTCGTTGTCTGTAGTTGTTTTGTTTTTTGTTTGGTTGTTAGTTTGATTAGTTGTTTGGTTTGTTTCTGTCCATTATCCACTATCCTTTATTCTGTTAACATCACCTTGATATTGTTTTGGGGAATCACCTGTTCAATCCATATTATTTAGGTAGGGCAGCCCATTCTCTACACAACAGAAGTGTACCTTGGACCTAGCCTGGCTAGTTTGTGTATTATATTCTCTGGTCAAGCAATTCCTCTGGTCATGGCTGAGCTTATGACCCAGGGTAGCCAGAAACATTCAATTCCAAGACATTTTCTGAACATTTAAAAGATGCTTTCTTTCTTCTAGATTTGTTTAACTATAAGGATTTCAGTCTGAGTATTTCAGCAGCTATTTTTCCGGGAAAAGTCTGGAAATCCAAACAAGAGTGAAAGAGAGCTCCCAAGACAAAGCCCACAGTCTTTTTATAACCTAAGCTCAGGAGTCACATATCTTTACTTCCAGCATATTCTATTCATTAGAAGCAAACTATCAATTCATGTTTACACTCAAGGGGAAGGATTAGACAAGAACATGAGTGCCAGGAAACAGGGATCATTGGGATCATCTTATAGGTTGCTTACCACAGTTTGGGTTCTTCTAAAAGCAGATCCTAAGACAAGAATTTAGGTGCAAGCAGTTTATTAGAAAATAGATCCCCAAAAATACTGTGAAGAAGCATGGAAATAAGACAGGAAAGGAAATACAAGCAGTAAATGATTGCCATTGATTGAATCTTTGTGTCTCCCCAAAATTCATATGCTGGAATCTAATCTCTAATGTGATGATATTTGGAAGTGGAGCCCTTGGGAGCTGATTAGGTCATGAGAGCTCTGTTATTATGAATGAGATTAGTGTTCTTATAAAAGAGGCATAAGAAAGATCCCTGTCAAAAAAATAAAAATAAAAATAAATAAAAATAAAAAGAAAGATCCCTGTCCCTTCTGCCATTTGAGGAAGCAGTGAGGAGAAGGCTCTCTTTGAAACAGGAAGAGGGTCCTCACCAGACACTAAATCTGCCAGCACCTTGATCTTGGACTTCCCAGCTTCTAGAACTGTGAAAAATAATTATTTATTCTTTATATGTCTCCCAATCTGTGACATTTTCCTAAAGCAGCCCAAAAGAACTAAGATGATGGTCTTTAATGAGTGTATTACAGTTCTGTGCCACTGGGCTCCATCCCACTAGGATCCCTCTGAGCGTCTGTGTGGAACACTGGCCAGAACTATCCTACTGGAAGTAAGAAAGACAGAGTATTTATTCATCATCTGCCTCACCTTGCTTCAGAGTTACCTGGAGCTGTCTGCAAGTGTATGGGCAAGCACCAGCAGCACCTGCTACAGCACCTTACTGACTACCCCTGTCTTTTTGACCCAGCTCCTAGGACTTTCTCCCCTTGGTGCTTTCCCCCCACTCACATGAGATTGTTTTAGATCCAGTCACTTTTGATATACAAAGAGTTTTATTCAATTCATAAATACCCACAATGCATCATCTATATATATTTGGTCCATTCAAAAATTACAAAATGGATCAAAATACAACCCCAGCTCTTTTTTTTAAGATTTTATTTTATTTATTCATAGAGACAGAGAGAGAGAGAGAGAGAGAGAGAGAGAGAGGCAGAGACACAAGCAGGCACCACACAGAGAGCCTGACATGGGACTGGATCCCGGGTCTCCAGGATCACACCCTGGGCTGCAGGCGGTGCTAAACCGCTGCGCCACTGGGCTGCCCAGAACCCCAGCTCTTAACGCATGTCTATTTTACTGGAGGAGATAAAGTAGGTACAAAGTAGCCATGACATAAGAAAGCTTAATACTAGTGATATACTTTAAATATCATGGGAGAGGAATGGGAAGTCTTTATGCATGAATATTTTGTCTGGATTTTGAAAGGCAAAAAGATGCTGTTTAGATGCCAGAAACAGCCAGAGGTATGATTTGACAAAAGGAATGGTGTGCCAGAGAGGTTAATGGGAGAAGGGGTTGGCTGTTGTGTCCAGATACCGGAAAGTCCTAAATACCAGGCTATGAGTTAGATTTCATTGGCAGTGGGGGATTGGTTAAGGTATTTGAGATAGATGTGACACAGTTATATATTATAACTTCTCATCCCAATGAGCATTCACATCTCACATTTACAACGAACAGGATGGAGAATCGGATTTTTAAGGTTTTAAAAAAAGTTATGGTTGAAGTGACCTGCTATTGCAATTATTATTGGATATTGCATACTATTACTGGTAAGCTCTTTCTTAAGCACACCATGTGCTCTAGATCAGAGGTCAACAAACTTATTCTGTAAAGGGTCAGATAGTGAGTATTTTAGACTTTGTAGGCCATATGGTCTCTGCTGTAATTACTCTTCTCTTCTGCTGAAGCATGAAAGCAGTCACAGACAATGTATAAATAAATGGATGTGACTTTGTTCCAATTAAACCTTATTTACAAAAACAGGCAAGATTTGGCTTTCTGGCCATAACTGCAACTAAAAATATTGTTTCTATATTTGACTTTTGATGTATCTTCTCCAACTTACTCCTAAAAATTTATACCTCCTTTGGGTGAAGATAGAGTAAGCCTGCACTCCCCAAATTTGCCAGATTCTAAGAGTCACTTGGAATACTTGATCTCTGTGCAGATTCTCAGACCCCTCTCCCTGGAGATCCTAATTCATCTAGGAGTCTGGAGATGAGGCTCCACAATCTTTGCTTTAAAAGCCCCAGATGATTTTACCATCAGGCAAGTTTGGGAAGCCCTGGGTTGTTGATCATCACAGAGTTGTTCCCCACATCTCACAAGTTTTCATTACTCTCATAAGAGACTAACAAGTATTGAGATCCTGCCATGAATACAGTGCAGTGAGAAGCAACAGGAGAGAGAAGATGCTGTCTCTGCCCCAAAGGATCTTTGATCCAATGCATCAGGGCTACAGGTAGTACTTGCCCTTAGAGGATTCAGAGGACCAAACTCTTAAAGCATGTATTATTTATAGAAACATAGTAACTCAACCTCCTCCCCAGTAAATGTTGCTTTACTTTCTTCTTCAATTAAAGCCAGTCTAGAAAGAATTGGGAGTGATATTTACACTCCCCTTAGGAAAATGGGGGTAAACACACCTAATACTTTTGCCTTAAGAAAAACACTTAACTAATAGCCAGGAATTATAGTACACCCTTGGTACTTGGGGCAAGAGATTCAGTGACCCATGTCCAGAAAAAAACTTTCTTTAGAGAAATGCTTCCTTTAGACAAAGAAGTACTTTTCTGACAAGTCAAAAATTAATATGAAAAAATACACAGCTTTTCTTTAAGACAGATTTTTCATTCCAAAATATTAGGGCCTTTAAAAATAAGTGAATTTATTTAAGTTATCTGAAAAGGAAAAAAAAAGAAAGAATTAAAAAACCTGGTATTTTTCAAGCACTATTGGCTCAAAGAAAGCCTAGGAAAAGAAGCACTGTTGCTGAAGCGGTTTTGAGCTTTTTGACCTATAATGTTCTATATTTCTGGGGAAAGAGGGTCCTCTGTTTTTTGCTTGTGATGCCTCTTTAAGAGTCTCTGGTCACTACAGCTCCACCTAGTAATTGTTTGTTACCTAATCTAAAGGACCATTCCAAAGCCCACAACTGCCCTTGGGAGACTTTCTCTGACTTTGAGTTCATGTGGTTCCCCTCTACATAATAACTCAGTGACTTTCCATCATTCACCTGATAAAATCTAAACTCCATAGAATGGAGCATAAGCCCCTTCATGATCTCACCATCTCCAGCTCTTCCAGCCTTCTCCACGCTAACCTCCCTGCCAAGACCACCACCACACATCCATGACTACAATTTCTTTGCTCATTCCTTAGTACTTGTGGGTCTCCCTGCTTGGAAAACTTGCTCCTGTACCACTCCCCCTCTCTGTCTGTAAGCTGACTGTGCTTCAAAATCAGGTCAAGATGACCTTCTCTGTGAGGACATCTCTGACTTAGGAGCATGATATTCTGTGCCTCCATTGAGCCTCATACCTATTTCCATCAGGGCATTACTATACCATGTCATTTCTCTTCACTATTTGCTTTAAAACTATTTCCAAACAAAACTAAACACTCCTTGAGAACAATAACTATGCCAGTTCATCTTTCTAGTCCAGTTTTGCTTCAAAATAGAGCATTCAATGCAGAACAAATGCTCAATGCATGTCTGAAAATGCCTTGAAAGAATGAATGAATCAACAGGATGAAGATATTTACAGAGAAAGAGCTGTCAGAGCTGACCCTAGCTAATTGGATGATGTACGTGTAAGCAATTAGCCTATAGTTCCTATAATACCCCTACTTAGGAACAAGATCTTGTTTCCAGGCTTTTAATCCATTAAATCTATCCTGTACCAAGCAGCTGGCATCACATAAAAACAGGTTTCCAATACCCTCTGATCAGTCACAATCTTAGTCTTGAGCCACTTGTCCAAACCTACTCTATACCCTACTCTCCATGTGTTTCTGATCCATCTGGCTTATGACCTCATTATACAATCTCCTATTTACAACCTTACTACATTCTTTAATTCTGAGCTTGGTCTTGATTTTCTGACTTTGGCTTGGGTTCTTCTCTCTAACTAGAACTTGAATTCTGTCTTTGTGTTCATGGCTCCCTCTTAGTATCCACCCTGTCCTGAAAACTCCTTTGGTTAGAGCTCTTGCTGGACTCATCACAGCCTTCTGAGTGGAACACGAATCCAAGGAGTAACCTTGAACCACTAGGTGAGGGAAACTGACCCCTACTGCAAATTATTAGGAAGAATGGGGAGAAAAGGGAGTCAAAACCAATCTATACATCATGTCCACTGGTACATATTATTCCACTGTAAGGGCATTTGAATTCATCTCATAAAAGATTTAACCTTTGATAGTCAAGTGCTTCGAAAAATAGATGCACTGAAATGAAGAAAGATAAACATATCTTAGAACAGTGTAGAGACAGATGATAAAGGGTTGAAGGAAAATGGTGAAAGAAAATCATTTTGGGATAATTATCTATGATAAGGATTTAAGGTACAACTGTTTTGCACCTGATGCTGAACCTATCTAGAATCTTACATAGGATGGCAAGAGTGAAGGAGTTAGGTTTTGACAAGTCATTATGCTAGAAATGGGAAGGAGAGAAGGAGATATTGGTGTTTAGGAGTAAAAATAAGTTGGGTAAAGAAGACCTGGGTTTGAATTTGAGATCTGCCCTTTTTAGGCACTGAGACCTTGAAGAAGTTCCTTAGCTATGCTCTTTGCCAGTTTCATCATCTATAAAAGGAAAATAAATATATTTAACTCACAAGTTGTTTAAAGGATTAAATATAATAATTAATAGAGAGTAATTGATGCAATATTATTTGAGAATGTGTCTATTGTGCTGATTCTGCTATGTCCTAGGAAACGATGGAGGCTTAATTCCTATTATTCTGGACATGGATAGTTTATAGGCTAAGAAGCATGTTGGACTCTCCAATGACCATGGCTATTAGATAATCACTGATGAACCAGAATATGATTTAACTTGTTTATGGTTTCCTTTCCTTCAACTCAGCTTCTCTCCACTTTGCTCAAGTATGCTCTCTTGGATACTTTTATACTTTCCATTAAATTTCAGACAAAGAACTTGGGGACATCTTCAATTCCTCTCTTTCACTCCATATCCAGTCCAACTGTCAGTTCTGTCAATTTGTCACTTTCTTTGCCACCATCATGTCCAAGTTGCCCAAATTATGGCAAAAGCCTCCAAATTGGTCTTGTTGCTGATTCTACTAAAGTCTTTTCTAAAAACAGCAGCCAAAGTGAATGTTTCAAAACATGTTTCAGATCCATGTAGATCCTCTGTTCAAAATTCCTCACTGGCTTCCCTTTTCACTCTGAACAAAAGCCAAAATCCTTTTGATGGCCTACAAGGCCCTAAGTGATTGGGCATCCCTCTTCGTCTTGTACCCTACCTCCTTCCACTCTCTCTCTCCCTCCCCTGTGCTCACTCCACACATGCCACACTGGCTTCCTGTTAATCTGGAAACATGCCAAACACATTCTAGTGTCATGAAATTTGCTCTTGTCTGGAACACTCTTCATCAAGATATCTGTGTGACTTCCCTCCTCATGCATCTGCCACCTTGAGGTCCATCCATCATCATGGCCTGAGATTCCCCAACAGCAGAGCCTGAGACAAAAGTTCAGATGTAGGTACTTTTAGGGGAAAATTGATCCCAAGGAATGGAGTCAGGGAAGAAGGAGAGAAAGCTAAACCCAGGGCACATTAGTAACCTGGTCAATGTTGTGGGCAACCAGAGCTCAGTCTGGCTAGGGATCATGAGGAATGCTTCACAGAATTGTCTACCCCGTAGAGAAAGAAGCAAGTATTTATTTACCAGTTCTCTTTCTAATTGATCAAAAGTTTCTGAATGGAATGTTCCTTTCCTTGAGCAAGTGAGCTCCTGCATGTACCAGGATGATGAAAGTAATACTCAGTGGGACAGAGAATCCCCTGTACAGAGAGTAGAGATATAAGGCAAAACTAAGTTGAGGTGTGACACGATGATGTCACAGTGAATCTGACCATTGCAGCAAAGAGTGAAATAAGAAAGATGATTGAGAAGATATGAGACAGGGCTTAAGACTTATCTATACTTCCCTAACCCCTTTATCCACAGAGTACCCAGCCCCTATACTGTCACTCTCTATACCCTCATTACCACCGCATGTATTCACTTGCTTATTGGCTTGAAGTTCTCCTTACAAGACTATAAATAGCATGTGATCAGGGGCTTAGTATATTTTGCTTACTACAGTACTCTCAATTTCTGGGATGGTGTCTTATATATAGAAACAACTATTGTTAAATGAATAAATAGCTTAGAATCTACGAATTGATATGTCTATATCTGAGAGAGAGAGAATGAGAGAGACTGAGAGAGAGCAAGGTGTCTAAATATCAGGCTGTCCAGATATAGTTAAGATATGTTGGTGCCTTTTTGCTGTTGACTTGTCTGCCCATCCAACTTTTCCTGCAATCCAGGATTCTGTATTCCCTCTAAGTGAAGTTAAACCAGATTTAAGCCTGTGAGTGTCAACAGAGAGTTTATTGATGCACTAAACCAGTGTTCTCAAATGCTCACATGAATCGGAATCAACGGAAGGGCTTATTAAAATTACTGGGCCCTGTGTCAGGGCTGGCCGGGAACTGAGAATGTGCATTTCTAACAAGTGCTACTGCTACTGCTGGTTCCGGACCACATTTTAGGAACCACCACATTAGACGGTTCTTATAGCCCCTTAAAGTGGGCATCTTGCCCATTACATCGCCTGGTCCAGGATTGGTGAGACCCAAGGGAAGAAGCAGGTTTGTTTCATTTAAGCTGCTACAAAGCCCAATATAGCCCCGCTTTTTGGAGACTTTACAAGGTCACCATTCAACATGGGATTTACTTACTACGTTCGGCTAATCCTGATGAAGAGTTCAGGCCTGTTTAAGAGCTCTCTTTACAGTCAGCACTAGGACCATATTTTTTAAATAAACCATATCTTTCTTTAATTGGCATGTCTAAGTGGAAGCAGCAAAACAGGATATGAAGAGCAGAGTAACAACAGTGAAAATCTCAGAAATCATGGGGAAAATGCAAAAGGGCAATCCTGATTTGGGGGCAGAGTTCTTTTATGCTTGATAACTTTGGGGGAATCAAACTGACTTCCTTTGAAGAGGGGAAGAAATCTCAAGACAAGTAATTAGCTCTCCATTCTACAGGAAAAGGTAGTTCACTATTGGTAATGGCCGACTGCTACTATTGCTTTTAATGTCATAGTTCTCAATCAAAACCAGCTGTCAGCTGCACTAATTTCAATGGGTGACTTGGGAACCAAATCAGATGACAGAGACAGAGAGACAGTGTGCCAATAGTGGCTCTTTGCCTTTGCTTTCTATGGTGGCCATTTAGGAGGTGGTGGGAGACACAGGATCCTTTTCCAGAAAATTAAACCTCCTGTGATTTGCCCCACCCTCCCACCACCTTAAACAAATTTGGCCAGATTATAATATAGAGTTTATTTCTGGGTTAGATTTCACTGGAGTGAGAATTTTTTCAACAAATGCCATTTGTGATTCCATGAATAGAAAGTCTCTTATGGCACAAGATTAACAAAGCTAATTATTAGACAATATAAAATTAATTTACTAGCTGAATTTAACAGACCAGCTAATCTAGAGAGTTGAATCTGTCTCTAGCCGAGGACATTTTGATTCCTATTGGTTATGATAAACTTGGGAAATTTCTTCAAAGTGTGTCCTAATTCCAAAAAAGTCTTCTGAGCCTTTTGCAATCTGAAATTCTGGTGAAATCATACATCATTTTGTATACTAAGTATCTGGAATTGTAGTTCTTTACTAAACCTTTTTAATTATAAAGGTGCTTATAATATAAAATGCATATATAGAGCTATATATCAGATATAGATACAGATCCTATACAAAGATAGTTACAGTATAAAGATGAAATTCTCAACCAACAGACTCATTTGAACCATTAAAAGTGTCCTTACAGGTTACATCTGAAATCTCTGCAAATTCTTGAAATCATATATCATTTTCAAAGTTTTACGGCTTTAAAGGTATAATGATACCTTTAAATAAGTGGGAAGAGCAAATAAAGTGTGTAATGATATTTAACAAATAATATCTAAAATTCTTTCTTAGCTTCTATCATATTGCAATTTTTTTGGAAAATGTAATATAGAATTCTACAAAGTGTATAAAGATATTAGATTTGTCCCTCTCCAGTTACATTTCCTGCCAAAAAATCCTCTGGGGAAACTTAATAATATTGCTTTATTTCATGTGATCAGAGACTTACCTAAATAGAATTTGCATTTGTGGCTTCTGACCCACCCTCAGTTTCAGTTGCAGATGTGCCATCAGCCACTCTAACTGTGTACCTGAAATCATGCTGTTCATGTTCTTCTAAGCAGGGAATGATGGAACACAAACTTCCCTAGTTAACCACTCATGAATGACCATCTCCCATGTAAGGTACGTTTTTCTTTAAATTGGAGACATGTTACAAAATTTGAAAACAGGTTTGGATCATCAAGTTGGCATCCCTAGCAGTACTTCCAAAATTCTGTGATGTGATAGCTTCACTGGGCAGCCCCTTCTATGTGATCCAGGGTCAAAGGCCTGGTCAATGGCCTTTGATCAATGGCCCAACAAGCTGCAGAATTTCATTTGGACTGAAAAGCAAACAAAAATATGGACTGTGCACGCTAGTGCAATTCTTTGGTTAAACACACATGCGATCTTTTTCAATATTAAGCAAAATGCATGGACATTGAGTCTACTTCACTGTAAACCCCCACATCTCAGCAGCATTAACAGTAAAGTGGTGTCTAAGGGCCAATTCAAAGCAACTCCAGAAAATGCTTCTTGTGCAAGAAAGCAACTCCCAGAGCAGGATACCAGGGCTTTCCCATTTCATTGTTGCTGGTTTTGTGCTCGTTTGGGAAACAAATAAGAAGCAAATTACTGATTGAATACTTCTACCAAGACGAATTTTTTTTTTTCTATGTGCTTGGAGAACCTAACTAGTTTACAACAAATAAAAATTCAAGTGTGTGTGTGTGTGTGTGTGTGTGTGTGTGTATGAGTGTGTGTAATTTACTCATTAGATGCATAAATGGTTGATGGATTTTCGTTGCACATTTAGAAACCAAATAGTAAAACTAGGCCATTCCACACAGTAACACGTCATGGTTCCCTTCTGCTGCAGAGCACTGCAGAGCCCTTATACTATAATCTGATTCCACAACAGTGTGGGTCTAGGCCAGAGGGCTTTAGTATAACTTCCTTCTGTGTCCTCAGTAGGGGAAGGACCCTCTGGTGGGCTCACTGTCATCTAACATAAAGGTCTCTGGAGGAGCAGTTTTAATGAATATTAAAAGGATAAAATTCAGAAGTGGCTTTTGTCTAGGTTCCACAGAATCTTCGTGGAACCAATCAAAATCTTGAGAAAGACCCTAGAAGTTTGCCTTTCTTTGGTATGTTGCCCTTCTTAGAGAATTTCCAAGCTAAAAACAAGATTTTTGTAGTGTTTATAGATTGGAAACTTCCAACCATGGACAAAAAAAGTAAAATTCCTGGAAGCCAAAGAGAATTGGGTGGCATCAGGGAGTTTGGAAGCAGAAACCAGATGGAAGCTAAGTTTGGAGGTTTGACCCCCCAAAAATGATCTAGATAGGAGAACACAGCGAGCCTTATTTTTATTTAAGAACTTATTATTGGACTTAATGAGTCAATGGGGCAGGAAAGGTGAGCAAAGCCATGGAAATTGTGACTTGGAGGCCAGACTCTAGTTTATGGAGATAACAAAGGCTAAATTTGCTAGGTCCTGAGTTTCTCATCTACAATAAGAGAGGTTGACTGGAAATCTCCAAGTTTCCTCCTAGCTCTGAGATTTGATCATTACAATTCAAATAATTTATAATTCTGTTGCTAGCATTTCAAAGCACCTGCCCTGATTTTGATGAGAGCCATAGTTAAGGGAAGAGAAACTAGGTGCTGTATCCCATTTTTTCTTACTCCTTAATTATGGTAGGGCCAATGCTCTAAGAATATTTACAGGATCTTCTGCTTACATGCTTGGCTCCTAGGCCAAGGTAAGTCTTGCAGAATTCACTATTTTGTTTCCGTGATTGTGTAGAGTCACCGTAGCTATGAAAGATGTTGGTAGAATCACATCATGAGACAAAATGCAGCGATGAGACCCAAAGTTTCTTTGCCTCACTCAAGCCAAATACCTATTATAAAAATAAACAAATAAGGTTTAAGGTGCTCCAGCCATCCAAGATGTTGGTACACAATTTCCCAGACTGACTCCATCATTGAACAGTCCTATGCTTTTCCTGGTCATTAGGAATCTGGTCTCTCAATTCAAATATGAGCTATCTAAAGAGCATTAGTAATGAGCAAAAAATAAGTCAGATTCATGGGGCTCATTAGTTGCTTATGCTGACCAACTCTGGCCTCAATTATGTGATTTTTATAGTCCTCCTGCTGATTGAAAGTTGGTGGGGAAATAAACAACATGATTTTTGAGCTGTGCAATCATTATGCATTTAAATGTGCATATACGGTGGGTATGCATTAACCGAATAAATATTAAATGCCTATTACATCCAAAGAAAACCTGAATGTTTTAGAACATTCTATTTTTCTTCACCTTCTATGAGTGCCAAACCCCAGTGGATTTAGGGAGAAAAGAAATGTCTTTTAATATTGTTTAATCAGCCAGCCATGGCTCTATCTTAATGCTAAGCAAAGACCTTCTGACAAACTGCTGTTTCACTGTTCTCCCGGTACACATAAAGTGGGTTTTCCCATGAAGCATACCTAAACCTTGGGGGCCCATGGTCTAACTGGTGTTTAAAAGGCCATATGCTATTATTCAGAAACATGAACATGCAATACTGCAGACTGTGCTGGTGTGCACCCACACCAACACACACACACACACACACACAGAGGAGTCAGCCCCTCACCCCGAACATTTTTACATTATTGGCATTTTGTAGAACATGTTCTACTTCTCCACGTTTTAATTCCGAGCTGCAGCTAATCGAAGCACATGCTTTATGTTTGGCAGCCGCACGACCCAGATGTGCAGTCCCCAGAAGGAATCACTCCAGCAGTGTCACCTGGCTACCACCTTCCCTTGCCTGGTTTCTCCAGCAGACTCCAAAGTGGCAATGCTGTGAATCCTGCCAGAATCATCTACTTTCACACTATTCTCTTGTAAATGGGAGAAAGGGGTTCACGTTAGATGCTTTGAAACTGAGAGGGAACACATCACAGAGGTGATGAATTTGCACTTTGAAATAATTGAGCAAAAGAACAAGATTTTTCCATGCTTTCACATGTAGTAGAGTGTTCTGTTCATAAATAAGGGGCTGGGCTGAGAGACAATAGACCTGCTCTAGTACAGAGCTGAATTCTTAATCATTCTGCTATACATTGAAATCACACATGTTGGCGTGTAAAAACCCAACCATGGGCTCGCCTTAGACAAAGAACCATTGTTCATGGTTTGGGCCCTAGAGTCTCCTGGGCTTCTGTGGTTCTAGGCACAAATGGTAATTCAATCAGTTCAACTACACACAAAATCGGAACTGATACTGGCAGATTGCTCAGTTGCAAGCATATTCAACCCCTATTTGAAACGACTTTGCCTCATTTTCATGGAGGCTCCATGTTAATAGTTTGCATCACTTAGATATAAAGACAAAGCACTGATTTCCTTTAGTAGTGTTGGCATAAAGACGAAGCAATTCTATCCAATCTTACCAAATCAATTGTCCCACATCCTCATGGTTGCATAGCTAATAGGCAAAATTTACTCCAAACATCTTTGAAAGTTCTTTGAAACAAGAAAGCGAAAGAAGGGTGAAACAGGGGTGTTTTAGAACAGACTGGTGTGGTAACTAAATCTCACTTTCTTAAAGGAATATCAGTATTGTTGCCATGTATCCCAGAACAGCTCCTCCTATGTTCCTCTCATGTTGTTGGTGGTGTAAAGTCGTTGCCGGGAACAGTGCAATGTTGCTAAAGACAGTTATCTATCCTATTTTCCAAAATTCTTCACCATTCAAGTGGATGGTAATACTTACTCAACACTGAAGATGCATGGTGTAGCAGATGGATTCCACAGTGTGCTATGCCTCAACTCCTCTATTTGTATGTGACTTGGATATGATACTGACTGTCTTAACAGTGAAAATGGCACAGATGTCATTAGGAGACTTAAGTTCCCATTTCAACCATGTCAATGTTAGCTCAGGGGTCCCAAGCAAGGCATTCAATTTTGCGGGCCCTCAGTATCCTTGTCTGTAAAAGAGATTAGCAATTTTCCAATTTCTTAAGCACCAAAATTAGTTCATTAGACAAAACCTCTTGATATATAAAACAGATAAAAGTAAGTCAGATATTAGCATCCATTTCTCAGACTTCCAACTCATATGATGTTGACTGGCCATCCAGTAACCTCTGAGACCAGATAGATGACAGAATCTCACTCTAGGTATAAGAGAAACTTCAAAGGATGTTTATTCTCTGAAGATTTTATGCAACTGCTTTACCAGCCTGAATGTCCAATCTCTGGGATTTTTATAAGAGAATAAAACCTTTAATGTTTAAGCCATAGTTAATTTTTATTTTCTTTCCACGCAGCTGAATCTAATTCTACTAAGCAAGTTGTGTCCCCCTTCCCCTCCCCCCCAAAAGTTGAATTACTATTGCATTGAAAGTACTGGCATCAGAGGCAGTGGGGGATTTTCTTCCCCACACTTCCTTTTACCAACCCTATCACTGAAAGTTGTGACATATTTGCCACTCATACTCTCTTGGGCTTAGAGAAGAGAGGGGAAGATAAAACTGGGGAAAAAAAGAAAGAAGAGTGTGAATGTTAACAAAGGAAACAGACCATCTACCATCGGGATCCCTGGGTAGCGCAGCGGTTTGGCGCCTGCCTTTGGCCCAGGGCGCGATCCTGGGGACCCGGGATCGAATCCCACGTCGGGCTCCCGGTGCGTGGAGCCTGCTTCTCCCTCTGCCTGTGTCTCTGCCTCTCTCTCTCTCTCTCTCTCTGTATGACTATCATAAATAAATAATAAAAAAAAAGAAAGACCATGTACCATCTAAATTGGGACAGATTTGGAGATTATGCATGTCAGCCAAGGCAGAAGCTCCTGTACAGATTTCACTCCAGAAGCTTTGATGAAGCACTGTCATATAGTAGGAAGAGCTACTTATGCAGAGATGAGTAAGACAGTACCCATACTCAAAATGAACACATAAACCAATGGGGTAGCAGAACACAGAAACAAACAGGTGCCAATATTTTACACCTCCCACAAATTGGTTATCCAGGTTCACTCCTTTTCCACGACAGGTTCTCATCAGTCCCTGCCTCTGACAATGTTCCCTTCCATGTGCAGACAGTACTACTGACTTCTCTATCTAAAGGAGCACCCCTGCCACTCTATCCTCTTTTCCTTTATAGCACTTAGCACTTTCTGACCTATTTCACAGTTTTGTTTCTCTGTTCATTGTCTCCATCCTCTGCAGAATGAAAGCACTATGAAAGCAAGAACTCCATCTTGTCCATGGCTTTCTTTCCAATGCCTAGAACAGTAACTGGCACATAAGTTTTCAATAAATATTTATTGCATACATGAATTTTAAGAAGGTTCTTTTTGCTATTGAGCCAAACCATACCATGATTACTTAAATCAATTTTACTTCAATGCATAGCCGGATTCATTCTGTTGTATTTCACTTTATAATAGTAAAAGAAAGCTATCCACATCTACTGCTAATATCTTGATGGTAAAATGAGATACTAAATGACAATGTCTTTCAATCAGTCCTCCATAAGCATTCTGAAATCACATCAAATCACTTTAGTATCTTTTCCACATGACAGCTCATCCATTACTAGGAGGCAGTTAGCATATCCAACCCTACCACATCCTCACCATCAGTCTCTTATTCAGCCTGAAAGTTTGTAATTCCTTAAAGTATTTCTCATGGGGTTTATCATATCTCTACATTATTCTCATTACTCCCTTTCAATTGCACCCTAATTTGCCAAAATTCTTTTCAGAGTGAAGTGCCTGGTTTTGAAAGTAATGCCCCCCGGTAAATTTTGTGCAACACGATGTAGAACAAGACTCTCAAGTCCCTTTTCTAGATATTATGTTCTTATTACTGTCTCCTAAGTGATATTTGCTCTTCTTCTTGGCCCATATTTTCATCTTTCTTATACCCTCAACATTATGAAATATTTCATTAGAATGTAAAAATGACTATTTAATGGTTGGTTCCGTCCAATTCCTACCCGGGAAGCCAGAAGAAAGCAGCCTGACCCCCGAAGGGCAGAGAAGCACAAGGCTGGGGGAAGCAGGAAATAACAAGCCCGCCCAGAAATGGCTCCTGGTGGGAAGGAGGAAACTTCATCTGCTACACAAAGTATAATCATATGCAAATTATCGTGTCTTCTACAAACACATCTTCCAGTAAGTAACTAGGCTGCTCATTCAATACTGACAAGTGTTTGAGGCTATTTCTGCAGGGTACCAAAACATCTGGACGAAGAGAGGTAAAAATCACCCAGATGTTTGAGGAATGATAGGGTTGAGATGGGAGCTAGTTGCAGCTGCCATGGTCTTTTTATGGCACTTCTTCAAGACCTCACTGAAATTCTTGTTTCTCTAGTATATCAGCCACACACACACACACACACACACACACACACACACACACATGCACACACCTACATACCGGTAAAATTATGAAGGACTTCCAGAGCTTTTCTAAGGGAAAGGAAAGGATTTAGATTTTTATCTTCAAGGCGTACATCAATGAAATGCATAAGTTTGAGATGACTATTGACACAAGTTGAAATGGAATTTGGATATTAATTTTTCAGTGTCTTTGAACCTTCGTAAACTTTTTGGCTTTAAACCAGGAACGTGTTGGTTCCCATGGTGACGACCATCAAGTGCCTGTTTCTAGCACTTTCAACTTGTATCTGCCAGTTGTCTCATTGGCAGCTACCTGATATCTGAGAGTCTCTTTTGCTCTGTGGTTAGGGGAGCCCAGGATAACACAATCATGGTCTTATGATACTGCGGTTGTTGTTTTTTACCCAAATCTAACACCTTAAGATGGTTCACAGAGTGAAATATTAAATTAAATGTTGAAATTATGTTCCTCCATGGCATTTCCATTAGTGGAAGGGTTAGGGGAAAAAACTATGGAGAACTATATATAAGTCTGTTTCCATAAATATAATTTCCTGCCAGAAATTGTATAGATTTCCTTCACTTTAATTTATACTCTGAGTTATAACTGATTTTCCAATGGGAAAGAGACATATCACAGTGGCTAATTGAATGGGAAAGTCAATTCAGTCTTTTTTCTTCCTTCCGTTCTTTTTTTTGGCGGGTGGGGGGAGTGGTGGTGGCAGGGACACACAAGAAATCTTACTATGATTATTAAAGAAATTTCTAATGCCACTGAGGGGTGGGAAACTATAACAACATATTACAAAATATAGAAATTTATAGCACCACCTATTGGTTTCAAAATAAATACAGATTTTTTCCTACTTTATTAATTATGAAGAATAGTATAAAGAGACATTATAATTATTTTGAGTCTATGAAGATTAATTTTTTTTTACTTCCCAATGAATGATGCTGTGGAAATTTTTTAAACAAAATTCATATTCCCAACTAATGCAAATTAAAACTTTTCTACATGAGGAAAATAAAACAGAATCGAGATTTTTATTTATGAATTGCTTGTGCTGAGTGTTACTAATTTTTTTAGGTCACGCTTTGAGTATTATTTCTAGATTTACAAAGTGTGTTGGGCTGCATTTTCTCTATTGGCTAGCGAGAACAGGGAGTTAAATATGTCTGGCTCTTAGTTTCATCCAGCATGTCTTTCCCTAAAAGCTGGAGGAGATGCTGAAATCTCTGAAAAGAATAAATTCTCAGAGCATCGGCTCCTCCAGACTCTCACTCAGATGATCCTTATTACTCAGTTCGGCGTCCATAACAATGAGGGGGCCTTACTGATAATCCCAGCAATGCTTCTTTTCCACTTTACTTTAGCGTGTACTAGTCTGCCTCCTCTTCCAGAATGCATGATCCTTGCTAGGAACCACTCTGGAAAGAACCACTCTGTCCTTTTCCCAAACGTTAGGAAGCATATGGACAACACTCTATGGAAACACCCCTTCCCAGCCTTGGGATGTCTGAGTATCTAAAAAGATCACCACCAGAACTCATGAATGTATTTCTCTCTCTGTCTGACCTTATCCCTTTAAATAGATTATTTTAAAACTCAGATTTCTCTTTTTAAGACTTAAAAGTGAAGTAAAGGCCTTAGAGGCAACAAATATGACATCCTCCCCCTAGTATTCACAGTGGACAAAAAATCTGGAAAACCGAACATCATACAGAGCGCCTCCAAATGAAATTGAAGGAAAAACAAGCCCATTTCAACCTCACATTAAATACAGGTTTTAAATAGTTTCTCCTCATCTAACCAAATAGTCACTTCTCCAAAATTTCAACAGGCATTAAAATACAAAAAGCGACTAAATTGGAAAGCAGAGGAAAAGAAACCAAACAACACAAAAATAATATCACCTATTATTGACTCATAGGTCTTCCTAAAATGAGTCAATCAGAAGAAAATAGAACCATTATCTTCAGGCAAGGGATTATTAGGCTGAAGTATGCAAAATTACATTTTTGTAAAAGTCAAAATTGTCAAATCATCTAAATTTCGCACGACTCAATCTAGTATTAAGAGAAAGGGGCAAAAAAGAACCAATTCGAGCATGTTTGGAAACAAAAATGAAAGAGAGGAAAAGAGCCAATAATGTGTCACATAATTCGGATGGGAAGAATTGGTATTTTTGGCTTTCTTAGGCAGGGCTGCGAAGGGCTCCCCCGAGCTCCCTCCAGCCCTGGTCTCCTGCTCCTGCCTTCCTCCGCATTTGCTGGTACTTTCATTCAAAGCATTGCTTCTCACCCACTTTCTAACAGGTAGTTGCAAGTTGCCCACGGTGGAAACCACCCATCTGGAATGTCAGAAGATTCAAGATGGGACCCATGATCTTACTGGGGGAATTAAAAAAAAAAAAAACAATGTTCTTTCTGCCTTGTTTCTGAATTCTTACCAAGGTTAGGGTGCAGCCGCAGCTGGCCTGGACTCGGAGTGCCTCGAGATCCTCTCATTTCCTAGCCCCCCACTACCCTGAGCAGGCTTCACGCCGGGCCGGGCCTCCCTCGCCGAGCGAGCCGTCTCACCCGCTCCGGGCCCTGGCTGGCTTTTTGGCTCCACGGGGCAGTTCTGTTGCCAAATCCTGCTTCCAGAGCTTCACGGCTTTATCCTTACATGCACCTCAGTGACGTCCTGTATTTTGTCTCTTCCGAGCTCAGGTTCATTTTCTGTGTCCTCTCACTGCTATTCGGGTGACAAAATGTCTACATCTGGAGGCAAAGAAACCCCTACTGTATTTTTTTTTTTTTTGCCCTTTTCCTCTGGAAAATATCATCGTGTTGTACACACAGGGAGAAACATGTTAGTAATAAGAGAAGGAAATGAGGGGGTCAGCTGGGGCTTTTAGAGACAGTCCAGATGAAATTTAAAGAGGGAACTGTGGGGACAGTTTTTGAGAAAACTGGGTGATCTGAGTTTTGAAACCTTCAGCCTGCAATCTGGTCTCGGCTAAAACATACCAAAAAGCTGAGCTCAGACCTGCAAGGTTCACTTCTAAACATAAAATAAGGAAATGTGGAAGGTCCGCGCTTTCTCTTGCATAAAGCACATTAACAACCTGCTTTTGGGAACACAGATCTTTTTATGGAGTAAGAACTAGCTCTTTAAAAAGGGGAAATACGTGTGGGGATGGTGTTTATTTACCCACACATAAATATACATACGCAATGATTATTAATATTTACATACACGTACACGTATGGAACTAATCGTCTCCGAAAGCGGTTAAATCCAGAAACAATTGGCAGACAAAGAAAGGAAAACTGGGAACGGTCCAGTTTACAAAACCATCCCGAAGGACGGTATTCCCAACAATGGGAAGACAGAGAGCATGATAATCCCCATGAAGATAATACCATGGAGGTGGAGACAGTGGAGGATTCTTTAGTATTTTTATGGATGGATTCATAAGAAAAGTTTCAGAACTTAAATTCTCTCCAAACCAACTTTTATTCATGTGAGCAAAAATAGATTGACAGCTTCCAATGAAGGGTAGGTAAGGGGGTGTCTTGGCAACCAGTGATAACTGTAACCCTTGGGTGAGTGTTTGCCGGATGGAGGAAGAAAAAGAAAGGAAGGCTCCCTTCTGCAGAGATAGTCCCACCAGGAACATGCCACTGTCCACTACAGAGTCTGCGCTTTGTGCCGTCTGTGCAGGATTCGGGTTGATTTTTATCCCCACACAACACATGCCATGGAATATTTACATGTTTGGGTACATCAACAAAGAGGACAAAACAAAACAAAACAAAACAAAAAGACTCACACCACAGACACACACACATACACGCGCACACACACACACACACACACACACACAAAATGGGATTGTGCTCCTTTGTTTTGCATTTTCTCTAACCCAGATTGCGGTAATTATCTCCCTGGCTTTACAAGCCTTTTCTTTCATTCTAAAGGCAGTTTTTGGAATCGTGTTACACTTAACTCAGTTTAACAAATAAGAGTAGTCTGGCAAAATGGCACCATGTGCTTTCCACAAATATTTGTGGTATAGGCAAGCTCTCAATGTTTTTATTATGCCCAAGGTTCTTTGGTTTTAAAGCAAGTGGAATAATGTAAAGAAGGGAGAGCAGCACGGATTTGGGAACTGGGTGTGTGTTGGATGCACTTTGCAGATCCTTCTGTGCCAGAGAGCGAGTGAGGAAAAAGATACATTTTAAAAATAACTGGGGGAATAAAAAGAGGGAAAAAGGTTTGGAGGCATTTAGCAGAGCACAGTTTACCCTGGCGTGAGCCACAGGCTAATGATGGAATAATAACATTTGGAGCTCGCAGCCCGGGAGAGGCTGACAATGCGCACACTGTAGCCTGTGCGCTTCACACGTTTGCGGGGCTCTGTAGTCAGGACAAAGAATTGTGTGGAACGGAGGCAAAGTAGGGAAGGGGTGAAAGAGAGAGTCTGCACACAAGTTTGCAGTAACATAAATATACATACACTGTGCTGCAGATGTTCCTCATTGGCGAAGGCTGGCACGTAATTGCGCTATGTGCTTCATAATATTTTAATGAGCTTTTTCTCCAAATAGCAACGAAAATGAACAATAAGAAGCTCTTAGGGAGGGAAAGTTGGTGTTGTTTTTGTCCCTGGGAAAAAAAAATTCTCATAATAGGTTATATTAGAATGGCAGAAAAAAAAAAAAACACTGGTCTGGGTTTAATAAAACCGAATTGAGTCTAAAATATGGTTCTTGAAGCTAGTTTCCTTTTCTCCCCCCTTCATCTTTAACAGTTCATTCAGGCTAAAGAAATAACAAAACAGTGGTTATAGCGTAATTCTGGTTGATTGTTTCTCTCTCTCTGTCTCTTTCTCTCTCCCTCTCTTCCTCTTTTTAAGGGGAAAAAATCTTAAGCGGAACCGGTACAACAATGATGTTAATATATTGTGCCAATTAAAGTCTTGAAATAAATAACAAACCACTTAATATGTGTTGTAAATGTGCTGATTTAAGCATTGTTATGCAGAGATTACATCTCTTCAGGGGATGGATGACTGGGTCCTGAACGGAGGTTTTCTCTTTGAATATGTGTGTATGTCTGTGTGTGTGTGTTCCCTATTATTCTTTTTTATTTTGCTATAGGGTCAATTCCAAATAAAGAACAAAGAGCCAAAGTTTGTTATCTGCAATAATGCAGCCAGGTTTTAGCATCGCTAGCCCTGCAAAGAAAATAATTATTTTTGGCCATGTTCAGTATTTCATTAAAAAAAAAAAAAACAACTCTACAGCAAAATCAGAGTATGTACCTTATTTTGAGATGTAGTCCTTTAGATGGGTTCTTTGCACACAACTTTTTTATTTTAGGGTGAGCTGAGTGAGAGCGTTTAGGATGTGAACATGTGAGTAGTAGTGATAATGACAGTAAAGACAAGAATAACCTCTCGAATATTATCTAGGAAAGGTAAACTACATTTCTACATATAAAATATTGTGTGTGCAGGTATGGAGCACAAATACTAACACTGTCTTTTCTAATTTGTGTATTAGAGACCAGTCATTATTATTCAGAAGGACCATTTCTTGTGTAAAAATCCTATCATTATTTACTGGGCTGGTTTCTTTTTTGCTTATCCAATAACTCTAACCCTCTCCCTCTTTTAATAAAGCTTTTTGGTATATGCATAGATTAAGGATGGAAGTAAATCCTCATTTCTGGGGCTCCATCACACCACTGAGCTTAAGTAACTCAAATTTGTTTTCACTCTTTGCATTTTGACGTTAGGAAATAGCAAACAAAAATCGTGGACAACAGGGATATAGTCATACGAAGTAACTTTTAGAAAAGTTCCTGAAATAGCATTTAAAGACAACTTAATTGCCTCCTCTCTCCCTCTCTATCTTCGGAATGTAAAATGTTGATAGGGAAGACTGGAGGCACTATAAAAATTGCCATGCCCTCCAAATCGGAATTTAAATGAAATTGTATTATGATGAGTACAGTTTTGGTGTCAAATGTATTTTAATTTTAATTTCTTTTTGTTACAAATGAATACTGTATACGTTACAGTTTTGTTAACTTAATTGGCCAGGACGTGTTAACGATCGGAGTATCACTCGTTGCTATCCTGGATAAATGCCCTGCATGTGGTAGATCTTTATATATAAATATATACATATATATTTATATGCTGGTTTTACAAAGGGGTTTTCTGTGTACATGGATGAACGTATGTGAAAGGTACAAAATGGGCATGTGTGGCTTCTGATAAATTCTGTGTCTAATAGCCTAAAGATTCAGGCATTTTTTAAAGTAAAGCATATCAAGAAGAATGAGTTAAACTACATGTGGATAGAAGCAGTTAATTAAATAAGATGTAGTGTAGCTTAAAAGCATGGACTCAGTAGCTGGATTACACGGAATCACATCCCTGTTCAGTCACATACTAGTTCTGCCTTTGGGCAAGTTGATCAACTGCACCATGGTTCAGTTTACCCGCCTGTAAAATGGGGATGATGCTAATATCTTCCTCATAGTCTTGTTATGAGGACAACAGGAGTTAATACATGTAAAATTCTTAAAACAGTACCTGGCACTTAATAAGTACTGGAAAAATATTTGTTATCATCATCATCATTGTTACTACTACTTAACGAATCCAGTACGCTACTAGTAAATCTCTCTGCTTATCGGTTGAACTGGGAATGAGAAGTCCAGGGTCTTGGTTCAGGCTCCAGCATTGAGTGGCTTTGTGCTCTTCGCTTAGCCCATCCCTGTCTTCTGTCTATTTAGCTGTAAAATTAAGGTGAGTTGGGAGAGGACTCAAGAGTCTAGTTATATGTTGGAACATAATCCTTTTAAAAGAATTCAAAAATTCTCTAAGGAAGTCCAATGATCTCACACAGAAAAATAAAGTGACATGGAGGACCTCAAGTACAGGACAGGGGGATTGGGAAGCATCCAGGGGCTGTCCCAAAACATGGTGCCCAAGAGAATTTTACCTCCTATGTGTAATGCCACCAGGTCCTATGTCCAGACAAGGTGCCACAGCATAAAATATTGGGGCCACCATGGACAGCTGAGATCACTACTGTGTGAGGCTGTGTTTAGAGTCTGAGTCTCAGCTCCTTGCTCTCTCTGGAGGATGATCTGACTTAAAATTCTGCAGTTCCAAACCTGCTATGAGATAGACCACAGACTTGCCTTCTAGGATATATGGCTTCCTTTCCCTGGAAATCAGGCTTCTTGGCTCTCTAGAGTACTTTAGTCCCTTCCATAAAATTAAATTAATATTTAAAAATAACAACAAGCAGAGGTGTATGGAGTTTCCTCCTGGGAGCTGAAGATGCATTTTCTGTTTCAGCGGGGTCACTCCTGTCCCGACCACTGTCAACATCACCATTCTGAACAAAATACTTCTCAGCAGTGTTCGGTACAGAAAATAAAATACCCAAGCATTACAAAGTTTCACGAGACACCAGCACCAATGGTCTTTATTGATGAGCAGGTGTTGAAAATATTTTATATTCTATCTGCCTAATAATAGTAACACCTAACAAGTCTCACTCGCCTGCACGCAATCTATCTCTGAAAGAAATAAAATCTTAAAAAAAATTTTTTTAAAGATAAAATAATGAATCTTAAAAGCAAAGTCAAAAAAAGCTTTCCTAACCAGGTAATAGGATTTAGGACTATAAAATCAGACTATAAGACACATCTATTTGCCACTCACTAGTTTTCAAAATAATAATGCTTTGCTATTTGACTTGTGATTTCACATCTTGTTCTGATTTGAATTTCCCAGTGACTTTGAGAAGTGAGGAAAACCTGGATTATTGAAAAGTGTAAGTTAGCACTTCTGTCTCTTGCCCATTATTTCAACTTCAGATAGTTTCTAAGGAAATACACTCTCCACTACTTACACTAGCAGGCTGTGTAAGAAAACCCACTAGAGGGGGATCCCTGGGTGGCTCCGTGGTTGAGCGCCTGCCTTCAGCCCAGGGTGTGATCCTGGAGACCCGGGATTGAGTCCCACGTCAGGCCCCCTGCATGGAGCCTGCTTCTCCCTCTGCCTGTCTCTCTCTCTCTCTCTCTCTCTCTCTCTCTCTTTCTCTCTGTGTCTCTCATGAATAAATAAAAATTAAAAAAAAAAAAAAAAAAAAAAGAAAACCCACTAGCTCCTCTCAGGATACCAAGAGTAGATATATTTAATCTGGTAATAGTGGGAGACTCTCTGGCCGGTATGGGTCTTAGGGGCACTGTTCCAACTCCATTAGGAGTGTCTCTAGGATTCTACCACTGTCTCCACATGGGTTAGGACCTGCTGGTTCAACTCATGAAACCAGGTCTACCCTCTTCAATGTTTCTGGCCAAGGAGTGAGTCATCCCTTCAAGGAGGGGACCATCACAGTTACCTAGTCTAGCTTCCTACCTCGGCCTTGATTTCCTCCACACTGCCAACCTTGGGGCTGACATTTGACTATTTCTTTCTTTAGATTGTATTTTATTTATTCATGAGAGACACACAGAGAGAGGCAGAGACACAGGCAGAGGGAGAAACAGGTTTCCTGTGGAGAACCTGATGCAGGATTCGATTCCAGGACCCCAGGATCACGCTCTGAGCCAAAGGCAGATGCTCAACCACTGAGCCACCCAAACATCAACTTTTTACTTTATTAAGCAAGGCAGATGGATACATATCTCCTTCAAGGGAAAGGAAAGCCCATTGTGATGAGGCACTGTGGGGGAATTTTGGAATAGTAAATGGACTTACAGCTGGAATGACTGATTATGTACAGCTTCATGTTCAAAAATTGAGGGTTTTTTGTTGCTATCATCTATAGCTCCATTTTTCTTTTTTAAAGATTATTTATTAGAGAGAGAGAGAGAGATAGTGCTTGTATGTAAGCATGGGGGGAGGGGCAGAGGGAAAGAATCTCAAGCTAACTCCCCACTGAGCACAGAGCAGACAAGGGGCTTAAAGCAGGGCCTGGCACAGGGCTCTATCTCAAGATCCCGAGATCATGACCTGAGCTAAAATCAAGACTTGGATGCTCAACCAACTGAGCTTCCCAGCACCCCAATTTTAGCTTTATGCTTCAATGGCCTTGTCATCCAATCTGCAATGGCTTAATATAAGATCCTTGTTACCAAAATCTTGATTGCTATGACAATATCCTAGGGGTTCAATATTTAAGGACTTCTAGATTACACCAGAAACAATGTGAGCTATACATGTACACTACATCCCCTCGCACCATAAAGTAGTATACTGGGGAGTCATGCAGGCAAATTTAGATTGCCTTCAGCCAGGCCTTTCAAGTCTAGGATTTTCTATTTATCACTTCTTCACTTGCAGTGTCAACTTTCAAAGTTTGGTGAACCCTAGCTCCATCATTTAAGAGCAGCCCGAACTGGGGACAGTTACTTAAAAGTTTTGAGCCTCAGTTTCCTTATCTTTAAAGTATGAACAATAATTCCTGTCTTATAGCATTGCAAGGATGAAGGAAAACATATGTATCATTCCCATCAAAAGACAGGACTCATAGTAGGCGCTCTGTAAACAGTCTAGCCACTCTTTTTGTAATTGTTCTACCTTATATTTTCCTGATATTCTATATCTGTTGCTAATTTCATGTAAGTTCCAGTTAAGCTCATCATGATTGCATTGTACAGTTCTACGTTGGCCAGAGATCAAATAATCAAGTGGGGAAGATTGTACAAAGAAAATTAGGGTATAGGGAGTGAGAAAGAGAAGATTAAGGGAAGAAAATTGTATTGTATTCCTGAAACTGATACTTAAGGGGTAAGGGAGCATAATGTGATAGTTTGATTTTCAGCATTACAAGGCAGCACTTTGCAAGACAACTAAAGAGAAGGAGACATGATATTTGAAATTAAGTTCTTGGTCATGGAAGATGCCCTTGTTCAATAAGACTCTTTGGCAAATATCCATGTATGTACAATTCTAATTACCTTTTAATCAATGAACGTTTATACTTCTGGAAAAAGCCTCTAGGCATTGACTTGATACCTATATTGACTTGATGCCTTGATTTCCCCACAAAGCAAAACAAAATGTCATCATGAAGATGCTCTTGTTGTTATAATCAAGTAGATTAATTTTAGCACACGCATCTGAATGTACACCACTCCAGAAAATAATTTATTAGCACATTAGAAAAAAAATCTCACTAAAATTTACAAAAATCTTGTAAAATAAGGCCTCCCTCGAAAACCTAATGTGCAACATGCCAATTCTTTTCACTGCCAGGGGAATGGGAAAGAGTGTGTATGGGTGTGTCCCTAGACAAGCAACCCAAGAACAGAACTAGAGAAAGCTGAGACACAGATGGCAAATGTCTGGGCTGTCCTTCCTGGCACAAGTGTGTTTGTGACCTGCTCTGTCTCTCATGCAATGGAGTCAGCTGGATATGAGCCTGGTACATTACAAATGATAAAGGGAATGGAAAAAGTTGTTTCCCACCAAGAGTATGAAGTTCAGAAGGCAAAATGAATCTGGAGGAGAGACTTTCAGGCCTGTGCCATCTCGGAAGAATAACATAATCGTCTTCAGCTCATAGGAGGATCCTCTCAGGCTCTACCCTGTAGTATACTGTTCTCAAGGTGCTAAAAGGAGCTTCTTTAAAGGAAACCTTATATGTATTTTCCCACTGATATGGGCCCCAATAGCAAAGAAAATTTCCACTGTTATGGTAAGAAAATATATTTTTGATTTTGCACGAGGAAAAAAAAATCAGGCTTAATCTGAGGGACTCCAAAACATCTTTTGATGAATTTTACTCGGAGTCCAAGTTCAACTCAATAGAAGGAAGAACTTTCTGACAATTAGATCTATCCAAAACTCAAATGGGCTGGAGGTATTCCAGCCAAGGCTGAAGGAGCACTTGTTGGACATGTTCAGGAAATTCATGCTTTGGAAAAGTGTTAGGCTAGAAGCCCACAATTCTATAAAAATGTTTGATAAAAGAATGGAAAAAGTCTTGGTATCAGGAAACACTGAAAAGCAGAGTTGCATCAATTCTAAAATAACACATGGAAAGCAAAGCTTAACTGCTCTGCTTATTCTCTCTACCGTCCCACTCAAAAGCCCAGCCATTAACATATGAGTTTTGTGCCAAGAAGATAGGAGTCTGCACTGGCAACAGTTCTTGCTTCCAGTGACTTCAGGAGGAAGCTAGGACAGTTAAACCACACATTTCTAGTGGCCTGGAAGCACACTGGTTCATTGAGCTCTGGTGGGATTCTTCTCAAGCTTTGTACAGGTCCCCTCCACTGCTTGGCACTGACATACAGAGAGTGAAAGGGACTTGTTTTCTCCAATCTGTAATAGTAAGTTATTTACTTTACCACTCCGAAGGGGATGACTTTTAGTTCAAATTATGCCAAAATCATGTTTAATATCCTGATCATAAGAAATGTTGGTGGTTTTTGCTTCTAGGTTTTCATTATCTGAATCCTCTAGCCCCTTCCTCCACTTGGCAAATGCTGACTGATACTTTAATTCTTATCTCTTGAACCACTTCCCTGGCATTTCCGTGAATCCTTTCCTGGCCATTCTCCCTCTTCTGTACTTCTGCAGAGCTTTGTATAGATCACTACCATAGGGCATATGACCAGGGCCTGCCTACCAGATTTGCACTACCCAGAACAAAATGAGGATGTGGGGTCCCATCCCACATGGTTTGTGGTTTATAAATTATTAAGAATTTTAAAGTGGTGGCACAGAGCATTAAATCAAATGTAAGGGCTGTTTAGCATGGAACCCTTTGTGCAAATCACATGTCCATAAAGCCACTGTAGTCATATTCTGCATTATATATTTTGTGTTGATTTCAGTTTACTAATCACCCATCACCTGTGTATGTTTGTGTGTGTGTGTGTGTGTGTGTGTGTGTGTGTGTATTAGAGATCCTTCTCCTTTGCTGTATATTGTCTTAATGCATCTAGAAATCAAAGTATCCTACCCTTTCCTTCTAAGGGATAGGGACATGACCAAGCTCATGCTCCATTAGTTCCTCTCTCTCCCTCTTGCTCTTCTTCTTCTTCCTCTCTCTTTCTTTCTTCCAAGACTTTGAATCTTGAGAACAAAGATGAAAGCACAAGGGGCAAAAATTGGAATACATTTGTTCACTGGTGATGCCCTGTAAGACTGTTGGCGTGATCCTGAGACTTGAACTCTTAGGTACCCTAGTTCTTCTTCTGTCTTCAAGCCTGATTCTCCAGCCTTCTAGTTGATCCCATGCATATCCCAATAGCTTTCCGATAAACATCTCACCTGCTTAGGCAGCCAGGATTTGTTTCTGTGCCTGCAATCAAAGAACTCTGGAAGAGATAGATGTGATTCACTCACTGGACTATGAGTTCTTCGATCTAATTAAAATTATGGCATGTGTGCATTCAGTAAAAACTGCACAACGGCAAAGTGCAAAGTGCTTTATGTATCATTGTTCATCATTTAATCTTCACAATGAGTATTCACAGTAGGTATCCTTGTCCTCACTTTTCCAATGACAGAAATCAGGTGCTAAAAGACAAAATGATATTCCTAGAGTGTCTCAGTTACTTAGTTGTGGAATCAAGATTTTCGTACTCCATTTTTTTCTGACTCCCAAGACCACGTTTTCCTACAATGTCTTGTTCCCTTTGTATTTCCATTTTCTAGCACATTGCTTGGCACATCGTATTCCTTATACTATTTGCTAAGTGAGAGAATAAATAAAAGGAGCAATATCCATACCCATGCCTTCATCCAGTTTCAGTTTATAACCAGTACATAATGACCTACAATTACAAAGCAATTTTTATCTTTTGCCCCTCTCATCATAAAATTTTATTTGCCATTTACTACTATGAAAACATTGGCAGATCTATCACTTTTTCTAAAATGGCTTACCATATCAATAATTTCTATTTGTTTCATGGTTTCTTTAGTGATTAATTGTGCCTGCCACTTTCAGATCAAAGGCACAATTACAGGCACAAGTATAAATCCATGAATGATGCCCAACGTACAAACAATGCAACTTTAACTATGATGACCTTTACTTGAATACAGACGTTCACAAATTTTTGTTCTTTACCCAGAAATATTTTCGAAATCAATAATGCAGATGACATAAAGGTACATGGAGGCTGAAAAAGGCTGTCTAAAAATGTAATTGTGCCACAATGCGACCACATCGAGGAGAAAGACAAGGAGGTAGCCAGAGAAGTTTCATATTCTATGTGGGGTCTGTCCCACTATCGTCAAACCAAAGGAAATCTATTTAGCAGGTAAAAACAAAACCCATCACTTTCCACCTTATGTATGTCTACACAATTCAATGTAAATAAGATGTTACTGAGCAAAGGACTGATCTTTACTGTTCCATGTACAGGTTCAGAGGGGAAAAAAAATCAATTAATTATAAAAGCTTCCAAACAATGCAAACAGCATTAAGCACAGTAATTATAAAATAAGCATGGAAGCAATTTTCAGTTGATTGGGTGTGGGTGTACAGAAGTAAACCTACAGTTTGCCTGCTGGTGCAAGAATAGCTTACGTGCCAATTAGTGGTTATTGCTACTAATTATTAAAAACATTTTTAAGAGTAATTAAAAATTAAATGCACCTGTATGATGGCTCATAACTGTGTTGTGGTAAATTGCTCAGATTTTCCATATCAATCACACAGGAAATGCTCAGTGAGATGGAGGAGCATTATGACACCCACTCTCAGAAGCCAAACTACATATGCATGTGCCCTCCACACAGAGCATTGCTGGGATTCAGTTTTTCTGCTCAAAAGTTTCTATGAATAGATGCTACTAGGGCCAAGCTAATGAAGGCAAGAGTTGAGAGTGTAATCCTTTACATTAGTGATATCTTCACTGCCGGAAAAATACTGTTGAGAAAAGAAAAAAGGAAAGATGGAGCTCAGCCTTATCTGAGATATCTTAAGAGCTGTGCTAGGGAGGGCAACTTTGTGCAGTATTGTAGGATGAATACTGGAACTGTTGTCTCATTTCTACCACTAGCCATATGACCGTGGACATGTCACTAATCCTCCTGGATTCAACTTCTTTACCTTTGAAGCATGAACATGGATTAACTGGCCTCAGGATTCCTTTCAGGAATAAAAATCCGTGTCCTGACTAAGATAATATTCATATCACACGAACAAGAAGAATTAGGTAATATTTACTGAGAGTTCATTCAGTTTCAGGCTTTTCCATCAGTTGTTCAAATCCTTGGCTGCACACTGGAATCACCGGGGGGGGGGGGGGGCGGCATTTAAAAAACTCTTATGCCAAGGCCTGTTCCCTAGAGGTCCAGATTTATTTGGACAGAGGTGGAAGGGGGCATTGGTAGCTTTTCAAAGCTCTCAGGTGACTCAGACATGCTTCAACTGTTACAAACTACCATCCACACTTGACATATATTAGATCACTAGTTCTGGTTTTATAAAAGTACTCTGTGAGGTATGTATTTTTTGTCCCCATTTTGCAGACGAGGAAATATATTCAGGGAGGTTCAAATGTCTATCATAACCCCAGTGTGGCGGAGACAGAAATACAAGTCTCTTTTATTCAGAGACCCTGTTGCGTGTGTGCATTTTTTTAACTGTAAATATATCGTCAGTGTTCTAAACTGTTGATTGACTTCCTGACATTTCTTTCCTATGGTTACTATTTGTGTGATCACAGCACACGTCTTTAAATGTCTTTTATTTAAATTTCATATATTGAAATTTTCATTCTCATATATTGAAACGGAATAATATACTACATTAGGGGTATGGATTTGCTTGATAGTCCCGTAAAGGATTCTTTTACATCCTGGAAACAAAAGTTGGAAGCCCGGGTGGTGATGTTCTGGAAAGTCATAGTGACTTGGTGTCCTTCAGTAGCTGACTGAGCCTGAAGAAGCTTCGAGAAGCTCGGAAAGAGGAGGCGTGAGCAACTTCTGCTCCCCCCCCCACTAACCCGAAGTGCGCAGGAGGTGGTGGAGCAGCAAGGCAATCCATGGGAAGTGAGGGACATTTCTATTAGACTCTGCCTCTGACCTCGTAGGCTTTGTTTGCCTTTGGTCAAACAGGCTGTCACCTCGGTTTCTAATGCTATTCCATTGGCCCAAGCCATTCTTACCACTTACCTTGTTATTAGCTCCACTGGAAATCTAATTACCTTTTCAAAAGTACAAAGCAATACACGTACCACCATAATTTTATTTACAGCCTTAATCCTACACAGCCAAAGTAAAGAGAAGTAGTCATCACCTGCTTGTATATTGTGCATCTCCTATCTGGTTCATTATCGGAGCTTCAGGAAACAAACGACAAACACCAGCATCCACAACACCCCCACAACACCCCCCCACACACACACACACACACGCACTCACACAGCATTCACTACCCTTCTTTATCTTGGAGGGCTCACCACCTACCAGTTCAGACTCCAACTGCCAATTCCCTCACCTGAAAGCAAGAAGGAATTGTATTTTCACTCCAGCATATAATTGGCAGATCCATATTTTGTTTTTGCTTGTTTTTTTTTCCTTTCAGTGAAATCAATGTGCCTTCTTTCTGACTTTCCCTGCCAGACATATCAGATTGTGTGAGGTTTACGGATGCACAATAATTCCCGGGCAACCTGAAAGCCAGGGAGACTACAGGAGATAGTGGGGGGAAGAGTGTCACGGAGAAAGCGTGAGTGAATAATAGATGACAGATTTGAGATAATTATTGGAGAGATGACAGAGAACATCACCAGGATTTGTTTTGCCAGGTTGTCATTTCAAAGACAATGAAGAACTATTAAATCGATATCTTTTTTTTTCTCAGGGAAATGAGTACACAGATATTAAAGAATAAATGAAATGAATACACAAATACTAATTATAAATCCTGATTATGATAAGTTTGAGTAGCTGGCTACTTTATACAACACTGGAAGTGTTTGTTATGCAAATGCATAAAGTCTACCCAGTGGTCCTTCTAGATCACTGGCATTAGGTCCGGAACTATTGTGCCGAAAATAGGATGGTTGGCTCAACTCGGTTGGGGGTCATTTTATTGCCGATTTAACTAGTGTTAAATTAGTGGGTATTTAACTGTCACTAAAACAATTTAGGGCTCAATTCACTGAAGTATCATTTTTACTAATATTTTAGTGAAAGTGAAGAATTCTTCCTCCTGATGCTCTCCTGGGATGCTAAAGGCACCACTGTTTTTTAGTCTACAGTAATGAAACTTGCATTAGCAAAAGTGGGCTGGTTGCCTACTAAGGAAAAAATAATAATCTCCTTGAGAGCTGGGTATCCTGCTGGATTTTATGGCAGTAAAACCATTTTAACATCCCTCTTCACTGAATGAGATTTTTAAAAATTCCTAAAACAGGAGCCAAATTAGTATAATCCATCCAATATTTGTGGAAGACCCTCACTGTAAGATTATCGCATTGAACTCCCAACTTTTTGTTTTAGGGTAGGAAAAAAAAAACCATATTTCTCTACCAACACGAAACATGATCAACTCCAAATTCAAAAAGATTTACAAATGCCACAACACAGTTATCTACCAGCAAACATATCATTTCTTTGTTTCGTAGGACACCAAGGATGAATTATTCATGAGACCCCGTTTCAGATGCTTATTGTGTCTGGTGGCAAAGTCTCCGCCTGCTCAGCCCCGGGAAAGCTCTGGCGCTTTGCTGCAGGCACAGTGCTCCATGCCATCCAGGGACCAGCCGTGCGCTCTCGAGTTACTGGAGCAGCGCGAGCAGTTCCAGTGGCCTCAGCTGTGGAGACAGCTGTTTGCCCACCGTCTGTGATGGTAGAAATGTGTGGGAGGCTTCCCCCTAACAGCATGCCACCCCCACATACACGCCACACACACACACACACACACACACAGACACACACACACACAGGCGCGCAAACAACTCCCATGCCATGCATCATACACACAACCACCGAAGGGGTGCAGAGAAACCCGGCGATCTGAGGACCAGAAGGAGCAACGCACCATAGCTTAGAATAGTTCTTTCTCTTCTAGGCAAAATCATTAGAAAAGAGGTTGCAGCATCCAAATCTAAACCTTTCTGGTAATTTATGTATCAAAAGGTTTGTGCATGCGTGAAATTCAAAATGATTTATTGTTTAGTTATTGCCTTATTTACTTACTTAATGGATTGATTGATGTGCCAGGCTGGTCCCACAGACAACAGGGCTATTTTTTTTTTTAAGCTTGCTTTAAAGGAAATGGATTGCAAACAGGAGTTTCACTAACATAGTAAGTCAACCCCTCCTTCCTGGTTGTATTCATAATGAGTTCCTTTTGGCTTTTGCCTGCTACCTGTCTATGGCTATACGTTGACACAAAATATTGCACCTTGCATACTGAGGGAAGTGGCAGGGATGAAGGAATAAAATATTAGGTGTGGAAGGGTAAAATATGGGGAGAAAATCTGGATCAAACCCCAGAGTTTCAGCCAATATAAGCACCTATGATAGGCAATCTCTTGCATGGTGCTTGGGCTGGAAGCCATAGAGCCACTCTACAACAATGGGAGGTATTAGGATTCCATCTGGCATTATTTCTCCGCCGAGGAAGGTGGTGCAGAGAAGTCCCACAATTTGAATTCCTCCTGGAGACCTTGGATCATCTGTTTACTTCATGGACACTAAACTTAACTTTCATTTTCTAAGGATGTTACTACACCTGAATTAGTCAATGTAACAAAGTAAAATTCTCTACAATCATTGAAAAGATGGTTCTGAGGAAAGTTCTATAAACCTCTTGCTAACAAGCCTCGTGAAATTTCCTTATTACTTGATTAGAGGGTCCAAGGTTTTCACTGGTCTTGGTGAATAAGGGCTGTATCAGGAAGGAGGTTGATTTGTTTCTAGAAATCGGATGTTGACTTTGTGCAGAACTCTACCTCGATGCTCTACGCATGTGACATTTCGGTAAAATCTCTGTAACCTCTTTTCCAAACGAACTCTAATTTGACATAATGCAGCGTAGAATGGCACCAGTCATCGGGCTTGCATCAGAAATGCATTTTATTTGGATTCAATTCAGACTCTTAACGAACTGGTTCCCGTAAATGCAGCAGATGGGAGTGTAGCAAATGGGAGCGGGTGTGCGGCCTCACACCCAGCATCCACTGCTGCTTCACTGTGCTAAAGCCTTTCCTGAGTTAGTTGGTTAGTTAGTTAGCTAATTAGTTAGGCACATTTCAACTGAAACTTTTAATTATAATTAACATATTTATCCTACCAATCCACCAACCTGAGGCCTGAAAGGCTACAGTCCGGCCAAGGCAAGTAGATTCTATCCTCAGCTTTCTCTGCCCTACTGATTAATATGGTGAATGCTGCCAGAAGATGATCCGACGGTTTATAAACCTGGCAAAGCTGGAGCCAGACCTTCTCTTCTAAAGGTCAATTAAAAATGTGACTTGCACTATAAACAGAAGTCTCCATAGAAGAATGCCATGCAGTGCCCAGAGTGGTCTCTTAATACAAAATATCAATTTGATTTTCCTCAGGAGATTCAGTCTCCTTTTGCAATGCAAATATTTTCAAGTGTACTAAACACGTTTTAGCACCTCAACATAGGCACTAAAACTATTTGCATGCAAAATTACCCAGAGTAGGCAGACAGGCACAAGCTTATGCTAGCACCATATGTGCTAAAGAATTTGAGCCAGGAAACGACTAGTATCTGGACGTTATTTACAATTTAAATTTAATTTTACATTATTATTCAAACGAGAGCTTATATATAAAGTCTCTATTAAAATTAATGCTTCACATGGAACCCAATTTCACCTAAAATTATATGTCTAATAGCGTTCGGGTGTTTTTGTTTCAGCTATCTGAGGCACTCAAGAGTACAATCCAGCACTTTTGTTCCTTGTCTTTCAACTCTACCTGCACGAGTGGCTCATTTTCCCCCCTAACAACATCTCTCAGAAAGAGCAGCAAAATTAATGTTGATTGCAAGGCCCAGAAATCAACACAAAACATAGACCAAGCCAGACACATGGAGGAGCATGAGCCATTTGAGGGAACACACACTACCTGGAAATAGCATAAAACACCGTCCACATTCAGATACAAAAACACCTTTTTTTTTTTTCTTTCCAAGAAGCTCTGCTTGGTGTTTTTGTGAACAAGGCAAATAACTTTGGTTTAGCCTTCAATCTGCAAATTGCAATGTTCTGTGCTGTCCCCAGAAAATGGCACTTCTTTCTGTTCTTGAGAACACAATGAGCCCTGTATCTCTGCTAGGTTTGCGGCGTACATACATGAAGAAATCCTACATCTATCAGCAAGGATTGTGTGGTGTGTTTAGTGATCATTTGTTAATGCCCATCAAGACAAACATCACTCTCTTATTTATCTTTTCAAGTAATTTTCCATTTCAAGTTTGGTACAATCTCAGGTCTTCAATATCGTTGGTTTAAATATCTACTAGTTTATTTTTCTGTTCATTTCAGGACAGAAAAATTCCGTTGTATCAGAATGATTATTTCTAACACTCTCTCCAATGTTCCTCAACGTTCCAGGGGGACTTACCTACTCTCCCAGGCTGGGCTGTTTGAGAAGAAGAAGTGCTACCAGAACAATCACTTCCCGGCTCTCTGTCCAACTCCTGAGGTGTTTGGAAATTGTTACATAGTGATCTATTTTAACTAAAAAATAGGAACAAAGGAAAAGTATCTTTTCAATACTAGGCTGTGAAACAAGTCTTTAAAAACCCACAGAGATGCACATGAATCTGGGGTGGAGGGAAATATAAGAAAAATCAATATACTGTATTTTATCACAAGGATACCATCAAATATACCCAGAATTTAACTATGGAAAACTCTTCCCCCTGGATTAAAGATCCTCAAATTTATTATAAACCTAGTACATGCTAATTTTTCTTTGAAAATTTCAAGTATTATTTCCAGGTCAAATATTTGTTTTGCCTTTCTCTTCTTTCTTTCTTTCTTTCTTTCATTTCCTTTCCTTCCTTCTTTCTTTCTTCATAGAGTAGGAGAAAGAAGCTGCTTTCTTTCTTGACTTGCAATCAGTCTTCGAAATGTTGAATCATTGCCTAGGTGCATGAACTCAGTTCTGAGCAGCTTTAATTTATAGCAGCCAACATTTCTATAACATAAGCTCTCTAAAAGAGGCCCACCGAAGAACCAGAAATATGTGGTTGTGTAGAAAGTTTAATGGGAATGGAAAATCTCCACGTTTACATGTCTATCCTTGCATATTAATATCATTACATTTAAACGGTGGTTTGATTTCAAACATTGAATTAATTAGAAGGGAACTTCCAGGTCGAGTTATGAGGCCAAATCAAATGCCAACAGCTCCCTCTACTGGCTACTATAAGAAAACATTTGGTCTCTCTCCTTGAAAAAGAAATTTGCTGTTTAAGAGACATCTTCCCCAAATTAAATTTTTTGAAAAAATCTAAGTTCCTTGGGAAGCCTGAAAGATGTTCACTTGTACTCAGTTATAGAGAGAAAAGAACTAAGAATTATGGAAATAGAAATTGACAGTCATGTGCAGTGTCTCCCCTCGATAAACAATCCCTACCTCCTCTAAAATGCATCTGGTCATTCTATTATATATTGTGAGCTTACATAATCAGGGTTAGTTTTAGAATTGTATTTTTTCAAATTTGACAAAAAATAGTGAATTCATTTTCTGAAAGTTAAGAAATCTTCATGAAAGTATTCACTTTTTTCATAATAACTTCTTTGTCTCTGGCTGAGTTCTAAAAAAGAAAAAGAAAAAAACCCCCAAGAACCATCTTATTGTTATCTCAATGAAGATAGGGTCGTATTTTACTTGTATATAGTTTGAAAGCAAAGACATTGGCTTCTTTCAGTTAAACTCTAGCATTTGATGTAATGAGTAATTTAAATAGGGCAGTAAACATTTTAAAATGTAAGAAATAAAACAAATTTCTTCCCAAACTCCTTGTCCCACTCGTTATGGAGACCACTGTCCTCCACCACCTGAAACAATTAATCTGTTTAGTTTCACTCATTTAGAGCTATTTCTCCCTCAATTTCTAGTCACCCCCCCCATACACATACACACATACAACTCTTGACCTCATTTTCACACAGCCGTATTCCCTGAACATAAATAGAAAATGTAGTAGCACACTCAGGAGTTTTCAAATCCCACTCATTTTAACAAGTGAGACTTGACAAGGTTGATATGATGAAGGTTTAGAACTTTGACGTAAATGCACTGTGAAGGGAAACCTTTCTTCTTTAGAAAGGACAAAACAGCATTGGAAAGACACTAACAGCTCTCTCTGTGTGGATATGTCCTTTTTAAAAAAAGATTTTATTTATTTATTTGAAAGAAAGTGAGCAAGAGTGAGAGAGCACAAGTTGGGGGCAGGGGTAGAGGGAGAAGCCAATTCCCTGCTGAGCAGGGAGCAGATGTGGGCTCCATCCCAGGACCCCAGGATCATGAGGGAGCTGAAGGCAGATGCTTAACTGACTGAACCACCCAGGGGCCTCTGTGGTTGTATCTTAAGGTGGTCTCCCTATCCCCACCAACTTACCGTATGAACTTCAAAAACAATCGCATAATTTTTGAAAGATTACCAAAATAGAATAATTCTTTTACTCATTTGTTTTTTTTTTCCAACCCCCAGCAAACACACACACACACACACACACACACACACAGCCCCAAAATATATGTATCCTTCATCTTCATCTTTAGGAAGCGAGTCATTTCTGTTTTTTTTTAATGTGTTTTTTTTTCTTTTTCTTTTCTTTTTTTTTTTTTTGGATTTTATTTATTCATGAGAGACATACAGAGAGAGAGGCAGAGACACAGGTTCCATACAGGGAGCCCGACATGGGACTCGATCCCAGGTCTCCAGGATCAGGCCCTGGGCTGAAGGCAGGTGCTAAACCACTGAGCCACCTGTGGACAGATCATCCACATTATAACAGAACACCATTTCTGTTTTTGTTTTATTTTTTAACCCTGCATCTTGAACTTGATATCTTGATTTGGGAAATCACACTTACTTCCTAAAGCATCCATAATTGGTGTTGAAGCCACTGAGAATCTTTATACGACGAGTTCTTCCCTGTTTAACAATATTATTACTATTGAATTATAGTACATACTAGCAGGCAGCATTTTTAGGAGTTTTTTATTTCACTAATTCTCTTTTAGAAGTTGAACTTTTGCAACATTATGTTAAAAACGTGGCTTTGGAATCAGGTCTCTTCGACTCAAACCTCACCTGTGTCACTTAGAAACTGTGTGACTTGAGGCCGGTCACTTAAACTCAGTGAGCCTCAAGGTCCTCCTTTGTGAAGAGTGAACAATCGTATGTCTTTGCCCAGTTGGGTGGATTCGTTGAGGCCACCATGAAATAATGTGTGTAACCTGCTCCAGCAGAACACTTGTTACATGACACACAAGCAGTGTTGCTACTGCTGCTTTACAAACAAGAAGACAAGTCCCAAGTGAATGAAATAATATAACTTTATTTTCTGGAAAAAAAAATCATCACAGTCATCCAAGGGAGCTCTGAATATGGATGACTTTGATTGGAAACCTTAAAAGCAAATACTGTCCAAAACAAGGATTCCAGTTTGATGGGTGAAGCAGCCCTCTTTCTTAGGTGAGAGAGCACAGCAGGGTTCTTTCCTATGGCAGGAGAGACACTGTTTGCCATGGGGCAGCCAGCAGTGGCTTCCCTGGAACCAGAGAATAAAGTGGTCTTTATTGGGTCATTTGGAGAGATCACCCACTGGACAATGTGTCAAAATAGAGCTGTCAATCATTGGGAGCAAGGGTTGCAAATCCAGGCTCTAAAAGTGGAGAATGCAGTTCCAACCCCACCTCTGGCCCCAACTAGCCATGTGACCTGAGGCCCATTCCTCACTTTCATTTTTCTGTTCTGCAAAATGAGGATAGGGTCGAACTCCCAGAGCTGGAGAAGGATTTGTGATTGTGGATTATCATAAAGATTTGGCATGATCTGGCTTCTTCCCTCCTCTGCATGCCCTTCTGCTTCAGCCCTCATGCGTGACCCTTCTGCTGAAGCCAAACCGGCCTTCTTGGAAGTCTGGATCCTTCATTCTGGCCAGGCTCCCTCACACTATGTGATCTATTTAATGCCTGCTCCTTGATCATTCTGGTAGGCCCAATTCCTTTGATATTATTCTCCAACTACCTTACAGTTCTCCATCACAGCACTTACCATATATTTAATTTGATTGACTGTCTCTCTACTAGACCAAGAGCCACGCAATGGCAAGGAGTAACTATTTTGTTCACTATTATAACTTCCACGGTTGGCAAAGAATAGGTACTTAATATTTGTTGAACAAATAAATGAAAACCTAATGCATAATAGGTACTTGAGAAATGGTAGTTATTCCTACAAAACCTGCACATCAATAGGAACTTTGAGGTCATCTGGAGGTTTGTCCAAAGCACTTTCCTTCAAATATGTATCCAACCATTTTACACTACCTTAAGCTCAGTGGGCAAGGAATAAAGATGTCAAAATCAACAGAGGCCTATTAAAACCTTCACTTATTATCCAATGGCATCCACATTTCCCTCCCTTCGCCTGAATTGGCCTCCCTCTTATAATTAAAACAGTCTCTCCGCTGCAAAGAGCCATGAGGGTGACGAAGGTACAGCCGAGCCTTGCACTCCGGCAGGGCATTTTGTGCAGTTATGGAATTGGAAAGTATTTACTTCAGGAAGAGAATCCTGTTGGGATGTCTGCATGGGCCTTCCGATGCCGTGAGGTGGAATGCAGATGTGTGGGGCTGGGAGGTCCTGAAACTGCATTTTCAGAGGTTCCTTCGTCTTTTATTTGTATACTGCCACCACTACCCACCCCTTTAAAATGCTGTCACTGGGTAGAGATGGCGATAATGCCTGGGAAATATTTTAATGCCATAATAAAAGTCACTGGGAGGGTGGCAACACAAGAAAGAAAGGGTAGTGGTAAAACTGGAGAAACATTTAAAATTTTTTTCCACTCATTAAAAAAAAAAAATAACCCTTGGAGACTTGACGGGCAGGAAATGCTGCCACTTTATGGCCTTTTTAGTCAAATGCCTTTACAGGCATATCCCTTTAACCTGTATTATTAATATTGATCCCTCGGGGCTTTATGCAATTTCCACCTCCTCCCTCAGACTACCCCAAGACACTCTGACTTTTTTTCCTGAATTCCCATGATGCCTCCGTGCACACTTTACTCTTTCCCCAATTGCTTCTGACATTTATTTTTCTCTCTCAACTACCTTGGAAGGTAGGCACAATGAGGCTAGGGAATACCGCTTTGAAAAGGAATTGGTAAGGAAACTAGTTTGAGAACACGTGTCAGTTTGGGAACAGCTAGATTCAACTGCAATTCCATTTCTTGACTCTTACTACTAGTGAGAAGCTGGCTCAGGATCTAGGCAAGAAGGAAAAAATACCTTGTCTTACCAAGTCATTGTTAGATCAAATTAGATTAAAACCTAGTCAACTAGTGGGGCAACTAGTGGGGCTCAGTCAGTCAGGCATCTGACTTTTGGTTTCAGCTCAGGTCATGAGATCCAGCCCAGCTTTGGGCTCCATGCTTAGCATGGAATCTGCTTGGGATTCTCTCTCTCTCCTTCCCCCAGCTCATGCTCTCTCTCTCTTTCATAAATAAATAAATAAATAAATAAATAAATAAATAAATAAATAAAATATAAAAAAAAAAAACACCCAACCTGGTCAGTTAGCGACAAGTACTGGTTATCAATTGAGTTAAATTGATTCCAACACTTTTTGTAAAGTTTCTGCATTTGTGTTTTTCTTTTTTGTTGTTGTTTTTATTTTCTGATGAAGAAAGTAAACAAAGCCTTTCAGAAAATTTGAATAACTCAGAAATGTATAAAAGAAGAAAATGCAATTAGCAACTGCCATATTTAAGGGATTACAATGTGCAGTGACCGTGTAGTTTGTTACCTATTTATATGATCCCTTTTTATTTCGGCAGCAACACAGGAGGTAGATACTAATATTATTCCCATTTTACATTTGAAACAACAAAGGCAAGGGGTACCTAGGGCCACACATTAAGTGAGCAACTTGGAAATCAAATCCAACTGTTCCCTCCAGAACACAACCACAATGCTAGAGGAGGTAACAAAATTATTCATAAAGCAACCACGTCACATCACAGAGGAAAAATCCACACTACCAATATGTTGTGAACTCAATCATATTTCTTTCCTTTTTTTTCATATTTCTTTCCAATTATATTTTTATACACACACACACACACACACACACACACACACATACACAAACAGAGCTAGGTAGTATTTCCAAAATCAAAAATGGATCATACTGTATGTACAGTTTTTTACAGTATGTTTTTGGTCTTTTAATGCAATAAAAATTCTTTAGATATATGCTTTCAGTAGTGTCTTTGATCCATTCCTCTTCCTTCATGGAACCTCTCTGCGCTTATTGGACTGTCAAATGATTCCCAGTCCTCAGCATACGATTTTCCTCCAGGTTAAATTTACCACAAATTAGGATCATCCACATTATAATCAAGATGCAATTCGTTCGTTGTGGTAAGGAGGTAATTATATAAGCTTCTGGATGTGCCATTTGTGATTCAGACCTTGTCAGAAAAAGGCTTTTGTAATCATCCTTTAGCCCGTCCCATGATGCTGCCCCATTTTTGAAGAGTGTTTAAAAAAAGAGGTAACCCAGTAGAGTCTAATTCTGCCCCCACTGTACCAGAATGCACTGCCACACTGCCTAGAAGCCAAAAACGAACCTTCCCTGTCATGTCAACAAGCCTGATCACCGATCAGAGAACAGCACCGTGGTGTGGCAGAGCTGCGGGGCCTGGGCCTGAAGACAGGTCTGGGATGCTCGTCAGTCGTGACTTGGTACAAACAGACTATATTTTGAGCAAGGAAATTGCTGTCTCAGTTTCCTCATTGTAGATTACAAGATTTTCTCTGCTGCATTACAGGCTGGAGCTGAGAATGAAGTGCCAGGCCACTTCACGCCACTGCAGTTTATTATTATTATTAACTAGACTGGTCTAAACAACCATGCTTGTGTTCAAAAAGAAAGAGCCTAGAAGACTATTAGGCCTATCCCTTTCAATGCATAGAAATGCCTACAAAATTCACAGAGGTTCCATTTGTTCTGGGGGAAAAAATTAAGACCAGTGTTGCCTCATGGAAGGGAAGAATGTATCAAAAATAGGAGTTTTCATCTGGGTGGCTCAAGGGTTGAGCATCTGCCTTCGGCTCAGGGCGTGACCCTGGGGTCTTGGGATCGAGTCCAGCATTGGGCTCCCTGCAGGGAGCCTGCTTCTCCCTCTGCCTGTGTCCCTGCCTCTCTCTCTGTGTGTGTCTCTCATAATAAATAATTTTTAAAAATAGGAGTTGACTTTATTTTTAATTAGACGTATCTGAAGATGCTTGATTTTTCGTTTTTTGCTCACTGATTTCTATTTGAACCTTAAAACCCCTTCTGTGTTTTCAGTCATCCCTACTTTTCTTTCCTTGGGTCCATGATGCAAAGCTTCATGCTCCTTAGAATACAGAGTGGACAAAAATAGCCAGAGTTCCCCTCCTTGAATGCAAGCCAATGCCCTCTCTGGCTGTGGCTTATACAAGTTCTTTTGTGGCTTGGAGCAGAGTGCCTTGCCCAGAAAGTAGAAGACTTTACTTTCAACTTGACATGGGTAGGTTGAGACCCTGCTCTTCACCCCATAGTCACTGTCTTGGTCACTGCATTTCTCTTAACACCTGGACATTGACCTACCATGTAAATAGTCACGTGGCATAAAAATTCAGTGAAGGGTGAATCTTCTCATTAGGGTGTGTTTCTAGGATCCTTCTAATAAAAGACTTTGGTCAGAGAATCATACCACAACTGGCATGCTGGTTGTAGTTTCTATGCTTTTATTTTTTCTGAAAATTTCCTTGTCCCATTATTTTTGTTCTCTCACTAATTTCTTGGGAATACATCTCTCCAAAAGTTGAAAATTCTCTTAATGTTATCACAATGCAAATCTGGGCCAGCATTGTGTGATATGGGATTTATTGGATTTTTTACTGAACTTCTCCCAGTTTTATTTCAATAGAGTTTTACATCATGATTCCACTAAACATGTATTTCCAAATGATGGACTGTTAAACAGATCCTACCTTCTTTCCCCTCTCTTCTGTTCTTAAACATCTCACAGCTCTTCTTTGGCAGCCTCTTGAAAAATGAATCTGGCTTTCTGGACTCAAAACTCGGAACAGTATCTGCCCTGCCTCTATGATAATGGGCTGGTAATTTTATTTCTAAATTTGAGCCTGAAATCCCAGAGGAAATATTTTTTTATACTTTGTGCTATATGTGTGGTAGTACGATTCTTGCATCAAGAAGCAAAAGTAATTATGGTTTACTTCAGTAATATAAATGCTTATATAAAATAAAAAGTAAAGAAGAAGAAGAAGAAGAAGAAGAAGAAGAAGAAGAAGAAGAAGAAGAAAGAAGAAGAAGCAGAAGAAGAAGAAGAAGAAGAAGAAGAAGGAGAAGAAGGAGATCTTTTTAGAGTTGACTTTCCATTTGGTTCAAAGTTAACATGCCCAACTGCCAGTTATAACCCACCCCTTTAAAAGAATTTCATATCCTGTAGTTATTCGCCCTCAAATTTCACATCACTATTCATCCTTCTATTATGTGTAAATGAGGAGGCAGTCCAATAAAAACTGTCAAGGCAACTTTTATTTGAAAAACAGATTTACATATAATATACTACCAGCTCTTCTCCATCTTTTAAAAAAAGATTTTCTAGCCTGCCATAGTTAAAAATATTATACTGAAATGTTCACGTGTTACGTGAAAAAGGAGGGCAGAAAGTGCTTTGTTGCCAAAAAAAAAAAAAAAAAACTAAGTAAAAGTTTTACCGGCTCTAATCCTTATTCATGAAATGACCCTGAACAAGACAGCCAATGTCTCAAAACCTCAGTTTTCTCACTTATAACCTGAGGATCAAAGCAACTTTGCCACGGGATCTTGCCATTCCTCTGATGAGTTACAAGTTTGGGCAGAATATCTAAAAGGAACAACCAAAGAATTGACAAGATTTTTCTGATCGTTTGCCTTTGAGAATTTGATGATTAATATTAACCCATATGATGTTTTTCCTTCTATCTTAGTTTCACAGAGTATCTGGCAAATTGTGTGCAGTCAATAAATGCCTTTTGAATAACTATATTTTTTAAATATCTCAAGCAATCCATCTTCTGATATTGCCTCCTGAGAAGGCAATAGCCTTCTTAAGTACATCACAGTTCATAAGTAAAACAGTAATTAAGTTTTATTATGTGCCAACACTGAAGTACACTACTCAAACACAACACTTGCACTTATGTATTTGGAGAAGAAAATGTGGATGATCCCAGTGGTGTGCCACAGACAAGTAGTACCTGCTCATGAAAGCCAATTAAGTCTCAGTAATTTGTTAGAGACAATCATTATTAAATAATAAATATCAAATTAAATTTATGTTTAAAACAAAAAGTCATAAATACTTACAATCCATTTGCTACCTTTTACTGTTCTCCATCTATGCTCTTCAAGGTTCTTTTATGCCTACTGTATCTGTATGGTGGTAATACTGGTTAACAATGTGTTACTGTGCATCTCTTCTCTTCTCAAGCATATGCCTCGTGATGGCCCATAAGTAGTTTGAAATTTGCCAGGTGGGAATATTTGTACCAAGGAAATCTACAAATGTTCTGAATCACATTTTTTCTTTCTGGAGGACTGGTTGTTAAACCAGCACATCACTGCATATATCTCAGTAGAAGATTAAAATAACAGATTGAGAGAGTATTATATGCATGTTTATAATATCTAAGGTCTATATTTTCATTATCTGCATTATTGCATTTCAAATAGAATCTTCTGTTGAGATGCTACTTAGGGATGCAACCAGAAGTAGAACCAGGTTCCGGATTCTGATCTTACAATTCGCATCCTGCCTCAACTCTGTTAGTGGACCCGTTTTGAGAAGGCTGTGCAGTATCTTGGCTCAGCAAAAAGTATGAGAGAGATTTTTATTGATGGTTTTAATTGTTAGAGAAGGGCAAAATGGCATGTTGTTATTTTATTTTTACTTATTGGCTTACTCCTTCTTGTCTTCTATGAAACTATACACTTGATCTTTGGGCAACATGGGTTTGAACTACACAGGTCCACTTATGTGTGGATTATCTTCAATAAACACAGTATAGTACAGTTGACCTTTGAACAACATGGGGGTTAGGGGTAAGTGACTCCTGTGTAGTCAAAAATACACACATAACTTTTGATTCCCCAAATCTTAACTACTAATCACCAGCGGTTAACCAGAGCCCTTCCCAATAGCATAAATAAATCAATTAACACATATTTTGTACATTATATGTATTATATACTGTATTTTACAATGAAGTAAGCTAGAAAAAAGAAAATGTTACTAAGAAAATCAAAAGGAGGAGAAAATACATTTACATTACTCTATCATAAGTTTGTGTTGTCTGTTTACAAGAAGAATCATCTGTCAATACCTACATCAATATTGCCTTGTATGATACAAAACATAGTAGGATGTCATACATACACTAGACATCAAAAGTGAAAAGATAATGTGAAAAAGATATTCATATTTATTTACAGGTATAACGATTCATGCATTGATAATGAAAAAGCAGCAATACGATGGCTTTGATGTAGCCTAGTATAATCAATATGATGGTGTAACGGTAACCTAGTCGATACACCAATGAATGAATCATGATGAAATTTTTATGGCATACAGTATTAGAGTCATACTTAAAATACAGTATTGGAAACATTTTTATGTTTTTTAAAAACCACTTACCTGTGACAGACAAGAGGCTGAAATGCAGTGTTTCCAATAATGAGAGAGAGAGGCATACTGTAAGGTAATGTCATTATTTGAAAGTAAAGTTATAAGACAGCAAGAAAACTAACACATTAATTTTATCTTAAACATCACTCACCTTATGCCTATGAAGAAAGAACAGGCTGTCCATTCCCATACAAGTCTTGCACTCAATGTTCACATGATAAATACTTAGGCTATGATGACATAAACTTGTCTCACATGATTCTTGCTTATAATTATTAGATTTTCCCACAAAGACATGCACATGCACAAAAGGTAAGTCTGTTAAGTGTATGGCATGATGATGATTTACTATTCATTAAGCGAAAGTGGTTCATCATAAAGACCTTCATCCTCATCGTCTTCATGGTGAGTAGGCAAAGGAAAAGGAAGAAGAGGTGAGGTAGATCTTTTTGTCTCAAGGGTGGCAGAGGCAGAAGAGGTAGAGGAGGTGAGAGGGAAGCAGGAGTGGCAAGCACACGTATGGAACTTTACAGAAATACATTGTGATTTCTGTCTGATTTTTTTCTTTTTCATTTCTTTAAAAATGTTTCTATATGATACCAATCCTTCTTCCACCACTGGCTTTAGTTTCAGTGCCCACATCATCGAAGGGTCTGTGTCATTCAAGAAGACAAAAGTAGTCTTGAGTAATCGGAACTCTTTGGCTAGATTGTCTAATGTCAATTTGTTTCCTGGCACTGCTTCTTCTACGTCTTCTTCCTCGTCTGGCACTGGTTCAGAAGCGCTCATCTTCACCAGGTCATCTTCCATTAATTCCTCCAGTGGGATGCCTATTAGCTCTTGAATTTCTCCAAGACTTGTATCTTGCAACACTTCACCCCCACCTCATTTGCCCTATCCATAATCTTTTTCATGGCTGCCTTGATTAGCTTTGTCATAATACTCCGAAGTCATGTACAACATCTGGACACAGTTTTCTCCAGCAGGGATTGGTTGTTTCAGGCTTGATGACTTTTGTGGCTTTTTCTGTGAAAATGATGACATCTTCAGTGATGTAGTCCTTCCAGACTCTCACAATTTTCTCTCTCTTAGGATACTCTTTGGTACCATTGATAATCTTTCCACTGAGTATCATGTGCAGTGGGTCTTAAGGACTATGACCCCCTGATCTAGAGGCTGAATTAGAGGTCTTGTGTTTAGGGGCAAGCAGACCACTCCACACTTTTGGTGTTGAACTTGTGGGGTGGCCAGGGGGTATCGTTCAATATCAAAAGAACTCTAACAGGCAGCCCTTAGTGGAAAGGCATTTCCTGACTTTAGTGACAAAGCATCAGTAGAACCAGTCCAGAAAAAAAGGGTTCTCATTGTCCTGGCCTTCTTGTTCTACAACCAAAATAGGGGCACTGGTATTTGTCTTTTCCCTTCAAGGCTCAGAGGTTAGCAGCTTTACAAACAAGGGCAATACTGATCATAAACCCAACTGCATTTGCACAAACACAATAGAGTTAGTATATCCCTTCCTGCCTTAAATCCTGGGGCTTGCTTCCCTTTCTTTGTGTTCTTTGTGACATTTTTTTTTCCTAGAATAGGGCACTTTTGTCTGCATTGAAAACCTTTTCAGGCAGATATCCTCTCTCCTCCATGATTTTCTTAGTGGTCTGTGTGATCTTACCTACTGCCTCTTGGTTGCCAGAAGCTGCTTCTCCTGTTATCTGCACAATTTTTAAAGCCAAACCTCTTTCTAAAATTATCAATCCATCCTTTGCTGGCATTAACTTCTTCAGCTTTATACCTTTCACCTTCCTTTTGCTTTAAGTTGTCATATGACTTGGCTTTTTCTCGAACCCTGGTAGAGTCTATGCCTTTCTCATAGCAACCCTGTACCCACATAAAAGCTCTATTTTCAATGAGATAAAAGGGTATTTCACAAAAAGTACAAAGTATTTACACCTGCTGGCCTAGCTACAGCAACAGCTTCATGAATTTCCTTTTCTAATTTTTTTTTTTTTTTTTACAATGGTCCTTACACTGGATTTATTTATCTTCAAATGGTGGGTCACCACAGCTGCAGACCTCCATCTCTGGTATATATCAAGCAATTAGGCTTTACCTTGTAATGTCATGACTTTTCTCTGTTCCTTGGGAGCACTCCCAGCATCACTAGTGGCTCTTTGTATGGATTTCATGGTATCACTCGAGGTGTAGAGTACTGCACTAAACATGAAAAATTTGCAAGAACCACAAGAGATCACTTTTTACTGGGATGCATAATTTACTAGAGAGACAAATGGCTTACTCAGAGATGATTTGCCTCATGTGAAATTTTAGGCAATACCCGCAACCCTTGAGCTCACCGCAAAAGCAAAGGAGATGGCTATGATATTTTTATATGTAGTACAGTATGTACTACACTTAATTTTATGCAGTTATGATTTAATCTTGCATCCTTATGTTTGTCTACCTTTCTCTTGGCTGCAAATGGTGTGCCGTGTAAAGTCTATAATTGTGTGTATAAGTTTTGACAAATTTTAACTTTTTATAATAGATTTGTGTATATTTTATGGTAGTAGGGGTAAAATAGATTAGCATTGACATATATTTTATGTATATGTGACATATCTAACTTTTTCTTAAATTTTGGGGTATTCCTAGGTTATGTGGTTCATCTGTGAGTTTTCAGATTGCCACAAAACTCCAAAAATTCTTCCAATATATTTATTTTAAACATTTGTGTATAAGTGGATCCATGTAATTCAAATCCATGTTGTTCAGGTATCAACTGCACTGTAAATATATTTTCTCTTCCTTATGATTTTTAAAAGACTTTTTAAAATTTATTTTGAGAGAGGTAGAGCGAGCATGAGAAGAGGGAGGGGTAAAGGGACAGGAGGAGAATCTCCAGCAGACTCTCTGCTGAGTGGGAAGCCCAATGCTGGGCTCAAGCCCATGATCCTGAAATCATGAACTGAGCCAAGTCACATGCTTAAAGAAATGTGCCACCTAGGTGCCCCATACGATTTTCTTAATCTACATTTTCCTTTTCACTAGCTTACTGTATTATAAGGATACAGTGTATCATCTATATAGCATACAAAATATGTGTTAATCAGCTACTTATGTTATTGGTAAGGCCTTTGGTCAACAGTAGGCTACTAGTTGTTAAATAGGGGGAAGTCAAAAGTTATACATGGATTTTTTACTGTGAGGGGGGTTGGCATCCCAAACCCAAACATTAGTCAGGGGTCAGTTGTATATATTCAATTGTCTGGTGAATGAAATAAGCAATCTGTCTCAGCTATTTGATCTTGTCTATGTTAAATAGAAGGGAAGGGTTTTTTTTTTCTTTACATTTTTTATTTTTGACAAACACAAATAGTATATATTTAAAGTATAGCATGTACTGTTTTGATATATGGATACATTGTAAAATGATTACCACAATCAAACTAATTAATATATCCATCACCTCCCTCAGTTACCATTGTATGTGAATAGTGAGGACACTTGGGATCTGCTCTTAGCAAATTTCAAGTGTACAGTACGCTGTTTTTATCTGTAGTCACCAAGCTGTAGATAAGGTCTCCAGAATTTATTCATTATATAACTGAAAGTTTGTATCCTTTGATCAGTCTCCCTCACAATCCCTGCTTCTAGTAACCACCCTTCTGCAATCTGTTACTACAAGTCTGACTTTTTACAAAAAAATCTTGATTGCTTCAGGAGAGGATTTGAATGGAATTCTGAAGAATGGGAAGGAATTATTTAGGTGAGATAAAAGCACAAGTCATTAACAGGTGCATAAAGAGAAGGAATGCAGTGACCATTCTGGAAAAAATAAAGAATCTAATTTGGTTGGAGAGAAGAAATTATCGACAAGAGTAATAAGAAAAGGAACTAGAAGGATAGATGGAAACCTAACTAACTAGAAATAGCCCTATGGAACATTGATGCTAAACTGGTGCAGATTTGGGAGAGAGGGACAGAGTAGAAGAAGAAAGGTAGATTTAGTATGCTTTAAATTTTTTTTAAAATAAGTGTGCTTAACTAGTAATCGAAGACAATTTAATTTACCTTGTTCTATGTGAATTGGAGCAATATATACGTTGTCATTAATATATTAGAAATATAGAAAAGATCCTATATCAAATGCTGCTATATCAGGCATCAAGAACAGAGAATTTACTTATGGTTACTTCAGGAAATGTATATGACATACATAAATTGTACCACAAAAGTTAAACATGGTTCAAAGAAATATATAGTATTTTCATGTCAATCTACAGAAATTCAATATCTATCATATTGTCTTGGGGAAAATAATGTATGTGCACATTTGAAACAATCACAATAGCTACCCAATTCAGTTAATATTGCATATAATTGTAGATTTACATGAACCAATATTCAAGGAATTGAATCCGAGCAATACCATTGGCTCAGCTAGTCATCTGGGATAAACAAGGAAATTTAACATGATTTTTATAAAAAATGAAATATTCAGTGCCCTCCGTAGCTTTCCAAAATTGGCAACCATAACATGGCAGGATGTTCTTTCTACATTTGGTGTACATGGGGTGATATGCCATCAGTCTCATTGACTTTAAGTTGACAAGCACTCACTTATAATATAGACCCTATAGATGCTCAAGACAATCAACTTTAAAAAAAAAAAAAAAAGATGATCATCTTGGAAGAGGAGAATAGAACAGTTAGCTATACTTTTAAAAGGCCATACCAATGAGTACTAGAAATCATAATTTCAATCATGGATGACATTTTAAATTTCTATTCTATTGATGGGAGGAAAACTTATAGAATAAGGATTCAAGAACAATTTTATGTAAATTTTTAATGTAAATTTTATGTAACAATTTTATGTAAATATCACAATATTCTAGATGCTAAGGAATACCCAACAGGACCAAAAGTTCATATTACTGATATACTTTTCATTGATTCAATTTTTAATAAATATAAATAAATGGCATCAGGATACAAAAAACTTAATGTATATAACTTACTGTCATATCCTTGTTTTCTGGGGGAGAAAACCTGAAAAACTGAAATCTCACTCAATTTCTGTAATACACAAAAATATCTTACAGAGGAATTTAATGATGGAGAGGTTTATTCTGGATTTTTTCCAAAAGATTTTCATTTTATTTTTTTTAATTGAAGTATAATTAACATACAAAGTTAGACTAGTTTCAGGTATATATCATATTGATTCAAAAATTCTATACATTACTCAATTCTCACTATAAGTGTAGCAACCATCTGCCAGTTTTTTGTTTGTTTAAATATTTTATTTATTCATTTGAGACAGATTCAGAGAGAGAGCATGAACAGGGAGAGAGGCAGATGGAGAGGGAAAAGCAGACTCCCCACTGAGCCAGGAGCCCAAAGACATGACCTGAGCCAAAGGTCGACACTTAACCATCTGAGCTACCCAGGTGATCCACTCTATGCCAGTTTTTTCAACAAGATATACTATGTTCACTAAGTGGTCATGTTTAGGATGAACTAGAATGGCACACAGAGAACAGAAAGTAGAAGGTACAGCTAGTGAAGTCTGACTGCCTTCCTGTGTCCCAAAGTTTGTGCAAAGGAAAGCTTGCTTGTGGCAAGCACTCAAATACAGCTCAGACTTGCCATCAGCAGGACATGTGCATCTCATCAGCCCACATACCTCATTCCCTTTAATAGGGCCTGGTTAGATATGGCTAAAGAGGCAGACGATGGAATGCTTTGGAACTCAGGCTCTGGGATCAGGCTATCTGGGTCGAAATCTGGGCTCTACTGATTACTACCACTGTGACTGTATAGGTTACTTAAGCTCCTTAAGCTTCTCTTTTCTGTAAGATGTTGATAAGAGTAGTACCTCCCTTAGAGGGTGAGTGAGAGGAGCTCTTGTAATAATGAACGTAAAGAGTTTAGCACGCGTCCAGGCAGTTGGTGAGCAAGTTGACTCTTCTTGGTAGTATTTTACTGACGCTGGCCAAGGAAAGTATGATATAAACAGTTTGACCTGATCACAGCAAGTTATTATATAATGTTACAGAAATTGGGACTATCTGGAGCTGCATTTGATAGTGTGTGTGTGCACACACATGCTCTCACATGTGTGCCCCCATCACATGTAGACGGACAATGGTCATGTAAGTCATATCCCATTACTCGGATCCTGCCCATTGCCCACCTACCTATGCCATGGCCAGTGAGAGCTTCACTTTCCCTCCTCTCAAAGAGGTTCCCAGTTGGGCTCTGCCTCCCCTTGGAAGAAGAGAAGGCAGAGAAGCAGCTGCCCCCACCAGTGTCTTTGGGTACAAAGACTGGCTGGAGAATGTAAAGCAGAGCAGAGCCAACACAGAGAAAGTTCTGGTCCTGGAAACTGAAAGGCAAAAACAGAAAATTTCGAGGGCATTCTTGAGTAGTTTTTAATCCAATCGAGAGAGATTAAAAAGGATAAAACTAAAGCCCTCCTGAAGAGAATGTGATTATCTTTCTACTCCACCTCACTTCCAGCCTTACACTTTATATTGACAAACTAAAGCATTTTTTTGCCGCTAGATAATTTGGCTGGATCAAGGGAAAAAAAGAAAAAAAAAAGGAGCTTGCCCACAGTGTTTGATCCAGTGAAGTTTCATGAGAAGGTAGATGAAATGTGAACTATTTGGATTCCTGGGGCAGCTGTTGCTTAGGTATTTACCTGCCTATTGTCCAAGAACCCACAGAGGATGCCTCCTACCAAGATCAAAGCATCAGTATTTATACTTTGAAATTGGGTTATTGTGGAAATCAGCTTTACTTGACAAAAGCTTCAGGAGGAAAATGAAGACTTCATTACACAAGTGTTTAGCTGGGGATATTTTCCTAATTTTAAACCCTTTTACCTTTGTTAAATCACTACTGGTGAATTTCCTCATTGACATTTATGTTGAGGATACCACAAAGGGAGGGTTTTTTTTTTTTTGAGTGTTTCCCACATTTTCATGATTCCCAGACTTTTTTTTTTTTGATTCCCAGACTTTTTAAAAAATTATTTATAATAGCAATAAGTAGTGTGACATATATTATTACGTATGATATTAGTCATTATTACTTCTGATTCTACTCTGTGCCAGTCACTATATATGCATTATTTCTAAAAAAATGTTTTTAAAGATTTTATTTTTATTTATTTATTCATGAGAGACACAGAGAGAGAGAGAGAGAGAGAGAGAGGCAGAGACACAGGCAGAGGGAGAAGCAGGCCCCATGCAGGGAGCCTGACGTGGGACTCGATTCCAGGTCTCCAGGATCACGCCCTGGGCTGAAGGCGGCACTAAACCGCTGAGCCACCGGGACTGCCCACATTACTTCTAAATTTTATAGCAATTCTGCAAATATGTTATTTTCTTCATTTTTACAGATAAGGAGTCTGAGGTTCTCAGAGTTTGAATGACTAGCCCAAGGTCACATAGTAATTGATGAAGTCGGATCTTTAACCCATATCCTTCTGAAAACAAAGTACATATTCTTTCCAAATATTTATATTACCTCTGGTGTCCAAGAAACATGCAGTCTTCCAAGATTTGCTCCCACAAAGATTATTAAGCACTTAATAGAGGCAAAGCTATGTGCCAGGTACCATACAAGCCATATATTGGGTCATGGGCATTTAAATGTCATTCTTTGAAATGAACCTACAGAACTTTAATCTCTGATTTTAATAATGACACCACCCAATATTCTCATTCCTGACTCCACAATTCCTAGCATCTAGAAATTCTTATTGGAACTCAAAGATGACATGAGATTTGAACAATTCCAAAATATTATTCCTATAATGTATTTTTCTTCCCAATTTTTGTAACAAATGTCAACATATTTCCAAGATGCCCTTGTTGACCTGTAACTGCTTAATCAGGATCACCTAAAAAATAAATCTACAGTAATTGCTGAGCATTTTTATAGCTATGGTTATCATTCAACTTCTGTAATAGTTCATATCTTTGACTTTAGCAAATTTGGCACAGTTTTGAAGCAGTTTTATGGTACTCGAAAAGTGGAAACTTGCTCCCAGAATATCATGTTTTAGGTCTTCTAACTTTTCATTTACTATATTTATATGACTGGCCTCCACATCCCATCTCCACCTCCCACATGGTTCCTATATCCTTTGCCAAATTTTAGGACTAAATGTACATTGTGTTTTTTTCTCTCAACAAGCTGCTATGGCTATCAGCAGTAGAAATAGAAGTCGAATAAGGAAATAACGATTAGAGCAAATGAAGAGTTCCAATAGTTACTCTTCAGAAAAGCTAAAGGAAGAATATAGAAGCATAAATCACATCTCTGGAGTTGCTTTCTCCAAATATTTATAAGTAAAATAATTTCATTCAAACACTGAATAGGAGTTTGAGGAAAGTTCAGTTTGTCTGATGAAATCCAAAGGAATAAAGCACCAAAAACTAATAATTGCCAGTACTTACTCTAGGCTGAGGGACAAAATATTCAGGCAGAACACATTTGGATCTTTATCACCAGCCTTTAGTTTGTCTGGAACCAGCATTTGTTCTGATTAGATGATGCCAATACGTATGGATTACTAAGTGTTTTGAATGGCACCCCTGGCTGGCATTCCTACAGCTATTTCATTTAATCCTTAGTACAAGCCATTGAAGTAAGCGTCACCATTCCAATATACAGAGGGAGAAACCACGAAATGAGGGAGAACATTCATATCCACACCAGTTTGAGGGTCTTTCCTATAGGGTCCACTCTTAATTCTTTTTTTTTTTTTTTTCCACTCTTAATTCTAATCAAGAACAGGGCTATCCCTTTTTTATCTTTGTACTCTCCTGTCTGGAAGAGTCCTGCCACAGATTTGGTGTTCAAAAAAAAAGTGGTTTGCCCAAATAAATTGAATGGATGGTTTTTCACCTTGATTGGAATGCAGAATATCTCACTTGCTGCCCAAATTCCACATGGGACCCAACTCAGGATTTAACAGTCACATCTTCCATTCCAGCTGACAGCTGTAAGAATTCGAGGGTTCCACCATGTTTATGCCAGCAATAAATGCAATTGCAGAAAATGTACTTACAATAATCCTTCTCCTCATTACACAGTAATTTCTTCTCTGGAAAGTTCCAGAACTCCACCTCTAGTGAATGTGATGCAAATGAATATTTAAGTATAAATATTTTCATGTATTTTTAATATTAAGAAGTGATTAAATACCCAACAATGGGAGAATAGCATTCTCAATCACAGCAGAGTCCTTTAACGAAAAGATCTGCAATCATTATGAATCATTTTCTGATTAATTTGTGACTCTGTATTAAATAAACTTTCTGTTGAAGTAGAACATACAGAACAGAAAGACACCAATTGTAAGAGTGCACCTTGAAGATTTAGAAAAATTACATCTGCAACCACCATCCAAGTCAAGAAATAAATGATTTACATTACTTAGAAACTACTTTATTCTCATCTAAACACTATCTTCTTTCACCTCAGAGATATCCACTTTTTCTTGACTTTACATTGGATATGGGGACACTCCTATTATTGCGTAAGTGAGAAAGGATGGAACAAATATAATGTGCAGTATTCTTCCAATTGTGTTGTTATTTGTGTATAGCTGAACATCCAGGGAAATACTAGGAGAAAATAACCAAAATGTTTATAGCGGTTATATCTTAGCAATCAGATTAGGGGTGATTTTTATTTTCTTCCTTCTTCACAGAAAACATATATTATCCTAATAAATAATTAGGGACAAATATTAGGGAAAATATATTATTGTCAATTGTAAACATTATTTTTCATATTTGTCAGGAGCTGGCATTAAATTTCCAAATAATTTCTAAAATATGGAAGAACTTAAAAGGTAGCCTAGGAAGTCAAACTATTACACATGATGATATTTAAAACAGTACATCGCCTATTAGAACATGGCCAATTATCATATGCTTTTGGTTACACCATGGACACCAATTACTGAGAACCCTAAGTATATACCAGAAACCACAAATGGTCTGGTTAACTCTCCTAGCCAGTGTGAATTCTGCTCTGCTGCCAGCATAAACCTTACAAGGTTCCCATTATGTTAGCTTTGTCACGTTCCAGAGAATTTCCTTCCCACCCTCATCGCTCTGTTTGGAAAAGAAAGAGCAAAGAATGATGCTGGCGATTATAAAGTCAGAGTAGCAGAAATTGTACCAACAAAGCAGCACAAAGTTCTGGAAACAGATCTAGAGTTCTCGGAATCTGCCAGGGTCCAGGGGTGCATTTTCTGCATCTTGCTTAAAATGACCAGGAAAGAGAATTGTATCTGTTACTTTTGTTTCTACAGAAGTCAGGTAATATACTGGTGTGGGGGTAGATATGTGGAGAAAGATTTAGTTTTCCAATAAGCCTAAATACACAATCAAGATTAGCTGGATTCTTTCTCATTCCACCCTTCCTCCTAATATTTCTTTCATCAATCGTGTATTTATTTTGAAAACAGATTAGAATTTACTATACAACAGGGATGTATGAGACCTAGAGGGAATGAAACAAGAACTAAATAGAAAACAAATGAAAAGGAATTCAACTAAAGGAATTCACAGTATGATTTATCTCGGAGAGAAGCTGAAAACCTTTCCTAATCAGAAAAACTTCCCTCTTAAGGAGTCAGTTTTCCCCCAAGGACCTGGAAAAAGGAACAAATATTTGAATTACTGATGATAAAAGCCTAGTCTTCCGTCCAAGCAGAGGACCTGACTCTGCTCTGCACTGTGGAGAATATTCTAGATTAGGTTGCTGAGAAATTGCAAACTGAGGGAAGGGAGTGGAAACTGTTAAGAGCCACTATGGCTCAAACTTCATAAATAGTAATGAAGTTTGTGAATTTTAGGCCCAAACTGTTCTTTATTGTCCAGGAAGATACTATTTTTCCTGGAAAGAAAAGCCCAGGACAGTGGAATGTCTAAAACTCTCTGCTGTAATAGCCAGACCATAGAATTTAGTGGCCAGCAGTGACCCAAAGAGGTAATTTTTCAAATCCTGACATTTATTTAATGCCTTTAGTATGGTTATGTAAAAGTATTTCACATACACGCTATTAATATTTAGGTGCCAGGTGGCTGCTATGCATAGTGGTTTGTTATTTATGAGTCTGTTTCTTCTGGTTCACAGGGAGATGAGTGACTGCCATTGACCTGAGAAGGATTCTTTTAACATCACCCATTAATTTCTTCAGAGAAAGAATAACATTACTTTAGAGCTTGGCGGTAGTGCAAAATATACTAATATACTCGTCCATGGGTCAAGAGAATTGCATTGCAGTTGTGCATTTGTAGCCAGTAAGGCCTGTAAGCTTTTGTGTTTGCTTAGTATCTCTGTGACTCAGTTTCTTCATCTGTCAAATGGAAATGTTAATAACTTTTTTCCTAAGACCATGCGTCATATACCTATCTGGCTGCTTTGAAAATAGAAAATGCTTGGAATTCGTTTTCTCCCTCCCATGAAGGATCTCAGTTCCTTTATCTGAAAAATCAGTGGGTTAAGTATGGAATGTCAAATAATTTTATTTCATGTTCAGATGAAATGAAGTGCCTTATTATTTCATACAGTATAGATCCCCTAGAGTGCATCTTGAAAAGAATTTGAAACTCAGTGTAGAAATATCACGAAGTGCTGGATAGATTATTCATGCCTGCCTTGGGTAAAGAAGGAAAAGTGGCTGCACATGTTCTGTTTCGCTGCCCTCCTGCATACAAAAGTCTCTAACTCTGAACTTGGCCTATGTGTTTATGAACTATCTTGGGCTGAATTAAGGGAACCTAAGTAGGACCTTTGTTACTAGATCTTTAAAGTGTTCCTAATAAAATTTGAACACAGCCTGGCAATTTCCCGATTCAGCTTAGGGACTTTTATTCACAGACATTGCACAGAAGCTTGTCTTGCCAACTTTTGGCCAGTGAAGCTCTAATTCAAAAGCTGGTATTTGAATATTTGCCAGTAAAAACAACTCGATGGAGTTTTATTACCTTATATATTCCCAAAGGAGTCATGATAAGATCTCTGCTTATCTTATTTCTTTAAACCATTCCACTCACCTTACTTCACTCTTCTGAATTTCATGGCAGGAAGACAGGGAACACTATGGTTGGAAGAAATGAGATGTAATCAACAATATGATTGTTAAGAAATATACCTAAGAAAGTAATTTCAGAAATTAAATGTATAATTAAGATACATTAAATATATTTATCAAGACCAATTTTCAAAATATTAAGTTCTATTTTCAGATTTTTTTCACTTTTATGTAAAAACCAACAAATATTTTGAGGACATCATTTCTAATTGCCCCCAAATCTCACAAACTTAACAAAACAGTTATGATTGGATTTATTTCATTCTAACTTTCGTGTATATGCATATATACAGGTGCTTTTAATGGTTGTAAATATAATACACATATAATTTTACATTCTAATCATTCATACAGAATTATATTACAAATATTTTCCCCTATTGTCCATTTTCATTATAAACAGAAGAGGCCATGTTAATTGCAGCATAGTATGTCATTGATGTTTGGACCATTATTGATTAGTCATTTATTGCTAATAGGATTTTTGTATTGTCAAAGCTATATTAGATTTACTTAGATTTGCTCTACACATTTCATTTTTTCTTCTCCCCCTTTCCTCCCCAATTACACACATTTCAACACGGAAGTCTACACAGATTGACAACCTTTTCTTACTGTTCTACTGGAGAAAAATATTTTGTATTAAAAAAAAAAAAAGGTCCACAGTCCACCGTTCATTTTTTTTTTAAAAAAAGGAGTGAGAATATCTATTAGCTGAATATTTTAAATAGGCTACATTTTAAAATAAATGTAGCTTTTATTGCTTCCAAATATGGAAGTTGAATAATACAATGAATATAATGATGTTCTTTAAAACATTGCACATAAAATAATGACACGGTGATATCTGAAATATTCATCATTATCTTATTTTTGTCAAAAACAGAACAGCCAACACATCTTCGTACCTCTATGGAAATGAACCTCCACTCAGCATGCATGGAAAATTAGTGAAATGAGGTCACCAGGGCTCTGTTAATGTAAGTGTACAAAGAACCTGTTAGGTAAAAAAAATAAATAAATAAGACAGAATATTGTTGAGAAGTATAATAGCCTGGTTTCTAAGTGAGATAGCATGGGTGATTTTTCTCTGTGATCATGGCAAAGTCATTTAACTTCTCTGTTTCTAAGTTTCTGCATCACATGGTTGATGTAAAGATTCAACTGCTCTTTCAACAGTGGCTAATATATAATCAATCGCTCAAGAGATTTTAGCTGTTATTATTCAAAGACAATGAACCAGTATTGGAGGAAAGTAAGATTCTAAGGCCTGATGCCTTTCATTCTGTTATCCCCCAGCTCACCTCCTAGGAATTCATGACAGACTCCAAGGAATGGGAATAAACAAAAAAATGAAAACCAAAATAATCATTTCCTAAAAAGTTTTAGCTCATGAGAAGAAAAACGAACAAAGACAAAGGGTCTTGCATGGCAGGTGATGACACTAGTGTCCTCAAAATTAGTCAACAAGTTCATCTTGGATGTTATCATTGTTTAAAATCAACCATGACCCCTTGAGTTGACAGCTAATAACCTAAATGCCTCTTTGTCAGTGACAGCAAAGGAGACATGATCCCAACAAAGCTGGATAGAAGGAAACATAAGATAAAGTGCAAAGAAATATTCCCCAAAATTCTAAAGATATTTAGAGGGACTATTTAAGGGGATAGGGCTGTGGGGTAGGACTAGAGAGAAATCATATTTTGTGGTCCTTATTTTATTGACAGGAGATTATGATTTCCAGATTTCAGGTGGTGTGAACAGTGATTTGCTATAAAACTTGAGAAATTGATTCATTCAACAAATATTTATTGAACAGTGGCAATATGCCAGGCATTGTTCACCATACCAATAAAGGTCAGATAGATTATATTGTGGTAACAAAGAAACCCCAAATCTCACGGATACAACAACATATATCATCCCTCATTTATTCTCTGGCTCTCTCTCTATGGTCAATGTTGGCTCTCCTCCATCATCAATGTCATTTAGGAGACGCAGACAATTGAGGATCCTCTGTGTTGTACAATGACTGTCTCATGATAGAAAGAAATGCTGAAGCATGCGCTGAATCATAACCCTTCTGTGCTGAAGTACCTGTCAGTTCCTCCCATGACCATTCCTGAATTCAACAGACTGGAGATCCATACATAATCTCTTATAGAGTGAGACACCAGGGGGAATAAATAGGAATATTGAGCAAACAGCAATGCAATCTAGTTTGCATTGTTATCTGTCTTCTAGTGGTCTTATAGTTTACTATCATTTCATTTGGTCATATTAGTCTTAAATATGATACTAAATGGAGTGAATATTCAGACATCAGTGAAAGTACAAATGTGATAATACAAAGTCAGTATGCTTTAAAGGTTTAGTTGCCTCAGGCTATTTGGAATTGAGGATAGGATGAGTTCAGGGCGCTTGGATTCAGAAACAACTCCAGATTCTTTCATCATTCCCCAAAGGAAAAGCAGTAATAAGTAGGATACCAGACATTTATGCAATCTCTCTGAGATCATAAAGACTAACAAAGGGAATGCTTTCAAATGCAAAAATACTTTACAATTTCTTTGCAATAGACATTATTCAGTAAATACACACAACAGTATTCATGGCCTGGAGACATACCACCTTGGATTGTGATCCTGGCAGGTATCATAGATTCTACAAGGTTGGACAGGTTAAAATTTTACAGGAAAGGCCTTTTTGGAACACACAAGGATTATAAAAAGTATAGCGTTATTTCAGATGTGATTTTATTCTGTGGTGGGTTTTTTTGTTTGTTTGTTTTTGGATCAGTGACCCTTCCTAACTACACATAGAATACTTTTTATTCAATTGCTTTGGTCAACTTATTTTCAGCCATCCTGGTTTATATAACTGAATTTACCTTGCCCTTTACTGCATTTAGGTAGATGGAATGGTCTTTAGACTTCTGAAACTATTTGTAGACCTTTGCCTTCACATGTTTGAAATAAATGTGAGGCATTAATTTTAGTCAGACAACACTGAGCCCTATTCACTTGGGAAAATGCATCTCAATGTGTAATTTATCATCTAGGACCTGTCCACTAGTTCGTTACTCCCTGGGAGTAAATTAGGCACTTTGAAAGGTGCATTAAACTCTTCCTGGCTACTAGGTACCATTTAAGGCTGTGAAGCAATAATTTACCTAATGGTACCTTGGTGACCTCAAAAAGTTTATGTTGTTTCGAAAGTTTCTAATTTTCTTCCATGAAATAATTTATGCACTAGGAGGTTGAGTATGCTTATAAATATGTTTCCAGGGAGGCAACAGCTATTGACTAGAATAAATAAGATAACATTGTCATGCTGATGCAGAAATGAAATGTTTCATGAGTGTGTTATCTATACTACCCATGGAATAGATGTACAGCTCTCAAAACAATTTATTTCTTTGGATTTCATTTTTTTCCATGTACAAGACTGCCTTGCATTTTATTGTAATTAGTAATGCTTCATTGCTATAAGGATTTCCAGATCCACATCACTGCATTTTTCCATAGTACAAAACACATTTATCCAAAGTTAGAATAATATGCTAAATATACTGAAACTTCTGACAGCAACTTACATTCTGCTTCTTCCTTCCATTCACAGCAGAGCTTCATCCATATTAAATGAATTGGTTGTTAAGTTTTGATACCTCCTACTTCAGTCAGTCTCTTATTTATTAAAATGCATCAAATTAAGCTTGATCCACCAAGTCAAGTAAAAGTGATGTGCTTTGGATTTTGCCTCCATTTGGGGGGTAGAATTACTCATATGAAGAAATACAGCATTTATCAATTCTAGGATGCAAAGATTTTCACATTTTAATATTTCTAAAATTTGGATATGTCTTATAATTGATTGTGTGTCTAAATGAATTTGGTAAGGTTTTTGTCTCTCTTACTCTCATAAAATGATGTACGTCTTATACTCAATGGCATGTTAGATTTTTGAAATTTTAGTAAAGGACAATTTACTTAGAAAATCTGAAGATAAAGACTCAAGTGAAAAGAATTCTAAAAACAGAAAAATATTGTCATTTAGGATGGCAGAAGCTGATAGTGTTTTCATATCCATTTCAGTCACTCTGAGGATGAGTTTACCACCACTACCCAGGTTTTAAATATTTGAATGGGGCAGACACTGACCATTTTATGGAAGTAAAATCTATGTGAAATTTTATATGCCATAATATATATGCCCTAATAGAGAATTAGAAATGTTTAAACAATAATTAAAGTTTATTCTTATTACTCTCCAATGACTGGAGAGTGAAATGGTGACTCACCAATGAACCCCAGCTTTTGGGAGAAACACTGACCCAAAAAAACTAAATGTTTACAACTAAAATATTTTCTTTTATCAGAACAAGACCTGAAAGGGAATGTCTCTTTCAGAATAAGTCCACTCAAATAGTTTCAATTGCATCTACGATGGATCTCTTTGGATGGAATGCTAAGTTCATAAGTCAATGGCAATAGGGAGGAGAAATAGTTAAAAAAAAAAAAAGAAAGGAAGAGTGCAAATTTTACAACTTATTAAGATATAGAATTCCTGAATCTATATCCTTGATGTTATCCTAAATGCTAAGAAGATATATGCTTAAATGTTCTACACATTTTCATTAACAAATACTAATAAATGGACAAATGTGCTTTATTCTCACAGTAAAATGTGATGCTCATTAGAATTTCCTTACTGTATTATCCTAAAGCACCAGTATATGACTAGGAATCCCACTTCTAATTTACAAAATGTCAAAATTCCAAAATGTGATTTCATGAATATGCAACACCAAGCTCCCTGGACGAAGAGGCCCTTTTCAGGAGGGATTTGATTCAAATGTAAACAAGTAACTAAGACATAATTAGATTTTAAATTAGAATATATATAGTTGAATACTTTTTGAATTCATGCTTGAAGTCCACCAAATCAACAATTATACAACAAGAATTTATCTGTAACCTACATATCTCCATAGGGTAAACTCAATTTTTTTTCTGTGAAGGGAGGAGTTAAGATAGGAAAAAATGGTGGAAGGTTCCGGGGACTTCTCCACTATTTTAGACAACATAAAAACACAATTTAAGGGATCCCTGGGTGGCTCAGCAGTTTGGCGCCTGCCTTTTGCCCAGGGCGTGATCCTGGAGACCCAGGATGGAGTCCCGTGTGAGGCTCCCTGCATGGAGCCTGCTTCTCCCTCTGCCTGTGTCTCTGCCTCTTTCTCTCTCTTTCTGTCTCTCATGAATAAATAAATTAAATATTAAACACACACACACACACACACACACAATTTAACCGTGATGTTGAGACTATTGGATGTTTAACTTATATTCAAAACTTTAATAATATTTATACACCTACAAATTGTGTAATTTCCTGAAATTACCTGAATACCTTTTTTATAATCTTTAAAATTATAGAAATAATTAGCATGATTTAGAAAGTTTCAATTTAATTGAAAATTAGAGAAAGAACTATAACCATATTTTTCTTTAGGATTCACTTTTTTTGACTATTTTGATCTATTTTTACCGTATGAGTTTTGCCAGGGTGTGGTGGCACTCAGCAAAGGCTATTCAGTTTGAAAAACATGACATCTGAACTCTTATTTGCTACTCATTATGTTAGTTCTTTGAACCTCAATTTCCACATCTATAAAATGTTTATTTTTATAGTTATTGATAAGATTATATGAGCTCATGTATGTAAAGCATGAGACACACAAAGTATATTAAATCACTGGCTACTTAAAACAAGTCCATAGTAACTGAAGAGTAGTGGTAGCTTACCTTATAATAGTTCTTTGGACTAGAATCTACTTGATGCTTTACCCCTAATTTCTTTACAAGTTGCATAAATATTTAGTAATTTAGCTCAATATGTATCTATCAAATTCTGGGTAGGTCTAGAGAGGATGGAAATGATAAAGTGTCCCCCATCAAAGTGCTCAGAGAGCAGGTTGTTATGCCACAAAACATTCACAAAAGAAGAACCCTATACCCCGATTTTACAGTCTTAGCAAGCAGTGTGGGACTTCTTGTGGCAAAACTGTGATACAGATTAATGATGGCAGGTATCATCAGTAAACCACTGATAAGACAACCATCCACAAAGATGAATTTGAAGATACTGCCTAAAACACAGAAATAGCACCCATAGAAATATAGGGAAAAAAATGTACAAAGGCATATTAACAACCATATAGTGTTTAGGATAGCTTAGAGACAAGAGACTCAGCTAATATATCTAGTAAAAATAGAATGGAACGAGAGTCTTGGTCACCTTGCTAGTTTGATAGATTAAAAGACAAATAAGCTAAAATTCCATGTTCTCTTTACTGTAGCAGAGGGCTAACCAGAGGCCTATTTTAGCTTAGTTCACGTATTAGGGTCAATGGTCTTTTAGGATGAGAAACTATTATTTCTTGCTTACAGTCCTAGGTCCATGAGGCATGGGATGATTTATTTCACTGATGAAGAAATGTTGCATGGCCTTGAGGGAGACATAAAATGACCCAAGAATTTGTGGGTCATAAGGGAGACTCTGATCATAGTCTTTTAGTGGCCCTGCACTTCCCCCTCATTCTTTATCTTCTCTGTCCTCCAAAATCACTAGGTCTTCCTCTCATCTCATACAGGACAGATGATCTTCCACATTTGGTTCCTTTGAATTATTGCTTCTAACCCAAACAGGCACATCAATAACTTCCAAAAAGGGGAGGGGGGGGAGTTTTCCTTCATGTAAGAGAAATTCTTGTGCAAACTCTTAAAAGAATACTGTTCTCTATTTCAACAAACCAGGAGCTTAAGGGAGTAGCATATGAAGAATGAGTGAAATTCAGCTGTAAGTCAGGCATCCATCAACAGTCAATGTGAATCAAGGTAATGATCAGAATATTGTTTAGTAGCATCCTTGAGGACAATGCATAGAATACTCAATTATGCAGCCTTTCCAAAGATCTTATCTTTTGTTGCCAAAGATTCTCTCTCTCACATATACACACTCAAATACACACACATTAAAAAATATTTTTAATGAAGTATTACTTCTTTATTACAAAGTAAAAAAGAATTTCACCAGGATTCTAAGAAGAGTTTAGGAAGATAGGAAGGCTAGTTTTTATCCCCTTTAAGAGTGGTTGATATGAAGATTTCCCTCTCCCCCCACTTTTGGAAAAAGCATATGTAATGGAGGAGATGGTGATAAAGGGGAGAATACAGTAGTAAAGAGGCAATAGGGATGAGAGATGTGCAGAGGGTTAGTACCTAATATGTGAGAGAAATTTGAAAAGGGAAGAATTCCTAATATTGATGTGTGCTGTCTAAAATCCCTTAAAGGAATCTTCAAAATCTAAGTTTTCTTCAAGAATCAATAGACATTGCTATTTCTTTATACATTACACCGTATACAGATGGGACTATATGAAGCCTCAGGTGTTATATGTGATATAAATTTGTATATAAGGAAAAATATATTTATATTGTTTTACTAAAGATTTTATTTATTTATTCAGGAGAGACATGAAGAGAGAGACAGAGACATAGGCAGAGGGAGAAGAAGCTCCCTGCTAGAAGCCCCATGTTGGACTCGATTCCAGGATCCCGGGATCACCACCTGAGCCAAAGGCAGAAGCTCAACCACTGTGCTACTCAGGCACCCTAAAATATATTTATATTGCAAGGGAAAGCTCTTATTTATCTTCACATTCTCCACAACACCAAGCATGATATTTTGCATATGGTAGGCATGCAATAAATATTCTCTAAAGCCATACAAAGAAGTATGGTTCTGAAATTAGTACTTAACTAAGGTAGAAGCATTGTGATATGTTGGCAAAGTTATGGGCCTGGTGGCATGAGAACATCAGCTATAAACTCAATGGCTTGGAGCCTTTATCAAGTTCTTTCTCTTCCCTGGAATCAGGGTCCTCCTCCAGACTGTAACGGATCGACTAGGTCATGTCTCCCAGTGTTTCTAGGTAGTTCTATTCAGTATGGATGGATTAAGCATTAGATTTCATCAGATCTCCAAAAAAAAAAAAAAAGATTTCATCAGATCTCCTGTGGAGTTCATTAAGATTATATTTGGTTTCCTATTATTCATTGTTATAGAAGATAATCAGCGGGATCCCTGGGTGGCTCAGCAGTTTAATGCCTGCCTTTGGCCCAATGCATGATCCTAGAGACCCGGGATCGAGTCCTACCTCAGGCTCCGGGCATGGAGCCTGCTTCTGCCTCTGCCTGTGTCTCTCCCCGCCACCCCACCCCCTGCCCTCTCTCTGTGTCTATCATGAGTAAATAAATAAAATCTTTAAAAAAAAAAAAATCAGCTGAGAAAATATTCTCAAAGAAGGGTGTTGGAAAGCGCTATTGTGCCGCTATTATCTAAATTATTTGAGATGATCCTCTCAACAGTTAGATGAATTTTTGATCAATACAGTATATTAATAGTATCAAACTGATTTATATAAATGTCCCATTGGGAAAGCCTCAGAAAGACGGTACCAGTATCCATTATCTTGAAAAGGACAAAAAAATCATACCTGTAAGACAAAGGCCTCCTTCCCACCTTGTAGAGATGACATAGCCCAGAAACAGAACACAGAGTACTTATTGTGTGTTTCCAGGCACTGTGCTAGTCATTTAACAAATATTTTCTCTTTTGCTTACAGTAACCTTACTAAGTAGGCCTCCTTGTTTTAGCTGAAAAGTTATCTCTCCTACACAATGCTGCTTGAAATCAGTATAACAATCACAAATCAGTTGGGATTAGGGGTTAAGGATGGGTCCTGCTCTTTAGATGTTAACCCTTATAGTTACAGGAAAGATACTTTGCAAATTTGTATTTATGAGTTTATATTTGTAAATATATTAGCTATCAGCAAGATTTTTAAAAAGGAGTTTAAGAGGAGAGACTTTAGAATTCTTCAAATGGATTTTACTTGTGCTAATAAATTTTATTAGAAATGTCCTTTGTCCTATTTTCAACTGGTTCTATTGGAATTGACTCTTCCTTACAAGTAGGTGAACTAGAGATTTATTGTCCTTAGAATATGTGGAAATTAGAAAATGGACTAATGGAATCCATTAATATCCTCCTAACAATTAGATGAATTGTAGATCAATACAGTATATTAATAGAGTCAAACTGATTTATATAAATATCCCATTGGGAAAGCCTCAGAAAGATAGTACTAGTCTTAATTAGCTTTAAAAGGAACAAAAAATTATACATACAAGACAAAGGCCTCCTTCCCACCTTGTATTTTAACAATTTTGAAATAAAAATAAGATAAAATTTAGTCCATATTGGTTAATGATAACATATCACTCACTCCAGATGGAAAACTGAACATCTGATGGTAACAAATTGAACAACATTCTTGAAATAAATTCTTTGTCATGCATTCCACAGTCAAAAGTTTGTATTGTTTTTAAAAAAGATTTTAGATAATAATTGTTATTTTAGTTTAGATGTAACTTTCATTTTCAAGATGCAAGTAACTGAAAAAGGGGACTGATTAGATGTGATTGATATAACAGTTGCCCTCCCGTGTACACGTTCTCCATAAACCTCAAACTCTAACCTCAAAGATTAAAAAAAAAGAAGAAGAATTCCAAAGGAAAATTACTGCAAAAGTACTTTGTGTTAAACTGGCATTGGACATAAAAATAAAGTAATGTCTGTAAAGCTTAAGGGACTAATTAAGATTTTCATGTGGTCTTATTCCTAGGAAAATATTAGGAAGCATGATTTAAGAAGCCTGTGTTTCACAAATTAAAAGAAAAACAATTGAAGGACTCAGTCTATTAAAATGTTCCAGGATCAAAATTTAATGAAAATCTTTAATTAATTTATATTAGGATCACATTTTATCATTATTGGTGAGAATCATTAGGAAAACAGAAAAATGATAGGAATTGCCCACATTCCCATTAAAAAAAAGAAGAAAGAAAGAAAGAAAGAAAGAAAGAAAGAAAGAAAGAAAGAAAGAAAGAAAGAAAGAAAGGTCAAAAGGTAGACCATAGCAGTTCAGCAAGAGAAAGAAAACAAACTATAAATTATCTTCTGCAGAAGGACAGCATGTTCAGTCAGATGCTACAGGTTTTATTTTATTGCTCATAGCACTCCAGCATCCTTGCTTATGAGTTTAGATTTAATGGATGCATAGCTGGGCTCTGGGTGTACGCAGTTCTGAATGAGAAGTTGGGACATACACATCCATGTCTCCCTAAAGGAGATGGGTACAGCTGTAGTAGCTGTACAATTTGGAGCAGGATGCAGAATAAAGAAGTCAGCTTTAATTTTGGAGGAAAGGTGGGGAAAAGCCCAAACATCCTTTTCCATTTACACTGACAGCATACAGAAATGAAAAGCAAGAAGGAAACATAAGATAAGTTGAAAGCTGTTTCTTATTATTCTGACTCAAGAGGGAAAAAAATAATGTATATTGGGCTGACATGAGGTATTGATTGTCATATCACTGATTACAAATTTAATTTCCATTAACATAGATGTCAGAAGTGCTTCCATTGACATTCAATAACCATCCACTATTACTTAAATGCTCCTTAAGTTTCTATGCTGCTTCCAAAGACAAGGTTTACATAATTTAATTTTTAGTGCATATTTGAAAGCATCAGATTAAAGATAGCTGACTTGTGTTGGTCAATAAAGAAAATAACTATTTTTTCTTGCCTCATTGGGTATACCGTTTTAAGACCATTCCTATTAACACGGCTGGACACTCAGTGAGTGCTCTGATCCTTAGCTAAAGATAGAGAGGATTGGCAGCACACATCCAGGGGTACAAACACAAGGTCTCTTCAGAATGACCCAGGAAGGGAGCTGTAGTTCATCAAGCTGACATCTGAAGGTTTCTCCACAGAAGTGTATTCATTTCTACAAGTGTCTCACAGGGAACATGAAGTAAACACCAGAAGTTAGTTGATCATTGCCAACTAAATGTTCTATGATGAATTTCCACATTCTTAAATTTTTAACAATCCTGAGAGATGAAATGCAAAGAAAGGAAAAGTTTGAGATGGAGCAAGGAGTGTTCAGCAGGAATAATATTAACTTCAGGAAGTTTACATCGCTCCCTCCCCAGGTTCACTCAGGAAGGATTTTCCTACCACCCCAGTTCTAGAACAGATGGCGTTCTTGTGAGAAAGAAATGGAGGACTCCAACCTTAGGTTCTGAATACATTATGTCAGCTTCCTGATGCAAGTGTCTAAATCACACCTCCTAAAGGGAATGATTAAAATAATACCAAACATGTATAACAAGTAGAATGAAAAGGCACCATGTCAAGTGTTTTGCATGGATTATCGCTCTTACTCATTGCAAGAGCCCTCAGAAGCAGGTACAAAGATTGCCCGTATATTATTACAGGAAGGCTAAATATTCCCCAGGAACACAGTCATTCAATGGTGGAGCAGAATTTGCTCAGCGTTGTACTCGACTCTGGGCTCCAGCACTAAGTAATGTCACATTACTTTCTGGGGCTGTGTGCTATGAATATGGTAGGCGCAATTTCACTTTGAATTAATATAAATTAAATAAACTGAAAACCCATTCCTCAATCACAATAGCCACATTTCAAGTACTTAATAGCTACTGTGTTTCATAGTGCAAATAGAACATTACCATCATTGCAGAAAGTTCTATTGGACAGCACTGTCTTAAGACGCCGCTTTCCCCTTGATGACTTTCATTTCTCTTCCATTCCCCATGATATTCTAACCCAGAATTGAGTCCACAGAGACTATGTGGGCTGTGATAAATCTTTTCTTCCCACTTCCCCAGGAAAGGGCTACCATCTTTTCATCTGGAGAAAATTGTTTCTATCCCACTATCCCACTTCTCAAAACAAAGCTGTTTTAATAATAAAAAATGATTAGGAATGAAAGTTTAAAATTATTATCAACTAGAAATGTGAAGGGTACTCTGTGGGAGTCAATGTGGACTTTTCACCAAACCATCTGTATGATCTTTGACAGCTGAGAAAGAAAAGCAAGTAAGATTATTATGAAGCATATTTTACGGTGTTGATGTTATTTTGGCATCACATAAAGTACTGATGAAATTTCACCAGGGAATGCTGCTATGCACTGTTGTGCATAGAATGCTATAGGAGGACATTCTAAGTCTGAGAACACACATCAGAGAATAATCAAAATGATTCAGTGCTAAATCATGACAAAGATTAGCCGGTCTTGGCCTGAGTCCTACAGACAAAAAGAAGATGTAAAGGAATATCATGGAGGTAAATGAGATCCAGAAGGGAGCAGAGCAGGTTATTGCCAATAATCTTCCAATAATGGCAACCCAATTTAATGTTAGTAGTGCAAGTTGCTGGTCATTAGACCAAGAAGTAAAATGTTAGGCAGAATACCCCAAACCAAAATTCAAATGTGATAAAGAAATCAATTCAGGCAGAACTTCAACTGTGCTTTTTGAAGGTAGAAAAAGAAAGCTTCCAAAAAGATCAAAAGAAGCTCAAATAATGATATTGGCTGATCTAGGAAAATATGTGAAAAATGAAGTAAAGTGTCGGTATTGTTGGCTAACTTGCAGTCTGGCTATTTGTGGTTTTCATTCCTAAAGTGAAGGTGTACTATCTTACAAAATAATATACTTCTTTAATTTTTTTACAATATCTTTAGACACTAGCACCACTCTATTTTGTATATAAGAAAAAAAAAACTTAGAATCTTAATATTTCCTTATTCAAAGAAGCTTTAGGAAGTTCTGTAGTTCATTCCCTAAATTACATAGAAATGATCAATAATTCAACCAAGGTCACTCAGTTTGTTGGCTACAGAATAGGGACAGAAACCACAGCTCCAGATGAATAATTACAACCCAAAGTGCAGCCAGCAGCAGGGACTCTACTGTATGTGTAAAAGGACCCAAGAAGTTTGGAGGGGATGATTTCAAGAGTCCTTCTGGCTCTAATATTTTGAGGAATTTTTCAATCAAAAATAGCCCTTAAATTTTTGAGAATAAAAAATTTCAAAACAGAAAAGAAAAAAATGTATAAAGTCACCATCATCCAAGGAACACTCTCGTAAGTCCATCGTAGATCTGTGCAGTAGAAGGCATAGATATTACACACCGGAAATGCTCTGTGTAGAACATACAGCAACCATCTCTTTAAGCATAGCATCCATGCCTCTTTCCTCTTCATATCCTTAGGCCTGGAACGATGCCTGGAGCATAAGAAATGTTTACTGAATTGAATTCTCAGTTTTAGAAATGAGGAGATACAGGCACAATCTGGCTAGGAGGCCTTTCTGTCAGTTTCATCCATGGACTTTCAACAGGGCGATATTGCCCCCAAAGGGGTCAAAATTTGTTCTTGAAAGGTGAAAAAAGTCTTACTACATAAAAAACACAGACATATGCGAGTGTATAAAGAGTTATAGGGTATAGTGGGAGTATTAAGATTTCATGAAGAAAGGACAATTAGGGAAAAAAAAAACTCAAAAGGCAGATTCTGTGGCAACAAAAATGAGAATAAGTAAAGAGGTTGAGAAACATAATTTCTAATAGAAATTCTGGAAAGGGAAGAAAATAAATGTCATAAAATCAGAGGAAAGATAGCACATTTTTAGACTGATCCCATTTGGGCCTCAAAAAACTTTAAAATGCTTCACATTCTGTTTACCGGCTCCTAGATGTTATAAAAATAATTTCTCAAGCTCCCCTTTTCCCCCTGAGTAGGAAGTTCCAATAATAGATAGTCTGATTTCATGGATGGTTATTAAAATGGTCTTATTTTGTTCTTATGATTCAGTCATTCATTTTAGAGCTTCATTTTCATATCTGTTCAAAGACATCTTCTTCCAAGCATGCATTGTCAGTTCCTTGGCAAACTCTCTCACTTCCTCCAGAGCAACCCCATTCTCCCTGTGATCTTCCAGCAACACTGACCTTCTATTTTCATCTGACTTATGAGCTCCTCTCTCTTTTCAGGGTATGAGGCTCCCCTATGGAAGCCCACTTCCACCCTCCTTGGAAGGCTCAGTGTTTCTCTCCAATGCTGTTACCCCTACATTAGAAAGCAAGTGCAGGTAAGCAAGCTGGTGGCTAGCCAGGTGACCAGTAGGGTCTAATGTCACAGTTTCCTCAAATCTCTAGGCTCCTCTCATTTGGTATCACCGTGGAGAAGCCCTCCAGTCCTCTCTTGAGCAAGGAAGTAAGATGGGGGAGTACCTTTTGCTCACCAACATTGTTCTTCCATAAAACAGAATTGCCTCTTCTCTGTCCCCTCTCTCCTCTCTCCTCCCCCTGCTCCATTCTGAAGTGGGGTGGCCTTCTCCCAACTGCCCCAGTGAGAGATGGCAGGCCTCCACAAACGATCCTTCTCTTGTCATCCAACGTGAACTTTTCATTCTCGGTGCTTTCTTTATTCTGAACTGTGAGCTTTATTTGCTAAATCAAGCGCTGGACTCTTGAGGTCGTACTGTTAAACCAGCTGCCCTTGAGCTTGGGGGTTATACCAAGCATTTGGTACAACCAATGTTAAGGCAAGTAGAATTTTCCTCTTTCTCCAGGTGAAGAATGTGTGTCTTTGAAGTCAAACTTCTCTTAGGCATGTACCAAATAAGTTGTCTAGCTACTAACAGAATCCAGACAAGTAGGATTCTCAGTTCCAAGCTTTTAACCAATAAATTTTTAGAAAGTGAAGGTGAATTAAATTAACTTGATTGGAAGCCTGCTTAATAGATATCTTTTGAGACACCTAGCACGTGGCCCGCCAAAAAAAAAAAAGATACTTAACATTGGGACTTAGGAAAACATTAATAATTTATTTCAGCCATTTTGCTTTTTTTTTTTTTTTTACCTGAATACATTAGATCTTATTTTGTCAACCTGATCCAAGATAAGTGGTCCATATGGAAGGTTCAATAATGAAAAATAACATGGCAGTGCCCAGGTATTTGGGATGAAAACACTTCATCTATTGTTGTTTTTTTTTCCCCATAATTGTTATGTGAAGAAGCAAAAAGAAGGTAAGAGACTGCCTAAATAATAGGAATAATTCCAAAATAGCCTAGCTAACATTTTGGGCCACCATAACTGAATCAGAGCACTGCATCATTTCTGGTTGATAGATGAAAAATCTGTTGTAAGGCTGGCCAAGAATTCTGGACTTTGTGCCATGTCTGATTCATCTGTGTCACCAGGGCCTGAATCACAGCTGTGTGACCTCAGCCAATTGATGAAAAACAGAAGAGAGGAACGAGGAAAAGATTTGGCGCAGATTTGTCTTAGAAGGTTGGTATGCTTTATTTCTTACCTACAAATCCTTGTAATCCCATCTGTATGTTTATAGTTTCTAAAATTCATTATTAATCTCACAGATGTTTATATGGCAAACATTGTAGATATTCTTGTCCATTCCCTACAAAATATCAGTTTCTTGGGATATAACTTTAGTTTTCTACTGCCCCTAGCTCATCTACAAGCAGGCTTCAGTTGACCCTAGGGATAATTCACTGATCTTCTTCTTGGGGCTATGGGTGAGTCTCAGTAGCTACCTGACCAGGTCACTAAAAACACATACCTATCTTTCTGTCGTACCTCTTAACAATAGCATTGGATGTCCTCTGTCCACAGGCTTCTCCTTACTTGTATAGAGATTTCAAAGCATCCCCAGACTCTCTCAGGTGCCTTTCATTAAAATCCACATGGGAGTAATCTAGTGTGTTGGGGTTTTAGTTATCAGGAAAACTGCCTTCTCTGAGAAAGGCATTCTGGAACCAGCATTCCTTCCTCCTGAGTGAGCCGAGATAGTGCGAAAGTCAGAGGTCAAGGTCTATGTGTCTAGCATAGGGGGCCTCAAAAGAGCACTGAGGTCCCTTTAAATTCTAAGGCAGCAGACAGCAGAGATGCTGGGAATGCCAAGTTCTTAAACATGCCCAGTGAATTACACCAAATTCAAATTCCTGTTGGCAAAGTGCTACAGCTAGCCTATGCAGAGACTTTAGAGACATTCCTTAGCAAACCCTTCTAATTTGGAAAGCTATGAAGTTAAATTACTGTCTGGGAAGAAGCACTAGTTCAGTGAAAATAAAATCTTTGAAGGAGAGTAGGGTAAGGAAGGAGGGAAGGATACAAAGGACTTTGCTCTTTCCCATGCACAAAGCATCCATGCAGTATGCCTGGCAGTTCAAGCAATTGTTTGAAATAATTAAATAAGGAGGCCTAGCCATCAAATAGGTAGAAAACAGTAATGGCACAGAAGCTTCAACCTTGAGTTTCAGAACCTCTTTAATTCATCTCAGTTGTCTCATTCAGGAAATAGAACTACAATTGGCCACTAAGACTTTAGAGACTGTAGTGCCCACTGCCTGTCTTTGGCACCAGAGCTTGAGCAGACAGGGTCTCCTCCCTATCCTCAGTCCTACAGAGGAGATTCCTACCTCCCATCATCCATAGTTACTGGAGGCATAGGGCATCCATAGGCACCCTACACCATGCTTGAGCCCCACCAGCAAAAAATTCTTTTAGAGCCACCATTATAACCAGCCACTTGTATTACATACAAATCTAAGGCATAATAATGCAAGAAGAATTGATCAATTGAATTCTTCAGAAAACTTTTCCTTATTCCACGAATGCTCTTTGAAGGTCTCCTACATATGTGCAGTACTGTCCTAGGACTTTGAGAGGCATTAGTGAACAAAACAAAAATCCCTACCTTCAGAGGGCTTACATCCTAGCTGTAAAGAATCTAAACCTCACATCCCTCCGCAAGTGCTTTGAGTTTTGATACAATATTTATTTTATTTAAAAACAGAGTCTAAGGGTGCCTAGGTGGCTTAGTTGGTTAAGCATCTGCCTTTGGCCCAGGTCATGATCCTGGGGTCCTGGGATCAAGTCCCGCATGGGGTTCCCTGCTCTGTGGGGAGATTGCTTCTCCCTCTCCCTCTGTTCCTCCCTACCCAGTTCGTACTTGCTCTCTCTCTCTCTCTCAAATAAATAAAGTCTTTAAAAAAATAAATATATAAAAACAGTTTAATATCAGAATTTTTAAAGGAAAAAGAGTGAACAGAATGAAAGTAAAGGGAATAGCAGAGGAAAGTAAAAAGTATTACATATAATCAAACTTTTTGTAATCCCAATCTTTTGCAAATTAAATTTTAGGAATAGAAGACAATGGGGTGAAGTCGTGATGTTTTTAGTTTCATTCTTCATCACTCATGTGTCTAGACTGAACAAGTACAAATAGAGAACATACTGCATTTTAATTCACTATCACATCGATATGTCTCATTCAACTTTTAAGAAATATTTCCAAATTTATGTTTCTTTCATCCTAATTTCTAATAATTAATCCACTTATTAAGTATCCTCTACATTTAAGACACTATGCTAGGTGATTTGCATAGCAGTTCATCTACATGTTAAATCTGAATGTGGTTATTATCCCCATTCACAGATGAAAAAGGAGATACTCAGAGTTTAAATGACTCGCTCAAGATCACCATGCTAGTAAGCGGATTTAATTCTTTACTTCTCTAAGCCTGTGGGTCCTCATCTATAAATAAAGGGTAATAATAACTACTTTGTAGAAATGCTCTAAAAGTTACAAATAATAGATGAAAAGTTGCACTGGTGGTGCCTGGCACATGAAAGGCTGTCCAATAGCTGAGAGCTATTATATCGTACATCCCATGTGTCAACAGAGGATAACTTGTACCCCAAAAATGTAGGGACAACTGTATCAAAACTCCATTATCTGTCCTGCTGATAACCCATTGTCCTCCCCAATATTTTCAAAAGTAACCAGGGTTTGATATTCTGCTCTGTGATTTCCTGATCCCAGTAAACTTGTTTTGTCCACTCTATAGCTTATAGTTGTTCCATGGTTGGAACAGCATAAACTCGAATTTTAGACATGTCTGTTCCATAAGTCCCTTTAGCCATTCCAGCCAATATGGCTCCAGTGCTCAAACCATGTTCATTTTCTACACCAGGCAGGAAGAGCTCTCCGTCTGCCCCCTCCCCACTGTCACCTCAAAGCTTCAGCCTAAGCCCCAGGCAGGTCATCAAGGCACTTTCTTAAGGCAAACAATTTCTTTGTTAAGAATGCCCTTGGTACCAGCCAATCAAATAAGTTTTCACCCAATTACCTATTATTTGCTAAAGTGTCCAGAGGGCCCACTCACCCATTTATACACAAGCGAGTGCACCTGTGGCCTTGGACATTGGCGTTACTGTGTGAATAAGAGTGGACAAGTCATTCTGGCATTTACCCTCCCAACTGTAAAATAATAAAGTCTGGACTAGATGGTCAGCAAATCTCTTTTTGCTCAGTAATTTTATTCTGCTCCGAGCTCTCAGATAATTTCCTCTCATAAATTTCGGCATACAGGGTAGAGTTTGCAGTGGAACTTGAGAATATTTCATAACCAATCATACGTGAAAGATACTTTATGTGTAAGGAAAAATCATCAATGTTGTTTTTGCTGGTTCACCAAAAATGAACTGAAAGCCACAAACTCTCCTTTAGCACTTCCAGTCAGGGCGGACCGTATGACCACATTAATAAAAACAGGAGCAAAGGAGATACGGTGTTTTGGAAATGATGGTAAAGGGCAGAAATGTAATTGTTAAGGGTAAAATGTGTTACAATAATATTGATGAGACCAGGAAATGTTTTCCTATCTAGCCACTGAAACTCAGGGAGATAACTGTTTTGTTATGCTGGAGCATTTGGCAGAGCCTGCTGCTCCTGCAGCGATATATTTTTCTGGTTAAAAAAGAAATACATGCTCATTGTAAGGAAACTGGAATCTTCAAAAGAATAAAAAAGAAACTATGAATTGCACATTATATGACCAGCTAGAAGTAATCATTGTCAACGTTTTGGTTTCTTTCTGTTCGGCTTGATTGGAACCATGGTAGATGCATGCCATTATTTTTGGCTTATTTTTCTTCGTGTGGGTGGCAATTATATCTTTCACATCAACCTAGCATTGTTTTATGAAGTGTTGAGTCATGACTCAGGTCATATTAACCAGAATCAGGGTGGATTAATGATTTGGTTCACAGAATTAGAATTCTGACTTTATTTTCAGATGAAATAGTAACATTGAGTGCTTGCTTTCAGAAACTCGGATGGAGACTAAGAACCCCCTTAATATTTGAAGATGGTTTTCATTTGTAGTAGCCATATCTCTTAGTTGCATGTCAGAGGCACTTGCCACAATATATTTGAGCAACTACTACATAGCAGGCCCCAAGAAGAGCTCATTTTTGAGTGGGAGGCAGACACAATGAGGCTCAGAAACAAAGCAGCTGGGGTACTACTGTGCCATGGGGAGCTCAGGTTCAAACCCAGGCTCTTACACCTTGCTGGTTAGGTGGCCATACACATGTTTTCCTTTATGGAACTTGTGCTGCTTCTTTTTTTTTTTTTTTAAGATTTATTTATGTATTTGAGAGAGGGAGAGAGAGAGAGAGAGCATGAGCAGTGGAAGGGGCTGAGGGAGAGGGAAAAGCAGACTCCCTACTGAGCAAGGAGCCCCTAGATGGGGCTCAGTTTCAGGACCCTCAAATCATGACCTGAGCCTAAAGTAGACCCCTAGCCGACTGAGCCACCCAGGCACCCCTGGACTTCAGTTTCTTAATATATAGTATTTTACTTCCCACGTTACTGGGATTCTATGGAAATTAAATGATAGAATGCATTCCACTTGGCCCAGACTATAATTTTAAGGGAAAAATAAATATTAGCTGTGTACTCTTATTGTTATTATTATTACCACCAGTTTTCAACAAGTTCCAATAAGTGTCTCACTAAAATATAATCAGGAAAGACTTTCATTTTTCTCTGGTCACAACCTTTCACCTCTCTTCTTGTTCTCTTAGCAATCTCTTGAGTGAAGGCTATACCTTTCTTGGCGCTTCAGATTCTTAAAATGCAATGCTATTTAATACTTCCATCTCAGTTCCTGACCACCTTTTCTCATCCTCTTACTTACTTCCCCAACTGTCCTCTCCCCCAGCAGCCTTGAACTGGGGATCTGACTTCATAGAGTGAGGGTAGGTGGTATGGCCCTGACTCTTGCCTGCGTGCCCTTCAGGACACAGCAATTCTGAACGAGACAGGTGTTTATTACTGTCTCATTTCTTTACCAGCTGCTTCCATTGATCTGTCCCTGTTGGCTGTTGCTTCTCTGCGTGGTCATGACTGTACTGCATGCAACGTCAGCTCCCTCTGAGATGCTGGTTTGAGTTCTCTGAGTGGAGTCACATGAGGGCTTCTCTCACAGCACAGTTATCTGACATGGTGTTCTGGGCAGTGTATTGGTCTTCTAGGGCTGCCATAACAAAGTATTGCAGGCTGGGTGGCTTAACCAGCAGGAACTTTTCCAGAAGCTATACGTCTGAGATCAAAGTCTCAGCAGGGTTGATTCCTGGGTTTGTGGTTGCATCACCCCGATGATCTTTGTCTTCATTGTCCACATGACATTCTTCCTGTGTGGATGTGTTTCAGTGTTCAAATTTCCCCTTTTATAAGAACACTAGTCATATTGGATTAGGGCCCATCCTAGTGACCTCATCTTAACTAATTACACCTGCAACAACCCTATTTCCTAATAAAGTTGCATTCCAAATAAAATACTGGGAGTCAGGACATCAACATTTCAATTTGGGGAAAACAGATCAACCCGCAACAGTCACTATTAACAATTCTCCTGCCAATCAGCCCCCGTCCAAGCTCTTGCTTCTGCAGGAGTGCATGGGATGACCACCATGTTATCACACATATTTATTTAGTACCTATAATTCAGTACCTAGGCTCTGTGACTCCCAGTCCTCTCAATTCAAGGGGGCACCTTATGTGCACCTAGCTTGAGCTCCCCAGCCTTGTGATTGTCAGTGACTGAGCCTGTCATGTCCCCCAGCAGCTATTCCTTTTTTTTCTTTTTTTAAAGATTTTATTAATTTATTTGTGAGAGACACAGAGAGAGGCAGAAACACAGGCAGAGGGAAAAGCAGGTTCCCTTGTGGAGAGGCTGATGCAGGACTCGATTCCAGGACCTCAGGATCATGACCCGAGCCATAGGCAGACGCTCAACCACTGAGCCACCCAGGTGCCCCCTCCATCCCGTGGCATCGATTCTGACAAGAAGTCTACCTAAGTCCCCAAACTTTGTCTAACCTTTCATCTTTATTAACTCCTTTGTCTATATCTTGTTGCCTCCAAATGATTGTCATTAAGTAAATATTTTGCTGCCCTCCTCCTAGATCTTGTGTGTGGAAAGCTGGAGAAGTACTTGGAGAGAAATAAAGGCAACCAGGAAGCTGAGTGATGCTTTGGTTAATCTACCCGAAGGCAGATGCAGGTTTTCCTCTGCCCTGATTTCCCAGCACAATACATGGACTTATAAGATGCATTCTTTGTAGACCCTAACATGTCTGGACATAAGAATTATATATTTTCAACTCAAAAAAGGGTAGAGAAAAACAAACCTGTGGAAGCTCATTCTTTTTCTCAGCTCTTAGCAGAAGTGATATAATCTTGGCCAATTTCACCATTTCTCCCAAGCAGTGGTTCCAACATATATTCCCTGGATCTCTCGAGAGCATCAGCATCATCTGGGGTCTTACTAGAAATGCAAATGCTTAGGCCGCACTCCAAGCCTACAGAGTCAGAAGCTCGGGTGGGGTCCAGCCAGCTGTGTGTTAATAAGCTCACAGGGGATTCTGATGCACGCTCAAAATTGAGAAGCACCACACTGAAGTGGTAGTTCTTACCCATGGCTGCCTCTTAGAACATCTGGAGCTCTGAATAAAACAACTGTCTGGGCCCTAACCTCTATCAGCTAGATCATTATATCCAGGGTGGGTTCCAAGCAAGGGGAGTTTTGAGAAGTTCCTTCAGTCATTCTAATGGACAATCAGAATGAGAACCACTGCTTCAAATCAACAGACCCAACCCTGCTTTAAAGAGCTCTTCTTGGGCCGCGGTCACGTAGAAATAAGCCCAGTGTCCAGGGCTTCGGGCCCCCACCCTAATTCACCTGGAGCAACTGAACATTTATCTGTTTTCCACACTTGGCTTTTAGTGTAATGTTTTATTTGAACAAAGGTTTCTGTGGCTAAAAAGTACAAACATTAATCCTCTGAAGGATAATAAATTGTAAAAGCCAAGAGCCCCTTATTTCCTTCTAATTCCATTTTATGGAGAAGGTGAGACAGTAAAATAAATATATCTGGAGCTTATCAGGAAAGAATACCAGCAGGAGGCTCCTCGTGAGGTTATAGGAAATCTGAGGTTTTGGAACGGACTGAATAGCATGGAAACATTTGTGTGGGAAGTTCAGGAATGTGGTGTGCTGTTCCAACTGCTCAATGCTCCACTAATCTGATCCTCTAAAACTCCATGCTTGTAGGAACATAAATTATACTATCACAGATTAAAAACATGTTCACCTTTTGAAAAATAATTCATGGTATGAGAGTACGAAGTAGACTTTTTTTTTTTCCCCTGATTTGGGTTAGCCAGCATCAAATCTATGAGCAAAAGATTAAATACAAAATACAGAGATGCTTAAAATAACAAGACAGACAAAGAGGGGTTATCTCTGCATACAGGGCCCACAATGAATTTTTTTTTCACAATGGAGTTTTTTAATGGCAAATGAAATGCTGTGACTGAAACTGTTGGAGAATTTTAGGATCTCTCTTTTAAACATATTTATTTTAATTGAGGTAGTTTGGGTCCATAGAGAAGCAAGAAATCTAAAGGGTGGATTCCTCAGGGCGCATGGGTGGCTCAGTAGGCCTAACGTCTGCCATCGGCTCAGGTCATGATCCTAGGGTCCTGGGATGAAGCACCACATCCTGACTCTGTGCTCAGCAGGGAGTCTGCTTGTCCCTTTGCTCCCCCCCCCCACACACACACTTGTGCTCTCTCTCCTTCTCAGATAAATAAATAAAAGGTAGATAACTTTGTTAATCAAGGTAGACAGATAATTTAGGGGACGCTTGGATGGCTCAGTGGTTGAGCATCAGCCTTTGGCTCAGGTTGTGATCTCAGGGTCCTGGGATTGAGGCCTGCATCAGGCTCCCTTGCAGGAGCCTGTTTCTCCCACTCCCTATGTTTGTGCTTCTCTCTGTGTGTCTCTCATAAGCAAATAAATAAAATCTTTTTAAAAATAGGTATTTTAGAAGGCAATTTGACTATCTCTCCCACCTTCTCTCTCTCTCTCTCTCTCTCTCACACACACACACACACACACACACACACACACACCAAAAGATTTTGCCAACATTTATGATTAAGAGCTTTCAAAAATCCTCTAGGTCCCAGGAATAGGAAGCTTTACTAAGGATAAAGTCTAACACGTTACATGCTGCTTCTGTGCTGCTGATGGACATGGGTTCTGAGTAAGTACAAAAACAATGAAAAATAGATGAATCTGAAGAGTATGAAAACAAAAGCCTGATGAGTGTCATAACTGTCAATTGAGCAGATGGAGAGAAAAATGAACCTTCAGGGTGCGGAGGCAGAGGTGGCTGTCAAAGGTGGTGAAAACAGGAAACTCTAGTTGGTGGGTGCGTAGTGAGAATTATAATAATAACAGTGATCATCACAGACACCTCCTTCCTCCTCTGCCCACCCCGCAATTGTATAAATAAGGAACTAGAGTATGTCAAACACTCCATAATACACTATAAAATCACATTGTCCCTCTAGCTCTCCTTACAAGCACCCAGGCTCTGGAGACTTAACAAAGAGCCAGCAGTTTCCCTGGCAGAGAGGAGAGTTAAAGTGAGACTTTTCCTTTATCGGAAGTGAGAAGTCAGGACCGCCAGACAAAACAGAAAAAGCACATTTACTTCTTTCATCCTAAATCTTTGATATTGGAAGACCAGAAATATCATGGCTAGATCTAAGGGCTTATTGTCATGGCTTTTAAACTCCTTAACGTTGGAGACTTCACATTCCATGTTTCCAACACCCCGCTGCAAGCACAGGATAGTTAGTTGGAGGAGGAAAGTAAACATACTTCGAATTCTGTTGATTCTGAGAGTTACTAGTAGGGCATCAATAAAAAGTCCCGATGGGAAAAAAAAAAAAAAAGTCCCGATGACCCCATTTTTTTAAGTGAAGTTTTAGATCACACATAACCTATGTATATTTTAAGTATAACTTCCTACAATATCTTCAAACACTACTGTTTATATATTAATTCTTGTGGTTAAGCCACAATTCATAAAACAGATTAAATTAGAACCACACTGGCCAATACAGGGACACAGAAGATCAAGGAGCTCAGGCTGCTGGGTCACCCACCCTTCACCCCACACAGTGACCCTGAGCATCCTCCACGAGGCATTGGAAGTTAGCAACACACTTTGAAAATTATTATTCTAATCTATATATGCTGTATGTTATGAATGTGTATGAAATATATTTGTAAAATTAGTACCAATGACAGATAGTTTACTAATAGTAACTATTCACTATGTAAAGCAGTTAATATATCCAAGGCCCTTGGTTTTCACCCTGTTTTCATTTTGAGCAGACATTTTTTCTCGTTTTTTGTTTTTTGTTTAATTAGAATCTTCATTTATTTTTATTTTTTGTAGTTGTGGTGTAACTTGCAACAGTAAGGTGCACAAATCTTAACTATACGATGCTCCATTACTTTTATCTACACACCCGTGTAATTCCCACCTAGATTAACAGAGAGGACATTTCAGCATCCCCTAATGCTGCTCCTCCCTGCAAGTCAATACCATCTCCAAAAGGCAACCAACCATTCTTGTGACCTCTAAAACAGATCTATTTTTGTCTATTTTTGAATCTTGCATAACCCTAATCATATAGTATAAAGCTTTGGTGATCAGCTTCTTTCACTCCACCATGTGAGAGTCATCCATGTGCCTATCTGTGATATTGGTTCATGAATATGACCTTGACTTCTATTTTCTAAGATCAAACCTGATGTGACATATATATACCTTTTCCCTACCACCCCTCTTCTCAGCCTGGAAGCTCATTAGGATTTAGAGGTGAAAAGGATGTTTAGGACTTTACATTTATCTAGCCCAGTAATACTAAGAAACTGGACAAAGCTCGTACCCCTTGTTCTGGGGGGATCTAAGAATGAAGATGTCTCAACTTCCTGTCCAGTAGCCTCTCCATGACCTCATGCTCCTATCTCTGTTTCTCTTCTCTCATTCCTTGCCCCCACCTGGTTTTTGACAAGCAACAGGAAAGCTGTCTTCCTTATTAGTAATCCCCAAGGAATGTGGCTTAAATTGTCTTTCACTTCTTCACCATTGATCAGATCGCCTCTATGGGCTCTTTCCTTTTCTCTTCCAAATTTGTACTCATCTTTAAAATCCTTAAAAAGCTGCCACTCCCTGTTCTTTTTGTTCCAAATTCCTACAGCCTGCTTTTCACCCTACATTTCTCTAGTCCTTGGTATGTCGAAGTCTCCCTTCCAGTGCATCACACTATGAAAATTGCCATCACCATGATGATCACTTATACTTCCCCAGGTCTCTTTTCCAGTCCATCTTTCTTGCTACCTGTTCTCAGATTTCTGAGACTTTTCATTTCCATCTCTAGGAATATTGTTCTGTCTAACCTTCCAAACTTTCCCATCTTATTGTAGCTTTATTGTTTTTCTCTGGATATATGTTCTCTATTTGTATCCCCTGCTGCTTGGTTCTTCCTTCACATCATCTAATTTCTTGGAATGGTAAAATTATGAACACATCTGACAGCATCAACAACTCAGGGTGAGTTCTCACAAATAAGCATTAATATTATAATGGCAAACATTTATATACATTTATAAGCATGATTCTAAGCACGATTTTACACATATTAATGACATATTATCCCAATGACCCTCTACACTATGTACTGTCATTAAGAATCCTGTTTTACAGATGAGAAAACTGAAGCAAAAAGAACTAACTCACTAAGATCCTAGAGCTGAATTCAAATTAGGATTTGAATTTAGCAGGTCAGGCTCTAGAGTTTTTTTATTTTAAATGCCTCCCAATGATGAAGACAGTACAGGTACAGGTACAGAATGTGGGCAAAAATATAAAGAAGTTAATTTAGAATAAATTTAGAAGACAATTTCGGGTAAGTCTGGGATAAATTTTCAAGAAAAATTTAGAGAGATGTCCAAGATGGTCAATAATACAGCAGATAAGGGAATTTAGTGTGACAAAGCCACCTGGAAGGAAGGACATAACAGATGCATAAAGTGGAGAAGATTTCATAGGGCTCAGAAATAGCTGCCTTCAGGGGCCCTGGGTGGCTCAGCCAGTTAAGTGTCTGACTTTTGGTTCAAGTCATGGTCTCAGTCAGGGTCATGAGATCAAGTTCTGCATGGGGTTCTGCGCTAGGCATGGAGCCTGTTTAGGATTCTCTCTCTCCTTCTCCCTCTGCCTCCCTCCCTCCTCTTTCTTTAAAAGAAAAAGAAGAAAGAAGGAAAGAAAAAAAGAGAAAGAAAGAAAGAAAGAAAGAAAGAAAGAAAAGAAAGAAAGCGAGCTGACTTCATATATAGAATAAAGGAAATTGAGCTTTCAACCTGTGTCCTAAGGACAAATTGCTGATGGGACTCAACTGGAAAAAAGGAATAATAATGTTTGGATTAGTCCAGAACAATTATTTTGAGCAAGTTGGTTCTTACAGACTACATAATGACAGCCTTTAAAAAAAAAAAAAAAAAAAAAAAAAAAGCTAGTTCCTTGCTTTCTGTAACACATCAAATTAGATTAAATAAATGGACAAAATAATTGATTTGGCAGAAATTAAACCACATGTGATTTTTCAAGAACATAGACAGTATTTAGTTATTTCTGTATCATCAATGATGACTAGAACATTTTCTATGTCAGATTTGCTGTGTTCATATGGAATTTATAGTAAGATTAAAATACTGATGGTTGCAACCTATTTGGACAATAATAAGTACCCAATGCTTATTTAATCTTTACTATGTGTTAGGCCCAATTGTAGGTGCTTTATGTTATTCAGTCTCAAAAAAACCCTTGAATGGAAGGTGCTATTCCCATTTTTAAATATGGAAATTGAGATTCAGAGTGGTCACAGAACAGGCTCATGGTAGCACAGTTAAGTGGTGAGGCCAAGGCTCAAACTCACTCTGTATACCTCCAAAACTGAGTATTATCCACTGAGAGAGAGAGAGAGAGAGAGAGAGAGAACTGAAATTTGTGTCTATATATAGAAGCAATACTATTTAACTGATACCAAGGAAATGACAATTCAGGGCTAAGAAATGTTTCATTTGTGATTCTCAGAGAATAATCCCACTTTCTCACACACACAAACCTTCTATTGTGGGGCTTGAATCTCATTTTATCCTCACAATCATGAGACGTAGAAGAGATTTTGGTGCATAAACCAGCTTATTGGGAAGGATTCGTATTTCACAACTCACAGCAAGACAGTAACAGCAGGTCTCTGCAACAGAACCCAGATCCAGTTTCATTTCAGGGCTGGCTCTTCAGCTTCATTTCAGCTGACTCCCCTTCCTCATGACATGCCTCCAATATTTACTCATCTCTGTGTGCCTGACCCCCAAAAAGGTCCATAGAAAATATAAATTGAAGGAAGACAAGCTATCCTACCTGAATAGGCTGACGCATTACAAAAAAGTAGATGAGTTTCACCACCTAATAATGCCATCATTTTATTATTGTAGTGAGAATGCCATGCAGAATGACAATACTTTCCAAATGTCGGCTTTGGGACATAAATGAACACAAGTTGCTACATTTGAAGCTGGTTCATTGTGCCCCTCTTAAAAACATCAAGCTTTTTTACGCAGTGGCATGGGCAAGTTCTACTCAAATTCTTGAGGCTTACTTTTTATCTTAGATAACACATTCTTTTTTGCAGTAAAGAAATAAAAAACTGGCATGTGAACTCTGCCTTGCCATCAATTATAAGATGCATCACATTTGAGTAACGGGAGGAATGTGAAAAAAGTTTCATCTTAGCTATATAAAATACAGTGTGTGTGTGTGTGTGTGTGTGTGTGTGTGTGTGTTCAAAGAGTTAAACTGCAGATTGCATCAAGTTTAAGAGTGGAAAGTTTGAACTAAATTTCCCTAAAGAAAGTTTAAAAGCATTCTCCGTTCAACCAAGTAAAATTCTTTCAACAGTACAATGAAAATGTTCTGAAGTAGAGAACTATGTACGCTTCTCTAGTTAGTATATTTTTAAACTTATGAATGTTGTTTTAATAATGTGTGTGCGTTCACAGATTCCTTCGATGGGCTAATGTATATTGCAAGTACAAGTAAATATTTCTATTACATCACTTGAAAAAAGTAAAATGTATTTTTGTTTATAACCAGATAAATACACTTGCAGATGTTTTCCTGTAAAGAGAAGTGATATCTAGTGAATTTCAGGAACTTTATTGGAATGACAAAGTTCAAACTGCTGCCAAAGCCAACACATGAGGTTTATATATACAGAGAGAAGAACAGATTTCACTGTGCTGATGAGATTTTTATTTCTTGGTTCCCGTTTTCCATTACTGCTTGGTCAATAGCCATGAAGGATTCAGGGTGGTTTTGCTCAATAAAGGTCTCAAGTCTCATATCCTTCTCTTCTAACTTTATTCAACACCAAGCACAAATCTTAACACAGATTAAATAACTGAGAGAACCTCGGAAGTCACTAGAGAACTATACTAAGATCTTGCATATTTGAAGAAAATCTAATATGTAAGCTATCTTTGGAGCAATGACTTTAAGGTTTAATAATATCATGACTCAAGTATAACTAATCAGTCATGACACAGTGAATTCAGAGTTTCAGACACTTTCAGTATTGCGGTAATTGATCAGATCGAACACATCGATCCAATTCAGGATGTGTTTTTCTGTTGGAAGTGAAGATTAATGATACATCAGCAGTTATTTGACTACAATGGCTTACCATTTGCAAATGGAGAACTCATTTATTATGGACAGTTGAAGTGGGTGTAAAAGGAAAAGAGCTCTCAGTCCAATAGCTCATAGTAAATGACAATACATTCAAATGTTAAAAGTTTTCTAACATTCTAGTTTGGCTTTTCATTAATTTCTTTTATTTTAAATTTCACTTGCAAATGTTCTTGCTATGCAGAACAGAATACAGAGATGGCTAAGGTTGCTATTCTTACTGCAATTTCAGATTTGAAAGGTAGGGCCTCTTTGAAGATACACTTGAAAAGGTGTATCTTAACTCTTAAATTTCAGACGACTTGATTGCAAAATGGAGCATTGATTTTCTGTACCACTAAGTACAAAAAAATACTGGCAATCAAGCAATGATGCATCATCAATTTTATGACACGTTCCAGTTTCAGAGAAGTTAAAATGACAAAATATGGATGACTTAAAATTGATAAAATATGGTAGTTTCCATGATGAAATGTAGCCATGTCATCTCAGGACATTCAAAGAAGACCACATATTATGCTTCAGAGAAAATCTGGGAAGGTAATGACTTTAAGAGATATAATGGAGCACCTCCATCACTCTGGATGCTTTGGAATTATACAATGGAAAATAGATCCCTAATTCTGTACCCCAGAAATTCAAGGGATCTCAGCTACCTACCTTCTCCCCACCTGTCAATGCAAACTCCAAAGCAAAGGAAATAGTCACAGCTTGCAAGTTAGCTATTTGAATGTTCCTTGCCAGTTTTGCACAGAGACGGTTCAAGAAAGAATTCTAATGCTCATTTAAACAAATTGTACTGTAATGGGGTATCTGGGGGCAAAGAATGGCTGAAGTCTTAAAAAATCCATGACCCACAGGCTCTTGTATTGTGATACAGTGTGGAATGCTTATCCCTCCAAGGCAAGTGAATGCCCCACATTGCCCGTCTCCACCAACCCCATCTTTCTAAAACAATTTTATTTATCTGTTTGTTTACTCATTTATTTTATTTGAGAGATAAAATGGGTGGGGGGAGGGGGAAAGGGACAGGAGAATCTCAAGCAGACTCCACACCAATTGCGGACCTCACGTGGGGCTGGATCCCATGACCCTGAGATCATGACCTGAGCTGAAATCAACAGTCAGATGCTTAACTGAGCCACCCAGGTGCCCCACTAAACCCATTTTATTTCATTGAGCCACATTATGACACATGAGTAAACTACTGGGACAGGGAGATAGAAAACAAATTCCAGAAGCCATGTTCCAAAGGGTTCCAGGAGGGGATCCCTGGGTAGCGCAGCAGTTTGGCGCCTGCCTTTGGCCCAGGGCGCGATCCTGGAGACCCGGGATCGAATCCCACATCAGGCTCCTGGTGCATGGAGCCTGCTTCTCCCTCCGCCTGTGTCTCTGCCTCTCTCTCTCTCTCTCTGTGACTATCATAAATAAATAAAAAAAAAATTAAAAAAAAAGAAGCTTAAAAAAAACAACAACAACAAAGGGTTCCAGGGTTAAAGCAGGATAGTTAGTTCCAATGTTCAAGGACTAGAGTGAAAACAGTAAGAAAAAAAAAAAATCAGTAATGGAAACAGGAAGGTGAACAAGCAATGACAGGAAGCAAATTGAGTTTATCTGAATGCATTTTAGAGGTACAATGCAAATATCTGTGAACCTGCTTGCATACAGCTAGCATGTTGGGGATGGATTAGCCCTGTTTTTCTACAGAATGAGACAGGAAGCAATCAGCCTCATCGTCCTTGACTAGACCCTTCTGAACTCCCAGTGATAAATGTGGTTTCCCAAGGGAAGGAAATTCTAAGGGCATTTTCTCCCCAAGGTGTACCAGAATTTTTTCTTTTCTAAATGTTATGGATATTTGAGAGGTTCTGTTCATGCCCAGACATTTTCATACCTGGATCCTTCAACTGAGGAGAAAGACTAAAGAAGCGTCATGTAATCTCATATTTATGTTGTCTGTAAATCTTTTTAAAACTATTTCAATGGGAAATAAAAAAGTTGCCCCCAAACTGTGCTGGATTCTTTGCTTTTTATTTTTTAATCTCAATGAGCATTGTTCTTGCTTTTTAAAAAGGAGAAAAAGGAATCAGGAGAAAATGTGCAGGAATGGTGTGCCTACATGATTTGCACATAACCGCAAATTACAAAGAAATCCAATTTCAAGTGTGCCAGGCTACCCAAAAATGTGAAATAACTGAAGCCAAACTGTAAGGTGAAAAAGTTTAGGTTGTTTTAAGTTCAATCTTTAAGGAGTGTGTGAACGCAGAAGGACAGAATAAAGTTGTGTGCAATTTACTTTTTGTTTTCAATTTATTTTTAAACTGTTTTCTATTCTAGAATGTCTCCATACTTTAGATGCATGATTTTGGACCATTTTGGATAGATTTCAGGACATTAATTAGGCTTTGAAGCCTGAGGATTTCACATGTACGTGGAGTGTCTGTCCTTTAACTCAGTGGGTACTCCGCAGAGAGCAGCTGCCACAATTTGAAAGGCATTTCCATTGTGAGTTGCTCGCTGTGGTCCTGAGAACCGGAACTCAGGGGGCTTACCCTGCCCTGCTCCCTGCCTTTATGCTATCCGGGTGCACCTTCCTTTATGGAAAGAGCATACACTCGGAATAGGACCAGAAAGCAAATTTCGGCTCATTGCCCTCAATTTATAATTAATAAAATTCATCCTATATTCTTACATAAAGAATTTTAGCTCTGATAAAAATTCCTCTTAAGATTGGAGCAATTTTTTTTTATCACATGATGAAAGGGACAAGATTTCTTGCAAATCACTAATGGTAAATCTCCTAAAAAAAACATCTGTACAGACTAAAATGAAACTGATGATTCTCTCTAAGAAACAGAGCCCTCCCGGGGCTGGTTCCACATAAAAGCAATTGCCTTAGTCTTTACATACAGAAGATATTCCTTTAAACACAGTTGGAATTCATGCATCCCATGACAGGCAGTCAGCATCTCCCACCCCTTTAAATGTAATGAGTCCCCTTAATTCTGACAGAAAACCTCCTGTCATACATAGGTCAGTGTCTAGTTATTTGTTTTAAATTTACTGAGCACCTATTATGCTCGAGATGCTTTATCATACCTTGACTTTATTTGATCTTCTCAACCTTGAGATACAGCTATTAATATCACTGTTTTTAAAGACAAGGAACCCAAGTTTCAGGGAGATTAAAGAAATTGGAGAAAACTGAAAGTGAAAGGATTAATATTTGGACTCAGTGTCACCCAATTCCATAATCTGCCCTGTTTCCATAAACACTGCCTTTATTAAGGGATGCTGCAGTGGGATTTTGTTCAGAACCACAGGGCACAACTACCCTTGGGCAGCCCCCAAACCTAGGGGAAAAAATAGGGTGAATGGGAGAGGTGGAGGGAGGGAGAGAGGTGGAAAGAGAGATGGAGAGAGAGAGAGAGAAAGAGAGAAATAAGGAACCACAGGGATTCATTCATTCTAGAGAAAGCAAGAGTCAGCCCTGAGAGTTAGCCTCTAGGCTGTACACCTGACAAGAAAGATAGAACCTAAAGTGTTGAAGACCAGCCCTGCTCTGGGATACTTCGGGTCTCTAAAGCAGTAGATTCTATGCAAATAAATCTCTGCTGTCCTTCCACTTAGCAGAGGTCTGACTGGGCAGTGGTATGCTCTGTAGCCCTTCTCAACTTTAAAGTACATAGCCAGAAGATCTTGCTTCACTGCAGACTCTACCTCTTGAGCAGGCCCAAGTGTCTACATTGCTCACTAGCTCCCAGGTGAGGCTCCTCCTTCTGATTCAGAGACCACATGTTGAGAAGCAAACATGTAGAACAATCCTTAAGCAGAGTGTCACACCACTACTTAGAAACTAAGCTCCACCACTTAAATAAGCAAATGAATTGAGATTAGTGCCCTCTGTCTTCCCACCAGCAAAGTGGAGCGATAATATTTCATTGATACCATATGTCAGGTACTGTTGTAAATACATGATGTCAATTCACTTATTTTATACTTACAATAATCTGATTTTACTATTCATGATGATGAAAGTGCTAGCAAAAGAAGCTTAAATAACCTGCACCAAAGTGCGTGGCCGAGACAGAGTATATAGGTGCAAGACAACTTAGCTCAAGAGCACACTAATTACCACTATGCCATAGAGGAGCACGCTGTAGAAGTCTTGGCCATCATGCAGGTGAAATACCATAGTTGGTGTTCAATAAATCCTGATTCCACTTCCCTTCCTTCCCTCTTCCTATGCCAAGGTTGGTTATCCTTAACCAGAATTTACTTATGACATAAAATTCAGAAGCTGATACCAGTCTCTATGATGTGATTTCCACAATGATCCTCTCTCCCAGACTTCTCCTTAGCTAAGGAAAGCCTTCAGTATTTAGAGATTTGCTTGAATTGCTACTGTTGACAGAAGGAATTGCTTTGATCTCTCCTGCATTATTGCCTGATCCATTTGCTTCTCTTCTTTCCAAACGTGCCAAAAAAAGTCTGCTAGAGATAGAAAATAGCATTTGCTGCAGGTTACAGCTGTATAACGGTACCTTACCTTTAACAAAATAAAAATATAGACTTATCCAACATAAAAGAGCGGTAGTTCATTCCACAAAGAGATTTACTAAATTTTTTATTTTAAATAGTAAGTTCCCCTGATGTTTTAAATTTTTCAAAAAAAATAAAAATAAAAAATAGATAAAATTTTAAATTAAGGATTTTTAAAATTAAAAACACCCTTTTTTAAAAATGCAACTATTGTGTTAAAAATTGGAAGCTATGCAAAAAATGTTTTACATACACTGGTTTGCAGATAAACTTATCCTACCATGCAAAGAACTACATAGGAAAGATGAATGAATGAAAACTATTTTATATTCTGTAGAGGCAGAATAGTTTGCTTTAAGAAATAGCTTCAAATATTTCATATTTAAACTTAATTAATAATACATTCTGAAGCATGAAAGTTGTTTCTCTTCCTGGCATTAGTACTGAAGAATGATGTGGCACTTCTGACAGAAAGAACTTTCTGCAGTCCAGAGCTTATATTTCTGGAAATACTTCTCTCATATGCCAGAATAGTTTTGTTTCTTTTTCCTCCACAATAGATCTGCCTCTTGGGCAGCCTGAGTGGCTCAGTGGCTTAGCGCTGCCTTCAGCCCAGGGCCTGATCCTAGAGACCCGGGATCGAGTCCCACATCGGGCTCCCTGCATGGAGCCTGCTTCTCCCTCTGCCTGTGTCTCTGCCTCTCTCTCTTTCTCTGTATGTGTGTCTCTCATGAATAAATAAATAATTTAAAAAAAATAGGTCTGCCTCTTGCTATAACTGTCACTTGGTGAAGCACACTACAGAAATTCTCAATTTTTACAGTAAATATGTTGTAGATAAATGCTTATGTGGGTGAAGAGATGATGAAGATCCAATCGTCAGGCTATCATATCATCTGGTTGGCCCTGGGCAAAAAGATGAAAAATAATAAAGAACTTGTCTTTTAAGAGGGTGGAATGTGGACATGAGCCAGGTACTATCAATACTGGGTTTGTTGTTAGTTAACTTAAATTCACAGTGACTAAAACAGTATGGTACTGGTGCATGACTCGACAGACAGATCAATGACATACAACAGAGAATCCAGAAATAAAATTAAATACAAAAAAGGAATTTAGAATATAAAAGTGGAGGGAGGCATCTTAATCCAGTTGAGAAAATATATGTTATTGTAAAAATGGTATTGAGGCAACTAGTTTGTCAGTCACCTGAAAAACATAAGCTGGACCCATACAGGGCAACTTAAACCAAGTGTAAATCTCTAATAAATCGTAGGTTTCACTGTGAAAAGATATATCACCAAATTTAAGGAAAAAGCAATGGAGAATTCATGAAGAAGTATGGTATAGGAATAAAGCATAGCGGTCTCTTGAAGACTTGTGACAAGGGAAGAGATACTCCTCTTGACTCTCCCACCCTCATCACCCACTATGCCAATGAGCCAGAGAACTCTGATGGCAGATATCATAAGCTCTGAAGTCTCTCATTTCCCTTGCAGACTTCCTAGTTCCTGGCCAATCTTGAACAAGACAGAAAGCATATTAAAAATGCCTATTCTTGGGGCACCTGGGTGGCTCAGTCAGTTAAGTGTCTGCCTTTGGCTCAGGTCATGATCCGAGTCCTGGGATTGAGCCCCACGTAGGGTCCCGGCTCAGGAGACAGTCTGCTCCCTCTGCTTCTCCTCATGCTCATGCTCGCTTGCTCTCTTTCTCTGTTCAAATCAGTAAATAAAATCTTAAAAATAATGCCTGTTCTTGACTCAATCTTTTGTTCAGTCTACATTTGGGGGCATGTCTAACATCCTCATACCCACAAAACCAGTCTTTCTTTTAGCTTTGTTTGTGTTTGATGACCTTCTACATTTTTTTCTTCCACTCTTCCAAGGTAGAGTCTTTATTTAGATTTTAGGAAAAATATGTAACCTGACATTAATCATCACTGTCACTGGCACATGTAAACAAAACAAGAATTTGAATACTGATCTGATTCTCCAGGTAAATATCAATCTTATTCCTCTTTGTTCCCAGAGAATGAGCTTCTCACAACAGAAACACAATAATTGTCCATCTTAATGAATTGAATCCCGAGACCCCCAAAGTGCATCTGGCTATTCACTTGTTTGTGCAAATACTGTTCATGCTAATATCTGGTTGATTACAACATGGATTATTTGGTCCTAACATGTAAACAGCTATAAGATGAGGCTGCATGTTAAATTTTGCTACCTTTTTAATCTTCTAAAAAATAAAAAGTTGGGATTAAATGAAACCTGGTTCCTTTAATGAGTTCACTAGGAGAGTCACCCTGGCCTGCAGTTGTTTGATTAAAAGAGCATAAATTGGGATGCTTAAAGGTTCAGAGGCATTTCCTATTGTAATTTAAATAAAGCAGTCTTGGGGTAGTAGACTTTACTGATGAGAGCTTAGAAAGGGATTAGTAAAAGTTTCCTGAGTGAACCCAAATTCACCAACTATCCAAAGTATTTAAATGTGACTAGAATCCACTGATTGATATCTTTTTTTTTTTTTGAGAATAAACATTGAGGGGCTAGAGAGCTCTTGAAAATGAAGGCAGATGCAAAATTAAAATTTAGATCGAGTAAAAGAAGTTATTGGTTTTTAGAAATCACTGCACACATTAAAAAAGCCCTACAGTTCATGGTAAGTCTAAATTACAGTTGGAAGAGTGCCAGCTAGTTACAGAGCACAGAAAAGGTGAAAATCTCCCAAACTAGAGTACAATTAATGCTGCCTGGGCTCTCTGGAATCCTTTCCAAATGTATTTCCAAATAAAAGTACTCTGTTTCTCTGTTGGATGCCAATAAAGGGTAAAACTTAAACTTGGGAACTTACTGCCCGGCAATAGCCAAGAGCTCATTTACAAAACACCATGGAAGGATCCTTTTCTCCACGTGACAGGAGGGAGAGAAGGTTCTCTTTCTTAAAAAGGTCCTTCTACTTATTGGACATTCTACTCGCTACTATCAACACTTTGTCTCGTGGTAACAGATTGGTGAGTAATGACTAGTAGACAGCTTCGCTATGAAACTACATCATGAAGTTTCCACATTTCCTAACTGTGCTAGGTGTCTTTGGTGGGTGTTAGACTTATTTTTTTCTTCTCTCAAGCCCCTGCAGCATGCTCGAGGATTAGCGACAAACAATGTCAGAAATCACTGATCTTTAAAGCTGCAAGTGAACCTGCAGATTCTATCTAGCATAGCTCCCTTCAGCAGATGTGGTAAATGAGGCCCAGAAAGTCGGGTGTCATAGCCAAAAACACACAGCTAGCTAGTGGTAAAAGCAGGCCTTAATTTCCAATTAAGAAGTAAATTTGCTTCTTAATAACTAACATTTATTGGACACTTTCTCTCAGTGACATGGCTCTAAATTCTTTAATGAATTTCTACATTTTATTTGCAAACTCAGACAACACACACATATGAACACACGCACACGCACATGCATGAGCGGATAAGCCTTCTGGGACCAATGAGAAAATTGAAATGAAGTAACTTGCCCCAAGTCACACTAGTCCCAAATAACGGAGCAAGGATATGAATCCAGGCCTTTGGGAGATACAGTATTCCTATATGTGACAGCATTTCTGTCCTCAAGGAACAGTCTAGAAAACAAGCTAAAATATGCTCACTGATAATTCTAGTATAAGTCAGATATGACTATATACAAGGCTATTCTCATTTCTTACTCTGGGACACTGGAATTAATCCATAATTGGGAATGTGACCATGTTTTTCGCTTCATTAATATTGAGCATACAATAATCTCAGAACCATACAAGATGCTCTGTGGGCAATTTGAACACCTACCACACAGAATGCAAATGATTTGGCTTAGGGCCTGCCACAGCTATCTAATTCTTCCGTTGATATTTGAATATGAGCTTCACTTTGATTGTCTTAAACTGAGAATCATGGTCCTTGATATAAAAGAACAATAAAAATTCCTCCAAACCTGAGTTATCTGTGGCAGCCTTGGCCAACAGCAGAAAGAATTTGGGCTCTCTAGAATTTGCCTGAGAAACATGAAATAATGAAATAGTATAGAGAGTTTACACTTCTAGAACTTAAAAAGAACTCTCATCTTAAAAAACTTTCTTGAGGAACATTAAGGTTTTCTTTTCCCATCTTATCATTATGGTGGTTTTTCCTTTTGAAGATACAATGTTTCTTATTGGTTTCTAAAAACATATATGGGGCCCCAGACAATGTTGGTTCCCTAACCAACAGTCAGTTTCTCCTCGTCCATTCTGTACAAACATGCAGTGGAGTCCGAAAATTCCAGATACTTCTTTCCCAATCTTCTTTGCAGCTAGGGGAAACCAAATGCTCTTCTGAGTAATAAGCTAGGTCAGACAACAAAAGATTGGTCCAGGTTAAAAAATTATGAGAAGGATTTGGACTTGGTTCAAGGTTGCTGTCTATCACTTTGGTTTACAACTGAACTAGCAAACAAGTGGTACAAATCACATGCACCAGATAAGTATACAAGAAAGGGTGCATGCCATTTCCTGGAGTCTGTCTGAGGAGTGGTGCCCGGTGAAACTCACACAGAATGACAACCACCAGCTCCTGGGAGCCAAGAAACTGCACTCTCAAGTCCTTTATGTGTTTAGACCAGGAGAGAAGCTCCACTGGTTATAGAGGATCTACCTACTGCTTTGTAAGGCAGCTCCCTGCAGCGTCATAGTGTCATACCTCCAGGTTCTATTCTTAACTGCATTGTATGGCCTATAGTAGACCTGGCCATAGCCTTATACAGAAGGGGTAATATTCTTAGGGGTGGGTACAGAATGACTTGCCTCTGGGAATGATTTTTTTCATAATAAAAAGAGAGAAATGTGTTAAACAAACAAACTTTACTCCTCGTCTCCGTCCTGCCTTTGAGGCAGAGCATGATTCCTGGAGGTCGAGCAGCCATCTTAGGAGTGTACGGACCTGAGAAGAAAGGCCAACCTCCTGAGGATGGTTGAGGAGAAGGTTAACAAAGGTCTAGATTCTTGACAACTTTGTTAAACTTTAAAATCATCAGCCTGGGATTTTCTACTTCTAAACTTCTTAAGAGAATAAGGGCTCTTCTGTTACTTGCCATTTAAAACCTCTTAAGTGATGCAACTGCCATGTTAATTCATTGAGGAAACAAGCCCTCAGAGAGGAAAAAACTATCTTAAGGGATATATTCCCCTAGAATAAGAACCTTACCATCTTTGCCTCATCCTTTGGGTCTCAGCATAATACCACTTCTTCCAAAAATCGGTAATATTTAATTAGGGCCCTATTTGTATACTTGTCTTTTTAGCACTCATGTAATTTACAATTATTTCTTAATGTCTGTATTTCTTGACAGGCAGTACAACTGTGAGGTTCAGAAAAGCCAGGACTATAAGGGACATAATCTATGCTGAATTCATCACACATGCCTGGAATTTAATATTTCACTTCATATTCACAGTTTTTGTTAAATAAATACTTGTATTTTAGTTTTTATTTTATCTACTTCTAATGATATTATTTGAATCTTTGAAAGCCAACCCTAAATAAAAACGATTAAGTATGCAGAGCTATCTCCAGTGGATCCCTCATTTTCATTCTATGTTTTCTCTTTTATAAAAATGTTCTGTTCCAAAAACCTCCCTTTAGTGTGGTCTGTCCGACTTCCTCAAAACTTCATGCTGTCCAAGGATGATAATTCTGTTTCCTTAGGTAAGTCTACCTTTCTTCAGCACCAGACATAGTTTAGAGTTCTGGATTTTCCATGAATAGGCTGATTGATAATAGGTTCTTAATAGCTACTGAGCAAATGAATACATGAGTGAGTCACTTAACTCAGTGACTGTTGCTAAGTGGATTAATATCTCTGAGCTTTATTTCCTTAATACGTTAAATGAGGGGTTAACCAACAAATCTTCATTTGACAACTCAGATGTACAAGGTACCTAGTCATTGACATTATGTCTCCATATTGATTTAACCGGCTTTAGTTCAATGGTGGAGTTTAGTGTCCTTCAAGAGTTTTATTTTTCTCATTACCTGAAAATGTTTTTAGTTTATGTGATAAAACTGATTAGCACATTACTGTATATTTTTTCCTTATATTAACTAAGTAGTATCTTGGTCTCTGAAGGATCAAGAGAACTTAGCCTAGGACAGGACTTTTGCCACCAAAAGAGAGCTTAAGAAACCTTTTGTTCCAATTTCCTCAATTTATAGTCATTTTAGCAAACTTTGGAATTTGAACCCAAATGTATTCTTTTTCTATTGCTGCTGCAATGATTTTCCAAAAACCGAGTGGCCACAGAAGGTTATTTTCTTACAGTTGTGGAGATCAGAAATCTGACAGAGATCTCACTGGGCTAAAATCAAGGTTACAGCAGGTCTTTCTTTGTTTCTTTCTAGAGGCTCTGGTGAGAATCCATTTCCACTTTTTTAGAGGTCACATTCTTCACGGAAGCCTTCCTCTTCAAAGCAGTGATGTCTCATGTCTCTGACCCTTCTTCTGCCATCACCTCTCTCTGCAGCTGGGAGAGATTTTTCACTTTTAAGAACCCATGTAATTAGATTAGGCCCACCCAGATAATCCAGCATAATCGTTCCATTGCATAGGCCTTAATCACATCCTCAAAAGTCTCTTTTTCCATGTAAGGTAATGTATTTACAGATTTCAGGAATTAGGACATGGACACTGTGACACCATGGGAGGCATGGGGGAGGCATTCTGTGGACCACACCAGGATTCCTCGCAATACCTTAATTTATGTGCATAAGACACAAACTGTCTTTGCATAAAGACAATATAATTGTTGAAAGGGTACTGGGTAGGAATTTGAAGACCTAGGTTCAAATTTCAGGTAAATATTTCAGAGAGGGCATTGCAAGCAGAGGAGCCAGTGTGATCTAAGAGATATGAGAGCACAGAGTATATTTAGGAAACATTAAATCATTCAGTTCAACCACAGTACAGCAGTGGAAGAGTCTTTGGGAGAGATAGGAAGAGGGGCTGAATATCAGGTTATTAAGGGCTGGTCCAGCATCAGAAAGCAATTGAGAGTCACTGACAGTTAGTGACAATAACTGTATTTGCACCATCTAATGGATTATCTGGAGGCAAAAGGCAGAGAGACCTGGAAAGGAGACGGTGCAGGTAGACAAACAATATAAAGATTATTGCCTTCTTTGGGGGAAGAGGTTTGGACATGGGATAATGGCAGTGGAATATGACAAGAATGGGATGACTGACATGTTAATAGAGCTGCATGGTTCTTTCACTTAGGTTTGATGTAGATCAACACTCAGCATCATGGTGATAACCATCTCTGGGGCACTAGAATTGACAAATCACATCTGAGTGTAATTTTTTAATGTCATTTTTATAAGGAAATCATCTGGGATCTTTTCTCCTAAGTACCATATTCATAGCTCCTGGATAACTTTAATTTGGGGATCCTATGCCAAATGACTGGAGAAATGAGTTCCACCCACATACAGGTAAGAAACAGAGCTTCAGGTAGAGCTTTCTAGCTAGAAGATGAATCTATGTCAAGATTTTCCTGGAAGGAGTATCAGGAGAGCTTTGGGAGCAAGAAGTGTGGTATAGGGTAGGGGGGTAAATTTGGAAGGAAGAGAAGATGAAGTGTTGGTAGATGACTTGAAACACAGTGACCAATTTCTAAGATCTAAGGAAAGATTACTACATTTCAAGATTACTCTTAAAAGCAATCTGCATGTGGAATAACAAAACCCAGATTAAAGATGTCCCTGCTGAAAGAGGTTATATGAATTAGATTTAGTCTGGAAAAAAAAATTAGCTCAGCAAAGACCAAGGCATCCCTTCAGACTGGGACCTTAGAATATGATTATATTTTAGAGACTTCAGCTCTCCGGAATCTATTCATTCTGACAGGCTGTTACTTTCCCAACCTGATATTTCATAGTTAACTTATCCAGAGAGAAGCTGGCCTGACTCTTCCCTGTGAGCCTTGGCAAGTTTGTAGTCTGTTGGTGGTATGGCTGTAGGCCCAATTCTCATCTAGTGAATATAGTCGATGACTAGATGTTTTTGGTATGCAGGCGTGTTTGTGTGTACCAGAGAGAGAACTTCAACATAAAGGAAAAAGCCTTGAAGGTATTTGAGCCTTACAACTACTGTTAAGCTGAGGTGGGCTACCTTCTTATTATTGCACAGGTTTCTCTCATTTTGCTAACAAAAGCCAGACTCCCATTTCTATAGTTACGGCGCTGCAACGATGAGTATGGTGTGGAATGAGCAGATGTGCAGAAATGCAACACCAGACAATGGGTGCTAGTGATCGATGGGTACTATTAAAAGAACAAAGAGTGGCTGAAATGTTGCCTGATTTGCTAATTTTGTGTGGCTCAGGTAAACTGTTTTCCTTCTAGAGCAGTTAACACCATCACTCCACCTTTCTGGAATTGAATCGATAGTTCAGCAGCAGACAAGTATCTTCAAAAGACTGAACACCTTTAAAAACTGAAAAATTGAGTCAAGTAGCCAGATGTTTGACCATATGGCGCCAAACATCTGCATATTCATTTTACATTGATTTGACCAGCTTTCTTGAAATGTTTGGAAAATTATTTGTAGGTGAACTAACACACCGAGAATCTGAGAACTGGAGATCATCTAGTTGCTACATTTTATAACTCACAGCACAGTGAGAATATCACTGTCTAGTAGGGGAAAGATAGAGTTGAGGGGGGAAGGTGGGCAGTGATTAGGGCCCCAAGGGTTACAGCAATTTTTATTGAATTTTATTAATTTTAGTCATGTTTGTCATTAAGTAGATAGAGTAATGATGTTCTTAATTTTTAGTAATTGAGCAGCATGGTTTGGGAAGTGTGGCAAAAACCAAAAAGACACAGACCTAACCTCCCAGGGTCCTCAGTTTGCCTCAAAAGGGAAGAAATAAAGACCTTTTTCATTTACCACTAAAGCTCTTCTACTTTCCAAGGACAAACGTTCCTTCCCTTGGTATACATATGAAAACGATTTAGAGTGCCTATCGATGGAAAATGTATTAGCTAAGTCCCTTGGACCTGAAATTAATAGGAGAGCTTTAAGATTAATGAGACTAGAAATATCATTGCTTTCCCTTGGCATGATCTTTACGGCCCCTTCATACTTTTAAGGTACAGAATATTGCTATGAATCTACTGTGTGTCACCCCTTCAAGTGATTTTTGTGATTTCTTGAGACCATGAAGACAACAAAAGCTAAGGAATGTTTCTTTTTCCCTGTGCCACCCAAATCAAATGATACCTAATCCTGTTCGTGTGAATACTCTTAGGGATAGTAATGCCCAGTATACAGAAGTTATATATGTGGGTATTCCTTAAAATTCCAAAATTTAATCAGATAATCTAGGGAATTTGAGTCTATTTTGCTAAAAATACTATCAGCTTCAGTGTCATTCTTTCAATATTAAGAGCCTAAATGGAGTTTTCATACCATCAGCCTGCAGGTATTTCTTGAGGATAAAGCTACAAGTCTAAGAATGCAGACTTCTTTTTGAAGCATTTTCTTTTCTCTTTATCTGACTTTACAGTCTCGAGAGAGTAACTAGGTTCTGATAAAAATGACAGACAGTAATAAAAAGCCCAATAGTGAAGTTCTAAATTGGACATTTTGAACTTAAAAAACTTTAGATTTTGAAGTAAATTAAAATCATGTTGGTAAATTTCTAGATTCCAAGTGTATGTGTTATCTCTTTCAACATACAGTGCTGGATGTACATGATTTACTCACAGTATGGGAATGAAACATAGCTGCTCAGGGTAGACTCTTGACAGTTCTACTCGAATCAGGGTAATCTTACCTAAATGATGAGTCTCAATTAAAAATGGTAAGGTTCACTGTGGCAATTATAGTTGGGAAAGAACAGGAAAGGAATTACCATTTGTTTAGCATTTAAAATTGCCAGGCATTTCCCATAAATCTTCTCATTTGGTTCTCATAATAGCCTTATGAAGAGATTACTGAGATCCAGAAATATAAAGTAATTTTCCCAAAATTACATGCCTAGTAAATGGAGGGTAAAAATTCAAATCCAGATCTGTCTAATTCCAGATCCAGTATTCCATTACAGCTAACTCATAGTAAATTTTCATGTATCATGTTGTAGACACGAGTACTTAAAAATATAATTATCCCGTAGTTGAAATGAGATTGTGGGACGAAAAGAGATGAGATGAATACAAGTTTAACTTTGCCATTGATTCAGTGAATAATTGTGTCTCAGTCACTTAAATAGAGTGGCCTCCTCTTTCTCATTTATAAAAGCAGCTAAACAGAAAATTTAGGTTGGTCATTTGGAAAATGCATGGCTTCCAAATCAAATGATTGCTTTCCTCTCTTCTGAGATGACAAATTGTAATGACTAACCCTATCCTTATGCCAAAGGGAGAAACATATTTCAAGCCAAAACCCAAATTCAAAGTAGTATATTTCTCCCGTGTCCATTCGATGATATGTAAGCCTAAATAATGAATATGTGCATTTTGCCCATTTTCGACCATGCTACCTCTACAAAGTTAGAGAAGCAGAGACATTATTTCAGAAGACATTCTTAAATCTTCATATGTGATTTTTTTTTTTACTGTCTTAGAATTTTATTTAAATGCTTTTAAAGAGCTATTTTTTAAAGCTGTCTTACACTTTCAATTATAAAGATATTTCTATCGGCTGGGTTGAAAAACTTCAGGAAATTTCTTAAGAGAAGAGGGCAGCCCGGGTGGCTCAGCGGTTTAGTGCTGCCTTCAGCCCAGTACGTGATCCTGGAGATCAGGGATCGAGTCCCATGTCTCGCTCCCTGCATGGAGCCTGCTTTTCCCCTCTGCCTGTGTCTCTGCCTCTCTCTCCTCTCTGTGGAGAGACTGAATGTATTTATGAATAAATAAATAAAATCTTTAAAAAAGAAAATAAAGACAAGAAGAATAAAAAGTGATCATATTAGATTATTAATATTTAGGGAGAAGATATTTAAACATAGATATCCTTTCCTGGGATCAAGGCTTCTACCAATCAATTATCCCACGTGCCAATGGAACAATAAATATTTAAAAGGGATTCCATTTTTAACAGCACTTATCTACCCATCATTCTCACTACTCATTCTATTACTAAAATGAAATAATTTTTTTACTTCTATTTTGACAATATCTTTCCTATTTCTAAGACCATTTAATGTTTTATAAATGAAGACTAATTTCCTGTCTCAGCTTTCATAAATTTTGCCAAAATACTCAGAGTCCGAAATCAAATAACAAAACCATAATGCTGAAAGGGATCTCAATGAGTCACTTTCCCTGTCCCAGCCCAATGTCTAGTCATTCTTCTCCACCCAGAACAGGCTTCATTCCCCCACTCAGTTGGTTCTCCCAATCCTCCAACAAGCCATACTCTGAGCCTAGAAAGATAACTCCTTTCTGGCTCAATAAAGTTATTTGCTTTTATAATTCAAAGATACCACAAATTTCAGGCATACGCTCATTATTTCTGTTCATTGATTGTATGATAATTTAAGATATCTATGCCTATATCTTTAACTCCAACAATGGAGTACTATTTCAAATCTCAAGCCCTTCCTAGTGTAACAAATGCTCATGCTTTGAATGGAGGAAGCCCGAACACTATGCCTTTCAAACTACTTGGAAAAATAATTACTGCATGAGTTTCACCCCTCTTACAGACCTACAAACTCAATTCTTAGTACAGGGTTATACAGCATAAAAATGTAAGTATTGTAGAAGGATCTTAGTGTTGTTTATTTTTCCTTTTAACTGTGGGTGTTATCTTTTTATGCTTTTATTGTAAACTCCAGGGGTTAGGCTGTGGTTTTCTATGTGAATTTTAAGTATAACATAGGTCTATTCTGGAAACATGTTCTATTTATTTTTGTTATATTTTATTTATAACCCTCCTCACTTTGTCCCCAAAGTCCCAGAGCCTATAAGGATATATAACATACAGCAAAAAGAGAGTATAATAGAGTAAAAAGGATTTTAAAAATCAAGAGCACTTAGGAATGAAGTTATTGTAAAAAATGTAAACTGTAGAGACCATCACACTTGCTGTGATTTCTTTTAAGCTGAAGTTAGTGGAAAGAGAAAGGAATCTGGTTATGAAACAATCTACTGTGTACTAAAATTAAGTAAAAAGAACTATAAAGAGCTTGGAAGAAGCAAGCCATTACTGATACAAAGACTGAAACTTGGAACTCCATGAAACAAGAATCAGCATTCTCAACACATCCTCACTCTTAACACAAGTTCCCAAAAAAACTCTTTCCTGTGCTGGCCCTCAGTAAAAGCCAAAGGCATCCCAACAGAATAAATTAAAGTAAAAAGAATGACGCTAAGTGTCACAATGATGTGATTGAAGCTTATTGATCTCTGAAGTCCAATTTAATATAAGTTTTAGAATATCTGGAAGATTGGTCTTTGACAACGGCTCTGCACCAGACTTCACATAGGAGTGCTACTTACTGCACACGCTACAAATACAGTGATTTGTGTGTCATGCAGTTGACTGAATACATTTTTGTCTACTTGTTATGTCTCCACTATAAGATCTATGGTGTAGGCTTAGAATGTAGGCTTCGTAGAGAGCAGTGTCTACATCTTATAGTTACCATGGGCATATTGTTATGTGTTAAGAATATATACATAGTTGGCATTACTAAGTATTTTCTAAAGGTCTGGATTTTTAGTCTATAATAATAATAATATGTCTTTCAGAGAAACCCTGTTAGTATTATGGCAGTTCAGTAACCTAACAGGTCAAAAATATTATCAGAGAAGGGTTTACTTGGATAGGCAAAGGCAAGAGGATCACAAAGCTCCTGTTAGTCTATACAGGAAGAAAAGGCAATGTGATCTTCCAAAAATACTTTAGATGTTACAGGGACATGTTAAAACACATGGTGTCTGGGAATGTCTTGTCTATTCTGATGAAATCAACAGAGGGAGGCCAGGGCAAGAGAATCTTTATGGCCTGCAGATATGTAATTTGTGCAGTTTTTGATTTGAAAACTGGAATAGATTTTTAATTTATGATTGAAAAGATTGAGTTCACCTTTGAACAGCTTAGGTAAATTAGATTGCCCCCAAGTCACACTTGAAAAGCGCCACAACCACCACCATCAGTTTCAATTTGTAAAATGGAGCCAATGAAATTGTCGCTTGGGGCACATTCACACACCTAGCCCTTAAATTATGCATAAATAAGAACCACCACCACCTTCAGCAGGCAAATTAATTTCAAAGTGCAAGGATTTCTATTGAGAATACTCTGTTCAAAAGTTCAACTCAGCAATGCCAGCAGGATTGCACTAATGAATCAACTCTAAAACCACAGTTAAAATAGAAAGAGATCAGTGTTTTGTTATGGCCAATATTTCTCTGGAAGATGCCTGGAAGCCACTAAAGTGTGCTTCTCTAAAAGAGCTTAGTGAATTTAGCTTCCTAATATGAGATACTCTATGTTTAAAGAGCCAAAGAAACCCAAAAAAGGGTAACTAATGTAATTCAAATTAAAATTCTTAATTTCCTTTCCTTCTCTAACAAAACTTATAGGAACATTACAAAGAAAAAAATGCCAATTGCACAAAGATTTAGAAGGTAGTATTTGGGCCTATGTATTCTCATTAAAGTAGTTCTATAAATCAGACTCCATAGAATAACTCTGAAAAGCAGACCTTATCTTATCCAGGAAAATCCACTGTATATATTTAAAAACTCATAAGATTCTATTACTTTTTCAGTATATTGTATTAAGTAAGCCCATTTAAAGTATACACTTTAGCTTCCTTAAGCCAATGTTTTTACAAGTTCATGACCATGATAAAATATATTGCTTTTCAGAATAAATATCCTTTATGCCTATCATAACTATGTTCTACCAATTAAATTACACCAGCATTTATGGGACAACGTTCTCTAGAAACAAAGACTGTGTTTAATGGTTGCAGTGACACCTACTGGTCTTGAGGTACACCTAATTCTTAAAAGATACGGAAAGTAATAATATGATAGGGTCATGTTTTCATTCTTGGATCCCCAAATCGCCATCCAAAGAAAATTCTTTCTTTTCTTCAGCTAACTCATTTCAGTAGCTTTTGGATAACATAAAATATAAACAGAAAACATTTTCTTTTACAGAGTAAGGATTTGGCATGCCGTAGTTTGTTATCTTTGTTGAATATGATGAAGAAATGCCCTTTTTGTTGGTAACAGATTGTCACAAATCATTTCATTTATGCTTATGCAAAACCAGATGTCTCTTCTTAGCTAGGATGCCCACGAGAGACAGTATTTCTGACAAATGGAGGAGAAAATGAAGGAGGAAGAAGGTTTTTGCATGGATTGCAGATTTATAGGATGGTCTCACTACCATCATCTTTGAAGTCCCCTGGATATAACCTATATATTCCATGTTGACAGTGTGGTCTTTTCTCAGAGGTCTTGCTCACCTGTCAGCTGTAAACTCTTTTGTTCATCCTCAACTCTGTGAGGCATCCCAAATGCTACAACACCCCTCTCTTCTGACCCACATTTCACACAAACAAGTGACATTCGACAATGTCTTCCATCACACCAGTCAGCCATACCCTTCCCTCCCTCCCTCCTCTATACAAAGCTATATAAATTTTAAAATCACCAAAAGCTTTCCTGACCACTCTTCTAGCTGTCCTTTCCCTGGTTTTGAACTCTCATTATTCTCTGGTCTATACACATTACTAAGAAATTACATGCTTATTCTTAAGCATCACCAATAATAATTATAATAGAACCCATTTATAGATTGTCCCCACAGGAATCCTTCAGGTTAGGTACTATCATCTCCATTTCTCAGACAAAGAAACTGACACTCAGAGGAGTCACTTGGTTCAATGCAACACATCTCGACAAAATTAGGTTTCCAAACCAAATCTGTCTTGAGTTCCAAACATCTTCTCCCATTGCAATAGATAAGTTTGTTGTCTGAAAACTCTTTCTGTCCCAAAACCAGCCTTAGGGGCTTCTGGCAGCTATAAGATTGTCCCCATCTTCCTGTACCAACAATGACAATTGTTCAACAAGTGATCACTCCTTCAGCTAGTCAGAAGTATTCTGTTTTTGCTTAAAGGTTAATGATCCTGGGGAGTGATGGACCTATTGTGATTTTGTTGGCAGTATCATATGGCAGTTTTTGGATATCAGGTCTGTCTTGTGGCTCCTTATTGCTAAAGCATTGGCCTACCAAGAGACATTTAAAAAAAACAAAACCCTGGCCAACTGTATGATGCTACAATGACAGATACATGTTGTCACATGTTTGTTAAAACCCATAGAATGCACCACACCAAGAGTGAGCCCTAATGTATCCTCTGGACTTTGAGTGATAAGGATGTGTCGGGGTGTGTTCATTGATTCTAACAAATGTACCTGTGCAGTGTGGGATGTTGGGGCAGAGGGGTTGTGCCTCTGGAGGTCGGGTGGGGGTTTATGAGAAGTCTGTACTTCCTGCTCAGTTTTGTTGAGAACCTAAAACTACTCCAAAAAAATACTTTTTATTAATTAGGAAAAAAAAAATAGCCAGTACCTGACCCCACGCCAGGCAATTAACTCAGAATTTCTGGGGATCAGACCTTGGTATTAGTACCTAGCTAAAGTTGCCCAGATGACTCTAACGTACGGCCAGGGTTGAAAACTGCTATGCTCTCTCCTGTGAATCCAAAGTGCTACTGGCCCTCACACACCAACACTCTGGAGTCAACTCCATTGGGACCTCAGCTTCAGTCTCCCTTGAATTATAGTGACAACTATACTATGCATTATATTGTTATAATATGTAATTATTATATGTGATAATAAGTCCATGTCCTGGCAAGTAACCAGATGTGTAGCTTACATAGCATATAACCACCCAAATTGCTTCTGCAACTTTGCCCCAGACCCCTGACATCTGACTTTTGTGTGTGGGTGCCAACTAAGAATTGGATTAGAATAGTCAACTGTTCCACTGCAGGATTGATTTCCGGCCCCAGATTCAGCCCTGAATGCCTACAGCTCCTGTCTCCTAAATTACCATTATTTTTCAAGTCTGTATCCACATGTATTCAAGAGATCAAGAATTTCCTCCAGTGTTTCTTCCCTGTCCATGGGAGCCCTGGGTATGCTGTTTGATCTACTGTTAACCTGGTTAATGTTTACAGCTTTAGCTTTCATGAAAATGTTCATGGACCCCAGTACTAAAGGCATCATGTGCCCTCTAACTGCATTCTCCATATATACACCGAGCTCCTGGGCATGGGTGAGCATATTCATTTCTACTCCATTTTGCTGGATTGCCAGCTCATTGAGGGCAGAAGACATACCTTATTTAATTTCTATGACACAGCACAGTGCCTGATAAACCTAACTAGATATTTAAATATTGTAAATAAATAAATTAGCCTTTCACTTTCCTTCCTGAAGTTCTGAAATATATTTAGAAAATTGACCTTATCTACTGTCATCGTTAAAATAGGAACTTGGGCTATTTTTGTGGCAATGAGGGTTTCTACTAAGTTATTAAAAGTCTTCATTTGAATGCTCTTTTGACTAAAGTCAAATCGTGAGATAGGTACATAAATTATTTAGTTACATAAACTATTTGGTGGCATTAGTATCTCATTCTAGGCAACCAAAAGATGCATATGAGGGCCATGATATGTCATTTTATTAAGTACTTCATTTGATTTGAGAATAAATGATAAATTATTCCCCAATAAAAAAAGTTATTTAATGTCACTACTTTGTAGGGCTTATTATTATGTATTTGTTGTAATAAGATTATGTTCTAGTTACAGGGCACATATCAATAAAGACAGTCATGGTTGTTATTATTATTATTATTATTATTATTATTTACTATTGACATTATCTTTACTTATCCATAAATTTTTTTTAATGATGATTTAGCCTACAATTCAAATATGAAATCTGTCATCAATCCACATTTTATTTGGAAAAGTTTGCAATTTGCTAGATCAGCCAAGTCTTAAAAACAGTCTTTCATTCCCAGGCATACATTATTTAGAAGTGAGTTGGCCAGCATAGCTCAGCAAATATTTTGATTACATCAGGAAAGCTTTAATAAAGCAAATTGTATATATTTATCATCTATTCCAATCACCTAATACCCAAAGAACACTATTATGTTCTACAGATGGTTCTCATAAGGAATGCATAATCTTTAAGTTTAGCTTAACCATCAGGTCTCCATAATTTATGCCAGCATCCTAATTCTCAGAGAGTTTTGTCATTTCTGCCTCAGTAGTGGAACAGAAAGATCAAGTCAGCTCTACTTGATATAGAGGAGTCAGAGTTTGGATCAGACACTGGCATTTTTAATCTACCCAATTTGTTTTGATGCCCTCTAAGTAGAAGATTAATATTTTGGAAGAAGAATGATGCAGCCAGACAGACCAGATGTTTATTTCTGTCTGTTTGGGGCTGTGATTGTTTAAATATAACCTACAAAAAGGTCTAATGAATACTTGCTGTGGTGATGAAAGTTCCAAGTGTTTTCAGGGTTGTATTATTTGGTTTGAATTTCAGCCTGATGTCAGAATGCTGGTGGGGTCCTATTATGCTATTTTATAAAACATTTTCTATGTACCTAATTTGGTGTACATGTGAATGTATATATGTACACACATAAATGTTTGTGCTTGTTATTTAAAGTATTTCGAGTAAGCTTTAAAACATTGAAACCATCTGATTTGCATTTTTCAACAAGAACCAACATTTGCATTTATTTATGGAAACATTTTTGGCATAACACTTTCTATTAAATTATAATAAAAAGCTTTCTTTATCACCCTGGGGAATATGGCAATCAGCCTACCTCCTACCCAGATCAGTCTTCTCCCACCCACTATATGCATAACTTAAAGCTGTAGTCTTGCCTGGAGCTGGTGTTGAGGAGAAACAGAAAGTCAAATAAAGGAGTATGTGTTAACATGGCTGTGATTCCCATGATCTCAATCCACAGGTGGACCATCTCTCATTAGGTAGCTATATTTTCATTTTCTGGAAAATGGACAAAAATCTATGTTATATTTATATTTTATAATTTAAAATTTTAATACGAAATAAACTGAATATCATTCCTATGGCATAAGGTTGGGAGAACCACACTCCTCTCAATCTTTAAATTTCCTGATCCACTTCCAATCTATCTTTCCAGTCTCAACTGGATCAACTAACTAGTCTGCCAGATAAACATTATGATTTTAAAATTATAATTAATTATCACCAATAAAGTAACAATAATTATAATATTAAATGTTTGCTATCTTTTAGGCACTACCATGATTTAGATGTACACACACTTAACATCCATTATTTCACTTAATTCTCGAAATTTTAACAGGTAAGTATTACTATGATGCCCATTTCACAGGCGGCAAGTCTGAAAATTCAAGAGATTAAAGTTACTTCTTCAAGATCACCCTATTAAAGAGTGTCAAAACAGGACATCTAGATAAAGAATGTCTGTGGTACCTGGGTGGCACAGTTGGTTGAGCATCCAGCTCTTGGTTTTGGCTCAGCTCATGATCTCATGGTTGTGAGATCTAGCCCTGTGTGGGGCTCTGTGCTCTCTCTCCCGCTGCCTTTACCCGTCATAGTTGTGCACACTTGCTCTCTAAAACAAACAAACAAAATCTTTAAAATACTAATTCTAAGCCAGGAGTGTCTGACAATAAGCCTGTATTCTTAGCAACTATCCAGCTAAGAACACAATGGTAATAATACATTTTTATTAATAATACTTAACACTATGTGGATCTTTTCCATTAGTTTGGCATTTATTGTGTCCCAATTATCATTTTAAGTGCCTTAGTATATGTATACAATGTCTCAGTTAATTATATACCCTCAAACTGGGCATTATTTATTGCACTTGGGGCCTTTTCTCTACCCATAATGATACATATTTGGGGATTTTATGGGAACATGTTTCCTTGTTTAACTACTTCCATCTACTTAAGAAGTTGATAAGATTGGGACCCTCAGAGGAGAAGGAAATAAAACAATAAATAAATTCACCAGAGATCCTTTTGTATATTTTGAATTTTGAAACAGATTTTTTAAATCACAAAGTTCCAAAAATCATAGGGGGAAAAGCATGGAAAAATAATGGTTGACTATAAAATAAGAATACCATGGAGGGAGGCGGTAAAATACAACGTGGGCAAAATTAATAGAGAAGCTGGGTGGAGACAGGACCACAATGAAAGCACTTGGTCATTACTGCAATTCAATTAGGAATACAATTTTTTTTAAGTTAAAACATATTGTTTGGGAGCTATAATTCATATCCACAAATAACTGATACACCAAAGTAGAAATGATAAAATATGTAGAATAAATAGTAAAAGTGAAATTTTTAAAAATTTGAAAGGACCTACAGGAGATAAAAAAGCAAGGCACTACCATAAGCAGGCAGTAATTAACTCATAAAGAGTCAAATATAAACAAGCAAATATTAGAGAAATTTATTTTGAAAGCTAATGCAATAAAAAAATGTTCAGTACATTAATCAATGAAAAAAGTTTGCACAAATAAAAAATTTTAGTAGTTAAAAGAAATACACAGATACAGTACAATGGGAAATTTCATGATATTATACCCGTAAATTGAAAAGAAATTAGTTTTCTTTAATCATTAATGTTGACTTAAAGAAGAAATCTGGCAAAATTGAATAATCAATAACCAAAAAAATTAATAGTCAAATCCCCCCCCAATCCCAACCTTTACCCAGGCAAGACAGTCACTATTTTATGAAAACCATTTCAGAACTTTTAAAAAAGATCAAAAGAAAGGAGGAAAAGTGTAAGAAGAGGGAGAGAGAAAGAGAGAGGAAAAGCTATCTAATTCATTTTATGAAACTAGTTTAAAAAGGAGACTTTTGTAAAAGATAAGATTAAAAGCTAACCTCATTTGTGAATATAGATATAAGAATGATAATTAAATAGTAAACAGGATCCAACAGTGTATTAAAAATAATAATAATGTATCAAAATTAAGTAGGATTTATTTTAGCAATGCAGAGATGGCTTAACATTAGAAAACTCAAGAAATGTGACTTACTATATAACCATATTCATGTAGAAATGGAGAAAAATCTCATGTAATTATCTCTATTGATGCAAAAAATTCACTTGACAAAATATTACACCCATTCACAGTAAAAATTATTAGAAAACCAACAATAAATTTCTTCCACCTAATAGAAGATATTACCAAATATCTTTAGTAAACATCACATTTTATGATGAAGCAGTCAATCAAAGATGACTCTGCTTCTATTCAATAGTATACTGGAATTTTTAACCAATGCAGCAAAATAAGAGAAAAGAAGATAAATAGAAAGATAATGAGACAATTCATGATTTGCAAACAACATAAATGTCTGACTAAACAAGCCATGAAATCTTTAGAAATTATTAGAATTTGCAAGTTTGGTAAAATTGTTGAACACAAGATCATCATACAAAATCAGTAATGTTTCTAATCACAATGAATAACAAAAAAGAATTTAATAGAAAAATATGTCATTTATAATAGCAACAAAATACATAATATGATAGGAATGAATATAACAAAAGGTATACATGACCTGTAGGGTGGGAATTACAAAATATTATTGAGGAACAATAAAACATTGAATTTAATGGCAAGAAATGATGGACAGAAATACTTGGTATATCAACAGGACAAATACATACAAATTCTAATAAAAATTGTCACAGGATTTATCTTGGTACTTGAAATATGTTTACCAAAATTCTTATGGAAGCAGAGACCAAGAGTAGCAAATACCCCTCTGACAGAACAATAACATCGCAACATGTAAGTCTACAATAATTAAGATACAGTAATGCCTGTACAGTGATAGACAGTAGGAAATAAAACAGGTTCAAGAGCTTAGAATTACAAAGGAAACTTAATATATATAGAAATGTCATTATAAATCAGCACAGAGAATACAACATATATCAATATATGGTATCAAAACTATTGGCTTACCATACAAATTAAAAAATAAAGGTAGCTCTTCACCACAAAAAAAAATTTGAAATGGAAAAATAACTACATGTAAACACACATACACAACTTTAAAACTGTAGGAGTAAAATATCTTGGGAATTTGGGATTAAGAAACTATTTATTAAACAAGATACAAAAAGATAAAACTATAAAGGAAAGATTTTTATACATAAAAAATTTAAATATCTCTACAGAAACCACCCAACACACAATGGTAAACCAAAATAAGTGACAGATGAAACACACTGCACCATAATCAACATTCAAAGGATTGGTGTCTAGAACACATAAGGATTACAATAAAAAGAAGGAAGGAAGGAAGGAAGGAAGGAAGGAAGGAAGGAAGGAAGGAAGGAAAGAAAGAAAGAGAAAGAAAGAAAGAAAGAAAGAAAGAAAGAAAGAAAGAAAGAAAGAAAAGAAGAAAAATGGTCAATTCAGAGAAAAAGAAAATTCAAGAACCTATAAACATATAAAGAAATATTCATCTTCTCTAGTAACCAGAGAAATACAAATTTAAATATGATGCATTTCATATTCATCACTGAGAAGAAATTTAAAGTCAACACTAGTTAGTGTTGGCAAAGATGTGGAAAATGGGAATGGCCATATATTTCAGTAGAGGCATAATGATTCAACCATTCAAAGTTATCATGTCTATGAACAGACATTTCTGCAAAGAAGACATACAAATGGCCAACAGATACATGAACAAATGCTCAATATTACTCATCATCAGGGAAATACAAATCAAAACCACAATGAGATACCATCTCACAGCAGCCAGAATGGCTAAAATTAACCAGTCAGGAAACAATAGATGTTGATGAGGATGTGGAGAAATGGGAACCCTCCTACACTGCTGGTGGGAGTACAAACCAGTGCAGCCAGTTTTATGAAAGTGCCTCAAAAAGTAGGGTAGTTCTATTTTCATAGAGCTATCCTATGACCCAGTAATTGCACTACTAGGTATCTATCCAAAGGATACAAACATAATGATTCTAAGGGGCACATGCATCCTAATGTTTATAGCAGCAATGTCCAAAATAGCCAAAATATGGAAAGAGCCCAGATGTCCATCAACAGATGAATGGATAAAGAAGATGTCAAATGATTTAGAAGGGGCGGAGGAGAGATATCCCCCAAACACACTTTTTCCCCACAAGAATTTGAATGAGTATACCATGGTCTTGCCCCACTCAGGTCCCTTACTTAAATTGGACTGTGGCTGAGTTTTAAATAAGTTATTATTTGTGTTTAGTGTTTGGCACTTATTAAATATACAATAAAGGTAATGAATTTATAAATGTGAAAAAAAGAGGATGTCATATATATGTATACACACACACACACACACACACACACACACACACACACAGTGGGATATTACTCAGCCATCAAAATAATAAAATCTTACCATTTGCAATAACATGGATAGAACTAGAGGGTATTAGGCTAAGTCGAATAAGTCAGTCATAGAAAGACAAATATATTATTTCATTCATATGTAGAACTAAAACAAAACAGACAAACATAGGGGAAGGGAAGGAAAAATAAAATAATACAAAATCAGAGAGGAAGACAAACCATAGAGACTCTTAACTACAGGAAACAGACTGAAAGATGCTGGAGGGGGTGGCGTGGAGTGGGGTAACTGGGTGATGGGCATTAAGGAGGACACTTGATGTCATGAGCACTGGGTGTTATATGCAACAGATGAATCATTAAATTCTACCTTTGAAACTAATAATATACTATATGTTACTTAATTGATTTTAAATTTGAAAAATGAAGTTTTCTATGTCTAGTAAGGTAAGACACAAACTCCCTATGACCTAGTAATTTGGTTTCCAGAAAACTACGTTCCAGAAACAAAGAAACTTGTCCAAGAATGTTTATTATAGCACTGTGTTTAAAAGTAAGCTTTGGAAACTACTCAAATCTCCACTATTACAAGTTAGGATAAATAAATTTAATCTCAATTAAAAGGAATAAACAATTCTACATAGATTTAAAAAAAAGGGGGTGTTGATGGGAAACAAGTACAGAATAAAATATACATGAATATATGAAAACAGAGCCTAAATATGCCCTGAGTTAATGATAGAGTTTGCCTTTGTGGTGGTACAGGAATTTTTCTTCCTAGATGGAAGAACAAAGGATTTCATCTTTGTAAGTTTGAATCACTTAGGCATACAGAGTAACTACAGCAAAAATGCCAAAACTATCATCATTTGTTAAGTTTGGCACAATAACAAAGTGAAATATTTTATTTATTTTTTAATTTTTTTAAATTTATTTTTTATTGGTGTTCAATTTACCAACATACAGAATAACCCCCAGTGCCCGTCACCCATTCACCCCCACCCCCCGCCCTCCCCGCCTTCTACCACCCCTAGTTTGTTTCCCAGAGTTAGGAGTCTTTATGTTCTGTCTCCCTTTCTGATATTTCCCACACATTTCTTCTCCCTTCCCTTATATTCCCTTTCACTATTATTTATATTCCCCAAATGAATGAGAACATACAATGTTTGTCCTTCTCCGATTGACTTACTTCACTCAGCATAATACCCTCCAGTTCCATCCACGTTGAAGCAAATGGTGGGTATTTGTCGTTTCTAATGGCTGAGTAACATTCCATTGTATACATAGACCACATCTTCTTTATCCATTCATCTTTCGGTGGACACCAAAGCTCCTTCCACAGTTTGGCTATTGTGGCCATTGCTGCTATAAACATTGGGGTGCAGGTGTCCTGGCGTTTCATTGCATCTGAATCTTTGGGGTAAATCCCCAACAGTGCAATTGCTGGGTCGTAGGGCAGGTCTATTTTTAACTCTTTGAGGAACCTCCACAGTTTTCCAGAGTGGCTGCACCAGTTCACATTCCCACCAACAGTGTAAGAGGGTTCCCTTTTCTCCGCATCCTCTCCAACATTTGTTGCTTCCTGCCTTGTTAATTTTCCCCATTCTCACTGGTGTGAGGTGGTATCTTATTGTGGTTTTGATTTGTATTTCCCTGATGGCAAGTGATGCGGAGCATTTTCTCATGTGCATGTTGGCCATGTCTATGTCTTCCTCTGTGAGATTTCTCTTCATGTCTTTTGCCCATTTCATGATTGGATTGTTTGTTTCTTTGGTGTTGAGTTTAATAAGTTCTTTATAGATCTTGGAAACTAGCCCTTTATCTGATAGGTCATTTGCAAATATCTTTTCCCATTCTGTAGGTTGTCTTTTAGTTTTGTTGACTGTATCCTTTGCTGTGCAAAAGCTTCTTATAAACATATTTTGGAGATCTATTCATTTACACCTATAGTGATAAAGCTTTTTCCTGCTTCCTTTTAAGTAAAACAATGTGTACTGAGTCATGACCAAATGTGTTAATTGCTTTACAAGCCGTTTATCATTCAATTCTCATAATACCCTATAAAAAGGCAGTTTTGTGTCAGTCTAAAAGATGAAGAAACTATTTTTTAACATCTGTGAAATAAAGATATTAATAGCTAGGCTATAGATTTGTTGTGAAGGTTGATGTATGCAATATTACTTTCACATAGTAAGCTAATATTATTGATTTGAAAAGTAAGGCTTAGGAAGGTAAAATAACTAGCCTATAGGCATAGAGATAGTGAAGATTGGAATCAGGAGGGATGAGGACTCAATAACTACGCTTAGGCGTAGTAGAGTTATTTGCTCTCTTCGTACATAACAATAAAAAATGTTGCATTTATTAGATTCACAAAGATCCAAATATGTCCTTTGGAAATATACCGTGTTGGTGAGGTTGAAAGAAGGGAAGTACTTGTAGGGAACAAATTCCCTACAAGTGCGAAATTCATCAGTATGAGTGGCAAATTCAACAGTCTCTATTAAAAATTAAAATTTACATAGCTTTTGACTCCATAACTTTCCTTCTAATTTTTCTGCTTTTATTATAGACACATAGAGACTCATGGAAAAAGACTGGAACCAACATCAATGATCATCAGTGAAGGATTGTTTTTAAGATATGATACATTCATAGAGTGACATACTCTGTATCCATTTAAAATGCCAGCAAAGTGGGATCCCTGGGTGGCTCAGTGGTTTGGCGCCTGCCTTTGGCCCAGGGCGTGATCCTGGAGTCCCAGGATCAAGTCCCACATCAGGCTCCCTGCATGGGGCCTGCTTCTCCCTCCGCCTGTGTCTCTGACTCTGTGTGTGTGTGTGTGTGTGTGTGTGCGTGCGCGCGCACACCTTTCATGAATAAAATAAATAAAATCTTAAAAAAAAAAAAATGCCTGCAAAGGGAAACACAAATAACAACCAAAGACCAGCCTGTGACATTGACATGTAATTATCCCTATTATATTTCACTAACTTAAAAAAGAAAGATGAGAAAAGGAATACATTGTAGCATTTCTGCAAAAACAATTATATATGCATGCTTAGATATGCATTTTTTTTCTCTATCTCTAGAAATATACATCAGAAACTAACAACTGAGTTTCCTCTGAGGTGATGAACCACATGAATAGGAATCAAGAGTAGGAGGAAAAGGCATTTTTAATTCTACCCTTTCTACCTCTTTCAATTTGTACTATGTGCATGAATTAACTTTGTGAAAACATAACAAATTAAAAACAAACAAAACAAAAAACAATCCACCCAAACCACCATAAAAGCAATTATACTTAGTATCACCTGTTAAAAATGCTACATGGAAATATTTTTTATCTAAAGCCAGCGTTACTCTACTATGTCCTTTCTGGAGGTAAGGAAAAACCATGGCAAGGAATTGAGTTTGTCTTGAAGGAGCTTGAGAGAAGGAACTGGAAGGACAGGGAAGGGAGGAGCAAAAGGGAACAGGGCTCTGCCTATGCAGGAGAAGATAAGAATGGGGGGAGGGGGGAGTGAAGAAATCTCCCAGAATCCAATCTCAAGCCCCACCCAGAATCTTGATGCCCCCCAAATGGCAAGACGGATCACAACTTTAAAACTTGCAGCTGGAGGAACAGCAGACATGGAAGCAGAATCTGGGGAAAGTGAGTGAAATCAGTGTCCTCACAGAGAGCTAACTCTCCCACCTTGAAGCAGGTCTTAGCATGTATGTTTCCAAATGGTTTTGACAAAAATACCAGACATACTTGATAAATCTATAGCTGGGAGCTCAGAAACCAGATGGCCTGAAACTGGACACCAACGAGCCTTATTTGCAGCATCTGAGATCATGGAGGAAAAACCAAGGTCATGGAGATTCTATGAGCATCTCTTTCTTCCTTGAGTGTTCCACTTAAAGAGAAAGAACAGTGATGGGGTGGGGAGTATGTGGGGTGGATGTTTCCAGACCCCAGACCATGGGGGCCAGCCATGAAAGCGGACCTGATGCCACTGACACCTATGCTGGCATGGCTTAGGGAAATGTGGCTTCAGTGCACCAAACTGATCATGATTCTTTTCTTACTGTTTTTAAATTTGTCACCACATTTAAAAAAATTAAGAATTTCTTGAGCAGAGCACAAAGAAGTCACACCTTAGTTTAGCTGTTCCTAGACAATAAGAGTTAAATGTGCTGTTGACAGCGACACTGGAATATGGAGTGCTTTCTGCATGAGTGTGATATGTATGTTGCGGAAACCTGACTTTTTGACAAATCCTACAAACATTTCATTTTTCCATTGTGAGAAAAGGCCGATTGCAAATACAAAAAGAGACAGAGAGAGAAGAAAGAAGAATAAAAAGCAACTTAATAAGGCCTGTATTTAGTTGGGGGGTGGGAGGAAACACTTTGTTAAAAATTAAGCTTAAACAAATAAACAACTTTAAATCAAGTTTTAAAAAAACCCACAAAATTTTAGCTTTCCTGAACACTTAAAGTATTTGCTGATAGAGTACATGCCAGTTGACATTTCTTTCTTCTCTTTTCAAGTAATGGAGTTTTTCTTAGTCATTCTATATCTCTTCTAGAGAATTGGTAAATGCAATTCTCCAGTTCTACTCTACTGTTGCTTGGGAATTTTCTTGATTTATATTTGCTTTTCAAAAGAAATTAGGGAAACTTTCCAAGAATTGTCCCAGATTCTAACTTATTGAACCATCTGCCAAATTAATTTTACTTATCTGGCTCCTTTGTTTATTCTTTTGAGATGCTACACTGAGAGGCGATCAGATGTATTATTTTTCTCAAAGAAACACAGATTGAGTTTTAACAGATGTTCAGATGTTTTAATTTTTGGAGTTGTAATTCCCACTTGGCTTTAATGAGTTCATTCAGTAATGTGGGCTTTTACTAGATACTGTATGTTCTCACGCTTGGTTTCTAGCTTTAAACCACAAGACTGAAGCCAGTTTACTGTGGGAATGGAATTTTCACGTGCTAGGGGGAGTGAGAAGTGAGGAAGGGATGATAAATAAGAAAACACTTCAGAAAGTAAACTCTTCACTATGGAATTTAGCAACTTGCCTCTTCTCAAACAAATGCTAAATCTTCTTTGATATTTGTAACTACCTTTGATTGTAAATCACGACATTTGTCTTTACTAGAAATTTGCCTGACAAAATTTTAAATAAAAATGTAAAGTTTAATATTTGCAGATTCTGTTCTTAGATTAAATCAGATCAAATCAAATTGAATTTCATTTAAAAGTTCAGAAACAACCTTTGTGGTCTTCTTTTCTCAATGCCAGACTCTTCAGGGTTAGAATAAACAGTGTTTGTTCTCTTACGTCAATGACTCAGCAACTACATTGGTTATGATTCTAATATTTCAAGTGCTTGGCACCAAAAATATAACAATTCATAAAAATAGTAAATAAAATTATCCTTTTCCTTAGGGGATATTGTGCTCAGAATCGTACTGTGATGGAATTGATTTATGGGAACCAAAATGAAAATCCATGCTTGATATAATATGATATAGCATGATAGAACAGGTATAAAATTTTGGAATTATACCAATTGCTACAACTTGATTGCTTTAGGTTTTGACCTAATATACATTGTAATCACCTAGATAAGATTTCTATTTCAAGCTATTGCCAGATTCAAAATCCAAGATTGATAGAGTTAGAAGAAATAAGAATTGAAGGAACGAACATTGGGGATCCCTGGGTGGCTCAGTAGTTTAGCACCTGCCTTCGGCCCAGGGCGTGATCTTGGAGTCCCTGGATGGAGTCCCACATCAGGCTCCCTGCATGGAGCCTGCTTTTCCGTCTGCCTGTGTCTCTGCCTCTCTCTCTCTCCCTGTGCCTCTCATGAATAAATAAATAAAATCTTAAAAAAAAAAAAGAATTGAAGGAACAAAGTAATTTTTTTCAAGAAATGAAAGAGGCAGAAGGATACTCCAATCATTTTATACTCTTTTTCACTCTGGGTCAGACACAATTGCTGGACATTACACTGTCTGCTGTATCCCTCTCTCCTTACTCTTACCCCCTGCCACAACCCCTACTCTTGCCTGACCAAACATGGTACTTTGAAAGGTTAAGTAAGCCACTTGCTTCTGAACTCCAAACTGTGTGATAAACAACAACAAAAAGGACTTTGGGTGAAAAGGGCTACTAAGATTTCCTGTTATTCAAGGTGATTCATACTTAAGCAAAATAGGAATTCCCATCTAAGTCTACTGTTATAGATGGCTCAAAGTAGCCAAGTGAGAGAAATTTTTAAAAACTGAAAATAAAACATTATCAAAGTAAGTAGGGATGAAAGAATGCTTTATTGATAGAAAACTTCAGAAGATGAAAGACGGTATCACTGAGTTCCACTTAAAAATAATCTCAATTTATATCAAAATGCAGAGGTTAAAATTCAGCAACCCTTACTGATAAAACTCAGAAAATCACAAAAAGAAGAATACTTCTGGAACATAATGTCGAACATCTATCTCACACCGATTGCCAAAATCATAATTACGATGAAAGCCAAGAAGTGGTGTCAATCATATGAGAAAAATGGCCAACGTATGTGCATCCCTGTGTGCTGCCTGCTTAACAGTCAAGGTCCTGGCGGGAAACAGATGATGCATTCAAGCTGAGTAGCAGGGTTAAAAAAACACCAAATGATCCTGTAGCATCCTAAATTAGCAAAGGCAGGGAAATTAGACTTCTTGCAAGGCTCAAGGGGCAAAGCAAAGCACCCATAAACAGAACCTGGAGAGGGTGGCTATGTGCCTGATGCCTGACAGGGCTGCAGCCTTTGGGCAGGACACAGCCCCAGCCACCATGAAACTGGGGCGGGGGGGGGGTGTGTGTGTGGAAATAGAGACCTTCCCCCTCACTTCCCACTCTGAGTTCCTGCCAATGTCCTCCTTGGCTGAATCTAACCTGAAACCAAAAGGCAAGGGAGTACTAGTGAGGGAGGCTTCCAAGTCTGTGTCTGTGGGCACAAAGCAGGGCACAGAGAAAGACCCAGGAGCACAGAAAGAGATATTCAACACACCAACGTGGCCCAAATCACACATTAAGATATGAATCCAGATACAGATGAAACATCGAGATATAGGACCTGAGCTTTTAATTACCGCATTTTCTGCTTTTCCTAATCTCAAAATCACCTTTTAGAAGATCAAAAGGGAAAAAGGATTCCAATCCCAGTGGCAGCAAAAATCCTAAAATGCCCAAATACATAAAACATCAAAGTCATAAAAATATATAGGAATAAATCTTACATAAAAAATAGTGGAAGGGAATAAAGGGGAAAGAAGAAAAAAATGAGTGGGAAATATCAGAAAGGGAGAAAGAACATGAGAAACTCCTAACTCTGGGAAACGAACTAGGGGTGGTGGAAGGGGAGGCGGGCGGGGGGTGGGGGCGACTGGGTGGTGGGCACTGAGGGGAGCACTTGATGGGATGAGCACTGGGTGTTATTCTATATGTTGGCAAATTGAACACCAATAAAAAATAAATTTATAAAAAAAAGACCAGAATAAAACTTAAAAAAGGAATAAATCTTACAAATGTAAGAGAGTAATATATAAAGAAAACATTAAGTTAGGAAATATAAAATATTACTTGAGTAAATGGCAAGGGAAAAATGCTCCTTCACTGGAATACTGTGAAGATGTCATTTCTTTCCAAATCAATTTTTTTTAAGATTTTATTTATTTATTCAGAGAGAGAGAGAGAGAGGCAGAGACACAGAGAGAGAGAAGCAGGCTCCTTGCAGGAACCCTGATGTGGAACTCGGTCCTGGGACTCCAGGATCATGCCCTGAGCCAAAGGCAGATGCTCAACTGCTGAGCCACCCAGGCATCCCCCATATCAATTTTTAGATTTAACCTTTCTTCACAGTACTTTTTTTAAATTGGAATTTCATTTAGAGCTGTTTTGAAAAAAAAAAAAAAAAACCTAGCAAGACAAGCTAAGATTTTTTCCTAGAGAATATTGAAGAGGATACTTGCCCAGTCAAAGGGAAAACTTAATAACATATAATAATATTTCAACTATAAAATATACTTTTTTACCAATTAATTAGCAGGGTTTTCCTACCCTCTGGGTTGAAATATCCAGTACAGGGCAGATGTGGTGAAAAGATCATTCTCACAGCTTGTGGGAGTATAAATTGGTTCAAACTTCATGAGTTGCAATTTGGTAATGTGGACAGAAACCGTAAATATGTTCAGACCCTTTGTTCTAGTAATTCAATTTTTAGTTATTTATACTTAGAAGGTAATTAGACTGCACAGTGATCTTGCTAGACAAGTATTGGTAGCATTATAATAGTTCTATAAAGTAAACATCATAAATGTTCAATTATATAAAATTCATTAAACTATGGAAAAGCATGTATTAAAGTGGCACATAGCTCTAAAGGGATTTTTTTAAAAATACTGAATAGAGTAGAGGTAAAAATGAAAAAAATTGAATAAAGTAAAAGTACTAGAATACTAGAACAAAATAAAAGTTACATATGGAGTATGTTTATATATTTATATAGGGAGTATTTCAGTAATATATTATTATTTAATAAAATTATTGTTATATAATAATATAATAATTATATTTAATTATTTACAAGAAATATCTATATACAAAACTCTATATGATTTGCTTCCAAAAATTGTCAGTTTTCTAAGTGTGCACAGGGAAACCCTGAAAGTGTTAGGAGATTCACTAAAATATTAACATATGATTTTCCCTAGTTGTTAGTTTTGAATGATGTTAGATTTTCTTTTTTATGTGTCCCTGTATTCCACAGATTTTCTGTGTCCGTGAATTACTACATAATCAGAAGGAGGTGTGTGTGCATGTACGTGTGCAAGATTTAGAAAATATTTAATTTTTAAGGATTAAATTAAATTGCTAAAATTAAAACTCATTCAGGGCTAAAGCACAGTGTGACTGTACACTGCTGATATCCAATACATATATTTTTACAGAAATTAAAGAAGATCTTAAAGTGAAGAAAAAAACTTATATTAGAGGAAGGAAAATTGTGCAGATGATAAAATTTCAGTGTTTTTCTAAGTTAGGTCAGTTCTTTCTTTTAACTCTCACCTTGATAATAGCAGAGCAGAATTATTTTACCAAACAGACTTTTAAAAATGTAGAACTATACTTCTCTGCAATTCTTGAGATTTTTGTAATAAGCAATACCATGCTCTTTACATGTGATCACGGGTATAATAATGAAAAACATATTTTCACAAAGCATACATTTAAAAACACATGTTACTATTTTTTTTTAAATGCTACTATTTTGTTCTATTGATCTATGTGTCTATTTTGTACCAGCCCCTTACTCTTTTGACTACTATAGCTTCAAAATAGAACTTGAATTCTGGAATCGTGATGCCTCCAGCTTTGCTTTTCTTTTACAAGCGTGCTTTGGCTATTTGGGTTCTTTAGTGGTTCCACGTAAATTTTAGGATTCTTTGCTCTAGTTCGTGAAAAATGGTCTTGGTATTTTGATAGGGATAGCATTAAATGTGTAGATTACTATGGGAAGTAGAAATATTTTTAAAATATTTGTTCTTCCAGTCTATGAGCATAGAATGTCTTTCCATTTCTTTGTGTCATCTTCAATTTCTTTCATCAGTGTTTTATAGTTTTCAGAGTATAGGCATTCCATTTCTTTTATTAATTTATTCTTAAGTATTGTATTAGTCTGGGTGCAATTGTAAATAGAATTGTCTTAATTTCTGTTTCTGCTGCTTCATTATTGGTGTATAGATATGCAACAGATTTCTGTACATTGATTTTGTATCCTGTGACTTTACTGAATTCAAATATCAGTTCTAGCCTGTTTTTGGTGGAGTCTTTCGTGTTCCCTGTATATAATGTCATGTCATCTACAAGTAGTGAAAGCTTTACTTCTTCCTTACTGATTTGGACCTTTTAAATCTGATTGCTGAAGCTAGGACTTCCAGTACTATGCTGAACAAAGTAGTGAGGGTGGACATCCTTGTCTTGTTCTTGACCTTAGGTGAAATCTCTCCATTTTTCCCCATTAAGGATGATGTTAACTGTGGATTTTTTCATAAATGGCCTTTATCATGATCAGGTATGTTCCCTATAAGCCTGTTTTGTTGAGGGCTCTTATTATAAATGGATGTTGTATTTTGTCAAATTCTTTTTTACATATATTGAAATGATCATATGGTTCTTATCCTTTCTTTTGCTGATGTGATGTATCACATTGATAGATTTATGTATATTGAACCACCCTTGCAATCCAAAAATAATTCCCACTTGATCGTAGTGAATGATTTTCTAAATGTATTATTGAATTCAGTTTGCTAGTATTTTATTGAGTATTTTATTTTTGCATCTATGTTCATCAGATGTTGGCCTGTAGTTCTCTTTTTTAGTGGTTTCTTTATCTGTTTTTGGTATCCAAGAAATGATGCTAGCCTCACAGAATGAATTTGGAAGTTTTCTTTCCTTTTATATATTTTGGGATAGCTCAATAAATCCAGAAATAAACTAACAATTATGTATTCAATCAATTTTCATCCAAGTAGGAGAATATCAAATGGAAAAAAGACAGTCTCTTCAACAAATGCTGTTGGGAAAACTGGACAGCAGTATGCAAAAGATTGAAACTGGGCCACTTTCTTACACCACAGACAAAAATAAATTCAAAGTGAATTAAAGACCTAAATGTGAGACCTGAAACCATAAAAATTCTAGAAGAGAGCACAGGCAGTAATCTCTTTGACATTAGCCATAGCAACTTGTTTCTAGATATGTTTCCTGAGGCAAGGGAAACAGAAGCAAAAATAACTATTGGGACTATATCAAAATAAAAAGCTTCTGCATAACAAAGGAAACAATCAACAACACTAAAAGACAACTTCCAAAATGGGAAAAAAATACTTGCAAATGACATATCTGATAAAGGGTTAGTATCCAAAATATATAAAGAACTTAGAAAACTCAATACCCAGAAAACAAATAATCTAATTTAAAAATAAGCAGAAGACACTGAACAGACATTTCTCCAGATGTCCAGTAGATACATGAAAAAATGTTCATCATCATCTGCCATCAGGGAAATGCAAATCAAAACTACAAGAGATACTACCTTACAACTGTCCGAATGGCTAAAATCAGCAACGCAAGAAACAACAGGTATTGGTGAGGATGTAGAGAAAAAGGAACATTTGTACACTGTTGGTGAGAAGGAAAATTGATGCAGCCACTGTGGAAAACAGTATGAGTTTCCTTAAAAAGTTAAAAATACAACTACTTTATGATCCAGCAATCACACTACTGAGTAGTTACCCAAGGAATAAAGGAACACTAATTCAAAAGGGTACATGCACTTCTATGTTTATAGCAGCATTATTTATAATTGCCAAGGTATGGAAGCAGCCCAAGTGTCCATGGATTGCTGAATTGATAAAGACATGGTGTATCTATAAAATGGAATATTATTCAGCCATAAAAAAGAATGAAAAAAATGAAATCTTGCCATTTGCAATGACATAGATGGAGCTAGAGAGTATAATGCTAAGCGAGGTAAGTTGATCAGAGAAAGACAAAACAAACAAGCAAAGGAAAAAAAATAATAGAAGGGGAGAAACAAAGAAATAAATTTTTGATTATAGAGAACAAACTGATGGTTACCAGAGGAGTGGGGTGGTATGATGGGTTAAATAGATGATGGGAATTAAGGAGAATACTTGTCATGATGAAAACAGTGTGATGTATGGAACTGTTGAATTACTATGTTTTATATCTGAAGCTAACATAATATTGTATGTTAACTAACTGAAATTAAAATAAAACTGAAAAAAATGCTTATAACAATCATTAAATCCTCTTTTGCCATGCATCATGTTAATTGACAACAAGAAGGGCTACAGAGCATTCATTTATTCATTAAATATGTGTAGTTCTTATGAGTAAGAAATTTTTTAGACCTAAGGTACAGAAAAAAATTCCTTGCCCTCAAGGAGCTTTTATTGTAGAGGAGAGAGAGAGAGAAAAACAAAACAAAACAAAACACACCCTACTGGCATAGAATTTACCAAATAGAATAATGAAGAAGAGTATGTAAGTACAAAGGAATGTTACAAACCAATCAGAAAATGATTATTAAGCAAATAATGTTGGATAATTAATCTATTTTTTTTAAAAATCAATGTTACATAATCACTACACTTGATTTCAAATGCATTATAATTTAAATATCTTTTTTAAATTTTTAAAAAGATTTTATTTATTTATTCATTAGAGACACAGAGAGAAAGAGAGGCAGAGACACTGGCAGAGGGAGAAGCAGGCTCCTTGTGGGAAGCCTGATGCAGGACTTGATCCCCGGACCCCGGGATCATGACCTGAGCCAAAGGCAAAGGTTCAACCACTGAGTCCCCAGGTGCCCCTAGAATTAAATATCTAACAAATGAAATCATAAACAGGCCAAAAGAAACTATGTGAATATGTAAATAATCTTAAGAAAATGGAAGTAATTTCTTACCATAAAAGAAATGGAAAAATCATGAAGCAAAATATATGTGAATCAACTTTAAAGCTTTGTCTTCCTAACCATAAATTAAATCTCAAATGTAAAATTAGAAAAAGAAAAACATTTGTGACAAATCCAGTAGAAAATGGACTATTATCCTTTATGCAGGAAGGATGAATTCTTCAAAATAATAATTCTAATAATCTAATGGGAATAGAGGCAAGTGGTATAAGATGCTAAATGTCAACCTCATTAATAGCCAAACTGCAAATTGAGACAATATAAAACACTATTCTTCTTTTATCAAATAGTCAAAGTTTAAAAATGTTTATTAAACCTATTGTGGTTGCCTAATTCCAAGAGAAATTATAGACTGAAACTATACTTCCACAAAGCCATTTGGCAACATATATAAAAATGTTAAGAATGTTTACCCTTGAATTCCATGCTGGGGAATTAAACATAAGAAATTATTCAAAATGCATTTAAAACTAGATATTCACCCAACCTTACTTACCAGACTAAAAATTAGTAACAATTGATAGCATATGTAATAGTGTTATGACTAAATAAATTATGATGTGTCCACATGTTGGATAATTACATGCCATAAAATTGGAATTCCAAGAAATTTTAATGAAAATAACCATAATATATGGTTAAGCTAAAATTCAGTTTACAAAATATGTATTTAGTAGAGGTGATCCCAGTTTTGCCTGTATGTATGCACATGTGACTGAAAAAATGAGAGCTAATAGTTCTTGAGCATCTACTATATTCCAAGCACTGTTCAAAATGTTTTACAAGGTCTGCCAGTTATCAGTTTATTACCTCTCAGTTCCAAATTTACCCTTTTTGCCTGCTTTGTGAAAATTAAACCAGGCCCTTTAATAATTTTTCCTTTGTCATTGGGCACAATGTTAAGCTTTGTCAGTAGGGGGTGCTGGAGAGACATGGCGGGAGGAAAGGGTTTTACCTTCTCCGTGGTTTCTCCAGGAGCTGGCAAATGCAACACAATGTGGCCAGCAGTTTTTCTTGGCACCTGACCCTCCCCAACAGGCAATTTGTATTAGAGCCTCCCATTAGACACTTCTCCATGAACAGCTTTCCCTGGTATTCTAGAGGGGAGATTTCTGGTAAGTTCTCCAAGTGTGCTAGCTACCACAGCAAGTTCTCTTCCATTATATGTGCCACAATCAGCCCTTTCTAATAAGGTTTGGATGGGGGCGGGGGGGGGGGGGGAATCCTCCCTTGAGTGTTCTAATTAGGTCATTAAATGCCCATAGAAACTCTCAGTAATAGATTATTATCACTATGTTACCAATGAGGAAACTGAGGCATTATATAAGATCATGTAGATAAGAACTGATGAGAGAAAAAAAAAAAAAGAACTGATGGAACCAGAATTTAATCCAAGTACTTTGGCTCCAATGCACATATTTACAACCACTGCTATACTAACTCCCAAAGTATTGAATATATACACACAGATACATAAAAACACTTTGGAAGGAAAATCTGGTACGTGAAGATGGTGGTTATCTTGAAGTGGTGAAAATTGCAGGTGTCTTACTTTGCTGTTGTACAATCTCCAAATTTCCTTAAATATGTAAATATTAATTTTATAATCAGAAACATACATACCCGCATAAGGAAAGAAATTCTGAGGACTTCTTTCTGGACCAAAAATATTTCAGTCTTTCTGTGAAGCCAAGCTACCCGTAAAAAAAAAATGCAGACTGAAACTATTCTGCTAACCAAAGCCATTCCTCATTTCTACAGCCTTTCCTTCACCCTCTTTCCTGATGTACAGGTGCAGTATGCATCACTGGAAATATAATTCCAAATTTCCATAAGATCTGTGCTTACAACCCATTCAGCATGGAGGCAAGAGCAACTATAGCTAAAGCTTAATTTGCATAATTACAATCCCATTCAAATAAAAAACATTCATTATGGTTATGCCTGGCCTGGCTCCAGTGTGTATCATTCCCCAGCCTATACGGCTAATATTATTAACAGTGCAGAGCAAATTTATAATAAGTTTCAGGAAGCTAAACTATTAACATTATTTCCTAATTTTATGTTATGTAAAGTTATTCATCATTTCTCAGGGAAGATTTTTAAAAACTGACTTTTCCTGAATTCTTTATATCACATTTCAAGACTTGCTTTTTACTTTCTATTAACTATATTGTGATATGTGACATTTTCCCTGTTTTATTCCTCAGAGACAGTTCCTCCATGGGATGCTTGCCAGTCTAAGAGAATCAAGCTCCTAACTTGCCTGATATTCTTAATTTTTTTTTAATTTTTTATTTATTTATGATAGTCACAGAGAGAGAGAGAGAGAGAGGCAGAGACATAGGCAGAGGGAGAAGCAGGCTCCATGCACCGGGAGCCTGATGTGGGATTCGATCCCGGGTCTCCAGGATCGCGCCCTGGGCCAAAGGCAGGCGCCAAACCGCTGCGCCACCCAGGGATCCCCTTGCCTGATATTCTTATCCTCAGATGGTTCAGTGTCAACAGCATAACTATTATTATTTGATAAGAGAAAAAAGGTCATCTACCTTTTTCCTGTACACTTCTACATACATTCTGGCAGCATAGTTAAAATAATTATCTCTAAGTTAAAAACAAAACATAAGCAGACATTGTAAAGAAATTTGTAATCACTTAAGAGAACTTCAGGTCAGAGGTGCCTGGGTGACTCAGTCGATTAAGCACCCAACTCTTAATTTCGGTTCAGGTCATTTCAGGGTCGTGAGATTGAGTCCAGCATCTAGGCCCTGCGCTGAGTGTGGAGCTTGCTTAAGATTTTCTCTTTATCCCTCTGGCCCTCCATCCACTTGCTCCCTCTCTCTCACATTCACTCTCTCTCAGAAAAAAAAAAAAAAGAAAAAAAGAAAAAGAGAGAGAGAGAGAGAGAGAGAGAGAGAGAACTTCAGGTCCAAATTCATTGTCTTAAATAGTGGAGACAAACTTGTATAGCAGCTATGCAAAACAATAGATTTTAGCTTTTTCTAGTCTAATTTAGAATGCTGTCCATAGATTATGAAGTTTTTGAGACTAATTCAAACATTGGGAATCTTGATTATTTATTCTTTATTACTAATCTTTTGTTTGTGATTTCATTATACATTCAATTATTCAATTGACAAATATATATCAAGTTAGAAATAATGCCTGGAGAAGAGAAATATGTATTCAGTTACTAGATGGTTAATACAAATATAATTTATAGATAGCAGACATAAAGACAATAGGATATTTATAATAATATCCCTATGCTAAGAAACTACTCAAATGAGTTAGTCATCTGTGACTTAAAAACTGACTTATTTCTTGCCCTATCCATATTTCTCTTCCTTTTTCATTGCCTATGGTCATCTTTTGTGGGTGTCTCAATGGCTTTTGTCTTTCATGACCCAAAGTAGAAATTTTTTTCATATGTAAAGATTTACATACTGCTTACATACTACCTTACTACTATTTGCAGAAAATCCTCATGCACTATATCTGCAATCGCTTATTTTAAATGTAAATTATTTTTTCAATTACATTGATACAGAGATATTTCTTCTTTTGATATGCTCTGCTAAATGATTGTATTAGATTCCTGTTCCCAATTAAGTTTTTATTTTTAATTGATGTTCTCTCTATTATGAGTGTTCATGTATCTTGCTTGTCTTCTGGGTCATCCTTTTTTTCTATGGATCTGAGCAGCCTATTCCTCTTTTTTTTTTTTAGTTGGAAGAATAAAGAATTTTTTAGTTGGAAGGTACTAGGTTGATTCTGTATCATAAAGAATTTCCCAATGCTCAGAAATATGAATATCATGGTACTTTCCATGGTAGATTAAAGGTGGCTACCATTTGCACCTTCAATCAGATCTCCTGGAACATTTTTTCTGGAAGCACTGTCCAGTCAGGTAACTAACCTAACTACCCTGAGTCCATCAATCTGGAGATGCCACTTACAAATGCTGTAGTCAACTGTCCCAGCTGAGCTCAGCCTTCCACTCATCTCTGCCAAGGGGACAGATATGAAAATGAAGCTACTGAGATCCTCCAGCCCAGACTTATCATTGGCTGAATACGACCAAGTGGTATTCTTTTTATGCTATGTGGATAGAATAATCACCCAGACCAGCCTGAATTCCTACCTGCAAAATCATAAAATATTAGAAAATTGTTATTGTTTAAATCAGTAACTTTTGGGGTAGTTTGTTATGCAGTGATTGATTCCATCCCTGATTGTGGAAGTTTGGTGGTTTCATTCTTGAAGCATTTCACACCCATTTTCCTGTGAGCAACACTAATATGGTAGAGATGATGAAAATTCTGCATTCAACAAAATGAATGGAGATGCAGAAACATTTGTTAATCAGGTGAAATAGGATTAACAAAGTCCAGTTGGCCGTTTTGTTATGTGAATTTACAGATTCTGTTCAGCTAGCAAAACATCTCCTGGCAGAAGAAACTGATTCTTCATAGGATGAAGGATGAAGGTGCTACCCTTGTTCAGCTTTATTTATAAAGCATAAAACACTAAAACATTTTTTCCAGGGTTAGAGCAGGGGATATGAAGGAGTTTTAGGGAGGCAGAAAAGTTCAAAGCACATGAAGTAATTTATGTATATATCAGATAACAAAATTCCTGATTTCTTCAAGTCCTTTGCTTTTTGTGATTTTTTTTATGAAATAAGCAATGTGTTTCTTCCTCCCGCCATCATCACTATTTCATACTTGCATATGTGAGATAACATCTTGCCTCCTACGCTGAAGATAAGAAGTGAAGAGCTGTTATCTGTATCTGAATTTGAAGGATGAGCTCATTAGAATCCTTATCAAAGAACACAGCTCATTGCTAAGGTCAATGTTCTTCAGAGCAATAATTTCCAAGTCAGTCTATGCATCAGAATCACCTAGAAAGTTTTTCAAAACACTTTTTCCCAAAAAGTCTGGTGTGGCATCTGAGGATATATATATATGTTTGGACAAGACTCTGTCAGTGTAAAACAAAAACAACAAAATTTTAAAAAAGAAGAAAAAGAAACTAAAATTGACTTAAGCAAGAAAAAAGGATTTATTAATTTGCATAACACTGGTCTACTCTTTTACATGTCTTTACAGGGATATATTTTCTACTTCTCAATAACACCAGTAGTTTCAGTTCAGTTCTTAATATTTTGGTTGTAGGACTTCTCTATTGACTTCCCACTTAAAGTGGGAAGATGAGAATTTAGTTTATTTACCAATCTCTGTCCCTCCCCTCCCATGTTCCTTCTCTCATACTTTCCAATAAACCTCAATATAGAGTTATATTTCTATAGCAATGCAACTGTCATCATACACAAGCTATGTGAACATTCCATTTTAATTCATATACAAATTCACTTGTAGAAGTGTTAATCTCTCAGGTTGTAGGTTGTTTAAATACATTGAATCTTCCATGAAGGTTGTTGTGGTTGTTGTTTTAAATATACATGGACCGTTTGGCTCTAAGACACGTGTCATCCCAGGGTCTCCCTTTGCCTCTCCTAACCCATCTCTAGCTTTCTGGCTCATATGTTTTGCTCTTTCTTGATTTATTCCTTTATTCTGGTAAATGGAAGACAGTATTTTGAGACACCACACACTTAAAAAAATACTGTTAGATACAGTATTAGTTGTGATAGTTGTAATAGACAGCTGAGTTTAGAATTTTAAATCGGAAATCATATTCTCTTGGAATTCTAAGACAAATCTCCCTTGGCTCTTAGTTCCCAGTATCATTATTGCTTAAGTTCAGTGCCATTGTTCTCCTTGATCTTTTATATGAAATATGTTTTTCTATTCAGGAACTTGTAGGCTCTTATCTTTTCTCCCAAATGTCTGAAATTTCATAATCGAGTGCCTTAGTTTAAATGTATTTTGATCCATTTTGCTGTCAGAGGACTTTATAGTCTGAAAACTCATGACCTTTAGTTCTGGGAAGTTTTCTTGAATTATTTATTTAGTGATTGTCCTCCATCTGTTTCTTTTGTTCTTTGTCTTTGCATTTCTGATGACTGTAAATTTGGAATTCCTAGCCTCTAATTTTCATCTCTTTTCTTTGTTATTTTTCATCTTTTGTCTTGTCTTTTTATCTCCTGACAAATTTCAACTTAATAATTCAAAATTTCTAATGTAGTTTTTCATTTCTACCACTGTTTTTAAATTCCAAAACTTTAATTTTTTTCTCTCTCTCTCTCTCTTTTAAGGATTCCACTCATTTATTTGAAGGAGAGAGAGAAAGTACAAACAAGGGAAGTGGCAGAGGGAGAGGAAGAAGTAGACCCCCACCAAGCAGAGAGCCCAATGAGGGGCTCGATCCCAGGACCCTGAGATCATGACTTGTGCCCAAAGCAGACACTTAATCAGCTGAGTCACTCAGATACCCCTGAATTCTCTCTTCTTTTAAATCATGTTAATTTTTTAATGAAATCTTTTCTTTTTTCCTCTACCTTTAAGCGTTTTTTCTTTTCTTTTCTTTTCTTTTTTTTTTTATTTTCCTCTCGTATATTTTTTCCACATTACTTCTTGTTCTATATGTTTAAGGTTCTCTTTTACATTCAAGGCTTTCATTAAATACCTGATGTTCCAGAGGTGCCTGGATGACACAGTTGGTTAAGCATCTGAATCTTGTTTTCAGTTTAGGTCATGATCTCATGAGTCATGAGGTCAAGCCCCAGGCCAGGCACTGTGCTCAGCAGGGAGTGTACCTGAGGATTCTCTCCCTTTCCCTCTACTCCTACCCTCACTCATGCTCTCTCTCTCAATTTTAAACACCTGATGTTCTAGATGTTTATATTAGCAGACTCTCCAGTGCTAGATGGTATGACCATTAACCAAAACTCCTATTTTCCCTCCCTTTTAGTGTAAATGTCTTTCAATGACAGCTGCCAACAATTTCTCCCATCCTTGTCTACTTCTCCCTTAAGTACGGGTTGACACACAGAATGCATCAGAAGAGATGCCAGTTCTAGGCGTAGGTCTTAAGTGGCCTGACAATTTTCATTTTGACTCCCTTGAAATGCTCTGACCACCATATCAATAAGCCCAGCCTAGTCTACTGTGTAATGAGAGACCTAATGAAGGAAAACCAAGATGATTTCCAACCAACAGCTGATACTGTCAAACATGAGAAAGAGGCCATATTTGTGGCCTCTGCTAAGTTCTTGGTTAAATGCAGCCACCTCAGTGAATCTGGCTTATATCATAGAAAAGAATTGCCCAAATGAGCCCTGCCAACCTGTAAAATCATGAAAAATAATGCAGCAGTACATATTGTGTTAGGTCATTAAGCTCTGAGGTAATAGATAATTAATGTAAAGGGCATTCTATATCTCTGTGACATCAGGCTTAGCCAGGTGTTATGCTTTAACCAATGAAATGTTAGCAGAAGTGATGTCTGTCACTTCTGAGCTTTAAGAATCAGTGCACAATTTGGCATGCTCTTTTTAATCTGCAAAAAGTCAGCAATATTTCAGTTAGAGGTTATTCTCCAGTAGCCTTATGTCTCAAATCAAAGTTGACTTTGAGCAGGGCACTGCATTGTTATAAAGCATTGTAATTTGGAGATCAATTGTTACTCTAGCATAACTTAGCATCTTTTGCCTGATATAGACACTAAACAGCCGATGGGAAACATGTGCTTATGACATATGTGGAAGTCACTGTAGGCATTCTAGCAGGTGTTCCCAGATCCTTTAGAACCGAAGGTCTAATTTTCTTGGCTGCTAGGAGTGCCACTAACTGACAGTCATCAGCTGGAAATTGCCCTCTCTGGAAATTGCCCCCAATTGAAAAAAATTTCCTCATCCAAGTCATGCCTCCTACTTAGGGGCAACCTGCATCCAATGATTGGTTGTCATGAAGGCATAAGAGCCCACAATGCAGGGCACCCTGAGAGACCATCCCTGCTTCAGGTTTCCCATGGGATCAGCTTGAGATGTGGTCGTAGCTCAACTACCTCATTCTAATCCTGCTTCTTCCCATCTCTTCCTTTCATAGCTGTGATTCTACTGAGTACTTCCCAGTTAACTTCCTGTAAGCTAATCTCTATTTCAGTGTCTATTTCCTAGAGAACCTAACCTATAATCACTTAAAAAACATATTATTTAAAAATATTAGGAAGCATCTAATATCAATATCTTCTGGAATTTCATCTTTGATTGTATTAATTGATGAAGAGTTTTCTAATGCCATGCTTAAGAGTATAGATGAAGTTTATATTGCTGTGAGAGCTGAAGAGGAGACTATTGGGCATTATCAATTATTTTTCATCCTTCATATTCAACATCCCTATTTTTCAGTACAGTACACTGGCCCTCAAATGTGCCGAATATTCTCCAGGCTGGAGACCTTTGGTTTTACTCATCACAAAGAATAAATCCCAGTCTTTTATCATGATAGAAAAGAGGCAACAATCCAGCTGTGTGGGATGAATCAGAAAACCTTGGAGCCTAGTTCTGTTTAAAGATACTTTTAGCCAATCTACTATTTTTGCACTACTTTTACTCTCATTTCCAGAAGTACCTGGCACCATCAATTTCCAACTCTGCAAGGCAAATTGAGTGGTTTTGCAGCTTTCCATCTCTTTCCAACTTTACAAATTTGTAGACTCCTCCCCCAATAGTGTTACCTTTGTTTATCTATGATTCTTTTTTATATGGTCGTACTCATTTATTCTTATTTAAGCAGGGCTCAGCAGCAGAGGGAAATATGTATGTTTTTATCAACCATCTTTAATTAGAAGGTCCATGTATCCGTCCTTCTATATATACATTTGAATTGTTGGATCACTTCCCCCTAAGAATGTCTATGCAGATCTTTATTAGAATTACATTAAATAAATAATTAATTAATAAATAGTAAATAATAAATAAATTCTGGATCGATGTAAGAGAAGTAACATGCTGCTCAGTCTTCTTTAACGACAAAGCATTCTTCTCCACTTATTCAAGTCTTTTTCTGTGCACATTGAATAATACAGTCTTTTTAATGTATGTCCTATGTTTTAAGAAGTTTATTCTTAGTTTTTTTAATTCTATTGATTTTATAAATGAGATTTTTTCTTTCATAATATTTACTAACTATATTTGTTTACAAATCAGGAAAAGATCAAATTGATTAAATTAATCTTGTAGTTAGAAATCCTACTGATGACAATTTGTTCTGTAACTGGAGTGTTTTCATTAGAAGGATGACAGAAGCCCGTCTCAGGGACAATCTACGGGACATCTGAGGGATGGCGGGTGGATGAGCCACAGGGGTCCCATGAGAAGTTTTCCTACATGCTTCCATTTTTAACACCTAATCCTAGACACTAGAACTCAGTCACAGGATTCCACTGTGGTCCATTGATTTTTCTGAGTCTAGCGACTATGGCTGGGGTGTGCTTAGATCTTTCCAGAGCATCTTACTATAGCTCAAGCAGAAACTTAGGAGTACCCAATATTTCCACAAAAGTAACACATATTTGGTTCTTCCTCCTAGCCTACTTGTGACAGCCTTCTGACTTGTAAGATGTAAGCCAACTGGGGCAACCAGAGATAAGAAAATTATAGCTGATTCTTTCTGAAGATAGTCACAAACATCCCTCCTGTATCACGTGACTTTATGTCATGTGACTTTCACACTGCTCCAATAAAAAGGTGGAGTCTCCTGTCCTTGTGTCCCAGTGCCCTGGCCATACTAGTTGTTAAAGATTTTGCATAGATCCCTGCTTACTCTCCTATTCAGTCTCAATTAGTTGCTGATTCTGGATCATTATCTTACATAATCTTCCTTTACTGGAAGGAAATGGAGCCATTGTAAGTGGGTCATGAACACAACCTTTCTGGTAGCTCCTTAGACAAGAAATAGCATCATTGTCCCTGAATGGTTGTATAAGATCAACTTATAAAAACATTATTGTAATTCTGAAAAATATTTGCTACTCAAAAGACATCTTGGTGCTTTCAGCTCAAGACTAGCTAGGATGCTGTGTAACTGTTTCCCATCTCTCATTACTCATATTAGATCTGAATTCAAAGTAAATTGGCCTATGACTAAGTTAAATAAAATAAAACCAACTCATATTCTGTTTCATTTAGTTAGCATCTGAAAAATCTTTTGTGTTTGTTTAGGCTGCGTTGTATTTTATCAAAGTTTTGCTGTGTTTCCTATGGTAAAAGCTGAAGCAGTTGTTATAAGATTATTTTTCTGCAATAGTAAAAGTATTTTAATGTGTTGTAATTGCAGAGTCCTCTTAGTAGTTCAAAAAAAATTTAAATGATAACATTGTAATCCCTGGTTCCACATTAAGGGCCATATTCATCCCAAGATACTAATGCATAAAACAGAAGAGTAATAATAGGTACTGGAAAATGTGTACTCAGGGAAGAATATAACCTTTTAAAATTACTTACAAATGGAAATCCATGCACTAGGATTGCCAAAACGCATTTCATCACAACTAAAACTAATTTTCTATTCTTGCAAATACAATTATAAAATATCAAATGAATTCCAAATAGTAAACTTAAGATAAAGTTTTCTAATTTCAAGTTCACATAATAACATGGATGGTGCTTGATAAATTTTCTCTACCACAGTAGTTTCTAAACTTTCTTATAGAGGTGGAGTCTTTCTTCAAATAAAAACTTATTTAGGGGCACCTCGGTGGCTCAGTTGACTAATCATCTGCCTTTGACTCAAGTCATGATGTTGGGGTCCTGGGATCCAGTCCTGCTTTGGGTTTCTTGCTCAGTGGGGAGTCTGCTGCTTCTCCCTCTCCCTCCCCTCACTCATGCTGTCTTGCTCTCACTCACTCTCTCTCAAATAAATAAAATCTTCCAAAAAAACCCCAAACACCTTATCTAAAAGACCAAATAATACAAATGAGATAAAAATAAGTTTTCTCTAAAGTTATGGAGGAGGGACCCAGAAGCCTGCCCAACGTACTCTCTGACTCCCAGTTCTACTGATTTTTTTTTTTTCTGGACAGGTCTATGAGACATTTCTGAGAAATTACTTATGATTTTGCGACACTTAAAACCACCGGTATCTCATTTATTAGGTGTTCATAATATATAAACATTCCTTAATAATTTTGAAAATAGGGGACCCCCAAATACTATAACAAAGACATAACAGTTCATTCTTTTACCAAAAATAACCATCTAGACAAGTAGACAAACAAAACTCAGTATGAAAACTCCACAAAAGTTAACAGAGACCTGAACTGCTTCTATCCTTCCGCTCTGTCATCCTTGGTGTAGTTTCTATACTCAAGGTTACTGCATGGCCCAAGATGGCTGCTAGATATCTATCTATCCATTTTACTTTATTCCAAATAAGAGAAAGGAAGAAGAAATATAGAACAACAACAAAAGTACACTCTATTTATCTCCCTTTAAGGAAACTTTGCACAAATTCTTCCCAGTAATTTCTACTTATAGATCCTTTGCCACAATTCAAATACCTAGTCACATCTACCTGCAAAATACTTTTCCACAAATCAAATATGGAATTTCTTTTTACCTAACCTAAAAGCTATTAAATTATCCTGTTACTATTTCATGGATGCTGACAGAAGACAAGAGACTCTTGGGTCTTTAGTAATCATTACATAGCATTTTTGTATAGATGGCCTTGGCCCCTAAGTCCCATGGGAATTATGCCAGGGGTTTGGATGACCGTTGGCACATGTAATGGATTACATTACAGAAGAAGAGCACCAAGTTTGGGGAAACAGAGTATTTTATAGCAAGTAGTAAGCAAGCCTGCTCTTGATCTTACTTGCTGCAAAAACAATCTTGAAAAATGGTCTAGGTCAAGAGCAGTCAAGACCTTGTATCCTTAGCATATCCAACAAGAAAATGCAGGCATGCTCAGGGTCTCTGCCTCTCCCAACATACAGTACCACCCTGAAAAAATTCAAGATTCCTTCAGTAAAGAAGAAAGGAAGAATAAAATTGTACATAAAGTGAGTAGTCTCTGGGGCACCCGAGTGACTTATGCAGTTAAGTGTCTGCCTTTGGCTCAGGTTATGATCCCAGGGTCCTGGGACTAAACCCCACTTTGGGCTCCCTGCTCAGCTTCTCCCTTTCCCTTGTGTTCAGTGCATTCTCTCATTATGTCTTTCTTTGTCACTCATAAATAAATAAAATCTTTTAAAAAATTTTTAAAATGAGTAGTCTCTGTCACATAATCTTAATGTATTTTGTGAGATTTCTATTTTATACAATGAATTTTATTTTAATGAGGCTTTAAATACCCAATATTTCTAAGGTATTTTATTATAACCTAGCGTTCTGGCTAGGTTGCAACTGAAACTTGTATACTTAGGGTAAATAAATCCTTTGATTCATGAAGTCTTTGATTTCTGATAAGAAGAAGTTTTTTTTATACATTTATTTTCCATTTATTTTGTGGGAAGGGATTGCTGTGATGATATCTTTGAGATGAGCAGAGCAGAGCTGAGCATCATGGAGAAATTGGGATGGCATCTTTTCATGTACCCAGGCTCATTAATTGGTTTAGGTTTTCCAATCTTCAAGGTATCCCCCTGACTACCTATTGTTTATTTACTTAAGCCATCTGTTTCCTACTGGAACCATGACTGATGCACTTGTCAAATATATTTCAGTTTTAGGGCCTTTCCTTTGGTCTCTCAACCTAGGTATCTGCAATATTTGTTTCCCTAAGTTATCACCCCTACCATTCCTTCTCCCTTTCCTGCTCTATTTTTCTTCATTGCATTTATTACCACCTAAGATTTATATATATATATATAAATATATAATATATAATTATATATAATATAATATAATATAATATATAATATATAATTATATAATATAATATAATATAATATAATATAATATAATATAATATATATACCCACACAAGGATGACCATGTCTCAAAATGCCTGATATTTTTCCAGCTTTAGTGCTAAAAGTCCTACGTCCAGATAATCCCCTCAGTCCTCATCAAAAAAAGACATTTGCTTCTTCTATCCCACAGTAGGATGCAAGCTCTATGATAGCAAGACTTCAATTTTTTTTTCGCTGTTGTATGTATCCTCAGCACTTAGAACAATGCCTAGCACTTGGTAGTTGCACAATAAGTAATAACTGAATGAATGAATAGATGAATGAGTGCACAAGATCACAGGGAAAACGTAGTGGGACATAATCCACAATAAAAGAGCTGAAAGGACTTTAGAAGTCAGTGCAATCCGCATTTTTGTGTAAGTGGACACAAAAAACTAGTGGGTATATTAAGGAGGTTTGGGGAGAAAAATGTAGCCTATGCCAGCTAGCTTAATAAAAGGAACTTAGCATGAGAAATGACCTACAAATGTATTGGAAAGATAGAAAAACCGAAGAGGGGATGGTGAAACCTCCCAGACATTAGCTACAGCAGGAAGCTTATAGTTCCTTAGTAAGGGAATAAGGAACAAAAGGATAACTTGAGACTTACCAGAACTCAAGAGCAGGCTAAATGGAGGCTCATGGATCAATCCAGAGGGAGCAGAAATCTCCAAGAAATATGGCATTGCTAGAGGGTGCCCAAAGCAAAGAAAAAGAAGTCAAAAACAGATTTCTCCCTTTTTTCTGTTCCTTAGTGGAATTGAGCTGGAAGCCAGCTGGCTAAGGAGCCTGAAAAATATTGTTTTAGGAGATAGGGAAGAAATGCATCTTTTTTTTTTTTTAAGATTTATTTATTTATTCATTCACAGAGAGAGAGAGAGAGAGAGGCAGGCAGAGACACAGGCAGGGGGAGAAGCAGGCCCCAATGCAGGGAGCCCGATGCGGAACTCGATCCAGGGTCTCCAGAATCACGCCCTGGGCTGCAGGCGGCACTAAAATGCTGCGCCACTGGGGCTGCCCTTTTTTTTTTTTTTTTTTTTTTTTAAGATTTCTTTAGAAATGCATCTTTTATGGTTCCATACAAATTTGAGGATGGTGTGTTCTATTTCTGTGAAAAATGTCATTGGAATTTTGATAGAAATTGCACTGAGTATGTAGATATTGCTCTGGGTAGTATGGACATTTTAACAATATTAATTCTTCTAATTAATGAGCATGGAATACTTTCCATTTATTCTTGTCTTTTCCTATTTCATTAATGTCTTAGTTTTCAGTGTACAGGTCTTTTGTCTTCTTGGTTAAATTCATTCCTAAGTCTTTTATTCTTTTTTTTTTATATATTTTATTTATTCATTCATGACACACAGAGACACACAGAGAGAGGCAGTGACATAGGCAGAAGGAGAGGCAGGCTCTCTACTGGGAGCCCAATGTGGGACTCAATCCCAGGACCCTGGTATCATGACCTGAGCCGAAGGCAGACACTGAACCACCGAGCCACCCAGGTGTCCCAGTATTTTATTCTTTTTATATAATTGTAAATAGGATTGTTTTCTTAATTTTTCTTTCTGATACTTTACTAATGTATAAAAATACAACTGATTTTTATACATGGATTTTGTATCCTGCAACTTTCCTGAATTCACTTATTAGTTCTAACAGTTTTGTTTTCTTTTGCTGCTGGAGTCTTCAGAATCTTCTACATATAATATCATGTCACCTGCAAATAGTAAAAGTTTTACTTCTTCCTTTTTGATTTGGTTGGTTTTCATTTCCTTTTCTTGCCTAATTGATTTGGCTAGACTATGTTGAATAAAAGTGGTAGAAGTGGGCATCCTTTATATTTCTGATTTCAGTTCAGCATTTCACCATGATTACGATGTTAGCTCTAGGCTTGTTATGGGCCTTATTATGCTGAGGTACGTTCCTTCTATACCCACTTTCTTGAGAGCTTTTTATCATAAATAGATGTTGAATTTTGTCAAATGCTTTTTCTGTATCTAATTGAGATGACTATATGATTTTTATATAGTATATCACATTGACTGATTTGCACATGTTGAACCATCCTTGCATCCTTGGAATAAATCCCACTTGGTCAAGGTATGTGACCCTTTTAATGTATTGTTGAATTTGGTTTGATAATTTTGATTTGGTTTTTGTGCGGATTTTTATATCTGTGTTCATCAGGGATATGGCTCTATAATTTTCTTATCTTGTGATGTCCTTGTCTGGTTTTGGTATCAGAGTAAATGCTGGCCTCCTACAACATTTGGAAGTGTTCCCTCCTCTATTTTTTTGGAAGAGTTTGAGAAGGATTGGTATTAATTCTTTAAATGTTTGGTAGAATTCACCAGTGAAGGCATCTGGTCCTGGGCTTTTGTTTGTTGGGAGGTTTTTCATTACTGATGTAACCTTGTTACTGGTAATGTCTGTTCAGACTTTCTATTTCTTCATGATTCATTTCTCTTGGAATAAACCCAAATATTAAGATGTCTCCTCTCTTTGTCTCCTTTTAAGCCGTACTAACAACTCCATTCACTACATTTTCAGGACTAAATGACCAACAAAGGCATCCTGTGGTCATCAGGTGCTATTTGTAGCAATTGCTTTGTTTTTGACCTACTCTTGTGCTGCTCCAGTTTCTTCCCTGCTCCAGTTTCTCTCCTGATCCTGATCCCCAACTACTTTTCCAGTTTGTTAGTTACCCTGTTTCTGCCTTTAGACTTGACCTTTGTACTTCCTTTCCCAGGCTGGAGTCAGTCAAGTCTTTGTCTCCTTCCATTTGAGAATTCTTTGATGTGCTGACTGCACCCTAATCTTGCTGTAATCAGCACTGCATTTTTTTTTTTTTTTTTGCACTGCACCCTTGTATGTGGAGAGAAAGAGCAGAAGGCAGAACTCCCTCAACATAGGGGCAGCCCCGGTGGCGCAGCGGTTTAGCGCCACCTGCAGCCCAGGGCGTGATCCTGGAGACCCTGGATTGAGTCCCAGGTCAGGCTCTCTGCATGGAGCCTACTTCTCCCTCTGCCTGTGTCTCTGCCTCTCCCTCTGCATCTCTATGAATAAATAAATAAAATCTTAAAAAAAAAAAACAACAACTCCCTCAACATAATTAGATTTTATATGAAAAACAATTCTAGAGTTAGAAGAATATCTGGAAAAGCAAATTGTTTGAGTAAAGTCCACAAAGATATAAGCAAGGATGATGTTGTTGAAACAAACTTTGGCAATAATGTTTAATAAGTTAGGCAAGTTTCAGAAACTTATAAAAGGCCAGATGACTTTCTTCAAGGTGGGACAACTCTAAAGGGCCATCTTAGTTCTAGAACACCTGTAGGATGTGCTAAGGGCTTTGTAGCATTGCATAACTTTCAACACCTCCCTTCGCCCAGTCCTACTTTCATGATCTGCTCACCTAACTGCTGATCCCTAGAACATTCCCCCAGAAAACTTCACACTTCCCAGGAATCCAAGTAATGTCAAAATGTATAAATTTAAGTTTTACTTTGATAAGTAGCTACAACTGAAAAGTCAAAATTTCAAAGCACAATCATTTTGATATGGAAATAGCTTGTTTTTGTCTAAAGGTTTTGGAGACACTAATCTCTAGAAAGAAAAAGAGTACGAGTGGAGAATAATTAAACATTTTCAATAACTTTTTTATAGAAAAAGATTGAAATGATTAGGAGAGGAGAATTACATGAAATCCAAGAAAAGAGAAAACTTCAGGAAGAAGACATCCTCTAATTTTTGTTGGACTTGAACTAGGTCAAGTTAGGCCATCTAGTGCAAAAGTCAGTTGGATAAAAATGGTTGTGGAACAATTCAAAAAGTGTAATTTTGATGGGTGGGTCAGAGTTGAGGTTTTTCTATGATGACATATGATTCTGCAGAGATGTTGGACCCAGAAGATAAACATTACATCAAAATGTGTCAAAAAGCAAGAAGATATCTAGAAAACAAAGTAAAAAATAAAGCAGGTTGGAGCAGCTCTGCAAAAAGAAACTAGCCAATTTTACTAGTTTCTCTATTTTCACTGAGGGGAGAGAAAACATCCCAGTATACATGTCCAGTTCACACTGTGTTGTGCAGAGAATGATTTCACTAGGGCTCAGAATTGGGTGTCCAGACACACAGTCACTATCCAAACCAGGAAGTCACGCAGGATGCTTGTGGTTGCTGGGAGCAGTGCTGGGGTTCATCATTGTGGTGAAGGGTAGTGGTAGTGATTGTGGCTGGTACTGATTGTGGTGTCAGTTGCAACACTGGTGGTATAGGAGAGTGTTGCCAGGAGGGGCCTTGTAAATCACATGTGTAGGTATTAGGAGATACGGCAATGGGGTCCTTAAGCAGTTTTGATGTACATATCATATCCCCATGTTTGTAGTCAACTTTCTGTGGTGGGCTCACCGCTTCCCCTCTTTGCCTCAGAACTCTAAGTTTGTATAAATTTTATCTTATGCTAAATATACAATATTATTCATGTAAGCTCAGTTTTCACATTATCATTTACGTTATATGGACTATAGTTGCAACATAAAAAAGCCTCAAAATTGAATTGCTGTCAAATGTAAATAGGCCCATAATTTTTGAGTAAACTAGAACAAGCTTCTCAACGATTGAACTATTTCATAAAGATGGTGGCATGCATCACAGAGATAAAGTGCCAAAATTCAGACACTAGCATGATGACAAAATCCTCCAACATAGAAACTCAATTTTCCCCTGAAATTATATTACTGATGTTAGTGTGCTCTTGTCAAAATTTTCACCTTCCCTTTTCTCTTTTTTTAAGATTTTATTTATTTATTTGAGAGAGTGAGAGAGCAGAAGCGCACACACACCTGCATAAGATGGCGGAGGGGCAGAGGGAGAAGCAAGGAACCCTCTTCTGAGCAGGGAGCCCAAAGTGGGGCTCCATCCCAGGAACAGGATCATGACCCCAGCTTAAGGAAGACACTTAATCTACTGAGCCACCCTAGTGCCCCTCACCCTCCCCTTTTTAATTTTGCAATCACGTTCCTGAACTAAGATTACTAAGAATACACCGTGTTTGTTAATTTCATGAAATTTTTTTTAGAAAATATAATCTCTAGGTTCATTAAATACGTAATTCTCTTGCAAAAAGATAAGACCTTTCAAAGGTGAATTATTTAGTCTATGGATAATTTGAATCTTAACACTTTTGTGAACCTGATCACACATTTAATACTTTATCATGAAATAGATTGATAGGTGGCCTCTGGTTGACTGAGGCATTTTTAAAGGGAATGTCACAGAAAGAAACATATCTCAAAACCACCACTGTTATTGCTCTTATGTATTTGCCTCTAAACTATAGATTCCATAAAATCTGAAAATGCTGCTATTAAAAATATGAATAAATTCAGATTCTATTAAAACAAAATATAAACTATAAATTCTATTTAGATTGACTTTGGATTTTCTAATATTCTTAATTTCCATTGACTGAAGTAAATAATTAAGTAATTTTTCTATCAGCTAAGAAAAGCAATGAGAATTTTGAGAAAAAATAGTAGTGAGAGGCCACCAGTTATTACAACCTATTACAATAATAATAATTAAATAAAATAATAATTATTATTATTACAAGGTATAATAATATTATTACAAGGCAATAATAATTAAAACAAGGTGGTATTAATGCAAGAAATGAGACGGATGAGAAATGATCCAGGAACAGTCACTGTTATATGTGACTTTAATATACAGCAATAGAAGTATTGGAGTGACTGGCTGGCTCAGTCTGTAGAGACTCTTGATCTCAGAGTCGTAGGTTCAAGCCCCATATTGGCTGCAGAGCTGATTTTTAAATAAATGTCAAAAAAAAAATAACAGAAGTGTTAGTGCTATCAATTGGGGCATTTTTGTTGCCTTGAAGCTTTGATGAAATCCTAAATCTCAGGACCCAAGGGATATTTGTTGTACATATTTTAAACAGAGAAATGAGATATATGCCCACCATCTTACTAAGAAATACAACATGGATCCTGTCACCCTTTAAGGCTACTTTAAAAGAGAGTAGGATTTCAAACATTGTCTTCAGGGTGAGGCTTCCTTTGGAGAAAACTGCACACTTGGGAGAGATTACTATGTTTTTCTACCACTTCTCACAGTGGTAGAATTTTGCTTCTTCATTATCTCTCCATAAAACTGAGGGGAGTTTCAAGAGAATCACTGACCAAGTCTGGTTTGACTGATACAGAGAAACCATTTCATCATCCAGCCTAGATGCTTGCTGAGCTATACAACTTAGGTCTTGCCTGGTACAGCTATTAAAATAGAAAATAGTTAAGAACGCCTTAAAGGAAACTTGTTCTGGGTTATCTGGAGTTTGGGGAGAGTAGAGAACACTGTCTGGCTCTTCCCTAGAAAAGTCTGGATATGAAAGGCTGTCTAGAATTGCCTTGATGGCAGGGCAAAGACCAATCTGCAGATTTCAAGGCAACTGAATTGCTGAATTTCTCTGCAGTTCTTAAAGAACTTGGACTTGTAAGTCTAGAATGGTAACATTTTGAAAACATTTCCCCTAAGAACTGCCTGCTTGGATAAGTGGATCATAGCAGAGAGAGGTTGTGTGAGTGTGGGTAAAGAAACAGGAGTTGAAGGAGAGTGTTACAAGGCCAGCAAGATTGTACATCATCTTCATAATGGACAGAGGTCTGAGGAGCCAGAGAGGAGGGGGTCTCCAAACAATTCACCAAATCACCCCCTACAAAAGGGAGTTGGCCTTTGGTTATCTGTTCTTGAAGACTCTTTTCAACGTTTAGTCAAGTAAAAAGATGTTTTTGTTTCTTTTCATCTTATCCCTAACTACTTACTTTTAACTCGGATGGGCCAAAAATAAGGGTGAGTGAGTGAATGGAGAGGAGGGAGTGAATGAAAGCAACAATATCCAACTAAACATAGGAGCAAAGAGAAGACACTTGAACTTGAAAGGAAGATGAATTTTTAAAAATTTCATTGGGATAGGAATTTTTAATACTCAAGAATCAGGGCTATTCACTATTGTCCAAAAATGGTTATAGAAGCAGTGGAATCCTTAGTGGTTTAAAAATACATCTGCAAATTCCTTTTAAAAAAATATTTATTTATTTTAAAGAGAGAGAGCATAAGCTGGAGAGGGGCAAAGGGAGAGTAGGGAGGGGGAATCCCCAAGCAAACTGCCCACTGAGCACAGAGCTCAATGCAGGGCTCCATCCCACAACCCTGAGGTCATGACCCTGTGATCATGACCCAAGCAGAAATAAGATCCAGCCACTCAACTGACTAAGCCACCCAGGCACCTCTTCTGCAAATTCTTTGACACTCCTCCTATCGAGAGACAGTCTATGTCTCCTCTTCTTGTGACTGCTGTGATGAATGAAATATGGCAGAAATTGCCGTGGGTGACTTCCAAGGCTAAATTAGGTGAGACATATAGCTGGCTTGCTGGCTTCTGTTGGGCACTTACTCTGGGAGCCTTAGCTACCATGTAAAAAGTTAAGCTATATTGAAGCCATCATATGGAGAACTCACATGCACAGATCATATTAAGAAAAATAGAGGCAGGGATCCCTGAGTGGCTCAGCGGTTTGGCGCCTGCCTTTGGCCCAGGGCGCGATCCTGGAGTTCCCGGATCGAGTCCCACGTCAGCCTTTCTGCATGGAGCCTGCTTCTCCCTCCTCCTGTGTCTCTGCCTCTCTCTCTCTCTCTCTCTCTCTCTCTATCATAAATAAATAAACAAATCTTGAAAAAAAAAAAGGGAGAGACAAAGAGAGAAACAGAGGCTTTTTGACTGCAGGGTAACAACTACAGAGATGGAAGAAAGGTGAGTATTGTTTTTTTAAGACGGAGGATAGCAAACAACAACAACTAGTAATTAGTATAAATCATTTTTAATGCAGTATTTTTCTTGAAAGTTAATGTACATGATGAATAACATCAATATTTTACAAAAAGACAGGTTAACTATTTCTAATTATTCTTTTTGCTTCCAATTCCAATATGGCTCAGCAGAGCACTGTTACTCATCTGCTTGACTGGAAAGGACACAAAGCAGCCTTCCAGGTTGATGGAGATATTCTACATTTTGGTTTGGTTAGTGTCTATGCGGATGTATGTAACTGTCAAACTTAATGAAATGTAACTCTTAAGATCTATCCATTTTATCAGTTGTAAATACACCACTCTCTATGTGTATACATATTTAGAATGGGCATGTGATCCAGTTCAGTCCAAGGAATGTTGGAGGAATGCTGCAGGAGGTTTGGGGGACAGTTTTCTAACTGTGAAAGAGTGCAGCTGCAGTGCATGGTCTCTGCATAGCACCCCACGTGAATGTGAGAGCTGGGGCTGTGGCGGTCATGCAGCTGCCAGCAGGAACAGGAAGCTAACACATGGAGATGTGCCAAGCTGAAAGAATTGGAGCGAAAGACGGCCAGAGCCTGAAGGGAACTGTGCCTTACTACTACATTTACTCTAGACCTTTCTAGTTATATAAGCCAGCATCCTTTATATTTTATAAGCCAGTTTGGGTTGGTCTCTCTACTAGAAACTCAGAAGGACACACAAAGAAAGCAATAAACAGAGGCCACGAGGTCATGGGAGCCAGGAGCAAGCAGAGTCATGAAGTGAGTGGAAACAGAGTGTAGACAGCTCTTGAGTCGTACCTCCAAGCAGACACTGAGCTGGCACTGGATAAAGGACAGAGAATGAAACAGATTAAGATCTCTGCTCTCATTGAACTTACATTTTAGCTGGGCTGAGTGAGGGGGGGGGGCAGGAAGAGGCCAATACTAATTTTAGATAGCAATAGATACCATAAAGAATATAATACAAGGTAATGTGATGTGGAAGAGGCTGCTAATTTTATTGGAGAGCCAGAAAAACCTTCTCCAACATAAGTGACATTTGATCACTGACATGACTGAGGAAAAGATGCCAGCAATCTGAAGCTCTTAAAAAAAAAAAAAAAAAAAAAAAAAAGCTTTCTAGGTAAAGATACAGCAGAACATTCTTGGAAGACAAAAAACAGATGAAAGAGTAGAGATTCCCTAAGATCTTTAATGTGTATATAAATCACCTCGACCTTATGCTAAAATGAAGATTCTGATTTAGTAGTCTGGGGTGATGCCTGAGATTCTGCATTTCTAACCAGCTCCAAAGTGATGCAGATGTTTCTGGTTTATTGACAGTACTTGGAGTAACAAGGCCCTGGGGAATTGCTTTGTGGGCAGCCTGGTCCACAAAGAAATTAAACGTTTCTTTAAAAATCTTTATAACAATTGAACATTGACCCAACATCCAGGCATATAATCTTTAATAATTAATTTTAAGTGTATCGATCAATGATACTTTGGAAATTAAAAGCAAGAAAACAAAACAAAACAAAAAAACTAGACTCTTCACAGATAGTCTGAGAGGCACTGCCCTAGGATCTAAAATGCCTTTACTAAAACTGCAGAGAAACTGGGAACATTGAAATATCAGGTATAAGGAAGAGTTGAAATAAAATTTCAGGTATAAAATATGGGGATTAAAACAACTGATATAACCATTATTACCACCACCATATAAACACATATAGACAGGCACATAAACAAGTACACACACACACACACACACACACACACACAAATACATATACAGAGGCAGCTACTAAACAGAACTCCTGGCAGTTAGGAGTCTATTTCTAAAACACCCCAAAAATATCCTCTTTAAATACATCAAATAGTTCTGAGCAAAGATTTCTTTTTTTCTGGGATTTAGGGGCTTCTGAATATAATGCTACTCCCTTGAAAGGGAAGCACATAATTCAATAAGCCTTCTGTGTATAGAGCTGTTCATTGCCTCATTGCTAAATAAAAAAGAATATGAAAGATCACCAAATTTCCAAGGAACCAATTATTAAACAATTATTGTTAGAGGTTCAAGGAAAACAAAGTACAGAGAAACAGGGTTGTGCTGAATCATAATTATGGTAGAAGTACAAAAACTCTAAGAAAACCTGGTCATGAAATCTGCATCCTCTGAACTGACCTTTCATTTCTCTCTGGGTGCTTGTGGTATAATCAGAAAGATGTTTTACCTATGGACACTCTTGTCTTCCCAATGATCCTAGCTATTCTTTAACAAACTCCCTCCAACTGAGGTAATCTCATTATGTTCCTTAACACTTGAAAGTACCTGTCTAGCTCACTGTGAACGGCTTAATATGTAAATTTCACAGCTTAAGTGATTTTAGTTGCAAATAACAGAAAACTCAATTCATATTATGTTAAGAACTAAAGGTGATTTATTGGCCCATCTAAATGAAAATTCAAGACATGGCATAGGCTTCAGGTAAAATGTGATCTAGTGACACAATGGTCATCTCAAAAACTCAGTTTCTTTTCTCTATTCTTATAGAACATAGAGGGGTATTACCTAAAAGACACTGTGCAACTTGAACAAATTTTTTCATTATTGTTAATCACTTATTAATTGCTTATTTTTCTTGACCTCCATTTGGACAACTGACTTACAGTCACATTTTGTAGGAGAGAGATTCCACAATGTCATTCCAGCTTGCATGAACTTGAGTCAGAGATTCTGGAACCAATGTTTGGATATATTCTACCCCCAAAATAACCTAGTTTCAAAGTTTTTGCCCAGGATTTCCTCACTGCACCAGAAATCTGTGGTTATGAAAGCAAATTAACTCAAGGTCAGATGGTCATGACCTCCCAGTGCCCTTTCTTTCTTCCTTAGAGAGATGAGACCCAGTCGGACACATTGTAGCTTTCACTGCCTCTATTCTTCTATAAACAGTTGTTACATGAAGAAAGACAGATTATTCTACATGTCCTCAAAATAGATATAATTTTGCATTTTTCTCATGCCTGGGATTCTTTCTTAGCCATTCCTTCCTCCTAATGGCTTTCTCCTAGACACATATATATTCATTATCCTAACATTCTTTCTTCTTCTTACTCTCTTCTTTCAACCTTGTCTGTTTTCAATGGTGAAAACAAGCAAAAGTTTGTTTAAAGTGGTCTATTTTTTTCTAACATTCAAAAGACTGGAAAAAAAGTATTCTGTTTTATTTGAGAAACTAGAGGCCAGTTGAAACTATGAAATCAGTCAGCCAGTAGATAGTGTAAAAACTATTCTGCAAACTGTAATGATTTAGAAATGGTTATTTGTTAACGTAGGGGATAACCCTTAGGCAGAGGGAGATGCAAATATGCCACCTATTTTGCAATTAAATGAAACATTAAGAAGAGTCTGAGCAACTTAAAGTATGGAAATAGTACTTAGTCCCACAGAATACCCCCAGAATCACTTAGTCCGTGGAAAAGGATTTGCTTCATATGAAGTGTTCCTTGGCCCAGGAACCCTTTAGAAACACCCACCAATGGGTGGGGCTGCCCCTCTTCCATACCTAGGCTATTCACTGTTAGGAAGACAGAGCAGAGACTATGTGCTTGAAAGGCAACTAAAAGAGTCCTTCCTCTCTATCCTCATGAATCAAAAATTGAATTTCCACGATCTATCTTTCTAGAAGATATTAAAGATTTTGAGCAGACACCTTGGGCCTTTGGCCAGTTTTAGAGTTTCAGAGGAACAACAAATGTAAAATAATATTATGTACTTATGTTTGTACTTTTAAATTATAATAAAATAATTAAAATAAAACTATAATTAAAATAATTTAAACCAATTCTGGAAGTCCCCCAAATCTTTTTCCTTACAAAAATAGTCTGAACATTACTGAGATTTAAGAAAAACAAATTGCTGAAGAAAATGCCTCACTGAGGCTATACCTGGGAGGCACACAACTTTCCTAATTCCTTTATCTTCAGATCCCAGAGGCTGTGATCAACACGCAATAGAAAAAAATTATTAATCTGTAGGTTTGGGGTCAGTTTTAACCTACCTCATAGGTTGATCAAATGATCAGCCCCATTTTATCTTTCTATTTTGGCTTTCTCTGTAAGATTTTACTTAAACCTCTTGAATTTTGTTTTTAAACCAGAGGAAGGAGGGTATCTGGGTGTCTCTGTGGTTCAGCACCTGCCCTTGGCTCAGGTTGTGATCCTGGGGTTTTGGGATCAAATCTTGCATCAGGTTCCCCGCAGGGAGCCTGCTTCTCCCTCTGCCTATGTTGCTGCCTCTCTGTCTCTGTGTCTGTCTGTCATTGATAAATTAATGAAATCTCAAAAAAAAAAAAAAAAAAAACACCAAAAAACCAGAGGGATACACCATACTGCCTGGTTACTTCTAGAAAAGCTTGGGTCCTCTGGCTTAGAATAAGCAGAAGAGAAGAGAGCAATTAACTAGAAGGGTTAACTTCAAAAGGAGAAGCTCCTAGATGAAATCATTCTCAAGTGCTAGATAATTTTATCAAAGAACTAGCCTAAGCAAGATGCCTGCTTGTCTTCTGATAAGTGCAACTATTGCTTAAGGTGGGCAGATAGAATTTGCTTTGCTAAATGAGACCAGAGCAATTGTCTTTTTAAACAAGGTAAAATCCTTTGTTTGATTGATTGATTGATTTATAGATTTTATTTATTTATTCATGACACAGAGAGAGAGAGAGAGAGGAAGAGACACAGGCAGAGGGAGAAGCGGGCTCCACACAGGGAGCCTGACGCGGGACTCGATTACTCCTCACCTTGGGCTGAAGGCAGCGCTAAACCGCTTTCCCCCTAAAGTTCAAAGGAATAATGCCATTTTACCTTTTAAGACCCCTGGAATACCTGTAGTGGCTAGTCATGGAATTGCTCTCCTTCGGTCCTTTAGTAGCAGCTAGCATTTCATGCAGTTATTTCCTTTGCATTTGAGAATGACCAGATTTGGAAAATGGCAACTGGAAATACTTTGCTATTCAAAGAGGAATCCTTTGGGATTTCTAAGCAACAAGAAAATCCTCTCAGCATGAAATGCCTTGGGATGAGTCTGTGGCAAGCACACCAAAGCTCTCTAGATGAATCGTTCATTTTTGCAGTCATATATTTGTCCCATTCCATTTGAACACTAATTAGTTACGAAACATTTTGCTAGGCTCTGAGGATGAAACAGTGACTTGGGCTCTGCTCTCCTGGAGTTTGTGACCCAAGGGGGCAGAGAACCACTGCATAAATAATGATAAAACTAAATATATAATTACAAAGTAGGATGAATACTATGAAGCAATAGTATAGCGTACAGTGAGCACGTAGTACAATGGTTTCACACTAATTTGTGGGAATCATGGAATAATCTTAGTTGCTGGCCCTCCCTAAGTAAGCTGATTTTCCCCTCCAGGTATTCATGGATTGGGGAAAGAGTCATCATTTTTTGTCTTCAACCTAAATTTCTCTGCATATCTGAGTGTTTATTTGACTTCCTTGTTTGCCTGACTTAAACCTAGAACATCCAAAATGGAGCCATAATATTCCACAGTTCTGTGTCTCGGTGAATGGCTTCACCATGGACATTACTTGAGGAACTCCAGCATTTAAAGGTTGAGGAGGGGAGGGGAGGTTAGTTGGCAAAGGAGATCGAAGAGTGGCCTGATATGGGAGGCAGATCTGCCTTGAAGCTAATGAAGCTTAAAATTCTGGGTATTTGTCAGGGATGCCTGGCTAGCATGGGGCTCCTGATTTCAGGGTTGTGAATTTGAGCCTATAGAGTGGTCCCTAAATAAATAAAACTTAAAAAAAAAAAAAAAGAAAGATTCTGGGTCTTTCTCTTGCCTAGGAGGAGCCCTAGAGATGTGTTTACATGGTCACATATTTCTGTAAAGTTTTCAAAAGAAAAATACCTTTGTTTTTCTTTTCTTAAAGCAGAGCCCCAAATTGTGTAAGCTTCAGGTCCCACACATTGGCCACTCAGTAAGAGGAAGGAGCAAAACTGAAAGTGTGATTGTATGGAATAAAGGGGTGGGGGAGCAACACTTCAAGAGAGTATTCAATAGTTATGAATGCATTTGAAAGGACAAAGAATATAAGGAGAGAAACATACCCATTGGATTTAGGTAAAGGGAGATTATTGGTGTCTAGCAAAAGCCCTTTCAGGGCAGTGAGGGCGGCAGGAAGTCAGGATGCAGGTGGTTGATGTCAGAAATTTAACTGTTTAGAAAAGAGGAGAAAATGTAACTGGAGAGAGTGGGCTGGAGAGCAATGTTACTGCCTGCCTGCTTTCCTCTGTCTCTCCCAACCGAGAGAGTTGAGAGCGCTGAAAGGTTACACAAGACACAGCTGTGTTGAAGATACAAGGGATGAGTTTTCCCTTCATCCTAACTTCACCTTCATTTTCAAAGGACCCAGAGAAGATGAATATCCACAGTTGCTAAAGAAATCTAGTCAGTGTTTTTATTTCCCTAGCGGGCAAATCTACACCGATGCCTATGTCTGAGAAAGCACAACCGGTCTCAGGCTGGGGGCACTCTCTCCACCCAAGGCATTTTGGCTTTTTTGCTCCCAGTCATTTGCAGGCAACTGATCTATTTTGAAGCCTTCTGAAAATATTCATTTAAAGCTCAACTCAGTTTCCCTCTGGGGCCTGGTATGTTTTGAAACCGTATTTCCCCTTAAATATTTGGTGAATATTTGAAAAATAGAATTGACTTTTTTTTTCATAGACCAAAAAAAAAAAAAAAAAAAAAGGAAGAGAGAAAGAAAAAATTTACAAGTCTGCTAAAGAAATCAGAACTTTCAATTCGGGATATTAAAAGAAATTCTTCTAAACATTTTAAGTTAGACTTCTGAGTATCCTTTAATGCATATATATATATTTTTTTTGTTAAAGATTTTATTTATTTATTCATGAGACACACACACACACACAGAGAAGCAGAGACACAGGCAGAGGGAGAAGCAGGTTCCACGCAGGGAGCTCGATTCGGGACTTGATCCCAGGACCCCAGGATCACGCCCTGAGCCCAAGGCAGGCACTAAACCGCTCAGCCACCCATATTCTAGTATTAGAGGTCCGTATTGAGAAAGGAAGGGATTTTCTTCTGCAGAAAAGATTCCTGGGGCTCAGGAATAGAAGGTATCAGAAACACAACCTTAAGTGGCACAAAATAGAGATGAATATGTTTTTCCTCGCACCATGCAATTCTGAACCCTTCTTTTATGTTTATTGTTTCTGTCTTTTAATTGGATATGTCTAAGCGGCACAGTAACGTTCTAAAAGTCACTTAGACTGCGAGGTCATTAGTTCCCACTCCCCAGGCCTCATCATAAAGCGCTTCTCATCAGCATCCCGTAACCACTTAAGCAAACTTCCCAGACGGCATCCACAGGGCGGTCCGCGTAATGAACATTTAAGTCCTCAAAACCAGAAATAGAGGTTACCAGTTCCCGCAGGTTGCCAGACTTAGGAACATAAGAGACCCCAGTTAAATTCGAGTTTCAGATAAACGAGGAGCATTTTCTTTTAGTCTAAGTATGTCCCGAGCACCCCAGGGGCCGCGTCCGGCCAACATAACCACTGCTGCTGATTGGGCAGCCGGGTCGACCCGGCGCCCCGCGTGCCCCCCGCGCCCCGCAGCTTTAAAACCCAGGACCCCGGGCTGGGCCGCGCCCCCTGATTGGCCGAGGCGCGCCCGCCGCCCGCCGGCCGCAGGCGTCACGCAGCCCCGGCAGCCCGGGCCCCGCCGCCTCCTCCCCGGCAGCCCGGTCGGCGCAAGTGCGGCGCGCGGGGGGAGGGGGCGCGGCGGAGCGGAGGCTGGCGTCGGGCGGCCGCCGGCCGGGCGGGATTAAGTGTCCCGGCCGCGCGCGAGCGTCGGTGCGCGTTTACCCCGCAGCTCCTCGCCGGGCCGTTACTCAGCGGAGAAGAGGGCGAGCGGGGAGAGGGCCGCGGCTGCCGAGGCCCCGGCGACCCCGGCGACCCCGGCTCCCGGCCCCCTCCCTGTGCGCCCCCGCCCGGGGCGGCCGCCGCCAGCGGGTAAGCGGCGCCGGGGCCCGGGCCGGGGGGCGGGGAGGCCGGGCGCGCCCCCGAGCTCTGCGCGCGCCGGCCGGGGAGGTGCGCGGGCGCGGGGCGCCGGGCGCGGGGGCGGGGGCGGGGGCGGGGTGCGTGCGCCCCTCCCCGCGCGGACGGGCGGCCCGGCTCTAGAGGACGGGGCTGCAAGTGTCCTTTGCTGCGTGCTGGCCCCCGAGCTCCGGCCCCAGCCCGGGCGGCGCCCCAGCCTTTGCCCTTGCTGACTCCAGATGCTTTAAAAGTTTTTTTTTTTTTTCTTTCTTTCTCTTCGCCTGGAGGGGCACGGGGATGGTGCCAGAGGGGGAACCGCGGCCCGGGCGCTGGAGCCTGTTGCTCGCCGCCGGTGTGGCCTCGCGCGCCCCGGGCCGGACGCCCCCTCCGGGGTGACGCGGCGCGGGGCGCGGGGCGCGGGGCGGGTGCGGAGAGAGCCCCCGGCCCCCGGCCCGCCCCCCGCCCCCGCAGACCGGCGTCTCCAGCCCGGTCCGCCGACCCCCAGCGCCGCCAATCGCTACCCGCCCGCGTCCCCCGCGGCGCCCGTGCCCTCCATCGCCTGCCCCCCGCGGGGGGAGCTCGAGCTCCCGCGCCCACGGGGCGCCTTTGTCTGCGATCCGCAGCCGGGGATGCCGGATGTGCCTCGGAAGCGCGGTTCCGGGACGCTTTGTGTCCTGGGAGCTGTGTGTGTGCCGGGGTGGTGGTGGTGTACGTTTTTGCCTGCGTTCTTCGCGGAGGCACAACGGCCGGGCTATTCTTTCCAGCAGATCACACGGAAACGCAAGCTGGGGCTGCCTCGCGTAGGAGGGGCCCCGCGACGGGCCGGGGGGGGCGCTGCGCCGCGGCCGGAGCGAGGCGGGGGCGGGGGCGGGGGCGGGGGCACGTCTCCCGCCGGCTGGGCGGGTGGGGCTTGCGGAGCCCGCTGGGCTGGCGCGGACCCCGAGCGTGGGCGCTGCGTGTGGAGCGGGGAGGCTGCGGTGGCAGCTAGTGCTGCTTCGGTAGCATCAGGTGAGAGGACCGTGACTTCAGCGTAGGTCGGGTACTCTCCATGTTCATTGGATGTCCAGAGGGGAAGACTCAGCAAAGGCACTAGACGCTGTCACCCAGCCTTGGCGGACAGCTGTGCTGTAAACATCCCCCTGTGTTTCCCTAGGCATTTCTCGTTTAGGTTACCTTCTACAAAAACGAAACAAAACAAGAAACCAAAAAACCCCGTGATCTGAAAAACCAACGAGGTGATGGTTTGGGGCTTGGGAGTTTTTACATGCTGACTTTAGTGGAGGTGACTACAATGAACTTTCTTTTAAGGGTCACATAATCTATATTTGGTATATACTTGAGCGCCTGATAGAATTTAGGTTAAAAAATTGCATTTAAGGAAAACAAAACTTCCCGTTCCTAGGTTTGAGCTATTAATATAACGTAAAGCTCTGGATGGATGCTCTGGTGCCTTTGCCTGAAGGAGGGGCTAAGAGGGTTTAGAGGGTGGTGGGGATAATCTTGTCTGGGCTGCCCAGATTTCCTGCTAACTAATGAGCTAGTTTACAAACGTGGTTTTTTTCTAGATTGAGCTATATCCTCGCTCAGTTCATATTAGGGTCTTTTACTTAAAAAAAAAAATTATTTATTTATTCATGAGAGACGCCCAGAGATGCAGAGACATAGGCAGAGGGAGAAGCAAGCTTCCTGCAGGGAGCCCGATGTGAGACTCCATCCCGGGACCCCAGGATCAGGCCGTGAGCCAAAGGCAGGCGCTAAACCAATGAAGCACCCAGGTGCCACCATGTTAGGGTCTTTTAAAACGGAGGTCTCTAAACTTATGGGTCACAGGCCAAGTTGGCCAGCAGCAGCCTGTTTTCCCCTAAAGTGTAGGAGTTAGAAGTGGTTTGTGCAATTTTATGTGGCTCAAAAACAAAATCAAAAGAATATTATATCATGGCATGTGAAAATCATATGAAAATCAAATCTCAGTGTGCTGTTATAAGTAGAGTTTTATTGGCACACAGCCACACTCATTAGTATTGTGAGTGGTGGATTCTTCCTGTCTCTAGCTCCTTTCACAGCAGCAGTGGGAGAGTTGAGTAGTTGCGTAGTTGAGACACAGATACATAGCCTTCAAAGTATGAAAGAAAGTATGTTGCCTTTCTCTTATTCTTTACAGAAAAAATTGCCAACCTAGGGCAGGCTTTAAAAGAATTGCTTAAATACTTCCTTTTGTGATGGATGCATTGCTTAATTTCATTGCCTTTAACTGTTTCTGGTGTCCTCTGAAGTGGCTGACTTTTCCCAACTAGGTAGTCAGATTAAGTTAATGTATTGGATTTTCACATTTCCAAGTTTCACTCTCAGAAAGATTCTTAACCTTTTTTTTTTTTTAATTTTTTTTAATTTTTTTTATTTATTTATGATAGTCACAGAGAGAGAGAGAGAGAGGCAGAGACACAGGCGGAGGGAGAAGCAGGCTCCATGCACCGGGAGCCTGATGTGGGATTCGATCCCGGGTCTCCAGGATCGCGCCCTGGGTCAAAGGCAGGCGCCAAACCACTGCGCCACCCAGGGATCCCGATTCTTAACCTTTTGATTCTTTTTCTTTTTTGTCAGAATCTAGGATAAAGTGAGTTTTCTGATTGGCAGAAATTATGTGTGTAGTTGCTTTAATATAGATAGCCCAATTTCAAGGTGTTCTTCGCTGAGTTCTAGCGGCTTCTTGCTACCGTGCTACCTGAGCAGGTTTTGAGAATCACAGTTTTGTTCATTTAGGTGGAGAGCAGCTGGGGTTAGAGGATGTCAGGAATACATTTTTGCAGGGAAGTTACCACTTCAGGCAAAGCTAGTTTGTGAGGGAGCTTGACTCTTCAACAATCCTCTTCCCTAAACCTTTGCTAAAACAAAAAAAAATGTTTATTCTCAACATATTACTAAGAGATCAATCATATGTGTACATGCGTATAATATGCATTCTTTTCATTTCATTGGTATTGGTATTTCATTTCTTCTCTCTTGTTTCTGGTTTTCTTCCTCATTTTTTTCTGTACTCCTTCCTTTTATCTCCTAAGCCTGTTGCCTGTTGTTTAGGCAGGGCAAGATGTGAGTTTCTGTTTTTAGTATGCTCTGAATCCCTATCACATAGACATTTTCAGTATGCTCCAAATCCCTATCACAGAGCCTGTTTAACCATTAAAGGCTTCTTTGCATTTCAGATACCTTTTATTTTTTATTTATTTATTTTATTGAAGTTTGATTTGCCAACATATAACACCCAGTGCTCATCCCATCAAGTGCCCTCCTCAGTGCCTGTCACCCAGTTATCCCATCCCCCACCCACCTCTCCTTCCACTACCCTTTGTTCGTTTTCCAGAGTTAGGATTCTCTCATGCTTTGTCACCCTCTCTATTTTTTTCCACTCGTTTTCCCTCCTTTCCCTTATAATCCCTTTCATTATTATATTGCCCTTATGAGTGAAACCATATGGTGATTGTGCTTCTCCAACTGACTTACAATGGAATATTACTCAGCCATTAGAAAGATCGAATACCCACCATTTGCTTCCATGTGGATGGAACTGGAGGGTATTATGCTGAGTGAGCTAAGTCAGTCAGATACCTTTTAAATGCACATATATCATGACGGAGTGAAAGCTGTCCCCAGAGTTTACTAGATATCTGCAATGTGGGTGTGCTCAGATTTGTGGGAATCCTTGAAATGTAATTTTGCCTTGATGCAGGCTTTCAGCCTTTGGGTGCTGGGTGTGGAGGCTCTGCTTTACAAATGAAGTGGACCCATTGTTTTGAGTTAGTATTAAGGGATTTAGAAGCTGGCATGCAACAATGAATTGCCTGGGAGATAACAAACTGCCCTGAGTTAAAGGCAGATTATTTTCTTAGATTACATCCCAAGTCTGACATCATAGACTTGACCCTCTTAGGTTGAGTTGCAGGTTGGCTCCATTTTGTATATTTATAATATGTACTTATATACATATTTATAATATGTATTTTGTGAATTTCATAAAGCAGCTTGAGAAAAGTTGATATATTGGACTGGAAATGTCTCCATACTTGCTAGAGCAAACAATACATCTGCCAGAGAATGATCCTATATTTCAAAGTAAGAAAGCGGAAAACTTCCCATAGAATTCAGGACTGCTTGATGGTACATATGAATGATTCTATATTTTGTTATTATTATATTTCTCAAGTAGTTGTATGTGATTTTAAATTACATTTGGCCTGAATAGGAATTCACTTGATACAGTTACATTGTTACATACATTATCAACCCCATATTTATAATAAGAACGGTATTATTTTCCCTTGGGAAATAGTGTCATGCATAAGAGAGCATCTATATAAACACAGTTGGGAAGTGATGGTTAGTATGGTAAAGTTGATATACTATGATTAAATAATTACAGTGGGGTTCTGTATGGGTGAATAAGAATAAGGAGATGAAGAACTACTTCTACTTAAATAATCTATTGCCTTCCTGTGAAATATTTTCTGAGAAGATCTGAGGTAATCGTTTATTTAGTAGATAATAATGGACGGGTTAGGAGGTACGTTGCTTTGGGTTAAGCACTGGGAAGAATGTAAAGTATTGCTCTAGAAGTCTACTGTCTTGGTTGAAATAATAATCACACAGTGGGAAGAGTAAGAAGGTTTTACACATAGTAAAAGTTATACCATCTCAAAGAAAATAGAGATCAACATAGGATTGCTTGCTGTCAATTTGTAGATGGCCGTCTTCTCCCTGTGTCTCTCAGTTGAATTGGATTAGTGGAGCCCCAGGGACCTCATTTAACCCTACCTACCTCTTTAAAGACTCTGTCTCCAAATACAGTCTCTGAGGTACAGGGGTTAGGACTTAAACATACATATTTTGGGGAGGTAGAGAGGAGGACACAATTCAGCCCTTAAGAAAGTTCTTAAAAAGACCCAAGTTATAGGGACTCCTGGGTGGCTCAGTGGTTGAGCATCTGCCTCTGGCTCAGGGCGTGATCCCAGGATCCTGGGATCGAGTTCCACATCGGGCTCCTGGCAGGAAACCTGCTTTACCCTCTGCCTGTGTCTCTGCCTCTCTCTTGGTGTCTCTCATGAATAAATTAGTAAAATTTTACAAAAAAAGAAAAAAAAGACCTAGGTTATAAATCCGTGGAGACCTTGAAGAAAGGACTGGTTTAGGGCAGGGAGGCAGGTCATACAGGAGGCTCTTGTGTTACTCTAAGCATTTATTGAGGTAATTTGATGTTTGGGAAGAAAGAAACTGCTACTTGAGGAAAGAGATACTTTATCTTTGGCCAGAAGCCACTTGTTTTCTTTTTCCTGGTTTTCACTGAGAAACTGGTTCTTGCTTTTTATGAGCAGAGTGCTACATTAGTTTCCTTTTTAAGTATTTCATAAAAGCGCTAATTTTAAAAAATATTTCCTCTATTCCTTTAAAAAAATCAGTAAAACATTAAATTTGTCAAAGATGAAATGTTAATGTTTGTAAACATTTCGTGATGATTCTGGAACCTGATTAAAACAGCAAAACTTATTCTTTAAATTACATTGACCTAAAAACTGTATATACTTGCATGTTTTGTGAGCAAGTAGTTTACATAATCATTTTTTCCCCTCAGAAATTTCCTCTCCTTTTTGGAAAAAATTGAGGTTAAAATAGTAATTTAGATTGTATATTATAAAATAACAAAAACTTTTTTAGGTGTTGACATTAGTTGAGTTAGAGAAATGTTAATGGAATTTTTCCAAATTTGGCCTGCCGAGTTAAAAAAAAAAGTAAATTGAAATTAAGTTTAAAGAGAATTTGAGAATTAAGTTCTTGCTTTTTTTTTTTTTTTTCCTTCTTGCTTGTGATGGTTACATTTGTTTAGTATAGGAAATTCTGGTCTTTTTTTTTTTTTTTAAGATTTTATTTATTTATTCATGAGATACACACAGAGAGATAGAGGCAGAGACAAAGGCAGAGGGAGAAGCAGGCTCCATGCAGGGAACCTGATGCGGGACTTGATCCTGGATCATGCTCTGGGCTGAAGGCAGCGCTAAACTGCTGATCCACCCAGGCTGCCCGGAAATTCTGGTCTTTTTTCTCCTTTTAGTTTTATTTATATCTTAGAAAAGAGTATTCATTGTTGTTTTCTTATAAAGCACTCTACCTTCAGATCTAAGGTGCTATAAATAAATGCATGAGGGGAAAGTGAAAAAGGAAACTCTTGTAAGAGAGGAAAAACAGACATTAACTACAAAAAAAAATAGGAAAGACCTATTTGGGTGTGTTGATAATGTAGTGTTGATAACTTGAATATGTTTTGGGATACTTTGCAATTTACTTTATTAGTTATATTTTAAAACTATATAGTAAAAGACATGAGATAGTTATTTCCTTAGTAACTTATTTAATAATAAAAATAACACATATAAAAAATACATGAGGTAGACAAGTGCAGAGAATTAAACTTGCCTGTGATTGTCACCTATATATCAGCCCCCCTCAAATAATACACATGAATAAATAGCACTGTTTGGTGATCAGTAGATTTCACTGATTGCTCTTTTTCTCAGTGAAGATAATATGATCAGAGGTTATTAAACATCCATACATAGAATTGAAACTGATCTCAATTGTGTGAACCAATGTCCATTGACTCTTGAGGAGATATAGTAATATGGCTAACTACGATGTGGCACATAGGAAACCAGTGGAGCATCAATTATTTAATCTTGGTCTCTGCTTGAAAGTAAATATTACATAGTCCATAGTTAATTTTGGAGGCTCAATCATGAGGTATTTTTAGGTGTTTTATGCCTGTGGAAGGAAAACAAAAGAAATGGCCCCTAGGCCAGGATTATTGCTCCCTTGCCTGCTCTGTGAAGTTCAGTGAACATCTTTTAGGTGTTAAACTAAGGACTTTCAGACTCCACCCTTTTCTCAAGAGGGGGGGAGGGATTATTTTTCTTATTGATGTGTAATTTATAATTGACGTGATAAACTTCACATATTGGAAGTGCACATTTTGTTGAATTTTGGCCACTGTGTATCATTCCCCATGATCAAGGTGGTGAACATACTTAGTACCTCTACAAGTTTCCTTATGACCCTTTGTAATACTTTCTTGTCTTGCCCTACTTACCCATCTCCTATCTCCAAGTAACCACTGATCTTTCTGTCAGGACAGATTAGTTTGCATTTCTAGAGTTTTAAATAAATGGAATCATGCAGGACATTCTCTCATTTTATCTGGCTTCTTTTACTCTGTATTTTGGGATTCATCCATGTTGCTTCTATTCATAGTTTAATACTGCTTATTGCTGAGTGCTAGATCATTGTACTGAATGGATGTACCGTTCAGAGGTTTTTTTTTAAATAAGTTAGAATTCCCTTGTATTTTGTCCATTGTCGTGTATTTGTCCTTGGTTTCAACCTTGTTGTGTCAGACTTTTGTATTTGACATATTACTCAGTCTTTTTAAATCCATGCCTCGTGAATACACTTAAAATTTAAGTGCCCTTATAAAATGTATTTGAGGTTTCAAAATATGTAAATCATATTTAATTTTTTTAAAAAAAACTAGCAATTGTAAAAGAGATTTAAAATTTCCTAATCTTTAAAAATATTACATGATATGTAAAAACAAAACAAACAAAAAATTGGTCACGTGGGTGTTGAGGCTTTCCACAGACTTTTATATCTTACCATGTGAATATTGAGCTCAAAGCTTAACGCTTTTAAGACTGCTCGGCTAATTCTCTCACTAACTTGCATATTTTTTGTAGTTTTTATAGATTTTGACAGATTTATCTGTCACTTCCTGTGACAAATTTATATGACAATCATATATAGTAAATATAACTAAATTGTAATTTGGTGCCTGAATTATCCAAATCATTGCCATTCTGTATGTTACACCTAAGATCGTCAAATGTATCAAGAATTGGAGAGAAGATGATCATCATTTTGTGAAAACATGTTGTTCTTGTTGGCATCATTTAGATATTTTGGGCCTTTTTTAACACTCGTATGTTTGTCTCTACTTTCTAATGACTTAATTGAAATTAAGTGGCAAAAAACAAAAAACCAACCCAAACAATATCAGTTAAGGCAGATGTGGTCTCTGGATTATTACAAAGGGAAAAGCTGGTTTATATTCTTAATATTAACAGCTAGTCCTTTGAGTATCATAGTAAAATACAGTTAATGAATGTAGTAAAATTACAGATGAGTTAATTAAGAAGCAAATAGTCATGTTTATTGAAAGAAAATAAGGTCTCTTAAAATGTTTTCAGGGAGAAAATACCAGTTTTCAAAGATGGCCCCAGTGAGTCCTATGAAATTATATGTGGTGACTAAGTAGAGTAGCCTATTACAATTATCTGTGAATTAGTAAGTAGAGATTTGAATTGGTTCATGCTTATTTATCTTATATGGCTAAGGTTCATGTTTGGATAGGTTCATATGAATTTGGATTCTTTATATAATTTCCCCTTGTCTGAACTACTTGGAATCTTGCCAGCAAGATGTAAATTGTCATCTTTTTTGCTGACTTTCCTCAGTGTACTCTCAGCAATGTAGATTATTGCTGACTGACAAGCTTGTCTGCTGATTTAGACAATGACATCTCTTTGCCGTCAGAGGAATACAAGGTTCTCTCCAACGGTTCTTTAGTACAGGTTAGGTAAAACATTGCTTTTATTATTGTGAGCGAATTTTATTTTCTTCTTGAGTGTATGCATAGTCAATTAACAGAAGATCCAAAGGTGAATTTGTTTTGGCTTAGTGTAGAGATGAATAAGAGAGGATCATGGCTGATTATATATATATATATTTAGATATATTCTTCTTTCTATAAGTAGGCTTTATTTCATCTTGGTTTTGATTCTACTGGGATTTTTAGTTTACTTCACAGATTTTGTTTGATATCTAAGATTTTGATCTTGGAGTGCCTGGTTGACTCAGTGGCAGAGCCTGTGACTCTTGATCTCAGGGTTAGGAGTTTGAGCCCCACGTTGGGTGTGGAGTATACTTAAAAAAAAAAAAAAGGTATTTTGATCTCTTCCTGTTTTTATTTTTTTATTTTTTTTTATTTTTTTATTTTTATTTATTTATGATAGTCACACAGCGAGAGAGAGAGAGGCAGAGAACAGGCAGAGGGAGAAGCAGGCTCCATGCACCAGGAGCCTGACGTGGGATTCGATCCTGGGTCTCCAGGATCGCGCCCTGGGCCAAAGGCAGGCGCTAAACCACTGCGCCACCCAGGGATCCCTCTTCCTGTTTTTAATTGGACGTTACTAAGGCCATCTTCCATAAATAATTTGTCTTCACATTGGTTTAGAAACCAATGTGATGTGAAATAAGCTTTAATATTTAGTGTCAGCATCATAAATAACTTTGCCTAGTGTGTTGGCCATTGTGGGTGCTTTCTGAATATGGTACTTAGAGTGATCAAGCATGAAGGGTCAGTCTTGTCTTTTCCTTCCTTCCCTCCCTCACTCCTTTCTTCCTTCCTTTCTTTTTTTCTGAACACCCTCATTCATTACCTTGCTTAAGGTCTTCATTTCTAATTGATTTTTACCACTAAGATAATTCTTATATATTGAATTTAAAATGTTCATGCTCGCTAGGGTTCCAACTTCTGTTGTCCCTCCTTGTTAATCTGTACCTTCTTCCTGATTAATCTTCTTTATCCCCAGCCAGCAACACCTAAAGCCTAATGATTGCCTACTTTTAGGGTCTTCCAAGTTCTTTTTCCTTTAGATACACATGTGTAGTTGATACATTCTTTCAACAAATATTTGGTAAGTGCCTTATCTGAACCAGCCACTATTTCTGGTTCTGGAGATACAGCCCTGGGAGCAAAAGGGACTACCACTACCACTAAATCAAACCAAACCAAAAAAAAACAACAAAAACTCCCATGGAGCTTAAATTTTAATATTTCCTGTTTTCTAGAGACATTTCAAACTGGATATGTTCAGAAATAATGCATTTCTACTCATTCCTCTAAAAACAGAAGATCTCTTTCTGCTGTTTAAGCTAACAGTATCTTAGTATTTCTTAGTTATCCAAATTGGAAACATTGAAAGTCAGTGTCTGTTGCTGTTACTCAGTCTGCCAGCCCCCAGCACACGTCTAGTAGTCATTGAATTTTTTCGATTCCCTCTGATGAACGTGTCTATATTTCCTTGTTTTTCTGGTATCTGCCTTAATCTTGGCTCGTGTTATTTTTCTCCACCCCCCCCCCCCCGAAAGATTTATTTATTTATTCATGAGAGAGACAGAGACAGGCAGAGACATAGACGGAGAAGCAGGCCCCCCACAGGAAGCCTGATTCGGGACTGGATCCCAGGACTCCGGGGGTCATGCCCTGAGTCAAAAGCAGACGCTCAACTGCTGAGCCACCCAGGCTCCCTTGTGTTATTTTTCGATTGGCTTGCTTTAATAGCCGAATATCTGATTATACTATCATAGTTCTTTCTCTTTTTCATGAGTTATTTACTCTATTACCAAGACTGGTTTTCCAGAAAATGAATTTCAGTTACTGCCTGTCGCTTCCCACCCATTCCCCACGTGCTGCCTTGCCTGCAGGGAAAGGGCCCCAAGGGGGTGATGAAACATTGCTTTCCTAGCTCCTGTCTAGTTTGGAAGCCCAGTACTATAGAATCCTTGTTGTTTGAATTCTCTGGTTTCTTTACAGCTACGTTGCCCTAGCAGTTTTCCTTCCCTTAGCAAGACATGTTTTTTCCTCTCCTGGCTGTCTCCCACACTCTCCTAGGTTGTGCGTCCTGTGGGACAGCTCACATGTCACATCTCCCAATTCTTGTTGATGCATGCTGACAGCATTGCATTTCTCTGTACTCCCAGAGAATTTAGCACATCACACTGCAGTGTAATTACTTAACTGTTTTCCACTAAAATGAGAGCTCAAAAGTTAGGTACCTGTCTATATTTTGCTTTACCATATGCTTCAGTGATAGAGGCAGATACGGACTTTGGGGGGGGGCTTAACGTTTGTAGAATTTGAGATGGCCCTCTTTAATAAAAAAAATAAAATTATGAATGCAAAAGTAGTTGCAAAAGCCCCTATTTATTTGAATGAGAATGGAAGGATCTTTTGTGAGTATATCATGCTAAATATGTGTGTACTTATCTTAATCTTGCTGAAGCAGGGACACCTGGGTGGCTCAGTGGTTGAGCCTCTGCCTTCGGCTCAGGGCATGATCCTGGAGTTCCAGAATCGAGTCCTGCATGGGGCTCCCTGCATGGAGCCTGCTTCTCCCTCTGCCTGTATCTGTGCCTCTCTCTCTCTCTCTCTCTCTCTCTCTGTGTGTCTCTCATGAATAAATAAATAAAATCTTAAAAAAAAATCTTGCTGAATCAATGCTGTGTTTTGTATAGTTTTTTTTTGCTGTTGATTTTCTTAAAATTAGGAAACATTATCAGCCATTCTGATGCTGATACTGCTGGTAATAATGCTACTGCCAAATGCTACTACAGCACTTCCATTTTCTACATACTTACACATACTTTATCTTACAGGATTTTGACAACTGAGTCATAAGGAAAGTGACTCAGACTTAATGATCTTTACTGTGTTTGGCTATTTGGTGGGTGATAGAAGAGAGAGCTGAACTTCTTCCTTTGAGATCAGATTTCACTTTGGTGGGGGAAATGATTCCATTCTTCCTGTGCTTCTGTGACCTCAGACTGTTCCACCTCCTGTGAGGCTGGTGAATGCTCAGTACTTCTCTGAGAGTTTTGCAAAGATCTTGCTGCCTCTCTATCTCTTTTCCATTTCAGCTTCCTCACTTCATATTTTTTTTTCTTCCTTTCCTGCCCTGTTTATCTGTGTCTTGCAATACATCAATCTGTTCTTTCTTCATCCTGTCTTCCCTGGTAGATGACATTTTACCTTTACGAGTCAGTTCTTTGACAAAGCTGACTTTTAAGAGTTTGAAACGATTGGATTCATTTCTACTTCTTTGATATATTGTAGGGGGTAATTTCAGGGATATTCAATAGCACAAACAGTGTAGTTTTCAGCAATGAGAACATAAGTGTCCTAAAAGCTGTGTACTTTCTTTTTTGCACTTTGCAGGGTCCCAATTCAGACATATCAATTGTCATTTGTGTTAAGGAGTTACTGATTTAATAAGCCTGATTAATCCGAGAGCAAATTGGAAATAGCAAAATGGAGAAATTAGAGTCCAGACACTAAGAGAAGACAAGATAATAATAGCAATAGTTTTTGGTATGCTTATTATTTATTTCCAGGCACTTTGCATGTTATTGTTAATGCCCACTGTACAGCAGCAGCTCAGGATCTCACAATTAGTAATATAGTAGAGTTTTTTAAGTGAGCTTTATAAGGCAGCCTGGAAACTCTGAAAGCATAGATGCCTGGGGCTACATAATCTGAAGGTAAATAATTATTTCCTTACCTGTAGTAGTAGTGTTAAAGCACAGAGCTATATGGTGGAAAGTTCTTGGTTTTGCTATCAATCAGACTTGGGTTGACTTTAAAGAATAGTTCTATTACTGACAGCCTTTGTGAATGTGGGTGAAAACACTTTATCATTCTGACCTCAATTTTCTTATTTAAAAATATGTGTATCTAATATGAAGCTCTTGGTAGAATTAAAGGAAATGCATGTGTGTGAAGCATATATGCTCTGTTTAAGAAGACAGGGATATAGGGAAGCTATTTCATAGATAGTTTGATTTCATACAATGAAAATAATGCTAGTTTATTGCCTAAAAAAGTCACTCATGGAGACTATTTAATTCCATGGAAGAATTACTGGTATAGTAGATGCAATAGCAATCAATTCTTATATGCAGTTTTATTATTGGTTTTTACTGAATAGCATTTTTAAAGGTCCAAATAACAAATTATTGCTTTAATTTGTAGATTACAACCAAGCTTACATTTTAGACATCAATAGTGAATATATATTTGGAAACTTTGCCTCTTGAAGGGGATGTTTGATGGTCAATTTATATCTGAGGAATAAAGTTGCCTTTTTTTTTTTAATCAGCAAAATGACATAGAAAATTTAACAGTTACTTAGGGAATCTAGTAACAGACATCCAATCTGATTGAATAAGCTTTTAAGCCTATTATTTCTTCCTTCTTCTCTGTCCCCAAATCCTCTTGTAGCTGAATTAGATTACTTTGGCTGATACTTTCAGATAATTATTGGTGTTTTATTACGTAGACTTTTCAGTACCCCCACGTCATAATGGCTGTGGAATATGATTGCTTAATAAATTCTGAGTTATGTGACCTTGAGAAAGTTAGTAATCTCTTTGGCCTTCTACTTCCACATATGAAAATGTGTTGTTACCAAGTTATGGGAAGAGTAAAAGTGCATGGAATTTTTTACATCTTCAAATAATATATTTGAAATTATGAAGCACTAATAGTTGTAAAAAATGCATTGATTTCTTCTTCTGGCTGAATTTAAGGGTTCTGAATTGCTCCATGAAAAGAATTGCAAAAATGGACACAGAGAAGGCATGATCTTTGGCCATGCCTTTTCAGTACATGCATGGTACTTCTCTGTGCAAAGAGCTGGCAATGAAACCAATAGGGCATGTGGACTACTGGTCACCCCACACCTGGGACATGGGAGAAAATCAGGCATGTTAAATATCACTCTAATATGCTGTTCTCTTCCCAGAGGATTTCCTATCAGAAATGTGAGCCTGCCCTTTTCTGAGTGAAATTTGTAATCTTAATCCCTATTCCTATCCAAATTCAGCAGAGGGAATTCATGAGGGCCACAAACTGAATTTAGGAGGCACTGATTGATGGGGAGGAATAATAATATCTAATTATGTATAGTACTTAAAACTCTGTAACAGCCAAGTAGGCGATATGATAGATGATAGTATTCATAATTTTCGTAGAAAAGCTTCCCAAACAGAAGAAATAATTAGGAACAATAATGGCGAAATGGCAGGAGTAAAAGTTATTTGAAAAGTAATGGAGAAATGCCCTAGAAAATGGACCTTGGGTGAGGAGCATGAACTTGAGATAGTTGGCTGGGGAGATGCGTAGAAGCAGCAGTTATAATACTGTGTGTCGTGCGGCCCCCTTCCTCCCTTTCCACAGTTTTGTCTGTATTGAAAAGGTTGTCTCTATACTGTCCTTTAGGGCTTTACCCTGAGGAATTGTTCAGTCCCAACAGACAAAGCCCTGTATGGTTCGCCTCGGTATCATCATTGAGATCTCACAAACTCAATGAAAGTCCAGTCTCTGAGAGGGCAGCCGAGAGATGACAGGTATCTTCTGTACTGTCACCTCCTCCTGCAGTTGATAAGTCCTAACAGCAGCTCCTGGCCGTGATTCAGGGTCCCACGGGGACACTTCGAGTACCTGTGCTTTTTCTAAGCATCAAGGATACAGTTTGCTGGGGGCCCACAGGAGAATTGCCTCATTCTAGGCAGGCAAAAGGGCAGGAGGCAGGAGCCTGAAGTAATTTCTCTGGAGAATTTGTTGCCTGTGCAGGAATTGCACCTGAGAATTCTGGCACAAAGTTAATCCTTCTGTGCGTTTTCAGTTTCCCTCAAAAATTATGTGACCAGAGTGAGTGTGTTATGAGCAGGTGCCCCTGGAGTTGGATGCCAGCCTGTTGTTCCCCAGCAAGGGCAGCCCTGGGAGGAATCCCCCTACCTGGTTCTGTGCAAGAAATATGCTGACCTGTTGCATTTTGGTCCTTAACACTGAAAATATCGTAGCAAACAGTGGCAAATTTCCCAACAATCTAAATTTATCTGAGTTTAACTAGGGAGTGGGAGAGCAGAAGAGGCTACATGTGCATCCTCAGAGGCATCTAAATCTTTTCCCTGGATCACCGTGTTTGGTGTAAGGTAACAATTTTAGAGGGAGGGTCCTTGTGCTTATAGGGAAATACTAAGAGCATTAGGGATGGAAAATATGTAAAAAAGGGTGCCTGGAAAGAAGGTATTGTGGAGTCCATAGTTCTCCTATGTGTATGTGTACATGTGTCTTGGTGGGGTTTTTTTTTTTTTTTTTTAATTATAAGTGAGGGTGAAGAGAAAGGAAATAAATATAATACAATAAACTAAAAACAGGATTGATTTGTCTAATATATTTAAAAGGAAAGAAAGTTCAGCCTTTCAGATTATCAGTTGAGTAATAGTAGCAGCCTAAGGTTCTAATCCCAGACACACCAGTGATCTGTTACGTAACCATGCCTCCGTGAGTGTTAGCATGTCTCTGAGCTACAAGTTTTTTGTTCCTTTCAACACTAACATTGACTCTCATACTTGAGTGTGAGCAGTAAATAGGAGAGATTAACTCAAAGGCATCACAAAATATAATTCAAGTGTGTAATTCTGGAAGCGGCCATGAATGTGGTGTCTTTATAACGTTAACTATCTGTGTGGTTTAGAGAATCTGCAGTTAAGGATGGAACATGCATACTCTTTTGAAAGGACAGTGAGCCCTTTATCTCCAGCCAACAGTCTTAAAAATAAAAGGAAGTCGCTTTAAATACAAAAATAAGTTTAATGAACATGTTAGTATAAATATATTGTGTGAGTATACCTATAATAAAATATTCCAACTTGTGTATTATATGTATTTTCCTTTTCAGTAGGGTTTTTTTCCCCCTATTAGGAAATTACCATGTAAAGGAATGAGCTCATATTATTTTCACCAAAACTTGTTTAGAGTTTGTGGATTCTTGGTCAAAGTAATAATTTTGATTTATGTCTACATAATTATGGATTAATTTGCCATTTCTCTGTTTTATAGTATTTTTTTTGTTTTATAGTATTAACTTAGATATCACTGTTCATTCTATTGTTACTTGAATGTACATGAAAGATAAATAAGTTTTCTCTTAATCAAAACAGATTTATATTTATATTTATGTGTACTCTTGGGTTCACTCATCATTTCCAGAGGTGGGGATTTGGGTCTGTACTGTAGAAGTAGAACAGCAGTGGTCATTTATCACTTCCTGCCTTGCTGCTCTCTCTCTCACACACAGAGTGGGCTAATCCAGAGCCATAAGCTTCTCTTCTAAGGCTCTTACCTAAAATGGCTTGGTACAACTAGCAGCTCAGTAACCATCAGTAAATCAGAATAAAGCTTTGTTTTTAAAATAAAATTTTTGAAAATAAAAATCCCTTATGAGATATTAATTTTGAAGAAATATTTTCAGAGCATTTCATTTCCTTTTTTTGGAGTTAAGTTATCGAGCCTGAAACAATTATTTTTCTGGCAGCATTAACCAGTGGCATTTTTTTTTTTTTCCCAAGAAACTTCATAGTTTGAAGTGAAACCTTTTTTTTTTTCTTCCTGGGAAGAATGATAGGATTTAAAAAATATTGTAAATTATGAAGAAGGAGATAATCTTCTCTAGTTCTATTCTCCATAATTAGATATTAACATTTTCACATGTTTACTGCCCATCTGTTATTTTTCTAATATCTATTATGAAAAATTTCAAATGTACATTTTACAATGTACCTATTACAATAAATTATTATTACAGAGAATCCTCATGTATCAATCTGTTTTAACAGCCTTTTGTTCATGGCCAGTCCTGTTGCTTCTGTCCTTTTATTTTTTCGAAGCAGATACTAAACACTTAATCATTTTATCAATAAATATTTCAGCCCAGTTACTTTTTACATACATACTTCAAAAACATTCTAAAAGTTATAGTTTCCTTATGTGACTCATTAAGCAAATCATTATTTCAAGCCATGCCTGAATTCAACAGTACAGAGATATACATATAATCATTCAACAGAGAGAGGCCCTTCAAAAAGGGTTAAGAAATCTAGACAAACAGTACTATAATCTACCATTCGTATTATGCACAAGGCTCTCTTCATCTATATTTATAACAATCTTATAGGGCAGGTGCTGTAATTATCCCATTTTAGAGATGAAGAAATGGAGACTCAGATTCATGACTTTCTTGAAAGTCACATAGTTGAGTAGTAGCCAAGCTGGGATTTAGAACCCAATCAGTGTGACTCCAGAGCTTGTGCTCTTAAACACTATACTATTGCCATTGACGTTGGGCTTCTCATCAAACCCATGGATACTACTCTTTAGCCTTAGCCCAAAATGGGTAAATAGGCTATGAAAAAATTTGTTATACCAAAGACTATGACTCCAGAGGAGACTTCAGTATAATTCCAGTGTGCTGGGATGCCTGGGTGACTCAGTGGTTGAGTGTCTGCCTTCAGCTCAGGTCATGATCCTGGGGTCCTGGGATTGAGTCCCGCATTAGACTCCCTGCAAGGAGCCTGCTTCTCCCTCTGTCTATGTCTCTGCCTTTCTCTGTGTGTCTCTCATGAATACATAAATAAAATCTTAAAAAAAAATAAAAGTTATAGTTTCCTCAAAAAAAAATATAGAAAGCTTATTAAAGTTCCCTTTTGATCTCTCCCTGATCTGAGACTACCGTTTTCATCTGTCTACCTCTAAAAGTAACTGCTGCTATAATCAATTTTAGAATGTATCCTTTTAACTCCTTGTTGAATATGATGAAAGTATGTATATACTTATTTATATGTAAGCAAATATTGTTATTTTATGTATTTTTAAAAATGCAGGCAAACAGTATCAAACTATTCTGCAACTCAATTTCATTTTCAAAATCTGGATTATGAATTTACTCTGAGTCTAACCCATTCATATTTATTGTGAATACAGATGTTTGGACTTATTTTAGTCTCCTTGTTTTGTATTTTTTGTTGACTGTGTCTTTTCCTTTTCTCCTTTTTTATTTGTCCCCAGCATCTTTTAGATTGCTTGAATATTCTCTGTTACACCTTTTTCTCCCTCATGGTTTATAAATTATAGATTCCATTTCTGGTTTTTGTGTGTGTGTGTTACTTTAATTTTTTAAGGGGCATATTTGGCTTGCTTTTCTAGTGAAGTTTGAAAGGAAAGTATTTCTATTCTCCTATGACTGAAATTTGTTAGAAGTATTTTAATTATTTGTAAATGTTTTTCACAGTTACTATGGTTTCATTGATAGAATGAAACCTTGTCAGTTAGGTCTCACATATATTTTTCAACAACGGATTTGTTTTGTTTGGTTGGAACCAAGTGGCTTTTGTCAGGCTGTGATTAAAACTGAATACTTCATAATGTTTTATTCACCTGCCATAGTAGCTGCTTCCCTGTGCCTTGTTTTTCTGATGTAACTATCCTCCCTGTGAGGTTGTTAATTATTTCAGTGGTCTTATTAAAGTTACCTTTGCCTGTAAGCTCCCTCAAATCTTTATGGAAAGTAGAATGTCCAAGTGAAGTAGTTAAAGGAACAAGGCACTTCTTAAGCAGAGTGCTTGAAGGGGTTGGTGTATTTGGGGTGTGATAGTGTGATGCTGTACCCAAACAGGCTCCGAATAGTTAGGTGTGTTTGAATGCAATCAACAGAGCCTCATACAAATGATCTCTGTCAAAATGGAGTTCACCGTAAGAATGGATGTCAGTGACTATGTATCTTAGAGACCAGTGATTCTATTTACCTCTCATTGGCTGTGTTGGATCTCCCTGAGGAATACCTGCCACTCTCATGATGTCAGCTGTGTTCTGTCTCTATCAGCTGATTTATGTTGCTCTAATAACTCAGGCTTGTGCCCTATCTTGTCTTCACTTATCTTTCTATTTTCAACTATATCTTCACCGCTATTGGTTTATTCTTGCAATGTTTTTCTTCTTCAGGTCCCAAGAGAGAGTCTAGCCTCGTTCTACATTGCCAGTCAGCACTTAGATTATCTTCCTTTGAGTGAGGATCCCAACCATTGTTCTCCTGATTATGGTTGGAAGAGAGGAATGTAGCATAGTGTGTAGTAGTATATTCCTTGCAACAGGGGCAGTGGGAAAGTTGAAATCTATATTGGTCACTTTGGGCTGTCATAACAAATACCATAGACTGGGTGTCTTAAACAACAGAAATTTAATTCCTCATGGTTCTGGAGGCTAGAAAATCCAACATCAAGGTCTGGCAGGGTTTGATTTCTGATAAAAACCCTCTTCCTGGCTTGTTGATAGTCACCTTCTCACTGTGTCCATACATGGCTTTTCTTTGGTACTTGCATGTGAAAAGAGGGAGAGAGGGAGTGAGGAAGGGATAACTAGCTATTCCTCTTGGATCAATCCTATTGAATTAGGACAATTTTCCTTATGACCTCATTTAACCTTAAGTACATCCTAAAAGCCCTGTATCCTTCACATTGAAGGTTATAGCTTCAACATCTGAATTCTGGGGGCGGGGGGAGGGGGAAGGGGATACAGTTCAGTCCATAGCAGCATTGTAAAGTACTAGAACTCAGCCTTTTAAACTTTTGCTCAGGACACATCTTTATTTCTGGAATGGTCATACCATTGCCGTCTTCTGATGTTCTCTTGGTGATTGGTATTCCCATCTAGTCATAAACTCAAGCAGGAACCTGGGCACATCCTAGGCTCCTATTGCACATTATCAGGTCTTGTTGCTTATAGCTTTTCATTCATTCTTGAATCTATTTCTCATTTGAGTTTATTCACTTTCATGTCTGTTTTTGAAAAACCTCTTAACCTGTCCTTCTTGTTTCTAGTTTTCTCTTGTTTTTATAGGTATTCCACACCATTACCAGAGTGATGTTTCTAAAAAAAGTTTGACCATGTCACCCACTATACCAAAATAAACATTAAAATTTAATGTCTAGACTCCTTAAGAATGGTATGCAGGGCCCTCAGTGATTGAGCCTGTACTTGCATCTCTAGCCCTGTTACTTTTGTCTTTCCTTTTCTCCAATCTCAATTCAGGAATAATAAACTACCTGTAATGCACAGGAGTTATGTGCTTTTGCCTCAATGTGGGAAGCACTCATCATTCCTGCTATGATTCCCACCTGTTTTTCAGGACTGTGCAGAGGTCCAGGAAACTTTGTCTCCAGGAAGCTTTCCCTTTCTCTCCAGTTTGAGTTTGGTGCTTTGCCTTTGTCATTTGTATTTTTAAATGTCTGTTTTATCCTTCTATTCACTTGGCCCATGAAATCCTAGACCATGTCTTCATTTTTCTGATTCTGCCACCCAACAACATGCTAGTCACATAGGTGTCCCATGTATTGTTGAATCAGTAAATAAAAGAATTGAGTTCTTTGAGTTTGCATTGCAGCAAACTCACTTAAAGGTATACCCCTTCTGGCCTTAGAAGCTTTTTTCTAGATCTCTCTCGAGGCAAGGGAAACAAAAGCAAAAGTAAACTACTGGGACTTCACCAGAATAAAAAACTTCTGTACAACAAAATAAATGATCAACAAAACTAAAAGACAACCTATGGAATGGGAGAAAATACTTGCAAATGACATATCTGATTAAGGGTAAGTATCCAAAATATACAAAGAACTTATAAGACTCACTACCCCCAAAACAAATAATCCAATTAAAAATGGATGGAAGACATGAACAGACATTTCTTTGAAGAAGACATCCCGATAGCCAACTGACACATGAGAAGATGTTCAGCATCATTCACCATTGGGGAAATGTAAATCAAAAGTACAGTGAGGGAAAAAAAAAGTACAGTGAGATATTTCACATCTGTCAGAATGGTCAAATCAACAACACAAGAAAGAACAGGTGTTGGCAGTGATGTGTAGAAAAAAGAATACTTGCGCATGTTTGGTGGGAATGAACATTGGTGTAGCCACTATGGAAAACAGGAAGGAGGTTCCTCAAAAAGTTAAAAATAGAACAACTTTATGATCCAGCAATGGCAGTACTGGGTATTTACCCAAAGAATACAAAAACACTAATTCTAAAGGGATACATGCACTTGGCTGTTTATAACAGTATTATTTATAATCACCAAGGTATGGAAGGAGTTTAGGTGTCCATGGGTTGATGAATGGATAAAGAAGATGTGGTATAAATACACAATGGAATATTAGCTATAAAACAATGGAATCTTACCATTTGCAATGACATGGATGGAGCTAGAGAGTATAATGCTAAGTGAAATAAGAGAAAAACAAACACCATATGATTTCACTCATGTGGAATTAGAGAAACAACAAAGGAGCTAAGGGAAAGAAAGACAAATCCAGGAACATATTCTTAATTCTAGAGAATGAATTGATGGTTACAAAAGGGGTAGGGGTGAGGGATGGGTTAAATAGATGATGGTGGGCAGCCCCGGTGGTGCAGCGGTTTAGCGCCACCTGCAGCCCAGGGTGTGATCCTGGAGACCCGGGATCAAGTCCCACATCAGGCTCCTTGCATGGAGCCTGCTTCTCCCTCTGCCTGTGTCTCTGCCTCTCTCTCTCTCTCTCTCTCTCTCTCTCTCTCTCTCTCTCTGTTTCTCATGAATAAATAAATAAATAAATCTTTAAAAAAATAGATGATGGCAATTAAGGAGTGTACTTGTCTTGTTGAGCACTGCTTGATGTGTGGAATTGTGGAATCTCTCTATTGTACACCTGAAACTAATACAATACAATATATTAACTAACTGGAATTTAAATAAAAACTTTAAAAACACACACACAAGATAAAGTTGTACCTCTTTTACAGTTAGAATTGTTTAAGATAAATAGAAAATTTTATACATTTGGGACAGTTTCTCTTTCTGGGTTATTTTTAGCAGAAAACCTATTTTCACTTGTTAGTTTCCATATAATCTGCATTGGGCAGAATGATCTGTTTTATGTTTGAAACACTCATTCTTTACTACTTACAATCTGTGCCCACACATTACCAGTACAACTTGTTGAAAAGTACATGATTAGTCAATTAATCAGTTCCTATTTCTAAATAAAACCAAATTTGATTTGATTTTTATCCCCTTCTGAAACTGGCATTATCGACTAGTTGAACAGTCATTGGGTCACAGCTAAAATCTTTGGAGATTTGCAAAGGACTTGGCAACTCTGTCATTATGTTAATGTTCTACAAGAAGCATAAAGGCTTTAAATTAAAAAGGATTTTTAAAATTTGATTTTTTTTCCCCAAGGTAATATATACATAAATAGAGTTGCCATGTAAAATAATGGATGCCTGAATTGAATAGATAATCAGCAAATTAACATTTAGTTATAAGTATATGCCAAGTATTGCATAGGATATGCTTATACTGAAACATTAATTCATTTATTTGAAATTCAAATTTATTTGAATTTTTCTGTATCCTGTATTTTTATTTTCTAAATCTGCCAATGTTATATTGATATAAAATTTAAAATACCAAAAAAAAATCCACTGCAAAATAAGTTTCTCTTAATGTCCCATAGCCCCTTAAATCCCACTCTTAGTGTCTTGGGAAAGCTTGCAGAAATAGTCTGTGCTTTTACAAACATATACATGTTAATTTTATTTACACTACGTTTCCCTATTCTTTATACAAATACTAGCAACTTAATATATTGTCTTGCATAGTCTTTTTTTCTTTCATTCAACAGTGTATCCCCACCATATGATTTTTGCAGTACAATATAGAAAATACGATGTGTGATAGAGTGAGTGTGGGCTTTGAATTCAGGCAAAGTTGGATTCAAATCCTTGCTCTCTGCTTACTAGCTATGTGACGTTGAGTAAGACTGAGTCTCTCCCTTCCTTTGTTGTCTCCTCTGGAAGATGGAGAGAATAATATGCAAGGCAGTGGAGAATAATGTAGAGAGCCTCAGGGTCCCTCCTCTCATGATGTAAAGTGTGCAGCTTGCCCTTGCCCAACACTGTAGTGCTTCATAAGTACTGAATTCATTGAGCCATTTATGGTATGTTCTGTAGTTCTAAGTGCCATGGCTCCTGTAACAAGTTCAGTTGTAACCAAGTAGTGATATATCTATAGGCAGTATTAGATGGGCAGTAACTAGAGAGGCTAGTGTACAGTAGCAATATTTTTGATAGTATTTGAATATATGTATTTTCATTGTGTTGAGGGATTTAGCACCTTGAAATATAACAGCCATGTTTGTTTGCTTTTTTTTTTTTAAAGATTTTATTTATTTCTTCATGAGAGACACACAGAGAGAGAGGCAGAGACACGGGTAGAGGGAGAAGCAGGCTTCATGCAGGGAGCCCGACATGGGACTTGATCCCGGATCTCCAGGATCACGCCCTGGGCTGAAGGTGGTGCTGAACCGCTGAGCCACTCGGGCTGCCCCAGCCATGTTTTTTTTTTTTTTTTTTTTTAATGTACTTTGAATGTTAATATAAAGAGGCTTTTTTTTTTTTCTTGGACATTTTTCTTAAAATCTTGTATTTTAAAGGTGGTTTATTAAATATATATACAAACATTATATAAATGGTGACTATTACTGATTTTTCTTTGATGTACCTGTGCATGGTTTCTATTAAGTTCTGAGTTGTTCATACCTGTATGGATTGTTGGTTATGTTAAGTTGTCTACACCAGCCCATTTCAGACTTCATGCATTTGGGGTCTCTGTTTCTTCCTTTGGTTTTTTCTTGTATAGGGCAAAGTCAGCATACTTTTGAACTTGGAAAGAGGAAGGAGAATGGTAAGGTGAATCTTCCTCCTGTTAGAGGCAGCATATTGTAGAAGTTAAATTGTTAATTGGCTCTGGAGCCAAACTGCCTGGGTTCGCCTCTGGCTCCATTATGTACTGGTGGTTTTGCCTACTGGTAAGCACCTCTTTCAGTGCCTCAATTTTCTTGTTTGTAAAGTGAGTGGATAGCATGAAGATTAAAGATCTTAGATGGATACTATGTTTAGAGTGGTGCCCAGGACATGGTGGCTGTTAGATGTTTGCTGTTACCAGCCTTCTTCTGCCCCAGCATTAGTGTTGTTACTTGTCCTCATCTCATTTCCTCTCTTTACTGCGCCTCCGACTCATCATCTTCACTGCTAGCCCAAATTGTCCAGAACAGCCCTGAGAACTTGACATTCTTCAGACATGTATTGGATCTTCTTTACGTCTTACCCATTGGCCATGACCCTCTGTTATCACTCAGGTACCCTCCTGTATCCGCAGGGTGTTGAGGGGGGGTGAAGAGGGAAAGTTGGTGGGGTGAGAAGAATTCATGCAGTTTGATACATGTGAACTCCCCTTTCTCCAGATCAAAAAGTCTGGTTACAAATGAGTTTCTTTATTGTTAGAGCTGAATATTTGGGATAGGATATAGTCACGGAAAGGAAACGATTTTTTTTTAAACATCTTGTCTCTTTGTCATGGCTACTAATTGTAAAATCTGGAAAACCTCAAAAAAGCTACATATATTTATTTTAGGGACATCAGAGTAGAGCAGAGAAACTGAAACTCATTTTTTTTTTTTTTTTAATATCTGAAATCCAGAGGAATGGAGCTCTCATCTGGGAGCTATGTCTGATTTGCAGTTGAATGGGGCTTTTTTTTTCCTTAAAAAAAAAAAAAAAAAAAAACCTTTATGATAAGAGTTTCTCTGGAGAAAAAAAAAGTAATTCTCTTTTCACATAATCGACTTGTAGGTGAACTTTGGGATGACAGTGTTTTCCTCAGTGGGGAATTGCTTACTATGTACTTTCTCTGCAGGCTCCTCATAAATCAGTGGGTCTCTGAAGCCTTAGGCCACTTCCCCCTCCAGGTCATGAATACTGCTTGTCTTTCTGAGTTAATTTTTCAAAGAGGAAAGAAGATAGAGCTGACTTTATTGTGCCTAGCAAGCACTCATGTGTATAGTTTTATCCTTTTAAAACTTTGAGTGTCACTCTTCTGTGGTTAGAGTTTTCTATTTCAGGAGAGACAGCGACTTGGCGGGGCATCACATCTGGTAAGGGGGTCAAGCTGAAATGTTCCTTCAGGGGATCAGAATTCCTAGGTGACGCTCTTTCGTTGCTAGTATGCTGCCTCCTGGGCATGTATCAGTTATAGACCTTTCTTATATTGGGGTATCTTTACTTTTATTTGTTAATTGTCAGAAGTTAGTAACTTTTTGAGGGGGGACCTAATAGTGTGCTATCTTATGAAGTATCCTTGTCAATAAGAATGAAAACAGGAAAAAAAAAAAAAAAAAAGAATGAAAACAGGAGTAGTTTATTTTAAAGATCTCCCTGTATTTTTCCCCATGAAACCACACAATGCCTAACATTTGAAATGCTCAACTGCATGGGCTCAGCATTATTCCTGAATACACATTTTACCATGTGAATTATACTACGAGCTAGAAATCTGTGTGCTTTTTCTCATGGATCACAGTATACCCAGTGAATACGTTTCCTAGGAAACTAAGGTTCAAGTGTTAGGCCCTTTGCCCATACCTATCCTGTTATTTAAATTTCAGTTCCAAAATAGAGCCGATGCCCTTTTTTCTGGATATCAGGGCATTTTATAAAACAAGTGCCAGTAGTAGAGCCTTTTGGCTATTTGAAATGGAGTTGATGTTTTAAATAGTATATTCTGAATTGGGGTAAGGAACTGTTTTCTGTTATTACATAGAGCTAATCACAGGCATTGGTGGATGGTGTGTGTATCTGGTCATATGCATCATGTACTTCCTTTTGTCCCAAATGCATTTTCTATTAAAGAGACAATAGGGGCAACTTGTTCCTTCTCAGGCAAATCCTGTTTCATCTTCTAAAAGTGAGGAAATCAGGCTGTAGATTTTTTTTTTTTTCTCCATTGAAGGAATGGCTGAGGTTTTTCTGCAAGGCAGAGGACAGGTTTGACCAGGCAGAGAATATATAAATTGTTGGATGTCAAGGATTAATGATTAACGATTTGGACTTTGTCATTGGAAATCTGTAGCTGATACTTTAAAGAGTTTAGATCTCTCTGGTCAGAGAAAGATGAATCTGTGTGAGTTGAAGGATTGAGAAAGTTTGCTTTGAATGAGGGAGAAAAGAATATTATAGTCAGGAGAGTGTTTGGAAAACCTTTGAAAACCCTTCTTCCACTTAACACTGTGTTCCCTTTTATTCAGTTTTTCCTCTATGATTTATCAGCTCCCAGTGGTTCACATACTGCATGAGTGTCATAGTTAATTTCTAATTGATATGTGTGCTGTCACCCCAGTTAGGACCATGAGCAGTCAAAGGCAGGATCCCATCTTCTGCTTTTTATGTTTTAATGATTTCTGGCCCAAGACTATCTCATGCAGAGTAAAAGTAAGCTCCTTACCATGTAGGTGAAAATCTGTAAGTGAATTTAAGATTAGAGGGGTGTGTTGAGAAGTTCTCAAATATTTTGGATAGCTATACCACCTTACGTAAAACAGATTGTATGCCTTTTACCTTACTATGCAAGTATTATCTATAAATATAAGATAATTTTGAGTAAGTCCTAAAATGATTACTTTTTTTGGCCTATAAAGAAAACTATCTTAAATTAACAAGATTTCAATGGTCAAAGGAGTTAGGAGTTATAGTAGCATCAAATGCTTTGTAGAGTATATAGTTTTAATGTTGTGATAAAATATAACCATTCTATTTTACTCCATTTCTCCCCAGAGTTCTGTTTTAGTTGCTGTTTAAGATCGTTGTGGAGAAGAGCACTAAGCTTTGGGAAAAAAAATGTTAGAAACTATAGGTAAGACCTATTCCTTCTTATTTTACTAAGAATCAAAACTTTTTCCCTTGGGGTCTTTGAAATGGTTTTTCTACATAGCAGGATTTTGTCTGGTAGCTTAGTTTTTATAAGTTTTTTCCACTAGCATTATAGCAGGGAACTGTGTTTCTATATTTGGATGATTTAATCTGTGGTGTTATAAAAACAAATCATTTGTAAGCAAAAGATAAAAGCATATGAAATGTTCTACCAGTTATGAGTTTTGATGAAATTTAATGTAAACCTCATTCTGATTTATGGACCCACTTCTGGTTGATGGGTGTTTGTGGATAGCACCAGAAAGTTTGACACTATTCTTAATACTGAAAGAAGCTCATTGCCTTCTTTACTTGTGGCAGTTGAAATACTACTGAGCTTTGCCTTTAAGTTGATGACGAGCCATAACAATAATAAACATTGAGGCTGACAAACTTCAGTGACGATTTAAGGCAGTTTAATTTTTACATGAGATAATGTAGATTGAAATACACAAATTTCTGTGTTAATCTTTTTTTCACTGCTCTTCAGTTGTAGAGAAGCTGGTTTATAGGATAAGTTTCTTGCATATTTCTTGCATATACCCATCCCTTTCCTGGTGGCCTATTGTCTCATGTTTTCCAGGGAAATTTTTGGGTATGACAGTTGGAAAGTATCTGGATTTCACTCTAGTGCCTTGATGATTGTGGCTGGTGCCTTGATACTTGCATGCTTTGGGGAGTAGGATGAAAGTAGGTGGAAGGAAAAGGAAAAGGAGCTATTTTTGTGATAGCAGGAATCATTCATTTTCATTGATGAAAATGTGAGGGTGTGTATTACCTTCATCCCTCATTTTATAGTAAAGTCCTATACCACAAGGACTCCTACTAATCCACAAAGCAGAGTGCCTCATAAGGAAGTGGACAGTTGGTCTGGTGCACTTGGTGGAGTGCTGTCATCATCCAGTGTTCGTTTTAGAAGTTATCGAAGCTGTCAAATTCCAGTTTTATTTTTTAAATTATTACTGATTTGTGCACCTTTCAAGAATTGAGATGGAAATTAATACTAGATTTGTATTCTGAGATACTGTGGGAAATAAGACCCAGAATAAAATTCTCATATCCTTATCATTATTTACTTTTAAAATTGTGCTTATGATGGGGCACTTTGATAGCTCAGTTGGTTAAGTATCCAACTTTGATTTTGGTTCATGTCATGATCTCAAGAGTCGTGAGATCTAGACCCCTGCTAGGCTTGCTTAAGATTTTCTCTCTCCTTCTTCCTCTGCCCCTCCCAACTCATGCTCTCTCTCTCAAAAAAAAAAAAAATTGTACAGATGAATAGATACTGTTCAAGTTTTTGTATGTGTGTGAATGAGTGGTTCACATTAATTCATGCCTTAATTTCCCCATTTCTGTATAACCCTGCATTTGGTTCTATAGAAGTCTCCGTGGTGATAATTCCCACTCTGATTACTATCATATGGCAAATGAATGTTAATAGATACACTTGTTACCATGATGAATCTGTTAGAACATATATTAAATGGTCTCCATTCCTTTAAAACAAATTTTGGTTCACTTGTGAGAGAGTGATAATTATAGGAGGATGTTTTTAACTGTTATTTGTTATAGAGACTAACCATCTTGTGGAAGCATGCATATAAGATGCTAGGATTATTAGGGATATACTTACTCAGAATACTTACTTTTGCAACTTTATGCCTGATATATAAGGTGATCAATAAATATTTCAATTATTTTGGTTTGATGCATATATAAATATCCTATTTAATTTTGGGGAAAGACATTTTAAGTGTTAACAAGTAGTGTTTTGAAGGGTTATATGGTGTTGTAATATACTTTCAAGTAAATTCTCATGTGTAGAATGTGTGTTCCTTAATATACGAAATTGTCATATTTTGGATTATGACTCATCAATGACATCATCCACATCCACTTATTAGTGAGTTAGCTCTATTTCCAATTTTTCTTAATTATAAATAAAATTTTTTAAAAAGTGAAAATATCAGCCTTTGCCAGATCACGAAATGTTTGGTTTTCAATAGTTTATGTAAAAGAGTTGACAGCTGGCATTGGATTTCAAATGTACTCCATCTGAATTAGTTTCTGTACTTTTACAAAATTAGTTGCATAAAGTTGCATTAGTTGCATATAGCATACACTATAACCGCTTACTTCTCTGCTTTCAAACAGACTCTCCTACCAGGGACTTCCAGGTTAAGGGACATGTTACAATCCTTTTTTCCTCCGAGTCAGTATTACGCTCTCAGAAGGAATAGTTTTAGGATTTCTCTTCTGTTAGCATGATTTGATGTGAGTCTTTTGAGTCCCGTTAATGACCAGTGTTGCTCTTTGGTTTAGACAAAAATCGAGCCCTGCAGGCAGCAGAACGCTTGCAAGCCAAGCTGCGAGAACGTGGAGATGTAGCAAATGAAGACAAACTGAATCTTCTGAAGTCAGTCTTACAGAGCTCACTCTTCAGTCAAATCCTAAACCTTCAGACTTCCGTACAGCAGCTGAAAGACCAGGTAGGACACAATTTTCCCAAAGCTGGGGTTCACGGCATGACATGGATCTTGTGAAAGTCTTGTGTTTTTCTGAAAGGTTGATTTTTCTATATGTTAATGAATAGTTTAATGAAGTCATTTAAACCTCCAAATGAAACATTCAGATTTACAGTGACTCCCTCCCCCCGCCCCCCCAGTTATTTTTGTAATGGTTGTTGCTGTGTGTTGTAGATGGTATGACACTGTGTTGAAAGCTGTGTGGATGCTGAAGCAGAGTCCCTACAGGAGAAGGGGTTGATAAAAATAAGTGTAAGATAGATGGCTGTAGACTTGGTTTCCATCCCCTCTAAGGCTCATTGTTCATGTGAACTTGTGTATTTGGACTCAGACATTCATCATGCTTATAAGATTTCAGATAAGCCTGAATTTGCATGTGTAATCATGTGTGTGAGGAAGGGAAATCACTTCTATTTTGACAGTAAAAGAAATAATTACATTGTCATCAGTTACAGGAATTGCAATTCTCACTTCTTAAAAGAGTGTAAGTAGCAATTGCTTCCAATGACAGCATCAGATGGTGACAAACATTAGAACTTCTAAATGTAACACTGTTTTTTTTTCTGTAAAAATTAAGAGCATTAAAATTTCCTAGCATTTATATTAAAATTGAAACATCACAATGACAGGATGAACACTCAAGTTAGGTGTTCTTTGAACTTAATCACCATTTCTCAGGTTTAAAAAAATTTTTTTTAAATGGTTGTTATCCTTACAAGATTTGAAATCAATCTCATTATGCCTTCAATCTAAGTTCTCATTTTCATGTATTTAACATTAATTTAATCACTATGGATGACTTGCTAACAAATATTCTGCCTTAAAAGGTTAAAACTGAAATTTGAAGACTTGTTTCATAATTCAGTGAAAGAATTTCTCCAATTAAAAACAATATGCCAAATGCAAAAAGAGCAAATAGCAGCAAGAGAGAAGGAATTTGTTTGATATCATATTACTTCTTAATCTGGATATTTGGTAGCAAAAAAATAAAGAAGACTTTCTAATTTTTAAAAATATTTTTCTCTAGTGAATTTCTACTTAATAATTTTTAAAATTTATTTATTCATGAGAGAGAGAGAGAGAGAGAGAGAGAGAGAGAGAGAGAGAAAGACTGAGAGGCAGAGACACAGGCAGAGGGAGAAGCAGGCTCCATGCAGGGAGCCTGATGTGGGACTTGATTCTAGGTCTCCAGGATCATGCCCTGGGCTGAAGGCAGCACTAAACCACTGAGCCACCCGGGCTGCCTTACTTAATAATTTTAAAAGTTGTGATCATGAATTAAGAAAAAGAGTTGTTTCAGTTATGTGTAGCTCTGGGTTTTTTTTTTTTGTTGTTGTTGTTGTTTGTTTGTTTTTCAAGTTATTGAAAAGATTGGTTTTAGGTACTCCTTTTCAGAATGAATTGGCAAGAGTTTGGAGAGATCAATGTTCTGAATATAAGTGTAATTATGATGTGGACAATTATTTGGTTTTTCAGCAAGTGGAAAAGTTGAACACGTCTTCTCCTTTTATCATATTCTATGAAAATATGATTAGAATGAGAGGAAAGGTTTAAATAAAAAGTACTAGTAAGTGTATTAGGAAATACCACTGATCCATTGAGATAACTGGAGATAATCTCTTCTAGCCTTGAAAGGAGGCTAGACCTTGTTTTACTATTTCCAAACTAGGATATGGGCTCTAAAACTTTGAGTTCTACTTGATTTACCTAAAATCTCTTTAGAAACTCTTGAACATTATGTTATCAAGCCAGGTAGTCTGCGACCAGGTCCAGTCTGATCTTGTGGTAATGATAGATGCTGATACATTCCAAGACTCAGTTCATTGTGAGGTTTGATAATTCTGTAGGCGTGTCTTACATGCCTTTGGACTTTTGGCTAGTTGGTCATCTCTTCAAGTACCGAAAGGGACCAAGGAACCCAGCTGACCCACACCCTGCTTATTACAACTCCTTATAAAGGCTGAGTGACTTGTTTATTATAAGGACAGAGCCAGATCTGAAACTTGGTTTTCTTGGCTTCCAAGGCACAGTCTTTCTCCTCTCTTGTGATTCTGTAGCCTATCTCACGTCATCTTTTTTCTTTTTTTCTCTGAGGATAGAAACTAGGCCCCTAGAAGTTGTGAGTTCAGTTTTGATTAAAACCATCGATGTCTCTCACGGTTTCTGTGACTCTTTGCTTTAGTCTTCATTCTTACTGACTCAGTGTCATTTGTTTGTTAAACCATATTTTTCTTGTATGACTGGAAGAAATGTCAGAACCTAGTATTTTCTGTTTTAAAGGATAGACATGAATATTATAGACTTACGTTAGAATTAAATTTCCTGCGTGGTTTACCAATTGCTAATTTGTTAATATTTATAATTTAATTGATTAACCTAGCGATGAAATTTGTGCTTTTAAACCACTAGTTATGCCAATCTGACCAGTGGCTTTTATTTATTATCTTTTATCTTTTAAAATATATGTTATGTTTTCAGATGTGTGGATTTATGTGCACAATAGCTGCAACTTAGTGTCTCCATCTTTTTTAGTATTACCAAAAAATTTGACTCCTCCAGCTTTATTCCTCCATCACCGTCCTGCCTTTTTAGAAAGTGAAAAGAGTGAATAATTGAAAAGCCTGAGGTATATGCAGCATATTGGAGAACGTGATCATATTGTTGCATTAATGACAGATGCTGACATGCCATGTTGAATTAAGCTGACTATTTTTCCCCTTCAGATCTTTCTCATTACTTCTATTCAGTAATGTGTAATTTTTCCAATTTGCGTCTTCAGTATTAAGACTGCCCTTAGAAATCAAACTGTTTCCCTTTGGCAAATTAAACACTTGACAGGTGTGTAACTGAGAGGGCAAAAAAGCCATGCCCTGAAGGGATGTGCTATTTAAATATTGTCAAAAATATTAACAGGTCTGAGAGCATAATTGATGCCTCTGTTTAACTCTGCCACATTGTGTATTGTTCTAACCGCCAGCTAAAAGGATGTGTGCTATTAAACCTGAATAATCTCTAATAGCTCTAGTTCCTTTCCTATTGCATGATTCCTGCTTAAGTGAATGAGAAGAAAAAAAAAAAGAACTGTGACCGTGTGTCAATGATCTGTCAGATGCAAATTCTCAAGTAGTGTCCTCACTGTCACCTAGTCATCACAGCTAATAACTGTAGGGCTCAATGCGTATTCATGACAAAGATCCAGCTATTGTGGGAGAAATAAACACGTTAGCAGTTTAATAATAGAAACTTGTCAGCCATGAGGATATTGGATTTGCATATTTATTCTGTGATGTTTCTTCAGTCCAGTAGAGGTGTATACTACTTTCCTGATTAATTAATTGCCTTGCCTTAGGAATTGACCATAGACATGAGATGAAATGTCTTTTTACCTTGAGTTATTTGTAGGAAAACTGGGAATTAAAATTATTAATTTCAGTAGAAATTTAGGACTAATACTTAGAAATTGACAGCCCTGAGATTTTTTTTTTTTAAGAGCTATGGCAACCAAGACCAATTCTAAGATTGAAGAAATAATGTGTGTAATTCAGGCTACAAATGCTGCTGATTTGGGAAACAAGCCCCAGGGCTCAGCATATTCTGGAGTTTTCTCCATGTCTGTGATTTCTGGCCTTTTTGGAATATGATATTCTTTTATTTTGCTGCTGTTCTTGTTGTTTGCTATTTCCAGGCTCCTTGTTCATTCACCTTTTTCCCAGAAAACTGTTGGCTTATATGCATATCATCTAAATGTGTAATGTGTATATATATATATATATATATATATATACACACACATACCAATTTAAGCCCGAATTTTTTCCTAAGTTTCTCTTTTGAAATTTTGTGACACCTCTTGAAATAATTGGAGAGGTGTTGATTTAATGTAGAATCAGGTTGGAAATTATTGTACAGTGTTGATTAGAGTAATTGGATCCTTCTGTTTTATTTTGAAATACAGGGTTCATGGTATACAAATTTTGTCTTATATTTTTATGCTTTTAAATTTTACCTGTTCACATTCCCAAAAAAGTTTGGAACAACTTCTGATAGCATAACATATCAAATAGTGGGTGATTCAAAGGTAAATCTAAACAAAAACCAAATAAAAATATCAGAGAACTGGATATTCCAGGGACCTTGGGTAACTAAAATTGAGTATTATCACTTAATTTCCATTTCTCAGGAGCAAAGGCAACAATTTTATGCATGCACACACACACACACACACACACACACACGGAGCAAGAGAGCGTTGGAGGGTTATGTATTGCTCAGCGTCAGACATGATTCAGCGAGCCAAATTTTCCTTGGCATTGGGAGGGTTATCTCATGGGTGCTTTTATAGAAGGCTTATAATCATTTATTAATAAAGTTGATAAAAATACTATGAATAACTAAGACAGGTTCTCGTTATCTAGAGGGGAAAAAGAATATACATGTTTTATGTAACTAAGTAAGAAAATGATTGGGAGAAGAGGAAGGAATTATTAACCTTGACTACAAGAAAACTACATTGGGGGGCACCTGGGTGGCTCAGTGGTTGAACGTCTGCCTTTGTCTCAGGTCATGATCCTGGGGTCCTGGGATCAAGACCTGTATTAGGCTCCCCACAGAGGAGCCTGCCTGTGTCTCTGCTTCTCTCTCTATGTCTCTCATGAATAAATGAATAAAATCTTAAAAAAAAAGGGATCCTGGGTGGCACAGTGGTTTAGCACCTGCCTTTGGCCCAGGGCACGATCCTGGAGACCCGGGATGGAATCCCACATCAGGCTCCCGGTGCATGGAGCCTGCTTCTCCCTCTGCCTATGTCTCTGCCTCTCTCTCTCTCTCTCGCTCTCTGTGAGTGACTATCATAAATAAATAAATAAATAAATACATACATACATACATACATACATACATAAATAAATAAAAGAAAACTACATTGGAGACAACATGTAAGATGGGTCTTGAGAAATGAGTAGGACTCTTCTGCAGTGATAGGAGAATTTATTTTGGGTAATGGACACAGTGTTTACAAGGGTATAGAGGACCTGTTCTCAGGTGAGGATGATTTTACATTCTCTCCCTCCAGGGGGCATATAGCAATATATGGAGACATTTTTGTTGGTTGTAACTTGTGTGGGGGTGTAGGGGCCATGCTACTGATGTGTAAATGAGTAGACATGAGGGATGTTGCTAAGCATCCTCAATGCCTAGCCCAGCCTCCTAAAACAAGGAATTATTGGGTTTATAATGTGTGTTGTGCTGAGATTGAGAACCCCTGATATAGAGTCACCTGTAGATCTCTGTTACCAGGGCAATAGCCTATGTGTGAGTTCTTGGAAAGGGAGGAAACTTGTGAAGGATTTATTTAGGTAGAGTTTTTTTTTGGGAGGGCTGGAGGTTGCAGGTGTGTTTTTCATCTTTCTTCTTTTGCATTCAGTATCAAACTTTATTGTTATCAAGTTAAAAATTGTATCAACTTTATATTCTAGCTCTTTTATTAAATACAATATTTAACAATCATCTTCTTTCTCCACATTTAAAAAATTATAGTGAAAACCCTCAACAACAACAACAACAACAAAAAAACCCTCAACAAAATTATGGTAAAGGTTTTATTGATTTCTGATAGATAAGACTTTTAATTATAATCATAAAATACAAGAATTATTCTTCAGAGAAATGCTTCTTTTATCTTTCTAAGAATGAGGTATACTAAGAGTATACACTAAGAATACAGCATCACATACTAATTAAGTGATGATGGCTTTTCTGCTAAAGTGTACTGTACCTGTGTATTTTTTTTTCCAATGCTCTGTCTTAAAACAGGAACAACTTTCAGAGAGCCTAGAGAAATAGGCAGTTAATGTATATCTCATAGGGTCACTTTCAAATACATGATGTAAGCAGGGGGTGTTGGCTAGAGCACCACTCTCTGGGGCATGCCTGAGGAGTAACTACTATTCTGTGGGTACTCATTTATAAAACTGCTAAATCAGGTTCATGGCCAGACTGTTGAGGTATGTTGCTTTTAAGCAGTGGCATCAGCAGAACTGTTAACTTTTCACTGTTATATTTTTTGGGTTGATGGAAAGATGAAAATTTTCATAGCCGGGCATTTTTGTTCCTCTGTTCTGACTTTGGTAATCAGAAGGATACGGTTTTGTAGGATTCGTTGTACAGAGTGGCAATGTCTGTGTTTACTCAGCTTTAGTACTTTTATAAATGGAAAAAAAAATCACCCTTTTCTCTATGGTTTCTAATTTAAAACTGAAATGGAGAAGATTCATCTTTAGCCATGCAATCAGTAAAGGAGGAATAACAACTGCTGTCTCCCAAGAATGTCTAGTTTAAGTTACGACTTGGTGTTGGGGGGAAGAAGAAGTTCAGAGAGAAAGGAAACATGCCTTAACCCTGTTAACAGGAATTATCAAAAAATGGAACGGAATTCTTCCAAGTTGTTGTTGCTTGTGAAAATGAAAAAAATATTTTTCTTACTCCCAAAATGGTTTGACTTTTATGATAGGGCATTGCAGCTGCCTAACAGGAAAGTATCTGTTTCTTGAGACTTTAACATACATTATCTAGGAGAAGTTAAAAGAGAAGGAGTGATTCTTATGTTTTTACATTTACCATAGAGTTTATTTACTGTAGGAATTTCAAATACTTTATTTTTGGTACAATAACAGCTTTTAAATGTTTGTTCCTTTAACCAAAAGTTTGTAAATATAGAGCCTTTGAGGGACTAAAATTCTTGTTTTATCCTGGGCAAGAAGGCAGTGTTCAAGCTTTTTATACAGTGCTGGATTAAAATGCAACACCATCTTGCTATTGGGTATGCATGTGTGTCTAAAACAGCAAATGGTGCTAATTGTATGGTGTTTTTGTGACAAAGTTAAATGGTCTTTGGAGAAGAGAGAAAAAATGTGAAATTTACTGGGTATAACCTAAATGAGTTAAGAATTTAAGAACGAAACAGGTTAATTTACATCTGAAGCTATATAACAAAAATAGCCACCCTCACCTTTAGGAAGCTCTCATGTGTTGTGGACTATCTCATTTGACTAGTCCATCAGTTATATGAGGTGTGTGTTATCCCCATTTTATCCATGAAGAAATTGGGGCTGAGAGATGTTGTATAGCTTAATCCTGGACCACACAATTATTCATTGGTAGGTTTAGAAGAAGAATGTAAACCTGTCTGATCCCAAAGCCAGTGCTTTTTTTTACTTTTAATTTACACTGTTCCTAAACTCTTAGTCCTCTTCTATAAAGGAATAAATAGGTTGGAAAAGTAGTTATTAGCATTATTAAAGAGAAATGCACTTAATGTTTAGAAAATTCAGGTTCATTAAGATTTGCCATTTCCCTTAAATCCTTACCCAGATTTAATCAGAACCTTTTAGTATAAACCAGAACTTTCATTCTGCTTCTTAAATAATTACGCTACTTGTTAGAGATTAGGTGAACTGGGTAGGATAATAGTAGAATGGAGAGGCAGTGTGACAAAGTACCATCAGTCTTCATATGCCCATTTCCACATATTTAAGCTTGTCTGTGAGGTTTTGTTTTATTTTTCTCTAAGCAGACTGTGAACTGTGAATCAGTTTTGTCTTCTGGAAATGTGGAACTGGTAGAAAAAACACTACAAACATTCTAACATGTTGTTCATCTAAGTTTCCAATTTCTTTTTTTTTTTTTTAAAGATTTTCTTTATTTATTTGAGAGAGAGGGAAAGCACAAGCAGGGGAAGGGGCAGAGGGAGAGGGGACAAGCAGGCTCCCCACTGAGTATGGAGCCTGATGCAGGGTTCTGATCTAGAACCCTGACACGATGACCTGAACCCAAGTAAGACACTTAACCAACTGAGCCACTCAGCAACCCCTAAGTTTTCAGTTTCTAAATTTCGATTTGTCTTGGCATTTAAGGCATATTAATTTACTTAATTTGAATACCTTCACCCTTTGATGCAGAATATTTCAGCATACTTTGATAAGAATATTACTTTTGGTCAATCTACATTCTCTAAATTTTTTGCCTTGGAAGTTTTGCTAAGAAAGCACAGAAGTGTTGAGATTTAAATAAAGAAAAGACATTCTGCAAATACACGTCAACACACATGCCTAGACTGTGGTGTATGTGCGGCATTCCACTTGCCATTTGTTCTTACCAAGCAAAAAAGCAGTTTTAGAATTAAGTGCATTTCAGATTTGTTTGAAGACCGTTTACTAGTTTTGGGATAAAACCATGCCACATTCATCTCTGACTACTCTGTACCTAATAGGATATTTTATTTAAGTTCAGTAAATGATTGCTTAATTAAGAGACCTGTAAATATTCATGAAAATTCGAACTGTTGTGCATCAGTAATTATCTTTCCTTGCCAGAGAACTAATTTTTAGGATAAATATATTAGCCAAATAACTGAAGTTACTTTGAAGAACTAGTGTTTTCTTAGTAACCATATTGGAAAGATACACTATTCACACCATTATCATCGTCAGAGTGATGAACGTGTATGAAATTCTTACTGTGTGCCAGGAACTATTTTAAGTACCTGTTTCATCACTGCAACAATTCTAATGTGGTTGATAGTAGTAGGTAGATGTAATAGATAATGTTATTTTCCTTATTTCATGGATGGGGAAATGGAGGCACAGGGAATTTAAATGGTGGAGCTAGCATTTAAATGCAGGCTGGCTGACTCCAGACCCAGGTCTTAATCATAGGGCTATGTTGTTTTTGTTTCACTGTCCTTGTAAACCATGTGGTGAACATAATTAAGGATCTCCTGGTGATTTGAGGCCATCGTTATGATTATCTGATCTTGGATGCTGGCAGTCTAATAGGATCTGGAGACAGACACAACCCAGATTTGTATTTTGACATTTCAGGAGTTTATTTCTTAAAATGAATATATACATATATGTATTTTCTTCGCTGAACCTCTTTTTTCTCCTCCGTTAGTTGTGATATGGGAATGATATATAGCATGGAGGTAAACCTCTAAGGCATAAGCTGAGTTTTTACCAAGCACTCAGTAACTATTGATTCTCTTCTTGGTGCTTTCTTCTCTCACTGAAATTTAATATTCTAAGGCAGTGGATCTCAGATACTGTGGTTTCAAGACCCCATTACACCCTTAAAAATTACTAAGGACCTCAAAGAGCTTTAATTTATGTGGTTTTATGCATCAGTATTTATCAGGTTAGAAATTAAAATTGAGAAGTATTTTAAATATTTATTAATTCATTTGAGAATAGCAGTAATAAACCTATTGCTTTAAAAATTAAAAGAGTGACATTGTTTTACATTTTTGTACATCTCTCTAATGTTTAACAGAAGAAGACTGGATTCTCATATCTGTTTTTGCATTTGATCTGTTTGGATTTGTTATTTCAGTTGATGTATATATTTAGCTGGCAAAGGGAGGAGGATAGCCTTTTTGTGAATATCCTTTGATAGTACACAAAACTATTGGTAGGGATTGTTTTATTTTTTAAGATTTATTTATTGGGATGCCTGGGTGGCTCAATGGCTGAGTATCTGCCTTTGGCTCAGGGCGTGATCCCCAGGGTCCCAGGATTGAGTCCCACATTAGGCTCCCTGCATGGAGCCTGCTTATCCCTCTGCCTATGTCTCTGCCTCTCTGTGTGTCTCTCTCATGAATAAATAAATAAAGTCTTAAAAAATATATTTATTTATCTGAGAGGGAAAGCACGCACATGTGAGGGTCTAGCAAGGGTAGGGATGGGGCAGAGAGAGAGAGAGAGAGAGAATCCCAAGCAGGTTCTCCACTGAGTGCAGGGTTCATCACGGTGTTCAGTGAAGGGCTCAGTGCCAGGCTCGGTCTCCCAACCCTGAGATGTGAACTGAGCCCAAACCAAGAGCTGATGCTCAACTGACTGAGTCACCCAGGTGCCCCTGTTGGTAGTTTCTTAAAGTTTAGTTATAAGGTGGTATCAGAAACCAAACCAGTGAACATTCTGTACTCTTACAGTAAAATCTATCCTGTGCTTTGAATTTTTTTAACCACGCATAATTGTGTAATACATTGGTTTTCTGGGAAATTTGAAAACAGGAAAATTATGTTTCACATTTCATTATATAATATCAAAAGTTTATACTATCATTGCTTCTGGTATTATCAATAGTCTTTAAATTATGGAAAGTTATTAAGCTCAGGGTGACAGATAACAAGTTTTCCAGAATTCTTATTTTCACTTGAAGCCTCACATTTTACTATTGCAACAATTCCTGTCAGTTGTTTTCCTTGAAGTGACAGGCTTACTTTATTTTTGAGAAATTGTTTGCCATATACCAGGTTTGTACAGTCATTTTTTTTTTACTTTCAGTTGTTTTTTTCAAGTAATATGGTGCTCTTGAGAAAAGTAGCTAGTTCAGCTTGCAACTGAAATAATAAAGCTTTTCCTGTAGACAAGAGTTGTATTTTTTTATACAGCAGAACTGCATTATGTTCACTTCCCATTTTGAATCACAGATTATTAAAAACATATACACATAAGAGTAAAGATTGAATAAAACTAATAATTTTAAGTACTTTATCAAGAACTTTAAAAAAAAAGATTATATTTATTTGAGAGCAAGAGAGCAGGAGCAGAGAGAGCACAAGGTGGCAGGGGAGGGGCATGGCTAAGGCAGGGGTCGTGGTCAGGGAAGGGACGGGGCCTAGGAAGGATGGGCAGAGGGACAAGCCATGGCTTGGTACTAGGACCAGGATCTCAGGATCTCACTCCAGGTGCCCCCTTCATCGAGAACTTTTTAAAGAAGGGTAATAGACTATTGCTCTTGATGAGGGGAGCTGATAGGAATATGACTCCCCTCCCCCCCCCCCACATATCACAGACACCGCTTCCCTAATAACAATAAAAAGTAAAATACTGTGAAAAAAAGACCAAACAAGTGTGAAAAAGAAACCATTGCTTTTGAAATTAGTGATCTTTAATTGGAGTTTCAGTGGGAACTTAGTATAGGTTAAAGAATTCTATAGTATCTTACTTCATTATAGAAAATAACTTTTTTTTAAATGATAAACTTAAAACTTTTTATAACAATAACAAAAAAAAGTTTAAAGCAAAACTGTGGTTAAGTTCAAGTTTTATTTGTATAAGTTAAGTTTTATTTTGCAACGTTACTCAAGTATTTGTATGTAGGGGCACTTGCGTGGCTCAGTTGTTTAAATGTCTGCCTTCTGCTCAGGTCATGATCCAGGAGTCCCACGATGGAGCGCCACATCTGGCTCCCTGCTCAGTGAGGAGTCTGCTTCTTCCTCTGCCCCACATCTTCATGTGCTCTCTCCTGCTCTCTCTCATAAATAAATAAATAAATAAATAAATAAATAAATAAATAAATAAATAATCTTTTTAAAAAAGTATTCATATGTATCTTAGGATATTGGGGGCGATTTGAATCTTTTCAACTGAGTATTTTTAAAGATTTATTTTAAAGATTTTATTTATTCATGAGAGACACACAGAGAGAGAGAGAGAGAGGAGAGAGAGAGGTAGAGACACAGGCAGAGGAAGAAGCAGGCTCCATGCAGGGAGCTCGATGTGGGACTCAGTCCGGGGACTCCAGGATCATGCCCTGGGCAGAAGGCAGGTGCTAAACTGCTGAGCCACCCAGGCGTCCCTATTTTTAAAGATCTTAGTGAAATTTATACCTTAAAAAATTAGTTTATAAAATACACATGGAATACTCTGCATTATGCTGTCTGATACTGACATTTTATTTCATTTTAAAGATTTTATTTATTTATTCATAAGAGACAGAGAGAGGCAGAGACATAGGCAGAGGGAGAAGCAGGCTCCATGCAGGGAGCCAGACGTGGGACTCGATCCGGGATCACGCCCTGGGCCGAAGGCAGGTGCCAAACCACTGAGCCACCCAGGGATCCCTGATACTGACATTTTAGTGCAGAATGCATTGTGTATTAATTTTAATTATGATGTAATTTTAAGAATAAAGTTTTCATAGAGGCAACTCTGACCGAAGACTAGAGCATCCTAAATGAAATAGCATAACCTGCCATGTGGCCATTTATTTAACTTGACAACATCACTTATGTTGTATAGAGTTTATGGTTTTGGTCGTGATCTTGTCACTTAATAGCCTGTAACAATACGCATTACTTTCATTGCTTTAGGAAGATGATTGATCATTTATTTATGCCTTTCTAAATATCAAACGAGAGAAAACCAGAAGAGTCTTAGGTACTCTTTAATTCATTTTTTTCTTTGCCTTTCATCTTGAGTTTCTTGGTTGATCATTTATCCTTTTCAATTAGCATGTGGGAATTTTAGGACAAATATACCACTGAAACTTTACAGAGGCAGATGAAGAAAATTTATATTTTGGTTACTCAGAATGACTGCTTAAACGTTCTTGGGTTAAGGAATTATTTTCTAAATTCAGTGACCTTGTATTTTAAATTTATCAGCCAAAGATCTTCAATGGCTACTTTTAGATTATCTACAAATTCTTATCTACTATCTGCTCTGCTATTCAACAATTCGCAGCTATGAAGAGAAAGGTAATCTATCTTAGTAGGTGGGTGAACGGTGCCTGGTGAAGCAATTTTATAGGATATCTAACGTATTAGTGATTATGCAGAGCATTTTATCTCTTTAATTACTGTCCCATCCCCTAGAGCCCAATGTCTTGGACATTTGAGGTGTGCAGTAAGTATTTGAATGAATGAAAAGAAGTTCACATAGAAAATGTGAAATTATGCCTATTCCATCAGAAAATGCCCCCCTCCCACGACCTTATAATTTGCTGCTCCATTTTGTATCATGTTTAGTTCAGGAACTATGGAGGTACTTTATGTCCAAAATAGTCTCATCACATTAAGCTAATCCCCTTTGAACATGCAACTCAATTTCTTTAATTAGCTTTAAAAATAAGGATCATTAAATCAGAGTGCCACCATCAATTACTGTGCAAGAGTTTGCCTGTTCAATAATGCATCAGAGTTGTGCTCTAATCAGTATTTCACTGAAAGATTTATGGAAAAGGAGGCCTCCCTTGCTTCCAAACTTGAAATGCAGTTCTATTATGTATAAACAGTTTTTTTCCCTGTGATTGCTACCATTTTACGTACTGTATTTCATTAAGTGCTGTTGGTATCCTATCCATCTTTGAATTTCATATTTGGGATCAGTTCCAGAGAGTGTTTTACAGCATTTTTGTAAATTCACAAGAAAATAAGCACTTTTCTTGTTTTGCAAGAAGAAAAGACAAGGTGCAGATTAAGAAAAAAACAGTCTGCATTTCTATGAGGTGCACCTGTTATGGCAAATTCCCTAGAGAGTGCCTTATTTCTTATTTCTCATTACGTTAAGGAGTAACAAACAAACAAAAAATTGGGAAATTGAACTAGCAATAAATGTTTATAAGTTTGTTTGAAGTCTACTAAAACTAGGGTTGTAAAAGCAGTGGTCATTTTTCTTTCTTAATTCAAGATAATATATATGTTAGCTTTTAAAGGATAGAACTATCCCTCAAATTATATAAGCATTTGGGTCACTTTATTCTCATTGCTATTCTGTGTATTCAAAATAGGTCAAAATAAAAGAACCAGAAAACAGGTTTTGATAACCTATATAAAAATACTTTAGGAAATTCAGTTTGATCCAAAGCAATAATTTTTTTCTAGACAATTATACAAGTACTTCTGGAAAGATAGATGTTAGCCATTAAAGTAAAACTAATAATATTAATTTCCTTTTCAGTTAACCCAGAAGGGATAGATGAAACATAAGAAGTCAGTATTTCAATATTTTTAGCAGATCTGCATATTTGAGGGAATTGTATTTGGTTAAGCAGATCTGCATATTTGAGGGAATTGTATTTGGTTAAACTTAAATGTATAGATCATATTTATATGATCAAAATATTTAAGACATTGATCTTTTTGAGTAATTTTGGAATGAAATGAATTTTATAGAGTAGGTATTTTTATTGAAAAATTTGTTATTTTGAAATCTCATGCAGATAATATCAACCTTGTACCAGGGTGGGTCAAAATACTTCAGTATAAAAGTATTAGGTAGCATAATGATTATTTTTTTCTTCTTGTATGTTGGTGTACAATTAAATGATTACAAGTTGTAAAAGTTCATAACCTTTGAGCAAGAAAAATCTACATGAGGAACTCCTGGGTGGCTCAGCTGTTGAGCACCTGCCTTCGGCTTAGGGCATGATCCCAGGGTCTGGGATCGAGTCCCCCATAGGGCTCCTTGTAGGGAGCCTGCTTCTCCCTCTGCCTGTGTCTCTGCCTCTCTATCTGTGTCTCTCATGAGTAAATAAATAAAATCTTTTTTAAAAAAGAAAAATCTACATGTGCTACAGGGTTTAAAAGGCACTTGCTGAGGATTCATCTAGAGTACTCATTGAAGGATTTACTCTGTTAATGGGAATTAGCCATTTGAATCCATATCAAGTCTACAGAGGGTCATACCTCACAGCAATAGACTTGGCTTTATCTTTAGATACTCAATTTCTGTATTCTCACTCTATATGCCTAGCAATTGAGCTTTAAATTCTGAGTTTCTGTCAGAAAATTTAGCCTGATAATATGGAGGCTGTTTAAACCACTTCCATGTTAGTTGTGTGTGTTTTATCAATCATTGGAGTGTCCTACGTTCTGTGCTCTGATTTTATCACTTACCTTGCATACTTAGAAAGAAAATGAGAATTAATATACAGTAAAGGGGAAAACTATATAGGTCAAGGTTTTTTTTTTTTTTTTTAATAAATGGAATGTATACATTCACCTAAATCAAAGTATAGAAAGTTGCTAACACTCCACAATGCTCGGTGTCCCCTCAGGCAGTCCTTATCTACTACCCCAAAAGAATCACTATTTTTTTCCAGCCTATGTGAGATAAAATTGGCATTTAACTGTGTAAGTTTAAAATCTACAAAGTGATATTTGATATTCACATATTTGATATTGTGGAATTATTACCACAATGAGATTAGTTAACATATCTGTCATCTCAGTAATAACCTTTTTATGTTTGTGTGTGGTTTAAACATTTAAGACCTACTCACTTAACTTTGCTCATTTAGCTTGGTTTACTTTATGGTATATTTAAACCAGAGTATTGTTAACTGCAGTGACCACACTGTATACTAGATCCCTAGCACTTACTTATAACTGGAAGGTTGTATCCTTTGATCAGCATCTCCCGATTTCCCCTAGCACCTAGCAACTGCCAGTTTACTTTCTGTTTATATGAGTTTGGCTTTTTTAGATTCCTTGTAGAAGTCAGATCATACACTGTTTTGACTTTTATCCTATAAATAAGTATTTGAATCTTATATAAACACAATCTGAGTATACATGCTTCATTCCTGGCTTTGTCTTCACTTTTTGTGTCTGTGATATTCCTCCGTGTTATTAGATGTAGCTGTAGTTCTTTTAATTTTTCATTGTATGAATAGAACTAGAATATATCTGTACTTTTGCTGATTGTAATAAACTGCCATAAACATTCTAACACATGTCCTTTGATGTTCATAAGCATGCATTTCTCTTGGATGTTTACTTAAGAGTGAAATTTCTGGGTCTTAAGGTACATATTCAGCATTTGTAGATTCTGCCAAATTTTTTGTCAAGGTAGTTGTAGGTCTGTGCTCTATAAGATATATCTATAAGATATATGATATATAAGATATCATAAGATATATATAAGATATCATAAGATATATAAGATAGATTCTGCCAAATTTTTTGTCAAAGTAGTTGTAGGTCTGTGCTCTATAAGATATATCTATAAGATATATGCTCACTATAAGAAAATTCTCATTGCTCCACATCATTACTTACATTTGGTACATTCAGCTTTAAATTTCTCATTTTCCAATCCTAGCCACTCTGGGTGTATGTTGTAGTACCATATAATGATTAATGATACTGAGCACCTTTTCATACGCTTATTGGTCATTTGGATATCCTCCTTGGTGGAGCTCCTGTTTTATTTTTTATTATTTTTTGGAGTTCCTGTTTTAAAAGTCTTTTGCCAATTTTTCTATTGGTTTGTCAGTCTTACTGACTTATGAGAGTTTTTAAAAATATTTTCTGAGTATAACTTCTTTTTGGACATTTGTTTGTTTTAAAGATTTTATTTATTTATTTATTTTTTTATTTATTTTTTTTTTTTTTAATTTTTATTTATTTATGATAGTCACAGAGAGAGAGAGAGAGAGAGAGAGAGAGGCAGAGACATAGGCAGAGGGAGAAGCAGGCTCCATGCACTGGGAGCCTGATGTGGGATTCGATCCCGGGTCTCCAGGATCGCGCCCTGGGCCAAAGGCAAGCGCCAAACCACTGCGCCACCCAGGGATCCCCAAGATTTTATTTATTTATTGATGAGAGACACACACAGAGAGAGGCAAAGACACAGGTGGAGTGAGAAGCAGGCTCCGTGCAGGGAGCCTGATACAGGACTCAATCCCAGGACCCCAGTATCAAGACCTGAGCTGAAGGCAGACGCTCAACTGCTGAGCCACCCAGGCATACCATCTTTTTTGACTTTTGTATTGCAGCTTTTTCTGCTTTGTGTGTTGCTTTTTGACTCTCTTAGTTACATGTTTTGATGACCAGAGGGTTTTCTTAAATTTTAATAAGGTCTAATTTTTAAAACTTTTCCTCTATGTGTATTGCCTTTTTTGTCCTACTTAAATCATTGATTATTCCAAGGATATAGAGACTTTATCTCAGAAGCTTGTTTTAGCTTCTAAATTGCACTGTGATGTGAGGTGAAGTATGTATGTTAATTTTCCATTTGAATATCCATTTGAACTAGAACCATTTATTGAAAAGATCATTCTTTTTTTTTTTTTCCTGAAAAGATCATTATTTCTCCCTTACGTTGGCATGGTAAATCATGTGGTCACATATATGGAACTCTGTCTATAAACTTTAGATTGTATTCTAGTTTTTAAAAATAATTTTATATTTTAATGCAATCTTTTTTTATGTTTTAGTTTCTAGGTTTTTTTTTCCCCCTAGGAAATAGAGCTGCTTTTTTAATTGACTGTATCAACTGTATTTAGAATGTTGTTCAGATCTTTCATATCCTTATTAACTTGTCCCCCATATTCTATTAGTTACTGAAAGAGATAAGCTATAATTTCTACTTTTGATTGTGAATTTATCTGTTTCTCATTTGATTTCTGAGTCCTTTTGTCCTACATGTTTTGAGGTTACATTTTTAGATGACTAAGACTGTCTTGTCTTTCTACTGAATTAACCCTTTATCTCTGTGAATTGTTCCTCTTTGTCTTGAGTAATGCTTCTTGACTTAGAATCCACTTGTGTGATAGTAGGGTAGATGGACCAGACTTCTTCTGGTTACTGTAGGGATGGTAGATCTTTCTACTTTCAATTTTACTTTTTAACTATTAACATATCTTTTGTAAACAGATGTATTTGTGTTTTATTGTATTATACAATCTGAAAATTGTAGTTACTAAATATAATAATAAATTTTATTTTCCTATTTTTATTTTCTTTTTGTCTTATATTTTTTTTATTAGTTCACATTTTATTTCATCTCTTCTTCCATTAGCATGCTATTTATACTTAATTTTAATATTCTTTTAGTGGTTATCCTAAAGATTATAGTAAGTATCCTTGGCTTATTTGAGTCATCTTAAAAAAAAAAAACTCATTTTGTAATAATTATAGATTCACAGTAACTTTTGGTATTATTTAGAGGTCCTATATGTACTTCTCCAGGTTACCTCCAATGGTGACATGTTGGTAATTATAGTAAAATTATTAAAACCAAGGAAACTGATAATGGTTGAATATGTATCAATTTTTTTCAGTCTGTGTCATTCTTTCTCTTGCATAGATTTGTGTAATAACTTCACATCTAGGTACTATTCCATCACTACAGTGATCTCTCTGTGCTACTCATTAATCCCTATACCTTGCTCTCTCCCTGCCACCACCCCATCCCCTGGCAACTTTTCCATCTTTATAATTTAATCATTTCAAGAATTTTATAAAAACATAGTCATAGTATACATGACTTTTTGAAATTGTCTTTTTTTTCCATTCCATGTAATGCTCTTATGAATCATCCAAGTGGTTGTGTATATTGATATTTTGTTATTTTGTTCCTTTTTATTGGTTAGCTTTATTCCATAGTATGGACACACTTCCTGAGAGACCTTTTGTTTCTTTCAAGATCTTCACTCTATAGGTAAAGGTGCTGGGTGGTTTTGTGTGTACATAATTTTAATTTCTGTATGACAAATGCCTAAGAGTGTAATTTCCATGTTGTGTGGTAAATGCATGTTTGGTTTCTTTCAGAAATTGCCAAACTCTTTGTCAGAGGGGCTCTTCCATGTTACATTCCTGCCAGCAGTGCACCAGCAGTCCATGGTCTCCACATTCTTACCAGCATTTGGTGTTGTCACTTTTTTTTTATTGTCAGAATGACTAAATATAGTGATATTCTTTGTGCTTTTAATTTGCATTTCTCTAATGGATAATAATACTGAATGCCTTTTGTGTTCTTACTTGCCATCCACATATCCGTTTTGGTGAAATGTCTTTGTTCATTTTCTAATTGGATCTTTTTTAACATTGAGATTTGAGTTTTCTTCTTTTAGGCCAGACAGGAGTCTTGTCATATATATTACCCTTAAATTATTTTGATTTTACTTTGATTGGAACTTTTGCTACTTTCTGGAAAATGGAAGGAACTTCATACAGTTCAACCTCATGTACTCTAGTCATATCTTCTGTGTAATTATTGTGTACTTTCATTTCTACCAATATTTAAAACTCCACAATTGTCTTTACTGTTTTAAGAAATTCTCATTGATTTACTCTATTTTTTAAATTATTTATTTATTTTAGAAAGAGAATATAAGAGTGAGCAAGGGGAGGGGCGGGGGAAAAGAGGGAACCTTAAGCAGATTCCCTGCTGAGCTTGGAGCCCTGTGCAGGGCTCCATCTCACAACCCCAAGATCATAACCCCCAGCCAAAACTGAGTTAGATGCTTAATAGATTGCACCACCCAGGCGTGCCCTGATTTTCTCAACATTTTTAACCCCTTTTTCGTGCTATTCAATCTTTCCTGCATTAGGAAATTCCTTCAGGAATCTTTTTTATTTCTAAGAATTTATTTGTGTATTTCTTTAGTCCAATTCTGAAACAACACTGTGTGTTTGTGTGTGTAGGGAAGGTATTCTGAAAATGCTAAGTTGACAGTTTTTTGTTTTCATTTTTCTTTTTTATTCTGTTGTCTTCTGTTTTTCATTGATTAACTTGAAAGGTTAGCCATCAGTTTTATTCTTCTTTGAAGGTAAGGTGCCTTTTTGTTCTAGTGGCTTTGAAGATCTTCCTTCTGTCTTGGCTTTCAGCAGTTTTATTATGCTTTGCTGTGGTGGTAGTCAGCCTCTGGGATGGACACTGGTAATCCCTGCCTTCTGGCATTGGTACTCTTGTGTGATATCTTCTTGAGTATAGGGTGGATTTATTGATTTGCTTCTGATGAATAGAATATGGCAGAAGGGGTTGTTTCTTTTTGATACTTTTACATATTTTTAACAGCTCTTTATATAAATTTTCTGGTTGATATCATCTTTATAAAAATTTTCTGGTATCAGTGGGTTATTCTGATCTAGCTGGTTCCACAGGGTAAGCTTAATTGTATATAGAACTAAAGAGGATTTTTTGTTTTCTTGAAATGCTGTCCTAAAAGAAGCAACTCTCTTAGCACACCTCTAAATAAGTGACCTGCTAGGTGAAAGGATGCTGTCCTATAAGGCAAACGACTGATGCTCACAGCACAAAACACGTTCAGATATTTTCTTGTGTGTGCTTCTCCAGCTGTCATCAGGTAAATGTACATTTATCAAAGTCATTTTTAGAGCTGTTTGCCAGTCATAATTATTTTTAAAATTATATGACTTTATTATCTAATATAAAGTTTTATGGCAAAAGATTTTTTTCATGAAAACTTAAATTTTTTTTGAAAGACTACGAAAATGAATTAACAAAACAGTTGTTGACAAATTGTGTGTAATCACACTATAAAACACTGAAGAGAGATCTCATAAAAACCCAGGTTTCCTTAATGAAATTATTTCTCAGGTGTCCAAATTCTGGTTGCATCTTCAAGAGACTAGTTGAAAATAATGCCATATTAAACAGTACAGTTCATGCAAGAGAGAAGGTGGGGACCTCTCGTGTATCAAGATATTTGTGAATGAATACATTCATGCTTTAAGTTAAAGTACTTAAATTATGTATTTGCCCTGTATTATGATATCTGCTTTATCTGACTTTTTGAAATAACGGAACCAATTCCTGTTCTGACTGCATCTTATTCTGTTTTTAAGATTTTATTTATTTATTTGAGAGGAGAAAACACAAGTAGGAGGAGAGACAGAGGGACAAGGAGACTCACCGTTGAGCTGGGAGCCCAACCTGAGGATCCCTGGACCCAGAGATGATGACCTGAGCTGGTCACACACTTAGCTGGCTGAACCACCTGGGCTTTGTCTGGCTGCATTTTATAAGAGGACTTCACCTATACTTGTAAATACTGAAGGGTGGTTCATCCTGTCTTTTTACAAAGAATTTGACTTTTTAATTAAATAATTATATGACCTTCATTTTAAGTTGTTTTAGGTATTAGCACTAATTCAAATCCATAATTTAAGTTAATATGTTTATTTACTAAGAACATAAAAGGCCTTTTTAGTTTGAGATACTCAGCCAGAACTTAAACAGAGAACAGATAATTATTTGGTGACTCTTGTTCAGTTATTAGCAACTTCCATAAATTATACAGATTGTTTATCTGTATATAAAAATCACCAGATAGTTGTGTTTTCTTCTGTTTATTTTATATTTATAAGCCAAGATGGGAGTCAAACTTTTTTTATTAAACATTTATTCCATGTCTGCTATGAACAGATCTGTCAAGACAGATAAGATCCATTCCTGTTTCTTAAGGAGATTATAGTTCAGAAAGCCATTTTATTAAACAGTTACAGCAGAGTCAAAGGTGTCTTTGTGCTTTTTCTGTGAGTGTGAATGTGCACATTAAAACAACCATTTTGTATGATGGTATAATTATTGTTTTTGAATATATGATCTCTTTAACCTCTACTCTTATATTTGCATAGACCTCAAGGGCCAGGAGGAGATAGGAAGAGTCATTGACACTAAGACTGACAAATTTGGAAAAAAAAAACATTGATAAACAATACTTTTGTATGATTCTCATAGTATTGTACTTGTTCTGGTCCTATAACTTTACTTTTAGTGTTTTCTCACCTAATCTTCCATAAAATCAGAGCTTCTGTTTCACCAGTTAACTTCATAGAGATAAACTCTCTATTCTTGGAATGTGATTTGTTCATTCTGGTTTACCACGGTAGAAGTCCAAATATTTTTCTCCTATGCAGACATACTATAGGCATTAGGTCTTGGTGTGTGGGATCCCCAACCTGTCACAGATTTCATTATGCCATCTGCTTCAACCTGAGCGGTGTATCTTCTGCTGGCAGACTTTATTGAAGTTGCCATGGCTTAGGATAAAAAAAAATCAAGTTTGGCATAAGGAGTTTGCTTTTGAAAAATAATAATTGGTCATGCCTGCTATATATTTAAAAATAGCCAAAAGATTCCCAAAAGCCTCTTTTAAACACAGTGATCTCTCTCTTTTATTTGTGATTGTAGATAGCCAATATAATATAAGCCAATGTAAGTTAGATTATTGGTGACTTAATTAACTTACTGAGTCTTCTCTTTAACTTTAAGGACAGGTAACAAACTCTTAGGCATGGATTGGTGATGGGTTATAAAATATTTGATTGCTTTGTCAATCAGTGTAAACTTCATCCAATGTCTTATTTCCATAAGTGATATCTCAAATGTATCTGTTATGTGTATAGTACAAATAGTAATATAGTGATGAAAAAAATCCAAGTTAAAATCTACTTATGTAGGTTATGTGAATGTGTATAATTTGCCATCTGAAAAATGGAAATAGTGATAGTTGGAGGGATGAGGGAGATGAGATCAGAGTAAGTCCCTAGAAAGATGAATATTCTGTAAATGAATATTGAATGTCAACTTTCTGTAAAGCACTCTTAGAGAGAATGAAGAATATAATAGAGAATAAAATAGTCCAATTCCTCCACTGGAAAACTCTACATAGTTTGTCCACACAGATTGGGACGGAAGCTCCATGGTAACAGGGTACATGGCAGGTGGTATTAAGTTCCAAGAAGAAAAACAGGACAGGGTAAGCTCATGGAGAATAATGGTGGGGTGCTGTCTTGGGTCGGGCTGTCAGGGAGGGCTTCTCTGGGGTGAAGTTGAGCACACCCGAAAGAAATGAAGCAATAAGTATATAGATGTTGGGGAAGGATGCATGTGGCTGATAGAAGGAGCAGTTTGGTTTGAGGAACTGTATAGCTGGAGCCTGCTGGGTGAGGGACACAGTGCAGGAGATGAATTCAGAGAGTGATTCAGAAGCACTATTGATGTACTCTTTCAAATAAATAATTGTGGGTAAAAATTTACATTATAGACACGCTACAGAAATGGGAAATTATTTAGCTTTAACTTGGTGCTCTTTGTAACAGGCACATATAAGTAATTATAGAATGCTTTTCCAGAATGGAGTTATCTTTTTTGTAATTGTGGTTACTTATGTCATTGTACCTGGATTTAGCCAAACTGCAAGGTTTGAGGGCACAGTCCTCCAGACTTCCAACTCTGTTCTAGACTTTTGACACCAACAGCAAAGAGTTAAGTTCTAATTATCAAGTTAGGGCCAAGAAGAATCCACAAAGGATCACCCTCACTTCTGAGGTAAACTGCAAGTTCTGGATGTTCCCCACACCACCCTCAGGTTCAATAATTTAATATAAGGACTTATAGAACTTACTGGAAGCTGTTACACTCATGCTTATGGTCCATTATAAAGAAAGGATATAGGTAAAAAATCAGCCAAAGGAAGTGACACATAGTACAGCCTGAGAGGATTTCAGATATGAAGCTTCTGTTTTCCTTACAAAGTGTTTCCTTTTCAGAATTGATGTGTGACAATATGTGGGAGTATTACCAACCCAGGAAGCTCACCTGAATTTGGTCTTCAGAAATTTTATTAGGGTATCATTTCATAGGTATGAATAACTGCGTTTATGATTTAACTTAGTCTCAGTTTGGGCTGGTATCTTGTGGACATGGAGCCCACCATGAATAGTAAAGACACTCCTATTATCCAGTAAAGTCCAAGGGTATAGAGGTTACTTCTAGCAACTGGGAGTAAAGATCAGACCTCTCTCTCTCTGAGAAAGACCAAATTTTTCCTACATACATTGTTCTAAAACTTCAAGACTATAGATTAAATGGCCTCCCGTCTCTTAGGAACTAGTGTTATATTGATATATTCTCCCAGATGCTTAATACAAATGAAAACATCTTTTTTGGGGGCATCTAGGTGGCTCAGTTGGTTAAGTGTCTGCCTTTGGCTCAGGTCATGATACCAGGGTCCTGGGATTGAGTTCTGCTTTGGACTCCTTGCTCAGCGGGGAGTCAGCTTCTCCCTCTCCCTTTTCCTGCTGCTCCCCCTGCTTGTGCTCTCTCCCTCTCCCTGTCAAATAAATAAGTAAAATCTTTTTAAAAAATTAAAAAAATTGAACATCTTTTTTAATGTACATTATGTCATACTATACACTTTGTTTGATAACTAGCCTTTTCACCTGAGTAGTATATGAATGTGAATGTATGTGTTTTAATGACCTTGAAGTTCAACACTGAAGGTAGGTTTTAAAATTTTTTCCACCTAATAAACAGTGTTTCATTGAGCATCCTTATACACACATCTTTGTATATTATTCTCATTTTTCTCCATGAAATTAATTTCTTGAAATAGAGTTGCTGAATCAAAGGTATGGAAATTTTGAAATTTCATATGTACTTCATTTCTACCCGTCTTGAGATGTTTTCTATGAAATAGTTTATGGAATATCAAATTGTTAATAATCTCTATATTGCTCCTAGGTAAACACTACAACATCAGCTATTTCAAATGTTGAATATGCCCACATTCCACATACCAGCCCTGCTGTAATTCCTACCCTGCAAAATGAATTATTCTTATCCTCAAATAATGGGAATCTGGAAGCATTTACAGGATCTGGTACTCTACATATCAATGGGAAACCTGCTTGTGATGAATTTGATCAACTAATCAAAAATATGGCCCAGGTAAGAACATTTATTCCTATTAGTTATGATAGAACGGTATAAACAAGCCTGAATAATTGGAAAAAAATATATATATTTATATTACAATATATAGATGTATATATTGTTAAATATATTTAGGAAGACATTGATAACATCTGAAGGAATTGAAATGGAAAAAAAAGTAGATTTTATGTGAGTTTGGATGGTTCAGAAATTTTTCTATATCATTTTTCTTTTTTTTCTCTTTAGGATCAATAATAAAATACCTCATTCCAAGTGATGAGTGATAAAGGTTATCTGAGAAAGTTCCTTTAAATTATTTTTTAAAACTAAGTAATGCCACTAATAAAATAACTGTGAATGGAGCGGTTAATTTTTAATTTTATTTCTTACTTCGTTTCCCAAAAAGGGTCGCCATGTGGAAGTTTTTGAGCTCCTTAAACCTCCATGTGGAGGCCTTGGGTTTAGTGTTGTGGGACTAAGAAGTGAAAACCGGGGAGAACTGGGAATATTTGTGCAAGAGATCCAAGAGGGCAGTGTGGCTCACAGGTGAGACTCTCAGTGCATCTTCTTTGTATTTGATACTGTATTCAGAAGGGGTTGATGACCTTGGGGGAATTTAGAATAAATGAATAAAAACAGAAACTTAATATAATCTGTTATTAATCAGTTTTTAGAAATCTTTAACATTGCTGTGATAAAAAGCAAGTCCTTTGAAGGGAGAGTATCTTTTAAATACAGTCATAATTATTTTTTAGGAAGGAAAGGAAAATTCGATTAGGACATTATTCTTTTTAAAGGGGCTCTTCGATTAGATTTAAAAGTTGTTATAGGGCAGCCTGGGTGGCTCAGCAGTTTAGCATTGCCTTTGGCCCAGGGCGTGATCCTGGAGACCCAGGATCAAGTCCCATGTCAGGCTCCGTGCATAGAGCCTGCCTGTGCCTTTGCCTCTCTCTCTCTTTCTCTAGCTATGTATGTCTCTAATGAATAAATAAATAAAATCTTTAAAAATAAATAAATAAAAGTTGTTATAGAAAAGTATACAAATGACCCATGATAACTTGAGCAATATTTTCTAAACAACTAAACATTTATTATACCTTTGCTTTTATTTGTAGTAAATAGAAACAGAATCTAAGATAAAACACATAGGTTGAGTGTATTGCTGTAAAGAAGGTGGCTTCTAAATGGGAGGGGTTGATTAGGGGTGGGGTTGATTAGGGGTGGATAACTCGAGCCCAAACATATTTTTATTTTTATTAAAAAAATTTTTTTTAAGATTTATTTATTTATTCATGAGAGACACAGGGAGAGAGGCAGAGACATAGGCAGAGGGAGAAGCAGGCTCCATGCAGGGAGCCCGATGTGGGACTCCATACCGGGACTCCAGGCTTATGTCCTGAGCCGAAGGCAGACAGACACTCAACTGCTGAACCACCCAGGTGTCCCCCAAACATATTTTTTAAAGTAATTGCAGGGAAAAGCTTAAAAACTCGGACATTAGAAAACTGGCTTAAAATAACCTGAAAAATATATGCCAAAGAGGCTGTCATTTTCTTGGGAGCTGTCCGATTAGCTTTTACTCCTTTTTTCTTTCTTGATAGAGATGGAAGATTGAAGGAAACTGATCAGATCCTTGCTATCAATGGACAGGCACTTGATCAGACAATCACACATCAGCAGGCTATCAGCATCCTGCAGAAAGCCAAGGATAACGTTCAGCTAGTTATTGCCAGAGGCTCATTGCCTCAACTCATCAGCCCCATAGTTTCCCGTTCTCCATCTGCAGCCAGTACAATTTCAGCTCACTCTAACCCGGTGAGTACATAAGATTTGTAGAAGGGATAGATATTATTTTTCTAGCTCTTTTTGGTTTTCTACAGATTTCCATTTCCTATAGGTCCTTGGTATTTTTGAGTTTTTCCCATTTTTATTTTTTTATCTCTCCCTAGCTTGGAATATTAGTTGTTTAATTAGGATTAAGTTTCTACCTTCTAAATCAGCTTTTACCTTTCTTTGTGTAATTCTGCTAGTTGACCACGTTCCTCGGAAAACAAATTCAGTTCTTCAACAAACCTGACTCTTTCTGTAAGCAGATAATAGTCTTGATTTTGCTTTATGAATTACAGAATTATAACTGTTAGAGTTAGCTGTCAGTGACTTTCAGGAGTCCTCTGATTTGAAATCCTCTGAGGCAAGATTTTATAGAAGATAATCTTAACAGGTGATTATTTCTCCTTGATCTTTTTTTTTTTTTTTTTTTTAAGAAGTTCTACGAAGGATCTTGAAAATCAGTGCCTATCTTCAACTGGTTAAAAATGGTCACTGTAATGATGTATTGATAATTTCAAGAATGATTTTATCAATAGCAGTAACAATCTGCTGAAAGGAAAGTATACTAAATAAAAGGGACATTGTTAAGGCTTATTATTATGTCTGACCTCCATTATTTTTTTTCAATGACCTCCATTATTTAATACAAATCATAAGATAATATTCACAGAAATATCAACTATAATAAAGTTTCAGTTTTCCCAAATTTTTTCAAACTCATATAGGAGTTTTGTTTTCAGATTCACTGGCAGCATGTGGAGACTATTGAACTGGTGAATGATGGATCTGGACTGGGATTTGGCATCGTTGGAGGAAAAGCAACTGGCGTGATAGTAAAAACCATTTTGCCTGGAGGAGTGGCTGACCAGGTAAGCTACTCCAACAGATCTTTTATGGTGTTTTATTAAATTATATGCCTTCATCTTCTATATTTTCTGTTAGAAAGAAGAAACTTTGGCCTTATGTAATGTCAAAGAAGCTAGGTTGGAAGCTTATGTTTTGCTGGGCTTTTCCTAAAGTATTTTCTTAGCCCTGGGAGAAGGATCTTTGAAAAGGGACATTGATCTTAATTTAAGTTACAGTTTGTTTGTCTGTTTGTTTGTTTGTTTATTTATTTATTTATTTATTTATTTATTTATTTTAACTTATTTATTAGAGAGAGAGAGAGAAGAGAATATGTATGTGCCAGGCAGAGAAGCAGGGAGAGGAAAGAATCTCAAGCAGACTCCCTGCTGAGTATAGAGCCCAATGCAGAGCTTGATCCCACATTTCTGGGATCACTACCTTAGCCAAAATCAAGTTCGGTGCTTGGCCAACTGAGCCACCCAGGAGCCCCTTGAGTCACAGTTTTAGACAGTGATCTTAAGAGTCCTGTAGAACCACAGACTAAAGCCCAGGTAATGGTTTTGATCATCGTAGAGGCTGCTACCCTTTATTTTTTAATCATAAATCATATTTATAAACTTAGCTGTTTTATAGCCACAGTGTATTATGGAATGAAGAGTACTTTATTATTGTGAGAAAAAACAGGATTCAACGGTTGCTTTGGTGATAGGTCATTTGTGTCATCTTTGGAAATGAAGTATAGCCTATTTTTAGCACTGGGAATAGTTCATTAAAGTGTTGCCATTTATGTTATGTGACATTGTTGGAATATATGTGAGAAAAATTGTAAAGTTATTAGTTATGCTTCATATTTTAATTTGAGCGTTCTAATGTTAAGTAACTTTTACTTTGGTTATGTAGTTTGTTTATAAAGTTTGTTTTCGCGTGTTTGAACTTAAACTAGGAAGTCAGTTCATCAAATATTTCTCATATTCATAAATGAAAGGCCTGTTTAATGGCAGCTTTATCAGTAGAGGTATTGACAGTAGCACAATAATAAGCATATTTTCTTCCTTTTAAAAGTTAGCCTGCATCTACCAGTATTTAATGAAATTCCCCTAGTTGACTGACTTTCAATAAATTAAGCTTTATCTTCAGTATAGAACTGCATTGTCTAGTACTATTGCTACTTGTAGCTACCTGCTACTTCTAGAATTCAAATTTAAATTAATTAAAATTAAATAAAATGTGGATCCCTGGGTGGCGCAGCGGTTTAGTGCCTGCCTTTGGCCCAGGGTGCGATCCTGGAGACCCAGGGTCTCCCACGTCGGGCTCCCGGTGCATGGAGCCTGCTTCTCCCTCTGCCTGTGTCTCTGCCTCTCTCTCTCTCTCTGTGACTATCATAAATAAATAAAAATTAAAAAAAAATAAAAAATAAAAAAATAAAAAAATTAAATTAAATAAAATGAATCCCTGAGGTGCCTGGATGGCGGACTTGGTCATGTTGGACTCTTGGCTTCAGCCTAGGTCATGATCTCATGGGTTGTGAGATTGAGTCCCACATTGGGCTCTGTGCTCAGCATGGAGTCTACTTAGGAATCTCTCTTCCTGTCCCTCTGCCAACCCCCTCACCCTGCTTGAGCTCTCTCTCTAAAATAAATAGAGAAAATTAAAAAAAAAAAAAAAAACAAATTCAGTTCCTTAGTTGGACTAGACATATTTCAGGTGCTCCGTAACCACATGCCATATTAGATGATGCAGAACATTTCTGTCATTGCTGAAAGCTCTAGGTATGGAGGATAATAAGACTGTTTTTCATTCCCTTTATGCATCTAAATTTTCATCTATTTGATCTGCAAATTATTTTTAGTGATATTTTTAATTGAAAACGCAAGATAGAAATGTGGTATTCACTGCTTTCTTGTGGTCTGTACTGTATTTTTTGAGTCATGTGTATTTGCATAGTGATTTATGCTTCATCTTTGCTTAGTGGCATTTTCTTTTATTCCTGTTCCTCAAAAAATTTCTAAAAGGCTTAATATTTTCCTGTATGTAATGGGGAGAAATCAAATTGAAAAGCTCTTATCAACTATCAAATTAGGAATGTTTGTGAATTTCAGTTACTTGTATCACATTGAATCATGTTAAGATACTCTTCAAAAGATAGTTAAAATAACAACCACATTTTTAATGTTCCATGACTGGTAATTCACATTACTGCTGTTTTTAGATTATTCTCTTTCGTTCACTTAGTTTTTCTCTGATGAAATTAAAATATTAATGGCTTGATTAACTGATCTCTTTATTCAGCATGGGCGATTATGCAGTGGAGACCACATTCTAAAGATAGGTGACACGGATCTAGCAGGAATGAGCAGTGAGCAAGTAGCACAGGTGCTCAGGCAGTGTGGAAATAGAGTTAAACTGATGATCGCAAGAGGTGCCATAGAAGAACCAGCAGCACCCAATTCTTTGGGCATCACCCTTTCCTCATCCCCATCTTCTATACCAGAAATGCAGGTAAGTAGGTAAACAGTGACTAGGAAAGTCTTAGACAATAACATTTAGATGATAGTCATGTTTAGAAACTAGACTTAATGATATTCACTTGTTAGTGCTAACAAATGAAAATTCAAGGGTAGATGTGTTTCAACACTAATAATTTTAAGAGTCAAGCATAACATGAAAAATAGTTTTTTAAAAAAAATTCTAGATTAGTGTTCTACATTTTTCTCTAAGTATCATGTTTATGAAGATAATCTTTTGAAAGATGATAACATTTTAAAGAATTGTTTGCTACTAATAACTGAAATGTTTAATTTTATTTTTGTCTTAACTAGAAGGCTCTCCATTAGGTGGGCTGTGAGTTCCAGTCATTCTCCTTCAATAACTTTCCTTTTTAGTGTCTTTTTTTTGGGGGGGGAAGGGCAGGTGGGGGTACCAACAAAATAATTTTATCCGGTAATCTCTTAAATAATTAAGAAAAGGATTGCATCCAATTTCTGCATAAGCATTATAGCAAATGGAAGACCTACATTCCTTTCTCATAGATCTAAAAACATCTATATTTTTCTGTTAGTTTTTTCTAATTAGTTGCTACAGATTCTTTTTTAATAGCCTAACCTCCTCCACAAGCCCTTTAAAAACTTTATTAGAACACTTGAAATTTCCATGATTCTGTTGTTTTTAGGATTGGGTTAGTTGCTATTTTTTGCAGAGGAAAAAAAAGTAAAGAAAGAAAGCTTGTGTATGAAAGTATTTAAATCACATTCTTTTGTGGTAAACAAAACATTTTATTCAGCAATATATAAATGAATGCAATACCGAAAACCACTTGATATAATTGAAAGCTTAGAAAAATATCTATTCTGTGCATATCATCATTTCTGAAGCTTGTGCCCCTTTTAAAACCATTCGATAGTCAAATTGCCACCCTCTAAAATAGCACTCGCATAAGTCTTATTAAAAATAGAAAACACATTTGTTTCAATTGAAGCAGATTTCATCCTGTCATTTTCTTGTAATTATCTAAACTTTAAACTTTTGCTAAGTTTGCACAGATAATTATATGCAATGAAAAAAATAAATCAAACTTTACTATAAAATTACATCTCACTTAGATGGACTATCAGTGAGATGCAGTCAGGGTTTGCTTAAAGAAAATTAAAAAAAAACACACAACCAACCTGCTAGCCCCAACCTGTATGTCCATTTGAACCTTCCACTCTTTCATGGTCTTTGTAGGATTTCCTGGGGAATCTGCTGGTAGTACACAAGTACATAATGCCAGTAGCTTACTGATGACTTCCTACCCTGGTCCAATAATACAGAGAACTTTTTCCTTCAGCCCAATGTATAATTAATAGCAGTGTTACATGTTACAGAACATGTAACTTCTAGCTTTTAGCTATCATTTCAGGAATAAAGATCAATGCATAAGGCATGTTTTCTTTATAAAGAGTTTTTTATGTTAAATTCTGAGTTTACAAAACAAATACAGTAACAATTTTAAATAGCTCTTTGTTGCATTTCACTGGTTTTCAAAGTCATCGTCAGTGTTTTAATAAAATATCTGTATGATAGGTTAACTCCTATTCATGGTGTTAGAATCATCTATTCACTTAAGATGGTAGTAACAGCAAGTTGGTGGACACTGTCACTCCTGTGTTCTACTAGGGATTTTACCCACTACAAAGCCTTTTAAGAGCAGGGGTTCTGCAACCAACTTAATCTCTGAAATCTGTAGGGTGCTTACTGTTTGTCCTTGGGAAGATTTATGTTCCTCAGTTTCTCCAGAGAAAAATTGATAGTAATTGTACCTACCTCATAGGCTTGTTCTAAGGAGTAAATTAATTAAGACATGTCAAGTGTCTATCACATAGAAACTGCTCAATAAATGTTAACTGGATTCATCTTTCCTGATAGACAGTTGAGCAGAGCAATGCTTAGAAAAATTCAGTGGCAAAGCTAGATTTGAACTTGTTGACCTGAATTCAAGATATGAGTTCTTTCAATTGTAGCTTTCAATTGAAGCTAAGCCATCTTTGAAAATATAATTTATTAATAAAAGACTGTTTCATTCATAAAATTTTATATGCACAGATAATAATGCATTTCTCTGAAAAGGGGATATTCAGCATTACTCTTCATATTACCTTTGAGTGACAACGTAATGCTCAGTCCCTGTTGTCAAGATTGAAGGACTAGTCTCTACTGCAGTTCTCCAGCAAAGTTCTTTGCCACTTAATGATACCGTATTTTTCCTAAATATAGGTTGTTGCCTTTTGAATTTGCCTTGCTTGCTTACATGTTTATTGTTCTGTTTATATATCGATTTTATTTTAGGTTGATGCTTCTACTCAGAAAAGTGAAGAAAGTGAGACTTTTGATGTAGAACTCACTAAAAATGTCCAAGGACTAGGAATTACCATTGCTGGTTACATTGGAGATAAAAAATTAGGTAGCTTTATACACTTTTTTTAACTTGAAAAATGCTTCTAATATCTTTGTCTTATGAAATACTGAAACAGTGTTATGTATTTTCAGAATGTTGGATAGACTGATCAGAAACTTCCTTGGGTAATTCAATAGGGGAAACTCTGATATTGTATTTGATAGACAAAATCATTGTCTTATTTTTTAGCCTTAGTTCCTATTGGTTTTGTTCCTGTGGCTTGTTGATTTATTTTTATTCAAATTTAGGACTTTATATTTGGAGAATGAAGGATGGATAGTTTCTGAGGGTGCTTTTGCAAATAGTAACAAAAAAATCCAAAACCCTATTTCTAATCTTAGAACCTTCAGGAATCTTTGTAAAGAGCATTACAAAGAGCAGTGCTGTTGAACATGATGGAAGAATCCAAATTGGAGACCAAATTATAGCAGTAAGTAACACATTTAATAAGAGCTTTGTTAATTTTCATGGTTGAAAAATGCATTCTTCTAGTTTTGAGAACTACAGTTGGCTCCATACTAATTTAAGCTTTTTGGTGATTTGAGGCTATCATTACAATTACCCGTTTTGTTATTTTGTGGAAGAGCATTGGATACAAGCTTCACTGATCTCAATTCTAAATAATAGAATAATTTCTGATATATCTGATTTCTGCTTATAATGAATTTGTTACGTTGATATACTTCTACTTTAGTTGCAGACACTCTAAAAGTAAAGACCAGATATCTTAATCTTTAGTGTATTTGAATCTGAAATTTGGGGTGTGTGCTTTTTTTTTTTTTATAATCAGCAGAATAACACTATTGTTGGCTCTGTGTCCAGGGCTCCTTTTAGCTCTAAGAATATACAGGAATTAAAGAAACAGATCTAGTCGCTCTTAATCAGATGAAGTCAATTATTGCTATTTAGTAACCTTAGTATATGCCTGTTCAAGGCAGGGTGCAAAAGAATACAACTTCAGCTCAGTGTTCCATGTAAACTTGGCTACGCTACCTACACCTTAAAGCACAAGTCTGAGAGACCCTGTCTCAGGGGCTTCCTGGTCAGATAAGTTTAGGAAAAACTGCATGTGATAAGGTCTTTTAGGGATTCATAATACATGTTGAAAAATCTAAGACAGAAATTCTGCAATAGAGAAAATTCAGCTTTTTTACTTTAGATTCTCCTTAACTTTTGTAACCATGGGTTCTTTCCTCCCTCAAACATGTATTAATATTCTTTGGAAGACACTTCGAAGGATACTGATTTATCTTAATATGTATTTGTTTATGTTTAGATAAGTCTCTGTTGTTTCTTTGGAATCTTATTGTAAGAAAGTAGAATGTTGACATAAGATTCCTTGCTTATTAGTGGCATTACTCATAATAGCGGAGACGAGAAAGTAAACCTACTGTCCATCGATGGATGAATGGATAAACAAACTGTGGCGTATACAGACAATGGAGTATTATTTACTCTTATAAAGAAGGAAATTTTGTCACACCCTGCAACATGGTTGAACCTTAAGGACATTATTCTAAGTGAAGTCAGTCACAAAATGTTTCCATTTGCGTGAGGTACCTAGAGTAGTCAAACTCCTAGAAATAGAAAGAGTGGTGATTGCAAGAATCTGAGTGGAGGGGACACGGGAGCTGTTGTTTAATAGGTACAGATTTTTAGTTTAGTCAGGTAGAAAACATTCCGGAGATCTGTTGTATGACAGTGAATAAATACAGCATATTGAACTTCACATGTAAAAATGGTTAAGATGCTGAATTTCTTGTTACATGTTTTCTACCACAATTAAAAAAAGAGGTGTCCTTATCTGTGCCTTTGCTTCTACAATTTCCTGAGTCTTTCTGGGCTTAGGTCTATAAAGCTAATAAGTACACCTGTTCACCTTAGGAAACCTACTTTGAAGATCATGTTGCACTTGTCACTTAAGTTGGTTATAACCTGGGAATGAGTTTTAAGCACTGCATCTTCATTTGTCATACCATGAAAATTAACTACCTTTTTTTTTTTAATTTGGAGAAAAGGAGTGGAGAGAGAGTGCATAGATATGGACTTTAAATCCATTTCCAATACTGAATTAAAAATTGAAAATGTAGCCAATGTGCTCTTTTTCCCCTAAGACATGTATTTTAATCCATTAGAAAACCTTTTAAAAATCACCTTTATTAAGATATAATTCATATAACCTATAATTCATCCACTTAAAGGATAGCTTTTCGTATATTCACAATTGTGAATCCATTTTTACAGTCAATTTTAAAAAATCTTCATTACCTTAAAAGGAAACCCCACACCCAGTATCAGTCTGTCCCTAATTCTTTCATCCTCCCAGCACAGACAGACACCAATCTTTTTTCTGTCTCTGTAGTCTACTCTGTACATTTCTTGTAATTGGACTTATACAATATGTGGTCTTTTGTAATTGGTTTATTTCTCCAAGCATGTTTTCAAGGTTCATCCATGTTGTAGCATGTGAAATTCTTCATTTCTTTTTATAGCTGAAAATATTTCACTGTATGGATATACCACATTTTATTTACCCATTCATCGGTCAGTGGACATTTGGGTTGTTTCTACTCTTTGGTTGTTAAGGATAACGTTGCCATGAACATTTATGTGCAAGTTTTTGTGTGGATGTATGTTTTCATTTATCTTGGGTATATACTTAGGAATAGAATTGCTGGATCCAATGCAACTATTTAGTGAACTTTTTTCACCTACAAAATTGGGAGAAGGAAACTTCCCTTTATAATTTTCAGGAAGACCGAATGTGTAATTTAATAAAAATACCTGGTGTAATTCTTGGCACATATACAGTTTAATTAACAAAGCAAATCTTTACTGAAGGCCTGGAATAATTGCACATTTGAAAGAATCTCTCCGTAGCTTCTCTCCAAACTTGTCATTAATTTCATTCTTATGTAAGTTGAACCTCACAAAAGGATTTTGCTTAGGTAAGGTCAGTAATAAAGGGAATCATTGACTGGAAAGGAGAAGCCCCCTCTTCTTCTGAAGTGTTTTCTTGCTGTCAATAAAATCACTTGTCTTCACTGTTATCAGTGTTCTCAGTTTTAATCTTTAGCCATATATTTTTACTTCAAAGTTAGAAGTACCTCAGGCTCTCCCATCATGAAAAGTTTTTGGCCATGTGTTAAGTTTTGTGAAATATCACCATCTTGTGGACTTTTCAGATACTAGCGGTAAAGTTCTTCACACTAGTTGCATTTTCACAACCACAGTCTTTGTTTTTTCTGATTTTGTTTTGGCAGCAGCTGTTCAGAGCTATACTTTGTTTTTATTTTGTAGCTGTCCAAGCCTTGAGAAGATGAAGCAACTATTTCTTGCTATTTTGAGGAAGTACTGTTTTATAATATTAAACTTACTTTGTTACAAGATTCCTGTTTTACAAATTGTGCTCTGTTGACCCCTGGGTTTTCTTTTCTTTTCTTCTTCTTTTTTTTAAGATTTTATTTATTTATTCATGAAAGACACAGAGAGAGAGGCAGAGACACAGGCAGAGGGTGAAGCAGGCTCCCTGTGGGAAGACTGATGCAGGACTTGATCCCGGGACTCCAGGATCATGCCCTGGGCCAAAGGCGGCGCTAAACCGCTGAGCTACGACCTGAGCCAAAGGCGCACACTCCACCATTGAGCCACTCAGGCCCCTCATGCTTCTAGGTTTTCATTGTAGACATTGGAGGGGAAGGAATAGAATGAATGATTCCATTTTATTCCACTGGTATTTCATACAAGAAGTATTTGATCAAGGGATTCTGTTATATTTTAAAAAGTTGACCAAATGGACCATCAGATAAAATCATATGCTCATTCATTTTAGATTGATGTATACAGAGCCTTGCTAAAAGCAGTATGGAGTTATGATAGATTAAAAAAAAGTATTGAGGCTCAGTGGATTAAATGTCTGACTCTTGATTTCATCTCAGGTCATGACCTCAGGGTCATGAAATCCAGCTCCACATCGGACTCCCTCCATGCTGGGTGTGGAGTCTCCTTCTGCCCTCCCTCTGCCCACTAGCGTGCACACTCTCTTCCCCCTCTCCTAAATAAATAAATAAATAAATAAAATCTTTAGAGAAATTATTAAACAATTTCATAAGGAAAGGTGTCAAATGTTGCCTTTGATATTCTGACTTTGTTAATAGGCTCAAGTTCTTTCTGAATACATATTTTTGTAAGCCTTTTTGAAGGAGGGCTTGGCTGGCTTGACTGAGTGTTCTCAGGAGCTGGGGTTTGAACGCCATTTGTTTTAACCAATAATTCTCACCTATATAATTGTTCCTGCTAATTGTAGTGTCTGTACTGTATGTTACGAGGTTATTGGAGCTTTTCTTGAGGGAGCACATAGGCAGTCCGCTGACATTGCATCTAGTCCCAGAACACTCTTGTCTGTGGTACCATTGGGTCTGAAGCCATGTCTTGACTCTGTCTTTGATAACAGACTAGAGCTGCCCAAGGTCCTGATTTGGGCTTTGGCGACCTTAGCTCATATGGATAAGTGTAATGATACTGAACAGAAACTGCTCTCAAGAAGGCTTGAGATTTTTATGTTTATCAACCACTTCTTCAGTCTGTTAATAATACTGGCTCCAGAATTTCTTCCCAGTGTAAAGTGCTAGGTGCCGAAATTTGGGAAAATAGATACCATTATTCACATATTACAGATGAAGATACTGAGAAATTTGAATTGAAATCTAGTTTTAAAAGTCCATAGTTGTAACATATCAATTTCTTCTCTGCCGGTACCATATCTGACGTTTGGGTAAGGAATATGTTTTTATATTTAGGCCATCAAATTTTGAAAATAAAGGAAGGCTGCAGTTTTTAAAAATCTTTTTGAACTTTATTGCTGCTAAGTTGACAAAATCATATGCATTTGATTTTTTAAAATGAAATTGAATTTTTAAAGAGTCGAGTAATAAACATCTATTGCAATTGAAAACTTAACCTAAATTCTGTGAATTTTAAGAATGTTTATTTTTTTTTTAGATTTGCATTTTTCTTGTTACTCAGCATGGGGCCTTATATGCCACTATTTTTTTACTTTGGATTTTAAATCTGGTTAACCTCCCAGGCAGTTAGAGTATTTTGAGTAAATTTTACAGGAAGAGAATGTATTGGTAGATTTACCAAATCTTGTCTGAGAATCTCTTCTGTTGCCTTTGCACACTTTGACAATTTGAGGATAACAGAAACTGCACAAGCGGAACTCAGGGGAGATAATCTTTTTGTTTTGTTTTGTTTTTTAAAGATTTTATTTATTCATAAGAAACACAGAGAGAGAGAGAGACAGAGACACAGGCAGAAGGAGAAGCAGGCTCCATGCAGGGAGCCCAGTGTGGGACTCGATCCTGGAACTCCAGGACCACGCCCTGGGCCGAAGGCAGGTGCTAAACCACTGAGCCACTCAGGGATCCCCAGGGGAAGATAATCTTAAACAACTTTGAAAATTTTGTCATCAGTTGTCCCTTTTAATTTTCAATAGAGAAGGATCTTCCCTTTCCCCTGGAATAAATCTTAGACAAGTATCATGGCTTACAGTATTCTCAGAGAACAAAATGTCTAATGGCCAGTCACCAAACATGGTCCCAATTTTGTAATTGAAAATTTCTCACTCTAAGTAATAATTGAATTTCAAACTATACTCCTGGTGTAGTGGAAGCCAGCTCTGGCTTACATCGGGATAGAGAGTATATGATCCACTTTATCTTTATCTACCTTGCTATTCTTTTTCTCCTCACCTTCTTATGATAGTTTCTGGCCCTACCACTGTAAAGGTGAGAGAAGGAAGAGAAAGGAGGATGAGTAGACATTTTGTCCTTGACTGACTCTGCTGTAAGATAGTTTTGAGCCTGGCAGATGTTTAAATCTGTATCTTAAGGTTCCTTCTTGGATTCTTGGGATATCCTAGTTCAGATGTTTGTTTCAACTTCCCAGGACAGATGGTGGATTTTTCATCTGATTCTTCTTACCTTTGACCCCTGGGATCTAGGAGGTCTACTCTATAGATTCTTTTGGGGGTACCATTACTCCTTGGGGGTATCTTGGGTAGGTTTCAAAATGACTTGAACCTGACTTTCTCATGTTGTGTGACCCTCCTCAGGACTCTGCCCAAAGTTAGGCACTTCTCAATATAATAGCAATTTTCTCTTGCTCCATTGTCAGAGCAACTGAACAGCCTCTTCTTATCCTCTTTATGGAGTTAGACACAACCCACCACATCCTCTCTACTACAGGTCACAGAACTCTTATGACCTGAGGCCAAAGGTAAAACATTTAAGTGGGTGGCATGAGGACTTACAAGAGTCTTGTCTCTTTAAAGGAAAATAAGACAAACTCCTGTTAAATTTTTCCTAATCTTTGACAATCCAGTCCTTTTATACCCTAAATGTGTACAAATTTTCATTCCTTCCTACTTGGTTTAAATTTCTGCCTGGTGGGCTCTCATAGCTCACCGTGGTATAGGATATAAATTATCATAGCATCTCAACTATAATTTCCATTTTTACATGTATACTATTAAGTATAAAACTCTTGGTTCAGTTGGCCTGGATGGCTCAGTCAGTTAAGCATCCGACTCTTGACCTCAGCCCAGGTCTGGAGCTCAGGTTCATGAGTTCAAGCCCTACATTGGACTCTGTGCTGGGTCTAGAGCCTATTAAAAAACAAGAAACAAAAACTCTTCGTTCGTAGTTTCTTTACCACAAATTCTATGGATAATCTTCTCACTCTATTACCTAGATGCTGGTAGATTTCTTTCTTTCTTTTTTTTTTCTTTTGGTCTTTGAAATCCATGAATTTTACCAGGTTCTAAGTGTTAAGTGTTTTGTTTTTTAAATCTGTTTTCTGGTGTTTCATGTACTTCTTTGATTTGTAGACTAAGATGAATTTCCCTAAACTCCTAATCATGTCTTTGCTTATTTTTTTTCTCATTTGTTCGCTTTTCCTTACAATTCTTTTCTGTTAATTTCGTAGGGCAGCCTATATGCCTTTAGTCTTATTTCTCTTATCATCTGTTTATTCTTTTCCTCTGAAATATGGGAAAATTTTATATTCCTGCCTTCCATTTCCTGGCTTTGTTTTTGGAGTATTTAAAATCCTGTTGACTGCCCTCATTGTAACTATTTTCCTTTTCTTTTCTGGTAGATATTATTTTTTCTTTGCAACTATAATCCGTACTTCCATAAATGCAATGAAATACGAATCCTTTGAAGGAAAATTTCAAAAGATATCTTTCCTCCTGTTCACTGCTGCAACTATTTCGTTGGAAGATGTTTGTAATGATGCCTCAGTGCAAGCACTGTCTTTTGGACTGTGATATCTTATTTCATATCCTGTTATCCTTGGTCATTCATAGTAAGAATTATGCTTGTACAAATGGGATTTGAAATAAGATCTGCTGAAGATTAAGTTGGTTTTGTCCACATGATTTAGGAATTAACAAAGCAAGAAGGAAAAGGAACATTTAAATTTATTCAGGTTTTGCTTGTAGATTAATAAAGCAGAAACCAGTGCTGAAGCATCACAATGGGGGATTTTTTTTTTGCCTCTGTGTATTGAGAGATTGCTTTCTGTGTTTGGTGTGGAACAGGAGTTGGGGTTGTGCGTGCATGCATGTGTGCATAGTGTAATTTCATTGCATAATCCCATGCTGCTGCATGCTCCCAGCATGGTGTGGGCTTTAGCACTTGGTGTGATTTTTTGGAATCACTGGTTATCCACATGTACCATCTGACTGCCTCCTTTTTTTCTTTTTAAAAGATTTTATGTATTCATTCATGGGAAACACAGGGAGAGAGGCAGAGACACAGGCAGAGGGAGAAGCAGGCTCCTCGGGGGGAGCACAATGTGGGACTGGATCCCTGGACTCCAGAATCATGCCCTGAGCCAAAGGCAGATGCTCATCACTGAGCCACCCAGGAGTTCCCTGACTTTTAATAAAAGACTCGTTGAATTTTACTGGAATTTTTTCTTCTAGGCCAAACAAGCTATTATCTCACATAGAAAGATTCAGCTGGCCTGCCTTGGATCTGATCTTGTCCAGACCACTCCTAATAGAAATTTCCTCCAAGTTACTGGCAGAGGGACTTTTATTTTTCCATGGTTTCCAGTTTTGTTGGGAGTGTTTTCTCTTGTTACATTTTTATTAGTTATTCTGAAAGGGAATCAACAGGGTGAAGGTATGAGGAGTTACTTACTAAATACCTTATAAAATGTAAGATTATTATCTAGAGAAACCTAGAAAAATCTAAATCAGAGGTCTCTAGATTTTTGAATATCTCCATCAATAAAAAAATCAACCACTCCTTTCTCTCTCCTCTTTATATGTTTATATATGATATATATTTTATATATAGTTTATTTACATTTACTATATTTATATATAGTGTTATTTACATATATAGTGTTTTATATACATACTTCATTTATACATTATGTGTATCTGTATATAAAAATGGAATTTTAAAATATGTTTAATTAGAAGTTTTATTATATTCTTTCAGAAACCTCTGAAATAAGATACTTTATCTTAGAGACCTCTGACCTAGTAATTCCTATTTATTTATTTATTTGAGAGAAAGCATGAGCAGGGCAAGGGTCAGAGAGAGAAGCAGGCTCCCCACTGATCACAGGGCCCAACTCAGGGCTTGATCAGATCCCAAAATCCTGACCTGAGCTGAAGGCAGATGCTTAACTGGTTGAGCCACCCAGGCATCCCAATTCTCATTCATTTAGTAAATAATTCAGTGCCTAATATGGCCAGTGCTGTACTTAGAAAAGCATGCCTCTTACACAGCCATTTTATACCCATTTCACAATTCAAAAGAAATATCAATGACTTTGAATTTCAATGTTAAATTTATTGTTCCACTTTTCCAAACTGTTTTCAATGTAGTTTTGAAATTTTGTAATCTTCAATGAAATTTTTAAAAATAAGGTACTATAATCTGCATTTATCTATTCCAAAAGGTAATTTGCTTTACAAAGAAATCCTTACATATGGATCAATGGCTCTGTATTCCCATTTGGGGTGAATATCTACTGACCAGACAGGAGTACGTTTTAGTGACAGAAGAGCCTGTCTTCTTGGAGCATGCAGTCACAAACTAATAATGACAGAAAATGTAAAATGAAAATTCTGCTAAATGCTGGGAAGGAGAAATTGTAAAGGGACTTTGACTATAGTCAACCTTAGGATAGTTCACTTATGAAAGTAACTATTGCACTGAGATCTGAAGCAAGTACAGATATTTTCTGGGTGGACAGATGAGAAGAGCATGGGCTGGAGCGAGGCCAGAGGGTCTAGACTGGGGGAACAGAAGCTGCAGAGGCTTGGGGGCTCCTGGCTGGGGGGAACATTGCAGGACAGGAATGGAAATGAGCCCTCGGGGGCTGGAGGAGATAGTGATAGGCAGCACCATGCTGGATGATACTGCTGGTGGAATTGGGGACAGTTGACACAGTAATGTTCACAGTATGGAAAGGTGGCCTAAAGAGTGTTCTGTGGAAGGCAGGCTTAGGACAATATGATCCTATCTGTAGTTTGGAAAGATCACGGGGCATCTTTAAATGTTTTATCTTTTGTGAACTAGAAAGAGGGAAAATTATGTATTTTCTGAAGAGGCAAAGACATAAAAAGGAAGGTAGTTTTGTCAGTTTTCTTTTTTTAAAGCTGGGATAAGTATGATATGGAATACATCAGCACTCTCAGAGACCACTTTTGTCACTGTCTTATACACTTTTATATCCTGAATATTGCTGGTTTCCAAACTTGACTGTGTATCAGGCAGGATCACCTGAGGAATATAAAAGAGTATTCCCACCTTGGAACTGTTGGCTCATAATACCCAGAAGTGAGACAGCATGATCTGTAATAAATAAAACAAAACTTTCTGGGTAATTCTAGTGTGTCTAAGTTATTACTGGTCCTGAAACAGGTGTTAGTTCATTCTCCAATTAGGGGAGAACTCAGTCCTGTTCTTTTCCCACTAACAAGCAGTAAACATGCATTTGGTGAATTGATAATACAAATATTCATTCATTTTTTAATGTGTCTTGCTCTTATCACAGGTGGATGGCACAAACCTTCAGGGTTTTACCAATCAGCAAGCAGTAGAGGTGTTGCGACACACAGGACCAACTGTGCACCTGACACTAATGAGAAGAGGAGTGAAGCAGGAGGCTGAGCTCACGTCAAGGGAGGATGTCACAAAGGACATGGTTTTGTCTCCTTTGAATGCCAGTGGAAACAAAGGTAATGCCAGCCTAAACTGGTTTTCAGTTAGATGCTTATATCACTTAGCTATTTTTCTAATTCTAAAATTATTTAAAGAATAGCATTTAATCTTCACTATTCATTATGAACCAAATAAAAAGGAAATTTGATGACTAGTTCTGGACTAACCAGAACTAGTGCTGAGTCCATTCACTGTAGAATAGGCTTCGGAAGAGAGCAGGTATCTTTCTTTCCTGTTTATCCAGTTACCATTTCAGAGTTGGCAACGTGTGTTTACCTTTCCATCACTGCCTCACTTTTGGGTGTCATTCCATGTTTCCTCTTTAGGGGGAATCTGTTCTGCCTTTACTGTGTATGCAAGCCTCACATTTCTAAATGTCCAGCCTTTCCTTGCAGGTATCTACTTTTAATAACACGTTTTACAGTGTCATCCATAAGCTGTTAGCATGTGAATATCTCTGAAAATTAGTAGCTGACTGATGTAAGTGAAAAGTTTGTTGGTAGAAGTTAGGCTTTTGGTTTGAAAATGCTGTTTCATTTCCTAAACTAGTGACCATTCCGGTTATTTATGCCATATACTGTTTATTACAATACTAAGAGAAAGGGAGGCAAATCACATGAGAAATTTATTCTTTTCTTTAGAGAGAGAGTGAGAGACAGAATGAGTGGGGGAAAGGAGAGGGAGAGGGAGAATCTCAAGCAGACTCCCTGCTGGTGCAGAGCCTCATGTGGGGCTCAGTCTCAGGACCCCTGAGATCATGACCTAAGTGGAAATCAAGAGTCAGACACTTAACTGACTGAGCTACCCAGGCGCCCCGACAAATATATTCTTTGTCATGTTAATAGGAGAACTTCCCTTTAAGTACAAGTGGTTATTGAAAAGTTTAACTAACAAAAACACTCATCTTGGGGGGTCAGATAAATACAGTGGGATTTGAAAAACTTCATGTGCTTCATTATACTATAGATGTAACTACTAAAATATTCTTATCTTTAAGAAAATTATGAAAAAGATGAGGATTCTTCATCTTTGAGTAGAAACACCAGCATATTACCAATTGAAGAAGAAGGTAAACACCTGGAGCCAGGTTATTATGTTCTTTATTGTTTGTTCGTTTTTTAGAGGAATGTCTTTTGTAAAAGTGATTAAGCCTCTATGGATAGTATATTATTTAAAAGAAATCTATCAAAAAGGAAAGAGAGATACTTTTCAGTCTTTATTTATAGATGAAATTAATTTTTCTGGTAAGTTAAATAGTTCATTTATACTTGGCATATTTTCTGGCTGTACGTTTTTCTATCTTACATATTTTTAAAACCAGAACCTTTTAGGAATCACTTAGGTACAAGGTTTTATGTCAGTCCGCTTACTTCAGTACAGTCAATATGTCCATATCTTATTGAGCAAGTAATAATAAGATTATAAAGTATTTTTAAAATAAACATGAGAATCTTTTTTAAATTGTAAGCTCTTGGGAATGAAACTGGCCAGTTTTGGGAGGCTTTTTCTTGTCCATTTCTCAAAAATTCTAAATCTTAGATGGGAAGTTATTTAGAAAGGAATTGTATAGAGAAATTATTAAACCTTTCTGAGATTTCCTTAACTATGAACCTAGGCTCTATCAAGCCATTTAAACATTTTTTAGAGCAGTATTGCTTTAACATGTAATTATGTCAGAATATACTGCCATGTTTAGGCTGGGAGCTATGTGCTTTCCTTACCTGTCACATTGATTTATGTGCTTTGGTAACTTAAATTCATTGAGCAGAGTCCAAGACTGATCTCCCTTCATGCATATACTGCCCTTCACTAGATAGTTACATTGAAGCTCTGTGGTTCTTTAAAATATCTACTTCATTATTAATGTTTTTTTCCCTGCTGAAAACCTTTATTTTATTATTTTAAAGGAATATTTGTGTTTGCAGTAATATCCTAGGAGTGATCTGTAGGATTCATATGTGTTAATTCCATTGCATTGCTAATTATTTAAACTAAGAGTAGTGGGAAAGAATAAAAAGGTTTTAGAGCTTGAAACTTGAGGTAGTAAGTAGAGATGGGTGTGGAGGATCACTTCAAAAACCCAGATCATGTCTTTGCTTTGGTGAATATGCATTTGGGAGGAGGAGGGGAAGAAGCTCTAGACTTAGAATCAGAAGTCCCCGATTCTTTCTTAAACTAAGGAAAAACTTGTAAATGATTGTAATGCATCTACCCTAGTGCTGGTCCTCAGACAACATACAAAAGAAATTAAACAGACTCATAGATACAGGAAACAACTGTTGGATACCAGAGTAGGGAGGTGTTTGGAAACAGGCAAAATAGGTGATGGGGATTAAGAGGTACAAACTTTGGTTGTTAAAACTATTGTCATGGGTATGCATTGTATAGCTTGGGGACTATAGTCAGTAATAATCTAATAACCTGATGTGACAAATGGTAGGTAGGGTTATTGTGGGGATCATAATGTATGAAAATATTGAACTACTATGATACATACCTGAAATCAGCAGGATATTGTTTGTCTGTTACACTTCAATAAAAAATGTGTAGAGAAATAAGAGTAACTTATAAACTAGGTAAAGAGTCAGACTTGCCACAACAGACAGGTTCTGATCAATGTCTTTGAAATAGAATGTAAAATTATGGAAATTTTTGTAGTTTGTCACTAACTTAATTGTGTTGACTATTTCAGGGTATCCATTATTGTCAGCAGAGATAGAAGACATAGAAGATGCACAACAACAGGAAACTGCCCTACTGACAAAGTGGCAAAGGATTATGGGGATTAATTATGAAATAGTGGTAGGTTGGCTTAGCTTCCCTAACTTCCTAGCTTGTAGCTCTATTTGAACAAGAAGTTTATGACAAAAATGAAGATGATCTTCCTAAAGAGTACTAGAGAAGTGGCAAATGCCCAGGACTATTTTGAAGACCTAAATGCATTGATTCAGGTTGATTCAATGCATTGATTAAAAAATTCAGGTTGGAGAAAGTTGAGTGGTAACAAAGCAGCTGAAATAAATGAGATGAAAATTTTAGAACTTGCAATTCATCAATATTTTAATATTTTGAGCAGTAGTGTGTATTATATAGACAAAAGAAAGGAGTGTTGTTCTTTTTATTCTTGAATCGGAAATTTATAGAAAGAACCAGAATAGAGTAACATAATTTACTTAAAGATAAAATAAAAATCATTATGATCTATATAAAATTCTTTTAAAAAAATTTTTAAAAAAATATTTTATGTATTTATTCATGAGAGACACAGAGAGAGGCAGAGGCACAGGCAGAGGGAAGAGAAGCAGGCTCTATGCAGGCAGCCCAGTGCGAGACTCAATCCCAGGACCCCGGGATCACGATCTGAGTCAAAGGCAGATGCTCAACCCCTGATTCACCCCCGCGTCCCTATATAAAATTCTAAGAAGATTTTTCCCACTCTGTCCTTATATATTTATTTTCCTTAAGTGGTTTAATTCTATATCCTCTATTCATTCCATTTATGCCATAGTGAATATTTTATGTTTATTAACAGTTTGCATATCTCATATAGTAATTATGACCTGCTCTCCTAAAAACAGAGTTAATGAAGGTGACACAAATGATCAATCTAGATGTATACCAGCAAATTTCAGGGATTTCAAAAGGAAAAATACTATGTTAACTAGAGTTTTTCATATTGCTTAGAATATTCAAACAACTCTAGGAGAGATCAAAGAATAAATGTCATATAATGAAAACTAGCATTTATTGAGCACTTTGTGCAAAGCAGTATTCTTAGTGTTGCATTTAATCTTCCTGTGACAATGATCTTTTTTAAATACTCGGATAGTATAGCTGTTGTTTCCATTTTATTCAAGGTGAGGAAGAATACAATAAGGTCCAGCTTCACAATGGTTAATTTAGCATGAAAAGAAAGTTGAGAGATTCCTTCTAAGGGGGGAAGGTTAACATGGCTGGGATGTATACCTGAGACTGTACTACTTTGATGATAATTGAATAGTGAAGGGAACTTTTTAATGAATCCCTTTGTCATAGAGGTAAGACCCAGGACCATGAACTTTTGACTGTCTTTTGGTGCACATTGTTTCTTGGTGGTACTCCCAGTAATCTGTCAAGGGCAAAGTGTGCTCTGGTAAGAACTAAGTTGTTTATTGGCCGTCATCAAACAAAAGTAAGATAGATCTGACTTTAAATTGTTTGATATGTAGTTATACAGCATAAATGTGGTCCTAAGAGTAGTGGTATAGTAGAAGAAGGATTGATGGACATTACTGGGAAAGGATTTGGAGGGCTGCTCAGGTGAAGTGATATTTAAATTGGGTTTTAAGGAATGAGAGGATTTCATCCACAGTAGATTTCAAAATGGAATGATGTAGCTTCTGATAATAACTACACATATTAGCAAGATTTTAAAGAGATCTTTTTTAATTAAACACTGTTTTTCTTAGTCACACTATCCCTCAGATTCCTGAACTATAAAATACAGGGGATGAAGTAGATCGATCATCTTTAGTATACCTTCTTATTTTAATATTATAATCTTTGGATAATTTGTGAAAATGGGATATTTCGTAACATCCTTCATTATTTAATGCAGCAGTAGAAAATGGAAATTCGTTCTCCTGTTTTAAGCTTTGGCTGAAGACCAGTGTTGTCCATTGATACCAGCATAAGGTTAGGAATGTGAGCCCTCGGCTCAGACATTCCAAATGTCAAAGTTGTTTTATAGCTGTGTGACCCTGGGTAAGATACCCTCTTTAAATTTCATTTTCCTAATTTGGGAAACAGGGAGACATTGGGGTTCTTTATGAGAAGCACAAGATAATCTATGTAATGAAGTTTTGGCACATAAGTTAGGAGCTAAGTATGTATCTTTTCTATACTGTTGTTCAAGCTCAGGCATTTGATTTCTTCTGTGGTAGTTTAGATTACCCTCCATTTGTTATTAACATCTATTGGCACTGCATGGTATCTGGGGTGCTGGCACCTGGCTCCTTCCTCTGGATTTGTGTTGGTTAATGAAACTGATAGAACATCAGTCTTTTTTTCAGAGGCAAAGCTCCAGAGCTTTGCAGCTCTATCATAAAAGGTTTTTGAAGCTTTTTTGAGAAAGTTGACTTTTTGGAGAGTGAACATAAAATATACACATGAGAAAAAAAATGAGAAAAATCCTAGATTCATGATGATTTTTTCCTTTCAGGTTGCCCATGTGAGCAAGTTCAGTGAGAACAGCGGGTTGGGGATAAGTCTGGAAGCAACAGTGGGACATCATTTTATCCGATCTGTTCTACCAGAAGGTCCTGTTGGACACAGTGGGAAGCTTTTTAGTGGAGATGAACTGTTGGAAGTAAGGAGCTATGCCATTCTTCCATACCCTTAAATAAAATTCTGAAAAGGCTGCAGGAGGCTTAATGTGTAATAATAATATGCATAATAAGTAAGTTCTTATTTTAAATTTCCCCTCCAAAGGGTACTTGAGAGAAATATGCAAGTAAAAATCTACCTAAAGTAGAAATTTCATAACTGTGTGTAGATTGATTCTTCAGACCTAATTCCATGATGGGTGTTTTGTTTGTTTGTTTGTTTTAGTCCAGAAAGCTGTAATAACTTTCTTTTAAACAATTTAAAACACTTTTAAAATTTTTAGAGCAGGTAATACTTTCACATGTTTTAGAATCACAGAGAAAGTAAAGAGAGACTGTGAACAATCTCTTACTTGTGCTAATCCAGCCAGTTCTCATCACCCTTCATTAGGTAACTACTGTTTTATTTGGTACAGTGTAGTTTTCCAGATATGTTTAATGAAGAACTAAGAAAATTTGGATACATTGTTTCCTCCCACTTTTAAAAGTATACTGGCTTATAATATGTACCATTTTCCATTTTGATTTTTCTTTACTTAATGATATAAAATGTCAATTTGTAAAATACTCTGTTCCTTTTCCTTTCATCCCTGGGTACTTTTTTTATTACTTCTCCCTTTCCAAACTATTACGCTGGCACTTGAAACAGGGGTGAAAGATAGTGATTTTTCTGTGGGCCCTTAGAAGGTGCATTTCCAACACAAATCTGAAGTTGTTTTAGATCATACGACTGTAAGTAACTAGTTCTGAGCACAACAGAACTATGGTAATCACCACAGTAAAATTCATATTTATTTAATCAAATATTGGTTTCAGAAGAGTACTCATGTTATGAAATGTTCTCTCTTGGGCAACTTATCTTTTCGCACAGGTGAATGGCATAACTTTGCTTGGGGAAAATCATCAAGATGTGGTGAATATTTTAAAAGAACTGCCAATAGAAGTGACAATGGTGTGCTGTCGACGAACTGTGCCACCCACCAGCCAGTCAGGATTGGATAGTCTGGACTTATGTGATATTGAACTGACAGAAAAGGTATCAGATTTGAGAATAGTCAGAATAAATAATGGAAAGTCTAAATGGCATCTAAAATTTCTAACCTTTTTTTCTTTGATTTGGCATTCGATTTCCTCAAAATCAGTGGCTTGTAGGAAAGACCTTGGTATCAGACAAACATGCGTTTGAATCAGACTTAACACTAGTTCTGTGACCTTGGGCAAGTCATTTCATCTTTCTGAATCACACTTTCTTCACTGTAAAATCTGCATCACAGTGCCTGTCTTCAGAAGATTGTTCTGTTCTTTAAAGAAGAACATAATATAATATATGCATATATCCTTTCTGTGACTTTAGGTCTTATTTGAATATTTTTATACTTTTTAAATATGAGAAATTTGAGCTCATTATACTGCATGTCAGATAATATTCTGTGACATCCAGGCCTCTCATTTTCAAGGCAACACAGGTAAGAAATCACACAGTCTTTAAGCCCAGACCAATCTGACTTCAAATCTTATCTTGCTACTGTGCATGCTAATTTATTAATGAAATAATCATGTGCATGGGTTACAACATTTTAGAACGTTTGTTTGCAGAGAGTACAAACTTTTACAGATAGCCATTTCCTCTTGAATTATTATGTATAAGAATTTTTTCTTTAATATTAAAGTAGGTTTACATTTTTTTTTTCTCACTACAGAGGTGATTCAGATACCGTCAAAACTACCCAGAGTCATGCTGCTGAGATGTAACCATTGTGTGTTTTTATAGATCTTTGAACCATACATTTTTAATGTCTGTTCCATGTTAGGTATTTCTGTCTCTTTAACAACCTTCAGTAATTACTACCTTAATTTGTAAAAGTTTCATGGTAAGCTGTTGCTATTCTTATTTGTGAGTGGCTTGTTCTGGACAGATGCTGGGACTCTCCCTTTTTCTTGTAGTGTTGGCATATGTCTGCTAATCTAGTGCCTCTGAAATAAGAGCTGTCTGGTCTGTTCCTCAGCCTCATGTAGATCTAGGCGAGTTCATTGGGTCCTCAGAGACTGAGGATCCTGTGCTGGCGATGACTGATGTGAGTCAGAATGCGGAGGAGGTTCAAGGACCTTTGGCCATGTGGGAGGTTGATGTTCAACACATCGAGTTGGAGAAAGGGAACAAAGGACTTGGTTTTAGCATTTTAGATTACCAGGTAAATATATCTTATTTTTAACAATTTTTTTTAAAAAGATAATGTATACTCAAGGTATATTGTAGATAAGAGAAAAAGCAGTTAATATTTTAGAGTTATCAAAGACATTTCCTTGTTTCTAGCGAATCTTCTCAAATAATAATTTATATGATTCATTTATCATGAAGGGTTTCTTTTAACACTGAATTCATAGAGCTCTTCTAGATTTCAGCTCTTGAAAATTTGAAGAACATACAAAATACATGTAGGAATATCATAGAAATACAGTTTTTTGGGGGGGAGTATGTGACATTTTTGGGGGGTAGTATGTCTACATTATTTGTATTTCCATGCTCATAATTGATAGTTCATATTTCAGTGGTAAGACTAAAGTATCAAATACTTATTTCTTTTGCCTGTAGTGAATGAGAGTTCTAATTGAATATGGATTCTTGTCATTTGACTAAATGACTAAATTTATGAAGAAGCTTAAAGTGGTCAAGTGTGGCATCCTTACCCTGCATTGTGTTCTATGCTGAGTAACGGAGGAAATGCTTATGCTTCTGTAAAAGAGCCCAGCTGTTGCTCCTCATTAATTAATACTGAACCAGAGAGCCATCTCCAATGACTCCCGGGAGTTGTATTCTTTGTAGGGCTTGATTGTGGAGCCCCTGTTCTAATATTAAGGTTTCTGTGTATCTGAAAACACTGCATCATCGCATGCTGTATGGACTCTTTCTGTATCTTTTCATTTCAAAAAAAATAGGGCTGGCCTGTAGTACTCTCACATCTACTGATGTTCCACAACGGTAGCATCCTATTTAACAAACACTGTTAATAATTCCTGTATCTGATGTCTAGCCTCAGAAAACAGAAGATTGGACAATTTAAAATTATAATTTTATAGTGATCTGTACAGTTGAAGTGGTCTTCTCAGAAACAACTTGGTACTTTAGGATACCATCCTTTAGGGAAACTCTCCCAAAACTCGTCAAAATGGAAACAGCCTTTATCTAGGTAATTCGTTAGAAGTGTCGCATGAAAATTCTTTTTTCAGGCCTTAGAAACAGTTACACATCCATTATAATTCAGTGGCAATCTATAAAAACATATTTTCAATAAAAAGGAGCTAGCTTCTTTTTTTTTTTTTTTTTCTTTCCCTTTCTCATTCTGTCAGGATCCTATTGATCCAGCAAGCACTGTGATTGTAATTCGTTCTTTGGTGCCTGGTGGCATTGCCGAAAAGGACGGTCGGCTTCTTCCTGGAGACAGACTGATGTTTGTCAATGATGTTAACCTGGAGAATAGCAGTCTCGAAGAAGCTGTGCAGGCACTGAAGGGTGCGCCATCGGGAACTGTGAGAATTGGAGTTGCTAAACCTTTACCTGTAAGAATTCCGATCTTATCGATCTTAAATTTGTAAAAAAAAAATGGCTTTTAGGCTGACTTTTAGTTTCAGAAGTGGTTTTCACGAGTGAACCATGACTTCAGTTTTCAGCAATATGGTTGTTGACTGTATGTGGGTAAAGATGTAATTTTGAGTAATATTTTTTAAAAGAATAAAGGAGAGAAAACAAAATTCAGAAATAAATATTTAACTTTATGTTATGGATTTGTAGTACACTTTTGATCTTTTTTATTGGATGATAAAATCATGATGAGTATTGAATCGAATATTTTGAAGGAAATATGCCTTACTATACCAAATGTAGTGGGGTATTAGAGAAATTAATAGCATTAACAGCTAACGGTAGAATCTTCAAATAGAGTAAAATAAAGTAGAATCTCTGTCAGTGTGGTGTAAGATCCTGCATTCTATTGATTTCAACATGTTTCTTGTCTAATGACTGCAGAGCAAGAAATTAAACCTTTTGCAGTGGGTTCATCAGCTTGTGGCTCTTCTCCTGGGAGAGAATAGCCTTCCTGTCATTGACTAGTATAGTATTAAAAACAATCAGTTCATGCTACATAATGTCAGTTTGTTTCTTAGGTATATTGATTACAACATAGCACTGAATTGCAAGTAAATATTAGGGGCATTCTCAATGTTTGTGGGATTTTTTCAAGGTATAAATATATTTTTAAGTTGAAGGGCAAATACACCTTTTTTTAAGAAATCACAGACACATCGGTACATTTGCATAAACATCCAATAACAATTTGTTGACTTTATGAAAGAATTTGTTCAAATAGTAAGCTTTGTTAATATATTTGCAATGTTAATTAAATTTTTCATCCCTTACTTTCTATTCCACAAAGATCTTTGGGAACCTATGAAAATATATTTATGAAAACAGGAAAGGAGGGAACTTTTACATGTGTTGCTAATACAGGGTGATGTAGGGAACACAATCTATTTTAGGCGATTTTATTTGAAATTGGAATAAATATGTTAGGTTTTCTGTCAGTGCGATCAAGGTTGCAATATAATAGATTAGGACTGTAATTTAGATTCTGTACATATAGAGGGTCTTTATTTTTTTCTTGATGTTTTTTAAGCTATGCTCTATTGAGAGACTTCACTGTTGGGTTCTCTGACATTCCTTGTTAAGTAAATCACATTCTTTAAAATAATATTCTAGTAAGGGATGACAGAAATTGATCCTTCCTTTTTAATATTTTTTTCCTGCAACTTCTTTTATATCTTAACACCTAAAAGGCACCTTACTAGTTTTTATATTAAGAAGTCATTGTTTAGCCAGAATATTTGGCAGATAAAACTGACCAGAAAATTATAATAACATAAAAAATTATCGATTTTGATGATATTCTATAAGAAGAATGAAAAAATAGAAGGGGCTCTCATCTAACAGATAATGTATTGGTATTAGAAGAATGTCCTTGTTATATCTTAAATAAAAACATTAAATATTAATATTTATCAAATTTCATGTTCATCATTCTAAGTCACAGGTTGTCATTTGAAAACTTTCTCATTTCTTCCCTCTCCTCTTCTTCCCTGTCCTCTTCCATCCTCCCCCCGCTCCCCCCCCCACCTTTCCTTCCTTCCCTTTTTGCTGTTCTCTCTCATCCTCATCCTCAAACACTGAGCCTCCTTCTCCCTGCAGCTGTCACCAGAAGAAGGGTATGTTTCTGCTAAGGAGGATTCCTTTCTCCACCCACGACACTCTGAGGAGGAAGGGCCGGCTGACAGAGCCCTCTTCAGGGCTGACTTGGCTCTGGTTAGTGGCCTCAGTGTATCAGGTCTTCATTCAGAAATCTTACGTGTTTACGTGTCTTTTTTTTTTTTTTTTTTTTGCCTTTCAAAGTACTCTACAATCTTACTATGTACTCTTTGCTTATTCTGTTTTGGGAAACCAAACATTTTCATTTCAACTCTAGTGGTTCTCATATTTCAAAATAGGAAGAAAAACAACATATGTGAAAACTATTTGTTGGATTAAGGGAAGAAAGTCAGTTAGCAATGCATTCTGCCCACTAGTAGAATTAATCTTTACATTATACCAAAAGTTATTAAAGCACTTGTTTGCTCTCATTTCATACTTGGGCCATTTCTAGTCATTATTTAACTTCTTACAGTTAATTGGTAATTTTGGCTACCTTTGAATGAGGTAAAAAGTATATTTTTTCCATTTGATATAAATAAAGTGAAAATCACATACATTGATTTAGTTATTAAGAACACAAAATCCTCCAAAGTAGTCAAAACCCATGTTTTCTATAATTACAAAATGTAATAAACATCGCTGATTTACTACAAAATTTTAAATTAAACTTTTATTTTTACTTGACCTATATGAAATCATTTGTTGGAATAAATATATTCATGGACCACTGGAGGCCACTGATGAATAATTGTGTGAAACTTATTTCTAAGAACCTGTCTGGGAGAGGAGACAATACTGTAGCAATAATTAAGATATAAAGCTAAACACCAGATAGGAATAAACATGTGGCATTTATACACCATAAATATAACAAATTGTACATCCTATTCCATTACTCCTATTAAAGCCAGGTTCCTGACCTAATTTCCCTTTTGGACAAATGTTGCCCAGTTTAAGAAATATGCTCTGCTTTTTAAGTATTTGTTTCAGTGTATCAGAATAGAATGTGGTTTAAAACCCATGGCATTCTCCATTACATATTTATAACCAGCTGTGTACATTTTGCTTTAGAACAGAGTATGAATTATTTTTTGATTTTGATAATGCTTATTTTTGGGAGACAGTTCTTGTTACTATTTTTCAGTTAACCAGCTCTTGAAATTGCCTTTTAGAAAGTTTTGGTGTATGTTATAATAAATACAGTAATATCACATTACAATCTAATCAATAATCTACAATGGCTTAGTTAATGCCATCTATCTGGATAGTGATGTGAAATATTTACTATCTCGATTGTTGTACATGATGAACATTTGCGAAGGGTAAACCTCTACAAAGTAGTTCACTAGTAAATTTGAACACAAATTTAACATATATTATCAGAGAAAGAGAGTCACTTGAAAGTGGCATACCTGTATTCTTACCATGTTTTTATAAGAATATGAGCTGGTATAAGGTCATAATTCTTCTCCTGGCAAAACATGTTAGTTGAAACCACAAAAAAGAAAAACACATGGGATTCTGCCATCAAGACAGAAAATGCTGATAATAGCAGAGAAGGGTAGTATTAATGTTCTATCTATTCTGGGGCATAACTGTGAGTGAATTGTAAATAGAACTTTAAGCTGATCATGAGTTGATTCTTTCACTTGGTTCTGCCACAGAAGATAGAGATAGGAGTTTTAGATAATATATAGTGAGATTTCCTACTTTATATGAGTTTTCCAACAATAGAAGTTTACAACTTTATAGCTTCCCCATAACCAGAACTAGGGCTTTTATTTCAATATGAAATCACAGATAATCTTTTTGGTTTCTGAAGATCACCAACAAGTTCAGAATCTGCACCTTGAATGGTTTTAAAATCTAGTTGAAAATAACTTAAAATAAGGGTGCCTGTTTGGCTCAATCATTAAGTGTCTGACTCTTGATCTTAGCTCACGTCTTGATCTCAGGGTCATGAGTCAAGTCCCACATTGGGCTCCATGCAGGTGTGGAGCCTACTTAAAAAAAATAAAAATAGAAAAAAAAAATAACAGCCTTGTTGAATGATAGTTTTAGTTGAATAGGAGAAGTGTTGACCTCATCCATTTTATTATAAAATTCTAGGAGTTGGGCAAGTGATATTAAAAAACACTGTGAACTGGGAAAAGGAAATATTTTCCTTAATTTATAATCCACTTAAACTTAGAACCAATCCAGGCCCTTTGTTAATTGTAACCTTAGTCCATTTATTGATAGAATAAATAACTATGTGGGCACCAGTTTGCCCTCATTCTGTTGCCTTAGTCAATCTCTGATGTCTATAAGAAATAGGATGCTTTATAGTCTCAAGTGGAGACTTGTCATGTATGTAACCAGAATTTCCAACTGATATTGTTGTTTTTATTCCTAGGTGGACACAAATGAGGCTGACTTAGCAGATGAATCTACATTTGAGTCTCAGTATTCTCCTGATAATGACAGTATCTACTCCACTCAAGCATCTATTTTATCTCTTCACGGCAGTGCTTGTAGCGATGGCCTGAACTATGGTCCCTCCCTTCCATCTTCTCCTCCCAAGGTACAAAGGAATTGCAATTTTATTTATGGGAAAGCCTTGTGTTTGATTTTTCTAGAGGTCATTGTTTATGGGGAATGGTGGGAGTAGCATGGTAAAGGCATTATGTTTTTCCAGTTACGGATTCATTATCAGATCAAAGTGCAATTTCATTTAGGTAGTGTTGATTGAGCATCTTTTAGACTGGTAGGTGATATTTAAATCTAGGTTCTCTTGTACAGAATGATAGACAAAAGAGTTCAAAGCTTTGAGTAAGATTTACAAAATAGAAAAATTTTGATGAAATGTTTTTCTCAAATTGTGTTTTTAGCTGTGTCTACTTTAGAAAAATCATAAGAACTTTATTTTCTTAATGGTTTTAAAATTGATTTTCATGCAGTTGGATAGTAAAATATTTCTTGCATTAATTTAATATTTACTAGAAAGTTAAATTTAATACTGTCATATGTTTTTATATAAAATGATGCCAAAAATACATAGAAATCAGAGTGAATGGCAAAGTATGGTTAAGTCACTGGATATGAATGAAGAGTTTAGTTATTATTTGACATATCTGTGCCATGTATACTTTTGAAATACGTTATTGGCATAAATGCCCCAACTTTCTTCATTTTCTTGGTGATGTACTTTATAATGTTTAATAAGTAATATTTTAAAGCCTATCCAATCTTTTGTGCGTGAAATGGTATCTTACTAATGCATTTGGAGTTCTGCTTTTTAGTGGGGTTGGACACTGTTTCACATACCAGTCCTTTGGTTTTCATTTGTGTCAATGGCCTCTTCATATCTTTTGACAATTTTTATATTGTGTTGTCTTCCTATTTATTTGTTGGAGTTTTTATGTTTTCTAGAAATGTAAGTACAAATGCACAAAACAGTTCAGTGTATTTTATGAGTATGTGTGTATGTGTATTAAAAAAACTAAAGATATGTAGGAATGACATTTTTCAACTTTAGGAAAGAAGGTATTCTTTGTGAAAGAAGGAAGTGTAGGAATTCAGTTGTATGTGTAATACATTTGTGCCCTCTTCAGAGGAAAAAGGGATTGAAGAAAATGTGGTGAAATGTTAATATCTATTATACTTGGGCAAAGTGTTCATGTATGAATATAATTTCCTTATTCTTCCATGTTGGAAACATACCATAAATGAACATTAAAAATCAAGATAAAAAGATTGTACAGTAGCTTTCTTAAATATATGAAATACATATTTTCCATATAAATTAAATTCAGTGGGAGGTATATTTGTATCTCTAATAAGATGGAAAATAGAATTTTTACAGGTCTAGCACAGTTTTCCTTCTTTCCTGATTAACAAGTGATTTTTCGGTCAGAACATTTTCAAAGCATTTTCTTTTATGTTCAAGGTGCACCTGTTATCCTTGCAAATGATTTTGGGAAATCTCCTTGAATTGGTTTGCAAGGTATAATCTTGAATGGAGCAGCTGCTCCTCTCTCACCACACCTGAGACTGTCTGTGTGCCTGCATCCTATCTGGAATGTGTTCAGTCTTTACTGGCCTCAGGGCTGGAAGCTGAGTTCATCTCCTAATGGACTCTCCTAATCCATAGCATAGCACACTTCTTCTTGCCAGTGGGACAGATTGCATTGTTTAACTTAGTAATTGTTACTTAAAGGGATTACACAATCTGCATACTGAGAAGCATATATTTTACAGGGCAAATGCTGGCTGTATGTAGCACAGCATATTGGCTTACTGAAGTCTATTTGCCTCCTTTTTTTTTTTTTTTCCGTAAGCAGTTTACTCTTTTGTTGGAGCAGATTTTGGCAAGCTGGCCTATCAACTGAAATATTTAAACTACAAAACAACAAAGAAGACATTAATGAGGATGTTTTAAAACACATTGTGAAACTCCTGTGTGCTTTCAGTTTTCTTAGAAAGTAGGACTGTACCTGCATCGTGGTAAATCTCTGCAACACTGTTTTTTATTTTTGTTTTCATTTTGTGGCCTCTAAATAGTATCAAGATATTTACTAGAAAATTGTATGTAAGTAAATTAGATGATGTATTCATCTTCCTGTTTCTTTGCACTAAGTTTATTTTAAAAAGACAGAATGGCAATTTGCTATGGAATTCAGAACTGGCCATTTTTCTGTTCTTTTTTTCTGACCATTTTTTCTTAAGATGAGCTCACTTTAGAACCCTTTAATAGGTATCATAAAATCTTATAGTGAATGATATTTAAGACAGAGAAGGCTCTGTACTGATTTGAAAGAAGTGTAAAATAGAGCGTGGAGATTCCAGTGATTTCTCAGGCTTATGACTTTGCTAGATATGTAAATCTTGGTGGCTAAAAATGCACAAATAATTTTACCTTTCTTCTTACCGTGACAAGAAGTCTTTGACCTTGGTCAGGTATGCTACTAGAAGTTGTGAGAACTGATCACTCAGAGTAGGGACTCATCATAGGAGGGAGGCCTGACTCCTAAAAGCAGAGCGTGGGCCTGATAGCAGCTGAGATACCAAAGGTTCATAGGCATATGTTGGAACTCCTTTGTCCAAAATTCTCCTGTCTTGGAGCCTATTCTGATTTTTTAAAGGAGTAGTGTTCACTTAATTTGATTAATCATCATTTATGGGAAATAACTATTACTCAAGAATCTGAAAAATACTGTAGAGCTACTTCTATGGCATTTGAACTAATAGAGGCAAGCCCTTAAGGTGTGAATTTTAAAGACAAAAACCCAATGGGTTTTCCCATTGATAGAGGTTTAAATTTTCTTCTTTTTATTCCCTTTTCTGCATCATCTTTAAGGACAGAACAAAATGCAGAAATAATTGTTTTCTAAACTTAAATGCTTCTAGACTTTCGTTTAGAAGCTCACTATGGTTTTGGGGAGAAAGATGCTTTCACTAATTTTTTCCTGTTTTGGATTTTCAAATATACCTAGTAAAGATTAAATAATTATGTATGCATCTCCCCTTCTTTTCCTTATCCACACTCCCGTGCCCCACCCTCCACTGTACATGCACACTTATTCTTGCTCTAGGAATGAAATGATACAATTTGATTCATATCCTTTATTCCTCATATTGGTCCCACTAGGAAATGGTATTGATTCCAGTGCAGGTTGAATTTGGTGTTGGTTAAATTAGAAGCCCCTCCTTGCACCCTGCACACAAAACACAGCTAATGGATTCCATGATTTTAAAAAAAAAAGGATGCCTCTGTGGCTCCGTGGTTGAGTGTCTGCCTTTGGCTCAGGGTGTGATCCTGGGGTCCTTGGATCAAGTCCCATGTCGGGCTCCCTGCATGGAGCCTGCTTCTCCCTCTGCCTGTGTCTCTGCCTCTCTCTATGTGTCTCTCATGAATAAATAAATAAAATCTTAAAAAAAATTCTACCTATTCCTGTAAATCACCACATAGTGTCATTTTATAGCATCAGTATTGCTGTCTTCACACCCATGCTTAAAGTTTTGTTTTCCCGTCTTTCTTTCTTTGGAGAAGGAGTTACATCAAAAGCTAATTAAATCACTCTAGTCAAGATGATGAGAGTGATTGTGAAAGTCTTAGTGACAACACTGCAAGCTCTCAAAGTATTTAAAAGAAGTCGCTTTTTTGCTCAGTAGTGTCAGTGTACAAAAAATAAAGGAAGCACCATACCTTTTCTCAAAGTGAGAGAATGATGGTAAGTTGAGTGGCTGTGCTTTTGGTATATTTTCCCACAGTACAGAAGGATTTCTGTGGTAGACTGCTAATTGAGGAAAATCAGGTTGTGTCCAGTGAATGTTTCAGTACTTAGCTAGTCTATATAAATTAATTATCTGAGTAAATAGTGTGCCCAGGTATGACTGTAACTTATTCATCACCCTTAAACAGCTCTTTTCTAGTGTATTTGACATTTTTATTTAACCTGTCTCTCATTTTGTTCCTGAGAACAAAAATATATCAAGTAGAGGCACATATTAATGTGGATTTTTACAGGACTTCAGTTTAGGTACCAAGTTGCACTGGAAAATTATGGAGTTATTTTCGAATATCTTACAGGGGAAGAACTGATTTTCTTTTAGATCCATAAGACTTTTAAAAATAAAACTCAGTTGGTTGTTCAGCAACCAGAAATGTTTCTGAAGTAGGCGTCTGTTGTCTGCTGTGTTGATTAGCTCTTTCTTTTCTATGTGTCTGTGTTAACTCCTTTATGAATAATGCATGGAAATTTCTGTCACACGGTTTATAGTAAACCTTAGCTAACAAGGGCAACTTGACCTCTTTTTGTGATGAAAAGCAGTTTTAATTGTTATCTTTATTTGAGGCCTGGGGAAGATGATACCCTGCTAAATATTATAATTAATTTAGTAATACAGAAGCTAATTCTGTAGTAAGTACATTATTATTTTTCATTATAACAAAATCATCAAAGTTGGGTGAATGGGCCAATAGGTTATTGTTTAGGTTCCAGCAATGAGGAGGTGATGGTTTCCTGTCATTGTTCCTGAAGAGGCTAAAGATGTTACTTGATTGTACAGTATTCTCACTTGCCTCAGTTCTTTCTACCAGGAATATTTGATGATTCCAGAAAGAATAAATGTATGCTGATAAAAGGAATGTAATTAACTGTGTTGGAAAAATTGATCAGCGTTTTAGAAAAAATAGAATGAGATTCATATCTCACACCACATCGTGAAATCAGTTCTAGAAGAGTTAAAACTGAATCTAAAAAGAAGGCATTTATAAAACAAAATAAATACTAGAAAGCAGTTTCACTTACTTTGTGTGAAAGGATTTCTTAAGCAAAACAAAAACAAAAACAAAAACAAAAACAAAAACAAAAACAAAAAACTCAGCTCTCACTGTGAGAGCCCCCCAGGGATCCACTAGTTTCCTCTGTATGTTTTTGTTCCTGAGAACAAGAATATATCAAGTAGAGGCACATATTAATGTGGATTTTTACAGGACTTCAGTTTAGGTACCAAGTGGCACTGGAAAATTACAGAGTTATTTTCGAACATCTTACAGGGGAAAAACTGCTACTTTTGAAAGTAGCACAAAAAATTTTGACAGATTTGATTACACAAATAATTTAATAAAGAATTACATAAAGAATTTACTTTCTCATAAATATCTATATAACATTTATAAACTGAAGAGAGAGGTAACAGGCTGGCGAAATACTTGTGGTATGTGTCACAGACTTTACCCACAGAGTATTTCAATGATAGGAACAAGTGGGAACCTCCTGATGAAGAGTTGGATAGAATAAAATATATAAAGGGAATGTTGACAGGAAATATACAAATAGGATGTTCTCATTAATCGTCAGAGACATGCATGGTAAATACTAAATTTTATATTTATTTAGAATCTGTTTCTTTCAGCTCAAATTACCAAACTAATTTTAGGGTTGGCAAGATGAGTTCATAGGTAGTCTCATATCTTTGTGAGGGAATATTGGAAGACTATGTGGCAGTATGTACCAACATTTTAAATGTGCATATCACTTGGCCCACAATTCTAGTTTATACTAAATAAATTTTCTCACATGCATGAAGATATGTAATAAAAATAACAGTAATGGTTAACTGTTGGGCATTTTCTGTTAAGTCAGACATGTTATTAGTGTGGTATTAACTCTCTCTGTCCTCCCAATAGTCCTGAACTAGATGGGTCCTTTTGTGTTCCCCAATTAATAGATGAGGGGACTAAGACACAGTATAACTAGTGGTGGGGTGAGCACCTTTGAACCTGCACTCTAGTGCCTTTCATACTTAGGAATAGTTTTGTGGTTATAAGAAGATAGAAGCTGGTATTTATTTACTAACATAGAAATCTCTTGTGTCCAGAGATAGAGATACTTCAACAAAGAAAAAACGTTCTACTTTTAATGGTTTGGGTTAGTTGTAAAAATGTGTAATGCCTGTATATGTGAGTGTGCTTGTGTACTTGTACACATTGATTATGCAAATGAGTAAACAATTCTGACAGACATTTAGCTGATTCCAGCTATTCCTACCAGGGAAATAATGAAAGTAGGAGCCATAAGAGAGGGCTTTCATACTGTGCTCTGTATGCACACGCATATATATCTACATGGCTTGAGTCTTTTCTAATGATAATATATTCATATACTACTTTTATACTTTAAAATATTAATAAGAGAATTGTAGGGAAAATTGATATGTTTATTCAATAGCACTGCATGGGGCAACTGCTTGCTCAAAGCACATAAGTGATACAATATATCTGTTGCAGATAGATGCATACATATGTGTTGAACTATAGAATTTTAGAGTTTCATGAATATCTTTTTTAAAGATTTATTTATTCATGAGACACACACACACACACACACACACACACACACACACAGAAAAAGAGAGGCAGAGACACAGGCAGAGTTGGATAAGCAGGCTCCATTCAGGGAGCCTGATGTGGGACTTGATCCCAGGACTCCAGGATCAGGCCCTGGACCGAAGGCAAGCACTAAACCTCTAAGCCACCCAGGGATCCCCTAGTTTCACGAATTTTAGAAAATAAATATAAAGTCAACAGCGGTTCTGTTGTGATGTGTAGATTGTCAGTAAGAGAGCCTAGGTTAGAGCCTACACCTTGTTACACATCTTCTTAGTACTCCCTTTGTATATCATGCAGAATATTTATGAAAATTTTTCCTATAATAATTTGAATGACATAGCTTTCTGTTCTTCTCCATAAATACCTATAAATGCCTATCAAAATATTTTTTCCTTGGAGATTCTTGTAAATCAGAATCAATATTCTCCTTTTGCTCTTGAACTTCTATAGAAACTTTATATTGACTAAAAATGAACTACCGCTTAAATAAGATTTGAAAACACAAGTTACTTTCCTATGTGGATTAAACTATAATTTTCTTTGCAAATAGAATATAATATTTTATATAAATAAGCTCATGGGCAGTATATAGTACAATATAACTTATTGAGCATGACCTACGTGATCTGCAGGAAATGTATTCAAAAGCATTTATAAAAATAAAGATACACAGAATGTCATCTAAGAGAAGAATTTGTATGTTTGCTAATGCTTCTTGAGTAATGAATGATTATATTGTGTTTTGTTTTTCACTAGTTATTAAGAAATGGTCTTACAAAATACATTGATGTAACTCTGGCCATGATTTAAAATATTTTTGTTCCGGGGTAGCCTGGGTGGCTCAGTGGTTTAGGGCCACCTTCGGCCCAGGGCCTGATCCTGGAGACCCAAGATCGAGTACCGCGTCAGGCTCCCTGCTTGGAGCCTGCTTCTCCCTCTGCCTGTGTCTCTGCATCTCTCTCTCTCTGTGTGTGTGTGTGTGTCTCTCATGAATAAATAGATAAAATCTTAAAAAATAAAATAAAAATAAAATAAAATATTTTTGTTCCTTAATCATCAGGATGTCACTGAAAATTCTTCAGATCCAGTACTTGATCTGCACATGTCCTTGGAGGAACTGTACACCCAGAATCTCCTGCAAAGACAGGATGAGAGTCCGTCTTCAGTAGACTTGAGCATGGCTCCTGCCTCTGGCTTTACCGTAAATGATTATACACCTGCAAATGCTATTGAACAGCAATACAAATGTGAAAACACAAGAACATGGGCTGAATCTCATCTACCAAATGAAATTATATCGAGTGCAGAACTTACTTCCCCTGTGCTGCCTGATTCAACTGGAAAGGTAATATTGTAAAGATACGTATTGTGTACTGATGAGATTGGAATCAGTGACACCTTGGAGTACTCTGGCTGACCCCTGCATTTGGAGCAAGTACTCTCTTGACGCTGAGATTTTCAGAACCCAACCTATGAACTTATTTTGGTTATAGTTTCCTGCCGAAGAAGGCACAACTAGTTAGAGAATATGGGTGATGTTGAAATCATACTCCAAAGTCTTGTTTTCTTTTCCATGTGACTTATTTATTTATTTTTCTGTCAGGGCTCCGAGTTCTTAATTCAACAGAGCTCTCTGACCTCAACTGGTGAGTGTGTCATGCTTCAAAACCTATCCAAAGAAATGTTTGAGAGGACTATTACTATAGCAAAAGGCAATTCTAGCCTAGGTAAGTTCTTCCTTTCCATATATATCTTCCCTCTCAATTCCCTTGCCAGAGATGAAATACTGACTGTGGTTGCAGCATTGTTGACTGTAGGCAATAAAATAGATGTTGTAAGTGTTCCTGTAGTTTTTCTGGTTTCTCTTTTTATGTATTCTTTATTTTTCCTGAAATGGTTAACAGGTTTGTTGACTTCAGACTAGCTTAAATCCTCACTCTCTTAATTATTTAAAAGTATTCATGAGCCTCATTCACATTCAAGTAAAAGATATATGAATTGTTTGTATATGAAGCAGCAAATCAGAAAAGGAATTCGTAGAAAATGAAAAGTCAGCAATTTGGAATTTCAAATTCTTTGAAAAAGTAAATTATTAGTTTTTTTTTAATGTTACCAGTTGTGTGTAAGTCAGTTTGTATTTAATTTCTCTCATTCACTGAAATAAAGACTAAAAAGACAGCCAGGTGTGCCACCACCAAACTATAAATGCAGTTATTCAATATTTCTTCCCAGGTGGCAGGATTTTTTTTCTTCTTTTACCCATAAAGGGTTGAGGCTGGTTAATAATCACAAAACCTACTGACTTGGGCAAAGAAGATGTCCTGTAGAAACAAAATCCTAATTACAATAGCTAAAACTAGATGGAGGCAGAGCACATTTATTCTTTCACTTTAATGACTCTGCTCTGTCCCTAGTGCTTGTACTGATAAATAGGATCATAAATTAGTTCCTCTGGATGCCCAATTGCAGCCCAAGACACTGTTTAGTTCTATATCAGAGATCCTGTTCCTTCTATCATGTAACCAAGCAGTGCCCTTTGCATTGATATCTTATGGCAGAGTCTTGTTTCCTTGTTAAATTTGAGACTTGGCAGTGTAGTCTAACAGTACTTACTTGGTGAGTAGAATTCTAGTCTCTGTCTCCTTCTAAATGTTGTGCCATTTGGTGGCAACTGGGTACTACTAACAGCAGCTAAGTGGAGAATTATAGAAGAGAATTTTTACTTAGCTTTAATATTTCTTAACATGTTACATTTAATAGAGCAATATAGAACTTAAGCTGTAAAACTTTCTATAATTTGTTGATTATGAGACAGATATTTTAGATATCTAAACATGTTAGAAATACTTGATCTGAAAAAAAAAAGAAATACTTGATCTGTTAATGCAGTGATTCTGAAAGCATGAATTCTGGTTCTACTGGATGTTAATAGGAGTTATAAGTGGGCTACAAGTTTAGAAGTTGGGAATGTGATACAGTTAAGGGGACAGGTTTTTGGTTGCATTACTTCTAAGTATCTTGGGGATTCATTTTTATTTGTTTTTAAAGAACTATTTAAAAATATATTTATTCATGAAAGACACAGAGAAAGGCAGAGACACATGCAGAGGGAAAAGCAGGCTTCCTGCAGGGAGCCCGATGTGGGACTTGATCCCAGGACCCTGGGATCACGACCTGAGCCAAAGGCAGAGGCTCAGGCTCTGAGGCATCCAGGTGTCCCTATCTTGGGTATTCAGATGTGCATTTTAGATTTCTAAGAAGTTATAGAATGCAGCATTTCTTACATTTAATTGGGTATGGAACCCATTTTTTTGACCTGTTATAAGGCAGAGATTTTGCAAAGCACATATGAAAATCCCTATTCTAGTGTATTTATTTTTTGAACTATCAAACATTTATTGTTTTCTATATTCTAGTTACCCTGCAGACACCACAATATAATCACTTTCCTCAAGGAACATGACTTTAAGAGAGTAAGCAAATTGACATATCATATTCTAAATACCTTAAAATATTGTAGGTGCTATGCTAGACATTCATAGAAAGAACATTGAAGGCATAAAGGAGGGAATAGCTGATCCCTACCTTGAGTGTGGAGTTTAGAAAGATTTCAAGAAGGAGATTTTTTAAATCACATAATTGGGAAAAAACGGAAGCTGCTAGAGCTGAGGCAGAGAAATGTGAAACAAATTACTGGTATTTGTGTGGTATGGATGAAGTGAGGTGTGACAGTGGGCAAACCAAGAACTGATGCTAAAGGAATGGTAGGTGGGATACAGTTGCTGGAGAAGTTTGTGTGTAGGACACAGGACTTCTGTCTTAACGCCCTCCTGCCATAGGTTATATCAGCAGTTGTTGCTAACGGCCAAAGAGGGGCAGGATCAGATTGGATTTAAAGATCATTCTGGCATAGGCTGGTAAATTATTTTGGAAGCAGTTGGGAGACCCATGTGAGAGTCATGGTTTGAGGTATCATTCTAATCCCTCTCTCTCTCTCTAAACCTTGACTATTCTAAGTATCTCAGGTAAGTGAACTAATACAGAATTTGTCCCTTTGTGACTGTTTTATTCACTTAACATAATGCTTTCAAGGCTCAGCTCATTCACTCATAGCATATGTCAAGATTTCCTTCCTTTTTCTATTAAAAAAAATTTCCTTCCTTCTTAAGGCTGAACATCCTTTTTGTTTATTGTTGGACACTTGCGTTCCTTCTACCTTAACTTTTAAGTTTTGATATAAAAAATATACTAAGATAATTAAGCTCTTGGGGAAAAAAAAGTCAGTGAAAGGTGAAGTGTCTTTACTTTCTTGATTTCAGGAAATTCATTTAAACCTCAATGTTATTTTATTTTATTTTAAAAATTTATTTATTTAGAGAGAACATTAGCAGGGAGAGGGACAGAGGAAGAGGGGAAGAGAATCTTAAGCAGGTTCCACAGGCAGCATGGAGCCCAGCACGGGGCTTGGTCTCACGTCCCTGAGATCACAGACTGAACTGAAATCAAGAGTCGGACACTTAAACAACTAAGCCATCCAGACACCCCTGATTTTAAAGTTAAAGCATAAGAGCTCCTTGCCACATCTACTGTAAGGATGAAGACCATTTTCAGGACTTGGACTGTCTACATTTCAGAAAATGTCACTTCTCAGTAGGGAAGGGACACACTGTTATTGTGAAGGACCCCTGAGGAGCCCTGTGAAGGACATAAGTCCATCAATATAGAGCTCTCTTTGCTTGGAAAGCAAAAGAAGAGGCTCTGAGTTGGCAAATGGTGGGGAGCTAACAAAGAAGTGGCTACTGTCCGTACTGTCTGTTGTCCTGTACAGAACATGACCAAGGATGTTATATTGGGCTTCTTTTGCAAGATGAGGTCTGTGTATGCTTATTTCCCCATCAGCGTTGGTATCCAGGAGAATGGTTTTCTTGTCGAAATCCAAAGTGTCTTGGTTGAAAAATACATCTGCAGGGTTCAAGTGAGGCCATTTATTGCTCGTTCAGTATCTCAAGCCCAGAAACACGAGTTAATTCTTGAAGGAAAAGATAGTGAACTTGAATCAATCTCAGCTACTCTGATTCAGCAAGGTACAACAGTTAAAGGCAAGGATATCAGAAAAATTTGGGGTGGTATCTATGTTTCTGAAAAAGGAATAGTTCAGCAGGTTGATGAATGAGATGATTTTTCAGACTTCTTTATCAGATATTAAAGATATAATAAAGACTCCTAACTCTGGGAAACGAACTAGGGGTGGTGGAAGGGGGGAGGAGGGCAGGTGTTGGAGGGGAATGGGTGACGGGCACTGAGGTGGACACTTGACGGGACGAGCACTGGGTGTTTTTCTGTATGTTGGTAAATTGAACACCAATAAAAATTAATTTTAAAAAAAGATATAATAAAGCCATACTGATTTGGAGCTTTTACTTAAAATTCAAGTAAAATAAAGCATGAGGAAGCCCTTTCATTTGCTTTGGGAGACTAAACCACTTATTTGAAAGTGTGAAATTACCTCATCATTGGTTTACCAAATAAGTTGTAGTATAAAAAGTATAAGTAACTTTTAGTGTTATCTCTCTGATTCATTGACATTATTTGAAATAATTTGTATGCAAAATGTTTACATGGCTTTGTCCCTGAACGTTAGACTTCCTGGAAGCCAGTGAGAATCCTGTGTTATGGGATTCACGTACAGTGTGGCAAAGAGAAAATGTATCTCTGTGACCTCAAATGACAGATGTTCAGTGTTCAGATTTTATAGCACTTAGAGTAACTAAATGTAAAAGGGGTCACAAAATATGACTTTAAAAAATCTGTAAAACATTAAAGGATTCATTTCAGCTTTTAGTGTAAGAAGGTTTTGTCTTTAAAACTTAAAGTAATAAAAAGCATGTTTATATTTTAGAAAACCTAACTAAAGGCTGGCTTTGTGCTGGTAGGAGAGGATGTTATGAAAGGGTCTATCCCTGAACACCTTTTTCTTAAACTCATAGTCTCCCTTTAATCAATTGAGTAAGGTTGTTTTCAGTTTTAGCCTTCTGGGTTATTTATTCCTTTCTCAAGCAGTAACCAGAGAAATTATTAATAAATGACCAGTTTCCATAAAAGCTGTCACATTCTGTTTGCTTTGATCCTAAGTCACTTTTTTTTTTTTTTACTTTGTTACTTAAGGGAGGAATGTTATATACAGATATACACACAGGCATATAGTGATTTTTAAAAAAGTTAATCTTTATTTTTGATAGGTTTGTGGTCTGTTGCTAATTATATTGTATTAGGACTTTGAAGGCAAAAAGAAAAGGTAAGAAGGAAGGAAAGGTATTATCCTCTTTTCACTGATTAGGAACAGAAACATAGACTCAAGAATTTTTCTGTGAGTACTCAGCCATTAGAGAGTGGAATTGGTACTCAAACTGTGGCCTCTCTCTGATTTTCATATATCATGCAATACATTTCAGTGCTTGAGTTACCCAAGGCTACATCAAGATTGCTGAAGGAATGGGTGCCTGGGTGGCTCAGTCCATTAGGCAGCTATCTTCTGCTCAGATCATGATTCCAGGTCTTGGGATCGAGTCCTTCATTGGGCTCCCTGCTCAGCCAGGAGTCTGGTTCTCCCTCTCCCCCCTACTCGTGTATTATCTCTCTCTCAAAAATAAATAAATAAATAAATAAAATCTCTAAAAAAAAAAAAGTGCTGTAAGAAGCTTCATTTGGAAGCCGAATTAAAATTTATGTCTAGCCTTTAGAGAGCAATGGATTAGGATAGAGATGCCTTTAAAATACATTTTGTGAAAAAAAAAAAAAATACATTTTGTGAGTTTTCTTTTGTTTTTCTTTTGTACTTTATTGAACACTTTGTGCCAGGCACTTTGAAAGTTGTTCCATATGTTTTTCTCACAGTAAAATGAGGCCAAGGGTGCCATTCAGTCAACTGAAGACCATACTGATTAGAAGTGGTGGAACTCAGATTTGGAACCAGTTTTCTAGTTCTACAGTGCATGCTTTGGGCTATTCTACTTCTGGGGAAAAAATTGAGTAATCTTAGAAGTTACAACCAAAATATAACTAGTGGCTATTACATTGAATTTGTTGAACCCACAAAATTATCGTTTGGTGATATGGAAGTATAAGCTGAGCAAATTGGTACCAACTTCTTGGTTATGTAGTTGATGTGACCTAGTGGCCTTAATGTCTGATAGTTGATAGAATCATGAGTTAAATATACCATACCATGTTTAGTATAGTTCATGATGACTTGTCTGTGCTGTGACTTGTGACTTGTTTTATTATAGAGCACATGGTGCTAGTGAGAACAAGATGATGGGTTAGAGTCCAGGTATAGGCCACCAAGTTAAATTTTGTTTTATAGGCATGCTTGTTAATTTTACCATAGTACATTTACTTGGTGGGTCTTGATGGGAAGGGTGGCACCATCAGGGCAAATTAGAGTAGGAAAAAGATATTTGAAATATCATTTCTAATTTGGTATTATTAAAATTAGTATTTAGAAGAATTTATTTTTATATAAAAAAACCTAAAAAGGAATTTATGATGTCTCTCAAAGCAAGTTTTTATAAACTACCCTCATAGCTTTATAGTTTTCCTTACATGATGTAACTAAATTATCCTGCTGGGAAGAAACTTTTAGCACTTGGTTTTAAGCAAATTTACTTATATTAATTTTATATAATGTTTTATATAATGTTGTAAACATAATTTCTAAAGGTTTTATATTTTTGAAGAAGTAGAGTGAGAGTAGGATGATAAAGGAACGTAAATTCAGATGGTATTTGTTGAGAAACCCTTTTTGGGGAAGTGGTATTGAAGAGTGAGAAGGAATTAGCTGTGTGAGAGCTTTGAGAGGAAGGTGTCAGGCAAAGACTGAAGTGGGGAGAGACTGGGTGTATTTCTGAAAGCAGTCCACCTGGGTGAAGACAGGGAGCCAAGGGCTAGGCCATCAGTGCCTTACAGACTATGCCAGTTAGATGTGCTGTATATTAGCACAACAGGACACTGATAAAGGATTGTTAACCAGAGAGTGATGTGATCTGTCTTTTGTGAATGGTCACTGTGTCTACTGTGAGAAGAATGCTATGGTGGTTGTCAGGAGACCAGTTAGGAAGACCAATTAGGAAGCTGTTTCAAAAAGTGAGGCAAGAAGTGCTGGCTTGGTGTATGGAGGGTTAGTGTGGAAACAGAGAAAGTGAGTGCATTTGAGCTAAATTTTGGAGCTAGAAATGACAGGATGTGATAATGGATTTAGATACAAAAGGTGAGTGAGAGAGGTAGGAATCAAGAACAAATCCAGCATTTCTGCTTTGAGAAGTGGAGAGTAGTATAATGATGCTATTTCCAAAGAGGAGAAGCAACCTGGTGAAATAAGGGGAGTAGAAGCTTGGAAATTCAATTTTATATATACTAAGGTTGCATTTACTATTAGCCATCTAGGGCACATTTCAGGAGGGCAAATAAGTATCCAGATCAAGAGCTCCTAGAACTTCAGATTTAGAGATAAAATGAGAAGAGAGTAGAATTAAGCCTACATTACTTCAGTTAAACAGACCGCTATACATCAGGCAATGAGGATAAAACATGAATACAAGCTTCCTGGTGGTAGGTGTGCTTTTCTCAAGATATCAGCATAGTACTTGGTGCAGACTAAGCATATAGTGAATATATACTGAATGAATAAATGATCTAGAAATAAGGTAATAGTACAGAGTTTCTTCATTTATACAACTCATTTTCCATTTGTAATCTTGCTCTTTATTCTCTTATATGTATAAGAGATGAACTGGTATAAAATGGATTTGTTATTGTCAAGACATTTTCCTTGGGAGAGTTTTATATTTAAGGCACAATACATCACATAGCTTGAGTTATATCCACTCCACAGTGTAGACCTATTTTATCTCCAGTGAATTCAACATAAAGTATCTTTTTCTGGATACAATGTACTTAGAATTAATTTTATGTTAGAAACTTTTTTCTTTCCTTTTGATTGTTTTTCATTGGATAAAAAAGTTAACTCCTTTTATCTGTGAATCCATAGCGATTATTAAATTCAAGTTAAAATGAATTTGAGAGTTATATATTTGATACATATCTGTCCTCTCCCTTTACCATAGGGATGACAGTAAGTGCTAATAAAGATGGCTTGGGGATGATTGTTCGAAGCATTATTCATGGAGGTTCCATCAGTCGAGATGGCCGGATTGCCGTTGGGGACTGCATCTTATCTATTAATGAAGAATCTACTATCAGTTTAACCAATGCCCAGGCACGAGCGATGTTGAGAAGACACTCTCTCATTGGGCCTGACATAAAGTAAGTAGCATTTGGACTCTAGTTTGGCTTGGGAAATTCACAGATTTCAACACATGAATCAGAATTTTTTTTCAACATCTACTTCTATTTAATATGCAAAAATTATCACGTCTATTAAAAATAAATCACTCAGGAATTTATAAATCACTCAGGAATTTACTATTCCCCAATAGTTCTTAATTGTAGATACAGTTTCTTAAAGACTATATGGGCAGCTCTGGTGGCCCGGCAGTTAACGACGCCTTCAGTCCAGGGCCTGATCCTGGAGACTCAGGATCGAGTTCCACGTCGGGCTCCCTGCATGGAGCCTGCTTCTCCCTCTGCCTGTGTCTCTGCCTCTCTCTCTCTCTCTCTCTCTCTCTCTCTCTCTCTCTCTGTGCATCTCATGAATAAATTTAAAAAATAAATAAAGTATGTTTTAATGTTGAAATATTTGAAAATATTTCAAATTTGCCTCCTGTGTTTAATTTTACTCCAGCGCTTCTGCAAAACCTGAGGCATCTCTCACAAAGCAGGAGGGTCCACTCTGGATCTGACAGTGAAGCTTGGGTTGGCCTCACTATAAGGAACTGTATACTACCTGATTGACTTATATGAATCCTAGGACTAAGCTAGTTCTTCAATGGCCAGTTATGGAAAAGATCATTTAGAATAGCCTTGGTATGACCCATAATTTACCCTTTGGTCAACTACCTCATGATCTAAGAGAATTCACCGGTATATTGGTATAGTCTGACTGTAGATCATGTAAGATATTTTGTCAGGAAGTGCTTAAACTATCCCATAATCCCATAATGTGCTAAAAAAGCATGTTATATGTGTGGCTTGGTTTTTTAAGTCACCGAACATTTCTTGAGTCAACATAAAAATCAGTTCATGACTCTGTCACACCTCATCAATGTTCTAGCTCAGCTTTTTTCTCTAGCATTATGCATTAAATACAAAGATTCAATGGTTAAGGGATAAAATAGTAAAATGAGAGCTCAGGAAAAAACTATTTACCTTAAATTGATGTAATGATTACTGTTAAGGGAAGCTTTGCTGTATTCATGTCATTTTACTGACTGCATTCTGTTTTATTCTTTTGCAAAATATGTATTTCTAGGGCTTAGGTAAGAAAAAATATATTTACAATCCGTTTTTCGTTCTGCCATCAATAAAAAGCAGAAAAATGTATGGATGGATTTTGCCATCTTAGACAAAAGTAGCATTATTTAGGGGCAGAATTTCTTTAATGGGATTCCATAATTTTGCATGGCCTTGTGACTTATATAATGGAATAGATCATTCCACCCTGTGATAGTTCCTTAATCATCTTAATAATGGGAGTCCAGATACATTAAAAATTTCAGTGCCTCGAAGGAAAAAGAGAAACTTTAAGAGCTTTCTTCACCACTTGCAGGCCAGTGCCCATTCCTCTAGCTTCAAAGGTGAATGATACAGACCCATATGGGGACCCTTTATTGCAAGGCATTAAGCTTACATAGTTTAGATGTAGTATAAAACACACATGGCCTGGTAACTGATCAATTTGATTTATTGCGTGATAATGCATGTCTTATGCTATGAGCACTGATGCAGGTTCCCTGCCCACTTTTTGGCACTGAGCACCAGAAACGGTGCTTGGTTATCTAGCCGTCCCCCTCAGTTCCAGTGTACTGCAGCACTTAGAACTCGGCCACGAACTAAGACATTGTGACATTGATTTGGCATAGTTTAGGCATCTTGTCAAGTCTAGGAAAGTTGTCAGGTACTTTTTCAAGCTCCCAAAGCCCTTTATCTCCTTTTGTTCTTTCTATTGCTATTGTCATTTGCTTTGTTTGTTTTCCCACTTTCTGAGTCAGCACGAGGATGGAACCATTCGTGCTTACAGTAGCTTTATTTAGACTGTTAAGGATATCAGAGTGGTAACTTCATAAATTATTGCTTTAGGATCCCAGGAGTCAAAGGTAATATCTTAAATTTAAAAAAAGAAGAAAAATCCTGCACTCTCCCTCCTCTGGAAATCAGTTAGCCAATCAATCTCTTTCTCACATTCTCACCTGTATGTGGGCACACATACACAAACACACATATTCATAAACATACAAAACACATTGATTTCTTCTCAAGTGTCCTACTAAGACTGATCCAGATGGTTATAGTTTAACTTACAGGGTAAATGGTAGAAAGAAATTCAAATCATATAATACTTTCTCAGAAAAAGTGTGTTAAGTGTTAAAAACAAATAGCCATTAAGATTGACCAGGGCTGAGTAGCATGTTCATGCATTTTGCATGAAGTGTTTTGGCCCTGTCCTTTTCTTATCACTAGCTTTTATGAAGCAGAAGGTTTACAATTACCTTAAAAGCTCTGTGAATAATTCTCCCCAAAGTCCTTCCATTACTCTGAATGGTACCATAACATTGCCTCTGGCCAATTAAGCTTTGTAGTCATTACCTGGATCTAGGCTCCCTCCACAACTCTTCTTTGTCTCTTGTTATGAACCTAGCGTACTGTGGTATGGTAGTGGAGGAGTGTATTGGGGGGGAGGGGGCTTAAAAAAAGACTAAATGGTTCAGTTACATAACTGGTTTTAGAAAAGCATGCTTATTGAAGACAAAGCACTGAATTTCTTTTTTGCTGTTTGCAATAGATAGCAAGGAACTTTGTGTGTGAATTCATGCGTGCCTGGGTAGATAATTTGAGTTTCAGGAGTTCAAGAACAGCCAGTTTAAGTTCCAGGTTTCATTATTTTGTATGGAAAACCAGATGTGAAGCCTCACCAGAATGCATTCTGTTTCACTTCTCACTCCACCTTGCCAGGAGCTCTTATATTTCTGTAATAATAGCCAGGGTTTTGTGCTTAGCAGCAGCTGCTTCTAACATCTGCCAGATAATTACTGAGCTGAATCAGAATTCACCTGCCTTAACCTAAAGTGTGGGATGAATTCCTGATCAAGGAATAAAAGATTGATTGCAGTTACATTTTTCCATGCTTGTTAATAATCACTGCTATAGACACTAGTGAAGAGCAGATGCTTTTCTGGGGGAGGTGTAGATGGGGAGGGAGGTGGAAAGGGGAAAAAAAACAACCAGGAGCACCCACTTTTAACTACATATGTATGCATCTCACATTCCGCACAAGACATTGACATTTGTTAACACCATTGTAAAAAGATGCCGTGGCGTATGCTTCACATTCTAGATTTTCTACAGCACCTGCTGATGATCGAGCCCCCTTTTATGTGTGAGTATTGGTGATTCAAAAGCTCATTATGGCTGTGTGTTACAACTTGTCTGTGAAAACCATTTCATGCTTTTGTAACTTCCCATTGCAGGGAAATATCCAGATATAGACTCAGTGTATACATTTTGGCTTTCTTTTCTTCATTTATATGAGAATGTAAATCCCAACAGAACTATGAGATTGTTACATTTTCACATTGCGCTGATGATTGTGACCTCATTTGAAAATCATGTTTTCCAACTACTAAGCTTTCAGGCTTCTTTGTGGGGAATGATCCTGCCTGCGCATGCAGGCGCGGTCTCTGGATTAACAGCCGGATCACATTTCAACATCACTAATGCAATTCTTTCTTCCTTCCACTCCATTTGTAACCAAAGGTTAGTTTACGTTTTAGAATATTTAATACAGTTCTCAAATAAGCTGTTTGGGTGTATTTATTCAGTTCATAACTCATTTTTGGTGTCCTTTCTGTGATGCGGAGGTTTTGTGTGCCTTATGACCAGGTGGGTATTTGACTCGCTTTGCACATGCTGTTGCATTGTGGGAATCTCATTCTGGTGTCTTCACTGTCTGTATTGGGGTTAATATTTGTGAAAACTTCTTTCTTTCCTCTTTCTTACTGTTATGTAAACTATCAGAAATATATTTGTAAAACTCCCTGTCTCCTACCCTTGATAAAAGGAAAATTGGGGGCAAATATGGAGGAAAAATTTGGGGCAAATATGGAGGAAAATTTCATTTTCGGTATTGTTTGGGATAGAAACATTTTCTCCTTCTAAAAACATTTTTAAAATATAATACTTTGGACTGATTATTATTCTCTTTGCTTGTGTACTCTAGCTTCCCCCTCACCTCTTCCTGGCTTTAATTTATATGATTTTACCTTTATTGAATCTTCAGAAATAACACCAGTTTTCTATCTTTTTAAAGATTTTATTTTTTCATTTATTTTAGAGAGCAAGAGAGACAGCACAAGTAGGGGGAGAGGCAGAGGAAGAGGGAAAAGCAGACTCCTCACTGAACAGGCTTGGGCACCTTCTCAGGACCCCTGGGATCATGACCTAAGCCAAAGGCAGATCTTTAACTCACTGAGCCACCCAGGCACCCCAATACCAGTTTTCTTGAGTAGGCTTCTTACTTTTAGGTTTATCTTTCTTTATCTTTGTATAAAATGGAATCAATCTTCCTGACATAATGTATTGTACGTTTTTTACTCCTTATTTTGGGAAGAGGGGAAGGGGTAAATTCAAATTTACTATTCAATGTATTTAACACCATAGAGAAGGTGGTTTTTTTGGGGGGTGGGGGCCGGGGGTGAGGGGAGAGAAGGTGTTTTTATAGATGAATAAATTAAGTAGGGCCAGAATTAGAATGCGACTCTGTCTCCCATTTTACTCCTGAACCCTCTGAACTGTGCTTTCTGCTTTATTTTTTGGTCGTTGAGGTAAAAGTGTCATGAAGAGACTCCCCGGGGTCCACAGAGTCTGCCAGAGGGATCAGGTGTAACCAGGCTAGCTGATGCCCTCGTAAGGCACTGCCTTCTGTGTGTTTTATGCTACTCTGCTTACTATTAATAGCCTCATGAAAAGTGACATCCTTCTTGTGACTAAGGATATGGAGATTCGGTGGTGGTGATTTACCCTCCCATTATACTCGTGATGAGCAAATAGAGTTGTGTCTTCTGACTCCAAATGTAAGGGACCTCATAGAGTGAATGTTTTTTATGGAATAACCAATATATCTGAAATTGTATATTTTCCTCACTCCGTAAATTATGCCACTGGTATAATTCTGATCTTATTATGACATAAAAGGCAGTCCTTTTATTGGTGCCCTCCACTGCTAAGGTTTTATGTAGTCACTGTCTCTGTGGGTAAGTTTTGGATAACTGGTTTAACAGTCTTTATGATTTTTATATTGTGTAATTTTGATACATACTTTTTTTTGGTTGCACAGTGTGCTGAACCAACTTGTAAGTCAGTGTTTCTCTTACCTAACTCTTCCTTAAATTGAAGATCTTGGGAGAGCCTACTCAACAAGTATATCAGGTTATGCAGCCTTTTATAGGACAACAGTAAACTTGAACTTTCAAATATCAGTATCTAAACATTATAGCTGTAGTCACCACCTTGCTTAGTGCCTTCCACATTACAGGCATTCAGCCAGTACTTGTTGAATTACTAAGTGATCACTCAAGTGTAAACATCAGGCTTTTTTCTAAAACCAAAATAACTTATTATAGAGCTGCTACAAATTTGTAAGAGAGTCTTCCCATAAATTTATGATGGTTTAACTTCAGACTTTTGGGTTCATAGCCTGATAGAGCTGACATATAGTTGTTATATACTTGCTAGTACCCATAATTTATTATGTATTACAGAAGAATGTAAGGTAATGTGGTAGTGTTTTGGTATTGTATGTCTAATTTGTTCTTGCTAAGGAACCCAAAAGTCTTTGGATGAAATTAATGTTATTACCGATGGTTATTTTTCTAAGGATTAATATTTTTTTATTAAGATTTCATTTATTTATTTATTTATTTATTTATTTGAGAAAGGGAGAAGAGAGCATGAGCAGGGTTTGGGGCAGAGGGAGAGAGAGAAGGAGAAGCAGGCCCCCTGCTGAGCAGGGAGCCCTCATGAGGGGGTCTCCATCCCAGGACCCTGAGACCATGACCGGAGCCCAGGTAGATGCTTTACTGCCTGAGCCACTCAAGTGCCCCAGGATTAATAGATCTTTCTAAAAATTGCCATTAGTCTTCTCATTTGGAAATTGAAATAAGGCTGCTTTTTTCCTCCATGTGATTATTGATAAACACATAATTTATCAGCATTTTAAAGTTTAATTGTTTAAAATTTAAAGTAAGAAATTTAAACTTCAGTCCGTTATTTTTGCCTGTGGGATGCTTTAACCTTTCCAACCTTTCTCTGCTGAATAAGCTGGTTAAATGAGCTTTGTAAAAAGCAGGGATGAAGAGACAAGATAGTTTTATTTGTGAGCTATGGAATCTTTTCCTGTGAGACAAAACTTTGCTTTCCTTTTTCTTTTTCTCACGGATTGTATTCTGTTCCAGAATTACTTATGTGCCTGCAGAACATTTGGAAGAGTTCAAAATCAGTTTGGGGCAACAGCCGGGAGGAGTAATGGCATTGGATGTTTTGTCTTCATATACTGGCAGGTAAGTGAAGCAGTAAACCTGCTGCAGTGAGCGAATGATGCAGCAAGCTGTAAAGAAGAGTTTTGATCCAGAGTCAAGAAGGACTAGAAATGAAAGAGAATGATTTCCTTTTCTCTCTTTCAAGATTAAAAAAGAAAATATTCACTGCAACTTCTCCACTACTTAAGAAATTATCATATAGGGATGTCTTGTTGGCTCCGTGGTTGAGCATCTGCCTTTGGCTCAGGTCATGACCCTGGAGTTCTGGGATTGAGTCCTGCAGTAGGCTCCCCACAGAGAGCCTGCTTCTCCCTCTGCCTAAGTCTCTGCCTCTCTCTCTGTGTCTCTCATGAATAAATTTTAAAAAACCTTAAAGAAATTATCATATAGTGTGGAAGATACATGAAAATTCAAGTCAAGAAATTAAAATCATTTTAAGTTGTACCACTCTGTTTAGTATTTTGAACATACTGAGTTTTGAAAATTCAGATTTCAATATTATTTCATTAATTTACTGAGGCCTACAGTTTGATACTGTATCATGTTTTTCCTCTCATAAATGTTTTCAAACATTCAGAAATTTTATTTTTTTATTAACATACATGTAGATTCAGATACATTTTTAATGGTTATTTCTTTTTTGGAGAGCTGAGCATCTGTGTATATATGCGTGGTAGGAAACAGTGCATGGCTTTTTAAAGGCTTTTCACGCAGAATTTATTAAGAATAGTTAATGCAGGTAAAGGTTTTTTTTACCCCCTTAAGAAAGGCAGGAACTAAATTTTGATGCTACTGCTAACGGAGTTCAGCACAAGGAGAGAAATACTGTCAAATTGCTTTTCCATGAAGAATGAAGCATTTTATGCTCTCAGCCCTGGGCCTGTTTTTTCAGTTCCATTAGCATCTGAGTACCAGATTTCTCCTTAAGCATGCTAGAGAAAAGATGGCTCTGCAAACATCCTGGGGTGTTCTCAGAAGAATTCCACCATTCCATAGAGGGTGTCAGAACATCCCAGAGCACCCTGATGTCCATGACTCCACAGGTATCTTGATATGGCATCACTGTTTCCTCTGTAAAGTGCTGATGACTACAGTAATATGGAAAGTGCTAGGGGAAGGGAAAGATATGTTATGTATTTAAGGGAAAGGATGTTACAGGCCTTGGATCCTCATGAATTATACAGGAGAAGGAGTATTCATTTCACCAAGTACAGAGTTTAGCCATGCTCCTCTCTGAGCATGGAATTTCTGTCTCAGGCTTAATGGTATGAAATGATTGTAGCTTCCTGTCAAATTGATAAAAGCAGTAATTTCAGTATCCCCCTAAAATATTTCAAATAGCATAGACTATGCCAAGATAACATTGTATTCCTATTAAGTTCTAAAGCTCTCAAAAGTAATTAGAGAAACAGCTACTTCAGCACTACCTCCCTCCTAGCATAGAAAGGAGAATGGCCTGGACTGGACAGTGCTGTGATCACCTGCTTCACTGCAGAGAAAGTATATTTGCTTTTAGTATAACAGTCCTCAAAACAAAGCAATCTGCATTTTATAGAAGAGGGATCTACACCAGAGAGGTTAAGTAAATTGTCCAGGTTCCATGGCTAATAATTGGCAGAGCTAATATGAGAATATAAGCAGTCAGGTTCCATGTTCTTACCCTTTGGATTCAAAGAAAGAAATGCACAAGCCCAGTATAGAAATATGGGGCAGCATAGTATGGAAACTGAGGCCTCCATTCATATTTTACCTCTGTCACTTCGCTGTGTTACTTTGTGCCAATGTCTGGTATATTAATGCAGATGTGTAGAGTGAGTTATTAGAGCTGATAGAAATGTCATTGGTAGTCAACAGTCAAATGGGTGCAAAGAATTCTCACTCGTTCTTGGGCAGTTAGAGTTCAGGAGAAGAGAACTGATCGATTTTGCTCTTTGGAGCACACAACACTTGAGTCCTGTAAACCACATTCTAAGTTGGATAAGGGATGATCAACACATTTACAGGAGCTTATCTGGGTTGATGAGAGGATTCATGGGTTCTAGAATCATTTGAAGAAAATGGGGTTTTTGTATCAGAGGATTCAGGATATGAGTCTTCTCATAGTTACAAAGACAGAAACTTGTGATCCAGTATATCTGAGAGTCTCTCTGAGTAGCTCCCTCAGCTTGGACTTGGTAGATGAGAACCGCCCTTTCTCTATGACTATCACTGCATATTCTAGGACCTCACTCTAAGTCCTCATTGCTGTCTGTATTCCAGACCTTCTTTTGTCCTGTTCTCTCCAGCTGTGTTTCCCGAAGGTTGTCCTAGTGTTCACCTCTCTGCCCTCATCTTCTGGAGGACAGCTTCCCTCAATTTATCTCGTCCTCACTCTGCTTCTTAACATCCTTTTTAATCCCCTTTTTTGGAAAAAAATAAAATAAAACCCCTTTTTTTGGATCTATTCCCAGAAATCTTGTCCCACAGTCATGCTTCAACTCTTGGGTTCCAGCCTCATTCAGAACCTTGTTCCTCACTTTGTACTGGAGAGGAATTTAAACATACAATAGTGGGTGGTATAGCTCAGCAGATAGATTTCCTCTGAATGGTTGAAAAGCAAAAGTCTAATATTTAGGTCAAAGGAAGAAGGACACATTCAAAGAGAGCCTGGACAGTTTGTTGCTTTCCAAAGATGTTGTGAAACATATTCAAACACAGATGAATTGTTGGATTTTGTGACTTCTCATCCCATCTTCACTCTAAAGGTTGACAGAGTTCAGTATTCCTGTCACTGGAGAATGGACCTAACTTGAGTGTATACTTTCTTTAGATTATTCAATTCCTATAAAAATCAATTGCAAACATTTATTAAATCATAATTTTATAGCCTTCTTTACTTTCAAAAGACATCTTTAGAAAACCAAGTTTAACTAACAGCACAAGGACACACCAGGATTGACTTAAGCATCCTCTGTTGCCCTTACAGTGTCACTCATTGATGCAGAGTATACCTTCAGAAAAACAAGACATTTAGCAATATGGTTATTTATAGTTTATTTTACAATTAGTTAACAGACTGGACACATTTTGTTACATGCCTGGCATTTGGCAATATCTGAATTCCTACAGAAATTGGAAAGTGACCTTGAATACAGGGACATTGTTAACTGCTTCCTGAAAGAAGTATTCTGTGTGTCCCGTCTGGATGGACTGAAGCTGGAATTTCAGCATTTTCTGTCTTTCCTGAAGGGAAGACGTTGGCCCATCCTTAGGAAGCAGAGATGCTAAATTTCTGCCTCACTTGATGAGAATTCTTTCAAGGCAGGGATCAATCAGGGCTGTACAAACTTAAAACCTACATGGTTCTTCTATCTTTTAATATGTTGTGTTTAAGAAATACTTGTTGAAGATTTTTCCTTAAAATGCGGATATTTTATCCCCTTCTTGTTCCTTTTCCTTATTCTTCCATGTTTCCTTGGGAAGGAAACAGACTACTGAACAACCTTACTATTCAGCTGTATCTCCAGACTAAATTATGTTAGACTGATTCTGATGTAAGGTTTTTATTTTCATTTGATCAGGTTTTCTTTCCCCCCTTAATGTGAAATTGGCTAAGTATGGTGAAAATATAAAGTAGTTCTGCATTTTTAACAAATCAGTAATAAAATATATATAAGAAAAACTTGCATGGTTTTACTAGGACTTTGGAATATTCACTGTGTAAATTTTTGACAGAGACATTCCAGAACTACCAGAGCGAGAAGAAGGAGAGGGAGAAGAAAGTGAGCTTCAAAATGCAGCATACAGTAATTGGAACCAGCCCAGGCGGTAAGTACTATTTCTGTCTTCTGCCTAGTAAGTGTTTAAAGATAGGGAGGTGTGGTTTCATGTGCTGGATTATGACTTGCTACTGTGACATAGGGCAAAGCTAAGTTTTAATATTCCTACCCTCCATTTCTTCAGGTGTGTGGTGGAGAAGACAATGTGTTATTATACAAGGTCTAAACTAACATGTATATATGAATATGGTACAAAGAAGGGACTAAATAAAATTAACTAGAGAAAATTATGCATAAGTACTTGGAATGGATAATATTTTCTATAGAGTTCAATCTTAGGTATACCACCAAATGTTAATTTAAATTTTCTCTAGCATTTGTAGCATATATATTCAAAATGTGTGTGTGTGTGTGTGTGTGTGTGTATGTGTGTGTGTGTTTAAGCAGCTTGTTATCACAGCCTGCAGTTATTTTAACCCATACTCTGTCTGGAACCAATTTCATTTATAGTATAAAAGATAGCTTTCCTAAATATGTTCAGATATATCACTATGCATCAACTAAGGCATATTTTTGTGTTCATGCTGAGTAAAATCAAATTCAGTTTAATAGGAATTTATTGAGTCCTGATTATGGATGCAGATGGTTGTGTGAATAACAGAGAAGTATAAGACCTAAATCCTGCCCTCAAGGAAGTATAATATACTTGGACAGGCAAGATATAGAGAGACACAAAATAATTAAAAAAATATATAAGGTATTTTGCATTAAGTGTAGAATCTTAGTCATCAATGGATATCCCCTCTAAACAGATCTACAGGTAACCATCATAATGGTTTCTTGCTCTTAGGAAACAATATGTATTCTACAATGAATACATAAAATACTCAAGAGAGAAAAATTTCTACTCTGCAGAGATGTAATAGAGTTTGATGATTTTCCTTGCTTACATTTAAACATTTTTAGGGTGAGCCGTATTCAAAGTATAGAAAACATTTTATGTTGCTTTCACAAAAAACAGTAAGCATTTATAGCCATTTAAAATGACTTTTTGGGGATTCCTGGGTAGCTCAGTGATATAGCGCCTACCTTCGGCCCAGGGCGTGATCCTGGAGACGGGATTGAGTCCCACATCAGGCTCGCTGCATGGAGCCTGCTTTTCCCTCTGCCTGTCTCTGCCTCTCTCTCTCTCTCTCTCTCTCTGTCTCTCATGAATAAATAAATAAAATCTTTAAAAAAAAATAAAATGGCTTTTTGATTGGAATTCTTTAAAAAGCTATTTAGCCTTCTTAAAGAAATCAAGGTCTTTCTACATCATCACTTGCACTGAGAATGAATATAAATTCTGAACCTGTGGCAGAAAATAGATTATGTTGTTTCTTATTTATATGAAGATAAAGAAAAAAGTAAGTTAGATGAAATTATTTTGTAGATGATGATCATAGTGATAAACTTTAATTTAGTTTAATTTAGTTGGAGGACAGTAATCACAGGCAAAGAAAAAGGTTTGTCAGTTTTAATAATGCTGTTGGAGAAAAAGTAGATTTTAGAAGACAATATGCAAAATGTTTGGAGTCCATAAGAGCCATATTAGAATTCTAACTTTGACGCTTTTTAAAATAAATTTCTTCATCTTTGCTAGGTCTGTTACTTCATCTGTAAAATGAGATTAATAATAGAATCTTAAATTTGGAAAACTCAATGTGATAATGCATGTAAAACTTTTAGCATGGTTCTTAATGCAGAGTGAGCTCTCAAGTCAGTGGTTGGCCTGGTCGATAATCACCACATCACTAATAACTAAGCAAATATTTTGAAAATGTTGGACACAGGAATTACTTTGAAATTTTATTGTTAGGAAAAAGCTGGGTGTAGCTTCTGAACTGGAAGATTTTTATACTTTTAGCCTCAATTTTAGTTTTCACATCAGCCTGAGATATCTTTAAAGGTGGTAACTACCTTATAGAGAGAATATGTCTGGAACTTCCAGAAATCTTAAAGAAGATACCCGGCACTCACTAACAAAGGTACTTCTTTGGGAAAAGTTCACAGAAATGTATGAAGAGCTTACCAAAATAAACAGACTGTTAGTAAATGAGCAAGTGTTATGAATGTGCTTGACAACATGGGAAACATGATGGGACACTCATTTATATTGTTAAAAGAAGTTTACTTTGTGTGCAAATAGAGAATATTTTTTAGCAAAGCATAGATTTTAAGATCATAAATAAGCTGTTATTCTTATTTTGCCTGTGATTTTCATTTACAGAATTGGTAGCAATACTGTATATATCATTTTCTATCCTGTTACTTTTCTCTCTGTCTGGTGTTTTGAACATCTATCATGTTGATACTTCATTCAGTGTAATTGTTGCAGTGATTTTCAATATATGAATATACACCATTTATTCCCAGGCCAATATTTGAGTACTTAACATTTACTCACTGCTGTAATGATTTTATGCAGTATATATATTTTTTCCTTATGTATGTGTATGAGAATTTATCTGGGCATGTACCCATAAGAGGAATTGTTGGCTCACGGATTTAAATGTATTATTTACTTTATCAGAAGTTGTCAACTTGATTTTAAAGGTAGCTGTTCCAATTTCTACTTCAATTCTCAAAATATGGAAGTTCCCTTTTTCCCCACATCCTTGTTACCACATCATATGATCATTGAAACAAGTTTTTGTCAATCTGATAGTTAGAAAATGGTATCTGGTCTTAATAAACAATGTATACGCAAAGCAGGATTAAGGTGGTGGCGTGCACAGTTTCTCACCTCTCATGTGGATTGAATTTTATATCGTGCTTACATTGCTTCAGTAATAATAATCCCAGTCATCATAATAAGAGTAATAAGAGATTGTTTGCTCACTATATGCCAAAGCTTCATTTTGCACTTTGCATACATTCATTAATTTAATCTTCACAGTGAACTCCAATAGAGAGAGACTTACCAGCTCCATTTCATAGCTGAGGAACAGAAGAGAGAGACTAAATTAAGTTGTAGAGGGTCACACAATTATTAAGTAGCAAAAATCAGGACATGAACCCAAGGACACCGTTCAGAGCTCAAGCAGCCTGGCCTCAGAGCTCTTTTACTTTGCTTTTATAAATTTCATTCCTTATAAGCCTGTGTATAGGGTTCAAGAAAGGTTGCCGTTTTGCCATACAACTAGCTTTGGACATGTTCTATAGAATTTTTCTTTTATAGGTCTCCTTTTTCTGCCCATGGAATGTTTACCATGTTTTGTTCAGTGAGTGAGTCTGGTTCCTCAGCACTGTGGTCACTTTAGCAGCTCTGTTTTTGTGTTTAAGGAGTCACAGCCTTTCTTCTAGAGAGTACACTGTATTTGAAAGCACTTTGCTCTCGGCCAGACCCTATGTAGGTGTACAGAGCTATTATCCAAAGGTGGTTTAAACTCTGTGCCTCTTCCCTTTGTAAAATGGGGCTAATAAGAGTATCCATCTCCTAGGAATGGTGTGAGAATTAAATGAAAGATTGTGGAACTCACCTAGAGAATAATGCTGAGCACATGATAAGCTCTAAAGGAGTATTTGCTGCTATTATTTATTAGTTAAGAAATTATAAGAACCACTTTCCAATTCACCCTAATTGCAAAGAATCCTAGGAGACATTATCTTTCATTCTTTTATTTTTTCCCCTTTTTAAGAGGGTTAAGTAGTCCCATGTATGTATTCTGAATTCTTAAATGTTTACTACAAATGGCTCAATTTACTGACTTCTTTGCTTTGCCATGTTATCTTAGGAACTGCTTTAAGAAACAAGGAAGGATTTTGGTTCTTGTCTTTCACAGAATTCACAGAGTGGAGAAAATGTTGAATATGATTTTAACTAGTTTAGACTATTCATGCAAACATTATTAAGATTCAGGAACATGATGATATCCTTTCAAACCAAACAGATAAGAGTGGATTACAGATTTTTAATAAGGGAAAATATGCTGAACTCAGGTGCCTCCATCTGACCAGGATTTTCATCTCCCTCCACCCGTGGTACTCTTTTATCCCTGGCCTTTTCTTCCTGGAACATCCCTCACCGCACAGTAATCCTTACTTCAATCTCTTACTCCCTCTCTTCTGGGAGCTCCTCACATGGAGGCATGTTTGGACTATACTTTCTTCTCCTGTTTAATGTCCAACAGTGTCTCCCTTCCTGCAGCACAGAGCAGATTATAGTCTCATTTCCTCAGATCTCTTTGCTAAGTGTCTCTACTCTTTTACTCTCAGCCAGACGCCTCACTGCAAATGACCTTAGTCATATAACCTAGTCTTTTCATAAGACGTGAACTTAATGCATTCATAGCTCTTCAGAGCTATATGCAGTTATTAAATATGAGTGTCCGTGTGTATTACTTGGGTAGAGGAAGTGCATTCAAGGCAGAGGCAGTAGCTAGCACCAAGGCCCCAAACCAGGAGAACATGCCTGATGAACTTAAGGAATAACAAGAAGATGCTAAAAAAAAAAAAAAAGAAAAAAAGGAGAAGATGCTGTGGTAGTTGGAGTGGAAAGAAGAAGGCAGAGAATTATGGGAGATGAGTTTAGGGAGATGGTGGTAGGATCAGATCATGCAGAATATCGTCAGCCACGGCTTCCCATGCCCTGACCATTAATTCCCAGGTCTGCCTTGGCAAAGAAGACTTCTGTAGAGATCAGTTTCTGACATAGGTGCAGGAATGTTTTTTCCTTGATTTGATTTCCAAGCTTAGACATTACCATATGTTCAAGAGTAGTTGAATTTTTTGATTATTTAATGTCTGCCATAATAGAGCTCCTGGAAAATGGTACTTTTATATTGGTCCACGTCCTAGTCTGGAGTGTGAGTCCAGTATTTACTCATAACCAATCGCTTCAGGAATACATTAGTGTTGATCAGACCCTAGAAAACACATAATTGGGAAACTATTTAAAATAGTTTTGTTTTACTACTGATTAAAACTTAATAAATTGACAAAATTGGCAAAAATTAACTTCTATCACATTTTATTACAGTGAGTTTTTAAAAATTTAGGCATAATATTTGACCATGTGAACCATTTTCAAGTATGCAAATCAGTGGCATTAAGCACATTCACATTGCTGTGTAACCATCACTACCATCCATCCTCCAGAACACATACATCATCTTACACAACTAAAAATCTGTACCCATTAAATATTTAATAATAACCCCCCCATCCTTGCTCCCCCATTTGATGACAACCATCATTCTACTTTCTTTTTTCCCATTTTATTGAGAAATAATTGAACATACATCACTGTAAAAGTTTAAAGCATATAACATGTTGCTTTGATTTTACATATATTATAGAAAGATTATCACAGTAGGTTTCAGGTCTTATTTTAAGTCCTTAATCCAAGTTAATTTCTGTGAGTAGTGTAAAATATGGGTCACCTTCATTCCCTTCTATGTAAATATTGAGTTACCTGAAAACTGTTTATTGAAGAGACTATCTTTTCTCCATTGAGTATTCTTGTCTTCTTTGTCAAATATTATTTTACTTATATCCTTGGGTTTATTTCTGAGCTCTTGATTCTGTCCATTGGTCTATGTGTCTGTTTTATGCCAGTACTATACTGTCTTGATGACTGTAACTTTGTAGAATAGCTTGAAATCAGGAAGACTGATGTCTCTTGCTTTGTTCTTTTTTTTCCCTTGGGATTTCTTTCACTATTAAGAATCTTTTGGGGAATGGGTGACGGGCACTGAGGTGGACACTTGACGGGATGAGCACTGGGTGTTTTTCTGTATGTTGGTAAATTAAACACCAATAAAAGTTAATTAAAAAAAAAAAAAAAAGAATCTTTTGTGTTTCTGTATAAATTTTAGCAATACTTTTTCTATTTCTTTAAAAATACCTTTGGGGGCAGCCCGGTTTAGCGTTTGCCTTCGGTGCAGGGCGTGATCCTGGAGTCCCTGGATCGAGTCCCACATCGGGCTCCCTGCATGGATCCTGCTTCTTCCTCTGCCTGTGTCTCTGCCTTGCTCTCTCTCTGTGTCTCTCATGAATAAATAAATAAAATCTTAAAAATAAAATAAAATAAAATAAAAATACCTTTGGAATCTTGATTGGAATTGCATTGTATCTGTAGGTGGCTTTTGATAGTATTCACGTTTTAGCAATATTCTTCCAATCCATGAACACGGGATATTTTCCATTTATTTCTGTCTTCTCTGATTTATTTTATCAGTGTGTTGTTTTCATAGGAGAGATATTTCACTTCCTTAAGTGTATTACTATTTTATTATTTTTGATGCTACTGTAAATGAGATCAGTTTTTTTTCCAGAAACTTTATCGTTCATGTAGAGAAATGCTACTTATTTTTAAATGTCAATTTTGTATCCCATAACTTTATTGAGTTCATTGATTATATCTTACAGTCTTTTAGCTGAGTTTTTAGGATTTTTTTACATATGAAATTATGTTATCTACAAATAGAGACAATTTTACTTCTTCCTTTCCAGTTCTGATTCTTTTTATATTTATTTTTCTTGCCTGATTGCTCTGGCTAAGCTTTCCAATACTATGTTGAATAGGTATGGTGAAAGTGGGCACCTTTGTCTTCTTCCTAATCTTCCTAATCTTCCTAATCTTAGAGGAAAAGCTTTCATCCTTTCACACTATTGAGTATGATGTTAGCTGTAGTCTTGCTATATATGGTCTTTATAATGTTGAGATATGTTCCTTCTATGCCTAATTTGTTAAGAGTTTTTATCATGAACTTATGTCAGATTTTGTCAAATGCTTTTTTTCTTTATTGATATGCTGATATGATTCTTTTATTTTGTTCTAGTAATGTGATTTATCACATTGCTTGATTTGCCTAAGTTGTACCATTCCTGCATCCCAGGGATAAATCCTGCTTAATCATAGTGAGTGGTCCTTTTAATGAGCTGTAGAAATCAATTTGATAGTATTCAATTGAGAATTTTTGCATACAGATTCACTCAACGGTATTACGATATTGTCTACTGTAGTTTTCTTTTCTAATAGTGACCTTTTCTGGTTTTGGTATGAGGATAATCTTCTACAGTGAGTTTGGGTATTCTTTCATCTTCGATTTTTGGAAGCATTTTAGAAAGATTGGTGTTTATTCTTTAAGTGATTAGTAAAATTTACGAGTGAAGCCATCTGGTTCTGAACTTTTCTTTGATTTCTTTGTTGGTTACTGATTCCAACTCCTTACTAGTAATTGATCAATTAAGATTTTCTATTTCTTCCTCTTCAGTGTCTGTAAGTTGTATGTTTCTAAGAATTACTCCATTTCTTCTAGGTTGTCCTGTTTGTTGGTGTATAGTTGTTCATAATAGCCTCTTATCCTTTGAACTTCTGTGATATCAATTGTGATACCTTATTTTTCATTCATAATTTTTTCGATTTGGCCCCTTTTTATTTGGTTAGTGTAGCTAAGGGTCTATCAGTTTTGCTTATCTTTTCAAAGAATAAACTCCTGATTTGGTTAATCTTTTCTTTTACTTGTCTGTTCTCCATTTATTTCTGCTGTCATCTCTACTCTCACTTTCCTTCTGCTGAATTTGGAGTCATTTCTTTTTTTTTTTTTAGTTCCTTAAGGGATAGAATTAGGTTGCTTCTTTGGAATCTTTCTAGTCTCTAAATGTTGTGATATATGCTATGAATTTCCCTCTCAGAATTGCTTTTGTTTCATCCCATAAGTTCTACTATGTTGTGTTTCCATTTTCATTTGTCTCAAGAAACTTTTTACCATTCTCCTTTCTGTCTCTATAGATTTGACTATTCTAGGTATTTAAGTTCAGTTGTATTGTTTTTGTCCTTTATTTCATGTAACTGGCTTATTTCACTTAATATTTTCAAGGTTCATCTGTGTTGTAACATGTATCAGAATTTTCTCCCTTTCTAAGGCTAAGTCATATTACATATATATGCTATTTTGTTTATCCAGTCATCTTTAGATGGACACTTGGGTTGCTTCCACCTTTTGGAGAAATGTCTATGTAATTCCTCTGCCCATTTTAAAATCAGATTGTTTATTTTTTAGTATTGATTTTTGGTGTTCTCTTTATATTCTGAATATTAATCCCTGTTCCATAAAGTGATTTGCAAATATTTTCTCCCATTCTGTGAGTTGCCTCTTCACTTTATTGATAGCATTATTTTATTAACAAAAACTTTTAATTTTGTTGAAGTCTAATTGTCTTTTGTTGCCTATGTTTTTGGTGTCCTATCCAAAAATCATTCATTGCAAAACCTGGTGTTATTAAGCTTATCCCATAGAAGCTTTCTTATAAGAGTTATTTTTTTTTCTTTATAGAGTTGAACTTTGGAGAGAACCAAGCAAATCCTTGGGCATCAGCATTGTTGGTGGAAGAGGCATGGGGAGTCGTCTAAGCAACGGTGAAGTGATGAGGGGCATTTTCATCAAACATGTTCTTGACGATAGTCCAGCTGGCAAAAATGGAACCTTGAAACCTGGAGATAGAATAGTAGAGGTACCCTCTAGTGAGCTTTCTGTGCCAAAGTTCTTCACCTGTTCCATCCTCTTTAATAAGGGAATAATCATCTTTACATTGGTCACTTGACCGAATATGAAAGTAAAATGTGTTTGTTGTTAAAGCATTTCTTTCTCATATGTCCCATTTCATCCATAATTTTTTTCTTCAGTGCATGGTGACGTTATATATCTTGACTCAGAGACTAATATTTGGAGGTATAACCAACATTGGCCCTGAGTTAAAATAATGAAGTTCTGTTTGAAAGAACAAAACCAATTTCTTGAAGAAAAAAATGAACTGTTTGAAATTATGTATGCTTACACAAAATATATCATAACTAAGTTCTCTAGCGAGGTTTTATTTCAAGAAATTCTTTGTTGTCATGATCATTGTAGATTAACATTGTCATTTCATTGTAGATTAACTTTATTGGATAAAATTGTTTTCCAAGTTAGTCTTTTTGATAAATCTTTTATGCTAATTTGCCTGATTATCTCTTATGTAAATGCTCCCACCCCCACAGTCCAGGTTCAGTATTTCCTCCTTCTTCTGAGTGCTGTGCCCATTCATTACTGAGGAGAGAGAGAGAGAGAGAGTATGTATGTGTGTGTGTTTACACCTTCATGTATGTGTAACTTTGGTATGTGTAAGAGAAGTATTTAGTCAAAATGTTCCTAATCTCTTAACTCAAAACAAAGTATGATATTTTAAATAGACTGTTCTCCCAGGGTCACTACTCATTTACTCAGCAAATATTTCTGGAGCAGCTGTTGCATTCCAGATGCTATGACAGGCTCTGGGCATTTTGCAGTAAACAAGGCACCATGCCTGCCTGTCAAGTGTGACAGACTTAAGTAATCAAGTCACTTTAGAACCGTGTGGTAAATTATTTGATTTAGTTTTAGTTAAGAGAGTAGAGGCAGGGTACCTGACCCAGTTTTGCTAAGTTGTCAGGATTTATAAGGTGAGTAAAAGAGACAGCTTCCCAGTAGTAACCAACCACTTTATTACGATAAGGACCATTACATTTAGTTTATACAAGTGATTGTCTCTCATTTTCTAAATCCATATAACTTACCATTAAAATGCATTAATTGTGTAGAAGAAGGTTATAACATCTGAACCACAACTGTAAAATGAACATTTTTAGGATTTATTTATTTAGTCCTTAATGGTTGATTGTCTGTGAGAGCTGAAGAGGGAAGAGGATTGAGACTTGGGAGGACAGAAGGGCCAAGTCTATTTGGTCTTGTTTTTTCCACCAGCCGTTTATAAGGAAGAATGATGGGCTTGGCTTGTTCTCTCTTCCTGCTTCCTTGTCTCTCATTAGAGGATATCTTAGCCCCTTTTTAAAGAACTCTCTTTTCACTAGGCTACTATCTAAAGTTCCCAATTTCAGATTATCACAGGGCAGTTTATTTTATGGATAATTAACTGTTAAATACCTTTAGCCTAGGGAGAAAAAGTAAGAACTATTTATAATTCTTTCTAGAAAGGATTGATCATAGTTTTTACCAAAATGTTATTTAAATGTATTGAGGGAGTTAAAGCATTCCTTTCAAATTGAAGAAAAAAGTATTTTTCTGTGTGTTGTAAAATATTGTGTGAAGTTTAGCAGTGGTTTATTGAAGGCTATTATGTATGGGAGTAAGTAAGAAAGCCTTAGGCCTCTGTAATCCTGGATTTTCTGAAACCTATCTTTGCCAAGTTTGTGAAAGTGTATTTATACTAGACAAGTAGAAACCTACAAGGTATTCCATTCTAAGGATACAGTTCTTTGGACTGGAGCAAAGATATTTAATGTCCTATTAAATATTTCCACAAATGGAGTATATAGTAGATGTGAATACTAACTTTTATTCTACAAAAAATTAAAGGCATTTTTAATATGCACTGAAATGCATATTACATTATCTAAGTATCAGCCCGGGGGAGGTTTTCATTTGCATGGGTATAATTCTTTCAAAGGTGATAATGTTCTATGCAGAGATCTGATAATGAGTTTCTTTTCCAGAATTGTGTATATTCCAATCTTGCTATTCTGTTGTGTATACCATATTTTGGTAATTGGAAATGATAAATGATGATAGTATCCTATAGTTTTCTGGCAGGATTAGCATTTGGCCTTCAAACTGTTTTCCTTCCTATTCATATATAGTACATAAGCTGAGCTGATCATCACCCAGGCAATCCAGGGTCAATAAAAAGTTACAAAATAACATTCATTTTCAAGCTATTTATAAAAGAATTACTAACAAGCACAAGTTCTTGGCTTCCAGCTCCTGTCGTGTCTACTACAAAGATTTTCCTGCAAAACTAATCTTGCCATAACCTGATTTTTCTGAACATCAGAATTTTGTTTTTAACTTTAAGCTTCTCTAAACAGAGAGAAACACACAAAGCATCGCCCACTCATTTCCCAAACTAGTCTATAATGAATCAGGAGAAAATTTGTACAGTGACTTTCATGATGAAGTCGTTGCTGCAAGGCAGTTCCCCTCTATTATTTCTTTAATGATTTTGATTTATTAAAGGAACAGTTGCTAGTATAAGGAAAGCAGAAGCAGAGCCTTCATTTCAACTGATTATTGTTTCAGTTGACTATGGGAGATGGAAATCAGGGTTCAGAATAAGAGATGGCAAGTTTGCCAGACAGATGAGAAAGGTCTGGAGTCTCACAAGTAGTCTCAATTATTTTTTATCAGATTTTCCGGGAGCCTCACACAGGATCCTCAAAACTCCAGATCCACAAATTGTTCTGTTGTTTTGTAGCTTCTTGAAATGTTAAGCTGAGGCCTTCCATTGCAGGTGGATGGAATGGACCTCAGAGATGCAAGCCATGAGCAAGCTGTGGAAGCCATTCGGAAAGCAGGCAACCCCGTAGTCTTTATGGTACAGAGCATTATAAACAGACCAAGGGTAAGCGAACACAAAGGGCAAGGTAGGCAAATCCAAACAATGTTCAACTTGGAATCTAATGTATTGAGGGCCAAGTTGTCTCTAGGAACAGGTATCCAGTCTTGAAATCTCAGGAGACTTGTTAAAATCTTATATTGTTTTTGTTTTTTTTTTTAAATTGAGCTGTCCTGAAAGTCCCTTCTACCTGTTTAATAAACACTTCAAGTCTATTGAAAACACACAGAAGTAGAATTTATTGGTGGCCATAGGTATCTAGATAGATAATTATTAGTACTCACTGTATATATATATATATATATATATATATATATATATATATATATATATATATATATATGTTGTTAGGAGGAATGTGATATAATCACTTAGCTTACTAGTGTGTGACCTCTGAGTTCCTGAGAAGCCAGAGATTACATTTTCTTTATACGTACATCCTCTAGATAGAATTCCCAGCTTATGCAATTGCATGACCACCTGTGAATATCTTCAATGCATTTGTCCCACTGAACATTGTACGTAGTGGAAATTTAAGCAGTATGTTTAAATATGCATGATTTTATAACTGCTGCTTCCCAGTCATGATCGCCGTCTAGCTCTTCATCACTAGACAGCCCCTGGTGGAGACAGAAACCTACTAGCCCATTTTATCATCAGTCATGACAAGTCAAATGGCTTTAAAAATATTTTTAAAAGTACAGTGAATGCGTTTAAGGAATGTTGATGGAGAAGACACTAAATAAGTCTTTGTATATTTGATATACTCTAATGATTCTGAAGATGAAAATTACTCCAAGATTAAACTTTTTTTTTTTTTTTTACTATTCCTTCTTTATATCTCAGTAAAAAAAGATTATTTTCACATGCAACACTTCATAAACATATTTGGGCCACATACCTCTTGAAAACTTCTTCTGAAACATACATGTTTACTGAAAAGTTTGGGTATCATTTCAGGAGCTTCCTAGATTTCCTGAAACTTACAGAGGTTCTACTTCTGGATTTTAGTCAAAACAAAACAAAACAACCGCTGTTATACCTATTGTCTTTGAAGTACCTGCTCATTAGCTTTGAGGGTTGGTTGTCTTTAAAAGGCAAATGTGAACATATGTGAGGGAAGTTAACAGAACCATCTAAAACTTTAATATATACAATTATTTTATAATTTATCATTTCAAAATTAAGAATATAAGACATCTGTGCTCAAATGATAGAGAGTAGCAGGACAGCTCTGTAGATCAGTAAAAGTAACTTGTCATTGTGCTGTGCAAGGAATTCAAAGTGACCAAATTTATCCTGTTGGTCCTTCCTTTTGTTATCAAGACAGGTGTAGCTCTGATCTGGGTTCACTGTAAGAAATGAATCGAGTAGTTCTTAATGTAAGCAGTTATCTTCACATCTGCCGTTTTTAATCACTCAGTTGTTTATTGTTAGGTAATAATTATCCATTCAGATGAGAAAATCTGCCAAATGGTCGGGCTGCATCATGCTGCATTCTCTTCAAATGATATTCAGTTTGTTTAAATAACTACAAATCCTTCCACATTTGTTTCCATTTATGTGTCAAACAGATACAGCACTATGGTGTTGGTGAATGGCTGTTTCAGTTAAAACTATTTTGTGTGTGTGTGGGTGGGTTTTATTCCTTTTGTTTTATTTTTAATTTCCACCTTTTATATCATGTAGGACAATACTGTAAACTGCTGAATAGGATTCTTCATAGTACTTTTAAAAACTTAAACTACATTTCTTTCAATGCCAGTCACTTTCTAATGAGCTGGGAAGACTTTCTCATAGACTTGGAAAACATTCCTGTCTTACTTTCTGAGGTATAATGATGCTTGAGTTTATAGAAATCATTCTGGGAGAAATCTTGTCTAGAGTGACATGTTTAGTCAAGATACATGTGACAGGATTCGGGGCGTGCTACCTCCAGATAGGACACCCTGGCATATTGAATATTTTAAACTGAAATAATTTAGGAAAAGACAGGTGCTGGAAGGACTCTGAGATCCCCCCCCCTTCTCCCCTGGAGCAGGTCATAAAAACCCTCATGTGAGAGGTCCCCTCCCCGTACCTGGAGGAAAAGAACATCCTTACCTCCAGAGATGCAGGGGCCCGGGTAAGAATCTGAATGAATGCTAAGTTTGCCCATTTCCCCACTTAGCTCATACTCTTTTGTCCTATTGAGTTTCCCTGTCTTTCTACTCTTCAGCAAACCTAGTGTCAAAATAGTCATATTTAACCATTTCTTCAGGTCTTCATTATCTTATGAAGGCTCTGTGTCACGTAAAAGTTAACATTAAATCAGTATAGATACTTTTCTCATGTTAATCTGTTTTTTATTACAGAGATCCAGCTGAGAACCTAAGATGAATAGAGGAAAGATATTTTTCCTCCTCTACATATGCATTCAGCTTTGGGAAATCAGAATTACTTTTGCATTTCAAATGAGATATATGTACTCTATTTTCAGTGATTTACTTCCTTATGAAAGAATCATGTCTTGAGTAATCTAAAGGAAAAAACTCACAAATACATAAGAGTCTCTTAGTGGGAAATGTTTTATTTGTAGGTGCAATAAAACTTCAAAAAAATCTTATATATAGGCTGAAAAGACAGTCCCTTTAGCACATAAACTATTTGAGAATCAGAACTTCCCAGAGCTGAGAATAATAATAGTAAATTCCATACTTACTGATTTATTCTTGACAGTTCCATCAGTTGGACCACATTTCATACCAAAGGGTAGGCCCTATTCATGTGGGCCAGAGAATGTTTTTGTCTTCCTTGTGCTTCTTAGTTAATAATACTTCCATTCCTATCAGCCCTTCGAATTATAAACAGGAATTTCATCGATTTTTTAATAAGAAATGTGGCCTGTTCCTATAAACCTCTTCATAGTAATAGCTACCACTTCATTTGCTGTGCTCATGCTGTACTTTTATACTTTGCTATCAGGGCCAAATTCTAATCCTCTAAGAGTTGGAAATTGAAACAAATAAAAAAAGCAAAATAAAAAAACTAGAGCTCTCTCTAAATATTCCATTTCCAATATTCATTCCATTGGCATTATGGTTTTTATTTTCTTTATCGTTCTATAGAATTACAAAGGAAATGTAAAGCCTAAAAATTCCATGTATGAGGATTGGAAATAATTTCCACCTTCCATAGTATTGAGTTATTTTGCCTAAAATATGTTTTTAATCTCTGCCTAGTCATTTTTTCCACCTTAATAAATGGTCCTGTTCCTTGGCATTTGTGATCTTTTCTTTTGTAAAGTAGGAGTTGACATTTAAACTGAAAAGCAAAGAGAAAGTTGAGATGAGCAGAAATGTCATTGTGCCCATTTCTTTTTCCCATCTTCCCTCTGTAGGAAAAACATTGCAAGAAGAGCAGATTGAAAGGGTAATGTGGCATAAGCTTTAGTGCAGGCATACTGAGGATAGAGTCTTTCCAGAGTGTTCTCCCAGACAGGGTGGTGTCACATGACAACCTCTCCCTACTCTTGATGCTTGCCAGTAGGACTTTTTTATAGACAGAAGTAACACAAACATTTAATTGGAGCCAAAATGAATTTTAAATGTCTGCAATTTCCCCTGAAAGATGTAGTCAATAAAAGAAAAAGATAGCGGGTATGAAAAGGAGAAGGATTTATTGTGCTGAGGAAATTACTTTCCTATTTTTTTTAAACTATGAAAATGCTAAATTCTATCTGGCAGTCATCCTGCCTTTAATATGTATATTCAACTCCAATAGTCCTAGCACAGGGCATATCTCAAGCAAGCCACAAAATCTATGAGAAACAATCTAAGGCAGGACTTCAGATATATTCAAAGCCTCATAATTCCCCCTAATATGGGAACTTTTATAGGAAAATAAATCAGTGTTTCTACCTCCACAGAAAGTGGACGGAAATAGAGAATACCACTGAACAGTGGTTCATTTCTTTAAAATTGTTGATTTCATTTTTTTAAAAAATGAAAAACTGTTGATCTGAAGCAACCTTAATCTCTAGCCTGAGTATGAAAATTTTCTTTCCTGGGAAACAAGATAAAAGAATCATGAAGGTTACCAGTGATAGACTGGTATGTTTAATTTGCATTCAGGAACAGATAGACCATCTTTTTATTTTTACCAAAAAAGCATAATTTGCTTTTAAATGTAAACAAAAAAACGTTTATGGTTTTAATTTTGAAACTGTTTATTGTTCTGCATGGAACATAAATTAATGTAGAAAGTGGGCAAAACTTATGTGTGTATGTCTGTGATAGTGAAAATAAAAGAAATTTGGTATCAATTTCACAAACTCATTTCCTCCATAGTTTATGGCCAGGTTGAGATTCAGGTGTAGATCCAGGTCACTGGAGGTAAACCTTTAGTTCTAGACTGTTTAATATGATGTTGTTATTAGTTACTAGATCTGACAGGATCTGGTTTCACACTGTTATTTCAATCAGTACTTTGTTCTTAAAACTGAGTTGTGTTAAATACATTTCTTTTGCGCTCAGCGCCTCTTATGTTTCCTTTTAGAAATCCCCTTTGCCTTCCTTGCCGCACAACCTTTACCCTAAGTACAACTTCAGCAGCACTAACCCATTTGCTGATTCTCTACAATTCAACGCTGACAAGGTTGGATAATGCCATTGTCTTGCCATTGCTTTTTGCAAATGTTTCGTTCTTTGTTACTATGCCTTTGTCCTAGTTCACTGTTTACTAAATTTGGGCAGGGAAGAAAAAAACAAAAACAAAAACTGTGTGTTTGGAGTGGGCATGTAAATCCTGTCTTAAGCACATTTTTTTTTACCAGAGCATATTCATTTTTATGAAATTAGATGGCTTTCCTGAACAGTAAGGGAGAATCGTGAGTCCAATGCCTTTCCTATATTTGGTTATGAGTTAAATTTTCTGATATGTAAATTTTTGTTAATTGCCAAATACATGAACTACTTTCACACAAAATTGATTTAAAGCCTTGTATTCATTTAAGTCCTTCTCAGACTTATACAAGGTGGTCCTAAAAAAAGACCTTCTGTGTGTTAATCTCTCTACAAATAATTGTGTATATGCAGGAGTGTGTTGAATATTCATAAATTGAATGTCCATGTAAATATCTGAATCAGGAAACATGTAACTGTTCATTGCTTGGTAAACCTATACTTGGATTGTCTCATATTTTGATGAAATTTCAAGCCCAAAATTGAAACAGAAACTTACAAGAACTTGTATATTATAATTTGATCGTGATAAGGAAGAAAGCTTTCAACAATTTCCAGAAGCATTTTATGAATATTCATTGGATTTTCATGTTGTTGTAATATGGATAACCAAAGATTCTCTATCTGAAGGAATATGTTTTCTGTTACTGTAGGAATTACAGAATTCAAGTAGAGTTACCTTCCGTTGTTCCCCAACTAACCCTTTTGCTCCCACACCATTTAAGGTTTGTCTCAGTGTGAAATTTTCATGAATCAGTAGGTGTGTTACAGTGTGCTATGTGTGTATGTTATACATGTGTGCATACATGGCATGGAGTGATTTCAAATGCACTTTGCATTTTTTTTTTTTTTTTGCCAATGAAGGCTAGCTGATCTTTGTTAAAGAGTTATATTTTCATGAAAAAATCTTAAGAAGTGTCAACAACAAGCTAATTACATGATTTCGTTGAGAATGAAGGTTTTAGGAGTAGTAAAATAGAACACCTAATTGCCCCTTTGTAAATACAGGCTTGTATTTGTTTTACGATTAATCAGTAATGTTAGGACACTATTTCAGTTTACTCACGATATGAAAACATTGTGCCTAAGTAAGGTCCTGAACAATTTTTTAGACTGGCAGATTTTGTTTTTTTCTTTGTTGTTGTTGTTTTGTAAATGGCAGCTGAGGAAAGTTATGAAGCAAGATCTCTTACATTTGCATCCATAAATTTATTAAAATTATGGGAAGTTTAAAGCAGATTTTGTTCCCCTCTTTAGAAATCAAATGGGCTTAATTTATACTTGCTAACATTTTCTGTTATTATAGTTTTTTAATTTTAACCAGAAGAAAATGTAAATTATATACTTCCCCCCTCCCCAACCTTAGTATATTAAATGAACCTGGATTGGATCAAGTGAGGTTTTTTATTTGTCATTTTCATTTGCACATTGTTGATTTGAGAGTTTTATGGCAATGCACTGTTTATTGTTTGCACTGGTACTTTTGGTCTGATGTGGCCAGTTGTGTGTAAACCAAACATTTTAACACAGTGGATTCTGTAACTTGAAAATCTATTGCCTATAAGTTTCTATCATTCAATCCTCCTTTACTTTGCCAGGAAAACAGTACTTGATATTTATTGGGTTCATTTTGGGGCAGCTTAGAATCCTGAAGTGGTATCTGAATCAACAAAGAAAGATCAGTGTTATATAGTTTTAGTATTAGGTAATATTCTGTGGTATTCTGATTCTTGACACCAATGAATAATTCCTAAATATGTGTGCATGCTTATCATTAGATGTGTTCTATAGGAAGTTTTTATAAATTGCAATCTTTTTCCAAATACACACATATAAAACAAAATGAGGTATATCAGAAGGATTTTTGGAAGGATAAAGGATACAGTGAAAGAGAGGAAAAATGTATGTTCAGGGCCTCAGGGACAGCTTCATACTACGATTAGAACTTCAGTGGGTATCTTTGACCATTGAATTAGTTACTGTCACTATGGAAATTAGAGGAGACAGCATGGCATAATGGAAAGTGCATTGGATTAAAAATTGAGGCAAAACAAATATAGTACCGTGTGATTTTGAACAAATCTTCTTATGGCCTCAAGTTTTTCATCTGCAAAGTGAATAAAATGAATTCAGTGACTTACGGGCCTTTCGAACTCTAGTATTCTATTTGATAATCTATAATATAGGAACCTGATACCAAGTCACTTTTTTGAAATAGGACCCATAGCCCTCAGTGTTGGCAAGTATGCCACACTTTGGGTTTGTATGAGGTGGTCTCTCATGTTTTCTCATTTACCTTGTGAGCTACCTTGAGAAAGGGATGATGATGTCCCTTAAAACTGAGTCTGTGTGCTCTGTGCTGACAAACTGGCTCCCCTGGTAGGTGAACCTGCATGTGTCCTGCTCATTCTCATGGTTTTGTTAAGAGAGGCACTTGGAGAGAGGATTCAGGTAGCAATGAGGAATTCTTTATATATATAGTCTCACAAGCAACCTGTGAACTTCTTTAATTGCTTAATTAACTTACTTGTTAACTTCGTCCTAGTTTCTTGGAAGACTTTTCTAGATCCACAGAATCTTGCCCAGACCCCTGCATATTTATGAAAACTTTTGAAAGAGAGTTTTTTTTCCAAAAGGAGGAGTTTGTCATTGAAGCCTTCAAATTGAATAATTCATTGGCCTAAAATACCAAAAAACAGTTTAATGAATTATGCTCTGAACATACTACTTTGTTTGGTATATTTAAACCTTACCTGAATCCTGTCTACCTATATATATATATATATATACATATATATATATACACACACACATATATTATATATATACATATATGTATATATATACACACACACACACACACACATATATGTATATTTTTTTCCCATGATCTATGTGTCAGGTGTTTTAGCACCAGTTTTTGACATTATACTTTTATTTCTTTTGGGTTTTTCTTCGTTAGACTGCGCATACCCACTTCATTCTTCCTGTTCCCACAGGCATCCAGTCAGTCGGAATCAGAGCCAGAAAAGGCTCCCTTGTCCACTGTGCCTCCGCCCCCTTCTTCAGCATTTGCAGAGATGAGCGGTGATCATACACAGTCATCTGCAAGCAAAATTTCAGAAGATGTGGATAAAGAGGATGAGTTTGGTTACAGCTGGAGTAAGTTGCCTTTTGTGATATATAAGAGACGTTAAAAATAGCTGAGTTTCTCCAGGCTTATGCCCTGGATGGATAAGTATGTTTCAGCTTTAGTTACACATACTGCAATTTTGTGTGGAAAAATTACTGTTTGTTTTGCCTGAACACAGCACACATTCTCCAGGCATGAGATCATGTTCTTCCTTTCCGTTAAAGGACCCGTCCTGCTAAAGCCCATTTTGCCATTTGTGTGAGCATTAAAGGGGGCAGGGCACTCTCAGAAGTACGGGATGACCTTGAACAAGTCATTGTCTCTCTCCAATCTCAGATTCCTCACTGTAAAATTGTAAAAGGGGTTGCTGTTGGTATTTTGCCTTGAACTCTAGCATTTTTGGTACTAGCGTGGTAATGTGGAATAATTGTGGAGATGAAAATTTGGGATGTCTGGCAAGTTGTAAAACTGCCTCTAAGTTTTTGCCTAGTGGCCATTCTTCTTTGGAAAATACTGTCCTTACCCAGGTTGCTAACATTAAATTTGAAATGTCTGAGAAATGCTAACCACCATGTCTGATGCACAGGAAGCATTCTAAGGCAGCTGTTATTAGGATCATTGCAGTGTCTCTTTTTTTAAATGAAATAAACCTTTATACAAGGAAATGTTAAAAATTTAGTGAAAAATTATCAATGTTATCAGTGTTTTAAAAAGTTTTATTTTAAAAATAGAATTATTTCCTTTAAGAAACCATGGCATATGCTTTTGGGGAGTATACAGTGTATAAAAATTGTGCTGCTAGATTCTAGAAGGAATCAGGAAATGACAGTTTATGAAGTTGATTCACTTAAGAATCAATATGGAATGCAAGACATCAGCTGCATCGTAACATAATTTGTAAATTTTGCAGTATTCTAAGTCTATTTTCAATAGAATCAATATATTGCTAATCTATTGAGGTGGCCAGAATGTACTCTGAGAACATGAGACAGAATGTTATGTCACAAGCCACCCCAAAACTTAATGCTTTAAGGAAACAGTTTATTATTGTGTCATGGTGTTGAGGTTGATTGGGCTCAGCTGCACTGGGCTCACTCACATGGCTGGAACTTCGTGTTGGCTCCTGGGTGGTTGTTCATCTGGGCCTATGTGGCCTAGGGCACCTGCATGTAGTCTTGTCTTCTCAGATTCAAGAATAAATTCTACCTCTTGAACACATGGGATGGGAGAGTTGAATGATCTCCTCTAATTAGGACATGTGTCCTAAAGCTGAGACAAGCATCTTGATTGTCGTTACCTGATGGCTGTGTGCAATAAGAAAATATATTCCTCTTATTCTGAATATATGTACCAAGCAGCTGCCCAACCAAGTGCGACATGCATGCCCTTTTTCCTATGGGAGAAAAGGTTCCACTGACCACTAAAGATAAATCCTCTAAATGTTCTGTTCTTCTCTGCAAATGACAAAGTGGCACTCCATTTTAATCAGAGTCTTTTGAGAGTTTGTTAATGAATCCACCTAGGTGAACTGATCTGTCCAGACCCTCCACTCTCTGTGCTCCAGATGCAAAGAAATTTCCTCAAAGTTTGGTACTCCAGGAAACTGGTCTTGACACCTGGGTGGCCAGAATTTAGTTGTATTTTTTGTTTTGGTTTTTTTTTTTACAATTTGGTAATTGGGATTTACATTTTGGTCCAAGTAAATGCCCTTTTGAAGCTAAATAACCTTCCATAGTAAACATCGACTGTAAATTAACTCAGTACCTGTAATTTTGTTGTTGTCGTTGTATGTAGAAAATGTCAGAGAGCGGTATGGAACCCTAACAGGAGAGCTACATATGATTGAATTGGAGAAAGGTCGTAGTGGTTTGGGTCTAAGTCTTGCTGGGAACAAGGACCGATCCAGGATGAGTGTCTTTGTAGTGGGGATTGATCCAAATGGAGCAGCTGGGAAAGATGGTCGGCTGCAGATTGCAGATGAGCTTCTAGAGGTAAGTTCTTGTGGAAAACGCTGAATTTACTCTTGTTGAATTGGTGTACTGGAATCATCAGTTTCCAGAAAATCCACTCGGGCCCTATTTGGTGACTGAGAAAACTATTGCTTGCCTAATAAAATAGATGCACTGCAGCAAATTTGGCTGTAAACCAGATCTCTGCTAAGTAGAGTCCATGTTCCCATTAACTTCCATTAAAAGGTTGTGACTGGGTAGCACCAGAAACAGTTTTTGCCCCAAGACAGTAATAAAGATCACACTTCAAAAACATTTTTTTGTGTGCTGCATTTTTATTAGGAGCTTTTGAAAAGCCAAATGACCAATCCCTCTTCAGTAATGAGGTTGACCCACTGGACATTCTGGAAGTTGAATTCCTATGGTAGAAGTGATGGGGGTGGGGTGCCATGGGGTCAAGGTTAAGGCTAAATAATGAAAACAGTAACTCAGCCATCCAAACAAAATAAATTTCTGGACCATACTTTATAGTGTTTCGAATTGCATTTGCTTGTTGTGTTTGTCCTTGACTTTTGGAGGCTGGGATCCACGTGTCTTCAGATTGCCTTAATATTCTTTCTTGCACTCTTGCTTCTCCACTGGCTGGCATGACTTAGGAATGGCTAAATGATCAGATGCCTTGCACTTCCCAATGGGTACCGTTCTGCTTCAGCACTTTTCTGCTTCCCAAATCCCAAATCTGCCTTTGGGAGTGCTTTTCCCCATGGCCTCATCTCAAGCCTGGGTTTTGAGGTTAACTCAGAACTGTGATCACAGGGGACTTCCAGGGCAATCTGTGCAGGTCATTAGTGCTTCCAGGAGAGCCTGTGCTTTGTACAGAACACACTGGAAGCCTGGTGCCTGCAGGAAGTTTACTCCCTGCTTACCTACAGTGGGTCCAAGTGATGCCTTTGTCATCTGTGGGGATCAGACCACCTGCATGTCATTTTATTTTATTTTTTTTAAAGATTTTATTTATCTATTCATGAGAGACACACAGAGAAAGAGAGAGAGAAAGAGAGAGAGAGGCAGAGACAGAGGCAGGCTCCATGCAGGGAGCCCGAAGTAGGACTTGATCCTAGGTTTCCAGGATCATGCCCTGGGCTGAAGGTGGTGCTAAACCGCTGAGCCACCTGGGCTGCCCAACCTGCATTTTAAAGTTGGCTTTAAACATGGGTTTGTAGGGATACCTCGTGGCTCTGCAGTTGGGCACCTGCCCAGGGCGTGATCCTGGAGGGAGTCCTGGGATTGAGTCCCACATCGGGCTTCCTGCATGGAGTCTGCTTCTCCCTTTGCCTACGCCTCTGCCTTTCTCTCTGTGTCTCTCATGAATAAATAAATAAAATCTTTGAAAAAGATAAAAATGCTTGTCTTCATTCACCATCACAATCAGGCTCATGCTCTGGGAAGGAAAACACATATAATATTTTAAAGGAAGAAAAAATGACCATTTTATTAGCTAGATAAGATAAAGAATTAGCAAAATTAAGATTTCAGGTTCAGTTAATGCTATTTGTTTCTCATAGATCAATGGTCAAATTTTATACGGAAGGAGTCATCAGAATGCTTCTTCGATCATTAAATGTGCTCCTTCTAAAGTAAAAATAATTTTTATCAGGTAAGCATTTTCTTTTCCTGGTTTACTAAGTACTTTTTGTTAGTCTTCAAGTCAGAGTTCCTTAACTGAAAATAAAACATTTATAAATGTATGAGTGTTATAGTCCCAGTTGCAGAATTTTCTCTAATAATCCTTCTGAGTCTTCAAAGTAAAAGAATGGAAATAATATGAATCATTATGCTATGATAGGTCAATGCTTTTTCTTTTAGAAATAAAGATGCGGTAAGTCAGATGGCTGTATGTCCTGGAAATACAGTAGAACCTTTGCCTTCTGCCTCAGAGAATTCTCAAAATAAGGAGGTATGTGTCTTGTGTTTGTTTCTCTGGGATGATATGATTGATAAATTATGTATTAATTCAGCGAACAATTATAGAGCCCTTACAGGAATGTTAAAGAGAAATGACTCATGGTCATGGCCCCCAAGGAGTTGATAGCCTTGTATAAGAAACACTCATGTAAATAAGCACACCACTTACATGAAGGCCATCAGTAGAGTCTACATAGGGAATAATGAAGGTAGAAAAAGTTGTCAGTTCTCCTTCAGAGATAGTGACAATGACTCCCTAGGTGAGGCGACAAATGGAGTATATGTTGGAAGTAGAAGATGTGAGGGGCAAAAATATTCCAAGCATAGGGCATGGACTAAGGAATAGCATGGTGGCTCTGGCAGATACAGGGAATGAAAATTGCAGAGCATCACTGAATAGTGGGAGGTGGGGAATGAGGAGCTGGTGAGGGAAAGGGTCATTGAGAAGGAGGAGATAGCATCAGATCATGGGAATTGTGATGGAGGCCTTCTTTTTGAGGTCTCGGGTAACTCAAAGAATAGGAATTATATTTTTAAGCATTTCTTTGGAAATCATGTAGAGAAAAATCAGAGGTTTCAAGGGAGAGAAGCCAAGATAAAGGGAGTAAGAAAATCAATGGAGTAATTCAGGAGAAAGATAATGATGGCCTGAACTAATGCAAAAAAAAAAAAAAAAAGAAGAAGAAGAAGAAGAAGGGAGGGAGGAAAGAAAGAAAGAAAGAAAGAAAGAAAGAAAGAAAGAAAAGAAAGAAAAAGAAATGATTATGTCAGAAGTTTCCAAAATTTAGGATCCAACTTAGCAGTACATTATCCATAGTGAAATGTACTCAGTGAGGAGCAGTGAGTGGTTGAGAATCTATTTATATGACAAGTATTTATTGAGTATCTGCCTTATATCAGGTACTGCTTTTGGGGCTGGGAATGGGCTGGTGAATGGAACAGACAAGATGTAGAAGGCTTCCAGATGACTGACTTGGTGAACAGCTGACTTCTACCAAAATAGAAAAAAAATTAAAAAGCAGATAATTTGTAAAAATGGAAAACATTCTAATTGAGGCACCTTAAGAAAGAAGTGCTATTGAAAAGACTGGTGGAGATTTACATTAGGACATTTGGTCTACAGTTTAGAGATGAATTCTCATAGATGAATATTGGTCATTTGTTAGCAGTGGGATCTGAGGCTCTTAAGTACAGAGAATACCTAGAAAAGAGAAGAGGGCCAAGGTCAGAATTATTTAATAACAACAAGGAGGAAGCCTAACAAAGAATGGTCAGAGGAAATGAGGAAGGACCAGGCGGGTATGTTGCACAGCAGTGGAGGAGCACACATTTCAAGAAGGGTATATTCTACAATCCTGAACGCTGCAAAGAGGTCAATAGAGTCCATTGCTCTTGGCGCCTAGCTGATTACTAGTGTTTTCTGAGAAAGCAAATGATGGATTAAAAAAATTAGGATAGAGAAGACAGTGATTAGAGGGTAACATAAACTTTAGAGTGTTTTGGTGGGATTTTGATATGTGTAAGTTTCAGATACTCGTTTAGGATGGATAAAAGGAGACATAGAGAATGAAAAGCTTAAAATGAGAGGAGCCGTGATGATTGTAATGTGAGAAGGTATAGAAACGGAAACTCTCCCCTAAAGGAGTATATAAACACTGGCCTTATCTGTCCATGATGAATGTCACTCATTCTCGTGAGCTGAGCAATCATTCATAATGGTGAATAGAGTCAAGTGGTTTTTCAAGATTATAAAGGAGAAAATTTTATGTTCATATGAATGGTACTACATATAGAGCCCTTAATAAAATGGAATATTTTAATAAGTTTTAAGCAAAACATTTAAAAGCTGCTAAATTTACTTGATGACTAAAACCGTGAATCATAGAGAATGGTGCCTCTGCTAGTGTCCTGTGTGTCAGTGAGTTGCACTGTTGGGTAATTGGGTTGCTATTCGACTTCATTATAGAATAAATCCAGGTAGTCTTGAGAACCACTGTGTCCCTATGCTCTAAAATAATTTTTGTCTAATCATATCTTCTAAGTATTTTAAAGAGAATATAATGTTCATAAACTGCCTAATGAAATGTTAATAATAATGAATTATAATACTTGAAATAATTTTGATTAAGTGGCCCTCATTAAACAGACAATTTTTGTCTTTTTTTGCCATATCTTTCCCTCTGGTTAGGCCGAGCCAACTGGTACTACTTCCGATGCAGCTGTGGACCTCTGTTCATTTAAAAACGTGCAACATCTGGAGCTTCCCAAGGTAAATCTGCTTTGAATTGGATTGAAATGATGTGAGCACCTTTTATACCAGTGACCCAATTCACTAGTTCTCAGAATCGTGGTCTCTAGACCAGCAACATCAGCATCACCTGGGCTCTCGTTAGAAATGCAGATGTTAGGGCCCACCCAGACCTATTGAATGAGAAATTCTGGGGGTGGGCCCACATGTTGAGTTTTTATAAGCCTTCTAGGTGATTCCAGTGCACACAGATGTGTTTGAGAGTGTCTGTGTTAATTGATACTTTAGCAGGGACTAAGCTTTTTCCTGCGTTTATGATTATCCCAAGGGTGTGACATTTAGCAGTCTCTCCTTTGATTCATTTACCAAGGATCTGCTATGGAGGAAATAAAAAGAATAAAGAAACAAATTATAGTCTTTGTCCTTCATAAAACTGAAAGCTCAAATAACTAGAAGTTTCCCTGATATCAGTAAAATATTTACTTTTGAAAAGATCTGAACCTTAGGTTCAAATGACCACTTTAAAGAGGTGGTTTGCTGAACAGAAAAGTGCAGCAGGCTCATGCTGGAATGCAGTCTGCGGGTGGTCGAGGGAGAATATTCGCAGAGAAAGCCTTGAAGTGCTCAGGAAGAAGAGGAAGGCCAGCCAAGGGCTGGCATGGAGCAGGGGGATGTTCACTGCAGGCAGGACAAAGAGAAGTGGTCCATATGCCCCTCTCCAGCTACGAGGCAGTATAGCATGGTGCTCATGAGCCTTGGCCCAAGAATCTGGGTTCAGTCCTTGCTTCATCGTGTGTGTACCTGACCCCATTACGTGTCTTCCTTTGCTTCAGTTTTGTCGCCAGTAAATTAGAGATGATAATATTACTTTTGACCTGATTGTAATGATTAAACGAGCCGTCTGAAAGTCATTGGCATGATACCTGGCATATAGTCAGACTTTGTTAAACATTTAGGGGTGAAAAATTGACTGTTATTCTGTTGATTTGGTTTCTTTTTTTTTTTAATAAGTGTGTGCAAAATGGATTGCCCTGGTCGTCCTTACAGTACATTTAATTTTTTTTTTAATTTTTTATTTATTTATGATAGTCACAGAGAGAGAGAGAGAGAGAGAGGCAGAGACACAGGCGGAGGGAGAAGCAGGCTCCATGCACCGGGAGCCTGATGTGGGATTCGATCCCGGGTCTCCAGGATCGCGCCCTGGGCCAAAGGCAGGCGCCAAACCGCTGCGCCACCCAGGGATCCCCCTTACAGTACATTTAAAAGAAATCATTATCACCTGCAGTTTGTGTTGTAGGTAGAAGGAGAAGAGCAGGAGTCAGTAAAGCCTTTTGCTTTTTCTACCAAGAAGTTCATACACTTTAGTCCAAGGAAGGAATCCCTTGCTCTCATTTAAGAAAGAAGATACCTTCCTTTTTCCCCTGGTGTTTTCAGATTGAGTTTACTTTCCCTCAAAAATCCAGAAGTATCAGAATTTCTAGTAGTTAACAGTGTAGTCATTTCCCTACAATTTTTGAATCATGAAGCATTAAATGTGTGTGCTGGATTCATTATAATGTGGGTTTTTTTTTTTTAAATATAGGTTTATGCTTATCTTTAGAAAAGCCCAAAATAAGATCATTTTTTTACACATATCCTTTCATTGCATTGATCGAATTTATTTATGTAGAGTTTAGAACATCCTAAAATATAACGAGTGCCCAGGAAATGTTGGAGGAATGACCCTGTTAAACAGGTGAAGTACAAGCAGAACACTGTAGTTAGTGGTTGAGCATGGAGACTTACAGCCAAACCTCCTGGGTCAGAGCCCTCCTTTGCCTCTTCTAGGCTGCTGTCTGTGACCTTGGAAAGGGCTCTTAATCTGGACAATTTCCCCTCTACCAAATGGAGATGATAGTAGTACTCACCTCATAAAGTTGTAGTGAGAATTAAATATATATTGTGTGAAGAGTCCAGTACCTTGCACACCTGTGTAACTACTGTGTTCTTTTTATTGTCATAATTATTAGGAAAGAACAAGCTGGCAGAGAGACGTTTGCTTCCTGGGAACAGTTTTCTCTGATGCTGTCTCCTCCTGCCTTGGGCTACTTAACGAAGGTGTTCTGTAGATGTTTAATCATCCTAGTCCCCTATTCAGAATCTTTCAAGGACTTTCATTCTCAAATAGATAAATTCAAGTCCCTTGGCTTGGCATTCAGCACTGGGGGGCAAGGGGCAGGGATAGAGGCCCTTCTGAGTGATCTCTGATAGATCACTTGGAAACTTGATCTCATTGGTCCTCACTCCTCTTCTGTAACTCGGGCTGCCCTTATCAAGGCTTACTGTTGGGATTCTTTAAGCTAATAAGCAAGCTGCCTTCATTATGGCAGTCAGTATAAGAGCTAGTCTCTGTCTTTAGCCTCCTGCTGATTTATGCGGCAGGTGTCTATTATGTGCACATACCTCTCTGAAGTAGTTGCTGTAGGGGAATCAAGAATTTGAAGAAACTTCAGGTTTTATTGCCTACAGAAAGCTTCCATTTATATGTAGATTTCAAACAAATCTAAAGCTTGGCTAACTAGATGAAATTTATTTATTGATGAAAGCCAAAGTGAATAAGAATCTTTTATTTATTTTCTTACCCCCAAGTTCTATTCTTTTTTTTTTTATTGGAGTTCAATTTTCAGCATATAGCAAGCATATCACCCAGTGCTCATCCCATCAAGTGCCCCTCTCAGTACCCGTCACCCAGTCCCCCATCCCCCCGCCCACCTCCCTTCCACTACCCATTGTTCCTTTAAAATCAGCTGACATTAGAAGCAGTCAACTGTGGCTTAAAGTGTGGGCCTTAGGAGCCCCTCAGCTTTTCTGGACCTGTTTCCTTGTCTGTAGGAGAGGTAAATAATAAAACCTTTATATTAGAAATCTTTTCATCCATGTTCATCAGGGATATTGGTCTAACTCGGGGAAACGAACTAGGGGTGGTGGAAGGGGAGGAGGGCGGGTGTTGGAGGGGAATGGGTGACGGGCACTGAGGTGGACACTTGATGGGATGAGCACTGGGTGTTTTTCTGTATGTTGGTAAATTGAACACCAATAAAAATTAATTAAAAAAAAAAAAACAAAATAGTACTAGTAAATATCTTCTCTGAAAACTACTCTATTTTCAGTGTACAATACATAGAATCAACTCTTGTGATATATACGTGATATGATATGTTATATTTATATGTATGTATGTGTAGATTTTTATTTAAGATGTGATTTTTGCTTTTCCTATCTCTACTTCTGGCCCTTTTATTTCTCATTATTTTGCATAGAAGAGAAGTTTACAGTTCTTTAAACACCACCCAGCATATACATATATCAGATAGCATACACACACACACCCACACACACACACACACACACAAAAAAAAAAAAAGAAATCTTTTTGTAAGGATTAAATGAAAGAATCTGTATAAAGCACTTAGTACGGTGTCTCTCCCAACTGGATGGAGGCTCCCAGATATGGGGCAATGATTGTGTGGAAGCCAGCGATGCAAGGGGTAAAAGAATTCACCTGAGACAGAACAAAGGCGATAGAAGTTTATTGGAAACATATGGAAGAGGTGGGCAGGACAGTAGAGGAGAGGCTGTCTACCATGAGGCAGCGGGTGAGGGCTATTTTAAAAGAGGGAATGTAAGGAGGTATGCAGAGGTATGAAATTTTTCCTTTTTTGGTAACTGTGCCTAGTGGTAAGGAGCCCATTGGTCAGTTAGGGCCTGTGGATGTTTTGAGGTAGGTGGCCTGATGAGCCAGTCTGTATTCAGCTGGGGAGTGGGGAGAGTCACTGTGGGGCCTTTTCTGCATTCCATTGCTCAAGCCTGTTTGCCTAAAAGCAGCCTACACTTAGCACAGTTCAAGTTATTTTCCTTAATAATTTAACTGTAAGGTTCTGAATGCTTCGCAGAATATGTTCTTAAAAACATTCTTTGAGGCAGCCAATGCTAATGCTAAAAATGAAAGATTAAAAGACACCTGTCCACTCAGAACCCCATTATTAGCTGACTCTAGGAACAAAACTCAAGAAAGCAAAGAAGGGAGAATTAATTCAGCCTTCTAATATCCATACCTCATCTGCAAGTTAAAAATACTCTGTATTTTAAAAAAAAGTATGATTATTTGAAACAATTTAATGACAAAGTCACATGTGTGTTATGTTGTTTACTTCTCAGCAACTCTGATTTTTTTTTTTTATTCTCATAACTTAAAATGAGAGAGTTAGAACTTACATTCTGGTCTTATACCCCCAAGTCCCATTTTTTCCATTCCTTATTTCAGCTTGAGACTGGGGCCTATTTACTTTTCCAAAACACCTATATATTTCTTATAAGAATCTTCTACTTCATTCAGACTGGCTCGTATCAAGAGTCCATGGTGGGCACCTGGGTGGCTCAGTGGTTGAGCATCTGCCTTCGGCTCAGGGTGTGATCCTGGGGTTCAGGATCAAGTCCCACATCGGGCTTCTTGTGGGGAGTCTGCTTCTCCCTCTGCCTAAGTCTCTGCCTCTCTCCCTGTGTCTCTCATGAATAAATAAATAAAATCTTAAAAGAGTCCATGGTGATTTATTTTGAGAATTCTTCCCTTCTTGCCTTTGCTTATACCACATGGGGTACCTTCTGCTTTCTTTTAGCCTATCTAAATCCTATATAACTCAAGATCTAGCTTAATCTCATGTCTGTTTATTTTGAAATATTCCTTCAACATTCTGACCTATATAATGTTTACTAGTAAATTCTTCATTTATCTGCCATTTGACCATGGCTGGCTTTAACGTGTCTCTTGCAGAAAACACTCCTGTGGGTAAATTTTCTATATGTCTGTATTGCAAACATGTTGAAAAAGAAGAAACTGTTACACTACTTCGATTATCTTACATAGTATGGGATGCCATGGTTAATACTAAGTATGCAGGAGGGAAGAATGGATGAACACTGACATGCTGTGCACACAAGGGAAAGATCCAAGTATGGGATAATTTTTATAACTGTTTCAAAATAGAAATTGTAGTACAAGTACATTTCTAGTTCTGTTTTCACTCCTTAGAAGCTCTCCAGACAGGTTGATTATCTTTTCTGGGGGAAGGAAAAAAAGGAAAGAGTGTAACTGGGGTATAGGTGGAGTAGAGTGGTGCAGAGGGAGAGGGAGAAAGAGAATCTTAAGCAGACTCCAGGCCCAGCATGGAACCTGACATAAGACTCCATCTCATGACCTGAGCTGAAATCAAGACTCAGACTATTAGCTGACTGAGCCACCCACGAGCCCCGATTATCTTCTTTTTCTTTTTAATCCCCTTTTTAAAGTGTGAGAATAGAAGTATAAACAGAAAGTTTATAATGTGTATCATCTAAACCCTTAGTGACTAAAATGCTAATTCAATTTATCAGACAAAATACTTTTGATTACAGATTTGTTTTAAAGCACATTTTACCCTAGGAGAGTACCTGTCATCAAAAGCAACCTTACACAATTTTTCAGAGATACGTTTCATGTCCATACTGTTTTATAGGGTCAGAGTCTTCATATAGCATTAAGAATTTTTCTTCTGTATTTTTGGAGCATCTTCCAACTTCAGAACAGCTCTCCTGATAATAATGATGGGTTAGCTTCATCCCACTTTTAATTCTTATTCACTTTTTTCTAGCTGTGTAATGATATAACTGTTACTCCATGAATAAGTTTCCCTAACTTGTTTCACCTTCTCTGTATGATGGCGTTTTAGTAACTGGCTCAGAACAGTGTTTCTCAGACCTTTTCTGTTCAGGACAATATGTCCTGTGGCAGCAGTGAGGTGGAGAGCTGAGCAGTAAGCTAGGAAACTGCACTCACACCCTCTTACCCTTACTCGTATTTCATCCTCCTCTTCTGATATCAGTAGATTGTCTGTAGCTGTGTTTATGTATATGTGTTTATTTTTATAGCATTGTAAGTGGCATTGAGCATATTATATATGCAGATGTGTAGCTTATTGTTCCTTTTAGGACCCTCCCTGTTGCTAATAACAAAAACACGTCCTCCTACAGGCTTAGTGGAAGAAGGGGGTTTATGGTCTCAGGTTACTGGGCAGTGATCTTCCAGGATAGTTGATCTGTGGCTCAGTCAGTGGTGTCATCAAGAGCCAGTTCTTTTCCTCTCTCTGCACAGCCATCAGTGGTCAGGTATATTGCAAGGGTGGTCTTCCTCTCAGTTTTAGAATGGCTGCCAACCATAGTTGGGGTCACGTGCTACATCTTTCATGTGCAGTTGGGGGCTGGAGGGAAAGTGGCTATCTCATAATTCTGAGTAAAATTCCTCAAATCCATGCTAGGTGAGCCAGTTCAGCCCGTGCCTACTCCCGAGCTAGGGACTGTGACCATGGGAATAGAATTCCTTGGAGTTATTTCTCCACTGTTACATAAATTACCACAGAATTTAGAAACTTGAAACAATAGACATTTATTATCTCGGTTTCTGTGGGTCAAGGATTTGGGAGCAGTTCAGCTGAGTGGTCTGGTTAGACTCTGTTGTACAGTTTTCCAGCACACTGCCAACTGGGCCTGCAGTCATGTGAAAGCTTGAGCAGGGCTAGATCCTCATCCAGGATGGTTTACTTGAATGACTACTGGCAGGAAACCCTGTTTCCTCTCTGTGGTGCTGCTTTCTTGTCTTCATAATATGGAACTGGCTTCCCCTCAGAGCAGGCGATCCAAAAGAGCAAGGAAGAAGTCTTGATGCCCTTTGAACATAGTTGTGAAATTGTACACCATTCCTTCTGCTTTATTCTGTATTTTACAATCAGGTAACCCTCTCTAGTGCACATTCAGGACCCCCTTCTTGAAGGGAGGAATATTAAAGGATTTGTGAGCATATTTTAAAATCACCACCCAAAACATAGGCAGAGAGAGAGAGAATGAGCAAGAAAGAGAGCATGCCCCTGTATGTTGTTTGAGGCAGCAAGGGGTAGGCAGGGGGCTGGATATTCTGACAAAAATCTGTGAGCTTGTATGAAGGAATAAGATGAGAATGGTATTAAATAGATAACCAGCAAGTGCCCACTGTACTAATAATGTACTTTCCTGACTATAGATAGGCAATAATAGAATCAAATCTGAGTTGAATACATAGAGTCATTGTAGATGTAGAGTATTTCTTATTCAAACAAATGTTTCTTTATGGTAACAGGAAAGATCATTGGTGTAGAAAATCCCAAATAGAGGGTTTAACTAAATCAGGTGTATTTGGCATTGGCATTGGGATTTTGTCTTTTTGGTAGCACATTCACCTCTGGATTCATTAAAACTGATTCTTTCCCCACTAGATCAGGATTCAGGGTATCAAAATCCTGGCAAGTTTAGAAAATATGTCCAAAGTTAATGTAATTTTATCCTGTAGGGTAATAAGTAGAAGGAATGCATGTGTAATAATAACACTGTATATAGTGCATCAAGTTTTCAGTCCCTTTCTTATTATACCTGATCCTCACAGCAGTCTCATGGTTGGGCTGTGAGGTCCACTTATAGGTGGGGATTTTTGATGAATACCGTGTAGTACTACAAATGTATTTTCTCTTTCTTGCGATTTTTCTTAGTACCATTTTCTTTTCTGTAGCTTCTTTCATTGTAAGAACATGGTGTATAATACATATAACATACAACATGTGTTAATCACCTGTTTGTTATCGGTAAGACTCCCAGCCAACAGCAGGCTCCTTGTAGTTCAATTTTTGAGGAGTCAGAAGTTCTTGCATGGATTTTCAGCTGCACATGGGGGACTGCAGCCCCCACATCGTTCAAGGGTCAGCCTATTTCCCCCTTTTTAGAGAAGAAAACTGAGGTTTACACATGTCATGTGACATATCCAAATTCCTACAGCTAGACAGTAAGTAAGTGAGAACTGAGCTCTGCTCACCCTAAAAGTGCAGTTTTCTCTGCCTTAACCAATGTGTGACTGATAGGAGAGCTGTGGTAGAGAGCAATGCACAGTGACAGTCTGAAAATCATCAAACACAAATAATCTACCTCTGAAAAGCCACAATGCTGATAATCTTTAAAATGCTGATGTGGGCCTCCCCTTGATGTCATTGTCATGACCCCTGATGCCTGATGGCAGGTGTGGACCCCATGTGCACATTTCATAGAAACCATGGTAGAATTTCCTTTCCTCTCTTTGGCTTCACATTTCCCTGTGCAGAAACTGTAATGAAAATGGTTGCTAGCTCTAACCAGAATGAAAATATTCAAAACCCTATTTTAATTTTATTAATGTAAACATTACAGAAACGTAAAAGCTGATACTCTGGAACATTTGGTCTTGATAAAAGAAAATGTGGAAAATATAGACAAAATATGTATTGCTCTCTCAGCTTGGCAGGCTTTCAGCACACGTCTTTGGACCTAGAGTTGAGAGATTTTCACTCTGTACCAAATCAAAACACAAGTGTCTGGGGAAACAATACTGGGTATTCAGCCCCAGAAAGGACAGAGCATGCAGAAGTAATTGTAGTCTGTCTGCTAAGAGAAGAAGGGTGGGATGAAGGGGCCCATTTTGGTGGTTATTTCTTAGCTGTAGGCCAGAAAGAGGAAGCAAGATACTTTGATTTGGTTTTAAATGACTTATTCCGTCGGCCAGTTACACAAAACTGCCCTGGCAAATGCTGTACATTCAATGAGTTATTGAACGCATTTTGTTCTCTGGATGTTTTGCTGAAGTTACTAGAGATGTGTAACTGGATATATATGATAAATATACTAGAAATAGTAAACATGTGGGAGGAATGAATACATTTGAATATTTGATAGAAAAGAATTTATTTCCATTAAAAAGTTTAAAAGTTTGCTTATGAAGAGATTTCTATTAGTGAACTTTCAGAATGGCTTTAATCAGTTTTCTAGCCCTTGGATAGAAGATAATATTCAGAAGTCATGGCCACATACTTTTCCTTTGGATCAATTTAATCTGCTTCAGGTTTTCTAAGTTGTTATTATTTCTCTAGGATCAAGGGGGTTTGGGCATTGCTATCACTGAGGAAGACACGCTCAGCGGAGTTGTCATAAAGAGTCTAACCGAGCACGGGGTAGCAGCCAAGGTGAGGCTCTCTTGCTCTCATAAAGTGGTGGAGAAGGGAATTACTTCCATAAAATCACCCCAAATCTTAAATGTTTCCATTTAGGATGGACGGCTCAAAGTCGGAGATCAGATTTTGGCTGTAGATGATGAAGTCGTTGTTGGCTATCCTGTTGAAAAGGTAAGTTTCCAAAAGGAAGCAAATAACACTGTGAACCCATCTATGGGCATGGCTAGGGCGTGTGTGTGTGTGTGTCTGTGTGTGTGTGTGTCTGTGTGTGTGTGATCATAGGGAATTGGAACCATATAGCTATACCAGACAGATTATAGAAAACAGAGATCATTAAAGAAAAGAAGAGAGTATACGGAAGTTCTTCAGTTTCTTTTTTCTATTTTCCAATCAAATGATGTTAGGATATTTTCTATTGCCTAGTATAAATCCAGTGTCGAGTGGGCATTTTTGATAAATATCATTTCTATTTACCCTTAGAAAAAATTGAAACTTCTAATATAAAAGGTCAACTTAGTGTTAAAACCAAAGAAATTTTCATGAATATTTGCTCCAATAAATATTCACTGTATATATTGCTTTATAAAGAGTCTCAGTCATGAAATGCCTTACTCTCATTGGGATTAACAGTTACCTATGAGTTTCCTTCTCTTCAGAAGTGGTAATACTTAACTAGTAGTCTCACTTGCGGCCTTTCATAGCAAGTGCTAGAAAAAAAAAGCTGTGTTTCTCTTGAGATTTGGTGTGCAAATGTTTTTATTTCTACATTGGCCAGCAAGAAGCTTAAATCATGTTTTAATTTTTACTTTTTTAATTTAAATTCAGTTTGCCAACGTGTAGTAGAATACCCAGTGCTCATCTTATCATGTGCCCTCCCTAATGCCCGTCACTCAGTTACCCCATCCCCCCACCTGTCTCCCCTTCTGCAACCCTTTGTTAAGCCATTTTTTTAAAATTCAGCTTTAATAATTGTCTGGGTTGGACCCTTTAGCCCATATGTCTATGTTCTAACTTTCCATTTGGCTTGACTGTTCTGTTGCATAGTTTTCCTTACCCTGCTTTTAACATAAATGTTTCCATTTTATTAAAAGTGTCTGTGTAAGCTGTTTCAGATTCTTAGTAGAATCATGAAATGGGTAAAATACCCCATCTATCTTCTAAGTTTGTAGGGATTCAGACAAATGGGCGAGATTAATTAAAAATGCCAAAAATTGAAAACCTGATGCTTATATAAAAAAGGATATGGTCACTGCTAGACTTCTTTTTTTTTTAATTAATTTTTATTGGTGTTCAATTTACCAACATACAGAAAAACACCCAGTGCTCGTCCCGTCAAGTGTCCACCTCAGTGCCCGTCACTCATTCCCCTCCAACACCCGCCCTCCTCCCCTTCCACCACCCTAGTTCGTTTCCCCGAGTTAGGAGTCTTTATGTTCTTTCTCCCTTCCTGATATTTCCCAACATTTCTTTTCCCTTCCTTTATATTCCTTGCACTATTATTTATATTCCCCAAGTGAATGAGAACATACACTGTTTGTCCTTCTCCGATTGACTTATTTCACTCAGCATAATACCCTCCAGTTCCATCCACGTTGAAGCAAATGGTGGGTATTTGTCGTTTCTAATTGCTGAGTAATATTCCATTGTATACATAAACCACATCTTCTTTATCCATTCATCTTTCGATGGACACCGAGGCTCCTTCCACAGTTTGGTTATTGTGGCCATTGCTGATAGAAACATCGGGGTGCAGGTGTCCCGACGTTTCATTGCATCTGAATCTTTGGGGTAAATCCCCAACAGTGCAATTGCTGGGTCATAGGGCAGGTCTATTTTTAACTCTTTGAGGAACCTCCACGCAGTTTTCCAGAGTGGCTGCACCAGTTCACATTCCCACCAACAGTGTAAGAGGGTTCCCTTTTCTCCGCATCCTCTCCAACATTTGTTGTTTCCTGCCTTGTTAATTTTCCCCATTCTCACTGGGGTGAGGTGGTATCTCATTGTGGTTTTGATTTGTATTTCCCTGATGGCAAGTGATGCAGAGCATTTTCTCATGTGCATGTTGGCCATGTCCATGTCTTCCTCTGTGAGATTTCTCTTCATGTCTGCTAGACTTCTAATAGGAATTCACTGTGGCCTTAATATCAGGCAAGTGAGAAACCTTAAGTTCTGATAAGGAAAATGATTCCAACTATAACAGTGACTTACTAATGTGCTTCTGAATTTTGTTTCCCTACCACACCAACACCCTGCCAGTTTATTAGCCTTTTGAAAACAGCAAAGACAACAGTGAAACTTAGCATTCGTGCTGAGAATCGTGACCCTCAGGCTGTGGCTTCAGCGGCGGGTGCAGCCAGCGGAGAACAGAAGAGCAGCTCCTTGGCTCTGATGGCCCCATCTTCTGGCTCCCCAGAACCAGAGTCCATCCCAAGTAAGGGCCAGTCTCCCATGATTCCTGCTTGTGTGGCACACCCAAACCCAACAGCAGGTTCCTCCTCGGGAGCCTGCTGCCTGTATGTCACTCACTGTGTGACAGGCCCCAGTCAGGGAACACTTTGGTGAAGATATGGTATAAAGAGAGGGGCTCCTGAAGAAAGATCACTGGACTGTTAGGCAGGGTACCTGTGTGCTACACGTTAATCACCCAGAGGGCCTTAGGCATCCCATCCACTGGCTCTGAGACTCGGCTTCTTCTGAGCGGTACGCTTTACTCTCTGAGTATCTTTTGTTGAAGGTTCCTGTGATTCCAGGCATTTGACTAATGAAGTAACAACATCATTTTGAATATTCCTTTTTTATATTGAGCAAGTAATTTAACTTCTTTCAAGCCTCAGTATTCTAATCTATAAAATTGATACAGTGATGCCACTTTACCAAGAGTCCACAGTGCCTGGCATTATAAGAAACTCTTAAAAATAATGGTCATTGCTATAGTAAGCATAATTGATCTGAGTTCTGTCATTCAGGTGAAATAAATCCTGTTAAAATAGATGAAATGGTTGTATGTGGACCATGGTATGAGACGTGTGTGTCATTAAAATGCCAGTCCAGTAAATTGAGGCTAATTATTCCTTTAAGCTACTTTTTGACAAAAATTACACTAGTGTTTAATAAGACAGCAAATTTCAAGCTTCGTAGCATTGAGAAAAGTACTTAAACACATAGACTTTTTCTGCTATGGGAGGAAAAATATCTCTTTCAGCCTCCAAACGGAAACACTAAGTTCTTTTGACAGGTTTTAAAGGAAATAGCAGTTTAAAATATATGTAATATAGTTCGACAAAAAAGTCTTAAAGTAATACATATCTGATAAAAGTAATCCTTTATTTAGAAAGACTGGGTAATTCACTGAAATGTTAAAAGGTTTTACGGAAATTGTCTCCTTTTTCAATTTTATGTTGTTCCCAAAATAGCATTGTCTATAAAAGTACGAAATGCTAAATGAAAATGTAACAGAAAAGAAAATATCTTACACCTGCTCTTACCATTTCAGGAGCAAGAATTATTAGTCTGTCTCTGATTTTCTAAAAAGAGATCCTCTTGCCTAAAGCTACTCAACAAGCGTCTCAGCTTTTTCAAAGCATGACATGTACTGTATGCTCTTTGGTATATCATAAAGCATATGATATGAAGACTATCATAAAACAACGTGTGAAATTATATTCTCCTTGTTTTCTCATAATCTATTCTTATCTCTTCAATCCTGAGCATATATGCATCAGAATTTAATATCTGAGTTTATAAAACATCGAGACATGCAAAGAAAGAAACTGCACGAGTCTCACTTCATGTTTTATAAACTCAGATATTAAATACAGTTGTACATGTGCACAGATTTGATTACGTAAGAGGAGATACCCTAGGATAAGAAAAGGAAAACCAAAACCAAAACATAAAAAGCCTTGAAATGCAGGCGCCACGAGCGGAATTACTGATGTGCTTTGTGTTTTGTGGTCTTCCCAGAATGTGTTTTGAGATTACTGCCGCGTATTTCACTTCTAAGTTTTACAAATCATAATTTCATCAGAAGTTTTTTGGCTCTAGTGAAATGTAGAATCTCAGCATGAAACTAGAGGCTCACTTCAACTCTCTACTTTTATTCCTTTATATGTATTCTCTGTAGCAATTTAGAAAAGATGCCATAGTGCAAAAGGTAACTTTGTACCTGCCGCCCTAAATTAATGACTAATCATTTTGTTTGATATTTTAAAAATATAACTAAAAGATTAAAGTAAATCCGAAGTCTTCTTTGTCTCTAATCTTGGACCCTTTTTCTGCTCCATCCTCCACAGGCAACCAGTGGGATGAGTTTGATGTCTATACCATCTAATCAATTTGTATTTGTATTTCATTTCATTTTAAATTTATTCTTAGGTACAAGCAGGTCATCAACACCAGCGATCTTTGCTTCTGATCCTGCGACCTGCCCCATTATACCAGGCTGTGAAACAACAATTGAAATTTCCAAAGGGCGCACAGGGCTGGGCCTGAGCATTGTTGGAGGGTCTGACACTCTGCTGGTGAGGACACCACCCCCAGATGCTTCAGATACACACATAGCCTCTTCAGTGGGCCCTAAAAGAGATCTGTCAGGGAGATTTATATCAGTTTTATTAAATGAAACATGAAGGCTTAGAAAAATGCACCATCCTTTGTTATTTTAATCTGTAGAGCAAATACCAAAAATTGAGAGCTGAGACTTTCATTTTGAGTCCGTGAATAAGATAGTTAGACTTGTGGTTGTGACCTTTAGGTTCAAAACATTTCTGTTTGTTTACCAGTCTTTGCCATGTTTTCATTTATCTTTTACTGACTGGATATAGTGGGATTGATCCATATCGAGAGGAGTCTGAAAACTGGATAATTATAGACAAAATTTTCTAAAAGTCAAAAGGCTTTTAAAATCTAATTGCTGCATTTGTGGATAGGAAAATGATGTGTATCTATTGATTTCATTTGCATAAAGGAGGGGTGATGTATATCCATTGTGTGTGTGTGTGTGTGTGTGTGTATGATTTATGTGTTTCATAATTTTTTCTTTAAACTTCCCTCTCATTAGAAAGATATATAAACTTCTTTGAGCCTTAAAAAAAAAAAAAAAAAGCTTCTTTGAGCCTTGTAGCAAAAATTGCATTACACTTTCCTTTAATTTTTTTGTGACTCACTATGGATCCAGTGAGTATATAACCCACATTATCTTGAAAAGTACAGTATGTTTTGACTTTATTTCTGCTCACCAGTCTTAGGGAGGATGAGCTAAAGTATGAGTATGTTTTGTCTGGGCCCTTAGGGTGCCATTATTATCCATGAAGTTTATGAAGAAGGAGCGGCATGTAAAGACGGAAGACTCTGGGCTGGAGATCAGATTTTAGAGGTAACAATACTTCTAATAAAGAAAAGGTTACTCTGGGGAGAGTGGTCTCTGTTTCTTTCTTTGTTTCTTTCACTCTCTCTTTGCTCGCTCTTTCTTTGACTCCCCTGGCTCCTCACAGTGCCCTATTTCTGTACAGGTGAACGGAATTGACTTGAGAAAGGCTACCCATGATGAAGCAATAAATGTCCTGAGACAGACCCCACAAAGAGTACGCCTAACGCTCTACAGAGATGAGGCCCCATACAAAGAGGAAGATGTGTATGACACCCTTACCATTGAGCTGCAGAAGAAGCCGGGGAAAGGCCTTGGATTAAGTATTGTTGGGAAAAGGTATGACTGAAGAGGACAAACCTCATGACCTTTAGGAAATGATGAGTTTTGGTTCTTTTAAAGAAAATTCACAGTTGTTGTATCTTTATCAGCTGGTGTTCTATGGGTGGCTCTTGTTAGCCCACTCAGTAATGGAGCATCAAAAGACCTCACTTTTGAACTTTTCAAGTTCGTATTTTGGGGGCTCTTGAGGCTACTCGACAAAAAACGATTTGATATTTCTTCAGCACCTTCAGTTCTAGGGAACAAAGTTAAATATGACATGGTTCCTGACCTCAAAAAACTCATGGTTTGGTCAACGAGAATTAAATATGTTCTTACAACAAAGGATTCTGTTGATAAGTGACAGAAACATATTATGGAGGAGTCTAGGCAGCAGAGCAAAAGGAGACCAGTGATTCTATTTGAGAAAGGAGATTAGAGAAACTTCTCAGGTAAGAGATGCCTAAGCTGAGGCTGAAAATGATTAGTGATAGTTGGTCTATTTGCAGGGAGCAGAGGATTTTCTGGGGAGAAGGATTGGCTCAAACATAAACATGCCATCAGAAGAAAACAGAAAGTAAGAGGCCGAGGTGGTAAATTGGTGAATATATGTATAAATTTAGTATCTAATTTATTTAAATATTTATAGATAAGTAATATTAACAAACATATAATCCAGTAAGTTCCAACGCCTTTATTCTAAAGATGGGAAAGCAGAGGATCAGGTGGTGAAATGGTGCCCTTGAAGTCTTGGCCTTGGCAAGAAGTGACACAATTGCATTTTCACTATGCACTTCTACTTTTTTTTTTTTTTTTTGCAAATTGAAATTGGTATTTAATGATAGATAGTAAATACAGAGTGATTTAGCAGTCAAGAAGCACAACTATTCAAAACAGATACAGGGCCTTTTAGTAAAAAAAAAAAACAAACAAAAAAACCAAAAAACCAAAAAATCAAGTGTCAGTTTTGTTATTTCTCACCAGATTCTTCCTACATACTTCTATAATACCAAGAACTTACTGAAAAAAGCTTCATTAAATCAGATCAATAGAAAGTATACTTCCAGTTACTTGGAATTGATATAAAAATTTGAGTTCAAATATTCTTTTAAATACAGATTCTTCTGGATTTTTTCTAATGAATAGGGAAATGATTTCTGGTCAAGATATCTCTCTTTAAACATTTGAAAATTTGTTCTTTTAAGTACAGTTATGAATTTTAAAATTGTTAATTTGATTATAAAAAGACGAGCATAGACAATCTACACTCTTTTTAGGAGACACTACAAAAGGAAAATGCTTTAGTCTATCGTCTTTCCAAATTATATTTTCTAGGTTTATTGACTTTTATTGTTTTTTGAAAAACTACATCACACAAAAGATCCATTTAATAGGAAGACTTTGTATCTTCCTACAAGATGTCTTTGTATCTCAGCAAGAAGATGCTGAGTTGTCTGTAGTTTCATGAATGAAAGGAAGATTGGAATAAGATTACCGTTTGTTTATTTTTCATAAATCCATCTTGCATACAAGTTAGATCCATAATAAAATAAAAGACATCATGGGAATGGTACTTAATCAAATAGTTTCAGTGAGAGGTACGTATTATTTATTTTCAAGAACATTTAATGACATTAATGATAATACCAACATATATATGTAGCCTCAGGTCAGTATTCATTCAGGGTTTTGTTATGGTGTAGAAAGGACAATAGACTTAGCACCCAAAACTGGCACTTAAGTCCCATTTTTGCTGTGTATTAACTGTGTGACCCATAAAGTGAGTAAACGGTAGTAGCCACTTCAGCTCACAGTACATAATGGTTGAAGAATAAATATGCTTGTGAAAGATATTTACTCCATGAAATACTATAAGACATAAGCTATTATTATCACAGAAAATAATTCTAATAATGTTGCCCCTGTGTTGTTGAAAACAGACTTTCTAAAGTCACAAAGATGGAGGTCATGTTTTCAGTTAAAAATGTTAGTTTTAAAAAAGTTTTCCAATACATAAACACTACCTTATGGTGGAGAAAAAATGGTGATGTTGAAACTCAAAACTATGTTTACAGAAATGATACCGGAGTATTTGTGTCAGACATTGTCAAAGGAGGGATTGCAGATGCTGATGGAAGACTGGTGCAGGGAGACCAGATATTAACGGTGAACGGAGAAGATGTCCGTAACGCCACCCAGGAAGCTGTGGCTGCTTTGCTAAAGGTAAAGATCAAGTGCCAGAAAGGACTTTGTATAGTAGTATGGAAGAAGGAAGAGATACTACATGGGCTACCATGGTCAAATAAGCACTGAATCCTCTTTATTTAAAAGTGTTATCTCAAGTAAGACACATTTTTAAGTACGATGCCATATTTTAGTGATAAATTTCTGAATAATAAATCTATAACAGTTCTTTATTATATTATGTATTTTCTATTTTTAAATGTCAAATAAAAGACTTTTCAAGGTAGACATCCATTAAGGTCACACAGCTAGTAAATCACACAGTAGGATTTAAACCAGCATGTCTAACTCCAAGAGCCTAGAATCACAAAATACCTCATTATGCTTTCACCTTAGACTGTATAGTATTTTTTGCATGCCTATGATTTATTTGTTAGAGGTCACAAGGAAGTTGTCTTCAATCCTAATTTTATGTTGCTAGCAATATGGCTTATTTTAATATTGTGTCTTAGGTCTCTTCAGGTACAGTGTGGCCATAGAGAGTTTGGCCAGTTATCTAAGCTGTTGTGGTGGTCATGGCTGTCTTACTGTTTCTCTTTTGTTTTTTAAGCCCTGAGTTACTTAGTACATGTGGCCTATCTAAACCAGTATGTTGGGATCCCTGGGTGGCGCAGCGGTTTGGCGCCTGCCTTTGGCCCAGGGCGTGATCCTGGAGACCCAGGATCGAATCCCACGTCAGGCTCCCGGTGCATGGAGCCTGCTTCTCCCTCTGCCTGTGTCTCTGCCTCTCTCTCTCTGTGTGACTATCATAAACCAGTATGTTTCATGAGATAGTTGCTCAATTCCCAATTTCTCTTTTCCTTGGTAGAAACAGTCTCCATGTAAATCATGAGGTCATAACAGACACTAGGTATTGCTGCTGCTGCTGCTGCTTGCTGTCATTCTTTTTTATGTTTTAGAAAGGCCTCTTTCTTTTTTTTTTTTTAAGATTTTATTTATTTATTTATTCATGAGAGACACAGAGAGAGAGGTAGAGACATAGGCAGAGAGAGAAGCAGGCTCCATGCAGGGAGCCCGATGCAGGACTTGATCCCAGATCCCAGGATCATGACCTGAGCCAAAGGCAGATGCTCAAACCGCTGAGCTACCCAGGCGTCCCTAGAAAGGCCTCTTTCCACAAAGAATTGGAGGTATCCTTGACTGTGGAAATCCCAAAAGGAGGATGCCTTTCACAATCTAATCTTAAGGAGTGTATGTACTCCCGAAGATGATTGTAGCATCTTATTGAAGCATTTTCATAAAACAACCACTCCCGTAGTGTTCCCTAGGCACAGTGACCTTGGAAGTTGGAAGAATCAAAGCCAGTCCATTCCATTCAGAGAGGAGGCCTTCTCAAAGCAGCCAGGTGGGTAGCTGTGCGGTTCATCAGGGTGATGCAGTCCACATGCCAGAGGAACTCCGAGATGGCCCTGCTGGTACTGTGTACACAGGTCCGGCCCTCTGGCAGAGGGCAGAGTAAGGTGTGGAGTCTGGGATGGGGAAGACCAACAAGTGAGTGTGGGCAGTGAACAAGGTGTAGCTCTTGAATAGTTTGTAAGTCTTCCTAGGGAGCTTAATTTCAACCATTTTTCTTTTCTTTTTCCATAATTATATAAGTTAATTGATTAATATATGTAGAGCCTACCAAGGTGATATATTTTTAAAGTATTTTTTGACAAACAGTTATCAGTTTTAAACTGAAAAAAATCCCATGTAAGGTGAACTATAGAAGCTCACCACTATGTATGAAGCTCACCTCCATGTATGTTCAGGATTGCTGGCCAGCCCCTCTCCTTGGTTGGGTCTTCTGATGACATAAGCCCATTTTCATCAGCCAGTGTTTAAAGATTCTTTACTCACCCCTTTAACACTGCCATTCATTTCCTGTTGACTTGCCCTAATTTTACAGTTTTTTCATAAACCCCAGTCTATGTACAACATCCATTTAAATTTAGGATTAGCTTGAATGAAATTACAAAAATCCACTAAAATTTTAGGTGCTTTGGAATCAATCTCATCCATTCTTTTAGCCTCAATTTATTTATGTCCCTAGGCAAATTCTTCCATAAAAAAGTCAATAGAAACTGTTTAATTTTCCCTTCAAATTATCAGATGCCACTGTTGCTTAATAGATATTTCTCTCTAGATACATTAAAAGAACTGAATTCTGAAATAAGTGGTATTTAGGGGATATTATTACTTCAAAACGTTCTAAAATAATTGTTGTGTATTTTAGATGAGCGAAGGCAGCCTGTCATCGTTTACTTTTCCACTTTCTGGATCCAGTACATCTGAGTCACTAGAAAGTAGCCTGAAGAAGAATGCCTGTAAGATTGGTTTGATATTTTAAGCATGATTACTAGTTTGAGTTTTAGTAGCCAACACTGATTTTTTTCCTCTGTCTCTGAGCTCTCTTTCCCCAAATTATTTCATACCCTAATACGGGTGCAGAGGTATGTGTTGGCAAAAATTCTGAACAGTACGAAGCTGCATCTTTGTTGTCTGGCAGCTTTCTCATTTGTTGTTTTTTCTACATGATATGCAAAACATTAGAATCAGGATTCTGTAATTTTTTCTTACTAAGCAGACTGGTGTAATTAATTTTTATTTCCTTTTCTGTTTATTCTAACACCAATAATTCAGAAGATTCTATTAAGTGAAGCCTTCTTTTTCCATGAAGATGCAAAAATTTTGATTGAGAAAGTCAATATGATCCTCCTGTGTTTTAATTACATGAAATCATGATGCAGAGTGTTTTTTGGCTTGAAGCTTTGGTTGAAAGTTATTCAAATTGAAGAACTAACCATATGGCAATCTCTGTTTGCATTGTGACTAATATTCTAGAAATTTAGCTACTTAAGTCCATGAATTCCTTTTAATGTGTCCATGACTATTTTTCTCAGCTGTGCACATGTATCTTTCGATCCAAAGCCTATTCTGCTCTTGACTCATTCAAAGTGGATTATGTAGTTATATAATCAACGATTGAAATAAGAAGGAAGAAATGGGATGGTGTGCACATTTTTCCAAAATAAAGATTCCCTATGTGAGACAGATTTAATCATGTGTACTGGCAACTTTGAGCACCCTCTTTCAAAAAAAAATAATAATGTATCTCATTTAGTTCCATTCCAGCTTTGACTGAAATTTAATTGAATATGAAAATACTTTAATAACCATATTTTTCCACCCTTTACAGTGGCATCTGAAATACAAGGATTAAGAACAGTTGAAATAAAAAAGGTAACTTGGGGAAGAGAAAACTGTATAAACTCTGTTGACCTCAGAGGCATCTGCATATATATTTTCCTATTAGCTGTCTTACGATTTTACTGTATCATCAGAAAACTTATGCACTGTATACAGTGGAAATATCACAATACAGTCTTCACTGAATTTCCTGGTCACAGGACCTTGTATGAAAAATCATTGTTGGCATATCCTGTGTTGCCAAAAATGGCATCCACCCAACCCCACACAATGTTATCGCACCTCTCACTTGTCACACAGAGAACCAAACCTCTGCCTTCCATGAATGTTTCTTATTCTCATGAAACATTTCCCTGACAGCAGTACACATGAGAGAACGTAAAGGCAGCTACGGTGTAGGTGTATTGCACCTTTGCTATCTGCTGATCATTCTTGTAGCTGCCTCATGTTATCACTGGCTCATGTAATCTCTGCAGCCTCCGGTAGGAGCTGCTCTGATCTCCGTTTTGTCATTGAAGGTCTAGGAAGAGGGCTGAACTTGGTCAGTCCCAATATTTCAAGTGTGGGTCCCCGGCTTTAATACAGATCTTTCTGATTCCAAAATTGGATCTTTCACTTCATTCACATACCTGCTTTTCATCAACCCCACAGCATGATTTTCACTTAAAGTGTTTTGATTTCTTTTATTTCCTGGACAGATGCTTATTTTCCTAAGTCACAGTAAGGACCTGTGTCAAATGAAGTAATGTAGTTTTCTTGAGTCTCATTTTCCTCACACCTCAGAGACCTGAGTTGCCATAGGATATTGGGCCAAAGAAACCAAACATCAATTTAAAATGCCACATTGACCAAAATATTTTAATCTCTTACATGGCAGGGGCCTGCTGACTCACTGGGAATCAGCATTGCTGGAGGAGTGGGCAGCCCACTTGGTGATGTTCCTATATTTATTGCAATGATGCACCCAAATGGAGTTGCAGCTCAGACCCAAAAACTCAGAGTAAGTTCTGCTAATAACCCTGGCAACCCTTGCAAGTCTGGCAAAAGTTTTCATAAACCCTTTGAACCTTGCCCCTTGTTGTAGGGAGGTTTGAATATCTATATCTGCTTTTAAATCTGCTAATCCCACCACAGCAGAGCTTGCTTTGAGTAAAGGTAAAGAAAATGAAGAGAGGAGAATTGACAAGTCAATGATATAGAAGATCTGTCATTTCTTGGTATTTTTTACTTGTGTGCAACTCAGTGAGAGAAGTTGAAACAAAGTGTTTCACAACACTTTGAAATGAGATGAAATGTTTTCCTTACATGTGTCACTGGTTTAAATGCCAATTTAACTTTATTGAATTGAAGACTATCATTTTGTTGCAATTGATCATCAGTTTTACATCAAAGTTTTACTGGCTGGCTCAGTAGGTTAAGCATCTGCCTTCAGATCAGGTCATGATCTCGGGGTCCTGGGATTGAGCTCTGAGATGGCCTCCCTACTCAGTGGGGAGTTTGCTTCTCTCTCCCCCCTCCCCAAACCTGCTTATGCTCACTTTCTCTTTCTCTCTCTCTCAAATAAATAAATGAAATCTTTAAAAAAAATTTTGCAGAAGTTTAATATCAATGGGACCTTCGTTGTAAAAATATACAAAACTTACTTCACAGTTGAGGGATTTTGCTAATGCAGGGCCCTATTTTTGCTAACTGCCCAGTTCTGAAATCATGTGAATATTTCATTAAAGTCTCTATGAAGTAAAATCTGCATGGCCTCATGTGTCAAAAAGGGCCTCAAAACTTAACCACCTCTTAGTTTCATCCCTAAACTGAAAATGGTTCAGTCCCTTTTGATATCTGAACTTGTGACTGACTGACACTTAAACATGGATTGTTGCATGTACCAAAAAACTTTTCTGTGCAGGATTGATAGTGAATACTTTGGTCTTTGTGGGACAAATGGGTCTCTGTTATATCGACTCAGCTCTGCCCTGTGAAGGCAATGAATAAGACAGCTGTCTTCCATCCAAACTCTGTCAACAAAAATAAGCAGTGGGCCAAAGTTGGCCTAGAGTTCCAGATAACATGTATAATAATAGTGTTCAAAGACATTCTAGTTCTTAAGGGGTAGCAGATATTTTATTCTTCAATAGGAAGCAATGTCTTACCCAGGAAAAATGAAGAGAAGGGAAGAGTGATTTTCCACCTTCCCCCAGAGACTACTGAACTCAAACATTATGTACAGCTTCTTTTTATAATTGCTACTTCTTGAAATTATTGGCTTCCTTGGTTATATTTCAGTTGGTGAGAGCAATGTGTATGTGATGTGCAATGTGTATGTGATGTGCAAGGTAGAGAAGGAAATCTCGTTCAAGTGTCAGGGTCTCACTCTCTGTGGCTGCTTTAGCAGATGCCTGATTTCTTGTCTCCCTTGCAGGTTGGGGATCGGATTGTCACTATCTGTGGCACTTCCACTGAGGGCATGACTCACACCCAAGCAGTTAACTTACTGAAAAATGCCCCTGGCTCCATTGAAATGCAGGTAAAAGTCGCATCCCAAGCACTCTTCCCAATATGGGTAGCTTGAGGACACATAAGCTTTAGCATTAAAGAAGTAAAAGTGCTTAATATTACTACTGATGTTATTTTATTTAGTAAGTCCCTTGAACATAAATGATTACATTGAGAGTTCCAAGAAAGTGTGTAAAAAACATTTTATCCTGATGTGTTTATTGTTTCATGCTTTATATCTAAAGGAAAAAAACCCCACAAGGTCTTGGCAGTAAATGATTAATTGCTAGAGGGTTAAATGGTGTGAGTGGCTCTGTATTCTAAAGATCTTTAAAAAATAATTACATATGAGACCATGTTTGAAAAACATCAAAGAACTTTGTAGAACTGAATTATTCAGATATTTTTACTGTCAGTGGAAGAGGCCTCTGAACCTTGTGAAATTTCTATTTGGTTGTATATCAGGTTAACAGAAATGATTAAGTGGACAGTAAAGTACATGTCTTAATCCTGTAGCTATTTTTGAAGAACAATTACTGATGTCTCTCTAGCCATACAAACTGTTTCTCTCTTTCTGTTTCTCCCATGTACAGGTAGTTGCTGGAGGAGATGTGAGTGTGGTCACAGGTCATCAGCAAGAGCCTGCCAGTTCTAGTCTTTCTTTCACTGCGCTGACATCAAGCAGTATATTTCAGGATGATTTAGGGTGAGTCCGTGTATTATGGTTTCTATGTCCCTACCACTCACAAAAAGGTGTAAAAACGGGATGAGGTATGAAGATATGAAAACCAAGTGTTTCTGAACTGTTAAGTAATTATGGGATGGATTTAGTTTATTGAACATAGCTAGATAGCATGCTGTTCACCTTCCCACGTTTTTTGGCTGAGTTTTGGGGGAATATTTTAGTCTGGACCTCATTACCCTGTGTGACATGGAACAGATCAAACCTATCCTTTTTAAATTTCACATTGCCAACTCATTTAATAGATCATCCTTTTGATTAAATAATTTATAGCTCCCCAGCTGTACAAAAGAATTGGGATATAAAGAGAGGGGAAGAGAGGAAAATATTAGAATTTTTAAATAATTTGAGGCAGCCTTTACATTGCTAGTTAATAGATTTTTCTCTCTGAGCTTGGGAGTACTGATGTATGACTTATTTAATGGTAGTCCTCTGTGCCATAGTCTTCTTCCTTTAAACTGTAAAAAGAATGTGCAAGCATTCAACGAGAACATGTCATGAACGTGTTAGTTTAGGGGAACTATAAATGAGTAATAGAATTAGGGTGTTAAAGTAGGATTTTGTTGGATTAAGTAAATTTAAAATACTGAGCATAGCCTGCACCGACAGTTCAAGCTCCCCAAAATACTCATAGTATACTTGCTGTCAGTAGAATTGAGATTTATAGTGGTTCTAGGTGGATGTCAGATAATCCGTAATTTACAGATTTGACTTTAAAAATCAGAAACCTCTTCTTTCTTTCTTCCCTTTCCTCTAGACCTCCTCAGTGTAAATCTATTACACTAGATCGAGGACCAGATGGCTTAGGCTTCAGTATAGTAGGAGGGTATGGCAGCCCTCATGGAGACTTACCCATTTATGTTAAAACAGTGTTTGCGAAGGTAAGCTTGCACATTTTAACCACCTCCTTCCCCCCAAAACATTCATTAATAGTGGTCAGCAGCTGGCTTATTAGTTTATGGCCTGAGGTAATGCCAAATGGTTAACAGTTGATCATTTTCTTTTGGAACTCCCTTCAGGAACAGGTCATTAAATATTTTTGTCCAATTTGAGGTTTAGTTATATTTAAAGGAAAATAAGCTCAAATTGAAATTCCATGGGAACTCTTGACAATACGCAACAAAAATAGTAATGAACTTTAGTTAGACAGTAAGGGCTGATTTTTTTGTCCTTGGAAAACAGGTTGCCTATGATTGAATGTCTTTTGAAAACAGGACATTTTAAATGTGTAAGCTGTAGAGTGCTGGCATTTCTTTTTCTTTGTGTTTCTTTTGTTGTGGAATATAAAATAGATGTGGAAAAGTACATAAAATAGTCCTGCAGGTTAAATAACTAATAGGGCATTTATTTTACAGTTTAATTTTATTGAATAAAATAGAAAAAATTACAACTGAAAAAATTGCAGAATATCCAGAAGCTCTGTCACCTGCAGTAAATCAGCTATTTATAATCAGGGAATTCAAATTTTTAAGAAAATTGTGTTTAGTTGAAATGATACAATAAGTATTCTATTTTAAGGATATTTAGAATAAGAATAAACTTATTGCAACATTGGTGAAGCTGTTAAAATAATTCAAACCCATATAATTATCGTTAATATGTTCTTTAGACACTTTTCAGGAGCCACAAAATTGGACATAATTTCCTACAGGAGAAAATCTGGAATCTCAAGATTTTACAGTGCAAAGGATCAAACCTTATGGCCGACCTATTAAACAGTTTGTTACAGGGCTTTAGATTAGCACTGTAGTCCTTTAAAGTGCCTACCTATGGAGGTTTTAATTCCATTATTTTGAAAAAGAATTATTATTTTTAACTAACTTAAAGTGCTGTATCTACAGCAACCTAGTTAAAGGCTTAATTTATGAGATTTTTTAAAAGCCATTGGTATGTCCAAAAATACAAACAGCATTTGTCAGTGAATAGAAGAGTCATGCAGTCCTTTTCCTCAGCCTTGGAACAATTTATTTAAGGCATGCTAGTTAGAACATATTTTAAGAATTTCATCATTATGGATTCCTCATTAACTTTTCCATATTTTTAATCTTATATTTAATTGCATAATTGCCTACTATAAGCATGCCTTAAGATGGGATTCTTTTTCAAATAGCAATGTCTGTGTTTAATCTTAATCATTTGAGGCCCATAAGAAATATGAAGACCCCCCCCACCACCACCAATACCCTTGGGAAGTAAAGAACAAGCAGCTCAAGCAGCCTATTCAAAGCCACAGAAAGAATTACAGTTAGACTTAGCACCACTTGCATCCTGCCCTGCCCTGCACTTGTCAATGTGCATGTGGGCTTTATGCTTCTGCAGACCTTTGCCTCCATGCCCTGATGCCCTTGTCCTGTAAAACTGCTTTTGTTCCTGTCTAATCCTTTGTCTTCTTCTGTAGGCCTTCTTTACAGGATAAAAAATCCTGGGTTCTATGAAATCATTCCTGCTAGGCAAATTCCCAAATATTCTTTATTAATTTGAGTTCTCACCAACTGCTGTGCTGAACAGCCAAGAACCATCCAACTAATCTATTGACTGCTAAATTCTCTCTGAAATTGTTATCTTAGTGCCGAAACCATTTAGGAGCAAGACCTCCTTTGTGTCTGTTCATCATTGCTTAATGGCTGTGGAGCACCCGTGGAGCACCCAGAGCAATGTGTGTGTACATGCAGAGCAATTTACATTCTTGTTTAGATCTTTTTCTGTTGTGTAGCTGCAAGGCAGCATTTTTTGAGAAGCAAACAAGCCTACTTTATAATTGCAGGGAGCAGCCTCGGAAGACGGGCGTCTAAAAAGGGGTGATCAGATCATTGCTGTCAATGGGCAGAGTCTGGAAGGGGTAACCCATGAAGAAGCTGTTGCCATCCTTAAGCGGACTAAAGGAACTGTCACTTTGATGGTTCTCTCCTGAATTTACTGCAGAGTGGGGCCAACTCAACAACCCCTTGCTCACATCCCACACTGTGAAGAGAATGGAACTGGTCTTGTGGATGACTTTCCCTGCATCATCTTCATCAGGCTCTTCAGAACTCTAGGGGGAAAGTATCATTTAAGTTTGTTTTTCTCATGTGGAAATGATTTTCTTACAAGCTAGCATCATTTTTCCTTTCTCCTTAGATTCTTGTGAACCTAAACTCAAAGGGATGGACTGTGTGCATAGGTGAATCCAGTCTTTCTTTGTAAAGATGTCTGACATTTTGTAGTCGCATGTGAAGAAATTAGGTGCTGACCTGATTAGTAGAGAATGAGAGAAATAATTCTAAAGCTAACCTAAGAGAAATGGCTTTAGTAAATTAGGGTGAGAATGAAAATAGAAAATAAGGAAGAAAATCTCAAGGTTTTTTTTAAATGCTTCATTTTATCCCCATTTCTAACTAGAAAAGAAAATAAAACATTTTTTTCTATTGAAAATCTTTAAAAACATTCTCAGTATCTAAATTATTTGAGTATTATAGAAAAATTGTATCTCCCCACCTTTAATATACACGTACATATTTTCATCCAAAAATGAGTTTCTAAGACTGAGTAAATAGTAATTATATGAAGCAGTGTCCCTAAATTGGTAAAGAACACATTTGATGTGAATCTTGATGTTCATTTTTATTTTTGACCTGTTATAAAATATTTTCATGTTTCTGTAAGTAAAATGGTGATGCCACCCACCATTGACTATAGTTTCTCTAGAAAGCAGGCATGCTAACCATGGAAGAACATAGAAGTCTCTCAGAATCTTTAATGCTGGTTTTAACCGATGCAACACTAAAAATGTGTTAGCGTGCTGTGCAATTGGTTTTCAATTACTATTAATCTTAATGACAGAGAAAAAAGCAATGTGTTAGTAATTATTTTGGTTGTGTGCCATTAGTAAATTGATAGAAAAATTAAGGGGATTAACATAACTTCATTTCATTGCCTTATATTAACATCTTATAATACAATAGTTTAAGACTAAAGGAAACAGATGGAGCTGTTTATTGAGACAACTGGTGAGGAATTATCATGTGTTCATTCCCATTTTAGAGCGTGAAACTCCTACATTAGAATATATAAAGTCACTTTAAATATTATCTATATTTGTAACAGAAGTAGTGTACAGATATTTTATTACAGCACTTTTGTGTAAACGCAGAATTGAAGTGAATAAATAACAAGTTTCATGGTGCACAAATAAACAGGCGTATTTTTTTGTTCTTTTTATTGGAAAAAAGGCTTCATTAGGTTGTTCAAGATTTACAATTTAAAATTGGTTTTTATCATGTCTAACTGAACATATGGTGTCCATAGTTACAGAGGAACTTTGGACAGCATCATTATGAAAAGCTCTGTTTCTTACATCCAGGATTTTTACTAATACTGAAGTGCCCTGCCTGTATTTGTTTTTCTGAGATGCTATATTAATGTAGTAATATTGTAAATTGTTCTTGGGGGTAGTCAAGACCTAAAGTGAGTTCAGATAGAAAAATTAATATAAATAATAGATGAGAAGAGTATGATTTGAACACTGAGCAAGGAATTGGAGAACATTTTGTTCTGCTAGTTCTGCCCCTAATTAGCCAATGAATGTGTGTGTTCTGTCTGATTCACTCACCTGTAAAGTGATAGGTCATCTTATCTCAAAGCTTGCTCCGAGTTCTAAAATATAAGAATTCTGTGGTTCTTACACAAAGAACCAAATTAAAGTTTGAGTCAATATGTGGAAGTACTCCCCACAGAAGAACAGGCCCAGTTAAGTGTCTGTACTTGCCTGAGTAGCGTCTCCCCAAAATTCACAGCCACAGGGAACCGTAGAATGTGAGGTCATTTGGAAATAGAGTCTTTGCAGATATACTTAGTTAAAATGAGATCATTCTGGATTACGGTGGACCCCAAATCCCTAAGGTCAGATAGAGACACAGAGACATAGCAGAGGAAGGCCATGTAAAGAAGGGACCACAATCAAACCAGAGCCCACGTTGGAGGCTACCAGAACCTGGAAGAAGCAAGGAAGGATTTTTCCGTAGGGTCTTTAGAGGACAGCTGGCCCTATTAACACCTTGATTTCAGACTTCTGGTCTCCAGATCAGTGGAAGAATAAGTATCTGTTGTTACCATCCACCCAGTTTGTGCTACTTTGTTATGGAGGCCCTGGGACACTAGTCACAGTGTCTCAAATGTTTTATATTCACAGCTGCTATCATTGTACCAGGCTAACAAGAGAAGTGCTAAACATGTTTGTTGAGCGTGCAAATGATTAAACTATAGGTCATGATTCATTTCATGGTGTTAATATTGCTTTAGTTGGTTAGCTGCAGCCTTCATGCTAACTGCAGAAAAAAAGAAACCATGGGCATGCCACTGTAGGGATATAAAGACACTGAGGAAAAGTTCACCTCCTGAATTGCTACTAATTGACAAAGTCAGCACATGAAGGCGGAGGGAGACAGGAAGGAAGGGAAAGACTGAGAAGAATATAGATTCATCAGCATTGAAGACACGTGACAAATACTTCCTTTTTATAATTTTGTGTAAATATAAGAGTTCTCTGTGGAAGAAAGTGAGTAGAGTCCAAGGACTTGAACCTTATAATAAATGCTATGTACAATTCAAGATAGTGGATTGCCCATAATAGGTGCCATATATTTGCTTGTGTGATTAAACCACACTGGTGAATACGACACATTTGTGGTGTTCTTTGTGATCCCTCCCAAAGGATGATGATGATAATAAGGATAACAATAATAATAATGTGTTTAATTTCAGCACCAACTGGTATGTAGCTGTGGGAGTCGCCATGTGGTGTTGCAAGTCAGTAGGCTCCATACATCAGAAGGGTGAGGGAGTCGGAAGCATGAAAACATTAAAATTCATGGAAGATGAAATGTGGAAAAGGACAAGTTTTTGTTTTGTTGTGGGGAATAGCGGTAAAGAAGAGTTTCATAGGTCTGGTGAAGCAAAGGAAGCTCTTCCTTGCTCTGAGGTATGCTGTCCTAAGTTGCCTTAGAGCTGGTCAGCTGGCTTCTTGTCTGAGGATGGTGCGCGGTGATTTAAGGTCTTTCTTCGTATCTCAGGCTAAGTAAATAGAGCAGTTGAAAGGATACCTGCAGGGAAACAGGACTAAACAGTCTCCCTTCCCTTCCCTTCCCTTCCCTTCCCTTCCCTTCCCTTCCCTTCCCTTCCCTTCCCTTCCCTTCCCTTCCCTTCCCTTCCCTTCCCTTCCCTTCCCTTCCCTTCCCTTCCCTTCCCTTCCTCCTTCCCTTCCCCCTTCCCTTCCTCCTTCCCTTCCCCCTTCCCTTCCTTTTTCCCTTCCTTTTTCTTCCCTCCCTCCCTCCCTTCTTTCTTTCCTTCCTTCCTTTTTTTTGGTCTAGGTGTGAGAATGCCAAAACTATTGTCACCTGCTTCCAGCAGCCCTGGTGTGTTGTTTCATGTCAGTGACAGGTATTCTGGAATGCACTTGATTTATGCAAAGATGTTCTTTCATTTGGTCTACTAGGAATTAATGTTTCACTTTGCCCTTTTGAAAGAGATTTATTTGTAAGACAGGATTGGCCTCTGTTACCTCAAGTGGGAAAAAAAATTGTGGGTGGCAAGAAAATTTCTAAATGAAACAACATGAAAACTAGGCAGAGCAAATGTTTTAAAAGTGATGTTTGTGTACTTGATATTGCTGCTGCTTATTCCCTTCAAAATATACCTGGGTAGTCCATATTGCTCATTTCAGTGTAAATTAGGGAAAAATCTATTATCTAAGAATTTTACTTACTGATGAAGTACTAAAAGTTCAATAGTAGGCCCTTAAAAAAAATTCTGTCAAAAAGGAGGCAAATCCATGGTAATGATCTTCAGAATTCTTTCACTAAAAATGTTTCTTGAAGTTTCTAAAAGTACTACCATCGAAAGACTGCTTTAGATGGCTTTGAGGAGGAGCTTCAACTTGTTCATTTAACACTGGGCATTTTTTCAGAGGCTGGTGTCATTTGGGTATACTTTGTGGTTCTTTCTCCTTCCCTCCCTGCCCTCCTTCTCCTCATACTCACACATATTTTCAGAAACAGCACACTTATCCTTGGAAAACATACTTTTTTCTCTCACATCTTTTCTTATTAATGTACTAGAAATTATGATTTTTTTTTTACTTGAGTGCACCTTGAAATACTTGACATTCAAAGTTCTACTCCCCTGAACTTCATTAACCCAAAGGAACTTTATTCCATTCAGTAAGATGTACAGGTTTACCTTGCTTTGGAAAATCCAATGTATATAAAGCATTGATACCATGCAAGGGTAATCTATCAAGGAATGGCAATAGTTGTGCATATATGTTTTATTCTGGTAGATAGAGGGTAATAGAAATTCAATGGCTTTCTTTAATGACCTTCACTTTTCATTTTTGTATAATATTGTCTTTTTTCTTCTAAAGTGTGTGCAAATCAGTTTATATCAAAATCCCAGTTGTCATGCAATCCATGTTTTCTATATCTCTGTATTTTGTTATAATATTTAGTAATTAACAATATAATTACTAAATATTTTTCTTTAAATACAGACCAATTTTTAACTTAAATGTGTTTAAAAGAGGAATTGTGTCTCAGGACTTTAAATGGAAAACTAGTCTCCTTTGCCATAAGTATAAAGTAACTACAAGCAAAACCCAAGTTATTAAATCCATCAGGATACTCTTGCCTACCTAGGATCAGAAGGCCTGCTCACTTTGTAAGAAAGGGAGAAATAACAAATGTACAAATGTTAAAATGGTGGTGACTCTGCAGGTAACTTTTTCTTAAAGGAACTAAAAGAAAATACCTTTTCATTATGTGATTCAGTATTTTCTAATGCCTGTCATTGCCACCTACAACAGTGATCTCACCAGATACTCCGTCTTCGGAAAAATTCTGTTATACCAAAGTCAGGAAGGTTTTGTTTGTAGGCTTCTTTTTTAAAAAATGTGAAAGCAAGCCAGTCAATTCCTGTTCTTAAGAGTATTCTTGCTAATGAGGTTAAGATTTTGTTTATAAGGCTTTCTCTAAAACCAGAATTGGGTCATCACCTCCAGTGCTTTTGTTTTGGCAATCTGAGTTTGAAATAAAGGACAAATGACATAAATTAATGTAGTAAAATTAATGTTGTGGTAATATTAAATAAAGCTAATGCCTCTTGCACCTGGAGGGCTATGCAGATGGCAGGCATACCTAATTATGCACCCTGCTGCCTTTAAGTGTACTGATAAAAATCTCTTAACTGAGTATAAAATATGTTCATTCACTGGCTCCAGACAAATTTGAGTGCAGCAACACAATACATAAACACAGCCTGACATACTTCTTTTTTAAGGGAAAAAATGCAATTATGTAAGTTAAATGAAATAATTAAATATTTACCTGATATTAAAAATGAGTAACTACTACAGTCATGCAGTCATGGTCTTTTGTCCTTTCTGTGAATATCAAAATACCTATCAGTCCCATAAGAAAAAGATTGCTCTCAAAGCAGTCAGGGAATACTTAAATTTAAGTTTACATCTCACTGGCTACATATTAATTAGAAAGATGAATTTACTAATTGAATCCTAACAAACTTTACTTGATGTCTCACTGTAGGTGTAAGGGAACTGGGTTGACCAGTTCTTGTTCAATATTTTAAGAAGTAGCTACTTCAAATATATCAGTATAATGAAGTATAGAAACAGTTTGTTTTGCTACAGGTATTTCAGAGATGTCAATGAATTTTTTTAAAACTTTCTATGAGTTATCTTCATTTAAGGAATGTGAGTTCTCATGAATTTCATTTTGTGGCCATTGAATACCTATGCAGTTAAAAGGACAACCAGCATCTTCTAGTTTTAGCATCAGAGTGATTTTTTTAAATGCCTTCATGAGACTTTTTATACACACCTATTATTTCTCATATATATTTGCTACCCACATTTTAAAAATAAAAGGATAAACTGTTCTTTTTTAGACATAGTTTCCACCAAAATAGGAGATCTGGTGCCAGGCATTCATTGCATGATAAAGGTGCTGCTCCACTTTTAAGTGGTGGGGGTAGGGAGAAAAAAAGTGGAGGGTTTTTTAGGCTGAGGAGCATATAATTTCTATATCTTTTCATCTCAGAGTTAATAAAAAAAATGAACTGTACATTTAAAAATTATATTTGTAGGGTTTTTTTTTTTTTTGCCATTTGGATAACAAACTATGCGGATTATTTACACCCCATTCACCTACCTTAATTTATCAGTCCCTGGCTCTTATTTCTTCTGTTTGGTAGTTGATTTTTTTCTAAAGTTTTTCCACCTCTGTATGTTATAGGTATTTATATAATGAAGTTGTCAGTGTCTCAACACCCACTTTGTCTTGCATGAGTGTCATAGCTGATAAATGTCTTATGCTGAAGGAACCCTAGATTTCTCTGAAATATTTCTCTGAAATATTTAATAAAATATTAAAGAGTCTGGGCCTCTGGCTCCCAAGCCCTGGATTCATACCCTGGCTTGACTTCCAACAGGCAGGCAGCTAACATCCTTGAGCCTCTACCTCCTTCCTGTAAAATGGGAATAATAACATCGTCTTCACAGTTCGTTCTTTTAGTATCAAATGAAATGAAGGGTCTGCACATGATGGTACTGTATAAATGAGAAAGTCCATGAACTCCAGGGTTGTGATGGTACACATAGTGGAATTGTGGGGGTCATCTGGAGTGCACTATCACTAGTATTGATATATATTCTGGCTTTAAAAATAAACTTGTAAAGTGCCCCTTTCTCATTCTAGTAATTGTCTCATAATTTCTGCTAGAATGGGAAGCAAAAGCAAAGATAATTCCAAGAGAACTGAACTATAGTCCCATTGGTTGGTAATGTGGATGTGCCACTCCTTAATATTTTAAATAAAATATTGGGATGGGAATGTTTTAAACACAGCGGGAGGTTTTATCAATCTAGCCACATCTCTTGCATAATAAGCCAAGTATCTAGTTTTAAAAGTAAATGGGGAATTATACAATATCTGTCACTCGCATAATCTATCTCCCTCAGTCATCTGTGTTCATTGGGATAAATAAATTTTACATTCATCCTTTTTTTAATGTGCAATCCCTTTTCAGAAGGAAGAGAACAAAGCAGAAATTAATTTGGTAGACTAAGGCACCTGGGTAGCTCAGTCAGTTGAGCATCCAACTCTTGATTTCAGTTCAGGTCATGATCTCAGGGTCATGAGATCAAGTACCCAACAGGGGGCTCAGCATTCAGTGAGGGATCTTACTTGTTCCTCTCCCTCCCCCACTTGTGGGTTTCTCTCTCTCTCTCTCTCTCTCTCAAATAAATAAAATCTTTTAAAAATTAATTTGGTAGACCAGTCTTCTAGAAGGAAGTTGGTGAGATCAGAATGTCTGTCAGGTACTCCTTTATTCCATATTAGATCTTATTTCTCAAGTGACTGATACTAAATCATTTGGGGAAATGTAAAGTAGAAATTGTATGTACTACAAATGGTTAAATTCTTTTTAAATTTTTAGTGTTTAAATTTCTAAGGAGTCAGGGAAAGCCAGATTTGCTTTTTGACAGGACTTCTCCCAAATGATGATGCCGTGATAATAAAATAAACTTCAAGCTATATGTAAGTTCATACTATTTAAGATTTAGGTGAGGGTTGGGAAAATAGAAACTTCTATTTGGGATTCTACAGCACACTTTTCCTTGGATGTGATGAAGAGTAGTGTTTTTCTGAGCCGGAGAGCAGACTAGTCATTCCTAAGTTTGTACATTGAATGGTGTAAGTTTATAAAGCATTCTCAATACCCACTTGCTAATAAAATAGTTTATGAGTGCTCATAAAAGAAACAATATTTTCAGTTATCTAATTATTGAACATTGTGAAGCACCAAGAATCACCCTTAAACATTAAAGAATTGAGATCCCAAAGAATACAGTGTTTATAACCACCTGTGCAGAAGTGATCATTGGCAGATAGATGTACCCATGTGAGGCTGTGATGGCAAGTTCTAAAATATACAAGGCTTTGGTGAGCTTTGCTCTATGACCCTGCATCACTTTTTTGGTGTGACATACTTATCATAATGTTATTGGAAAACCCGAGCTTCTCTGTTTTTCACCTTCCACATGAGAAAAAGAAAAAGATATTAAAAAAGTAACTTAACTTTCCATATGGGGATTCTGAATCTTGGAGAGAATATAAATTTAGTTACTAAAGAATTTGAACGGGATTGTGAAAAATGTTCCAAAATTCAAAGGAGGAAAAAAGGAATTGGATCCATACTAGGATCCAGTGTTTACTAGGGCCAGATACTTAGTTTCTCTTAATATATTTCTTCATGAGAATAATATCTTCCACCAGGTTTTTGAAAGTCAAACTATATAATGCATGTGAACATTTTTAGTCTTAAAGCATAGACCATTGCTACATACTAGGTGTAAACCATACATTTATAGATATTTTGATTAAAATGTTACCAAATTGACCAATGCTGTCTATCTATGCTGTCATTTTTCTGTTATATAGCCCTAGAAGTGAAGCATTTCTACTAATAAAGTACTTTATTAGTAAATCACATGTATCCCATTTTTCACAGTGTATGAGGTGGCATATAATTTTTTAATATTTTGCAGTACATAATTTTTTAAAGGAGTATTTATTTTTAGAGACCAAGGATGTGTGAGCAAGTAAGCACAGGGGGAGGGGCAGAGGGAGAGAATTTCTCAAGCAGACTCCTTGCTGAGTGAGGAGCCACATGTGAGGCTTGATCTCACAACCCCTGAGATCATGACCTGAGCCAAAACCACAGGTAGAGGACACTTAACCAACTGAGTCACCCAGGTGCCCCTGCAGTACATAATTTTTAAAAAATATGCATTGTAGATCTGTTGAAGAACAAACCCACATCCATTCCCAAGTATGATATTTCCACCTTCTTATCTTCACTGTGTCTTGTACATTCACATTTTATAGGAAATGATTGTACTTTGTTGCTTTATTTTGTCTATATTATGGACTGCTACTATATTGAAAATAATATTAGCTCAGGAGTTCTGCTCAGCAATTGGGGGGGAGGTGAGGGAGAGGCAGAAGGGTGGGAGGAATAAGGAAAAAATTATTTTTTTTAGAAGGAAAAAGTTAGTTTAGAGGAAAGATCATTAGCCCCAAGCATATTCTGATAAAATTTCTACCATTGTATATAAAGGCTAAATAGGGGCTTCCTCAGAGTCCATGGAAAACAAAAGAACACGGTTGATTCTAATTCTAATTTGAGGACAAAAGCAGAGTTTACAAAAATCTCACAAATTGCATATAATTACCAAGAGCTTCATAAGTGTTTAGTGATTATAAATAAATGAATGATATAATCAGTTTAGGACAGATTTGGACAGATCAAAGAAAACCAAGAATAATGCCAATGGGGGCCATTGTTGGTTTGTATCTTCTGTCTCTTCCTTCTTTTAAAACTTTTTAACTTTGGGAAAATGAGACTAGTGATAAGAAAAAGAGAACAGTGATAAGTCATGGATATTTTTCGCTCTTTGAGGAAATAGAAAAAAATGCTCACAGTCTCAAGGGCATGAAGGGCAGGTTGTAACTGCTGCTTGTTTCTGTAGACATTGCCAAAACTTAGGTCCAGTGGATGCTTTCCATGGGAATGGATGGAATCTAGCTGGCAGTATGGTTTATATCTTTCTGTGAATTCTTCTTAATGGATTGGAGTTGCTCACTAAGTAGTCTTTATCATAAAAAAAAGGGTGTTAAGGTGTATCTTATTTAATCACACCCACTTTATACAACATATCAAAATGGGTGCCCCATTGCTGGACAAATAATAAATCTTTATAAAAATTAGCACTTAAGCCTTCTCAATCGCCTTGACATTTATCTTAGGTAATATTAATTATAATCAGAATAGTCCATTCCAAGGGTACTTGATATCATGCAAGGAAAAGGTATTTCCTCCCTCCTTTAGTCTGTGAACCACCTGAAGTCCTCTGAGAAGCATCATGACAGATGGGTTGAGAGGAGAAATGAAGTAAAGCCAAAATCCAGATATTTCAGATGAAATTCATTTTCTGGATTAAATTGCTAAATAAGTGTCCCAGTCCCCCAGATAGTTTTCTAGAGTAGATTTGGCTAGAAGTATAATCAAACTACAGCAATAATAAAAAACTGAACACATAGGGCTATGGATTGTATATTAGATAAATAAGGTAAGAGTTGATGACTAGAGTAGTCTTTGGTCCAGGAAAGAAATATTTTTTTGTACCTATATTCTGCATGAAGTCTCCAGACAGTGAATGTTTCCTAGAAATGGATGATTGGTAGAGGCTCAGTGACTATAAAGACATCCTCTATGGGATCTTCCCCACCTTTCCCTTTCTCCCCCACACCAAACAACTCTCCCTTTAGTGAAGGATATTCTTGCATTCTTCAAGTCCTGTTAGAGCAGTTCCCTTGCAATACTGACATGCTTTCTGTCCATATGATTATTGTTGCTCTTGTTCAAAACTATAGGAAGAATGATTCCTTGACTCTCTCAGAAATCAGTAGGAGCTAAATTCCTGGAAATGAAAGGGTGTGTGTGGTGTTTGGTTTGGATCAGTAGAAGTGGAAGGTGGCAGTGATGGCAGACCTTTCCTTAAGAAGGATCACAGCATTAAGGAGCCTGGTTCAGATGTGTGGGCTGAGAGCTCATTGCCTAAGGCTGGGCTGAGAGGAAAGGGCAATCTGATTGTAACAGTCAAGGGAGGGCTTCATTTCCAATCTGTTGTCTGACTACAAAGGCTCAAGACCACAGCTCATTCTCAGAATTTCACTAACATTTCATCTAGAAAAGGTGCTTGCAACCCCTTCTTGACAAATGTAAAACAAAATTCATGCAAGCTAAGTGAGTTAAATGGGGCATTTCATGAAGTCCTATTTTTCCCTGGTGTTCCATAGCTAAACATGACGTCCCTGCTGACTAAGCCTTTTCTACCCATACCTTTGTTATCAATTTACCAATCTCTTGGGCTTTTGTTCTTTTTTTTAATTTAAGGTTTATTTATTTTAGAGAGCACATAAGCACATGGGCTGGGGAAGAGGCAGAAGGAGGGGGAGAGAGAGACTCTTAAGCAGATTCTGTGCTGATGGGGCAGGTGAGCCACCCAGGCTCCCCAGTCTCTTTGGTCCCCCTCCAAACTTCTGATACAAATTTTATGATAGACTTGAAAGCTAAAGCTGATATCATAAAGGCATGATCAATAGGTAAACCACAAGCTATATGTATTACGGATATAAATGAGCAATATTCCAAGAAACACAGTCTGGGAACTGAAAAATAAAACTAAAAGGAGTCTACATATTTATTTCATTAATGAAATCTTAAATGTTATGTTCATTAAACCTTCTTAAAAATCTTTTGATTGACCTTTATCTTATCCTAGTTGTCTTCTCTCAAAGAAAGGATAAAAAATTATATCACCTCCCGTACTTTCCAGCACTTCCCTCACAGTATGTGCTACCCCATTTCTTCCCTCCACCTTCAAACTGGAATGGCCACCTGTGTCTGCCAGGCCTGCCAGGTTGACCTAGAACTTCTGGACAACCCCCAAATTCCATGCACTCCTTGACTCACGGGGGGCAGCACAGAGTAGCTCCTAGGAAATACATTTAATCTCTAATTCTGACCAATTTTCTTGGTAAAATAATCCCATTACCTGGTCTCAGGACATACATAAGTGATAGCAAACAAATAAAAAATATGCTTGGGAGACTGAGGGAAGACAAGGCAGGGTATATGAGTATGTATAGCACAATGCGCAGATCTGTGAGGGGATTATACATGGAACTGTAATTATGTGTGTTTTCTATATGTTGCTTACCTCTCTCCCCCTTCCTCCTTTTCCACCCTTCTCTCTTTCCTAGCCGAAAAGCCTTTTTTCCCTTCCTCAGGTCACACTGAAATATAAGCAGAGTCTCAGAGTACCTGCTGGCAAAAATGTTAGAGGAAAATGTTTGGGTGCCTAATGCATTATATTTTCACTCCCCTGAGTTATGTCAGAATAAGGCTGGTGAGGGGGAAGGAATAAGGGGATGGGAGACCTAAAGTGGAGGGAGGAGTGGAGAAGAAACTTCCAGTATAGGGAGCAGAAAGCTGTGAGGTAGAGACCAAGTCCCCTGGTGTCCTTGAGTGGCAATCTCTGGTTGCCAGTTAAGGTGCAGTTGACCAGTGGTCCCCTGACTCTGCCTCCTTCCCCACCCTATTACCTGTGGACAACCCACTGTGTGACACAACTAGTCACCATAAGTCCCCCGACTGATAGAGAAGGCATTGGATGACTTGGGTGAGTCTGGTGACATGGAGGGGGAAAAATTCTTCCTCCCTTTGGTTAAGGAGGTGAGTGTATTTCATTACCAGGTGGAAAGTTCTCTAAGAGGCAGGGCAACAAGCTTTATGGCACTTCTATTTCCCAAAATGCAAACTTTTAAGTCTCCATGCACAGAGGGTATCTCTAACTCTCAGGTGGCTAGTGTTTCACAATTTTACTTGGGGCCAGTTAGGAATGAAGAAGGTGCTGGTTGAGGATGGACTTCGGACATGTTATACCAATGCTGTAGCCAATGGCCAGACTCTCGGTGTCCAGACTGGTTTGTTAAGGGAAGAAACTTCCTTCCTTGAACTGCAAAGATAATTCAGTATTGCCCTCTTCTCCTGGGCTAGGTTATATGGTCACTGGCAGAGGTCTAGCCCTTTTCCCCACAGGGTGCCCTGAGCAGAGACAGGAAAGGAAAGATTTTACTGTCATTCTGCAATCTGCAGATCAACATGGTTATCTTGATTACCAGCCTTACCTTGATTTGAAACCCTACTTCCTTTATGTTCCACACCTCTTTTGTCTAGGACCTGTTTTTGTCCTTGCCCTTGGCCTTTATTGTCTTTTCTAGTCCTCTGCTTGCCTTTGTTAGTTCCCTATCCAGGGATCATACGGAATTCTGTCCAAAATGCCAAATCTCACCTAATCCCCTACTACATGCTTTACATTTTCCACCATGGCTTGCCTTCCATTTGTCATCATTGCCGCATACCCATGCTTCGTTTTTTTTTTTTTGTGTGTGTGTGTGTGTGTGTTTTTGTTGTTGTTTTTTTTACATACCCATGCTTTGAATGAAATACATGTCTGGTTTATCTTAGTGTCTCTCCTTTCTTGCCGTCTCTTTATCTGGATTGGGAGTGCAGATTGTCATGATGCCATATGTTTGTCCACTGACTGAAACCTGCCTTAAATCTTGCCAGAGTGTCCATCTTTCTGAGTGAATGGGTCCTCCTGCCATTTATCTGGCCACTCCTCTCTGGTGATTTATAAAATGGGTTCCTTCACCTCCAAATATTTAACCCACAAAATGGATTAAAATGTTTGCAGTTTTTTTTATTATTTTTTTTATGATAGTCACAGAGAGAGAGAGAGAGAGAGAGAGAGAGGCAGAGACACAGGCAGAGGGAGAAGGAGGCTCCATGCACCGAGAGCCCGACGTGGGATTCGATCCCGGGTCTCCAGGATCGCGCCCTGGGCCAAAGGCAGGCGCTAAATGGCTACGCCCCCCAGGGATCCCATGTTTGCAGTTTTTATCAAAAAAATAAACACTGCTAATACAGTATACTGTTAACATTTAAGATAAACCACCTGAAAAACTAGTGTTGGGATGTTTCGGATGCTAATGTTTGAGGGAAACTAGGCTTCTCTTGTAGATAATTTGAAGAAAACTGCTGGACACGTTCAAGAGCTCTAGAAGTGAACATGGTACTGCTTCTTTATGAGCCCTGATTTTTACTTTCAAATATGTGGCTTTATTGTTTATGATCTATATGTATCACTGGCATTACTTGGACCGGTTGTTCAAACATGCCACTTGTTGCTCAGGTATGTCTCAGGCTTTCTACTATAGAGAGATAAGTCATACCTTCTGTAGAATTTGAGGCATCTACAACCTGGTTTCAAATTTTCCCTTATGATTCCCAAGTCTTATTCTGATGAAGCCTAAACCTATTGCTTGCTTTAATATTTTCCAAATGTGATTGGCGTATGCTGGCCTTCATGTTTCTATTTATACTTTCCTTTTTCTGGAATGAGCTTTTCCTCAAATATATTCCTGGGTTATTCATTCTTCAAGACTTAGCCCAAATTCTTTATTTTTCACAAAGTTTTCTATTTAATGAGCTGGTACATGTTAGAGTAGGTATACTTCTCATGGAAAGTATACCTAGAACATAATCCACACTCAAAAAACAGTAGCTATTATTAATCAGAATTCATCTTTCTTCTTCTTGTGCTCAAAATTTTATCTCTGGCACAGTATTTTTCAAATTTTCTGCATTCACAAATCATGGTCCAAAAATAAATTGCTGGAATATTGGTTAAATCCAGTTAAAAAGATTTGATCTATGTCAGATTTATCAGAATGTCAAATATAGCAAGCAGTATATTGTAAATCTTCACTGGGTGTAGAATACCATTTTCCAAACCTGTTTGACCAGAAATATCTAGTAAGATACAAGCTCTAATGAATACCTGTTTAGGGAGCACACCTCTACCCCACTGGACTTTGATTTGTTGAAGCTATTTAACTATATTTTCTCTTCTCCAACAAATTTTGAGCTTTGAGACAGAAGGATTGGGTTCTCATTATTTTTTTTTTTTTACTCCACAAAACTTAACAGGCTATAATACATTTTTTTCTTTCTGAGAAAGATTTTTTTTTTTCCTAAAGGAACTGGACAGGAGTTGTGTTTTTATTTTTGAGGAATTAGCTGACTTGTGAGTGGTGAAAAGGAAACCCTCTGTGTATAGTCCAACCTGCAGGAAGCATGGAGCTAGAGAGGGAAATATTGGGTTAGTGTTTGGCATACCCACTAAGTTACAGCAAAACATGTTAGTTGATATTGGACAGTTAGGTGGTGTCGAGTACAAGCCAGTCTGTTAATGGTAAAATATGTTTCCAAGTTGGCTGTTTTTACTTGGTACGTGCCTATGCTTGGGTATATTTTCATATTCCAATTACCTACCACCTCTCTAGCTTGTTAACTTTGAACAAAGCATTGATCATATCCTATGGTCTGGCATGGCATCATTCCACAGGTGATACTAAGTAACATGCCTGGAAATTCCTGATTTTCAATAAGATAAAAAAATTTAAATTAGGGAAGAATCCACTAATATGGTTGAGTGATCTTCAGAGTTACCAGTTCTATGGTAAAACTAGGACTAAAACTCAAAATTTTCTGACGATGAGTGACCAACTCTTTTAATTTAACACAAGTACATCAAAATGATGTTTTTAAAAGAATTCAATACTTGAAATAACTTATAACAATACTGTCTTACCATATCCGCTTAATTGAAGGAAAGTTAGCCAGATTGATCTTTGGCTCACCTTGTACAATTCAAGTTGGGGCAAAAGATGGATAAATAATAGTTTACTGTCATCATTAACTTATTGAATTGTCCTATCAAAAGTTCAGACTTTACACTGTTAGAGTTCATAGTCATCAGTATATAGAAATTTCTAGCAGGAAACTACTTGGAGGATCTTTTTAATTCAGCTCTTTCTTTGACCGACAAGAAAGCTGCAGATGAGCAACTTGCTCAGCAAGTATTTAAAAAAAAAAGTCCTTGGTTTCCTAAACTGTGAGTTGGAGTTGATTTAAAGTTCATCTGCCCTACCCATAGCAATATAAGGCGAATGCACCTATCAGTACTAAGTCTTGGGACAGTTACATGAAAGCAAAACAAGGCAAAATTATATTTTGATTACTGTTGTGGTTCTTACTGGCACAAGTTCCCTACATAACTTTGATTAAATGTCTTTGTTGGTGTAATAGTGATGGCAATATCAGATGACAAAACAGAGCCATTTTATGGTAATTTAATATTTTGTGAAGCTTAAAAAGCATTTGTGTGCATATAGAGTCACTTGCAATTATATGTGATTATAAAGCACATTCAATAAATGGAAATGCATTTGAAATTGATAAATATAGATTAGTAATGAACGCTATTAAGATGCTTCAGGGTAAGTTTCTAAAAAGCACAAGTCCTCTTTGAAGGGAAAATTAAGGAATAAAAAAATTAAAGATCAGCCTATGATTTTTAGATACACGATAAATAAATGCAAAAGGTAAAATAACCTTGCACCCACATAAAAATATAAGGCCTACTTCAGGAGCATCGCCATTTAGCATTCAACAACCAATGCCAGTTCAGGTGTGTACGAGCAGTGCAACAGTGACACCATTGGGCCAGAGTTATCTTAATTCTTCTTAAAGCTTCAAAGTGTAAGGACGTTAGATGTTTATTAGAAATGCAGGCACATGGAGAAAACGTGCATACAGTGCTGAAACTAGGCTACTGAATTTGAGAAGAAGGTGGGGGCACTTTCCAGGAATGTTTTTATAGTGCTGGTTCTGGGCTTGGTATGCTTCCTCAGTGACCTAAAAAAATAAAGGACCAGATGATAACTATGACTAATGCAGTAAGACGTGGCAATTCCTGATACTCCAGGAAATGTTTTCAATTGGTTAAAGACCTTTTCATTTAGTTTAAATTCTCAAAGGGAAAATAAAGCCACTAGAGAATAAAGGAAACAAGTGAAACAGGGTAATGGTCTCTGGAGCCCAGCCCCACTAGAGGGCAGTAGAGTCCACGCTCCTTTGCTTTCTCTTTCACTCCGGACCCTGAGCCCCCTTGGTCCTGAGCCCCCTTGGTCCCCAGCCCATCCTCATTCTGAGTGGCTAAATGGATTCTTCAGGAAAGGAACTGTTTCTCATTTCTAAGATCATTTCTAAGATCTCATACTGGATCATTATATTTCCTCAGAAACATACCCAAGATACAAAGCAGAGTAGAAAGTGATATACACCCTTTTCCCCAAATTTGAGAGTTTGATTATGTTCTTTCTGTTTCTATTAGAATTAGCTCTTTTTTCAAAGAAAATGCTTCGTGCAAAAAGAAGAGTATATCCTCAGGCTTTTCTGTGGTTATTGAAAAAATATCAAGCACTAAGTCAATGGATTGTTTAGTCAGTTCTTAAGAAAATCTTGCATTCCTGAAAATCTAACTTAAAGTCAGAAAATATAAGTGATAAAGCCAAGCTCCTTGTATTCTGAACAAGAAAGTCTATATGAAGAACATTGAAATAAAAGCCACACGAAATACTTGGTACATAGAAGCCAGACTTCTCACTGATGCTAATACTGCATATCATGGCTAGAATTTGAAAGTGAAAAATGACTTTTTAAAATCATTGTTTTCAGTTTTCTTTATCTTTCTCTCCTAACAAAAGGAAGATTTTCATTTCTAGTAAAAGGAAACATTTGTTTGAAACTTTCTTTGACTTAATTTAGACAGATTTTTGTAAGTGCTTATTTTGTTTTTTACATAATTAAAGGTTATGTTGTAATATATCACTGATAAAAATAAAATCATTTTTCTGATTTCTGCTTTCTGTGCTAAGTGACTGTCATTGCTAAGTGACTGTCATTGCAGTCTTCAACATTTTGTACATAAAATTTCCTCTTCAGGCAAAAAAAAAAAGTAAACTTAGCTAGTATCTTTGGTTTTGGAACACTTAGAATTGAATTTTTCTACAAATATACTTACAGAAATTATAATTTTACCATTTGAGAAATGGAACACTATAGAGAAGCATTTTGAATCAATATGAGATTCATTAGAAAACTCTATGAGACATGGTTAGACCTTTACCTATACTTTTGAATAACTATGTATTCCCAAGAGCAGGGCTGGGCATAGAGCAGATAGTCCATTTGTTCAACAAAAATTAGCACATTATTAAGTATCTAAATTCTAAACACTATGCTAGATACTCTTATTTCTTCCTTATGGGAACTAAAGTCTCTAGATTAATAAATGCTTGACATTGATAAGTCTAAGACAAATTAATTTTAACAGCGTATTTGCTAATGTTAAAGTTTCCACTCTGCACACAAAAGTGCTTTGCGACACATTTATTTTTCCAGGTAAAGAGAACTCAATAATTTTAGTGGAGAACTTTTAAGCAGATGTTGAGATTACTGCAAAGTAAACTACAGTGTCTCAAAGACAGTACCATCAATTACTGGCTTAAGTGATGAATTTTCTCCAAATTTCCTGTATGTTATCACCAAAATTTGCTTTTAAACTCCCACAAATAGCTTTGGTATTCTTTGCCCTTCTGTATAAATTCACTTTGGAGATTTGCAAAGGATTTAATTCTGGATGTGGCCTAGGGCTTGACAAGTAACTTCCTGGAAAGGCTTTGCAAGAAGACGTTTTTAGACACAAATCCTCCTGGCTCAGTTTAACTTTCTCCTTGGTGTGTAAGTCTGTTATTACTCACACCATGTTCTTTTTACATCAGCCTTTCTTAGGGAACTACAGGGACATGATCTTAAGGGACAGCGTGCTTATATCAAAGCAATCCAGTAACAGTATTTTAAAAAGGGATTCCTTAGGAGACAGCCACCGTGGATTCTGATGCTTCGTTCTTAAAAAATACGAATTAACCTCAAATATGTTACCGTTATCTCCTTAGTGCAGAGGAGAAATCCTTAGACCTTAAGGCAGGGAGCATTGGTATTTCAGGTATGAAGACCTGCATTTGTACAGTGACTTTTCTGGAATTGGAAACCTGTCGGAACTCCTGTCTTATCTCATGAATGCTACCCAATTTGAATAAGATATTTTATTTGGCAACTTTTACTGAGGAAGGTTTTCTTGGTGGGGGAAAGAGGTCTGCAAAGGAGTCCCCTTCCTCCCCACAGTTCTGATTATGCTTAGATGAGATGCTTGATAACATGAAGCTCGAAAGAGGATAACCTCACTTAGCCCAATGTTTAATCCAGGTCAACTAACATTGCATTTTGTACCACTTTGCCAAAATTCTCTCTGTTGAGTGTGAGGGCCAGCCTGCCTGGAGAGGAACAGTCAATTCCCTGTCCTCCAGTGGGCGGAATTGTTGTCTGCTGCATTGTTTCTGGGTGGCCTCAACATGTCAGCTTTTTGCATGAGACTCTGATTTCCTGGTCAACCACTATTCAGGGCTTAGGATGACTCGATTCACTCAAATACATTATAAAATTGAATAAAACTACTCTTGTGGTGGGAGCACTGATTCCATATGACATATGAGGAAAACCAAGATCACCTAGGTAAATAATTGTTCTAAGGTCACATGGTCCAAAAAGAGGCAGAGTAAGAAGGAAAGCCACATCTTTTGACTTCATATTCACTCTTGTGTTTGCCCAAAACCATAGCTGTGGCTGCATTCCTGGAGCAGAAAAAATGGTATCAACTGGACTAAAATGAGATTTGAAAGCATAAGCCAGGCAAAAGGGTGGTTCCTGAATGGGAACAGTTGCATTGACCCCCAACAAGCCTTCGGGCACCTCCAGCCCCTGTCTCACCCTCAACCACATCAGTGAGGCTCGGAATGCAACTCTTCTGCTCAAGTCTTTAAACAGGGAGTTTGCCCCACATCTCCGCCTGGGATGTGCCAGTAACACTGCAGCGATTTTATAGAGCAGCAAAACAAGTTTGAGCAACCCAGATCTTTATCGGCTTCAGCTGAAAAGGCCAGTTACATTTTAATCTCAGTTATATAAATGATTGTTTTGAAAGCAAGCCAGCACATCTCTAAAAGGCTTTTTTTTCTTCCTTTAATGCTCATTAATTCTTCTTCTTCATCTTCTTTTTTTTTTTAAATAAAGAGCAAATTGAGGTACAGTAAGCAGAGAAAAGGATGTGGGTCTCACCATTGAACAGGTGCTCTGGTCAGGATGTTTTGTGGAGTTAGACAATCTAGAGCCCAAATCACATTTACATTCTGTAAATTTATATTTTGTAAATGTATATTCAGCAAGATGTACCAGGTTTAACTATAGATCTTAATACATTTTGATAGACCAATCATTTCCAATATTCCCAAAAGTTCCATTGTGTCCTTTTGAGTCAAGTTCCTTTCCCCACAGAGACCTCATCAAGTCACAGGCAACCACTGACCTGTTTCTGTCACTACAGATGAATTTTTCTTTATTAGAAATTCATATGAATGAAATCACATAAAGTATGCATTCTCTCTATATTGGCTTCTATTACTGTTTTTGCAACCATCTATATTCTCTGTCTCACTAGTACATTTCTGAGTGGTATTTCATCATTGAGATGTCCACAGTCTGTCATTGGGACATTTGTTTCAAGTTTTCAACTATGGTAAATAAAGATGCTATGAGGACGCATGGAAAGGTTTTTGTGTTGATACAACATTTTTATTTCTTGGGTGAAACCTATGGCTAGAATTGCTGGGTCATGAGGAATGGGTGTGTGTGTGTGTGTGTGTGTGTGTGTGTGTGTGTATGAATAAAACTTTAGAGGGAACTTCTAAGCTAGACCACTTTATATTCCCACAACCAAGGATGAGAGTTTCGGTTTCTTGGTATCCTCACGAACACTTGGTATGGTCAGACTGGCTTTTTATTTTATTTTTTTTTTGAAGATTTTGTTTATTTATTCACATAGAGGCAGAAACACAGGCAGAGAGAGAAGCAGGATCCCTGCGGGGAACCTGATGCTGGACTGGACCCCAGGACCCTGGGATCACGACCTGAGCCAAAGGCAGATGCTCAAACACTGGGCCACCCGGGTGCCCCTGGTTAAGCTTTTTAATTGTGATCCTCCAAATAGATGCATAGCCATTTTACATTGCAATTCTAACTTGCATTTCTCTAATGAATGATGTTGAACAACTTTTCAGTGTTTATTTACTCTTCGTGTATCTTCTTGAGTGAAGTGTCTGTGCAAATCTCTTTTGAGCATTTAAAAAATTCGGCTTGTTTTTCTTACTAAGTTTTGAGAGTTCTTTATATATATTGGATGCAAGTCCTTTCTATATATTTTCCTCCCTGTTTATGATTTTTTCTTCATTCTCTTACCACTGTCTTTCAGAGAAAGTTTGATTTCTATAAAGCCTAATTATTAAGTTGTTCTTCTATGGATCATGCATCTGAAAAACTTTGTCTACCTCAAAGTCACAATGCTTTTCTTGTATCTTTTCTTTTACATGTATAATGGTTTTAAGTTTTATATGTAGGTCTATGATTCGTCTTGATTTAATTTTCATATATTAGGTGAGTATGTATCCAAGTTCATTTTTTACTTATGGATGATCAGTTATTTTAGCACTGTTGATGGAAAAGACTATCCTTTCTCCACTGAATGATCTTTGGTGGGGAAGATCAGTTGTTCATATATGTGTGAGTCTATTTCTGTTCTTTTTGTTTATTTTACTATATTTACATTAATATCACACTGTTTTCAATATTCTAACTTTAAAAGAAGCCTTAAAATATCGTAGTATTAATCCTCCAGTTTTGTTCTTAATTTTCTAAGTACTTTTGGCTATAGCGAGCACTTTTCATTGCCATAGGAATTTTAGAATCAAATTTTCAATTTCTACAAAATAAACCTTTGATGATTTAGAATGGATTACTATTAGTATATGAATCAATTTGAGGTGAAGTAGCACTTTCAGAACATTGAGTCTTCATTTTCTATATAGGAAATCATCATCTGTGAATTAAAGCAGTTTTTTTTTCTTTCCAATATGGACAATTTCAATTTATTTTCATATCTTATTACATTAGATAGAAGGTCCAATGTAATATTGAATAGAAGTAGTGAGAGCTAATATCCTTGTTCTGTTTAGTTTTTTACTGTTAAGCATGAAATTAAATGTAGTTTTTTTTTTTTTTTTTTATGCCCTTAATTAGGTTTAGGAAGTTCCCTTTTTCCCTCATTTACTGGAAGTATTTATCAGGTATCTTGGATTTTGTCCAGGGATTTTTCTGTGTCTGTTGAGTTGGATTTTTAAAAGTTTATTAATATGGTAAATTACCTTAATTTATTTATTTTCAAATGTTTAGCCAATCTTGAATTTCTAGGATAAAGTCAGCTTTAGTTATAATGTATTATTTTTTAAATATTATTCAATTCAACTTGCTATATTTTGTTTGGAAGTTTTGCATATATGTTAATAAGGAATATCAGTCTATAGTTTCGTTACATGTCTTTATACTTTGTTATCATGGTTATAACATTGGTCCTCATGAAATAAATTGAGGAATACTCTCTTCAATTTTCTGGAAGAATTTATGTAGAATTGGTATTATTTCTTCCTTAAATGTTTGGTAGAATTTATTAGTAAAGCCATCTGAGGTTTTCTTTGTGGAAAGACTTTCAACTACAAATTAATGTGTATTCCACTCTTGTGGGGTGGAGTAGTCCATGAACAGGTCAAATTCGTTGATAATGTTCAGATAGGGATATTGCAATCTCTTACTCAAACTGTGAATTTGTCTTTGTAGTCTATCAGCTTTTGCCTCATGTATTTTGAAGTCATATTATTAGTTGAAAACATATTTAAGATAAGAAAATTTTTCTTTAAGATGTATTTATTTGAGAGAAAGAGAGAGAGAGAGAGTACATGAGCAAGGGGGAGGGCCAGAGAGAATGGGAGAGGGAGAGAATCCCAGTGGGTTCTGCTGAGCACAGAGCCTGACACAAAATAGATCCCACAACCCCTGAGATCATGACCTGAGCCAAAATCAAGAGTTGAATGCTCAACCGACCAAGCCACCCAGATGCCCCTGCTATATTCCCTTGATGAATGTGCCTTTGTGATTACTAAATGAAACTCTTAATCTGTAATATTCTTTGCTTTGAAATCTATGTCTAATATTAATATATAGCTACTTCAGATTTCTTTTCATTAGTGCTAGCATTGTATCTTTCTTTGTTACTTTCGACCCAATTTTTTTTTTCATTTGAAGTACATTTTTTATAGGCAGCATATAGTTGGGTCTTGCTTTTATATCCAATCTGACAACCTCTCTTTTTTTTATTAGGATATTTAGGCCATTGATATTTAAGATGACAATCATATGGTTACTTTTAAATCCATCATTTTGCTACTTGTTTTTTTCTTCACCTCATCTGGTCCCTGTTCCATTTTTCTTTGTTTATGTATCCTTCTGCACTAGTTAAATATTTCTTATAATTACACTTTATCTCCTGTTATAACTATAACACGATATATTTAATTTAGAAAAATATACATTTTTCTATTTTAATGATTTATGGTATTCATCTTTAAGTCAACACACATCTTCAAATTATATATTGTCACTTACTTTTAGTATAAAAATCTACAATGGTATGCTTTTAGTTCTACCTTTCTGCAATTTATGCTGACTTTCCTATATGCTTTACTTTTATATAAGATATTAACTCCACACTGCATTGTTATTATCATTAAGAAGTCAATTATCTTTTGAAGAGATTTAAATAATGAAAAATAAACCTCAGATATCTGCATATGTAGTTATCCTTTCCATTGTTCTTTTATTCATTTTTGTAAACCCATATTTCTATCTAATATCATTTATTCATGTTTGAAGGAACATTTTCTTTAGCATTTCTTATAATGTAAAATTTGTTGGTATTTCTTTCAGCTTTTGTAAACCTTAAAAAATGTTTATTTTGCTTTCATTTTTGAAAGGTATTTTTACTGGATATAGAATTCTAAGTTTGAAGCTTTTTTTTCTTTCATTAAAGATGTTGCTCCACTTTTTTTTTTCACTTGCATGGCTTCTAATATCTGCTATTGTCTCTATTTTTCTTCCTGTGTATAGACTGTGTCTTTTGTCTTTTAAAGATTTTATTTATTTATTAGAGAAAGACAGAGACAGAGATAATGATCAAAATAGTATAAGTAATGAGGAGAGACAGAAGCAGGCTCCCCACTGAGCAGGGAGCCCAACACAGGACTCAAGTACCACAGACTCGGTACCTGGCACCTCTAGTAAACTAAAACATCTGGCTTACATATTTTCTGAAATATGAATTCTGATACTGTTTTCCTCTTTATTTCCCAATATGTAGTGTGTCCATTTTTTCTCTAGTTTCATTTAAGAATTCTCTTTGCAATAGTTTTTCTGCAAGTTGATTATGGTTTGTTTTGATGTAGTTTTCTTTGGGTTTATCTGCTTGGAATGTGTTAAGTTATGGATTTCGTCAGATTTGGAAGAAAAAGTCATTATTACTGAAATAGTTTTGTCACCCATACTTTTTCTGGGACTCTAATTATATGTATATTAAAACACTTAATATTTGCCATAGGTTCCTCAGTCTCAGTTCATTTTCCCAAATTTTTTTCTTTTGCTGCTTCAGTTTGTCTTTCTCTGCTGCTATGCCTTTAATTTTAGTGATCTTCTGTAGTGTCTGTCATTAACCATGTGCAGTGAATTTTAAAATTTCAGATATTTTTCAGTTCTGGAAATAATATTTATATCTCTTTTCTTCTTATGATGTTAGATTTTTCTTTTAAATCTTGAGCAGAGTTATAATAATTCACTTAAAGTCTTTTAATTCTACTACCATTTTTATTTCTGCATGTTTCTATTTACTGATTTTTTTCCTGATTAATGGCTATATTGTTTGGCTTCTATGTATGTTTAGTAAATTTTTATTGTATACTGGACATCTCAACATTGTGGTTTTTATTTCTAGAAGTTTCATATAGATTGTTTATGCATATAATTGGTTTTATTTTCTTATTTAAACAGTGGTGGATGTGGTTCTGACAGGTAGTTACGTAACTTACACACCAGCTTCATTTTTTAAGTTTTGCTTTTTTTAAAAATAAATTTATTTTTTATTGGTGTTCAATTTACCAACATACAGAATAACACCCAGTGCTCATCCTGTCAAGTGCCCCCCTCAGTGCCCGTCACCCATTTCCCCCACCCCCCGCCCTCCTCCCCTTCCACCACCCCTAGTTTATTTCCCAGAGTTAGGAGTCTTTATGTTCTGTCTCCCTTTCTGATATTTCCCACACATTTGCTTTTAAGCACTTTTAGGGCTCGTGTATAGAAGCTTTTAATATATAGCTACTTTAACTCTTATTACTAAGGTAACTTTTTTTTAGGGTCAGTACTGAATGCCATGGTTTTTCAACAATGGCTCTACAAATTTGTTTCTCATCTCTGTGTGAGCCCTGGAAACTTTATTTTATAGGGTTTCAGTGGATCCCCTATGGAGTTTCATCCTGTGCTTGTGCAATGTAATATTCAGCAAAAGATTCAAAAGGACTCTTGTTCAAACTTCTGGAGATACTTTTCACACAGCTACTATCTCTTATAATCTGCCTGAAAACTTCAGTTATTCTAGTCTCCCCAAACTTGATTTTTGTCGGCTATGCTATGCTTGAGTTCTGCTGTCCTGCACTATGGTCCAGAAATAAATCTTAAAGCTATGGTCATTAGGGAGACTGTAGGAATGATCCCAATTATTTTTTCCACTATCTGTATATAACTGTCTCATATTTTGTTAAGTTTTATAGTTTTTTTCTTTAATAACAGGATGATAGGTCTCAGACAAGTAATTTAAACATGGCCATAAATTAAAAGCCTACAATTGGGATTTAATTTTTAAAATTTATGTGTAAGTTATACTGTAGAAATGCAACAGTCCTATAAAAAGTCTGTTTTATGTCTTTGTCAAATTTCACCTTTTATTTCTAAAAACATTGACACACATGTCAATATATGAATCAATGCTGAAATTTAAAATGAACCTAAGTGTTCAAACAGAGTAAATAGGAATTCCAAAAATTCCACATGATTATGTTATAATAGCTATCTTCACACATTTCTTGAGCAGTTTTCTAATGTATACAGTAAGCATATGACATTAATGTGACAGGATTTGTAATAATTTTGCTGAAAACAAAAACAGAAAGGAGGTTATGTTTTGATATGGTTTTGAAGTAAATTTAAAAGAATAGTGCTTTCAAGAAGGAAAAGAAGAAACACAAAAAAATTTACAACCTGCATCATATATGCTTTTGAATATCTACTTACATTTAAATAAAATCTAAGCAAAACTTTAAAAAAATGTTTTAAATTAAATGTTTTTCAGCATATAGTGTATTCAAGGCAGCGTGGTTTTATGAGCCAAAGAATAAGACATAGTATTTCCCAATTAAAAAAAATTACTAATAGTTGGAGAAATAAGTAACAGATAAGAAAATGACAGGTAGTTCCAAATGAATGATAGTGTCAACCGTATACCTTGGTCTGTCTAGTTTGTAGAGAACTCAAAATTATTAATATACATCAGATACACAAGAATCAAATGGGATTCAGTTATTAAGGCACTTTCTTGGGACACTAAGCAATACAAATCATGATACCCAAAATCTACCATGGCTAAATGCCTTTCTCACTCTTCAAAAAAAGACTGCTCTTCTCAGTGGTATCCTCTCTACTGTTCCTAGGCAGAGACTGTGTTACTCAGACAGAAGCTGCATCCTGAACTCTCTGTTCTAGCTTGTGCTTCAGACAGCCACGGGCATGCACTGGTAATACCCTTTGTTGGGTTAATCCACTTCTAAATCACGTATCTGGAGTCTTTTGGTAAGAAGACTTAAGAGACACTCTAGGGCAACTTGAAGTACAGAAGGTGTGGCTCTTTGTGAGCAGAATCAATGAGAATGAAGAGTTTTGTGAACAAAGGATATGTAAGCTTGTCCCTCAGGCCATACTAAGCAATAGAGACGATCACCCCAAAACTATCTTTACATGTAACTTATATTCCCATTATTAGCTGGATATCTTCTATATTCTAGAAGAAAATAATGTTGGCATACATATTATACAGATTTAATTTTAACCTATTCCTTTTTTTTTAAATTACACCAGTAAAAAGACTAAATAAAATGCCTCCTAAGTAAACAGGTATTATTTCCCTTTTTGTTATTGGCACCTTTATCCCACACAATTTTTTTCTTTCTGCCTTCTTCTGTCAAGTTCCTGATTCCCGACCCCCTCCGCTCTTGTTTTCCATTCTTTCCTCCTCCTTATGTATCTGCATGATAAAATGGGTTAATATTTCTGATGGATTTTATAAGAATCAGTATTTGAGCATCTGAATGAATAGTCTTCCACAACAGTCACCTTAGGAAACTGTACAATATACTAATAACATGGTCATTATTTACGGTCTTTTAAAAAATCCATCTTTCACAGATACACTTTACCATAAACACATTAAATTTTAGTCTTTGAAATACAGATGTGTTTCCTAGGTTAATAAACAGAAGTTTTCACCTATGTTATCTTTTAAGGACTTTAGATTATTTCAGAAACTCACAGTAAAAACAATGCTTGCTAGCATTGAAGATGTTAAAAAAAATGCACCACATCCTTTTAAAGTAGTCTGAAAAAGAATTTTCCATAGACTTTATTTTGATAGCATCATCACCCAAAGCTTTGGCCTCTCAAATTAAATGTGATATATTAAAAATGCTTTTTTTAAAAAAAAATATTTTATTTATTGTTTGAGAGAAAGAGAGCACAAGTGAGAAGAGGAGCAGAAGGAGAGAGAGAATCCCAAGCAGACTCCATGCTGAGTACAGAGCCCAACATGGGTCTTGATCTCATGACCTGAGGTCATGACCTGAGCCAAAATCAAGAATCAGACTCTGAACTGACTGAGCCATGCAGGCATCGCGAAAGATACTTTTTATTTGAGTAAATAGTATAGGGTTTCTGTGTATGGCCCCTCTGCCCCATCTTTATACAGTTGTCCCTTTTATTATATTGAGTGGTGTGGTACGTTTGTACTAATTAATGAGCCAGTACCGACACATTATTGTAACTGAAGTCCATAGTTTTCATTAAGGTTTATTTTTTATGTTGGATAGTTCTATGGGTTTTGACAAATGCATAATACTATTTTCCCACCACTATAGCATCATAAGGAATAGTTTAATTGTCCTAAAAATTACCCTCCTCCCCCTGGCCACCACTGATCTTTCTACTGTTTCTATGATTTTACCTTGTCCAGATGTCACGCAGTTGGAATTATACAGTATGTGGTCTTTTTAGACTGGTTTCTTTCACTTAGCAATAGGGATTTAAGATTCCGCTATGGTTTTGGTGGCTTGATAGCTCAGTTCTTTTATCACTAACTAATATCCCATTATATGAATGTACCACAGTTTGTTTAGCCATTCAACCATTGAAGGGCACTTGCTTTCTTCCAGATTTTGATAAGTATGCATAAAGCTGCCTAACACTCATGTGCATGTTTCTGTGTGGACAGAAGCCTTCAACTCAATTGAGTAAATACTTTGGGGTGTAAATGGATCATGTGTTTAATTTTTGTAAGAAATTGTCAAACTTTCTTCCAGACTGGCTATACCCATTTTGCATTCCCACTGGCAATGAATGAGAATTCCTGTTGCTTTATATCTCCATCAGCATTTGGTGGGGTCAATATTTTAGATTCTAGCCATTCTATTAAGTATGTAGTGGTATCTTGTTCTAAAGTGCAATTTCCCTCATGACATATATCATATGACATTTTCATACACTTATTTCCCATCTATATATCTTCTTTGGTGAGATGTCTGTTTAGATCTTTTGCCCATTTTTAAATGGAGTTCTTTGTTTTCTTACTGTTGAGTTTTTAGGGTTCATCGTCTATTTTAGATACAAGTCACTTATCAGATATGTGTTTTGCAAATATTTTCTCCCAGTCTGTACCTTGCCTTTCATTCTTTTAACAATGTCTTCCACAGAGCAGAAGATTTTAATTTACATAAAGTCCAAATATCATTTTTTTTCTTGTATTTTCTCAAGGTTTTAGTGTCATATCTAAAAACTCATTGCCAAGCTAAAGGTCACCCAGAAGTCCTGTGTTATCTTCTGGGAGTCTTATAGTTCTGCATTTTACATTCAGGATTATCATCCATTTTTAGTTGTTTTTTTGTGTGTGTGTGAGAAATATAAGGTCTGTGTCTAGATTTATATTTTTGCATATGAATGCAAAATTGTCCCATTCCCATTTTTTGGGAAACCTATGCTTTTTTTTTTTAATTGTCCCCCCCCCTTTTTTTTGGACAAAGACCAGTTTACTGTATTTGAGCAGATCTGATGTTTTTTCTCTATTTTATTTTATTTTTACTTTATTTTTTTTCTCTATTTTAAAAGTAACACTTATTAGATTTTAAAAATAGAATGAAATCAAAATAAGTAAAATATAAATGATCTATAAAGAGAGGGTATTCATTTGAATTTGGTAGAGGATTGAATAAAGTTGGTTTTGCTCCCTTGTTTCAGAAATCATTCCAAGCAACAAGAATAATGGCATACACAGACACAGATTTTAACTTTGATGACAGTAGGAGTTTTTTTTTTTTTTTTTACTCTAAATCACAGTATCCAAGAAAAGGATTGCCAATATACTGCTGGTTAAGTGAATATGCTAGGAGACACCTAGATTTTTCTATGTGGGGTTGTGAATCTGGAAACAGCTGGAATTCCCCAAAGCTGACATATCTCCTAGGAACAATGCCTTCTTTGGAATAACAGAAGTGGGTAATTGGGCTAGTGGCAGAGCTTCCCTGGAAGCTGTTTTATTTTATTTTATTTTATTTTATTTTATTTATTTATTTAGAAGCTATTTTATATACACGCACACACATACACTCCCACAACCCTGTGCAGTAGGCAACTCAGTATAAACCAGAAAACAATTTCTCCTGTCTTGGAATGTTAGCCTCCCATGCATGACCTTCCTTTAATTTGCCCTCCCTGACACTGGTCAAAGTCCCCATCTTTCCTTAACTAATATGGGAAGGTAAATCAATTAAAGATTTGGGTCCCCAGTTTCCTTATCTGTGAAAAGAGAGAGTTGGACCAGATAATCTGCAATGCCCTGAATGCCCAGAATTCTTTGATTTATAGCCTGGGTCCCATTCAAATCTCTCATTGTGGTAGAGTTGCCCCAAGAGAGGAAATCTTGTTCTCAAAATGACAATGAAATTCATTGAACATAAGTCCCAGGGGAAGGGGAAAATGGGCCAGACTTCTCTACAAGTATGTGGCATCTAGTCCTTGGAGAGAAAAGGAAACCGTCAGACTAAGCTTAAACTATTCCTCTTCCCTGATATAGTGTTAATTAAATCTGCTTAATCATTACTGCGACTTCTTAGAAGAGAGAATGCAGGTACAGAGAGCTCAGGAAGCAAGTAGCTTCTGGGAGAGTATGAGAAAAGCAAGGGCAGAATGGTGTCTGTAATTAAAGTGGAACCTCCTCCTCTTCATCGTCCTCCTTCTTTTTAAAAATGTTATGGAATCAAGCAATTGCTCCGAGACCTCGGAGAGTGGGCTGGAGCTCTGTCCAGTCACACAGTACCCCATCCCCAGTCCCTGGCGGGTACCCATGGTAAGTGAGGCCCACTTTGAATACACACACACAGGTCCCTTGCAAAGGGAGACCATCCCATCCACTCCCGTTTTCCTAACAGGTTTTCTAAATCTTCAATAAGTTTGTGTTAGCCGGGAATGAATGTCTGAATTTAGGCTTCAAAAATGTTCCTCTCTCCCACTCCCCCCGCCCCAATCTGTATAATTACTGTTTTTTTCCCGAAGCCTTTCAAAATACTATAATTAACAGATTGGCAGATAACCCATATAACTGCAGTTAAGGCAAATATAGTATGCAGCTGTCTTTGCATTAAGTGATTAAATCAAATAGCATAGTTTTGAAGTACATTTATAAAGCATAAATTTACCTCCTGGCAAAACTGTCTTAAGTAACACACCCTACACCATCTGTTCGCTCGGTATTAATACCATATTTCCCAGGACTGTAGCTCCGGAGAGCAGAGCTACCAGCTGTGCAGAACCAAGAGGTGCTGAGGGATCCTTCGGAATACTCAGCAACTTTTGGATCCTCTTAGGATGCTCACAGTGATTGTGCATTGGAACACACACCCCCGACACGCAGATAGTCACACATGCACACGTACCCACATACACATACCACTTCAAGTTGTGATGACTGTATGCTCACTTTCCATGAACAAGACAATACACTGGTATGGATTTAAATGTATTTGTTCACGTACTTATTTTTTCATTAAGTTATTCAACAATGATTGCTCCAATGCCTCTCTATGTGTTTAACTAGATACGAGGTGGTAGGAACAGTGGTTAATGCTGATGGACCCTGCTCTCATGGAGCTTACGGCCTAGCACAGAAGTCTCGGTAACAGACTCACTACAGTACAAGGGGATGGTTTTAAGACAGGCAGAAACCGCAAACTTTACTTCATTCAGGTTTGTAAAATCAAAGGCTGGAACTGTTTTTGCAATTCAAGGATACATACAATAAGTGAAAATGGTTCAATCATCAAAAATTTATTCAGAACCTGCCATAAGCAGCGGTAGACTCTATGGCCAACACAGGAAAAGACATTTACAATCTGGTGAGGAAAACTGAAGCTGGCAGTAAAAAAAAGAAAGGCGAGATTGGATGATTCAGGCTACGGTGTGGAGTTTCAGAGATAGTGCACAAGCACTGAGAAATGGGAAGCCTTGAGAGGGTTTTATGGAGCAGTGGTCATCAACCCGGGCTGCACATTCAAATCTTCAGGGAGCCTTTGAAAGACACTCATGGCAGGTCGCATCCCAGATTGATTAGATTAGAAAATCTCGGGGGATGGGGTTTGGATATGGCTCTCTTGTTTTTACGTTTTGGGGGTAGTCTTAATAAGACTTGGGGGTACAAAGCTAGAGCTGATAAAGTCATAATCCACAGTTAAGAGGAACTGTATGTGTCATCCAGGCCAATATTCTCATGCCATAAATGAAAACACAGTGGTGCAGAGATGCTAAATGAATTCCCTGTGGTCTCACAGCTAACTCAAGGCAGACATTAAACCACTGTCCAGGTTTTCCAGTTTCCAAACTGGGGATCTTTTGATTCTATACTATTTCCAGATTTTCAGCATATAGCCGAAATCAAAGCCAATCACAAAAAGTCAACTTTTTTCATCAAAGTAGTCACAATGGGAGCATTCTGGGTAGGAAAGCAAAGGGAAAAAATGCAATTAATCAGTCGGAAATAAAATATCAGATATTATTATTTTCTGAAGGAAAGTGAAAGTAGACTCTTAAATTTTGTAGTTTTACTTGAAACACAAGAAGGCAAGCATGCAAGCTCATCTTTTATTGCTGTTACATGCTAGTTTCGTTAGAGTAGCAATTATTTAAACGTTAGGGGGACTTGGCATTATACAAAATCTTATCTCCCCCAGAATTCATTCCTCTCATGTGACCTGTAATGCCTCTGTATCAGATAGAAACACAGTTTTCTATGGTTGTTGTTGGATCTAAAAAAATAAAGTTTCCCTTCATTTAAGTCTGAATAACATAGAGCTGCCAGACTGGACTGCAAGATTCAGGCTGCAAAAGAAGGTATTCTGAGTTTTGTTTTACATCAATATTTATTACTGTATCAGCAGCTACATTGGATGTGCTTATAATTTATTAGTAGACTTTATCTGGCGGCAGAAACAGATTCCATAATTCTCGTGAATCACATATCCTCCAGGCACTTTTTTAATCCAACTTTTGTTTACTGTCACTTGTACTGAACATTTTGCATTGCAATTCATAAAGAAGTAGTTCACAGAAAACTAGTATCTGGCCTACCCCAATATTTTCCATTTTATTAGTCAATGGGAGTTGGCTTTAAACTACCCAGCTTATAATTTATAACCGGAACAGACAATTTAATCATTTTAGGATGTGTTCAAGCACAGCTCAAAGTTTTAACAAGGCTGCTCCCTTTATTTCAGAGCCCCTCCCTGTCAAGAAGGCTCTTGTATTTTAACAAAGAAAATAGTCCTTCTTTTCAGTTTTTCCTTGAGTTGGAAGGTATATGGAAACACTTTATGAGAAACATAAAGTGGGAAGTAAAGTAAATCTCCAAAATGGAAAACAAACAAACAAACAAACAAACTGGGGGGGGGTGTCTTTTGAGGTCATATAAAATTAAGTGAAAAGATGGCACAATTATTTTGACAGCAGATGGGATCTCTAAGTCGTTAATTAAGACACTAGCCATTAAAAACACAAGGACTCGAGTTTCTATACATTTACTGATTCTTTTCTGGTTTTTTGAGATTTGACTATAGGGTACGATTTTTAAATGTCATCTTGTAGCTTTAAAAAATGTGAGGAAGCACCTTAAAATGATCGCCCCTAAGGGGACAAGAGTAAAAACCACTGCATGCCAGATTTTCATTTTACATAACTCAAAACCATTTGCTCCATGGACAAAAGACCATTCATTATGAGAAATAGGTGATACAATGAAACATGCCTCTGTTGGGCCAACTGATAAATTAGGCAGTTCAGTGTCCTAGGCAACAGAATGGTATGGTATCATCAGCTGATGGAGTAAAGGGGTGGAGGGACCGACGAAGAATGGACCGATGGATGGATAGATGGTAAGCCAATATGATATTCATGTAGACAAATTGCAGCTGATATTAGCCAGACCATGTCCTAACAGAAAAAAAGCGAGAACTGAGAGAATGGCAAACTGGCAGATGGATTATACTCTCAGTGATGACAGAAGAGGGACACCTGGGTGGCTCAATGGTTGAGTGTCTGCCTGTGGCTCAGGTCATGATCCTGGGGTCCTGGGATCGAGTTCTGCATCAGGCTCCCTGTGGGGAGCCTGCTTTTCCCTCTCCCTGTGTCTTTGCCTCTCTCTCTGTGTCTCATGAATAAAAACATAAAATCTTTAAAAAAAAATAATGACAGTAGAAATAACTCAAGGAACATTCTGAATTCTGACAGGAGCTTTGTCTCACTCTCCTTCATATCCTCAGCATCTATCATAGTTCCCCTCATTCAGTAGAACTTCCATTATATTGGATAAATGGAGGTAAAAGAAAAGGTATAAGAAAGTATTCCTTGATACAAATGCTATCAAATCGCACTTCAATCTATAAGAATGGGGTTTTTCCATTCGAGTTCAATCTTAATATCACAGAAGGAAAACTAGAATCGAAGTAAGTACTTCAAGTTGTTATTCTGAAGCAGCCTGTCTAGCAAGCCCAGAAGAGGCCTTGACAAGGGAAAACGATATTGGAGACAAGGCCGTAGAATGGTTGCCATGTGCCAGCAGTAGGAACAAGGTGGCTAGTGAAGACCTGGATGTGCTGTCTGTAGCTGTGTAGGTTCTGGGCAAAACTTCCGTGGCCTCAGTTTTTTATTATATGAAATAGAGAGTTAAATGGATTTACCTCTTAGATCCTTACATTTTCACAACCTTATGTTCCATCGTTGAAATCTCTTATCTCACTCCTTGGAAATAAAGGTGAATAACTATTTTCTCTTTTGGGGAAGGAAGGTAGAGCACAGAAATATTGGTCATCATATAATTTTCCAGTTAGTTATGATTTGAAAAGTTTTCCTTGCTTTTCAAATATCATTTTATTATATGAAACTCTGAAATGCTATGCCTACATAGGATTTGGTAAAAGCAACACCTTGAAAAAATTGTATTTGAGACCAAAAAATTTACTTCAAAAGAAACATCTCTAAAACACATTTATGAATTTTGGTATAAATTTGCAACTACATAAAGCAAGTGCCAAAACCTTTTGTATTCTTTCCTCATCAATACAAATCATTCAGTAATTAATATTTTGCATTGGGCTACATGAGAAAGCCTCATGTTTTATTGTCTTAAGCTTTCAAATTGGGGGTTTCCATTGTCTTAATCAAGAATCTGATGAAGCACACACTTCATCCCCAGATCTGGTGGTCTGCAATTTCCAAAAGCAGGTCATACTCTCACTACAGCCATAGATTTCTTTCTATTTTTTTAAAGATTTTATTTATTTATTCATGAGAGAGAGAGAGAGAGAGAGAGACAGGCAGAGGGTCCACGCAGGGAGCCTGACATGGGACTCATCCCGGGTCTCCCAGATCACACCCTGTGCTGAAGGTGGTGCTAAACCGCTGAGCCACCTGGGCTGCCCTAGATTTCTTTCTAGATAGTGACACAGATGTACATAGAAAGGAGTTTTGGACACCTGTACCTGAATATTTGTTTTGACTCTGTAGGAGGCTGGCAACAAAAGATAGTAGAAAATGACAACCATTAAGTTGATATTCAGAGAGGAAATGAGAAATAAGAAGTACCAAAACATGAAGCATGGTAAGCAAACATGGTTTATCCCAAAGTAGAAAAGGTTTGAGGAGGATTAGAATTTAAGTGAAATCTGCTTAACCCAACACCGGGAGGAGGCCTAAATAAAGGAAGAGATAAGCTTGAGGTAACAGGGCTCTGGAAGACTCCCAAAGTCAGGCTGAAATGTGGTGCCCTCAGCTTGGAGTGGGCCCCCGACAGATCAGCATTCCGAGGCAATGATATCGACACACAGCAGTAGAGAATGGCGCACTCCATCTTAGCAAGGAAAATCCACCGATGGGCTTATAGGACTGTGGCCCATGGATCATTGAGCTGGGAGTGTGCCAGATGCACTCAGATAAATTGGGATCCTCTGAATAAAGACCTGATAAAGCAGGTCTGCTTATCTCCTATTGATTCTGTTAGTATTCTTAATCACAGCTAGTATTTATCACAGATTTTTATCTGTGCTTTCCTGAGAAAGAAACTGAAAGGGAAAAGGTAAAATGGCCTTTCCCAAAACAGCTGGTATGTTACAGGGCAAGGGTTTGAAATTGTGATATTAATGTGATTCTTTTTGTGTCTTTATATGTAGTATGTGTTTTTATCCCATTTGCCTTTTTTCCAATAATTTTTTAAGACCCATGTTGACAGCATTTAGAGCCACACTTGTAATGATCCCAGTGTTTTTGCCTGAGAGAGAACCTTGATAAAACTGTTTAGAAGGTGAAATTCCTCAGTTTCAGGAGTTGAGTGTGATCCTGATGGCAGTGGACACGAGTCTGTTCATCTCCAAGGGGTTTAAAACTCAGTGGGACTGATCAACAGGCCATTTCTTAACATTGTTGATTAGGAAACAATTTGCAACTTACACAGAAGTTGCAAGAATGCCCTAGATTTAGCTTCCCAGATTTACATAGTGTTTGTAATTTGTCCTACTTGCTCTCTATCTGTCTCTATAAACATTATTCTTTGTCTCAGACTTTTATTTATTTAAAGATCGTATTTATTTATTCATGAGAGACACACACACAGAGAGGCAGAGACACAGGCAGAGGGAGAAGCAGGCTCCATACAGGAAGCCTGATGTGGGACTTGATCCCGGGACTCTAGGATCACGCCCTGAGCTGAAGGCAGGTGCTTAACCGCTGAGCCACCCAGGGCTCCCTGTCTCAGACTTTTGAAATGTAGTTGCCTATATCTTGGCCTTTTCTTCCTAAATACTTTGGTGTATATTTCCTAGGAAAAAGAGTTTTTCCTTACATCTTAACAATATAATTCTCAACTTGTGTAATTTCATGTGAACACTGGATTTTTATATTAGCTACCATCTCTATTTCAATTTCATCAATTTATCTACCCAGCATGTTCTCTACAGCATGTTTTTCCTCCAGTGCAGGAACCAGTTGAGGATCATATACTGTAGTTATTTATCATGATCCCTTAGTCTCCTTTCATTTGGAACAACTCTCCAGATTTTTTATGACTGACATTTTTAAAGAATGCAGCCAATGGCCATTTTTAAAGCCTATTCTACCTGGAAGTAGTTTTCTCAGAGCTTCCTTTTGCTCAACCTTGAAAGGGTACTTACAGATATGGGAGTCCTTTAGCCTTTCAGATCAATCAGGGAATAGAGTGAGGCCACAAATGACAATGCCAGAGACACTAGGATGTGCAGAGGGACTTTTCTGAACAAAATTTATTTTTTATGGAAGGAGAATAGAGAATGGTAGGGCAGAGCTTGAAAATGTAAGCCTTTTGTGGGAAGGCAACTCTGGAGAAGCTACTGATGCAGAAAGAAGCTGAAAGAGAGGAATGCCACTTCCCGTGAGGCCACATCCCATGGATAGGAGAGGTTTGGGAATTCTGGGCAAAATGACACGTAAACATTAACAACAGAATTGAGGAAATCAAAGTAAGGAAATAATATAGTGCTTCAATTCCCCCATGGAAAATCTTAAGAATGAAGCTATAAGTAGTATAAATCTCTTAAATAGATGGCTCATGTGAGTAGATAAAACTGACACACACAGATATATATACCACAATATCCACTAATTCTTAACGGCTTTATGAAAGTGTAATTGACATCCAAATAACTGCATATACTTAGTGTGTACAGTTTGACTGGTTTGAACATATGCATATTTGTGAAATCACCAGCATGATCAAGGTAATAAATCTATCCCCTCCCAATGTTGCCTCTTGCCCATTTGGTTTTTGTTGTAATGTTGGCTGTTTGTGGTAAGAACACAACTGGAGATCTACTCCCTAAACAAACTTTAAGAGTACCTTGTGATTGTTAACTGTAGGCACTGTGCTGTCCCTCAGAGCTCTAGAACTTACTCGTTTTGCAGAACTGAAACATCATACCTGTTGAACACCTCCCCATTTGCCCCTACCCTGCAGCCCTTAGTAACCACCATCACTTACTTGTTACAAAAAATATTTATTTTAGAGGTGGGGGAGGGGCAGGGAGAGACTCCCCAGGCAGACTCCCCACTGAATGTGGAGGCTGACACAGGCCTAGATCTCGGGACACTGAGATCATGACCTGAGCCAAAAATCAAGAGTTGGCTGCCTAACAGACTGAGCCACCCGGCACCCCACCATCACTTATTTTAAATAAGTATTGAACAACCAATAGGGATTTAGATGAAAAGTTAGCAAGTAGATGGGAAAAATTAGGAAAACCTTTATAAAAGAATTAACTTATGGGCAGCCCAGGTGGCTCAGCAGTTTAGCGCCGCCTTCAGCCAAGGGTGTGATCCTGGAAACCCAGGATTGAGTTCTGCATCAGGCTCCCTGCATGGAACCTGCTTCTCCCTCTGCCTGCTTTTCCCTCTACTTGTGTCTCTGCCTATTTCTCTCTCCATGTCTCTCATTTAAATAAATGAAATACTCTTAAAAAAATTAACTTATAGATATGCTAAAGTGAAAGCCTCACCCTCCAAATCAGGATGAGTCTGCCCATCCAAGTTTCTGTAGGAGGTTGAGAGAGCTGACAAACTCTATATAAGAAAGAACGACTTTGATATTATGGTGGTGATGGTGTGGGGACCTGGGAAAGAGGAGAGACCCAGCAGGGCAGGACACTGTTCACGTGCGGGGAGGAGAGCTGAGAGCCTGATGGGCATAAAGGTCCAGAAAACACTTTGGATAGAAAACAATTTTGAGGAGATGAATATATATTGTTTGCAGTGGGATGAGTTACCTACCAATCATTACCCATGCAGGATCTTTAGTACAGGCTATTTTGCTCACTGAGACTTTTTTATGAAAGTGTCTTCCTTTGGGGATGCCTGGAGGGGAGGCTGAGGAATGTGTCTGGATGGATGCAAAGCCAAAATAGATCATGTGGAGAGACTGGTATGAAGAATGAAGGAGATTTCAAGAGTGTAAATTCCAGGGAATTAGCAGAAATTCTAGAATAAACTTCAGACTTTCAAGGTTGTCATAGAATTGACAGGTTCAAAGCCAAGATCTCCAAGGATAAAAGGAGGACCCAGCCAGCATCTGTGGAAAATGGTAAGGTCTAGAAAAGGGTAGGGGGATCTAGTGGCCTGGATAGTGGGTGCACATTTTCCCTCTTGTCTCCTCCTGTATCCTTAATGAGCCCTCCATGACAGTTCCATAGCTGTGTCTGGCCTGCTATCTTCCATTGCACATGTCTTTGGGACAATCCTCCCCCTTGTGTTAGGGCTGACTTGGAGAGCAATGCTGAGTCTCTGAAAGACTCTGGTCAGGTGCTTTCCCATCTGTGCTCAGGAAACAGAGTCCACTGAATGGAGTTAGAGGTTTCTAAAGATCTGAGGATCTGTGCCCTTTTACGAAAAATTGCTGGTGGGAATATCAGCTGAGCACCTCATGCAGGAAACCTTGGTTACTTGATTTTTTTCAGAGAAGAAACAATGGAATATTGTTTTATTCACTTTAAAAATGAATAATGGGGAAGGAACACTGGTCTTAATTCAATGCAGAAAAGCATATTATTCGTGAATAATGAATGTCTGCAGCATGTTTAGGGAGAGAAGAGAGCATGTTTAGGGAAAGCCTAAGTCCTAGGCTCTCATTCTTTCTTGTCTCAAAGCATCAACACAGATTCAGGAAGAGGATCAAAGATGGAACAGTAACAGGAAATGTTCTGCCCATTCGACTCTGTACTTTCCAAGGGCTGACCCTACACTTTCCTTTCTATGAAGACCCAAGTCCATAATCTCTGAGGATGTTACTTTCTATCATGAGTCCTTCTCAGAAACAGAGCCTTCAGAAGGGACATCCAAAGGAAGGAAATGTGGAAGTTCTGGGAAGTTCTCAGATTCCCTGCTCTGGCTGTCTTTAGGAATGAAAGAATGATAGAGCCAGTTGGGCGAAGGGGCTTGTCTCACTGGTGCTGGTGTGAGGTGCAGTGTGCATTAGCCAGGGCTATCCAGAGAAACAGAACCAGTAGGATGTGTACATGTAGAAAGATCTACTTATGGAATTGGCTCATGTGATAATGGCAGTCAGCAAGTCAAAAATCAACAGGGTGGATTGGCAAGCTAGAGGCCCAGGGGAGAGTCCGTGTTGTGGTTCGGGTCCAAAAACCAAATGTTGGGAAATTCCTTCCCGCTTGGGGAGGTCAGTCTTTTGCTTTATTCAGGTCTTTACCTGATTGAATGAGGACCACCAGCATTATGAAGGGTAATATGCTTTATTCAGGTGCATTGATTTAAATGTTAATTTTTTAAAATATTTTTTTCATTTATTTTAGAGAGAGAAAATAGAGTATGGGATGGAGGGGCAGAGGGAGAAGAGAATCTTAAGCAAGACTGCTCAGAGAGAGGAGCCCAACTTGGGGCTCGATCTCACCACCTTGATATCTGGGTGAACTGAAACCAAAGGTTGGTCACTCAACCAACTCTGCCACCCAGGCACCCCAATTTAAGTGTTAATCTTAACCAAAAGTGCATTCACAAAAACATCGGCACTGCATAGTTGTATCTTAATTTTTAAAAATTTTATAAAACAGCTATTTTATTTTGTTTTGCCCAAATTTCAGTTTCCATTTTATGTATTTGTGACAAATCTTATTCCTTCTTTTCACTTTCCTGCTCCAGTCATAATACTTCATTATCTCTACTGATATGTCTTTATTTTAAATTATAAATTTTTTCCATTCTTGTGTTGCTCAGCTAGAAAAATAGGTTAATAATTCTATCATTGTAAAAGCACTTGTTTCAATTTACTTACCAGTTAAGCTTACAGAGATCGTAACCTGTGGTGTTTTCTTAAGATGTTCAAATAAACACATTATGATGTTGCATTGGTGCATAGAAAAAAATTTGAACTGAATTAATCCATTGGCACAGACTAGATCAGTGATGTGCTTATTATATAAGATACTAGAAAAGATGTACCAGCACCTCACACATAAAACAATACATTGCCAGGTGCAACAGTTAGAGCAAATTGGAAGACTAAAATTGTATTAAATTAAAAAATAGCCCATCGATGCACATTTAGGCTGTTTTCATGGCTGTTGTGATTAATGCTGTGATGAACATGGGAGTGAAAATGTCTCTTCAAGATCCTGATTTTAATTCCCTTGGATAAATACCCAGAAGTGGGATTTTGCCAGATATGGTAGTTCTATTTTTAATCTTTGGGAGAGCCTCTGTACTGTTGTCCATAGTGGCTGTACCAATTTACATTCCCATCAGCAGTGCACACATGTTCTCTTTTGCCACATCTTCACCAACATTTGTTGTCTTTTGTGTTCTTTGATAATAGCCATCCCTCTCCAAAGAAGAAAAACAAATGGTCAATGGGTATATGAAAGGGTGCTCAGCATCACTAATCATCAAGGAAATGCCAATCAAAACCACAATGAGAGATCACCACCTTGGCTTTGGGCCAGGGCCACAAACCTTCTGGAAAGGCCCCATGTCAGAACATGGAGGGGATTCTAGGATGTGGCCATTATGGCAGGACATGTCTAATAAGCACTCTTCTATCGTACTTCCTGTTGCGTTGGCCAAATTGGTCCAAACTCCCCTGCCCCGTCCTGCCCCTCCCAAGGGCATGATCTGTGCTATCACCTTACTTAAGGCTTTCTTGGCCCAAAAAGCTTCCTTCTTTTATCTTTCTTGGGCATCACCACCCCTTTCCCCCAGTAAATCTCTTGCTCTCCAAATTTTGTTTTCATGTCTTTTTCCCAGTAACATAGTTTCTTAAATCATTTTCCTCTTCTTCCCCTCCATGACTGCTTGAAAATTTTAGTGTCTCCTATCTTTCCTAGGGGGACTGTTAGAATCTCTGGCAATAGAATCCCACATGTTTCTACGCATGACTTACTGAAATCTACTTTGTGAAAGTCTATATTACCAAGAACTCTGCAATGATATACCTATGTTCTCATCTTCTGACAAGTTTTAAATGTGACCTAAATCAAATAATTCTAATGACAAGTTTTAAATGTGACCTAAATCAAATAATTCTAGAGCTGTAGCCATCTTTCCCAACCCTGTTCTTTTATAGATAGAGCTGCAGGCCAGAGTAGTTGAGTGATTCATCTCAAATTGCAAGAACTATAAAATGAATTTCCTTCATAGGTTAATTGTCTCAAGAGAATTTCTTTGCTTTCATGACATTTCTAATCAGAAAGTGTCAGATCTTAGCTCTCTCTCTACACTGCTCATTTGCTAATATTATTAAATTACTTCCTAATGTCTTTAACTAAGATTATCTTATTCCTCTGAGGTTTGATAGATGAGTTCCCTATGTGTGATGAGTGCCTTCTCCTGGACAGTACATATTTCATATATCCCAAGGAAAGTTCTTTGTCAATGGCTAGATCGGCAAGGGATGAGATGATCATGGAAAGCACATTTATATATATTTTATTTAATTAGGCTACACCAGCAAGTTAATATACAGTGCAGCATCAAAAGACATAAAAGTGCTAATAATGAAAAATGATTTTAGATAATCTGTGGAGTGTGTTCTGAAAGTCTCCTTTTATTCCTTTTTCTATCGTAGGCCCCTCTCCTCCCTCTTCATCCAAATGGCTATTGCTCTGATTGGCCATTATTTGATCAACAATTAACCCCAGGGAACAGAATCTAGAATTTCCTAGGAAGGCATTATTAGTCTCCTTTCCTGCAGACATTGTGGTGCATCTTGGGAAGAGAAACTCAAATTGGTTACCAAAAGGTAAGATAGGATTGGGGGGTGCCTACTCAGACTTGGGTAGGAGGCAAGGAGGGTGGCAGTTTATAACAATTATACTTTACAGTCTTGAAAGGATTAAACACATACACACCCAGTTAATTTGCCCCCGGGAGGCATGCAAGCGATTTTCTTCCCCTAAGTAATTCTGTCAAATGTATCCATGTTTTCATTAACTGCTGAAATAATTTTTCTATTCATCGTAGGGTTATACTGTACTTTTTTTGTGTTAATAAGTATTTATCCTCTTACCTTATACTATTACAATCATTAACTGCAGTGTGTAAATGTACTAGTTATTACTGTCTAACTTTTGTTGAAAAAAGCACAATAAAGGAGTGAAGGTGAAAAAAACATTATATAAAAAGCATGCAGCCAGAGTTTCCTGCCAAGTAGCAGGGCACTGAATTCATGACATTTAGTTTCTGTGCCCAACAGCTATGTCCTGCGGTTTTACTGAAAGAGAATACTGATCAGCCCAGGGAACATAATATTCTTGAGAATTGCACATCTTGGAATTGAAGAAAATGAGAAATTGGAGGGGAAATATCCATGAGTTTCTTTCTCTTTCCTCCCTCCCTCCCTCCCTTCCTGCCTTCCTGCCTTCCTCTTCTTCCTCTTTATTCTAATGGAAAAAAATAATAATAATAACCTTGGGCTGGCCAGGAAAGCATTGTCTGATGTAAGATACAGTTAAGATATGGTAGCTTCCAGTCAGCAGTATCCCTTTGGAAAGTTGGTTACCATACGGGGAAAAAATGCACCATAAGAAAAAGTGAAATGCTGGTAAGTGATACCAAAAAAAACAAAACAAAACAAAAAAACAAAACCAAACACACCCCCCCACACACACACAAACCCAATATCCAAAACACAAACCAAAACAAACCAAAAAAAAAAAAAAAAATTAAGGAGGAACAAATGCATGTATACATGGCTCAGTTACTTAAAAAAAGTCTCTTAGCTGTCAAAGCATTTCAGGGGTGTTGTGGATAAGCAGTATCTCGAATATGACTTTTTTTGGTACACAATATTTGAAATGAAACAAAATCTGGGGAAAATATAGCAAGTGCAGCCTTCTCTCTATGCAGTATGTTAATGTGTCAGATTGGTGGTGCAGTTGAACAGCTTGAGAGAATGGCAGTATTTTAATAATATTATACGTTAACCTGGCCTTTATAAATAATCTGTTTACCTACAAGATGTTATTAGCTTAAGTACACGAAATGGAACTTCTATAGGTATTTACACCCCACCCCCCCCGCATTTTGTGTCGTATTAGCAAAGTGTCGCTTAAGTCTTTTTCAAAGAGAGGAGTTAGATGAGATTTGAGGGAGGGAATGTTGATTATTGAAGATAAAAACAGAAGTGACTATAGATTTGTCATGGTGGAATGTAGGTTCTAGTAATTCTTTACCACTGGCTAGTTTTTGACCATGAGAATTAAAAAACAAATATTAGCTCAATTTCTTAATATTTGCAAAGTAAAGGCAACAAGAATGGAGCATCTTGGAAATAATATATATATATGCAACCCTGTTTCTTTCTCTTTGATGATTCTAAAGGCCATTTCACACATTATTGAAGAAGGGCCATTGGCAGGGATGAAGAGTCTGCAGTACAGAAAGGTAGTCTATAATTAGCTCTGAGCTGCACTTATTTATGCTTCTTATATAGGGTGTATTAAAAAATTCGACATCTTTTGACTCCACTGCAGCATTTTTCTTTTTTTCCTTCGCGTAATTTCTGTCTCTATATAAGCAATCTATGCTGATTGATTTAAAGCACCTTCTCCAGATGGAAGGCGACTCTGCTGGCTGCTGCAGCACGCCTCCCAAAAGCACATCCTCTAAAACCGATGGAGGTCTTGTCCACTCCAATAAATTATGCATAACTGGAGGGTGATTTCTTGGCATGGAGAAAAAAAAGGTGGCACGTTCGATTAAAATTAAATATTGAGTAGCCTTTCTCCTAGAGACATGAATTAAAGAAAGGTGTTTCTTTTCCACCAGAAATATAGAGGCCTCCAGATATGAGTGGTGCCCAAAAGGAGGGGTTGGCCACAAGCTGGGGTGGAATGCTGAGTGCACGCAGCTCGGCCCTCCATGGCTAGCTGGTTGCAGGAGGAAGTTCTGCAACAGTTCTGGGCCATGACCTGGTGATCTGGATCTGTGGGTAGGCTTTGCTGTTTCCCCCATGTGCCCCTTCTTCATGGTCTTTGTCTGAGCGGGGCAGGTGTTTAACTCACGGCTGTCCTGAAGCAAATCCCAGCAATAATGATGAGACTGAAGGTGGCCCTGTTCCCCTCTTCATGCGGAAAAAGGCCAGGGAGCAGGCACACAGAAGAGCAGGTGCCCACTGAGAAGACACAGACACAACCCGAGCCACTCCGATGGGCCTGGGAAGGTGGGGAGATACAGAGGCCACTGGGCAAACTGACAAATCTTCTCAGCAAATACCAATGCCAAATTTAACTTTCATTTGTTGGTTTTATTTTCTTGCATGTTTCCTTTTCCTACCTTTCTGTGGCAAGGCATTGAAAGAGAATTAAAGCTCAGTCTCCACTCTTTGAAGCAAAGTAGACCAAGCACTCCCCAAAAATGTTATTTAGGATACTCGCCCATTGCCACCTTGACTTTTCCCAACAGATGTGGTCTTTTCAATCCCCTGGATTTGAATTCCTCAGGCCCTTCTCATGACACTGGAGCTGCCAGTGAGACCTGATACCTGGTGAGGGAAATAATGGGTCATTCCTGTGGCAGGGATGGGCAGGTAACAGGGTGTTTATTTCTCAGCAAAGTAGAGGTCCCTTTGCACATATAGGACAGCTCTGACAGCGTCCCAGTGCCCCCTGAAGGCTTCTAAGTAGAATAAAAGCAAACAAAACTGTGGATTCATGTGAAATAATTCACAATGCATGAGCCAAGCTGGGTATATGACTCAGAAGATCTCTGAAGTAAAGATTAACTGCCAGTCATCAGGAAACCCAAAGTCATTTAAAAGTAAGAGGTGCCACAAGCCAAAAGATAGAAACCATAAACACATACAATATTAATAAAGCAATTACAGTAAGTGCTATAACATTCTGCTTTGCAAATCTCTTGCCACTTCAAGAAACATCTGTCTCCGCCACCAGAAATTACTGTTAAAAAAACGAAACGAAACAAAACAAGCTGTGCTTTGTGTTTTAGCTTTTCATTCAGTATCCTGATCAGCCTGTCTGCTGCCAAAGCTTCAATACCAATTTCATAGCCTATTCCCTGGGTTGGTTTTCCAACCAATGTAGCCAATTGTGCTTATAGTAAGCAGAGGAGCAATTAGCTGATCCACTGCATTGTGCAAACTGCCTGAATCCAATCACGCATAATGTCTCAGGAGGGTAAGTAGGAAATTCAAGTGACCAGATGAATCCTTATTTAATAGAAACTGGCTTGAGCCTTAGCTTCCCCAAATCCTGAAAGATGTTACAGCCCTATTTTTTAAAGAACATATTCTCATGCTTAATTATAATGCACATGTCTGTTACTTGGTTACTGGTCAATAAAATTCAGGTCTGGCTAAGAGAGGGAGGAGTCAGAGAAAACCAATGGACATGTTTTCAAAATCTTGCAACCAGGGTTGTATATCCCTGTTTGGATGGAAATAGCACAAACTCCCTGAAAGGTCTCTTTTCTTCATTTTAAAATAGGGAATTTAATTCCTCCCCCGCTGTCTCAAAGGGGATCAGACCATACATGTTCCTGGAGATGCTGTGTATACAGTAGAGAGCTGTAACAGTATAAAGAGTTGCCACATGGATGAACTGTGGAATAGTTTGTCCTGGGAGAGCACCAAGTTTCTTGGAGAATAATTGGGAAGAGAGGAAAACATGTCCATGGTTATTATTGAACTCAAATAGCCCTTTCATTAAAAGAGAAACAACAACAAAGCAATGCAATTCAGAAAAGAGAGAGTAAATGTTTGCCTTGGTGTGAGGAAAAGAAAAAAGTAAAGTGATCGTGGTTTCTTAAATAGAAGATTATAATGGAAGATAAAATTTGAAAGGTCAACTCAGTTGGAGTTATAGATGAGAGTGAGAAATTGGGTTTAGGGACTATTCACTCAAATATTTAACTTAAAAGACTTTAGGGTCTACCCAGATCCCCTTTTCACACATCACAAAATTCTGATTTAATTGGACACCAAATCTTTCTTCTTGCTATGTATTTCTGAAAATGGCTTCCTCTTTTTAATTTTTTTTTAAAGATTTTATTTATTTATTTGAGAATGAGAGAGAGAAAAGAAATGAGTGAGGGGCAGGAGCAGCGGGAGGAGAAGCAGACTCCCCGCTGATCAGGGAGCCTGACACAGGGCTTGATCCCAGGACCCTGAGATCATGACCTGAACTGAAGGCAAATGCTTAACTGACTGAGCCACCCAGGTGCCTCTGAGCTTTCTCTTTTTATTCTCCTTCCCACTGACTTTGTTCAGGCTAACTTAATTTTTGCCTATAATGGCCTGCTGAACCATCTTTCTGCCTGTGGTCTCTTTCTCCTTCACTCTGTTCTCCAAATTAGTGACATATGTCTTTCTAAAATTCAGACCTGATGTGTCATTTCCCACTTAAATCCTCTTAGTTCCCCAGGACCGCCTACTGACCAAAAGGTCAAGCTCTTAGGATGGCCTATAGAGGCCTTATGATGTGCCCTTCGCTTACCTTTTGGATTCATGTGCCAGAAATCCACATGTGGTCCTTTCCATCCAGACTACTTGCAGTTCCTAGAACATAACATGTATTGGAGACGGCAATGTTCTTCCTTTGACATGCCATTCTTTCAACCTTCACTCCTGTCCACAAAGCCAATCACTTTTTATACCCTTGTCTCCCTCATTATATAACTGGAGATAAGGTTTGCTGGCTACTTCTCTCTGTATGTATCAACGTTAGAGTACTAGTCTCAATATATATGGGAAACAGTATCATAACATGGTAGAACAGAGCTTTGGAGTCAAACAAGCTTAAATCCCAGCTTGTAACTTACTATGGCATTTTATTTATATACTTGGAGCTCCCGTTTTTCCATTTATCAAATAGGAATAGGAATGCCCGGGTTTTGTGAGGATTAGCAACAACATGTATGAAATCCGCAATGCTATGCTTGACTCCTCCTGGGGGCTCAATAAATGATAGCCACAGTGTGTAATATTGCAACCACCTTGTAAACTGAAATGTCTTCTTCATCTCCTTTAAACTATGACCTCCTTGTAAAAAAGGTTTGTATCTTCTTCCACTTTTCTTGTTCACCTTTCTGGCCTCAGCATCTAGCAGAGTGCCCAACTCACGGCAAGTGTACAGTAATGATTGCTCGAAGGATCAAGAGACACATACGGATATAGGGATGAGGACATTTGAGAATTTGCACCATAGTAGTATTGGAAGTAATGACAGTGATGGTGTCTACAAATCTTGAAACATCAGTTGATTTTCGGGTCCTTGCACTTTCCTGTGCTGCCAAATTACCATGGCCGGTAGCTGGGTATCTTCCAGAAGGACAGACTACTAACAATGGGAAATGAAGGCTTGGTGTATAGCACAGTTTAGCATTGTCTTACCCTCTCTCTCCACTTGTTTATGGGTTGACTCTGTGATACCCAAATGGCATTGCTTTTCCACATCAAGTGGAGCATAGAATGTGGAAGCAGGAAGCATGAAGAGCTTGAGGTGGCCCGTCAGAGACCTGATAGAGGAGCGCCTTGAAGGCCAAGTTGTAACCCGGGCATCACTCTGTAGGGGGTTGAGTGAGGGGCTTCAGCAGGGATAGGACAGAACCAGATGTCTACTTTAGGAACATTTTCTTTGGAAGGTGCATAGTGGATGATTCTGAAGGGAGTGATCTAAAGAAATATCATCACTTAGAAAGTTGTTGAATCCGAAGGTGAAGGTGACAGATACCTGAACCAGCAGGGGGCAGGGCCAGCATCGGGGACAGGGACGCGTGACCCTGTGCAGTCACAGGGCTCCATGCTTGGAAAGGCCCATGCTCCTTTTAATGCTCAGCTGTTGCCTCTGGAAACTCTCAAAAATTTTAGGAAAAGGAATCTCGGGTTTTCATTTTGCACTTAACCCTGCAAATTATGTAACTGGTCCCGGCGGAGGTGGAAGGAGAGAAACCATGAATGGAGCCACACCAAGGAAGGTGATAACCCAGCTCCCCTTCGCTTTTCTGTGTGCACGACTCCCTTGGCGTCCTCGGCTTCACCCCTGCATGATCCAAGGGAAGTGTGGGGACAGGGGAGAAGAGAAGATTTAAGAATGTTATTATAGCAACATAAAAGGAACAAATTAATATTTAGTCTCTATCCTTCCATAAGGAAGTTTTGCAGTCTCATCATCCAGGCAAAGGCTAGTCAGGATTTATTGAGAGTGGAAAGAATTATCTCAGTTCTTTTATCTTCCCCTGGTTATTACATAAAATCCTATTCTATGCCCCAAATAGAGGGAATGCCATTGAAAGAATATGGGAAACTCGGAGCCAATTCCTTTGAGCCCGAGGGACTGTGACCTCAAGATCCTGGAGAGGGACCTGGAGGGGAGAGTGGCCTCCTGGCATCGAGGTTCCCATGCTGGGCGAGCGTTCACATGCCCCAAGGATGACACAGAAGCAGTAATGACCGTTTCAGCATCTGAGCAGCTGCCAATGTTTCCAGATGACTGGTGCTCGCTCTTTCCCCGTGCCCCACGCCAAACAAAACTCCTAAGATTTGCTGCAGTATATGACCTTGGAGCAGAAAAGAGAAGGTCCCAATACTGATTGAGTCTGGATTTCCTGACAGGTGCTTGGAATCAAATTTAAGTCAATTAAAGAAAATAAAGTGTTCTATTTCTGGAACCTAAAAATGAGGTTGCAAATTCATATATGGATGTGGTCGTAAATGTATGTATGTGAATTCAGATGCATAAGCCATTGGCCACAGGAAGATGAAATATTAGGACATAATCTTCCTCCCAAAGTGAAGCATATAAAATTTCCACATTGTATTTATTCTTTGTGTGTAAGTTTAACAGACCTTTATATTACCAGGAGTAGTACAACCACTATATGAGAACCAGTTACATATTGTTAAAATTGATACCTTTTGCATCTCCTAACTGCCATAGCATGGGGTTTAGCATTACAACCCTTTTCCATACCTTTCTAACAATTTCTTTATTACGACTTTCCCTTTTATCTTTGCGTAATTAAGGAGTATTTGTTTTTATGGGATCTTAAAAGAAAACCATAACTACTAGCATGAGAGATTTATTCCCACCTTCCTGATGGGCATGTATCAAATGCGTTAGGAAATGCTAGGCTTGCACAATTCTAACTTGTAGAAACCAAGAACATTATCTCTTGCTGCAGAAAGTATAAAGCCATCACTTTTTTGCATTAATTACTTTGTACCTTTGCAAAACTCTGTAGAGATGTACAGAAGATTCTGACAGCGGTGCCTCTCCGTTTTGATGTTCCCAGCTGTCTAAGTGTTTTTTTTTTTTTAAACTTCTAATTGTATTTTATTTATTTATTTATTTTTGTTTAAATTCAATTTGCCAACATATACTATAACACTCAGTGCTCATCACTTCACATGCCCTGCAGCTGTCCAAGTGTTTTGAATGGAGCCTACTCTGTCTTGTAGAGATGGTCCTAATTAGGACTAACTTAATATTGGCCGGGGAGTGGCTGCATTTTCGATAGCTGGTCTCTCATGCTCGAAGCTTGCTTTGCAGCCTGATGATAGTTATGGTCCTCTTGTTATTTGTAATTGCCCTACTGGCCTGTAAACACTACTCTCAATACTTGTTGCTTTGATTTCTACTTTATTTACCTAATTATTGACATAAAATATGTTCACACCAGAAAACTAGGAAGTGCCAAAATCCTTAATGAAAAATTAAAAATGTGTCTCAGAAATGAACTTCTGATTTTTGGCCTGAGTTATTTTATTCTTCCTGTACATTCATAAATACTTCCACTGAGAATGTAGTCTATGTCAGGGAATGTTCTAAGGGCTTCACATTCATTTAATGTTCATAACCTATGAACTTTGTAATTTTCAACACTTTGTTTGATCAGGAAACCAAGGTTCAGAGTGATTCACTTTTCCAATGTCATGTGGGACATAAGTAGAAGTAAGACTTGAACCCAAGGCTGCTAAATCCTTCATTCTTAACCAGGATACAATAGTGCCTTAGGCTGAGCTTAAGTCGTACCCACGTTTTGTCTTTTATCCCCCATTAATATTATAATGTCATAAACGATTTTGTTTTCATTAAACATTTTCATAAACATCATCCTTAACAATTGTGAGGCATTCATTACATGGATTTTTTATGATTCATTCAATTACTTTCTTTATAAATGGTCTTTATGCCATTCCCCAAACAGATCTAGTCTCATAATCTTTGTGATTTAATTATAGTCAACTCAGTTATTTCTTTAATTGGAGGAAGTCGCTATGTGAAGTCATAACAGAGATTTTCCAATACATCCTAATTTCAGGAAATATTATACTGAGGGGAAAAATATATTTTCTGATGGAAGAAATACAAGAATCACCAATGGTTTTTCCGTGCAGCAGATGCAAGCAGGAGTCCTGTGCGTCCAGACAGTCCCAGCAGATGGCACCAGCAACATGGAAACTAACTTTCCAACTAGGTGTTGAGAGCTGTGGGGTTCTTTGAATCACTGTGATGCCAGAGACAATTGTTCCTTAATTTTGCAGCTTTCATAATTTTGGATTTGGAAAGATAAAAGTGTGCTGCAATCTAGGTATTGCATTTGCTGAAAATCGGGGAGAGGTTGGGATAACATGAACAGCAGTCTCTAGGACAGTATGGCAGTCAGATTGCTTGCTTTAAAATGTGTCACTGTCACAGAACAGGATATTTGAAAGAAATGTAGGGCTATGACAATAATTAACACTCTGTTTTCATGGTGTTACTTTCTGAACACTGAAATATTCCAAGGAACACAAATAAAAACGAGAATAAGCTAAAATTGAGAATATTTGAAAACTAGACTATGCCAGTTGTTTCTTTCAGTGGGGTTTGTTTTTAGATATTCTGTACATACATACTGCAAATATATAATTCAGTGCATGGTGAAATAGGAAAACTCATTTAAATTTTCAATAATTTGAATATAGTGAATTAAAATAACTACACAAGGGGCAGCCCGGGTGGCTCAGTGGTTTAGCGCTGCCTTCAGCCCAGGGTGTGAATCCTGAAGACCCAGGATCTAGTCCCACGTCGGGCTCCCTGTATGGAGCCTGCTTCTCCCTCTGCCTGTGTCTCTGACTCTCTCTCTCTCTCTCTCTCTCTCTCTGTGTCTCTCATGAATAAATAAATAAACTCTTTAAAAAAAACTACACAATATATTTTTACATCAAATCTAATCCATGGAGAAGTATCTAGAAGCTAACAAATAAAATGAAAATTAATGTTTTGTTTTTATTTTTTAAGTAAAGCTTCCAAAACATTTTTAAAGTTAAGGCTTTACTTAAAAGTATGTATATTTTTTTCTAATGTCAGAAAAATTCTTTCTCAGACTGAATTATTGAGTTTTTTTATTTTATTATGTATTTCCAAGGAAGAGTATCTTAAAATGGGTTGGATGATTTCCAAGACTTTCAAAATAAATTCTGATCTGGCTTGAGACTGTTATACATATTATTCCAAGACAGGGCAATTTAAGTAAAAATTTAAAAGATTAGAAAATGAGATTTTCTTAGCAAGAATGGATTTTACAAATTAGCTATTAAAAAGCCTTGTTATTATATATTAAATTCCAATAAAATCCAAACAAGGGTTTTTTGAGGTAGAAATTGAAAAGCTAATTCTGAAATTTATATGGAAAAGAACTGTACCTAGAATAGCCAAAATCATCCTGAGAAATAAGAAATTTGGAAGACTCATGCCATCTTATTTCAAGACTGACTATAAAAGTACAGTAATTAAAACAATGTGGCAAGAATAGGCAAGTAAATCACTCGAATTTACTGACAAAAAAGTCAATTTTTAGACAAAACTGTTTAATGGAGAAAGAAGAGTATTCTCAACAATGGAGCCAGAGCAATTCGATAAATGTAGGGGTGAAATGAACATTGACTCTTACCTCGCACTATATACAGAAATTAATTTACTACAGATCAGAGACCTCAACATAAACATTAAAACTACAGGGACTCCTGGGTGGCTCAGTGGTTGAGCATCTGCTTGTGGCTCAGGTCATGATCTCGGGGTCCTAGGATCGAGTTCCACATCAGGAACTTCACAGGGAGCCTGCTTCTCCCTCTGCCTATGTCTCTGCCTCTCTCTCTGTGACTCTCAAGGATTAATAAATAAAATATTTTTTAAAAAACTACAAAGCTTCTAGAAGATAATATAACATCTTTGCAACCTTGGGTTTAGGTAGATTCCTTAGAAGGAGCACAAAAATCACTAAACATAAAATAAAAAACTGAAAATCGGACAGTATCAGAATTAAACTCCCGTTCCTCAAAAGACACTGTAGAGGGCAGCCCAGGTGGCTCAGGGGTGTAGCACCGCCTTTAGCCCAGGGCCTGATCCTGGAGACCTGGGGATCCAGTCCCACGTCAGGCTCCCTGCATGGTGCCTGCTTCTCCCTCTGCCTGTGTCTCTGCCTCTCTCTCTGTGTTTCTCATGAATAAATAAATAAAATCTTAAAAAAAAAAAAAAAGACTGTAGAAAATGACCAGGAGAAAATATTTTCTATACATATATTTGACCAATGATTTATATCCAGGTTATATAAGTAACTCCCACAAATCAATTTTTAAAAAGGACAACCCAATTCTTAAATGGGCAAACATCTTAGACACTTTACAAAGGAAGATTCCTAGATGATCAATATGTATGTAGAAAGATGCTCAACATCAATAGTCATCAGGGAAATGCAAATTAAAACCAAAATAAGTTACTGCTACACACATACTAGAATGGCTAGAACTTCGAAATTGACAATACCCAGATTGGCAGGGTTGTGGAGCAACCAGAACTTTCATTCAGATTGGCAGTGGTGGGGAGGTGTTTGTAAATTCCTTCAACCAAGCACTGTACTGAGTCCAGCAGTGACCCCCCCAAATTCATGTCCACCTGGAACCTCCAAATGTGACCTTATTTGTAAATAGGCTCTTTGCAGGTATAAAAATGGGGTCATAGTGGATTAAGATGGGTCCAAAAGGCAGGGCCTCTTCTTACCAGAAGAGGGAAACTGAAACTTCCTGACACAGGAGGCGTGCAGGGAAGAGCACATGGAGACAGAGGCAGAGACTGGAGTTCTGCGGCCACAAGCCAAGAACACCGAGAACTGCCAGCAACCACTAGACACTGGAAGAGGCAAACAAGGATTCTTCCCTAGAGCCTTCAGAGAGAGGTTGGCTGTAACAACACCTTGTTGTCACACTACCCGATTTCAAGGGTTCTGGACTTCTCAACTCTGACAGACCACATTCCTGTTGTTTTAATCTGTCCAGTTGGTAATGCCAATTCTCAGAAACGAACACAACCACTTTAGAAAACTTTGGCAGTTTCTTATAACCTTAAACATACACATTTGCCTTATACCCAGCAATTCTACTCCTACGTGTTTACCCAAGAGAAATGAAAGCACACAACACACACATACACACACGTGTGCGCGCACACATATATGAGCATGTTCATATCAGTGTTAGTTATAATAGTCAAAACTGGAAACAAATAAAATATCCAACAAAGGAATGAATAAAAAATTGTCTCACATAATTGAACACCATTCAGCAATAAAAAAGAATAAACTGATGATACACTCTAAGGTATGAATGCACATCAAAAAACAAAACAAAAACAGCAAAAGAAGCCAGACACAAAAAGAGTGTGTATGCTATATGAGCCCATTTATCTGAAGACTGAGGTCAGGTAAAAGCATTCTCAGGTAATAAAAACGAGATCAGGGAGGCAAGGGGCTCAAGAGGGCCTGAAGCAACCATCTCAGGCATTGGGAATGTTCTGCGTCCTGACTAGAGGGGTATACATTAGTGGAAATATATTGGTCAAACTCACTGGACTATACCTAAATGGATGCACTTTATGAAATGTAAATTATTATCTCAACAAAATCGTCATAAAGAAAGGAAAATTTTGGAGCATTTCATCACTTATAATATTTTCCTCCATTAACATAGAAAATTCAAATCTTTATCCCGTTTTTGTGTTCGAAAACCACATTAATTATCTACTTTCTAAACTTGCTTTTAATTCTTAGCCAGTAGGTGATTTCCAAGTAATCTATTTTTGCTCTCTGTTTTCCAGTCTACTTTGAATGTGGGCATCCATATGCCGTACACTGTCTCTCTAAGAGTCTACTTCTTTTGTTCATGTTGTCAAAGCCTTAAGTCTCCATCTCCTTCTTGGGAGGATTCTAATAACTGGTCAGGACATCATTTACTCTGTTGGCTCTTTTGTTTAGGAAGAATGGGTCACTTGCAAGGGCCAATCAAGTACAAAATAAAAATACCCATATCTCAAACTAAGAATGCACAGCTTTAAATAGCATTCAAAATGTTTCTAGATTTTTTTTTTTTTCCAGATGGGAGGAATTTACAGTATTTGGCCTGTCGGAGAACAAAGAACACACCAGCTTCAGGTGGGCAGTACCCAGTCCCGGTGTGACAGCTTCTTGGCAAGTATTATACATATCAGGCTTGACTGGATGGAAAGGAGGACCTGAGGGGAAACACAGCAAAAGACTGGGGGCAGAGAGGAGAGAGACGGAGGCACACGGAAGGGCCCAGGGAATCCAGGCTGCCCGGCTGCATCTGTATTTACGGTGCAGCGCCAGCGCCATCATGTGGCTGCCGGTGGAACTTCAGAGGAAGAAGGCTTGCTTTCTCGGAGCACGGCCTCACCGACCAAAACCGTCCAAAGGGCCTGAAAAACCTTAAGAAGGACAGTACCTTGTAATTCTTTTCTATCTAAAACCTGAAGGGATAGATAGGCCTTTCCGTTAGTGATGCATCTGGTATCGTGTTTGCTATTCAGGTAACTATTATTTGTCCTTTCATTCTTCCAGTGTTTATTGAATCTATATGGAATAAGGCGCCAAACACTATCCAAAGCAGGAGAAAAGCAGGTATTACGGTCAAGGAGAAAGACAGACCTACGGACAAAATATTAGGGCAATCTCATAAATACTCTAATGCAGGAATGAAAGGGACACTACCAACACAAGGGCCAAATGGGCACATTTAATGTTTGCCACATGCCCCCATGCGCCCCCTCCGGACTTGGTGCCCCGAAAGCCTGTGTTGGTCCTATTACTTGTATCACTTGCCATATCCTTTTTTAAATCCGGCTATAATTACTGATTGATTATTTCAATAATTATTTACTGACAGCCTACTATGTTTCAGGCAGCACTGAAAATGCTGGGGGTACAGATACAGGGGGAAAGACACAGCTTATGCTTGGGAAGTGAATCAGCAGGAAAAATGTGTTCTAGGTGGATATACATAAGCTATTTTCTTACTTTTTGCTGTTTGTTTTTATTTTATATTCCCCACCTGTGTTGTCCATTCGCCTCTTATTAAATTGTAAACTGAATTATTTCATGTTGGTTTGAGATTTTAAGTCAAGCGTGGCTTCCTCAAGGGTTCTGGGAAATTTACTTAACTTCCTGTTGCTCAGGACTCAGTTGGGTTTCATTCATTAGTTAGCCATGAACTGGGGATTTGGGACGAGATTTCTAATCTTGGCTCCATTAATGTTTCATAGGTCAGACTTACCTCCCAACCTCAATCTCTCCTAGTCGCTTATGGGTCCCGCACACAATAAACATGAACAATCTCAGAATTTTCTAATCAGAATAGCAGACACTGGGAAGTTGGCAGCATGCTTGTGTCCACACCCAGCCCCCAGGCCACGGGGGTCACAGCTGTTGGAGGGAGGATTGCAGCCCAGCCCAGGGTGGCTGCAGGAAGGGGCTCTCTGTCCCTCTGCCACAACACTGGGGAGCCGGAGCACGAAAAAGAGACTGTCCTAATGGCCTAAAATAAGAGAAAATCTGAGTAATCAGACTGAGCTTACTACCACCTGGAAAAAAGATGTGATCTCAGAGAATGTATATATTTATTAACAATTATGGGGGGGGGGAACTGTTTTATGGTTATGTTCTCAAGGAGTTGAGACCCTTCACTAAACCAAGAATGCATCTCATTTTGTGTTCGGTTTATTCACTTAGGCCTTTGCGGCTGTGTGCGCAGCCCAGTATAAATACCAAGTAGTTGGTATTTAGAATAAGGTCATCTCCCCCTACCAAAAAAAAAAAAAAAAAAAAAATTAGAGAATTTTTTCCTACAGTCCTGCTTGTGCTAAATCACTATAGACTTGATGTTACATTGGAGGCGCCAGGAAGCCCGGAGTTTCCCCTTCAGACTCAATTACTTTTCCCTACCAAACTAATCAGCCCAGTTCCCTGCACTTATGAGCAGAGCAGCTTCCTGTTCAGCTTTGGAAGATTCTGAGAAGATTCTGAAAATTAACTCAAATGTACAGAGAGATTCTTCTAAAACCAAAGCTAAATAGAGATTATGTATTATTTCATATAAAATATAATTGTAAATTCTGTGTTGTGGCAACTTTCTTTCAGCTGCAGGTGCTTTACATATTTTTTTTTAAGATTTTTTTTTATTTATTCATTTATGATAGAGAGAGAGAGAGACAGGCAGAGGGAGAAGCAGGCTCCATGCCGGGAGCCCGACGTGGGACTCAATCCCGGGACTCCAGGATCACGCCCTGGGCCAAAGGCAGGCGCCAAACCGCTGAGCCACCCAGGGATCCCCTGCTTTACATATTAAACACCAACCCATCTCTATGCTCTTTATGAATTTCAAAAAAAGTGCCTTTTGGTTCATAGTACCATTTGAGAGGAAAGAAACAGAATCTTTGTTTCGATCTTTGTTTTTTTGACAAAAAACTTGTGCTCAATAGCTGAAACATCCTCTGCCTTTCTCTTTATTTACATGGCTTGGTTGCAGCTGCTAAAAAATGTAAGTCCACATACCTTCGTTACCAAAATTGAAATATTAAAAATTTCTTCTGTGTATCTGAGGCAAACCTATAAAGACATAAATCTCGTCTGTATGTGCTTCCACATAGAATACAAGCTATGGTTCATCAGAATTCTAAACAGATGTTATTGGTCACTATTAAGATAGGTTTAATTTTTAAAAAAAAAAAAAGAAACCCTCATTTTAAATACACATTAAAAATATTTTTTCAGCTATTAAAAAGTCACCCAAAAGCATACCTTGCAATTTTATTTTTAAGGCTTTTGCATTTAAGGCATGTGAACCAACCATTTGTCCTTTGTGAAGAGAAACTACTCTCATCTGAACATGCCTCTTCAGGGTATTAACTGCTTCCTGAAAACCATCATCAGTTGAACTGGTGAAGCATCCTCACCCCACAACAGGAACAGGATGTACTGGCAAGATAATCCTTTCCTTTGTGAAGGGCCACTTTGAGAAATGGGCTGGATTAAGTAGCAGTTTGCAACCAGCTTCATTAAATTGCATTAATCAATCCTTGCAGTTTTACTGCAGCAGTAATTGGTGAACATTCTGATGTAAAATAAATAGGTATTTCTACTGAAAATGGGTAATATTCTCATAGTCATATATTTTTGGAGGACTTATGTCTCTAAAATTTTCCTAACCCTAACACTGTGTCCAAGCTGAATCTGAGGAAAATCTTCAATAATGTGAACAGTTCAGGTAGACTCACTCTCCAGGAATAAGTGACTTTTTTTTTTTTCCTGCTCATGTCTACCCCAATTTAACAGTCTTGAATTGTCTTAAAAATTACTTTAAAATCTAGGTTGGGTTCCGAAAATGGTCTGAGAAATCAGCTATGGCAAAGAAAATAATACTGTTTTGTTCATAAAGCAACACTATAGTGCATTTGTGCCTTTGCTATGCCATTTTTCACAGCTTGGATTTGTAAATCAAAATATAAGGTCCATAGCAATAGGCATTATTTATTCAGTCTCATGAAGAATAAGAAGGCTCGTGTAAGTAAATACCAAGAGTAGAAAAAGTTATTTGAGGATTATTGCTTCCAGTTCATTGCTTGAGAAGTCCCTCATCTGGGTCATTTAAAAACAGTAATAACAATTAAAATAACCTAACTGTGGTCCTAGAAAACACTGTGTGCCAGACACTGTTGTAAGCCCTTTGCTGACTCGTATACTAATTAGTGTACTAATAAGTATTTGACCCTTGCAACAACATTTATGAGGTTATTTATGATGGCTGTTTTATAGAGGACACTGAATCCTCGAAAGGAGAAGTATCTTTCAGAATCACACGGAGAGTGGAGGGGGGACAGAGTCACATCGGGTACTCTTAATTAACACCTATGCTACCCTGATCCTCTCTACAGTCTTTCTCTCTAGGCCAGAAATCTCCCTTCACCTTCAGGTCAGGCTGCAGAACATGTCTTCCTGACTAACCCACCAGATAGTCAAGCCAAGCATGTTCAAGACTGAGTAGAGAATCTGCTCCCGGCTATCTGCTGCCTCCACCCATACTTTATTTCTTTGTTTATTTATTTCTTAAAGATTTTATTTATTTATTCATGAGAGACACAGAGAGAGAGGCAGAGACACAGGCAGAGGAAGAAGCAGGCTCCCTGCAGGAAGCCCAGTGTGGGACTCGATCCCAGGACCCCGGATCACAACCTGAGCCGAAAGCAGATGCTCAACTGAGCCACCCAGGCGTCCCTCCACCCATACTTTAATCCTGTAACCTAGCTTCCCAGCATTGGCAAAGATGCCATGGTGTTCCACTCTTGCCCCTCAGTGCTGGCCACAAGCTTGGTCCTTCTGGCTCCTGTACCCCACCTGTGAACTAGGGGTAGCCTCTCTTTCCTCTTTCCCCTGCTCATTCTCTCTTAGGGACTACTTAGCTTTTGAAGTTGACCTTGAATGGCTCTTCCTAGCTTCATTCTTTCTCTTCTCCAATTCATCCTACAAACTAGTACCCAATGTAACATACTAAAGCATACTTCAAATCATTTCTACTAAGAAGACCCTGGTAGCTTGTCTAGAAAATGAATAATAAGCTCCTAAAATTTCCACTCTGGGCCATGTGTATCATAACCCCAACTTCGTTTCAATCCTTACTGCTTTTGCACCTTTCCATCTTTGCCTGTCCTTTGTTTACTTGTAAAATATTATTTAATTTTCTCTTGTTATACCCACCACCCCAGCACAAATCCACTGCCTCGAACACACTATTTACTGTTTCTCCCATGCTCCCAGATGAGACTCCCACTTGTGTGGCAAAATTTTCTTTCCCAGTTTTCCATCTCTCCTTCTTAGTCTTCATTCCCCGTGCTGTTTCCTGGTTCTGGCGCTCTTGCTTAGGCTACAGTTGTAGTTTTCTGATGAAGCTCCCGAGTTCTGTATACTTCTTCAGTAGGCCACATTATCACCATCAGGCTAACTGTATCAAAACATGTCTACCTTGCAAATTTTCTGCTCAAAAATTAAAAGGGTTTCCTGTTTACTACACTTTAGACTCCAAACAGGCTGCCATATGGCACGACTTCAGGGAGCCCCATTCAGATTTTATTTTATTGGAGTCTTCAAACTTCCTGGTTTGGAATTAAGCAGTATTTTGAGAACCAACAGCAGAATTGTTATCATATTACAATTTGCTCCTCTACTCCTTCACCCCCCCATCCCCTCAGATACACCAAAACACATTCCGTTCAGGCATTCTGTGAAAAGACTGAGCGGTTTTCTTTATTGTAAGACTTTCAAGCATCTTTAATATACTTATGTGTATTATGAATCTTCAAAAAGAATCATGATAGAAAAGGGTTTTTCTTTTTTTTCTCCCCCCTCTCAGTCACTCTTAGATATTTCTCAGGACACCAGAGTTCTACAGACTCGTATTGAGGAAATCCTGCCCTGAACATTGTCTGCCCCAGTCCTTGTTACAGGTCAAATGCCACCTCAGAACGCCTTCTCTGACCATATTGGTTAACGTTGCCATCCCTCCCCATACCATAATCTTGTTTTATTTTCCTCATAGTGCTTAGTACAATTTGAGGGGATACTTATTGTTTATTCGTTTCCCTTTGTTTTTCCTCTAGGATAATAGATCCAGGGGAACTGGCCTTCTATCTTGTTTGTAAAACCCTCCCTTCTCCGCCCAGTCAGGTGGCTGATACACTTAATACAGTTTGGCTTTTCTTTAGAAGCCAAATATATATATCCCCACCCAAAGCCTTGCTTGTACCCATATTCTCAACCTACATAACTGAATTTAGGTGTATGTTAAAAGGCTGAAATAAAAGTTTCCTCATCTCTGAGATTTTCTCTGATGGCCTGACTCGTCCCAGAAGCCTTTGTTCTTACTCTACTGAACTTCTGTAATGTTAGTTATCTGAGCAACTCGATTTATTTTGAAAACTTAATAATTTTTTATGTAGAAATGCTACCTTATCCCCCCAACCATAGGGTATTTTCCTTGTGGCAAGGATTGTTGCCATACTTTGAGTATCTTTGAGGGTCTGGCAGACTGGGCTTCTCAGGTTAGCAATAAATATCTACAACTTGATTAAGTATGAAACACATGATTCTGTTTGGGTGGAGTTGCTATACATTCTTACCTTTAAAATTCCTTCTTATTCTCTGAAGAAGTAGCTATAATTGGAAGGAATGGGGTGGAAAGATATAATGAAGAAATTAAGGGAAGAGGGAAGTTTAGTACCAAATAATACAGTGTGATTGAAAATCTTTGTCTTGTGTTTATGTGGTTTAAATTCAACAGAAACAGCAGAATCTATCAAGTATCGGGGATCTTGGATTGAGTTGATGCTTCCTGTAAGAATTCAATAGCCATGTACACTTTTGTATAAGTCATTTAAATGTTAATCCATCTTTAAAATCATCATAGCAATTCCATTTCTTCCTTTCATTTAGAAATGAGAAGTTCTTTGCTGAGACAAGTTCAATTATTGGCTCTCCATCAAAATGATGTGGATTAGGAACATCTGGAGAACCTACCCTTGTTTTTTATTAATGGAAACCTTGGAAGGCTTAGTGATTTATATCGTCTATGTATTTTAACACACTGACTTTTTTTTTCTTGGTAGAATTTTATTTCATTTGGAACATTTATGTGATCACGTAATATGCCACATATGAAACTTTTCATATGAAAAAGACCCAATGTATCTGCTGTATGTCAAATTTCATAGCCAGGAGGGGAGTGATTTGGAGCAGACTCTACCTAAGTGCCTGGATTTTCTGGAATGTTGTCAGGGTGCTAGTTTCAGCCTGCCTCAGAGCATTCTATCTCAGTCTTGCCTGGGACTTGAAGATTAAATCTACCCACAGGTGGGTTCTGCAGAGCTCTAGTGCTTTGAGGTACTCTGTGGGAAAAAAAAAAAAAAAACAAAACTGTTGGATTATCAAATACATTTGAGGAATTGTGGAATTCTAAATCTCCTTTTTGGACAATCGGAAGGCTTATTAGCATGTTAAGGATTTGAGAATTTTTAGAGCTCTACAAAATTGGATCTGCCCTGCGCCCTTTATTTTCCTGACCTCATTTCCCACATCTCCCACATTTCCCACATCACTCTCCTGTCTCTAACCACAATGGCCTTTTTGGGATTCCTCTGGCACACCATCAGCATTCTCTTTGCATACTTTGTCTCCTTAGCCTAAAAGTCTCCCTCTTCCCCCCATGGATTCCTGCAAGGGTCTATCTTGCCTCCTTTAAGTCTTTTCTGAAATATCATTTTCTTAGTGAGGCCATCCTTGATTACCTTATTTAAACTTATAAACTATCTGTTCCTGGCACTTCCTTACTGACCTTTCCATCTTTCTATTTCTCTACCTCGCTCATCACCATAACCACAATAATGCTGTATTAATAAACTACCTTAAATCCTCATGATGCAATCATAAACATTTATTTAGTGTCAAGTATGTTGTGCTTATCTGATCCGTCCTGAATTCACTCTCTTGGCGAACTGTGGGTCATTCCTGCAAATGTGCTGATATGGGTTAAGCTTGTCGACATGTCTGTGGGTGTTCTGGGTATTGGCTAATCTAGGAGGTCCCCAAGGAGATGACTGCAATATCTTGGCTTTGCTGCATGTGTCTCTCATCCTTTAGCGAGCTAGCTGAGGCTCTGTCTCCTGGCAATTACAGACAAGACTCAGTAAGTTTTCAGTGAGTTTAAATCAATTTGCTCATGTCCTATTGGTCAGAGCAGGTCACACATAGCATCAGAGTGAGTAGTCACTACAATGTTACACAGCAAAGGGTACAGGAAGAGGTGAATAATTTGGACCATTTTTGTAAACTACCATACATATTAGAACTTGTACTTCAAATTTTTGCTTGTTTCCCTCTACTAGAACATAAGTTCCATGAAGGCAGGTATTTTAGTATCTATTTTTTAACTACTTTATCTTTATTTTACTTTATCTAGAACTGTGTTCAGTACATAGTAGGTACTCAATAAATGTTTATTGGATGAATACATACATCAAAATAAACCCATTAAGCTTTAACTCAAAATTTTCAAATGTATTTTTTAGTGGATCCCATTTTTAGTGGAAAGCCAAATAAAATCTCATTTGGAATCAGATACTCTTCAGATATTTCATGTCTTCCTTACTGAGAATGTAAGCTCCAGTAATCAGTTTTAGTTTTCAGTATTTATTTTGCCTTCTTTCATTTATCTAAGGCTTAGTAAATTATGTTTTTTAAAAAGATTTTATTTATTTATTCATGAGAGACACAGAGCGTGGCAGAGACATAGGCAGAAGGAGAAGCAGGCTCCCTGTGCGGAAACTGATACGGGACTCCCTGTGGGGAACCTGATACCAGGATCCCAGGACCACTACCTGAGCCAAAGGTAGATGCTCAACCACTGAGCCACCCAGGTGCCCTAGTAAATGACTTTTATTTCCTGGATTATGTACTATATCTAGTGGTAATAGAAAGCAATACTATCGTCCCAGCTTCTGAGAAGTCTCAGTTGAGTTGAAGAACAAAACTATAAAGGAAAATTAAGCAATATAATGCTCCATTATAGTGTTATTAAAACAGTCCCCAAGAGCACAAAGGAAGAAGTGTTCAAATGTGCTCTTAGATCTTGGATAGAGCGTTCTAACTTTGATTCCCATAACTGTTTAGACTGACAAAATCACTCTTCTAATACAACATGCTTATTTGTAACATTTCTATTTACACCATTTAATCTCTTCAATCATCTATACATTTATAGTCTACAGATAAATCTTTCTGAGTCTTAGCCATCCTTCAAATCTGACCAGTCATACAACATTCTCTAACCAAGTTTGCTTATGGACCCCTAACCCCTGAGTTTATCTGAATTCTCTACACTTTATTGTCTATATCATATTAACGTGTAATGGTTAGGGATATCTTTTTTGCTACTTTAAAATAGACTAGTTAGCTCTCCTGTTGTTCACCTTTTCACATGTGGATGTCTCATCTTTTCAGAAATTGTTAATAACCATGTTGAGAGCAGAAATTTTGTTTCTTTTTTGAAATTGCTGAAAATAATATTTGCCATAATAGGTATTCAGATAGTCAATTAGAAGGATACACTGAAAACCAAAAAATTTAACCTTCATTCATCACTTAGTTATGTACAGTTCTGATAATGCATGTGTGGGCAGTGTAGAAAATGGTGTTTATATAGTACCCTTATCTATGTTGGAAACCAGTTTCTACTTTATATAAAGCTGTAAATACAGACTAATCTTTTTAACAGGTTAAAAATAAACTGGCAAATTTTAAGAGGTCTTGGAAATGAATAAGAGAAAAATTTTAAAATGCCAAACTACAAATGTACAGAAAATAAAGCGATTTCTTGTTGGCAAAGAAAATGTTGAAAAAAGGAATAAAGAGAAAACAAAGATGTGTTACCTGCTGTTCTCTGGCTTCAGGGCAGAGCAGAGGATCATTTATCTTTCAATTAGTTTTGCATTTCTACACACCTGCATATCCTATTCACCAGCCCAATAAAACTGTCCTTCAGGGGTAAATTCTGCTTAACAGGGTACTTGATGTGTGGGAAGCCCCCCAAATAAACTACAAAAGTAACAAGTCAATTTCACTTAGTTCAAAAATAATCCAAATCTTACATTTGTCTGGATGCCTTGGAAAAAGACAAAAAGCAACTCATCAAACATCGTAATTATTTACTGATAAAAACCCTGCTACGAGTCATAGAAGTGATGATAAGAGAAGGGATATTATTAGTTTACTCATACTCATAGGAATTAAATCATAATAATCCATTCACATCCTACTAAAGACTATCTCACTCAATTCGTTTCTGGGCAGGTATAAGGCTAGGCCATTTCTAACTCCTTTTTATGTAGCTCTACAACCTTCAAGGAACTTCTGACTTCTCATATTAAGGAGTAGAATATATAGATGACAGAATAAATGATTGCTTATTAGCTTATTGCTATTTCTTATTTTAAATGAACACATTGATTTGGAAGTCTCTGGCATTTGTGTGGTTGAGTAACATTTATCTTTGTCTTATCCTTTCTCAGTGGACTGATTATGGATACCTTCTACCTGCACAATTGAGAAAACTGCTGCTCAACTCAGAGATGTCTCTCAAAGGTCAGAATCCTGACCTGAAGTGATTTCTTTGCTTCAAAGAACTGATGTCAGCTATGAACATAATCAAACACACATATATGGTAAAACACATACAATATTTTTAAAAAGATGTTATTTCTGCCATATCCTGTCAAATCTGAGCCTCTATCTTTCTCACATTTTCCCCTTCCTTTGCCTTGTATGTAGGTAAGAAAAAAGATTGTTATTTGATAAAAACCAGTCTAGTCTTAGCTAATGCAATAAGACAAGAAAACAAGAGGGAAAAAAAAGATGTACAGTTTGAGAAAGAAGATGTAAAATTATATTCATTCTTCCACACTCACACTCACACTCACACTCACACTCCACTCACACTTCCATTCATGACATGGTCATCAATGTAGAAAATCTGGAAGAGAGTACCTGGTGGCTCAGTCGGTTAATTACCCGACTCTTAGTTTCAGCTCAGGTCATGATCTCAGGGTTATGAGATCAAGCCCTGTGTCAGGCTCCCTGTTGGGCGTGGAGCCTGCTTAAGACTGTCTCTCCCTCTGCCTCTGCAACTTGACAGCCTTCTCTCTCTCTCTCTCTCAAAAAAAAAAAAAAAAAAAGAGAAAATCCAGAAGAATTGACAAAGTAACTTCTAGAACTAATGAGCAATTATACCAAGGTTGCAGGATACAAGGATAATGTACAAAAACCAATCACTTTCCTGTGTAGTAGTAATGAACAAGTGGAATTTGAAATTAAAAACACAATTCCATTTACACTAGTGCCCCTCAAAGTTAATTACTTAGGTGATAAATTTAACAAAATATTTATACATCTGTATGAGGAAACCTACAAAACTCTGATGAACAATTAGAGAACAAAATAAATGAAGAGATATTTTGTGCTCATGGATAGGAAGACTCAATATTGTCAAGATATTTGTTCTTCCAAATTTGATCTATAGATTAAATGCAATCCAAATCAAAATCCTAGCAAGTTATTTGATGGACATTGACAAACTATTCCTAAAGTTTATATGGAGAGGTAAAAGACCCAGAATAGCCAGCACCATATTGAAGGAAAAGAACAAAGTTGGAGGACTGACACTACCTGATTTCAAGATTAGTAAATTAGTGAAACTACAGTAATCAAGACAGTGTGGTCTTGGTATCTTTGACAAAGGAACAAAAGCAATACAGTGGAAAAAAGATCATCTTTTCAACAAATGATCCTAGAAACAAGCAGATACCCACATGAGAAAAATCTAAATAAAGATGAATCTAAATAAAGATGTTACACTCTTCACAAAAATTAAATCAAAATCGTTCATGATTGTGAAACTGTCAATGCTACCCAGGGCAATTTACACATTTAATGCAATCCCTATCAAAATACCATGGACTTTCTTCAGAGAGTTGGAACAAATCATCTTAAGATATGTGTGGAATCAGAAAAGACCCCAAATAGCCAGGAGAATATTGAAAAAGAAAACCAGAGCTGGGGGCATCACAATGCCAGATGTCAGGTTGTACTACAAAGCTGTGATCATCAAGACAGTGTGGTACTGGCACAAAAACAGACACATAGATCAATGGAATAGAATAGAGAACCCAGAAGTGGGCCCTCAACTCTATGGTGAACTCATCTTTGACAAAGCAGGAAAGACTATCCACTGGAAAAAGGACAGTTTCTTCAATAAATGGTGCTGGGAAAATTGGACAATCACGTGCAGAAGAATGAAACTAGACCATTCTTTTACAACATACACAAAGATAAACTCAAAATGGATGAAAGATCTAAATGTGAGATAAGAATCCATTAAAATCCTAGAGGAGAACACAGACAACACCCTTTTTGAACTTGGCCACAGCAAACTCTTGCAAGATACATCTATGAAGGCAAGGGAAACAAAAGCACAAGTGAATTATTGGACTTCATGAAGATAAAAAGCTTCTGCATAGCAAAAGAAACAGTCAACAAAACTAAAAGACAACCTAGAGAATGGGAGAAGATATTTGCAAATGACATATCAGATAAAGGGCTAGTTTCCAAGATCTATAAAGAACTTATCAAACTCAACACCCAAGAGAAAAACAATCCCATCATGAAATGGGCGGAAGACATGAACAGAAATTTCACTGAAGAAGACATAGACATGGCCAAAAAGCACATGAGAAAATGCTCTGCATCACTTGCCATCAGGGAAACACAAATCAAAACCACAATGAGATACCACCTTACACCAACAGGAATGGTGAAAATTAACAAGACAGGAAACCACAAATGTTGGACAGGATGTGGAGAGAGGGGAACCCTCTTGCACTCTTGGTGGGAATGTGAACTGGTACAGCCACTCTGGAAAACTGTGTGAAGGTTCCTCAAAGAGTTAAAAATAGAGCTACCCTATGACCCAGCAATTGCACTGCTGGGGATTTACCCCAAAGGTATAGATGCAGTGAAACGCCAGGACACCTGCACCCCGATGTTTCTAGCAGCAATGTCCACAATAGCCAAACTGTGGAAGGAGCTTCAGTGTCCATCAAAAGATGAATGGATAAAGAAGATGTGGTCTATGTATACAATGGAATATTACTCAGCCATTAGAAACAACAAATACCCACCATTTGCTTCTATGTGGATGGAACTGGAGGGTATTATGCTGAATGAAGTAAGTCAATTGGAGAAGGACAAACATTATATGGTCCATTCATTTAGGGAATATAAAAAATAGTGAAAGGGAAAAAGGGAAAAAGAGAGAAAATGAGTGGGAAATATCAGTGAGGATGTCAGAACATGAGAGACTCTTAACTCTGGGAAACAAACAAGGGGTGGTGGAAAGGGAGGTGGGTGGGGGGTTGGGGTGACTGGGTGATGGGCACTGAGGGGGGCACTTGACGGGATGAGCACTGGGTGTTATGCTATATGTTGGCAAATTGAACTCCAATAAAAAAATATACAAAAAAAAATGTTCATGGACTTAGGAATGTAAATGTAAAACACAAAATTGTAAACCTCATAGAAAATATATAAGAGAAAACTTAGATGACCTTGGGTGTGATGATAACTTTTTAGGTACAGCACCAAAGATATGATACATGAAAGAAATAACTGATAAACTGGATTTCCTGAGGATCAAAAACTTCTGAACTATGAAAGCCTATGTTAAGAGACTAAGAAGATAAGCCACAGACTGGGAGAAAATATTTGTAAAAGGCACATCTGATAAAGGACTGTTATCCAAATATACAAAGAACACTTACAATAAGGACAATAAGGACACAAACAACGCAATTAAAAAATTGGCTAAAGACCTTAACAGACACCTCACCAAAGATTTACAGATGGCAAATAAGCATATGAAAAGATGCACCATCTCATCAATATCAGGGAAAACAAATTAAAGCAACTGCAGGATACCACTAAACACCTATTAGAACAGCCAAAATCTGGAACACTAACAACAGCAAATGCTGAAGAGGACATGCAGCAACAGAACTTTTGTTCATTGCTGTGGGGAATGCAAAGGATTACCCACCACTTTGGAAGATACTTTGGTGATATTTTCTTTCTTTCTTTTTTTCTTTCTTTCTTTCTTTCTTTCTTTCTTTCTTTCTTTCTTTCCTTTGGTGGTTTCTTACAAAACTAAACATACTCTTCCCTTATGATACAGTGATTGTGCTCCTTGTTATTTACCAAAAGAGTTGAAAAATTATGTCCATACAAAATTCTGTGCATGGATGCTTATAGCAGCTTTATTCATAACTGCCAAAACTTAGAAGCAACTAAGACTTCGGTAGATGAATGGATAAATAAACCGTGTTACATGTAGACAATGAAATATTATTCAATGCTAAAAGGAAATGAGCTATCAAATCCAGTCTGAGGCAACACACTGTATGATTTCAATTTTTTGCAATTATATGTTCAATTATATTACATAGGGAGACACTGCAAAGATCAGCAGTTGCCAGAAGCATGAATAATAGAGGCACAGGGGATTTTTAGGGCTCTGAAGATATATAGGGTATATAATGAATACATATCATTATACATTTGTCCAGACTCATAGAATGTACAACTCCAAGACTGCATCCTAATGTAAACTGTGAACTTTGGCTGATTATGATGTGCTGATTGTAACAAATGTACCACTCTGGTTGGGGATGTTGATGATAGGGGAGCTATGGATATTATATGGTATATCTCTGTACCTTCCTTTCAATTTTGCTGTGAACCTAAACTTCTCTTAAAAGAAAAAAACAAAAAACAAAAAACCTCTCTTTAAAAAAGTCAGCGCATTTTAAGAAACTCTAAATAAAACAAAGACCCATATTAGAAAGACAGGCTCAACATAAAGAGCTGACATGGTGTATGAGAAAAAGAAGTACTCTTTTCTCTTCTGAGGGCAAAAGGCATGAGTTCATAAAGTTAGAAATGCAAATTGTAGAGTGTTATGCCAGCTTTTACCTACCAAACTGACAAAGGCTCTTTTGTGGTTTTTGTTGTCGTTGTTAAAGCTAAAACAGAATTCTCAATGGTGACAAGAGATAGGGGCTTTCATTTAGTACTGGAACAATTGTAAATTGGACAGAGTTTTGTACCAAATTTTTCTCCATTACTTTCTGCAAAAATTTATTCTCAAACATTCAGATATTTAAAGGAAGAGTGGAGGAAGACAAGAAGTACAACTCAGTGCTGTGGTCTTTCCCACCTCCTGTTGAACGACTAGAAGTCAATGAAGACTGGCATAGAAGTTCATTGATCTTTTCTCTAATACAAAATTATGGAATTTCTTTTCCAGATTATTTTATCTTGTTATGTGGCAAGGAGTTCCTTGAGGACACTCTAAAATCTTCCTACCTGTGTGCTCTTGGCTCATCGTACTTCCAAGTTTCTGTCATAAACCACTGACAGAAATTAAAAGAAACTTTGCTCTATTTGATAGGACCATTTGCATTTTGTAAGAAGAAGACTCACATACTGTGTATTTGACTTTGAAGTTTTGTAAACTTCTTTTAACTTTTTGCTAATACTACGGGGCAGAAACTGGCAACCGAAGAGCCACTGGGTGACTTTGGCTAGTCAAACTTGGGACTCCTAGGGAAAGGGAATGTTCTTGTGGGACAGACAGCTGTGTGGGTGTAGCATGGACTCTTAGAAAACTGCATATATCCCCACCTGCTGCGGACCAACAGTGAAGCAGCCCTAATTACACTTGCCCAAAGGCACATTTTAAATGCCATGGATTGTTATTCATTAAACATAAGATTTCCTCACAGCAACCTAATACCCAGCTTTGAAAAGGAAGCAAATTTAGGAACTTGGTCTTTTCAGAGCGACAACAACAAAAAAGATATCTATTGCCTAATCCAGATTTTCTTTTCCATAGCATTCTTAAACTAGAGTCTTTCTTTGTCTCATTCTTCTATCAGTCTTTTTGGTGAGATTTCTAAATCAGAGAGAAAGGTGAAAATCTTGTCAGGAAAAATTTCTCTCCTCAAAGAAATGATGGTGCTTTCCTGGTAAAGTATATTTATAACTAACATATAAATGCCACATTTGATCTTAAGTATTATCGTTCCTGTGAGGATACGAGTGTGCTTAATTAACAATAATTAAGCTTCACGTGACATCTATTTTATGCTCCCTTGAGAAATAGGCAAGCGGACCAATGAAAGTCGAACAGACTTCAGCCGGGCCAGCCTCTGAAGTCCACAGCACGTACCCTGTGCTGCGTGCCCGGGACAGCTCTCACACAGAGAAGGCTAACCTCTCTACTTCCAGGGAGCAAAAGAATGTCCTGGGAAAATTTGACAGGAATTAAACAAAAAAGATGGAAGCATTTTAGGAAGATGCTTATGAGTCCCTCGGGAAAACACAGTTCTTAAAAGTTCAAGCTGTAAAATAGCAGACAAAAGCACGTATTCAATGTTAAGAGGAAATTCCATAAACATTTTTCTGGTTCAGTATCTGTGGGATTAACACCCTCCCTTGTCCTGCCTGCAGTCCTTTGAAAGGGGGGTGGGGGTGGGACTGGGGAAGCAGTAGTCACGAATCAGAGATTTTCTTGCATCTTCAGAAGAAAAAGGCTAGTCTGGAGCCAAGTGTCTAATAATCTCTTGATTTGCTTAGACATAAGAAAGCAATTTTTCCAAAAACTACTTTGCTGATAAGCCGGCTCTTGGTTTCTTTTTAAAAGACATGATTAAAAATCTTCCTTAAATGACAGTCTATTGGGAATGCTGAAGTACTTTGGAATATCTAAATGCTTCCAGCTGCTATCTTAATTTTAAAATATTTCTTAAAGGGGATTTCCAGCCTGTTGGCAGCAACAAAATAGAGCTTTTCTGTTTGTTTTGGGTTTTTTGTTTGTTTGTTTCTGTTTGTATGATTGGATTTCACAGTGCATCATATGATTTACTTTGGAGTGACAAGAAATGCATTCATTTAGAAATTTTTATTACTTCTCAATTACTCACTCAAAGTGTATTTTTACATTGGAGTTGTTCAAATGAGTGGAGAATGATACATTAAGTACAATGTTCCCCTCCTGGGGCTAGAAGATTATAAGGAGAAGGAATATATTTTGTCAAAAGATATCATATGTATAAATAGAGACTTGACTGGGGTTAAAAATCAGATATCTTGACCTGAGCCCATAAGATCTCCAAGTTTTAATTCTTGTAATGCCCAGCAAAGTGCGTCCAGAAAAAAAAAGAAAGAAAGAAAGAAAGAAAGAAAGAAAGAAAGAAAGAAAGAAGGAATTTCCACATTTCTGGAAGTACTATGTAGAAATAAAGGAAAGGAATGTGATCCAGTAAATTTCCTCTAATCTCAGTTCTAAACTCTGGTTAGCATACCTGTAGACTGACATTAATATTACATACTGAAGATTAGAGAAGTGTCTATCATATATTTCCACCATATTCAAGGTACTAGGTATCCCGTCCCAGCTCCACTTCTTTAAGAGAGAATCTGCAAAATCTAAAATTCTGAATTCTTCCTACTGGTCTAAGTTGCCTGCACCAGGAGTCAATACCAACACAAAGGACAAGGTAGATAGTCTCTCTCATAGAATTTTGAAATAAGGTCATTCAGAAAATGAATGAATTGGCAATCTGTGGAGAACCAAGATGGAACATGACATAGTCCCTATTATGCAGGCTGCCATTTTGGATTAGTTTTGATGATAAAGCAAAGAAGTTAGTCCATGGAAGAGGAAATACCCCAAGAGAAGTAGAAATAAAAGACTGCAACCAAAGAGACAGAGAAACAGACAGATACTGCTCTAAGACATTCCTGAGTGTCCATGATGGTGGTCCCAGGGCAAGGATTGGGTATGTGGTAAGCTAATAAAGCTCCCAAGGATATGCCTATGACCTAATGCCTGGAGCCTGTAAATGCCACCTTTGGAAAAAGCATCTCTACAGATGTGATGAGAATCTTGAGACGGAGAGATCATCATAGATTATCTGGATAGGTCCTAACTGCCAACATAGCCTCCTCTCCTCAGAGAGTTGCAGAGGGAAATCAGACACACAAAGAAGGGAATGAGGCAATGTGGCCACAGATGCAGAGATGATGGGAGTGATGTGGCCGTTAAGTGAGGAATGCTGACAGCCATCGAAGCAGGGAGCATCAAGGAACAAATTCTCTTCTAGGGCCTGTGGTACAGGTGTGGCCCTGCAGACACTTTGATTTTGTCTCTGAAACGATTTCAGATGTCTGGTCTCCAGAATATTGAAGGAGTAGATTTCTGATGGTTTAAGCCACCAGGTCTGTGGTAATTTATTACAGCAGTCAAAGGAAATTTACAGGGCTTTTCTTAGCATGAAATAAAGTGTACTTTCTGTTTCTAGGTAGTTCGAAATCAATTAGATGAGATTATCAGGTACCTAATTACGTTTTAAAAAGTCCTTATTAAAGAGGTTGGTTAACAAATGGCAAGAATTGACAGGGGAATGAACATAATTTCTTCTAGTGTGTTCTGAGAGGTGGCAGAGATGGCATTAGAACATTATTTTGAACTAGGAATATTTTAAAATTTCAGGTGACAAAGCCCATTGGCACATGATGAATACATGATGTCTTTTCCCCTCCTCAGATTAAAAATGTTGTGTGAAAAGCAGAGATTAAAACTGAAGTGAACTATCCCAGAGCACCTGAGTGGCACAGTGGTTGAGCATCTGCTTTTGGCTCAGGGCGTGATCCCGGGGTCCTCTGATCAAGTCCTGCATCAGGGTCCCCGCAGGAAGCCTGCTTCTCCCTGTGCCTGTGTCTGTGTCTCTCATGAATAAATAAATAAAATACTTTTTTAAAAATAAAGCAAATAATCCCTGAGAAGATGGCAGGTCTGCGAACAACGATCCCTGTGTCCAGTGATAAAGGCATTTCTGTCAAACCTCTCCAATATAAGGCAAAGCAAATAGTTTAGAAATTTACAGAACAGATCAAAGTCAGATCTTTTTTTGCAATTTTATTTTAGCCTTACCCCCCTTTTTCCCCTCAAGGTGTGAAAAATGCACATTTGACAGTATTAAACCTGAGAGTGACTCTTCCCACCCCATACATCTTTCGGATCATCCAGTTTTTCTTATGCCTTATCAATGGCTTCCTCTTTACAGGAAAGGAGAAAAGGCTAAATATTTATTGAAAACTAGAATCAAATGTAAGTGGCCATGTTAGTGGGGGAAGGGATAGTGTTCAAATTTATAATAATTTAAAATACATTACTTTCTAATCTCAAGGCTGAGAAACTCCTGTTTTGTTGGAATGTTGAGACAGGAAATTCTGTAAGAGGCAAGCTCACTGAGGTTATAGCTGCTCCCTGCCTGTTACCTTCCAGGGCTGCTCTGTCCATATCCGTCAGCTATATCCTTATTATACTAAGCTGATCCTTTCCAGAAAGGAATTTAAGTAGTATGCTTAGATTAAAAAGTACCATACATTTTTATTTTTATTTTTTTAAAGTTTTACTTATTTATGATAGTCACAGAAAGAGAGAGAGAGAGAGAGAGAGAGAGAGAGAGGCAGAGACACAGGCAGAGGGAGAAGCAGGCTCCATGCACCGGGAGCCCGACGTGGGACTCGATCCCGGGTCTCTAGGATCACGCCCTGGGCCAAAGGCAGGCGCTAAACCGCTGCGCCACCCAGGGATCCCCCATGCATTTTTAATGTAACATAACATTACACATGAAAATTCCCAATGATTCTGAGACGAGTTTGGATTGCATAAGATAAAACAATGTAAGACCAAATTCCTCAGAAATTATACTGTATGAGAAAAAATGCCACCACTGCAAAATAAAGAAAATAAAGCATATTAGCTCTGATAGACATTATAATGCTTACCAACATCCAGTTCTCTCTCCTTCTTGGGCATCAGGGAGACTACCCTTCCCAGATCCCATGCCATTAAGTGGGGCCATTGACTAGTCTTTGTTCCTAAAATGTGAACAGAAAAGCTTCTGTGTGATTTTCTTTTTTTTAAGATTTAATTTTTTGTTGTTGTTTTTCATGAGAGACACAGAGAAGCAGAGACATAGGCAGAGAGAGAAGCAGGCTTCCTGCAGAGAGCCGGATGCAGGACTCATCCCAGGACCCCAGGATCACTATCTGAGCCAAAGGCAGATGCTCAACCCCTGAGCCACCCAGGCATTCCTCTGTGATTTTCTATTTCTACTGTTCTCCAAGAGGAGTTCTGAAATGACATTCTGATTTTGAGTTTCCATCAGCTGGCGACTTTGTGGAGTAGAGCAAAGTGTTCTGTATTGAGCATTCAGAATTAAAAATAAGTCATAGTTGTACTAAGATGGAGTTAATTTGTTGCTGTAGTACAACCTACAATTTATCAATTTATGCTGACTACCATACCCATCAACCAAATAAAAAAGTAGACAAAAACTTATGCATAGAAAAAACTGGAGAAAAAAAAAAAAGAAAAAACTGGAGAGAACTTTACTTGACTTAAAGTAGTATGACTTTGCTTATATTTTCTCAGCTTTATGTTTATTTCCACATTAATTTCTGTACACACACACACCCATAATTCTTTTATGAATGGATAAATGATACTTTACAAAGCTGTTATCTCCAAAATCCTACCACACACAAAGTGAAGAAAGCCAACTTTTGCTCAGAGATCTTTGTATTTTCTCTTCTAGTTTTGTTCCTAAATGTTTGCAAATAGAATAAACTCTAAAGGTAGCTGGCTTTTATCCATGGCCAAAATTCAGACTTCATATTGGTGGCTTCCTCCAAATGGTTTGCTAGATTGTTCCAGACTTTCTTTGAAACATACATGATATTTCCAAGCATATTGGCACTCATGTTGTTTATTAGCTCTCAGTAGTTTTTATGTGGGGAATAGAGGAAGTTGTTGAAACCAGCTATCGAGGCTTCTCTTGGCCCTCTGCTTTATTTATTCTACATCATGGAAAATCCTCCTGGATTCTCTGTTAAGGGACCTGGCATCATGTGTAGTTTTCCTACTTGCCTAGAAGTAGCAATTTTACCTTGAGACTGAGAATAATGACTCAGTTGGTTAAGCATCCAACTCTTGATTTCAGCTCAGGTCATGATCTCAAGGTCATGGGGTCATCAGGCTCTGTGCTCAGTGCAGAGTCTGCTCATCCCTCTCCTTCTGTTTCCCCCCGCCCCAATAAATAATTATTGGCATGCAGATGTTTAAAAAGAATAATTAATCAGCATGCAGATGTTTGTATGTCTATGTAATGATGAACCAATTTCATACTCAGGCTCTCAGTGGAGTTGACAAACACTGTGTATTACCCCTCTGTCCCTATCTTTTTATTTCTGTCTTTTTTAGGTTAAGAGAGTTAGTTACTTTAAACAGTAAGCTTTAATTGTTAAACATGGAAATTATAGCAGACATTTAGGTAGCCTCTGTTAGTACCCCAAAACTTAAAGACCCCTTAAAAATTAATAAAAAGTGACAATCCAATAGAAAAATAGGCAAAGGACATGAACAAGCAAGTCACATAAGAAGCCAGGATACTCAGTATACATGTGTAAAGGTTTTTACTTTTATTAGTAGTCGGGGGAATACAACAGAGAAGTACCATTTTTGTAGCAATAAAATTAGATATGACTATAAAAATCTGATAATGATGAACATGTGGGAAAAAAGTGAATTCTAATATACTGTTACTGAAAGTGAACATTGGTACAACCGATTTAAAGAATAATTTGGAACTATTTAGTGGTATGGGGTAACACTTTGAGTGTCTTTTGACACCAAAAAGGTATGTTGAAGTCTTAAGCCCCAGTAACTTAGAATGTGACCTTATTTGGAAATAGGATGATTGCTGAGGCAATTAGTTAAATGATATCTAATTTGAGTAAGGTGGGACCTAGTTCAATGTGACTAATGTCCTTATAAGAGGACATCTATGCGAAGACACAGGGAGACTACCCTGTGAAAATGGAAGCAGAGAGTAGATTTGAAAGCTATCACAAACCAGGAGCTGTAAGGCACAAGAAATGTTGAGGACATGGCCCTACCAACACCTTGGTTTTGGATTTCTAGCCTTCTGCAACCATGAGACAATACATTTCTGTGGCTTTAAACCACCCAGTCTCACTTTGTATGGTAGCTGCAGGAAACTATATACACATAGCTAATAAAGTTGAAAATGTGCCTACTGATGGTCTGCAGGTCTACTCACCCTAAAGAGATTTTCTCACATTTACACAAAGAACCTTATGTTCAAGCTGAGGTCTCCCTACAGTATTCTAGGGACCTCAGTGATACATACTACATATAAATGAAAGATGAGGATGGGAAATGGTAAGCTAATATAATTTTTGGTCCTTCACCCTAGCTTCAACCAGAGTTATTTGCTTTTATGTCTGCTTAAGATTTTTCTTGAATAAAGGGTTCCATGACTAAAAATTGGCTTGAAAACAAATGGAATAAGAAAATATTCTCTTCTAAAATGATGACATTTCCTTTTTAAAGTCCTTTGATCTAAGACTTTTCCTTTTTGCACCTGCTTTTTTGTGTTACTGTTTTTATCTATGTATCATACATATGATATTCTTATTTTATTTATTTATTTTTAAATATTTTTTGTTGTTTATTCAAGAGAGACACAGAAAGAGGCAGAGAAACAGGCAGAAGGAGGAGGAGGCTCCACACAGGGAGCCCAATGGGGGACTCCATCCCAGGCCCCGGGGATCACACCCTGAGCCGAAGGCAAACGCTCAACCACTGAGCCATCCAGGTGTCCCTGGTATTCTTATTTTAGTGAAAACTTTCCCTTTCTAGTATTTTTACTCTTAAATAGATGTAGTTTTATTCTAATATTACTGGTAGTACTAATGTGTCGTATTATGCTTTAAAAGATTTTATTTATTTCTTCATGAGAGACAGAGAGAAAGAGGCAGAGACACAGACAGAGGGAGAGGCAGACTCTTCCCAGGGAGCCCAATGTGGGACTCGATCCCGGGACCGGGATCATGCCTTGAGCCAAAGGCAGACGCTCAACTGGTGATCCACCCAGGCGTCCCTGTATCTGTTGTATTAATCAAGATATTATTAGTCACATTTTGGGGAACTGTTTTTTAACTATTTTATTAATAATTATAGTCAATTTAGGGGCATCGTGGTGGCTCAGTCAGTTGGGTGTCTGACTCTTGATTTTAGCTTGGGTCATGATCTCAGGGTCATGAGATCGAGCCCCACTTTGGGCTCTGCAGTTGGCACAGAGTCGGCTTAGGATTCCCCCCATCCCTTGGCTCTTGCCCCTCCAAATAAATAAATAATAAAAAATAATTATAGCCAATTTAGATGGCATGAGGCATAGATCACAGTTTATTACTTCTTTTTACATTTGGATATTCAATTGTTCCCACATGATTTGTTGAAAAGATGATCTTTTTCCACTGAATTATCCATGTACCTTTGTTGAAAATCAAATAAGTCATGGAAATAAAAAGGACAGAATAGGGAATAGAGTCAATTATATTGTTATGGTGACAGATGGTGACTATATTTATCATGGTGAGCATTGAGTAATGTATGGAACTATCGAATCAATATGTTGTACACCTGAAACTAATATCAGATTGTATGTCAATTATACTTCAATAATTTAAAAAAGTGCAAAAATACATTGCTAAAAAAAGCAAGAAAATCATTTGATCATATATGAATGAGTCTGTTTCTGGACTCTTGGTTCTGTCCCATTGATATATTTTCTATCTTTAGACAACTACCACACTCCTTGACTACTGTAATTGTTTCATAACTCTTGGCATCAGGTAGTACCCTGCCTTTGTTCTTCTTTCCAAGTTATTTTGGCAATTCTAGTCTTTGAATTTCCATATGACTCAAAAATTAATCTGAAATGGGTCATAGACCTAAACGTAAAATTTATAACTATGAAACTTGTAAAACCCATGAGAAAATTTTTGTGACCTTGGAATTAGGTAAAAAATTTTTAGATAGGATCATAGAAACATGATTCACAGAAGAAAACATTAATAAATTAGATGTTATTAAAGTTAAGAACTTCTGCTCTTCAAAAGGCACTGGTAAGAGAATGAAAAGTCATACAAACAAGGAGAAAATATTTGCAAATCATATAACTGTGAAGGACTTGAATTACAGAAAGAACTCTCAAAACTCAATAATAAGAAAACAATCTAATTTAAAAAATGGGAAAATGATTTGAAAAACTGGGATCCCCAGGTGGCTTACCTGTTTACTGCCTGCCTTCAGCCCAGGGCATGATCCTGGAGTCCTGGGATGGAGTCCCACATCAGGTTCCCTGTGTGGAGCCTGCTTCTCCCTCTGCCTATGTCTCTGCCTCTCTCTGTGTCTCTCATGAATAAATAAAAAATAAAATCTTAAAAAAAAGCTCTTCATCAAAGATGTATGAATGGCAAATAACCACATGAACAGATATTCAATATTTTCAGGAAATGCAAATTAAAACAGTGAAGAGGTACTAAATAGTACAGCAAGAATATAAAATGGTACAACTGCTTTGGAAAACAATTCGACAATTTCTTACAAAGTTACACATACACTACCATGTGATCCAGCCATTCCATTCCCAGGTGTTTATACAAAGAGAAATGAAAGATATTTTTATACAGTGACAAATTAACATGCAAATGTTTCATAATAGATGCACTTGTAAACTGGAAACAGTTCAAATGCCATCAATAGGTGAATGGATAAACAAATTGTAGTACATCCATACAATAAAATACTATTCAGCAATAAAAAGGAATGACCTACTGATACTTGCACTAATGTGGATGGATTCTCTTTTGGCTTTTCTCTTGATGACACTTTTCCCTTCCTATGTATCACCAGAACTGCCAGTCTTTCATTTCCTCAACCATCATCATCCCCCTTCCAATTCTTTGTTTATGTTGTTGGTTTTTAAATTTTGGGGTTTTTTTGTTTGTTTGTTTTTATTTTTTTATTTTTTAGGAGGAGAGAAAGTGCCAGTAGGGAGAGGGGCCCAGAGGGAGAGGTAGAGAAAGAATCCCAAGTAGGCTCAATGCTCAGTGCTGAGCTGGATGCAGGGCTCCATCTCACCACCTTGAGATCATGACCTGAGCTGAAATCAAGAGTTGGTTGCTGGGATGCCTGGGTGGCTCAGAGAGTTGAGCATCTGCCTTTGGCTCAAGGTGTGATTCTGCAGCCCTGGGAGCAAGTCCCACATTGGGCTCCCTGCGAGAAGCCTGCTTCTCCCTCTGCCTGTTTCTGTGTCTCTCATGAATAAATAAATCTTAAAAAAAAAAAAAAAAGAAGAGTTGGTTGCTTAACTGACAGAGCCATCCAAGTGCCCCTTATGTTGTTTTTATCTAAAACACACCACCTCCTTTTTTAATTAGATAAATTATGTTTATCATTAAGGTTCCAGTTTATACTTTATTTCCTCTGAGAACCTTCCCTTGACCATGGAAGTTCATTGTTCTGTGAGTGTTCCTGTGTGATTCTCCTATCAGAAGAGCAATCAGCATGTAACTTAGTATAGAAGGGTATAGATTTTGGTGTCTAGCAGACCTCTCTCAAAATCTCAAATCTGTGCTTTCTTACCTGTGTGACTTGGAATAAGTTGCACTGCCAGGCTAAGCCTCAGTTTTCTTCAATTATAAAGTGATCCTGCTGTTTTATGAAAATTAGAGGAGGTATGCATATAAAATGTTTAGTGTGGTACATATTTTTTTTTAAGTATTCATGGTAGCTTTTATTTTACTTTTTCTTTCTTGTTTAATTATCATTCTCCATCATAATACATAAGTTTTGTTAGACAAGAACTATCCTTATTAATGGTTGTATCCCCCAATCTAGTAAAACATTCGCAAATAATATGTGCATGAATATAAGAATGACAACTTGAACCCTGAATTTCTAATTAGGAAAGACCTCTTACAGTCTTCAGAATACCACAAGAAAGAGAAGCAGCCTATGGCAGTGTGCTCGGCTCCCAGACTGTAGGTAATTGTTTCAAGGATCGATTGCTAAACTAGATGGGTCAATAAATCTGTGCATTTTGATTTAATAGTTTGGCTCAAGAGATAGTTATCTTTCTCTGTGTGGTTAAGCCTATAAAATATAGACCTTGGGAATTCTCAATGACTTTATATTTTGCTACATTGGGGCAGGGAGAAAAACTTACATTGAAAAAATAAGAAAGCTGTTACAAAGGAAAAGAAGAAAAAAGCAAATGGGTGTGAGTGGGAATCATGGGATAGCAGTTAGCCAAGGGAAGGTTAATGAGTAGTGAGATTAGGTAGCCATTTTTACTATTACCTAGTTTCAGTCATTTTGCCTCATGTTTGGTGGGGTCTGAGACATAGCAGTTACTTGGGCATAGTCCCAACATGTACAGAGATTGCTCTGAGGCATGGAATTATATTTTCTCTAATCCTATACCAATGTTACTCTTCGTTGATGATAACAAATTCTACCATTCATGGATGTTCAACACTGAGTTTTCCTGATTTAAGGCCTAGTTCATACAAGTGCAAAAGGATTTTTCACAGCATTAAGATATTGATAGAGTAAGAGTTTTAGTAAGCATTGTCGCCATCTCATAATCAAGTAATAATCAAGTACACAAACATTCTGTTTTTTGTTGTTTCAACACACTGTAGTTATCTGCAGAAGGCAAGATAAGGTCAAGATAAGGAAATTTTCCAACTCAAATGTAGAGGATAAGTGTCTTAGATGACCAATAATAAAGTGAACAGGTTTTTAAGTCAAGGTTAACAGGACTAAGGAAACTAAAAACCAATTGGGAAAATCCTCTAGGAAAATCAAACCTCTCTGTTAGGGATCTGATCTAGCCAGTAGGCTGGGACATTGATGCTTTTTATCCTTTAGTTTTATGTATTTTGAGAATCTCCAGGTACCTAGCACAAACCTTTGAAGGTTCCTTTGTCCCCAGGCTTATCAACTCTTGCAAATAGATGCCTGAGGGCCCTCGTCATCCAAACCAGTCAGCAGTCAACCAGGCTCTGCATCTCAAAGCCACTTGAGCTCAGCTGGGAACAAAATGCCATATTCAGAATAGAATGATATGGCTCTGAGAAGATCATTTCTGCTGTTATTCAGGATAAATTCACATATGTTGTTCTCAAAATACTCCTATAGGCATACACATCCATTGAAAGATGTAGGTCATGTTATGAAAAGCAGGAAACATCATATATCAGGTGCAATTTTTTTTTTTTCCTTTGAGGGAAATGTGGCATGAAGAATTCAGAATAATAGGCTAAAATTATCATCTAAAAATTCTGACCTTCTCATTCATAAACATCTCCGTTTTCTTTCCCAACCTTTTACCCATGAACCTCTGCTTTTCTGTCTCTATTACAGATGAAAGTCTGATGTTACAAATAATAACAGAAGGAAATGGGAACTCATTGTCAACAAGAGAGGTAGAATACAAACAGATCTTTATTCAGACAAATTCCTTTTTAAAGAAAAGAAAGTGCTGGGTAAGTCTTGTGAGTTTCTGTATTAGAGTTCCACCTTTAAGAATTTAAAAAAAAAAAGAATTTTTTTAAAAAAGTATTTATTTATTTGAGAGAGAGAATGAGAGAAAAAGCACGAGTGAGTAGAGAGGGAGAAGGAGAAGCAGTCTCCCTGCTGAGCAGGGAGCCTGATGTGGAGCTCAATCCCAGGACCCCAGGATCATGACCTGAGCCAAAGACAGATGCTTAACCCACTGAGCCACCCCGGCACTCTTAGTTCCACCTTTAGAATCCTTGATTCTCAATTTAGATCATAATTCAAATAAACTTAATAATATGAATACATAGTAGGATATGGAATGGGATTTTTTGCTGTCTTAGAATTTCAGCTAAGTCTCAATTTTAGAATAATAGATACTAATATGTCCATGTTTTAGAATAGCTAGCTGCCAGATACATGCATCTGAGACTTATTAACAAGAACTGATCCAGTGACAGTGATCTACCTCTACAAATCCAAGAAGAGGATTTCTTGAAAGGAATATTTAGGAGAAAAGAGCACTTTGACTTTTGTCTTTCCCTTGAAAGAACAGGCAATGGAAGAGGCTGTTAACCTTATCCCAATTCCCATTCAGGCCAAAATCAGGGAAGCTCTAGGAGAATCAAATGTAGAAAATGTAGGTGCATGTAAAAAGTAGAATCTGACCACTACCCTCTGCCAGATGGGAAGGAATGAGTTTTAGCCTCTCATAGTCCTGTGTTTGTGAAGCCATTGGGTTAGAAAGTTCTTGCAGGAGAATCTGACGTGTCTGTAGGAATCTGGGAACATGATTTCATTGGTACCTGCCTTAATCTAGAGAAGTGGTAGCTGGATGAAACAGATACATGTGAAGAGAGAGAGAGAGACTCATAGGACACTGAGGATCCACATCTGGGGTGGCAAAGAAACTGTGGGTGTTTGAGTCACCCAGACGTCCTGCCTGCAGATCCCTTGTTATAAGTGGCCAGAGAGGTACCCAAGCTGAAAAACTATATGAAGAGGCCAACCAATCAGTGCACCATCCCTGGGCCCACCCAGGCACCCTGTTATCCTGGCATTAATATATTACAACTTTGGCCTATTCTCTTATTCTCCAATTCTCTGCCCTCATAAAAGTAGATGGAAAATAGGTGAAAAATTAATGTACAAATAGACCCCAGGCTTGAATGAAATAAGACCAGAGTGGACATTTTAATACCTGACTGTGGGCACATCTGTAAGGTGTGGAGAAGAGGGCACTCATGGAGCTCTGAAGGCAGTGATGAAAGAAGAATCATTGTGGTGTCTCCAATCACAAATACTGTTGCTGTTTATTTATGGCCACTGAGTATCGTGGAAAAACAAAAAACCCAAAATCAAGTTTAGGTTTGAAGACTGAGTTTACCCTGTGACCTCAGAACTTCAATACTAATGAAACTATGATGTCTTCACTTTTGGAACTCAGAGACAACAGAGCCACCTGTTGCATCTGTATGCTCTGGTTGTCTGTTCATAGGGCTCTAAGCACCAACACCCAGAGGAACAGTGACCTGTCCGAGGACACGAGTAGCTGCCAGGCTTTATTTCCATCTGTTCTTAGATAAACATCTGTCCCACATTTCTGGTAGGCTGGTTGACGTGGCTTCTGTGTTTCCATTTAGCCTCCTGTCCTAGTGACTAAACCTTTGGCATGTTTCATGCATTAGCCCTTAGATTGTGTCTCAGAGTTGTATTCCCTTTTGTTTCTGCCCCATGAACCAGTGTTGTGTGATTCATTTGCAGTTTCACATGTGGTGCCTCTTTACCACAAATTGAAAAATCGTACAATCTTCTAGTGTGAAGTTGAAGAGAATTGCAGTGCTCTGGCTGAGGCTGGAAAGGCAGCAATGGCAGGAAGCAGATCATGTTATTTTCCTGTAGCCTCAGACCTCATTTTTAAGACAGAGAACAAACCAACCAACCAACCAACCCAAACCCAACTCGTCCTATTGAATTATTTATCCGTTCATTTTCTGTCTTGCCCTCTGGAATGTAAGCTCCATGAGGGTGCTATCCCATCACCTAGAAAATAGATATCTGTAAGCCTCTTGCAGTGAATGAATAAAATCTCTTCATGGTATTACAGTCATGATCACACAATCACGGGTATCATTTGTTGAGTATCTGTGAGCAGCCAGGCACTGCGCTAGGCATTTGACAGGTAGGGAGGGGCTACTTAATTCACCAACCCACTCTTCAGTGCAGTGGGTGGTTACATTAGACTCTTGTTTCACTTGAGAAAAGTGGGGCTTGGCAAGAGTAAATAATTTGCCTCTGATTACCTAGCAAGAAAGTGGAATCATTGGATGAACCAGCTAAGCTTTTCCCACAGGTTGCATTGGAAACCATGGCTTGTTTAATTTGTCTTCTCCATTTAAAAAAGTTCCAAGAAGGCCAGCAGTTCTAAGGAATTACAAGTGGGAAATTCAATCAATGGCATATAATCTGGGACCATAAGTTACATGCTAGGTAGATTCTTAACAATAAAAATAAACTAACAAAAAAAAAAAAAAAAACTAACAAAATACCAATATTCCTACTCCCAATTTAATTTCTTTCTTTGTGATTTAATGAACCTAAATATCTCAGTCACTATCAGCTCAAGGTGAATCAAATTATTTTGACTCTTGCTGACATAACTAAGGACTTCTAATGTGGCTGTTAATATCTGTGCATATAGAGACCTGACATGCACTTGCAAGTTCTGTCCAAATCACCAAGAAGTTTAATAATCGGACGGTAGAGGCATAGCAAGCAGCCAATCAGTAGATTGTAGTAAGCTCAGGTATTTCTTGCTGTATGAAAACCAAGCATTCAGTGAGTTCTTATTTAATCCCTTCACAAAGAAAAGATACTATCTCAGACTTCAAGAAATGTGAAACACGTGCATGATGAAAGAATATTTAAACATATGAAACAAATAGGGTGTACTCTTGTATGCCTATCCTGAAAAACACTCACTGGATTGGCTTAGAAAGCAAACTCCTTGAAGATCAGTCTTATGGAAATGGCAGATTTCCCCAGTGTAAAGCATATTATGAGTACAAGATTGGAATCCTTGTGATAACTGAAGTTATTTTAAGAAATGAAATATTGCTTCCATGTAGCCCATTTAACCAATATCCTTTCATAAAACAATGGGTCTCTTTTTATATAGGTACTGTACTGAATAGGAAAATCTAAGGTACATTCAACCTTTGTTTTATTCTAGAACCATTCCCTGTGCTATTTTAAGACAGTTATTTAAAAAAAAAAAAAAAGGCTGAATTTGTCTCTATACCCTCTTATTAAGCAAAAAAACAAAAAACAAAAAACAAAAAAGGTCAAATGCAATTGAAAGACTTAAGCAAAGAAAGTTCTAGTAAATTTAAAGCTAGGAAAACAGCCTTTTGAAATGGATAAAATAAATGAACTTGGCAATTTTGGGGTTATAAAAACATTCTTCATGGTATCTTTACTTCATGTTACTCTTTTACATTTTTTTTAAAAAAGTGTCAAGATGCAATGTTATAGGCTGGTGATAGATGAAATGTATATTTCTATAGCATAGAAATTAAATAAATTTCTGACAAAAAGAAAAGAAAGTAACACTGCTGATGATAGATTTTGGACTACTTTCTTCGATGAAGACTCTACCAATAATTTACTTCACTGCCTTTCCTTACTGGCTTTTAAGTCAGTAAATCTGAAATCATACTCAGACTGTGTATGTGAGAGCATGTCATATAGTGTTCAGAATTTTTCCACATGATTATACATAATGGATAAATAACTGCAAAGATATTTGTGGTCAACTGACGTAATTCAAAAATAAAGAGAAAGACAATAAAAAAATTTCCACTCAAGCCAAAACTTTCTGTGTGAAGAATCCCTTTGGTGTAGAGCTTAAATAGGGGTGAGGGAGCAATACTTTCTTTACATACAGTCAGAGCTATGATAGACAGTGAAAACTATCTTTCCAATAGAATAAAATGATGTAGGTTTTACAGTGATTCCATAAACGCTGGTAACTGTAGGTTTATTCTGCACACTCATATTGTAAAATACAGACTCGCATTAGCTTTTGGCTCTGTAATAAAGCAACATTGGTAGAGTAACATATGATCATCGGGAATGCATTTGATACAAGAAATGACAGTGTCAGTCTGGTTTGCCTTCAAAGTACAAAGGGATTAGCCGTTAGATAATAAAATCATTGGCCGCTTTAAATGAGACAATCTTAGGAGACTATAATTCTCATCCTTTTTACCTAACCACCTAGTCTTCTCTACCCATATCACTGCTGTGCTCAAAAATCACCACTTTCTCCTGACTCCATGATGAACTCCAGACCTTCCACTTGTCACTGAACTCTCCAAAATCTGGCTCCAACCTACCTGTTGTCTTAGTGTCAGTTCCTGTGTCAAGTTGTATTTTCCAAAGTTGTCTGTAACAAGGTCTTACACCCTGCATATTATTCTTACAGTGGGACATTGACATCCTTCCTCCATGGAGTGGTGGGGGTCTATGTCCCCTGCCCTGGAAACCAGGTGGACCTCTGTGATGACTTCAGTCCTTAGGGTGTGGTAGAAATAACCTGATGTGACTCCTGAGGTTAGATCATAAAAACACCAAGCACTTCTTTGTTCTCTTAGAATGTTTAAGCCAAGCTGTGAGGAAGTCTAACTAGCCCATGTGGAGGGACTATGTAGAAAGGCTATGTTTCGATGTTCTGGCAAAGACCCCAGGCAATAGCCAAATTCACCAGATATATGAGTGGTGACACTTCCAGATGATTTAACCCTTCAGCTGTTGAATCACATCTAGCTTTCAGGTCTTCCCAGCGGAGGCCCCAGGTACTGTGAAGAAGAGATAAATGATTTCCAGTATGCGCCTGTCCAAATTCCTGACCCACAGAATCCACAGTATGATTAAATGGTTGTGTGACACTACTAGGCTTAGCAACAACAAATGGAATAGACTCTTTAGTTGTAAGTACTAGAACTACATCTAGTTCTCATCACAAGTGCTTGAAAACAAAAACTGAAAATTCATCAGGAACAAAAGCAAGCATTAATTCTATTTGTCTCTGGGTCAACCTATCCATCAGAGATCTCATGGTCTATAATCTTTGTTCTATAAATCAGATTTTTTTTTCTTCTGCGTAGTCCAACTTTTTCTGCTTTTTGGTGTACATAGTCATCTACATCACCTCAATTTTGACTGCAAACAGAGACATATTTGTATTTATCAGCCCAATTTTATATTTCTGGGAGAGACGTGTTATCTCAAATTTCCTCCAATTTTGGCCAGTAGTTCAAACCCTGTCTTACTAAAGTCCACCTCCATGGAGGGACAGTTAAAAAAGAAATAGTCAATGTCCTCTGGGAAATAGAGCCTCAGGCAAGGATTATAGGTCTAATATTTTATTTAGGACATACAAGCACAGGTGGAGGAAATGTAGGAAAAAGAGGATATGACACTAATAAAGATGCAAAGCAAAGTGAAGTAATACCTTACCATGCTGTTACTACTACACAGTAGACTAGAGAGAGACCAACAAAGTCACTCAGCAGCTCGCATCAGCCTGCACCGGAAATTTCCCCAGAAAGATTCACTGTACAAGGAACACACTTCCTCACATTTCAGGTTATATCATTTGGGCCCACAGTGGTAGCTCAGGAAGACTAATGTCAATGGCCTTGGTGTCGTGTTTCATTTTAGTCCATGGATGGAAGGGCCACCTAAATGGGAAGGATGTTGACAAAGAGAGAGGAGGCAGCCTAGGGAATTTGAGAAGGTGTATACTGGTAGGCCAGATAATGGATTTCTGAAGACATCCATGGCTAAATCCTTGAAACCTGTGGATATGTTTTATTACATGGCAAAGCAACTTTGCATTTGGAAATAAGGATATTATCCTGGATCATCTGGGTCCACCCATTCTAGTCACAAGAACTCTTAAAAGTAGAGAACTTTCTCTGGCCGTACTCACAGGAACATGGCAGAAGGAGTAGAGACATTTGAAGTGTCAAGGACTTGTCCTGCTGTTGTTAGGAGGACGATGTGGAAGACATGGGAAGAAATGCAGGCATACTGTAGGAGCAAAGACAGCCTCCTATCCAACAGCCAGCAAGGATTGGGGACCTTAATCCTATTCCCGCAGGAAACTGGATTCAGCCCAAAACCTAAAACCTTGTAAATGGACTTATTCTCAGAGTTTCCAGAAAAGAACCCAGCTTTGAGAACACCTGATTTTAGCCTCTGAGACTCTAAGCAAATGACCCAGTTGAATCACACCATATGTGAGCTTCTGACCTACAACACTGGCAGATAAAAAATGGATGTTTTAGGCCACTATATTTGTAGTCATTTCTTACAACAGCAGTGGAAAACGAACACGGTGCCTTAGGTTTAAATCTCCATATGGGGCTCAGATACTCTAAAAGGTGTGTCATATCTCCCTAACATAATATCCTACCATTTTTTGGCCTAATGCTGTTGCTGTAATGTGATCTTTCTGCTCATTGCTCATCAGATAGAGTGTCTGCCACCACCTCCTTGTTCTTGTTCCTTTCCCCACATTGTTCCACGAGCGTCTCACGTCTTTCTACCTGAAGCCTGCCATAGCATTTGGTTACACATAACTTTCAAAACACATATAGATTTAATACACTGTGGTTAAGTACTGAAAAAGGTTGAATGGAAAGGAAGAAGCAGAGAAGGAGAGAAAATCAAATCAGAGTTTGAATGTGAAACCAGGTAATTCTGTTTTATACATTTTCAAATTTGTAATCACAAATTTAACAGAGAGCATTAAACTCAATGTAACCAATTTCTCTTTTATTTTGATATTGTTGTTTCCTTTTCTTTCATTATTTCTCTCTCCTACCATTCCTTCCTCTAGAAAAGCTCACAGAAGTGTGATATTAACTATCATGAGCTGACATTCAACTGGCTACAGAAAATGCTGACTAATGAAGCTACCAGGTTACCAGATTTCTCCCCTCATAGATTTTTTTTGTATACGTTTGAATAAATGCATGATAAATTGATAAGATTCAAAAAGTTTAGTTGACACCAATCATTACTGGGAGCATAAGAAGCTCAGTGGAGCTCTCTTAAATGCTGCTTGTCTTGTGCCTTCTCCACTTGTTCAAAATCCTGGAGGTAAATCACCTGCCCCCAATGTATAAGCAAAGAACAGCATACATGGCCATGGGCCTCAGCTCATTCTGAACTGCTGGCCCAATTGCTTTTGTAGTCTAAACAGGCTTATAGTTGGAAAGGCTCTTAAATTTGTGAAGAATGGTGTTATAAAATTCTAGAGCAAAGTCAATATTTAAAGGATTCTTCTAAATTGTGTTCCTACATTTCTGAATGCTATCAAGCATCAAACTGGTACCTTTCAGGAGTCAACAAAAAGTCCATTTGAATTAGTTACCTGTCATTGTAACTGTTCAGATATCCTCCTTTGACAAGATTTGACTCTGTATTTCTTCAAAAGCTGATAATAATCTGAAGGAGCTAGTAAATATCTCAGGCAAGACTCAGTGGACCGCATGAAAATAAGGGTATTCATGCTTTAGAAAGCAACTTTATATATTAGTTTGACACTGTTTCTGGAAATGGCAGAGCAAGTATGATGAAAAGCTTTTTTTTTTTTTTTTTAATTCAAATCAGATCAGATTGGCAACAGAGGTAAAAAGTGACTCCTGTGCCGTCTGATAAGAAACATTTCTTAAACTTGTCACATAAAACATTCTGTTATGCTTCAGGCTATTGAAAATAATTTCATGCATAGGGGCATAGTCACCTGAGGCAATTTTGTTGTTCAGCAACAGCCTTAGGACAAATGCACAGCTCAGAGGTGGAAAATTTGGGTTATCACATAATGGTAATCATTACCCAAACTGAATGAGAGTTGGTCAGTAGAGTGGGAATTATAACCATGTGAATTAACCTACTTTCACCTTTAAATGACTATTTCTTCTACCCAAAAGATCAAAGAGTATTTGTCATTGAGAAAATCTCAAACATTCTTTAAAAAGCACATTTCTTTTTTAAAAGTTGATCTGTTCTATATTTATTCTACAGGATTTTCAAATGTAAGTATTCGTTTTATCAACATATTCGCTAAATCATCTAGGGAAGAACCTGTCAAAGAATTTAAGGACTTTAGATGCACTTAGGCAGAAAGAAAAAAGTTGAAGTCATTTAGGCATTGGCATAAAGAGTTCTCGCCGATACTGCTAAACTTCAGTATTTCCTTGAATATTGACCTTGAGAAAAGGGGTGGAATGGAAGGTACACAGGAGGCAGGAAAGATAGACAAAATAATTATGCTCTATTTTTTTGCCTCAGAGATTTTGCATTCTACCCATAGGGAACTAGCAGTTCTGACACTGAGACTTTTCTCCAGGTTTAGATTCATTGAAAATAGTGACTGGAGCATGGTCAGAATCAATAACTGGTTGTAGTAAGTTCAGAGTCAAATAGAGAGACAGGGAGGAGCTGGCTGAGCTGCTAGGTTTCCCCAACTCTTCTGTTTGCATCAGCTACAGAATCCACTCCCATATGGCCAGAACTTTTAAGATTGATAAAATGTAGGGAGGAGACTCAGGTGTTTATCCTCCCAACTATTGTCTGGAGAACATTCACAGAATATTTATCAAAACCCATTAGTAGAATGATACTATAAAAATTTGGTGCCAGGCCATTACAAACCATAAACTGAATGGGCAAAAGGTAAAACCAAAATTATTTTGCATTTCTGCATATTATTAAATGTGCATTATTTGGCCCAAAGATTAAAAAGAACAATTAAGATTCATGAGAAAAGGATACATATTTTTATAAATTGTGTTGCTGTTTAATCTTTTTAAGTAGCCCAGTTGTTTAAATCATGTTGCTACCTGGCTTTAACAAATGCCAGGCTTTACCATGCTAACAATTTTAATCAGTCAGATTAGGTCTTGAACTGTTACATATGAACCTCAGTAAAAATATGGAGGATTAATTATTATCAAGGGAAGTATTGGCCAAGCTTAAGACTTTCCCTTACATGTGGGGCCTTGGTGGGGCCTTATTTTTTTCTCATTTCCTGGGTTCAGTGAAAAGACCAAAAAACACAGGAGAAGGGTCAATGAGCTGAGAGAATTCATGGCGGCTTCTCCAGAAGAGATGTGGGAGGGACTATTTTCTGCTTTCCTCCAGTTATCCTGTTTGTCAACACTATTCCATTAAGCTACAGTGTGCCGAATGTATCTCAGAGTGTATAGAAGGTGGAAAATACCCACGAACATTATGAGCACATGGAAACCTTGCCGGAGATTATCCAAACTTGGAACGTATAAGGCCCCATAAGCACTCTTGTTGACTGTGTAGAGAGAAAACTCCTGGGAACTAGCACATGAGATTGCTTGTCAGGATATGCTATTACAGACAGTCCACCAAAATAGCTTCCAGTATAAATACAAGTTTTGTGTACATGTGGATATTATTTCTCTTGATAAGTAGAATATCATAGTCATGAAGAATGGACTCCAGCTGCCTACATTTGGGTCCTTTTATGCCACTAATGAGCTAAATTCGGATAAATTACTTACATTCTATGTGCCTTACTAATATCATAGTGTTTTGAGGAGTCAAAAGGTTTTACACGTAAACATTTAAAGCATTGCCTGGTGAAGCACTGAGCCAGTGCTTTATTATTTTGTTTATTTATTTATTTATTTATTTATTTATTTATTTATTTATAGCCAGTGGAGGCAGGGTAAGAGGCACAAGGTGAGAGAGAATCTCAAGCAGACTCCATATTGAGCACAGAGCTTGATGCCAGGCTTGATCTACCATCCTGAGCTCAAGACCTGAGCCAAAATCAAGAGTCAGATGCTTAACTAACTGAGCCACCCAGAAGCCCCCAAAAATGCTTTATTATTATTCCTATTATTACTATGAAATGCTTCTTTATAGGTTTTTGTTTGACAGTAAGTAGTAACTGATTTTCAATCAACAGTTTCCTGGATCATTAGGAGGAATGGGCCAACTCATGGGTAATATTCTGTGAAACTACCGAGAAAATTATGGAGAGTCTTCTTATGCTGATATAAGCATTAAACTTCCTTTTCTATTCCTACCAACATACTTGTTGTTTCATTCTTAACTTACAATAATTATTCAGAACATTATCTTGATAAGTCATTCAGCATATTAAAAATCTATAAACCTACAGATTAAAAATAGGGTTTTCTGTATTTATTTTAATAGATATTGGTTTCCAGTTATTTTCTTCTGCCCAAGAATCTGACTAAAAGATTTTAATGAGTTTTTAGATATTTGTTTTAATTACGTGAGTATTTCATATTCCTCATAAAAATGAGAAAATATAAATAATAGAAGAAACTATATAGCCCAGAATGCAACCAAATCACAGAAAATAGCTTGTGTGACCTGAATAAAATAGCAAATATAAATAAATCTCTCTTGGGTGATCATTTTTTCAAGAATGTATAAAAAAAAAGTATATTTCATGTACATTCAGAATTTTTTAAACTTTTCTGAAAATTCTTTTTCTTTCCTTTTTGTTTTTTGTTTTGGAAAAATTTGCACTTTACTACTTTGGTTGATTTAGATACCTCCTCAGTGAACACATTTATTTTAATAGAGTTTATTTTTTATGCTCATGGATCTTAAGCTGGAAGGGGCCTCTAATGATTTCAGAGGTTCTTTTTCTTAAAAACTTTATTTATTTATTTGGGAAGTAAAGAGAGAGAGAGAGAAGGAGAATGAATGGGAGAGGGAGGAGCAGAGAGAGAGAGAGAGAGAGAGAGAGAGAGAGATAAACCGACTTTCCCCTGAGTGGGATGCCCAATGATGTGAGGCTCAATCCCAGGACCCAAGGATCATAACCTGAGCCAAAGGCAGATGCTTTTTTTTCCTTAAGATTTTATTTTTTTATTTGAGAGAGACAGAGAGAGAGAGAGAGAGAGAACAAATAGGGGGGAGGGGCAGAGAAAGAGGGAGAAGACTCCTTGATGAGCAGGAGCCCAAAGCAGGGCTCAATCTCAGAACTCTGAGATCATGACTTGAGCCAAAGGCAGATGCTTAACCGACTGAGCCACCCAAGTGCCCCTAATTTCAGAATTTTAATTTATATTAAAGTCAGCATGAAAAACAGATTAGACATTTTCAAAAGAAAATAACAGAGCAAAGATGCAAGAAGTTGAAGATGTCTTATAAGAGAATTGGAAATTCACTCTGGGATGTGGTAAAACATGTAGAAGCACAAACCAGCATTTCATGGCCAGAGATATTTATAGTCCACTGGGTACTACTAAAAGGGAGTTCACAATAAAGGACATGCATAATAAATTTTGCCACCTAAGCATTTGTTGGCAGTCACATCCAGTCATACTATGTCCCTAGATAAATGTATTCTGTTTGAACAAACACTAGCAGGAACTCAGGTGTTTTTTAATTAAGAAACTGAAGTGTCTGCCTCATTAGAGAACGTAACAAGAATGCTGATCTCCTCCTCCCCACTTCCTATTTCAAACCCTTCCATGTGAGCTTATATATCTATTTTATACTTTTCCTTATGAATGAAAATAAAATTAAAAAAAGTGTTCTTTGGAGCCAACTGCTCTTTCTATTTTCAGGAATTTTGCAGGAATTAAAAGCACAGACTTCTTAAGGATTGTTTCACTAAGGCCTTCAAGGAATCACACACATACCCCAAATTAGCCTAAGTGCAATTTATTTTGATACAAGATAATATGAAAGAAAAAAGCTAAGGAAGTTTACTTCTATACTAAGCTTTATTATTTCTCTTTGAGAACCTCAATCAGCCAATCTAGTGTCTCTCTGCTAACCTTTTACTGGATTTCCACAGTTTTTCAAAGCCCCAGCACATCCTGTAGTGACAATTTCCTTTAGTAACTCTTTTGGGATAAGTAATGTAAGAGAAGTTACACTTGCTTCCTTCAGTTAAAAAAGATGTTTTGAAATGAGGATGCACCTGGTCCATCTTCAATGATAAATTTAGATCAAGAAATTTCAGATACAACTAAATAGTCAGCAACTTCTTCTCCTGTACAAACATAACACCCTTTGCTTGACAATTACAATGATTCATAACCTTGATTGATCCATAATCTCTCTATATAAAGCAATTCTGGTGTTTGGGTAATAGTCTCTCCTAGTGCTTTTAAAACTTGCATTTTCCTAATAATAGTAGATGAGGATCATCTTTTTTTTTTTTTTTTTTTTTTTTAAGATTTCTATTTATTTACCATGAGAGACACACAGAGAGAGGCAGAGACACAGGCAGAGGGAGAAGCAGGCTCCCTGCATGAAGCCCAATGTGGGACTCCATCCTTGGACTGGGGATCAGGCCCTGAGCCGAAGGTCGACTCTCAACTGCTGAGCCACACAGGTGTCCCAAGGAGCATCTTTTATGTGCTTATTTGCCATTCTCATATCTTCTTTGGGATGTTTGTTGTCCTATTGAATTTTAAAAGTTATTTATGCTTTTTCCTAGAAGTTTTAGTTTTAGGTCTTTCATTTAGGTGTATGATCTACTTCGAGTGCTGGTATCTCTCTTTCAACAGTCAGAAAATGGACCAGTGAATAGTTTTCTAAAACAGCTGGTTTTCAGAAACATATAGACACACTTCTTTGGGAGAACTCATGCTTGCTATTGCTTCATATGTAGCTTATAGCTCTTTTGAAAAAGTAGTCTATGTAACACAGGCACGTACAATGGTGATCTCTACACTTAGAGGTGCCAGTTGCACTGCTCCTCAAGTGGTGTCCCACCTAATTAATCCAATATGTAACAGATAAGCATGATTTATTTTTCCCTAAACATGTTTGTTGTGTAACTGAATTCAGACCATAATCTTTTCTTTTTAGAAGGAATTTTATGATTAAACTGATATTGATGGTCTTGAAAGAAATATTTGATTTATTTGATTTCAAATATTTGAAATATTTGATTTCTAGAATAATTTACTGCTTTGGAATACATTTTTATTGCATAAGTGGGAAAAGAGGAATTTTGTATATGGGAAGCATCATACTCACTATTTTGCATGTTTATTTTAAGCATTTTTGTGTATTCCTTTGTATGTTGCAATTGGCTGAAGTCCACAAGGATGACTTTCTATATTCAGCTTCTGCAGTGTTCAGATAATTTAAATGAACTGTTAGGAATTAGAGGATGAACAGTTTCTCCTTAAAAGGAATAAAAATTGTGAAAGGATAGTTGCTGAACTGAATAGTCTCCAGTTAGAAATTAAGAGGCAGTTGTTATTTGCAAGAAATTAGAGAAACTCTTCCATGATATCTAATCTATACATTCAGGAGCATAAACCAATGAGTACATTTTTCAAGTGTCTAAAGATAGGCAATCAGTTATCACTTAGAACAGTTTATTAAACTGTGTTGGCTTTGAAATTTATCCCCATTTGGCTCTGTATGCTATGATGTTAAATGTAATGCTTAATTATATTAACTTTTTCCTTAATTCATATTTGTACATTACATAATGTGTTTAGGTAGATCTTGCAGGAATTCAAAATAAATCAGATATAAGCTTTATATTTAATCATTTATAATTCATTAAGGAAGAGACACTATGAACCCAAACAATTACAGGATAAGTTAGAAAGTTGTAAGTTGTATTTGAAATCACTGAGACAATTGTTATCGGCCTTTGAGGTATGAAAGATTAATTCCAGCTGGGAAAGTGAAGGAAGTCTTCTGTGTTCAAACAATGGATGGGATTTGGATTTATGGAGATAATGGAGAAAGGAATTCCAAACAAAGCAAGGAGCAGTTTCCTGACAGTTGTTAGAAGTGGCTTTGGAACCAAAAAGATTTGTTTCAGTAATACCACTTAAACATATGGGCTTCCATTTATTGAGCAATTATTATATCTATAGCATTTGTCAATTCCTTTTTGCACATGTGATTTGTCCATGGTCCTATAAGGTCAGTACTCCCACTGGTACACTGGGACCCACATTTACTTTCTGAGTCAAAATATTTCTCTTGGACTCATCATTTTTTCTCTTCTGCTGCACTATTCCCCTTGGCAAACATGCTACAGTATCTCCCATGTTAAAGCAAACAACAACAAACAAAGGCAAAAAGAACCCTTTCTATATTAGTTTGGTTTCACTGAACCTCCAAAATAAGTATATCCCAAGTCCAGATTTTTCAATCAATATCCAAAACTTGGATATACAACTACTTACTTTAATGTCTAATATGATTATCAAACTTAAAGTGTCCTCAACAGATGCTTGATCTCCCCCACAAATGCCCTACTCCCGCATTCTTTCCTATATTAGTAAATGGCACCATTATTTTCTAGTTACTTAGGCCAAAATTTTTTATATAAAAAAACCTATTTTTTCTCTCATCTTCATTTCCAGTAAGTCAGCAAATCTGATGATGCTGTTACTCAAAGAGATTAAAAAGTCAACCACTTCTCACCATCCCTATAACTACTACTGTGGTCCTTGGCATTCATTATATGGAACACTACCTTGATTTCTGCTTTTTCCCTTTTCTCTTGGGTCTATTTTCATACAGAAGCCAGAGTAATCTTTTAAAAAAACATAAAGTAGAATATGAGTAAAGGTACCCTTTTCTCAAAGCATTTAACCTAAAGTAAAATAGAAAGTTTTCCCATGTACTAAGTCTCCCATGACCTGTCTGACCTCATTTCCTAAAATTTTTCTCCTCAGTCACTGTATCCCAGACATACTAGACTAGTGGACTTTTTTTTTTTTTTTAATTCACCAAGTATATTTCTACCATAGGGCCTTTGCACTTGTTTCCACTGCCTGGAAAGTATTCCCTTGTATGTTCATATGGCTCATTTCTATAACTTCCTTTAATTTTTTGCCCAAATATCACCTCCTAAGATGCTTTCTTTGATATCTTTGTGTACAGTAGCTGCCAACCACTCTTCATTATCTCTAACCTACTTCATTTTTCTTCACTGTCACCACTTGACATAATGTTTATTTAGTAGTATATGTTCTATAGTTTCCCTACACTAGAATGTTGGCTCCATAAAAAGAAGAATTTTGATAATTTTGTCCACTACTGAATCCCTAAGGATTGGGATAGTCTGAAACATAGGTGCTTCATGGAATTTTGTTGAATCATTGAATTGTAATAAACTACCTTATTTTAGTGTTTAGACTCACCTAATGAGGTGCACTCTAAATTGGCACCTTCATTCATTTTATAGGTGAAAAAATTAAGGACCAAAAATGCTAACTAAATGTTGGAGGTGGTTCAACCACACCTGATTCTAGGTTTAATCTTAACCACTACACCATAGTATTTCCTGCTGACTGAGTGGTGCTGGAGAAACAAACGAGATAAAGTGAAAATGTTATTTTATACATGGTTTATATTGTACAGTGATTTAAGTTATCTTTAGAAATAAAGTTTGAGAGTTATGAGTTCAATTAGCATTGGTTTATCTGTAATAGAAGAATTCTCTTCTGTAAAATATACCCATTGTACGTACACAAGACTGGTCAGTTATTTCTGGAACAAGGAGCTACATAACATGTCTGGTCATGAGACTGCTTCCAGACTTAGAGGAATCTTGTGATAATAGAAAACTGATTAATATTGTGCTAAATATATAAAATACAATCATAACCACATAAACAGTATAAGGTAGTAAGTGATGTAAATCTAAAGTGATGTATATTTCGAATATAATATAAAGCATAAGGTGATTTTTAGAAGACTAGGTAGTGAGAACAAAGTGAAAAATTAACATAAAATAGGAAAAAATGGAAGTCATGGAGTCTGTGGACAACAATATTTATAGTAATTATGTTACTTAGTGCAGAACCCCATATGTGAAAGCCCCAGAGGTAAAAGACTAGTCACCAATCAGTGATACTGAGGAGTGGGAAATTATATAATGTTTGTGCAGGACCTTCAATAACATAATGGTAGGGGAAAAATATGGTGTGCAGAAGTGACATTTTAGATAAATGAATAGACCTAGTTGGCCAATAGCAGTAGAGAAGTGTTCTTGGTTTAAAAGGATTAAGTTTCACAAGATGAGTGACATACAAATAAAAATGTAGGAAAGTCCTGCTTTGTTGCATAACAAATTATGCAGCTTCCCTCAGCAGGAAGAAGTTTATTGATTAATCTTTTGTTTGTGGATATCATGAGAAACTGAAGAAAATACATGCATAGATGAACATGTTTCCTGGCCTTTTGTGGAGACTAGAGGTTGCAGATAGGACTTACCATCTGTAGTTTCTCAGGTGTTGTCATTGGTAGCATACTCTCAAAGTTGATTAACGCTTTGCTTCAATGCTATAAACCTTATGTTTCTGTTGAGGCCTGCTCTGTCCAATAGGATAGCCACTAATCACAGACTGCAGCTGAGCACCCAGAATGTGACCTCTCTAAATTGAGATGTCCTGTAAGTGTGAAATGTACACTGGGTTCTGAATATTTGGGATACAAACAGGAAGGTAAAAATATCTTAATAACTTCTTATATTGATTACATATTGAGTAATATATGAATATTATGGATAATATATTGGACATAATTGAGCTGATATAGTATTTTGTTACATAATATGATATGGGATAATATATGATATGTGATATACTGATTTAATATGATAAAATATATACTTTAAATCAATTTCACCTGTTTCTTTGTACTTTTTACAAATATGGCTACTAGAAAAATTGTAATTACATATATGGTTCACATTATATTTCTATTAAACTGCACTGGTCTACAGTCTGTTACTTAGTGTTCTCCTTGGACCAGTAGCATCAGCCACACCTAGGAGTTTCTTAGAAATGCAGAACGTCAGTGCTTCTCAGATTAGAAGCACAACGTAAGAGGATTCCCCAAGTAGTTTATATGCATATTACGATTTAAGAAGCACTAATCTAAAATACCCAAAAGATTGTGAGAGTTATGTTACAAAGGAGATGAGAGAGTGGAATATAATCTACTCTCAGGTAATAATTGAGTAGTATTGTTACTATGTTGAATTTTTTCTGGAGCTTGAAGCTCATATTGTTCTAAGTGCTTTCGAGGTACTAGCTTATCTAATAGGGTACAATGCAGAAACATATCCAGAAAGCATACAGAAGATTTTACATGAAAATTCACATAAATACCGTAAATTTAAACTCTTTTTAAAGCTGTTGGTCATAGTTAAAACATTGAGAAAGACATATAATGTAATGCGATACAAGTAGCACAAATGTGCCACTGGATAAAACGTAGGGATTACTTGCAATTATTTCATTGTCATTTCCCCCAGGTGATTATCAAATTGGATAAAAAAGCACTGCAAAATAGAAATTAAAAAGTTTAAATTTTTTTCTAGAGTTTTATTCTAAAGGCAAGTCTAAAGCAGATATCCTTTGAAAAAGAGAGCCAGGTAATCTAAAAATTCCAGAGGAGGGCAGCAAAGATAAAAAGACAGTAGAATTAACTCAGGTGGAGAAAACAGACTCTTTCATTTTATACGTCCATGATTTTCACAAGAATAAGAAACTCTGTGGTGGATCTTGCATTAGCTTCAGATTATTAATTTGTTTGCTAAAATAAAGAGAAATGAAAGCACACAATCTGGCTGTATCTTTGGTTTGTGTCTTTTAGCCCTTTGAAAGGCCTGTAGTTGTTTGTACTTCTAAGGATTATTACAATATGGTTATCCCAGCTGAAAATTATACTATTTCAGTTATCCTTTATTCAATAGATATTTATTACATTGTGTTAGGTGGTAGAGGTATGATATAAAATTTCATTAAAAAATAATGCCTGACTTCATAAATTTCATATCTGGCTAGTGAATTATTTACTTTATATATAAACTGAAATTGATTGATCATTCTACTCATGATGGCACTGTAATTGTTCACTTATACCTCGATATAAGAATGGAATGAAGCTATGGCTGGCCAACTAGAACATGGGTTTAACTCTGAATATTCCCATGGGAAAGCAAGGTATGTGGGACTCTTTTTGAATGATAAAAACATGAAAAGTTTAAGAACAGGGTTTTATTGGGGCACTTGGGTGGCACAGTCAGTTAAGTGTCTGACTTGATTTCTACTCAGGTTGTGATTTCAGGGTCCTGAGATAGAGCCCCACGTTGGATTCTGTGCTCAGTGTGGAGTCTGCATGAGATTCTCTCTCTCCCTCTCCCTCTGCCTCTCCTGTGTGTGTTCTCTCTGTCTCTCTGTCTCTCTCTCTCAAATAAATAAATAAATAAATAAATAAATTTAAAAAATGTACAAGGTTTTCTTAGAGATTTAACTTTGGTTTTTATTTGCATCAGTCTCATTAGACAACAGATTGGTTATGGTAAATAACAGACTAAATCAAATACTTTGTAAGACAGCCTGAATTTTAACTTAGTTCCCAATTCTTATCAGCAAGCTTAATCCCCTGAGGCATGACATACCCTCTTTTGGCCTTAGGTTTGGGGCCTTATAGTGAATTAGTAGGCTATTTAGCTCCTATGAAAATTTCAGACCAGAGCATGTGTTCTTTCCACTATGAATAAGCAGTATTTAGGCCACGAATATCTGTATATTGCTATCAAGCCATAGAAGACTATGGAAGGGAGCTATAAAATGGATAGTTATAAAACCTGGAAAACATATTAATATAATGTTATTCAACTCATTAAGTATTATAATAACAATAAGCCTATATATGTGGATATATCATTATTTATATTCACCTGTGTTCCAGATTTTATAGCCACTCTGCAAAATAGTTAAAATTTAATCATTCTCTATTTGGCTACGCTTTTTCCAGGTATGATTTTTGTAGTTATACCCATCTCCCTTATTCTGTACCCCCTCTCTCAAATCCCTGACTTCTGGCCTCCCTAATTCTGTTCTGTTTGTAAAACTCTGGCATTTCAAGAATGCTATGTTAGAATTGTATAGTATGTGACTTTTGGAAATGGCTCTTTTTCACTTAGCATAATTCCTTGGAGATTAATTCAAAATATTACAGCTATCAGTACTGTGCAGAAGCTTTTTATCTTGATGAAGTCCCATTAGTTCATTTTTGCTTGTTTTTCCCTTGTCTAATAAGAAGCTGCTGCAGCTCAGGCCAAAGACCATAGAGTTGAGGGGCCATTTCTGAGTTCTCCATCTTGTTTTTTTTAAGATTTTATTTATTTATTCATGAGAGACACAGAGAGAGAAAAGCAGAGACACGGGAAGAGGGAGAAGCAGGCTCCATGCAGGGAACCCGTTCTGGGACTCGATCCTGGGACTCTGGGATCACACCTTGAGTCAAAGGAAGATGCTCAGCTGCTGAGCCACCCAGGTGTCCCTGGATTCTGTTCCATTGATCTATGCGTCTGTTTTTGTGCCAATACCATAGTGTCCTGATGATCATAGCTTTGTAATACAGCTTGAAGTCTGGAATTGTGATGCCTCCTACTTTGCTTTCCTATTTCAATATTACTTTGGCTATTTGGGGTCTTTTCTGGTTCCATACAAATCTTAGGATTGTTTGTTCCAGTTCTGTGAAAAATGCTGGTGTCATTTTCATCAAGACTTCATTGACTGTGTAGTTAGCTTTGGGTAGTATATACATTTTAACAGTATTTTTTTTTCCAATCATGGAGCATGGAATGTTTTCTATTTCTTTCTTCTACAATTTCTTTCATAAGCATTCTATACTTCTCAACATACAGATCTTTTATCTCCTTGGTTAGGTTTATTCCTATGTATCTAATGGTTTTTGATGCAATTGTAAATGATTTCTTTCTGCTGCTTCATTATATCTGATTATTTCATAATCTGAAAACAACAGATTTCTGTACATTGATTTTATATCCTGTGACTTTGCTGAAATAGTGTATCAGTTCTAGCAATTTTTTTGGTGGAGTCTTTCAGATTTTCTACATAGACTATTATGTTGTCTGCAAAGAGTGAAAGTTTGACTTCTTCCTTGCTGATTTGGATGCTTTTATTTCTTTTTGTTGTCAATTGCTGAGGCTAGGACTTGTAATACAATGTTGAATGACCATGGTGAGAGTGGACATCCCAGCTGTGTTCCTGACCTTAGAAGAAAAACTCAAAAAAAAAAAAAAAAGAAAAGAAAAGAAAAACTCTGTTTTTCCACATTCAGGATGATATTAGCTATGAGTCTTTCATGTCACCTTTATGATGTTGAGGTATGTTTCTTCTATCCCTACTTTCTTGAGGGTTTTTATCAAGAAAAGATGCTGTATTTTGTCAAATGTTTATTACTTTTGCATCTGTTGAGAAGATCATATAGTTCTTATCCTTTCTTTTATTAATGTGGTGTATCACATTGGTTTGTGGCTATTGAACCAACCCTGCAGCCCAGGATTAAATCCCAATTGATTGTGGTGAATAATTCTTTTAATGTACTATTGAATTCAATTTGATAGTATCTTGTTGAGAATTTTTGCATTCGTGTTCATTAGGGATATTGGTCTATAATTATTTTTGGTGGGGTCTTTGGTTTTGGAATCAAGGTAAGGCTGGCCTCATTGGATGAGTTTGAAAGCTTTCCTTTCATTTCCATTTTTTGAAACAGTTTCAGAGGGATAGGTATTAACTCTTTTTTAAATGTTTGGTTAGAATTCCCTTGGGGAAAAAAAAAAAGAATTCCCTTGGGGAGCCATCTGGCCCTGGACTCTTGTTTTTTGGAAGATTTTGATTACTGATTCAATTTCTTTGCTGGTATAGGTCTGTTCAAATTTTCTATTTCTTCCTTTTTCACTTTTGGTAGTTTATATGTTGCTAGGAATATATCCATTTCTTTGAGGTTGCCCAATTTGTTGGTATACAGTTGCTCATTATATTCTCTTATAATTGTTTGTATTTCTGTGGTGGTGTTTGTAATATCTCTTCTTCCATCATGGTTTTATTTATTTGGGTCCTTTCTCTTCCTTTTGATAAGTCTGGCTATGGGTTTATCAATCTTTTAATTCTTTCTAAGAACCAGCTCCTAATTTCATTGATTTGTTCTACTGTTTTTTTTTTTTTTATTTCCATATCATTTATTTTTGCTCTAATCTTCATTATTTCTCTTCCTCTGCTGGTTTTAGTCTTTACATGCTGTTCTTTTTCCAGGTCTTGTAGGTATAAAGTTAGGTTGTGTATTTGAGACTTTTCTTGCTTCTTGAGGAAGGCCTTTATTGCCATACATTTCCCTCGTGACCACTTTTTCTGCATCCTAAAGATTCTGGATTGCCATGTTTTCATTTTCATTTACTTCCATGTCTTTTTAAATTTCTTCTTTAATTTCCTGGTTAACCCACTCATTCTTAAGTAGGATGCTTTTATTCTCCATGTATTTGAGGACTTTCCAAATTTTTCTTGTGGTTGGCCTCAAGTCTCATAGTGTTGTATCTGAAAGTATGCATAGTATGATTGCAATTTTTGTACTACTGGTCGAGGTAGTGATCTAGTCTGAAATATATTCTATGTGCACTCTAAAAGAATGTGTACTCTGTTACATTAGGATAAAACACTGAATATATTTGTTAGTCCAGTTTGTCATTCAAAGCCATTGTTTTGTTGTTGATATTCTGCTTTGATAATCTCTCCATTGCTGTAAGTGGAGAGTTAAAGTCCTACTATTATTGTATTATTACCAATAAGTTTTTAAAAGTTTGCTATTAATTGATTTATGTATTTGGCTGCTCCCAAGTTTAGGGCATAAATATTTATAGTTGTTAGATCTTGTTGAATAGAGCCTTTTATTATGATATAGTCCCCTTCTTCATCTCTTATTTTAGTCTTTGGTTTAAAATCTAGTTTATGTAAGTATGGCTACTTTAGCCTTCTTTTGCTGTCTATTAGCATAATAAATATTTCTCTATCCACTCACTTTAAACCTGGAGGTGTCTTTGGGTCTAAAATGAGTCTCTTGTAAGCAGCATATCAATGGATCTTTTTTTTGTTGTTATTCATTCTGATATCCTATGTCTTTGGATTGGAGCACTTAGTCCATTTACATTGAGAGCAATTATTAATAGATATGAATTTAGTGTCATTGTATTACTTGTAAAGTCGCTGTTATTGTAGATTGTCTCTGTTCCTTTCTAGTCTCTGTTGCTTTGGGTCACTTGCTGCCCCTCAAAGCATCCCCTTTAATATGTCTTGTAGAGCTAGATTAGTGTTCACAAGCTCCTTTAGTTCATCTTTGCTTGTCTTGGAAACTCTTTATCTCTCTTTCTATTCTGAATGACAGCCTTCCTGGATAAAGTATTGTTGGCTGCATGTTTTTCCCGTTTAGCACATTGAATATATTATGCCACTCTCTTCTGGCTTGTGAAATTTCTGTGAACAAATCTGCTACTAACCTTTGTTTCTACCTCTGTAGGTTAAGGACCTTTTGTCCCTGACTTCTTTCAGAATTCTCTATTTTTGTATTTTATAAGTTTTGCTGTGATTTGTCTTGGTGTTGATCTGTCTTTGTTGATTTTGAAGGGAGTTCTCTGTGCCTCTTAGACTTGAATGCCTATTTCCTTCCCCAGATTAGGGAAGTTCTCAGCTATAATTTGTTCACATAAACCTTCTGCCCCCTTTTCCCACTCTTCTGGTATTCCTATGATATGGATATTATTGAACTTTATGGAATCACTGAGTTCTCTAAGTCTACCTTCATGATCTAATAGTTTTCTTTCCATCTCTTTTCAAGTTCACTATGTTTATGCTCCATAATTTTATCTTCTATATCACTCTGATTCTTCCATCCTTTTTGTGATTACATCCAGTTGGCTTTGCATCTCATTTATAACTTTTTAAAATTTCTGTTTTTAGGCCTTTTATCTCTGAAACAGGGTTCCTCTGGTATCTTTTATGCTTCTGTCAAGCCTGGACAATATTCTTATAACTGTTCTAATTCTTGTTCAGACATATTGCTTGTATATGTTTTGAGAAAATCTTCTTGGTCTTTCTTTTGGGGAGAATTCCTCCATCTTGTTATTTTGTGTGTTTCCTATTACTGAGAGTAATACTATATTAAGAAGGGGAGCATATACTGTCCACGGTCTGGTGCTTCAGGAAGTGTTTCTGGTGTATGCTATGCACTCAACTGTTGCATTTTGGCTGCTTTTTCTCATAGGTCAGTCCTCTGTTGAGTTTCTTCTTGCTTGTAGTGGGGAATGTTTGGACCTTTAACTAAGTGTGCTTTGATTTGTTTTTAAAATAATCCTAGAAAAAGAAGGAAAAAAATCTTATCCTAAAACAAGAAAGAAAAAGGAATGAAAAAAATCAATGGGGCAAACAAAAACTATAAGTTGATTCCAAAGGAAAAAAAAAAAGAACGAAAAAGTCTAATCCAAAGAGAGAGAGAGAGAGAGAATGAAATGAAACTATAAGCCTGATTCCAAAGAAAAAAAAAGACAAAAAATAAAAAAGACAAAAAGAAAAGAAAGATGGTCCTATTTCCATCAGAGCTAAAGCTGACACTTTGGAGCACTCTTGATCAGTAGATGTATGCAGGATGCCTGTGCTGGTCCTCTGGGGGTAGGCCTGGTATGCTCCTCAGAGTCAAATCTGTCCTAGTAACTATATACTTGCAGGGCGTAGGGGGCCAGGGTTTGATGTAAGTAGCTCCAGCCTCCAGTGGGAGTGCTGTGTTGCTCACTGAAGTCCTGGTGGTGGGTAGGGGGTGCAAGGTGGTATCACCCTGCCCTCTCCACTGGGGGAAAGGAAGCCTTCACAGGAATGTGTGGGTGGCTCAGCAGTTTAGTTCCTGCCTTCAGTCCAGGGCCTGATCCTGGAATCCCCGGATCAAGTCCCACATTGGGCTCCCTGCATGGAGCCTGCTTTTCCTCTGCCTGTGTCTCTGCCTCTCTCTCTCTCTCTCTCTGTCTCTCATGGATAAATAAATAAAATCTTAAAAAAAAAAAAAAAGACTTCACAGAAAAGCAAACAATCTCCCCTCTTGTAAGACAGATTTCAATCAGATCTCTGACCACACCCTATCTCTGCCTAGCACTGTCAGCATGTCCAGTGCCACAGTTCTCCTGCATTTTATTTCTGGGATTTAAAACTCCAAATCTGAAAGGACTCAGGAGAGTATGGACCTGATCCCCTCCTCTGGAGGAGAGTCTCACTGATCTGTGTCTGGTGTTTGTTTCAGAAAAAGTCACACACCTGTGTAGGTGCCCAGAGTCTTTGGTGAAACAGTGAAAAGCAGGGACCAGGTTATCAGCCCTTGGCACATGCTTCTGTCCCCTTCAGTGAATGGCTGCACAGTGGTGCCTGCAGGGTCTTTTGTCCTTGGAAAGGCAATATACCCTTTTCTAAATGTCCTCCAGGAAGGGAAACATTCTTTGTCTGCACATCTCTACCCCAGGCTGTCCTCTTCTGAGGCTGTCCTCTCTTCTGAGCCTGTGCCCTCCTTATTCTCAGGAACACTTTCTGTAGCTGGACTCTGGCAAATGTTGTGGACCTCTAAAACCTTGGAATTTGAGCTTGACATGCTGCTTGCAAAAACACTAGACACTCAGTTCTCTTGGACTCCCTAGTCAGTGGTCCCAGGTTTTCATACACAAACCTGATGCACTCTCTCTTCCCCTTTCTTTTTTTCTCCCTTTTTGCCCTCTGTAGAAAGCGGTCCCTGCCCCCCACAATGCTGTGGCTTTTCTTTCCCCCAGTTCACATCCACTCACTTTGCACTGCCATGCTCTCTCCATCCAACTGTGTAAATCATTCTCCCAATCCTCAGATCAATTTCCTACGTGTTTCAAATGATCTGACATCAATCCTGCTATATGTGAGGAAGGAGGAAAGCCCAGGGTCTCCTTACTACTCTACCATCTTAATTCTGGGTATACCACTTTTTTTTTTTTTTTTAACCATTCACTCATTGAAGGACATCTGGGTTTTTTCCAGTTTGGGTCTGTTATATATAAAAGCTGCTAAGAACATTCAGGTACAGATTTCCGTGCAAACCTACATGTTCATTTCTCTGGGACAAATGTTCAAGGGTGCAATTCTTAGGTTTTGTGGTACTGCATGTTAATTTTATAAAAAAAGAACCAAACAATTTCCTGAGTGACTATATCATTTTGCCTCCAACAAGCAATGAATGAGTGATCCAGTTTTCCTGCTTCTTTCTCAGCATGTGGTGTCATCATCGTTTTTATTTCAGCCATTCTGATGGGTATGTATAAATTTCTCACTATAGTTTTAATGTGCATTTCTTTAGTCACTAATGATATTGAGTATCTCTTCATATGCTTATTTGCCATATGTAGATCTCTTTTAGTTAAATATGTCTTCATGTCTTTGCCCATTTTTTATTGGATTGTATGACTTTTTTACTATCAAGTTTTGAGAGTTCTGTGCATATCCTAGTTCTATGTATTCTAGTTTCTAGTTCTTTACATATCATTTATACATTCTACTAATCCTGTGTCAGATACGTAGTTTGCAAATATTTTCTTTCACTTTGTAGTTTGTCTTTTCATCCTTTTAGCTGGGTTTTTCATAGAGCAAAAGTTTTTAATTTTGATTAGTTTTTTATTAGATTGTGATATTGGTATCAAATTTAAGAACCATTTACCTAGCCTTAGATCCCAAAAGTTGTATTTTGTGTTTTTTCTACTAGTTTTGTAGTTTCATGTTTTACATTTAAGTCTATGATCCACTTTGAGTTCATTTTTATATAAGGTCATTAAAAAAAAAAAAAACCTATGGATGTCTAATTGCACCAGACCACTGCTGAGAGAGCTATTGTCCCTCCACTGAATTACTATTGTACTTTTTTTCAACAGTTAGTTGAACATATTTTCGGGGGTCTATTTCTGGGTGCTATATTCTCTTCCACTGTTTTTTGTATCTATTCATCTACCAGTACTATTCTGCATCTAGTTAATTTTGTTACTCAACATTTATGGTTTTTATATTTAGAAAATCTTATAAAGGCTATTATTTAATCACTTTCATTCCTCTTCTATTTATTGCTTTTGAATGTTGCTATCTGTTGTTATCAGATTTATTTCACCATGAGTCATCTGCTTTTGTGTTCTGCTTTGTCTTACTCTTACTTATTCCTTCTTGGATGCTTTATTGTTTTTCTTTGCTTATTCATGATTCTACTCAATTTCAATGATCAAGTCAAGGTTTTAAATCACAGTGGATCCGAGCATGGCTGTAGGGATCCAAGCATAATGGATCTGAGTATGTACTAGCTAGCAAGCTTTCAGTCATCTGATGAAACTCTGCAATGCCACCTTTCTTTGCTTCCAACTTTTCCTGGTTGTGTGTGTTTGACTTTTCTTATATGCAGTGGTTGAGGGTACTTTAACCTATCATCATGTCTTTCATACAGTTTCTTTGGGATAAGGGAAATTGGGTGGGCCTTCCTGAGACAACTGATAGAAGTAGAGCCAAAATCTACTAATTTTTAAGAGAAATTTGCAAAATAAGAAAAATGTATATATGTATTTAAATGTAAGTAAAATGAACATATATGTATTTAAGAATAAAATAAAAAACATAATAAATTTAAAAAAATTTAAGTGTATATATATTTAAGAAAAAATATATATACCTATACCTATATATATATATATTTATATATATATATATATAAACTGTATGAGAGTTTAAACACTTAGAACCGCAAACACTCAGTTTACTCCCTCCCCTACTTTCCATTTTGTCTCAAGCTCTTTCCATAAGCTGAAAAATAATCTTTACTCTTCTTTTCTACCCTTTGAAATCCTTTGTATCCTTTATGGCTAAGACCAAATGTCTCTCATTCCACTATGGATCATGGTAAAAAAAATTTTTACAGAATTCTGATTAATACACAAGTCAATCTTTCTTGGCATTCTCAGGTCACTTGCCTGGTCCTTTCATCATGGGACTTCACTGGAAGATTTTAACTTTTTGTTGGAAGGGCCCTGTGTTCTTCACCTAGGTATCATCAACATGCCCAATCTAATTTTCAATAGAAGTGCCTTGAACAAATGAATAGAGACACACACAAGACATCATCCTAATTCTTTAACCTGTGTTTTAGAGATCTAGTTTGTGAATGCCCATGCAGATGGAAGTTGGCTATTTTATCTGCCAATGTCAGAGGCAGGGTATTGAAAGAAAATGTGCACCTTTAGACAATGGGTAAGAGAAACTTGAGATCACAAACTGGCACTGTCACATACCAGCAGGAGAATCCAGCAAGGTACTTTACTTGTTTGAGCCTTAGTTTCCTCAAATACAAAATGAAAATCATATATTCTACATGTCAGTCTTGTGGATATTAGAAATAAATATACCAAGCTCCTAGAAATGATAGTAATTATTACATTAAGGTTGATTATCTAAAGAGTGGGCAGCCCCGGTGGCTCAGCGGTTTAGCGCCACCTTCAGCCCAGGGCATGATCCTGGAGACCCGGAATTGAGTCCCATGTCAGGCTCCCTGCAAGGAGCCTGCTTCTCCCTCTGCCTGTGTCTCTGCTGCTCTCTCTCTCTCTCTGTGTCTCTCATTAATAAATAAATAAAATCTTTTTAAAAAATTTAAAAAAAGAGGAATGTGTTCTGAATAGTAGAATGTTCCTATTAATTAAGAAATGTAAATTTTCAAGAAACTAGAATAAAGACTCCTCATTTTCAAAGGATAAACTCTAGAAATACATTTGAATAAAGCAAATCCATTGATTTCTCAGGGAGGAATAAAAACACTTTTTTTTTCTTTAGTTAAACTGGTATCATCTGAACTATATGTTGCAACCCATGATTGGTTGGTGAAATAAATTTAGCAGGTTAATATGGACATCAATATAATGTGATAGACTAGCATTTAACAGAAAATGTTATAGTGCATTTCACTTACTAATGGTAGCAATTGTTTTATGGCTAGTGTAATTAAATTATATACATATTTGTGTTTTGGTTAGATAAATAAAATGTGTACCATATTGGCCATCCTGGTCAACATGTTTGCAGAACATTTATCTGCAGGGTATCAATAAAGAAGATAGTACTTATTAGGTGTTCTTTCCCAGAAGTATTCATTGGAGAAGAAAGGGTTAAATAACATTGGTTGGTTAAGACATCAGCAGGTAGAGAGTGCCAGAAGTATCTGAAAACACGGGAGTTTCCAAGTCAAAAATATATTGTGCACAATTCGATATTTTTGGTGTTTCACTAGCCATGTATAAATTTTATGAACCGCATAGTCATTATTATGATTACCAGTTATTAGTACACAGCAGTGTTCTGGGAAGACCTAGCTAATAATGTGTTTTAGTTAATAAAAGACTGAAGAGTTTCCTGCATGGATGTAAGCCAGGTTAAAATAAAAAGAATATTCTTTTCCCATAGTTTATAGAGGGTGGGTTTCATGTCCCTGAATATAGAGGGAGGGATTACTTAAAATGAGAATTTAATCCCTCTTTGCTTCAAAAAAATTTAAAAATATCAGATAATGAAAGAATAGAAGGCCTGTCTTAACTCAGAGGTTCTTAATTAGAGCCATGTTCAATTATAGTGCATATTTTTTCTTTTGATATTTTTCTTGTTTCAACGAAAATAATTTTCTGAAATAAATTACTTGTACATCAAATTATGCTATGGAAGCAACTTTTTACCCAACAATCTTAGTGTGCTAGAAAAATCCACTCTATGATTTGGATACTTATAATCATTAGGTTATGATGTTACAATTTATTATACCAAACTTCTTTTCATAGGAAGGAAATAAAATGTATCCTGACATTATATTTGTGGACATCTGCTTTTGTTTGCATTTGATCAACTCAATTAGAAAGTGTTAAAAATAAATACAAAAGAAACTCTGAAAGCATTGTTGTGAGGCACTACTCACATAGGAGGTTCTTGACAATGGAAAGAAGCCAAGGAGCCTGCTTGCATATGACATGTCTTCTCACATATGAACTTGTCCACTATCCCCTCTATGAGAAAAATTCTCAATTTGAAATGCTTGAAATTTGGGGGAAAAAAGCTGATTTGTTGCAACATTTAGACTTTGTTTTTTTTTTTAATTTTATTTATTTATGATAATCATACAGAGAGAGAGAGAGAGAGAGGCAGAGACACAGGCAGAGGGAGAAGCAGGCTCCATGCACCGGGAGCGCGACGTGGGATTCGATCCCGGGTCTCCAGAATCGCGCCCTGGGCCAAAGGCAGGCGCCAAACCGCTGCGCCACCCAGGGATCCCCCCCTTTTTTTTTTTTTTAAATTTTATAGACTTTGTTTTGAATGCTGCTCAGAGTGTCCCTTAATGAAGGAATCCACAATCTGAAAGAACTTGATGAAGTAAAGGATGATTTGTATGAAGAAAAATATGAAGCGGTGCCTTAGTCAATCAGTGTCATCAACTTCAGAATCATTGACATTTCTTTTATAACTTAAAAGGTCTTAGAAGAATTGGCAACAATTGAAAGAGACTGCCCTTGTCTCTAAGTGAAGCCAGCTTCTGGTTTTCATCTGCTATATGAGCACTAATGTCGTGAAGGAAGAATTCCAAATTTTGTGTATCTCTTTGGGAATATTCAAAGGTCTTCAAAAGCTATCAAGTTTCTTTGCCAAGTAAAATTTTGTCTAGATAAAACTCTAGACATTTTGTGTGTGATGTAGCACCTTAAGAGCTTGGCAGTCTTTGTTCTTTATGAATATTGTGAAGAAAAAAGCGTCACTCACCATTGTGATTTAAGACTGTTCTGTATCGGAGATCCCTGGGTGGCTCAGTGGTTTAATGCCTGCCTTTGGCCCAGTGTGTGATCTGGGAGTCCTGGGATCGAGTCCCACATCGGGCTTCCTGCATGGAGCCTGCTTCTCCCTCTGCCTGTGTCTCTGTCCGCCCCCCATGTCTATCATGAATTTAAAAAAAAAAAAAAAGACTGTTCTGTATCTGTGTACATTGTAATAAAATTATACTTCCAGCAATTCTGAAATAAGCCTTCTTTTTCCATCAAAGTTGATGACAGTGTGAGAACTGGGGTCCAAATCATCATTTTGTCAATAAATGGGACAAAATAAGCAGTTCTTATCTAAATCACAGAAGTTTGCTGAATTTTTAAAGGTCATTATCTTGTTGTGCTTTGCTGATCTTTGGGTAGAAGTTTCACCCTTTTTAAATTCCACAAAATGCCTCTGAATAGGGACACCTTCATGGCTCATCAGTTAAGTATCAGACTCTTGATTTCAGCCCAGGTTATGATCTCAGTCAGGGTCTTGGGATGGAGCCCTGTATTGGGTTCCATGCTCAGTAGGGAGTCTGCTTGAGATTCTCTCTCTCCTTCCCCCACTACCCCAACCCCTGCTTACACACTCTCTTTCTCTAAAACAAATTTAAAAATCTTAAAAAAGGGCAGCCTGTTGGTTCAGTGGTTTAGTGCTGCCTTTGGTCCAGGGCATGATCCTAGAGACCCGGGATCAAGTCCTGTGTCGGGCTCCCTGCATGGAGCCTGCTTCTCCCTCTGCCTGTGTCTCTGCTTCTCTCTCTCTCTCTCTCTCTCTCTCTCTGTGTCTCTCATGAATAAGTAAATAAAATCTTAAAAAAGAATCTTTAAAAATACCTCTGAATGATTTGACAGGAATTATTTCATTTATAACATGGCCTATGTATAGATTTGTCCTCAGGAATGCATTCATTATATATAAAAATATATATGTTTAATGAATAAGAGATAAATTTCTTATTTGAGGCCTCTGCAATCAGTGTCATGGATGTTGCTGAAATACTAGGGCCTCTTTGCCAAGCTGTCACTTTGTGAAAACATATTAGAGGGCTCTTCTGTGGGATCTCCAGTGCTGAGAATGTGCTTCCAGCTGGCTCAGGATGGCAATACTCTGTCAATTCTTTTGCCTATAGAAATCTGCAGACATGTAGAAACAGTAACATACTTGAGATTCACTCTTGCTGAGAAGGTTCAAAATATGGATTTTCACTTCTTCACTGACATAGTAACATTGAAGAGGCAAATGTAGTGAAAGATTGCATTGAAAGGTCATTATGTACTGACCTTCACCTCAGTAATTTGAAGCCAAAGCAAATGAATTTTTCAAATGGCCTTGCAGAATTCTGGAGTCCCTTGACTCAGCCTCCTTGCATGATAAAGTGAACTGTAGGAGATCCACTGCTCTTTGCTCTTATGTTTTTGTGGATCTAGACACTAAGGACTTATGGGTAACAACTTAAAAGACAAGATGAATTGAGTGTAAAAGGTTATATAAAAGATAACTTACACATTTCTATGTAAAAGACCATGCCATACTTTGAATACCCTATTCGAGTTTTAAAATATTATTTACAACCTACATGTTGTTGGCTTGTGAGATACATTCAGGCCACCAGTAGCCATAGCATAGCTAACAACAACCCAACAACCCAACCCAAATGAAACACTTCAGAAAACTTTGGTTTAAAAAAAAAACTGTATGGCAAATTATATATGGAGGCTAAATTATAGTGATATGTTTTCAGAAACATCCTCTTTTCCTTAAAAACAAGGCCCAGGGCAAGCCCTGGTGGCTCAGTGGTTTAACAACACCTTCAGCCCAGGGCCTGATCCTGGAGACCCGGGATCGAGTCCTGCATTGGGATTCCCTGCATGGAGCCTGCTTCTCCCTCTGCCTGTGTCTCTGCCTCTCTCTCTCTCTCTCTCTCTCTCTCTCTCTCTCTCTCTCTGTGTGTGTGTGTGTGTCTCTCATGAATAAGTAAGTAAAATCTTAAAAAAAAAAAACAGACTTAAGAAAGGGAACTTTATGTACTTGAACTGAAAAGCTGCTTTGACTCCTATCTATCTCAAGCTTGAGAGGTCTTAACATTTAGTAAACAAAATATTAATTAATTAATTCTATGTAAAATAGCATATGAAAGTTTCACAAACTGTATTATAGTTTCTGTTACCTGATGTTAGAAATGTATTGGTGTATTGATTGCAAATGTGACCCCATTTGTCCGTATCTCCCTGTAGCCATGCTATTGGCATTATGACTTGGCAATTCTTCCCATCCAAAAGTGAGATCTATTTCCACACCTGTTAAATCTAGGCAGGCCTTATGACTTCTTTAGTCTAAAGCATATGGTGGAGGTGATAGCATGCCAATTCTGAGTTGAGGCCCCAAAAGGACTTGCAAATTTCCACTCAGTCTTTCAAACCCTTGATTTGTCATAAGAACAAACCTGGGTGAAGTTACTGGAGGATGACAGACCATGTGGAGCAGAATTGAATCACATGGCTTAGGCCATCCTAGAGCACTATGCCTCTAGCTAACCAACCAGCTGAATGCAGATTCATGAACAAGCCCCGCTGAGATCAGCTGAGCCAAACATAGGTAAGTAAAACTGCACAGCTGGCTCATAGCCTCATAAGAAATAATAAATGATTGGGGTTTTTAGCCACTAAGTTTTGGGGTAGTTTATTACTCAGCTGTAGCTAAATGGTACAGAAATATAAATAGATTATACCTACTTTTAAAAAATAAGGGAGCCAGTAATAATAATAGACGCCATGTAAATCATACTATCTGTAAGTCACTTTGCAGAAGATGATGCAAATAACCCAATCATGTATAGCAGAGGGACGAAAATCACCCGTGTCCACTATTCTTAATAACTGTCCCCTCAGCTTGTCCCTAAAACATTTCCTTGGTTTATTTTGATCTAGGGAAAACAAAAAAAATCTTTGAGAATGTTAGTAGAGGTTGGAGGGAAAACAAGGAGAGAGGAGAGGAGAGCTGGGATAAGAAACCAGGTGTGATGATTTTCTTAAAATGGCCTGAAAAAAATACTTGTCTTGAGATAGGGGCTGTAATGATGAATTAGAGTGTTCAAAGACAAAAGTACTCTTTTCCTTTCTATAGCTAAATGTGTGGGACACAGTCTCCGCTCTAAGATGGATGTCAAATCAAGGTGCTGGCTGATAGAGGTATCTAAAAAGTCAAGTCTTAGTGCTTTAAGAATACTTCAGTGGGCTGAGGTTTGAACTCTTGCCAACATAGAAGTCATTCACATTCAAGAGATAAATGTTCTGAATCCTTGAGTTATCTCTGAGGCCTGAGGGCAGCTGAGCACATTGTGCAATGGTTAGTAGCATTTCAGCTTGGGCAATCAGTTTACTGGGGTGAAGGGATTCCCCAGATTACATATATGTGTGTGTTTATGTACATATGTGTAAATGCCTTGGAACTGTAAATTTAGTTTTCTTTGTTGAGTTTCCTGAATAATTTCCCTGCTTCCTAGCCAGGAAAAAAAGACATTAGAATTTGAATACACTTTGTAACTACATCTGTGGAATTATAGAACCTGATCTATGCATGTGTTTTTTGGATTTGGATTTTCTTTTGACTTCAGACTGCTCAAATGAATGGGATTCTGTCTGGAGTAACAAAATTCCACTTAATGCCAATGCTTTTGTAGCTTACTTAAGCAGACACAATTATTGGAATTATCTTACTGCAGGAACTAGACCAGCAGATTCAGGTCCAGACAGGTTGAATATCTTATTCTGGAAATGCAACTCTAAATTGGGGATTAGATCTCAACTTGATAGTTATTCCAGCTACTCCTCAGGATTTTGAATCACATTGCTTCGGCAGACCTCCATTCTGGAGCAAGAAGAGGACAAATATATCTGTCAAGTGGTTAATCAACTACTTCCATTTTAAATTCTCAAGGACCTCTGGAAGGAGAGCATGTATCAATTGAAAGAACAGAGAGTGGGAAAGTACACTTTGAGAAATGCTCCTGGAATTGGGTCCTTAGCTCTAGCACATACTTGCAGTGTTTCTGTAAAAAAATGTAAACATTGTGAGACCTATAAATTTCACCTGCAAAATATATATAATAACACCTACCTTTGGAGGTTATTGTAAAGATTAAATTATATAATGCCCAACAACACCAGCATAGTGGCTCATATTTAATAAATAGATAATACAAATTATATTTCTATTTTGTAAGTTTCTAATTCTAGTTGACACTGATTTCAACCCTTCACCTCTAAATAAACCAATAAACTACTGCTACAATTTCTTCACATTTAATATTGGAATTTTTATTTATTTTAGAGTTTTAAGAATTATTTTATCTATGAAGTTGCTATATATGATTTAGAATTCAGGCTAGGTTTCTCTAATAAAAACATTGGCATAAACAAAAGAGAGTGATCTTTATTTCATTCCTCTTTCCTGTGACAATCCAAAAGAGCAGACTTGGTGGCTTTAAGGGAATTGGGGAGGTGGGTTCCACCACTCACTCCTTATAGGTCTGTTCTCTTGAGATGTTATCTTCAGCCAATAGTTGAGGTTGAGATGGATTTCCACATATCTTTGATCTTTAATTCAACAATGAAACATGGGAAAGAAAAATATATGCATATGTCCATTTCTTTTAAAGACACTTGTATATAATTTATGTGCACACACAGACTCATATCTTATTTTGAAGATTATAGTTGTGCGAGTTACATCAAAATAGAAAAGAGGCTGGGGGATGTGGACTGGGGCCTATAGCCAAGGGATTATGTGTTAGCTAAAATAACTTCTACTACTTATAGAAGGGGAAAATTAGATGTGGTATATATGAGGGGTGTGAAGTGGATAATCAGTCTTCATCAAAATATATTTGTTTGGGAAGATGTGTGTTTATAGATTGATATATCCTAACTGCAAAAAGGACTTTAAAGGTAATATCTTAAAGGTCTCATTTCTTCAAGTCCTAAATATCCTTTATACTGGCACAAAAGCCAACTGATCGATCTGCAATAATTCTTCATCAAATACAATTGTCCCAACAATTGCTTTGAAAAGTTATGGATCTATATGCAGAAGTATTCCAGTACAAGATTTTTTACCTATTCAACATTCAGCTTTATTTTCCCTTTATTTTTTTATTCAACCAATATTTATTGAGTTCCTAGATGTTGAGGATACTGCCATGAATCACAGGGGCAGGAATCCTTGCCCTCATGAAACTTGCTTTCTAGTGTGTGTCAAGGGAGATATGCAATACAACAATTTACAAACTACTTCATTGAGACTGTACAGATTGTGATAAATAACATGGAAAAAATAAAACAGAGAAGAGGAGATTGCAGTTATAACCAGAATGGCTAGCACAGGCCTTACTGAGGGAGTGACATCTGAACAAAAGCTGAAGGGAAGCAAGGGAGTAAGCTGTGTGCATATCACTGGAAAAATGCTCCAGGCAGAGGTCAATAGCAACCCCCCCACACACACACACATTCTGTGTGTGCTTGGTAGGCCAGAAGGCAAACAGGTCAGTGTGGCTGGCATGGAATGAGTCATGCAGGGAGCAGGAAGTCATGAAAAGCTAGATCTGTAGAGCTGTGTAAGCCATAGATTTAAGCCAACTTATATCTTTGGCTTTAAGTTGAGTTCAGTTTTGAGTAAATGGGCCAAATGAGCTGACATGTCTTTTGAAATGATCTCTACTTACTCTGTTGAGAATGGTTTGAGAACAATTGTAGGGGAGAGTGGTCACATCAGCAAGCTCAGGAAGGCTACTGCAGTAATCCAGGTGAAGATTACAGACAAGGGTGGTCATGGTGAGTATGGGAAGAAGAGTTTGAATTTGGGATATGTTTTAAAACTGAGCATTCAGATTTTGTTGGTGGATATCTGCAAGTGATCAACAAGGGAGAGGGTGTATGTGAACAGTTAAGTTTTAAGGACTGAACACTGGGCCATTGCAATTGGGAAAGATGAGAGGGAACTTCTAGAGGAGACTAAAGACTAAGAGCCATTCAGGTTGGAGTAAAACCAGGGCAACGGGTATTCTAAAAGAGAGGGGAAGGGAGGAGGATACATACATACATACCATATCATACAATACAATACAATACAATACAATACAATACAATACAATAAAAATATCAAAGCCAGGTAGAAAAGTGTTTCAAGGAGGAATGAATGACCTCACCTGTGTCAAATGTTACTAGCAAACAAGTAGCTTCTCAAATACTTGCATACAGCTCTGCTGACTCCAGCCTCCTCATCCTACCCAGGCTGAGTCTGTCGTCTTTCTGGAAAAATAGTCACAGTGACTCTACCAGAAATGCCATGGTTCCACGTGCATTTTTTCAAGAAATGAATCGACTTTAACATTATGTTAAATAACCCAGGAGTCAATAATGTTTCAGTCCTTATTGTTCTCCAACTTCAGTGTCTTTACTGAAGGAATTAATTCCATTTGGCATTATTTTTCTCATTTTTTGTGAGTAGCTCCTACTTTATTTATAAAAGTATAATTGAGCCCAATAGTCAATAAGAATGATAAGGTTTATATATTTTGTAATCTTTACACAAGAGAAATATTATATACTGATTATGTTCTATTAAAATGTAGTATTAGTAATGCACTGGCTTTATTTACAAGGGAAGTAGGGAAAACAATACCATAATCTTTCTCATCTCAAAGCTCATTTTGTTCTAAAGTTTTTATATGCCTTCTCTGAGTTGAGAGTTCACCAGTTATGTAATTTCAAGAAATTTTCTATTCTTGATTAGTAAAGATGAGTGGCTATGGTCTAATTGGAAATTTGTTAATTAGGCATCTATTACATTTTTCTTAAACATGAATAAATCTCGGATTTCAGTTGCCTTGAGCAATTAATCAATATATCTGCACATGTTTTTAAGATCTGTACAGTCTGCTTTCCCTTTTTCAGCAGCAGATTACTCTTCAGTAAAATGTGGATGGCTTATCATGTCCATTTTGTGATACAATAGATTGCAGTGAAACTGTAGAAAAATGGAACATGACACCTGCTTATTTTTGCTTTATACGGGGAAGTTGTCATGTTTAGTTTAAATAAAAAATTGATAGGAGATAATTTAGATTCTATCAGAATGTCACAGTAATCTATTATTTTCTTTGTTTAATTTCTCTCTCATTCTCTCTCTCTTTTTAATCTGGGAGAGCCAGATATTTAAGTAAACCATGACATTTTTCACAGAGCAGTCTAGCGTATCTCTCCTAAACCTGAAATTTTCTCTTCTATACAGACCTGTCCCCTAGGAATTTGTTTCTAGCTTTTCATGCAATGTTTTAATTGATTTTTCAAGGTGTGCTCTATTGCCTGTTTGTTTTGGACTTGGCTCTCTGTCCCAACCAAAGGCTACCTCATTTAAAGTGAATCAAAATATGCATTGGCTGAGGCTACTGTTTTCATAATTTCATTTATCTTGGTTAAAATGTGGAATCATAGACTTATAAAAAGTTAAAAGTTAGAGCTGTGGTACCACATTTTAAACCCAGCTTCGCTGCATTTCTTAGGAGAGTCCCACAAATTCTCCTGTTACTTTACTGGGGCATGGTTATCATACAAAAAGCTGTACATATTTAATGCATACAACTTTTATGCATTTGAAGATAAGATTTTATGCATATAACCATGAAATTATCAACCCAATCTATGCCATAAACGTGTCCATTACCTCCAGAAGGTTCCTCCTACCCTTTATTTACTAAATTAATTTTTTGATAAGAACGTTTAACATAGTATCTATCCTTTTAAAAAATTTTTAAGTATTCAACACAATATTGTTAATTATAGGTACTATGGTATACAGTAAATATCTAAATATATAACTGAAGACCTGTACCCTTTTACTAATAACTTTTTAAAGGATTTTATTTATTTATTTATGAGAGAAAGAGAGAGAGAGAAAGAGAGCATGAGCAGAGGGATAGAGGGAGAAGCAGGCTCCCCCTGAGCAGGGAGCTGGATGCAAGACTTGATCCCAGGACCCTGGGATCATAACCTGACCTGAAGGCAGATGCTTAACAGACTGAGCCACCCAGGCGTTCCCCTTTTCTGGTTTTAACTATAAAAAAGGTTTATAGCTATTTCATAACATTGTTATGTGACTCTTAAGATAATGTACTTGAAAAGGCCTGGTCTTGTATTATTAAGAAAAGTATATAAACTTTTTTTATTTTATTACTTTCAAATATAATTAACTGGTGATGTGTGTGTGTGTGTGTTCTGTATGTGAAACTTCATATTTGGGTTGGTTGGTTTTAGACATAGATATTTGGTTTTTTTGTTCTAGTACTAAATTTCTTTTAAGAGTAAGCCTCAACTCTGAAAAATGCCAGCTTTATGGTCAGTTCTGATCATGAAATAGTGGCCATTGGCAATGAAAGCTGTGTGAAATCTGACAGCCTCACCCCAAAATGAATTTGAGCAGACTTTTTTATTTGATTTAGCCCTCATGGGAGCAAATCTATCAGAATGGGTTCCAAAATAGACAGCACTTTTATCCCACGTTGCACACACAGATTGCTTCAGCATAAACCACCCAGCCTTGCATAGATTGTACCCAAGTTCATATATAGGTTCAATGTTGCTTTAAAATGAGCTCTTGGTTTTGCTTTAAGTTCATGACCTTGGAGAATGAAAATTAAACTCATGAACTTGGCTTCAGTTTCAACTTGGAAGCAAAGCCTGTATTTATGCAAGTTCCCTATTTCCCTAGAAATATTCTATTTTGCTTTCTGACTGGAATTTCTCAGAAGGCAAAAATAATCTGGCTGTGACAACTCAGGAATTACTACTGTAAAGAAAAAAAATGGGCATTGTCTTTTAAAAATACAATGTTAATATAACCTAGTTCTAATTTCAAGACTTCTAACTTCTGATTTTTAAGAACTAATGCAGGAAAAAACACACAACAGCAATAGCAACAAACTGAATCAACCAGTGAGGAGCCAAAATTGGGGAGTGTTCTATTCACATATTTCTCTTACAGACTGTGGGATTATTATGCTAATATGTGGGAGATAACTTATATGGATTAGATTATATCTCCCACATTAATAAAAAATTGCTATTACAACTTTAATACTGAAAATAAATCAGCTTAAGAAATTTTATGAAATGTAAAGCTATTTTGTGGAGGCAAGAATGGGCCATTTGAATTTATGTTACTGAGTCTGTATAATAAAATGTCTTGAAGAATACCAGGTAAATACTAATTGCAATTAAGCACTCTTTGGGAAACAAGATTTGTGAAAGGAGAAACTACCTGTGCCATGGAGCAATTATTGGAAGTGTGCTCTGCTTTTTTCTCCACCCCATGCCTGTGAGGGTAACTTCTTAGGCTGAGGAGGGACTGAAGTTCCTAGAATGTGTGTGCACATGTCTCAATGGAGTCTTTTTTTTTTTTTTTTAGATTTATTTATATGAGAGACAGAGAGAGAGAGAGAGAAAGGGAGAGAGTGGGAGGAGGAGCAGAGGGAGAAGAACAAGCAGACTCTGCACTGAGCACAGATTCCATCTGGGCAGAGCTTGATCTCATGACTGAGATCATGACCTGAACTGAAAACAAGTCTGTCGCTTACTGAGCCACCCAGGCGGCCCTCTGATGACTTTTTATAAATCACTCATGTATTTGATTATTGATGCATTCAGTCACATTAGTGGCAAATTGAGTGGTTTAGTCAGGATGAAAAAGACAGGGAAGTACAACATTCTATTTTAGAAGAAAGAACAATGAGACTCATATGCTTTCAATCTTTGAGTGAAAATCAGCAGTTTACAAAGTAAACAAATGTTTTGATTTAGTTTTCATCTCTTTTCATATGCAAATTCCCTTGAAAAATGATGTTTTATATTTTTATTATTTATTGTGTCTTAGCTGACTGATATAAGATAGTTTATGATTTTGTTGGTGTCTACACAATAGTTCTAATCAATCTGACATAAAAAGCCATAAATGCATAAAATATAACTGCTTTCATAGTAATGCCTCAGTAAAAGTACCTATCACAGAGGATGTTTTTATTCACATTTATTTTATTAAATATTTAAATTATAAGAGTAATAATCCATCTTTTTTCAAAAGGAAAAAAGTAAAAATATGTGTACTTGATAAAAGGCAATGCATGTTCCCTTTCTCCAATCGGATTTCTCCAGTATGCACAATGTTTGCAACTTGCTTTGAACTCTTCTGTCTCTATGCTAATACAAATAAATAAATAAATAACTCTTAAAAACCATATCGTCTCTTTTTTAATAAAAATATGGTAATGTAATATGTTCTAAGTTACAACTTGATTTTTCATTGAACAATATGTCATGAATATTCTTCATTTTTTCCGTAGATGAATGTTCTCTAATTTACTCAATCTGCCTTTTATTAGTGGACACTTACGGTTTTCTCTCTTTTCTATTCTTTTTCTTTCTTCTCCCTCCATTGATAATGTGCACATAAACATTCTCATGCAAATATCCTCACATAGAACTGCATTTCATTAGATTTTTCTAAATGGGATTTCTAGGTCAGAGGGTATACACAATTTTAAATTTTATATTCTGACATGTTATTTTCAAACAATATATTTCATTTTAGTTTTAGCTTTGTTTACATGATTGCTTCCTTCATTAGGCTAAGTTTCTAGAAGATAGGCACTCTCCTACTTGGGCGGTTAGCAATAAATAATTTATTTTTATTCTGAAAATTAAAGATTAATCAGCCATATTGACATAGCTTTGTCTTTCCTTCCTTACCCTCTTATAGTCTATTTAATGCTAAACATCTTGCCTAGGACTTAAGCCATCATTAATTCCATCATTAATAAAATAGATGATCAGTAATTTGGGGTCATTATTCTAATATTTTATATATGTATATGTGCATATATAATACATACTAAGTATATGATGTATACATTATGATATTTACTATGTATTATATGCTATGTATATAATATATATGTATAATGATACACCAGAATGTATCATTTGATATTTCTTCAATATCAAAAACCTCTATAGTGTGTCACAGATCAGTAATTTGTTAAAAGCTGCCCTAGAACCTTGGCTGATTATTTAGTATCTTAGTTATATTGGACTTCTATTTAAAATAGATGATCAGTAGCAGGGTGTCTGGGTGACACAGTTGGTTAAACCTCCGACTCAGTTTTAGCTCTAGTCCTGATTTCAGAGTCATGAGATTGAGGCCTGTGTTAGGCTCACACTCAGCACAGAGCCTGCCTCAGATTTTCTCTCCCTCTCCCTCTCCCTCTGCCCCTCTCACCCAGAGCAGGAGCAACGGCTGCAACGGCTGCAGCGGCTGCCGGAGCTGGCCCGCGTGCTGCGCAGCATCTTTGTGTCCGAGCGTAAGCCTGTGCTCACCATGGAGGTGGCCTGCAGCAGGATGGTGGGCAGCTACCCTGCAGCCATGAACCCCGGAGAGATGGAGAAGCACATACGGCTCCTCTCTGAGTTGCTACCTGACTGGCTCAGCCTCCACCACATCCGCACAGACACCTACATCAAGCTGGACAAGGCTGCTGACCTGGCAGGTGTCATCATGAGGCTGGCCCGCCTTGCCCTTGCAGAGGCAGCGCTGTGAGCCTTGCGGACACTGGCCTCAGGCTCCTGGCCCGCCCGCTGTGTCCATTTTACTCCCATTAGGAACACGATGCACTTTCCTCCCTTCTGCATTCCCCACTAGGCTTTCTGGCCAGTGTGGATGGTAGGCCTACCCCAGAGCAGCGTATCGTCATTAAACTGGTTTCTGTTGGAAAAAAAAAAATATATATATATTTCTCTCTCTGAAACAAATAAATGAATCTTTAAAAAAGTAAAAAAATAAAATAGATGATCAGTAATTTGGGGTCATTATTCTAATATTTTATATATGTATATGTGCATATATAATACATACTAAGTATATGATGTATACATTATGATATTTACTATGTATTATATGCTATGTATATAATATATATGTATAATGGTACACCAGAATGTATGCTGTGTGTGTGTGTATATGTATATATGTACATACATATATATACAACAGTATATAATTATTAGTACTTTTAAATGTTAATTAAATGGACTAAATTTATGTACTCTGTGTTACTGTTGTGAATATAAATTGACTACATTTTCTAAATGATCATTCTGTTCATTGCATATTGGGGACACAGTTAAAGGTATAAACAGTGGCTTTCAATCTTGGCTGTATATTGGAATTAAATGGGGAGCACTTTTGGAAATGCTTGGGCTCAATGTCCCTCAACTGATGAATGGATAAAGAAATTTTGGTACGTGCACGTGCACACACACACACACACACACTGGAATATTAATCAGTCATAAAAAAGAATGAAATCTTGTCATTTGCAACAACATGGATACAGCTAAAGAGTATTATGCTAAACAAAATAAGTCAATCAGAGAAAGATAAATACCATATGACTTCACTCATCTGTGGAATTTAAGAAACAAAACAAATGAACATAGGGGAGAAAAAAATGGAGAGAAGCAAACCATAAAACAGACTCTTAACTATAGCGAACAACTGAAGGTTGCTGGAGGGGAGGCAGGCAAGGGGATGGGTTAAATGGATGATGGGGATTAAGGAGGGCACTCGTAATGAGCAATATAAGTGATGAATTACTAAATTTTATACCTGAAACTAATATTACACTGTATATTAACTAACTGGAATTTAAATAAGAACTTAGGAAAAATAAATAAATAAGAACTTGGAGGAAAAAAAAAAAGTGCTTGGGCTCCAGGTTCATCTGATTGAATTAGAGTCTAGAAGGACAAAGTGGAAGCCTAGGCAATTGTGTTCTAAAATTCACATGGTAATTTTGATACATTGTTAAAGATGAAGGCACTCTGGTAAAAGAATAAGAAGGTTTTTTCTTCCTTAATGCTATATTTTTTCTAGCCCCAATTAACAAACATGGGGATTTTTATCCAGATACAGAGTCCTGGTTCAAGCTAATATAAATAAAATGAAAAGTACAAGCAGGTGGGCATATTGAAAATTGAAGTTAGATGGAGGCTGAGAACAAGATGCAGAGACAAGAAATTTGATTGTCCCATGTGTCGGGAGGTGGAATTGAAGCATGTTAGGGATGCTTTCTGTAGTGGGTTGATAGGGTTTCCCCAAACTCATGTCCATCCAGAATCTGTGAATGTGACCTTATTTGGAAATAGCATCTTTGCGGATATAATCAAATGAAGATGAGGTCATAGTGGATTTGTAATCAAACTTACAAAGAGAGAGATAAAAAAATGGACACACACAGAAGGAAGAAAACCACATGAAGACTAATGTGGGAATTAGAGTGATACATACAACTAAAAGCCACTGAATGTCAAAGATTGTCGGCAATCACCAGAAGCTAGACGAGACAAGGAAGATTCTCCCCTAAGAATTCCCTTCAGAGAGCATGGCCCTACTCACACCTTGATGTCAGATTTGTAGCCTCCAAATTATGAGTGTATAAATTCCTGTCATTTTAAGTCATCAAGTTTATAACAGTTTGTTATGGCAAATCTAGGAGACTAATATAGTTCCTTAATTTTTGTGTAGGTCCCTAAGAGGCATTTTTACCTGCTTACCCATAGCTGCAGGCCACACTTAAAGGAGAAAAGTTAAGCAGTTATATACAAGAGAAGCTTTTTAATTTGGAAAGAACTGTTAGCTTGTTGAATGTCTAATTCTAATACATTTTAGTTAATTCCTTGGGGTTTTTTAAAGATGTAGTCAAACATATGCAGATTTTTACATACAATTTTATTTCTTCCTTTCAATAATTTATGCTTTCCAATTTTGTATCATGCCTTGTTTAATCAGATTATCAAAGCAATATTACCTACAAAAGATTTAAAGTACATATCTATTGTGTTTCTTATTTTACCAGGAATAACTTTAGCATTGAATCATATACATAATGTTAATTATTTCTTTTGAGTAAGAATTTTTTGATATTGAGGAAAATACAATTCTATTCCAAAAATTTCAGTAGCATTATTATTAGGAACAGATCTTGAATTTTGTGAATAGATTTTTACATTTACATAAGCATAAATTTTTTAAATTCAGCCTATAAAATTATATTTCTATTCCAATTTATATGGATTTTCTAATATCCATGGATATATATCCTGGATATCATAGAATACATTTTATTTTATTTTACTTTAGTCTATATGTATCTATAGGTGAGATCCTTCTATTTATTTTTCAACAGATTATTATATTAGCGTTTACTTATAATGTAAACGTTTTCCTTTATGTCCTTAATTTCTTCTCCTTTTATATTTTTTATTGTTTTATTTCTTTTATATTTGATTTGCTAGACATTCATGTAGTATATTAGTGTTCTCCCCAGGTCCTGGGTTAATTTATTAATTCCAGTTCTACTATTTTACAATTAATTTATCCCTCCTTTGTCTTTATTACTTCTCTTTTCAAATTTTCTTGTCTTTTTTCTAAGATTTTTTTTTAAAGATTTTATTTATTTATTCATGAGAGACACACAGAGAGGCAGAGAGAGAGAGGCAGAGGGACAAGCCCCATGTAAGGAGCCCAATGAGGGACTCGATTCCAGGACTCTGTGATCATTCCCTGAGCCCAAGGCAGACAGTCAAGGGAGCCACCCAGGCATCCCTAAGTTCTTGTTTTTGGTTGAAATTGAAGAACAAAGTGATTTCTTTTATCATTTTTATAATAAAAATATTTGAGGACACAAATTTGATTCTGACTGTAGTAAAACATAACACAGGTTTGCAATGTAATATTCCTTTTATTTTCTATTATTTTTAAAAAGATTCTTAAAAATTATTATTATTCATGAGAGACACAGAGGCAGAGAAATAGGCACAGTGAGAAGCAGGCACCCTGTGGATAGCCCCAATGCAGGACCCAATCTTGGGACTTGATGCCAGGAGTTCTGGGATCGCACCCTGAACTGAAGGCAGATGCTGAACCACTGAGTCACCCAGATATCCCTCTTTTTGATTATTTTCTAATCTTTCTGTGTTATCTCCTAAAGATTTCTTACTAGAACATTCAGTGTTTAAAAAAATACTATTTATTTATTTACATATATTCCTAACTTCCATCTTTATTTGGTTGTGATATGAGAATGTGTCATGAATAAATTATTTGGGGATAAATATTTAAATGTATTTTTATAGTATCTCACATAATCAATATTTGTAGATGATCCATGAATATTTCAAAAGAAGGGCTATTCTCTGCAAAGTAGACAATTTGGTATCACTGCATTATTCAAATATTCTGATATTCTGTATATTTTACCCATAAGACTTATCACGGCTGATAGTGTTTTAAAATTCTGCTGTTTCACCTGTGTTTCCATTTATTTCCTCTTGCTTAAAGGTTCAATACTGCTATATCTACGCTATTAATTCTGACTTTATCCATATAAATCAGCACTTTTATCCTGGGATAAGCTTTATGCTTTACTTCTACCTTGATATAATATGTCCATGCTTGCTTGAATATACTTATTCATCTGTTAAAGAAAGGTCTTTTTGCTTTCTATTATGAGTGTTTCTCTTTATACAGCAAATTATCGAACACTGTTTTAAACCAATCTCACTTAGTCAGTGCTTGGTATATGTCAACCCATGCTGTCACTTAAAAATAATTTAATATTTATCTTGTTAGAAAATGCTTTATCTGCTTTTATTTCCTTCGGGGTTTTGGAAGTTACACATTTGGTCTAAATTATCATAAATCTGCAGGACTCTAATAATTAAAATGTTACTGGCTTACTTTCTTTAAGGAAATATTAGGAAAATGGTGTTTTTCTAATTTTGATTCCAGATTACTATTTAACCTTAGAATATAAATTACATCAATTTTTCCATAATTAATATTTTTAATAGTTTTTAAATATTTATATTTTTAAATTATAGGCAAAATGGTATTATGGACTTTATGTGTGTAATTTTAACTTTTTCATATAATTTATTTATATCTGTATTCAATTTTTACTACCAGCTTTTTGCTACCACAACTTCCCAATCTTCAGTGATTGCTTAATTCAGGTTTTTTTACTTTGATAAAAATACAGAAGCCATTTAGAGTGGAATAAATACTTGGGTAGCATATCTGAGACTATCTTCTTATTCACATCTGAATTTATTATCTTCACTGGGAATATAACACTTGTAGCATGGTCAATTTTTTTTTTTCAAATCCTCATGGAAATATGTTTTTGGTACCATTTTGTTATGGAAGTGAAAATGTAGTATCTTTTTTAAAAATTATGAATGAATGATTTCAGGATGTATCCTGAATCCTCAAAAAGCAAATTTTCATTAGATTATGTGTTGAAATTAATCTCTGTTCTTTTATTATTTTCAAATAGTGTAAGCTCTCTCGATTTCCAGTTTAAGGTCTATTTCTCAAAGTAGGAGTTTTCCTTATTAGATTTGCATTGTTGCTTGTATTTTGGGGAGAATATTTTCTACTTACAGACTGGCTCTCATCTTTATCAATCTGTATTAATATCATCTGCCTCCTGCATGTGCTCTAATCTGCCTTGCTCTCCATTTGATGTTTCCCAGTCCCAGCTCACTCACTGCTTTTGACACTGATTCTACTTTTGTTACTGTGACTTAGTTTTATTGCCCTCTTACTACCTTGATCCCCTCTTATTTAACACAATAACTATTTTAAATTTTGTTTGTGTCTAAAGCAGATACTTGCTAACTTTCATGAAAATCAGTGTATTTGGTGGAATGGGTTTCTTAGCACTTCTTCTTAGCACTTAGCTCCTTTTCTCCTGCCTTGCTATTAGGTCCGTGTTGATTTCTGAGCATCAAACCTTCTATTCTCATTGTTTGAGGAAGACAGTTTTTGAGGATTTACATCAATTTCCTCATAACTGTCCTGACTGCTGTCTCATAGGCCTGGAGCTGGATCTAGGCTGTTATATGGTCAACCTAACAGAGTCCCTGAGCAGTAAGTTTCCAGCAAATTCTGAGGCCTGCTTCTAGGTGCAATATTGAATATGTTCTCCAGACTGTATAAAGAACATCCCGCCCTCATACATCCAGTGACTTACATCAGTAGTCATTGGATTCTAAGGCTCTCAACACTTTGAAAAACAAGGGCACTTGGGAGGGAATTTTTGTTTGGCATTTGGACTGTAAATTCTGATGAATCAGGCCTGAAACAGTTCATGGACTTGAAAATCCAAATAGAACAATTTACCCAGGTCTAAATGTCCAAAGAGAGAGAGCTAAATGAAAATGATGGGAAACCTCAGAAAAGAACTGACTCATATGCCTGATCCATGAGTTTTTATCAAATTTGATATTTTCCTATTTTTTCTCCCTCTAATGCTTAGAAAATTGGCTCAATTATATTAAAACTTTATAAGAGTTTCTTGATACTCTTCCTGCCACTGTCTTCCTGAAGTCCTGGAATCATACATTTTTTCCATTTATAAAAATAATATATTTCTCAAAAAATGTTTCTTTTGGACTAACTCCTCATTTTTCACTTAAAACAGAGTAAAGGAAGGACAGTGTACCCAAAATGTGTTCTTTCATGTGGCTGTATAGTGACAACAATAATCTGCCCGAGTTTATGCATAATTCCATTGATAGTCTATGCACACACACATAGACACGCACAGATTGTGTAAGCCCTTTGGATTTTCTAAAGATCTCAAATTTCCTATTTTCTTAGAAATTATTTTTGGTTTTCTTTTGTTTTTGTTGTTAAATTATACTCCTATCTGTTGAAAAGTGTAAACACCGTTATTATTTGCATTGTGGTGGTTTTATGGAGTCGATTTTCCTACCTTGAAAAGGGGTTGGCTTCAGTAAAATAAACTGAAAGTGACTGTTTAGGACTTCTGAGCGTAAAGCAAGGAAGGAGAATATAGTGTCGACCTGGTTATCAGTCTCTTGAGACTCTTACCCTCAGGATGCAGCCTCCTTGCTGTGCGGAAACACAGGCCACGTGCAGAGGCCACGTGCAGGTGTTCAGGCAGGCACCCTCAGCTGAAGGCACAGCCAGCAGCCAGCTTCGATCACCAAACAGCGGAGTCCAGAGGACATGCAATGTTGACATTGCATGATAGCAGTTGCATGAGAGACCCCCATGCAAGACTGCACTGCTGAGCTCAGTGTGCAATTAGAACTGCAAAAGATAATAAGAATAAATATTGTTTTACACCACCGAATTTTTGTTGCTTTGCTGAGCAGTTGGAGATAACTGGAACAGTAGGATATTTGAATACTTATTAAATTCAGTAGCAGGTATCTGATTCCACTTAAGAAATATTCAAAATCTGACAGTGATAATTTTTCTCGTCATTCTTAAAGATTGGGGTAGCAGACTTACTTAATTTATGGACTGAGAGTACAATCAAGTACGGTAAAAAAAAAAAAATAGGGAAGGGTAAAAGGCACAGAGACTAACTTGCTTGTACCAAATTGCATCCGACCCTTGCCTCAGGCTCACCCGGAGCTTGCAGACCTCTAAATGGAGATCCAGGCATTTTTAAAGAAGGGAGTCATCAAAATTCTGTCATGGCATTGCCCTTCTCCCTGGTAGTTTCCATGCACTGCCGCACACTGTAGATGTTTAGGTATATAATTCAATGTACTGTTAAGCCAAAATACCTAAGTGGGCAATAGGGGAATTTCTCAAGTTTACACCAAATGGAGAACCAAGTGCAATTAATCAGTTCATATTTTTTCTTATAATTTTTTCTATGTAAATACTTTTTAATTTGAGCAAACTGCTAGGCCTTTTCATATTGGTTGAAGACAAAGATCTGAAAACAAACAGTACTAAGTGATTTCTTTTTTTAATATTTTATTTTTCTTTAAGTTTTTTTTAAGATTTATTTATTTATTTATGATAAGGGGGGTTCAGGGACACAGGCAGAGGGAGAAGCAGGTTCCATGCAAGGATCCTGTTACAGGACTTGATCCCAGGATTCCGGGATCACACCGTGAACCAAAGGCAGACTCTCAACTGCTGAGCCACCCAGGCGTCTCTTTCTTCAAGTTTTTATTTAAGTTTCAGTTAGTTAACATACATTATAATACTAGTTTCAGATGTAGAATTTAGTGATTCATCACTTACATATAACACCTGGTGTTCATCACAAATGCCCTTCTTAATACCCATTACTCATTTAACCCATCCTCTTGCCCACCACCCCTCCAGTAACCCTCAGTTTGTTCTTTATGGTAATTTCTAAAGTAGAAATCTTGAGGCATGCTTGCTCAATATATATTATGAAAGGAAGGGAAACAAATAGATCCTTACAGTTGATATATAAGGAAAGGCATTTTAGAATTCATCATAATTTAAACTCTGATCATCAATATAAAATAACTAGTAAATAAAAGCTTTTATTTTTATTTTTTTTTTATTTTTTATTTTTTTAGTAAATAAAAGCTTTTAAATGTTGATGTCAAGGGAGAAGAAATGTGTGGGAAATATCAGAAAGGGAGACAGAACATAAAAACTCCTAACTCTGGGAAACGAACTAGGGGTGATGGAAGGGGAGGAGTGCGAGGGGTGGAGGTGAATGAGTGATGGGCACTGAGGGGGGGCACTTGACGGGATGAGCACTGGGTGTTATTCTGTATGTTGGTAAATTGAACACCAATAAAAATAAATTTATTATTAAAAAATAATAAAATAAAATAAATGTTGATGTCTCATATGTAGAAAATATAGTTAATTGCAAATGTAAATCTTTAGAAAATTGGTGCTGTGACACTTCATAATTTGTTCATTGTTGAACAATAATGAATTTGATTTTGTGTTCACCATTTGATTGTGGAATGATCTAGAGATAATCACTTAACTTTCAGAGAAGTCAAGAAACAACAACAAAGAAATTATGCAGATGTCAGGCCATTTAGAGCTAGAGGAACCATTCTACTACAAGATAAATGATATTAGATAGAAAAATGGTAGAGAGGTCAAAGGTTAAAATTTTATGCTTTTCCAGTTTTATTGTGATTCTACTTACTATTAGACCTCTGTGATATTAGTCAACTCTTACCATTTGACAAATACTGAGCTCAACTCATCGAGACTGAGATATTAAGTGGTCCTAGGCAGATGCACTGGTCCTAGGCCAGTTGCAGATGATGTGAGAGGACACTTCTCTGCTGATCCTTTTGGTAGTGTGATGGTTTACTAAATTGCTGTACCTATTTATTATCAGGTAAAATTAATTACTTTTGCCAGTACTGAAACAGAAAGCCAAAGAAACAAGACCACTGAAATTAGCTACTTTTAAGGTGAACTATGACAAAGAGAAGAGTTGCAAAATTGATCCTTGAGATCCCAGGACAGTCGCTTTCATTGATCTGCTTCAACTGGCTGAAATTTACAAAAATATCAAATTTATCGTTTAAAACAAGAGTGGATGTATGACAGGAGGTAAAGCCAGTAGCCTTTATTGAATGCCAAGCACCTTGTTGGTTCAGATAATACAGATGTGGCACTTGATTAAGATCATTACCCTGGACTCAATGAATTCACTGTTTAGTAAGGAGTGTGGTAAGTGTGTGGTGGAGGTATGCTTAAATTTTATCTTATCAAGCACTCAGTCAGGAATAAATCTCATAAAGGTAAATTTCCATAAATGGTGCTACTCAACTGGATTAGCTCACTTAGGACAATAAATCTTGACTTTATTTGACAATGACCATGACAAAAATCATATACAATTCTGTATAAATTGTCAGGGATAAGGAAGAAAGGGAAGATAAGAAGATATATTTTTTTAAGACTCTTCCTTTCCCCCCAGAAAAGGATGATGCTTCAGATGATTTGGCCTCTGGTTACTTGTTACCAACAACATTTAATATGCAATAAGAGCTCTAATTTATTTGGTCTTAATATGTGCCTCCAGGCATTGTTTAGAAAAATTAACACGTTTAATTCTCACAACAAACCATGAGGCAGATTCTTTTTATTTATTTATTTATTTTATTGGAGTTCAATTTGCCAACATATAGCATAACACCCAGTGCTCATCCCGCGAAGTGCCCCCCTCACTGCCCATCACCATCACCCCAACCCCCCGCCCACTTCCCTTTCTGCTACCCCTTGTTCTTTTCCCAGAGTTAGGTGTCTCTCATGTTTTGTCACCTTTGAGGCAGATTCTATTATTATATCAATTGTTTGATGGGGGAAACGGAGGCACTAAAAGCTTAAATAACTTCTCTGAGGCCACACAGATGAAAGGTGGCAGAGCTGGAATTCAAAACCAGGCAGTCTGATTGTAGAGGATCTTTTTGTAACCCCTAAGTCATATGTTGAACTGCTTTTAAAGAAAGAGTCTATTTTCTTGTTTTTGATTATGTTTTGGTGTGTTCTGTCTTTCTCTGTCCCTTCTGGGATATCGGCTTTTTGCCTTGAGACCTTCTTTGTAATCCCAGGAGGTCCTTTCTTTTTCGATTTTGCAACTGCCCCCTAAGTACACTTTTTATTTAAAAGCCCTTATCAGTGATGTATGTGGAAGGATTTTTTTCTTTTTAATATGTTCTGCTGAATAATGAATGCTTCCTAAATTTGTTAATAATAGTGTCCGTGGGGGCTGCAGCTCTCTGGCTTCCCAACCTTATTAGAGTTCTGTGTGCATGCATTTCAGTTCCCATACAGAGACGTTTCCCTAGCAGGGTTTATTCTCTGTATTCCTTGATCATTACTTTGGTGGGTGGAGTAAATTCCTGTTGGGAACCTGAGTCAAAAATAAAGCCTTGCGATTATACAGGATCATGTTTCTTGCCGTGTATTATCACTATAACACAAAGGTTTGTCTAATAGCTAGCCTGTCCCCAAGTAAGAGCTGAGCCTCTGCAGAGGAGACCACCAAGGAATCCCTTATATGTGCCCAGAAATCATTCTTTTTAATGCAATCACATAGCTGTGTCTTTCTCTTCTTTTTCTTTAGCTCCAGTTTCCATTAGTCTCTTTCCTTTACCTCTAAAATTACTTGGAAAAGCCTTATCCATCATGAAAATACCAGTGTTCAGGTCACAGTGCTTCTTTCCATGTTCCTGATTTACTCTCTTCATGATGCCAGCAGGGTGTTGGGTCCTACTACTAGAACATCACAAGGAAGGCCCTTCATCCCTTCTGTGCCACTTACTTCCTCATTTGTGCCTTCCGTGTTTCTAGAGACCCAAATACATTTTATTGAAATGTTTAAAAATTTAAGCATTTCTGCTTTTAATAATAGTTGTAACACTCTGACCAGAGGGTTGAAGAGGAAATAAATAATGGAAACTTCTCCTCTCTTTCTTTTCTTTTTTTCTGGGCCTTTCCTTTCCTTTCATTGCTCACATAAAAACCAGAAACTTTTAGGCCTATGCATGGAGGTGAAAAGATGCAGCAGGATTGCTGGAAGAGGAGGAGTACTCAAATACCACCAGTATCTGGCCAGACACATCTGGTTACATCATTCTAAGTTTCCCCAGCAACAGTTGCTGGAAATACAATTTTAACCACTTTGCTTCATGCCCAATATCACATGGACTATCTCATGAGATAACAAAGGATCCCAAGGGTTGAGAGAAAGGGGGAAAGAGAAAAAGATATGGATCTTTATTTATGGCTGTTTGTAGTAAACGATGTTGGAGATGGCTCTTGAAAAATGACTGAAATTTTGCTAATTATACAAGTCATAAATGAAAACATGAAAATATGTTTTTCCTTCTTTTCTCCTTCTTCTTCTTTTTTCCGCTCATTCTTCTTTGTTCTCACCTGTTTATCTGCTTTTCACTACAAAAGTTAAAGCTTAATATTCATGCTAGAAATAACAACATAAAGTAAGACTACCCTAAGGCATACAATTTTGCCAATTCAGAAAGAGATTCCACAGTGTGTAGCATCTTTATCAAATTCCCAAGCATTATTAATACTTTACACAAAATTACTATATACCAAATCAAATTATTTTAAGAGTTCAAGAAAAAAACCTTAGTGGGTGTTATTTCCATTTTGCCATACTCCTTATGTTGGAAGATTTTAGCCCAACAGAGAAGTTGAAAAAAATAATACAAAGAATACCTATATATCACCCTTCACCTAGATTCTTTTGTTACCGTCTTGTCATATTTGCTTTCTCTTTTTATCCATATACACACTCACAGGCACCCCCTCCACACATGCATGTCTCTACATATGGAATATGTCTATGTAATTTTTACTGAAATAATTTACAGACATTGTGATGCTTTACCTCTTAAACGTCAACATATATCTTCTTAAGGCACTCTTCTACCATTATCACTCTCAAGCAAATTGCTTGAGATATTACTACAAAAATATCAAATGTAAATTCCCTGTCTAAAGTTCTCCAAGTGTCCCAACAATTTTTTTCCTACTTGATCCAAAACCCAGTAATACATAGCATTTGGTTGCCATAACTCTTTTTCTGCCATAATTCTTTTATTCCCAAATAGTCACCTCCTTTTGTAGCCTTTAATGACACTGACAATTTTGATTCATCCATGCCAGCTGTTTGAAAAAATGCTCCATATACAAGTTGTGAATTGAACCCCAATTGGTAAGAATTGTACATATGTGGTGCTCTGTGGGGGTTTTCATTTTAAGTTGGGGATTTTGATTCAGTTTTTGTGTCTCTGTTGTTGAAATGAGAGATACAATCAAAAGCACCAAATCATTCTTTAAAGAGTTACTTCTCAACATAGAAGCAGAAAAGACTCAGAGATATGTCTTTCCTGCGACTCAAAATCTAGGTCAACCAAATAACTAAACCCTCAAGATCATAGAAAGTATACTTCAATTTTTTCCCCATATGTATACAGAGGAATCATCCTTATTTCTCAGATCCCATGGGGTTATCATAATGGTGAAATGACATAGATATGTGCAAATGCTTCATGGACTATAAAGCAATGTACAATTGAATTGTGACTTTGCCTTTATGCCCATATGATGAAAATCATTTCCAAAAAGGACCGCAATTTCTTGGTAGTTGACCAAGAAAACATTTACCACCTAGAGGATCATGCAAATATGTCTTACTATTTATTTCTTGCTGCCTTGCAATTAAAGACTTGCCTATGTACTTGACAGACTCCCTACTCCCACCACCCATCTGGTAGGCTTTTCTTTGAAATCCTACAAGCAAGTTCTATTTTGTTAGTAAGTTGTATCCTTATTCTTCAGAGTAAAAGACTATAATACAAATTATTGCCTTGCTAATACACCAGTACAGAAAACTTCTCAACAACTTTGATACATTAGCATGCTAATAAATTGCCTTCCCAGGGATAAATGTAGGGAGGGACAAGCCTGAGAACCTTGTTCTGGCATGTAAGATATTATTTTTAATAAATATAAAGTAAGCAGGTAATTTGTCAAGATATTCCAACTATGGCATGCTTTTGAGGTATGAGAAACAGAGCACGAGAAAGTAAAATTGCTAGCATTGTTACTTTTCTTACACTTGCTGTGGAAATTCCACTTTTCTGACCATTTAGAAAACAGCTTCTAGAAATTGCTGATTATCATGGTGTTCCAAAGTAAAGTAGAGATGGAATTATAGAAAGTTATGTCAGCACATCCTGGACTAAAAGTAGAAGAGTCAGAACACATAGAGTTTCAGTAAGTACTCCATTAGATTATACTATGTAGCTACCAAATGTTTGTAGAGGTTGGTATTCCAAGGAAACAGGCAAAAGTCATATTAATTTAAATAAGGTTTAGCTAAATAGAAATGAGAAGTTATATAATTATGAGATCAACTGTTTCAGCATTTTGCCAACAGAAACGGTTTCTGCCTGGAGTGAATTCCCCAATGTTCATTCAAACTTTAATGACTCAAGTAATGGTTTTTATACTTTTCAGATAATTGAAGAATAATATGAAAGTCGTCACATGTTATTGCTTATTCAAAACTGTCAAATATATTGTTTCTAGTAGGCTGTTTCTATGCAAATCTCTTTTTTTACAAGGCAACAAGGCACTCAGGGTTTTTTGTTGTTGTTATTAAAGGAAGCATGTAATGTATACAATATACAAGGAAAAAGGAAATGGAGGAAGTGAAAGTATTGGGAAGATTTGAAAATATACAAAATGTGTTATAAACTGAAATTGAGCAATCCTTAAACTAAATATGACAACATCAGAAAAATATTTATGTTATCTTCAATATAACACAGGAAAAATTCCTATTGACTACTAAATAGAGCACACACTCACACTCCTTCCTCTGTTAATGTAGGCCTTCACACTTTGGTCCAATTGACTTGTTTCCCACTTATACTTTGTTTCCCAGTATACTTTGTTGCATTTTCATTTCATCCCAGATGAACTATTCACTATTATTAAAAAAACGAACAAAAACACTAACCCACCAATCAAAGAAAAAATATATGCTTTTCTACATCTACACCATGTTATCCTTCATTTAAAAAACTTTTATTCTCTTCTTAACTTCCATAGTACTTTAACTGTGCCTCATACAGGAAACAGTATAGTGGATGAAGTGGCTTATTACCCAGATCTCTCTCTTCCGCCTCCTTTCAAGGAGCTCTCATTTGCTCAGTTGCTACATATTTTGCGAAAGACAGCTTACAGATAAGGCCTTCTTCAGGACATTTCTACTTAAGGAATCCACATAACAAAGGCTGGGTCCCTTGCTGGGCTGGGCAGCCAGCATCACTGACTGGCTGAATAGGGTACAGACTAAATTCCCTTGCTGCAGATCAGAAAAATTTAGAATGTCTATTTCAGCTTCAGAGCTCCCTGAGGGGATGGATGAGGTCTGTTATGACAGCTTTGCAGGTCAACCTCTGCCTTTACTCAGTTCTATTTCCCTCATTTTCCTGCAGACAGTAGGTTCCTAAAAAGGACTTCCAAGAATCTACATCATGCAAATCTATGCTTCAGAGTTTCCGAGGGAAACTTGCCTTAACGCATTTGGCACCAAAAATTGTTTGAGGAAGCATATTGTACAAATCCACTTCAGCTAGATTGCCCACTAGTTGGCTGCAAGCGACAATCGTATCACCTGTGCTGTGCCAGAGCAATTGCTCAATTTTCATCAGTGCTGAAAAGTAATGGGATACAAGTACAAAAATGAATGCAATGGCAGGTGAAATATCTTACTTTGAGAGGTTTGGGGTAAATAGTATTTATAAGGAATATGAAAGTGGATGTCTATTGCTAAAGACAATCAAGCATTGGAAAGAGTTAATGAATATCTGAGGGTGATTAATCACCAATTTAAGACCAAATGTGAAAGCCAGAGGACCTCTCAGACAGCATAAATAGTCTTTCAATTTCCACAACTCAGATAGAAAAAGATGAATACCAGGCCCAGATATTAATTAAAAGGGAAAAGAGGTAGGAAATCAATTGATAATTTAAGTCTGCTCTGTCAAAGTTTAGTCCATTGTTAGGTATGAAAGGGGCCCTGAGATTTAGGATGGAGACATCTGGATTGATGCATTGAAAAATATAGGCCTGGGGTGCCTGGGTGGCTCAGTCAGCTAGGCATCTGCCTTTGATTCAGATCAGAGTCCCAGGACTCTGGGATCAGCCCATTAGGCTCTCTGATCAGTGGCAAGTCTGCTTCTCTTTCTCCCTCTGACCCTTCACCTGCTTGTGCTCTCTCTCTGTCAAATAAGTAAATAAAATAAAAGAAAGAACAAAAGAAAAAAAAAATATTAGTCTCCATCTTCCTCTGAACTCTCTGGTCATGCAGAAGTAGCCCAGTGCTCTCAAATTAAAGCTAATTTTTCTTCTATATCTGAAGAGAAAGTAAAGGCCTCCACCCTGAAAGACTCCTAGCCCCTCAGGACCTACTCTCCTCTCCACTCCTGGCTATCAGACCAGTAATGAAGGTAAACTCAAAACAAACAAACAAACAAACAAAAAAACACCTTGACCAAGAACAGGATGGGCTTCCTAAAGGGAGGAAAGGGATCTCATGTTAAAGACTGTGACCTGCCCTAGAGCAGAATATATAGGAGTCTGGATCTTGAGAATGTTGGATCAAGGAAAAAAATAGATTACAAAGAGCGTGTCAATATGGAGGCACTTTCCTATGATATGAGATACAACTAATGTGCTGCTAAGGATAAATTTGGAAGATGCCAAGTTCTTGGATGCTTGGTACAAGTAAAGACTTAGGCTAACTAAAATTGAAGTCAGAAACTGGCAGATAAGGGAGGAAGAGAGCAAGCAGCTTAGAAAACCTGACATGTTTGACTGGATATACTACATAAAGCTAGAAAACCCACTAGCCAGTTATGTTCTGCATGGGGTCTGGAGGAGACTTTATCACAGAACTAAGCTCCTTGATACTGTGGGGGATGAAAGGACCTGAGACAACAGAGTATAGGTCTTAAGCAAAATATATTGCAGTTGCTGTTGAGTGGCAAAGGTTGGAATTTCAACCAGAATTCAGACCTTCAGAGAGCTTAGAAATGGTTGAAAGAAGGAAAAAATATCCCTAAGGCCAACAAGCAAGTTGCTTAATTTGTAGAACCAAAATACTTGTGGAGGCAGAGGGCATCTGAAAGCTCAGTCTCAGAAATGCTAGCCTTGTAACCCTCTACTGGGCATGTCCCCTGAAATCTTGGCTCCCAATGAAAGGGAAGAGAGGTGGGAGGGGAGGAAGGGGGTAGGAAAGTGAGAGTGAGCAGGATGAAATGACAGAAGTCTCCACTGCGAACATACTCCTCCCTCCCCTCAACCGTGGCTACCACTGGAAAGTCTCATTCTGGTAACTTTTTATTTGTTCTACCATCTATGTATTCACCATCAAATGATTCATCTCCTCATGCAGATATTTTATTTTATTTTTTTTATTTTTTATTTTTTTTTCATGCAGATATTTTAAACTGTGGGAGGTAAAAGAGAAACATAGAGAACTGAATGGATCCAATGCTCTTTTGGTAGTCTGACTATAGAGAGGAAACAGCTGTGTCTTTTTTCCCTTTACCACTTGCAAATAAAGGCAGATACACACTAATAAAGAAGTTTATTCCAAAATGTCATTTTGGACTCTAAGTGTTCCCATAGAGTGCATGTTATCATGTGGTGCTTTCAATTATAAAAACAGACTTAATTGAGCTGAAATACTTGCATTTATGTTAAGTAAAAAACAATATTGTTTTAATATTATCCATATGTGTTGACAGAACATGAGAGATACCTAACTCTGGGAAATGAACAAGGGATGGTGGAAAGGGAGGTGGGCGGGGGGATGGGGTTACTGGGTCACAGGCACTGTGAGGGGGCACTTGATGGGATGAGCACTGTTATGCTACATGTTGGCATATTGAACTCCAATAAAAAAATATATACAAAAAATGCAATGGAAAGAAAAAAATTAAAAATGAAAATAAATCTACAAATTATTTGATGCTGCTCCTTTCAAAAGTAGAGCTTAGTGCATCCTCTCACATGTATAATGGGCTTAGTGACTTACTTCTAATGGATAGCATATAGTTCAAAATACCATATGCCACTTTATTTTTTTTAAAGATTTTATGTATTTATGAGAGACACAGAGAGAGGCAGAGACACAGGCAGAGGGAGAAGCAGGCACCCCCCCTCCCTGCAAGGAGCCTGATATGGGACCCAATCCGGGATGCTGGGATCACATCCTGAGCCAAAGGCAGAAGCTCAACTGCTGAGCTACCCAAGCATCCCTATATGCCACTTTCTATAATTGGTCATAAAAGAGATTGTGCTTCCTCTTTTTTCTCTCTCATATCACTTACTCTGAGGGAGTATCTTAAGGACCCTAGAACAGCCCAGTGAATAGGTTTATGTGTCAAGGAATTTAAACATCTTATAAAAAGCCAGCAGGAACTGTTTTTTGGTCTTCTGCCCAAAGCATGCAAGTGAGCCATTTTGGTAATAGATCTTCCTTCCTCAGTCAAACCTTCAGATAACTTTGACCCAAGTTGACATGTTGCCTTGCAAACTCAGGAGAGATGCTGGGCCAGTACCACTCAGGTAAGCCACTTCCAATTTTCTAATGCACAGAAACTATAAGTAAAAAAATATTTGTTGTTTTAAGCTGTAAGCTTGGGGTAATTTTTTTACAGTAATATATATCTAATACATTAATAAAGGACTTCATGATAAAAAATAAATACTTTTTCAAGGGTGGTACTTAAAGAGTAAAGTTAATCAGAAATGATTAAAAAAGTAGAATACAAATGATACTTCTGGACACTATTGGAACAGTTATAATTAGTTGGAACTTTTGTACTGGAAAATTATTTTTAATCTTTTTTGGAAATTGTTAATTTTCATCAATTGATTCATTGATTTCCTGATTATGAAGAGTGAAGCAAATTTTGGGATACTGGCTATTCCTTTAATAGTATCATGTTCCCACTGGACTGATGGTTGGTAGGGGAACTGGGCCATAAAGAAAGTCTATGGATATCCATGGGTTTTGTCCTTAACTGCTCTTTTCTCAGTATTTTGGTATGCTCTTATGCTTCGTCCCATTGGAACAGGGAAGTGAATCAGCACCACTCATGAAATGGTACTAGTCTTTTCATTGTATAGGAGAATCGCATTCACTGGGTAGGTGTGATACTTTGCAGGGAATCTGACAGCCTGGATAAAGAGAACTTCCTTCCATTCTTCATATCATGATTCATTCTTTTGGATCCTTCCTGTTATATTCATCCTAGGAAATTATGGCTTTCCCAGTTGCAATATAGTTTTATAACTCCAGACATTTAGCAACCTGTGGCCTTTGTGCAATCCCCTTTTCCCTCTCACTCTTCCTTCCTTTTTCCCTTTCAGAATAGTTGGTATCTGTTACGTATCAAGCTCTATGCTTAGTTATATGTATGTAAAGTATAGACAGTTTCTGCTCACAAGAAACTTGCAGTTCATGGTGGAAACAAGCAAGTAAGATTATTTTCAGAGTATAAAAAGTGCTAATGGAAGTACCACTGAGTGCTATGCATCTAGTTCAGGCTCAGGAGTCAGGGAAAGATTCTAAGAAGTATATTTAGGTGGATTCTGAAAGACAAAAATGAATGAAGTAAAAATGTTTGGGGAAGGGCAAGTGAAGAAGGGAGAAATTCATCTTTAAAGACCTGGAAGCAGGGGATCCCTGGGCAGAAGGCAGTTTAGCGCCTGCGTTCTGCCCAGGGCCTGATCCTGGAGACCAGGGATTGAGTCCCAGCATTGGGCTCCCTGCATGGAGCCTGCTTCTCCCTTTGACCGTGTCTCTGCCTGCCTCTCTTTCTCTCTCTCTCTCTCTCTCTCTCTCTCTTTGTGTCTCTCATGAATAAATAAATGAAAAAAAAAAAAAAAAAAAGACCTGGAAGTGGGAGAACTAGGCCTAGAGAAATACAAAGAGCCCAGGATAGCAGGATGGCTGATATAAATAGCTTGAGTGCATTATGATGAGAGATGAGATGGGAGAGACAGACTTCATGAAAGGCCCTTTATTCTACACTAAGAAGAATGGACTTTATTCTGCAGCTTATAGGAAGCTATTAAAGAATATTTAGTTAATGTGAGGGGTGGAGTTACTATGATCAGATCTGCTTCTTTTAGTAAGTTTTCTCTGTTGTCAATAAAGAATGCATTGAAGGAAGCAATATTGGAAGATGATGGGTATTACCATAATAATAGTCACATTTAATAAGGACTTTGAAAAAGAGATGCACTAGGATTCCAAAGTTGTTGGCCTGAGGCACTGGGTGAATGGTGGTGCCATTTACAGAGAAAAAGAACATTAAAGAAGAGCAGGCCTTCCCCCCACTCCCCCACCCCCAAGTCAAGAGTTTGAAGTCAGGTGTTTTCTTTTGACTCTATTATGTTTTTTATGCCTATTAACTAACATCCAAGAGGATATGTTTAGGAAGCAGATGGATATAAGAGTCTGGAACTCAAGGGAGAAGTCTGAGAAATTACAGATTTTGATTCCTAAGTGTTGTGATGGCTGATTTTATGTGTCAACTAGACTGAATGTTTTTGTAAGGCTGTTTTTGGATGAGATTAACATTTAAATCAGTACACTGGGCAAAGAAGATGGCCCTTTGTGATGTGGATGAACCTCAGTAAGTTAAAGATCTGAATATAAAGGTCTGAATATAACAAAATTTGACCCTCCCCTTTTCTCTGAGGAAGAGAAAAATCCTTCCTGCCTGACAGCCTTTAAATTGGGACACAAGGGACGCCTGGGTGGCTCAACAATTGAGCATCTGCCTTTGACTCAGGTTGTGATCCCAGGGTCCTGGGATCGAGTTTCGTCCTGCATTTGGCTCCTGTGGGAGGCCTGCTTCTCCCTCCATGTCTCTGCCTCCATGTCTCTCTCTCTCTGTGTGTGTCTCTCATGAATAAATAAATAAATAAATTCTTGGGGCAGCCTGGGTGTCCCAGTGGTTTAACGCCGCCTTCAGCCCAGGGCCTGATCCTGGAGACCAGGGATCGAGTCCCACGTCAGGCTCCCTGCATGGAGTCTGCTTCTCCCTCTGCCTGTCTCTGTGCCTCTCTCTCTCTCTCTCTGTGTGTGTGTGTGTGTGTGTGTGTGTGTCTCATGAATAAATAAATAAATAATCTTAAAAAAAAACTCAAATAAATAAATAAATAAATAAATAAATAAATAAATAAGGGATGCAAGCTTTTTTTTCCAGCCTACAGACTTAAACTTGAACACAGGTTCTTCCTGGATCTCTAGCCTGCTGAACTTCACACTAGAACTAACATCAGTTCTTCTGGGACTCCAGCTTGCCAACTAACCCTTCAGATCTTGGGACTTGTCAGCTTCCTTGATAACGTGAGCCAACTCCTTATTCTAAATATAATTATATACATTATAATTTCCATATACATATTTAGATATATGAAGTGATACATATTTATATTTTATATAAGTATGTCATAAGTATATACATAAATCTATATATAGTACATACATGTATATACATTCTGTTTCTCTGGAGAACCCTAATATAAGGGAACACTCATGAGAATGAAAGCTGGTGATGACAGAAATGTTTTCATCTAGTCTGTTCACTGCTATATCCCTAGCACCAGAACAGTGCATAGGACCTAGTAAATGCTCAGTAAATATTTGTTGAGTAAATGGTTACAAAATATTCAATTATCAGATTAACTTTCATTTAATAAAAGCAAATCACTTTTATACCACTGTCTCTGGAAATGAACAGTTATACTTGATACTGAAACAGAAAGAAATTTGCTTTGTGGGGTCACATGGAAGACTGTGCAATATAATGAACACCTTCACCAGTGTTCTGAGAGTAGAAACAGAGTTCCACAAAGTCATTTGTTATAATGTTCCTTTAAGCATTGATCACTGGCATCAACACATTGAGGAGAGAGTGATCACTAAGATTGAACCAGGCTTTAAGTTTTCAAGTGGGGCTCCATCCAAAAGGAGATTTTAAATTTTTTTTTTTTAATTTTTTTTAAATTTATTTATGATAGTCACAGAGAGAGAGAGAGAGGCAGAGACACAGGCGGAGGGAGAAGCAGGCTCCATGCACCGGGAGCCTGATGTGGGATTCGATCCCGGGTCTCCAGGATCGCGCCCTGGGCCAAAGGCAGGCGCCAAACCGCTGCGCCACCCAGGGATCCCTCAAAAGGAGATTTTAAAGTGGGAAGTAAAAGATAGCCATTGGCACTCCTCCATAAGTATTGTTTCTTCCAGCTGTGGTTTAGGAATTATTAAGTATATTGAGTTTCATATTTAGTTCTTCTAAAAATTGCCACGTAACCTTAGAGCAACATATATTAAAAATAAAAAAAACTGATGACAAACTGACAGCCACTTGTAAAAACTGGTGACTATCTTAAAGATCCATATATAAATAAAAACTCATGAAAACTAAGCAGAAATGCCTGAAGGCAAGGCCAATTTTATTTTTTGGAAAATAAGTTCATTTTAGCTATAACTCAGGAAAACATTAAGTACAACCAGGAGATTACTCTTTGAAAAATTGAGAATCAGAAAATGGCACAAGAAAAACATTTTTCTCTATTTGATATTATGAAGGCAAGAATAAATTTCACAGGGGACATGCTTGTACCTAGATGCTTAAGTCGTAAAAAAAAGAGATCTTTAAACATCATATTATTTATATTATTTACTCCTATAAAAATACATACGTTTAATATGAGATTAATCTTTTACAAAGTCAGGTCATTTCATATACTGAAGTAAAAGTTATAAGCCAAAAAGGAAATCGTTAATAGAAGAAACAGAGGAAAATGTCACCTACTTTAATTAATTAGGAAAAGATCTGAGAATAGGATGAGTACACTGTTTAAATATTTTAATAAATTTAATAGTTGACCTCTATGATTTTCCATGTTGTAACATCCCATGTTGATCAGTTTTAGTTATAAAAACACATGGATGAATAACATACTTCATTCTTTAGCCAAAATTTGTCCTACATGTATTGTACAAAACTGACTATAATTAAATAATGCTTCCTCTTAGCCACCCCTTGCCATAATGATCCACTTATACTTACAAAACAATAGTGAAAACAATAAATAGAAAAAGGGATTAAAATTTTCATTATCCACCGAAGCTCTTTATGTACTATGAAATTCTGTAAAATAGCTGGCCATTTATCAGAATATTCTATAATATGCTGTCATTACATGAGAAAGTTGCTGTTGTAAAAGAAAAATGGGTGTACATTTTCATCATATGTCATTTAATAGGTGATGTGAAGAAAAAAGAAATCCCATAGTTAACATCTTTATTCCAGGAATGGAATTTAAATTTGAAAATTATAAATAAATGTGTAGGTAGAGATACCAATATCCATGTGTTTAATCAACAATAGACTTTGATCTGGAATATTAAATTCGGCAAGTGGAATGTGAAATTAGGGAAAAGCATGATAGAATTTGCCAGAGTTAGTATTTCTTGGTGGTTAGAGAAACTAAAAAGAACACCTGGAATATAGTACCAGATACCATAACAGTATATACAGATGACTTTTTGAAGGACAAATTATTAATTAATAAGAAAGGAAATAACTTTAAAAAAAATCGACCAATTTAATACAAATATTTTTTTAAAAATTGTATTTTCCTCTTTAAAAATTAGTGAATAATAATTCTATTTTACTTTGTTTTAATTGGCATAAAACTCTCTGACGATATCAAGAAAAATCACTTGTGAAGTACTGTATCATTGATGCTGAGACTTTAGAAAAGTGATTTGTTTAGAAAAATAATTTTAGACCTTCTAACAGTGATAAATAATCAAACATTAATTTATTGTCTCCATTCGCGGAAGCATGAAACCTGTAGGAAATTGTGTGCAGATTAGGAAATAAATTGCCATCCTCCCTTGAGACAAATACACATTTCAAATGATATTTTATTTTGTCGAGAAGTTAATGTATGAAAATAGAAACAATCATTTATTGAAATACCACCCATCGACTTGGTATTAAAAGAAGCCTGACTTCTAATAGTCATTTGTTTCATAATGAGAAAATGCTATTAGGGGGTAGTTGATTTGTAACATACTTTAGGACCTATTTATTTGGATGTACAGAAAGTATATAAAATAGGTTAAGAATTTGTGCTGAGTAAAATTATCATAACTATGCTTGACGTATAATGGAAGCCACATGATTCAGGTCAGATTCAAGGGTAAAACTATAAAGGATGTAAAATTGCCTTGATATCTCATAGGGGAAGTTCTGAAAGTTTTGATACCATGGAGCTAACACTGCTGTGAGTTCTAGTTTTTCCTTTTCCCCCCACACTCACCATTGCCATCACTCCACCATAGCCAGTTATTGGAACCTTTGTGTCCCAAAGTCCTAGGTGCTAATTGGCTGTCTCCTTAGAGGTTTCAGCAAAATCATGTTGTATGAAAGAATTGAAAATCAAGTAATTTGCCCTTGGTTCTAATAGCTAATAATGGCTTTGTCTGTTACCATCAATGGTTTTTTGGTCACAAGCTCAAGATGAAAAAAAAAAAAACAATGACATATAAATTGATTTTCTACCCCATGACCATTTCATCCATCTCCAATTATCAAACCACCATGCCTTTTGAATGGGGTTGCTTGCTGTGCTCAGCTTCTGAGATGACATTTGTTTGTTGATTCAATCAGGATAAAAACTATCTTCCTTGATGCTGTGATTACTTTTGGGTTTATATTATCCACAGAGTTCTAATCAGAAAAAAACTCAGAAATGCTGCTTTTATTGTATAGGTAGGGGATGCACTTGAGATAGCATTTGGCCTTGGTAGCTGCTGGGAGCCCTGTCAGATCATGAGAGAAGCCAGGTGGAAAATGAGCAGAAAGCCTAGAAGCAGACTGAGAAAATGGTGGATGAGAAACAGCAGAAGCCCTTCTCAGAACCTTGTTGGGAATGTGGTCTGCCTCTGTATTTGAAAGTTACATGGACAGAAAACCTGTCTTTATGGTTTAAGTCCATTTGAGTTGCTTTTCTGTGACTTGCAACTGAAAATATTTGAAATGATAGAGTTGGCCTTTAAGCATGGCCTGAACCAAAATGAGGCAGGTGACCTGAACACAAAGTGAGAGAAGGCACTGCCCTTTAATTAGGCTTGAAAAGAGTACCTAATTCCAAAGATTTTTGTCTTGAAGCAGCAAAAACCTTCAAATGAAAATGTATTACCTATATACATATTTTTTTAAAAGATTTATTTATTTATTTATTTATTTATTTATTTATGACAGTCAGAGAGAGAGAGAGAGAGAGAGGCAGAGACACAGGAGGAGGGGGAAGCAGGCTCCATGCAGGGAGCCAGAAGCGGGATCACACCCTGGGCCAAAGGCAGGCACTAAACTGCTGAGCCACCCAGGGCTCTCCTATATACACATTTTTAATCTCCCTAATTTCACTGGAAATATTTGGGGCATACAATTATATGCAATTGCATGCAATACAACAGATAATAAAATTACAGAATCGTAGATTCAGTGAGGATAAAAGTAGGAAAATAAGTTTTTAAATCCATTCATAGTGTCAGAAAGGCAACATGTTTTGGCTTTACTCTTCCTAGAAGTCAGAAAAGAAAAGAAAACACAATCAATTTCAAAAATATATCATTCTCTGAAGAATTATAGCTAACAGAGAGTACCCACTCTGTGTCAAGAGATTTTTATAATTTAACATTGTTTCATGTTTTCAGTAATCCTGCAAAGTAAGAATTACTTTTCCATTCATTTCACAAAGGAGGAAACAAAGTCCTCAGTATATAAGATTTGGATGCTGGCTGTCTAACTCTAACTGAAGAGCATCCACCCTTGACTAGTGGGCTTTAGTACCTCTGGGCAATAAAAGAAAAATTGTTGCCTAGAAGACACATGGTTCTACCGACCATTGGGATATTGCTGCCAATGGTCCTCATAAAAGATAGGACAGCAGTGCCATCCTTTACTGATATCCCTGAAGCATATGAAGCATATTACAAAGCAATTTTCTTAAGAGTGTTTTAATATATTATTGAATGAAGCCAATGATGAAGCATAATTCAAATAAAGGAAATTCTGGAATTCTCTGTTTGGTTTGCCCAAAAATAAAAGTCAAGACTAGATGATTGCATAGTCTTGAGAAAATCCTCTGGGAATAATGTTTCCCACTTTTGAGTTATTGAGGTGATTTAAGGTCATTCAAGGTTATTCTCTTTGTCAATGAAAGAAGTGAAGAAATTCTCTAGCACTAACAACAAATGCCCAGGATAATACTCATTCATCCAGAGACAAGACTTAATATCAATGAAATATTGGTGGTTTTTAAAATTAAAGTGGTTAGGCAGGACATGAATTAGAAAGTTAAACTTCCTCATGGAGGTGGGTAAAGGAAGATTCCCTAAGAAGCCTGTAGCAGCACAAATTCTATAAATGGAGAGAAAGGTGGCACTAAAACATAAGGATACCATAAGCACAGTTGGGGTTGGGAGAAAAGTGAAACTAGCAAATATTCTGAACCAGTACAGATTTTACAAGACAGGTGACTTTTTTAATCTACTTGCAAACATACTTTAAACTTTGAGAGTTTGTAAGCTATCATGCTTTTCTCCCTCAAATCAAATAGTAATTGCATTGAAATGCAAGCATACTGACATTTCTAAAGGGGAAGCTTGCTGAAATCTAGCCCTCACTATTATAACATTAAAAGAGATTAAAAAAAAAAAAAGGAAAAGCCACACAAATATTTGAATGTTTTCAAAGTGTGACATTTTAAAGTGTCATGGCATTGCTGAGGATGCAGACTTTGGTACTGAGTGCCCTCCAACAATAATTTAGTGATTCTACAAATTAGCAAGAACAAAAGGATTATATGGCAAGGCTTTATGTGTAAGTTCCATTTAAGGTGGATTTTGAGAAATGCTTAATGGAGCAAGGGGGAGAATTTAGAGGAGAGGAAAAAGCATATTACATTATGTTATAATTAGCTACTTCCTTGTTTGAAAGTTCACTAAAATATTTGAACAAGAATTTTGATTACCTTGCTCTTTCCTGCAGCTCCAGCACGGAAAACAATACTTGGTACTTAATAAATGAATATTGGCTGAATGAACAAAGGACCATGAAAAGAGGAAATGGTGAAGCAAGGTCAGAGCATAATGAGTTATTCAGTTAAATGGAGGGCAGCGTACACACACTGGTGTGGTGTGGGATCAGACTTGAAAAACAGGTTAACTTGACCCTCTTAAATGCTAGCCAGAGTTGTTAGTAATGGATTCATTCATTATAGAATATGAATAGCTAATTCTAGATAAATTATATGTGACCACAGGTAAAGACTGATAAAGTAACTTCAGTTTGATAGTTTTAAAAAGCACTGTAAGACATCAAATTTTTAGAATTGTTGAATTTACTTTTTTCTTTTCAACCATCTGCTGTGACTATAGATCTAAAGTTAGCAATAACTTCAAAACACCTGGACAATCAATAATTATGTCAAGAAAAGAAAATAAATAAAGGAAATCATCCAAGTTAGACAATATGAGCAGACGGCTACAAATATATTAATCAGAACCCCTAAAAATTTAGTGATCTAGGTTTATTTACAAGCATAATTGAGCTACTCATAAATCTCAAACTTGAATTTATAACCTCATTTCTGGTTGAGCATGGGACTGAAATGAATTACCATTAGAATTCTTCCAAGAAATTATAATGTAAATAATGGTTTTCTTGGAAAAAATAACTCAAAATTGTGGTCAATTTTGACCTATGGTTCAATCCAAGGTTTGCTAACAATAATCACTTAAACTATTTTTTTTTTTTAGATTTTATTTATTTATTCTGGAGAGACACAGAGAGAGGCAGAGACATAGGCAGAGGGAGAAGCAGGCTCCATGCAGAAAGCCTGATGTGGGATTCGATCCCAGGACTCTAGTATCATGACCTGAGCCAAAGGCAGATGCTCAACCACTGAGCCACCCAGGCATCCCACCACTTAAATTCTTAATACAGAATAGGGAAAACAAGACAATTAGAATATATCTTTTTTTAAAAATTAACTCAACATTATATAGTCTATTCTGTGGCAATAAAGTGAGTTTAGAGTAGCTGGTTTCTCTTATTGGTTAATTCCGGGACTGAAAGTTCCTTGGAAAAGTCAGGCAGAACAATGGATGTACTGTGATGGCCCACTGTGTTTGATAACATAACCCATATTCAGTTTGACAAGCGATAATTTATTCTGAGACTCAAGATTTCACAGAAATCCTACGATGAGAATTACCACTATTTCTCAGATAATTATTTAACTCTTGTCCTGAATGATCATTCTTGTCTTAAACGTTCTTTCCGGGTTATTATTTCACTAGAACTACTCTGTTTATGTGGTAACCATACAGATCTCTGCCTTTGATATTATGAGAAATAGAAAATAAATTCTGACTTTGATAGGATATTTAGCTAGTACCAGCATTTATCATTGAAATCTAATGATTGTGGTATCCCATATATTTTTATTAATTTAATGATACTGATATTTCTTTCCATTTGTCTCTTTTTCTCAACCGTGTCTGTACTCTACAGAATCACTTTTTATTAGTAAAATAAGCTCTTTTTAACAGTAGGGACCGAAAATGTACAATTGATTTTCATAATTGATTTCTATTAAGGGCATTACTTGGTAATGTGATCAGTTTCACAATACTTTCTCTTTAGAGACTTTTACCACCAAATAAATGTCTAGAGCTATAAGAATCCATTATGATGCCTCTCACCTGGCTTATGCTACATCACACGACTGAAGTGTTTTTTTCAGATCACCAATGACCTCCTTGTTATTAGCTTCATAATTCCACAGGACATTTTCCACTTAATCATCTCATTTTCCATTTATCATTTACATGCCAAGGCACATCACATGTTAAAGTTAAAAAGATAAACATTTAAAAGTCAATTCTGTTAAAATGAGAAAATATATTTGAATACCAAGTCTCCAGAGACATGATAACACGATAAATTTAGAAGAAATCTGAGAGGACAAAATGGACAGACTTAGTGACATAAATAGCCTACTTTAATAAAATTAATTGGATAACTTATGCTTTATCTTATTAATATATGAAGTGGCTGTTAAAGATTATTTAGAAATCTCTAAACATATGTTGTTAGGTATTGACTGAAATATGTACTTGAAATATACTTGAGTGAAAAATACTTAGACTCATGAGTTTATGCAGTATAATCTAACTTATGAAAAGAAAAAAATAGAAATAAAAAAATGCCCTCTCCATATTTTAGAATTGGTAAAAAAATGCATATAAAATAAAACAAGGAAAAGGATGTATATTTAATTAATATCCAAGGCTTCTATAAAAATAAATACCACAGCATCTCTCTTTGTCTATCCTATCTACCATAACAGAGATAACCTGGGTGGCTCAGATGGTTAAGCATCTGACTCTTGATCTCAGTTCAGGTCTTGATCTTGGGGTCATGAGTTTGAGCTTTGCCTTCAGCTACATGCTGGGAAAAACAAACAGGCAAACAAGCAAACAAACATAAACTAAGTGGGTTATAAACAATAGACATTTATTTCTCTCTCTCCTGGAGGCTGGGAAGTCCAAGATCACAGTGCCAGCAGACTCAGGGAGTGGCGAGGTAAGAGCCCCAATTCCTCATCTTGTTACTTCACAAAGTAGAAGGACAAGGGGGCCCTTCTTGGCCTGTTTTTTAAGGGCACTAATTCCATTCATGAGAATTAATAATCACTTCTCAACCTCCCACCTCCTAATACCACCCCTTTGGGGGCTAGGATTTCATCATAGGAATTTGGGAGGACACTATCAAAGCATAACAGAATCCTTTACGTTTACCGTTAAGTATTGGTGGTATAGTTTCTTTCTTTGGGTAGGCCACAAATTGGGTTTTAAGTGTCTCACAGTCAGTACAATAAGGAAAACCTGGACATTTACCCAGTTTCTAGTTTTTGTCAGTCAAAAGCATATTGACTACTCTGGTGAAACACACATGTTCCTGCCAAGACCAGAAAGGAATCTTCCCTGAGGCTTCACCCTGTGGAAGACACTCTGTAATGAACAACCATCTCAATAGTTTTCTTTCAGCTGGGGCTCCCAGATGGCTCAGTTGGTTGAGTGTCCAACTTTTGGTTTTGGTTGGGTCATGGGATTGAGCTCCACATTGGGCTCCACACTCAGTGGAGAGTCTGCTTGAGATTCCCCCCACTCCTTCTATCCTTGCCCTTAGCCCACAAATAGAAATAGTAATAATAATAATAATAATAATAATAATTTCCTTTTACCTGGTATATCTGAGTCTCACATGTCTGTTTCTTATAAGGCTGCATGTAGGCCAATGACATCCTGACAAAGTAAATTCAGAAAGAGCAATTACCTTTATTTCACAGGAGGGCTCATATAAATTGATAAGAAAATATAGTATATTTAGCCATATTTTACTCTCTAGAGTTTTGAAGCTCCAGACCTAAATTAACTCTTTCCTTGCAATTACTATTTTCTTTACAACCTCCCTGTAATTAAAAGCACATTTTTCAGTTTAAGTATATTATGTACAAAACCACTAAATAAAATCTACATGACCCCATTGAAATGAATTTTAAATAAGAGCCTCATTTTAAATTAATAGATTAGGAAGATTCTAAAATAGTGTGTCTGGCATTAAGTACTTGAGAATTTGAATTTAAAGTAAAATAATATAAAATCTATATTGCTGTCTTCTAGAATATTCCCATTATTTTCTCTGCCACAAGTAGATTTCAAAAGAGGGGGCAATTTAAGATGTGTTATGCCCTCAATAGGTGCCTGGAAATATGTACTTTCTATTACTTTTAGTAACATTACAAGCTGAGTATCAGACTTATTTTAAAAGATGGCAATTACAAACCCTAATAATTCATCTAAGTGACATGAGTGATAAGTGGCAAGCCTTGGTTCACACAGTCTGAGGCTACAAAATTTGTACTCTTCCAATATGCCTAGCAGCCTATTAATAATTTTACCCATGCTGTTCTCAGAGCACCCTATTTTTTACTAGTCACCTACATGCCATTTTTTATAAGATTTGATCTAAATTAATCTGTGACTGAAGTATGTCCCCACGTCTGAGAAGAACAAGGTTTTTCTTCAGAGCAAGTTAACTTCACTGATAACATTTATTTATTTATTCAAAGAATTTATTGTTTATATATTATATTATAGAAATTGTTCTTGTATATGGCAAATAGTGATGGGAGACAATGTCTCTCTCCAGAGCAAAAGAGCAAGCATAATTTCTAGCTTTTCTCGGCTGGAGAAGAGTCTTCCTAGTTACAGGAATGTCCAATTACTGCTTTGCTTGGGCCTGGACTTCCTCCTTGAACTAACCTTCCTCCCATCCACAAAGCTACATGTAATCCCAGTTACTGTTCCATAGACCCTTGACTGTCCTGTGCTCCCGCTCTTCAGGTTACCTTCTACCCATCAAGACAGCTCAGCTTTTAACTGGGCTTGTTTCATGTAGAGAGCCTTCCTGCCTTTTCACTTTATTCCTGTGACAAAATCATGAAACATGTACCTCATTCTCTTTGGGAATTAACTTTTTGGAGGAGTGCATTCCTTCTGTGTCAGGTACTGGCGCATAATACTCATTAGGAAGGGCCACTGTTAACTGCCTACACTGGGCTGAGTGGTTCCTCACTCTGGTGTAGGAAGGTCTTGATCCACACCTGTGACTAAATGCTTTCATGATTTTGGAGGAAGGAGCACTATTTCTTTTGTTGCTTCTAAGTTATTGTCCTGGCTCTTCCCTGTGTCCTGAAACTTAGGAATCCAGGGTTCCTGGTGTTTATCAATGCTTCTGCTGTTCTCCACATGGGCCTATAATGCCCGGAAAACTGCCAAGTCCCAGGGGACACAGTGTAAGTAAGGATGGGACGCTGAGACATTGGAAGCAAAGCTCTCTAAAGTAAGGGGGCTCTTCAAAGGTATAGTGATGGCTGTGCAGCTCTACCTCCAATGGCAGGTTTAATTTCTCAGCAAAATATTCTGTAAGAGATGGCTTTGTTATATCTTCTTAGTGAAAGGGAACATTCTTAAGCTCCTGAGCCACTAGACTATTCAGATTTCCATTTAGATTTTGGGAGTTTCCTGGTTGACTAGCTCTCAGGATGTCTCTTGATTGCATTAAGGACCTGAGAACTCCTCAGCCTTGACTATCTCCCTTGACCCTTTGACCCCTGAAGGCATTCTTAGTTTCATCTCTCATATCCTCATCCTCTGGGAACCTTGCTAGTCTATCACCAGAGTCCCCTGGGATATCACTCGTTCTCATTCCCTGCCTCATTTCCTGCTACTGCTTGACTTGTAAGAAGCTCTGAACTGCCTTCCTGCATAGTCCCACTGTTGTGTTTTGGCAGCAATGGTGGGTATGAGGACATGAAAAGTCTGTTCTTCTCCCCTAAGAAAGGTCCATGAATCAATAGCCAGTATCAAAGAATAGCCACATCAGGGCTCTCTACCTTTCCTCTTCCACATGTGAGGGGGCAGATGAAAGACTTTCCAGGATGAAATTTTTTATGGTCATGTGTTCCTGATCTGTTTTGAGGGTTTTTTCCAAGGAGCTTGGAGAGTCAGCTGTGAATGCAACTCTTGACAGATAGTAACTGAGGAGAGAATGGCAGACTACAGAAGGAGCTAGGATTGGGCCTCCTTCACCCAAACAATTTATGGACTCAAGTCTCTTTTATAAGGACCCTTGTAGTTGAATTCATGGTCCACCCATCTCAAACTCAATATCTCAATATCCTTAAGCACACCAGAGCTTTTTTACCGTTTAAGGAAACATTCACAAGTTCTAGTGATCTGGATATATTTTGGGGGACCATTACATAGCCTACTCTGCACATAACCACATTCATTTTTCAATTTAAATTCTACACCCGGGCAGCCCAGGTGGCTCAGCAGTTTAGCCCTGCCTTCAGCCCAGGGTGTGATCCTGGAGACCTGAGATCGAGTCACACGACAGGCTCCCTGCATGGAGCCTGCTTCTTCCTCTGCCTGTGTCTCTGCCTCTCTCTCTCTCTCTCTCCTCTCCGTGTTTCTCATGAATAAGTAAATAAAATCTTTAAAAAAAAATAAATTCTAGACCCTCAAGGACCAATCATGCCCTTGGGCCAGAAGGTAAGATGTGGTCATCTTAGTTTTTATTTGGACAGTTGGCATTTATTCACCCTTCTGGAATAGAACTTCTATTTACCTCTTCAGCCTCAGCCCACATACAGGGACAGTCTTGGTCCCCAAATGATCCCTAGCTGAGCATATCTCTGTAACTCAGGTCTGCATGAAAGGAGCACTCCACTGCCCCAGCCCAAGCGACTGGTTCAGTAACCCACCGGGAGCTAATGAGGCTTTTGCAAGTGTTTTGAGAGAGGCACCACATTTTCCACTGGACTTGAACCTGGAAGAATACAGCCATGACCTTGTTGATAGCCATCCTGCCACTACATAAAAACCCAGAACAGGGGAATCCCTGGGTGGCTCAGCGGTTTAACACCACCTTGAGCCCAGGTCATGAACCTGGAGACCCAGGATCGAGTTCCACATCCGGCTCCCCGCATGGAGCCTGCTTTTCTCCCTCTACCCCTCTCTCTCTTTCTTTCTCTCTCTCTCTCTCTCTGTGTTTCTCATGAATAAATAAATAAATAAAATCTTAAAAAAAAAAAAAAAAAAAAACAAGGACAAAGAACAGCATAACAGACAGCCAGGAAATAGAAGGGATCTCAATTCTTCTGACATTTCAGTCTCATCGCCAGAGGCCACCTTACTACTCCGAGACTTTACAGTTACATCATTAATTCCTTTCTTGGTCCTTTCCAACTAGGGCTCGGAGGAATGGTTCCTGCAAAGAAGGGTGGCGAGAAGGGCCGTCCGGCCATCAACGAGGTAGTGACCAGAGAATACCCCATCAACGTTCACAAACGTATCCATGGAGTGGGTTTCAAGAAGCGTGCCCCTCGGGTACTCAAAGAGATCTGGAAATTTGGCACGAAGGAGATGGGAACTCCAGATGAGCGCATTGACACCGGGCTCCACAAGGCCGTCGGGGCCAAAGGCATAAGGAATGTTCCATACCGCATCCGTATCCGCGTGCCGTTGTCCAGAAACCAGAACGAGGATGAAGATTCACCCAACAAGGGATCCCTGGGTGGCGCAGCGGTTTGGCGCCTGCCTTTGGCCCAGGGCGCGATCCTGGAGACCCGGGATCGAATCCCACGTCAGGCTCCCGGTGCATGGAGCCTGCTTCTCCCTCTGCCTGTGTCTCTGCCTCTCTCTCTCTCTCTCTCTCTCTGTGACTATCATAAGTAAATGCAAATTAAAAAAAAGATTCACCCAACAAGCTCTATGCGCTGGTTACCTACGTACCTGTCACCACTTTGAAAACTCTACAGACTGTTAATGTGGATGAGAACTAATTGCTGATTGTCAAATAAAGGCATAAAACTGCAAAAATAAATAAATAATAAAAATCCTTTTTTTTTTTTTGTTTTGGTTTAAGCTTTGTTTTTAGTATTTAGTAAGTTTATGGCGCATGTAGGAATACTGATAGAACTGAGAGCTTTTAAATGGAAAGACTGATCAGAAACTCAAGAGTATGAACTTTCCAGGATGCCTTCCAAAGTAAAAATGCAGATATTGTTTATAATGACAGGTTACTCCAGCAGGGGTTTCCAGATGGCAGGCCACTGGTTAAAAGTGATCATCTTACAAGGTTTTTAAGAGGATGACTTAAGTTTCTTTTATACTTAACCAGAGCCACTCATGAGAAGCGGCACAAGTTAAGTCCCATTCATTCTGCAGAATAAGCTACACGACGTTTCAGGGATGGCGCTTAAAGGGTTCGGACTACTCTGGGAATTTCCGAGTGGGGGCTCCATTTCGTATTTAATTTTAGCCCCAGAAAGGGAAACTGTGCTGTGGTGCCCGAGGGGGTGGGGGGTACCGTGTGGCCGGAGCTGTGAGCGGGGCGCAGGGAGTCAGCCGGGCTCCAGGTGCGGGCAGGGAGAGACCCCCGCCCCCAAGGCTGGCCTGAGCTGCAGGGGTTCCTGGGCTCCTCTGCCAGGTGGAAGCGCGATCTACCAGGATCCACGGAGGTCCAGGGACAAGGCCGGGGTGCTCCGTGCCAAGGGTCTCTCACCCAGACCCGGGGGTGAAGAGTGGTTCCCGCCACCCGCGGACCCCGTGCCCTTGGCAGCCCCATCCCGAGTCTGCGGTTGTGCACTGCGCCAGGCGAGATGCGGGCGCCTGAGCTGTGAGCCGTGCGTGCGCTGGCTGCCCGGAGTCCGAGCCCGGGCCGTGTCCCAGACATCTGCCAGATGCAAGTAAGATGATGCCCAGTGTTTTATAAATTCAATTATATCTGGCTCTAAGCCCCATTTACAAAGATGGGAAGACATTTAATACAATTTATTGCCGGAGGTTTTGTTCCCTCTTTAGTATGATACGCACTCTAAGAGGAAAAAAAAAAAAAGAAAAAGAAAATAGCTTCTGGTTTTTGGTCCTTCAGGGTTGCAACCGAGATGCTCACTGTAGAAGACAATTTGGTCCATTGAAAGGTCCAGCCACTCTGACAGTGAGGCCACAACATCTTTTGCTGCAACTCCCCAGACTATGGTGTTGGATGGTTAGCAGTCCCTCCTGCCTCTAACACACCAGCGGCCCCCATCACAAGGTCTGCAGCCTCCTTGGGAACTTCCACCTTTAGGACCTAGCCAGCTCCTCTAGTCTCAGGAGCCACTGCTGTATTTGAACAACACCTCTCTCTCTCTCTCTCTCTTTTTTAAAGGTTATACTTATTTGTTCGTGGGAAACAGAGAAAGGCAAAGATGTAGGCAGAGGGAGAAGCAGGCTCCCTGCAGGGAGCCGGATACAGGAGTTGATCCCAGGATCTGGGGATCAGGACCTGAGCCAAAGATAGATGCTCAACCACTGAGCCACCCAGGCACCGGAACACCCCCCCCCCTTTTTTTTTTTAAGATTTTATTTATTTATTAATGAGAGGCACACACAGAGAGAGAGGCAGAGACACAGGCAGAGGGAGAAGCAGGCTCCATGCAGGGAGCCCCACATGGGACTCCATCCGGAGACTCCAGGATCACGCCCTGGGCCAAAGGCAGGCACTAAACTGCTGAGCCACCCAGGGTTTCCCAACACCCCTCTTTCAACCCGGCCCTTTCTCCTTCCTCTGAGAAACACATAACTAAATTCCCCTCCCACAAAGGAGCCTTGATAAGATTGGACAGTTTGAACCTAGCAGCTCTTGTGCTAGGCCAGGCAACACAAAAGCTGTTACCAACCCTTGAGAGAAATCAGAAATTCTTGAAAGCGTGGAGGGCTGAGCTACTTTTCACCTTTCTGCTAGTCTCTTCTAACAGGAGGTAGGCAGAGCAATTAATTGCTTGCTAAATTATCCTGCCACAAATGTCTATTATCCAGCCAAGAGCAGAGGGAAGTTAGAGCAGGAATATCTTCAGAAATTTCCTCTTCTGTCTTATCATTGCACACTGTCACACTAATGCATGGCCAGTCACCATGCTTGATTGTTAATCCTTTCCTGAGGAAATGAAGGAACAGACCTGAATTTTGAGAGAAGGTCTGGTGATGAGGACACTGCCACGAGATCCTGAAATGCCCCATTGGCTTCTGTAATGTTACAGAATTAACGGCTGGGGTATATATCCTAGCACTACCATTTACTAGTCGTGTGATACTGGACAATTCTATTCTCTGAGTCTCAGTTTTTCTATTATATGAGACATTTATGTTACCAATTTCATGAGGCTACTGTGAGAATTAAATAACAACGTGTTTAATATAGTGCCTGGTACATAGTCATTGGCAAAAGTTCATTGTATCATTATTTTTAACCACCTGCTCTGACCCATCATGCACTTTATATTCCAAATTGTAGCTAATATTTCTGTTTGTGGTCTAGTTTCACTTCCCATATCTGATGCTTGGAACACTTTTCTAGCCTTTTGCCAAACCACTATATGGATTCTCTCTCTGGCTCTGTAGAGGTCTGGATAAATCTATATAAGTTACTCTAACTTCACAGACTGTAGTGGACACACTTTAACCACATGTAGCTCAAGTCCACATGTGAAACGGAAACTCATATAATTCCCTTTGACTCAGTCGGCAAGGATTAACATATTCCTACTGCTTAGAGATTAAAGGAAGGAGAGAGGCTAGAGACCAGGATCCTGCCCTAGAGTATATAGGCTTGTCCTTAGCATTATGGATTGTAATTTGCATCAATACCCCTAACTCTCATGGGCAGGGGCAACTTTCACTCATTTGCATCTAAGAGCAATAGTAATGCTAACAGAGGAATCCAAGGAGCAAGTGGGGAGAGGGGTAGGTTAGGAGGAAAAAGCAAAATAAACAAATAGATTATTTAATTGTTACCTAATTGTTATAAATGGAAAGGACACTGCAGTTGATTGACCAATTCAACTGAGAAACTCAGAGATTGAATTAACAACTTTTAATGCATATAACAATGTCCTCCCTACTCATCAACTCCCTCACCAACATAGAACACTATCATTTTAGTGTGATTTTCCTATTTTTCTACCCCTTTCACTTTTATCACATTGCTGGAACTCATGGTACATGATTTATAGGATTTGCCTATGCAAAGAATGATTTTGGTTAGGACACATTAAGTTGAATCCATTCTACCATTGTTATAGACATGATAGTTAAATAAGAGGTAGTCATACAGTTGTACGACTACTGTATACATTACAGTGTTTTTGAGAATGTATCACTTTAGTATTTAATGAACTTGCCCTGAAAAATGGAAATTTGACAATTAAATATAATGTAGATGGAAAGGGCCTCTGAAGGGTAACAAAGTTTTTGAGCTCTAACTTTCTAATCTATAAATGGAAATAACATCCACCTTGCTTACCTTTCAGTGTCAGTTAAAAAAATATATAAAAAATTTTTAGAAAACTGAACACATTGATTTAAAAGTTTATTTTATTGCCAATTGTATTAAATTATAGTCCTTGTTCTGGGGCTGTTTTATTAAGTGTTCAGTACTGACTTGTACATATTTTACTTCTCAACTATGGCTATACATTAGAATCACCTGGCTAGCTTTTTAAAGATATGAATGCTTAAAAATATTAAAGATTTAAATATAAGAAATACCCCAGATTAATTTAGAATCACTGTGGGTAGAGCCCAAGCATTGGCATTTTTTATAAAAGTTCTTAATTATTCTGAAGTGCAGCCAAGGTTGAAGGAATCTGTCAGAACAAAAAAAACCCACCCTTCCCTCTTTGGAGTTAAGAGACTCCAATTCAAGTATTAGGTGAAAAGCCCTCAGGAAAATTGACCAAAGATGGTCATGTGACACTAACACAGAGACCAACCATCCTCGGATGCCCAAGACTGAGCCGGTTCTACAGACAAGGAACTTTCAATACTAAAAATGAGAAAGTCCTAGACAAACAAGATCTAATTGATTTACCCTGACCATGATCTTATAGATGAGTTCTACATCTCTGAGGCAGGTTTTATTCCTTCCTAGCTTTTGAGCAACTGGTTTGAGGGTAAATGCTTTGCCATGGACCATCCCATTGACTGGCTTTAAGCATGGTCATATGATGGTGTGACTGTTGCTGCTGCAGTAATGTACAATCATGAGAAGAATGTCCAGAGGACCATAAGAGGCATAGACCTGGAGCCCTGCCATGGCTGAGCAGCTAAACCAAAGCCAGAATTCTGTCTACTTCCAGAATTTTTGTCATATAAGAATGTTAGTTTAAATCATGGTTAGTTGATTTTTCCCCCTATTTGTAGGGATCTCAGTGTATCCAGGGCCATAACTGTCAAAAACCACATACAATCAGCTGTTTGTTCTTCATCTCAGAACTGTCTCCAGATCCTATTCACCACTGTCTGCTTCAAACCCTCATCCCTGTTAGCTGTCCTGATTTTCTGTTTTGTTTGGCGTGTTATCCCCACGGCCCCCAACCACTACCACCACCCGCCCTTCCCTGGAATGCAGACCGTTTTCCTGACTCTGATCAGCACACCCTTGAGAGAATGGCAAATCTGGGAGCTTGCATCTTGGCACCACCCTGCCGGCAGCAGACCCACCCCCATTGCCTGGACCAGGTCTCAGGGTGCTGGGTCAGGGCCTCAGTGAATCTCCTACCTTCTCTGAGGAAGTGGAAGAAGAAGAGGGAGGAGATTAATTTTGATGTCATATTTCCCTGAATCGCTGCTCCTTACATAATTCCAAAATATTGTTGATCAATACTTAATAACCCAATGAAAAAAACCTGATAGAACAACATTATACCTTAGAACGTGGTGATATGAAACATGCTGAATCTCCTTCATTAATATCTCATTATGCAGATGCATATTTCACTTGATGTTGTCTCTAATCAGCCCTCAGTGACTTCGCTTAAAAATTCCATCCCAACTCTAACTCCAAATGATGGAACTAAGCCTGTGAAACCCAGTGTATTTTTAAGAGAGGAGAGGAATGTACATGCTGTCAAACTTGCTTTGCTCTTTTTCCGTTGGCTCTTGCTGAGAGCATGTGTGGCTTTCCGAGAGCCAGAGCAGCACATGTGGGTCCTGGCAGCGCCGGCCTCTGTCCTGGAATCGCAGGAGGCTCTGATGAGGCTCAGATGTCTCTAAAGTGTTCTCACCTGGCCGCTCAGCCAACCACTTTTCTTTCCATTATTATTATTAAGGGGGTCAGGTTGGCAGTGACAACTGTACTTGCTCTAATATTGAAATCATTCTTTCCACTACTGCATCATTCTTGTAGCATTTTATAGAACGCACGTAAGCCTGAGAGATCGGTAAGCACAAGTGCAGGTGATTGGAGGCACAGTCTGTTTCATTCGCTTTATGTGGAACTGATAATGTGGAAATGCATAGTGACACCGTGGAACGCCTGTAGTGAGAACAGGGGAGGTGTCTGGCCTCCATGTGCCTAGCCGCACGCATGAGAACATTGCTCACCGGCGGGGAGTCACACCAAGGAAACAGCTGTTTCATCTTCCCTAACACCCTAGCTATGCCTGTAATGTTTGGAAGGATGAAGAGAGATTGCTTATTATGAAAATGGCTTATTACTTAGTAACCAGGCACACTGAGGGAAGCCAAAGTTGGTGCAAATGAGGTTTTTTCTTTTTTTTTTAATTCTCCCTTTGATTGGGGCAGCCCAGATGGCTCAGTGGTTTAGCGCTGCCCTCAGCCCAGGGCCTGATCCTAGAGACCCGGGATCGAGTCCCACGTCGGGCTCCCTGCATGGAGCCTGCTTCTCCCTCTGCCTGTGTCTCTGCCTCTCTCTCTGTGTGTCTCTCATGAATAAATAAATAAAATCTTTTAAAAATTTTTTCTTCCCTTTGATTAAATAATCAGTCCATGACAAATGCTCACAAGATGAGCATAAGGGACTCCTTCTTTATCTTTATTTCTTTATCTGCATTTTCTTGTTCTTTATGCCTTTCTGTTTTCCACTTTTTGTCTTGGGTTCTTGCCCTGTCATTTATTTTCATGGATTTTTTTCCTTAGTAGAGTGGACTCACTGTTGTTTTTGCTTAGACCTGGTCATTTTTCCCTCCTCTACCAAGTGGGCAAGGGGTGCCCCACTCTCCTTAGCTCAGCTGAATGTCTCACCTTACTTCAGAAGTTTTCTTGGTTCGTGAAAGGGCCAGCAGGCATCATCTGTGCTTCCCCAAGCCTTATCATGCCATATTCTCTACTCAGTTCCTCTTTGGCTTGCCTTGCCCAGTAAACTGTGAGCAAATTGAAAGCAGGTACAATGTCATATTCTTTGAATCTTCAACACCATTGGCTGTGCCCACAAATAGTAAGTATTTGATAAAGATTTCTCTATTTTTTAAAAGATTTTATTTATTTATTCATGAGAGACAGAGAGAGAGGCAGAGACACAGGCAGAGGGAGAAACAGGCTACGCAGGGAGCCCGATGTGGGACTTGATCCCAGGTCTCCAGGATCATGCTCTGGGCTGAAGGTAGGTGCTAAACTGCTGAGCCACCCAAGCATCCCTTGATAAAGATTTCTTAAGGTAATTGAAGTACCAGGAGATCATTATTCTATAATTTCTTTGCCAATAAAACATAAATAAATACTTACATAACTCATAAGGTTGTTAAAAGTCTCATATTGTCTGACCTTATGAACAGCAAATATTTTTATAACTTCTCCCATCCTTATCTACCTTTCCTGATCATTTGGTGGCTATAGCCTGTTTTTAAAATGGAGTTAGACTGTAATAAAAAGAGAGGCCGGAGCAAACTATGCTATTTGACCCTAGTTTATAATACCACGAGAATCATAGAAATTATGTGTATTTATTAAAAAAATGAAAATTCAAATAGAAAAGTGAAAACTTTGAAATCTACTCTGTTTATTACAGTTTTTCACAAATTTTCCCCATTTTCAAAATGCTGTTCTCAAACTAGCTTATTTCTGTTTCCTCTTAGCATTGCTGAATATTAAAAATGAATCATCATTACTAATATTCCTTCCTAGTTTCTTTAATTACTAAAAAGTAAATAGTTGGTAATATTATAGCATTGCTCCCAGATGCTCCCAGAGTGACAATTTTGGTTTTACACTATATGACCAGAATCATCAGACATCATTATCGGCATTATTTTATGTGTTTGTTTTTTGTAAATTGAGATAAAGATTGCTTTAAGTGGTTCAGTTTCTGGTATATGCATATAACCACATTAAAAGCTGCTCTTTTTGACATTATTTCTCAATAAATCTCTCATTATTACAGTGGGATGGAAATCTAGCCAAATCCTTGCTCTCCAGATGGTTTATAAAGATTTGGAACATTCCATAAATGGAAAAACTGACCAGCTATGGTTAAGCCTCCTGCAATCCTCATCTTAGTACTAGTGTTACAGAAAGAGAGGCTTCCTTTGACCTTTTTTCTTTATTTTATACCTTCTAGAGCCACCTTGATTTGCCTATAGTGTTTTGCAATCTATAGTAGATTTGTTTCTTTTTCTTTGTGCTTTACCTTGTTATTATGGAAAATTAAAAACATTTTTTTTCTGTTTGTGACACTTTATTGATGCTGGGGAACTGGGGAAGAAAACTGGAAGAATGTGTGGGGCAGTCCCCTAGGCAAGGACTGGGCAGGTGTTGAAGCCTGGCCACTACTGGGCAGGGAAGACAGAGTTGCCACTGAATACACAAGGGATGAGCAGCTGCCGGTACTCCAGGGGAGTACTCATCCAAGTTGGAAGAGTATAGCAAATCTGTGTACTCACACTCACTTGAGCATGATGAGCTCATGGCCAGTCTGTTTTATTCTGGTCCCACTCATTTCTCTCAGCCCCTCTGGATATCATGTCATTTTATCTATAAATATTTCCAAACATACCTGTAAAAGACAAGCATTCTGTTCTAATCAGTAACTAGCCCCCCCTTAATGTCAATCTTTATTCAGTGTTTACATTTCCACATTGCTTTCTAATGATATTTATTTATAATGTGACCCAGACATAATGTTATTGATTGATGTCTCCTATTTGCTTGAAATCTGTGGGCTCTCAGCCTATATCTCTCTCCTTCCTTTCTTTGTTTTCTATCATTTGTATTCTGTTAGAATGAAGCACATACATAATTTTAAATTTTCAAGTAGCCACATTAAAAATAAAAAAGAAATTAGTAAAAATAATTTTAGTGATATGTTTTATTTATCCCCAAATAGCTACACTATTATCATCTGAACACCACATGAAATTGTTAATTAAATATTGGAAATATTGGTTATATGATATAAAATAATATGAGTATTAAAAGTAATATACTATCAATATTAAAACTTGTTAATAAATAGAGCAGTTATTCATTATACATTGATATGAAATTTTTAATCAAGTGCTTTATATTTAGTTTTTCACACTAAGTCTTCAAAACAAGTTTTTGCTTTAATTAGGCTCCAGGCCCAGGGTAGAGCCCAGTGCGGGGCTTGACCTCACCATCCCAAGATCTATACCTAAGCTAAGATCAAGGGTGAGATGTTTAACTGACTGAAGCCACCAGGTGCCCTCAAAATAAGTTTTTTGTTTACAAATACAGCACTTTAAAATTTAGGCTGGCCAAGCTTCACCTTATATAATCAACAGAGCAGCTCATGAATTTCTATTTACAAAGTAATAATAAAATATATGATCCTATATTTTCTGAAACGTTCATTTTTTTATTATCTTGTCCTTTTTATTTGGGATTTATTCTCCATGTTTGATATGATCATTCCTGTAAGTATTTAGTTTGACTTTTGTTCCAGACAGTTTTTTCAGATTAAGGGACATTATCCTGAGACGGGATGTCAGTTCATTAATTTTAGGAAGTTTTCAGCTCCAGACTCAGACTACCCATCAGAATTTCCCGAGACCCCCTTGCTCTAGCCTGCAAATTGGAGCCCCAGTCTCCTCTCCCAGTTACTGCTGCCTTTCTCTGAATGGTCATTGAAATTCTAGCAATGTCTAATGGCATTTTGCCAGTTCTCTGATTCTCACACCTCTTGAGGTTCCTTCCCTTCTGTTTGCAATTTTTTTGCTGTCACGGATACTCTACCTTCTATCTATTGCTGGTTTGTTCCCTTCTATTTGTGTTTTGCAGTCTGTGGTCATTCCTTGTCACATAGGTTTGTTGAAGATGTTGACCATGGAATTTTTTTCTATCATATTCACTGTTTTTATGTAGGAGAACTAAAGAAAGAAAGAATAAGCCATGCCACTGCTGCCTCATCTTCCCACAACTCTTTCTTTATTATTTTCACTTACGTATGCAGAAGCATTTCATTAACTTAAGTTCCTGGATGGTTATTAACTGTGAATTCTGTGTACCATTTATTGACTTGATTGCATGTGTTAAGTATCAGAGAAGTCTGGTCTAGCAATGGAGATTTCACATTAAATTAAGGTTCAGCAGATGGTATAGTATGTGATACTATTTAGTATTTTTGTATGCCTAGAAACTTTAAAAGAAGATAAAACTGGGACATGAATATTTGGAACTAAGAAACTCACTAATTACTCTAAGTTTAACTGTTATTAAGGGGAAAGGTAAATATGCTTTTTATCCATTTAATATTGTCATTAACTCTAGCAATGTAATAGAAATCAAGCAGCTTTTCAAGCATCTTTCCTTCCTCTGATATCAGAGTATCAAAAAGATTGAGTGAGCCAACCTGGGAAATTTTATTTGGCTTTGTTGTTAATATTTGGTAGATCTAGCAGAATTCCATGTAGGTAATACAATTGTCTTGGAGATTAAATGAAATAGGTGTCCCATATGTATTGTATTCAGTAGATGCCTTCCGTATCTCCTCCCTGTTAATGCTAGCATATGCCACATCTTGTTGTAGTCTGATGCAATTATTTCATATAGATTTTAAAATAAATAGCAGAAAATGGGACACCTGGGTGGCACAGCATGTAAAGTGTCTGACTCTTGGTTTGGGCTCAGGTCATGATAGCGAGGTTGTGAGATTGAGCCCTGTATGGGGCTCTGCCCTCAGTGTGGATTCTACCTAAGACTGTCTCCCTGTCCCTTTGCTCCTCCCTTTGCTCTATCTCTCCTTCTCAAAAATAAATAAAAATAAATAAATATCAGAAAATGAACCACAAATTACTGGGAAATAACAGAGCTCACATTTAAAACTTGATTCTGGGCAGCCCGGGTGGCTCAGCGGTTTAGCGCCACCTTCAGCCCAGGGCATGATTGTGGAGACCCAGGATAGAGTCCCACGACGGGCTCCCTGCATGGAACCTGCTTCTCCCTCTGCCTGTGTCTCTGTCTCTGTCTCTCTCTCTCTTTCTCTTTGTGTCTCCCATGGATAAATAAATAAATAAAATCTTTAAAAATAAATAAATAAAACTTGATTCTACCATGAAGGCAATAACAGACTACACACTAGATGACCTCCGTTTATCTTTTCAGCAAGATGAAACTAAAAACAGAGGACATTGGTATTCTAAATACTGTGAAGATGGATTTTATTGATGGATTCTTCTGACTAAATAATGGTGACTCTATATGAGTCCTTAAAAATTGGTGGTGAGACTGATGAATGTAAATCAGCTTGAAGACTAATCCTTCAAAAATGATAAGCCATATTTTCTGGAAAATATTTTGTATGAACAAAACCTTATATTAAGAAATAATGAAATCCTTTTTTCAATAAAACCTTGACTATGTGTTCAAAACATTTTATTGCATATCCCCATGTACCAGACACAGTTTTATGTGTTGGGCAAAGAGCAGTGAACAAAATAGACAAATATTTCTGCTCTCATGAAGCTTACATTCTGCTGGAAGTGATACATGACAAAATATAAAACTGCTGGAAAAACTCACCTACTTTGAAGCCAAAGGTCTAAGCCACTTTACTTCTGTCTGCACTGTTCACTCCCACCTGCTCCTTGACTTTAATTTGGAAATTCCTTCTCCAAAGTACAGCTCAACAAATGAAACTGTTATAGCATATTACTATGCATATAGTACTCAAGATAGCAATGAGGCAAAGTCTGTATCTTTGGCTGGATCTTTACTAGGGTAACTTCTGGAACCCTAGTGCCTTGGAGACTCACCGAGAGAAGCACCTCTTCCACCCTGTGAATATGAATATCTAAAAATACTTTTCAAATATCAGGCATCTTCTCTTCTTGGTCCCTACACCACTCTTGTGTTGTTGCTGTGCATTGGCATCCCTGGCAGTCACTCTTAGCAGCCATCATTACTGCCATCATTACTGCCACCTCTTTGTCAACCTGTTCCTTAGGAGCTTGGATTCTTAGTTATGACTTGTGTCCTAGGAATGCAGCCTTTACACCTCTTAGATGAACTGAGTGCTGCCCATCCCTTCCTTCAGGCAGAAAATCAAGATTTTTAATCTCAAGAACAGAGGAGGCTATTCATTCATTCACTCACCCATTCACTTATTCAGTTATTCTTGTTTATTCATATATTTACTCTTTATGTTACTATCATTAATTTATTAAGATTTATTTAACAGGGATCCCTGGGTGGCGCAGCGGTTTGGCGCCTGCCTTTGGCCCAGGGCGCGATCCTGGAGACCCGGGATCGAATCCCACATCGGGCTCCCAGTGCATGGAGCCTGCTTCTCCCTCTGCCTGTGTCTCTGCCTCTCTCTCTCTCTCTCTCTCTCTCTGTGACTATCATAAGTAAATAAAAAAAAAAAAAAGATTTATTTAACAAATAATAAATGTACTGAGCACTCTGAAGTATACAAATTAACAAAAAAAAGCATTTCTCTGCTGTCAGAATATGAGAGTTTATTGGAGGAGGAGGATATTAATAAAAAAATCACACAATAAATGCAAAATTTTAGCTGTAATAAGCACAATAAAGGCACATGTTTTTAGATCATTCAAAAGGCATATGTGATATAGTCATGTTTGGTTCAGGGAAGCATTCCTTTGAAAGTGGCTAATCAAGTAGACAAGGAGAGAGACATTGAAAATAGTGAGGTAGGGAAAGGAGCCAACTAAGAATTCAGAGTCTTTTCGAAACAGGTGGGAAACTCCAATCTTATCTGGTCCTGTAAACCACCAGGACATAATTCTCTAGACTCTGGTGAGAGTGATTCAGAACATTCTTGTTTGAATCCATGTATAAGATGGAACAGTTGATGCTCAGGAGATGCTCAAATATTGTTTCAGTCATCAGTCACATCTTTTATAAGATGGGTTCAAAGGACACCCAAAGCAGAGAAAGCGGAGACTTCATTTAGCTGATGGAACAGTTTGTAGAACAATTTTGACTGTGACTGTCCTTCATGAATGACTTTAAATAACAGAATTTAGATCTCTTAATGGGGTTAAGACCTTACCTATTTCTCATCACTGGAGGGTATCTATTCTTAGCAAAATAGTCTAATTAAATTATACATGACTGATTGTCTTAGATAAATTTGTGAAAGAAATGGTCTTTCTGTTATTACTTCAGTACGTCTTTACCACAAGGTTTAAATTCTTAACTTTTTCATTTATGTTCCATAGAAGAATAGCTCTAGAATAGCCTAATCATATCTTATATTAGTTTTGCCTGTTCTAGAACTTCCTGTAAATCATATATTACATATATACAAATATCTGTTGTTATCTGGTATCTCATCCAGGTTCATCTTTCCCTGGCCATGGAGCTATTCCTTTTCTAGTCTATAAGCATCCCAGAGATGTTGTTTGATTTTCTCCTTGGCCAGAGTTAGCATTGACTCTTCAAAAGGAATCTGTGCCTTACTTCTGCTCTTCTCTTTCTTTTTCTCTCATCCCTCGAGATTTGCCATTGCCTTATTCATCCTGACCTGGACTGCTGCCCTACGAGCTCTTCCTTAGCTACTCAGTGTTGCCACTGGGATGTGATCCAGTTGCATCTGAGTCACCTTGATAGGTACATACACATTTTAAAAGGAATTTCTCTTAGCCTCCATGACACTAAGCATATTTAAGATTTTTGATGCAAACCAAGGTAAAGCTTTAGAGATTTTGTGCCTTCCAATTTAAGTCTTGTGTGTTCATCTGAGCATGATAAGGTTGGAATATGGAGATAATTTTAAATGAAATCTTATAAATGAGATCTAGTTGCTTTGGATAGGTCTATGTTACTTCCCAGCATCATTTCATTTAGCAGCAGAGTGTGGGTAAATTAAGCACCTTTTTCCTTTTTCTTAATTTTGGACTCATTTTATACACATTTCCCTGCTACTTGTTATTCTGGGTTGGAGCAAAATAAGTGAGTTCTGTTTATCATCTTCCAGTGAACTACACTAAATTCTTTTGACAGGCACCAGTTGGCAGAGTATTCAACCTTGGGAAAATAAGTGTTCACACACGTACTGCTCCAATGGCATTTCTGGCATTTTAGAGTTTATAGAGTAAATGTTTTCTATTTTTACATATTTGTAAAATATGGAGTAATTTTTAAAATTTAGTTCGTTCTTGAGGGCTAAGAGATTTTGTGACGAAAACCTTAAAGATGCCATTTTTTCCATCTAGGGGCTAAAGAAAGCTAGAAAATGAAAATGAGATCTTTTCCCAATATTGTGGTATCACTTCTATATTACTGAGGGCATCAGAGCAAACATAAGAAAGCAAGTCTATGGGGTCGTATGCTAAGGTAAAACATTGGAGTGTTCTGTTTGTTATTTTTGTAATGCTTTGGAATGGCCAATAAATGCTGGATAGAATCTTTACACCAAAATCAGTCCTCTGAACAGCTGATTCAGGACTAAGGAAATAGGTATTGCCTTAAAGTGAACTATCTCTTCACAACCCCCTAAGAGTCTAGGTTCAAATGTCATGCCAAGAAGAAAGGGAGAAAAGTTTGTGAATTGAGAGTTCCATGGAACAGATTTGAAAGGGTAAGAGGCTAGAAAAAAATAATGTGGATTTTTTTTTCTCCCTAAATCAAAGAACTTCTTTTGTTTGAAATGATGATCTGAGTCAATCTTTGACCTAGTCAGTAAGCTATCTCTCTGGGATCCCTGGGTGGCTTAGTGTTGTAGCGCCTGCCTTGGGCCCAGGGCACGGTCCTGGAGTCCCGGGATCAAGTCCCATGTTGGGATCCTGGCATGGAGCCAGCTTCTCCCTCCTCCTCTGTCTCTGCCTCTCTCTTTTTCTATGTCTATCATGAATAAATAAATAAATGAATCTTAAAAATAAAATAAAATAAAATAAAACCACATCCTAGGAGCACCCATTTGTTCAGTCGGTTAGGTATCCAACTCTTGATTTTGGCTTGGGTTGTGATCTCAGGGTCATATGATTGAGTCCTGTGTTGGGCTCCATGTTGAGCACAAAGTCTGCTTGTCTCTCTCCCTCCTCCCTGCTTTCTCTGAATAAAACAAAAACAAAACTCTACATCCTAGCTCGTCTTTCTCTTCCCAGCTCTATGCTTCTTGACTCAGAAATCACATTTTATTCATCATTACGGAGCCTAACATAAAACAGCTTCTCAATATTTATTTATTAAATTAAATATATATGTTATGTAAATTAGCCATATAAAATTATAAACAAAGTGATTTAGGAAATTAGATGAAAAGTATATTTATATACATACATGTATATGTATTTTCTAAATATGTATGATAAATATATAAATATATATTTATATGCATACCACATGATCAGGAAACTTCATGCTACCACAAGATACCACATGAGAAAAGATTAAATGGTAACATCCTAAGTCTTTTGGCATAGGGAATGCTTGATGGTGATATGTAAAAAAATGCCTCATCCCACAGCATAATGATTCTAAAGAATAGACAGAGCTTTTATAAGGCTATGCAGAGTGTGAAGATTAGAGACTGGGGTCCATAGCACAGAGGCAGTCATTTGCAGGGTTAATGAACTCAGGTTAGAGACTGACTTTGATCATTATAAGGGTTATGAGGCAAGTTGCAGTCATACCAGTGCAGACAGAGAGTATTTGTAATAGGAGACTAGGACACAACAAAGAGGATCCACATACAAGTGGAATTACTCTCTCAGAAAAGTATTGAGAGCTGTCATCAGTTACTTGGTGAGGTGAAACTGGAGTTTGATGTGTCCTGTACCAATGAATCGACGCTCCTTCATTGCATGTATACAATTATTAGTAAGTCACACCTGTAGTTCTCTTTAATGTGTGGAGGTTTGCTCATTCTAGACAAATCCTTGTGTTGGCTTCATGAAGTCCCAAGTTAAAGAACACCTGTGTTTGTTGTTACTTATGGAACTTGACACAGAAGATGGATAAAGTCTAGAATTTAGTGCTCAAAGTGTGTGTAACTTCTGAAGCACTTACTTTAAATATTAAGGCTAAAAAGACTTCATATTTTGGTTCCACAAGTTTGGTGATAACCTCACATGATAACCTGATTCTTCTACAATTTCACTGCAGTTTTTAGGCTCCTCTCATCCTTTACCCAGCCCTCTGCAATCTGATATGATTGCAGAGAAGTGAAAGAAGTCAAAAGAGGTGATTCTGTTGAGGTGACTTAAAATTAGTTGAATTATTAATAACAGCAAAATTTAATATAAGATTGCCAAAACTAATGCAATTCTTTAAAACCTTTGAGTACAAAAATTCATCTCTTTGGTTAGATTTTAAGTTAAATGTATTTGGCTAACTATTAGAACATAAAAACATTTGCATAAATACTATGTTCCTTTGGAATAGTTTGTATTTTTAAAGCTCTAGCTTCAAGCTTCAAATACTATAAATTTTATAATGGAAAGGAAAAGGTCCTACCTCATCACCACTTGTTCAAATTCTTTTAAGTTATTCTGTTATTTATGTTCACATTTCTAAATTACACATTTTTTATTTACCAATTTCTGTGTATTTGATAAAGTTATGGAAGTTAGCTCTTAGCAGTCTTAATATCATGAATGCCCTTTCCCTTTCTTCCATTTTTCCAATAAAAATAAGCCATAATCTGGTAATCAGTACTTAACATCTATACAATATGATTATGTAAGCGTGGTTTATAGCTTAGCTAGATATTGTGCTCTGGTTATTATATTTCATTTCCTGTAAAACTTGTTTGGTATTTTCCTTCTTCTTCTGGCTTGTTTAGTTTTCTATGCTCTTATCATTTTATATTTAAGTATTCCAAAAGTCTCCAATAGAATTGTAAATCTTTCTATTATTTTACAAATGGTCAAACATACCAGGTATTTCCGGGGTTTCTTTTGGGTGTGGCGTTCTCCTTCCTGTCCCCAGGAGAGGGATTGCTCTCTGGCCTACACTGCCAACCTTTGCTGCCTGCTGCTCACTCCTCCACCACTTTGCAATTATGTAAATAAAGCTGACAGGATGATTTTAATTAATATAGTAGACAGAATTTCTAGAAAGGGCCCCTGAGATTTCCCACCCTCTAATTTATAGAACCTGTGATAGTGATATGACTCCCACAATTGCATTACCTTATATGGCAAAATTGACCTTAAGAAGGGGAGATTGCCATATGAGACTTTGCAAGCAGAGACCTTTCTCCAGTTGGTGTCAGAAGAAGAAGGCAGAGGGAAAATCAGAGTTTAAGCACAGGAAGGATTTGATGTACTATTGTTGGCTTAAACGTGGCCAAATTATGAGGAGTGTAGATGTTGTCTAGGAGCCAAAAGGGGTCCCTGGCTGACTGCTAGCCAAGAAATGAGAACCTCAGACCCACAGCCACAAAGAACTGAATTCTTCCAATTACCCAAGGGAGTGAATTCTTCCCTGAGCCTCCAAATGAGAGCCCAGCAGGTCCACCCCTAGGTTTAGGTTTTCTAAGACCCTGAGCCTAAATGCAATCTAAAGAACTGTGAGATAATAAAGTTTGTGGTCATTTGTTCTATTGCAATCAAAAATTAATATTGTTAGATTTGATTGTGTGTAATTTCATTGGACAGAAACTAATAATAGTGTAGCTACTCAGTATTAGAAAGGAGCAAAATAGGGATCCCTGGGTGGCGCAGCAGTTTGGCTCTGCCTTTGGCCCAGGGCGCGATCCTGCAGACCCGGGATCGAATCCCACGTCAGGCTCCCGGTGCATGGGGCCTGCTTCACACTCTGCCTGTGTCTCTGCCTCTCTCTCTCTCTCTTTGTGTGACTATCATAAATAAAAAAATAAATAAATAAAAAAAAAGAAAGGAGCAAAATATTAATATACACAACAACATGGATGGATGAAGCTGAGAAACTTTTTGTTGATACAAAGAAGGATGGCTCAGTCAGTTAAGCATCCGGCTCTTGGTTTTGGTTTAGGTTATGATATCAAGGTCATGAGATCCAGCCCCCTATCAGGCTCCATGCTCAGTGCAGAGTCTGCTTGAGATTCTTTCCTTCTCCCTCTGCCCCTCCCAACTCCCCATTCTTGCTTTCTACATAAATAAATAAATAAAATATTTTTAAAAATGTGGTCATGTGGGATGCCTGGGTGGCTCAGTGGTTGAGCTTCTGCCTTCGACTCAGCGCACGATCCTGGATTCCTGGGATTGAGTCCCACATCAGGCTCCCTGCATGGAGCCTGCTTCTCCTCCCTCTGCCTGTGTCTCTGCCTCTCTTCCTGTGTCTCTCATGAATAAATAAATAAATTCTTAAAAAAAAATGTGGTCATGTTCTGTGATCCCATTTATATAAAGTCCAAGAACAGGAAAGACTATTTTATGGTGGTAGAAATCAGAAAATTGCCGCCTCTGAGGACAGAAGAGATGGAATTGGATAGAACCAGCCATGGGAGGTCTTTTTTTTTAAAGACTTTATTTATTTATTCATGAGAGACACAGAGTGAGGCAGAAACGTAGGCAGAGGGAGCCCTACAGGGAGCCTGATGCTGGACTTGACCCCAGGACCCCGGAATCATGACCTGAGCCAAAGGCAGACACTCAACCACTGAGCTGTCCAGGTACCCCACAAGGTCTTTCCAGAGTGATGGAAATACTTGATGTTTAGTTTTGCTGGTGATTTCATGGGTGTATTCAATTTTCAAAATTCATAGAACTGAATACTTAAAGTCTTTTCATCTTCATATAGCTACATTATGCTTCAATACAAAATAAATTAAAATGAAAATTAAATGAATTCTCCAAGGTCAAAGTGATCACTGGCACCTCTGAATTGCCAACACCAACATGTAGGGATTCTTCAGATGATGGTGTGGGGTTACCTATGGTATTTCACCTATAGTCTTGAACTTCTTAAGTCTTGTCTAGCCACTCATTTTTAAATATATTTATTTTCTCCCACTTCCCAGCCCCAACAACACAATGAGCTCTTGGGTGGCTTGCAGAATGCCTTGCTCAGGAGAAACATTCCATAATTGGTGATTTAGTTACTCTGTAACAAGGAGAATAAGGGAAGATACATGAGAGAAAAAGGAAAAAAAATAACAATAGATTGCATATCTCTAACTTAATTTTTATAAAAGTTTTAACCTCATCTGTTCATCAAATACTCAGCTATTTTTAGCTGCTAGGGCTTTGGTTTTTTAAATATTGTATATAGTATACATGTTTGGGGTTTTAATACACATGTTTCTGTTTTACATGGTTAAATAATCCACGTTTAATCACCACCAAGCAGACTCCTGGATCTTGCCTCCTAATGCAGCTAGGCTCTTTTACCATCTTAACAAAATAGTTCCCTTTTGAGAGAACTGGTGTGATCTTTTCTTTCCTTCATAAGTAACATTTCTGAAGTGGCCTCCTCTCCTACTATTGCTCCAAAAGAATCTGAATTTGTGATTGTTTTTCCTGCTTGAAACACTATCTTTTCTTAATTAGGTAGTAAACCTTCTATAACATTATTGACTTTAGTTTACAGCAACATACTATCAAGATTTAGATATATATAACATTTTTGTTTAATATAGACCTCCAAAAAATCATTTATGGCTATTATTATAGAATGGGTCCATGAAATATATTTATAACTACATATGTTACATTAAAAATACAAGATAATATAATAAAGCTTAGCCAGAAAACAGTGTATGTTTATAGAATTAAAAGAAAATATCAGGAATAATTGACTTTATTAAGTATTGCTGACCTGTTCCTTTTTCAAATCTACCAATCTATTTAGTCTATTTTTAATTAAAACTCACTACCTGTTGTAATCTTACACTAATCCTTGAAAATTAGAGACTTGAAAAAAAAAACAGAAAGAAAAGTGCATCTTGTTGACAGATGATAGAGAACAATATCTGGACTTTTCAGTTTATTGCCTGCTAATTTTGGAAGTCTGGATTATCCTCCAGTGGCTCTCTGATATTTTGTTTCTTCCTCAAATAAGGGTCTGTGGCTCTCTGGTGGTGCCTGCAATTTAGCTTTTGTTTTAGTACTTTCCTTGTCTCAGATAGATGTAACTAAGGATCTAGCTGAAGGCTGAATAATAGAAATATTGATCTTACTGATGACTTATAAGCTAAGATGATTGATGCTTGAGACTTCAAAAGACTTGGATTCCAATGCCTCCTAGGTCGTTGTTCTTAAAAATAAACGACAGTTGTGCTGCCTCAGTACCTTCTTCCCTGGGTCAGAGTCTAGATACCAGTACTCTGCCCACATGACCTATAGATTGCTTACTTTTCTTCCACAGCAATTGCCTGGAGATATCTGTGCTTTTGTCCTATGGGAGAGGGAATGAATATAATATAAAATTATCATTTAAAAAATGTAGGTTATTGTAAGCTCTGTACACAGCCTAATGTGGCAAATTTTTAAAATATGATGACTTGTGGTTTTCCCATAGGGTGACCTTGAGGATTAAATACAACACATGTCCATTTAAAAAAATTTTTGTTGTGACCCAGTTTACACATACAGTGTTCATTCTGATGAATTTTAAGAGTTTATATACCTATATGGGTGAAATTGTCAGAAGAGCCCAATTCCAAGATACCAAGATTTCAAAAGACCTGGATTCCAAATGTCTGTCATGTCTGCAGCAGGTACAATCAATTCCATGGCCTTCTTTGCTTTTCAATTTCTAATTCCAGCTGAACTGCTGCTTTCCACAAATCATTTTCAATACAGTAAAAAACTCAGCCCTTCCTTTGACTTTCAAATTCCGTACATTTATAAATCCAGTAGCCTTTTTCCTGAAGATTTGTAGATGTTTGTAGCAAAGAACACTAACCGTCCTTAAAGACTTGTACTTCCCCTTCCTTGAAGTGTGTATATACATAATGGAATATGTCTGTGTGTGTATATGTGTGTGTGTGTGTGTGTGTCTGTGTGTGTGTCTGTGGGTATGGAATATTAGTCATAAAAAAGAATGAAATCTTGCCATTTGTGACAACATGGATGGAGGTAGAGAGTATAATGCTAAGTGAAATAAATCAGTCAGAGAAAGATGAATGCCATATGATTTCACACATATGTGGAATTTAAAAACCAGAACAAATGAACAAAGAAAAAAGAGACAAACTATAAAACAGACTCTTTCACTATAGGAACAAACTGATGGTTTCCAGAGGGTAGGTGGGTGGGGTGGGGCAGAGGACAAACCAGCTGATGAGCTCTAAGTAGAACTGTTGAATCTCCATATTGCACACGTGAAACAAATACAACACAGTGTGTTACCTGTACTGGAATAAAAATAAAAGTAAAATTTCACTAAAAGTAGAAAAAATGAGAGGAAGAAAAACTCAAGAAAGAAAAACACATAAAGCAAAAGGAAAGGAAGGCTAAAAGAAAGGAAGAAACAATGATGTGACAACAGAAGAGAATTTGTCAACCTGAAGAACACCACAGAGGGAGGGGCACCTGAGTGGCTCAATCAGTTAGGAATCTGACTCTTGATTTCAGCTCAGGTAATGATCTCAGAGTCCTGAGATTGAGCCCCAATCTGAGCTGGGCATGGAGCCTGCTTAAGATTCTCTCTCTCCCTCTCCCTCTGCCCCCACTACTCATGCACATTCTCTCTCTAATTCTCTCTCTCTTTCTCTCTAAAAGAAAAAGGTGATGGGGGTGGGGCAGGGGGAGGATAGTCTTACCCAGTGGCAATGTGTTACAACAGTGTCTAGGCTCCCCTATGTGTTACCTTGTCCTTATGTTCCATATGGTAAGTTAATTCCAACAGTGTCTATGGATTCATCTGCTTAACAAAGTGGGATAACTTTCATCTTTAAGATTAGCCAGCTTCCTACACTGATTTTGATTTTTCTCCCTTATGAGCCATAGTTTACCCTGATATTTTTCTGCCAAATTAAACTATGAATAGTAGGACCTTTGTGTATGATAACTGCATTTCTCCCTGTAAACTGTTAAATCTATTGCTTGTGAGTTTGGTGTTTGTGAATCATCCCATAGTCGTGACCTATGGTGTGTTTACTGGGCCAGCATGCTAGGGGCCAAACTCCAAACTATGGTGATCTCACCAAGGTCCTATTCCCAGGTGTTAAAACTGACTAGGAACCTAATTGCATTTGGATTATGGCCCAGGTATTTGCATCACAGCTAATTTTCATTACTGTGGTTATTAACATTATAAAGATCAAAGGTTAACATTAAGAGCTCAATGTTCAGATACACTGTAAAGTACTTTGTGTTCTTATTTGTACTTCACAGCAACCTTGCTAGGTGCTATTATAACTTTCAAAAAATAGTCTTCTCAATTGGAAAGTTGTTTCCATCAGCCAAGTTTCAGGTTCCACATGGAGCCATAGGAGCAGAAGAGGTTCCTGCCTTGTTAATCTGATAAAAAAACAAAAAAAACAAAAAAACAAAAAAAAAAAACAAAACCACCAACTTTCAATGTCTTGATAGATGTCACTTCTAGATTTCTTTCACATCTAAGAGGCCAGAATTATTTCCCATTTTTTGAAGAAGAGAAAGATAAGGCCCAGAATGTTAATGTGGTAAACTAAACTTGTTCATATTAAAAAATCTAGTTAGTGACAGTGCTAGGAGTTTTGCCCAGGTCTGTCTAATATATGTTTACTCAATAATTTTTGGTAAGTGAGATATCAGTTTTACATATAACTAACCAATTAACTAACTAGACAAGTAAACACTCCTAAATCATTGAATTTGGTGAAGTCTGGCTGTAGGAAATTTAGGAGATTTGCCTTTGGTTGTAAATTCTGAATTTACCACCTGTAACTTAAACATTTGCACATGTAGAAAATAAGTCATGAGTGTGGGAAAATTCTCCCCTATTTACTTTTTGGATTCTATTAACTTAGCACGAAAACCCTTCCGGCTCCCTCATAACCCTTATCCATCCACACCAACAGAACTTGAAGTTCTTCCTCTCCAAATAAAGGAATGGAGTGTCTGAGAGCCTAGGAAAGAAATTAGGATGCTCCCAGAGGAGTGAGAGTTTGGAAGAACAGAGGACAGAAAAGATAAACTTGACCAACCAAACAATATGGCCTAAACAAATTATGGACAGACTGTGGCAGATTCCTATAAATAATTAAAGAGTAATGTGCAAGGATATGGAAATTAAAATCCATATAAGTGACTATTTCTGTGCCAAAGAAACTCCTGATGCACAAATCAATGTAGAATGGCAATTCTCTGCCAGACTAGTGGTTTAACTTCTCTTGTAAACCACAAAAATGCCCCACTATAAAGATGGGAGTGGAAACAGTGCTCCCCAAACCAGCCCGCACGTTTTTTCCCTTTCACTCTCAGGTTTCTCTTGACTAAAAAGCCACAGCCCTTCTGAAATTCAGAAGTTTATTGGATTTAGGTATTTAAGAGAGTCCAGCTGAATCAACATTTCAGTGAATGGACTCTGAGTGAGGGCAGAAGCCCAGGCATTTCCTCATAGCCAGTAGTCATGTGACTCCTCTGTAAAACTTGCTATTGTAGTCCTCTCTGAAGATAGCTAGCTGGGCACAATCCTATTGGATAAGAAAACAATGCCTCACAAAAAGGTGAATTGGCTTACACATTGGAGATGGGTGAAAAATTAGAATTCAAATTTCTTGCAAGATAGTAATAATTACAAATGTCTTTTTCTCTAAGCCTGTGTCTTGAAGCTAAAACAATTATGTATTTTCCTTGACTGGATCTTTGAGTGATATCAAAACAATGTCAGGCAACATTAAACTTTCAATTAAAATATTAGAAGCCCTGTGTTTGGCAAGGCCAAGTATTGTTCTAAATAGCTGGGACTACTTTAACCACCTCAAGATTAGATAGAAATGGTAAATTAGCCTTTTTAGGAGTATGTTTTCTTTATAACCAACCAACCAACCTAGAATATATTTATGTAAAACCTTATAAGGCTCTCAGAGATGTAAGAAACAAGGATAAACATCATGCACTGTACTGCCAATCCCACAGGAAGTTGAAAACATGGAGCCACAGAAGTAAAAAGTAATGACTTAAGGGAAAGTCATTTCCTCCTGCTTTAACTTTGATTGAAGTCTATTTTCATTTCATGTGAAGATGCTTAGATCTGGCAATGTCACCCTAAGAGTAAACCAAGCAGTTATAAACAAGCCAGAATCAAAGAGGAAAAAATTATACAGGAATTCTCAATTTGTCTATTCTTCCTACTTTGTAAGTAATCTAGATCATGACTACAAATCTATTAAGGCTGAAACACACTTAGGAAGTAACAATCTATTTTTCTGAAAAAATATTCTGATGAACAGTACAGCAAATTTAATAGTTAAGAATTAAGTCTTGTGTGCCTAGCTGGCTCAACTGATAGAGAGTACAACTCTTGATCTTGGGGTTGTGAGTGTGAGCCCCATGTTGAGGATAGAGTTTACCTAAAAAACAGAACTAAATCCTATTAGTAGTGAATAAATGAAAAGTAATAATAAATCTAAATTATCAATAGTAGCACCTAGGGTGAAAGCACCTTATTAAAATGTGTATTTTTCCTCAGGTTTTTTAAAATATTGAAAGGATCAGGACAAGAACATAAGAGTCTTTTCTGAAATTATGCTTCTCTGTTAAATCTCACCTTAAAGAACAAATTTAATATTTCTGCTCTTAATACTGCTCGGTTTCCAGCACTGCCTCAAGTTGTTTGTCCTATGAGAAAGTACATGCAAGTCATATATATGACTTATAATGATTTCCAGTTGCTAACTTTCCTTAAAACATGGTGCACTCTATTTCATTCCAAATTGAAGTTCCATTCAAACTCCTTGCATAAGCAGACTCATCAAGTATGTTTTCTCAATAAGCATTTATTATTTACTATATGTTTAGCAAGGTACTGAGTATTGGCAATACGTGTAAACTCAGTTTGAGGGAGTAGACAGTCACATAAGCAAGTATAATTGATGGTACGTTCTGTGCTATATAAAGTATAGATCTAAGGGAGCTTAACTGTTAGAAATAGCACGACCCAGAACCTCCCAAAAGATTCAATAGCCCTTATCACCTCTTATAGCCATGGAAAGGAAATTTAACTAAGGAAGAGTTTGCACAACCCTAAAGAAATCTAAGAAATAAAGTTTCTTCTTCCCATCATGTGGCAACAAAGCATTCAATTTCTGTATGAAAGATGTCCCAAGAGGTCTGTCTCCCCATCACAGAAAAACGATATGCTCCATTTTCTTTTACTCACAGTAAATCTTATTTATTTGTCCATGTCTTTTCCTATCATTATTCACTTTGTTTTTATAAACATTGATTCAGAGACCTAGTTGAGATGATGCATGTGTGTTTATATATGTAAGTATACATGTATACATATGTGTTTATATATTTGATTTATGTATATATGTGTTTATATATTTGATTTATGCATATAATGTATGTATATATGAATATGATTTTTGAACAATGTCACTGCATTATCTGTTTAAATAAGTAAAAAGAATAATAACAGCAGTGCTTAGTATTTATTGTTTCTAAAATTGTCTCATTCACAGTATTAGACACTTTACATGTATATTTTTATACTTAATTATTGTGAATTTTATCTACACATACATATGACAAGTTTCATAGATCAATAGTTATAGGTTTGCACATTTTGAACATTTGTATTTAGAAAGATTGCTCTGTCATCTTGGGCTTCATTTTACAAGGAGGAATCTAAAATCTAAAGAGGAAATACACTTTCCCAAAGTCATCTGGAGAATTTGTGGCAAATTAGAACATAAAATAATTTAGTTTATAGGAAGTAAGCTTTTCCCAGCATATGGAGCTCATTTACCTTCAAACACTTGCAAATCCAGTTTTTTTTATAAGAACATATGAGTTAGATAAAACAAGTAAAATATATTCAAATCTAACCAATTGTTCTGCATAAATTTGGGAATATTTTAAATGAAAGAGAAATGAAATCAAAGAAATGAGAAAAACATTTAATTACACACTAATTCTATTTATTGTCAACACATTATGAATATCAATGGTTTTTGTCACAACACAATTATCAATATGTTCAATCAGACATTTTTTTGAAATTAGGGCTCAAAAATATTTGTGAATGGTAAGAATAAAAGTTACTATTCTAGAGTTGTAGAGATGATAAAAAAATAATGTTTTATGGAGTAATTGAAAAAGCCTTTATAGAGACAATAGGATTTGACCCAGACTTAAAGAGTTAAGTCTGAATGGACCTACAGAGTTGGAATATATTCCAGGTGAGAAAAACAATTGGAGGAGGAAACAGCATGCTGTGGATGCAGAAAGAATATTTGTCATTCACCAGGAAGTTATCCCATGAACATTTACTGAGTGTTGTGTTAATTTTATTCTTTTCAAATTGCAGAGACATACCCAGACAGTCTCCTGTAATGGAGTTTGTTTTTATTTTGACAAAGTTGCTCTGCTGTAGAATTCCTTTGGTGTCACTATCTTCTCTCTAGATATTTATCTCAGTCTCTGCTTTCTCTCTCTCTCTCTCTCTCTCTCTCTCTCTCTCTCATCCATTCCCATCTTGGAAGGTGGAGACAAGGGTAGGGAAGAGGACAGCAGAGAGATAAATGAAATACTGATGACACATTTGTCTATGACCTCAAAGAGTTCATGATATCTTAAGAAGGAAAGATGAAGAAAACCCACTATATTCTATAAGAGAAAACATCAGGGATGCCTGGTTGGCTCATCAGTTGAGCGTCTGCCTTTGGCTCAGAGTGTGATTCCGGAGTCTCAGGATCAAGTTCTACACCGGGCTTCCTGTATGGAGCCTGCTTCTCCCTCTGCCTGTGTCCCTGGCTGTCTTTGTGTGTCTCTTATGAGTAAATAAATAAAATCTTTAGAAAAGGAAAGAAAAGGAAAAAAAGAAAAGAACAGCAGAGGTTTGCTATGAGATCAACAAGAAGGGCCTATTGTTCAGTTGGGAGTTTAGCAAGGGTTCATGGGGTAGCTTTCTGTAGGAGATACCTGTGAACCAAGTCTTAAGTATGGGTCAGCAAGGTCAAGGTTTGTAAGGCTGAGGAAACATTATGGGCAACAACGTGCATGATTCATCATGAGGTGCATTTGAAGAACTATAGTAATCTGGTATTTCTAGATTATAAAGTGAAAGATGGAGAAGATAAGCAGTAAACCAAGTAATAGTTGGACTTGTGTGCCCTGCAATGGTTTGTGCTTGTTTCGTGGCAATGTGTTGCCCTTGGGAGGTTTGAAGAAATAGAGCATAGACTTGCATTTATAAGGATTATGCTTTTGCCTAGATGGAGGATGAGAATAAGACAGGAAAGGATGAAGAACTATATAATGTAAAACACTATGAAATATTTCTTAATTTGGTAGAGTTCATACTACTTTTCCATGTATAATTTATGTCCTGGAATCATTTGCCAGTGCTAGATTGCATTAGGAAATATGGTGAAAAAATATTGTCAGAGAAAATAGCAAGATAGAGATATGGGGCAAAGAAAATCTCTTTTCTCTTGACTGCTGGATGATGCAATACAGAGTGAACCAGATAATCTTTCAGTGACAAGCTAGAGTAGCAGATTATTTTTTCACTACAGTACTCCCACTTCTGAAGAAAGCTATGGTCAACACCCCTACATCATTGAAAAGGCTGAGCTTCCTGTGCCTGTAGCACAAAATGCACAATTTAGTTTCATCTGTATATAATGGCATGTATCATCACAGAATACAAAACTTAGCAATACTACCTAGATGTCAATGTTTTCATATGCTGCAGCTGATGATCTGCAAATATCAAATGATCATCCCAGGAAAATTGTATAAAACCCCCCTTTAGAATTGCTTGGTTGAGTGGCAGCATTTTAGAGGAATGCAAGTAACACTAGTAGGCAAATGCTGATGAAAGATCCCTTAGCAATCCTGAAAGTTTGTGAAACCTCACAGGTGTTTCCTCTGTACTATATCTCAACTAATTTGACACAATTTTGAGGCCACTGCACTTGTTTGGTTTGCAAATTAGGAGAATATAAGGGTAGGTTACTCATTAGAGTAACTCCAAAATGAATTTACCAACACAGGAAAGCAGACTACTTTAAGTTTTATTCTTCATAGTAAAAATCTAACACAGTACAGTTGCATTTTGATATATTCTGATCATGATATAGTAGATGTTAGGATAATGCAGCCAAATCAAACTTGTAAATGAGAAAAGACAGTGGTAATGGAATTTATTTTTACTTGAATTATTCAGGTTGTTTATTTTCTTAGGATAAATTTACTGGGTAACTTTGAAACATTCCGTTCAACTTTGCTTTTCACTGGCTATTTAACATACTGCAGTGAATACCATAGGCTTTCAAATATCATTAGACAAAAATGAAGAAAAGGATTGTCTAACTACTAGTGCAGATAGACATCCGGGGACAGTCAGTAATGCTGATTCAAGATACAGATTTTGATCCTTCCGAGCAGGGTCCTAATGCAAATTCCTTATGGCTGCATGCTAGAATGTTCTTTTATTTATCTGTATATTTTCCAAGGAGAAAGCAGAGATTCTTCTATGAGAGGATGTCTATTTTGCCAGGATTTCCTATTCCACAGAGAAAGGGTGGGTTGACATTGTGTAAAACTCCACAAGCTCCCACTCCAGCTCTGGTGTCATTTCCATATTGAACTCCAAATAGCTCTTTCCTGAGTGCAGCTGGTGATATCACAAGAGGCTTTGCAAAACTCCAAGTTAAAAGAATCAGAATGGGGATTTGGGGAAATGGAACCCTTCACCTCATCATAAGCAGCGTTGCATTCCAGTTCATAGAACTAATTAAGTTGATTTATTATTTTCATGTCAAAGTAGCACCAGGCTCAGTCTCCATAAAGAGAAAGAGGCCAAATCAATAGTTATCTGCCTTGCTTTTGTTTTGAGTTTTTTCTTTTCAACTGTAAATTTAGAAAGACCATGGAGGATGCACAGTCTAATTATCTGTGTCACTTTTAGCGGAGTTCTCTATCTTCCCTTCTTTGCTTAATTGCATAGAGGAATGCCTTCCTCAGAAATCTGTATTTGACTGTGAATCTTAAACATCAAAAGTTATAAGTGAATCAGGACCTCCCTTTTACAACATTTGTTTTTAACCCTTGGTCCCATTTGTTACATTTTCATACTAATAACAATGTACATCACACTTACATACATTTCTATACATTGCAAGTATATGTTTATAAATATACATTTTCATTTATAATTCTTTCCAGCATAGGTCTAAAATATAATAGATGCTTAACAATTAACTAATTGGATAATTAGACAAACATTTGAAGAATTATCACTATAACAAAAGCTAAATCATTTTTCTTTGAATCTTACATAGAATTTGCTTACCATTTTTAGTGTGTGTCTGATCTATATATTTGTTTCTGAAATAATAAATACATTTCTGTGCATATTAAGCTTTAGAAAAAGCTTAATAAAAAGCTTCTTTTATTGAAATCCCAAATGCTTACAGTGAATCTAGGAGAATAATGTGAAAAGCAAACATATATTGTTAAAAAAAGAAATTGAAACTAGTTCTTTTTTTTTTAACATTCTGAGTTTTTAGTGGGAACTTTGTCTTAATCTTTTATACTTGCTTGCATTGTTTAGATAAGCACACATGGTTTGCCTTGAGTAGATTTATTCTGGTTTGGGTCATTGAATGGGTGGGGTTTAAAATATTCATAAAGAAGGAAACAAAAGTGATGGTAATATTACGATAAGGAACAAAAGTGCCAAAGTTCATTTTTAATATTCACCGATGTGTGGCCACTTGTTAAAAATGATCCCCAAAGTGTTATTAGAGGACTGTATTATGTGCTTTTTTCTTTGTATTTTCACAGAGCAAGGGAAAAAAAGCCACAAAAATTTTTGGATTGATCTATTTCTTCTTGGCTGTGGAAATTTACATTAAGTAATCAACAGGCAGCCAAATACCACAGAGCTATTATCTTTCAGGACTTGTTTCAGGGTGGTACTGCTGAGTATCTCCAAGTCTAGTTACCATTTGCAGATTTTATGCAACTTTTATCATGCGTTTCCATAAAAACAAGATGATCATATTAGTGAATGTGTGTAAGGGAATAGGGTAGTCTCAGAAAACTCTACTGTAGTCCTTCTAGATGCAGTTTCCAGCTGGGTTTGACTCATGTGCCATATCAGGAGGGAAGATAGCAGGTGCACTTAAGATGGTTTTGTTTGAGTCAAATGATCAGGCCTCTCCTGTTTTATCTTAAACTTGTGAAGACGGTTTATGTTTCTGATGAGGGCAGCCAAATAATGCACTGGTAACCCAAGCCTATTCATCCCCTGGCTATGGGTTATGTTACATTATACTTTACCTTTCAACCCAGGGGATGATCTGAGTTATAAGGTGTTGTGTGCTTCCCCTGAACGGAGGTCCATCTTTCAGATTAGCCTTAGAAACCTCACCTCTGAACTCAATCTTCCACCTAATGTTTGGAGGAGGTGAGTACAGTTCAGTGAGTCCACAGACACTTACCTTGTCCCTCTGTTTTTGTTTTCACTTGTTTTAGTGCACGGTATCAGCAGTATTGAGCTCATTGTGTTCCTCTTCATGCTTGTTATCCCTTTTATCTTAGTTGGTGGCACCAATTTTCATTAACTTTTCAAAACTGGGAGTCATTGATTCTTCCCACTCACTAAGAGTTTTGACCTCTAGCTCCATTTTTCCTCTTGGACTCTGCTCCTGTCATTTGTTTCCATTGGCTTGTTCAATATAAAATTCATCAGAAGAGAATTAATTTCTATAACAAAGCTATTTCTCATATAGACAGAAGGAAAAAAGTAAAGCAAAAGGGAAAGGAACCTCATATCTTCTCAAACATTTGTTTAATAAATTACAACATTGCAAAAATTCCATCTTCTTCCAGATGATTAAAAAAAGAATATTAGGGTGCCTGAGTGGCTCTGGCAGTTAAACATCTGACTCTTGATTTTGGGTGAGGTTCTGATCTCTGGATTCTGAGATTGAATCTTGCCTCAGGCTCCATGCTCAGCTTGGAATCTGCTTGAGATTCTCTCCCTCTCCCTCTGCCCCTTACCCTACTTGCGCGCATGGGCATGTTCTCTCTTAAATAAATAAATAGATAGATAAATAAATAATAAATGAAATTTAAAAAAGAAAAATTTAAAACAATGAATTATACTTCAGTATATTTCTTATTTTTTGTTTAAAATGTGTACTTTCCTCATTTATAAAAAACTGCTGTATATTGTAAGGATAGTGCATGTGTTACAGGAAATTTATAAAAGATCATAAATAAATACTTTTTAAGAAAAATAGAAACTAGAGAAGGGACTTAATTTTACCTTTAGTCTGATGTAAGAGTGGACATGATTAAAAAGTTAATTATGTTGAATTTCCTATTAGCAAAAAAGATGACAAAAATAAGATATCTGTTAGATCTATTCATAGAACTTATCACAGGTAAACAGCCAACCTCAGAGATTTAAGAAATACTCTCCTAAATTCTTTGCAGTTGTGAAATCTGAAACCCTTTATTTATCTGAGACAACCTCTCTCCCCTGGTCTTGCCCTTCCCTGAATCACATAGCCAAGTGATTTTCTAATTGAACTCTTGATTCTAAAATTCAAGAATGATGATATTGACTTTATTTGTTAATAAATTTTTTCCTGGATCTTAATCATTTTCAGCTATGAATTCTTTTAAAAAGCTTGTTAATTCCCTCAGGAAACTAAAGCATCGTTAACTAATGTATTTGTGTACCAAATAAGATAATGGCATAAAAGTGATAGATATGATCATCAGGAACTTATCATAAATACCTATGAAATTAAACACCATTAGCTATGTAGATTTTAAATTACAGAATTTATATACTTTTTTATATAAATTTTAGTTAGATTCAATTAATTAACATATAATGTATGATTGGTTTTAGAGGTAGACATCAGTGATCAGTGATAATACCCAATGTTCATGACCTCACATGCCCTCTTTAATGCCCATCACCCAGTTATCCCATGCCCCCGTACCCCTATCCTCCAATGACCCTCAGTTTGTTTCCTATGATTAACAATCTCTTATGGTTTGTCTCCCTCTCTGATTTTGTCTTTTATTTTTTCCTGTCTTCCCTATGATCTTCTGTTTTGCTTCTTAAATTCCACATATGTGTGTTAAATTTAGTACTTAAAAATCATAAAGTGACTTTCTACTATGGCTGGGTAAATTAATATGTGTCTCTGATAGGAAATATGTGATGTAGTAGTTACAAAAAAGGAATCAATTCTAGAAAACAAAGGCAAGAAATTGTGTCCTTCTTTACTCTTGACTTACACATTTCTTCTAGAGCCTGATATGTGATTTAGTTCTGATAACTACTGTATTCTTTTAATATTTAAAATCTTAGAAATTTCTTTTATTTTACATTGAGCCCTTTGGGTGGCTTGGCACACACTTCTTTGAGGCTTATCCTATAATTGAGCCTCTGATAAGCAAGAAAAACATACCCATTCACTCTAGCAGTTCTGTAAAGATTTGGTACTTCCTATCCAGATTAACAGGTAGTGCTGAAATTACTGTGAAACAAATCAATTGGTCATTCTATAAAGAAGCACAAATTGTGTATATTGACCATCTTCTTTCCATGCCTCCAAAATGTCTGTGAACAGATTCTTTCGAACAGGGAGTATCTCAATCATACAGGTGGATGGGATACAGATATACAGGCTGCAAAAGAACATAAATAGGCCAAAGTTCACACTAGTTTGATGAATAAACAAAGGTCACAAAAGCTGGAAATACCTACAGTCTTAGCAGGCTTCATGTTTCTGCTGAGTCAAGTCTAACAAAAACAAAGGGTTAGGTGTCAGTAACTAAACACGGTGCTCATTCTTGTTTTTTAGTTCTTGTTGCTTTGTTATGTTTTAATATAAATTAGTTATATTGTGAAAGATAACTTCTCTGACTGAATCTGTGATTCAGTAAGTATCAAAGACTGTAAATTTATGAGAAATAAATAATGCTTTAACTCAGTTCCTTTTGGTGCCATTCGATTTAACTGAGTCTCTGTGGTAGATTCAGAGATAAGCAAGGGGAGGATCATAAGCAAAAATGTAGCTGGAGGATCAGTATTTTATGTGGAATATAAAGTCTAATGTGACCATATTGTAAGATAGTAAAAGTGCTACGAAAAAGGGGCAGAGATTTCTGCTTGACAAGTTCAAATACGTTGCCTGGAACTTAACAAATGGGTACGGTTTTCACATGCATTAATCTAGACAATTAATACACTAGCGGCAACATCTTTTGTTGTTGCTTTTCAGTCTTTGTATTTAGTTGGGAATGGAGAGAAGATGAAATTAATTCTAAGTCTTTCTGTGAGTTTCTACTAAATTCCTTCACTTGGACCTTACAATTTTACAGTCCTTCACAAGCTGACTACCACATGATCTCTCTTATTCCCCTACTTATTATTATTATTATACTCCAGATCTTCTGAAAATTTTACAAATTCCATAATGAGCCCTACTTTTTCATGCTTTCTCACCTTTATATGTATATGCTGCTTCCTTTGCCTGGAGTGCTCTTCTCTTACTCTCTATGTGTTATTCCTTTAAAGCTCAATATTAATGTAGAACCTTCTGCAACCCTCCAAGGGCATCGGTAGTTGCCAGTTGCTCTAACCTTGCTGTACAGATAGCCACTTATATTTCCTTCTTTTTCCATGTATTTCATTATAAATGGTTTTGCCACTTATTAGGCTGTGAACCTATGTTATATCCTCTTGGCAGTGCAATGGTTCCTAAGTATATCTAATGCATGAATAAATGAAGGCCGATATCATCTATATAATCTTTCCGAACTATTTCTTTCAGGAATGATGCTACCTTCTTTTAATTGCTGGTGAATTTATAGCTTTATGGAGTTCTGAAAAATCAACTTTGTAAGTGAATTCTAAAATATTAACTACCTATAACATTTAGAAAATTTTTAATAGATTTTTTGAGAAGATAAATGGTTTATTTTATTTTTTAATAATAAATTTATTTTTTATTGATGTTCAATTTGCCAACATACAGAATAACACCCAGTGCTCATCCCGTCAAGTGCCCCCCTCAGTGCCCATCACCCATTCACCACCCCCCCTCCTTCTCCCCTTCCAACACCCCTAGTTCGTTTCCCAGAGTTAGGAGTCTTTATGTTCTGTCTCCCTTTCTGATATTTCCTACCCATTTCTTCTCCCTTAGATTTTTTCTTTACAAATGCTTAAATGCATTTATTCAACAAGTATTTGTTAAATATCTTCTGTGCTAAAACCCTGTTACTTTATGTTACTTTATGAGGTAATATGAGAGATATGGACAGAATATACTCATAGTGTTTAATCAATATTTATAAAATGAGGGGTGCCTAAGTGGCTCAGTTGGTTAAGCATTTGACTCTTGATTTTGGCTCGGGTCATGAACTGAGGGTGGTGAGATTGAGCCCTGAGTGGGGCTCTGCACTCTGTTCGGGGTCTGCTTAAGATTCTTTCCCTCTGGCCCTCCTCCCCCATGAGCTCTCTGTCTCTCCCTAAACTAAATAATAAAACATTTAAAAAATATTTATTAAATGAATGCATAATGAAACAATAATGAGACACCAGGAAGAATGGAGTAGACATTGTCTTGGGGATTTAAAGTGGAGAGAAGAGCATTATCATTCTTTTCATCTAAAAGTTTTAAGATTAGTATTATTATAGTAAATAGCCTGCAACATGAAATCTACTCTCTTTATATCCCTTGAGCAACATCTCCCCATTTCCCCTCCCCCCAGTCTCCTGACAACCCTGTTCTAGCTTCTGCTTTGATAAGTGTGACTTTGTTAGAAACTTCCTGTAAGTGGAATCATGCGGTATCTATCCGTTTGTGAATGGCTTCTTTTACTTTAGTATAGTATAATCTCCTCAAGGTAAGCTATGCTGTGGTGCAGGACAGGATTTATTTCCTTTGTATTTCTGAATATTTCGTTGTATGTATATATCACATTTTCTCTAACTATTCATCTGTCTATAGGCACTTAGGTTGCTTCCATCTCTTGCCTGTTGTAAATAATGCTGCAGTGAACGTAGGAAGGCAAATATCTCTCTGAGATCCTAATTTCAATTATTTTGGATAAAAACCTATAGGTAGGATTGCTGGATTGTATAGTAGTTCTATTTTTAATTTTTTTTGAGGAACCTCCATACTTTTTTGCCATCACAATGCACCATTTTGCATTCTTACCATAGTGCACAAGGGTTACAATTTCTCCACATCTTTGCCAAAATGGGATCGATGGATTGATTTTTTTGTTTATTTTCATTTATTTTATAATGGCCATACTAACAGGTGTGAGGTAATACTTTATTGTGGTTTTGGTTAGCATTTCTCTGAGGATTAGTGATCTTGAACTTATTTGCCATTTGTATGTTTTCTTTGGAGAAGTGTCTATTCAAGGCCTTTACCCATTTTCTAATTGGATGATTTAACTTTTTGCTATTGAGGAATTATTTATGTATTTTGAATATTAACTCCTTTTAAATATATAGTTTGCAGCTATTTTCATACATAATGTAGGTTGCCTTTTCATTCTGTTGATTGCTTACTGGCTGTTCAGAGCATTTCAGTTTGATGTAGTCCCATTTGCCTATTTTTCTTTTGTTGCCTGTGCTTTTGTCATCATATTCAAGTTAGCATTGCTGAGACCAATGTCATGAATGTTTTCTTCTAGGGGTTTTACAGTTTCAGGTCTTATGTTTAAGTCTTTCATCTATTTTAAGTTGACGTTTGTGTATAGTGTAAGATAGGAATTCATTTCCAGTCTTTTGCATTTGGCTGTCCAGTTTTCCCAGCATCATTTGTTGAGGCACTATGCTTTTCCCATTGTGTATTCTTGACACTTTTGTCAAGGACAAGCTGATATATGTTTGAGTTTATTGCAGGGCTCTTTTATTCTTTTGATCTATATGTCTGTTTTTAAGCTTGTAACATACTATTTTGATTATGTACTATAATATGTTTTGAAATCAGGAAATGTAAAGCCTCCAACTTTGTTCTTCTTCAAGATTATTTTATCTATTCAGGATCCTTTGTGGTTTCTTATAAATTTTCAGATTGTTTTTCTATTTCTGTAAAAAAAAAGTCATTGGACTTGTGCTAGGGATTGAATTGAATATAGAGATTGTTCTGAATAGTAAATCTTCCAATCCATGAACATGGGATATCTTTCCATTTATTTGTACTTCTTTACTTCTTTCAGCAATGTTTTCTAGTTTTCAGTGAACAAATCTTTCACATGCTTGCTTAAGTCTACTTAGGAATAAAGGTTTATTCTTTTTTTGTGTTTTTGTGAATCAGATTATTAGTTTGCTTTTCAGTTTGCTAATATGTAGAAATACAGAAACAACAGGTTTTTGTATGCTGATTTTGTATTTTGCAACTTTACTGAATTTATTTATTGTAACTGTGTGTATGTTTAGTATCTACCTATAAGATCATATGATCTGAAACTGGAGATAATTTTACTTCCTTTTTCCATTGTGCATGCCTTTCATTTCTTTTTCTTGCCTAATTTCATCCTTGCATTGTTTCCTATCTTAGAGGAAGAACTTTCAGTTTTTCATCATTGAACATGTTAGCTGTGGGCTTTACATTCATGTCCTTTGTTATGTTCATCAGGGATGTCAGCCTGTAATTTTTTTTTCTTTTTAAAAGATTTTATTTATTTATTCATGAGAGACACATAGACAGTGGCAGAGACATAGGCAGAAGGAGAAGCAGGCTCCCTGGGGGGAGCCCGATGTGGCACTCGATCCCAGGACCCCAGGATCATGACCTGAGCTAAAGGCAGACATTCAACCATTGAGCCACCCAGGTGTCCCTGCCTGTAATTTTCTTGTAGTGATTATTTTTCTGGCTTTGGTAATAAGTGTAATGGTGACTTCATAAAATTAGTTTGAAGGTGTTTTCTCCTCTTCAATTTTTTGAGAGTTTGAGAAGATTCAGTGCAAATTATTCTTTAAATGTTAGAATTCATCCATGAAGCCCTCTGGCCCTGAGTTTTCCTTTGTTGAATTGTTTCTGATTATGGACCAATTATGCTAATTATACTTCAGATTTTCTATTTCTTCATGCTTCAGTCTTAGTAGATTGTATCTTTCTAGGAAATTATTTTTTCTAGGTTCTCCAATTTTTTGCTGTATAATTTTTTGTAGTAATCTGTTACCATCCTCTTTGTTTCTGCAGCATCAATTGAAATTCCTCTTTGCTTTCTTATTTTATTTATCTATTTTTTCTAAGTTAGCCTAAAATTTTTTTGTCAATTTTACTGTTCTTTTCAAAACACCAATTCTTAGTTTCATTTAATTTTTCTACTTCCTATTTTGTTTATTTATACTTTAATCTGTATTATGTCTTACTTCTGCTAACTTTGGACCTAATCTGTTTTTCTAGTTAATTGAAGTGTAAAGTTAGGTTGTTTAACTGGCATCTTTTAAAATAAATAGGTGTGTAATCTTTGAACTTCCCTCTTAGTACTCTTTTGTTACATCCTTTAAGTTTTGTTTTGGTATATTGTGTTTTGTTTGATTTGTCCCAAGATATTTTCTAATTTTCATTTTGATTTCTTCTTTGACACATTCTAATTTTTTCATTGATTTCTTTTGACCTGTGGGCCCAAGACTTTGTTGCTGTTTTGTTAACTGTTTTGTCTTCTAGTTTTTCCACTCATTATCTTCCTTTAGGTTTCACTGATTTTTTTTTGCTTTGATTCCTTCTTTGTTTTCCTTTGTATATCTTTTATGGGTATTTTCTTTGTGATAATCATGGGGATTACATAAAACACTTCATGGTTATAATCATCTATTTTAAGATGATAACTACTTAATTTCAGTCACATACATAGCTTTTTTTTTTTCATACATAGCTTTTTAAAAATACTTTTGTCTTTTGACTTTTGTAACTGAGTTAAGAATGATTTATTCTTCTGCATGTGGCTGTCCAATTTTCCAGCACCATTTGTTGAAGGAACTGTCTTTTTTCCATTGGCTATTCTTTCCTGCTTTGTTGAAGATTAGTTGACCATAGAGTTGAAGGTCCACTTCTGGGTTCTTTATTCTGTTCCATTGATCTATGTGTCTGTTTTTGTGCCAGTACCATACTGTCTTGATGATTGCATTTTGTAATCTAACTTGAATTCGGGAATTGTGATGCCTCCAGCTTTGATTTTCTTTTCAATATTCCCTTGGCTATTTGGGTTTTTTTCCTGGTTCCATTCAAATTTTAAGATTGTTTGTTCCAGCTCTATGAAATATGTTAATGGCATTTTAACAGGGATTGCCTTAACTGTGTAGATTGGTATGGGTAACTTAGACATTTTCACAATATTTGTTCTTCCAATCCATGAACATGGAATGCTTTTCCATTTATTTGTTTCTTCCTCAACTTCTTTCATAAGTGTTCTATAGTTTTCAGAGTACAGAGCCTTGACCTCTTTGGTTAGGTTTATTCCTAATTATCTTATGCTTTTTAGTTCAGTTGTAAATGAGATCAATACCTTGATTTTCTTTCTTCTGCCTTACTGTTAGTGTATAGAGATACAACTGACTTCTGTGCATTGATTTTATGTCCTGCAACTTTGCTGAATTCTTGTACCAATTTGAGCAATTTTTTTTTACTGGAGTCTTTTGGGTTTTCTACATACAGTATCATGCCACCTGTAGAGTGAAAGTTAGACTTCTTCTTTGCCAATTTCAATCACTTTCTTATACTATACACAAAAATAAATTCAAAATGGATGAAAGACCTAAATGTCTTTAGGTGATATAAATGTGAGACAGGAATCCATCTAAATCCTAGAGGAGAATTCATGCAGCAACTTCTATGACCTCAGCCATAGCAACTCCTTGCTAGACAAGTCTTCAAAACCAAGAGAAACAAAAGCAAAAATGAACTATTGGGATTTCATCAAGATAAAAAGCTTTTGCACAGCAAAGGAAACAGTCAACAAAACTAAAAGGCAGCCAACAGAATGGGAGAAGATATTTGCAAATGTCTTATGAGATAAAGGGCTAATATCCAAAATATATAAAGAATGTATCAAACTCAATACCTACTCCCCCAGAAAAATCTGGTTAAGAAATGGACAAATTGTCAGAAGACATGAACAGACATTTCTCCAAAGACATACAAATGGCCAACAGACACATGAAAAAATGCTCTACTTCACTTAGCATCATGGAAATTAAAATCAAAACCACAATGAGATACCACTTCACACCAGTCAGAATAGCTAAAATTAACAACTCAGGAAACAACAGATGTTAGCAAGGGTACAGAGAAAAGGGAACTCTCTTGCACTATTGGTGGGAATGCAAACTGGTACAGCCACTCTTGAAAACAGTGTGGAGGTTCCTTAAAAAGTTAAAAATAGAGCTATCTGATGATCCGGAAATTGCACTACTAGATATTTATCCAGAGGATACAAAAATAGTGATTCAAAGAGGCACATGTACATTGGGGGTACATGTACAATAGCCAAATTATAGAAAGAACCCATCAACTGATGAATGGATAAAGAAGATGTGGTATGTATAAATATAGAATGAATATTACTCGGCCATAAAGAAGAATGAAATCTTATCATTTGCAGTCATGTGAATGGACCAAGAGGGTATTATGCTAAGTGAAATAAGTCAGCCAGAGAAAGACAAATACTATATGACTTTACTCATATGTGGAATTTAAGAAGAAAACAGATGAACATAGGTGAAGGGAAGGAAAAATAAAATAAGGTGAAAACAGAGAAGGAGGCAAACCACAAGAGACTCTTAACTATAGAGAACAAACTGAGGGTTGCTTGAAGGGAAATGGGTGGGGGAATGGGATAATTGGGTGATTGGCATTAAGGAGGACACGAAGGTGTTATATGCAATTGATGAGTCACTAAATTCTACCTCTGAAACTGATAATACAGTATATGTTAATTAAATTGAATTTAAATAAAAAATGTTAATAAAAAGAAAGGGAGAAAACTAATTTATGCACTACCATTACAGTATTATATTTATTACATACATTTATTTATACATTCATATACATATACATTTATATATTTGTACATTATGTATATACATATACATCTACACATACATATACATTTATACATTTATTATGTACATATTACAGTTTTCTGGCTTTTCAGAATACATTTATATATTTTTTACTGTATATATTTACCAATATACTTACTATATTACTAAATATATAATAAATATATTTATATGCTATATTACTAAATATTAAATATATTTAGTATAATCTACAAACTTTATACTTTCATATGCTTTGTGTTGCTGCTTAGTGTGTTTTCATTTCAACGTGTATTCCTTTTAGCATTTCTTGTAAGGCAGATCTAGTTGTGATAAACCCCTTTAGCTTTTATTGATCTGAGAGTGTCCAGTTCTCCTTCATTTTTGAAGGACAGTTTTGCTCCATTTGTATTGTTAATTGGCAGGGTTTTTTTTTTTTTTAATTTTAGGACTTCAAATATATCATCCCATTCTCTCTCTCTCTCTCTCTCTTTTTAAGATTTTATGTATTTATTTGAGAGAGAGAGCACAAGCAGAGAAGAGGGGCAGAGAGAGAAGCAGATTCCTTCCTCAGCAGAGAGCCTGACCAGCCTTGGATTCCAGGACCCCAAGATCATGACCTGAGCTGAAGGCAGCCACTTAACTGACTGAGCCACCCAAGTGCCTCTCATCCCACTATCTCTTGATCTACAAAGCTGTTGCTGAGAAATCCACTGACAAGCTTATAGAGTTCCCTAGTATGGACTTTTCTCTTATAATTTTTATATGATTATATGATTCTTTTATAATTCTGCTTTTATGATTCTGACAATTCAATTATAATTAGAATTTTATAATTTTGACAATTTGATTATAATGTACTTTGGTGTGGAATTCTTTGGGATTGGCCTACTTGAAATTTTTTTGAAGTTCCCAAATCCTTATCTCCATATCCTTCTTTAGATTTGGGAAGTTTTTAGCCATTATTTCTTTACATAAGATTTCTGTCCCTTTCTCTCTCTCTCTCTTCTCTTTCTGAGACTTGAGAATGTATATCTTGGTTCATATAATGACATTCCATTCATCTCTTAGCTTTTCTTTACTCTGACATTCTTTTTTATCTTTCTTACTGGATAATTTCAAATGACTTATCAAGTTTGCCAATTGTTTTTCTGCTTCATCATGTCTACTGTTGAACCCTTTTAGTAAATTTTTCAGTTCATTTATTGCATTCTTCAACTACAAAATTTCTGTTTGATTAAAAAAAATTCTTTCTCTTTATTGAAATTCTCATTTTGTTCATGTACCATTTTCCAGAGCATGTTTATGATAGTTATTTTTAATTCTTAGATGATTCATATATCTCATTTTTTTGATTGATTGCTTGGGGATTTTTTTTGTTCTGTTGATTGGGCTATTTTTTCCTGTTTGTGGTGTGTGTGTGAGTGTGTGTGTATAGGTCTGTTCCTTGTAATTTGGGGTTGGTATCCAGACATGTGAAAAAAAAAAAAACGCACTTCTCCAGGTCTTTATGCATGGGTTTCATACCACCCCTACTTTGTTTCCCAGAGTTAGGAGTCTCTCATGTTTTGTCTCCCTCCCTGATATTTTCCACCCATTTTTCTTTCCTTTCCCCTTTATTCCCTTTCACTATTTTTTGTATTCCCCAAATGAATGAGACCATATAAAGTTTGTCCTCTGACTGACTTATTTCACTCAGCATAATACCCTCCAGTTCCATCCACATCGAAGCAAATGGTGGGTGTTTGTTGTTTCTAATGGCTGAGTAATATTCCATTGTATACATAGACCACATCTTCTTTATCCATTCATCTTTCGATGGACACTGGGGCTCCTTCCACAGTTTGGCTATTGTGGGCATTGCTGCTATAAACATGGGGGCGCAGGTGTCCCGGCGTTTCACTGCATCTGTATCTTTGGGGAAAATCCCCAGCAGTGCAATTGCTGGGTCTTAGGGCAGGTCTATTTTTAACTCTTTGAGGAACCTCCACACAGTTTTCCAGAGTGGCTGCACGGGTTCACATTCCCACCAACAGTGCAAGAGGGTTCCCCTTTCTCCACATCCTCTCCAACATTTGCGGTTTCCTCTCTTGTTAATTTTCCCCATTCTCACTGGGGTGAGGTAGGATCTCATTGTGGTTTTGATTTGTATTTCCCTGATGGCCAGTGATGCAGAGCATTTTCTCATGTGCTTGTTGGCCGTGTCTATGTCTTCCTCTGTCAGATTTCTGTTCAGGCCTTTTGCCCATTTCATGATTGGATTGTTTGTTTCTTTGCTGTTGAGTTTAATAAGTTCTTTATAGATCTTGGATACTAGCCCTTTATCTGGCACGTCATTTGCAAATATCTTCTCCCATTCTGTAGGTTGTCTTTTAGTTTTGTTGACTGTTTCTTTTGCTGTGCAAAAGCTTCTTATCTTGATGAAGTCCCAATAATTCATTTTTGCTTTTGTTTCTCTTCCCTTCATAGATGCATCTTGCAAGAAGTTACTGTGGCCAAGTTCAAACAGGGTGTTGCCTGTGTTCTCCTCTAGGATTTTGATGGAATCTTGTCTCACATTTAGATCTTTCATCCATTTTGAGTTTATCTTTGTGTATGGTGTAAGAGAATGGTCCAGTTTCATTCTTCTGTACATGGCTGTCCAATTTTCCCAGCACCATTTATTGAAGAGACTGTCTTTTTTTCCAGTGGATAGTCTTTCCTGCTTTGTCGAATATTAGTTGACCATAAAGTTGAGGGTCTACTTCTGGATTCTCTATTCTGTTCCATTGATCTATGTGTTTGTTTTTGTGCCAGTACCACACTGTCTTGATGACCACAGCTTTGTAGTACAACCTGAAATCTGGCATTGTGATGCCCCCAGCTATGGTTTTCTTTTTTAAAATCCCCCTGGCTATTCAGGGTCTTTTCTGATTCCACACAAATCTTAAGATGATTTGTTCCAACTCTGAAGAAAGTCCATGGTATTTTGAAAGGGATTGCATTAAATGTGTAAATTGCCCTGGGTAGCACTGACATTTTCACAATATTAATTCTTCCAATCCATGAACATGGAATATTTTTCCATCTCTTTGTGTCTTCCTCAATTTCTTTCAGAAGTGTTCTGTAGTTTTTAGGGTATAGATCCTTTACCTCTTTGGTTAGGTTTATTCCTAGGTATCTTATGGTTTTGGGTGCAATTGTAAATGGGATTGAATCCTTAATTTCTCTTTCTTCATGTCTCATTGTTAGTGTATAGAAATGCCACTGACTTCTGGGCATTGATTTTTGTATCCTGCGACACTGCCGAATTGCTGTATGAGTTCTAGCAATCTTGGGGTGGAGTCTTTTGGGTTTTCTATGTACAGGATACTGTCCTTTTTAAAATCTTTCTCCCCAAAGGGCAGTCAAAGTGCGATTATTATATATGAGTTTATATTTCTCTCTGTATATTTTAATCTTACCGTGACAATATATTATATGTATTATGAGAAATCTTTATGTTTTTCCTGATGTTTAGGTTCCTTTTTGATTTGAAACTTTCTTCCTGGTCTCCAACCAAAGTACTGACTCCACTCAATTACTTCATATCCATTTCTATATATTTTTTACATTTCTAAAATGAATGGAAATAAGAGGTCTTTTCATGATTAAAAGGTAAGCTCAACAATAACGGGATCGTGGATCTTTTGTCTCATTTTCATCATTAATAAGGACAATAAGCATTTTTATTTTTAGCAGTAAGTAATTTACCAAGGCACATCAATATCAGCATTTCCCTGAGTGATCACATCAGCGGCTGTTTGGAACAGGTCACATTGAAAAGAACATTGATTTTAGCCCCAGAACTTAGAGTATATTGGAACTACTATATAGCTGACTGCCACAAAATAACAAATCCTACTTACTTGTGTCACCCTGATGCTATCTATGATATGTTATGCATATTTTTCTATTTATAGAAACCTCATAAGCTAATTGCTTCACAAAGTCAGTTTTCTGCTAGGCTGGGTCTTTGTCTAGGTGGTTTTAGTTACTACATGATCCTTCTTCATCCCTTAATATGTCTGGACTTTTCTATTTTACAGAGCTTTACTTTATCCTATTGCTTCTTGCTGTAAACCAGTAAGGTACTGAGGCCTACTAATGACCCAATTTTAGGAATGAAGAAATATTACAATTATATAGCAGTTCACAATAAAATGTAGTAGGAATGGGATCTAGTTATTTTTTAATCCACAGATTCCAAGCCTAGTGTTCTTTATCAATGTCCACATTGCCTCCCTGGCCATTTACCATGTTCCTAACTGTCATGTCAATAATCATCACCCTCACAAAGACAATCTGGTTGACCAAATCATGGAAGCCAGGCCTATATCCTACCTTCTCATATACCATATACCTAGTCCTTATTCTATGTAGCCTAATACAGATTCTATCTTATTTCTTACCCAAAGATACTACCAGCTAGGCAGTGGCTTCTGAGAATGAATGAAAAAAAAAAAAGTTCTTGCAGTATCTGGGATTCATATAAACATAGTCACCATATTTATCTCATTTGTACCTTCGTGTTTTCTTCAAAGACTATCTTTGAGGTTCAAATCAGGCTGGTTTTACTTGTCATGAGAACAGAATTTATAGAGAGAACGTTATTGTTCCTGCCTAAACTCAACCTAGTGTTGCTCTGAATGGAACAAAGGAGGTGACACTCCCAGATCTGAAAGACCCTCCAGGCTGTGAAAGATCCAGAAGTTTCCCAGATCCCTGGTATCTTATCAGGACACAAGGAAACCCTGCACACAAGGGTGCAAAGGCTGACCACCACCTAGCTTTTTCTATGATTGCTCTTGACCATTTTTGAACCTGAAGAAGAATGGAACAAAATGCCTCTTAAGTTCTAAGAGTGCTCCCACAACCACATTTTTGTCCATTTTAGTCAATTCAAAATATTTGGAATATTTGTATGATAGTTGTCTAGACAGTAACTTTTAATCCCAAAGACTATTTTCCATAATTGCTCTTACTTTATTTCCATTTTATTTACTTTGAAAACTGAAGTTATGAACTTGTTTTTTTATATGGAATGTAAATTCAGAGTTGAATCTCTTTGAAAAGTGTAGTAGTATTGTTATCAAAATATCATTAATATATTACATGATAGTAACAATTTATATTTATTAAACATCAAGTTGGCTTCTATTGTTCTAGGTCCTTTACACATAGGTTTTAACCCACATAACTGTCATTTATTGTTTATATTATTATCCACCACTAAAAGAAAAGGAAAGTTTTCTTGAAAAATTATGTCTCAGATGTGAGTAACTATTATGACAAAATGCTTTTATATACAATATCCCATTTATTCACATAATTTAGACCACAGTCCATTGGCCAGAACTTAATCACATGGTCCCACTTAATTGCAAGGAAGCAGGGAAATGTAGTCTAGCTGTATGCCATGCAGAGAAGGAAATAAGATTTGTGGATCACATGTCATTGTGACTGCTGCAGCGTTGAGCTACATGATAAAGAAATAATTAATTTCAATATTTGAGAATATAGAGAAAGACAGAAATATCCTTTTCTCCCCATTCATTTTTTGAAGCTAGCATACCAAACACTAATGCCGAAACAAATAAAGAGAGCATGAGTAAGAAAAAGTTCATGTCAAATTCCCTAATGAACATAAATGTAAAATGCATAAATGAAACATTAACAATCTGAATCCAGCAGTGTAGAACAAAGGTAATAATACATTATGAGAAAATTGTATTTTCCCTAAGAATACAAAATTTATTAAAAAATTAGGAAACAATGACTTGTCAGACTTTATGTAATCTGTGCCAGCTGCCTTTGTTCCATTCTCTACTATGCTCCCAACCTCTGGACTCTGGTATAGACACTCTCATTTCTCCAACAGACCTTTTTCAAGCCTTTACATCTGATGTTCTCTTCACCTGGAATGCCCTTCCCTGGATCTTCCCAGAGCTCACTCCCTCATTCATTCAAATGTCACCTCCTCAAAGAGGCTTTCCCTGACCACACTCTTGAAGGAGCATCCTGTTACTCTCTTTCTCCTTACTTTGCTTGATTGCTTTTCTCAAAGCACTTAGCATAATATTATTTATTTCTAATGTCATCCGTCTTTCCTACTAGAATGTGACCTTCCAAATAAGTGGGAAATATCAGAAAGGGAGACAGAACATGAAAGACTCCTAACTCTGGGAAACGAACTAGGGGTGCTGGAAGGGGAGGTGGGCGGGGGGTGGGGGTGACTGGGTGGCGGGCACTGAGGTGGGCACTTGACGGGATGAGCACTGGGTGTTATTCTGTATGTTGACAAATTGAACACCAATAAAAAATAAATTTATTAAAAAAAAAAAAGAATGTGACCTTCCTAAGAACAAGGGTTTTATTTTGTTAACTAGTATTTCTAGCATCTAAAAAGTGATTGGCACATGCTAGACATCAGTAAATATTTATTCAATGAAAAAGTGAATATATTTTCATGCATTTTTAAAATAACATAGTTGGTCAAAGGATATAAACTTGCAACTAGAAGGCAAATAAATTCTGGGAATCTAATGCATGGTTTATTGGTTATAGTTAAAAATAATGTATTATATTCTTCAAAGTTGCTAAAAGATTAGACCTTCAATGTTCTCACCACAAAATCAGAAAAGAAATGATGATTATGTAATGTGAGAGAGGTGTTAACAAACTGAAGGAGGGAATCATATTGCAAAATATAAATCTATCAAACTAATGCATTGTACACCTCAAACTTATTCAATGTTATGTCAATTATAACTCAATAAGAAAAATAAATAAAATAACATATTCACACAAAAAACCAAAATAAATAAAATTAGGAAATAAAAATGAAGAAATTGAATGTAAAAAAAATCATCTTAATATAAGCGCTTCAAAGCCTTTTAAATACAATTCAACATCTATTCATATGCAAACTTAATACTTAATAGTAATACTTAATAGTAAGTAACCCAAACCCTTTTCTTTAAGAGTCAAAAAAAGACAAAGATGCCTTTTATCACTATTTCTATTCAATAATCTCTTGGAGGTCTGAGCCTTTCTGTAAGGCAAGGAAAAGAAATAAGAGGTGCAAGATTTTAAAAAGAAGAAACAAAGCTATCTTAATTGCAGATGACATATAGTATATCCAAAAGAATAAAAATCCCCAAGGAATAAATTGTTAGAAATAAATGTCCAAATAGAAATGTAGATAGAAATCCAATGTACAGTAAAGAAAGACTTGTAGAACTCTTTTGAAATACATTTTTGAAAATGCCAATGCATTTAAAATTTTTATCCTTTTAATGGAATTTGGCAAAATAAATGAATCATTTATGGAACTGCGAAGGGCTGAAGCCACCCAGACACTCTTGAAGACCAAGTTGGGTACCTGACCCTACCAGACATGAAGACTTAAAAATTCTAGTAATTAGGACAGTATATATTGGCACAGAGATATAAAAATTGTCAAATGAATGGAGAATTGAACTCAACAAAAATTAGATGCAAAAGAGATATTTGGAGTTTCACTGAGCAGGTATTGTAGATCATGGAGAAAACCTGCACATTTCAATAATTGGAACTGCGATAATTGCTTGTATATAGAGGGAAAAAATTAACTTAGACCACTACCTTACAAAAAAATCCATTCCAGGTGACTTTCAGTTATAAATATGAAAAGCAAAATCATAAAACGTTTAAAAGTTATTGTAAAAGAATATTTTTATATCCTCATGATTTTCTGAAACAAAATCCGTGCTATAAAGACTAATAAATTTAACTACATTTAGAATTTTTTTAGAAATTTAGAATTTAGAAGTTAATTTAGAAATTAAGAATTTCTCTCCACCAAAGAAATCATAAACTGAAAATAGGACTCACAGAGTAAGAAAAGACTATTGTAACCTTATATAATTGACAGATTGAATTATTGAAATATAAAGAATTCATATAAAGATATGAGTCAGTCAAACAGCCCAACAGAAAAACAATAAAAAAATATAATCACATACTTTGCAAAAGAGAAAGTGCAAATAGCCAATAAACTAAGGAAATGGTATTTACTTTAGTTAGTAATCAGGGAAATGCAAATCAAAACCATTATAGCGTACAATTATTTATCCATAGAGCTAGCAAAATTTAAATGTCTAATAATTGGCATCATATAAGCCTGGCCTTTAGTTTAGACCGGAGATTTGAGATGTTATTCTGACAATAAGGGGCTCCCTTGAAGAGTTGAGAGCAAGGATGTATACAGTTAAAGTTCTGAAAAGATTCCTCTAACTGCAGTATGGATCTGGATAAAAAATGGTTGACCATATCAAATATTGTTGAGGATATGGAACATGTGGAATTCTCATCTGCCACAGTGCCAATGTGGAAAATAGTTTGACATTTTCCAGTAAATTTGAAGATGTATATTCCTTATGACTCGGTAATTCCACTCTTGATCCATACTTCAGAGGAATTCTTATTCACACTTACCTGGAAACTTATGCAGAAATTTTCAGAGCAACTCTGATACAATAGCCCTAATGGAAACAAGCCGAATGTTCATCTAATACAGATTGGATAAATAAATCTTGGTGTATAGATACATTATAATGTTGTATTATAAGTGAAGAAATTACAGCTATAAACATTGACACGGAAGGATCCTATCAACACAGTGTTGAGTGAAAGAAGTAGATACAGAATATATACAATGTGATTCCATTTTAACAAAGTTCCAAACATGCAAAAGTAAACACTGTATTAAATATTAAAAGCTATAAAAACAATGTAAAATGCAGAAATGACTAATATATGGGTTGTGAGTTACTTATATTTTTATAGAAAATAACATGAGTCCATATGAATATTTCTGTCATATAGTTTTGAAATTACTTGTGACAGAATAAAATACATTTTTGTTGATAGTATTCACAAAGCTGTATCCCATAAAAATATAGTAATTAAATACATATTTATCTACATGTAAGATAATTATACCTGTTAAAAATGTCTCTTCATCTTTACACTGGAAGTGATTGGTTTAAGTGAACTTTTAAAATTTGATATTTGTAGTTTATTATTTAAATATCATATAGCAAATGATAGTAAAACAAATCAAACACTCCTTATGTCTGTGTGGAACATTATTATGTACAAAGGACTCTCATGAGGCGAGAAAAACAAATACATTTATTGAGGAGCTAAGATGTGCGTAAGTGATGCACATGGTAGTCTCAGAAGTGCCCTAGGAGGGATATACTATTATCATTTTGTTTCAGTGTGGAAACATTATTTTATAGTGTTATTGTTTAGAGGAGATCAAGCCTGAAAGAAATTAACTTCCAAGTCAGACATCCAAAGACAAATACTGTATGATATCACTCATATGTGCAATCTAAAAAAGACAAACTCAAGAGAAACAGAATGGAGTGGTAGTTACCAGGGCCTGGGAAGTGGGGGAAATTGGACATATTGGCCAGAGGGTAAAATCCATTTTATACAAATCAAATTTGGGGATCTAATGTATAGCATGATAATAGTTAACAATGTTGTATCATCTACTTGAATGCTGCTAGGAGTAGATCTTTAATGTTCTCACCACAAAAAATCAGTGGTATCTATGTGGGGGGATGGAGTTAAGGCCATGGTGGTAATCATTTTGCAATTTATAAATGTATCAATTCAACACATTGCACACCTTAAACTTTTTTTTTTTTTTTTTTTTTTTTTATGATAGGCACACAGTGAGAGAGAGAGAGAGGCAGAGACATAGGCAGAGGTAGAAACAGGCTCCATGCACCAGGAGCCTGACGTGGGATTCGATCCCGGGTCTCCAGGATCGCGCCCTGGGCCAAAGGCAGGCGCCAAACCGCTGCGCCACCCAGGGATCCCCTGCACACCTTAAACTTATACAATATTCTGTGTCCTTTATCTCTCAATAAAGGGGAAAGGAGAAAGTAACTCACTCCCCTAAATCACTTAAGACCTAGGTAGTATCCTGTATTTTGAGGTAATTTCAAACTCATTAGACTGTCTGAAACCAGAGCCCATTCTTTTTTTTTTTTTTTTCCATTCTTTTATTAATGCAGGGGCTGCAGAGTATCATTTGGGAATTTGGAAACTGTCAGAGAACTGTATTTCTTTTTCCTTTGGCACAGTCTTAACAATTTTTTAAGTATTGAAATGAAATACTTTTCTGAGTATACTAGCTCATCCTAAGTCCAAGAGAGCCCACCCTCCTCTTCATCATGATAATTACATTTCAGGGACCCCCTAAATGCCTGTTGAATTTTCCTTTCCTACATCAGCCTTTTTTCTTCCAACAGCTGATCTTTGGAATAATTCTCTAAGGTAGGGAAAACCAGCCACACTTCACAGGTGGGGAAGCCAATTGCCAATGATGTTATGAGGGATCAGCATCAAAGAATTATACAAATTTTTAAATTGAAATTGATTTATTTCTAAATATAAATATACTCAAATTATTAGGGAAATTCAATCAGAAAATTAAATCTGACTCTCCCTCCAAATTAGAATTAATTTGTCAGATTTCTTTCTCTGCCTAGGAGAAAATAAATGAATGAACTTCACTGCTGTCACAGGAATCCTGGCTTTGCTTTCATATTAATTAGTAGATCTTTTGCCTCTCTGGAAAAAGAAACTTAACACCATCCCAAAGGAAGGGATTTTTCCTCTCTAGATTTCCTGATGTGAAATCCATTCCTCTAATGTTTTCCATCATTGTGAGGGCATGACACTTCTATATAACATTGTTCTCCTACCACTCTAAGACACAAAGAAAAAGGGATTACTTTTATCTTAGATCGCTGAAAATGATGACTTTATTACTATTAGATTTTTACCTCAGATAATGGAAACAAAATATTCCCCTGTCTGCAAAAGACCCATAATGATTTTCTGTGTACTTTTGTGAATGGGGGTAGGTGGGAGGAGGTTGAGTGGGAAGGGAGGAACCTTTAGCTGAAAAAAGTAATGGGAAAAGAGCATAGTATGAAAGGATAAAATTCTAAAGGATGAAGTATAAAGTGCCTAGCACAATTTTAGTTACAACATTGACACACTCTCTATTCCTCTAACCTGTAGATCATGATTTCAGCTTTTAAGCTTTATGTAAGACACAAAAATATCCAGTGCTGGCACAAAGCTCTGCCTAGCTGCACAAACATAAGGTTTCTCTGTACTTAGAAAACTAAGAAGTGCAGCCCTCAGCATGATCAAAGAACTGCTCTCCTATCAGCCTGAGAAAACGCAGGAAAAAAATTACTGATAGGTCATTTTCCCAGGGGACTCATTTGAAAACACTTGGCAAACTTACAAAGAAACTGGAAATAGCATATGAAGGCAAACGTGCTAAGCAGGTGCCATTGAGTATTTTAATATTAACAGTGTCTCTTAAAGAGAGAATAGCCAAACGACTGTGATTCAAAATGGTTTATCTCCAGTTAATTATTATGAACCAGGTACTGGAGTTCGGTTTGAACCAGTCACTTAGAATACCAAATACAGATTTACAGTCTGGTGAAACCAAATATTTCCTTTAAGAGAATGACATTTTCTTGCAATTAGATTAACAAAACTACCAGAAGTTCATCACAATATGGTAAAAATTTTCATCAAGGCACTTTGCCAACTTTAGTGGTTATGGATGGGTTCTGCTTCACTGAATTTTCCCAAAGAAACTTTTAAGAGGAAAGAGCTGAGGTCTTTTAAAAAGTGTATCAAGTCCCCAACATCAATAAAGCAGAAAGGAATTGTTTATTTATTTGAGACACTACAGTCTTTACTAATGCCCCTTCATGGTAAGCTGGCTGATAAATGCAAGCTTTATAGGGCACTATATTGAGAATACAGTTGGATACTTTGAGCTTACCTTCCCTCTCCCAAATGGGATCACTGTTATGAAGTGGGTGGGTAACCCTCTAGGCCTGATTGTCATATTTATGTTACACTAACTATGTTATATTAATTTATAGGCTTTCAAAACATCTTCAAATGATCTAATTTTGGAATTTGACCTCGTTCCCCCCCCCCACACACACACACTCAAGACCGTATTTATCAATACTAGTAGGGATATCTAGTGGATAGTTGTATACTATTCATTACATAATTTCCCCATGATTTATTCATCCCACTATTGATGAAAACAAATTATTTCATTATATTTGCTATTGCTATTAGTACTACATGGAACATCCTTTATGTTTGTCATCATTTTCATGTGTGTCAGCATTAACTTATTTCTCTTGGATATGCACAATAGATAAAGTCAAATTGCTCCTCACAGTGTCTGTACCAATTTATACTTCTACCAGGATGAGAGAGATACCGTTTCTTCATACCCTCTCCAACACCTGGAATTTCTAGGCTTCTTATAAAGTTTCATAAATCTGAGAAGTAGGAAATTATCTGTTATTATTTTATTTCTGTTTCCCTCACTACCAGGGAATATCATTTGACAAGTTTATTGACCATCTTATCTTGGTTTCCTATTCTGTCAAGTGACTATTCGTAAACTTTGATGATTTTTCTTGTTGCTTCTCTTCTTTTTGTTGATTAGTTAGAATTCTAGTTGTGATCCTTTGTTAGTTATTTTTATTTAAATAAATCTTGACTCACTGCTGTTGTTTGACTTCTAATTTTGCTTATAGGTCTTTTGCTTTGAAATTTGAAATGTATGTTATTGAAAATGTTATTTTAAATTTCTGATTGGTATTTGTTTGTATTTTATGTAGGACATCTTTCCCTAAGCCAAGCTTATAAAAATACTGTATTTTTTTCTTTCATAAGTTTTAAATTTAACTCCTTATAGGAAACCTTTTTTTCATCATGTATTGAAAAAGTCAGCACTTTCTAATGTCCCTCTTTCAAATATAAAGTTTTCATTTGTCTATGTGTGTATTTCTGGGCTCTCTAGTTTGCTCTATTGATCTGTTTATATCCATAGTTATAATTTTTGTATTTCCTTCTAACTCTTTGTCCAAACTTTCTTACATTTTGGTTTCCTTATTCTTCCAAATGATTTTAAGGTTAACTTGCTACATTCTATGAAAGACTCTATTGAGATGTTGATTGGTATTGCTTTAAATTTTGATTAATTAAATTCATAATTTAATAAAATCATTAATATTGTCTATCTTTTCATTACTTTCATAGGTCCTCTTTCATATGCTTTAGTACATTTTTTTAACTTTCCACATATAGATTTTCCACTTATTTTTTTTTTTTTGCTATATCCCTAAGTAGTTTGATTTTTGAGGCAATTTTACATAAAACATATACTTACTTTTTTGATTGGTTCTTTCTAGCATATAGATGCACACACATACACATACAGGTACATGAAGTATTTTTATTTACTAAGTCAATGTTTTGGATTGTATATGTGGTTTAGCATATTGCCTGCAAATAAAGACAAATGTTTTTGTTTTTCAATTTTTGAACCTCTTCATACTTTTACTTTTCTTATTCTTTTTAATTTTTTAAAAAGATTTTATTTATTTATTTGAGAAAGAGTAAACACAAGCAGGGGGAGAGGCAGAGGGAGACAGAAAGGGAGATGCAGACTCTCCACTGAGCGGGGAGCCCTAGGTAGGGCTCGATTCCAGGCCCCTAGGATCATGACCCGAGCTGAAGGCAGATGACTGACTGAGCCACTCAGACACTCTTTTTCTTATTATTCTACTTAGAATCTCTAAATGATAAAATAGAATTGAGAATTCTTATTTTGATCCTAACTTCATAGTGAGTGCTTCTGATATTTTATAATTAAGAGTATGGGCCACTGGATCTAAGTGTATGACCAGTGTTGTGGACCAGCAGGATCAACATCACCTGGGAACCCATTACAAATTCAAATTTTCAAGCCCCATCTCTGACCTACTGAATCAGAAAGTCGGAAGGAAAGGGGGATGATCCCAGAAATCTGTTCTCATAAGCCCTCCTAGGTTATTCTTAGGTAAATGAAAGTCTGAGAACTACTCTTCTAGGTATACCCTTTCATTAGGTTAAGAGAAGTCATTTAGTGGAATATAGCTTGAGTTTTTTTTTATGTAGATATGATATATTTTAAAGATTATTTTCTGAATCTCTTAAGACCATGTGATATTTTGTTTTTAACCTATGAATATGATGGATTGTATTAATGAATTTTTGAAAATAATTTAAAATATCATTGTACTGAGACACCTGGGTGGCTCAGCAGTTGAGTGTCTGCCTTCAGTTCAGGGCATGATCCCGGGATCAGGGATCGAGTCTCACATCGGGTTCCTTGAACAGGGCCTGCTTCTCCCTCTGCCTGTATCTCTGCATTCTCTCTCTCTCTCTCTCTCTGTGTGTGTGTGTGTCTCTCATGAATAAATAAATAAAATCTTTATTTATTTATTTAAATAATAAATTACACACACACATATCTATCTATCTATCTATATATATCATTGTACTTATGAGGCAGTTTCTATTTCTCATGATATACCTTTTCTGGTTGTGAACAGCATTAATTATCTCTGAAAAGTTAGCATGCAAATTGGAAAAATACAAAGACTGAACAGCTAAAGTCATAACAGAGTGTCTTTCAGCATCCTGTTTTTCTTCATGCAATATATCCCAGTTTGTAGTTATTTGTTTATTTTGGTCTGTTTTGCTATTAGTGCCTGCTTCACAAGGGCAGTTAGCACCTCGGACATACCTGACTTGATCTGATTGCCAGTGTGTCAGCACAGGGCCTCACACAAAGCTAATACTTGGTAAATGTGCTAAAGGAATAAGCCCCCTCAAACGGTCTGTGCCATGAGACAGGCCACACACATGCCAGATTCTCCTTTGGTTTTATGGCAGTTTCTGCATACTGTGTTTCTTATCCTAATGACTTCACTTCCTCAAGAACAAGTCAATATTCTGTCCACACAGACTACATTATGCAATGTTTGAACTGGGCTTAGGTTTCTGAATTTTCAGTGCATATATATATATATTTTTGATGAGCCACAAAACCTGGTCCAGGAATATTCTGAAATCATGTGTGTTGAGAGGTGGTTGCTTGAGAGGAGACACACCTGCTTTCAGACACATACTGGCTGGGTACCTTTGGGCAAGTTGCTTCCATGCAACTTCCATGCTTCACCTCATGGAACACTGTGTCCTCATTTGTGGTATGGGAAATAATACCCACCTTGTAAGATATTCTTATATATGCGCAGACTAAGTAGCAATATTTTTTAGTGCTTTTTCTATGCCCAATAGTTTTTAGAGCTTTATATGTATAGATTAATTTAATCAGTGAGTTCATGTGAATGTGGGACCTGACATGAAAAAGGATGATAAATAAAAGTAGATTTTATTTTATTAAGATTTATTTATTTGTTTATTTATTTATTTTAGAGGAAGGGGGAGGGGCAGAAGAAGAGAGAGAGAGAGAGAGAGAAATCTCAAGTAGACTTCCTACTGAGCGTGGAGCCCAACCTGGGTTCAATCCCAGGACCCTGAGATCATGACCTGAGCCAAAATCAAGAGTTGGACACTCAAATGTCTGAGCCACCCAGGTGCTCCTAAAAATAGATTTTAAAAAGTTGTTCAATGAGAAATAGGCTGTATATAGGAAATGAATGTGTATCAGACACATTAAAACTGAATTTAAAATAATTTAGAAATGTATAAGACATGGTGCTTGGCTTTAGGAGCATCCCGTACATGTAGTAACAAATAACCTATTTGCTAAGAGGTTAATTTGTTAATAACTTATTCATCAAATAAATGATTAAAAGATATTATGATTTTTTATAGATCTTGCTGGTATTTATGATTTATTGGATGTGAAAGGCAAATAATACCAATTAACAAAATTAATATTTCAAATTATACCATGCTTCCTTAGAAACAGCATGATTAAATGGTTAAAACAAGGAATTCTCATTTAGATGATTATAAAGCCTGAAAGCAAACAACAATTTTAATAGGGTCCCAGTTTTTTTTTTTTTTCCTTTCAATTGCAAGAACTGAAGTCACTCAAAAATTGACTCTGTGGGTGAGGGTGATTCTTTAGTGGAGACAATGGAATCATAGAAAAGAAAAGGTTGCAATCCTGAATCACTCATCAAAATGAGTTTGTGCTAAGCCTTAAATTTCTATCCAAGTTAAACAATTCGGCAAAGTGATTTCAGAATTACGCAACACCAAAGCTCTCTGTCTTGGTCAGTGGTCAGCCTATGTTAGACTGAAAGAAAATAAAAACATTTCTATCCAAGCCTTAACCATTCATAAACAGTGCATGATATAGTTTACTCAAAGGTAAATGGAATTACTGGATTGAGCTGATTTACATAAAGGATGATCCATTACTTAGAGTTGCATAGCATCTATGTAGGTGATACAACTTTTTAAACTGCAGATTTACTTAATGTATGGGCTGTGAAAAATTGCTGGACTCTGAAGATTGTGATTCTGAGCAGAAATGATTCAAGCTGTTCAGACTTTAGTACTTGATTAATGGTGCCTTTCACACTATTTCTTGAATTTATTTACACATGTACTTGCTAGTGATGACAATCTGCTTATTCTTTGAAGGTTTGCTTCCAACATCATCCTTTTAGCTTAGGGCTTTTTCAAACTATCTTAGAATTTATCATTCAATCATTCATTCATCTAATAAATATTTATTGAGTATATACTATGTACCTGGCGCTAACCTACGTGGTAAGAGACAAGAGGAAACAAAAGAAATGTGCCTGAAATGCTTCCTTAATTGCTTCATCTCATGCTGGCTAACTCTTGTTCACTTCAACTTAAATGCCACTTGTTTAGGAAGCCTCATAGTAGATTAGGCTTGCAATTTATACATTTTTATAACTAATTATGTATTCTTCAAAGCACTTACTACAATTTTAATAAGGTAGTTACTTGTAGAAGTAGGCTCTCTTCAAAAAAAAAAAAAAAAAGTAGGCTCTCTTCGTACTGGTGCTATGGTCTGTCTTGTTTACCACCAAATTCCCGGAATCTGTAACAGTATTTGGCATAAAGAAAATGTATTATATCACCCAATTTTTAAGAATTTGCATGTGGTAGATTTATTTTAGGTTGAAATTTTGGCATTTTAATGTTTCAGCATTATGTAATATAAAAGCACTTTAATTTACTGTCTATTTCAGCCCTCTCCTGTACTTGTCCAGGTCATTGATTCCGATGCACCATAGGTGCCCCAGGTTCTTTGAAGGAGGAAGCCCTGAAACCCTCTGCCCTCAACATGTATTCATCCAGCTTTAGCATTCTCTTTTCTTTCCTGTGTTGTTTTGCACATTTGTTTACATTTTTCTCTATGTTCTGGAAAAACTAGGAGAGTGTATAGTTTTTCACTTCATCGTTTCATTGATGCGTCCCAATATAGTGAAGCATTTCCCAATTATTAGACAATTAGGTTACATATTTTCTATTAATAATATATTGCTATAGTAATCAAGCTTAGTTTAAATGCCTTATTAATTCATCATACTTAACTTAGTCTTTTTTTTTTTTTTAATCCATGAGAGACACAGAGAGAAGAGGCAGAGACACAGGCAGAGGGAGAAGCAGGCTCCATGCAGGAAGCCTCATGTGGGACTCGATCCCGGGACTCCAGGAACACGCCCTGGGCCGAAGGCAGATGCTCAACCATTGAACCACCCAGGCATTCCTTAACTTAGTCTTAATTCTGGGATTTGACTTCAAGTACCCTCGTAAGTGTGCTATTTCTTCGTGGTCTTGGTCTGTGGCCAAAACAGAAAATCCAAACTCAATTTAAACTGTACTTTAAAAAATTTATTTATTTATTTATTTATTTATTTGAGAGAGACACAGAGAGAGAGAGAGGCAGACACACAGGCAGAGGGAGAAACAGGCTCCACAGAGGGAGCCCGACATGGGACTCGATCTTAGGTCTCCAAGATCATGCCCTGGGCTGAAGGTGGTGCTAAACTGCTGAGCCACCAGGGGTGCCCTTAAACTGTACTTTATATTCCTAACTGGTATCACTGTCTAGCGGAAGAGCAGTGAAGGGTCTCCTCTTTCCATATGATGCTTCACATGGTGTCCATTTGTTCTTTCATTATTTGTTGAGCTCTTACTGTGTGTCAAGTGTTTGGCTAGAGGTTGAAGATACAAAAATAAACGAGACGGAACTGTCCCACACAAAGGACCCTTAATTCAGTGCAGAAACCAGTTGCTACAAATACCAACAGTCCTCTAAAAATCATTTCTTAACATTTCCCATCTACATAATAACTTGTGCATTAGGAAAACAGCACAGTCTATTTGCAACTGAAGTGGTGGTATAGCCCATAACAGTTCTGGATTCTGGTTCTAAAACATCCAGGTCAGGTAGAAAGATAATACAGTTTTTGTGGCAGAATGTTTTTCAGAGTTTGAGAAGATTGGATCCAAAGTGGTCTTCCAGCAATCATAACACAACGTAGAAGAAAGATAAAATGTTATTGTGGAAACTTCTCATTTTACCATCATTTCACTGGGAATTAATTCTCTATGCCAGGGTAGAGTGGAATCAGTTCTCCTTTATTTTGTCCAGGAGTGAGGTCATTGGGGTGAAAGGAAGGAATTAGTTTCTTTACACTGGACATTAAAATATTTAAACATCGTTCTTGATGTAAAGCTGAAATTCCCATGAGCTAAAAAATTGATATTTTATACCTCAGTGGTGACAATGATAGAATCATGGGACCAAAGACACAAATAGAATGTAATCTGAATTAAGTATCTTAGTTTGAGTCCGCATGATTGCCAAAGCACATATTAAACAGTATTCATTTTGTGGGTTAGCACCTTGATACCGCCTGGCACGGTGTAATACTGGTCGTAATAATCAGAGTAACAGATGAACTCTCTTTAGTGGATGCTTTCATAAAATAGTCATGGATCTCTATTCCAAAATCCTGAGAGAGATCTCATAGGAATATTGGAGTCTGTGTATTTAGAAAATCACACTGCTCTTTTATTGTACTTCCTTCCCTAAAGTGATTAAAGCCATAAAATCTTATAAAATGGAACAGAGTAAAGGCAGAAGCAGCCAAATTGATATTGGTTGTGGGACTTCTCATAGCAATAAGGCAAAAATTTCACTACTCTTTCCTCCTTCCCTTCCTTCCTTGCTTTCTTGCCCTTCCTCCCTCCTTTTCTTTCTCCCTCTCTCCTTTCCTCTCCCTCTTCTACTCTTTTTCTTAAGATTTATTTATTTATTTGAGAGAAAGAGACTGTGTGTGGGGGGGGGGGGAGAGGGAGAGAGAAAATCTCAGACAAACTCCCCACTGAGCACAGAGCCCAACATGGGCTTGATTCCATGACCTCTGAGATCACGACCTGAGCCAAAATCACAGAGTTGGACGTCCAACCGACAGAGCCACCCAGGAACCCCCTCTCCTTCTTTTTTAAAAGTATTATAACACTGTGATCTTTTCTCCCCCATTGGTAGAATTTCAGATATTTCTTTCACTTTTGTCCCATAGCTATCTATTCCTCACCTTCTAAATGGTGTTACAATAAAGAGAATACTTTGCTGAAAAAGGTCTGGTAATTTTGGAGTCAGAGGAAAGACGATTTTCTTAAATTTATCCTGTTGCTCATATGACATAAGAATTTTAATCCATCAAAATATGTTTGTTTTAAATATGTTCTGGTATTTTTAAGCAGTGCATTCAGAACTGAGTTTTTTCAGTAGGATTACTTTTCTGTACTGATGACTGACATCATCTTTCTGAATTTTCTGCCTTTTAACTATAGATTTTATAAAAGTGAGAAATAAAGTTCAGGAGAATAATCTTTCTAATTTCTGTTTTATGTACTATATGTCTTGTCAATATCTCCTTCCACTAATCAAATTAATCTCTGACTTTGTCCTCTGTAAGTCTTAGTTTTCCTTTTCTGCCCAAATAGCTTCTTGTCTTTTTGATCCCATAAGGTGGTCTTGTGAAGTTTCACATCAGATAATTTGGGACTGATGGAATTGTGTGTTCTCTCTCCAGGTTGCTTTGTGAGAAAGCTCTCCTGAGAAAGTCTTCTGTTTATTTCTAAGACAGTGGCACCTGTCCAACAATGTGTCCAATTTGTCAAGAAGGTCCGATTGAAGCCCTTCATTATCATACATCGGTGAAATAATTTGCTTGAAGGGGAAATGGCTCATTAATAAGAGGAATGAATTGCACATTGTTTTCATCAATAGTTACACAGCTTTCTCATAACATACATTCCTGGCATTTGTTTCAAATTGTCTACCTGTTTAGTGAGCCTGTGTATGAGAATTGAAGCAGCAGCCTTGAATAGCTACACGTTGTACATGCCAAAGTCCCCTGAGGGAACAGGATCGCAAGGTAGATCAGAAAGTCTTTTGTGCTTTCTCCTAAAGGGACAAATTATTACAAAATATATCTATTTAGGTTCACAGGCCCCTTCTCAAACTCCAGACCTGCATTCAAATTGAGGTCAAAATGTAGTACTAACAGTGTAGATATCTATTTTAAGAACCAAAAGGCTCATTTTGGATAAAATAGCTTATAGTTAAATATATTTAATAAATATTTAAAGTATTTGGCCTTCTTACAAAGCCACTTCCCACCCCTTTTTAAAGGGATTGCTTTCCATCAGCTAGGTTTGTTTTGACTCCTTATAATGTTCAGCATTTAACACTGTGGAGGAATTGAGTTAACAACTTTCCCTCTCTTGAAAATTGAGAATAGAGACTAAGAGACAATAAATTGAATTCTGCAGAACTCAGGAGTGTAGAGCATCTATATTCTCCTGTGTGTATTTAGAAGCAAATAAAGCCAGTTTTCGCAGAGAGATATATTTAAAGGAAATTGAGAATTCCATCAAAGTTCTTGATGTTTCTCCTGTCCTCTGACGATCGCCTGAATTCTCTTTTTTTTTTTTTTCCTTTGCTTTAGCTAGACTGAATAACTGCCAATTATTTGAAGTCAAAGACTCCGGGCTAATACTAATACATAAGCAAATACAGTTAGAGAGTTATTTATATTCCCATTTAGAAATGGGAATGGGTTTACAGTTTTGCACAGAAAACAGCCAGAGGCAAAGTATTATACTTTAATAATATACAGCCGATGAAATGAAGTAATTAAAAATTGACAAATCCCTTGGATTGTACACTAGCTCATGCAACAGTTAAGGACCTAGAGAACAGAGACATATCAAAAACTGAAGTTTCTGAGCAGCACACATCAATAGCAGCTTTAGTGGGAGTAACTCGGGATAAGTTGGGTTGGAACAAATATTTACATAGAAGAGAATTCAGTAATGCAATGTTATTACAGTCATTATTTGTGAAAACAGATGTATCACTGCAAATCATTGTCTCTGGAGGGATAATTTATAGCCAAAACGATTTTAATTGCCTTGCACCACCCTACTTTATGATTATTTTCCTGGGAAAAGATATTAAAAACAAAGTATCTGGAAATGAAAGGCTCTTCATTTCTTTTTTTTTAAGTCAGTAAAAATATCATTTAGCTAAAATGTAAATTCCCAAGACTTTATTTTTTTTATTTTAATTTTTTTAATTCCCAAGACTTTAAAAAATGAATTCATGGGTTTTTGGTTTTGTTTTGTGCTGTGGGGTCTCTTCATTCTGGTCACTTGCATGGAGAGCATAATGACAGAAGACCATCTGAATGAAGTTAAAGCATCCCCAGAAAACCTGAGACATGACTCAGAATCATTGGTGTGGATCTAGGCAGCCCAGGCCCAGGACCACAACCTGGCCACTGCCACATAGGGACTCATGGGTGTGTGACCTGGCCACCACGCACTGCTGGAGCCCTAGCCGCCAGAACCTGCCTGCTTCCCACCAGCAGCATTACGCAGACAGGGAAGATGTCCTTGAAGCAGTGATGTCCCTGAGCCCCCAGACCTCCTCAGGGGTGGCCATGGCCATGGCCATTCTCCCTATAAATGCTACGTGGCTTACCTTTCAAAAGAAAAAAAAACAGAAGTTTTATTAAATATCTAGGCAAGTATGATTTTGTTTCTTCTGGAAAATGAAAATGAAATTTTTTTATTTAAAAAACACCCAATACTTGATAATTGCAACATATATTTATTCAGTTTTTCCATCACTTCTAGGGATAACAATGTTAATATTTTAGCATAAAATTAGGAAAGAAAGCTGATAACATTAATTCTGTATACATATAGCCGTTGACTTTCATCTCCACTTTTATTTGTTGAACAAGTATCATTTCTATTCTTACAGTTGGACACGCAGGTACAACTAAATCATGAAACTAGTCCACACTTTGTCCAGCCAGACTTACTGAGCAGCAGGCACCAGGCCCATGTTATCCAGAGGCTGAGCCTCAGTAGCAGGGCCGTCAGGGGGATGAGGACCTACTAGGCACTTGGAGCTGGGGAAGGAATGTGGAGGCTGAAGACCTGAATTATGCAGTCATAATAGGAAAGGCTCCAATACCTTAGGGCTTTGGCTGCAGTAGGAACAAAGAAAACAGCTGCATATGGGAACCGTGCAGAACTCTAGTCTGAGTGACCAGAATGAACTAGAGCTGGTGGACTGAAATTCTGTGGTCTTGGGAAGTGGGTATGTGAAACTGCTCTCCATCCTAGGATCAGGAAATTACTAAAGTTGTTTCAGTGGTTCAGGGTTATTGGGATGATAACCAGAGGGGAAGCAGAGGATTAATTTGGGTTTGTTACTCACAGGGAACACCATTACCTTACTCCTGTGGTTGTAAGCAATTTGCTTAGTGTTCAGGGACTTCTTACGCTTGTAATGTTTCTGCTTAATTTCTCTCCATTCTCCCTCATATACTCATCAGTATTGCCAATCTTGTCTGTTTTGTCCCCCTACGTCTTCCCTTCTGGCCACTCAGTTTCATATCTTTGGAAATTCCATTCATCCCATCTTTACCTGTGTTAATTCTTTCTATTCTTCAAGTCCCAGTTCAGTTTTCATTTTCTGCTAATCCTCCAGGGTTAGAAAAGAAAATAGGTATTCTGACTCCTTTAAAAAACATGTATTACTATAAAATATATCACATCAGTTATAAAAGTACAGAAAACAATTAATTTTAAAAAAGACCTGTCACTGTAACCACAGCGTATGTGAAGAAATGAGACACTATTAACCCACAAGAAGAAGTTTATGTGATTTACCTCCTTGATTGTTTCCTATTTGATCTTCTTTGTCTTGACATTGTAATAATCATGTCTTTCTTTTTACTTTTTTATTTGACCTCTTGTTTATACATATCTCCAAGTAACATTGTTGCTTAGCTTCATATAATTGCATCTTACTATGCATTTTGTACTTTACTCAAAATTATACTAGTAAGTTGTATCTATTTTATTGCTTGTAACTATAGTTCATTTACATTTTTGCAGACGATTCCCTTGTCTGAATATTCCACAATTTATTTATTCATTATACTGTACATGGATATTTGGGCTATTTTCAGTTTTGGGCTATTATGAGCATTCTGATGTAGGTATCCCAGTGTGATATGGGGTGAATTTTTTATTTAGCGGTGTATTTGTGTTTAACTGTGAGCTAATTATTTGTCCCATATTTTAAAATGTTATCATAAAAACAATTTCAATTATAGTATTCTAGCTTGTGTTTGTAGCAAAATGTACATAACTGTTAATATGTTTTAGAACTTTTTATTATTCCAAATTTATTTCTATTATAAATGATGCTATCAGGAATACCTCCAGAAATATATTTTCTCCCTACATTAGGTTATTTTTACAAAAAGCAAAACAAAACACCATCCATCTGTGGGGATTCTCCAAAGAGAATGAATATTTAAAGGTCTTGATTTAAAAGAGACAAATGACTTGCCAAGGTTGTTGCACACATTTATATTGACTGCTTGATTTTAGTAGAAAATTGGTTTTGGAAGGGAGACCCAACATGTTATAGCCATTTATCCATGTGTTCTTTATTGAATAAGTCAGGAAAGAGATAACTCTTTGCTAAGGACTGCCTAGTTTTATACCTCTGACCAAAATTTTGATAGGCTATTCTCAATATTTTATCACAAAGTTTTTGATAGAAGGTAAGAACATTAGGTTGATTCTAAATGGTAGCCACCCAATAATTTAATGATCTGAGTGAGGAAAAATGCATTAGAATAAGTGTGTATGGTAGGTGTCTGTTAAACAATTAACTGTACTTTATTTTTAGTACTATCTCCAAATCAGAATTTTTGCTATAGATTGGTACACACACACACAAATTATACATAAAGAACATAAGTGAACAAGTGCTTTAAAATTAATGTGAAGGTAGAGTCTTTTTGTCCTTTTTACCAATTCATTACCTTCTTCTCAAAGCCATTTGCATATTTGCAGCATCATATACCAGTCTTCTCAGCCTGACCATGACTATGTTTCTTGTTTACTTCCCTCAGTGATTGGAATCTGTGATTGTAATATGTGAAAATAAAAGATGATGAATGGCACTGCTTGTTCCCCAAAATTAAACAATTGCAAGTATCACGAATCTGTGCAACTGTGATATTTATAGAAAGGGGAAATGAAACAATAATTTTAAAATGAAGTGCCAAGTCCACTCCTAATAAAGCAAACTGGATAAGTTCAGCAGTTGTGCCTCTAACTGTTCTGCAGGATTCACACAAGAAGAGTCCATTTCTTTTATGTTTGTGCCTCCCAATTAAAACATGGCCTACTTTCTGTATAAATCTATAACTCTGGGACGCCTGGGTAGCTCAGGGGTTAAGTGTCTGCCTTCGGCCCAGGGCGTGATCCTGGAATCCCGGGATCAAGTCCTACATCCGGCTCCCTGCATGGAGCCTGCTTCTCCTTCTGCCTATGTCTCTGCCTCTCTCTGTGTGTCTCTTATGAATAAATAAATAAAATCTTAAAAAAAAAAGGCTGTAACTCTGTCTTTTGCTTGTTATAGCAAAGGGGAAAAGTGTACGTGTGTGTGTCTATGCACTTTTAGTATATTTTTCTATTAGTGTATGTTAATATGTACTAATTTGTTTATGCTAATTTTATTGTTTGCATTAAAATATTTAATATTATTTACATATACTTCCTATATATACTATATAAAGTGTTGATGTAGAGTAAATGTTAGTATTTATAAAAATTAAATATTATTTAACTATATGGTAAATATTAATATATACTAAATATGTATGTATTTATGAATGATCATGTGTTAATATTTGTATATTTATATATACTCTTCTCTCTATAAAAAGTGTTGAGATATATCAACAAATAACAAGTAAGGTTTCATTTTTTTGAAAATTTGGAAATGTGCCTTTTTTGAATTTTAACCATGACATCATGCATACTACCTTCTAAGACTCATAAGTTAATGTTAAAAACACAAGTTCCACATTTTTAGCTTTAGTCTTCTTAAAAGGGATTCTTTCTTTTGAAGGAATTGAAACCTCCAACCTTGTATCTGGAGTTCTTCACTTCTCACACAACTGGTATGACTCTTTTCTATTAAGAATGTAGCTTTATTTCTGGGGATCCCCAGGTGGCTCAGAGGTTTAGCACCTGCTTTTGGCCCAGGGCGTGATCCTGGAGTCCCTGGATCAAGGCCCATGTCAGGCTCCCTGCATGGAGCCTGCTTCTCCCTCTGCCTAACTGCCTCTCTCTCTCTGTGTGTGTCTTTCATGAATAAATAAATAAATAAAATCTTAAAAAAAAAAAAAAAGAATGTAGCTTTATTTCCATAGGAGCCTCTTGGAGTTCCTGGGAGGTAAGTTTCTCATAGGATCATAGATAGGCTTTCTAAGTTGTGAAATCAGGAGTCATTATTTGACACTACTCTCATCCCAGTAGAGGCTAAGAGGCTATGAATTACTTGTTTAATTTTCTCCTTTATTCTCAGGACAACATCTAGATTCTCTTCTGGCTTTTAACAGTTCTCTTCCTTGTCTCACCTGAGGACAAGAATCAAAGGAATTGTGGAGGGGTGGTTAAGGAAGGGTATCACATATATTTAAAGCCACTTGGTGGATGAGAAAAACCACTAGAGTCACTTGTTAAATATGGGTTAACTCTTTGATTCTTCATATACTCTCTTTAATATTGCCCATAAATTGTTAGTAGTGGTATATTAGGCTAAAGATTATATGATCCTCTTCACTTCATAATCTAAGCCAATGTTGGAATTTTGTGGAAGATGAGATTCTGATTGTCTTACTATTTTATTATTATTTAAATATCTCAAATTCTTAATGGTCATGGGCCCCCAATAGGCTATGATGCTTTTAATAATCTTGTTCCAGCCAAATTCTTCAGCCTTCTACCACTTCTACCTCAGATAATACCTAAACATTGAATGTCTCCCATTTCACTAAAATTGTCATATTATTCTGCTCAAATTCATACTGACAGACCCTAACATCCATTCCTAATAATGAAAGAACTTTCCACCTATTTGTTACCATGTAATAAATATTTCAGGGGTAATCTCCACCTTATATGCTATCTCTAATATTTTTAATTATCTCTTTAATGGTATCCCAGATTCTCTGTGCTTGTTGTGAATATAGTACATATGATACAATTGTCACAGTGTATGGTCATCTGTCCTTTTTTCTTATTGCTTATATACTACACTAACTTGAATAATCTCTGACATTTCAGAATAGGTATTGAAAATCATAAAATACACAAATGAATAAACACTGCCAGCCACAATATAATAGAAAATATAGCTCTAACCTCACAATTTATGGCATAGGACTAGATGGTTTAAAAATAAAGAACCAATACATTTGTTTGCCTATTTATAATTAAGTTAATCCTTTAAAATCCAATTAATAAATATGGATTTATTTTGAGCTGGCTATATGGCTAGTTCTAAACATGGGCTGATTCTTTCAAGTTTTAAAATGGAATTGAGGGCAGCCCTGGTGGCTCAGCAGTTTAGCGCCGCCTTCAGCCCAGGGCGTGATCCTGGAGACCCGGGATCGAGTCCCACATCGGGCTCCCAGTGCATGGAGCCTGCTTCTCCCTCTGCCTGTGTCTCTGCCTCTCTCTCTGTGTGTGTCTCCCATGAATAAATAAAATCTTTTTTTTTTTTTTTTTAATTTATGATAGTCACAGAGAGAGAGAGAGAGAGAGGCAGAGACACAGGCGGAGGGAGAAGCAGGCTCCATGCACTGGGAGCCCGACGTGGGACTCGATCCCGGGTCTCCAGGATCGCGCCCTGGGCCAAAGGCAGGCGCCAAACCGCTGTGCCACCCAGGGATCCCAAATAAAATCTTTTTAAAAAAATAAAATGGAATTGAGTGGTCTTGCTTAGGGAGATTTGAATCTTATACATAATCTTTGAGGAAAACACTAAATGTGTTCCATTCCCTTCTGGTGAATCAGACTAAGCATATTGCAGTTAAGGCCTGAAGTCAGCTAGTAAAACTTAGATTTTATTACCACTATGTCACCATGTACATATAGGAGATTCTCATATCTTTTCATGTAGAATGCTGACCATTTTTTGGAGTATCAGAGACTGGGATACAGAATCCAAACTTTTTTTTTCATACCCATTCTTGGAACAGAGATGAATAAAAACATACACCTTGACATTCAGATCATCAACAATAAGGAGAGACTGCAACCTTAAGGGCAATTATGCTCCCCCCTTGATTTAAAATTTTAAAGAATTTTCTGAGCTTATACTAGTCCGTTTTTTTTTTTTAAAGATTTTATTTATTTATTCATGAGAGATACAGAGACAGAGAGAGGCAAAGACACAGGCAGAAGGAGAAGCAGGCTCTATGCAGGGAGCCCAATGTGAGACTTGATCCTGGGGTTCCAGGATCATACCCTGGGCCGAAGGCAGGTGCTAAACCACTGAGACACCCAGGGATCCCCAGCTTATAATAGTTTTAAATCCACTTGAATTGTCTGTAAAGGAATAACTAAAGCTACCTGAGCAACATCATTATAATGAAATGTAAAAGCATATCTAGAATCTAACTCTTGGTAAAGCTGTAGTTCTTAATCTTTCTCTGTGTCACAAACCTCACTAAGAATCTTAAGAAAATAATCATATCTCTCCTCTTAATGTGATTACACATCCTTCTCATCAGTTAAAATAATTCATGAACCTATTCTTTTCTAAGCCAACACTTGAGTCTTCTTTGTGTTTCATATTAAAATTTTGGTCAAAACAACATCTGATAATGGTGATAGAAATATGTGAGCCCTCCTACATATAGCAATATTACATCTGGACAAAATATTAAATACAACTATTAAAAGGTACTGGAAAGAGTTTAACACTATACAGAAGCTGAACAGAATACACCCTTAAAGACTTGAAGCTGGAAGGAGTAAGAATTATGAGTGTTTGACCTTTGGCTGTCATACTTGTGCTGCTACAATGGATGAAAACTTCAGCTTTTTTTTTTTTTTTTTAGTTCATGGTGCAAAGAACAAGGTCAATATTGAAAACTCAGCTAGAAAATTAGGAAGAAATCCTGGAAGCAAGAGAACCAAAAGATGAAACCCCAAATCAGAGTATAATCTATACAAAACTGTAGCTGACTGGTAACCTTATAGTGTGGGTTAAGAATCAAAAACACCCAGAAAAAAAGAGAGGGACCAGAGAGCAACTTAACCCTGAAATAGACTCCTACACCAAATTATTTTTTTTAATCTACTAATTTAATTGAGTCCATACCTCAGATTGTGCAGGTCAAGTAGCACAAAGCTGATATCATAAACATTTTAGATGTCCAAAGACAGAAGTCAAGAGAAAATGAGCCCCCAAATCTAGTATGAATTCTGCCCACATCCTTGGCTGCATGCTAAATTATGCAAACCCAGGAGAGACCACCAGGAAACTAAAAAAGAAAACAACACAGAAAATGAAGCAAATAAGTCAGCTACTATACACAACAGAAGAGATGCAGTTTACAGTTTGAGTCTAGGCACATTTACAGGCTACTCAAACAAACAAAAAAGTGAACAATACTCAAGAGAATGCAGGAGAACCCAAAGTTGCTACCAAGTATTATATATAATGTCCAATTTTCAACTAAGCCTCACTGGGCATACAAAGAAAGAGGAGACCATGATACAACCTCAGGAAAATTAAAAATCAGTAACTATAAATTGACTCAGAGTAGGTATAGAGATTGCATTTTGAAAAAAATTTCAAAATTTCAAAGCAGCTCCTAAAAACCATATCAAAATATTTAAAGAAAATATGTTGAGAGTATTTTAAAGAAATGATCTTAATGAATTGAAATGTTAGAAAATGCCAATGGAAAAAAATGAAAACCATAAGAAATGCAAATCTTAGAGCTAAAATGTACAATATCTGAAATGAAGAACTTAGTAGATGGGGTCAAAATCAAATTGGACACACCAGTTGAATGAAACAGTGCTCATAAAAATATATTGATAGCAGTGACCAAGTTCAAAGTACAGGGTAATAAATGATTGGTGAAAAATGAACACAGACTTGGAGACTTGTGTGACAATATCAAACAGTCCAACATACATGTGATTGGAGTTCCAGTAGGAGAGGGGAGAGAAAAAGGGGCAAAAAGTGTTTGAGTAATAGCTAAAGACTTCTCACTTTGGTTTGAAATAGTAACTTACAGATTCCAGAAACTTAACAAACTGCAATCAATATAACATGAAGAAAGTATATATATATATATATATATATATATATATATATATATATATCAGAGTGAAGCTTCTGAAACTCAAAGATTATGAGAAAATCTTAAAAGCAGGTAGAGGGGGGAAAAGGCAACTTTACAATCAATGTCTGACTTCCCATTGGAAACAATCAAAGCTATTGAAAGATCATAAATTCAGTCCTAGAAAGAAAAAAATATATATATAAACTACAAATTTTATATCTGGCAAAATAATACCTGAAAAATTAATGAGAAATAAAAACTTTTTAACTAAACAAAATCATAACCAGAAAATTCATAATCACGAACTAGAACTACATAAATACTAAAAGAATTTATTAAGCTAAAGGGAAGAAACATAAGCTGGAGTTTGAATTCACAAAAAGGTATAAGGAGCATTGGAAATGATAAATATTTAGGATTATACAAGGGTCTCTTTATAAATTTCTCTAAAAGACATATGCCTTTTAAAGCAAAGTTTATAGCACTATGTAATTGGGCTTATATGTGTGTGTATGAGAGAAAGAGAGAGAAGAAGAAATATGGTGGATGGGGCAGCCCCGATGGCTCAGCGGTTTATCACCTGCAGCCTTCAGCCTAGGGCATGATCGTGGAGACCCAGGATCGAGTCCCACGTCAGTCTTCCTGCATGGAGCCTGCTTCTCCCTCTGCCTGTGTCTCTGCCTCTCTCTCTCTCTCTGTCTCTCATAAATAAATAAATAAATAAATAAATAAATAAATAAATAAATCTAAAAAAAATCATGGATGAAGTCAACAGAAATACACTTTCCCAATTCCTATACATTACTTGAAGTCATCAAATATTAGCTGCAAGATTGTGATATTAAAGATACAGTTCAAAGGGTAGAGGAAAATGGTGGCAGAATGAGAGGACCCTAGACTCGCCTCATCCCATGAACACAACTAGATAACTATCAAAACATCCTAAATACCCCAGGAATAGACCTGAAAACTGACAGCAAACTTCACAACTAAAGGGAGAGAAGAAACCATGTCACAGAAAGTGGGAAGTTCAGAGATGGAGTTTAAGGGATGAACTGATCATGGGTATTGCAGAGGGGAAGGAGCTGCAGTCATGGAGAAAGGCAAGAGAGAAGAGCACACAGGAGAAGGCACAAGGAGAACATTTTCCCAAAGCCATTGGCTTGGAAAATGAGAGGGGCTGAATTTCTTGAGTTCTTGCAACCAGCAAGGCTTAACAACTACAGTTTTAGAGGTCAGTGGGTTTGGCTAAGCTACAGCCCAGAAGGCACTGTGTTGCTCCTGGTGAGAAGGCAGGTAAACAACCCTGGGAAGCAGACACCATGGAAACAGAGATCCAAAGAGTGCCTAGGGCACACAGTAGGAAGATTATTCACTCTTCTCAGAGCACATCCTTGAGAGGCCATCCACCAATGAATTAATAAAGATGTGGTATGTGCATGTGTATATATATTTTTTTCAGTCATAAAAATGAATTGAAATCTCATTTGCAACTACCTGGATGGAGAGTATAATGTCAGTCAGAGAAAGACAAATTCCATACGACTTCACTCATATGTGGAATTTAAAAAATAAAACAAAGGATCAAAGGAAAAACAAAAAGAGAGAGAGATGCAAACCAAGAAATAGACTCTTAGCTATAAAGAACAAACTGATGGTTACCAGAGGGGAGCTGAGTTGGGGGATGGGTGAAATGACGGTGATTAAGGAGTGTACTTGTGATGAGCATCTGGTGATGTATGGAAGTGTTAATCACTAAATTCAACACCTGAAACTAATATTACACTGCATGTTACCGAAATGGAATTTAAATAAAAGCTTTAAAAAAAGATATGTTGATCCTTGAACAACATATTTTTGACCTGTTTGGGTCCACTTGTATGTGGATTTTTAAAAAATAAATACAGCATAGAGCTGTACATGTACTTTCATGTTATTAAGAATTGGCTTTGGCCCTAAAGATGCCTATCTTTAAGGAAGGCTATAACTTCAAATTTCTAATTTACAAAAGATAAATTAATGGATATGATTGTCTTTTCAGAATACTGACATTGCAGAATGCATATTTCTCTGCATGTAGTTATTTAAGCATCCATCTCTTTTTGATACTTAAACTATGAGTTAATTTTATCTGCCTTGCTGCAGTAGTCCACTAATGGAAAGGTGAATCATATATATTTTTAGTCTCCCAGATGCTCGTACAGCTAGCAACATAGCAAGATGGATGGTTGAAGGCAGTGTGCTGCTTTGGATGAACCTGGCACACGAATGCTGAATTGCTGTTGGTAATGGTGACTGCCAGCTACTGATGCAGCTGATATTCCAGGAGTGTTATAGCTTGGATAGCAGCACAGTATAACGTTAAAGGACTTAGAAGACTTTCATGCTAAACTGAGCTGATACCATTCCCAGCTTTTTTGCCTACTGGCTCTATGATCTTTTTTTTTTTTTTTTTTTAAGACTTTACTTATTGGAGAGATAGAATGAGCAGGGAGGAGAGACAGAAGGAGAGATATATAGAGAGAAGCAGACTCCTCCTGCTGAGCAGGGAGCCCATCACAGGACTCCATCCCAGTTCTCTGGGATCACAACCCGAGCTAAAGGCAGATGCTTAACTAACTGACCCACCCAGATGCCCCTATATAATCTTAATTACCCAGTGATATACTTTTTCCTGCCCCCTTCCCCAATAATTTCCTCATCTGTAAAATAAGACATTGTTACGAAGTTAGAAATGCCTGTTAAGAATTAAAAACAATTAATAACATACCACATATGCTTTCTAAATCATAGTTAGTGTTCAATAATAGTAGCTACTAAAATTATTGTTATTACTTATGGAGAAAGGGATTTAAAATGGGTCCATGGGAAAATACCGAGGGAAGTGTCAACAGAATTCCTAATAAATGGCAATTTATTCTCAGGCTTACTGGTGATAATACTGGTCCAGTGTGTTAGAGGTACATTTTCCTTTGTTTACTTAAAAAACATGGATCTTGAAGCACTAACCTTTGGTTTATCTACATCCAATTACAAATTTACCTTGGATATGAATTTCACTCTATTTTAAGGAAAATATATTACATGCATTTTTGGGTCTGTGCAAGTCTTCTCCCAGTTGTTATATGAATAGCTTTTCCCATTGCCCATGATCTTGCTTTCTTTACTTTCTATAGGAGAAAATTCAAGCATCTTAGTAAGTCACTTAAAGCTCATCATGATCTGATACTAGCCCATTTTGTGAAATTTATCATCAGCTACTCTATAACTTCCCCACCCACCAATCCATGTATTAACAACCCTAGGATATCGACTATATTATTATTTTTAGGATTAATATAATATCTGTAACAAATAAGAACTTTTGTAATATCTTTCTTTTTTCCTACATCCACTCTTCACCACTACAATGGTGTTTTATTATGTATTTTCAGTTTCTCTAATGTTATTCTTACACATTTTAATATTATTACACCCTCACTAATTTGTTTCAGTCTTAAGTAACTCTGTGTGTGTTGAGTGTGTGTGTGTGTGTGTGTGTGTGTGTATGCACTATGTGAACTAAAGCTCCAAGCAAACCTGGCACTACAATTGGGAACAACAACAAATGGATAAAAATTTTTTAATGATGTGAAGCACTGAATAGAAAATAAAAGCAAACAGATTTTAGAAGTAAGTTGCTATTTGGAAGAAGGAAACCACACATGGAGATTTTGCCACTTTTATGACTTGTAGCCTGCAAGCAAGCTGAAGTTGATTAAACATGAAGTGCATAAAACTCTGATAAGGCTTATGGGCCTGAAGAACTGGAATACTGAGTTTAAGACAATCAAAATCACTACAAAGTGAGGAAGGATTCTAGAAAGAAGAGTGTGAGGGAGGAGGATTCCCAAATGGCATGTATGCCTGTATCTTTGAACCAGGCATGGAATAAAATCCTGCTAAGGATAAAAGGCTGGCATGAAATTGGAGCAGCTAAAAGAACAAAGTTTGCTTTTGGAGTCCAACCACATTAATTATTTGTTGAAACTAACAAATAAATGGATTCTTCAGAAGAATATAACAGAGCTAGTGTCTTTTACAATGTAACATTGACAAAGTTCAGTATAAAATTCAAAAGTACCTGACATGCAAAGCACTTGAAAATTTGATCCATTCTCCAGAAAATTAAACAAAACAGAAGAAAATGATAGAAACCAACTCTGAGGTAACAGAAATGCTGGGATTCTCAAGAATTTTAAAGCAGTTCTTTCTTTGGTGTTTAAAGGTATAAAGGATAATATGTTAATGAAAAGATAGACACTATTAGCAGAGAAATAGAAGATATAAGATAAGAAGAATGAAGTATAAATTCTAAAACTTTGACTTCAGACATCTAAGATAAAGAGGAGCAGCGAGAGCATTACTGTGTTTATTTGTTTAACATTTTAGCATGAAAAATGTAAAAACTATAATTAAAGGCAAAGCCTATCTAATGAGCAACCATGTACTATTTGTCACTCAATTCCAAAAAAAGCTCAACATTGACTGATTTTTTCATTTCATTTTATTCTCTGCCCTCTACATTTTTAACTAGATAAAGTAGATTATAGTCTTCATGTCATTTCATCCATAAATACTTTAGTATGCACCTCTGATAAGGAATTCTAAAAATCTATATCTATGTTTCTACCTAAAAAGAATTGTCATTAATTCTTTAGTTGTTATCTAATATCAATGATAGATTCAAACTTTCTTAATTGTCTCAAGGAAAGCTTTTTTTCTAGTTGGCTTATTTCAATTTAGCTTCAACAAGGTCAACATATTGTATTTGGCTGTTGCGTATCTTAAGCTTTTTATTTATTTTTTTTCACCAGAAATTCCCCCTCCTTTCCTTGTCTGGAGAAACTTGGTCTTTTGTCTTATAGAATGCACATACCCTGATTTTGGGCAATGGCTTTTTCATGTACCTTAATTTGCTTGTCTATCTATTGTGTATTTCCTATAATCTGGCAGTTAAATCTAGAGGTTTAATTAGCATACAATGGTGCCTGCTTTTGTAGATATTAAATTTGAGGTGATGTTTTTTCATTTTCTATTGCATGCCATCATCAGGTTCATAATGTCTGATTTTTCTAAATTTATCCATTTCTTTTAAACTGAAAACCCATCATCCTTCTTTTACATATTTTCTCTTTTCTTGACTTTAAGTTTTTGTTCAACCCAAAACAATTTGTGAAGTCTTTCCCTAATACCATTCACCTATTTTCAGAATAGGCAATTCTTTTATCTCTTTTCCCGTAACTTCAAATATAATTTCCAACCAAATGTTGTGAGCCATCATGAACTACTTAGCTAAATTTCAATCCAATCACAAATATAGATGCATGTGAAGAAGTACAGAAATCCTTCTAAAAAAGAAGGCATTGCAGAGTACCCTTCATTTCTACAGAAGGAATTTGGATATCACAGAGGAGGAATTGCATCACATAGAACCTTACACTACTTTCTAGCAGTCTGATGTAGATTTTCTCTTTTTTTAATGCTCCAATCTTCATAACAGCTTCTTCATCACTCAGTCTTTCTCCATATTTCTCTGTGGCATTTCAATTTCACGATTTGTTTGTCATGTCTCTTTTCTGTCATTGTCACCAGTCCTTCAAACTTCTATTTTTAAATATTTTTCCCAGGTTATTGTATCTTAACCTCATAGCTAGTGAATGCCTCTTCACTCACCGGTTTTGCAGTTCCATCCATGACTCATTTTATAAAAACGGTAGCTATGTAATCAGGCTTTGCTTACAAATAATACTTATCAATCAATAACTTTATCATACTTGTCATACCTTGTCATTGTTCTTCTTTATGTGACTTTGAACTATTTAAAATCAAATTAAGCCTTTTGCTTTTTAACTTTGCCTCCACGACAACACGCATATAAGTTTAGAGCACATCATGAATGTGTTTTTTGGGTGAATGATCACTTGAAAGATTAGATTCATCTTCATAAAAACTGTTTCTCGACTTCTTATGTTATCTCACTATTCTTACAAACACGTAAGTAAAGATCCAGAATAGGTCAGTTGTATATTCTGTGTTTCGTGAGAAATCTTAAAATAGTCTAACACTTTAATTGATAAAAACACACATGGATCAGCTTCTGACAGTGTCTTAAATATGTAAATAAATATATTTTCTTCCTCACAAATTCAAGGAATTCTGCTAGGCTCTTGTGATTAAAATGAGGTTTTCAATTCTTTTGTGAGAATTTGATTCAGACTAAATCCTAGCTTAAACTAGAAACTAAAATAGCAGTAAACTTGGTAAGTTAAGAAAAGAAAGAAAACATGCATAAACAGTGGGATATAGACAGTCTCATTTGTGTGCAATTTCAGTGAGATCCATTTTACTCAGAGTTTAATTATGAAACCAAGCAGAGCCACATGTGAATAATACACAAATCAAGAAGGTAATCGTGCCAGTCTAAGAAGTAAAACACATTATTATAAAATCAAATTATAAATTTGTTTTGAAATTAACCAAACAACATTAAAAGGCTTTCTAGAAAATGAGTATTTAGTGGGATATTTTTCTAATATTGAGCATGTAATACCTAGTTATTAAGTATCCACAATGTGTTTGGCACTAAGTTAAACAGATTCAGTAATTGTTATTTCTGATAGATAACGATTCTTAGTGCTGATAGCTTTGACTAGTTTTTAAAAATTTTTTTCATAGATACAGATCAGATATTCTCTTATGACAATCTCAGACCATGAGACCAAGACCTTAGGTTTCAATAATAGCTGTCTATCTTATCTAGTTTTTATGAAACTGTGGCATTTTCAAAGTAATCTTGCTTTACAGAATATTTCATAGAGAAGACTTTCTAGTGAATCATGAACCTCACAATAACCAAGCAATAAATAATTGTTAAGAGCTTCCTTGTAAACTGCTCTTATGGAATACTATAGACCCATGTCAGAAGTAAAGCAGGAGGTAGATCCCCTAACATTTGCAGAGGATTTATCATTAAATAATGCTGTCTGATTTACTTCTCACACAGCTCTCAAAGATAAATTTTCAACACGGTGCATGAGAGAACAGTTCTGCAAATGATTGTGTAGTTTCTCAGTGGAATCTTCACCCTGAAACCAGTGCTGTTGATTATGAGCCTAAGGAAATCCTCACTAGAGCATAGGAACCCCACACTTAAAACAATGTGAATTTGACATTTCCAATAATAACCTAAAGCTTAAATCCATGGACTATGACCTGTAAAAATAAAATTAAATAATGTGTGTGAAAATGCTTTATAAACTATAAAACAATACATTCATTTCTATATGTGAAGTGATGATCAAGATGTCTACATACAGCACTAAGAATATAAGTCTTCATACTTAAAATAGCCTTTTAAAATAGATAAGGCAAGTTATTTTTACCATTAATGTAGAAAATGATCTACTTAGCCATAAGAAAAATATCAATGAAAGTCAAGAAAATATAAACAGTCTAGTCATAGAAGAAAAATGAATGGCCAGTTAGGATGAACAGATGCCCAACCACACTAAATCTTAAAGAAACAGGCAGAATAAAATATAACAATTGAAAATAATTTTTAAACTAAACTGGTAAAGTTTAAAAAGTAATGTAATATCTAAAGATGGTGAAGGTGCTGAAAAATGGACTCTTAAATGAATACTGATTAATTGGTACACTTTAGTTTAATATTGTCTTTAGTTTAAAAAATGGAACTGCGGTATTATAGTGTGTCCATATAGTGCATATGAAAGAAATGCCACCGTAATGAATATGGTAAATTTCATGAAAATACATATTTCAGAAAGTTGCAGTCATTTTTCACATAAAGTTTGAGGATTTGTCATTTTATATTTCATATTTTTTTATTTTACTGTGTAAACTTCATAATTAGCATTATCAATACTTAGTGCTCGTATCAATGTCCATCTCAGTGCAGGTAGTATTAACATTTTCCTGATTGGTATATATATTTAGGCTATTTATACCTCACTAGTTTAACTAATGTCATGATAAATATTTTTGTATTTATGGCTTTTTCCTCTTTTGGAATTACTTGTACTTTTTGCTCACAAAACTTTCAAATTTAAATACTTTCAAATTTTAAAGAATACTACAACCTTACTTGTGTATCAGCAATTTATGTGTACCAATATATTTTTGAAGATATTGGAATTTAATAAGCAAAATAAAACCTTAGTCTTGGTCATTATTTAATTACTATCAAGATTACTTTCCTATTTTATTAACTGAGTTCCTCTTTCTTGAAATCTTTACATCATTTATTTATTGCAATGTTGATGATTTTCTAATTATATTCTTTTAACCATTCCATTCATTGCAATTATTTTTGACAATCTACTTACCTTTTTTTTAATATCAGAGTTTTAACTTTTACATATTAAATTTTTTTCATTGTTTCATTATCTGATTTTCATCCCACTATGTTTAGAATTTAAAACGTTTTCTTACTAGTTCTCATGGTTATTCCAAAAACCAACACTCTAATACACATGGGATTTATTTTGGTTTATAGTGTGAGTTGTAGGTCTAAAACAGATTTTTGTCTTCAAATTCCTAACATATTACCTCAGTGTCACTGATTAAATAAACTATCTCCCTATTGTTTTCAGATGCTTCTTTTATAAATATTAAATCTTTATGTATAATTTTATCTATTCTATTCTAGGAGATCTTTTATGTATCAGCAACACATTGTTTTGATTATTATAGCTTTAGAAAGGTTATTATGCAGAAGAGGCTTTTTCTTTTATTCTTCCTTTACTGAAGATGTTTTCCCATATTTGTCTTCAGACCTCCCTCTAGATGAAGTTTAGATCTGATTCTTTTCTTTTCTTTTCTTTTCTTTTCTTTTCTTTTCTTTTCTTTTCTTTTCTTTTCTTTTCTTTTCTTCTATAGCAATCTATAATACCTTCTTATTTAGTTCAATAAACTAAATTAATTGTAAAAAATTACACACTTATAATATTTTTCTATTTTCCTAAGTTATATATTAGATCTTTCTGAAAGGTCCATAGTTTGTGGTTTGTTTTTTTGGGGGTTTTTTTGTTTTTGTTTTTTAACCATGTAGGCCAAATCATTTCTCATTAAAATTCTTCTTCTTCTTTTTAAAGATTTTATTTATTTATTAACGAAAGACAGAGAGAGAGAGTGTGTGTGTGGCAGAGACACAAGTAGAGGGAGAAGCAGGCTCCATGCAGGGAGCCTGACGTGGGACTCGATCCTGGGTCTCCAGGATCAGGCCCTGGGCTGAAGGCGGCACTAAACTGCTGAGCCACCTGGGTTACCCTCATTAAAATTATTCTTAAATATTTAATATATTTTTTCTTATTGTGAATGATATTTCCTGGCACATCTTTCAAATGACTCTGGCATATGACAAAACATCATTATTTGAAAATATTGATCTAGTCATTTTACTAACTCCTATTAATTTAAAAAAATTTAATTTGGTAGTTTTGGCTTTTCTGGCCACAATATTACTATTGTAATCCTTTGGTGGTATGAATAGTATTGGTAATGGTATTATGTTGATGGTATGAATACTTTTTTTCCTATTTATTTTAATGGCTGTGAAATTACTTTTATTTATTTGACAGGGCATAAAAATAAAAATTTTTAAAGATTTTATTTATTTATTCATAAGAGACACACAGAGAGATGCAAAGACATAGGCAAAGGGAGAAGCAGGCTCCCTATAGGGAGCCTGATGCAGGACTCGATCCCAGGACCCCGGGATCATGCCCTGAGCCAAAGGCAGACGCTCAGCCACTGAGTCACCCAGGCATCCCTTAAAAATAAATTCAACTAATTTACTTCTAGAACTATTTATTGAACACTTATTGAGAAAGAATTTTATAAAATATATAACATTATAGGCAATGAGGAGCTGAACATTTGTGTTTCCCCCTTCAAATAGTTTATATATACATACTCATGTATTTGTATACTCTCATCATATTACAGACAATTTTTAAGTACCAAAACATGTAGTATGGTCAATGAATGCTACAGGCCTATGGAAAAGCTGACTGCTACCCGGAGAAGATAGATCTTCAAAGACAAATGAATTTGGAGGTGACTGGCTGACAAGAGCATTATGACTCTTGATCTTGGGGTCATGAGTTTGAGCCCCAGGTTTGGGTATAGAGATTATGTAAAAAAATAAAAATAAACAAACAAAGATGAATGAATTTGGATGGGTAGAGAGCAGAAGGAAAGATAGTCTTTTTAGAAAAATTTTTATTTAATTTCAATTTAGTTAGCATATAGTGTATTATTAGTTTCAGGGTTAGAATTTAGTGATTAATCAGTTACAAAGAACACCCAGTGTTCATCACATCAAGTGACCTCTTTAATGCCCATCACCCAGTTAACCCCCCCACCTCCCCTCCAGTAACCTTCAGTTTGTTTCTTATAGTTTAAGAGTCTTTTAATGGCTTCCTCCCTTTGTTTTTATCCTATTTTATTTTTTCCTTCTCTTCCCTTATGTTTGTCTGTTTCATTTCTTAAATTCCACATATGAATGAAATCATAGGATAATTGTCTTTCTCTGACTTACTTATTTCATTTAAGTTAATACCCTCTAGTTCCATCTTCTTCATTGCAAATGGGGGAAATTTCAATATTCCATTGGATATATGTACCACATCTTCCTTATCTAGTCATCTGCTGATGGACATCTGGGCTCTTTCCACACTTTAGCTATAGCTTTGCTGCGGTAAACATTGGGGTAAGTGCCCCTTTGAATCACTATTTTTGTATCCTTTGAAAAAATACCTAGTTGTGCAATGCTAGGTCGTAGGCTAAGCTCTATTTTTAACTTTTGGGGGGACCTCCATACTGTTTTCCAGAGTGACTGCACCAGTTTGCATTCTGACCAACAGTATAAGAGGGTTCCCATTTCTCCACATCATTGCCAAATTCTTTTGCTTCTTGAGTTGTTAATTTTAGCCATTCTGACTGGTGTGAGGTAGTATCTCTTGTGGTTTTGGTTTGAATTACCCTGAAGATGAGTGATGTTGAGCATTTTTCATGTGTCTGTTAACCATTTGTATGTCTTCTTTGGAGAAATGCCTGTTTATGTCTTCTGCCCATTTCTTGATTGGATTTTTTGTTTTGGGGGTGTTGGGTTTGATAAATTCTTTATAAATTTCAGATATTAGCCCTTTTTCTGATGTGTAATTTGCAAATATCATCTCCCATTCTCAAGGTTCCCGTTTAGTTTTGTTGATCGTTTCCCTTGCTGTGCAAAAGCTTTTTATCCCAATGAAATCCTAATAGTTCATTTTTGCTTTTGTTTCCCTTGCCTCTGGAGATGTGTATAGCAAGAAGTTGCTGCAACCAAGGTCTAAGAGGTTGCTGCCTGTGTTCTCCTCTAGAGATCTCATGGATCCCTGTCTCACATTTAGGTCTTTCATCCATTTTGAGTTTATTTTTGTGAATACTGTAAGAAAATGGTCCAATCTAATTTTTCTGCATATGGCTGTCCAATTTTCCCAACACCACTTGTTGAAGGGACTGTTTTTGGGAAAGGCAGTCTTGAACATGGAGAAGAAAAAGAAAGAGATGAATATAAAATTCTCAAGGCATATTCTGGAAATAGGCAGATTCATGTTCAAGGAGAGAACAGGGGGTTTGTTTGCTTTTCCATGGCTCACTCATAAGATGACTCACTCATAAGCCATGCCTTGCTGGTCTTCAGAACTGCTTAATGTCTTGGATGTGGATGAGAGTTTACCCATCTGAACCCAAACCTCTCTCATTGGTTTTCTTTGTCAAAAGTTTGCATACTTTACGCTTTGTATTGATTAGCTCTCTAATGTGTCTCTTTCTGTTTATCTCCCTGACCTCTAGATCTTGGCTGTTGAGAATAATTTCCAGCAGCTTTTTATCATTTGCCTTATTATTGAATTTTATTGGTAAGAAAATCTTTAGTGAAGATTTTATCATCTGGTTCATCCTTAGATCTTCATGACATTTTTAGTCTTTTTGTTCCTCCCACTGAGAAGAAAGAATGCTCTTAAATTGTGAAGCTAATATTGGGCAGATAAAACTGTAGGTTTGAATGCTAAAATAAAGTGATTCTGCGGTGGAAGATTCTCAAAGGGAGTATATTAGAAAACAGAACTACTGACTAATTATGATGAAAGGAAGTTTTAAATAAAAAATATTTTGTAGTTATTTGTTCAAAATGAAGCCCTGTGAAATACTAAATACGGTAGACTTTTGTAATTAGGAACACAAGATTCTACAAGAATGTGGAAGTATTTGCATCACTAAAAGAAAGAACGGATCACAGTATTTATTTAAAAGTGAATTGTTTAACTTAAAACAAACCCAGTAATTCCCACTTACCAAATCACAATGACAGCAGCAATTAATAATTTGGATTTCACTGTAGCACTCTTAAGATATAATCTTGTAGAGAAAAGTACATATTGTTTGCTTTCCATTTCCAAATTCCTGAGCAAAACCTTGCAATTGAATTCTTAAGGCTTTCAGACCTGTGGAGTTCATATATGTTACTCATCAAACATAGTAACCTCAAATAGAAAAAGAAAGAATTTTTTATGGTGATATTTTCATTTTTCCAAAATAGTATTCAGCAGGCCCAATTTGTCTAACTTTGCAAGTTCTTTGAGAAACTCAGGGTTTTATATTTCCTAATTAGTCGGCCATCTCAGAATGGACTACATGGGATTTCAGTGCTTTTTATAGACCTGTCAGTTATTTGGAATTTGGGGGTATTTGCATTGTGGCTATCATTAACTCAAGAGGAAGCCCTTAGTCATCAATTTGATGAGGTCTTTCATTCTAACTGCTGGCAAACATATTCTTTAAACAACAGTTTGCTCTGCTGGCAAATATTTAAGCCTAGAATCATGCCAGTGAAAATCCACAAGAATTTTAATGTTCCAAAGTTCCATAACTAGCAAAAATTTGGAAGACGGTAGAGTCATGATGGATTTTTCATAAATCATTTGGTAAACTTCTATTGAATTAAAATAATGTCTATGTTAAATGGTCTCTGTGACTATAAATTATATCATCAGATATCATTTTGTCACCTATTATGTTCTCAATAATTTCACAAACTTAGTAAGAAAAGTAGGTCAGGTATAGATACACTTTTAAATCATCTCTTTTTTATATTGGCTTTGTTTTTTGGTCTGTAATAATCTACCAAAGTAAGTCATCATTTATCTGGCATTATATCTGTTAAGGGGACCCAAAAGAAGAAGGAGCCATATTTATACATTCTTTTCCCCCATGATTTTATTTTTTTTTAAGATTTTTATTTATTTATTCATGATAGACACACACACATACACACACACACATACACACACACATACACACACACACACACAGAGAGAGAGAGAGAGAGAGAGAGAGAGAGAGAGAGAGAGAGGCAGAGGGAGAAGCATGCTCCATACAGGGAGAGCCGGGATCTCCAGGATCACGCCCTGGGCTGAAGGCAGGTGCTAAAGCACTGAGCCACCCAGGGATCCCCTCCCCCATGACTTTAAACAATGCTCCAAGTGAATTTTGAGACCACAAATTAACAATGTTTTAGAAAGTCTTGATGTCTGAAGAATTCTTTATTCACCTATGCTAGTTTTCAGAAACTAAATTTGAGAAGACAAAATCTGAACTTAGCCTCTTCTCATTATTCTGAAGATTCAACTATTATTCTCAAGCATGTACTATAAAGACAAAAACTTGTTTTGCTTTAGAAAATCACAGATTTATTAGCTATATTATGGTGACCCTGAGGACAGAAGAAAAAAAAAACTGTTTAGTTTGTTTAATTCACTTCTGGCACTGTGTGCTAACAGTCCTAAAATGCAAGTTGTACTTTTAATGCCTTTTCTTGCAAGAGTTTTATAACTGCCATAGGAAATAAGGATGTGAGAAGCTCAAAATATTCTGAGTTCAAGAATGGTTTATATAAACAGCTCAGAGTCAGCAAAAGGTTTTCCAGAAACCCTTGTCAGATTTCTACTTACAGCTTATTGGCCCAAATTTTGTTTCCTAGCCATGGCTAACTACAAGGGTGGCTACAAATGTTAACTCTTTAACTTCTGCAGCCTCTGTAGAGGATGTAGACAATAGAGAATTTGGCTAGAAATGATTATTGGATTGGTCATTCAACAGTATGTATACTTAAATTATATGCACTGTGATGAGCCAGTCTTCATTTTTTGATTCTTAGATATAAAACAGATTCCCTTACTTATTCATTATAATGATAGTTACATTATTCATGAAGCATTTCCCCATACTAGGTAGTATTTCAATAACTTTCCAAATGTTAGTTAATTCTTCAACAATTCTATGAGGCAAGTTTCATTACGCCCATTTTACAAATGAGAAAACAGACACCAAGAAGTAAAGTTACTGATTTTAAGTTTATGCATCTACTAATTGGCGGAACACAGACACTCTGAAACCAGTGGCTTTACACTTTATACCACCCCTTAAGTATAGGTTAATAACTTTTCACTCTTCCAATATCTTACTTTTTCCTTTTTATACTACATTATTTATATTTTAGATGGAATTCATTTTTTTTTGTTTTGCATCAAAAAACTGGAGCTGTTTACTCTTCGTGGCAAGTGTCCATCAGATCATTTTCTGAAACATAATTTAGAAAGACAACTTGGCTGCATTGTCTATCATATAGTACAAGTTGCCCAAGAATGTCTCATTTTTATTTGCATGTCCTTTAGCAGATCTTGAAAACCAAATACCACATAAAATTTAGATCTTCTAAAGTTTAAAAAATTAGATCTTCTGGGTCCAGCACAGTCCATTTTTCATGGTGGACAAAATTTTCTGATTGCTTAAGTGAAGCATTGCTAATAAATTTGTAAAGAATCTTCATCAAAGAATTCAAAGATAATGCTTTGAGGGGAAGGCAAAATGACAAGAAGCTGGAATGCATCAACACTAAAGGAGTAAACGATATTATGACTTTTTCACATATATTCTTTTGCATGAAAGGGAAAAATGCAGAACTGAGAACTAGAGCTATATTTGATTTATAGGTGGATTTGGCTGATGTAAAAATAATTGCAGTAAATTACTCTAAAAATAATCTAAAATCATCAAGAATGCAGTGTTTAGCGGTACATGATCCCTCATTAGTAAAGAATGAAATAATGCAGGCTCTGGCAATTCTTCCTCCCACATTGGACAAAGAGGCCCCGTGCGTGATGTTAATGACTTGAAAGAATGCCAACTTTGGGCAATGCTTGGAATTTAACTAGCACTCATAAATACAGGTAGATGTGATATGATTCCAGCACTGGCTCTGGGTTGACTCAACTTAACCTTAGGTTAAGCATGCTATGCAACAATAATCCAAAATGATAGGTGAGAAGATTTGAAAGAGTTTTGTGTGTTTAAGGGGAATGCTGTACTAAACATTTAGACAATGATAACAGTGATTACAAAGAAATAGTGTAAGATTGATGCTCTAGTCAATAACATCCAAATAGAAACTATATCTTGCTGTGCAGGGAGTTCAAACCTGGTGCAAAACCCATTCTGTCTATTTCCTTTTCTCTCCTTCTACCATACCTCTACTATACCTACACACTCACCCAGAAAAATCCTTCTCCTGCTTTCCAAAACTGGACTTAGATAGCATGATTTTGGAACATTGCAAAAGTATGTTGGTTATAAATGCAACTATATGCTGATAAATTTTCTCTTGGTTCATCTCAGGCCAAGAAAAGACACTTTGAATTGAGTATAATATTTTTGTGCCATAAACTGCATACTGTAAGAAGTTTTGGAGGTGGCAAGGCTTAAGTTAGAATCAAAATTTGACCATTACTATTTGAATGAACCTGAGTAATTTACTTTGAAATTCATTAGAATAAAAATAGCATTGGTTTGCTACTATACCCGAGGTCATCAGATCCCTGTAGCAGAATAGTGTTCTCAATTCCACATAATGCAGTTTCTGGTAATTAGAATCTGGTATTAATCAAGCAAATAGGTATTTTCATTCATTTTTGCCTTTATATTGATTGATAGTGTTCAAGAAATCTATCCTTTGGAATGAGTAACAAGTGCTATCTTAGCAAGGACTCTATTAACAAATTCTAAGTCATCAATTTATTAACATTATCTTGAATAGCTCTCTTGGAAAATTGTCCCTGATTAGAACACCAATTAATGGTGATAGGATTTATGCAAAGATGATCTTATTAAAGTATATATCTTAATAATTAATTAATAAAATAACCCCCCATTTTTAAAAAGATTTTATTTATTCATAAGAGACAGAGAAAGACAGAGAAGCAGAGACATAGGTAGAAGGAGAAGCAGGCTCCCTGGGGGGAGGTTGATGTAGGACTCAATCCCAGGACCCAGGATCACGCCTTGAACCAAAGGCAGATCAACCACTGAACCACCCAGGTGCCCCTAAAATAACCCCCCTTAAGATATGGTTTTAGTATTTCCCAAGGGTATAGTTTACTGATTGTTAGAAAGTGAGGGGCACAATAAAATATCCTCCAAACTGAGAAGGCAAGTTGAGACCAAAAAACAAAGCAGGGGACTCCCTACAAATTTACAGAGTTTTAGGGCACTTGGGCACCTTGGTTAGTTAAACATCTGCCTTTGGCTCAGGTCATGATCCTGGCATCCTGGGGATCAAACCCCACTCTGGCTCTCTGCTCAGAGGGGACTTTGCTTCTCCCTCTTCTTCTGCCCTTCTCCCCATCCCTGCTCATGCCTCTCTCACCCTGCTCTCTTCTCTTAAATAAATAAAATTTTCAAAAAAAAAATTATAGAGTTTTATTCAGGGTAAACTTACTTATGGGGAGACAGATGTGAATCAGGTGGAGGATGATCCATGGCATCAGCGTGGTTATTCTCCTCAAAGTCCAGAGCTGAGTCCACAGATTTGATAGAGCAAAGGGACACACAGAAGGGCATTATAGTGAGATCAAAGGGTTTACATACACCTTAGAGGGTTTGCAGGCACCTAGATGACAGCTAACCTTTAATTAGATCTTGTGGCGGCACCACTTCTGTGTCAGGAAGGAGAAAGACTATGTTATTGCTAATAGATCCATGGGAGGCCAAAATAAGTTTCCCTTCATTCTAGTTGGCATTCCTTGGTGGGCATTTCTAAAATATGAATATTAATCTCCAACTGACCTGGAAACACACAACAACCCTAAGAGAGGTCTTGAGAAAGCATGAACAAGATGGGAAGCCAGAGATGGAGTCAGTTATTTCAGCACTTATACAGTGATTTTACCATAATTCAGTAATACCTCTTTCCACATTAGATTATGCTTCTTATTCAGCAACTATCATACTGTATTATAATTATCGTCCTTCCTCCTTAGATTATGAGCTCCATATGGTCAAGAAATATGTCTTTTCAATATAAATGACTAAAAATATTTTAGAAAATTATAGATTTCTTTTGCCTGTGGTTCAGATGGTATTTAAAATAGGGAGAAAAGGAGGCAATGTTACTAGTTATAAATGTATTTTGTTGAAACTAATAACTAGAAGTAGTTTTTTTGGGGAGGGGGTTGGAGGATTTTTCTTTTTTAGAAAGAGAGAGTGCATGAGCTGTGGGGGGTGGGGGGTAGATATCATGACCTGAGATAAAATCAAGAGTCAGAAGCTCAATTTACTGAACCACCCAGGCACCCATATAAAAACTTTTATAATATCCATTTCGACAATACAGAAAATGTATATGAAACTTAAAGGCTCCTCAAACAAATGACCATCAGATAGTAAACATTTCAAGATGTTGGATAACTCTGGATGAGCCATAAGAATCATTGAAGAAATAAGCAAAAGGGAGACCTCACGTGGCTCAATGGTTTAGTGCTGCCTTCAGCCCAGGGTGTGATCCTGAAGACCCGGGATCAAGTCCCATGTTGGGCTCCCTGCATGGAGCCTGCTTCTCCCTCTGCCTGTGTCTGTGTCTCTCTCTCTGTGTCTCTCATGAATAAATAAATAAAATCAAAAAAAAAAAAGTCCCAAACTTATTTAAAAAAAAAAAAGAAATAAGCAAACGAAAGTTATCATCTTGTGGAAATTGAAATACCTAGTTTTAAAAGATGGCTGATCGCCCACTTATCCAATGTACTGGGGAGGAGATATAGAGCCCATGACATATCAGTCCATGTAGTGTGATTCAACTCCCCCTCCTAAGTGTTTGTGTACTTCTCAGGAAGATGGGACTTTCAGGGCTTCCTCTCAGAGTGGAGGCTACTGGTCGTATCACTTTAGCTGTTAGAAGCTCGGACATGGTTATAGCATTCTTCATGTTTATTCATGAAGTCAGAAGGAATTGGAGTTCGGGCCCACATGAATTGTCTTAAGACACAATTTGTGAAAATTGTGGCCAGTTGGTCAAATCATAATGTACTTGTTTTCTTATGCTTTAGCACAGAACTTCTTGTACAGGTAACAAGGTATCTAATTTCTTCTCTGGTAATTAACAAAAAACACATAATTAGAGCAGAGGTGGTGTCTAAGTGAGGTAACATAAGGTAATATGTGACAAGTTTTAAAGATCAAGAGGTATCTTTGATCGGGATGACTATCCTTGGGAGGGGGCATTGCACCCCATAATGCATATCCATCTTATATGCAAACTATGTTTACCTCATCCAACATTCCCAAATGTCTTGACTCAATACAGCATCAACTCTAAGTCCAAAAAATCTGCTTTAAATCTCATCACCTCCAAAGTCCCACATTTCTTCATCTAAATCATCTAAATCAGGTAAGGGTGAGGCTTTTGGAAATAATCCACTCTGAGACACAGTTCCTCTCCATGTCGAAACCTGTGAAACTCAAGAGACAGGCTATCTATTCCTAAAATACAGTGGTGGGACAGGCATAGCAAACAGGAATAGACATTTCAGTTCAAAAAGAGAGAAAAGGGAAGGAAAAAGCGTGAGAGTTCCGAGAAATTTCAAAATACAGTTGAGACACCAACATTAGGTTTCAAGGCCTGGGAGTAATCCTATAGCTTTCAGCTCTGTCCTCTGGGCTAATGACAGTTCCTCTGAGGTTGAATCTCCACCCTTGGAGTAATTCCCCCATTTTTATTTTGGGGTTAGCATGTATTTGCAGTTGAATAGTTTTACCAGCCTGTCTTTTGTCTATGGAATTTTGGCGGCCCTACAGCCTTTTATCATTTTGACCTCTTTGTCTTTTTCAGTCCAGATTGACCATGTTTCTGCTGGCATAAAATCACTACAAACCTTATGAGTCTCCTATGCATGTCACAAGGATTCACTCCGTTAGAAAAGAAGCCCCTCCGAAGGCTTTCCTTAGATAACCCTATCTCTGGTTTTGGCTTCCACTGAAATGGTTGAAGGGAGCCATGAATCATAGGCTTAGTCTCTTCAAAGAGACCTCTATCTGTGACTGAATATGCTGACCTTTTGTCCCTTCTAAGCATTAGAAGATGGTTGTCCAGTCACATTCTTGGCTGTCTTTCCAGGACACTCTTGACAGTGAATCTTGTGGTTTTAGAATCTTCTGCAATCTGGGTAGCAGAGCATTTCCCATTTCATCAAGTCCCGGTTCCTTTTGGATTAAGTTGCTCCACTTTCCTTATCTCCCTTGCATTTTATTTTAAGAAGCAAAAAGAAACCAAGCCACATTTTCAACACTTTGAAAATTTCCTTGGAAAAATCCAAGTTCAACAATTACAAATTCTGCGTTCCATATAACTGTAGGCCACAGTTCTACTAAACTTTCTGCAACTATATAACAAGAATTCTCTTTCTTCAAGTTTACGATAATATGTTTCTCATTTCTTTTTGAACCCTTACCAGCGGTGCATTTATCCTAGTCAGCTTACTGATGATTTAAGGATTCTCTAAGACAAGATAGGTGTTCTCTACTGTGCTCCTTACTTCTTTTTGAGTCTTTATTCTTTAGAAGAATCATTAAAATCCATCTTTTTACTAACAGTCTGTTCAAAGCAGTCTAGGCTTTTTTCTATCATGCTTCTCAAGATGCTCCAGTAAAGGATCTCAGGATCTTTTACTCAATTCCAAAGCCACCTCCACATTTTTAGACATTTGTTATGGCACCATTCCACTTCCAGTTACCAAGTTTGTATTAATTTCCTATTGTTCCATTAACAAATAATTGCAAACTTGGTGGCTTAAAACACTAATCACTATCTTACAACTCTGGAGATCAGACATTCAAAAAAGGTCTTACTTGGCTAAGATGTCAAAGGACCTCTAGGGGCTATCTATTCTTTTGTCTTTTTCAGCTTTGAGAAGTGCAAGACTTCTTTTCTCATGGCTCTTCTATTTTCACAGCTAGAAGTATAACATATACATACCTTTCCCTTTGACACTAGCGCCTCATTCTTATAAGAACTCACTCTTTTTCTTTTTTAAAGATTTTATCTATTCATGAGAGACACAGAGAGAGGCAGAGGGAGAAGCAGGCTCCCTGTGGGGAGCGTGATGCAGGACTCAATTCCAGGACCCGGGGATCACGCCCTGAGCCGAAGGCAGACACTCAACCACTGAACCACCCAGGTGCCCCTCTTATAAGAACTCTTATAATTACATTGGGTCCACCCAGATAATCTAGGGTCATTTTTCCATCTCGAGATGCTTAACTAAATTACATCTGCAAAGTCCCTTTTACCATGTAAGGCATTCACACGTTTCAAGGATTAGGACATGGACATCTTTAGGAGGGTGGAGCATTACTTTTTCTACCAAAGAAACATACTATAAAAATGTTTTTTATCCTTGGGAATAGAATTCATACCTTCCTCCTTTCTGCATCATCAGAATCTAGCATAGGCATTGCCTGGCACCTAGAAGGCAATCAGCAAATGTTTAATAATTGACTTAATCAAGAAAAATGTATTTGGTATCAGCTGTGTGACAGACACTCTTCTAGGTGCTAGGAGATATGGCAGTGAACAAAACACAATTCTTGTTCTGATAGACCTTACATTCTAGTGTGGGGAAGCAGAAAGTACACACCAAAGATATATATTAGGTGATGATATGAAGAAAAATAGACCAGGATAGAGACAGAATGTGCTATGGAAGAAGTCCTCTCAGACAGGGTGTCATTTGACTAAAGACCCAAAAGAACTGGGGAATCAGGACTTATGAGTATTTGGGAGAAGAATATTTTAGAAAGATGAAATGATATGTGCAAAACTCTGAGCTGGGAATATGCTTGAATTTTGAGATTTTTAAGGAGTAATAAGGATGCAAATGAGGCTTACAATGAAAGAGGGAGTGAATGGTATAAGATGGAGTCAGGCAGGAGGATCCCCAGGTGGCTCAGCGGTTGAGAGCCCACCTTCAGCCCAGGGCCTGATCCTGGAGACCCGGGATCGAGTCCCACATTGGGCTCCCTGCGTGTGGCCTGCTTCTCCCTCTGCCGGTGTCTCTGCCTCTCTCTCTCTTTCTCTCAGAGAGAGACGGGTATTCTCTCATGAATGAATAAATAAAATCTAAAAAAAAAAAAGTTTTTTTGTTTTTTTTTGTTTTTTTTTTTGTTTTTTTTTTTTTTAAGATGGAGTCAGGCAGATTGGTGACAGAATGCATGGGGTTTTGTAGTCTGGGGGAAAGATTTGAATTATACTTGGAGGTGGAGGTACATTATCGTGTTGGAACAGAAACTGGCAAATATCTGACTTATATCTCGAAAGACTAATCTGGTTGCTATGTTGAATACTAACTCTAGAAAGGCTAATGGACGAAGCAAGAAGACATGACAGGGCTACTGGAAAAGTCCCAGGTAGAAATGATGGTGACCTGGATTAGTCTGGTAGCAGTAGTAGGGGTAAGAATTTGTAGCTTATTCTGGACACATTTTTAAGATGGGGCTTGTATGATTTGCATGATGGATGGTGTGAGAGAAAGAAAGCAAATTATCTTTCTTGGATTAGGCTGAGCATTCTGGTGGGTGGGGGCACCATTTACTGAACTGGATTTGACTACAAGGACAAACTTTCAGTTTTATATATGTTTTGATTGATGCTCATCAAACATTAAGTCAAAATGCTGTGGGGCCAGATAAACATGGGGAGACTGGAAGTTCACGGGAGAAATGGGGGCAGGAGATATACTCTTGGGAATCAGCACGTGGATATTATTTAAAGCCGTGGAACTGGATGAAATCCCCAGGGGAGCCATTTTAGAAGTGAAGTGGTACCAGAGTTGAGCAAAGGGATATTCTTATTGGAGATTAGAAATGTGAAGAGAAACCAGCAACAGAGTGTGCTAACAAGCAGGCAAGTGGAGAATGATAGGATCCAAGACAGAATGATGTCCTGGAAGCCAAATGAAGACAAACTTTTAAGAAAGGAGGACCTGAAAATAGCCATTTTTTTGACATGATGGAGGTGATTGTGTTTTGATAGAGTTGGAGATACAAATGCCTGATGAAGATATTTATGGAGCTCCAAGTGCCTTTACAATTTACCCAAAAGCAGAAAATCCTTATTTTATTTCTAAATGTTGACAAATACTTAAATCTTTATGTTATGTGATTTGGGGCTAACTGGTAGTATGATTATTGGAGTTTTTTGAAGTTTAATTAAGATTTCTAAGTTGGTCAGGTTAGTGTTTTATAAACTGTATATTCCTCTCCTCTTAGTAAAATCACTATCAAAACATTATTAGCTTATATATGGCTCTAACATCTAAATCATAGACTTCGCATTTGATATATTTTGAAAAAAAGATAAATAAGAATAACTATAAAGCACATAAACTATTGAAACTCATAAAGCCAAAAAATTCTCAAGTATTCTGCCAATGTTCATTAGAGATACCTTAAAATACAATATATAAGTGAAAACTATTCCACAGGCTTCTCCCATATTACACTCTCCTGTTTTTTCATTTCCTTCTTACAAATGGGACAGTTATAGTTGGCAAGGGATTGGCATATAGCAAGGGAAGATGATTAGGAAAGAGAGGGTGTGAAAGAAATTTGCCACATTGAATTTACAACCTACAACTGTGATCTGAGGACAGAAATCATTGTTCAGATACCTGGCTTGTTCTAGGCAAATGTAGGGTTTTGATACAGTGAGAATTTTCCCTTGGTGCCTCTTATACCCTGCTGTCTGCCCACTTCCCTCTTACTGAGGATGTTCTCCTTGCCATGCTGTAGACATATGGTAACATATTTCATTATCCTCTGCTTGAAATTCATCAGTCTTAGTTCTATGGATGTTTTCTCTGGTTGGTCATAATGCAGCCTCAGATTTTAATGTGGTCAACAGTCTATGCTAAAAAATGCCAGTTTAATTCTAGATTAAAACTAAACACAATAGCCAACCAACCAGCCTTTACCAACTTGAAAGTAAAAATAAGTACAAAGGGGAAAATATATTAGTGACAGTTGGCAAGTGGCCAACTCCCCACTTCACCTCTAGGCACAAAACTGACTCTAGACATGTGAACTCAGGAAAGGGCTTGGAAAGCTCAGTACTGGGAAATGTGGGTTCTCACTGTAAGGAAAATATTGGTCTTTTTTTTTTTTTGGTATGGACTTACATTTGCTTTTTTATCTATATTAACTTCAATAGGTACCAAGCGGGCTATTGAGTGTTATTGTTATGGATAAGACAGACTCAAGTTCAAATCCCAGTTTTGACACTTGAGGGGAGACTTGATCCAGCTACCTACCTACACTGCATGTGCCTCAGTTTCCTCAAAAAGATAAGGGAGACAATCCTCTAATCATGAGATTGTTGTGATGAGGATTAAAGCAGGCAATTAATGAAAGAAGACTAGTGTAAAATATAGACCCTGTAGATTTTAATTGGAAATTGAATAACATATGCTCTGGAAACAAACAATACATTTGACAAGAGTGTAACAGGTATATATTAACAAAGGAAATTTTGGGGAAACCATTTCTTGAGCGTAGACATTTTTCAGTTATAAATAGGAAGATTTTTCTGATTCATGTTATAAAGTGTTTAGTGCAGAAACATATATCATTCACAAAGAACAGTTTGAAATCTCAATAGATTCATTCACTAGGAATCATCAAGGTAAAGGAAGTGTGGAGGATTAATTATATCACATCAAAATGAAAATGTTTACACATTAGTTATATTTTCAGATGTTCTAAAAAATATTTTCAGCTGTCATTTCAGAAAACTAAGAGATTATTTATCTACTCCAGGATGAAAGGATATCATAACAGACTTCATAAATGACTGGTGATTCTACTTTCCACTCTCATCCATCCATCATCCATACATCCATACATATGCATTTATATGTTTATATATCATATCAGAATTGTAAACATCGACATATAAATTACAAAATCTCAAAATGCAACGTAGGAGACCTTTACTTCTAAGCACCTTCATATACCTAATCTCAATTATTCTTTGAAATTTGTAAGAATCATATATATTATCATACAACTAAGCCTATATAATTTGAGTTAGAATCACTAATGACAAAAGTATAATCTAAAGCATGATCTAAAGTATGAACTTAAAGTTAAAGTGAGCAGATTGCATATAGCTTTGGCTTCCAAATAATGTCATGTGGAAGTGTGTGACCAGCAGCATTGTTGACTATACCAGGAAATTTTTGCCCAGAAATAATGCCTAACTTTGTTGCAACTATTTTGCTCAACCTACTATACAAACCATAATAAACCTCAGCATCTTCCCAGAAAGTAAAACTTTGAATCATTTAAGAATACAAACCACAAAATTAACTGTTATCAGACTTTGGTTTATTGTAAAATTTAGCAAAGATTTTTTTTTTTTATAATCCCTGACCCCTTGCTCTGAAAACAAAAGCAAAAACATTATTATTGCTTATTCTTTTCCCCCCTACTTTATTTGTGCCACTGTAAAAGAAGGGAGAAAAATCATTGTAATAAATAAAAATAGAGATGTAAGAGAGAAAGATAAATCAGTCCAGATGAGAAATATTAGGAGCAACAGAATTATCATCAAGCAGTTTCAAAATAAGCTTCTTTTGAAAAGGTTGTCATATAAAAAAAAAATCACACCAAAAATATAGCAGCGGAGAAGGATAAATACAAGTTAATTGCACACCAATCCCATGCAAAAAACTGGGTCATTAGCCAAAGCAGTAGTATTCAGAATCCAATTTGGGGTGCTTGTGCAAGGCTTGTGAGTCCTCTATTATGGAGCTGTCACTGAATTGGTCCAAGTCTGATGGGGTCTGATGGCCTGGGACATCATCTGCCAAAGTGTCCAGAAAGCTCCCCACAGAGATGCCATCCAGCCCATCACTGCCATCATGTAGGCTATTGTAGCTGCCACGTAAGGAGGTGCTCTGACTCTCCAATAAACTGCACAGGCTGCCACTGAGACTGCTGCCTCGGCTGGTAATGGTGGCTTTCTCTTCAATCATCCACTTGATGGACTCAATGCTCTCATTGATAACAAGTAACTGGCGCATGAGTCTGACATCTGTGGCTCTGAGGTTAACCTGTGGGGAAAGCAAAGAGAGGAAAAGACATGCCAGTTATTTTAGATTTTTGAAAGACTCAAATTTCATTTGGATTCTGTCTTCCTGTAGGCCATAACTTTAAATTCGCAGAATAAAATGTAAATTTACTTGATCTCAGGATCTTTTGAAAACTGCTAGCCAATGGCAAAAGTGATAATCAAATAACTCACTTCCTGCCAAGTGCATCAGGCTCAAAAGGGGACAGTGAAACTCCCACTGCATCCCTGACCCTAACTCAGCTGCCTGGAAATACCATACTGAATGTCAGGTTCTCTGCCAAGAAACACATTCTTTCTGGCCAAATTAATAGTTTATCCACGTTTACTTGGGAATGTGTATGTAAATGTTGTGAGGTGGGAAGAAGAGAAATGTACAAAAATTAAGGAATCATCATTATTTTAGTAGGCCCTACTTTTTTTTTAAGATTTTATTTATTCATGAGAGCCACAGAGAGAGAGGCAGAGACATAGACAGAGGGAGAAGCAGGCTCCATGCAGGGAGCCCGATGTGGGACTCGATTCCCAGACCCGGGATCATGCCTCCTAGCTGAAGGCAGACACCCAACCACCGAGCCACCCAGGTGCCCAGGTCCTACTTTTTGCGTTATGATGTACCAGACATCATTATGCAAACTCCAACCTTCATTACACTGTAGCAACCCTGGACCACAGGTATTATTTTTATCCCCATTGTACAAAGGTGAAGAAACTGAGATCTACAGAAAAGAGTATGGAAGAGGTCTGCTTTTCCTTTTAAGAACCAAATTAATATTCCTTGAATCCAAAAGAATGCCAATACACAAGGCTATTCTACTTTACAAGATGAAGCATGCAGATGTCTTCTATAGATCTGATTATTTGCCTCAGATATGTCAGGGGAAGCCCCAGTCAAAATTGGTATATGAAACTGAGAAAGTTCTAGAACTTCCCTAGGTGACTTCTAGGTGTGTCATCCTCCTGATACTTCTAAATTACTTCAAAGAAATCTATCCTCATAGCACAAAGCGGAATTTCTTTGTGGGTCTTACAGTTAAATGGGAACAGCTGCTAACATCAAGAGTATGGTGGTTCTATGAAAGCAGAGAGGTAGGCTGCAAGAACTCTCATGATTGTCCCTCTTCTTGCTCTAAGTGATGTGGCTCCTATAGAGATTCTTGCACCTGGACTGGGAGTCAGGGCTACATTTGGCCACCAGAGGTCACATTCACTATGGTTTGAAGTAGATTTCCTTTTTCTTTTCTTTATACTTCTTTTTTTTTAGTTGGCGTCTTTAACCCAAGAGGCTGGTCCTTGCTAATTCTTTCTTTAAGATCCAAGACTAATTCAGATTTGTAGGTTTCTAGAATTATTAAAGGCATTCAGTCATGAGTGACTCAAGCCTTAAGGAAGAAAGAGCCTATTGTCTTCAAATGTATGCATTCATATTATAAAAATATTTCCTGGTTAGGAGTTAATCCATAACCAAAGGTGAACTTCAGGCTGAGTGAATGTGATGAACAAATATTAGGAGAAGATGGAATTTCTACCAATGACTTCAAAGATGTAAGATTTCAGATTATGTACATATAATTATTTTTAAAAGCATAAGGTACAATTTTAAAACTCTTCATCTTGCTAGGCTATCACACAAAATGACTTGAGTGGCTTCCTTAAATTCTCTGAGAAAAGCCCACAAAATGAACTATACACATGGAAACTGTGAAAATGATTTGTGTCTGAGGTGTCCGTGTGCAGAGGAACATTAACTTATTAAGTTTTGAGATATTTTCCTGTTTGTCGTAGTATTTCTGTGACACTGCTGTATCGGTGACCTCGCAGGGATGCTGCATGGAGGAAGGAGGCTTTCTGGCAGTCTTCATGTTCAAGTTCCCCCCCACACCCTGGGAGCCATCAACATACTGTTCAGGCTCCCTGGAATACAACAAATATTTATAAACCAACAATCTGTTGAGGTCCACTGAGGAGCCTAGGAAATCAATACGAGCCAAAGTCTTACAAAATTCCCCGGTTAGACATCTGTAGCTGATAAAACAGGCTGTGCCCATTGTCGGCGTGGTGCGACACGAGTGCAACCGTTTCCCGTCAGCGCCCAAACGAGCCACAGCTGCATTCGTTCACGTCCCCGCCCTGTCGCATGACAGTGTTCTGGTCCGTGCCCAGCCGTGGGTGTGTTCCCTGTTAGTCTCCTCAATTGGAATGCTATTGGAATGCTTGCTCAATTCCTCCTCAAATCCCCCCTTCCTTCTTTTTTTTTTTCTTAAGATTTTATTTATTTATTCATAAGAGACACACAAAGAGAGGCAGAGACACAGGCAGAGGGAGAAGCAGGCTCCATGCAGGGAGCCTGATGTGGGACTCGATCCTGGGTGTCTAGGATCAGGCCCTGGGCCCAAGGCAGTGTTAAACCGCTGAGCCACCAGGGCTGCCCAAATCCCCCCTTCCTGAAGTCTCCTTCCTTCCATCAGCATTACGTGCTGATTCTGCCTCCTTTGCTGCCCCACGTAAGAAATGGCTTGCAATACTTCCATTTCTTGAGGTCTGACCTAAGCATCAAAATTTTTGTAATTTTTTATTTATTTATTTTTTTAGAGACTGACATAAATAAATAAATAAATAAATAAATAAATTTATTTATTTATTTATTTATTTATTTATTTATTGGCATAATTTTAGATTTGTGAAAGTTCAGCCCCCCCCCCCCCGCCGGGCGGTAATAACACACACTCCCAACAACTGTGTCACTCTGGGGTTAAAACATACTCAAGACAATTTTTTTTTTCTCCAGCCGTTCTGGTCTGAGTTACACAGTGGCCACATCAAATATAAATTTTTCAATTTTATTGAACAATGAAAATCAGAGGAATAGCAGAGGAATAGACGGTGAAGTAACAAAAGCTCCCTTTGACCATGAGATGATTTATTTAAAAAAAAATCTTTTTCTTCTGAAGGCAAACATTCACAGGCCATTGAACCACTGCTGGGGGAGAAAAATGACGAAAGCGAGTCAGTTAGAACTCGGTTAGAACACGTTGATCTGGCTGCTAATGATTACAGATTCAACTTCTAACTCTGTCCTCCTGGTGAGAGAGCAAACAGCTGGCAACCGTGGGAGCACCGGGCCCGCCGGTTCCCAGGCTGCCCGTCCATCACCTGGAGCTCCGGGCTGCCTCACACCACCTTCTCCTGGAACTAAGGTGGGGTTGCCCTCTTGCCAATGATCCTTGAAAGTCTGAGCAATCCACCGCAGAACTAAACCACAGTGTTGCTTCTGTCTCTGGTAGCTGCTCCGCCTTTCCTCACATCAGTCTTTATGAAGTCTGGCCACCTATGAAGGAGACCAAGGCCTGCCCGGTTGGTAGGAAGCTGTCGGTTCTTTCACCGGAGGTCTTATCAGGTCCGGTGACTCCAAAGATATAGAAAGCTGGGAGGCCCTTGTCATGGTCTGGATTTAAGTTCTCCTACTTGGAGAACCCCTTCCTAATCCATGGTGGTATCCAGTCTCCATGCCCAGTTCAATTCTACATTTCTGGGTTTTTTGTTCCCTTTCCAATATGTATGGCTAGTCAAAAGCATCCCACTTCTTGTGGGTGTATTTTTTGCATATCTCATGAGCAGGTGAGCACCACAGAATGCAGGGGAAGTGGTTTATTCTGTTCACCACTCTGGGCCCATGACCTGTAAAAGTGCTTGGCACATACTAGATGCTCAATTCATATTTATTCAAAGGCGGAATGATTGTTACAGATTGCACCTTCTGTCAAGAACACCCCTCCTTTGGATCAGTGATAGGTGACTTGAGAGGAAGGAGAGAGGCAGTTTCTGGAAAGAGCCTTCAGTACTGAAGCATTCCCAGCATGCAACCCCATTCTGATTCATTCACAGGATTCAAACACTGAGTAACTGGCACAAGAAAACTGGTATTCCTAGCTCGAATGTACAGATTATTGAGATAGTATCTCTGAAAGGAAATGGGCTTCAAGGTGTGACTCATACTCCAAACATTAGTCTGTTTGTTCCCAGGTGATAACTGTTCCTGGTCCTAACATAGCACAGGCACAGTGTTCTGTAAACAACTGATGAAATGAGTTAATCAAAGGGAACAAACAAATAGGGCATTTATGAAAGAAAGAAAGAAAGAAAGAAAGAAAGAAAGAAAGAAAGAAAAAGAAAAGAAAGAAAGAAAGAAAGAGAAAGAAAGAAAGAAAGAAAGAAAGAAAGAAAGAAGAAAGAAAGAAAGAAAGAAAGAAAGAAAGAAAGAAAGAAAGAAAAAGATTTGCACCCATTGATGCAAAGAGATGGGAATGTCCTTCTCTCTTTTTCTCCACTGCCCCCAGGCCTCACTCTGGTCTTTGCAGTATTGCAGTGTGGTTCACCTTCATACTTAACAGAAGTCTCTCCTGCTTTAGGATTATAACAGTCTCCACACTGGGTGAATGCTGAAATTTTATATCATTTTTGGACAGTAGTGAACAAGTAGTGCAGAACTTAAGATGAGGGGTCCTGAAAGAGCAAATATTCTTCAAAATAAACTTTCCCAGATCTGTGTTTTCTTCCTGGCTATCATTTTTACACTGAAAGAAGACGAACGTTTTAAACTAGCATAATGGAATCCAAGAAGGAGAGAGGGTGGTTTGATAATACTCAGTTTATCAGGGAGTTGCTAAACAAGTCAACTTCTTTTGTGGTGCTGAGTGAGGAACAAGGTACAGGGTTCTGGTCTGCCACTGTCACTGTCTACCTATGCGACCTTTGGGCAAGCAGGCTGGGCACATGGGACCTCAGCCTCTGTATCCATGAAGACAAAGGATGCGGTTGTATTTTCAGCTCCAGTGAGCTAGAGGACTCAGTGGCGGTGGTAAAGCAATCTGTTCTCCCAGTTTTGAGGATTTAATTGGACTGAGGGACCACCTATCACTTCTGTCTGCTTTTCATGTTGAGGATTTATTTAAATGTTATTGGATACAAAGAATCTGCAGATCAGATCGTTCTGGGATTTCCCTCCATTTTGAAATAGTCTCCAATTGTTTTGTCATGCCTGTGACCATTTGATTACTAAATTGTTTCTGCTTTGAGAAAACAATGTGGGCTATGGAGGAGACCGAATAATCAATTTTGCTACTCAACAGCTCCAGCAAAAGTTTTAGCTCGTAAAAACTCATGGCCAAAGCCAACAGTTTGAGCTCTTTGTGAATTTGAATCTCCTTATCAGAAATTGTATGGTAATAGTGATTTTGGTTCCTGCTATTTGGGTTTAAATAAAAATCTTACATGTGTTCTGCTGCAGGATAAACATATAGATCATCTTCCATATGCCTACTTATTAACTGAAATGTATACATGAGCTGTGGAATGTATCTTCCAAATAGGGACAGTGTTCGCTCTAGCTAGTCATATGGGAGGCTTGGACAGTACCATGTACTCCTATCTCTCATCAACCTCGCCTTCACTATTTTCATCCTTTGGTTTAAGAGAATCGACTAGTCAGATAAAAGCAGGCCATCTCCTAGTTATATACTTCCAATGTAAAATCCACAATAGCCATGACCTAAATCCTGAATGTCCAGCAAGCTGTAATATGAATCAGAAGGGAGAAAGACTACTTTATAAATCAATAATCATGTACACGAAGCAAGGAAAACAGATTAGATTTGCCTTTTAACGTGAGGCTCTAAGCCTAGTTCCTCATTCAGAGGAACAAATTTTTCAGATTTGTAATTGGTGGAAGGCCTTTTTTTCTAGCCATATTTATATTTCCAAACTTACCAAAAAAATTACCAGCATCTGTTTATACCTTATTAAAAGGCTGCTATAACTATGCTTGGAATATTATTTTTGCATTTGGGTGTTTTGTAATCAAGTCCAAATTTGCTCCCTCTCCAAATTCACCACATCCTCAACATGATGATCACAGAAGATTTTCTGCCTACCCATCCTGAAATTTTCCAGCAGTTTTATTAATAGCTTTCTTTATAAAGCACTCTAACCGTATTCTCAGAGGATCCGTAAGGGTATCATTGTCCCTTTGCAGCCCGAGAAGACATTGTACAACAATGTACAACTCCGCCTGCTGCTTTTGGTTTCAAATGCTTCAGGAGAAAAGCCTGTGGCCCTTTACCAGTGCTGTTTGGCCAGAGCTTTCCTCTGTTTTCTCAGGCAGTTCAAAATTTACAACAAAATTTCTTCCTAATTGGGCAGCAGAGGATCCCATTTTTATGTCAGCTTTGTCTTTATTTGTGTTGTTTCTATGTGGAACTGAACAATAACTAGAACGGTTCCCTCTTTTCCCTAAACCTTATGGATAGAAGAGTAATTTCTCCCAAGACTAAGCTACATACATAAAAACGTGGTCATCAGCACAGCTAACTGATGTCCTGATAAATGAGAAAGCTGCCTCTGGTTTATTTGAAAGGGGCACATGTGACTCCCCTGAATCGTAGACATACATTCCTGCCACCAGGCCTGCTTAGGAGTTCTGCACAGTTTCTGCTGATGAATCTTCTGATCACCAAATTATGACCAGGGAGCTTTTCAGTCCCAACCCATCAGGTATCAGACCAATGGGTGCTCAGAGACCTGTGGTATCAATTTCTTGTTCATACTCTAATGTTGTGAAAACCGTTTCCCCGAGTGCTTTCAATATGTGTATGCAAAGTGTCATTTTGGCCAATGGAAGAGACTATAAATTACCTGAGTAGAAAGAAATTCATTTGAGATGATCGCACAAAAACATGAACTTCAGACATTTCTAGCAGAGCAGCTCACATGGATAGAACAAAGACCAGACAAGAAGTGTCTCACTAAGTCATAATGAATATTCTTTCTGCATGTGAAATTTTCCAATTTAGAACTTAAAATAGGATTTTTACATGGAAGATGAGGATATGATGATGTGCTCCTCTGGGATATGTAGTGGCTGTGCTTACTCTGGGAAGCAAGGAGGATGTGGGGTGGAGTGCTGATAAATGTTTAACTGGTTTCCTGGGAAAACTATACACATACATACACACACACACACACACACACACAAACATGCAATAGGAATCATGCTGATATAACAAATGTATAGCACACCCTTTACAAATAATACTAAAATATGTTACCTTTTATTATAAACTTTACATAACTCATTGATTCTCAGAGAATGCTCTTTGTTCGTTTTTTTGCTGAATTCCCTTTTAAAAAAGATTTATTTATTTGAGAGAGAGAGAGAGAAAGCACAGGGGGAGAGGGAGAGGGAGAGAGAGAAAATCTCAAGCAGGCTTCCTGCTGAACGTGGAGCCCAGCTTGGGGCTTGATCCCATACCCTGAGACTATGACCTAAGCAGAAATCAAGGGTCAAACTCTTAACCAACTGAGCCAAGTGCCCTCATTTTTGCTGAATTCTTATATGTGCAGCAACCTATAGTTGTAGTTCAACCATAATTTAACAAAGAGTTGACCCCAATCTACTCTTAATAATTTTTTGTCATTTATCTATGCGATTTACTGTTAAACAATTTCTCATCCTAATACAAATTACACTTATTAAACTGAAGCCTATTTCTGCTTCAGCACTAGTTGTGTGCTTTAGCACTAGTTAGGTCAGAACCTTACAGGTCTGTTAGTGATGTGAGCATTTTTCCTGACTTGGACAACAGTTTTTTTAATGCATGAAGAATATTTCCCATTTTTTTTTATGCTGTCAATAATGTAATAGCTAAGGACATGACATACTTTTATTTCTGTTTTGGGTTTTGTTTTTTTAAGGATCTTATTTATTTGACAGAGACAGAGTACAAGCAAGGGGAGCGGCAGAGGTAGGGGAAGAAGCACGCTCCCCATTGAGCAGGGAGCCCCAGTCAGGGTTCTATCCCAAGACCCAGGTATCATGACCTGAGCTGAAGGCAGATGCTTAACCAACTGAGTCACCCAGGCATCACATAACACACTTTTTAAATTTAATCTGCAATATTAATATTTTCTCCATCATTGTCTTAAGACAGTCAACAAAATGAAAATCAAGTTCTGATTTATAGTGTTTTCTAATTTCTGTGCTGTAAATACTCCAACCATGGCTAATTTCAAGCTACCATTGTGATGCCACTAAATAAGGTTGAGAAGAGATGCTCAGTAGTACAGAACTATGTAATAGTGTCACCCTAGAGATACAGTAAATATTTTAAATAACCTCAAGAAAACTATTAATAGCAAAATATACTAAAATAATTAAAAAGTGATGAATTTTGAGCATTTATAACCTTTGTTTTTCATATAACTTCTTAATTTGTAGGTCTCTATGTATAATTTAAGGTGTTTTGAGATATAATTGACATATAACATTGTGTTAGGTTTAGGTATACAACATGATGATCAGATATGTACATATTGTGAAATAACTACCACAGTAAGTTTAGTTATCATTCATCACCTTGAATAGTTACAAGGTTTTTTTTAAAGATTTTTATTTATTTGCTCATGAGAGACACACAAAGAGAGGCAGAGATGTTTTTGCTACTGAATTAAAGGTACAGAAAGAGTAAAGGCTTTACCTGACCTACTGCATTTTGTGATAAGTAGATTAGAGAGTTTGATTTCTTCCCTAAAGGCTTTTATTTTTCTATATAGGACTAAAAACTCAATGTAATTTTGTCCTTTCCACTAAATATAATTTGAGGGAAATTTAAATATTTATACCAAAGTTATAAAAAAGTGTTTTCCATGGAAAGATTTCAAATATTGAAGTAGATTATTATTTTTAAAAAACATTTATTTATTTAAGAGAGTGAGAGAGAGCATGGCAAGGAGAAGCAGAGGCAGAGGGAGAGAAAAACTCAAGCAGATGCAGTACTGAGTGCAGAGCCCCATGCAGGGCTTGATTTCATGACCCTGAGATCAAGATCTGAGCCAAAACCAAGAGACTGATGCTTAACCAAATGTGCCAGTCAGGTGCCCCGAATAGATTATTATTTAAGCATTACTGAGACATGAAATATACTTGGAAAGGGGATTGAGATATCTAAAACTCATTTAAGCATTTGCATTTTTATATTCTAATTTTTAGTAGTTATATTTCCAAAATATGCTGCACACTTCTCTATCTTGATAAAGAGAACCATGCAGAACCAAGCTGAATCAAGTAGTAATGGGCCACCATTATAAACAGCATTTTTAAAGCAGTTATTCAGCAATGCGATTAAGGGGCTTGGGGAAATAGGACTGTGGATTTTTTTTTTCTTCTTTTTTACTTGGTTTCAGACATCCATCCTCACCCAGATGCCTAATCTTATCTATCAGGGATTTCTTGATGCTGGTATTCAATCTGTTCATCACAGTCCTTATGCCCCATTTCTTCCTCAGGCTCCCAACTCTCTTTCCAATCTGTCTGTGGCACAGTAGTATTTTAGTAACCTTCACTTTTTTCCTCTTCGCAGGGAGGGGAGAACAGAGTCATGAGGAAAACTGATCTTTGCACTCCACGAGAAGTAGCATCAGCTGGTAAGTAACGTTAGGCGAGGAAGCAGCGTCTGTGACAGAATAGAGAGCACGTGCCCTCCCTAGAGCAGGGCTTCTCCACCTTCACATGCATATGGATCACCTCAGAGTCTTGTTAAAATTCAGATTCTGTTCACTAGTTCCTTGACCTTGCATTTCGAACATGTCCCCCGCGGATGCCAGGGGAACCTGGCAGCCTCTCAGAGATCTCCCAGGAAGCCCCTGCTGGTATCTATATGCGTGTGTAGTTGCCTGCCCGTGAGTGCGCACTAGGCCTAGGAACTTGTGTCTAGAGAACGGAATACAGCAAACATGATGGGATGTCTCTTCTGAGAAAAGGTTACAAGAAGACAGTGGTTTCTCTCATGGGTATAGTCTACCACTCGTTCTGAGGAGAGCCAGCTGCCAGGCTGTGAACTGTCCTGTTGTGAGATCTACATGATACGAACTGATATCCCTGCACAATAGCTAGCAAGGCCGAGGCCTGCCAACTGCTACTGGCTATATGAATGAAGTTGGAAGCAAACCATCCCAGAGCTGAGCCTGGAGATGACCACATCCCCAGCCAATGTGTTGATTGCAGGCTTGTGAAGAGAGCCTGAGCCAGAGACACTCAGTTAATCCATGCCCAGGCTTCTGACTCATAGAAGCTGTGACATAAAACAGGTCTGCTGTTTACATTGCTAAGTTTTAGGGCATTTGTTATTCAGCATGAACAACTAATGCACCAGTGCTGTTGGGATATGGACTTTTGAGTAGCAAGAGCCTAAGGATCTTTCTACTTGTGGATGATTTCAGGTAATAGATGCTGGAAACAGTATCCATGGAATGGTACTCTACTGATTCACGTTTTATGGTTTGAAAAAAAAAGTTTAAAAAGTAGTTAAATGTTATTGATGGAGACAGAAAATGTTCAAGGAAGTTAAGATGTTCAAGAGAGGGCCATCTGCATCTCCCATAGGACAACCTGTTTCCCATAAGAAAGGTGATTTATTGCTTTGAAGGAGTAACAATGGATGATATCTCTGGTATCTGACATATGATGCTTTCAGTGGAGGTTACTTGTAAATATATTCCCTATAACATGAAGATCATAAAAAGTAGGGTATACAATGATAAAATAATCAACTAAGATAATAACATTCAGATATAATTTTAAGAGTTTAGAATACAGTAAAAGATTAATGAAGCTGACATCACTGAATTTTCAATACTAAGGAATCTACCAAATTGTAATATGGTTTTTCATAATTCTCCACTTAAATGGAAGAATTCCCTTTAATTTGGTCTCCCTAAGGGAAAGTAGGGAGGAGATTTAGGGTAGGGATTAGAGTCACATTTATTCAGTGCCTTCTATAAACCAGATTTGTTTTTCACGTGTTAATTCATTTTCTTTAGAAAGGGTCTTTTGGGGGTACCTGGGTGGCTCAGTCAGTTAAGCCTCTGTCTTCAGCTTTGGTTATGATCCCAGAGTCCTGGGATCCAGCCCCACATCATGTCAGGCTCTCTGCTCAACGGGGAGCCTGCCTCTCCCTCTCCCTCTCCCTCTGCCCCCTCCCCCAACTTGTGTTCTCTTTGTCTCAAATAAATAAATAAAATCTTTAAAAGAAAAAAAAAAAAGAAAGGATCCTCTGTAGAAAGGTCCTTTCACGTAGGAAACATAACTGAGATACTGGCATTTTATTGTCATCATTCATTTTTACAATGTTAATGTTGACAATTTGGTAATGTTTGAAATGTTTCATTTAATGATGCTGAAGATTGCTTTTGTTTTGTATATGATGCCTAAACACTGACTATTTTCATTTGGGAAAGTTTGGGTGGGACTTTCCAGATGACACTAGTTAGAGCAGTGATCTCACACCCTGAAGAGTAGCCAGTGAGAAACACTTGCCACATTTCAACATTTGCTGATAATATATCGACTGTCTTGTCTAGTGATTTATCTCATTTATTTTGTTTCATTAGCTTTAAGAATATTATTAGGCACATCTGCCATTTATTGAATGTTTTCTGTGTGCCATGGCTTTACAAATTAATTTGTCTAATAAATTCAGTATCATTATTACAATAAATATGTGATAGAAGCTGTTTATTATTCTCATTATGACCCCAGTCTGACATGTAAAGTGCTTGAAAATTATCACTCCTATGTTTATAATAAGAAAAAAGATGAACAAACTAAATCAACAACTCTTCTTAGATTCATCAGAGAACAGAGAACATTCATCACAGGGCAAACTGCTGCCCCTGGGAGATAAACAGGTAGTTACAGAGACTCATGGCTTACTAAGATCATAAGTCTGGAATCAGAAGGCCCAAGATGGAGCTGATATCAGTAGAAATACTTGAAACTCTAATTGATGAATTGCTAGAGGTTCAGTGTAGGTTAGATTGAGAGTTCCAAAAGGCCCAGTTTTAGATTAACCCCACGTGTTCATGAATGTCACCTCCAGGAGCCCCACCAGGTTCTCACTCTCTGCTATGCTTCTGGCAGGGAGAGGGGACAAGTTACCATTCGGAGATATGCCCAGAGCCCTCTTCTTCTTCTTAACAAGACCCACCCTCAAGGGAAACATTTTATCAGAGTCTAACGTACTGGGCGTTTACCAGACCCTAACCAACACTCAACTCACCTAATCATGGACTCTTTCCTCACAACTTACCACCATGTCAATATGGCTCCTGGATACTAACAGAGGAATTTCAGCTAAAAGTGTCGCAGGCCTCAGACTCTACTTCAGGAGTCTCCAGGAAAACACAAAGATAACAGAATGGACAGAAACAAAGACACTAAAGGAAATTTTAGTCTCTGACAGCGACTGCTACAGCAAACAATAAACCGTCTAACTCCTAGTCAGATAAATATAAAACCTCACACTAAAGGCCTACCTATGCCAGTTCCTCTATATCATATTCAGCTTTCAACAAAGAATTACAAGGCATGCTAAAAAGCAAAAACAAAGTCTGAAGAGACAAAGAGAGTATCAGAATCAGACTCAGATATGCTACAGGTTTTGAAATTATTAGACTGGGAATTTAAAATAACAATGACAATATGCTAAGGGGTCTGCTGAGAAAAAGGGGATAACATGCAAGAACAGGTGGGTAATGTAAGCAGAGAAATGAAAATTTGAAGAAAGAATCAAAGGGAAATGCTATAAATTAAAAACACTGCAACCTAAGAATGCCTTTGATGAATTTATCAGTAGACTGGACATAGCTAAGGAAAGAGTCAGTAAGCTTGAAGATTATATAAACAGTTTGAATGGCTCTTTAAGGATACGCTGAATCATAGCCAAAGCTTTATTTAATTATTTATGGGGATATACCATGTATGACCTACTATTTGCTACTACTTTGGCCAAGACTCATAAACTTATTAGCTGACTTACAGATTTGTGTCTGGAAGACATGAAAATGATTTCTCTCCAGTTGAAAAAAATTCAAAGGTTATAGTTTTATTGTCCTACTGGACATTAAACAATTTGTCTCTGGCTTAACAAAATGATTTCATATGTCTTTAATGAGAAAATTGATAAACCATTCCCATAATTGCTGGTTTTTGCTGGCTCTCACATTAAATGAGCTAAATAAATCTTTAACATGTGCCTCCCTCTATGTTTACATGAGAGATATGTTTAAAATTTCTTGAAAATTATGCTTTGAGATTTGGAGCTTACCATAGAAATGCCAAGTGGCTTACCTGCTAGAACCTGTTAAACGAAGTTGCCCAGTTGACTACAGTCCTCTAGAATCAGTCAAAATAGTGATACAACTTTACCTTTTCTGACTCTATTTTCTTCTTCTCATTTGGTACTTTAAAAAATATATATTTTATTTATTTATTTGATAGACAGCACAAGCACGCAGAGCAGCAGGTAGAGGGAGAGGGAGAAACAGGTTCCCCGCTGAGCAGAGAACCTGATGCAGGACTCAGTCCCAGGACCTTGGGATCATGACCTGAGCAGAAGGCAGACATTAACTGACTGAGCCACTTGGGCATCGTGATTTGGTACTTTTTGTTCTGGTTTGTTTGCTTTGTTGTTGCTGTTGTTTCAAATTCTTAGCCAATAGTTATGTGTTTTGTTTAAGTCACGTCCATTTCCACAACTGGATACTGAATCCTCATGTGTAAAATGGGTGCAAACAACCAATTTTGGTACTGGTGGGTACTGAACCACTGGGTCTGTCAAGGTCACATGATCTATAAGCTATTCCCCATTTGGGGTGGTAATAATGGGCAATCGGTTCCATGATGGCATCACTAGGTGATCTCTGTTAGAATGATGTGAATCCATTCCCTGTTGGATGACAGACAACACAGAAAATGGTTAGTTGGTCTATATTGTTTGTCTGTTGGTGTGCTCAAATGCATGTGGAAGGTATTCCATTTCCACTGAATAGAAAGATCTCTTTGGGAATGTGTGTTTTGTGTTTTCTAAAAAGTGCTCTGTGCCTGAATTGGTAGAATTGAAGTTTCCAGGCCAGTGGCAAGTTGTGCATTTAACTAAGAAAAACCTTTTACTGCTCATTGATAAGAACATATTTTCCAATTTCTAGAGTATATTGATAATTTTAAAGTCCCTTAAAAAAAAGGAGACTTTTCTAAATATAGAGGCTAATAAATACTTGCAAAAATTTAATATTCCCAGAATTTCAGGGAACTAAAATGAACTCTGATACACTGAATGTACTGATCTTTTTAAGGGAGAAAACAAAAACATTCTTCATAGATAATGCTAACTCAGAAACATGTTTATAGCAGAATCCAAGTGAATCTTTAGACATCTTCAATGTCTTTAGACATTAATTGGTTTGGTAATTTTAGGTTACAAATAGCTAAATGTTGTTTCCTTGCTTTTGTCAGTATGGAGAATAAACATATATAGTTGACCCCTGAAATGTGAGGGAGTTTTGGGGTGCTGACTCCTACACAGTTAGAAATTCATGGATACATTTTGACTTTCCAAAAACTTAACTATGCATAGCCTACTATTGAGCAGAAACCTTATTGGTAACACAATTCACACATATTTTATATATGATTATATACTGTATTCTTAGAATAGGGTCAGCTAGAGAAAAGAAAATGTTATTAGGAATATCATAAGGAAGACAAAATACATTTACAGTAATGTACTGTAAAAAATCTGCCTATTAAATGGACCTCTGCAGTTCAAACAGTTCAAACCTGTGTGGTTCAAAGGTCAACTGTAATTTTATTCTATTTTTTTAAGATTTGAATTATTTCCTAGTCAAAGAGACTAGGTTAAGAATAATTTCCTAAATCTGTTGTACTTGTTTATTAATGAGATGTTAATGTTTCTTCCATATATTATGATTAAGAAAATACTGTATATTTTCTATATTGGATTAGAATTCTTATTTTTTTGAGAGAGAGAGAGAGAGCGCGTGCATGTGTGCACACAAGGGGGCAAGGAAGAAGCAGAGGAAGGAGAGAGCGAATCTTATGCAGGTTCCATGCCCAATGTAGAGCCTGATGTGGGGCTCAATCTCACAACCTTGAAATGACCTAAACCAAAATCAAGAGTTGGACCTTTAACTGACTAAGCCACCCAGGCACCCCTAGAATTCTTAATATTTTTAATTCAACTGTAATTATGTTCCTTCTGTGTCAACTTGAAAATAATTTGCAATATAATTTACTAATTTTAGAACTTAGACTAATATTAAATCAAATTAACAAAAATATTAATATCTATGTAATTTGTAAGGAAGACAGAATATTGAAAGATAGGTCACCAATTGTTATGAATATCTGCTTTTTATTTTAACAACAATAAAGTGGCTGTATTTGGGGGTCATTTTAATGAACATATTAATTTTGCAATCTTACAAAGTTGTGAAAGTTTATGTTTTTTGCTGTGGAGATTTTATAATGTAGTTATGTAAGCTTTTGCTGGTCTGCTAAAATGCTTATATATGGCAGGTAGTGATTACTCTCGTTTTTCTCTGAAAGATTACTAAATTTGATTAGAAATTATGGCTTAGGGGATGCCTGGGTGGCTCAGCGGTTTGGCGCCTGCCTTTGGCCCAGGGCGCGATCCTGGAGTCCCGGGATCGAGTCCCGTGTCGGGCTCCTGGTGTGGAGCCTGCTTCCCCGTCCTCCTGTGTCTCTGCCTCTCTCCTCCTCTCTCTACATCTATCATGAATAAATAAATAAATAAATCTTAAAAAAAAAAAAGAAATTATGGCTTATATGTATGGTTGAGACTACACTAGGAATAATCATGGCAAAGAACTATAAAATGTGGTTTTGTTTTTCAAAGAAGACAATATTTTTGTTGTCAAAATTGTTTGTTCCAGAATGTGAAAGAAGATAATAAAGGACAGAACTTACCTTGATATAGAAAACTGAGGTAAAAAATACAAAATAATAACCTCTTTTTTTGGTAGGAATTATATATATCATCTACAAAGAATGATTCTGAAAAGCAGTAAAATGTATAAAAATGTTGGTAAACTTTGCTGAGTTTTGAATGGATTGAAGATAAATTTTGAAAGAACTTGTGAATAAGTTACTGCTAAACATATTAATGCAAAGCTAGAACTAGTTTTGTTCTTTTTTTTTTTTTTCCCCTCTGTTGGAATGAAAAATTAGTATGGAAGAATTTAGTTTGCTTTCACCAAGAAATAGGAAAAGGTTATTCTGTGTAATCTGCCCAGATAGTAGAGATTCCTTATCTAATCTGAAAAATTTCTGTGCTTTGTGTTGACTTTGGCACATGCTTGATCCAAAAAGCAAGGCAGTTACTTAGAATTGTGTTGTATTCTTATTCCACACTATAACCATTTATTGTTTCTAGGCATGTATGATAGTGTTTTAATCAAATTATTTATTCTAATAAAACTTTAACCCTTTTAATTTTGTCTTCTCCAAATAGGAACCTAAATTCAAAGGGAAAAAAATGAGATGTCTTTTATACCCAAGTTAATCATGGGGGTCTCTACAGGGGCCCCTGGGCAATTGCCTTAGATGAAGCCTGCTGGACAACAGTCATAATAATTGAGTGAGACTGAGTTCCAGTTAAAGTTTTACAAAAACAGGCAAGGTGGATTTAAGCAGTGGGTTATCAGGGTCCCAGTCTTCCAGATATTAAAAAAAAAAAAAAAAAAAAGACAATTCCTGGTGAATTTAACTCAGCATATCTTTCCTAATGGACCTTTTGCCTTCTGCTCCTGTTTCTTTATTTACCTTTTCCATCTTGATGGTTCTCCTCATTAAAGAGTTAAATAAATCTTTGCCATTTTCTTGTTTTGTATTTGTATGAGTCATGTTTTTTACTTTTTTCCTGAAAAATGTACTTGGAAAGAATCAGATAACAGAGCCACAGAGAAATATTGTTAGAATTGACATAAATGCAGATGAGCCCAGAACTATATAGATAATGCAGATAAATGCAAAGGAACTAAAAAATGTGACTCTACTGTTAGAAAGTTTCTGTTAAATATCCATCCCTAGGTCTTCAACTCCTTTTTACTTTTATTTAATCACTTCTTATCTACTATTTATTTGGGGAAAAGTTTCACTTATTACATAAGAGAACATTCATACTCTGAATTTAATACTTCAAATTAGACTAAATAATTTTTGTCTTTTCAGTGTGAACCAAGGTGAATTCCATGAGGTAGGGCTGGATTTGTTCTTTATTTCCAATGGATTTATCTCTCTCATTATCTTTGATTCAGCATACACCAAATTTTGTGATGATTCAGTGTTCATGATCTTACTGAAATGTTTACATTTTATTTTCCATAATTAGTTTAATGATATCTCTGGCACAGTAGATTATCAGTAAATAATCAGTATCATAAATGTCAATTTATGTACCTCTAACTTCAGTCTTTCAGAAATTATAGGATTTAAATAGTCCCTTTGCGTGATACCACTCTGAAAAATTGTTTCATTTATTTTATTTATTTTATTTTATTTTTTTAATAATAAATTTATTTTTTATTGGTGTTCAATTTGCCAACATACAGAATAACACCTAGTGCTCATCTCGTCAAGTGCCCCCCTCAGTGCCCATCACCCATTCACCCCCACCCCCCGCTCTCCTCCCCTTCCACCACCCCTAGTTCGTTACCCAGAGTTAGGAGTCTTTATGTTCTGTCTCCCTTTCTGATATTTCCTACCCATTTCTTCTCCCTTCCCTTCTATTCCCTTTTACTATTTTTTATATTCCCCAAATGAATGAGAACATATAATGTTTGTCCTTCTCCGATTGACTCATTTCACTCAACATTTTAAATGAGAATATTTATAGTCATTGAAATAATATTGCCTAAAATGTTGTGTTCATTTTTCCAATATAGTTTTCTCCTAGAATTTTACTCTAATTAATGTGGATGATTTCACCTGGATATGTGACACTTTGTTCTCCTTTCAATGTGATGTAATTTGTCATGTTTGTATCTACATGGATCCATTTCAAGCAGAAATAAAATACAAAAAAATTTAAAAGGTGATGACAGATTTGTTTATTTCTAATCACACCTATGATGCCCTCTGACCCAACTAGCCATTGATGGCGTGTGTTAGTGAGAATGGCAAGGATACCTAAAACTTCTGTTCAAGTCTTGGTTCCCTTAATAACCTGTGATTTGTAACAAGTCACCTAATCTTCCCACGTCTCTATTTTCCTATTACATGAGAATATTGGAGACTATTTTTAAAATTCCTTCCAGTCCTAAAATGTCCTGATTCTCCAATACAGCACATTTAAAAGAAAAGAAAATTATTTATTCAGAGAGAGAGAGAGGCAGAGACACAGGCAGAGGGAGAAGCAGGCTCCATGCAGGCAGCCCGAGTCTCCAAGATCACACCCCGGGCTGCAGGCGGTGCTAAACCGCTGCGCCACCGGGGCTGCCCTACAGCACATTTTTTAAAAGTCAGCTCCATGCCCAGCATGGAACCCCACAAGGGGCTTGAACTCAGGACCCTGAGATCAATACCTGAGCTAAAATCAAGAGTCAGACATTTACTGACTGAGCCACCCAGGCACCCCTCCACTAACAATGTATGAAGAGTGTACAGCTTGCAAGGAAAGGCAAAAGCTCCTCCATGTGCCCAACAGTATTGCTGGAATGATCTCAGAGTTTGAGTCTGGTATTGGTAGAAATAGTTTGCGTATCAACAAGTGGATTTCTCAAGACAGTGAATTTTTCAAGGTAAGGAGAAACAAACACACCTGTGGCAACAGAATACAAAGATAAAGAACAAAAAAGTGATAAGCATGACCTCCTCCAGGGCAGTGGATCTATTCTGTCCGTTAATCCTAATTTCTAACTGTTTACCAGTACATGATAAATCAGACGAGATTGGGCATGGTCAGGGTGGAACGGCCATAGAATAGTACAGGGCAAATCAATAAATGTATCAAATAAGAAAATTTATGAGGGAAAAACAAGGACATATGCATATGATAATGTACCAGAGAATAAGTATGGATTAATTTGCTTTTGGGAAGACATGTCAGTTAAAAAAAAAAAAAAAAAGGATGGTTTGGCTATAGAGAGAGTGAGTATGGGTGGGCTATGTCAAGAAGGACCTTATAATCTGAGCCTGCAATGAGGGAAAATAAGGAAAGATCTAGAGATGTAAAAGTTCATTTCATGCTCAGGAGGTGGCAAATTAATCAGAAGGGCTGAAGATCTAAAATGTGGTGCAAGGTGAAGGTGGAGATGTAGTTTGGGAGGCATATCATGTCTGGAATGTTGAACAAGGATCAGTCTGAGAAATGCTGTGACAGTCCATTTTATGGAGAAGTTCACTGCATTGTCTTAAACAGAAGGTCTTGATGAAATTGTTATGTCACTGCTGTGCTATGGGTATTGACTTTGAGCTGCCCTTTGAAGAGCTTAAAGGGGTTTCCTTAGCATCTTAGGGCTGTTCTTTAGTGTGAGCAAAAATTTATTATTGCAATAGCAAAGAATATTAAAGAAAAATAATTTGGCTGTGTAGCGAATTTAGGTAAGGACTACAGGCTATTGACACCTGGCCAGCTTTATGTACAGCTCTTTCTGGAATGGATTAATTTGGCTAAACTACTATTTTATTCTCCTGAATCCAAAGTGATAGATTCAGTTTTAGGGGGAATCAGGCAGAGAATTCAAAGAGTTCATCTGTGTATGTAAAGCAAGGCTGTTTTGCATTTTTTTTTTCAATCAGAAGCAAAGATGGGGGTGAAGTGCTTTTCAAGGATATGCTTTTCAAGTATATGACACAGAAAGGCCCAGAGGTCTTGACTCCAAATTCTTCTTCTGACCTCTCATTTTCACCCATAATCTCAGTCTTATGGCCTTTAAAATTCTCATGACAAAAATGCTTTTCCTCTTGAGTTTTGACTTGTTCTATCTGGGGACATACTTAAGTTTTTCTGAAGTCTGTGTTTATTCTGCCTTTTTTTTTTTAAATTAGACACAAAATAATTTGTTACATCTTTTTCCAGTGCAATAACATTAAATGTTCCTAACTTAATTACTGAACACACTTTGTTTTGAATGAGTCCATTTAAAAATGTTCTTAAATCAGGATTTCCTTTTTAAATTACATCCTTATAGTAGTTTAGTGAAGTTAATGTAGTAAAGATTTCTTAAAATGATAAATGATTTGAGAATCTCCTGCTTCCTTTTAGAAAAAAAAAATAGCCTGCTGATCCATTCTAAGGAGCAAGAATATAGATTTCTATGAAATACTCCCAATAGATCTCTAGTTCGCTTCACCAGGAGCAAGTTTCTTAACAGCTTTAGTCATCATTAATACACTTAACCAACTTTAAAATAATATCCTGATGCTACTTAAGAGAAATGTTGCTAAACTCAATTAGTTATAGATTGTGGAATGATTAGATGTCCTTGGATGAAAGATATTCTTGGATGAAAGGTGCTGTGTGGAACTACCATGTGGTTATTATAATTAGGACATCACATCTCAGCTCATGCAACTTGTGAGGAGAATATTTTTGTACCAAGAATAAGAATTTTATTCTTATAAATGTGAAAGCCTTAAGTATCTTCAGTTCCTTTTACCCCTTAAGTTTCCTTTAAAAAAAATTGATTCATTTACTCATGAGAGAGACACAGAGAGAGGCAGAGACAGAGGCAAAGGGAGAAGCAGGCTCCCTGTGGAACAGATGTAGGACTTGGTACTTGATCCCAGGACCCTGGGAATCACAAACTGAGCCAAAGGCAGACACTCAACTACTGAGCCATCCACCCTTTATGTTTCCTAATTAACTTTATGCCTAGTCTAAATGAAAATAAGTTGTATCCGTTTCTGTTTTAGCTTGTGAAGAGACACTATCTCTTTTCCATTGTAAAAATTACGAGGAATCAGCCGTTCAGATGATCTTAAGAGACTGTTACTCACACATTGATTATACTACTTTATAGAAAGATTTTACTATCTAAGTGCTTTCTCTAAAATCAACTATGGAACAAAAGATTTTGTTTTATTTTGTATATTTTTTTCCTTTGGTATGTTAGGAAATGTCTTTGCTATATCCTTATGAAGTTCCAAATGAAACACTGTAGGAACATGGTTTCCAAGACAGATTGGTACTCTAGAAAGAACATGGGTTTGATCTTGAAATACAAGGGATAAAATATAATTCTTCCTTTAATTGGCTCCTGTATTTTGATCAGTTGGACATGTAACTTAATATTTTCTCTATATCAATTTTATAATCCATAAAATAGTATTTATTATCTACTTGATTAGTAGGGTAGCATGGGTGGAAGAACTATACAGATAAAGTATATACATGTAGCATAAAGCCTGGCTCAGTGGTGCTCAGTAAAATTCAGTTTATCCCTGAAGTGTATAGTAGTAAAAACACCTACATGAGAAAAGGAAAAAGGATTTCAAATCAACAGCCTAACTATATACCTCAAGGAACTAGAAAAAGAAAAATCAAAAGTTAGCAGAAAGAAGACATTTGAAAAAAGATTAGAACAGAAATAAATGAAATAGACAATGGAAAATAAAATCAATGAAACCAACAGTTTAGTTTTTTGAAAAGATCAAAAAAAGTGATAAACCCTTAGCTAGACTAAGAAAAAAAAGAGAAAATTTAAATTTAAAAAAATCAGAAATTAAAGAGGAAGCATTACAATTGATAGTTCAGAAATAAAAAGGATTATAAAAGACTACTTGAATAATTATAAGCCAACAAATTGAGTAACCTACATGGAATGGGTAAATTTCTAGAAACACAAAAGCCACCAAACTGGTCCTAAAGAAATAAAAAATGTGAACAGATCTATGATGGCATTTAGGACGGGCTGCCCCCCAGCATGGCACTTTGGCATATTGAGTATCTTAAGCTGAAGGAGTTAGTTTGAGAAAACAGCAGAAGCAGGAAAGTCACTCCGATCACCTTCCTTCATTCTTCTCCTGAAACAGGTCATAAACTTTCATGTGAGAGGTGCCCTGATGGTCTCCAGAGGAAAGCATTCTTATCTCCAAAGACAAGGGGACATTGAGAAGAATCTGAACAAACAGTCCTTGCTAAGTTTCCCCAGTATATTACACTTATGTCATACCCTTTGACCTGTCATATTTCTCTATGACTGTCTACTCTTCATCAAACCTAACACAAAAATACTCAAGTTCAGTCATTTCTTCAGCTTTTCCCATTTCTTTATGTAGGCTTGCATGTCACGCAAAACTTACATTAGATAAATTTGTATGCTTTACTCCTGTTAATATGCTTCTGTCAGTATAATTTTCAGACACAGCTGGAGATCCTAAGAGGGTTGAGGAAAACTTTTTCTTCCCGTATACCTAGAACTAATAGGAAAACTGAATCCACAATCAGAAACTCCCCCAAACAAGAAAGTCCAGGATTAAATGGCTTCACTGAAGAATTATCCCAACCACCAATCCTTTTCAACTCTTCCAAAAAACTGAAGAGGGAGGAACACTTGTTCAAAAGTCATTTTATGAGGCAGCATTACCCTGACACTGAAATCAAAGATACTACAGGAAAATAAAGTTATAAACTACTGATTACTGATTCAAAAATCCTCAACTAAAAAAAAAAAAATCCTCAACTAAATACTATCAAATAGATTAAAAAATACATTTAGAAGGTCTAAGTTGGAATTATTCCCAGAATGCAAAGATGGTTCCACATAGGAAAACCAATCAAATATACCACATTTATAGACTGAAGGTAAAAAGCCACATGATCATCTCAATTGACACAGGAAAAAGCGTTTGACAAAATTCAACAAAATTCAACACTCTTTCATGATACAAATACTCAACAAACTAGAAATAGAATAAAATTACCTTAATGTAATAAAGGCTATAAATGAAAAGACCACCCCACAATAGTAAAAATCTGAAAGCTTTTCCTTTCAGATTAAGAACAAAGCATGAATGTTTCTGTGTCATCATTCCTATTGAGCACAGTATGGAAGGTTCTAACCAGAGCAATTGAAAGAAATAAAAGACATACAAATTGGAAAGGAAGAAGTAAAATATCTCTAGTACAGATGATATAATCTTACATGTGGAAAATCCTAAGAATTCTACAAAAATAAAATTCTGTTAGAATTAATAAATTTAGCAAAGTCAAAGGATGTAAAATCAACATGATGCAAAAATCAGTTGCATTTTTATACAATAAAGTGAACAACTTGAAAGGAAATTAAGAAAACAACTCCATTTATAGTTGCATCAAAAAGAATAAAATACTTAGGAATAAACTTAACCAAGAAGGTAAAAGACTGGTACACTGAAAACTACAAAATTTTGAAAGAAATCGAAGAAGAAACAAATAAGTGGAAAGACATTCTGTGTTTATGGATTGCAAGATTTACTAATGTTAAAATATCCATGATCTTATATATAGAAAATCCTAAGGACCTAACCAAAAAGCTTTTAGATCCAATCAATGAATTCAGAAATTTGTAGGATATAAAATCAACATAGAAAATCAGTAGCATTTCAATACACTAACAACAAATATTCTGAAGAAGAAATAAAGAAATTGATCTCTTTTACAACAGCATTAAAAACAATACTTAGGAATAAATTTCACCAAGGAGATGAATGATCACTACAATAAAAACTGTAAGACATTGGTAAAAGAAATCAAAGAAAACAAATAAATGGAAAGATATTCCACATTAATGGAATGAAAGAATTAGTATTTAAAATATCAATATTACCAAAAGCCATCTAAAGATTCAACGCAATCCCTATCAAGATTTCAATGGCAATTTTACAAAAATAGAAAAAAACACTCCTAAAATTTATATGGAACCAGAAAAGACTCCTAAAAGCCAAAGAAATCTGGAGAAAGAAGAACAAAGCTGGAAGTATCACACTTTCTGATTTCAAGTTATATTATAAAGCTATAGTAATCAAGTAGTATAGTACTGGCATAAAAATAGACAAGTAGATCAACAGAACTGAATGAAAAGCCCAGAAATAAACCCAAGCATGTAGAGTCAACTAATATTTAACAAGGGAGAGAAGAATGCTCATGGAGAAAAGACAGTCTCTACAATATATGATGTTGGGAAAACTGGATATTCACATGTAAAGAATGAAACTGGACCCATCCATATCTTATACCACTCATGGAAATTAACATGAAATGGATTAGACTTAAACATAAGACCTGAAAATATGAAACTCCCAGAAGAAAACAAAGGAACAAAGCTCCTTGACATAGGTCTTGGTAATGATTTCTTGGCTATGACACTTAAAGCATAAGCAACAACAACAACAACAAAAAAAAAAAAACAGAAAGTGAGACTAAACGAAACTAAAAACCTTCTGCATAGCAAAAGAAGGCATCAACAATCTATGGAATGGGAAAAAAATACTTGCAAACCATATATCTGATAAGAGGTTAATACCCAAAACATAGAAAGAATTCATAAAACTCATTAGCAAATAAAATAAAATGACCAAGTTAAAAAAAAAAGGTTCTGAATAGACATTTCTCCAAAAAGAAATATGAAGTGCAACAAGTATATGAAGAATACTAAACATCACTAGTCATTATGGAAAGGCAAATTAAAACTACAATGAGATATCACTTCACATCTGGCCATTTAGAATGGCCATTACAAAAGACAAGAGATAACAAATGCTGGTGTGATTGTGGAGAAAAGGGAACCTTCTTGTAGTATTGGTGGGAATGCAAATTAGTATAGTCATGATAGAAAATAGTATGGAGGACCCTTGAAAAATTGAAGATAGAGCTACCATGTGATCCATCAATTCCACTTTTGGAAATATATCCAAAAATAATGAATACACTAACTCAAAAAGATATTTGACCCTCATGTTTACAGCAGTATGACTTACAATAGCCAAGACTTGGAAAATAGCCTAAGTGTCCACTGATGGACAGGTAGATAAGGAAGCTGTAGTACATATATAAAATAGAATATTATTCAGCCATTATAAAAAAAAAAACAAAACAGGAAATCCTGCCATTTACAACCATGTGGATGGACCTTGAAGGCATTATGCTGAGTGAAATACATCAGAAAAAGACAAATACTGTATGATCTTACTTCATTGTAGAATCTTAAACAAACATAAAAACAAACCCCCCAAATTCACAGAAAAAAAGATCAGAGTTATGGTTACCAGATTTGGAGGGTGGTGGGAGAGGGAACAGGAGGAAGATGCTCAAAAGATGGTATAAGCTTCCAATCATAAGATAAAACCATGCTTTATTGCTTTTGGATTAAACAGGCACTGACCTGAATAAGCATCTATGAACAATTCTAACCTGTTATATTTAATGTCATATTTTTTTGATGTAAATTCAATACATATTTTATAATAAGGATCACTCCTCACATTTTTCTGTTAAAGAAATGAAGCTCTAAAGGCATTACAATTACCTAAAAGTTATACACCTATTCAAAAAAGGTAGCTGGGAATAAATACACATTGCTAATTTCTATTTTTATCTTCTTGTATTCACTTACATCTGAAAATCACTGCTGCCAGATTAAATGGTTTGCAAATAAGCTGTTCTCTTGTAGTAAAAATTAGCATAAATTCAAAGTTAATTCATCACTTCTAGCACTGAAGGACCACAAATGAGGGTGATAAAAGCAGATGCCTGGCATATGGCAACAGATGGGTCACAACATTTAAAAAGAGCTACTGGATATAGGATGGTTCACTTTTCTCAATTCTCATCACATAAGGTAAAAAGGATGGGGAGAGAAATAATCAAAACAATATAGATTTAATTAGGTCCTAATTTTCCAACGGTTTTAAAGTGTCCTATTAAAATACACGACTTATAGTTTACTAGTAAGTTTCATGTAATAGTACTGTCTATAATAAACAGGCAGAGTCAAGCAAATATAGTAGGAACCTACAATACCCGCTGGCAAAATATGGCTGCTAGTGGCAAGAATTATTGGAGCAGATGGTACATGATGAATTCATCAGGATATGTCCTGACACTGTTTCATAGTCATACCAGTTTTTTTTTTTTACTATTTTTGCTCACATGACACCTTATCTTAACATTATACTAAAAATTTCATCTGTGAAGCATTTATAATTTTATAATCATGCATGCCTTTCATTATAAATTAGAAATAAGAATGATGTTTATGATAAAACTTTGATATTCTTTTATTCATTTGGAATAAATAAAATTTCATTTCATAAAATTCATGAACTCAGATGATAAAAAAGAAAAAATATATTCATGCAGGCTATACTAAATAATAGATGGGTTTTTAGTGGATATAGCTGTTTGCCATATAAGCAGCAAAGACCATGCCAAGTCCTATTTTCCTTTGAGTGTGAATTTTCTAAATAAGGCTGTGTTTGGATTGGATTTGAAATCTATTAAAGAAAATATATAGTTCTCATTCAAATAAAATCCCTAAGGAATTTTTGGAAATTAATATAAAACTCAAAACCTATCCTAAATTGTGACACACACAAAAAAGACAAGATTACCACAATAAATATAGCTTCAACTTTCACTCAAACTATCATTAGAATTTGAGATTATTTTCTATTAACTAAAATCCTGGTGGATGCAGCTTAAAAATATAATCTAGGTTGTATGTAGGCTCCTCTAAAAGTCATGGAAAAAAAGGCTGTTTTCCTTCTCCACTATCTCCTCATTCAGAAATGCAATTTTTGCTATCAGCTGAAACTTGGCATGAGTCCCTCCTCACACTCTGTATGTGCTGCTTTTATAAATTAATCAGAGTGTGATTCCCATTGCCACTCTTCAGTAGTAGCAATAGCACCTTTTTAGGCTACTTTTACAATTATCAGAATTCATTGTTCAGGAAGTAGGATGAAGAGCAGGTGGGGTGGCATTTTGAATTCTGGGAAATAAGCATAGTACCCATAAGTAAAGCCCTCTAGTTAAAGGCAGAAATAGGAATAGTCCTGGGAGCAATGTAGTTTCAAGGTAGTGTTGGTTTTTGTTGTTGATAATGCATTTGCTGTTTTGATTCTTTTCTTATTTTTGTAACCCTACTTAGAAATGTAAACCCGTTAATTTGTTAACTTCCATGGTGACAGCAAAGAATACCAACAGTAATGATAGCATAAATGATAAGAGCGAGCTTTTTTTTTAAGAGCTAGCTTTTAATAAAGCAATAGTTCTAGCTACTATGATAAATACCTCATATGTATTTTTTCATCTAGTCTTCATAAAAAACTCTAAATGGCAAATATTATTGTCTTCAAATTGCATCCCAGAGAGGATCTGTGACTTGCCAGCACCACACAATTAGAAAGTGATGGAGCTGGATTCAGACTTAGATCTGTCTGGCTCTGAAACCCATATGCCTACCTGCTTCCTTTTCCCTATGCAAGAGCTCAAAAACCCAGCATTCATGCCCTCTAAAAAAAGACCAAACTACTCAAATATTCAGTATGAGAAAAGAAAAAGAAATCAAGAGTTGGAAAATCATGTTGCAAAAGGAATGACATTTATTCCCCCAACCTAGGAATTATTAAAGAAATAACTATAAATAACTATAAATATATAAATATATAAATACTATAGCATCACAACAAAAATGTGAGAAACAAGTTATCCAATATTAGGGAAATGTACATAAAAGGGAATATTTCTCATGTAGTACAGATTAGGCTTAGGAAAATCATATAGGCAAGCAAAAAGATACAATGTCAAGCAAAAAGATGCTGCAAAAGATAAAAGTATATATTTTATTTTTTTTAAATTAATTTTTATTGGTGTTCAATTTACCAACATACAGAAAAACACCCAGTGCTCGTCCCGTCAAGTGTCCACCTCAGTGCCCTTCACCCATTCCCCTCCAACACCCGCCCTCCTCCCCTTCCACCACCCCTAGTTCGTTTCCCCGAGTTAGGAGTCTTTATGTTCTGTCTCCCTTCCTGATATTTCCCAACATTTCTTTTCCCTTCCTTTATATTCCCTTTCACTATTATTCATATTCCCCAAATGAATGAGAACATACACTGTTTGTCCTTCTCCGATTGACTTATTTCACTCAGCATAATACCCTCCAGTTCCATCCACGTTGAAGCAAATGGTGGGTATTTGTCGTTTCTAAAAAGTATATATTTTAACTTCAACAATGCAAAGGAAAAATCACAGAAGAAAAAAATTTGAATAAAATAAGACAAAAAGGTTATAATAATAGTCTCAGAGTAATGGAATCATGTTTTTTTTTTGTCCCCCCCTTTTCTTTATATTTTGTGTGCTTTCTAAAATATCATTCAGGAGTGTGTATTGCGTTTTAATCAGGAAAACCCTTAGTTACAATATAAATCAAACAGTCATAAACAGAATTATATAAATAGTTAATCATGGATAAATGTCATTTGGATGGTTAAAACATTTAATATTTTATTTAGAAAATGTCACCATACTAATAAAACAATTTGAATTTATGGAGAGCATATTTTATAATCAATAAAATCTGTGTAATTATGGAATTATATCTAATAGGAAGAAAACAAGCATTTTTGAAATATTTATATCTTGTACAAGTATAATCTCTCATTCCTTGTTCCAAAAATATTTTTATCGTTTTTATTTTATTGCATTCATTCCTCAGCAACTAGTGAGCTTTCTTATTTATAAGTCTTTCAAAAGTACAACATACTTTAAGGATACCATAATATAAAACACATGGAAACTGATTAGTTCTCAAGAAGAGAATTGTAAGAAAAAAATATATTAAGTGTACAAAAATATAACAGCTTTCATTATATAACTTCCATAAAATAATAACTACAATTGGCCCTTGTTGCCATATTCAAATTTCTCAGTTTGATATTCTCATTAATTGGGATTATTTTATCTTTTACTTTTTTTTTTAAGATTTATTTATTCATTAGAGATGCAGAGAGAGAGGTAGAGACATAGGCAGAGGGAGAAGCGGGCTCCCTACGGGGAGCCTAATGCGGAACTCGATCCCAGGACCCCAGGATCATGACCTGAGCCAAAGGCAGACACTCAACCACTAAGCCACCCAGGTACCCCTACCTTTTCAATCTTATTTTCATAAACTCCAACATAACCCTTAATCTACTTTAATCATTCTCATTACAGTTTCCTAGGCAATAATTACTTACAGTACCCCCAAATTTGTTATCTCTATTAGCTCTATCTACTGCCCCCCCAATTGCTTCTTTAAAGGTCACTTCCTAGATAGTTTTATTAATTTATTACTCCAACACTGAGCTCTTGCACGCTGCTAAATTCTAAAGAAGATATAGATTGGACACGATTCTACTTACAAGAAAACATATAGTCTAGTGAGGAATTTAAAAGAGTAAACAATGAAAAATGAAAACAACATACTATGTTGTTATCGGTGGTACGACTTGAAGGATATCAAGGTAGAGGGAACTGGATGAGATGTGAGGCATAGGAGTGGGAGGGAAGAAAGAAACAGGCAAAAGGAACAGCATGTATAAATGTCAAGAGTCAATAACAGGGCGCCTGGGTGACTCAGTCTGTTAAGAGCCTGCCTTTGCTTGGCTCAGGTTGTGATCTTATGGTCCTGGATCAAGTCCTGGGATGCAGGTCCAAGGATCCTGCATCAGGATCCCTGCACAGTGGGGAGTCTGCTTCTTTCTCTGCCCCTCCCCCTGCTTGTGAGCTCTCTCTCTCTCTAATAAATAAGTAAATAATTAAAATCTTTAAGAAAATAAAAATAAAAGAGTCAGTAATATATACAAGACACTTCTGAAGTGGGGCTGGGTTTGTATATTAAGATGAAGATGCTAAATAAAAATTAAAAAAAAAAGGGGGATCCCTGGGTGGCGCAGCGGTTTGGCGCCTGCCTTTGGCCCGGGGCGCGATCCTGGAGACCCGGGATCGAATCCCATATCAGGCTCCCGGTGCATGGAGCCTGCTTCTCCCTCCGCCTGTGTCTCTGCCTCTCTCTCTCTCTGTGACTATCATAAATAAATAAAAATTAAAAAAAAATAAGATGAAGATGCCCGGTTCCTAGGCACAGTATTAAATGGTTATGATAGAATTTCTTATAAAAATCACATTTTATTAAGATTATGGACCTTTGGGATTAAACCACAATTTTCAATACCATCGTGGTTAAATACGACTGTTGTTTAGTAGCAACCTCATGCCTTACTCACCTGATGGGTTTGTCAATAACCTGAAATCCATGTCTTCAACCTCATTTGTATTTCTACTGGAGATTACGGGAATGGGATATAGATGATTCTTAAAATTATGTGTTGCATTTACTTGATTCCTATGAGAAAGAAATACTTCTAGAAGCAGAGACAGAGTGCACTGTCCAGGGTGGAAATTTATATAGTCAAATAGTGTGCAGTTGAGAGTTTTCATCTGTCTTTAAGGCCCAACAAAGAGTGAGGATTTGGAAATGTTTATATTTATTTATCATCAGTGTTTAATTCAAGCAACCAAGATTTTTGACAGGGGCAAATATAACTTCATGTGTAAGGTCAAGAGATGGCAAAGAGATTCTTGCTAGACTTATTTTCAAGTGTGTGAATCAATGTGACATTCTTAGTGTATACTTGTTTGTTCTCAAAAGGGTTAGATCACTTGAGCAGCACCAAATTCTGCTTACAAAAAGGCATTGGGTTATTTTCATGTAGAGGATAAGTTTTTCAAGTTATTTTATCCTATTGCACAAAATCAACTCAATGATGTTTAAAAAAAAAAAAAAGTAAAAGTGTTTTTCTCCTTAAAGAATTTTGGGTGAAATCCAAATACAATCAATTTGTCTAAAGACTGAAAGCAAAAAAAAAAAAAAAAAAAAAAGACTGAAAGCAAACAAAAATAACCTAACACTTAATGTTATGAAATTGCTGAGCATTCTAAGTAATGATGTCTGGATTTTTAAAATTTGTAATTAAAGTTTAACTGGAAATGAATTTCCCCTCTTTGTAGTGGGTGCTCCATGGCACCTGAACAACCAGTTTGGAAAGTGGGAAATCTGGTCTTGTCTTAATCTACTGGAAATCGCTGTCTCTGTATCTCCATTTCCAACTCAGCAATGTGAGTATTTGATAGTGCTCCTAGGAGACCTAATTCATGGTTAGGGTTTTGAATAAAACAGTATACAGACTCCAACAATAATCACTTCAACTTACTTGCTTACTAATGCCAATAAGGTAAGATGGTTATGCTATAATTATTTAAAAGGGTCCAACATAGAAAGAACTCCATTTGTGAGTTCAGCCTTGTTATTTATTTCCTGATGGCTAATAACTATATCCCAAACTCATTTTTTTTATTAATTAAGTCAAAATGTTTGGGCAGCTCCTTATGCTGGTACCACCCTTCAGAGCATGGTGATTTTCCATTTTTGGTGCCAAGTAAAGTTATGACTCACTAAAAAGTTTACTTTGTATCATGACTGGAAGGAACACTGTTTGAAGAAGCTTTTTCACTATGTCTTTTAAACTGTTCTTTAAAATTACAGTATAGGGACGCCTGGGTGGCTCCCTATACTCCTCAACGCCCTAGCAGTTGAGCGTTGGCCTTTGGTTCAGGGCGTGATCCTGGAATCCCGGGATCAAGTCCCACATTGAGCTCCCTGCATGGAGCCTGCTTCTCTCTCTGCCTCTCTGTTTCTCTCATGAATAAATAAAATTAAAAAATCTTTAAAAAAATAAAAATAAAGTTACAGTATAAACCAGCAGAATACGTGTCAACCCTTACAATCTCAAAATTCCTGATCTTATCTAATATGAATTCATTTAAGATTTCAATTTCAACAGAGTGGAAATAGTTGGTTCACTGAATAAGCTTCCCATCTTCTGTAAAATTAACCTCTAAATCCCACTTATAAATGTTAATTACAACATGGCTGGAAAAAGAGGGCAATTAAAAAGTACTGTCATTGAGTAACCAAACAAGTTCAAAAACTGCCTAGCAGGACATACAGGGTGTTCATTAGTCTAACTCTTCTCCAAAGTACGGATCTAGATCATAGACGGCAAATACATATGCTGATAAAAACCAACCTGATTAAGTGACAACCCAAAGATATGACACCAAAATGGACATCTAAGAAAATAGTTTCATTTTGTATTAAGCATACTATTTGGAGAAGCCAGATTTTATTTCCCCATGGTACTAGACTAACCTTCCAGCAGGATGCATGTTCGTACACACAGTGGTAATTTATATAATGCCCAGGCTTCTGATGGATGGTGATAGGACTAAGGGGAACCAGACAGTGGAAATTTCAAGTTCCATTTCTAAGTCTTTAAATTTGTTCCTTATTAAAATAACATGATATTGGGATTCAACATCATGAGTCCAATGTATACCAAAATAATCCCTGTTGCATACCTAGTTCATTTTCCCCTCTGACAAAAACACACATATAGAGAAGACCATAAATCTCTTAGTCATCCTGACTTTCTTCTCTCATATTTATTCTGGCATTTCTAAACTAATTTTTTAAACTTCCAAAGAAGTAATAATTTAAAACAAGGATTACATTACAAAGAAACACAAAATGAATTTTAAAAGTGAAATAAGTAAACTCAAAGTTAAGAGGCAGAATAGAAAAACTAAAATTCTATTTCATTTCATCATGGTTGTCCGGATCATAGTTCCTGGCAGACACTGAACACCGCCAGACTAAAGGAAAAGAAGTGGATGTTTACAAGAGTTAATTCAACTTATGGATTTTACTATTAAATATAATCCTCAAAAAGGAGTTTTGTCTGAGTTTTCTTAAACTAAATTTAATATAGCTCACAGCTCATGGAAATAGTATAGCTTGATTCATTACTTCTTTGACTGAGTAACAGTAATATCAAGCAGGAGGCTATTACTAATCATCACATTTATTGGGAAAATACTGTATTCTAGAAAATATTACTATAAACACTGTATTGAAACATATATAGCAAATACTATATTCGTGTGTTATCAACCTCATAACCCCAGGACTGAGGATAACATATATGCAAATGCTTTGTAAACAATGGTGTACAGTGCAGATAATGACTCACAGGAGAAATCTCATCTTAGACAAAAGTACCCAAAATATTCTTTTCTTTTCCTGTGTTCTTTTCTTCCTTACTTACAAAAACTGGCTCAAATCCTTACTTCCAAACAGTTTAAATAGAAGGCAATAGTGTTGTTACTGTATCCAACACTTAAAATATACTTACTGAATATCATCTATCATCCAAAGTCTTCCATTTATTATTTCATATTTTCATATGGATCAGGAACTCTGGCTGAAAGATGATTTTGTGAAAACAGAATTTCTAGCATTAAGTCAATAGAAAAGTGAGAAATTGAGGGCATGCTCTTCTAATTGCTCCTACTATGCTTCAGCTAGATCCACTTCTATCATCTAACTGAATGCTAGCCTCAGGCTGGTTTCTGATTGCTGCGGAGTGTCCACTTGCAGTGCTCTGTTGAAAAATATTCTTAGGACCTGTCTGAACTCAGCAGTGATGTAAGTCATTAATTATAACTGCACTGTACACAGGAGGGAGGAAGGATACCACTTAAACCCACAACTGTTCTTGATTTTGAGAAATAGTACTGAACATTTGGAAGTCAAGTAATATCATTTCTGCAACTTTCAAAATAAGAATGTTTAAGAATATGTGTGTGGAGAGAGCACAGAGAGAGGAGGGGAAGAAAAGAGGGAGGAAGAGTGAATGAGAAAGCATGTAAAACATTAACACGTGGGAGAATCTGGGTAAGGGATATATAGTGATTGTTGTAGCTTTTATGCAAAGTCTACAACTATTTTAAAATTTAAAAAATTAAAAATATTTGGCATTCCTGTTGTGGATGATATAAATAAGAAAGACCAAGACTAAAATTAGCAAAAGGCCATCTAATGTAGCTTCTTGGCAGGTAGTAAAACTAAAACCTTTGGGAGAGTATTTTAAAAGTTCATGTAGGGACAAAACAATCCAGAAGCAAACTCATCCAGTTGCTGGTTTAGTAGCAATACTAGAATATCTGGTAGTCATTTTTTTTTATCTTTTGATTCTAGTTCCAAATTAAAAACAGAAAAATGGGTTGATTCCTTGAAATTCCTACCAATCCTAGAATCATATAAAGATATTCAAGAAATCTAGTCTTCTCCATTCTGGCCATCTAATTACCCACCTGGACAGTACCAATCTGGACAACTGTCTCAAACACCTCAGATACGAGTCACAGTGTATCCTAAGTTTTTAAGTCCATACTAAGGGCTGTGCCAAGCATAGAGAGTGAATGTCCTAGTGATTAATGCTACCCGTGTACTAAATTAGGCTGCCAAACTAAATGACTCTTATTTTCAACCAAAACCATATAGACCATACCATATATCAATACAGTATGCATACAATTCTATACTATAATGTGACTATAATTTTTTTTAAGTTTCTTCCTTTCACTCTGAAACTTCAAAATCTCACTCCAAAGCAGGAAAAGAGTATGAGAAAACCTAAAATATGTACACTCTTTGTTAAGTTATCAGGGATGAAAAACAACTTTTATTTTTTTATTTTTTTGTTTTTTTATTTTTTTATTTTTATTTATTTTTTATTTTTTATTTTTTTTTTAACTTTTATTTTTATTTTTATGTTCTGCTAGCATTGCTGAGAACAATGTTTCCCGAGACTGACTGAAGAAGTTTTGCTGTACCACTTCAAAGTAGGCAGAAAATTGTTTTTTGTTTTTTGGGTTTTTTAAGGGAAGTGTTACAATAACAGATTGAAGAAAAGTATTTTAGTCTTTTTTTAACCAAGAACCTACATCCCACGTGACTGGGTTTGGCTGGTTAGATGCAGAGAGGGATTGAGGTTATGTGTTCCAGTTCAAAAAGGAAATGTTGCTAGAGCATTCCAAACAGAAAAACTAGAAGCAGGCCTAAAGTGTACTTTCATTCACACACTTCACAAATGGGAGTCCCTCCATAATTGGCTGGGCATCAGGGAAATACAAGCATTGATTAGTCATAGCCTCTGTTCACATGGTGATTATAGTGAGGGGAGAAAAAGGTCGCAATATAGTGAGGGGGCAATATTATTAACCAAGTTGAAATATACAGCCTAAAGTTTAGGAAAGTGACAAATGGAGTCATGCATATCGAATTTTGTCAAGACTTTCACCCTGTGGAAATATTTAGCCCCAGAGACTGATACATTTATTTTTTATAAGTATATTTTAGATAATAACGTGCTTTCACTACAGAAAGATTTGTCAATGCACAATATTTAGTCTACCATTAAATCATTAAGTTTTATAGTGTGCTTATAATCACTAATCTAAGTGATTAAATTAAGCTTTACTTGGTGACTTGTGTATTATTTCCTTACAATTTTATCATCAGATTTTTAAATGGTAGAAGACTAGGGTACGGTTTAAAATTCTTGACGGTCATTTCTGTGAAATCCTAAAAAGGTCTTTGTCTGTAATCAATTATTTCTCATCCTTTTTCTGCATTCTGGACAAGGACCAATTTTCTTCCTGAAAACCTATGTGAATATCTATCTGGGTGCTAATATATTCTATCCACCTATTTCTGGCAAGAAATAAAATTCTTGTAAGCTTATCTGAAAAGACCATGGAATGCTTTGCAAATATTTCTGAAAGGAGGTATTGATTCCATTATCTTCTTTAGCATCAGCCACTATGACTAAAATCCTGAGGAGTCAATTGGTTCCTAATTCATCTTACTCTACAGAGAAGATGTTCCAGAGCTTGAGTGGCCCATTATTACTTGGGCACTCATCATTCCAGATAATATTTCTGTGAGAGGATGACTAATGCCAAATTTAGCAACTCAGATGTAGTATATGCAAAACAAGAAGTTCTTTTACATATTGCCATGCCCCTTCCTCTACAAAATAGCATAAAAGGAAGAAAAAGACAGATGAATAGCAGGAAAAACTCTAGTCTTACTCTTTCCTATAAGCACCAAAGAGTTGATTCCATTGATCAAACAGAAGGACCAAAAAAGTTTTTATTTTTTAGAAAGTTCTATCTATTATCTATCTATATTTTTTCTCATCCAAATACAATATATACTTGGTGCAGAGAAACTGGGTAATACAAAAGATCTTAACAGAGAAACAAAAAGAGCCATATATAACTCTACTATCCTATGATACCAGTATTAATACAGTAGGGTCTTCTACTTTAGCCTTTTGTTCTATACATGAATATATCCATAACTATTTTCTCTCTTCCATAACTAATTTTGCAACATAATTTTAATAGCTAACGGTCTATCATAAGCACATAAATAACCTACTGTTATTTGTCAGTCAGATTATTCCAGTTTTTTCAGTCATACATAATAATATCAAATGTATAGACTTAAATTGTATTTTGTCCAAATTCATTATTGTTTCCTTGAGGTAGATTTCTATAATTATCCTAAGTATTACCGGCATCAGAACTGCTACGTCAAGAAGAACCTTTTGTCTTCTTCTTCTTTTGATATAACATCAGGTTACTTCTAAAGGTTCCCTCAACATGTACTTTCAGCAGCCATGCAGGAAAAGTACCCATTTCTCTCCATCCTCACTAATGCTCTGCATTGTTGTTGTTCTTTCATTTTGCAAGAAAGGCAAGAAAGTTTTTATTTGAACCATATACATCCAAACCTATGAGAAATCTATTGACCTTTTATTGTACTTCATACCTGATAGAGCTTTAATCTTAAATTATAAATCCATGACTTGTAAGCACACATGCTGGAATATTTCTCCACATGGTGAATGACTAGAGTGTCTCTTTGATGAACAACTGGAATTGCCAACTAACAAATACACATGACTAGGTGTTTGAAGACAGAGGGTCTGCCTTGGAAGCCAGTGAAGGCCCCATCACTGAGGAAATTTAAGAAAAGGATGCATGAGCACCTGGCTAGCAGGATATTATGGAATTGGTTTAGATCATCTCTAAAGTTTCTTCCCACTCTAGGATTCTCTGATGTTCTTTTCTATTTCTACAGACTATTGACTTTATCTCTACCTCATCAACAGCCATCTTTTTATACAAATAGAGTGACTCTCTCTAACTTTTGTCTCTGTCAGTAATTTGCTCAAAGTGGCAGCACTGTAAATTGTGCTTTGGAGCAGTGTGTGTATATATATATTATATATATTCTGTAATATATAGTGTATTACATAATATATAGTATATGTATAATTTATATTATATATACACACCACAGCATTTGCTGCATCTAGAAAACTAGCTGCAACATGAGCTCATAAGAGTTCCATTTTAAAATTATACACACATATAGCTTTCCAAATATGTATCTATAATTATAGCTAAAGGTATACAAGAAACTATAGGTATGCTTGCATATGTTCAGGAAATCTTTAGGATACATAAAATATTACTCATAGTAGTTATCTTTAGGAAGTAAAAATTGGTAAAAGGGAGGTAGATCTCTGAATTTAGCAGCCTTGAAAGTTGAGCTTCATCACCAGGAGGAGAGAAATTTCCTTCTCAACACTGATCTCAAGCTTTGTTTAGTTGATACTAAAACAACAATGTAAACAAGTTTTGCAACAGAAAAGAAAATGAGGGAACCTGCTAGAATAATAGCCTGTGCCAGAAATCAGAGTTGTAAGAGACATAGCTCACTGTTTTGGGATGTTGGTATTATAACATTTTTATGAATTTATTGATGGTGAGAATTAATACAGCAACAATTTTATTCTGCTCATCAAATATATGGAAAGTCCAAGACAATTCTGCTCACTTCAGGTGCCCTAATTTAAAATACAAAGGAAAAAAGAACATTCTATAATTTTAATTACAAGTTGAAAGTGCTAATAATATTTTAGTTCACACATAAACAAGCCATATTATCCAGCAAATTTTTAAAAAAAGATTATTCCACAAAGCTATGCTGATGGAAGAGGGGAAGGGACATGCCCTTGTTCAATGTGTTGTGCCAGCTAGAACTCAGAAATAAGGAAAATAATTATCATCTGAAAATCTGAAGTCAATCATAAGACATCAGAGGTCAGGTTAAGAACTCATTCCTAAAATCAGTCCAATATGACTATCTCCTGATTGATAGGACTAACATTATGCATATTAAAATGTATCAGAATATAGATTGAACTGCAATGGCCATGCTGGCAGACCCAACCAAGGCAGTTATGAGAGAGTGCTGTCCTGAACCTGCCAGATGAAGCCAAGTGTCCAGCAGAGCCAGGACTCAATCAAATTCCTATCTCATCCCCACCCTGATTCCTTGTTTCTCCTATCATCTAGCTTTTCCACTACATGGGCCTGCAGAGAGAGGGCTTATTAGTCAGTGACATATCATGGTTGTAGTTTTACACATCATTTTCTTGTAAGAGTCAGTTTGAAAGATATTAATTATTTCTTTAATTGAAATCTCAAATGTTCTGATTATGTCTAACCTCTTGGAACAGAATCTATTTTGTTATCATGAGGATTACAAAGTCAAAAAAAAAAATCTAAGAGGTTTTTGAGCCATGAAGACTGAAGATACACTAAATCCGTGTGATGCCCTTCTGTCTTCTCCATGCGGCATGGATCACCCTGTGCCTTTAGCCTTTTGGTCCAACTTTTAGAGTTTTTAGTCATATTATTACCAGGAAAAAAATCTAAATAAGAAGATCACGTTACAGTGTTTCGTGATTGAGGAGCAGCATATTCCAATTTGAAGACATTGTTATTTTTTGAACTGAAGAATGGTCTGATGAAGTCTTATTTCTATGAGAAGAATTTACTTTCTAAAAGAACTGTTAAAAGTTGGACAATCATTTATTATGAAAACTGAAGCAATCACCTTTTCTTTTTGACTAGTAACTCATCAGGCTGCATATAGGAGAAAGGACAGAATAAGATAAAAATTGACAAGGTAAACATTTCTGAAGATATGTCAGGAGTCTGGTTATATGATCCAACATCCCATAGTGCCTGTGTCATAAGTGGGTGAGGAGGGAGAAAGAAATAATACATGAAAAGTGTTTAGAATACTAACTGGCATACCATAAACATCTAATAAATGTTAGGTAACAAATAGAACATTGTTATGCAAAATAAGGAAAATGAAATCCAAACATGCCAAATTTACATAAATGTGTATGTACCATATTTATGCCAGCAAAGATGCAGCAAAAGACCTGATAGGATTCACACCAAACTGTCAGCAAATGGTTTCTTTCGGGTATGGAGTAATATGGAGGAGGAGTGGTGTCAGGGGTAAGTAAAGGAGAACTTTTGTTTTTCTTCTTACAACATGTCTATATTTCTGGAAGTTTTATAATGAGAAAGCATATGTTTAACTTCTAAAAGGAAAGCGGTAACATTTTTTAAAAGGAATCCATTGGGAGGTGTGATGTAATGACTGTAAAAATGTTCATTCATAATAACTGGGCATGTTCCACGTTTATGTACATACAGTACAATTTGGGAGTGACTTGGATCCAGCATAGAGCCGGGCTCACAGAAGTTCTTGTTTGAATGAATGGGTTGGGAAACCACATACAGTGACTTAGTCAAATTATCTAACCTCTGTAAAGAAAACACAGTTTTCTTCTCTGTAAAATGAACATAATAACAGCTATGTATAAAAATCTAGCTCAATGTTTAGCCCCTTTAAAAAATGAATCATTCAGGTTTTATTTTTGATGCTTAGACTGAAATGTCTGAAATGTTTGAAAATATAAACTTTTGTGTGAATTCTATAAATACAATTTACATCGGGCTCAATTTGGATCAATGTGTTTCAACCACACAATCTGGGAAATCCCAGCACAGTGCAGTGCAGCTGGTTATCACTACCGAAAAGTAGGGTAATAGAGCTCCTGTTAGAACAGCATTTTGAAGGTTCTGTTCAAATGGACACAAGATAGTGTCAGATTCCCAGTTTTCTAGTTCTTTCTATGAGTTATCTAAGATCCAACCTTGTCCTGAACAGAATATCTCAGGGAACAAAATGCTACTAGTTGTAAGCTTTTAAAACACTATGTTATGAACGTTATTGAGCTCTACTACTGAGTTTTGAGCCTTGAGCTGGTCCGGGGAGAGAGTCTTTCACTAGCAGGTTTTGTTTTTTTTTTTTTTTGTGGATTGGGAAGAAGTATGTATGAAGATCTGGGTGAAGTGGCAAAAATGAAAGGGTACAGTTGCTGTGGACCAGGTGACTTTTGGATCTGTTCATTCAAGTCTTGACTGTTCCTAAGATAGAGATTATCCATAGATCTTTTCTTCCTCGAGGGCTTACAGTAAATAAGCATACAGTTTAACATGTTTAATTTTTTGAAAATCTGGAAGAGCAGATATATACATCTAATCTTAGGTGTCAACATTTGCATCAAGATAGTCTAAAGCATGGGAATAGTATAGTTATGGTTTAAAGCACAGATCCCAACTTCAACGTACCTCAACCCCTTACTGTGTAGGCAATCTTAGGCATTAACAATAATCTGCAATGCTTTACCTAAAAGCACTGGTAATATCTAATATCTATCTATAAGGTAGATATTAAGTTATATTTAGCTAAGATTATTATAAGGTTTCAGTAGGAAAATGCATAAAAATGTTTAACTGGCACAGTGTTTTGCCCATAGAAAGCTTTCATTGTAAGAAACCAAAATTAGTCTTAGTTCATAGACTTACTGGTTTACACCGAAAATATGGTTGCATAGCTCTTAAATCTAAGCTACTATACTCTGCAGAGCACTTAGATCATAGTAGCTGCTTCATAAAAGCTAAGTCTGAAATCAAAATCAAGATTTCCAGTTGTACTGAAGCTAGGCAAAGCCCATGAATATTTTTTTTTTAACTTTTGTAAAGAAGCATAGTCTCTGTGGAACATGTGATGACGTGGGAGGTGCTATGATAGTCAAGTAAAGGAAATGCTTAATTTTTAGTCAGTCCCAAAACCACCTTGCCCATCTGTAGCTACTTGTGTAAGGTCAACAGAACAGCTATGTCGTTGGCATGATACCACTACTATCATTGCCGTTACTATTTCTGAATGCCTATGTAATCATTGATTTTCTTATATTATTTCAGTGGCTTCTGACAATGCCTTAATAGAGATGCTTTTATCCCTGTGTTAACAAAGAAAACTGAGTCCTAGAGTGGTTATATAACTTGCTCAATGCCAGACAATGGTGAATGAAAGAGCCAAGATTAGGAAGAGGACCACTGAGAACCAGGCAGGCCTCTGATCAGGGAAGGTGGGCTAAGAGTTTCCATAGAGGGAGGGTGCAGGGCCTTGGCAGCCGACTGGGCCCTACCGGTTTGTATCTTGACTTGGTCTAGATTTGACTGGAACCTCAGCTCATTTAGCTCCAAACCCACAAAAGTTCCACTAAACCAGAAGCCCACAATTTGAGTAGCGAAGAATAACCTTTAAAGAAGAACAAAAAAACATTCCTCAAAGAAAACCAACAAAAAAGTGTCAAGTTCTCAGGGACCCCAGAGACTCTAGCCATAAATCCCGGTTTCAGAAGTAGTATTTAAAAAAAACAACCAACCAACAAACAAAAAACCCTGAAGTCTTAACATGTGACAAATTTGTTTGTGATTTATTAACTACAAAACAGAAAGTTAAAGATATTTTTTGTGTGTGTGCTGTCATGGAAATGAACATAATCAGTCTAAAAAAAATCTCACAATATTTGTGGTGTCTCAAGATCAGGGCAGCATGTTTGTGCAACATGACTGGAATGAAAGGGAATTCTTTTTGGTCAGAAAGTGTTCTTCAAGTATGTACCAATAATTCAACATACATTCCTAGGCACAGGGTGGAGCTCCATCAGGTTTTGGAACTGTCACTGTTTTCAAGTTAGGTATAAATTCTCTAAATTGTGTCTCTGTGTTTCTAGCAAAATGACATTACTACCTTTGTGTACACTGCTGTCAGTTCTTGAGCCACTGTGCAAGGAAAGATGTTTCAACAAGATTTTTGTCAGACTTAAGTAAGTATAATAACACTCTATGTGCATAATAACAGAAGCCATTATTAGGAATCAGTTTCCTCATCTCCTTGATGTCTTTATCCCTAATATTAAGCCCTTAACTTAGCATCATCATCAGAACTTTTGAGTCCTTGTCCAGGATGCTGTCAAAAATTTCCTCAGCTTTTCTTGTTCATCTCAACACTTATGTCTGATCTCTGCTATGGCATTGTGCACCTGCTGACATGCTAGCTTGTAATCTTTCTCTGGCCAAATTATATTCCTATTTTATCTTTTCTGCTATCTTGTGAACTCATCAAGGAAAGTACCTTCCACTTTACAGCTTCTCAATTATATACCTAAGGGTTTCTCTTAAATTTTTGTCCAACCCCTCAAAAATAGTTAATGATAAAATAGTAAAAATATTACTGAAACTACCTAGTTATGAAAAGTGACTGAACGATAGAACAAGTGATAGACATCTCCTAGCCTCTTCTGAAGCATATCCAAAGCAATTGTGAAGTTAATTTAATGTAATTATTTTCTGAGGGAATATAAGATAACGCTTATTTTTATTACAAAGTTAGCAAGCCATTTAACATGGGAGCAAAATATAGAAAAGGTCAATAAAAGAAATTACCAAAAACCAAGTATAAACCTACCACTCATAAAAATTTTGACATTTTGATTTACATTCTGCTACTATCATGTGCATGTTTGTCTGAGAGTTTGTATATTTGTCTCATCCTGGGAATTGTCTAGAAAACTTTATTAAAGCAAGAGTTGAGGAATTGGGAAGGGTATTTGAATGCTTTAATAGTAAGAAAAGATAAGTAACTAGCTTGAGATTGTTTATTCTATTAGATATATTATACAACTGCTGTGCATTTGCCAAAAACATGGAAATCAGAACACGGTATTTCAATAGTAGTTTTCATAATGGCACTGTAACCTTCAGGTAGTAACCTGAAGATTAGCAATCATCCCAACATAATACAGAATCGATTGGAACCAGAATGTGGCATCAACGGTAGTATATACTTCATCCCAAACTACTCTTTGATTTTCTAAACAGTAATTATCAGGGAAGGCAAACTAGGGAGGGTGCATTAGACCCCTTCCAATTCCAGATTTTGATTCTTTAGCGATTGCTTTTGTCTTTGACAAATTTGAAATTTCTTTCAGAGAAAAATTGATGAAAATAAGTGTCATAGATGTACTGATATAACATTAAAAAATTTGAACATCTTTTAAGAATGCAATGTAAAATGTATGACTGAATGGTAAAACACAGGTTTTGATAGAGATTATATTTATTGGAAAAATATTTTGGATATCATGGGATATCAGAAAACTTAGAGTAATATTTCATAAGCAATGCTGAAAGTCCCATTTTTAAGAACATTTGTAAAAGGAGTCTTTGCATGGGTGAAAACTATTGGGAACATGGGATAAAAGCTCCAGACATAGGACTGACTTTTTAAAGCAGCCATTGTATTGTATATTACCGTGGTCTAGCGATAGGTCTGCCACATAGTAGGCACTCAATAAATCACTGATTATTGAAAGAAACTGTATCTGCAACAACTCCGGACATGTATCCCCAGAGCTTCTTTTCTTGGTCCCTTAATACTCTAGGGGGTGCTGGCTATCACACAGATTTACATGCAGATTGGAATGGCGGGGGCAGAGTACATGGAGTCAGATAAGAGTTCAACTTGTGATTGTATTCACTAATCAGCTGTGTGACTTTGGTCTGCTAAGCCACAATGGCCTTATTTGCAAAACATGGATGAAAATACTTCCTCTTTTCCAGTATGACTTTAGATTCAAATGATAACAAATATTAAAATACTCTGAACAGAAAGGTAGTGAACACATATTGGGCAGACTTTGTACATGAGGCATGACATCTCTTTCCAATTTCATTATAAATTTCCTGTTTATATCTTTGCATTTGTTTATTGAATTATCAAATTTCCTTATCTCTAAATTAAAAATAAAAATGCTTACATACTGGGAAAATCTGTCTCCTCCCCCAAACATCCTGATCATTACCTTAAGTGGGCCTCTTGTACCAAATGCATGCCTGCAAATTTTCTTTTCTAATATATTCCCTCCCACAAGCTTTATTATATATGGTGCCATTTATGTTGTTAACAAGGGTTGCACCATTAAGAAGTCTGGCTACAGAAATAGTTTCTCTCCCCTCTTCAATCTCTTTCAAGTCGCCTTTTTTACAACTGCATCTCTCAGACCCCTAAGAACATCGGTTGTAACATCGCAGATAAGGGTGAAGGAAATTCTCCATGAAGGCATAAAAGGAGATGAGAGACAATGATGAAGTCGTGTGTATATAAGGAACTTTGTGTAAGACTGCCTCCCTGCAAGTCTACGCAATATTGCGTCAATGGTATACACATCCATCTAACAGGAAAAGAAGGGAGACTTAATTCCTGAAAGTCTCTAGAAAGGTTTGTGCCTGGCTCAGGTGTTTCTTAGAAAAGAGTTCTGAGGGCAGGCCCAAAGCCTGGTAATTCCAGACAATCCAGAACAATCTGTGGACAACTAGAAGTAATAAACGTGAAATGTGGGGTCACGCATCATATCAAGAAGGTTAACTCAGTGCCCATAGTATACGGCAGAAAAGAACGTAAAAATCACACTTAAGAGGTCATATTCCACTCTGGTTCTCTAACTTCTCTACATGGGGATGCGAGGAGGAGACAGGAGACAGGAAGAATGGCAGAACTGCATCTGTTCAGTGTTTATAACAAAACTGCCAAGTCTACATAAAAACAAATCTGTTGCTTCCCAGTTATGCTGAAGCTGGGGTTTTTAGCACCCAAAAGAGTTGTGTAAAATGGGGTAAACCAGTCTCACTGGCAGAGGAATGTACCTGTCTCAATCTCTTCTCTAAAGTCCCATGGCTAATGCTCTTATTTTCCCAATGGAGACCTTCAGTGGAGCCCAAAGTTGAACACAAAACATCTGTTTGGCATAAATTCTCCCGCAGCTACTGATGCTTCACATAGAAGATATAACAAACAGTCACTTTAGCAATTTGCTGCTGTTATTGTGGTGGTTTCTATCTGCTTTTTAAAAATGCATTTATTAATATACACTAATCACACACAGCAAGCTCTGGCTTGGAGAGACAGAGTTTTATGCGCCTATGATATTTTCATCACGAAAAACAGAGTAAGTCTAGAAATTGTCCTTAGTTGAAAATAACCGGATTTTTCCCTGTATGGAGTTCTTCAACACCCTTGGTTTTATTTACTACAAATAATAAATGGCAAATGAGTGCAAGAGATTTGAGAGCCCTAAACAGACAAGCTCCTTGACTTTTTCATTTTGTATTTTCAGCCCCCATAGTAAATGCTTAATAAGGACTTTTTGAATAACTAAGATACAGAAACTGTGTGGATTTAGACAGGGAAACATGAATATGTAACTAAATAATTTGCATTGCACCTGGTGTACGAATATATATGCACAAATGCACATGTGCATGCACATCTATAGGCTTATACAGGCAAAGGTGCATGTGTGTATAATTTGCTTTCAACATCTAACCATTCCAAATAGGAAGAAAACAGCTACCTGAGACATAAAAGTAAAGTCCCCCAGGAGACCAATGTTAAAGGTCTTGAGATGGGTTTTTACAGTGACATCCTGGGACCTGTATGTAGGCTACACAGTGAAAATTCTGAACACAGGACATGATCTCTGAAGACTGGCTTTGGTTACTTTTTGCTGTGGAATTCATCACCTCCAGAGTGTTCCAAATGCAGAGAAAGAGAAACTAGGGAAAACACCTAGGGTTACTTCCTTTTAATGCAAAGGCCTAGCAGACAGGAGGATCCTTTCATGTAGAAAAGCCTCACCATCCTCTGGGGTGACTGAGACCACTGCTGCAACTTTGCTCCACTCCAGGCTGGGAGGAAATGCTGTTGCTTGGTGGTTATTTTCTTCAAAGGGTTTGGGAAGGAATTATTTCCTCCATCCAGTTCATTGTACAAATAAACCGAGGCTCACAGAGGCCAAGGGGCTCGCCCCAGAACTCTTGGCCAGTAAGTAAGTTTTTCCGTTTAAGTACATCCGGAATAACAAAAGGATTCTCCGACCCAGTACTAGTCTCATTGTCCTACTCATAAGGTAGTGTTTACAAGCGGCACCGAAAACAACTGCAGATCGAGGACTGAGGGGGGAAGGGTCGGAAGTGGTCATTAGCAAATTCCTGGGCCTGGGGATCACCTGCTCGCTAGGATCAAAACAGTCCGGCCAGCTATTCCCCAGGACATCAAGGACGAGCGGGCCATTGTTTCCAGCGCCAGCTGTGGAGAGGCAGCTTACCAGTGGCCTTGGAACAGCTGCGCCCGCTGCACCAAGGGGGGGGCGGGCGCAGTGGTGGCGAGTGAGCTGGGAAGGATCGCTGGCAGGGACCCTGCCTCGCCACCTCTGGGCAAGCCGGGAAGTATTTTTGCTGAAGCGCAAAGGGCCGAGCCACCTTTCGAACCGAAAGTGTGAAGGGCACACAGCAGGCCCCAGAGGGCCTTAGTGACTGCAAACCCTCGGCGGGCAGGGGGCTCCGGCGGCTGCGGACCTGCAGCTAAATGCTCGGAGTCGGAGGCACAGAGTCGGCGCGATCGTGAAGTACGCCGAGCAAAGCAGGCTCTGCGTCCTGGCACCCCGCGACCGAGCAAAGTCCGGGGTGAACGAGCCCCCCGCGCGCCCCCCGCGCCCCCCGCGCGCCCCGCGCGCCCCGCGCTCAGCTCTGCAGCCTCCGCCGCGCTCCGGCTCCCGCGGCCCCGAGTCCCCGCCGCCCCGCCGGTGGCCCGGCCCTCCTCCCCGCAGCTGGCGCACCGCACTCACCATCTCCTGCCTGAGGAAGTGCAGCTTGGTTTCCAGCCTCTCCAGGGCGCTGCAGGGGCTACGACGTGGGGAGCCGGGGGTTGGAGAGGACGAGGAGGAGGACGGCAGGGAGGCGGGGAAGCTGCAGCTGCTGCTGCTGCTGCTGCTGCAGCCGCCGCCGCCGCCGCCGCCGCTCCGCCCGCAGGGGTCCCTGTGCCCTTCCAGGGGAGCCGGCTCCTCCCCGCGGAGCGAGCGCACTAGGCTCTCGGGTACTTTGCGCCCCAGCTTCAGCTCGATGTCTCTGAGGTCTGGCAGCGGGCCGTCTTCCATGACTTCTCAAGAACGAGGATAATGGTAACGAAACGCAGCGGACGGGAGGCAGCAGCGGCCTCGAAGTCTGCGGCGAAATGAGCGAACCCCTCCCGGCGCCTGGGGCTCTATCCTCGGCGGAGGGAGCGCCCCGGCCGCGCCATAACCGCCCGCGCCGCTGTCAACCCCGAAACCCGCACCGGACCCCGCGGGTCGCGGCCGCCGTCGCGCGGGTGCTGTGGCTCCTCCGACACTTACTAGGATTTTAGAGATCGCTTCATCCTCTTCCTTTTTGGCCACCCCACTGCCGAGCTGAGTTCATTGATATTGCAGAGAGGAGAAAAATCCAAGTATTATAAACCAAAAGAAAAGAGAGGGGAACGAAGTCTGTTTGGGCTTTATGGGGGGGCGGGGTGGGGGGGTGGAAATTCGCTTTGTAAAACTGTCCGTTCACATCTCGGCATCATTCACTGATTGCCCATCTGGTACCGCGCGACACAAAGTAATGATGTGGCCACACTCCAGGGTCGTTTCATTTTCCAGCCATATGTCTCCAAGCTTTCGGAATATCCAGGATTGTCAGAAATAATCCCTGGTCAGTGATAGAGGAGGTCGGTCGTGTGCATGGACGCACGAAAGAGACGGTGAGCTTAGCAGGAGTGTAGCGGCTTCCTTGTTGTAGCAGAAATGCCCTTCTTCTCATTTAGGCAGTTTGATCCAAGTCATTGTGTTCCTCCCAGCCTTGGAAACTTTAAACTCCGCTGGCAGGTGGACCAAACCGGGGCCAACCCTTGTACCGTATATCACAGGAAAGAAGAGCAACGGACTTTTTCTCACCCCGTTGCTAGCCGCAGTTTCAGTGAACTGCTTTAGTTGGGAGTACCTGATACGGGTGTTAGATTTTCACTTTTCCTGGTGAAATGGCCTGGTAGCCGCAGCCTTCAAAACAGTTTACAAACGCTGGAGAAAGAAGATTGACTTTAAATGTAGTGGCATTCCTCACCCCCTATCTTCCTATAGAGCACAAGTCTAGCTTCTAGAAGCCTCTCCCACTTTTTACACTAGTAAAAAGTGAGAGTTTCGCCAAAAGTTCAATAGGAATGTACAGTCAAAATGAATTATCTTACCCAATATTACAATATTTCACTGCAAGACGTGAAGAATTATGCAGCCGGAATAATTTATATGGCTACGGAGGTAGGGATGGATCTTAAAAGGGAGAAGTTGCTGAGACACTTTTTAATTATAGAGACAAAAAGTATTGGCCAGATCTAGCGAAAAAGTTGTCTTTGGTACTTTATTTTTTCCCAACAATTTGAAGAGACTCAAAGCATGCAATCAATTTTATGAGATACTTCTACCAAGTATCTGTAGTTACAATGAGCTACAGAGATTATAGGTTTGACTCAATGGTGAGTTTGCGTTAATAATCTTCAAGTAGAGGATACTGTTTTCAATTTAGTAAACTCTAATTTGGGGATTCCATTGGAATATTTGAAAAATATGAGATCCTCTATTTTCAGGACAAATAAATATTTGTGTTCTTGGTCCTTCATGGGCTCCATTCCCAAACGTCACTCAGGTTTTATACTCAGCCCATAGATACATTTCAGAGTGTGTTCTCCATATAGCCTCATCTAGGAATTATAAGGATAGGGAACATGGGCCATCAGAATGAAATATTTCATGTCAGGGAGAAAATTGCTAAAGTTCCCTTTTCAGCATGCCAGAAATTTCTGTTATTTCTCAGTCTTAGAAATCAATGAAGAAAATAGTTATAAATGAAGTGGCCCATTTTAAAGTTGGAATAACCATTTATAGAATCAAAGGAGAATAATGCTAAATCTCAACTCACTGATAAAACAACATGCTTTGTCCTAAATTTGGAAAACCACACCTGCATTGGGTAAGAATTGCACTGTGACAGATAATCATGGAAGGCTTGCATTTCAATCAATAGCAGTTTGTGGGGCAGCGTGGGTGGCTCAGCGGTTTAGCCCCGCCTTCAGCCCAGGGCCTGAGCCTGGAGAACCAGGATGGACTCCCATGGCAGGCTCCCTGCATGGAGCCTGCTTCTCCCTCTGCCTGTGTCTCTGCTTCTCTCTTTCTCTCTCCGTATCTCTCATGAATAAATAAATAAAATCCTAAAAAAGAAAAAAAAGCAGTTTGTGTGTGTGTGTGTGTGTGTGTGTGTGTTTCAAACCCTTAAAAAGTTCAGCATAGGGCTGGCTGGTTGAGAAGAGGAGCTCACAAACACAATAGCTAGTTTGCACTTGGTCAATAAAAAAGTGTATTGTCAAATTATCAATAGAACTGTCTAAAAAGGGAATACTTCCTTTGCTATGAGTCACAGACAGTAAAATTAGTATTTGATACTGAAATTGATAACTCAAAATTAGGAAATTTTTTTTCACTTTGAATGTCTGCAGAGAAAACTCCTCGGAAAATAAAAATAAGGCCTGAATGCATCCAGCATCAGCTTTCAGGGCTTTTTTAGATTCAAGATAACCTAGAATGTTCTTAAGGATCTGGATGGTCAGCTTTTCTCAGTAGCTCTAAGGCAGAAGGGTCGGAGAGAAATTGAAAACATTAATTTAGAGAGTTAGAAACAGATCCTGGAAGAATTGAAACTTTGGTAAGGACTGACAAAATATGAAAGACAGCAGATTCCAGTTTACAGATAGATTAAAAAAAACCTCAAAGACAAAGAATAGTACCAGATTCTCTGATAACTCACAAAGGTATGCTGTAGTTTTTTTTTTTTAACATTTATGAAACGTAATTATTCCCTATGGTTTATAAAGCATGAAATTTCTCTCTGTAGTCATCCTCATTTTTTATTCTTGTTACAAAATAAATCTGGTCTCATTAAGAAAGCTTGTATATAAAGCAATATTTTGTGCCAGTGCAATGCAAAACAAATGCAAACATTTAAGAAAAGCTGTTATGTCGAGCCTTTCAAAATTTCTCAGTTAATGGCTTATGACATTTTAGTTTAAAGTAGAGACATTTTGGGGCGCCTTGGTGGCTCAGTTGGTTAAGCTTTCGCTTTCAGCTCAGGTTATGATCTCAGGGCCCTGGGATCCAGCCCTGCACTGGGAGCCTGCCTCTGCCTCTCCCTGTGCCCACCTCTGCCCCACCTGCTCATGCTCTCTCTCTCAAATATAAAGAAACTCTTTTAAAAAATGGAGACATTTTGTATGCCAAAGTGCTAATTTTCAAAACAGAATCACAGAACTGTTATTAGGCTTCTTATAGATTATGTTAACTCTGTCGTTACTGCTTTATATGATCTGGTCTGAGACATTCCTTACCCAAAATGTTAAAAAAGAGAGTCTTTATTTTTTAATCTTTGGGTCTTGAGGATATTTCTCCTATCATTAAAAAAAAAAAGAAGTCTGAGAGATCTAACCACTTGCTAACCTTGTCAGTTAGCCTTGTATGTTAATTACACATCTTGATTTGCGGAATTAGCTGTCAAGAATTTTTCAGTAGTGGGTCTAACATGGGGGTATGGGGTGACATTGAGGTCATCATAAAATGAAAGAGAAAGAACAGTGAGAAATAGGGAAAAATCTCTTCTGGATAACCTTTTTGTATCTCCCTAGCTCTCACTCTTAACAGCATTCCCTCCCTGCTCCTGACCTTCTTGTCCATTTCCAAATACATGTTTCCCCAAGCCTAATCTACTGAAAAGTAAAATTATAAAAATAGCTTTTCTGTTATATATTTGTGCCATAACTTTTTAGATCCAAACTACTTTATTATATGCTTCCTCTTCTGACTGCCTCAAGTGTGAACTGGATTTTTCTATTTAGAATGCCTAAGAAATCTAAGAATGAGTGTTAAACTATGGAGAATAAGAGACTGATTTTCCTTCTCAGTTGGATTGTGTTCACAGAAAATGAAAGACAGCCTCTTATTTATCATTACAAAACAAAGCAAAGCAAAACAAAAAGAAACGTAGTGGCTAATTAAATGGGAACATTGTTGGACTCAGATGACAAGTTTGAAGAGAAAGCCACAGTCGCAGAAACAGAGTGATGTGATGCACTTCACACATTCCACACTTAGAACGCTTCCTGGTATGAGACATAGTACTTTCAGCAAAAGTAGACTCAGCAAGACTCTGCATGGTGTGAGTAATGCCACTCCTTAATCTGCTGCTGGCATTGTGGCTAAAAGAAGAAAGGCCTTCCACCTTCTCTCTGGCACTGATGGAAAGTTTGCAGCATTCCCAACTGGCTGGCAGAGAGTTCAAGCACGAGGGCAGAGTCTCTAACCCGAGACTTCACTTCCCACAGTGCAGAATAATAGCAAGCAGCCAACAGCCTCAAATTACGCTTAAGATTTTTAGGAAGTACCTATTTCATGGTATCGGATTCTTTGAATTTGTGTTTAAGTGTGTAGAGCTGCTGTTCCTATACATCTTTTTGTTCAGCTGATGAACTGTTTAACAAGGAAGATGTCATAGCAAAACTAAAGAATGTTCATCTTATCCATACACAGTGGAGTTATAGATCTGCTAAAGCTGTGAAACTTTACCCTGCCTGTTTATAGTCATTAAATTCAACTGTAATTTTGTAACTGGGTTGGGTCTGTTTTACTAAGTAAAGCCATCTAGTTTGTTACCAACCTGAGCAACTTATACAGGTGTATGCCATGTATATTGCCCTATCATCTATCTATCTATCTATCTATCTATCTATCTATCTATCTATCTATCTATCTGTCTGTCTATCTATCTATCTATCTGTCTGTCTATCTATCTATCTATCTGTCTATCTATCTATCTATCTGAAATGTCTCTCCCTAAGGAGCACAGATCCTTTAAATAGTACTCTGATTGGAATCTAATTAATATTTATAATCACAGCTAAACACTTCCCTGAGAGATTTAGTAGACAATACTAAAAGTAGGTCACCAGCATCTAAGTCTGCTTTATCCCCTCTTCACAATCCCTGTCAAATCTCTCTGTCTTCATTATTTGTAATAGAGTCCTTTATTTGATTTTACTTGCTTTCCTCGCTTTTCTGAATTCCTAATGAAAGGTGCAGAGCAGGGCCCAGAAAAGTCCACCAAATCTCTTTGGAGAAGCTAACCTTGGTTGGTTCTTCTGTAGCCGTTCCAGTCTGGCCTATAGAATGGAGTGACAGGATATTTCAGTGGTGTGCTGATAAACATTTACAACTAGTTCTCTGAAAATATAAAAATAACTGATTTGTAGATTTTGAGAGTCTTAATGGTGTAAATATTCTCACTATGACAGATTTCAAGCTTCCAGTATGAGTTGGTAAAGGATGGGCACTGGGGGGATCCCTGGGTGGCGCAGCGGTTTGGCGCCTGCCTTTGGCCCAGGGCGCGATCCTGGAGACCCAGGATGGAATCCCACATCAGGCTTCCGGTGCATGGAGCCTGCCTCTCCCTCCGCCTGTGTCTCTGCCTCTCTCTCTGTGACTATCATAAAAAAAAAAAAAAAAAAAAAAAAAAAAAAAGGATGGGCACTGGCACAGTGTTCTAATAGTATTTCCACCATACAGATGTATTAGACATGGGTAGCCTCAAGAGCATAGATTGTAGTAAAATGTAGTCAAATAATTAGGAAGGGATGCATATTGATTATTTATTACCTTTGTTTTAGCATAAGTTGCCTAATTTAAAGCTTATACAGTGTAATTTTTGAAATCATGGATGTGTCTAGCAATCAACTTGTGAAATACCTAAAAATTTAACAATTTGCTCCTGAAAACTCGTATGGGATACTTCTATTGCATGTCTGGTTCATAAAATATTGCAGGATGATCATTAATTATAGTTAAGAAAGGAAATAAAAGGGGCACCTGGGTGGCTCAGTTGGTTAGGCATCTGCCTTTGGCTCAGGTCAGGAGCCCGGGGTCCTGGGATGGAGCCCTTCATAAGGTTCTCTGCTCAGCGGAGAGCCTGCTTCTCCCTCTGCCTGCTGCTCCCCCTGCTTGTGCTCTCTCGCTCTCACTCTCACACTCTCTGACAAATAAATAAATAAATTTTTTTAAAGCAAAGAAATAAAAACTTCAAAGTCAGAAAAAGCAGTGTAGTTTAAGGTCGAAAGGTTGAGCAAAGTGATACTTGGGAAAATGGGTCCCAAAGTCAGAAGCAGGAAAATTAGGGAACTCATAAAACTGTGTGTGGTCCTTTCCTGGGGGCTGCCATAGCAAGATACCACAAATCTAAAGTGTGACTTAAAACAACAGAAATGCAGTTCTGGAGATGAGAAGTCCAATATCAAGATGTTGACAGGGCCATGTTCTCTCTAAAGCCTTAGGGAAAGATCCAGCCTCACCCCTTGTGGCTTTTGCTTCCCAAGTATTCCTTTGTTTGTGGCAGCATAGTTCCAACCTCTGCCTGCATCCTCACAAGGCTGTCTTCCCTCTGTGTCTGAGTCCCAATTTTTCTCTCCTCCTAAGGGCACAGGTCATATTGGGTTAAGGGTCCTCCCTACTCCAATATATCTTAACTTAGCAATTAAAACTACAAGAGCCCCAGTCCCAAGTGAAGTCACCTTCTAAGGTAGCATAGAGTTAGGATTTCAACATATCTTTTTGGATGGAGACACAATTCAACTCATAATGTTGTGGTGTTTGGTCGTGGAGGTTCACCTCAGACATGAGGTTGTGAATAAAAATAAAGAACTGGCACATTCTTTTTAGTTGCTATCCTTTTTATATTTGGCAGTGCTATAGAGGCAGCCCTGAAGGCGTAAAGCCACAGGGAAGAAATAGACAACAGACTGTCTCAATCAGGCAATATGCATTAAAACTGACAGTCTAATTTACTCTTTTATTATTAATCACCTGTAAGTTAGATATTAATGGCTGTTAGTTTTTTTTTTTTTAAGTATGGTTTTATAGGCTGGAAAACTTTGATCACAGAAACAGCCTTATCCTGCAATCCAGTGGCATAGTCATGCACATAATTCATATAACCGACCTTTGATATCTTTCACCAATATCTTGATGGTTTCTAAAATTGAATTTGAGGTAGGCTCTAATAATATTATAGTATAAAAAACTAAGATAAACATGAAAAACCCAAAGAAATATGCTATTTCTATGTCTTGGTTTAGAGGCAATCTTCTGAATTTGCTTTGAACATGTCTTGACAGATCTTATTTGAAGCATTGATTTTTTAACAGCATGGATGCCAAGCATATTGAACTAGAACCCCAGTGAGGGTAGAGAAAGGCAATGTTGAAGACTCATAGAGAAGACTGTATCTAAGAAGGATAGCGAGAACTAGGAGTTTCCACAAGGGTTTTGATATCTATATCTATCTATATCTATCTATATCTATATCTATATCTATATCTATATATCTATCTATCTCACATGCTGTAGAATTCCCACCTTTGGGATCAATGCCCGTTTCTGGTGATGTCTTATGAATAGCTCATTTCCTGTCCATATTTTAGGCTTCTGGCTTCTCCTTATTCTTGGTGTTACAGGTATAGAAGGAAAGGTCACACGGCTTTCAGAAGTCTTGGGAGGGAGAAAATGAGATGAAAGTTTTTATGTGTTCTTTTTAACTTTAAAAAAAGATCACAAAGATTCTATATAAAGGCACACATGACTTAGCATTATTTGGGCATTAAAACTCAAAAACTTCCCATGTTAGAATTGCAAACCTTAGTCTTACAGCTTAAGAGGATTACTGGACAGTTGAAAGTTAGCCTTCATAAGCTATTAACTAGCGTTGCTGCATTGAAGAGAATGAAAGAGTGAGACCGAGGATGTGATTTTCTTTCAGAAGTAGGTGGGATTCAATGAGAGTACTTTTGTGACCATAATGAGACAGATTGAGTATGTGCATCTTATATAAAAGATAAATACTATAATGATGTCCTCAAAATATTAAGACAGATTGTTACTGGTTATTATAACCATTTGATGAATCAGCAAGACCCTTTAGAAACAGAAAAATATTTTAAATCAAAATAGCACCAATCACAATGATAAAATAAAGTGAGAGAAACTCTGAAAATACTGACTATAAGAGGAGCTGTGATGTATTAAACGTTATGATGGACTCTTTACATGGTTTATGTCATTGGATCCTCCAGACACAAATGTTACCAATCCTATTTTCATTAGATTAATTTGAAGCTCCAAGAGGTGAAGCTGCTTCCCCAATTCTACACTGGCATCAGTGTTAAGCGGGGAAGGTGAGATTTGCCAGTTATAGTTATATACATCATTATATATATATATATATATACACACACACACACACACACACACACACACACACACACACATATATGGTTTTATATGTATACATATATATGGTTATATTTTATCCCCAAAGTTTTGTTGTTTTCATACCTACAAATGGGCTGCTAGGGCTTTCACTGCAGAACATATATTTTTGGTAAGCCCACACTGAGTTACTGCTTCTAACATTATTGGGAAATTCAATTACAAGTGAGGTAGTGATAAAAACTAAAATAGAGATAAAAAAAAAAAGAAAAGAAATGCATTCGTGATTCACTTATATTCAATCATTAAGGGACATTAGGATTTCTATATGGCTAGTCTCATTCTCTGTTTTTTATTTCATATTATCACTCCCTTCCAGCATGGGGCCAGTATTTGAGACTGAATCTGGCCCTTGGTGGACCCCAGATCTGAAAAGAAGTAGAAATTAATTCTTTGGTTCACAAGGTGATGGTCCTAAAAAACACTGGCAATGGAGGAGCAAAGCAATCATGAAAGGGTGCTATATGAAAGCTTGTGCAATAATCAGGGTTGGGTAGAAGGGTTTATGACCTTTTGGTCAGTGAGACTGCTGCTTGCCAGTGCCAAGGGCATGGCAATTTCATAGGGGAAAAAAAGCCTAAGTTGTCCTGCATTCCAGAAGATAAAAGGCAGATAAGCTGAGAATGCCATTGCTCAACCTCTTCTCTCTTTTTGTGATTTTCCTGTACCCAACCACGTGTAAGAGCTGATTTTGAGGTAGCTGACCAGCAGTTCCATAATAAACTTTGGCTGTGGTAGTTCAAATACTTCAATGTGTATTTTAGAACATTGCTAAGTTGACTTAAATTCCATCACGTTCTATCAAAAACTCTTCATATTTGTCTTGAGATTGTGAGTCAATGATGGCTCCTAGGAGTCAGTCAAAGAGATGTAATCATAGGTGTCTGAGATGCTATAGCATCCTCAAACAGGTGTGGTCACTCTGCTATGACAGGAACCAATCATTTGATAGCTGTGTAGAAATTTGGAGCAGAAACACTTCTTACTCTCATTCTCACTTTCTCAGTCCATTTTGGTTTTGTGCTAGAGATGATTTACAGGGTAGTGGGATCCTGAAAAGGTGAGTCTTGATTGCTTGTATGCAGGTTGTTACAACTCCTTTGCAAGAAAACCTCCTTGCAAACAAAGTGCTCACTAACTTACCTCAAATTTCAAAACACCTGATGTGACTATATCTGGGGTGAGTTAAAAAAACTGTTGGTATACCTGCGAATTGGTAAAATTCTAGAGGGCCATTGATGATGTTTTAAAATCAGGCATACCATTAGACTCAGCAATTCATTTTCTAGGAATTTATCTCTAAAAAGGTCATCAGCAATACACAGAGAGATTTATTTATAATTATGTCCATTACCAAATCCAGAGAGAAAACAACCGAGCTAGCAAAAGTTGCTACATAAAAGTCTGGCAATGAGGAACTAGTTAAATAAATTATGTAGGACCACAGCTTGGACAACTCTACAATCAATAAAAAGGAGGTGATAGCAGAATAATCAAAATGGAGAGGATAATATTACCAATGTATTGTTAACTGAAAAAAAAACCAAAAAAATGCAGGTTTCAGCAACATATATATATGTGTGTATACACATATGTGTATATACATAGGCATACATATACATGTATAGAGATATATAAACCAGTTATAAAATATATATGTTTATTTATCAAATAATGAAGCTGTACTGTGGAATGAGATTGTGAGGGGTTTTAATTTAATGTCTATGTTTTTCTATTAATTTAAATTAATTATAAAAAGAACTTAGAATATCACTTTTAAGTTTCTTTTTAATGCTTTCTATTTTATCTTAACTGCTTATGCAAACCTTTTATAACAAGTAGGGTCTTTCTAACCCTAAGAAATTAAGTAGAATATTTTTGAAGTGAATCCCAGGTGTTTTAAGAAGTAAAAATGTCATTTATTGAGTATGTCTATATCTTAATTATAGGGACTCTTCTAGGGAACCTTTGTGAATACTAAATATTAAAACCCTAACTCTATACAGTGTCTATAATATTATCATTCTCTGGCTACTTTGTGGCAGATTTGCATTATACCTCCCCCATAATGAAGTATGTGGCACAGTATAATTTTGGAATAACTCCTTTAAGTAGAGAGCAAAGACAAACTTTAGAGACTGGGCAGAGTTATTGCCTGACACAATGTGGAAAAACAGTCAAAGCAACTACATGTGACTTTTATGAAATGAGTTCTCTGTATTTTTCATATATGACCTAGCAAAATTATATTCTCCACAGCATTACTGCTGAACTTAAAAACAAAACAAACAAACAAACAAACAAACAAACAGAAAACCCTTTACTATTAAATTTCAAATATATTAACTAGAAAAGAATTCAATACATGAATGTTCAGGAACACTTTAGCCTGATTTGTGTTGTGCCATATTGGCTTGAAGATAACTGGGTAGCGGGTATTGAGATAAAAGACAGTATTATGGGAAAGAGTCAAGGCCAACGCCAGAGTGTGGGGACTTGGTTGGAAGCCCTGTGTCGGGAGAGATAGATGAGCCTCTGGGTATGTGTATCTGGGCATGTGGGAGGGAGACAAGGTTGAGAGGTGATGGGTCATTAAGTATAACTGCGGGTACTACATAATTTTTCCCTGTGGCCGCTCCTGAATGCACATGTCTTCCACATTAAAGGTTTGCCAAAAATCTCTTGATGACTAAAATCTCTACGTCCCAGTCTGTATGAAGGATTTCTTAACCCACAGGAAAATTGCATTAAGTCCTAACTCAGTGAACTTGTAACCCTTGTTAATACCCATTTCTTAAGCATTAGAAGAGCACCTTAAATTGGATTATTTTCAGTCCTTGTGTAAGAACTGTAGTAACATATAAAAGGCCACAGAGTTAATTCATTTCTTCAATATGCTATCAACGCCAGACAGATTCTTCAGGCATTTGGGTCAGGGATTCAGTAAAAGAATGGTTTAGTTGATATATAACCTGGCATTACATCATTCCGAATTGTGTATGAATAGGGATTATAAAAAAAGGTTTGTTAGTTTGCTGGAATGTAGCCTCCGTTTTATAGAACTTAAGTTTCCTGGTGTAATGCAATATCTTTGCTTTGTATTATAGCACCATTCCTAATTATGTAAGCGTACTTTGTTTAAAACAGTGTATAAAGGCCAAACCATATTTGACTAAGAAGGCTGACATTGCACATTATTTAAAAAGGCATTTTAATATAGCTATAGAAATAAGAAAAAGACGCAGGAAAGGATTACAGAAAGTCGTATTTCACTCTTTTATTCCATTTCCCTATGTCTGACATCAAGGCTCTTCCCTTCTTTACTCTTTCGCTCTCCAGCTAAGCTTTCCATTGAGTTTCCCATGAACATTTGTTTCCAGTTTCATCCAGAATTATATTTTAGTTTCTTCTGCTTCTATTTCAATGACAAAGAAAAAAGATATGGAAATTTCAGGCTGTAAATATTAATTTTAAGAATCCTCTCCCTGTTCCCTTTTGCCATAGCTCTTCCAACTTTTTCTCCCTCATTTTTGTCCCTTTTCTCCTTCTTGACCTATCTTTGCTGCTGTCTTCTCTCTTCGTCCCCTTTTTCCTCCCTCCAGTCTCTCTCTCTCTCTCTCTCTCTCTCTCTTTTTTCTAGAAATGAGTGATGTCCTTGTGCTGACTAAAGTAGATTTAATGTTGTTTCCTTTTAATAATGTTAGGTAGCACTCACTGAGTACTTACTCTGCGTGTCATCAGGTTCACAACTCTAGGAGGTGTTAAAGTTGTGCTCATATTACAATTTGTGGCTTAGCTAACTTTTGCAATTTTCCCATGACCACACAGTGAGGAGTTGTGTTTTATCTCAAGATAAACACTCTTCTGTCTAACTCCAGAGTCCATATGCTTAATCATTATCGAATGTTTTCTCCACTTTTAATCAAAGTCCCTGTGATCAGGTCCTTTCCTTCTCCTTGGTTGTAGCTCTTTGCAGATCTGCCCTAACCCAGAGAGCTGTGTATCCTTGTCACACAGCATCACTTTCTCCCTCTTTTACCTATTCAGAGTCCTGTACTTATGTTCATTGAAGTTCATAGAACAAATCCATTAAATCCAGTAGGGGATGTCAGATTCTTATTTTATAGTAAGGAAAATAGAGGTTCTTGGTTGGCAGAAGAAAGCTCAGCCAGTCCTAGGATTTGTTTCTCAGAAAATAGATCCTGTGCTCTCTGTGTTTTGCTATCTTGCATCATCTGTAAGTGGATATGGGCAACCTTCCTCTAGTCTTCTTTAAGATCCTACAAGGAGTAGATACACCACTTCTATATGGATCAGGCAAAAATGCACACCTCTGCCTTTGATCTCTAATTTATAACTTCATGTAAGACTGGACAATAACCAAAAATTCTAACAACCACCATCTTGTTTTATCCCCACAATGTGACAATTTTACCAGGAGTTTATGTGTCCTTTTAGTAGCTTAGGAAACATAAGTACCTAAAGATGGTGAGTAACTTAATGAAAATAATAATTTAACACCTTAGTACCTTCCTTATGCTCTGAACAGAACTCGAGGTTTGCTTATCTCTAATACAATTCTTTTTATTACCTCATGCTACATAAAATCATCATGTCTAAAATTAAATTAGACAGTTTCCTCAAACTAGCTGTTTTCTGTACTTCTTCATTTAAATGAATAGCACCACAACTTTTAAGGTCAACCTCTCTCACTAGTTAGAAGTTTAGGCATATTTACTATGCCTCTATCTTTTTCACTCCTATGTTCAGTTAATCATCAAGCCCCACTGATTTTTTTCAATAAAAATATTTTCTATTTTGGTGACATGGCTATATTGTTCAGGTTCATCATTCCATGGTTACATTATCCCAATCAAATTTAAACTGATTTTCCTTCCTTATGTTTCCTTTCTCATCTGCCTTGCATGATGCTTTTTCTAAGTAGTTTTTCTAAAAATGTTTTTTCATCATCTTGAGAACCTGTAATGGCTCCATTGCCTCCAGTCTCAATTCTGAATTATTCATTCTAACTGCACACTATGACCTCCACAGCATGAAATATGTCTTTCTTATTCAACATAATGTCCTGTACCATCATAAAGCAAATTTCTTATTCCAGTTAGAATAAGTTCCACAGTTTCACATATATATATACACACACTCGCACACTGCCAGTTTCAACCACTCTGCCTTTGCTGATAATGTCCTTCTGGTCTAGAATTCCCCACTTTTTTCTTATATCTGAGTCCATTCTTCAATATCAAGAGCCATCTCTCTTGCCTTTCAATTCACCTTCCCTTTCTACTTTTCTTCATCAAACATTGCTATTTCTATGTCGAATATTGTGCTAGGACAAAAACAAAAGACACATGTGAAAAACACGTAATCCTTGTGCTTAAGGAACTCATAGTCAATGCATCCAGAATGCCTGCAATGTAACCTCATACAAATGTTGCCCTGTGGTTGCTTCATTCTGTGAATTCATACTCTACTAACAATTGTCATGATTTTAATGATAATCAGGAAAACAAATCAGTAGTACACCCATTGTGTAAAACAAAGCATCTGGCTTTGAAATTCTAAAAGAAATCTTATATGATTCCTGATCAAGAGACTTATGATTTATTTGGGAAAGCAGTAATATATTAATAAATTTTGAAATTCAAACATGTATACAATAACTGACAAAATGTGACACAAATAAAAAGTGATCAAGTGAGGAAATTATGGGCTTGAAAGTTCAGGAAAGACCTTATAGACTAAAAGGGACTTTAGTTTTTTGTTTTGTTTTGAAAAAAAAAATACAACTACAATAGTGGCTAGATGGGAACAAGATGTTTCATACCATTTGATTCTATATCGTCTTCCAGTGCATTCTAATTCCTTTATGGCTGTGAGTTCTGACTCACCAACTTCCTGGTAGGCTTCTCCAGGATGGTGTGTGTATCATATGGTTGTTTATATCTCCTAAGGTGTACAGAATGACTTGGGCAATAAAAGGTTGAAAGTAGATTGTGTATAGGCATTACACTAAACAGGCAATAATATTGTGAAATTAAGTTTATCACCATCAAGTTACGCATTCTTTTTGTAACTCACCCAAGTTGTATAATTTCGAGGAACACCGATGCGTAATGAGTAAAATAACCTATCAAGTATCTTTTGGTAATGCTAGAAAAATCCTCAGTATGACCTAAGATCAAAACACTCACATCTTCCCATTTTCCATTAAGATTCTTTGGAGATGTCTGTGAAAGATTATTATTTGCTTTTTAAATACATCTATCAGCTTTCAAAAGCATTCACTGATTTTTTTTTTTTTTTGCCTTCTCATATATACAGGCAGATCTAGTAGAGGCTGGCAACAATAGCTCTATTCTTAGTTACACTGTTTGCCTTCATTAAATATTTCTTAGGCAAAGATGTTCTCAAAACGCTATTCTGTGAGCAATGCTCATGAACACAGTAAAAAAAAAAAAAAAAAAAAAAAAAAAAAAGGAGAAAGGTCCAAATTGGGAAGAATTGAATAAAATTTCAGAGTAACTGTGTTTTATCCTATGCTCTCTTGTTCATTAACTGTGGGTTTGTTACAAATTGTTTAACGTTTCTGATTACAATTTTTATTATTCCTAAAAACAAGTTAATAATACCTAGGATTTATAGGATTGTTTGGAGAGTTAAATTGATTTTACTTAATGATCTTGTTTAAGAAAGGTAACTTTTATTTCATATCAGAATGTTTTTTCTCCATGAAAGTAAAGATGATAACACATAAAATCCCCCACTGCGCCCCCCCCTCTGAAATTAGGAATTCTGTGGTAATTGATTTTAAAAAAGGTGACAAACACAGTCTCACCAGTTTTTCCACAATATAAAGGATGGGAAGACCTTCTAGGTTCTCTCTGAATGAGGTTTGGGAAGTGGCTTGCCAAGGATGTGATTCATTTGATTTGGTCTTATTTCTGTATGCTTAGAAGCACACAGAATGAGTGAAACTTCTTTAAATGGGCAAGGCACACAGTGTGAGGCCCACAGAGCTGATAACATGATATAAGGTAGCAGAGCAAATACTGAGGACTGAAGATTGTTGCCAGAGCATTCTCAGAAACTGTGGCATGGACTCTGTTGTCATAATAATCTAGCCACTGTTTGTGGTTTGTTTGACTTCTGTAACAGAAACCACCATCTACTATGCTATGTGTTTCTGCGTGCGTGTGCATACGTGCATGTAAGACAGAAAGAAATGACAGCACATTACGCATCGTATTTCTGCCATTTGTGACACAGCATCAGACAGATTCTGTCCCATTTCACTGCCATAGGATTGGGAAGTGGAACAAAGGGAGATTAAACCTGAAGGTTTTCTACTATCACGCTCTAGTTCATACCTTGCTTTCTTTCAGGTCATATAGAGAGTGTTTGAGAGGTGAAATAGAGGATATGAAAAGAAAAAAACAACTTGTATCTAGAGTCAGTCATCCTCGCTCTTTTATACTGATAGTAATTTCATGTATTATTCATATTTTTACTTAAAAACTACTGAGTGCTGATCTAAAGAGGAGTATGTAGAAAAGTTGGCATATATATATATTTGCAAAGGAAAAGTTTGTTAGTTCCTAAAGAAATACAAAACATGGAGATGTATGTAAAATCAGTTTCCAGGGGCACCTGGTCAGTTAAGCATTCGACTCTTGCTTGATTTCAGCTGAGGTCATGATTTCAGGGTCATGAGACTGAGCCACACATTGGGCCCTGCGCTCAGCGTGGAGCCTACTTAAAATCCTTTCTCTCTTTCTCCCTCTGCCACTCCAGCTCATACTCTCTCCCTCTCTCTCAATAAAAAAAAAAAATAGATACATATAAATACATACATACATACATAAATACATACAGACATAAAATTAATGTTCAATTTGCAGCTACTCAGAAAAGTCTTGCTTCAGAAAATAAGACTGGTTTTGTGTCAAAGAATATTATCCTGTCTATTTAGGGCTAGAAAAGAGTGTCCCAGTAGATATTTATTAAATCTTCAATGTGGCTGAACTAGCTTGCAAAAAGTATTGATTAAATCAAACATGTCTTGATTTCTATACACATGGGCATACATGTAATTTTTAAAGACTTGGAATTTAGTGATATTTCTGCCATGAACCTCTTCCTTACATAATTACTACTACCTTAATCATAACTTACTAGGTGCCAGACATTTATATACCTTATCTCAATTGTTCTTCAAATGGTTGTTATAATCCCATTTAACAAATGAGAACAGCACATCCCAGAGAGATAAAGTAACTTGCACAGGGCCACTTAGAATCCACCCACTTCTGTTTGAATCCAAACCCATCTCAAATATGACACCAAAATCCTGGTTAATGGGTAGGTCACATGGCTTAAAGGGTAAGGCTGATATATGTATTTGTTTGCATATATTTTTCTGCTTACATACATGTAGTGCCTCGGGCCACAATTTATTCCAGTCTTTGTTACTCCACAGGATACAAAACAAACTAAAAACACAAAAATTGTGGGGTGTGTGTGTGTGTGTGTGTGTGTGTGAACAGGGGAGGTAGAGAAACAGAAACTGTCCTCAAAATTATCCTCTGCTAATCCTTTTGATAGAAATGAAGAAAAAATAAAGAAGTTTTAAAAAGTGATGTTTTTAAACAAAAAAGTTTGAGGTAAATGCAGTTTAAAGCCTAATTCTGTGAAAGGTAGTTGGAATTTGTGACATTAAGAACCTATCATGTAGCCCTCACAGGAACAGGAAAAACAATTCAACAAACTCTTCCAGAGAGTTGCTTTTTCAATAAGCAACATTTGTGCATTTTATGATAGAAATTATATGATATAATGGTATTCACGAATTTGAGGATTTGTAAAAGCCACAGAATATATCCCTCCCAGCTGACAAGAGTCTATTAAAACGTTTCCCAAAATATGCTATGCATACACTACCTCACAATGTTAATGGGCATTACGTGAAGAGTTTAGTAGTTTAATCAATTTGGGGAAAATTTTGCCAAAAATAGATTTCTTTACTGCAGAGCCACTCAGAGCCTTTTATATGGTCACATAAAATTTAGATTTCCAAGGAGGATATAGTTTATAGCTTTTCCTAAACTTATATAGCCATGGGCTCCCTTTTTCTTAGAAACCTTTTTTTTTAAGATTTTATTTTATTTATTTATTTCTAAAGAGTTTATTTATTTATTCATGAAAGACACACGGAGAGAGAGGCAGAGACATAGGCAGAGGGAGAAGCAGGCTCCTTGCAAGGAGCCTGATGTGGGACTTGATCCTGGATCCTGGGATCGTGCTCTGAGCCGAAGGCAGACGCTCAACCACTGAGCCACTCAGGCACCCCAAGATTTTATTTACTTATTCATGAAAGACAGAGAAAGAGAGGCAGAGACACAGGCACGGGGAGAAGCAGGCTCCCTGCAGGGAGCCCAATGTAGGACATGATCCCTGGACTCCAGAATCACCACCTGAGCCAAAGGCAGATGCTCAACCCCTGAGCCACCCAGGTGCCCCTCTTAGAAACCTTTGTAAGACTATTGTTCTACATAAAACACTTTGTGAAATACTTTGCAACAGTTTAAGTAAAAATGAGTAACACTCATTTGTAATCAATTAGAGGGTGCAATGGATCTTTTGTGTTCTTGTAAGACTGTTAATATGACTGAAGAATAGGAAATATTTTATAAAACATTACAAATCATTATTATATTGTCATTACACACAGCTTGTGAAGAGTTTCTGTGCATGCAGTCTGAGTAAGTAAATTAGAGACACATTTTAAGGAAATTTAATAAATCTTTTTTTTGTAATAAATCTTTTGTTACTCATTTCTCTATCTGATTTTACAAGTGTTTTGAAGCTTAGAAAATGTGGGCAATAAAATGTACAAATTTGTCTGTCACACACTCATAGGGACCCCCTTCTCTAATTAAACAAGATAAAATACTGTCTCACTTTCAATCCTTTATATTAGCAGAAGGGATTTTCTCAGGGGTGCCTCTGCCTCATACTAGTGCCTCCTTTCAAGTGTCAGCATGCTAGAAAATCTAGAATTAAGATAAAGGAGCAACCTGTTTTGACAAGCTTATTTAAATGGGAATGCTCCCTGAAGGAGTATGACTTTAGCAGTTCAGTATGATTTCATTTATCCTAATGACCTCCCACCTCCACTCACTTATGCAAGGGAGCTAGCAGGCCTGAGGATCTGATAATTCTGGTCAGTTAGATAGCTAGAACTAAGCGTGGAAGAGGACAGGAAGAGGAACTGCAGGCAGAGGCAGAGTGAGGCAAGCAACTGAAGACCTCTCTGCTACTTAAACGCTGACTTAGGACCAGAAGAGTGCTAGTATTCAGATGGTGGGTTCTTTGGCTATAGTGTGCACAAAGAATGAAATAGCATTGTTTACGAAAGGGTAAAAGGGTGTCCAGTTGGGGGTGTAAGTCATTTTCCTCTGATGAACTTGAAAAAGCAAGATCAAAGCATCCTCAGACAATAACTACTATTGCCAGAAGACAGGTAATAGATAAAAAACAGTCACTGGACCAGGAGAGAAATGTCTTGTCTGGTTTAGACATTTCTATAGTGAGAAATGGTTCAAAAGGAAACATTTAATAAATCCCTAAAAGGCAGTGAGGGTAGAATTGAGTGGGAGGCCATGAGGCACAAAACCAGGAGTTTGGGTGACTTTATCTAACAGTCTCAGTAGAACTAAAGTTGAGTGAAGAACAAGGATGGTTAATTTGATGTTTTGCCAGTTTAGTGGGATTAAATTTCAAAAAATAAGTAATAGGTTGGGAGTAGGGATCCCTGGGTGGCTCAGCGGTTTAGTGCCTGCCTTTGGCCGGGGGCGCGATTCAGGAGTCCCGGGATGGAGTCCCGCCTCAGGCTCCCGGCATGGATCCTGCTTCTCCCTCTGCCTGTGTTTCTTCCTCATTCTCTCTCTCTCTCTCTCTCTCTCTCTCTCATAAATAAATCTTAAAAAAAAAATGAAGTGTTAAAAAAAAAAAAAGAGGTTGGGAGTACTGGCAAAAGGAAGGTTAAGAGGATCAGCTACAGGTCCTAGTTTAGAAAGAAAGGACTGAAAACAAATAAAGTTCCTGAACCACAGAATCAGAGATTTTCAGATCTTCCAGAAGAGAAACTGAAAGCCTAGAAAGTCACTTCTCAAAGGGACAATTGGAGGCAGGAAAAAAATGTCTCTGTCTATGTTTCTGCCTCCATTCTATGTTGCCTCTCATAGAAGATTCTTAATACTCTTTGAATCCCTGGTGACACAAAGCTGAGGATTCTAAGAGAGCACTCATCCAAAAAATGAAAGAACGAATGAAAGAAAGAAGTATATAATGTAATATATACATCAAATGTGTATATATACATACATTCACACCAAAAATAGAATCCTAAAATTTCATCAGATTCATAGGCTCTCCAGCTTTTCGGTGACTCTTATTCGCTCCAAGAAACAGGTCCTAACAGCTGACTCAGTCATGGAAAGTGTGCAATAGAGCATGGGACTCAAGCCTTGACTCTTCGGACAGAAGACCTCAAAGGAGTGCCTCTGAAAGCAGGAGAGTGGTGGAGAGACTGAATAGAGGAGATGGCCTGTGAGAACAATCCCATGAAATGCAGATAAACTCTTGTGCTCAATCCTAAACCAGGGGTGGATTTGAAGCTAAACCACATATCAAATACTTTGAGAACTGAACTTACAGGTAGATCACAGCCCAGGTCCCAGACTGACCTCTGGGTGATGGTGACATGGGAAAAGTGTAGATGATATGATAAAGGCTTTGGGTGGTGAACTGATATTGGAACTGTAGTCCACAGAATGTGAGTCAAAATATGCCAAAAATGGAGCTGGCCTACAAAAACAACAGCAGAAACAACTACAACAAATCAACATTCTCCTTTGGATTTAAGCAGATAGCATAGGTTGAAAGTAAAAGGATAGAAAAAGACGCATTTCAAACACCAATGAAAAAAATACTAATGTGTTGTATCAGACAAAAAAGGCTTCAGAGCAAGGAAAACCACCAAGAATAAAGAGGAGTATGATGTAATGATAAAACAGTCAATTCACCAAGAAGACCTAACAGTTCTAAATGTGTATGGTCTTAATAAAACTTATAGATACATGAAGCAAAAACTGATAGAACTGAAACAAGAAATAGACAAATCTACAATTACATAAGGCTGTGAAGATTTCAATACTTCTCTCGTGTTTGATGAAAAAAGTTAACAGTAAATCAGCCAGTATAAAGAGCTCAACAACACAATCATCCAGTTGGATCTACTTGATATTCGTAGGATGTTCTACCCAACATTAGAATATACATTCTTTTCTGAGTGTCCATGAAACATTCATCAAGGTAGACCAAAGCCCATGTCATAAAACAAACCTTAACAATGTTAAAGAATTGAATCCACACAAGGTATATTCTCTGACAACAATATGATTAAACTGAAATCAATAACAGAAAACCTGGAAAATCCCCAAATAAAAGCATTCTTATAAATAATTCATGAAATCAAAGGTGAAGGCGTCAGGGAAATTAGAAAAGGTTTTGACCTGAGCTAAAATATAAATATAATAGATGAAAATGTATAGAATGAAGCTATATTAGGTGCTCTGAAGGAAACCCATAGAATTAAATGCTTTTATTAAAAAAGAAGAAAAGTCTTTAATGAACAATTTAAATATTTATCTTAAAAAACTAGAAAATGAAGAGCAATAATCATCCAAAGAAATTGTAAAAAAATAAACAATCGGGGATCCCTGGGGAGCTCAGCGGAGGGATCCCTGGGTGGCTCAGCAGTTTAGCGCCTGCCTTTGGCCCAGGGTGCGATCCTCGAGTCTCGGGATCACCTCGGGCTCCCTGCGTGGAGCCTGCTTCTCCCTCTGCCTGTGTCTCTGCCTCTCTCTCCCCCTATGTCTATCATGAATAAATAAATAAAATCTTAAAAAAAAAAAGAAATAAACAATCAAGGTAAGGTCAGAAATAAATAGAAAGAGAGAGAGAGAGAGAGAGAAATCAATGAAATCAAAATCTGTTTCTCATAAAGGATTAATAAGGTTGTTAAACCTCTATCTGAAATGACCCAGTAAAATAAGAACGGAGACAAAATTATCACTATCAAGAATAAAAGAGGGATGTTATTAAGACATTAAAATAGTGATAAGGAAATACCAAGAACATACACTTAATGATGTAAATGAAGTGGATCAATTAATTCCTTGAAAGCTAGAAAATACTAAATTCACCAACGAAGTAGATAACATGAATAAACCTATGTCTATGAGAGAAATTGAATTTATAGTATAACATTTTCCCAAAAGGAAATCTCCAGTCCCAGATGGTTTTAGTGATGAATTCTACCAAACTTTCAAAGAAGGAATAGCACCAATTCTATACCAATATTTTCCAGGAAATTAAGAGAAAGTACTTCTAAGCTTATCTTACAAAGGCAAAATTACCCCAATGCCAAAAGACAGTACAAGAAAAGAAAACTAGATACCAATTTCCCTCATGAACATAGCCACAAAAATCCTTAACACAGTATTAGCAATTCAAATTTAGCAAATATAAAAAGAATAGTAGGTAAAAACCAAGTGAGTCTCATCCTAGGATGTAAGACTAATTCGACATTTGAAAAACATTTTATGTAATTAATCATATTAACAGACTAAAAAAGTAAACCACATGTTTATAACTATTCATCATGCAAAAACAGTATTTGATAGAATTTAAAATGTATTCATTAAAAGAAAAACCAGGAATCTACATCTACATAACACCCTTAGCTAACATCATATTTTCATGATGAAAGGCCAAATAACTTAGATTTTGAACAAGGCAAGATGTCTACCCTTTCCCTGGATGTTTAGCTTTGTGCCAGAAGTCTTAGCCAGGGCATTAGGGCAAGAAAAGAGAGAGAGAGAAGGTATAGAAAGAAATAATGGAAAGAAAAAAAGAAGAAAGAAAGAAAGAAAGAAAGAAAGAAAGAAAGAAAGAAAGAAAGAAAGAAAAGAAAAGAAAAGAAAAGAAAAGAAAAGAAAAGAAAAGAAAAGAAAAAAGAAAAGAAAGGCACATAGGAAGGGAAAATTAAAATAGTTCCTCTTTTCATATGGGCTACATAGAAAATACCAAAGAATACACAATAAAACTCCTGGAACTAATAAGCATATTTAAGAAGTCTTACTACACAGTGTTAACATTTAAAAAAAAATCATTTTTCTTTATACTATCAATGAATAATTGACAATTACAATTAAGATACCTTTTGTGGAGGCTCCAAGTAGGAAAATACTCAAGGATAAATCTAACAAAATGTGCAGGATCTGTCTGTCCAAAACTACAAAATATTGATTTTAAAAAAGAAGGAAAAAATAATATCCAAGTAAATGGAAAGACATGCAGGGGTTATGAGTTAGAATTTCAACATAGTTAAGATACCAATTCTTCCTAGACTGATTTATAGTTTTGATGTAATATGAGTCAAAATACCAACATGATTTTTTTGACATTTAGATAAACTGAATCTAAAATGTACACTTTTATAATTTTTGTTCAGGGAGAAACCAGCTGTCATCTAGGTTGTAAGGCTACCTTGAGTTTACCATGTGTGGCCAGGGAGTGATGTTGACCAGCCCTGAGAAATTATAGCTGTCCTAGCCTAGGCTTGGACATGTCATCTTGCATATTTCAGTCCAAAAGACTCTACAAACACCCCAAGTGTATGTCCCAAATTGAGCCATCCCAGTCATCTCTAGCTATTCAAACCATCCAGGTAAAACCTCAGATATGATGGAGCTCTAGTAGTCTTTTACTTATGTGACAGAAGAAGCGGAAGTTCTTTCAATTTTATAAACAAACATTTGTTGAGTAATAGTTATATGCCAGGTACTATGTTAAGTGTTTTCTATCATTATTTCCATTAATCCATATAACCCTATGTAGTAATCACTATTATCACCATGCTATCATTTTATAGACGAGGAAACTGAGATATAGGTAAGACTATATGTTTTCCTCAAAATTGCCACTTATTTGGTAGATTGAACTACTTTTGCCAAACACTATTCCAAATTCTCTTCCTAATGGAAAGTTATATATTCTGCTCTAGTAAACTCAGGAGTGGCCGTTAGTAATGTGGGTAATACTCAGAGGAAGAAGCTTCAAGAGGGTATGGTTTGACATGTCTCTTTGTCTCAGTGACGGGCAATATTCCAACTACGGGCTACTTTACTAACTTGATTCCCATAACGATGACATCAATTCATCCAAGATGAGTCTTGTCATGTGAATGTAACCACTGCAATTTTCCAGATCACTCTGAACCCAGCCTGTCCTCACTGATATTTTCACATAGCTACTAACTAGCAGAATTGGAACTCCACTTATTTATTGGTTTACTTTCTTTTCAGAATCTCATATAGCATGCTAGAAGAACTTTAATTTAGAAAACAGTAGGCTATACACAATAAACTTCTTTGAGAAGATATACCTCAAATGTCCTAGTACAATCATTATTTCAATCTCTTTATAAAAGGAAGCTTCAGGTTATACACTAGGTGAAATTACAAATGTTTCTTATTCTTTCAAGGGAGTTTTTTCCTCCATTATATGATATAGGAAGATGGTTAAAGTTTCTAAAGCAAATGATTAGGCTGTGAGATCTTGTAAAAAAAAAACCCATGAAACAATAATAAATACAAAACAATAAAATATAAATGTACTTTTGGGTAAGATGGAAGAGATTTAAAATTTAAACTATCATAAAATTCATATTCTTTCAGTCAGAAAATCTATTGTTGTGTTTGTTGTTTTAACTCAACTGAGGTGTAAAAGAAGTTTATTTTATGCTTTCCAGAAGCTCATGTTAAGAAGGCTATGTGCAGGCAGGAGAGAAAAGTATAAGATGATTAATCAGAGGAATACAGGTAAGTGATGTAATGTATCTATTACCAATATGCCATGGGAACATTGAAGAGGGGATATCAAACACTGATGAGATCAAGAAAGCTTCGTCTGACATGAATAGTTTCTCAGACATTAGGAGAAGGGCATTATGAGCAAGGATCATAGCATATGCAGATCTCTGGAAGCGAGAAAAGTCTGGGATTTTCTGGGAAAAGGTATTTCAGAATTGTTGAGGCCCAAGTGTCTGTCAGGGAGTGGTAGGAGATGAGCCACAAACCACAGCTAGTAAAAAAGCGCTAAAGGAATTGCCATATGAATCAAAGCTAACTCACCATTTTCCTGGCTCTCTGAATCATCCCAGTGTTACAGAGTTTCCTTATTCTGTGTAATAAACAGCCTTTGTCTATGAGAAGGAAATGCACTTCACTCAGTCTATTATGACTGGCTTTTTCTGGAGGATGAGACAGGGTTTATAGTATCGATACAAAGTAAAAACTGCTTACTTTACATTTCTTTTAAAAATAAATAAGCACAAGGGTGCCTGGGTGGCTTAGCTGGTTGAGTGTGGGACTTTTGATCTTGGCTCAGGCCTTGATCTCATGGTTGTGAGTTTGAGCCCACATTGGGCTCCATGCCTACTTTAAAAATAAATAAAAGTAAATAAATAGGTGCATAAAATTTGCCACACACACACACACACACACACACAGATATCTAAAAGAAGTACAGGGACGCCTGGGTGGCTCAGTGGTTGAGTGTCTGCCTTTGGCTCAGGGCATGATCCCAGAGTCCCGGGATCGAGTCCCACATCAGGCTCCCTGCATGGACCCTGCTTCTCCTTCTGCCTATGTCTCTGCCTCTCTCTCTCTCTCTCTCTCTCTCTCTCTCTCTGTGTGTGTGTGTGTTTCTCATGAATAAATAAATAAAATCTTAAAAAAATGAAAGAAGTAGAGTTCTAAGTAAACAATACAGATTGTGAAGGTAATTGCTTGCTCAGGAAAGGAAAAGCTTTCCAATAAATGGTAACAAAAAACTAGATATCCATTTTTCTAAACAACCTTGATCTCTTCCTTACTCTATACCCCCAAATAAATTCACAATGGATCATATACTTATGATCTAAAGCTAAGACAATAGAGCTTTTGGAGGAAAACATGGAGGAATCTTTTTGATCCAGTAGTAAGTAAAGGTTATTTGTGTCATAGAAAACAATAACCAGAAAAGATAAAACAAGATAAATTAGACTTTGTTAAAATTTAAAACTTCTGGTTATTAGCAGGCAGCATTCGAAAAATAGCCACTGGCTTGAAAAAAGTATTTGTAAGACATATATATGACAAAAGATGGGGTTAAAAATGTATAAAGAACTCTTACAACTCAATAATAAAAACACAAACAACTCAAATTAAACATAGGCCAAATATTTGAACAGGTACTTTATAAAAAGAAATTACAGGAATGGTAATAACCACAGGAAAAAATCAACATCATTATTCATCAGGGAAATTTAAACTAAAAACTACAATGCAATACAATTATACACTCACTGGTAAGTCTCGAATTTTTTAAACAGATAAGCCAAATGTTGATAAGAAAGTGGAGCAACTGGAACTCTGATTGGAAGATAAAATGGTACAACTAATTTGGAAAAACTTCTGAAAGTTACTAATAAATCCAAACATGAACATACATTATGATCCTTTGAGTCTACTCTTAGGTATGTACCCAAGAGAATAAAAATATATATCCACAAAAAGATGTGTTTAAGAATGTTCATAGCAATTTTATTCATAATAGCAACAACTGGGACATTTCAGGTATCCATCAACACCAGAAAGGGTAAATAAGCAATAGTATATCCATACATCGGGATACTACTCACCAATAAAAAGGAATAGAATACTGATATACACAACAACATGGATTTCAAAGACACTTAACTGAGTTAAAATGTGCACACACACAAAAGAGTATGATATATAACTATATTTCTATTATATTCTAGAATGTAAGAAATTAGAATATTGACTGATTCTGGGGAACTGGAAATAGATTACACTGGAAAGAATATGAAAAATATTTCTGAGATGATGGTAATACCTATTTTAACAGTTTTTGGATCAGAGATGTAAAGATTTGTCAAAATTCAGTGAATGCAGACTTAAGAATTGCTACTACATATGTAATTATTTTTCACAGAGGAAAAAATTCAAATATTAATCTTATTTAATGATATGCATGCCAAAGTATGCATGGTGGGTACTATTGGCTGTTTTCTTTGAAATGAATCCAAAGTTAAGATGAATTAATGGATAGATAAAGGGATGGATAAATATACTTTATAAAACACCTTTTCTAAAATATTGCTGACAGAATTTAGGTGGTGGATGCATACGTGTTCACTAATTTTTTTTTCCATTTAGCTGTATATTGGACGTTTTCATAATAAAAATGTAGAAAAATATTACTTCTCACATTTTCCCAGCTCAATGGTAGGTTGAGAATAATAATAATATAGTCTCATGATTCTTAGGCAGACAGCCCTAGAGCCACATCCACCCACTTACCCTTCCTTCCATTAAAGCAGAAATGAAGTCACAGGTTGGGTGGACATTGTCATGACTAGTTCATAAGCAGCCTGTTGCCACTCCACATTCCAGCATGCTGCTTCACGGCTTAGGACTGACAGTTAAGCAAAACACAAGTCCCCACTGGGAACACAAACTTCAAGTGGAAGGACAAGAATCAGGCCAGTATGGACAGTTAAGGTTGAAGGTTCTGCTAACAAACCGTGGGAAGTGGGTTTTTCACTAAAGACTAACATGTTCAAGTTAACAGAAATGTTACAGATCTATTACAGTGCTTTCAGCCTGAAAAAAATATTGCAGTCAGTTAAATGATCCTTTAGCATCTAGTATTTCCTACTCATTCTCTTGCTTATTTCCCAAGTAATAAATTGCATAGACAACTTTTTAGAAAACTGTCAGTATAATTCATATGTCCCCATCCCACTTATTTTCTCATGCACAATCTCCCATGTCTCAGAAGAATTATCAGCTTACACCGTTCTACAAGCCAGAAAACTAGGAGTAATTTCTAGCTGCCAATTTCCCTTACCCCAAGTATTCAACCCATCCCTGTCTTGGTAATTCTAGATGTTCTCACATTCTTCCATTTCTATCAACTGTCTTTGACTTAATTCAGTCCATCATCTTATATCTGGACCACTGCATGAGTCTCTTTACTTGTCTTTTTATTTTTTCTCTCCCCATTCCAATCTGTCATTCATATAACAGCAGAAATGATTTTTCTCAAAATATAGCTGTATTATATCCCTACCTTGCTTAAAATCTTTCATTGTTCTCTCCTTGTGCTTAGCCTTAAGCCACACTATTTGTGATAAATTGGAAGACTCTCTGGCACACATCTCACTTCTCTGAAGCCATGCCACCCACTTGTACCATTACAAGTCCAGCATGCTCTAAGACCACTCGAGCTTTCACAGGCCATACTTTCTGGAATGCTCTTTCCCCCGCTCTCGTTCTGTGTGCCTAGTTTTTCTGTTCTAACACTTTCTGTTATCTCTAGATGAATAAGGTCTAGCTTCTATTTAGGGATGCTCAAGTTTATCTCTTCATACTCCATTTCAGTAGTTTTCCAAATATTTTTGGAGTTATTTTTGAACTTATTGCAAGGGATCCAAGAATCTTTATATAAATTGAGAATTGCTTTTACATTCAATCCGTTCTATTTTGTGCCCATGGATTCTGTTTTTCAAGAGTATGTAAATGGTATTATGATTAATAAAATAAAAATTCATTTAAGTATAGTCCTGGATTCTAGCAGAATTTGATATTGTTTTTAATCAACTGATAACAAAAATAAAAATATTATCACCTGGGATTCATAGTGTTATCTTTAACAAAAGAGCTTCGCATCCATAAAATGTTTTAAACCACTGTTCCATACTGTTGCAAATAAATTTAAAATAATTCATTCTTATGATATATTTTACTTTTCTACTGAGTAGGATAAAATTTTCTATATTTAATATTGGAATGTTAGAAATTAAAGGCATCCCTGAGGTACTTTGGTTTAATTCCTTTATATCGTAAAAAAGGAAAGGGTAAGTGAAAGACTTAAAATATTTATCTAATCACACAAATGGTAGCAGAGTAAAATCAACAGACTGATGTCTTTTCCTATAGTTTGGTGCTCTTTCTATCAATCCCTGCTACCTTTGAAATGGGGTGGGACACCAGATTTCTGAGGCAAATCTCAAATGAGAGCTCTAGTCTATTCATTCTCTTTCTTCCTTTTTTTTTTTTTTTTTTTCCATTCTCTTTCTTCCTGCTCTCGCTTTAATTTATCCAGGCTATAATCTCACTGTATCAAGTGTTTCTTTTTTACTGGTAATTAAAGAAATATTTAACCAGCTGCATATTAACATGAAAATGACCACACAAGAAAAATGGTTGCTAAGCAAAGGTAGTGTAATTCCCCACAAATAATCAAGTAATTGTACTGAGAGTATAAAACATGCACATAATCATGTATCACTACTAAAGCATCCTTTCTACTCAAATTTTTCTCATAAATTCTAGAGCAGCATTAAAGTAGTTCCTTGATGCCAATGCCAACAAACTTAAAACTTGACTTGTAATAAAGCTTGGGTCCCAGATGTTCCTACTGGCTATCCTGTTACACAACAGAATTAATATTATAGTTGGACATTGAATGCTTTCATAGATTTCTGCTATAGTCCAATTGACGTCAACTTTAAATAGGAACATTGAAATCCTAAAACTCAGATGGACCAGTACTCAGTCTGCTAGATTTGAATCTACTATGAAGACACATGTTTCATTTAGGTAGAGAGTTTTTAAATCCAAAGAGAGAAATATAAAGCCCTCTCCATTTAAATTTATTTTCACACTAAGTCTGTTTCCTAAGAACCATGAGACACCATGTTTAAATAACTAGTGCATCTCTGGGCTGTAATATTATCATCCTACTTTTTCTCCACTGTTCAAATGAATATTTGTAAGATTCACTTGGGAGCCTTGCATAAAGTAGATTCCTGGGAAGCACTCTCAGAGACTGATTCAGTAGAACTGGGTTGAGAGCCAGCGCTTTATATTTTTAGCAAGCACTCCCAAGTGATTCTGGTGCAGGTTTCTGTGACCACACTTGGAGGAAACATTGCAAGTGCAGCAATATTAGTCATGGGGCATACAGCCTTTCTTCATTCAGGCCTGTGTGAGGCTAGGGTGGCCTGATACAGGGCAATGATCCGGGGGGAAGCACAGCTCTCCAGCAAGTTGGACTTGAGAAAGTTGAGAAAACTCTCCCTGTGATAACCATAATCTTAAAAAGACCTACAGCAGTCCTGAAACAAAAAGGCCTTCTTTTCTTCACAGACTTTGTGAGAAGATGAGCCGCACAACTACTACCTGGCAAGACAATGATATTATCCCCAAGTTGGTTCATGACATTCCTTATTCCGTGTGTACTTGAACATGAGGCAGAGCTGTAGTCTTTTTTTTTTTTTAAATGAAACAAATATTTTGAGAACTTTTTTTAAAAAGATTTTATTTATTTATTTGAGAGAGAGAGTGAGTGAGTCAGAGCATGACAGCATGAGTGGAAGGAGGTACAGATGTAGATGGAGACTCCTTGCTGAGTGGGGAGCCGATGAGGGCTCAGTCCCAGAACCCTGGGATCTTGAGCTGAAGGCAGATGTGTAACCGATTGAGCCACCCAGAGTGGGCACCCCAAGTGTACTTTTAAGCATTCTTTTTAAAAGAGTCTTATTGAAGACTAAGGCTACATATGAGATGATTTTATTCTCCTCTTCTCTTCTCTTCTCTTCTCTTCTCTTCTCTTCTCTTCTCTTCTCTTCTCTTCTCTTCTCTTCTCTTCTCTTCTCTTCTCTTCTCTTCTCCTCTCCTCTCCTCTCCTCTCCTCTCCTCTCCTCTCCTCTCCTCTCCTCTCCTCTTCTCTTCTCTTCTCTTCTCTTCTCTTCTCTTCTCTTCTCTTCTCTTCTTCTCTTCTTCTCCTCTCCTCTTCTCTTCTCCTTTTCTCTTTTTTTAAGGGAGGAAGGCAGGGAAAGGAGGGCAGAGGAGAGAGAATCTTTAGCGGGCTCCATCTCACAACCCTGAGATCATGACCTGAGCTGAAATCAGGAGTCAGATGCCTAGCCAACTGAGCCTCCCAGGTGCCCCCAAGATGATCTTATTCTATTGTTAAAAGCCGGAAAAGGCCCACTGCAAAGATTTGAAAATGAGCAGCAAGTGCCACTTACCCGTGTGTAGCCACATGGTTCAGATTCCTAAAGATTCTCTAAGGGGAAGAGAATCTAGATTCACTTAAAAGTGAGTTCATTAGTGGAGATGAATACATGTCATCCTAATAATAAGAATAATGATAATATAATAAAGCCAGTTACAGTATTTACATTATCAGAATTCTCAAACTGATTTATCCTGGCCATACGTTTCCTTCAAAATCCAGTCAAACTCTGTGGCTTCAACTGAACTGAACTGAAAAGGCTTTTTGTATCTTTAGACTCAAAAGTTCCGATTATCCTAAATTACCACACATTTTCTGCATTGGCACCATTGTGATGTCTATGAAAAGGGGTGATAGGGCCTCATTTTACTAAAGACAAACAGATCAACTAGACTTCCTTGGGTAGTGGAGTTGGGGCCCACCTTTGAGGCTGAGAAAAAAAATGCTTTTAAGACAGATCCACATTGAGTGTCCTTATGGACAAAAGATGACTCTCCCTTCTGTAACTTCTCAGGTAATCTCACAGATGCCTCACTTCCAGCCCACATTAGTACATGTGTTACACCATGTTTATTGGATTGTAGTCATTCACATGCTGTGTTCAGGTTCAGTATTTGTGTTCCTTGATGAAATAAAGTTCTGCAACAGGAGTCTTATACTCAGGGAAATAGTATAGTAAATTCATGTATATATTTTTCTTAACTTTGGATTTTTCTTCTATGAGTTTTTCAGATCTTTAAGGTTTGCTACCACACATCAATTGTGAGATTGCAACTCATTTAGAGTAAAACAATGAGTTTGCTTATTTCAACCACTTATAAATATTCTGTGGAGTATTGCTAAAATATCCGTCCCTTCCAGGTGCTCTGCAACCTGAATGAGTGAAACCACAGGTGTGCTGAATTAGGCTGCAAATAAAAGACTATGCCTGAATCACAATGTGATGCCTGTATATGAAAGTGTTTGGGACTCACCTCCAAAATGAGGTCCTTGCTGGTACAATCACCTGGTAGGAATAGTTTATTCAGGTGGGAAAACAGATGTGAGACGGAAAGCTCTAATGGAAGTTCTCAGGGAAACTGTCTTAACCTTGGAGGTGCCAAGATGTCTACAAGAAAGCTTCTTGGGAGGTGTCTAATTTCATTCACTTAATGAGGAGACTGGGAGGTCAGATCAGTTGCTCTGATTCTAAAGTTCCAGAGCTGCACAGAGCTTGTCTCTACACTTAGAGCTGCAGATGTGCTTACATCAAATCAAGGTTCAGCCTCATGACCAGACCACCTAGTTAAAGGTTAACAAAGATCCAGAATAGCAAAACACCCACATGCACACATAAAAAAGTTTGTATCAACTTAGTTTAGCAGAATAAATCTAGAAGGAAAAAGTTCATATTTTCAAAAGAAACCATTAATATGTCATCAAAATTATGATTATTTGTATGTAATTTCTGATAATTTATTCTCATGTTGATAGATTTAAAATAATTTACTATTGTCCTTATAGCTTTTTCATGCACGATTTATTTATTAAAAAGTTAAATTGCAATGAATGAAATGGCACAGGAAAAGATGTGTGTATATAATTAACAACTGATGATGAAATGTCATTTTTGAGAATGTGATCAAAATACTGAGGCCATTAAATTTTAAATAATCTTCTATTTTCCATCATTGCTTCATTGTCTTTGATGCCTACAGGTATTATATGTAAGGCATTTCAAATTACCTTCCAAGTGTAAGCAGATGGAGTTGGAAAGGAAGAACAATGGTGTTTGTTTCATTGCCCATATTTAGTGCTATTGAATGTGTGTGAGCTTTTGTGTATAGCATTATATCCTGTTGCTCCTGTCCTCCTGTGCCAAAGGCTCTGCTTTTTAAATTAAAGTTGGTTCTCAATAACCACCTTCAGGAAATCCCCCAAAAGTATTTTTGTAACTTCCTGCATCCTGAGTGCCTTTTTTTTTTCTTTTTAGGATATCTTGAGAAAAGAAGAATCCTTAGGACCTCTTCTTTTCCTGTCCTGACCCAGACAGGTTTGCTGCTTGTTCAGTCTAGTAAAATGATCTCATGAAAGCATAACAAGTAAGGTTGTGATTAAATATGTAGCTAGTAATAGGTATTCAGCTATTAGGTATTTATAGGTATTATCACAGTAACTATGAGTGTTTTATGTATCATACTTCAATTTGTAAACTGATCAGATATGTCCACTTACTTTTTAAGGATGCTCAAAGGTATTCAGAACAGATTTGCCAAAACAATGTTACTTTATTGTTAAAATAACAACTGCAGTGATGCATATGCAAAATTCTGGGAGATGGTCGGGGAGAATGGACTTCATTATGTTGACATTTAGCTCCAAAATTTCCATTTCTCTCTCCCAAAAGTAAGGGAAAGGTCATGTAGAGTGCTCATCAAGGTGGCTGGATTTAGACTAACCTCTGCGTGCTTAAAACTTTCTGAACATAAGAACTATGTTAGGTTGTTTATTATAAAAGGTCACACCCACAGCCATATTTAAGGGTAATTACATACTTATGGGATCCTTACTGAAGATGCAGCCATAGGCAGTCATGTTGGTACCATGAGACCCAAGCTAGAGCTGAGATCCTACCCAAGAGAAACAAATCCAAAGGAACCTACCATATGCTGGGCCAATTGTTTTCACCCTTTTAGGATTTTAACTGGAAAGGAATGAAATTATTTGGCAGCTGGGGAGATGGAATTAATGCAGAGGGGATGAAAAGAGTGATTTCATGATGTAGAATCAATTTTGTGAGAAATAATGGGAAGCTAAAATTATGAGGTAACACAAGCTCAGGGTAAGTGTGAACCAGATAGAAGAAAAAAACTCCATTGAGAAAAAAAGGAGAACAGGAATTAGAAAAAGCAGGACAAAAAAAAAAAAAAAAAAGAAAGAAAAAGCAGGACACTCGCATAAAAAAAATAGAGGAGAATCAACAATGTCTGAAGCTGCCCAGATCATTGATGCCCTTGCTGCTTCAGTTTCATTCCTATTCATATTGGCTTCCTGTAGCTGCTGTAAGAAATGACCACAAACTTGGTGACTCAAAACCAAAGCTTATTCTCTCACAATTAAGGAGTCAAAGGTGTCAGGAGGGTCATGCTCCCTCTAAAGGCTCTGGGGAAGAATCCATTCCATGCCTCTTTCATCATCTGGTGGCTGTAGACACCCCACATCACTCCAATTTCTGTCTCCAGCTTCACTTTACCTTCTCTTCTGGGTGTGTCTCATCTCCTTCTGCCTCTATTTTATAGGGATCATGGTCATGGCACATAGAGCCCACCCAGATAATCTAGGAGACTCTCCTCACCTTAAAATCCCTAAATTATTATATCTGTAAAACCCTTTTTTTTTTTTTCAGAAAAGACAACATTCACATATTCTTGGGATAAGTATATATTCATATTGTTGGGAGCCATTCTTAGCTCACTGTATTATCCGTGTGACTCTGTAATGACAAAGTTCATTTCTCCGAGGGACACCTGACTCTGACAGAGTAGATCTTCAGAAATAATGAAATGATATGTACAGAAAGGAAATGAAGTAAAAATATAAAATGAAATAAACATCTAAAATAAAAACACATGTAAAAGAAAAATATGGAATATATTTAAAATATATAAAATAAGGATATATAATATATATATATATAAAATATATAAAATAAAGATAGATAACAGAGAAACTTAGGTTTTACCCAGTACTCCACAAGCAGTGCCACCTTCTCATTCTCAAGTTCGAAGATTAAAGTTGGGGTGTAATGTGGATGGGGAAAGAAAGAGGGTTATGTCTCATCTTGAGAAAGAAACCATGAAACAGTTCAGAAAATATCCATGACAAATCCAGTATTGTCCTTGAATGTTCATGTTCACAGTTAGGGCCTCCAGAAAAGAAGGAATCAGAAATCTCTTACAGTAAATTCATAAAATGACCACTGCCTTGCTATCAATAATGTTTTTATCATTCATTTAGTAAATATTAAGTCTGTGGCTTTCTAGTTTCTCCACAAGGCCCCAGGTTGCAAAATTAGAAAATTAACCATTCCTTTAAGGAGCTTACAGACTGGTATAGAATAAATACATACAAACAATAGCAATGATTTTTGCTACACATACCAGGCTGTGAGAGCACAGAGAGGGGCAGCTTGAAAGCTTGATGATATTAAGGAAGAATTTGCTTTTGGAGTGACTTTGGAAGGAGGTGAACAGCAGGGAGTGGAGAGCGTTTAAGGAACGTTGAAAAGATCCCCTGCCTCAGAGAATATCTTTTGCAGTCATCACCTGATGCTTAAATTTCACATAGATTTTTTTTTTGGCCTAAATCTTATGTAACCTGGTAAATCACTTTATCAGGTCTTTGCATGATAGCAAGTTTTTAAAAGGAGCTGAATCAAGAGTAAATGAGGTTATTGGAGTCAACGTGTGTGTGCGCACATTCGTACCTGTGTGCTAAGGGGTTACTGAAAAGGGAGAAGAAAAAAATTATTTTACATTCAGTATGCTCCTATCACTCTGCTTGGCATACTGTATTATCTTAATTAATTACCTTGACAATCCTCTAAGATACATATTTTTATTTTCTCACCTCAATTTCATGGATAAAGAAAGTGAGACTCAAAAAAAAAAAAAAAGAATTAACTTCCCAAGGTCATACAACCAATAAACGGCAGATATTTTAACCATACTCTGTCAGAACAGGATACTTCAGTTTCGGGGAATAGATTGTGCAAGATACAAAGGCATGAAAGAATATGGTATTGCTTGGGAATGATAAATAACAGTATGCTTGAGTGAAAATATAAACGAGAAGTTACAGAATATGAGTAAGAAAAGATAGATAAAGGTTAGCTCCAAGTATCTTTTCACCAACTGAGGATTATGGAATTAGATCCAGTTTTTATTAAACTTCAAGAATATTAGTATGAACTTGCCCCAAGCAGGTCAGCCTGCAATCAGGTGGCAAATCTCATTGTTTCTTCTATTTGCCTTGTGTAGCCTATTGTAGTCTACCGACACCATCCTACTTCAGAATTTTATGACTTCTTGTCTGGATGATTACAGCAGCTTTCTACCTGTTTCTCTCCACCAGCTTCATTTGCTTTCCAGTTCTTTCTCAACAATACTGCAGGTTTAATCTTTAAAAGCTTGTGCCATTCCCTGTTGCAGAAAACTGTGTGTGTGTGTGTGTGTGTGTGTATACTTTTTTTAGAGTGATTTTAAATTTGTAGCAAAATTGAGCAGAAAGTAGAGTTTCCATATACCCCCTATCACCACACATACATAAGTGGTAGGTTGTTACAATTGAACCTACACTGACACATTATTATCATCCAAAGTCCATAGTTTATGTTAGGGTTCAGATGGTCTACTCACTGTCTATGTTTTTTTTTAAAGATTTTTTATTTATTTATTCATAGAGAGACAGAGAGAGGCAGAGACACAGGCGGAGAGAGAAGCAGGCTCCATGCAGGGAGCCCGACGTGGGACTTGATCCCAGGTCTCCAGGATCATGCCCTAGGCTGCAGGCGGCGCTAAACCGCTGAGCCACCGGGGCTGCCCATGTCTATGGGTTTTGACAAACATATAATGACCCACATCCACCATTATACCATCAATACCGTCTTTCTAAAGATTCTCTGTGCTCTGTCTAGTTATTCCTCCCTACTCCTCAAATCCATGGAAACCATTAATCTTTTTAGTTTTGCCTTTTCCAGAATGTCATATAGTTGGAAAGTTATGTATGTACTTTGTAGTATGTAGTATGTAGCCTTTTCGGATGGGCTTCCTTCACTTAGGAAGATGCCTTTAAGTTTCCTCCATGTCTTTCTTTTTTAAGATTTTATTTATTTATTTGAGATAGACAGTAAGTGAGAGATATATATCTTAGGGGGAAGGGAGAAGAAGAGGGAGAAGCAGGCTCTCCACTGAGCAGAGCCCAACACAGGGCTCAATCTCAGGACCCCAGGAGCATGACATGAGCCGAAGTCAGACACTCAACCGACTGAACCACCCAGGTGCCCCTCCTCCATGTCTTTACACCTCATTTCCTTTTTAGCACTAAATCGTATTTCATTGTCTGCAAACACTATAGTTTACCCATTCACTTACTGAAAAATACCTTGGTTGCTTCCAAATTTTGGTATTTATAAATAAAACTATAAACATCTGTATACAGATTCATTTGTATAAATGCCAAAGAGCACAATAGCTGGATTGTATAGTAAGAGTGTATTTAGTTTCATAAGAAAAGGCCAGACTGTCCTCCAAAATGGCTGTAGGACTTTGCATTCCTATCAGCAATAAATGTGAGTTCCTGTCCCTCCACATCCTTGTTAGTATTTGACGTTCTCAGTGCTTTGGATTTGGCCATTTTGTTAGGTATGTAGTGGCTCTCTCATTTTAATTTTCAGTTCCCTGATGACATGGTGTTAAACATCTTTTCATGTGCGTACTTGCCATCTGTTTATCTGCTGTGGTGAGGTGTCTGTTAAGGTCTTTTTCCCCCCCATTTTTCAGTCGTGTTGCTTGTATTAAGAGTTCTCTGTGTACTTTGGATAACAGTCCTTTACCAGAGGTGTCTTTTGCAAATATTTTCTCCCGGTTTGTGATTTGTCTTCTCATTCTCCTACACTAATTCATTACTTAGTGTTATTGTACAATTGTTCTTTACTCTATGCTCTTTCAAAAACCTTTTTAAGAAAAAGTAGTATGTCAAAAAAAGAAAAAGCCCAAATTCCTCATTCTTGCGTTTAAGGATGTCCATAGTTCGGCCTAGCCTAAATTTCTAATCTATCCAAGAATCAGCCACTTTTGTGCCAGCCAAATAACCCTTCCTTTCTGGAACTCAGACACTGATGGAAGGAGTATAAATTGGTTTTGCAATGCTAGAAAATCTCCTTTGTTCTAGCAATTCCTCTTCCCAGAATGAATTCTAAAGACATAATTTTTATATCCAAACACCTTTCCACCCCTCTACCTTTTCTTTTCTAAAAGCTTTTGTTGCATCGTCATTTATTGTAGTGAACACAAGTTGGTTTCTCAGCTAATCTATTTTCCTCTTCTCAACCATTTTTGATTTGCATTCTGTTATCCACCTCAGCCCTATTGCTCCAGGGCTGATACTTCCCTACTCCGGTCCTGAAGTTGAGCCTTATTGGTCTCAGGATAAATTCACTTTCTCAGTGAATTAATCAGGAATTAATTCAGAAACACTGCTCTATACTAATCTACTGAAGGCTTTCTACCCACCACAAGAAATGGTTCATAAATGGGTATAAGAGACATGATAGGATATTTGCTGGGGGTGCTAGGGTAGGTGGTTTCTGTTATAATTGTTACTGTGTTTTGGTGTCAGGTCCAGAACTGCTGCTGTATTTCTTCACCAGCCAAAGGACTAAGCAGACTCTTTAAGAAAAGCAGGGCCAAAGGATCTCAGAGAAATGGAGCCTTGGCTGTGATTGAACCATAGCTGAGCAGTGTCCCACTTCTGGATTTTAGCTAATTATGTGAGGTTTGATAATCCACCTAATGTTGTTTAAGATATTTAAATTGTACCTCCTCTTTTGATTGGCTACATCAAACTGATACTTGCCTTATACATATTTGTAAACTCATAATCCTATATGACCAGTACCTTTGTAATTCTTTCCTGTTGAATGAACCAATGAATAAATAAACGAGACCTTTGCCACATCTTGTAAATTCTCTAATTGGACAAGCTTTTTTCCAGTTGCTTTGGCTAGTCAGCTGAAGAAAGCATGTTAGAAAACCACATTCATAAACAAATAAAATTGCACCATGGATCATGATTACTGAACATGCTTTGTACTGTTGTTGAATTTCAACGTGTTTGCTGTTTAAAGGTGTTATATGAGATCGGATCTAGCACTGTACTAACAAATATTATTTACTTACAGAGGTTTGGATGAATTCACTCTGTTCTCTTACTGGTAGAAATGTGTTTAACACCTGTAAAACAAGACAGTGACAGAAATAGAACTTCAGGATAGCACCATCACTTTTGCAGAATGCCATTAGTTCTGTCAAGATGTGATGGTAAACTTGTGAAAAGAATCGTAACAGTGGTCAGTTTTGATGTCAATATTTAATTTTGTGAAGGAAGGCAGTATAGTATCATTTTAGGTTCCCTTAAAACATCTCCTATAATTGTAGTTGCTTTAAGTTGGTGAAGAAAAAAGATGGAGAACAAGTGAAATAACTTTTGGCTGGGGAGAAAAGCTCATGAAGCAACTCCTGGTTATGATATTTTTTGTGAACACTCATAGCTGCCAGAAGATAACCTAGAGGCTTGAAACATATTCTTCAAGTATCTTGCATATCTTAAATTAAACTTATTAACACGTGTGGAAGGAGAAAGGAGAAAGATCTAGTTGTATGTAAGATCTGTAAAGTTGAGGTTGTCATGTTTTTATAGATTTTATTTATTTTGAGAGAGAGACAGAGAGAGTGTGAGCAGAGTGAGAGGGAAGGGGCAGAGGGAGAGAGAGAATCTCAAACAGACTTCTTGCTGAGTGTGGAGCCCAACAGAGGGCAGGGGGCTCCATCTCATGACCCCAGTTATGACCTGAGCCAAAATCAAGAATCACATGCTTAGTGGACTTGGCCACCCAGGTGCCCCTGAGGTTGCCATTTTAACAAAGGTTCCTTATTTAGAGAGTTCCTTTTCCTTGGACATTCTGTAACCTGGCTGCCTCCTGAAAGTATGAGATAGGCGAGCAGCGCATCCAACCCAGAACTGCAGCGTTGATAAAGTCAGTCTTGTCTCCAACTCACAGTCTGTATGATTTAGAGATACAGATTTTCAACTGAATACAAGCTCTGCTATGTGATGTTACATGACCTCTCTGAGCTTCATGTTATCTGTGAAATGTTAATAAATATCTTAAAAATATGAACTTCACTGCATGGTTGGGAGTATTTAAAATCAGGAATTACCAGACCCCAAAAGTTTCCCCCTAGACCTCCAGGTTTTGGAGGCTTTATGCTTCCTCCTTCCTCAACCTTTACCTTTTTCAAAATCTGCTTAAGGGAGAAAGGATCTGATAAGATCACTCATATTTAGATGCAAATATTTGATAAGACTTCAAGAGTCATCTGCCCTTGGATATGTTTACCAGGGGTCAAAGGTTTTAAGTCAAAAGAATGAATCTTAACTATGGAATTTTAGGAATTAGATACTTATTGAAGGAGATCTTCACTCAGATATTCACTGCCCCATGCTTTTGTGTTCCAATTGTGGAATCGGTAGGCTAGCCCACAACTACCTGGGCACTGGTGACTGATGAGGGCTATTAAAAGTATTATTATTTTTTTTTTAATTTTTTTTAAATTTTTTTTTATTTTTTTTTATTTTTTTTTATTTTTTTTAAAGTATTATTTAAAATAATATTAAATGTTGAAAATATTTAACAGTTTTAAAGTTAATTTCCTACGTTTTTGTTTGAAAAGACACCACATTTCTTCTGTTCCTACTACTGGCTGCCTGATATTTAAGAAATATGTGCCTAAACTCTGTTGAAGAAGGGCAGATCTCCCGAATAAAGTGTTAGAGCTAACAGTGCCATTGTTATCGAACATCCTTTCACCAACCTGGGGGAGGAAATGGCATAGGAGTTAAGGCAGCATCTGCAGGATGGCATCTGCCAGGTAAATACACAGATGAGGCCAAAGGGCTTTGCTTCCTTAAGGGTAAAGAACAACTTGCAGATAAGAAAGCTTACAAAATGTGCATGAAGTTTTATTTTTAAACCCCATGGGAAGACCCTAAACATATTTTTTGAAACCAGAACCATTAGTGAGATCAGCGTTCTGAACTGAGAGGTGAGATTTGGACCCTGGCTGGGAACTAATGGAGCAAATAGAGCTTTCGCCACATTCTATACTTCACTCTTGCTCCACTATTACCATTGGACTAGCAGCTAATTTTTAAGTCAGTCCCTCTAACAATCAAAAGAGGTGGAGAGTTCCTTAAGGTCCATTTTATAGCTGAGAAAAATGAGGCTGAGGTGACAAGTTACACATCAACAAAATGGTTCATATAGATTCCAGCCCAGGCAATCCACTGAAACGAAAAAGCACTTTGATTCTTTAAACTTGTTAAATTGATTAAGCAAGGAGGTTTGATGTAGCTCTAGTGCTGCTGTGGTCTCTAAATACACATTAATTGAAGCCTGTAAATGCCTCCAGGTTGTGAAATCAAATCACTGAGGACAACCAGTCATTAACAGCCAACTAGGCTTTGAGCTGTAACCAATCAAATATTTTCCTTTCTTTGCTTCATACTTTAAGTAAATCCTTTCCCTGGTTCCTGCCTGCAGAGTGCTCCTAACCACTTCCAGTCTGTCACTCCTCAATTACAATAGATTTGTAGTCAAACTCTTAAAATTTTTAATATGCTTTAGCTTATCTTTTAACAAACATTAAAGCCACATTGAATTTATAAGTTTCCTGATCCACCTAACTTCCTTTGACAACAATCATTACCACTTCCTCTGTATCTCTTTACTGGGCCAATACTTTAAATGTCTTATAGGTTGTGCAACATTTCATCTTTTACATCAGAATTTAAAGGTAAACCCTACTGTCCAGTTTTTTTTTTTAAGATTTTATTTATTTATTCATGAGAGACACAGAGAGAAAGAGAGAGAGAGAGAGAGAGAGGCAGAGACACAGGCAGAGGGAGAAGCAGGCTCCATGCAGGGAGCCCGAGGTGGGACTCGATCATGGGTCTCCAGGATCATGCCCTGGGCTGAAGGCGGCTTTAAACCACTGAGCCACCGGGGCTGCCCCTACTGTCCAGTTTTTATACTCAAGGCCACCGTGAATCTGAGAGGGTTAAAGTTGTACCAAACAAAAGCTCTTTGCTTACAAGTCCCCCAGTCTTTCCATTCTGTCTCTCTAGTTGGGAATAACTTGAATTATCTCAAGAGTGGAAATTCACTGTCATCTCTACTCTGAAAATCTTCGGGTGGTGACGCTATGAAAGAAAAATATACCAGGTCCCTTCTCTTTAGGAGGATTGACTACAATAACCACGCAGTAATTTAATATTTTTGTAAATGCTGTTTTTGGAAAGATCAAAAAGGAGATACCAAAGTCGATAGTTTGTATTTTGTGTTGATATAACTGGGTAGTAGTTTAGAGAGTTCCACTCTACACATGCACATACGTGTGCAGGGATATATACAAATACACTGAGCACCATCCTTGCACTTCTATTTTTTGTGATTTGGTCTCTACGGAAAATAAAATGGTGCCACCTCGTGGAACTTAGATGTGAGTGCAGCTCCTTTAATTTCACGACTCAATTTTGTTTCGTTTAATGAATACCTACTTGCATCTACCCTGCGCCAGGTAATCTGCGGAGTATCTGGTCGTAAAAAAAGAGGGAAAAGAAGGAAGACATAGTTTCTGTTCTCAAAGAATATGTAGAATTGCAAGGCTGTCAGCGTGAAAACTGCTAAGGATATGCCTTGGGCGAATTGCCTTGCAAAGTAAGACTAGTCAGGTGCAGAAAAGGTGGAGCCCCGAGAACAGTATGAATGATAGCACAGAAGTAAGAAAAGATACGAGCTTTTAAGAAAAGCAGATGGTTTTAGTCCTGGAACTTAAATTTGGGAGGACAAGACAAAAGATGAACCTGTAAACTTGCCCCAGACTGGCCACAGAAGTCACACTAAGAAGATGGCATTTGACTGACTCTTTTAGGTGGGGCAGAAATAAGATTATGCATTCAGACTCAGGTAAACACTGACAAGTTTGTGAGAATACATAATGAAGCAAGCTTAAACTTGTGGTCCAATACTAGCCATATTTCTGGGAAGATAGTCTGAATTTTTAATAAGTCCTATTATTTTCTATTAATGATAAATAGTTAAGATTTAATAAAGCAGTTTGTTAGTAGAGAGCAGGCTAGGTTTGAGAGGGGGATGGAAATTGTGGTTAATGAAACCTCAGGTCCTATCAGTGAAGGAGAGGATGCACAGAAGGAAATTATAGCAAGGAGGTATTGTATCAGACTCACATTCACCAAGATCCTCAAATATAGATTTTCGATACTGTCTTGAAATACAATTATGCATTCAAATTCAGGTAAACACTTAGAGATTTGAGAATACATTTTGAAGCAATTTTAAACTTTGTTCCAATATTAGCCGTATTTCTTGTGATAGAGTCTGAATTTTTAATAAGCCCTATTTTCTCACAAATAGCATGGTTTCCCTTGTATTCAGAGCATGATTCAACCTAGGTACTTAATATATACTTTATGTTTTACAACTGATTTAGCCTGTTAACATTCTGAAAATTTCACAAAATGAAAATATCTCTAAGGCCTTTCTTAAGTTCTGGAAAAAATTGAGCTAGGCAGTGGTAAAAGAAAAGGAAATGAAAAATATTTTGGAGGAGGAATGAACAGATATGGTGTGGATTTAGTTATAAAGATGGGGTAGCCAATTAGCAGATGAAGGAGAAAGGAGGAATCCAAAATGACTGCCAAGGTTCTAAGTGACTGGTGGGTGGTGGCACTTTTACCTGGGGCGAAGGCTAATGGAGGAGGAAGCATTTTAATGTAGGGAAATGAAATAGTTCCATTTTTGGATATTTAGAATTTGAAGTTCTTGAGACAAGTCAAATGAATTTGTCTAGCCCTCAGGTATGTGAAACTGGAGCTCATGATAGTGGCTAAGGTTAAAAATAGAGATTGGGCATTGTCAGCATTGAGATGGAAATTAAAACTTTTAAAAGGGTTGAGACACCTAGAAGAATCTGTAGTCTGCAAAGAGCAATGGCATGAAGGTGCCTCTTGGGACCCCCTTTTTTTTATTTTTATTTTTTATTTTTTTATTAATTTTTATTGGTGTTCAATTTACCAACATACAGAAAAACACCCAGTGCTCATCCCGTCAAGTGTCCCCCTCAGTGCCCGTCACCCATTCCCCTCCAACACCCGCCCTCCTCCCCCCTTCCACCACCCCTAGTTCGTTTCCCCGAGTTAGGAGTCTTTATGTTCTGTCTCCCTTCCTGATATTTCCCAACATTTCTTCTCCCTTCCTTTATATTCCCTTTCACTATTATTTATATTCCCCAAATGAATGAGAACATACACTGTTTGTCCTTCTCCGATTGACTTACTTCACTCAGCATAATACCCTCCAGTTCCATCCACGTTGAAGCAAATGGTGGGTATTTGTCGTTTCTAATTGCTGAGTAATATTCCATTGTATACATAAACCACATCTTCTTTATCCATTCATCTTTCGATGGACACCGAGGCTCCTTCCACAGTCTGGCTATTGTGGCCATTGCTGATAGAAACATCGGGGTGCAGGTGTCCCGACGTTTCATTGCATCTGAATCTTTGGGGTAAATCCCCAACAGTGCAATTGCTGGGTCGTAGGGCAGGTCTATTTTTAACTCTTTGAGGAACCTCCACACAGTTTTCCAGAGTGGCTGCACCAGTTCACATTCCCACCAACAGTGTAAGAGGGTTCCCTTTTCGCCGCATCCTCTCCAACATTTGTTGTTTCCTGCCTTGTTAATTTTCCCCATTCTCACTGGTGTGAGGTGGTATCTCATTGTGGTTTTGATTTGTATTTCCCTAATGGCAAGTGATGCAGAGCATTTTCTCATGTGCATGTTGGCCGTGTCTATGTCTTCCTCTGTGAGATTTCTCTTCATGTCTTTTGCCCATTTCATGATTGGATTGTTTGTTTCTTTGGTGTTGAGTTTAATAAGTTCTTTATAGATCTTGGAAACTAGCCCTTTATCTGATATGTCGTTTGCAAATATCTTCTCCCATTCTGTAGGTTGTCTTTTAGTTTTGTTGACTGTATCCTTTGCTGTGCAAAAGCTTCTTATCTTGATGAAGTCCCAATAGTTCATTTTTGCTTTTGTTTCTTTTGCCTTCGTGGATGTATCTTGCAAGAAGTTACTGTGGCCGAGTTCAAAAAGGGTGTTGCCTGTGTTCTCTTCTATGATTTTGATGGACTCTTGTCTCACATTTAGATCTCTCATCCATTTTGAGTTTATCTTTGTGTATGATGAAAGAGAGTGGTCCAGTTTCATTCTTCTGCATGTGGATGTCCAGTTTTCCCAGCACCATTTATTGAAGAGACTGTCTTTCTTCCAATGGATAGTCTTTCCTCCTTTATCGAATATTAGATGACCATAAAGTTCAGGGTCCACTTCTGGGTTCTCTATTCTGTTCCATTGATCTATGTGTCTGTTTTTGTGCCAGTACCACACTGTCTTGATGACCACAGCTTTGTAGTACAACCTGAAATCTGGCATTGTGATGCCCCCAGCTATGGTTTTCTTTTTTAAAATTCCCCTGGCTATTCGGGGTCTTTTCTGATTCCACACAAATCTTAAAATAATTTGTTCTAACTCTCTGAAGAAAGTCCATGGTATTTTGATACGGATTGCATTAAACGTATAAATTGCCCTGGGTAACATTGACATTTTCACAATATTAATTCTGCCAATCCATGAGCATGGAATATTTTTCCATCTCTTTGTGTCTTCCTCAATTTCTTTCAGAAGTGTTCTATAGTTTTTAGGGTATAGATCCTTCACCTCTTTGGTTAGGTTTATTCCTAGGTATCTTATGCTTTTGGGTGCAATTGTAAATGGGATTGACTCCTTAATTTCTCTTTCTTCAGTCTCATTGTTAGTGTATAGAAATGCCACTGATTTCTGGGCATTGATTTTGTATCCCGCCACGCTACCAAATTGCTGTATGAGTTCTAGCAATCTTGGGGTGGAGGCTTTTGGGTTTTCTATGTAGAGTATCATGTCATCGGCGAAGAGGGAGAGTTTGACTTCTTCTTTGCCAATTTGAATGCCTTTAATGTCTTTTTGTTGTCTGATTGCTGAGGCGAGGACTTCCAGAACTATGTTGAACAGCAGTGGTGAGAGTGGACATCCCTGTCTTGTTCCTGATCTTAGGGGAAAGGCTCCCAGTGCTTCCCCATTGAGAATGATATTTGCTGTGGGCTTTTCGTAAATGGCCTTTAAGATGTCGAGGAAAGTTCCCTCTATCCCAACACTCTGAAGGGTTTTGATCAGGAATGGATGCTGTATTTTGTCAAATGCTTTCTCTGCATCTAATGAGAGGATCATATGGTTCTTGGTTTTTCTCTTGCTGATATGATGAATCACATTGATGGTTTTACGAGTGTTGAACCAGCCTTGTGTCCCAGAGATAAATCCTACTTGGTCATGGTGAATAATTTTCTTAATGTGTTGTTGGATCCTATTGGCTAGTATCTTGTTGAGAATTTTTGCATCCATGTTCATCAGGGATATTGGTCTGTAATTCTCCTTTTTGGTGGGGTCTTTGTCTGGTTTCGGAATTAAGGTGATGCTGGCCTCATAGAACGAATTTGGAAGTACTCCATCTCTTTCTATCTTTCCAAACAGCTTTAGTAGAATAGGTATGATTTCTTCTTTAAACGTTTGATAGAATTCCCCTGGGAAGCCATCGGCCCTGGACTCTTGTGTCTCGGGAGGTTTTTGATGACTGCTTCAATTTCCTCCCTGGTTATTGGCCTGTTCAGGTTTTCTATTTCTTCCTGCTCCAGTTTTGGTAATTTGTGGCTTTCCAGGAATGCATCCATTTCTTCTAGATTTCCTAATTTATTGGCATACAGCTGTTCATAATATGTTTTTAAAATCGCTTGTATTTCCTTGGTGTTGGTAGTGATCTCTCCTTTCTCATTCATGATTTTATTAATTTGAGTCTTCTCTCTCTTCTTTTTAATAAGGTTGGCTAATGGTTTATCTATCTTATTAATTCTTTCAAAGAACCAACTCCTGGTTCTGTTGATCTGTTCCACAGTTCTTTTGGTCTCGATATCATTTAGTTCTGCTCGAATTTTAATTAGCTGTCTTCTTCTGCTGGGGGTGGGGTCTATTTGTTGCTTTTTCTCTAGTTCCTTTATGTGTAAGGTGAGCTTTTGAATTTGAGTTCTTTCCAGTTTTTGAATGGATGCTTGTATTGCGATGTATTTCCCCCTCAGGACTGCTTTTGCTGCGTCCCAAAGATTTTGAATGGTTGTATCTTCATTCTCATTAGTTTCCATGAATCTTCTCAATTCTTCCTTAATTTCCTGGTTGACCTTTTCATCTTTTAGCAGGATGGTCCTTAACCTCCACGTGTTTGTGGTCCTTCCAAACTTCTTGTTGTGATTAAGTTCTAATTTCAAGGCATTATGATCTGAGAATATACAGGGGACTATCCCGATCTTTTGGTATCGGTTCAGACCCGATTTGTGACCCAGTATGTGGTCTATTCTGGAGAAAGTTCCATGTGCACTTGAGAAGAATGTGTATTCAGTTGAGTTTGGATGTAAAGTTCTGTAGATATCTGTGAAATCCATCTGGTCCAGTGTATCATTTAAAGCTCTCGTTTCTTTGGATATGTTGTGCTTAGAAGACCTATCTAGTATAGAAAGAGCTAGATTGAAGTCACCAAGTATAAGTGTATTATTATCAAAGTATTTCTTCAGTTTGGTTATTAATTGGTTTAAATATTTGGCAGCTCCCACATTCGGGGCATATATATTGAGGATTGTTAAGTCCTCTTGTTGGATAGATCCTTTGAGTATGAGATAGTGTCCCTCTTCATCTCTCACTATAGTCTTCGGGGTAAATTTTAATTTATCTGATATAAGGATGGCAACCCCTGCTTTCTTTTGAGGACCATTTGAATGGTAAATGGTTCTCCAACCTTTTATTTTCAGGTTGTATGTGTCCTTCTGTCTAAAATGAGTCTCTTGTAGACAGCAAATAGATGGGTCCTGCTTTTTTATCCAGTCTGAAACCCTGCACCTTTTGATGGGGTCATTAAGCCCGTTCACGTTCAGAGTTACTATTGATAGATATGAGTTTAGTGTCATCATATCTATTCAGTCCTTGTTTCTGTGGATTGTTCCACTGAACTTCTTCTTAAAGGGGAATTTTAAGAGTCCCCCTTAAAATTTCTTGCAGAGCTGGTTTGGAGGTCACATATTCTTTCAGTTCTTGCCTGTCTTGGAAGCTCTTTATCTCTCCTTCCATTTTGAATGAAAGCCTTGCTGGATAAAGTATTCTTGGTTGCATGTTCTTTTCATTTAGGACCCTGAATATATCCTGCCAGCCCTTTCTGGCCTGCCAGATCTCTGTGGAGAGGTCTGCTGTTACCCTAATATTCCTCCCCATAAAAGTCAGGGACTTTTTTTCTCTTGCTGCTTTAAGGATCTTCTCCTTATCTTTGGAATTTGCAGCTTCACTATTAAATGTCGAGGTGTTGAACGGTTTTTGTTGATTTTAGGGGGTGATCTCTCTATTTCCTGGATCTGAATGCCTGTTTCCCTTCCCAGAATCAGAAAGTTTTCAGCTAGCATTTGTTCAAATACATATTCTGGCCCTCTGTCCCTTTCGGCGCCCTCGGGAACCCCAATTAAACGTAGGTTTTTCTTCCTCAGGCTGTCATTTATTTCCCTTAATCTATCCTCATGGTCTTTTAATTGCCTGTCTCTTTTTTCCTCAGTTTCCCTCTTTGCCATCAACTTGTCTTCTATGTCTCTCACTCGTTCTTCCACCTCGTCAAGCCTCGTCGTTAGGACTTCTAGCTTGGATTGCATCTCATTTAATTGATTTTTAATTTCTGCCTGATTGGATCTAAATTCTGCAGTCATGAAGTCTCTTGAGTCCTTTATGGTTTTTTCTACCCCCCCCCCTTTTTTTTTTAAAGATTTATTTGTTTATTTTAGAGAAAGAGAGACCATGAGTGGGAGGGGCAAAGGGAGAGGGAGAGAGAATCTCAGGCAGAGGCAGACTGCTCTGAGCGTGGAACCTGATATGGGGCTCCATCCTCAGACCCTGAGATCATGACCTGAGCTGAAACTTAGAGTCAGACACTTACCAACTGAGCCACCCGGTGCCCCAGGGACACTTCATAAGTCCGAAATATATTTTTACAAGGGCAAGTGGGTTATCTTGCTTTTGAAAATTATGACACACAAAACCATCTTGATCAGCAGGAAGTTTTAGAAAAAGGACGAGGGTTAAAGACGAGGGTGGGATGAAGATTAAGAGGAAGAATTTGGAAATTCCTGTTATATGGGTAAACTAAAGTGTTTATTATAGAAGTATCAGAAAAGAAACACAGCAGAAAATAAGGATTCCCGGTAGAAAGGAGGAAAAATAATTGTAGAGCAGGAAATTTCATGGAAGAATTATGAGGATATAGCAGAAATCCTCAGTCAATTTTATAGCCTTGATTCGGTGACTTCTATCATTGCCAAAAGGGAGGCTAAGGATAACTTTTCATGGCAGTTTAATGAAGAAAAATGAATTTGGAACTGGCTAACTTTTTCTCTATTGGTAGTAACTGAGCCAATTTCTCAAAAAGGGCACACAAGGAAAGCGTTTATGGTTGGCTGCAAAGTGGCCCCCAAAAATATCCAAGTCCTAATCCCTGGAAATTGAGAATGTTACCTCATATCACAAAATGGGTTTCGCAGTCCTGATTAAATTAAGGATCTCAAGATGGAGAGATTATCCTAGGTTATCTGGTCCTTAGATGTAATCACAACTATCCTTCTAAGAGAAAGGCAAAAGAAGCCTTGACAAATAGAAGAGAAGAAGGCCATATAATAGAGCTAAATCAGATACAGACAACCCTGCTGGCTTTGGAGATGGAGGAAGGAGCCATAAACCAAGGAATGATGTTCTCTAGAAGCTGGCAAAAGCCAGGGAAAGGATTCTCCCCTAGGGCATCCCGAGAGAGCAGAGGTCTCCCTACACCTTGATTTCAACTCAGCGAAGCTGATTTTTGGACATCTGGCCTCCAGAACCATAGAAAAATAAATTTGCATTGTTGTAAGCCATCAAGTTTATGGTAATTTGTTACAGTGGCAAGTAGGAAACTAAAGCAGTATTTTAAACTTATAAAATAGTTTCTCTAGAGATCTCTCAAAATATTCTTAAATTAAAAAAATCCTTTACATAAGCAGTATTCACAATTAGGAATATTTATAAAAATATTTTGACAAAATGCAAAAAAAAAAAAAAAAAGCCTCAAAAAAGTGGGCATAGTTCCCATCTAATTCTCTGAAGAACTTTTGATAGATGAACTTCAACTATAATCAGTAAGGTCATCAGTACAGTTGACCACAGGACTATGGATACAAATTCAGTAGCTTAATATTTGGTGTCCAGGATAGGGTAATAATTTTTCAGCCATTCAAACTGATGAATGAATAAATATATATTCATTTATTCCATAGGCAATTGTCACTTCCATCATGGAATCTCATTTCCTTCCTTCCTTCCTTCCTTCCTTCCTTCCTTCCTTCCTTCTCCTCCCTCCTTCCTTCCCTACTCCTCCCCATCCTTTTATTCCTCCTCCTTCTCTTCCTCTTCTTCCTCTTTCTTCTTCTTCTTCTTCTTTTTTTTTTTTTTTTTGAAATTTCTCTCACATTTGATCAGAGAGGGAATCACTTTACATTTTGCTGTAAGTGAAAGGAGTTGCCTGTGAGGTCATTAGAACCATAGTTCTGATTTTTCCAGTGATGCCTTCCACACACTTATAGTTTGGTGATCCAGGCCATCTAGCTTGCTCCATCATTTTTTTCCCTCCTCAGATGACAGGGTAATGTTAGTGATATAAGGTGGGAAGTGCCCTGGCTGTTCGGAGGAGACGGTGTTTGTGCTGGCTATGTAGTGTAAGCTCTGGAAGAGATTGCAAAAATGCCATCACCTTATTTTTTCCTGACTGCTTGGTGTGGGATTATCTGGCCGACCCAGATCTCCAGTTTCTTGGGGGTGTGTGGGCGGTGGCACAGGTAATACCGCTAGGCAATCAGACACATGCATGAAGGCCTCATGTGGCATGTAGTATAAGAATTGGACTGAAAACTGAAGTGTATGTCAGTAATCATTGTTTTGCTTTTTCAATTATCTGAAGGCTTGATGTTTTTCAAGATAAAGTTTGGAGAAAAATTAAGAGGTAGGGTATAGCGAATTTCTGAAATATAGTCCATGACTATAGAGATGTCACTATTCTCTGGTTTGATCCTTGGGAGGCATCCAGATGACATATATAGCCTACAGAGAAACTTAATTTGGAGACAAAAGAATGATCTGACTGAAGGAATAGGTATTTTAATACAGAGCATGTTGCGATGTACATTATCAAGTACATACTCATTCAAATCTTCATATGTTGTTGCATTATTTTTTTAATGTAAAATATTTTTATTTACTTATTTCCTTAGTATTTGAATTCCAGCATAGTTAACAGTCCTGCATTAGTTGCAGGTGTACCACATGGTGATTCAACACTTCCATATATTACTCAGTGCTCATCAAGATAAGTGTACTCTTAATCCCCTTCACCTTGTTTTAGTACTTTTTGAATTCTATGTTAGTCTAATTAAACAAACCTGCAGTGTTGGTGATAAAGGTGTAATTCAAGACTCCATGCCAACGAGCATGCTGAAGTGAGTCCAATTACTAGAATAGATATCAAAATTTACCTCAGATAAAGTTTAGTGAGTTTTTAAAACATTATGTGTCTAGACGGGAGCAGGTGAGTTATGACACTGAACAATAAATGATAGGGTCTTACAATGCCAGAAAAGATACGGAAAATAATGTGTGTTTGCAGAAATATATCATTGCCACATTTTGTTCCTTCTAGGACACAATCCATTCTGTCATCTGCAGATGAACATTCACAGTTGCAAATTTAGCTCAGTTTTCAAAAGAAAAATCTTTCAAATGTATAAATAGTAGAGACTGGCATAAACATATTTATTTTACTGTGCTCTTATTTTTTCATTAGCACTGAGGTCTGTGAGTTCTGGGACTATACTGACACCTAGAGGAAATCAGCTGTCAGTATCACCTCCTAAGGTTTTTTTCCATCCCTTGTAGGTAAATTTCCCACAGTTGGGGCTTATTTACAAAGGTTTGTCTTTTTTTTCCTTCTTTTTCTAAGCAAACTTTGAACTTAGCTTCTGTGGAAGCATCTCATATCACAAGTTATAGCATAAGAGAAAAGAGAAGGAAAAATGAAGAAACCTGATCTATTGATGGAATAGAAATTCATACAGAAATTAAACCATAGCCTTGTTACTTAGTAATGCACTATTGCAGATTCCATAGCGCTTCGGGCAGTTTGTAATCTGAAGATAATTTTAAAAGTCTGAATAGAGTTAGTTTTATTTTTTAAAGTATCTGTTATGCAGCATATTTGGAAAAATAAAGTTTTTATTAGAACAGAATAACAGTATTATGTACGTATGCCTAATAGTTTAGAATTCGTTGTTTAATGTCTACACGTGCTTTAAGAATTTATTTATATATTTTAAAACTAAATTGGAGAGTTAGTTAAGGAAATGCATTTCCCGTTAGTTTGGAGAATTAGATATGCATAGTCTGATTCTGTCTTAAATATATGTTCTTTCGGAGTTTAAACAGAAACATCACAGTCATTGAACAGGGTGCATTAAATGTACCGAGAAGGGTTTCAGTTTTTCCATGGTAGAGGGACATAAATACAACAAGAGTATGGGAGAGATCTATTTTGAGGTTGCCTCACAAAGCTGTGAAAGCACAAAAGAGGCAGACGGTGCAGCCACAAATGAGACTTCTGAAAGGAAATGTTGCCAAACCCAGGAGCTCCCACAGCTATTTGCATAAGTGCTCGCAAAGTTCCTCAGCCGATCTGGTCCTGCACCCCAGACGCAGAAAAGCAGATGAGGCAGCAGATGACCGTTTACATTGCCAGGGTGTGTGAACCAGCGAACATCCCCCACATTACTCACTAAGTAATGAGGAGGGGCCTTAGCTATGTTCCACAATTCAGATGGGCCTGCCAGTTGGCCCCTGGGCTTCATTCTGTGTGATCCACACACAGCAGAGATGCTCAGGAGGCAATGCAAATGCATCAACAGACAGCACGGAGGTCCCAGCAGCAGCAGGCAAGGTACTGCCTATGCAACAGGGCGTGATGACAGATAATTAGCTGTGACATGCCCCTCGATGGCAGTGGGATGAGAGCGTTCATTTGGAAACCAGTGTGCAACATGGCATCACGGATCGCGAGACTTAAGTTTCGGGCGTAAATTCTTTTTGGCCAGACCATTTTTTAAGGAGGTCGTTGGAAAGCGTTAAGTTTTCGTGATTCTAGGGATGAAAGTTAAAACTTATTAAGCACTTGACTACATTCCGGGCATTGGGCGACGAACTTGCCATTCGCTGCATTTTTAAAGTTGTAAAAAACCCCTGTTTTTGCAAGAACTGCCCTTATTTTTTGGCTAAGAAAACTGGGGCTTACAGAAGTAATGGAACTTGTTCAATGACACATTGCTAATAAAAAGACATGAAACCGACCTAGGGTTGTTTGGGTACAAAGTCGGTTGGTCCTCGCATGCTGCCTATCACAAACAGATGTTGACTACTTCTTTTTTTCTTTTTCTTTCTTTCTTTCTTTTTTTTTTTTTTTTAAAGGGAATTCCATAGAAGATTCTCACGTTTCCTTTTTTCCATCCTCTTTGGATTTTCTTGGCTTTGTCCAACTTGAGTTATAGAAGTTTTTCTTATGCTTTTTGATATTTTTATGTCATGCTATTTTTATTTCTTTTTTTTTAAAAAAAGATTTTATTTATTTATTTGAGAAAGAGAGAATATGAGCAGTGAAGAGGGACGGCGGAGAGGGAGAAGCAGGCTCGACACGGGGCTGGATCCCAAGACCCTGAGATCATGACCTGAGCTGAAGGCAGACGCCTAACCCATCCAGGTGCCTCTATTTTTATTGCTTTTTTCAAAGTGTTGAAGTGGTTATATTTTTTAAAATTTACTCTAGAGGACTCTATTGGAACAATTGGAGCATTTAATATGGACTGTATTTTAGAAAATTGTATTGTATCATGTTAAATTTCCTAAATTTGACAGCTGTTGTTGTGGTCATTTAGGAGAATGCATTAGTCTTAGGAGATACATGTAAATGTAGAGAAAAGGTCATGCTATTTGCTACTTTCAATCTATTCAGGAAAAAAGAAATATATACAGAGGTATATATGAAAATAGAGTGACAAGAAAAACAGGCAAAATATTGACATTGGTAATTTTAGGTTCAGTGTACATGGGAGTTCATTACATTCTTGCAAATATTGTATAAATTGGATTTTTTCAAAGTAAGTTAAAAATGAATGGGTTTCGTTTGTTTTTTAGACTTCTATTAGTCCAGTTTTTCTTTGAAAGCCTTAGGTGTGCATTTACAAAGTTAACCATGACTTTCATTATTTGTAGTTTCAGTGGTTGAATGGAGCCGATTCCCATAGCTGACTAGCCCTTTCGCTCTTGTCACAAATTATCAGTGTCTTTGGTGTTGGCATAATCATCTATTGTATGTGAAACCATTTGGGTGATATGCCACTCACTCTTCATTTTGTGGCCCGGAAGGGCCTAACGATAAGTGATCATGATGAAGCAGGATAATATATACAGGAGAGTTTTAGTCAACAAGAAGACACATTTTGGTCATTATTCTTATTTGGTTGAGAATTTCAGCCATGTGCGGTAACTAATCTCACAAGCCATTTTTCCACCAAAACGAAAACTTGCATTTATTCTGCTTTCAAGGATCACATGAACATTTTTTCAAACCAGAAGAGGAATAGCAGATGTCTCACTGTTCATTTCATTTGGAGGCATCTGATGTTCATAATCAACATTTTCAAATACGTTCAAAGCTGCCATCTTGTGGTAACGTGCTATTCAATTTTTAGCAGATATATTGATAAAAGTCTAACTAAATCTGAAGACTAGAAGGAAAGTGCCTTGCAGAAATACCATTTAGGACATGTCAGAAAGCTCTATTTTGAAGCCGACATACAAAGACTACAAAAATGTATTTCCATGTGTAATGTATTTAATCTAATTGATGAATAACCGTCTTACTCATTTTGCTAACCGTTTCTATTTGAGAGCTATCAGATTTTATTCATTGTCCTTTCTTTCCCTCACCCCAAAGCTAAAGGGCTAAAGTTTCTTAGTTCATAGAGGTAAAAATTAAGAATAAATTTCTGCTTGGTGATATAAATTTTGAGGTTAATCTTTCTTTACTGAGATATCTAGAAGCCTCACTCTCTTCTTTAAAATTTCCTTTTAAAAAGTCAGAATCTATTGAAGAGCCACAAAGGTCCTCTGCTGCCCTCATCCTCCCCCCACACATATCACACTTCTGGATAGAATCATTTTTATTCCTCTAAGTTGCTTCTGCTTCCATATTCCTAATAGTGTATTTGAAATTCAGAATTATCAGTACAAAAAAAAAAAATACAGATAGCATGTTTTAACATTCTACTGTGGATAATAAGGACTTGGCTTTTATCCTAACTCCATTTGGTTAATCCGTCCAGCAGTGTTCTCGTTCCGTAGGTCAGTTTAACTTCACTTCTTCAGGCAATCTTTCGATCACCTGTCTAAATTAAGTAGCTTCTACTGGATTTTTTTAAGGAAAGTACACTGTGTGCTTCTTTAATACCACTGTAATTACTATCTTGATTTTTTTTTTTGCTTGTTTATTTGTGATAGCAATACTCCAAGTTGCCACAATCCCAAATTTATTCTCGCTTATCCCTTACTAATAGGATTCTGACTTTTTTGGGGGGATAGTAATCAACTAAAAAAATCAACTAGAAAAACAAGAAAAGTCCCTTGATTTCCTACATTCCCTTTCTACGTAATAAACTTTTCATGAGCTACAGGCAGAATTCTTGGGTAGATATCCATTTCTGAGCAAAAAGAAAACTTCTGAGGGGGATAGATAAAAGGTCTGCCAACGGAGCAGCCATTTTGGAGCACTGACAGTATAGATAAAAGGATGGAGACCATACGCTATAGGTAGTGGAAGAAAGTGAGAAGCAGCTTCAGTCCTTGAAAGTACCATTGTACTTGGACTCTCTGCCTTTCAAACTTATTTTGTGAGGAAATAACGTATTCCTAAGAAAGTACATTGTCTTTTTGTAATTCTTTCCCATTAGGTAGTAAGTTCTAGGAACCCAGGAATACTGTGAAATTTGTTTATCCTGGTAGTTCCAGATCATATTTTTTTAACGTCAGCAATATTGACATCTTGATCTGGTTAATTTTTCGACGTGGAGGCAATTCTATGCATTGTGGTATGTTTAGCAGCACCCCTAGGTCTACCCAATAGATGCCAGTAGCAATCCCACACCCAAATGACTCTTTGGTTGTAAATTGCCCTCCAGTTGAGAACCACTGATTTAGAGGATGGGTTCAGTGCTCAGGATTTATAAAATTGTTAACTAATTAGATGTGAGGATTGAGAGAGACTGTAGAATTTAAGAGCGACTTGCAAGGTGTAGTATTGCATCACGTGAAAGATGAGGAAGCACATTTTAGTTTGTCAATGTTTCCCTTAAGCTGTGGCTTTAAAGTTGAATAGACACTCCAGATGTGACTCTAACACCACAGATTTCTGTTTCTGCATTAGTGAAACACAGCATCTCCTTATTTGCTCAATACTTTCCCTCCCTTTTCCGTAGCATAACATTTTCCCCCTTTGTTGTTGCATCGCACTATTGGTTTACATTGAACTTGAAATCCACTAAAATCTCCTGGTTATTTTGTGAAGAGACCTGCTAGTTCCTGTCTTCCTTCATCCTTTAATCTTGCACTTGTGCTTTTGAAGAGTCAGATTTTGCATTTTTCCTTTTTTACATTTTATCTTTTTTATGTCAGGCTCTGTTCTTTGTTTGTTAATATATTTTACTTTTTTTGTTCTTTTTCTATTTCATGTTAGCTCTTTCTGACCAACATGATGTTCTATTGGTTGGTTGGTTGGTTAATAAAAATTTTGGCTAGGAAAAGGACAAAATGCATAACATTTGTATACTCATGCGCTGAGCTCGGAACAAAGGTCTTAGAACCAAATCTTGGAACAGATATTTTAATGGTCAAAATCTTTCTCCCTGCATCCAATTTAAAAGATTACATAGAGCCGTAAGTGAGCACTGTCTCCGTAATCTGCTTCTAGGAATGAAGACAGTATACAGCTTCAGAGGCACAAAAGTAATAGCTACTCATTTTTTATTATATACGAAGGTCCAATCAGGCATTCTTACTCACTCTGTTTAGACTATAATGCTTAGCTCAGTTGGTGGCACTGTCATATAACGGGTGCTAATGCAATAGAGCAAAATTTGTCTAAGTGGTATGGAATGTGCTTTCCAGTGACCGCATAATAACTTCATTGACTATGTTTTAAAATAAAACTGAAGGACGGAGAACAGTAGAAAATATCCAAGATTGCAAATGACTATTATTTATGGAGAATAATGTGACATATTGCACGAAGAGTAATGGTCACCTGATGAAAACAACTCAAAAGATCATGCAGTGCTGTAAAATAAATAGAAGTCCTTGAATGAAAGAAAAATAAAGCAACATATTCAGGGAGAAATGATCAAAGCTACATTTACAATATAATGGGTGCAGCTCTCTCTTACAATTAGGTTTTTTATTTTTATTTTTTTTAGAATTAATGTTTATGTTTTATGACAGGCCTTCCTCCTCTTTCCCAGGAACTATTTAATATCAACTAGTCTCTTTGCTTCTACTGTAACCTTCCCAAATTATTCTTAATAGAAATTGTTTACAAACATCACCACCATCATTATCTTTGTGAAATATACTTTATTTGTGACTCTTCCAGGCTCCCTCTTGCCTGTCTAATGAATTCCAAATTTCTTAGGATTGTGTATAGGACACTCTGATTTTATTCCTGAGTTATCTTTCTGTTCCTCTCCATGAAAACTATACTCTAACCACACTGACCTACTTTATATTTTTGAATGTTCCATGCTCGTCCAAACTTCTGTCACTTTGCTTCTGCTGTCACTTCAGCATGGAGTACTGTTCTACTCTTGTATTTGGTAAACCTATTAGCTTTCCTTGAAGCCCATGTCAAACATGACCGTCTCAGTTTTATATTCTTTACTTTCCTTTCCCTAAACCCATTGAACTCTCTCTGAAATCTAGGATGTGCCTAATAAATGTTTATCAAACGAGTACTTAATAAATCTCTAAAAATATGATGTGGTGAGCTTAGTTTTATTGATGTGTATATAAAAATAAATCTTACATTATACACTAATTTATTTGAAAAGCTATGAGCATATTTCAATAAATCAAAATGTATTAAAAAAATCACAGTAATGCTATTTGAAAATTAAAAAGAGACTATTATTATATGCATTCTCTTTCACTAACACATTTTGTCTGTTTATCTTTTTTTAAGCAGCCTTAAGATTGCTTAATATAGGGAAACCCACTAACCAATTGCGTGCACATGACTTTAATCTTGGTTCTATTTTTTGAATTGGGAATATCAGACTCACCATTTTCTGTAGTGTTATGAGTACTATAGTTTTACTGAAAATGTTTGTTCACAGTGATCAGCCTTTAAACTTCTTTACTGGGAATATTGTATCAGGTAGCCCAAGATCAAAAATAGTAAAAACAGTTTAGTTAGGAGAAAGGAAGTAGAAAAATTAATGATAGTCTTGCATAATTGCATAGAAAAAGGAGACTGATGAAATAATATTTTTAATATTTTATTTTGAAAACATACAAAAAACTGGTAAGTGATAAGAGAATGCTATTTGGAATAAACACAATGAATTGAATGGTAACTGTAGAGCACCGTATTGTGTGTTCTCCACCATTGTGGCTTACTTGTGAACCTATAAGATATTGGAAGAGGAACTAACTGGGAGGTGAAATGTGTAAGTTAATGTGTAGTTCCTTTTTCAGTGAATTAAGAGGTAGAACATAGTGGCTAACAGAAGCAGTATCAACTGTCTTTTAGACAAAGTGAAATTTTCACCACTCCAAAATGTGATAAAGATCATGATTTTGTCACGACTTTGAACCTTAGACTGAAACATATGCTGATGCTCAAAGGGAAATTCTAGTTTGAAAAAGTCAATTGGGATCCCATTTATAGCTACGCATCATTGATTTTAACTAATAAATGTGGCTTCCTATGTATCTGTTGTTCAGTGTCAATGAACAGAAATATATCACATTTTAACATTGTAGAAATTCCTACTCATGTATTTCAATCAGAGATTTACTATCATGATTTTTTATTTATACATAAACAAAGTACAACAGTTTATTTACATTGTCATATAGTTGACCTTTAAAACATGCCAAAAACCTTCACACTCTCTGCTTAAATACCATGGAGTTGGTGCAACCTACCATTTTTTAAAAATCTCTACTTTCATGACCATTTTCAGAAAAACTGCCAATTTTTAAATATTGGGAGTCTTCTCTAAGATAATTAAGCTGCTTCTCAGCTTTTCTTACCATGTGTTCAGGAAGCTACCTTCTTAGATTCAGGGTTAGAGTTAGGGCATGTGCCCAGTATTTTGCAGTTCAGGGACCTCTCCAGAGGGTTAGGATTAGATTTAGGGTCAGAGTTACAGATCAGGGTTAGGATGTGTGCCTACAACCTACCATTTTATTTTATCTTTTAATGTTTCAAGTTTTTATTTAAATTCTAATTAATGTACAACCTACCATTTTAAATAGAGTTGAAAAATAGAACCAATTAACAATTGTGACTCTCCCTATCTATAGAAAATAATATTTAGAGTTTTAATTTTAATATGTGCATGCATCAGGAAGAAAGTAATGGAAGGAAAAAAAATACAGTAAGAAATTTAATCTATTATTTTTCAACCAGGTGGTTTTATGATACTAATACATAAGAGAATTGGTCATTTGTTATTAGACCATAGATTGATTAGGATTCTGCATTTTTTCATAGTCGTCAGCATAGTGTTGATACTGATCAGTGAGAAGAGGTTGATTCGCTTCATCCATGTTGCTTCTGGCACGAATCAGGCAAGAAGCACCCGCAAAAATGACTGCAACCAGTACTAAAGCAGCAACTACCGCTATGGTAACAATCTCAGGAATACTAAGATTCCGACCTATTGGAGAAATAAAAGGAGAACAACAACAACAACAACAACAACAACAACAACAACAACAAAAAACAGTAAAATAGTTGCCACCCAAAATCAGATATCTTGAATTTAGGCACCGTTGTAGGCATTTTACCAAATTCTTCATATGTAATTTTTATTGGCCAGCATTGCTGATGATAGCCTGTCATCTTAAAGGCACTTTTTAACTTCTCATTATAAGTGGACCCTATTGGGATAGTTATTATTAATTCCATTTTAAAGGTTGAGAAAATGATTCTGTAGAGTGAGTCATTTGAGGTCACTTGGTTAGTAGGCACTAGAGTTGGTTTTGAAGACCAAGTCTTTCAAAACCCATGTGCTGTGCTCTTCCACTACAACTTACTTGCCTTTGTTGAGAAGAGATTGGAAATGAAGCAAGAAATTTTCAATTTCAAAATCTAAGAAAAAGTAATACAGAGTATCTCACTCCATTTTTTTTTTCAGAATAAAGATAAGGAGGCACCATTATATAGGAGAAAAATTGGGGCATATTACATGGGCATAAACTCAAAATTCATCCTCTCTGCCTACTAGAAATGTGATCTTCGACAATTACCCTATCTAAGGTAATCATGGCTGGTCCTTCTTCCTTATCTGTAAAATGAAGATAACAATACTTACCTCACAGGGTTGTAGGGATTAAATGATAGTGCACTATAAAATCAACTTAACTCCAGGTCAGAGTGGGCTCTCAACAAATGTTAAATTCAATCTCTTTATCCCAAAATAAAAATCCAAATAAAACCTTTTAAATATAAGTAGAAAATATAGGCTGTAGAATATTGTGATTACCTTAAAAGTCAATAAATTTGCTTTTGGAAATTTCCACAGTAAAGGTACATTTTCAATACTCACTTGGCCATTGAACTTCGTAAGTATATCCCAGATTGTCTGGAGCGGTAACAAACATTTCTACGTTGGTAACTGGAGGCCAGAATGGTACCATATTGTATTGTCTATTATGCCCAATAGGGGCATTTTCCAATGGAAATGTGGATACATCTAAAATACGGCAAAGACATCTTGTTAATAGACATGATAAAGTTAGTATTAATAGATTATTATGTTCTGAAGGTGATCCGAAATATTCTAGGATAACATAAAAATGTTCTTTTATATTTTAAACTGAATAAAGACATAAAAATAGTTTCACTACTGAAGAACAGGGAATTGCATTAAACAAAGTTCAAATGCTTTGAATACAGCACTAACATAACATCCAATAGATCAAGAAAGTTTGAAAGCAGGGAAGTTTTAGTATTTTATCATCTATGGTGATCATTAATTGTTCTATTTTTAAATTACAGAAACTTATTTGAAAAATTAATTAAACTTATTTTTCAAAGCTTAAAAAAGATGGACCTGTAGTTTGTTGTAGCTTCATTTAAAATTTAAGTATGAGAGGTCCTGTGGAAGTTTATCCTTGAATATGTCCTGTGGAAGTTTGTCCTTGAATATGAACATATCTGTATAGTATTCTTCACTTTTCTCTTTTATCTTTAGAGATAAAAATATTAACTTATTCCCAGATTTTACTCTATTAGAAAAAAACACTTAAAATTTTAAATCAACGTCCTGGAATATTATTTACTTCCTGCCACCTCTCCTCTTTCTACTTAAATACAAGTTACAGGCATTTATATTATTAGTGAGTTTCTGCCAGCAGGGATAAAAAGAGTGGTATGTTCCTTGTGGCAAAAGATTGTTCTTTTTTGTTGTTGTTCTAATTTACGTTGATACAACTAAACCAGATGGGATATCTCAAAACCAGAGTTGGACGGGGACTTGGGCAGGACATGAGTGGGAATATATTTAGAAGAGTGGGATATATGAGAAATTAGATTTTCTGTTTGCAAGTAATATATTACTTGAAGAGTCACTGTGATCCTGGAAAGCACAGAAGAGTATTTTAGCACCTACCTTGAAAAACAATTGATCATAGAAATGGCATATAGTGTTTATTTTTTTGTAACTTTTAATTTACTGTGCATTAATGCTAATTAAATATTTATCTATTTAAATCTGCTGAGCTCTTACCAATGCCAGACACTGGTCTAGGCACAGAGGTGATGGCACTAAACAAAATAGACAAAATGCCTGTCTTCAAGGGACTCACAATTTTGTGTTTTATTGTTAATTATTTACTAAAGTTAGATATTTAAGTTAATGATTTAGATAACTCTTTGACTTTCCATTTCACCTTTTTTATGAAATCCTGACTTGATCAACCTCAACCCAATACAGCATCAGCTGTATGATAGTTATACCCATTAAAATGAATGGAGGAATAATCATAAAAATAACACACAATAACAGTGAGATTGTCATAAAATTTGCCTATACAAGACCCTGTAGCGACTCCCCCTCTCACAGGTTCATCCAGCATCCCTCAGGATCTCGCCCTGTTGTCCCTCTGACCTTATTTTCCACCATTTTCTCTCCACTATGCACCAGCCACTGTGGCACTGTGGGCTCCTTTGTTCATCGAGGGATGATCTTCCTCCATGTATTTACATAGTACTCCATAAAGCCTTTCCTGATTTTCTATTTCTACAGACTTCCCCCCATCTAACATATTATATATTTATTTACATATTTTTACTGTCATTTCTACTGACAACTAGGTGAGTCCCAGGAGGGAAAATATTTTTGTGTATTTTATATGCTACTGTATTTCTGGTACCTAAAAGACTATGTAGGGAATTGTAGGTGCTCAAATACTTTTTTTTTCCAGCTTTACTGACGTACAATTGACAAAAAAAAAATCGTATGTATTTAAGATGTATGACATGATGATTTCCAAATGGTCAAGAGGTATGGGAAAACTATTGAATATCACTAATCATTAGAAAACGCAGATTAGAACCATAATGATAGATCACACGTTTTATGATGGCGATTATCAATAAGAGAATAGATAACAAGTGATGGCAAGAGTATGGAGAGATGGGAGCCATTGTGCACTGTTGGTGGGAATTGGCGCAGCTCCTGTGGAAACAGAATGAAGTTCCTCAAGAAATTAAAAATAGAACTACCATATGATCCAGCAATGCCACTTCTGGGGGTTTATCTAAAAGATATAAAATTAGTATCTCAAAGAGATATCTGCACCCATGTTCATTGCAGCATTCTTCGCGATAGTCAGGATATGGAATCAGATAATAATTGTGAAAGGATTTTAGTGTGTGTGTAATTACTTCATTTCTCAAAGGGTATAATAGTAGTGATTGGTCTGGAAAATGCATAAGCTGCTTCTTCTGAAAAACTCACTGAACTTCTGGAGTACTATATTTAAAACTTAATTCACATGATTTTCATTAAAAAAAGAATCGAACTAAGTGTGCACATGGATACAAAATGTTAGTGAATAAAAATTAACATATTAAATAAAATTTGGATGCTCTATATTATACTACCGCATATCTAATGAGAGGATTCTTTAACAGACATTATCCTGTGAATGACTATAATTTCTCTTCAGCTGTAAAATATAATTCTTATTCCAATCTGACCCTAGTAATCTTATAATCTTAGGATTTTTGAAGAGTTCTCACTATTTATAAAAACCGTTTAATACATTTTGAAAAAATAATTCCATCCTCCACTCAGACTTATTTTCAACAAAGACTTCTGCCATATGGAGAGTTTTAGAAATTTTTCCAATCTTTTTACTTTCGCTCTAACATAGTTGTTCTATCTGATTGTTTTTCAAGGGACATTTGCAGGTACATGGAATGTTTAAGCAGGAGGCTAATTGTCAGTGTTTAGTGTTCATGAAATTTGTAGGTGTTAACATTGGCTTGTCCTATAATTTTATGGCCATATTTGTCAGAAATATGTTTCAGGTTCCATATTTTTTGTTTATGGTAACTTCCCCCTCACTACTAGGCAAATAATTGAGAGACCATATGCTATTTATAGCACAATCAAAGGGAGTAGGAAGAAAATAAGAAGCAAAGGTGTTTATTTGGTTCATCAATGACCTTTAGCAAATTGTTATGAATGTGAAATAATGATCTTTTCAATCAAGATATATTTTCATGGTTGAAAAAAAGCTCCCCCCCTTAAGAGGTTTGTGAGAGAAACCAAGATTCTCGACTTCCTCTTACTTCTTAAATAAGTGTTAAATAAGAAAAACTTACTAACAGCAATGGCATTGTGAATGGCTGAATAACTATGGCCTGTATATTGTCTGGTTCCCAGAAGTGTATGTCCAACGAAAGTTTTTGTTCATTCCTAAACCTATTAACTCCAGTAGGCTTGTTAGTGTCATAAAAGCAGTATAGCTAAACATATGTAAAATGATCATTGTGATTGTGAAAAGAGAGGGATGTTGTTTTATATTAAACATATGAATGCTTAGGAAAGATTTGTTGAAGATGAATGCCTAAGATATTGGGAAAGAATTAAGAGTGAGCAATATGGTTATAAAGATAAGGTGGGCGTTATGAAAATCCAAAATAATACTGCACTCATGGCATCTCAAGGGTGGTTAATTTCTAGTTTCACTTTGAAAAAATAGACATTGTAAGTTGTAGATAATTCATTATGGTTGTAGCTATGTATCTAAATACATATGAAAAAACGTGGCACTCCAATCAGTGAATTCATAGCAGATTGATGAGTGAATATTTATATGTAAGTTATTTGTTTCTTCACTGATTTTCTGATAGAACATATGATTTTGACCAACACATTAGTTAATAGTCCTAATCAGGTTAAATTAGAGGCTTCTACTGTACATACACATACACAAACACACACCACTTAAAGAAATAAGAGACTAACTGAATTGGATAGGCAAATCTATAGATAATTAATCCCCAACATTATATTTATGTGTGTGATGAAGCAAAGGCACAGAAGCCAAAATTTAGAATAGTTTTGAAACATGAAAATGCATGATGTTTAACCAATAGAAGCACTTTCATTGTTTGAAAAGTAATGTGAGCCTCTTAGCTGAGTAGAAGTGAAGAGAAAGTGGCCTTTTAAATGATATTTTAAAAATGCATTAAATGAAATTGAAAGATATTTTCTATGCTGTGATAAAAAAAAAACCATTAACTAATCAAATTGAACAAAATTTCCATTTGTAAGAGGCCAGAAGTAATAGAAATCAGGACTGGATTGTGAGTATAATTTTTTGTCTTTTAGCTATCGAAGAAGAGCTCAGTAAGATTTTCTTACAATGAAAATGTTCAAAAAAAAAAGTAGTGCAGATGTTCATTAGAAGATATGGTGAAGAAAAAATTGGGAAGCATGATAATTATCTTTTCATACTAAAAATAAAAAGGGATTATGTGCCTCGTCCAGGTGAATGCTAATAAATAGCATCTGACAACCATTGTAAGAGATGTTTTGTCTAGTTTGGGATATTTGGAAACAGCTAGATATCATAGCTCTTTTATCCTTATTTTGAAGTGTAGTGTAGATGTGTCAAGTGCTTACTCTGTAGTGATAACTATACCACCTAAACAGTCTCCTTGCTGAGCCTGCAAAAAAGAATATGAAAATGTCTCACCAGCCTTATATCTCCTCAGCCATTCATCAAAAACTGCATCAGTGAAAGTATGTAGGAGAACAAAAATAGGATCATTTGGGGATAAATGGGTTTGTCCCCCTGTTCCATTCAGAAATAGATGAGCCAAATTGTGAAGGCTTCGAATAGCAGGGTCATACTTTCCTGTGGGATCACTGTAACCTAGATATAAAAATAGGGGTGAGAATAGTAAAAATCATCACAAATATCTTGCTTCTCAAATCAGCAGCAGTGATTATATTGGGAAACAATTTTTCCTAAGCTTGTCAGGCCAATTTTTACCTTAATATAATAGCATTGCTTCTTTGTACCTATGGTTGGTGACATTTCTTGCTATAACCAGAGCTAGGTTAGCTTTAAGCTAGTGGCATGACATTCTAAATGTAGCCTCTAGGTTAAAAATAATGACCTGCAAAGGATACCAGTCAAAATACATAGAACACTCTATTTTGACAAGGCAAACATTGGTCTAGTGGAAATAAAGACAATGGAAATCTTGAGCTTCTACTATAAACTGCTGATGCAATTGGGAGAACATCTCTCTGATTGTCCTGAAATTAAATTGCCAGATATGACTTCAAGTTTTCTACCTTATTCCTTTTGACTGTCAGCATGTTTACTTTTGGAAAGTTACCTTATTTTTGTGGAAACGTCACAATTTCTCAGAGCATTATTATCATCTCGGTACTAGTTTTAAATATCTGGAAAACCTTTTTGTCGAACCATTTATATAACTTTTGATAATTATCTATATTCTCTCTATATATAATGTATTTCCCATATTCTATATGATACATATATGATATTCCCACCCAATATGTGCATTTCCCATATTACATGTATTATATGCATTTCTCATGTTATATATTCCCCATATTATATATTTTCCATACACATTTTCATAGTATATATATATATCATGTATATACATTGGGCAGAAGGGGAGGATAGATCACAAAAAATAGAGGGTCTATGATGTGGGATGGAGTGATAAGTGTTCCTGTTTGGATTTAAGAATCAGAGGTGGGAGAGCAGGGAAAGTTTACATATTATAAAATAAAATTAGAATTTAAAATATATTAACCCATTTGTATAATTATGCTTACTCAGCTTACTCATTGATTTAGTCATGTTTCATACATTTATTCCATCATTATTTTTTATTTATAACCTGTTTAAAGGTTGCTTGCAATGTACATAGCGTGCTGGTAAGCACTGGTTCTTTCATACATTCTGTCAGGAAATCAGTATAACTTGTCTTTTGATTGGGTTTCAATAAGATGTAATTTGCACATTCTTTTAGAAATTAGTGCTTGTGGCCTTAGTTTATATATACCAGTTTAGTCAAAACATAATGATTATTTATTGAATAATCTCCAAATCAGTACATTCATATTTAGTTATTAGAATTAACATAAAGATAGAAGAGAATGGTATACAGTTTTGATGACAAAAGGGGAGAGAATTGAAAATAATGATTTTACATGATTTACATATCGAGTATCTCAGATCATGGAGACAGATCAATTCCCATTCTTTTTCTGGGGGAGGAATCTAATACGTTTAACGCTATATTTAATGTGAATTTTAACAATAAAAGATTTATAGTACATTAAATGTGATTCTGTTGTTTTAAAACCTTAAATACATATCAATAATGATTTAGAGATATCAAAGTTTATAGTATAAAGAGACCAGACATAGAAAATTTGGATTTGTAATTGTGCTCTATTCCTGAGTATCTTGGGATCTTCATTTTAGCTCTTTGGTCTTTAGTTTCCTCAGCTTTAAAATACTATGAATTAAATAAGGAAGTCAAATTAAATATCATTACATGCTAATTTGAATTTTGATAGACCTTTAAAAAAAGTTACAGGACAATACAAACTTAAGTGAAATATATGCCCTAACCAGGGTTTATTGGCTGTCAACTAAATGTTTAGAATTTTTTGTTATTTTTTAAGAAAGATTTTTTATAAACTCTCAAATACTTGAATATTATTTGACTCTACTAGAATTTGCTATAGCTATATACATACTGATCAGCCACCTAACAGATTTGAGTTCAAATACTTTTTAGGTATTTAAGAGATTGAAGAATAATTTCTAAGCGCTTCTCCTCTATGATAATTAAAAAGAGTTTCATGGTCTGACACTTTTCTTTAAGAAGTTCTTTCTTGAGCAGAGAATTGTGACTACATCATAACTGGAGGCAACATTCATGTAAATTCTCAGGATCTATATGGTTTTTAAAGATTTTTCAAAGAGATCTGAATGTGAATAGTTCAGTTAACTGTGAATTGAAAGCACTGATTTCTTTTACTTACCTTCCACTGTGTTTCGGAAACTGTTAGTAGAATTGGAGTAAAAAGGAGGGGTGTCAAATAAACCAACTTCCAAGCACTGAGCGACATCCTGTGGTTCAGGAAGACGTTGCACCATTGGTCTAGCCACATTTCCAGCAGGATTTCTCCTAATTGGCCCACCCTCAGTACCTGGGAAAAGGATGGGGTATGTAAATATTTATAGGATACTTAGAGATCTGATCTTTGCTCTTTAATTTTTATACATAGCAAGAACATTGAAATACAGATTTTCCTTGGTAGAAGACAAAATGTATAAAATACATACTTAGGGGCATTACAGTGAGAAAATTTCTGCTCCCATTTCTGGGATCAGAGTTAGATGTGTGATTTATAAAATCATTGGAAGAAAAAAATGATCACAGTAACAGATAGAGGTCCTGGTATTTATTTAATCAATGTATATTTCTGTAATGAGACTATATTAACATCAAAATTCCTTGGAAAGTTGAATTTCACCAAAATAACCTCGTAAACCTAAATTCCACACTGAAATCTATATTTCACATATATGTGAAATTTTGTACTCAAATGCTGTTTGTTTCAAGTCTTCAGAGAAATGCAGAAAAACAATCTAAGATCTCTTTGGTAGGTGGTCTACATTTCAATTGATCCATATTTTACAGCAATTAATGTAAGGAATAATTAATTTTTTTAAAAGGCAGTAAGACAGGCAAACAAAGCTGTAATATTAGAAGTAATAAGATAGATATCTTAAGGAAGCCTCGGAGGGAGGGATGGAAAGAAAGAGAGGGGAAGAGACAGGAAGGGAGAGAGGGAGACAGAGACAGAGAGAGAGACAGAGATAGATTGAGAGATATTACCAATCCCTTCCATTTGGATGACTCCAGAAGGGTGTCATTAAGGAAAGAAGATTTGCAAAGAGCCCTGAAGGACTGAGGGAATTTTCAGGTGAAATAGGAGAAATGTTACAAGTCAAACATTTTAGGCAGAGGTAATAATAAGAGATGACAAGCTTTCTCCCATCTATAAAATAAGCTCCATCAGAACAAGAACTCTGTTCTGGCTCGACAGTACATCCCTTAATCTTGGCACAGTGCCTGGCATATAATAGATGCTAAATTGTAGTTTGGAGCCTGTTGATGTATGGAAAGATCACATTTTCTCTAAAGGGCCTGTTTAGGAACTAGGTTGCCTGGAGTACAGGGCAATGTAAGGTGGGAACATTGAACATTCACTATATTGTGCAGAAATAAAGAGCGGTATGAGAAAGTTATATTTAATTCAATAGTAAATGAAGAGAAGTCTAATGTAGGTGGGAGAGGAGGAGATTGGTTAGGAGCATTTTGCATTTGTCTGTTCCAGTGGTCTCCAGAGAAGTATGTGTGTGTTCTAAGAGTAACAGTAGATGCAGAATAATCCACTGGGTTGGGAGAGGTGATATTACAATCTCAACTTGCATTCATTTTACCTCACTCATAAAGCTTCCTATATTGTAATGTTTATAATGAACATAATTATTAATACCTGAGGAATTAGCATAGCAAATTTATTTACATAATATAAAAATAAAAACATGCCAATATTGAGATTGGAAAGTAAATGAACTTTTGTAGGTTATACATTACTATTAAGACTTTCAGAGACCACTGTCTAAAACTATCGATTCAAGCTTATGATTTAGAGATTATTATTTGGGAGCTGTCAATAAATTCCAATAAAAATTATAGATTGCATGAATTTTAAAAACACTACATTCTAATTTGCCCTCGTGTAGTTTCATAGTGGAGAATTCCAATAGTAAAGAAACTAGTTTAAACCAGTTTAATTTAACCCAGGGCCATTTAGATTTGTTTGCACATGGACAACCTCTTCCAGCCAATGCACCTAAAAACATCATATGGTTTGGAGTCCTATGGAGTTTTTGTGCAGTAAGGAATGAAAAGTTCTGAGTGTCTGAAGGAGAAGATAGATGGTAATACTGTGTAGAAAGAACAATATTTTTCATGTGATGAATCAAAGATGATGTTTTACTGGCTGGAAGAGGCTTAGGTGTCAATAAATCACTCTTTCGAAGTACCAGGTTTGGCACATTAATGGAACATTGGAGAGAAATCATGCAACAAGCACATGAAATCACAGGCAGGATCATTTCATCCAAGAATAGCAATACAGAAAAGAAAGAATCCCTAGGAGAATTAGTAAGATAATGTATTAAAGCATTTTGCACCATATCAGGTACATAGTATGTGTTGAATAAACTATTAGTTTCCTTTTATTTTTCACAAGCCTAATAAATAAAATGCTTGGTATTTATATCTTGAACTAAGGTAAGGAGTAATCTTCAAATTTGTCTCACTTAAAATACATAATCTTCAATTTTTCATGAAACTACGTATCCTGGTATGAGACTTATACTAATTGACAAAAAAACTGTGATAAAAACTTCTCTCCTAAGCTATAATTTTACTCATTTTAAATGTGCTATAGTTTGGTATCCAATCATGTGTATGATACAAAAATGTCTGGAAAAAATTCCCAGGCCAAAATGCAATAGCCTCCTCAGAAAGAGGTTAATGTTTTGGTATCTAAAGATATATTGATTCTCAATTTCATTTCAAGGTGGGATCACTCATTCATCATGCCAGACAAATTTTAAAAAATGTATTCTAAGTTTTAAACTTCTACAGAAAAAAATTCATATACTGTCACTTCCCTTATTTCTATACACAGCTAAATCATCTAATGGTGAAAAAAATCTACTGATTTTTTTCTATTTAGAATATTCTCTTTTTAAGAATATCCCTTTTTTAAAAGACTTTATTTATTTATTTATTTATTTATTTATTTATTTATTTATTTATTTATGAGAGAGAGAGAGAGAGAGAGAGAGAGAGGCAGAGACAAGCAGAGGGAGAAGCAGGCTCCATGCAGGGAGCCTGATGAGGGACTTGATCCTGGGTCTCCTTGATCCTGGGTTGAAGTCATCACTAAACCTCTGAGCCACCCGGGCTGCCCAAGAATATCCTTTTTAAAGTTTATAAAGGAATTTAATATTTTAAGCTTAAAAAATATGTAAAAGGTACTATGAGGATAAATAAAATGAATTTCCATAAATCTAGTTTTTGCATGGAAGGACAAGTTTAAAATAACCAAGCATGCCTGAGGAAAAATAAGATGGGATAGGGAGACTCTAATAATTAAGACTTTGTGTTAGTACCACAGAGACTAGTAATGTGATCCAAAGAAGAGAATGGCACACCCAGGAACAGATCTGCATGCAGCAGAAACTTGACCTGAGGCAGAAGTGGCATTTAAATCACTGGAGAAAGGATGCTAGCTAGGACAGCTGGTTAAGCACTCTATGTGCTCGCTTTGAGAGAAGTGGAAGTAGCTGGCAGACCTTTTATGTGCAGTATCTTTTTTTCTCTTTTCTTTTCTTCTTTTCTTTTCTTTTCTTTTCTTTTCTTTTCTTTTCTTTTCTTTTCTTCTTTTTCTTTTCTTTTCTTTTCCTTTCTTTTCTTTCCTCTTTCTTTCTTTCTTTCTTTCTTTTCTTTTTTTAAAAAATATTTTATTGATTTATCCATGAGAGGCACACACACAGAGAGAGAGAGAGAGAGAGAGAGAGGCAGAGACACAGGCAGAGGGAGAAGCAGGCTCCATGCAAGGAGCCCGACGTGGGACTCAATCCGGGGTCTCCAGGATCATGCCCTGGGCTGAAGGCGGCGCTAAACCGTTGAGCCACCAGCGCTGCCCTATTTCTTTCTTTTTTAAAGATTTGTGTGAGAGAGAAAGAATGTGTGAGCAGAAGGAGGGGCAGAGAGAGAGAGAGAGAGAGAGAATCTCAAGTTGACTCCCCGCTGAGCAAGGAGCCCTATGTGGAGCTCCATCCCATGGCCGTGAGATCATGACCTGAGCTGAAATCAAGAGTCAGGCACTTAACCTACTGAACCACCCAGGCGCCCCAGTATCTTCCTTTTCTTAAAGATGTCCCTCATATCACCTTCTGGTTTCGACCCTTGGGACCAGAATTTTACTCTTTGGGCACTTTCAATCTTTCTGTGTATTTCAGATTTCCCAGGGAAACAATTTTCTATGAAATTCCAACACAAGACACATGACTACTAAGTAGTGCTGAGTGTGCTAAGAGGATAAATTTTATATAATCATACATTTCCAAAATAAAAGAGTGAGCAGTGCACTGACCAAATTGCTCAAGAAAAGCAGTGTAAAAATGTATAGAGACTTTCTGTTCTCCCTGGAACCTTAGAGAATGCCTTGAATAGCTCCTGTGTTCAATGAATATACCTGTACATTGATTCTCTATAGCAAAAGTAGATTTTATTCTGCAGTCCTTAGTAGAATGAAGGGGCTTCTGGCAGCACATTTAATCCTTTAGTTAATAGGGAAATCTGAATCCTGGATGTCATTTGGAACTTACTATTGCAAAGGGTTCCCAGGGTATCATAATCCTCCAAGGATTCGCAGACCACTCGCCATTGAGAAAAGACAGAGTTCAGGCTTATAAGAGTGGAATCAAAGTTGCTTCTTGATCCCATCAGGTCATCAGTGCAAATGTCACAGACATTCTTCCCAGTTGCAAAATTCCAGTAGGGGAGGGAGAATGAAGGATCCTGCAACATTTCCTAGATCACAGAAATTCTTGTTAGCATTCTCGGCTTTTGTTTAAAATTCTCCCTCTTTGGTGTCTGAGGAGCCAGAGGAATTAAATGCCTTATTTAACAAAGCTTCTAATATACTACAAGGAGTCATTGAGGCACTAGAGAGACTGGAATTCAACTCATTATAGAGAAGTTTCTGCAAATGGTTTTTTTGGAGGGAAAAAAGTCTTCCTTTCTTCTTTAAGCAGGTAATTACATCTCTCTTAGTTATGCCAAAAAATATTAATAATAACTTCCACTCCTTGACATTTTACCTCGTTTTGTTTTCACATCTTTAATTCAAGCATCACTACATCTGGGTCTGGAGCCACATCTAGCCTTTAAATATGTAGAGCAACACTTTTTGCTTGGTTTCTGGCTTTCAAAATTTAATTTAAATGACCTTAGGCCTTTAGATTATGGTTTTTAAAGGGTTTTTTGTTTGTTTTTATGTGGGTTAGCAAGGATAGAGGAAGAAGCCTGTGGATTAGAGTGAGGCAAACCTCAGTGGTGCATTCCAGTTTTTCCAAGCACCAGCTATACAGATTTGACTTTTCATAGGTTACACAGGCTCTCTCACACTTACCTTATCTGCCTGGGCACTGAAGGTATTTTACTTAAAGACCCCTGCCTCAGAATCTAAACTGTTAAGACTTGGATTTCTGCTTGAACCTAATACTGTCAGGAAATATTAAGTGGAAGCAAAATATTTTCTTTGTGCATACTGTTCTTTAGACCAGGGACCAATTTTCCCTTCAGAGCTGACCTCAACAATTTTAAAAGTACTGGACTCAAGATCACATGCTCATTTTATTGAGTTCCCTAAAACACACATTTATTGTATTTGTTCTCATTCCTTTAGGTCTTTGGAGAGACGTTTAGAGTGTGGGATTTAAATGTAGAGAGTGCCATTGTTTTATCTCACCTCCAAAGCATTTAGTACATTTCTGCTTTTTTTACTTTCAACCCTTTCTAGGAAGCATTTTCTTGTCCTCAGGGTATTTCAGAGGACCAAAACCTTTCCAAGGCATCCTTGGTTATTGATCTCTGGGGGTTTAGAGTCCTTGTTAGAAGCCATTGTTCTGGTTCACAAAAATTAGTGACAGCTTCCAAGGGATCATTAAGAGTCAGTTTGTGGTTCAGAACTGACATTTGGGAGCTGGAACATATTCATGTGGCATTTCAACTGTGCATTACATTTAGACTGTAATTTGTTGGATCCCTTGTGCTGTTGGGTTTTAAAAATGTAAGTCATAGAGGTTGAAGTTTACACAGGCAAAATCGAAGCTTTTAGATACTTTCCACCTGCCCTTTCATTTTGGCGTGCCCATGGGAAAATGACTTGAAGGCATGGAGATCTGGAGTTGATTACAAATGACAGATTTATCTACTTATAATCTACTAAATGTCTTACTTGTAATCAGAACTATAAAATATGCAGTTCAGAGTATCAGATGAATTAATTTAATCACTCTCAACTTGCATATATTTGGACTACCTTCATACCAATATTTTATTCTGTATTTTAGTGTATTAATTCTCTCTCTTCTAACCATTTATTTTCTTGTGATAATGCTGAACACAAGCATACTGTGAGTCAATAGATGAATCTAAACACCTTCTATGCCCTCAGATGTTTTTGGATTAATTTTTAGATTTTAATTTGAGGAAAGGAATACATTTCACCTAGAAAATGAAATCTATTTGTGGATTTCCTAGTTGAGATCTAATAATTTAAAATTTCATATGGAAATACCGGTAGTTTTCTCAAGAAAAAGCAGTTGGTAAAAGAAACAAGAAAGTGTCAGTATTAACTTGAGGTTACAATGTGGTTTGAGCTTCTCTGCTTAAAAATAAGCAGGAAATACTTATGCTTGGGGTGAGATTCACTTTATGCCAAAAAAATTGATGCTATTTAAGTAAAAATTGCTGTCTGATTGATGTGATGTTTTTAGTTGGTTTCTTCTACAGGCTTTGAGGTGGAGTTCAAGGAAAATATGACAATATAAATGGAAAAGATTTTTTTTTATAATTTCAACCTTGTAATATTAGAATCATCAGCCGTCATGCTGGGTATATATATGGGAGTTGGTAGACTGAGAAGTGTATGCACACTTGTTTCATCCAAACCAGGAGGAGGGGGTATTAGTTTACTTTTGAGAAGGAAGACATAGCAAATGAGACTCTTTATTTGCAAGCTATATGAAGATCATTTTTTCAATCACAGAACTGTAGACTATGTCCGACACTTTAAATCACGCCTCCAAATGTCTCAGCTGGCTCCCTCATCATCAATACTACTTTCTTTTCCCTTCACAAAGATAACGATTAATTAATGAGTAAGTAAATCAGTACAGGGAGAAACCTCACAGAATGTCAAAGGCAGATTAATAACATGAAATTGCTTTGCCATTACATGTTCATTCAGGTTGTTCCAAACACAGTGAATTAAGATGACTTACAAACAAGCCACATGTCTGAAAAGGACCCGCAAATTGAAATGTTTCACACATACCTGCATGTCTCTCTCCAACTGCAGTAGGTGGTATCTGTGCCATGTGAGAAAAGCTGGTCCTTCATGAGAGAAATCCACCTCACCAAAGCTTTCCTGTCCTGGCCCAAGGAAAGTCTTTTTGACTGAGTAATAGTGTGTCCAAACAAAGTAGTTATAAATGGAAATGTTCTCAAACTGTGGTGTGTTGCCATCTGGCCCAAATATTTCTTCTGATCTCCTGGTTGCAATGACAAACTGAGGGTGAATTGTGTGCTTTGCCATATCCAAGGCCTGGACAAAGTGGTTCTTCTCTTCTGTATTCAAGGCCAGGAGGTTTCTCCTGACTTCAAGGGTACAAAATTCAAACATGAAAACATCTGTCTTGTGAGCATAATCCTAATACCTTGTCCCATTTACCCACTAATGATAATTCACATGTATGCATTAATCATTTTATACTTTTTAAAAATACCCCTTACTAAAATGCCATCTTTAAGCCTACTTTCTTCCCATTCACTCCCATGCCCCCGTACTCTAGGATTTCTGTTAGCTTTCTTTAATCTGTGGACTTTCTGATTCTGTGTTCTAGTGTTTATTTCTGCTCACCATTGGTATATTTGGGAAGCTGTCTACCTTTTTAAAATCATAAGCTTTGCAAAAACATAGTGTAGTGGTTAAGAGCAGAGACTTATTTTATGACTCTGAACACATTTTTCTAAGTCTCAGTTTTTTATCTGTAAGGCATATATTAAAACAGTATCTGCTTTATGGAGCTATAAAGATTAAAGAGTACATGCATAAAAAGCAATTATATCAGAGCTAGCCTCATAACAAAGACTCATTAAAAGTTCTGCTAGACCCTTGGTCCAATGTTTGGCACATAGAAAAAAAATATTGCTAGATTTACTACTTAGAGCTTTGTTGTTCACTGCTATTTCGTAGGACACAGGTGGGGCTCATCATGTAAAATGGCTGACCTTGGGTCATCCCAGCGGGCAGTTTCCTTTTGGGTTAGCAAGGGTAGTGGAAGAAGTCATGGGTTAGAGCTAGACTGACCTCAGTGGTGAATTCCAGGTTTTCCAGGTCCCTGCTATAGGGACTAGACCTTTTTGAACCTCACTTAGGACAATGAACATAACTACCTTGAGAAGTTACTGAAAGGTCTAGTCATAAGTACCTAGCACCATTCCTTGAATTGGATGGTTGCTCAGTAAGTGTTTTAGAAGAAAATCACATCACTCAGAAGATCTGAACCTTAACCTTGACTCTTTAAACTGTATAAACTTATTAGCCTCTCCAAGTCTCAGGTTCCTTAACTGAGTTATGGGATTTCCAGGTGTTCTTTCAGCTCCACTGATTTAGGCTTCTATTAAGAGCATTGAGTCTCAGGAAGAACTGTGTATACATTCATATCCTACTTACCTGTGAGAACCTTCTGATCACAGGCAGCTCCTCTCCATCCTGGACGGCAAGTCCCACAGTTGTGTCCTGAGAAATTGCCATTGCAGTGGCAGGTCCTGTTGAAGAACCGTGTGGGCCAAACCTCCCGATCATCTCTGCCATCATGGGGGTAATGGTGGCTGTGGGGTCTGGAGTCTGCTATCACTGCCTCACACCTCCCCCGCCCTGATGAGGAGCCACAGGGGTCAGTCCCAGGCCCAGACACTGGGGACAGGTCTGGGCAACACACACCATTTCTCAAGGCCTCAACAGTGGCACACTCTCTTGGGAATTGAGCCCAGGTCTGATGGAAAAAAAGCAGGAACAAGAAGATGCTTCCCAGAGAGAGGAGTTTATCAGCTTTCATTCTGCTTTAAGCAAGAGTGAAGAACAAATCTCTGCTCTGCAGCCCTTTGTGTAGGGACTGAAGCACATAAATAAAAATCAGGCTGAAAAGGAGAAAACAAAATGAAATTATGCAAGTTTTCTTTCTTTCTGTACTGTTATAAACAGGCATGAGCCCTTCCCAACCCCCTTCAAAATGCTTTTCGTATCTGTAAAATGACATTTCCAGCAAATCATAAAAATAGTAATTTACCTTTAAAAAGTTGACATGTATAATACCTACATAATTAAATCTCCTGTCCTAGCATTTATTTTTCATTTTAAATTTCTATTTATTAAAAAAAACTCATCATAGATGTTTTTTATCAAAAGCATTCATTAGCAGGTCACAGCCATTAATTACATTTAACTATGAAGCTGGAAGAAGAATTGGAAGCAGACTTTCAGCAAGTTAATTTCCGTGACTTAAAGTCTCCCATCCTAATGGAGTTTTGGCGGGAGTCCACCCATTCCCCATAGAGCTTCTCTCCAGTACCTTACACTCCGGAGGGGATTCTCTGATGAGCCCCTCTTAGAGCTGGGTGTTTTATATTTGCTTCTCCCCTGATGTCAGAGCTGTTAATTGCATGTGGGTTTCTGCTTGATAACTAATCCCAAATCTGCCCACCCCAACTGGGAGGGGCTGGTCCTCTTCCCCCCACCCTTTACTAATCCCCTTTCACTCCAGTGAGTTTTTGCTGCCCTTTAAGTACTTGGTTAGCACATGATTCCCTTTCCCACTGATTTTCTTGTGATGCTTAAAGTTTTAAGAAAAGGTCAGAGGCACTAATTTGGAATACCAGTCAGGGAAACTAGAGAGCTTTTGTTTTCATTGTAGAGATTTAGGTTTTTTCCCCTTTGATTTTGTATTTTTAGAGGATGAAATGATATTACTTACCTTTTCTTAGTGACACAAGAGCTAAACTACTACTTGTATCTGATGGTAGCTTTTGATTGTGTTTGGTCTTGAAAATAGATGCTGCCATTTTTATTGTAGTTGTAGTAGAAATAGAGATTAATTGTAGTAGAAAATATAGAGAATAACTATAATAGAAAAGTCAGCAGATACAATTACACCAAATCACATGGCATTGCCTTTCATGATGCCTATTGGTGTTGACAGTTGGATACTCCAGCTCCTTTCCCTCCATTCCGGTAGTGTCCATCTTTGTTGCAGAGCATCACAGGATCACTGCTACTTCTGTTATTTAGGAGATGACCACTGAACGGCTCCTTTCCTGCTTTCCTTGCAAGCAGCCTCAAGTCAATGGCATTAATTTTAAATTTAAAAAACGTTGTGGTAATTTTAAAGGCTTCATTCAAGCATTAGACAATGTCTCAAGGTTTCATATGCACTCAGGGCAAACTTAATTGTGAAAAATAATGTATATTTAGGTAGCCTTTTGGTTATTTTGATTTTTCAATCTGACTTCTTACTGGATCAACGTAGATTATCATTTTTCTCTCCTGAATAAAGGTGATAGTAATGTACCATTGGAGATTTCACAGTTTTGACAAAGGAACTGAAGTCACGTATGGTAACATTAGGAGAACTGAGTGATGGATATATGGAAACTCTGTATTATCTGTGTAATTTTTCTGTATATCTAAAATTATTACAAAAACACTGTGTTTATTTTAAAAACTAGGTAATCTATTCATATGTATTCACATATATATTCATGTGTGCAAATATAAGTATACCACAGTGTGTCACATTATGTTGAAAGAAAAAAATAGTAAGGCTTTGCCCATTACACCTCCTTGTTATATAATTCCTACAGTTACCTCAGGATACCCTGAATGCAGTGTGATACACAATAGGCATAATGTGAGGGCATCAGTATCAAATCACATGTTATTAATTAAATATAAGAATAAATATAAAATAATGTTCTGATCTTTTCTTTCTGGACCCCTCTAGGAAATTGTGAGAATCCCACCCTGGAGATTACTACTAAGGATGATCTCATCCCGTCATGTGGAATTCTCTTATTAGCTGGTGAATCCCAAGTTAAGAGCTCTAATAGCACTCCCTCCCCAGAGGTCCTGACTTATATATCCAACTGCCTGCTTGCTACATCCACGTAGATGCCTAAGAGATTCATTGATATTTATAAAATGTGTTCCTCTATCTTTTGCATCTCAGTAAATGGAATCACTGTTCATCCTGTTGCTTTGGGAAAAAAACAACACACAGAAGTCATTGTTTTTCTCTTCTTTGTTTCATGCAACCTACATTTATTAATGGGACTAATGGAGTCTAACTTGAAGCCATTGTTAGCTCCTACCTGCCCTGTGGCAACTAATTTATCTCTTCACCTTCCATGCTTAACCACACAGGAGTCTAATCTCAACACAGTATTTTATTCTCCACTTAGTAGCCTGAGAGGACTTTAAATGTTGATACCTGGTTACCACTGCTCTCCATAAAAAACCCGTCAATGGCTTCCAAACGCATGTAGAATAAAATCCAAATGCTTACAGGAGCCTACATGATCCGGCCCCTCCTATCTCTGGCAACCTCCTGCCATCCATACTGTTACATCTTTGTTCAACAGCAAACTTATTACCCCCTCTGCCATGTCCCCAGGTCTTTGTATGACCTGCCATTTCACTTCATTCAATGCTCTGTCCCAATGTTAACCTCTTCAGAGAGGCCTTGTCTGACAACCCCACCTGCCAGTTCCTAACCCCATCATTCATACTTCCTTTTGAAGACTTACTTTTCATAGTACCAAACACTGCCTATAATTTTTATTTTGTATTAAATTTTTCACTGTCTCTCTCACTCATCAGGAGGCAAGTTTTTGTCTTTATTTTTTAATATTGACCTGAGAGATCTTTAGAGAGTCATATAGTCACTTTTGTTTTTAAACAAAGTAGGACTAGATATCTGATTTATTTACTCCCAGCCTAGTGATTCATTTTCATTCCCACTAAAAGGGATAGACACAATCTACCTCCAGTATTTTTATTACTTACTATTAATGCACATCTATTATTTCCTAAATATTATACATACACCATTTTATGTAACATTATATACATTTTAAGTTATACATTACATGTTATACATTAATATATTATTCTTTAAAATATTATTAAAATATTACTTTTATTCCTCTTTTGCAAATGAAGATACAGAAACTCATAGAGATTAAAAATTCTTTAAAAAGCATGTAGTTTGTAAGTGGCAGTTTCAGGTTTGGAAGTGAACTTCATTTGGTTCCAAATCTAAATGTTTGTGCTTTGTAAGTACTAAAAAAGAAGGCTAGAGAATGGAAAAAGTGCTGTACTTTGAGTCAGAAGATATACCAGATGTACCTCAGTAAACAAGTGCATTCATTTCCTTGAGTCTCAGTCCCTCATCTGTAAGTTGTATGTAATAAAGAGATATTGTTGGGGCAAATAAGCTGCAGACAATCAATACTACTTTAAGTACAAGAATCAAAGGAAGACATCTTAAAGTAAATGAAAAATGAAATACTGAAATTAATATCTTATAACTTAGTAGACTGGAATACATTTTACAGTGTCTTCGTTATTACTAAATATCCAGTCAATGTTATGAATAGTCCTGTGGAGCAAGAATCTCAGCCACTGAAGAAAGGAAAAGCTGAAATGGCAGTATCTATTAATTGCGAAAACCTGGAAGTAGGTGACAAGAACTACATTTTACAAAAAAAAAAAAAAAAAAAAAAAAAAGAACTACATTTTACGACATGTGGTGCCATCATTTCTTAGCTTACTGGTGTTTTCTAAAGCTAGTGGAAAGTGTGAAAAGAAAAAAAATGTACTTATATCTTTCTTCTTTGAACACTGTAGAGTGGTTAAAATCCAGCAAAGTTATTCATAGCATAGGTCAGAAATGAATGTTAAAATATATGTTCAGATAAAAAAAATAAAATAAAATAAAATAAAATAAAATAAAATAAAATAAAATAAAATATATGTTCAATACTCCTTGGCCTACTGAGAAATTATTGCTAAGATTTCTTTCGTGGAAATTAAGTTTTACATGGCAATTTTTTAAAGAATGGGGCTGTTCAGAAATACACATATTAGCAGCATAAGAAGACTTGTCAGGAATCACCTTTGGTGTGTGTTATATATGCTCATAGCTGATGTGAAAATCGCATCTCAGGAAGAAGGACTGATCCTTACTTCCTGTTTTTTCCTTTCAAGTCTTACGGATGTCATTTATAAAAGAAGTTATTAGAAATATAAATGATAAGGACCAGGAATTGAGCTTAAATTGAGGAGAAAAAAGCTTTAGGAGCATCTTAATTTTCTCATAAAAATTGCTAATGAATATTAATATCTTTCATGATCATTTGTGGCAAATGATACTGAATATATTCATTGTCCAATTGGATTACATATTATTAAATTATGTGCTTACTTATACTAAGCTTCGATTAATGGCTGGAATTCCAAAGGCATTAAGGCAACTCAAAGTCGTCTGTTAGGTTGGTCATGTGCTTTTACCTCATGGAGAAGCTTAAATTCAGTGAAAGCAAAGGGGAAGAATGTTAGACCTGTGTTTTTGTGTCATTAAGCAGAGTTTCAGTCAAACACATTATTTCTATTTTAGGGCAGAATATTTGAAGTTGAGGTCTCATAGAGAATGGTCTTTGACAAAACCTGCTATTAATTTCTTATTTGAATTTTCAAACCTTTACACAATATTGCAAATACTGTTATAGGACAGTTAATAATAATTTGACTTCTGCCTAGTGAAATTCTTTCTTGCTAAGGAAATTTTTAAAATTTAAAGTATTTATTTTGCTGATGGTTTATATTTGTCTTGTTTCAGCCAATGATACTGTAAGATTTCCCTACAGAAAAATATTTCTACATACATGTGTGTTAGGCATCAAAGACAGAATAATCAGAGATACTTATGTTGGACTTCCATTGCTTTTGTAGTTAAAATTATTGTGCTGGGTTGACTGGGTGGCTCAGCAGTTGAGCGCCTGCCTTCGGCCCAGGACACGATCCTGGAGTCCCGGGATCGAGTCCGGCGTGGGGCTCCCTGCATGGAGCCTGCTTCTCCCTCTGCCTATGTCTCTGCCTCTCTCTCTGTGTCTCTCATGAACAAATAAATAAAAATCTTTTAAAAAATTATTGTGCTTATTTCTGAACATTATGTCTGCACTATAATATTGGTAAAATTTAAAGTCTCTGTTATCTTGACATTTCTAAACCTATCTCTGTGGTCATCATTATAGTCGTTTTCATCTTATTTAACACTTACTGTGTGCAAGAGACTGAACCAGGGCTGATGCTTTGAAAATTATGGGTAATATGGCTCTTATAGTCAAAGTGCTTACAAAATAGTTAAATGTGCATATATATAATATGTGTGTTTGTGTATGTATATATAAAGAGGGCAAGAGCAAGTGAGAGAGAGTGCACATATTGGCTAATTTATTACTTCTTAACCATATTTTGAATTTATGTAGGAAAGAGAAAAATATTAAGCTTATATAATCTATATCAATAATGTTGATAGTTTCTGTTTTAACTTTTATTACCATATTCATAATATAAAATAAGGGAATAGTGATAAATTTTACTAGTAAAAAATTATTTAAGAAGGCACATAGTGAAAAAGATGTCAATGTATACATAAAGAATATTAAGCCATTTTTTCTTGCTCACTACTTCAAAAATCTAATGTATATATTATAATTTTAATTTATATATAGAGTATTATTTGTAATAGTTGCACATGTAGATGCCTATTATATGATATCTATATATAAATATAGTAAATAGTAAATACAGTATATAACATATGATATATATGTGTATACATATGTATATGTATGCATATGTGTGTATGTATGTGTATATATATAATTTGTGGAAGTGACTTCTCTGGAAATTCGTCTCTGTGTTTAATTTGATGCACATATAAAATGGACATTGAGGCTTTTTCTGAGGTATACCTTGCATGAGAGATTCCTATAACATTGAGCTATATGCCAAGGAAGAAGAGGAAATATACATAGCTAGTCGTCTCTATTTCACTGACCAACCATTAAGTATTTTAACGCTTCTAAATAGCCAGCATAATAATTACAAATATCAATGTTGCAGTTGGAAGATTCATATTTTTGAGATGTAGATTTCATTAGTGATTCCTTGTTTCACTTGATCCTTTTTTTCTTTGACCATTGCTTATACTGCTCTTTAGAAATCCTCTGACAGAATTTCTAAATAGATGGATATATCTCATGGATAAAATTCGTCATATACCAGTCAATGTCTCAACCATAAAAGAAAAGTAGGAACTGGCCCTCTTCCTCAGTGAATGTACATCTGGCTGAGAGAATTATGATCCCCAAAAGATGCTTGCTAAAATGCCTGATAGTACACAAGAAATGGAAATTTGGCAAAGGGTAAGATCATTATGGATTGATGCATGATCAGTGTTCTCTTTCAAGGCAGAGTCTGAGGGAAACAGTATTGATGCTTGGGGGTTGATTGTAGTGCTGGTCTGGCGCCAAGATAATATTCTGGGCTTATGTTGCTGTTAGTACAATGGAATGGCTATCACATACTTGTAAGATCATTAAAAATTCGTTAGCTACATAACTGCTTCTGTGATAATTGTCTTCATTGAGGAAGAAGCCCAGGTGGAGATGAGGAACTCACTGACCCAAAAGACAAATAGATGTTGAGTAAAAAATGTGAAATTCAACCCCTGGCCTAGTCTGTGAAATTGGGAGGAATTCTGTGGGCTAGAAAAACCAGGGACATTTTCAGCTGTGAGAAATCAATTATCATTTCTTAGTAATCCTATACCAAATAGGAAGCTAAACAGGATGAGACTTCTCAGGGGTGGCAAAAGCACTTTCCCCTTTCAGAGCACTTCTGGTCCCCATTCACAAATAATGCCATGACAAGCGTTAAAAGATGTACAAAAGGTTGTGGCTGTTCTCTTTGGAACATTGACCAGACTGCTGCATTGATTTTTAAAAGTATCTTCACTAAAGTGCAATAAAATGAGTGCTACCAGAAATTAAATACTGCTAACCAAAGAAGATGCTCTGAGTTTTAGATTAAGCTCCTCTTTCTTACTGCCTAATTGAATGACCAATTGATAATTTTATTATTTAAGCAGAACTTTAATAGAAACTGCCCTTACTGCTAAAGGACATGGGATAATTCTGAGGCCAGAAAAAAAGATTAGCTTTGGGAATTGTCAGAGAGGGAGCAACTCAGAACTTACTGATTAAGTGGAGAAGTAGTATATTCAAGAGCAGGTAATGATGGGAGGAACTTGGAGAGAGAAATTCACTGCCTTTAAGGACAGGTTGTTTATGGTCTATAGGCCAAAACACAGCCCTCCTTTGAATAAAAAGTCATTGAAATCCTATAAGAGGTTAAAATTTCTTTAAAAAGCCATTCCCTTAAAAGTTAAACTTAAACTTTGAAATATGCAGATGCAGAAGTGAGGCTGTAGAAAGGTTTTATCATAATCAGTGTCAAATTTACTCAGAAAATAGGATGAAATCCATATGCAGTAATGAATTGAAGAAGATCAAACTAGCTTATCTGCATTTCAAATAATTTTTTTCATTGAAATAACATCATAATTTTCCTATTTATAGAATAGGAAAATGAAACATTAAAAAGTTAAAATTAGGGGATTCAGAGATATATTAAAAGCATTGTCAACATCAAGGGACTTGTATGCTTGTGTGACTACTGATATTGTTTCTTATAAGTAGTTTTGATATGTTTTGAAGGGTTATCACTCTTTCCTTTCTCCCTTTACACATCCACACACAGGCACAAACACACCCACACACACATAGACACATACCTTCCTTATCCTAAAACTTGTATGGTCTGAGGGGATTTTGGTAATGTAAATCAAATTTAGATAAGAAAGCAGTTTGGGGGGTTGGTTTTGTTTTGTTTATTCTAAGAAGTTTGAAAAAAAGGTTTGAAGAGACAACTAACATTTGGTGAATGGTCACATTAAAGATACTCCTTGAATTTTTTAGATAACCTTTGAGATGTCAGGCCATGGTGGAAGATTCCCATACCCTTTCTACTTCTTCCCCAGAGCCAAAATTTACCTTCTTTTCCCTCCATATTCCCTCTGATAATCCACCATGGAGGCTGGACCTCAGAAGTTACACCACAAGGGGAGAAAATGAAGAAGTTGGCCATGCTGGTGTGCTGGGGGCCAGGTAGTGGGTGGCAGGGGAGGGGTGCTCAGAGTTCTGAAGGTGACCTTGGGCGACCAAGTCAGGAGGATATGCTGAGGAACATGTTCTTTTTTTTTTTTTTTAAGATTTTATTTATTTATTCATGAGAGACAGAAAGAGAGAGAGGCAGAAACACAGGCAGAGGGAGAAGCAGGCTCCAGGCAGGGAGCCCAATGTGGGACTTGATCCCGGGACTCCAGGATCATGCCCTGTGCTGAAGGGAGGCGCTAAACTGCTGAGCCACCCAGGGATTCCCTGAGGAACATGTTCTGCACTGGAGAAGGCATTCTGAATTGCTGTCACCTCATGGCCTCTGAACGGTTGAGAAACATCCCTTAAATGTAAATTAAGTAGATGGTTAAAATGAATTCTGTCTAAAACTGAGTGGGTTTTATCAGTTAAAGCTTTTATTTGGGTGTGCTCTACCACCCTGCTCTTACAAATTAGAGTCACAGCAGAGTTACTACTGTAAAAGAATTTTCTGCACTTGATTATTCTCCTGGAATGTTCCGTGTGAGAGTGTCTGTAGGGAACAATAGTCTTCAGGCAGAAATGCACACCATAAAGAAAAGTAGAAGAAAACAATGTGTTGATTTTCTTACGGGTCGCACTGAGAAAGTGAGGCAGATTGTAGTACACTATTCCTTGTAAATGTCATGTCTGTTTATTCACATGTATTGTTTCCAGTATCTAGAAATTCTTGAGATTTATGAAAAGGTTTTGTTAATGTCAGCAGTGTCTTCTTACCTTGTTAAAAACTTGTAAAAATTCCTATATATGGTTCTAAGAAAAGTGCTTATGTAGATTCTGTAGGGAAAGGCCCTTTGTTTTTATTAGGAAATGACCTATTAGCAGTGTTTATGTCATATTTCGTATCTTTCAAGGGCTCATTAATTTCCATTGATTGATTTTTATATTTTCTGATGTTGTTGCATAACATAACTCTTTGTCTGGGCTGTTGGTAGTGAAGCTATGCCTAGTTTAACCATTCATCATCAACCCTTCGTCTCTGTGGACAGCAGTAAGAGAAAAGCACTCAAAGAAGACTTATAAAATTGGGGGCACATTTGCAACCCATTTTACATTAAAGCCTCACACAAACTCTATAAGATACATATTCTTACTTACAGAGGTTCATAAAATTGAAATGATTTGCCTGAGTTTGTATACCATAAGTAAGCAATCTGGGATTGAATGTGTTTTCTTAGTCCCATCTCCAGCAACATTTCCATAACATTACAGTTGATTGTAGTTGTGTTATTATATAGTTTGAAATAAACAGGACAATTGTGGCAGGATATGGGGATGAAGAGAGCACAGAGGGAATTGTAAAAAGCAGTCTGAGGGACTATGAAATTGGTTGATAGGAGACATGTTTTTCATTTATGAGCTCATGAGACTATAAAAGGTTATATAGTCTTATAACCTTTAAAATAAAATTCCTTGTCTAACTGCAGTGCAATGTTCTGGGTGCTATTTGAGTCTCCTTTCTGTCAGTGGTCATTATTAAATGTTTCCCTGTATTTTGAAATGAGCTCTACCACTGGATTATTATCTTATGCAGACCTATAAGTAGGTCAGTAAAAATAGAGCTTTGTATTCTTTCTGAAGTGCTCAGTGATTTTCCTCCAACATGCATGAAAGGTTTAAACGAACAAAATGGGAACTTGATGAGAAGGAAAATTAAGCCCAGATACTAATCAGTAGGAAAGTTCAAATGGAAGCAAACAAAAGTTTTCCTTTGAATAGATGAAGCATAGTAATCCAGTTACAAAATAATTTATGCTCTCTATTCAGGGAAGTATATATTAAATATTCTGATTGTTATTTTGATCGCTGAATTAAAAAAAAGTCAGGTCCTTAAAACACTAGACCCTGCTGTCACTGCAGTTTATTATTACTTTTAAGACATAATGTGGCAAACGAAAGCCTTTTACCTTGCTAGTAGATTAAGAATTTTAGCCTAAAATGGGCCAAAGCTATTACACTTTTTTTTTTCAGCTACAGATTTCCTATATGCAAACTTCTTTCACAATAAAAGTGGGACATACACGCAGCAATCTGAAGAAAAAACAAAAGGAAAAGCATTAAGTACCCCCACTGCTGCACCTCTATCCCCACCTTTGGAGAGTTTGTTTCTAAGAAATTAAAGAGAAAACTCTCCCTAATTATATATTATGATTTTTCCTAAGCTAAGACTAATTCTTAGTATTTAAAGTGGTCTATTGTTTTTTCAAGTATTTGTCTATTCTTCTTTCTTAAAATAATTATGTCTTCTCAACTTGTACCTTCTTTTCTATAGTTGCTATTTTTTTTTTTTAAGTAAGGTACAAACACTGGCAGTGACATCCACAGAGTGGAGAAAATTTTAGGAATTATCGGGAAACAGATTTTAGTTCAACCAAGTTCAACAAAGAAAATCTTTAATAATGAGCCATGAGCCCCATGCCACTGGAGGCATTCCAGAAGGGGTTAGATGAAGCACTGATGACAGGCTGGCAAAAAGATCATTACATTAGGAAGAAGTTTAGAAGTATAGAAGTTTAGAGTGCTTCTCTAACAAATTCTATCATTGCTTCTAATACTGTTATGGGTGAGAGAGTCTGTGTTATGTGAAAGTAAGTCTGGGCCTTGGATTCCCCATAAGATTTTTTAGGTGGGGATCTGCAGGTGAATAAAGACAGCCAGAAGGGAAGTAGCAAGCACAGAAGTTTATTAAATGAAAAATACACTCTCCAGGTGGGAGATGGGGCAGGTTCCACAAGGTGGGGCTGGATCCAGGTTGTTTTGGGATTGGAGGTTATTGGGTCTCTCTGTGCTGAGAGGAGCTGTGACTTAATGGTGTGGTGGAGTATAACCTTCCAATCTTTTGGAGAAACTACCCCCACATGTTGGAAGGGGGAGTTTTGACCCTATAAGTTTTATACCTGAATCCTCCTCCTGGATGCCCTTCTCCATCAGGCAGGGCTACTCCCTATAATACAAACATGTTATAATAAGTTAAGGGGTCACCCTGGGGCAGGAGAGGAAGAGGAGCAAACTCTACACCTGTGGCTTTTGATCTGTTGGCCTAAGGTCTTGGAAGCCACAGGGTTAGAATGTTGAGCCCCCAGGCTTTTATTTTTATTATTTTTAAAATTTAAATTCAATTTTCCAATGTATAGTACAACATCCAGTGCTCATCCCATCAAGTGCCCTCCTCAGTACCCATCACCCAGCTATCTCATCTCCTCACTCACCTCCCTTTCTACAACCCTTTGTTTGTTTCCCAGAGTTAGGAGTCTATCATGGTTTGTATCATTCTCTAATTTTTCCCACTCAGTTCTCCACCTTTCCCTTATAATCCCTTTCACTATTTCTTATATTCCATGTATGAGTGAAACCATATGATGATTGTCCTTCTCCAATTGATTTATTTCACTCAGCATAATACCCTCTAGGTCCATCCACGTCAAAGCAAATGGTGGGTATTTATCTTTTCTGATGGCTGAGTAATATTCCATTGCATACATAGACCACATCTTCTTTATCCATTCATCTGTCAAAGGACATCATGGATCCTTTCATAGTTTGGCTATTGTGGACATTGCTGCTATGAACATTGGGGTGCAGGTGTCCCAGTGTTTCACTTCATCTGTATCTTTGGGGTAAATACTTTGGGGCAGTGCAAACTGGATGCTCTAACTTTTAGGGTTAATGATGTGGAAGAGAGACTGAGCCCCCAGGCTTTTAATGTGTAGTTTATTTATCACTGTCCTTGCCTCCAGCTCACATCTCTATCATTCCCCTTCAGGGACTTGGGGCTCTGCCTCTGGGCATTCTTTCCACTGCTCCTGTCTAGCTTCTACCTACCAATAGCATGATAAATGTTGTGGTGAAGGCTTCTAGGATCACCTACTCTTGTTATCCTCTTCCCCCAGGCATGGGGTTTACCTTGTAGCTAAGTAGAGCTATGTGATGAGTTTTGTCTATGGATTATATATGAAAGTGAAGCATATTACTTCCAGGCTGGAGCATTTAATTATTGACACAATCCTTACATCTTTCTCACTTGTGCCTGACACTTAAGAAGGAGGCTCCCTACGGAAATGGCAGGGCTACAAGATCCAGGCAGTCTGTATTACAGAGGATACAAAGCATCCAAAGTAGTACTGCAGGCATGAGAAATAAACTCTTTTCATGTTATGAGACTGAGAGTTAGACATTGCATAATATCGGCTTAACCTTATCTTCACTAATACTTTCCTTTATGTTAAGAGATATGCTAGAGTTTACTTCTGATCTGGCATTCATGCCGAAAGACATAACAAAGTCTTGTTAAATTATTTCAAAAACCATGCAAGATAGATTGGTTCATTCTAGTTCTCCAGATAAGTAAGGCTCAGAGAGGTTATAGATAACTATCAAAAGATAGCCAATAGAAAAATTGGAATTTGAATTTAAGGTAGAGTTGCCAGGTAAAACACTAGACTCCCAGATAAATTTGAATTTCAAATAAACAACAGTGTTTTTTTAGTGTAAATATGTTCCATGGGGCATACTTATACTTAACAAAAAATGTCATCTATTGATAGGCAAACTTACCGAGAAATCCTATAGCTTTATTTGTTAAATCTGGCAACCTTTGAGTTTTCAAGGCACACACGTGTCTATGATTCTATAGTCATGCTGTATGCTATATCATGAAGAGCATGTAATTTTTTTAATTAAAAGGCAAAAATGGTATTGCTTATTATTCTTCCAGATTATTCTCAAAGAATGTGGATTAGTTGATATGAATAAAACTAATATATTCACTTCTCAGCTGAAAGTTCAAAGAACCAGCTGCCACCACTTGGCCTAAGACAGCATGTGATAATAGCACTGAACAAGCCACAGGACCCCTCTCCCTGCCAGCATTCACCTCAGTGTAGAACTTTCACCAACTCATCATCTTCATTGTTGTGGGTGCTGCAATTGTGTCAACTTGTTAAAAATTTCAACGTAATCCTTCTATGTGTCCCAAATCTTTGGTTCTCTGAGGTGGAGCAAAATTTAAGCTATTTGTAAGTTCCTTAGACTAATCAATTCCTCAGCTTTTCAGAAGTTGGAAGAAACATCAGACTTAGATAATGATATCCCTTCTTTGTCTCCTAATACAAAGTATTTAAATTACATAATTAGAGAAACTCAGCAATGTTTGTGATTTGTCATTACTTGTTGCTAGATTTTTCATAGGACTTTACAGTGAGACTGCTTTCATAGTAAAAATAGTTTGCATTCCTTTCTTCTTTTTTCATTGTAACTCATATGATCCTGGAATAAACCCAATGTTTTGAGACTGAGATCCAGTCTCTGAGTAGTTAAGTATCTCAGTGTCTGGCCAAATAATCATGTCTTTGTTTTACGAAAGTAATAGAAGTAGCATTCTCTGTCTTCCATCCTTATTTCGACTAACATTTAATAACTCTGTCTATGGATTTGGCATTGAGTAATGAAATGACACACAGAGAAATGAGGTGTGCCTCCTATTTCCAAGGAACTCAATTCTTCAATAAATGGCACAAATCGTGAATTACTAAAATGGAGGTAAATGACCAAAGAAATGGAAATACAGAATATGGAGTGATTAATTTTGGTTAATGACCTAGGATCATTATTTTATTCAACAAATTATTGATCATCTATGTGCCAGGCACTGTGAATACAAAGGGAATACTGATTTGTACAGTGCAAAAATGGCCCTGGTCAAGAAGCTTGTATTCTAGTAAAAGAACCAGTGCACACACACACACATACATATATACATACACAGAGTGAGAGTGAAACTGAGAGCTGGAGCAAGCAAGAGAGGGAGTGGCAGAGAGAGTGAAACAGAGTTGAGAGAGAGAGAGAGAACAAGTAAAAAACTAAGTCCCAAACTCTGGCAGTTCAACAAACAGATGCATGAATTAAAAGCATTGCAAGTTGTGATAGGCAGTATAAAGAAAATAGACACAGGGATGGAAAAGAAGCTAACAGGAAGGGTTGGGAAACCTCTTTCATGGTTAATAAGGAGATCAGGAAGGTTTTCGTGAACAGGTGGTATTTAATATAAAACTGTTAAAATAATGCTTACACTGAATTTCAAATTATGTCCTTTATATATCATCAGTAACATAGAAAATTAATGTCATTTTTCTGTCTTCAGTATAGAAAGAAAAAACACTTATTTTTTTAATTTTTTTTAATTTTAATTTTTATTTTTGAAAAACACTTCTTGAATTTATTTGACCCAACTTCCTAGCTCACCGATTGGTATTTATGTGGTTTACATACAGGTCTCATAGCTGCTACATACCAGTAGAGCTTCTATTAGTTGCTAAAACACTGAAACACTTCTCCATCAATAGGCAAATAGTTCTCAGAGCCCAGACACATTTAAGCTCCTTTCTCAGGCCCCTGCATACCTTCTTGCCATCTAGCAAGCACTGGGTTAAAGCCAAGTGTTACAGGAATCTGTTTTTCATATCTGTCCAACTGATTAGTGCAGCTCTCTTACTGCTATTAAATATTTTGAACATTTCTCTTGGTTTCATCTACTCATTATTAAAAATAATTGACCTATTACAGGATGGTTGACTCATTTATAGATGGGCCCCTGGAATATTCAGAGAACCACAGATACTGGTTATATAATCATAGAAACAGAGACAAAAGGCAGAAATTGCAAATTACAATCTCCTCTAAAACTCTAAAACATCAGGATTTTACATTCATTACCTTAACTGTGGATTATTTTTATTCCTTTTGCTCCTGGGTCTTCAAAATAGTCTATATCTTATATAGTTTCTTCACTAATCTGTCTGTATGTGTTTTTACATAATTTTTTACATTTTTTTCTTAGGCAAATGACACTTATAATAAAAATGAATTTGACAGGAAGAAAATTCAGAAGGCAATATTTGTGATTTGTTAGTGATATGCTGCCACAATTTTCATATGATTTTTGGAATAAAATCATACTTTCAGACAAATGATTTGTAAAAGATATAATGTGAGTTTTGTATAAAGATTTTATTTATTTATTTGAGATAAAGAACAAGGGATGGGGGAGAGAGAAAGAAGCAGTCTCCCTACTGTGCAACTAGCCTGACTCGACTCAGAGCTGGATCCCAGGACCCAGGATGATGACCTGAGCAAAAGGCAGACACTTAACAGACTGAGCCATCCAGGCATCGCAACACAATATGTTATTGAAGTAACAGTTTTTATGTGATCTTTATTTACTTCTCTATTCCCTCACCTTTGAGTAAGCCAGGCTCTGAGAATCTTTGCCTGAACAGTAAGAACAACCTGAAAAAGACTGTGTTTCAGAAAATCAAAGCCAATTGAAGGGATTCTGTTTGATTCACTGGCAAGAGAAGAAAGGGAGGGCATCTTTAAGATGCCAGTGGAAAAGCTGTATTATGTAAGGGAATGAGGTAGGTGGGGATGTATGGGGATATACTGGGGGGATGGTCTAGGCAGTAATGGGTACCTCAGAAGTGCTCCCTGGCAGAGAAACAGGGAGGGTGGCAAGTCCCACAGGAGTTGGTTGCATGGTATACCCAGGGAGGTTGGACTCATATCACAGGATCCTAATATTTCTATACCCAATGTGTGACAGTAAGTGGAAAGCCACATCATTTTGGGTGGTCATTCTGAGCTAAAAAAAATGAGGATGCCAACAGTGACATATATTTAGTGTGTGTGCATGTATAAACATATATATACATATATAAGTGAATATGTGTTGTGTGTGTGTGTGTGTGTGGAGAGAGAGAGGGGGGGAGAGATTTTAATAATAAACTGACAAGACTAGAGAACAAGGAAATCAGAACAGAAGATCAAGATGGAGAAACTAAGACTGCTCATGCTTACATACATATATCCGAGATTTCTAAAGAGTTGACAACGTTATAGGGTGATTGATGATTTTAAAAACAAGAGATAGATCATGCTGTCCCTTGTTTAAGACCATCAGATGACTTCTCTCACAAGAAATAAAGTCCTAATTACTTCGTATTATAGTCCTGGCATGGTCTCTTCCTGCCCATCTCTCTGTCCCACCTGATTGCAGTGCACACTAAGTCCCACTAAGGCCCACTTTTGTGGCCTCTTCCTTCTCCTCCAATTTTTTTCATAATGGTTTAGATTGCTGCCTTCCTTGGGACATTCGTTCTTGCCGTTTGCTTTGTTTAGATGCTCTGGTCCCAGAGCTTTGGCAGTTCCCTTGAATTAGTCAGGGCTCAATTCTCATCTCAATTCTCATCTAAAATGCCAGATTGTCTGAATCATGTCAACATATTTAATTTCCTTCACATTACCTTTAGTGACATTATTGTGCTCAGGTCTTCTTTACTTGTTTGTTTCATCTTTCTACTTTCCAGGTCCACAAGAATGGAAATTGCAGGAAAATATTCCTTGCCTGTCATTTTCACCAATGCATCTCCAGTACCTACAGCAGAACAGTTTCTCAGCTGTGCTGGATATTTATAATAATTCCACATAGAACAAATGAGTAACTGAGTGAATTCTGTGTTTGCAAACAATAGAAAGGAAAAGGCAAATATGATTAGTTGCAGAGTTTTTATTATCCAATAAGAAAAGTTCTCCTGATGAAGGATCAAAGTTTTTCTGTCAGTAATAATGAAGACATGTCTCTGGTGGGGCTTCATATTAGGTAAAAACATTGTATGTCACAATGTTCTGAAAAATATCCTGGAGGCATTCTTGAAAGAATGGTTTATTAAATAGTTATCCAGCTATCAGATACAGATATCTGAGCTAATCGGATACAGGCAATGAAGCAGGGATCTTTCCCCCCTTATTGTAGGTACAACATTTAAATTTCAGCCACAGAAACAGATTAAGTCTCTTCATAACTTTTGCTCTGTGATGTCATTTACAGAGTGACAAAGGATTAGACCAGCTTGAACCAGGATGGCAGTGTAGCTGCCACCTGCCCTCATTAATCCCTGTATTCTTTCCTCTCCACGAATATTCCGTGATTATATATATATATATACATATATATATTTATATACATGCATACATATATATCTATATACATAAATAAATATATAAAATATATAAATATACATGTATATAAATATATTATACACACATACATTCTTTCTTCGTCAAGAATATTCCATGATTATATACATATACATACAAACACACATACATATATATGTTTTTTTAACTATCCCATTTTCCCATGTCCAGGACTATGCTTATTCTGTTGATATCTATCCAAAATTATCCCTCAGGTCAATTTGCTGTTTAAATTGTGGTACCCAGAATTGTGTCCAGTTCTTTAAGTGTGCTTACCCCACTAGAGAATAATGTAAGACTTCTGTCACTATTTTTTTGAATCCCATTCTTAAATTAAAATAAATCCTAAGATTGTGTAGTTTTTTAGCAGCCTCATCTCCAAATCTGGATTCTTTACACATATAGCAAATAGAGAAATCACTGCCCTCAAATTTCTTTTGCCTTATAATTCTGCTTTTGGTGTTTGATTGTTTCTGTTATATTTCACTTGTTCAATTTTGTCAATTTTTATGTCCTGATAAGATCCCTTCTAAATCTAAACTATTATTTTCTAGACTCTATATCCAGTTCTATGTCACTTGTGAATTCGGTTCACATATCTACCTTCTCTTTACTCAAAATTTTGACATAGTTTTAATAGTTAAAGTTAGATCAGAGTTATTCTTCCATGTGGACTTCACTTGGTTGCAATGACTCACTGAATAATCATTCAGCCACTGAAAAGCCACTTAATGTTAATTCAGTACTCATTATTTTAGCTTTTGCAAGACGGAAAGGTTATCAAAAGGACTCACTCAAAATCAGCCACACTATGCCTATGACATTCTAGTAATCTTACAATCTAGTAAGCATGTGTATATTAAAATATGGAGTCAAATGTTTAAGAAAATTATGCACACAGGAAATTTTATGACAATTGAATAAAATTTAACTGAAAAAAAATGATACAGATTACATATCTGTGGCTTCCTTTTCCAAAAAGATACTTTTATAGGATACAATGACATCACTGATAGTAGTACTTGATTAAGAGCATCCCCCTCACTGGGAAGGAAGACAAGTGATAACAATAATTGAGCACCCTCCATATGCTATGTAATATGAAAGTATTAGGAAACCTATCTTTTATTTTTATTTTTTTTAATTTTTATTTATTTATGATAGTCACACAGAGAGCGAGAGAGAGAGAGAGGCAGAGACACAGGCAGAGGGAGAAGCAGGCTCCATGCTCCGGGAGCCCGACATGGGATTCGATCCCAGATCTCCAGGATCGTGCCCTGGGCCAAAGGCAGGCACGGAACCGCTGCGCCACCCAGGGATCCCAGAAAACCTATCTTTTAAAAATTTCCCACAATCTATGAGGTTGAGTCTATTAACATAATTATTTTCCATATGAAGATACTCAGAGTTAGAGGACTTAAATAAATTAGCTAATAAATTTATTTACTTAAATAAATTAGCTAATAAATATATAAATTTATTAGCTATAAATTAGCTAATAAATTTATTTACTTAAATAAATTAGCATTTACTTGAATAAATGCAAGTAAATTTAAAAAAAAAAAACCTGAATTTGTATTCAGGTCATTAATATAAACTACAATGCCAATATCTTTTATCATTTACAAATTCTGGTATGTTACACAGGGTTCCAGATCTCGGAAACCATAGAATCCATGGAAGCTATTTAATATGAAGAAACTGAGAGTCAAAAGACATGAAAGGAATTAATTGCATTGACCAAGTCAAAGGGGAGAAATTCCAAAGTAAGAAAATTAAAACCATTCTATTTTTTTTTTTAAATTGAGGGAAATGCCAAGGGAATACATACAAAAGGGAAATAACTGAATGAATTGCATAGACGAGGTTCTCATGGATACTTTGATAACTTGGCATTGTTCACTGAGCCAAGTGACGTCGGTTATGTACGCAGGAACATACGCGCGGACATGTGCGGGCAACCCATGACCCGCGGGACAAAGAATGCAACATTGTGCGTCCCTCACAAGTTTGAAAGTCTCTCACCAGTTTCAACCCCGAAAATGTTGTGTTCTCACAAATCCAACAGCATCGTGTTTCCTCTTTTCTAATTAAGTTGGTCATGCCTCAGTCAGGCATCCAGTAAGAGCCTTTTCCATGGGTTATCTGTTATCTGAGAGTTAGAGGCATTAATAAGAAAGTAGCACCTTGAAATAAGTGCAAATAGTTGGAGAAACAGATTATTAATTTTAAAGACATTCTGCCAACTACTGAAGCAATACCTCACCTTCATATTAGTTCATTAATTATATATTCACAGCAATTAACTTCTGGAAAATAATTAATTTGGATGCAGAAATCACATCAGTTATTTAAAAGGAATATGGTAAAACTATTACTTTTTAACAAAAAAAGAGACCCATTTCATATAACTCCAGACTGGAAGTATCATACTACTGAGTACAGGAAGTTAAATAAATAGTAAGCAAATGAAACCAATAGCAAATATTATGTTGGTATGGAAAGGTGGGTAAAAAATCTATGCTGTGTGTTTATGATGTCTTATTTGGAGTCTAGTTCTACATTAAAGAGATACATTCTTAAGAAAGAGATAGAGAAACATTCTGACCCAATGTAAGCAAAAATTTTATTTAACTATATAACTGTATTTATGATGTTTGATTACCTGAGGCTAAACTCTCTGCCATACAAAAGAATATTGCACATGTTTTTATTTTATTTTTGAAAATGTTTTCCCCTAATAAGCAATTTTTTAAGTATGGATGATTTCTTTGGAGTCCAAATGTCCTCCTTAATATTTGATGAGAGATTTGGACACCCTGATAAACTTAACATTTATGATTATTAAAAACCTGTCTGAAAAATTAGGATAATCCTAGTCCTAGTTGTGTTCTGTCATAGAAGGAGATCGTGTAGTTTCACTGATTCACCAAATACTTTCAGACATCTTTCTACTTTTGATAAAATTTCTCATCTATAAATAGCAAGATATACTAAAGTTCAGACAGTGATGTAAAACCAATGGAAACCAGTAGCATTCTAAATTGTACCAGACACAGAGAAATATTGTATTCTTTCAAATTTATTGTATGAGACTCTAAAATCTCTTAATCCCGAAACCTAACAAAGGTAGGACATAAAAACAAATTATAGATCAATTTCATGTAGGAATATAGCTGCAAAAATTCAAAGTAAAATACTAGTAAATTCCAGTAGCTTAATAAAATGTAATATATTTTAATCAAGAATTTCTTTAGAAACACAAATGGGAAAGAAATAAAAAAAATTAAAAAAGAAACACAAATGGGATCTTGATGTTAAGAACATTAACAATATATTCTATAATAAGTAAAAGTAAGAAATATCATGGAGTTCTTAGTAAATATTAAAAGACATTTAACAAAACTTAATACTTGTTTCTGATAAAAATAAAATTTTGGCAACAGAAGAGTAGTTCCTTAACTTTATTTAAGATGCATATTTAAGTCAAAAACTAATATCACAGTTAAAAAGGGAACACTTTAGTACTTTCTATTCAAATCATAATGAGGCCAGAATGGTTGCTATCACTACTGCTATGAACATTGTGTTAAAAGTTCTACCAAATGCAGTAAGACATGAAATAGAAAAATATATATATTTGATGGAAATAAAGAGAGAAGTTTATGATGCTGCTGCTACTATGCTGGTGATAACTATAGGGGAGAAAATCAAGTTAGATATTTATCTTATACACTGAATCAGAAGAATAGTAGATAAAATGGATTAAAGTAGTTAATGTAAAATATAAACCCCTATTAAAAAAGGTAGATAAGCGACATAAATAGGAAAGTACTTTTCTAGCACACAGCCATTTTATTAAAAGAAGAATATTTATAAAAATTAAAATCTAAACTATAAAATTGCACTTATAAATCCATAAAAGATACCATCAACTGACTAATAGGCAAATGTTTTGCACAGGAAGTTTAAATAATAAAAGTACATATTTTCAATGAATTTAAGAAAAAATATACGTAATCTTATAATCAATAAAATTTATTGACTATTTCAAATGTTGCATTTTTTTACTATTGAATTGGAAAAGGCTTTTGACCTCTGTATCTTTGAGTGTGTAATATTGCCCACATTTATACACAGCAGGTGGGCATGTGGATACTTACGAAATTCTTTTTTATTTTTATTTATTTATTTTTCTTTATTTTTGAAGATTTTATTTATTTGTTCATGAGAGACACAGAGACAGAGAGAGAGGCAGAGACACAGGCAGAGGGAGAAGCAGGCCCCATGCAGGGAGCTAAATGTGGGACTTGATCCGGGACTCCAGGATCATGCCCTGAGCTGAATGAATGCAGGCATTTTAACCGCTGAGCCACTCAGGCATCCTGAAATTCTTCTTTAAAGAAAATTTGCATTATGTATCAAAAATATAAACTGCACATGCTTATTTTTGACATGACATTTCAAGAACTCTATCATTGGAAATAATCAAGTATATGATGACATATTACATACAGCTTTCATTGTGCTTTCTTATTCTAGTGATAAATAATGAATAGGTATTTAAACAGTGAATTAGGGGCACCTGGGTGGCTCAGTGGTTGAACGTCTGCCTTTGGCTTAGGTCGTGATCCTGGGGTCCTGGGATCAAGTCCTGTATCGGGCTCCCTGCATGGAGCCTGCTTCTTCCTCTGCCTGTGTCTCTACCTCTCTCTCTGTGTCTCTCATGAATGAATAAGTAAAATCTTTAAAAATAGCGAGTTAAAGAATTAATTATGATAAATCCATACAAGCCAACTGCAAGATCCCTGAGAAAAAGAATCTCACCTGCCTGTTCTCTGCTGTATCACCTGCTATTAGAATGGTGTCATGAGCACAGTATGCCCTGAATAACCATTTGTTTAATAACTGAATTAGAATGATATCAAAGCATTAATACTCATGCTTGTGAAGATTTATGGGGAGAATAGCTATGGCTGCAGTATTTGTTCATCGATGAAGGAGCCAGCTTTGATTCTGATGATTGTATTTCAGAGTCATTTTTTTTTTAGGCCAGAATTCCTTACAATAAATATCTTATAATGAATTTAATATTATGTCAACTCAAATTACATATTAACCTAATATTGACTTTATTTACATCATTCCTTCAAGAAGTATGTCAATTTAATTTTGTGAGGTGTTGAATTATTCTTGAAATTTGACCTTGAAATATTTTATGATTAACAAATAGGTTTCTCTATGAGGAGTGGTTTTATTCCTTTCATGAACAGAAACTCCTTGGATCTCCCACATTACTTGCTCTAACAATATTTTTTCTGTTGTAGTAATTGTCATCAAGTCTGCCAGTCAATCATTCTGACTTCTCTGAATCCATCTGTCTGCTTTCTGACTTTTCCACAATCTGTGGATCTTCACTGTAGAAGGAACTACCTAGTATTTGTATTTTTTTTTATTTTTTTTAAACATTCTTTTTTTTTTTTTATTTATTTATGATAGTCACAGAGAGAGAGAGAGAGAGAGGCAGAGACACAGGCTGAGGAAGAAGCAGGCTCCATGCACCGGGAGCCTGATGTGGGATTTGATCCCGGGTCTCCAGGATCGCGCCCTGGGCCAAAGGCAGGCGCCAAACCGTTGCGCCACCCAGGGATCCCTAGTATTTGTATTTTTATTCCACATTTTAATACTGTCTGTAGCATACAATAGGCTTTTTGTTTGTTGTTTTCATTACCAATCAGCAGTCATTGTTTTTTTAACCTATCAACAAATTCTACCAATAATTATTATATCCTTAATATAATATTAATTATTCCATAAATAATTTATATAATTCCACTAAGGAAGAAATTCTGATGTATATGAAAGATTAGCAAACAATACAGACATGAATAAATATTAAATGGTGTGGGATACACCACAAGTGTCATTGAAGATAGAAGAAATTGGTGATCAAGGAGGCTGGGGTTCATCAGAGCTGGCATCAGAATGGAGGTAAATAGAAGTGTAAATTGAAGTCTACTTGCTGGGCTCCAAATGTTATTACAGCCTAGGATATTGATCTGTTAAAGAAATCAAGTGTCTCATTCACTTCTGAAAATGAAATATTAATTAGAATTCACAAATATCCTTTTAGTGGGTAGATACTAAATTGTTCATTACATCACTAATGTTGAATTTTAATCAGTAGTTCGGAAATGGTATGTGAATTTTCTGATGAAATGTTAATGTAGCATTACTTTCTTGAGGTGTCCTCTGATATCATAGTTGGTACTGAAGTTCTAGCACCAATAACAAAAATTAGAGAGTAAAATATGCTGTCTTGTGGGTCCATTTCACATGTAATAAATTACATGAACTGACATAATTGTGTATATGACTGCCACACTTTCTTAGGATCTCACATTTCAACCATCTTTTTAAAAATATATATACTTAAATAAATGAGAAACTGGTGGAACATATTTTTCCTTTACAATCACATATATGATTTTTGATTGATAATTTATGTTAATATAGGAAATTATTTTCGTTAACATCATCATATTATTTTTTAAAAGATTTTGTTTATTTATTCATGAGAGACACAGAGAGAGAGAGAGAGGCAGAGACCTATACAGAGGGGGAAGCAAGATCCCTGCAAGAAGCCCGATGTGGAACTTGATCCCGGCCCCTAGGATCATACCCTGAGCCAAAGGAGATGCTCAACTGCTGAGCCACCCAGGCATCCCAACAGCATCATATTCTATAATCAGGAGCTGTCAATCTTTTCAATGCAAATAATTCAGGTACCATTAGTGACTTAAAAGTAAGCCTACTACAAATGATGAAACTTTGAAGTCTAGTAATGTTACATACATTTTAAATGTTTGAAATATGTAAAACTGTGTGTAGAAATGTGAATGAATTCTTTTCTTTGGACTGCTAGTAATAGGACTTATGGTAGATTTTTTTTTTTTTTGGTCTCCTGTTATTTTATAATGGGTCAGAGGTTATTTGGTCCTCATATGCATATTTCTGAAAGGGCAGCATGCATTGAAAAAATGTCACTGCATTAATGTGTGCCATTCTTGGCTTCCTTGGCCATGCCCACTTGTCACAATTATTGCCAAAGCAATGCCATTGTGTGTCCTGTGATTCTCTGCCCATGCAATTTAGACCAACCCATTTCCATGTTCTTAAGGTAATTATGTCCCTCCAAATGTCAGCTAAATGACTTTGACATTCAAGATTTGTAACAGCTCTTGAACACCATATTATCTGTGCTATTTGTAATTCATATTCATGCAAATCCCCAGCCCCAGACACATTACACCATCCCATCTGCTAAGAAGGTTCCCAGTCCTTCCTCCTTTGAATTGTAACTGGCTAGGGAGGCTATATACCTTTTGAAAATGCTTTTAAGGTATTTATTGTCTTCATAGATTCTACGACAGGCAAGATATTCTGATCATTGCAAATGAGGAAACTCCAATATATTTACGTAATGTGAAAACTCTTTTTTTAAAAAAATGTAGAAATTAGTTATCCTATGAAAATACATCCTATTTCTTTTCTTTGGGCAGCAGCAGTAACTTTCCCAGATTATGTTTTGAATCAGTTTATCATTGATTTATTAGTAAAATAAATAAATATGTACTTGTAAAAAATCTCAAAAGAAGGAAAATATTTGGAGATACGTCAAAACAGGGGGATCACCTCTGCATTCTTATGTGACATATGTAAAGTAGATACCTTTGGAAGATACACATACAGATGACTACTTGCTCAATGTAAACTGGAGAGTTAAGGCAATTATGTGGATAATCTAGGCAAGCTATTGTGGCTGTCATAAGAGCTCTGTGCTACATGTTTTCTGAAGTCCACTTAGATTTTTTTTAAGAGCAGTCATTGTATAATATTAAAAAGTGACCCAACAACAGTGTCATGTTCATAAATGGCTAAATCCTTGAGAATGGCTCTTTTTCCCACAGCATACTTATAAACCCCTCAACTCTTTTATTAGCCATTTGAATTTATGTTTGATTAGCTGACCTCTCCAGCTATTCTGGAGGAAAATAATTTCCCATCATAAAATAAATATATTCCTGATGCTACTCACTAGAGAATATACTGCGAGTTGCTCATGTGAGCAGTGGGTTAATCACAAATCAATGTTAATAATTTTCTGTCTGTCCCTGTGAATTACAATTTAAGGCTCATGTTGGAATCATGCCATTTACTTCTGATTGGGAAATACAAGAACCTCTCTTACTCCTCAGTTTTAGCTACTTTTAATGCTAATTGTCTTATTTCTTTTAGATGTAACCTTCCCTTGCCCTAGATTCATGCAGAGAAGACACAGTTTATGCCTAGAAGTAATTATAATAGAAAAAGAAAGAATCTCAGTAATGGCTTGAGAACATCAGTCTCTAGCAAATTCATTTTTCAATCCTTTCAGGATTGAATTGTCTAATCCAATTAGACTACCATTACTCCTAAGCTGTTTGGAAATATTTTCTACTATATGTTGTAGCTATTGTTAACTATATTTATTTTAAAAACAAAGATAAAAAATCAACTGTTATGCCCCAGATATTATTGTATTGCAATGATTAAAACAGGTCATTCTGGCTCACCTTTAATGGAAAGCTCATCATTGTTCAAGCTTTTACTGTTTGACCACTAGTGAGGTAATTCCTCGAAACCTCTGAATCATACTTTAACAAGGACTTTATATTATTAAAAGGGGATATATACCACAGTCCATTTCTCACAGAGAATTCTGCTGTAGAGTGAAAGAGGCAGTTTGCTGTAAACCCCTGCATGTTAAGCATATGATGAGCTTGTGTTGCTAGGAAAATAGTATTTTTAAAACCATTCTATTTCCCGATACTATACTAGATTGTATATTCATAATCAATGTTATAACATTTATTCCTCACAATCATCTTTTATGTTTATTGTTTTATGTATATATACACATATATATATATGTGACATGTAAAGTAGATGTCTTTGGAAGATATATGGCAGGCAATGAATTAGATACTAAGAATACAGCAGGATCTTGGGATCCCTGGGTGGTGCAGTGATTTGGCGCCTGCCTTTGGCCCAGGGCGTGATCCTGGAGACCGGGGATCGAATCCCACATTGGGCTCCCGGTGCATGGAGCTTGTTTCTCCCTCTGCCTATGTCTCTGCCTCTCTCTCTTTCTCTTTCTGTGACTATCATAAATTAAAAAAAAAAAAAAAAACAACTTAAAAAAAAACAAAAACAAAAACAAAAACCAACAGGATCTTAAGATCTAGTGCTCTAAGTCTCATGGAATGAATAATCAAGAACTGAAAACATAGGTATTACCTATGCAGCAACTACCTAGAGCTGTATATAGAACATTTCCAGCAGAATTGAAGGGTCCCACATGCCTCCTTCCAGTTCGTATGCTTGTCTACATAAAGACTATTTTGAAAACTCTTTCACTCAGCAAATGTCTTTGAGATTCATCCTTGTTTTGTTTAGCAGAAGTTGTATTCTTTGTTATAGCTATATATAATTAATAATTATATACAAATACATTCCATTGTTTATTAGTTATTCAACTTAAATGGGCATTTATATTTTTAAAAAGATTTATTTATTTATTTATTTATTTATTTATTTATTTCAGAAAAGGGGTAAGAAAGTGAGCACACTGAGGAAGAGGGAGAAGCAGGCTCTTCACTGAGCAGGTAACCTGATGCGGGACTCTATTCCAGGACTCTGGGATCATGACCTGAGCGGAAGGCAGATACTCAGCTGACTGAGCCACTCAGGCGCTCCAGGACATTTGTATTGTTTCCACTTTGGGGCTATTACAAATACATTGGTATGAATGAACATTTTGTGTATTATATTTGATGCACAAAAATTTGCATTTCTTTTGAAGTCCTTGTTACTTCAAAATGCAAGTGCTTAGTTTGTAGATTATGTGCATATACAGTGTTAATAGTTATTGCTAAACAGTTTTCCTAGGAGAATGTACAAATTTATTGCATTTAAAATTTTTAAATTTGATATAGTGGACACACAATGTTACATTAGTTTCAGGTGTACAATGTAGTGATTCAACTAGTTTATACATTACATTGTGTTTACCACTGTGTGAACTATCTGTCCTGATACATCACTATTACAGTATCCTTGACTCCATTCCTTATGTTGTGCCTTTTATTCTCATGACTAACTCATTGTATAACTGTAAGTCTTTATCTCCCAATCCTCTTCACCCATTTTGGCCAAATCCCACCTTGCTCCCTTTGGACAACCATTAATTTGTTCTCTGTATTTACAGATCTGATTCTATTTATTGTTTAATTAATTAATTAATTAATTAATTTTTAGATTCTACTTATGAGTGAAATCACATGATATTAGTCTTTCTTAAACTTATTTTACTTAGCATAATACCCTTTAGCTCCATCCATGTTGTCTCAAATGGCATGATCTCATCATTTTTATGGCTGTATAATATTTCATTATATATATACACACACACACGTATATATACATATATGTGTGTATATATATATATATAATATCTCCCTTATTTGAGAATGCACAAATTTAGACTCATACAAGCATTATATGGAACTTAACATTTGCTATACACCTTACAATTATTTAAGTCTTTAATTTCTCCATGTTTGTGATTATTAGCTTAATAGCCTCATATATTTTTCATTATTTTTATTGATAGATATTTTATATGTAATGATAGGATTTTAAATGACATTTTAAAATTTTTTTCAGGGGCGCCTGGGTGGCTCAGTCAGTTAAGTGTCTGCCTTGGGCTCAGGTCATGTTCCCAGGGTACTGGGATCGAGCCCCACATCAGGCTCTCTGCTCAGCGGGGAGCCTGCTTTTCCGTCTTCCTCTGCCTGCCAAATTTATTTTTCATGTTTTGTCTCTAGTATATAGAAATGCAATTTATTTTATATATATATTGACATTGAATTCAGCACCCCCATGAAATTTGCTTATTAATTCTAAGTGTTTTTTGTAGACTCTATTCAAATTTTCTGCACATGCAATCAAGTTATCCATGTATAAATTCAATTTTAGTTCTTCTTTTAAAATTCCCTACCTTGGGCAGCCTGGGTGGCTCAATGGTTTAGCGCCTGCCTTTGGCCCAGGGTGTGATCCTGGAGACCCAGGATCGAGTCCCATGTTGGGTTTCCTGCATGGAGCCTGCTTCTCCCTCTGCCTGTGTCTCTGCCTCCCTCTCTCTCTGTTTCTCTTATTTATTATGAATAAATAAATAAAATCTTTAAAAAAATCCCTACCTTTTATTTCTTTTTGTAGGCTAACTGCATTGATAAGCCCCTCCGACACAGTGTTGACTAGAAGTGGTGATGCTAGACATCTTCATCTTGTTCTTAAAAGCAGGTAGAAACATTTAATATTTTACTAATAATAGTGTTAATTGTAGATTTTTTGTAGATACCATTAATCAAATTAGAGGAATTCTTTTTCTGTTACTAATTTACTGAGACTTTAAAAAAAAAACTATTTTATTTATTTATTTGAAAGAGTGAGAGAGAGAAAAAGCATGAGCAGGGGAGGGGCAGAGGGAAAGGATCTCAAGCAGACTGAGCTGAGCATGGAGCCTAACTCAGGACCCAACTGTATGACCCTGAGATCATGACCTGAGTGGAAATCTATGCAGGGGTCAACAATAAAAGGATAAATGGAATTAACCTCTGTCTTGAAAGTAATTCCAGTCCAGATGTTGAGAGAAATATTGCTGCTAGTCTCCATTCGGTGTGATGTAAACTATGATAAAACTAAGCACAGGTTGCCATAAAAACATAGAATAAACTCAGGTCCATTTTGGAGGATGATAATGCTTAGAAGGAAAACTAAGGTGAAGTGAAGGTGAAAAAGAGAAGGAATGGCTTCCTAGATAGAGAAGTATGAAAAATGGTATGTGCCAGTGACTTCGAGAAATTTAATATCACTGGGGCATAAAAGAGGATAACCCTTCCAACACGTGGCTATACTAGTGGAAATAAAAGCATCACTTTTATGAATTGTTTTCATGAGCACCAAAGGGCCTGTGTGCTGAGTACTCTGCTTCAAATTTGGCGTATAGTTCAACCTCCAATGCCATTTGACATGGATTATGGTACCATAATGGGATCGGGGCAGAGTTTATTTCTTTTAGTACTTTCTTATTCTCTAGCATAGCAAGATGTTCCAGACTTATCTTCTTTTTATAAAGTAGATTTGCTTTCATAGTAGTATGGGTGAAACAGTCTTGGTTGAGCGAGTATGTAAATGTGCTGGTATTGTGGCAACAGAGCTCTTAATGAGGAGAGAGGGAGATGAAAATATAAAATATGGGAAGGCAAGGATGAACCATGTGAGAATGGATAGCAATTGAAGGAAAGGAATGAACTCTTGATTTCTGAAATGTGTAGGTGTATATTCAGGTATGTGTCTATGTATTTGGGTATCTATATATTTATATATGCTTATAAATTTATGTATGTTGGTATGTGTATGACTTTATAAACATGCATATGTTTCCTATATTTGCCCTTTGAAAAAGTTTAGAAACAAAGACACCTACATGTTGATGAGCACACCAAGCACCCAGATGTTGGTTTCTAATACCACACTCCAATAAAAGGAACCAGGGCTCCTTGAAGGGTTGCTAATACAGAGCTGGGGCAGAGAAGATAAGCCTGGAGCATCCAGGTATGCTAGAAATTAAGAAAATACTAGAAATTATTATGAGACCTGTCACATGCTCCCTCCTGCCAAGGTAAGGACGATTTGAGCCTTAAAGAACAAAGAAGGGATACCTGGTGGCTCAGAGGTTGAGCCTCTGTCATCAGCTTAGAGCATGATCCTAGAATTCCAGGATTGAGTCCCACACTGGGCTCCATACAGGATCCTCGGCCTGTGTCACTGCCTCTCTCCCCCTGTCTCTCATGAATAATAAATAAAATCTTTAAAAAAAAAGAACAAAGAAGAGTAATTAATTATAAACTATTGGAAAAATTAGAATCTTTGAGTCCTTATTTCCACATCAATGATAGACTAAGGATAAATGTGGGAGAAGGGAGGATGTGGATCTTGTTTACAGTAGTTATCAATGCTGTTAAACATGGGGGAAGTGAAACAGATAGAAAATCCCCCTTTTGTAACTGTTTCATAAAGATTGGGTTAGCAAGAATCATCAATAAGTGTTTAACCTAAGAGAAATTTTGATGAAGATAAGGATATATGTTTCATTTTAAAGAACGTTTCCCAGGGGTGCCTGGGTGGCTCAGTCGGATAAATATCTGACTCTTGGTTTTGGCTCAGGTCAGAATCTCATGTTTCATGAGATAGAGGACTGGAATAGGGCTCCAAGTTCGAGGGGAGAACACTTGAAGATTCTCTTCCTCTGCCACTCCCTACACACATGGGCATGCTCTCTCCCTCTCTCTCTTAAATAAGTAAATCTTTATAAGAAAAAGAACATCCCCCACAAATTCCTTATTAGTAGGGAGGGAAAAACTATATAGTTTTATAGGAAATCAAAATTAATTTCAGCAATAAGGACAGATGGACTTAACATACCTCTGAATATGATATCTTGAGAAGGACACATCACTTATGATGTATTCTAGCTAGAGATGTATAATCTGAATAATCATAAGGAAACATCAGACAAACAAAATAAGGAACATTGTATTTAAAAAGGAGATGGGGATAGAGACTATTCAGCAAAAAACATCAAAGTCCTTTAAGACAAAGAAAGACTGAGAAATTTATTCATTTAAAAGGAATTGAACAGATATGATATCTGATCTTAAGCTTGATATTGGACTGAAGAAAACTGCTGTCAAGGCAATTATTAGGTTCAGTAAAAAATCAGAACTAATAGAGTCTATGAGAATAGAATAGAATAGAATAGAATAGAATAGAATAGAATAGAATAGCATTTTTCTTCAATGATTCTTATCACCCTCCAGAGTATGAATTCTTACTGAGAAATATCTAATAATTTTGATTTTAAAACTAAATCCCTTTTTAGGTTAAATTCAGAAAGTAAAATGTATATTCTTTAAAATGTAAAATGTATGACTTCATCTCATGAATTGTTAGAGATAATTATAAGACTCAAATCAAGACCTCTAACCCTTCATAGCCAAATGAGATATTTTTTTTAATTGAGGGAAAATTTTTTTACTAACAAAAATAGAAACTAAATGTATGTGATTATGATAATTTAAACAATTCATTTTAGGTTCTAAATTATTCAGATAATCATTTATGGCTGTCACATTTTTTTGTAATTTTAACAGAAGTGGGGCAGTTTTTAAAGATATGTCTTCTTTTGTCTCTGTGGAAAAAAGTCTGTAATTTATAAAATATCATTTTCATATTAGGAATGAATTGTTGTGTGCATTCCACAAAAGGTGAAGACAAATAGACTGAAAATCATTAGGTTTAAAAGTTTTGGGTGAATCAAGAGAAAGACCAAAAGCCTTGAGTGCAATTGGAGCAGAGCCTCTAGGCCAGCTCAAAGCCACAAGAGGCACTTGACTTATATTTATGATGAAAATTAATACAGTGTACAAATGTCTTTCAAATGTACAGATGCTCATTTGTCTAAGCAACTCTTTGGTATGGGCCTCTCTTTTGCTTAAGCTCAAATCACTGACAAATATGGCAGGAAATAAAGAACCTGATTTTTTTTTCTTGTATGGATATTATTTGTTTATCGTTGACCTGGAAATATAATATTTCACTAATTTTTTATATTGGGGCAAGATTTATCAGGTGAAATTTATAAATCATAAAATGTAGTATTCATTGAGTATCACCTATTTAATAAGCACTCTTCATTAATTTTTATGTAACTAAAACATTCCAAATGGCCTTGGCTCTGAGTTGGCTCACATTACATGGAGATCAGGCTAGCTGACAAAGCAGTAGCAACACACTGTGGTAACATCTTGAGATGAAAATGCCCTAAGAGGGGCACCTGCGTGGTCAGTTAAGCTACCATCTGACTCTTGGTTTTCCCTCAAGTCACGATCTTGTGGTTGTGAGATAGATCCCCACATCAGGTTTGTGCTCAGTGTAGAGTCTGCTTCAGATTCTCTCTCCCTCTCCCTCTCACTTACTCTCTCTTTCTCTCAAATAAATAAATAAAACCTTAAAAAATAGAAAATAAAATGTCCTAAGAGGCTGATATGAGCTATCACAAACCCATTGCGATCCAGATGCATAGTGAATTTTCTCTTTTTCTAAGCTCTTTGTTTATCCTTATTTATAGTATATCTCTCAGGATAATTCTTTTTCATGCTAAAACATAAAACTTTTTTTTTTTTAAGATTTTATTTATTCATTCATGAGAGACAGAGAGAGGAGAGAGAGAGGCAGAGACGCAGGCGGAAGAAGAAGCAGGCTCCATGCAGGGAGCCTGACATGGGACTTGATCCCAAGTGTTCAGGATCACACCCTGGGCCGAAGACAGGCGCTAAACCACTGAGCCACCCAGGGATCCCATAAAATAGTTTTCAAAGGTATTCTTTATGCAGAAACAGCCTAGCGTTTTTTTTGTTTGTTTGTTTGTTTGTTTTGTTTTGTTTTTTTTATTTACAAGAGTCACAGAGAGAGAGAGAGAGGCAGAGACACAGGCAGAGGGAGAAGCAGGCTCCAAGCACCGGGAGCCCGACGTGGGATTCGATCCTGAGTCTCCAGGATCGCGCCCTGAGCCAAAGGCAGGCGCCAAACCCCTGCACCACCCAGGGATCCCCAGCCTAGGGCTTTATGTGACTGAGAATACCTTTATTTTATTCTGATACTAAAATGCTACTTTAGCTAGACATAAAATTCTAAATTTGTTATTTTCCTTCAGTGCCTTGTCTCTATTACATCATTTTCTTCTTTAACAGTCCATATTGCTGTTAAAAAATATGTTTTGGATTTGGTTCTTTTACTTTTTTCTCTCTCTGAAAGTGTTTAGATGCTTCTCTTAAAAAAAAAAAAGAAGCTTCTCTTTATTTTGGAATTCTTGAAATTTCACCATTTTATTTAGCTTTCACTTTTTTTTTTTTTTTTTATGATAGTCACACACACAGAGAGAGAGAGAGAGAGAGGCAGAGACACAGGCAGAGGGAGAAGCAGGCTCCATGGACCGGGAGCCCGACGTGGGATTCGATCCCGGGTCTCCAGGATCGCGCCCTGGGCCAAAGGCAGGCGCTAAACCGCTGTGCCACCCAGGGATCCCTAGCTTTCACTTTTTATTTGGTTTTATCTTCTTATATATCCCACTTGACAATTTTTAAATATCTAGGCTTTTTTCATCTTCTCGGATGTTACTTTTTTACTTTGCTTTTAATTTAGGGAGTTTCTGAGTCAAACTCTTTTTAAATATTTCTTCCTCTTCCTTATTTTCCTCTTTGTGTTTACTTATACAGATTTTGACACTTCTGTTTCTACGCATTTATGTTTTAACTTGACTTTATAATCATTTTATCCTTTCCTGATATTTCCTGAGAAATTTTTCTATCTCATCTTCCAGCTCCTGGTACATTCTTTCACTATGCTCATTCATCACTTCTTTTCAATGCTTTATAGAAATTAATACAGTTGTATACCCTATATTTCCACTTTCTTCTTTTAAATGCTCTTGCATTCGTTATGTTACCATTCTCTCTTACTTTTCCTTGAGTGTCATTTTAATTTTCCCATTTGGAAGGAGAATTTGGCTTTATTGTGTATATGTTTTGGGGAATGATTCTATTGTTTTGTACTCTGAAGATGTCAGAAGCATTGTCATATTCCCTGAGAACTCACATTTCTCTACAGTATCAGTAATACAGTGTTGTCCGCCCAAAGGTCTAAACTTGAGGTCCTAGCTTTTTTTGAGCCTGGAGACTTAAAAGTGGGAAAGAGCCGAACTTTGGAGTGGAGTGTCTTTGACAGTATAATCTGAGGTTGTTGTTTTCCATGTGCCTCCTCTTTAGAGACCCCATCTCTAGATAATGCCCATTTTTAAGTATTTACTGAGACCTGGATTTGCATGTTGGAGCAGAACTGGTGGAGGTAGCCCTTGAGGGCCAACTAGTCACACCTGTACCTCTTATTTACTCACCACGCAGCAGGAATGAATGTCCCCTGAGGTTACACCCCCATATACCATTACAGTTTGATTACTGCAGATGTTTTCAGCCTCTTCTATAGCAAATGACACATGATTATACTCCCAGAGAAAATGTGCATTAAAGAAAAAAAGTACAACCAAAGATATTTTCCCCTGAGGAATCTTCCCAGTATTACCTGCCCCTCTTCTGCTCTGGATAGGCAACTCCTGGAATGGGATCTAAATAATTTTTGCCTCCCTGGAGATTCTTGCAGGTTCTCACTGACTTTTCCCATTTGTAAACTTTCATTACATTCTGAAGTCTTCACTGGAATGAGATTGGAGATGAGGGGATTAGAGAGGAAGCCAGCATATCTTGTTAGTCTGCCACTTTATCCTCAGTAACATTTGTGTGTTTATCCTTTTCATTCTTGCTCTACTGAACATGATAGCTCTGATCAAACCATAAAACACATGTAATTTCTTCAGTAGTCATAATCCCTGAGGGACTATAAGCAACATTCAGTGAGATGTTAAAAAATGTGATCATGAAGAAATTACAGAAACAGAGTAGGAAATGTTTATAGCAATCTTTCAAATTCATAGAGTGGCAGTGGTATTCATTAGTTTTCTTATATAGAAATATTAACTATCTTTTAGACTTACTTTACATGCATTTTTAAAATTTAATTCCCCCAATAATTCTATGAGGAATTTAATATACTGAGTCCTTTTTTTTTTTTACATGTGAATAGACTGAGACTTAGGGTTTTAAGTTTTGATAACATCTAAATGGAGGAACCAGAACCCAGGGCTCTTTGCTTCTGTATTACTGGCATAACATATTTAATTTAAATGACTATTTTTATTAGCAGGAATCTTAGGATTTCAGAGCCAGAGTGAATCTCAATGGTCATTTTTTTTTTCCAATGGTCATTTAATTAACTCCCTCACTTTCCAAAGGAAGAAAAAGGAGGCCCAGGGAATTTGGGTGAATTGAACATGTTAGCAAGCTAGTTTATGGCTTAGTAGAAATGAAACAATTATCGCTGATCTTCCAGTTTAATGCTTCTGTGGTTGTTTCTATACTTTAATTTTGTTATTCCTTCTAGAAAGTCTTATATAGAATGCTTCATGAAGAATTCTCCTTTTTATTACTAAAATAATTTATGAACTTCCACAATTTGTTCCTTTTTCAATTTATTATAGTACATTATATTGGACTAAGTATTGTCTTTTGAAAATATGCAGTTAAAACTTCGGTTACATTTATCTAAAGATTAATATGATAAAATTAAAATTGTCTAATTTATTGAAGGCAGAAAAGTGTACTTTAGTATTTTAAAGAGAAGGGAAATAATAAAACACATTTTATTCTTCTTTAAGGCACTTTACACTGGTAAATTAGTTTATTATTAAAGTAAATGAATTTGAAATGACATGTGTTCTGATTACCTTAGAAATTTTAACATGAAATGCAAGGTATTTTAATGGTCATTTCCATTTAAAATTAATATAGATTCATTCTAAGTCATATTTATGTATATATATGTATATACATACATACATATATATGTATATATGTATAATTTAGAATTGGGAGACAGAGGACCCAGCTTATGTTTATGCAATCTGTTAATGGTTTCCTGCCTGTAGTTGATCTCTTTACATCCTCTTTCTTCCTTTCTCCAGCATGCTTTAGGTCTTAAGACTGCACCAAAGGGCTCCTCTGGTGTGTAAGAGACTTCTCTTTACCAAATGTCAGATGGCCTCTCCATGTATCTCTTCCTTTTGGGTTCTGGTAATTCTTTGTCCCCATGGTAATTTCAGCCTAGAGATAATAAGCACACCCTACTTAGACCTGTACTTTGTTGTCGATTTCCCTACACCCTGAACTCCCCTTTATAAATAGTGCCTTTTTTCAAGTCTCCTCAGTCACCTTGTTGGAGCAGGCCATCTGTTTCCTGCCAGAACTCAGACTAATACACTAAATTGCCTTGAAGTTCACATTTGGTTTTTGAATTTCAAATTCCTTTTTGTATCATACACACGTTAATGCTTATCACTGAGCATTGTTGAGATGGTTCATCTTTGTTCTCAAGGTAAAGTTCAAACTTGACAGGATCAATTCATAGCCTTCTTAGGTCTTCAGTTTTATCTTTTGCCAAATTCCCTCTCAATATCTATACTTCAGCCATATTGAAATACTTTCAGCATCCACATTTGCTCAGTGCTCTATACTCAACACATTATGAGAAATTTATATCATCTGGAATCCTCTCTTTTCTCATTGTCTTCTCTATTCCCTTCAGTAAAGTCTTCTCAGTATTACTTAGACTACAAATACTATCCCTGACTAGCCTTATTCTCAACCTAAGTTGAACTGAATACTTTTTTTTTTTTAATTTCCCCAATTGGCTTTTATTATACACGAAATGGCACTTAGTTCCCAGGCAACTGTCAGTTTCTCATTCTATCTATTCTATTCAAATCTCCTTGGGTCAAGGACTGGGTCTTGTTTGCTAGATCTTTCAGTCTCCAGTACAATTCTAGTCCTACAATGGGCAGTATATAAAAATGTATTGTATGACTATATAAATACATGAAAGCATATGTTTCCTTTGAGATTTTTTTGTATTTTCAGAATATTAACCAATTAATTTAAATTACTATAAGACAAATAATCAAAACAACAAAAACAAGCAAATAAATATGCCTCATCAATCTATTCTTTGACACTTTGAATTAACTTAAATGTCACATATTTAAAAAAAAACAAACATATCATTGAAGGATATAAGGGAGCACTCCCATCCCTGGTGTTTTTTAAGACTTGGGCTAGTGTGGCCCTGGCAAATTATCTGAGACTATCCCAGTCTGGCAATCCCTCTTCAAGAGGGTTATACTGTGGCATCAGGAAATAAAACTTGATCAGACTATCTCTCTACAGGTAGTGCTTTATTGAGAACCAAGCCTATCATTTATTAACTCTTTTGAGTTTTATCAAGATTTGAAGCTAAACTATCTGGACAATTGTCTCATTGCTTCAATTCCTATTTCTTATGGGATATGGTATATTTAGCATACTGTGTGAAATAATTTGCAAGAGGCTTGGAAATATAGTCTGGCAATAGTTTCTTAGCTGTTCGTTGTGTACTTGTTTATGCTTGTATGAGATAGATTGAATAAGTAGTGATTTACCACGCAATCTTGATTCACATTCTGGGTGACAGAGAAAAGTCCACTGTGCATGTAGAATTCATTCAAACAATATTTTAGATGTTTTTTCCCCAAAACTAAAAAAAAATAGGAAATTTTATTTCCTTTTGTTTGAAATAAGGAATTATTTTTACAGAAGTCCATTATAAGTCTATTTTGTAGATAGTGCTTAAAAATTTCCAATCATTTTGGTTCTGTTATTGGGCAAAGAAAACGATTTTTAAAGCTTGGCCATTGGCTTTTAGATATGCCTTTCACATCATTTCACATCTTGGCTTGAACTCATTTTCATTTGTTCCAAGAGACAGCAGGAAATCACATTAAGTGTGCAATAATGCTTATGTTGTGATAGGAAGTCATTGAAGAATCTTTTAGTAGGTACTTCCAAATAAAGATAAGGTTTCTGGGAGCTGACAAGCATCAAATAACCAAACATGGCTGTCAGCTGAATTATACATCTTTATCTTCTTTTTATTGTATTGTTTAATCTGATATTCGCTGTGACGGGTTTTTCAATCAAATGTGACCTTTTCACCATTCGTGAGGAAAAAAGGCATGCAGCAAAAATTACTAAACAAGGCTAGGATTTCAGAACCACTCATTGACATTTTAATTTTTTTATTTTATTCATTTAAAAAATGTTTCCTGTAACCTAGCTAATAAGAATTAGGGGATATTTTAACTATTAAAAAAACAAATAGGCATGTTATTTTTAAAGAATTTTTTTGAACTAACCATTTGCAGACAAGTGATTCCTAAAAGAAGGAAGGAAACCCCTCTCCCACCTGCCTTCTCTACTGCCCCATATGCACGCACACAATAGTGTTGCCATGAGAGAAGATAACCCAGGCACAGGCTCATCATTTAAATGTAGGACTTAGTGTGGTTATAAGAGCTGCTGCAGGAATGCAAGAGAGGGCTCACTTTTGGAGTTGGAATCCTTACACTCCTTTCCTTCACAGATTACAATTCTACATTCTTTCCAATTATACCGAAGGTACCCTCTAAGATTTGCATGTGGTTCACAGTGGAGGAGAAGGGGGTATGAGAATATGTCACTCAATAAAGGAAGAAAAAGTATACTATAGACTTCTAAATTAGCAAAATTTAAAAAAGGCTCTTTGAAAGGGAACTCACGGCATAAATCATTGAAGATCTCTAAAGACACAGGACTTGTCTCAAAGAGTATCTCATATTAATAATTTCTTTGTAAGTTGAGGTTTCAAACTTTTAGAATACAGGACATGAAGATTTTGTTGATCATGAAGGTGTGATCATGGGCAAAATGTTCTTTTGGGATATTTAAGGAAATATTAGACTTTAAATTTACATATAATTTTAGATGATATGAAAGCAATTCAGCATTTCTAATATTTACTATATGAATTGACATTGCTTCTTTCCCTTGGCTATTGTCTATGGTCAAACAGCATAACGAGTATACTCAGCTCAAAAAACATAAAACAAAAGTCATTAGAAGTAGTTACCTAGGACAACTGATTGATATCAGAAAAGATGTCTATTTAACTAGCCATACTCCAGCAAATTTTTTGAATGGTATGTGCCTGAAATTAAAGAATAAATATAATAATTAAGAACAGTCAATAATGGCTTTGTTTTTGGTTTGGGTTTGTATAACTTTTTTCTGGCTATGAGAATTATCAAAACATGCATCAAAATATACTCTTCTTAGACTCAGATATTTGAATTGTTGTATCACAGAGTTGAATATTTTTTATTAAAAGGTAAGTCTACTTAATCTTTTTGAAGTAGTTTATATATGTAACAAATACTATAATTAAATATTACTCATTTCATCTTACCAACTATTATAAATTGCTCAGTTTTATATGATTCATAAAAAATACATTAACCGACTGCTAAGTATGTATCATATGTAAGTAAATACATTTATATGTATTAGTAGTATTTCTAAGATTTTTTTTGAGGTGCCTGACCAAAAAATAATGGGCAAATCCTAAAACAAAAAGAGATTCCTTATCTTACACCCATCTTTTAAGTAACCAAAATACAACAAAAATGTACTAAAAAGTTTTTACTAATTTAAGTATAAAATATAGTCCACTCTAAAGTGGGAAAACTGAAGGACAATATTTAAAAAATTAGCTGAAAAAGTTATAGCATGCTAGGTGGGACTTAGAGAATAAAACAAAGAAAGGAAGGACTAAAAATATTTTTTTAATTATTTAAGTGAATTTATTCAAATACATTAAACTTTTTTTGAACTAAATAGAATCATAAACATACTTACACACACTTTTTGTTATCTCTCCTAATGAAACAAATATGTTCCTAAAGGGGCTGGCTGAGAATGTCATATATAATTCTCAATTGTTGTTTCTTTTTCCTATTTAAATAAACTCAAGTAATGGAAGGAGCTTATCTTGAAAATATGAGAAGTATGATTATATGATGATAACTGTAGGAGAGAGAAAGAGAGGGACATCAGATTTTCTACGAGTGTCTCAATATTTCTTACCAAGAATCATCAAGAGGTTTCTTATTTAGGGGACATACACTATCAAGAGCATATTTTGTGATATTTGATAATGGAGTTACTTATATTTCCAAAGCAATATTCTTGCCACTGTATAAGCCTACAGGAACATAAAGATCACTAGTTTTTATAACAAGTATCATTAAAAGTATATTGTACAAAATACACATAAATCAATATGTTATATGTGAGAGTTAATTTTCATGAAATAAGGGGAGAGAGAGAGAACATGAGAGGATACAGGATCTATAGACAATGGCAAGGGGTAGGAGTGTGAAGTTGCCTTGAAAAGAGACCTAAGAACACAAGGAAATTATATGAAATGATCTGGGGAAGCAGCCGGCCTTCGTGTGCCTCACTGCTTGTACTACATAGTTCAGAGAATAGTGTCTGCTATTAATTGGATATTATGGTGTTTCTAACACATGCATATATTGGGGTCTATTGGTCTAGTATTAAAAATCTCTGTAATCCAACATTTGGGTGGTTTGAGCTTAATACATGCTTATGGGAAGGAGACAGGCAATCCAAAAATCCTAGGTTGGATTGGAACATACAATAATCCTCATTTAAATGTATATATACATAAGGGGGCTAAAAGTATTTAAGGGGATCCTATAGGAGGTACCCATTTTTAAAAAAGAAAGGATGCATTAAATGCATAAAGTCCTTATCACAATATAGTCTGATAGGGTTGGTATATGTCCCTATAAGTATCTAAAATTAAGACCAAACCAGTTTCCCCATGTCTTCTTGGGATAACTCTGTGACACTAGCAACAATCATGGATCTAGAATCAATTTGAGAGAAAAAAAAAATTTGTTATAGTCAGATTCCTTCATTTCAGGTGTTGTAAACCTTCCAAACTTCCTGACCACCAAAACACTGTACCCCTAAGACTAGGCAGTGGCGGGAGAGGAATGAAGCTATACCATGTTTCCTGTTCTGACTACTGTACTCTGTCTGATAAATGGGGATCTGTGTAAATTCTTTGTCCTTGATCACCCAGATAAGGAAGGAAAGTGGGAACAGCCTCAGAACACACATACCTACTCATGCACACTCTGCAATCTAGAGCAGAAGGCAGTGCCCACTTCTAAGCAGTGGGATAAAAAAGCTAATTTTTAAAGCAAAATCTTTTGTCCTAGATTTTGTCAAACTGTTTCTGAATCAAAGCAGGAACAAATACAATTTTGCTTGCCTTGAAAGTGGGCAGCTGTTCGATGTGGAGAAAGCTGAGGTGAGATACCTTGCACGTTGTTTAGAGACCATGGGACCCTACATTTTCAGGCCTCATTAATCTTCGCTCATGTTCTATAATTCCAGAAGGCTCTGTAGGTCTGTTTAATTACTCAGCATCACAGAAGAAGTTGCCAGTTTCTTTTCTTGGAGTTATTTTATTCATTCTAAGTATCTAACTCTAATGCCCTTCAGGAGGAGAGTACTATATGAAAGATAGGAAAATTAAAAAAATAAAATCTTAAATTTATTATGTTGCCTATTTCAAAAAAAAAAGAAAAACAAAACAAAAAAGGAAGGAAGAAAGAAAAAAAGAAAGAAAAATTTTGGTTTTCTCAGAACACCAAAAAAAAAAAAAAAGAAAAGAAAAAGATCGTTCTTGGAGCTCAGTGGGTTTTCACAGTTCACACATTCAATCAGGCTTTAAGTTTTGCTCCTAGATGATCCCAAGAGTTTATTTCAAAGAGAAAAACAATCATTTGTTATAAATTATCAACAGAATTGAACAGACTTCATTTTACCTTTAATAAAAAATAATACACTTAAAAATCTTTTGACAATATGGATTTCCATTATTGAATATTTAATAAACGAAAATAATATTTTGGATTCTAACTCTTTTTCCAAGTTAAAATCAGCCTGTTTGGCAGAGAGTGAATTTGACTAGCCTTAAAGCGGGATACTGATAAAGTACCAAGTTGTGATTTATTCTGGTAAATTGAGAGAACGCTGAGAAAACTACCATCCCACAGAAACTTTGTTTTCTAAGTCATATACAAACGTCCCAGTTTCACATACTAAAACTTGTTTCTAGAACTTCTCTGATTTTAGTAGTAACTTCTCTGGTTCCTAGAGCTCTAGCCCTGCAACCTGTTTTTATTAATAATGTCTTAATAGTGCTCACACATGTGCGCATGCGTACACCCTAATAAGTACACATGTTGACATGTTGCCTTTGTTGTGCTTAACAGACTTTTCTGTGATATCGACGGAGAAATGTGCAAGTTGTTCTAATTATGTTCTTACCTCAGCAGAATACTGAATTTAGAGAAATATCGCCTAAGAGCCAGAAGGTGGCAGCTTCAGACCACTCTGGATTAACAAATCAGCTTTGCTTTGCAGAGAGGCTCTTATGACACGCTCTTCTTAAGATGTTCATGCAAGGAACCATCCAAAGGATGGCTTTAAATGATTTATTTTCTAATACAATCTTGATGAAAAATGACCTTTCAGAATAGGAGTAATAAGTTTGGTCCCATTTGGTTTAAATCGAAATACAAGGGCCACTATTCAAAAAGCTGCAGGTTTTTGAAACTAGCAGATTTATGAGATCCGACTTTTACGAACAGTAAAAAAATATATATCTAAAAGTAAAAAATTCATAGCCATGTCCTTGGAATCTATAAAGATACTACTGCTGCTAGTTTAGAGCTTTGAACTTAGATGTGGACTTAGAACTGAACATAGGAAGTATAAATTAGGACATATTCCGACGCGTCAGGTGTCTGGAATTATTTAATAATGGTCCCTATTCCCCGGAATTTTCACTTATTTCCAAGCGGTTTTAGTGATGAGAGAGAGAGAAAGAGACAGAGACAGAGAGAGAGAGAGGGAGAGACTGAGCGGCAGAGAAATTAAGGTAGGAATCAAAACCTTAGGAATTATCTTTAAGAGCAAGAGGCTGAGAAATATATTTTCGAAGTAGTAACTTGAAGTTAAGTGGATTTGATGGGTTGAGGTTACATCCTTCTTGGCCTCTTTAGGTCTTTCAAGAATTTTTTAAAATACATTTTTTTCAAATAATGTCAGGAACTGAAAAATAAAACAAGTAAACAATGATTTTCTATTGATTTACAAGATTCGCAGTGGCATTATATGACAGCACTGACAAATGTTGACTTTCATCACTTTATTGCTATATAACTGTAACGTTCTGGGGACTTTTTCCCTCTCTCTCTCTCTCTCTCTCTCTCTTTGTTAAGTTTGATGATTTGCTTTTATATGCAAGTATGCACCAGAATATAAATTAACACGTAAAAGTATATCTTCTGTAACATTACAGATAGCTTAGAACTAAGAAAATAAGAGACTCTGAGTGGCTGAAGTTGATAAAAATAATACCTATGTACCACAGTTTCATCAAATATTCCATATATGCTGCCTCCTAATATTCACATACATTCTTTCAGGAAGGCCTATTGATAATTAAGTAATATATATTGAAGATATCAAATGTTTCCCACTGTCTTTTGGACTCATGCCATAGACACATGTACAAAAGATGACATAAACTAACCTTTTAAATAGCATTTGTCACATTACTATCAAATGGATAAGATCTGAAGTTATTAACTATGTGATTATGTATAGACTGTTAACATTTTGGAATATAAAGATGGAGAGGGAAAGGGTATTTGCCAGAAAAATAAAACAAGGAAGTTCATTAATTTTGAAGGAGTTAATGCATTTTTTTCTGATTTCCAGAGAGTTTCTATTGCTATATGGTGTAGTTAACACTTTATTTCGAATATGTTACCTTCAGGGAAATAATGCATTGTTGACCACTTAAATATTTTCAAGAATCCAACCAAAAGATTTGTAGCATGATATTATAGATAAATTCAAAGTTTTACCTAGATTCGAAATGTCAAATATCTAGAGATCTAGAAAAATTCTAACCAACCAGAATCTACATCCACTCAGTTGCCTAACAGGACTTATTTTTTGGTGTTAGGAGAGAGAGAGGGAGAGATGCGCACACACACACACACACACACACACACAATTTTTTTGTAGTCTCCAAGTGTGCTCCAATATGTTCAAAATGAAAACTGCTTTTCTTGAAGAGTTTTTGAATGAAGAAAGGTAGGTAATGACTAAGGATTCACTAAAGTCTGAGACCAAAAGTAAACTCTTCTGAGAGTGTTATATAGGAAAGAAAAGGTATTAATAGCAAATAGAGAATGGTGAATCTGAAATAGTCCACTTGTTCATTGTGTATCCTTTTATAGGTTTTGGAGATCCCAAGGCCACCAGTGGTAACCTAAAGATAGGTTCAGAATGCTTAATTGCCAGTCCTTATGTGTGTCCTCTGGATGAACCTTAGGCTAGCAGGGAATCCTATAAATGACTTTATTCTTCTGAGCTCTCTTGCAGGAGCCCTCATCCTTTGGTCGTGTAGGTTCACTTGCATTCCTAGCCCCATGGTGCCTGCTCAGACAGTCCAATCATTAGCCAATTTTAGTTAAGTTTTCCTCTCCTCACCCTTGCTGCCTTTCAGTTTCAATACCTGAGGTCCATTTGCAAGCATGGCCCCATAGTTAGCAAGGCCCCTGCAGGATGGGCGGGGAGCCAATTCAGAAAGCCAGAACATTCTCTTCCTTTGAGGAAGGGGGAATGACCAAACCTTTCTCCAGAAGCCTGTCACCTGAGTCTTTAAGACCAGCAGCCAGTGCTATTCACTTTTAACTGACTGACAGGTGCCCAGTTCTGCTTTTTGTTACAAGAAGAGGTTATCCAAGGGAGAGCTGTCTCCCAGGAAAGAAAGGATAGAGTCTGCATTTACTCACCCTTTGATGGGAGTGGTCCTGGTTTTCAGCACCAAAATGATAGAGAGGAGCTTGATTCTTGTCTCACAGAGTCGAAGAATAAATTTCGCGGACAACAGAGAATGAGCAAAGTGATAGAAGTTTATTAAGAAGAGATACAAGAAAACTCTCAAAAGTGAGAAGGGTCCCTGCAGGTTTGCCACTGAGGGCTTTTATGGTCTGTCTTTTATAGGAAACTGACTAGGGAATTTGGTAAATTTTGTGTCAACATCAGGGTGGATATTTAGAACAAACCTGGTGGACTTACAACCATCATAATAACAAACAAGACGTTTTTGTAAATATCATGAGCCCAAGCAAGGTGTTTCCTTCTCTCTGGTTAATATCTCCTCCATAATATTTCTCTACCTAAGGCTTCTGGGAGCCTAGTTTGATAGCCCATGGTCTTGAGGTTCTTGTGCCATCTTGGTTTAAGCAGAGACTATTGATAACACCTTAATGACATATTTTTTGTAGTCTGGTGAGTTTCTGTGATTACTTAGTAACCATTAAAGAGGGGTCTATGTCCCAACATTTTGGAGCTAGCGAGCCAGGTTTATTTTTTCTGTTTTTAGTGTCTTATCTCTGTTTTCTTGGGATGGGTAGGAGCCAACTCTGGGAACTTTCCCTTATCTTTCCCTGCCAAGTCTCATCCGCCCCTAACTTGTTCCTATATCAATCTCACCACACAATAATTCCTGGAACCCTGGTTTGGATTGAAATGGTTTGTTGACATACACTCTAATGACCTGACCACTATGTTTTTTCTTCCCAAATTTTATTAGTGAATACTTACGTTGTTCAGAGGGCATAAGCTAATTCTAGAATCTATAATTTTAGTCATTTATATTAACATTTACCCCATCCCCCAAGCTTCCACACACTAATTCTGCATAAGCTAATGTAAAACTCAGATAGCTTTCCAGGGAACACATTGCTGCTTTCAATACATACCCAGAACAGCAATTCAAAATGATACAGTGTTGGATGCACCTATAGTTCAGATTTTACTTCATTGCATTGACAGTCATTTATCTGCTCTTTCTTGGGTTTAAGATCATCGTCTATCTCTACTTTTGAAAATAATGGTGTAATCTCTTGACAGCTCTCCTAATGGGTTAGCAACTGCTTTTCTAACACAAAGTAATTTACCACTTTTTTTTCCCTATTTAGTCAATAGTATTCTATGCACAAATGCTTAAATTCAGCCCTGTGTTGAATGCAAATATATTAAAACAGCCCTAAACTAAAAGTATGCTTCTTTTAAATGCCCGTTGGTAAAGAGAAGATAAGAGAACAAGGGAAGAGAAATAAATAAATACAATGCCACTAATGCCTGCTATTTTCCTTGGCTGGGAAAATACTTCCTGGCATGCTGGAAATAAATTGCAGGCATCGTCCTTGTCTCAGAGTTACTACACTATGGACGATAAATCTAAATTAAGTTGATTGTGTCTTCTGAAATTAAAATAGAAATGACAAATGGCTTGTTTTCACACCTATATCTACTTCTTAATCAGCTTTTTCCTCTCCTTAAGCAGACACTAGTTAAGAAGTTTCAAGTTGCATAAAAGAAGAATATGTGGGGTATTATTATCATGATTCTTATTTATTTCATTCTGAACAGGTCCAGGACACTAAAATCAGCCACTATTTTATTCAACAATATTTTTTGAGCATTTATTATATAATAGATTCTGAAATTGACACTGAACACACAATGGTGAACAAAACAGACATAGTCTTCTGACCCTAAAGGGCATATAACCTAGTGATAGACATAGAAAAGTAAACAGATGCATCATGAGGCTAGGGAAAAACAAAGATACACTGGTTACAATGAACATATTTCACAGAGAACACCAAAATGGACCTTCAGAGGAGAGATGAAGAAACAATTCAGAGGCCACTTGATTCACTCAATAAGCATTTACACGCAGCTATTATGTGCAAAGCACTATGTTTAGCATCGAGATAGTAAACAAAAGAAATGGTTCCTGCTATCTTGGATACTTTTATTCATTAGGGGAGGTATGTAATAAATAAGTACGTGGATGTATATACTATCAGGTACGGATGAGGAAGAGTTAGCAGTGTAACAGGAAACAGGGCTGGAGATCACGATTCTCATTTATTTCGTTCTTGATGAAGGGTCATGGAAGGACTCTCTGGGGAGATGATGTGTGCAGTAACCTAGATAAAAAGAGGAAGCAAGTCATGTGGAGATCTGAGGAGAGATCTGCAGAGACAGTCAATGCAAAGACCCTGAGGTTAGGTTGTGCTTGGCGTTGTTCAAATTAGAGCAAGAAGGCTGGCAAAGGCTGATTGAGGAAGGGACTATGGGAAATTGTGTTTGTGAATTTGCCAAGTGTGGCATAGATGGGGTCTGGGAGACAATTGTTAAGTCTTTGGATTTGTTTTTTTCTTATTATTAGAATAGATAACTTTGGAGGATTTTGGACAAGGAAGTGACGTAATTTTATATTTCAGAAGGTGGCTCTAATTGTCATACAAAGCCAAACATGCAGGATGACAGGAGTGGAGACTAAGAGACTGGATAGGAGGTGTTGGTGTCCAGGCAACGATGGGAATTTAGATGAAAGTGGTGGTGCTAGAGTTCATGAGAATTGATCAGAATTTTTTTCAAAAATATTCTTGGTGGGGCACCTGGGTGGCTTAGTGGTCGAGTGTCTGCCTTTGGCTCAGGTCATAATCCTGGGTCCTGGGATCTAGTCCCACATCAGGCTCCCCACAGGGAGCCTGCCTGCCTATGTCTCCTTCTGCCTATGTCTCCTTTCTCCTTCTGCCTATGTCTCTGCGTCTCTCTCTGTGTCTGTCATGAATAAATAAAATCTTAAAAAATATATTGTTGGCAGGAATTCTTTTTTTTTGGCATGAATTCTTGATGTACATTAGATACAGTGTTTGAACAAGAGCAACAAGGGCATAGGAGTGTCATTTGATAAATAGGGTGTGAGACAGGTCCTTTCATAAACTAGGGAAGCAAATTCTGAGGAGATAGGTATTGGAGCTTGGGAAGAATAGCTTTCCATTTGGGACCTACTAAGGTTTTACAGTGGTGACCATAGTTGAACTTACAGAGTAAGTTAGAGTTAGCCAGAACTATGAGAAGAAATAAGGGAATGGGGGCTCATTTTACCCAAAGTCATTCAGTCTAGATCTAGAATTTTAACTCAGGTCTAACTGACTCCAGTATCCATATTCTTTCCATGCTACTCTACTTCGTTCTTCCCAACGAGTTTAACAGTAATAAGGATTTGCCTGTTGCCCTGTGGGTATCTTTAAAATTTCATAGTTTTAAAGGAAAGGAGAGCAGTAATGGTACTACATTAGTGCACAAAAAGCAGGAATTGTAGCCAACTTTGCCTGGCATTATAGGAATGTTCTCAGTCTGAACTGTAGAGGACACAAGTTCTTCCACATCATCACTCTACCACTCTATAAGGCTTATAATAAACAACTTTGTTTTTTATTACATTTAAGAGAAATATCTGTATGTATATATACATACACATATTTATATGTATACTCATATTTTACATATCTAATTAATTAATTATTTATTCATTCATTTATTTATTTTCCCTGCATTGGTATGCATCTGCCTCATCTAGTTCTACCTTGACAGCATTCTAATTCTGTCTGGGGAAAAAAAATCATAGTTCATAATGACTTTTGTGTAATGTTCTTGATTTTCTCTATTGTAGCATCATTTGTCAAATTTGTAACCTACCAAGATCCCTGGATGGCTCAGCGGTTTAATGCCTGCCTTCAGCCCAGGGCATGGTCCTGGAGTTCCAGGATTGAGTCCCACATCAGGCTCCCTACATGGAGCCTGCTTCTCTCTCTGCCTATGTCTCTGCCTCTCTCTTTCTCTCTCTCTGTGTCTCTCATGAATAAATAAATAAAATCTTTAAAATAAAAATTTATAACCTACCATGTCCAAGCAAGCCTTCAAGATCAAATATAAAAACATGCATTTGTATAAACACTGCTACTCCTAGTCCTAGAACTTAATCCCATATCATATAATTTTCAAGTAATTTTAGAACTACAATTTTTATTAGTTCTTACAGTACAGTTGTTTATCTATTCAAGGAATATTTGCTGAGTATCTGCTACTAAATAAATTGTGGGGAAAATTATGAGCTCTAGTAACTTACAGTTCAGGAGGAACTCTACATTTAAGCTCACACACATACCTATCTTGAGTTATTTGAGCACTTATTCTGTCTTTACTCAATTGCACATGCTGGACATCTGTCTTTCCTGATGCACATCTCTCCATCTACGTGTCTTCTCCTTGGAAGTTCAGCTTCTGGACAACACAGTTTACCATATAAACTTCCCTCATAGCAGTTACAATATTATGCTGTATCTGGTGTTCCTTTTCTCAATTGTCTAGTAGACTATGAATGCCTTAGAAGCAAAGATATTTTATTTAGCCTCATATGCCCCAGGCCTTGAAATGTGCTTACAACATAGTAATTATCTAAAGAATATTTGTTGAATGAGCAAATGAATTCAGTGTTGGTATGCACGGCATGGGGATTAAATTTCAGTTATTAAATCTCCTTCATGTAAAGAAATTAGAAGAATGCATTTAGGAACAGAGTTGAATGGTCACATAGTCAGCTAAATGATTATTTAATTTTTGGATATTTTATACTGATTCTAGTTCAACTTATAATTAATATTTGAGTTGGTTCAATATATAAGATTGATTTTGCTTTCAGAAATTTCATGTTGGAAAAGAAGGAGAAAAAAGTGCTCTATTATTCTAGAAATCTCCCCAGCTGTGGCTCAATTTAGGTCATTCTCTATATGTTATAAATCTGTCACATGGGACTGTAGTATTTGAATGTGAACAGGGTAGCATAAAATATGGACAAGATAAAAATGAATAGGTTTTCTAAGGAGATGTAAAGAATTATTTTTCTCTTGGTAATCCACAAGCAATAAACTTGTGGATTACCAAGAGATTGTGTAGTCAGAAAATAAAGTATAAAGGATTTGACACTTAGTGATAGGACTAAAGCTGGAAGAGGGCACAGTAGAAAGTCATTAGTTGACCAATTTTATTTTCATAGAGAAAATAATAAACTAGTTACTAAAAGTTGGACCATTCCTCAGATGGATATGGAGGGATGAGCAGAAGTAATAATGACCATGTGCAAAGGCCAGAAAGGGCATGAAATGCTCAGAGATTGGAAAGAAGTTTAGTGTAGCTTAGTTATTTGAAAAAGGAGTGATTTTTAGCAAAAGCGTCTTTAAAATAGCCTGGCTTCTCAATATGAAGGCATTCTATGACATACTAAGGAATTTGTACTGAGGCATAGTCTGTAGGCAACACAGTTGATTGAGGTTTTTAAGTGTTGACATGATAAGCTTTGCAAAGATGACATTGTGGCAATACAAAGAAATGCCTCAATGATTCAGAGGTGTTCATTATTTATTTTTTAGCACATTAAAGAATTCCTGGCATCTTTTAGTTACCCAAATAATTTTTGTGGTGTCTATGAATAAACATAATTGTCCAATTGCTGGATAAAGGAAATCTAGATGTAGGAGAATAGCTTAATGATGATTTAAATAAAGAAGGCAGAGTGACAAGGGAAGAACAGGACTATGGCAGTGTTGAAATTTCTGTATTCTCTAAGAAGCTTTGGGAAGAGGAGAAACAGAGTGGGGAGAGAGATTTTGAGTTTACTTTTCAAGTATTTAGTTTGTGGTGGCTATAGGACATCAAAATAGTGAGGTCCAATAGAAAGGAAGCTCAGAAGAAATATTATTTTATAACTGTAGGAGGCATTAGCGAAGGAGAGAGTGTAAGCCATAATAGCGGCAGATGTCGTTTCTAAGAGCATGGATAGGGTGACGTGAAGAGACAACCTTGGGACAGCATCGTCCCTCTGCCTGAAAAATCCCTTTTCTGCCTCACTCAACTGGTGAACTTCTCTTTGTTGATTAAGACATTGCTTAAACTTCACTGTCTCTGTGGAACATTCCCGTATTCTTCCACTTTCCCTGCTCCCTTAGCTCCTCTTCTTCTTCCATCTCTCTGTTATGATCATCATCATTATCACTTAGCTAGTGTCTATCTGTGGCAGGCACATTGCTGAGCGCTTCATGTCCTGAATCATATTCAGTCTTCACTGTGATGCCATAAGGCAGGTCCTTCTATTATTCCTTATTGTACACCAGAGAAAATTGAGGTATAAGTAGAGCTGGTAATTGAAAAAAGGCAAGAGCACCCTGCTAGGAAATGGCAGAGATGAGATTTGAATGTAAGTGCTGTTTGATGCAGAGACCATGTTCTTTCTTTTAGGTCAGTTGTTTTATTCTCTGGGAATCAAAGCTATTTATTCATGCAACCCACATGGCACTTGGCATATCGTGCTGTAGGTTATCTGGTACCGTAATGGGGGCTGGGAGTTCCTTACGAGTAGAGATGTGCTGGTTAAATTTTACATTTTTCTGGTAGCCAAAAATGCTTAATGAAACAATGAATGTAGGAATGAGTGTGGGTTCAAGAAAAGTTGTCAGGGAAGGAGAATATTAAAAGCAGTTTAGGATAAGAGGAGAACAGGAAACAAACAAACAAACAAAAAACAAAGGGAGAAGAGTTTCGAGTAAGATCAATAGTTTTGAAAGTTCATCATAGTTGTGACTTAGCATTCTTTACTCTTTTGGTATTTTTTCTATTATTGGCGTTTTTTTTCTGTCCATGTGCCTTCTGTTATTTTTAAAGATCCATGGATCCTGATTTTTTTGTTGTTGTTGTTGCTGAACACTTCAACTAAAATCTAAGGTGGAAAGTAACAGATATGGGTAAAACCTGAACGTAAAGTTCTCTGGTTGGAAAGTAGTGCTCTTTGAGCTCTACTCACTGTGCCTTTCTCTCACTATCTCAAAGTAGGCCTTGAAAGCTTGAAAAAGTATCCTTCTTGATCATTCCCTCCATTTACATTTGCTGCTCCTGCTTTGAACATACCTCAGGTGTTGCTTAAGGTGATCTTCTTCCTTCCTTTCAAGCCTGTATTTTTAAATATGCTCTACTCTCACCTCCAAATACCTCAGGTGGCTTATCCCTACTCCCTTTCTGCCTGAGTAATTTCTGGTCACCTTTCAAGATTCAGTTTAAAGATTATTTTCTCCATACAGGAGTCACTCATTAGCACAGTTTCTTTGAATCTTAGATTACCACATAACTTTAGAAAAACCTCTGAATGTGTGTGTGTGTGTGTGTGTTGTATGTTTGTGCACCCATAGGTACACACAAAAAAGCATTTGTGTATTGTTGGTGGCTATTTGTTTTTCTACATTTTGCTTTTTCTCAAAATTATAAGATTATTAGGAACTCCTATCTCTACTTTCTATAACTGTAACAGTTCTAGTACACACTAAAAACTCAAGTATATTTTTGAATGAAAGAATGGGTGAATTCATTAAGTCATAAGCAAATATTATTAATTCTTTTCTGTTATCTTCACATTTCTCTATCCAAACCATTAACCGTTAACCACATTTTGCTGTCAAGAAAATCTAAGATCTATATATATTTTTTGTCAAGAAAAGCTATGCTAGAGGGACACCTGGGTGGCTGTAGTAGTTGAGTATCTGCCTTCGGCTCAGGTTGTGATCCTGGGGTCCCGGGATCGAATCCCACATCAGTGTCTCCCCAGGAAGCCTGCTTCTCCCTCTGCCTATGTCTCTGCCTCTCTCTATGTGTCTCATGAATAAATAAATAAAATCTTTTAAAAAATGTATGCTAGGCTCCTCAGACTGCTTTTTTCCCCTTCCTGTTCTAGTCCAATCCAACTGTCTGTCTTTTCAGGAAGGTTAGAATTTACTGTGAGTCACAGTAACTGACAGGAAGTGTCAGTGCTGATTTATACAAAATTCACCTCAAAATTGCATGACACAGAAGACATAAATGTTTGGAAAGTGAGAAGATGTTTGGAAAGCTTTCATGATCAAATCACAGTTTTCCTATACTTTTTTAAAAATTCTTTATCAAAAAGTTGTAGTATGTGTGTAGTTAAGTGTTCACATACATATCATTTAAATATGGTGAATGAAAATGCTCATATCTTTTTGTATATTTCTAGGTACCTCCAATAGATGAAAGGCCAGTTTTTTACTTTGAAATGGTATCTTCCTGAGCGTTATTGAACTTCTGTTATGCTTAAGTATACTTGATGTATTATATGGGATGAATGTGGAAGGACAGAATCAGAAAACCTTCTTGTTTTCTTTTTTTTCCTATCACTAGCACCAGGTGCAGTGATATTTCTTCCATTCTAATTGGTAGCATTTCAGGCACACAGCACAGCTGTCCGAATACTTCTCTCAGTCTAGTTCCGGATTCCAGAGCATCTGGGCCAGCTTAATCACCCATCTCAGATCCAATCCACATCTCTTCTTCCTTCCCCAGTTCAGGCCTGGTGGGAGATAGAGGACCTATACTGGGCAAAGGGAAGTGGGTCTGATTTTGTTATTGTTGCTGTTATTTATCTCAGTGATCTTCATCATCTACCACTCCTGTGTGGATTTTAGCTTCTCCAGTATCATGGTCAGGGACAAGGGAATACATGATTAGAAGAAGACAGATATGACCAGTGTTATGGCAATTAGACTTTCCCTCCCCTCCTTGGAGCAGAACCAACATGATGTTTTGTGTGTGCCATTTATTAGGTTCTTAGGCAACCATTCTACTTTCTTCCCTGCTGTAACATTCCATTTCCTGGTGATAGTGTTGCATTTTCTGGCTAATCTGTGTCATTTCTCTCTCAGCTGCTCCATACTGAAGACAACTGTGAGGAGGTAACTATGCCTCACTCAACAGGCAGCCTTTTTAGTGGAATGCTTTCAATACCACCAAATTCTGATACTTTGATGAAAGAGGAAACACACTTCTCTATTCAAATGCTACTCCCACTTTCCTCTCTGTTCAGCCTGCCATTGTAGGTTACTCCAGCTCGGCTCCTGTTTTTCGAGGCTTTGCTATGAAGAACACATTACCATTGGTCTCAACACTCCACAAATTCCAGAGGCCTTATTTAAAGCTTTTTCTGAGATATTCTTTCACTGTGCTCCTCTGGCAGCAGAAAACAGACTAACAAATTTCTCTACAAATATCCTGCTGGGACATAAGATTTCAATCTGCCTTCTTTAGTACTTCCTGTTCCATCTGTGGCTCACTTGGGCAAGTAAGGGGGAAAGACAGGCAGTCTTAAATGTTACCAATCCTGTCAAAGAAAATTCCTTCAAATACTCTCTTGCCTTGTCTTGCATTAAATGAAGGAAGCAGTTAGATTGATGGAGCAACCTGATTATATCTTGATCTGTCTTTCTGTCTTTTTTTTTTTTTTAAGATTTTATTTATTTATTCATGAGAGAGAGAGAGAGAGAGAGGCAGAGACATAGAAAGAGGGAGAAGCAGGCTCCATGTAGGGAGCCCAATGTGGACTCGATTCTGGAACTCCAGGATCAAGCCCGGGGCTGAAGGCAGGCACTAAACCACTGATCCACCCAGGCATCCCTTGGTCTCTCTTTCTAGTGTGTCTAGCGCTTCTCTTCAGAAGTTGAAGGCATCTGTCATTCATTGTTCTCGGATTTGATGATTTAGGTGAAATTCTAAGACAATAGGGAAAGGTTTTTTTCAAATCTTGTTGCATAAGTTAATTATTTCTTCTGTTTCTCTGGATTCTTCTGACCCACAGCACAGTTCCAGATGCATAGGTAGCGAATTACGAATAGTAGATGGCTCAGTAGGCCTACCTATTTTAAATAAATTAGCACATTTCAGTCAAAGTATAAATAGAAAAATATTTGGTGCAAATCTTCTTCTCACTGTAATTAAAAATTTCTATTGTAAGAATATGGAACTATTATTTATTTAAACAATTAGTCTACATAAGCCTTTTCTTATCCATAGTAATTTGTATTCATTGAAAAGCACATGTCCTTGGGGTTATTAAGCACTGCATTATGACAATCCAAACCTTGATGCACCATTTCTTTCCTCCGTATTTGACTGGGGATTTAAAGATGATTTTTCTGTACATATTCATTTCTATATGACTATGTACAATGCAAAAAAAGAAGACTTTTGTGAAGTAAGATGAATGGATTTTATGGAGATAAAAGGAAACTAATCAGAATCTATAATTCATTCATGTGAGCCCACAAATCTGGGTTCTGTAAGATATTAGGTTGAGTCCTAAATAAATCAGGTTGCAAAAAGGAATTATAATGTTGGTTGAAAGCATTTCCTAGCAGTATTACTATATAAATATTTTTATGTACATACAATATGAGATTTATCACTACTATGAAAATGACAAGTGTGGTGAAGGGCGGATGAAGATTTTATGGGTCCCTAGATTTAAACAAATCATTTGTAAAGCAGTCTACATTGATTTTAAGAATCAACCATATTCTTACTAATAAAATCAAAACTCTAATTCAGGTCTATAAATCATTACTAAATCTATTTACCAAGGTTATCGTGACCATTTCAGAGACTAATTTTCATGCAAGTACAGCTATTGAGTCATTAACATAACTGAAGTATCTACTTTTTCTTATTATTCAGGATGAAGATTTTTATCTTAAACTTCCCTTTTTCTATCCTGTCATTATATTTAAAATTAAAGCCATGATTGTATTATTATAAAATATGATTTGATTACATTAAGATTAAAAACTGGATGGGTCACATTTAAGTAGTTTAATACTTTCCTGAATAACTGATCTGAATTGTCCCAATCACCTGATGAAAAAAACCAATTTTTTGTATTATACTGCAATGTAGTACACTATAGTATACTTTAATCTGTAGATCAATGGTATTTTAAAACAGGATGTAATAGGAGAGATCACCTACCGATACCACTAATTAATGGTTCCAAAATAGAGAAGGAAGAAGGGTTTATGAAAGTGATGTAAAAGTAGTACCAGGCAGTTAATTTCTGGATCCCTAATAATAGCTAAATATCATAAATGAATCTTACCACACTTGAGCTGCTCATGTTAAATAGGAAAAAAATCTTTTATAGTGATTTCTAATTGTAGATGGTACATTGCAGGTACTTTTAAATCATCTTAAATGATAAGTCAAATAATGCATTGGAAACAGAAAGTACATTTTGCATTTTAGGTAAAATGCAAAAATGCCACTGACATTTAAAAATCAAAGCCAATTAAAATGGTTATTGAAAATTGATGTGAAACAATGCTAAGATCATTAATATTTATGTCTCTTAGTATGAGATGCTTTAACACAAATAGTAATGTAGCATTCACAGTCTTTTTTTTAAGGTGTCCAACTGACTGGATGAGGTTCAATCACATTATGAAAGTTTTGATCAAAGTTCACCGATTCGAATGTTAATCACATCTTTAAAAAATACCTCCATGGCAACATTTAGACTGCTGTTTGGCCAAATATCTTGATGGCACTGCTTAGCAAGTTGACACATAAATCTAACCATCAGACTAGGTCTGAGGTAGGGCCTGAAAGTCTGCATTTCTAACAAGTTCTCTTCATAATGCATTATAAATCCTTTTATTTGGCTTGCCTGGGCCTACTTCAATTTTGTGCCCTACCCTAGATCAATAATAGTTGTCTGGGGAAATGCCATGCACCAACTGGCTTAATTAATCCCATCCGGTTATGTTATGTTAGGAAAGATGAAGACAATGAAAATCCTTACTGGACAACAAGTGATCTGCTATAAAATACATTAACATTAATTGCCCTGTATTAATATAGAAAGGATCACATAACTTCCCATAAATTAAATATTATGTATACCTTACTAGGGCCATTCTTCCCTAAGGTTCAGGTATTTGAAAGGCCAAATTAATAATTATGGACTGTGCGCATATTGGGTATATTTCAAAACTGTAGTGGGAGGTTTTTTTTATGCCATATTTGTGGACTCCAGGTAGAATTCATGTGGTCACTGGGCTCCACTAAATGATGATCAGATAGCATGGCTCTTTATTTCAGAATATTTTTTTAAAATAATGTTCAGTACTTAGAAATCTTCTTAAGGGAACTGCCTGTGTTGTTGGGGCCACAGTCAATCTTCTATGCAGGATTTTTGAGTGTTGTAGGACGAGGACTGCAGAAAGAAGCAATCATTTTTACAGTCTAAATCCTTCAAACATTTAAACTATTTTTTCCAAAAGCATACTTGAACAAAAATCAAGCAGCTATTACTCAGTGGTCCAGAACAAACTGCAGATAAAAAATCTTAGTGGTGCTCAATTATTACTCTTTATATTGCAATATAAAAAACAACACTTCCTGTCAATAGTTTTACACAATAAACCTAGTTAATGCACCTCCCCCTACCCTTCCCCTGGGAAGTACTACAGAGTCATCTGTTATGAGTTCATGGTCCGCCATGAGAGGTGGTCATAGCATTTACTCTGGATGAACATAGAGGAATCAGTAACCAAGCAGTGGGGCAACTTTGAGGCATGTTTCGTTCTCTCCATGGTGTGTACCGATGGACCATGCCAACTTCTGGTGTGAAATACAGATGTATTATTGCACATGAACACTGTCAGATCAATCTCACAAAAAATTACAGTTGTCTGTGATGCATACCAAGTGTATCAATATTAGTGGATATTTGTTCAGTGCAGCTTCTCAAGCTTCTTCCTTGTCTCTTGCAAGATCTCCTCAAGGTAGCACTCCTGGTAACCTGGTAGTCTGGTCAAGGTGATCTTTCTGGTTTGGGAAGTTCCAACTGAGAGTTTACCAATTTTCTTGTATGCCTAATCACATGATTCTAGTAGTCCAACATAAATAGCTTACATAGTTTTTAAAAGAGCATTTAATAATCCATCTAATAGTTAGCAGGCTCTTTTGTCAAGGTTCACTTGTAACTGCTTTCTGTGCCCCTGGTCATTTCAATATGTTATGAATAGCATGGCATATGGGCAGTGACATTGCTGCTATGGAACCACTATCAAACAGCAGGTAGGAGGGCTGGATTCTCTATAAAGTACAAGGAGGTCTAAGCAAACAATTCTGAGAGGCTGTTTTTCTACCTGTCTGACAATAATAGGGGTGACATCTTTTGAATGACTTCAAAGTTGTAGACACTATGGTATGTACTTCATATGTTTAATTAATTGTTAATTAATTTCACTTAATTGTTAAAACTGCTCTGGATGAGAAGTGTAACGGGTTTATCTTAATTTTAAGTAGTACATTTAGAAGTACAAAAATAAAGTAGCTACTTTCTTTTCCTTTTCTTATTCCTTTAAGTATTTATTTTAATTCCAGTTAGTTAACATACAATGTAATATTAGTTTTAGGTGTTTGATATAGTGATTCAGCACTTCCCTACATCACTCAGTGCTCATCAAGACAAGTGCACTCCTTAATACCGACCATCTATTTAACCCAACCTCCCACTCCCCTCCCCTCTGGTAACCATTAGTTTGTTCTCTATAAATAAAGAGTCTGTTCCTTGATGTATCTCTCTCTTCTTTTTTTTTTCTTTCCTTATTTCTTTTGTTTCTTATATTCCACATATGAGTGAAATTATGTGGTATCTGCCTTTCTCTGACTACCTGACTTTGCTTAGCATTATACTCTCTAGCTCCATCTGTGTCCTCAGAAATGGCAAAATTTCATTCTTTTCTATGACTCACTAAATTTCCATTGTAATATAATATGTGTAATATTATGCTATATATTATTTTATATATTTCACATCTTCTTTATCCAATCATCAGTTGTTGGACACTTGGACTGCTTCCATATCTTGGCTATTTTAAATAATGCTGCTTAAACAGTCAGGTGCATGATTCCCTTTGATTTAGTGCTCTTATATTTTTTGGATAAATACCCAGGAGTGAAATTGCTGGATTGTAAGGTAGTTCTATTTTTAACTTTATGAAGACCCTCCATATTGTTTTCCACAGTGGCTGCACCAGTTTGCATTCCCACCAAAAGTGCAAGAAGATTCCTTTTTCTCCATATCCTCACCAATATCTATTGTCTTTGAGTTGTTGATTTTAACCATATTGACAGGTGTGAGTTAATATTTCACTGTAGTTTTGATTTGCATTTTCCTGAAGGTAAGTGATGATAAACATCTTTTAAGGTATCTATTGGCCTTTTGTACAAATTCTTTGGAAAAAGGTCTATTTATGTTTTCTGCCCATTTTTAAATTGGATTATTTATGTTATGTGTGTTAAATTTTATTAGTTTTTAATGTAATTTTGATACTAACCCTTCCTCAGATATATCATTTTCAAATACCTTCTCCCATTCTGTAGCTTGCCTTTTAGTGTTGTTTCCTTCACTGTGCAGAAGCTTTTTATTTTGATGAAGTCACAGCTTATTTTTGCTTTTGTTTCCTTTGCCTTAGGAGACATCTAGAAAAAAAAAGTTTCTGTAGCCAATGTCAAAAAAGGTTACTCCCTGTGCTCTCTTCTAGGATTTTTATGATCCCACCTTTAGGTCCTTCAACCATTTGGAAGTTATTTTTGTGTATGTAATAAATTGGTCCAGTTTCTTTCTTTTGCAAGAAACGTGTCTTGCAAGAAGTTGCTATCGCCAAGGTAAAAAATGTTGCTGCTTGTGTTCTTCTCTAGGATTCTGATGGATTCCTGTCTCATGTTTAGATCTTTCATCTATTTTGAGTTTATTTTCATGTATGGTGTAAGAGAATGGTGTAATTTCATTCTTCTACATGTCAATGTCCTGTTTTCCCAGCACCATTTGTTGAAGATACTTCCCTTTTCTCAATGGATACTCTTTCCAGCTTTGTCAAAGATTGATTAACCATATAATTGTAGGTTTATTTCTGGGTTTTCTATTCTGTTCCATTGATCTATATGTCTGTTTTTGTCTCAATACCATACTGTTTTGAATACTACAGCTTTGTAATATAGCTTAAGTCTGGAATTGTGATGTCTCTGGTTTTGCTTTTCTTTTACAAGATTGCTTTAGTTATTCGGGATCTTTTGTGGTTTCATAGAAATTTTAAGATTATTCTAGTTCTGTGAAAGGTGGTGTTGATATTTGAAAGGGAGTGTATTAAATGTGTAGGTTGCTTACAGTAGTATAGACATTTTAACAATATTTGTTCTTCTAGTTCCTGAGCATGCAATGTCTCTCCATTTCTTTGTGTTATCTTCAATTTTTTTCATCAGTGTTTTATAGTTTTCAGAGTATAGGTCTTTCATCTCTTTGGTTATGTTTATTCCTAGGTATCTTATTGTTTTTGGTGCAATTGTAAATGGAATTTTTTTTCTTAATTTCTCTTTCTGCTGCCTCATTATTAATGTATAGAAACACAACAGATTTCTGTAGACTGATTTTATATCCTGCAACTTTACTGAATTTGCTTATCAGTTCTAGCAATTTTCTGGTGGAGTCTTTCAGATTTTCTATATAGAGTAACATATCATTCTCAAATAGTGAGTTTGACTTCTGATCTAGATGCCTTTTATTTACTTTTGTTGTCTGATTGCTGTGGGTAGGACTTCCAGTACTATGTTAAATAACAGTGTTGAGAGTGGACATCCCTGTCTTATTCCTGACCATAGTGGAAAAACTCTCAGGTTTTCCTCATTGAGAATGATGTTTGCTCTGGGTTTTTCATGTATGGCCTTTATTATGTTGAGGTATGTTTCCTCTAAATCTACTTTTTGTTAAGCATTTTTCTTTATCAGAATGGACATTATACTTTGTAAAACATTTTTTTTTCTGCATCTATTGGAATTATCGTATTGTTGTATCCTTTCTCTTATTGATGTGATGTATCATGTTGATTTTTTTTTGTGAGTATTGAAGTTCTCTTGCAAATCAAGGATATGGGTTGATTGTAGTGAATGATTTTTTTCATGTATTGTTTGATTGGATTTGCTAGTATTTTGTTAAAGATTTTTGCATTTCTGTCCATCCGGGATATTGGCCTGTCATTCTCTTTTTCTGTGGTGTCTTCATTTGGTTTTGATGTCAGGATAATACTGGCCTCATAAAATAAATTTGGATGTTTTCCTTCCTTCTTTTTTTTGGAATAATTTGAGAAGAATAGGTACTAATTCTTCTTTAGATGCTTGGTACAATTCAACTGTGAAGCCATCTGGTCCTGGACTTTCATTTGTTGAGAATTTTTTGAGCACTGATTCAATTTCATTGCTGGTTATTAATCTGTTCAAATTTTCTATCTCTTTCTGTTTCAGCTTTGGTAGTTTATATGTTTCCAGGAATTTATTTCTAGACATTGTCTTCTAGGTTGTCCAATTTGTTGGCATATAGTTTTTCATAATATTCTCTTATAATTGTTTGTATTTCTGCTTGTTGATTGTTATTTATCCTCTCTCATTTGTGATCTTATTTGGGTACTCTCTCTTTTTTCTTGATAAATCTGACTAGAAGTTTATCAATTTTTTTGATTTGTGCAAAGAATAAGCTCCAGGTTTCATTGATCTGTTCTATTGTTTTCTTAGTGTCTATATAATTTATTTCTTCTCTAATCTTTGTTATTTCTCTCCTGTTTGTTTGGGTTTTGTTGTTCTTTTTCTAGCTCCCTTAAGTGGAAGGTTAGGCATTTATTTGAGACTTTCCTTACTTCTTGAGACTTTTTTTTATATATATAAGTGTTAATGAAGCCTAACAAAAGGGAAAAACCCTGTTAACCGAGGAAGATTTCTTGGAGGAATAGGTTAAGTTTTAAGTAATGTAAATTTTTTTTCAATACGGTAGAAGTACAAAAATATTTTTTTTAAGATTTCATTTATTCATTCATGAAAGACAGAGAGAGAGGCAGAGAAACAGGCAGAGGGAGTAGCAGGCTCCATCCAAGGAAGCTTGATGTGGGACTCAATCCCAGGACCCCAGGATCACCCCTGGGCTGAAGGCAGATGCCCAACCACTGAGCCACCTGGGAGGCCCTCAAAAACTGCTGAAGGTATCTAATGATAGGTATTTTCCCCTCTCATTCCTCATTCCCTGTTCCCTCATTTCTCTCTCCAGGAAAAAGCACTGTTATCAGTGTCTGTATCTTTCCGGTGGGAATCAAGATACCAAAGGTAATGAAGGGCACAGATTGGTTAGAGAGGAAAGGGAAGCTTTTATCCGTATGCCTTGACAGGGGGCCAACTTGCAGCCCTTCTTCCTCAATGTGCTCCCTCTTAGAGCACAATTGATAGGCCTGTGTTGCTATCAATTTCCCTCTTAGGACTATTTTTGATGCATTATAAAGGTTTTGAACCTTTGTATTTTCATTTGTTTCCATGTACTTTTGGATTAATTCTTTTATTTCTTAGTTGACCCATTCATGGGTCATGTTATCATAGTAGCATGTTATCTAACCTCCATGTACTTGTGATCTTCCCAAATTTTTTGTGTGGTTAACTTCTAGTGTCCTAGTGTTGTGACCAGAAAAGATCCATGGTACAGCTTTGATCTTCTTGCATTTGTTAAGTCTTGTTTTATAGGCTAATATGATATCGATTCTGGAGAATGTTCCATGTGCACTTGAAAAGAATGTGCATTCTGCTGTTTTAGGAACGTTCTGAATATATCTTTTAAGTCCATGTCATCTTTTTAGTTCAGTGTGTCATTCAAAGCCATTGTTTTTTGTTGATTTTCTATTTTGATGCTCTGTCCATTGATATAAGTGGGGTGTTAAAATTCTCTACTATTATTATATTATTACTCATTATTTCCTTTATGTTTGCTATTAACTGTTTCATATATTTGGGTGCTCCTATGTTGGGTGTATAAATATTTACAATGGTTAGATCTCCTTATTGGATTATTCCCTTTATTATTAAATAGTGTCCTTCTTTGTCTCTTGTTAGATCGTTGTTTTACAGCCTACTTTCTCTGATCTAAGTATTGCTACTCCAGCTTTCTTTATACACCCATTTGTATAATAGGTATTTCTTCATCCCCTCAATTTCAATCTGCACATGTGTTTAGATCTAAAATGAGTCTTTTGCGAGCAACATGTAGATAGGTCTCGTTTTTTTTATCCCTTCTGTCACCCTATGCCTTTTGATTGGAGTGTTTAGTCCTTTACATTCAAGGTAATTATTGATAGATATGTACTTATTGTCATTTTATTAATTGTTTTCTGATTGTTTCTTTATGTTTTCTCTGATCTTTTCCTGTCTTTCTCTCTTTCATATTTTGCTGACTTTCCTTAGTGATATATTTGGATTTCTTTCCTTTAGTTTTTGCATATTTTTTAGTGGTTTCTGATATGTGGTTGCCATTAGGTTTGAATATAACTTCTGCAAATAGTCTATATTAAGTTGACGGTCATTTAAGTCTGAACCCATTCCTTATTCCTCTCCTCCACTTTAGGTATATGTTATTACGTTTTACATCCTTTGTTTTGTTAATTTCTTGACTGATTTCTTACAGAAATATTCATTTTTACTGCTTTTCTGCTTTTCTGTTTCCTATCTTTATACTGTCACTTTTGGTGTCTCCTTTGCACTCAGAGTCCCTGTTAATATTTCTTGCAGGGTTAGTTTAGTGATCATGAGCTCCTTTAGCTTTTGTTTTTCTGGAAAACTCTTCATTTCTCCTTCTAATCTGAATGATAGCCTTGCTGGATAGAGTATTCTTGGCAGCAGATTTTTCCCATTCAACACTTTGATCATATCATGCCACTCTCTTCTGGCCTGCAAAGTTTCTTTTGGAAGATCTCTTGCTAGCCTTATGGGTGTTCCCTTGTAGTTTACTGTCTTCCTGTGTCTTGATGCTTCTAAAATGCTTTTTTATCACTATATTTGTCCAGTTTTATTACAATATATCTTGGTGTGAATCTGATTTTGTTGACTTTAATGGGAATTCTCTGTGCCTCCTAGATCTGGATATCTGTTTCCATCCTTAGATTAGGGAAGCCTTCAGTTATTACTTCTTCAAATAAATATTTTGCCCCATTTTCCTTTTCTTCTTCTTCTTCTTCTTCTTCTTCTTCTTCTTCTTCTTCTTCTTCTTCTTCTTCTTCTTCTTCTTCTTCTTTCTCCTTCTTCTTCTTCTTCTTCTTCTTCTTCTTCTTCTTCTTCTTCTTCTTCTTTCTCCTTCTTCTTCTTCTCCTTCTCCTCCTTCTTCTTTGAGTCTTATAATATGAATGCTATTTTTTAAAGATTTTATTTATTTATTCATGAGAGACATTTATTCATGAGAGAGATTCAAGAGAGAGGGGCAGAGACACAGGCAGAGAGAGAAGCAGACTCCATGCAGGGAGCCCAATGTGGGACTCAATCCCGGGACCTCAGGATCATGCCCTGGGCCAAAGGCATATGCTCAACCGCTGAGCCACCCAAACGTCCCTAATATGAATGTTATTATGTTTGATGGAGACATTGAGCTCCCTAAGTTTATTCTCATTTGCATAATTCTTTTTTTTTCTGTCTGTTGTTCTGCTTGATTACTTTCCATTATTCTGTCTTCTAGGTCACTAATTCATTACTTCACTTCTCCCATTCTGCTACTTGTTCCACCAAGTGTATTTTTTCATTTCATTTGTGAAGCCCTTCATCCATGTTAGGTTATTTCTTATCTCTGTGTTGAGGATTTCACTCATGTTTTCCACTCTTTGTCAAGTCCAGGGAGTATGCTTTTGATCATTGCTTTAAATATTCTATCAGGGATGTTACTTATATCTGTTTCACTCAGATCACTGGCAGTGGCCTTGTCCTATTCCTTCATTTGGTATACATTTCTTTGTCTCCTCATTCTTTCTGCCTCTCTGTTTCTGTATGTTATGAAAGTCAACTATATCTTCTGTTCATAGTGACATTATGAAGAAGAGATCCTGGAGTGCTCTCCATTGCAGTTTCCCTGTTCACCAGAACCTGGTGAATATACTTCAGGAGTATATCCTATCTGTGAATATACCAGAAGTGAATATACTTCAGGAGTATATCCTATCTATGTTGCTTATACTCTGCTATTGTGTTTGAGTCTTTTTCTTTAGTGAAGTCTTCTGCACTGACTCTCTACCTGTTGCTTGCTCTTTCTGGTATTAAGGGTGTGTTTAAGGGTATTAAGGGGTGTGCTTGCTCTTTCTGGTATTAAGAGGACCCAGGCAGGCCAGATGTGAGGGGCATACCCTCCAGGAAACTTGGGAGCAGGGTGGTGGTGTTAGCAAAATTTGCAGTGGGTCACTATCCCTACTGGATCCCTGAAGTGCTATGGTGGCCAGGGGCTCAAGGCTGGGTGCAGCACAGCAGTGGCTGGATGAGGCTGGTCTTGGAACAGCTTGGGCAGGAACTGTGAAACCCGCAGCTGGGTGCAGCATGCAGGGGGCTTTAATAGAATTTGCCTTGTGCCCAGGGCAGAGGCTAACAGGCTTGAAGTGCATGATCCCTCAGGAGAACTTGTGAGCATTTTGCACTGCCACGAAGATAGGTATGAAGTGTCTGTGCAGCTCTGCCTCCTATAGTTGTCCTTATATTTATGCTGGCTGGGTGGTGGAGGAAAACAGCAACTGCCAGCTCCCTCATTTTCAGAGAAGCCCCCCAACATGTAACAAAATCCGTATGAAGAGATACATCTCCTATTTGTCCTTATGTTGTGTAAACTGTCATTTTTATGTTGCCTTTCGTCACAGGCTGCTGTCTCTGTAAGGGCAGGACCCAACTATTATTCACCTTCCCAGCTAGGCCCAGTGCTGAGTCAGCTGGCTGTTAAGGCTCCAAGTTCCAAGTCCCACTGGTTGTACAAATCCATGGAATTCAGTCGCTCTGGTTTTTAAAGCCAAATTTTATAGTAATTAGTCTTCTGCATATGAACTCCTTAGTACAAGGACCTGTTTCTCTGCCCTTTCAACATGCACAGCTCCCTCCTTCTGCAAGTAGCTTTCCTCCACCTTTCTGACCTTCTTAACCTTTCAGAGGCAGCTTCTCCATGTTTAGCTGTGGAGGTTCTTCTGTCAGTCCTCAACTCGTTTTCCGGTTTATTGACTTGGGTGTGGATGATGCCTAGTTGTAAACATAGACTGGGGAGTTCAGGGTCCTTCTGCTCCATCATCTTCCCAAGCTTCCCAAGTAGCTACTTATTTTCTTATTTTTGATTTGTCCTGTCTTATAAAACCTATATGTCAGTAGGAAAAGGGAATGGTTCAAGAGGAAGGTAAATTTATTTCTATTTGGGAGATGTATCTCCATTCATCTCCATTCATTTATACCTCTTCCAGGTAAATGTGCAGTTGTTTGGTTTTCCTCTCTCTTTCCCACCTCTGCTGGTGGCTTGAGGGGATAAGCTAAGAACATCATATGACCAGAAGGCATTTGGAAGGAAGAGCTCTTGGGACCCATTCATTGCACAGTCCTTTGGATTCTTGCCACCCTGATGATACTCAGTACTTCAATCAGTTTGTCAACCAGACTGTTAGGTCTCAGTAGAGTCATGGTCATGTTTTGTGAAGGGGAGTTTGTCTTTGGCTTGTTAGTGCTGCATATGCCTCAGACTAAAATTGTGTAACCTTCAATCTTTGGCAAAAGGACCTCAGTCTTCCCTCAAACACCACTCCCTTCCATCCTCCCTCCCCACATCTCAGCAATTCTCCATGGATATTTTCACAAGACAGCAAAGCCATCTATTTTAAGTACTTGTATTCTTGTCTAGGGCACATACAAACCACCAGAAAGCTTTAACAATATATCGGAACTGTGCAGGTTACTCTGGAAAGCTAAGCTCCTGCTGATTTTACTCTGCTGCAGCTGCCCTGTTTCAGTGTATGTGTAGGGGTGCTCTTTTGAGATGGTTTCTTTCCAGAAATTCTGATATGACATATATTGACCCCATATTCAGTTTCTACTCTGGACTTTTCACCTTGACCTGTTTAACTTATTTCCCTGCTCTGAGAATTCTATTTATATAAGATAATTGTGTTCATATAAGATGAGAACACATGTATCCATTGACTTTCTTCTCACCATCACTTTCTTCTGCCTTATGGGGAAATTTTTATCACAGGATAACACTGGACTCAACCCTGTTCCTCTGACTCTGTGGCTCTATGTGGCAGACTCTTAAATGGCTCCTAGTGAATCATCTTTTTGTGTCCATGACCCTTTGCAAATGACTTTGCTGTTCTTGCCAACAAGAAGAGTCAATTTATGACTTCTAATATGGCTTTTTAAACAATGAAGACAAAATATAGGTTGACCATTTATGTACAGCAATGTAGCTAAATGGTGGATTGGAGCTTCAGCAGGAAAGACTCTAAGTGGAAGGTGGATAGAGATTTCTTTGAAAAATTAATAATTTTAGAATGTCTAAGTGTTCCCATTTCTCCTTTTGATTTATAGCATTTTTCCATCCACATCTATCCCATATTTTGTTGATGAAATGATTAATTTTCAAACCCAAGAATCTTGATTAAAGCATTAATCACCGTGTAGCAAATTAGCTTAAGCCTTAAGATTAAAAAAAAAGTGTGTTAGTTTGTGTTGTCTATTTTCCAACCGATTGCTGCCTCTGCATGAAGAAAACAACACCTTAGGTGTGAAATATTAGCACAAAATATCACAGCATCTTGGTAAAATGTTATTTTCTACCCAAACACTTCTACCCAAAGTGTTTCAACCAACAGTTCTACTATTTAAAAAGCTCTCATTTTCCTCAGTGGTTAATGTTCTTTGTACTTTAGTTTTGCTCTTAAAAAAATCAGGCTCTCTCTACAGAACTCTGCTGTGTAACATAAATCCGTACATTGTTAATGCTTAGAATTGTCAGACAGAAACAGCATATCTTTGAGATAGAAGTGCCTCCATGTTAGAGATATTATTTAGTTGTGGAAATTTTGCCTTTGAAATGGCAGTTTAGATCTTTGCCTGATTAAAGAAAATTGGTATCCCTGAAGCATAGAAAGAAAATGCTATGAAGTAGAAGTAGAGACTTTCCTTAAATTAAATTTAATATAAGCATTGGCAAACCTTATTCACATATTAAGAATCAAATAAATTTGATATCTTGAATTCACTTGCTAAATTATAAATTTATATTTATTGTAAAAATTATTTACTTTAGTTTAAAAATCAAGAAAAAATGGGGATCCTCCAAAGAGATGAATTGGATCATTTTATAGAATTAAATTGATCTGTTTACCTCATTCTGTTTATATGCTTATATGTTTTAGCTGGAGACAAACACATAATAGTAAAATTTGAAAACAATGATTCCTTTTCCTAAATGTAACTTTTTTGTAATTATAAGTCAGAAATGTTTTATAAGTCTTTTTTCAAAAGAGTAAAATAAGTATTAAAGGAAAGATGAAGACCCCAGAGTCTGAAAAGATGAGTTTTGCTTCAATAAAGAATTCATTATAAAATAATTCTTTGACTTCTAATTAAAAAAGATTTAAAAATTGATTTAACATTTTCTTTATAATAAGATTGATTCTTTGAACTTACTAAACACTTTTTGTTTGAAGACCTCATTGTTTTTTTTAGCACTAAATAAAGACTTAAAGTATCTTAAGTGGGAGGATAAATTAATTGCTCTATTTTATAGGTTTGGAACAGACTCTATAAGCTGAAATATCTCTATAAGCTTATGGGAGCAATGTACTTCACAGATCTACTGTCTTTTTTTTTTTTTTTTAAAGATTTTATGTTTTTATTTGAGAGAGAATGAGAGAGAGAACAAGCAGGGGGAGCAGCAGGCAAACGGACAGGGAGAAGCAGACTGCCTGCTGAGCAGGGAGCCCTACACGGGGCTCATCCCGGGATTGGGGATCATGATCTGAGCTGAAGGCAGATGTTTAACGGACTGAGTCACGAGGAGGCCCCAACGGATCTACTGTCCTAATCTTCCTTATAACTGATCTCTGCACAGTCTCCAAAATGGCATCTTGCCATAATTTCTTAACAAACTTATGCAGGATGAGGCAGGGTTGGACCATAATGTTGGAATAGTGTGAGTCGGGATGCCTGGGTGGCTCAGCGGTTGAGCATCTGCCTTCAGCCCAGGGCGTGATACTGCAGTCCTGAATTGAGTCCCACATAGGGCTCCCTGCATGGAGCCTGCTTCTCCCTTTGCCTAGGTCTCTACCTCTATCTCTCTTTCTGTGTCTCTCATGAATAAATAAATAAAATCTAAAAAAAAAAAAAAGAATAGTGGGAGTAGAGAGTAAGGTAGAGTTATAAAGGGGGGCATGTAAGTGGAAAACTGAATTAACTGTTGGGCTGGTGCATGAGGAGGGGAAGCAGCAGCTTTAAAGACCTGTGTCAGACCAGTTCGATTTTTCTATGCAATTCTTAATTGGTCAATGGGATGGACAGTAGGCATCTTCAGACAGTAGTGATATGTGGTATCAGCCGAATAGCAGCATTAGATAGAGTTCCTAGACCTAAAAGGGGAGAGCCCTCAGGAAGATGTGACTGGTAAGAGCAAAGTAGACGTCAGATATCTGAGATCTGGCAATGATTTAGTCCTAGAAAGAAACTGCAGTCCTAGACAAGAACTGAGGAACGAAGCCCTAATTACTCCACTTAAAACTATCTAATCAATTCTTAAGCCCTACATTTACAAGCGCAGGAATTTATTTCCTGTCTTGGTCAGAACGGATTTAGGTAGTAAGTGAAGTTTGGCATTATTCAAAATGACAGTGTTTGTCATTAAAGTGGGGTTGGAAAGGGGTAATATCACTTGTGGCTTCTGAGGATTAGAGTGCTGGAAAGTTGAGGAGCTTAAGAATTTGCTTCCCTTACCTTTATTTTCCCAAAGTGTAGCCTTCTTAAGAAGAGAGACACATTGACACTCAAATTGTGGTTCCTTTTTTATGGTATTGCAGCCCTGAAGATAGAAATTCACTGTGGTTCTGAAGAGGGGCTCATGCTAAAATGTAACCTAATTTTTTTCCTATAATGCTATGTATGCTATGTAATGCTACATATGCTACGGATGGATTATTTGACAGATAATCTTGGAAAATTTTTGTAATTAAATTTTACCCATGTTAGATACAGGTTACATCTATATAACTTGAGCACTAATTAACTTTCATGAATTGACATACTGACTAGTTTATGGTTTTAGGAAAGTTTTAATTTCCTATTATTAATTGTCTTCTGATGCCAGTGGTCCCTAAATATTTTTGATAATATTGACTCATAAACAATCGTACAGGGTTGCTCTTTACTTACCTAAAAGCATATTTGAATTTTTTGAATTATGTGACATTTTGAATTTGCAAGTAAAAGATTTAGATCATTATTGTTTACTAAAACCATATTTTTGACATTGATTATTTTTAAAACAAAGCATCAGTATGCCATTTAAAGAAAGATTGATCTTTTATCATAAAGTTGGACTCATATTGTATGAGTGTATACAATTGTATATTTTATACACAATTTCAAATACTTAGTATTTCCTCCAGATAATATGCAAACACTGTGGATTCTTGTTATTCTTAGAATCCATATTTGCAAATTTACATCCAAGTTAAGATCTAACCCCAAGGTCAATACTGGCAGTGTTTTTATGGCTATTCATGGACATACTTAGAAGAGTGAAAATTTGAGTACCCAATGCACATCTTCCCAGCTATGGCTGAAAATGATGAAGTTCTTCTGCCTCTGGTTTCAGCTCTAATACTGTAAACAATTGCCTTTTCTGACATTTATTTTGTGCTATTTTTTTTTTGCATTTTTGTTCTTTCTGTTCATGATTTTGCTATTTAAAATGGCCCCTAGATGTAGTGCTAAAGTGCTGTCTAGTATTCTTAAGCACAAGAATGCTATGATGTGCCTAACAGAATATATAGGTGTTAGATAAGCTTTGTTTGAGCATGAATTATAGTGCTATTGACTGTATGTCCAATGTTAGTGAAACAACAATATATCATAAATAAATAGACTTTAAACAGAAAGACACATAAAATGAAGATGTCTTACAAAAATGTTGTGACCAGAGGCTTGCGAAAACCCAACTCCGCATTTCCCCTAGAAGCAATGGCTCAGCATTCTCCAATTCAATGCTCATGTGATTTGGTGAATATTCTCTGGCTGCTTTCCTCTGAGAGTATATATGTTGAAATCCCAGCTATTCCCAAATGGTTTCTTTTGATTCCGTAAAATATCATAAAGTCTTACATAACTTGCCATAGTCAAGTTATTGCCACACTCCATTCACACTCACACTCCACTCAGACTCACAATCTACTCACGCTCACACTCACACTCCAATCACACTCCAGTTACACTCACACTACACTAACACTCACATTCCACACATGCACATCATCCAGCTCTGTAATTCCCTATATGCCTTGACATTAAGTGATGTGGTTGTTAAGATAATCACCTGTCATCTTTGCCTGGCTTTTGCTACCACCATCTGTACCTTTTCTTATTGCACCACAGAGAAAAGATAATTAAAAGCTCCAGACCCAATGACCTCAAAAGAACATGATAATTTATAATTCTATTCTGAATTGGGATTAATGAAGTAGGTCCATTTACTTGGAAATCTCTGTTTTTGAGGTAGAACTAGATTGATTTTGAAGAGATATATATCTTTTGTCTCTGGCCAGATCCCCAGCATTAAAACCAGAGTTTAATTTTTGGGGGGAAGGCTCCCAGGTTGTCACCATCTACAGGAACTGTTTGAATTTTTCTTAGCAAAATACACCCTCAAATCAATAGGGAAATGTTGTCAATGTTCTTTAGTTCTTATTAACTGCTAGTAGAAAACATTAAAAATACAAAAATCTCTTGAAGCTGAGATCAATTTACAAGAGTAGTACTGGAAATAGGTAATGATAATTTCAAGTTTAATGGGGACATTAGTTTTTATGGAATCCTGTCTCCTAGACATTTATTTATTTATAGAGATCATCTTATTTAATACTCATAGCAGTCTGATGAAGTGGATATTATCATTAATTTCTTCCATTCAGGAAACTGAGTCTTCTAGCTGTTCAGAAGTTTGTCTAAGTTCATGGAACTAAGCAGTTAGGATTTGATTGCAGATAGTCTGACTCTGGAACTAGCATTATTCACAACACTCTTTTTTTGTGTTGGATATTTACAACACTCTTATATTCTACTACTTCATTGATATAGGTCCTTCCCAAAGGTATTGACCCCCCCCCCGATATCTCAGACAATTATTAAAAATATAAGGTCATGTTAACATTAACTTGAATAATAGCATCTTGACATGTGAGCAATTATAAAGCACATTTTAAAGAAATTAATGCTTCCAAGGGAAGTCAGTGCCTAGTTCACTAATACTTTATTTTCTTTTAACAACCAGCACCAAGTGATTAACTAAAGTCAAAGTTTTTCCTGGAAGCTTGTCCTTAATCTCTGGGCTGGCTCATTTTCAAAGTTACCCAGAGCTGCTTATCTCTAACAGATGGCTATCTTTCCTCTGACTCAGCTGCAGTGGGTTTGTTCACCCTATTTAGGCTATTTGAAGCCAATGAAAAAGATGACTATATTTTTCTGTTCAGACATTAAGAGACCCTGAATACGTTCTCCAGCTTCCTCGAGAGAGAGAAAAAGGAGAAACTGCTATTGAGGACATCTAGTTACAGAGGACATTAAACACCTGTGGGTTTCCCCCACCAATCTGAAAAAAATGGTTCATTTCACATGTATTTATTTCCACTATCCCAATAAATATTTCAGAAAGGAGAAAGGATATAGTATATTTGTTTCTATCTCTATCTGCCTGTGGCTGTGCTTTCAATTTGTAAATGGACTCAGAGTTCCCAGACTTATTTTCTTAAAAGATTCATACTCCTTATGTGGGCCAATAAATTGTAGACAAAATGAAATAGAAAACTAATTTTAATATGGCACTCCTGAAAAAACTCTGGTTATGTTAAGCTTTGGTCAATTCTTAGAACTGAAAAGTATAGTCATGGTTGCTGTGATTTCCTCTGATTTTTCAGGAAAATACTTTTCTAGTAGTAGATAGAATGACAATGAGAGAACTGGTGAAGAGCTATTGTAATAATAATAGCAGTGATTATTAAACCCTTTTTCTATGTCAGGTACAGCGTTTTGGCTTTGTGTAGATCATCCTAAGTACAGCCTTTTGTCAGGGCTGGATTCAGGCTATGTGCAGCCTCAAGCTCCTACAGTTTTTGAAAAACACCTTTAGGAACAAAAATGCAAAATTATGAGGTGCCTGGGTGGTTCAGTCAGTTAAGCATCTGCCTTTAGTTCAGATCATGATCCCAGAGTCCTAGGATGGAGTTCTGTTTTGGACTCCCTGCTCAGTGGGGAGTCTGCTTCTCCCTCTCCTCCTCCCCTCACTCATATGTACACACACACTCTCTCTCTCCTTCTCTCAAATAAATAAAATCTTTTTAAAAAGGAATACAAAATTATGTATACAAGTAAATATTCAAGATGATAAAAAATTACAATAAACTAGAGATTTTTAAAAGCTCACAAATACACAAACATCACAAAATCTATAAAAAACATTTTTGATGGAAAATTGATACTCTTTTCATGTGAAATGATGTGTTTTCTTTTATCTGTAGAAGGAATGAGAATGCCTAGTATAAGATTTTAAATAGTACTTATCACTTTGACATAATAATGTGTTTATGGACTGAAAGCTTCCTGAAGAAGGCGGGGGTATGGCTGTGCTTTTGACTCTTGGAAGCAAGGATAGCGACTGACAGCACATGCACTGATCACCTGTTTGTAGAATAAAGGGATAATTAAACTACAGAGAAGGGTTAAGTTGAAAGGTATATAGTTCAGCTGGGAAATTAACTACCTCTTCAGATGTTGCTAAGAAGTGTTCCTACGCCTCCCTCTTGTCCATGGAGTACAGAATGCACAGGAATTCTAATGAAGCCTCCTTCAAGCTCAGCCCATTCCCTCCTGAACAAATCAATCTGTTGTGTTTAAGCCAGACCCTGACCTGGATGTGCTGTGTGACTCCATATATTACAATGTGATAGATGAAAATAAGTAATGAGTACAAATTTCTGGTCTTTAACAAGGGAATATGGCACACATTGCTGCAGAGTATTCTATTCTCATGACACCTACTCCAATCTAACCACCCAAATAATTTTTGTTGGCATCAACTCAATGGTCTTTTCAAATTACCATATACATATGCTTTCATTGAACCCTTACAAAATCCATTCCAGCAATGTACAAATGAAAGAAAATAAAAAAGAAAATGCATTTGGTAAGATAAAGGGTTTCTCTTTTTCCTTTTAAATAAAATGAGCGGGGAAGAGGCAGAGAACTTTTATGATTCAGTAATGGCCAAGATATGATACTCTCTAGCTCACAAATCAAAGAGCCACAAGCTGCAAAAGCCTCAATTTGAACAGAACAGCTCAGGGCCAGGCAAAATGTCATCCTTTTTATAGGTTCAACAAAATTCGTCTGTTTTTCATCTTGCAACTCAGGCATTAGATCAGCTCTTCAAGTCCCTGGGATGTCTGGAATACTGACTTGTGTGCGCTTTCTAAAACATAGGGTCAAGTGTGAATAAATGCTACAGAAAAAGAGGAAATAGCACTAGAGAAAGACCCAGAATGCCTGAGTAAAATCTTGACTGAAGGAATATCATGTAGAGTTCTTTGGTGTCACATAAATGCCCCCTAAGGCTTATCAACATGTGCCCTCACACTAATGAGAGTGGCCAGCTTAGAAGACAGTGGGGTCTGCAGACAGCATCATGCTACAGTCTGTTCTTAGTCACCTTTAAAATTTGATGCTGAAGGATAAAACCATAACTGAAGGTTTAATATTGAGAACAAAATGTTTCAAAGAAAGAGCAGGCTTTGAACTCAACCTAAACTTCTCATCCACTTATGTTATCTGACTTCCATGATGACACCTTCAAGTCTGGTATCCCATAAGTATACATTGAAAAGACTTTCCTTTTATTAGTCATTGGGTTTAAATTTTTATTATTTCCACGTTTCATTTAATTTTTCCACATAAAGGATTTATTTTTGCATTTAAAAAATAGAAGCAGAATTAGGTACTACTTTGAAAAGGAATGGCATAATGTTTGACCTTTAAGTATCCATGAAGCAGATACAATTATAGTAATTACTTATTTATTCATTGAACAAAAAGTGGTTGAATATCCATGTCCCACTTTATATTTATTACTCCTGGTACATGACCAGATTAAGAGTTCAAGATCCATGTTTCATACATACATTGGAATGGCTCAAGTTTAAAAATTTAAAATCAGACTCCTAGGCCTATGTAGACATTGATAGATTAAATCTAGTAAATAATAAAAACTGAGATATTACATGTAGGCAATTATTTTATAAATATTAATCAACCACCCTTATGCACCCTCCAATGTGTTAGATACTCCAATGTGTACAATTGTGCAAGACACATATATTTTGTCCTTAGGGATAATAAATCCAAGAAAGTACAATAATGTCATAAACAGAAATAACAATGACCATGAACTCAAATTGTTGCTTTTACATATTGAATTAGTGAATTGCATATGGAAAAGGAAATGTCTCTTTTGTCTATGTGATCAGGAACATCTTGGGTAAGAAATAATATTTGTGATGAGCACAGGATAGTTGAACTTTGGGGGGGTGGCAATTGGGAGAGGACATTCTGTTCATCTTGAGCAGAGGGAGAGCAAAAAACTCAGAGCAGACATGGGGACAGTGAGAAGACCAGGTGGCTTGAAATGGATTAGTATCAAAAGCTAGTGGGGGATGAAACTGGAAAAGTAGATTGTTATGTGATTAAGAACCCTGAATGCCAGGCTAAGGGATCTGGAATTTATTCTATAAACATTGAAGGCTAATCAAAGGAATTATATAAACAAAGTAAAATTTTAGAAACATATTTGGTTATTACAATATTCCAGTCATGAGGTATTCATCATCTGAGCTAAGTAATGGTGGGGGTGAAGACTAGAAGGGGGACAAGCAAAGACTTTGAGAAGTTTCCAGGAGACTTGATAATTTCTCAGTTATAAAAAATGTACTACAAGGTCATGAGTTGGCTAACTAGGAGTATGATTAACATCTTTTTAGGGTCTGGAAAATATAATCTGTTTTTCTGATGAAGTGTATATTGAAATTTTCCCTCATTGTTTTCACTGATGCACTTTGGAGATGGGCCAGAACTATACTGCCTTTTAGCTAATGCCATTATTAAGGCATTTATTATGACACTGACACAGGGATTATTAGAAATGTTTCATATTTAATGTTCAAAGCATCCTAGTGAAGTCATCTTTATTTTTACAAATTAAGAAATATAACCCCAGAAAGAGAGGAAAAAATTCCCAAAGTCTCTGGAAGGGATTTAGACTTAGGTCTTTGTCTGTAACCTTTTCCCTCTTCACCCCAACTCAGAGTTAGATTTGTTTCATGCTTTTATGACACTGCTTTTGCTTTGTTGGAACTATAGCCCTGTGTGAATCTAGGAATGTGGGTTAGAGTTCAGCATCATACTGCGTAGTACTTGTATCATTTAACTGTCAGGTAAATCATATACCACCTGTATTATTTCTAATTCTAAAAGGTACTAGGTGATATCTCATTGTGGTTTTTATTTATATTTCTCTGATGATAAGCGATGTTAAACATCATCAGTAGTTTGTCTTTTTATTTTGTTTTTATTTTGTTGGTGTGCAGAAACTTTTTAGTTTAAGTATTCCTACTTGTGTATTTTTGCTTTTTTCTGGCTTTGCTTCTAGTGTAAAATCCAAAAAAATCATCACAAAGACTGATGTCAGGAAGCTTACTATTTATGCTACGTTTTCTTCTAAAAATTTTGTTGTTCAAATCTTTAATCCAACTTGAGTTGATTTTTGTGTGTGATTAAAGACAGTAGCCCCATTTTATTCTTTTATTGTCTTTTTCCCCCCTAAGATTTATTTATTTATCTGAGTGGGAGAGAGGCAGAAAGAGAGGGAGAGAGAAACCCAAGCAGGCTCTGTGCTGAGCGTGGAGCCCAACATGAGGCTCAATCTCACAACTCTGAGACCATGACCTGAGCTGAAACCAAAAGTCAGATGTTTAACTGACTGCACCGTCAAGGTGCCCCTTATTTTATTCTTTTCCATGTGGCTGTCCAGTTTTCCCAGAATCATCTATTGAAGAGACTGTCCTTTCCTCACTGTATATTTTTGGCTCCTCTGTCATAGGTTGATGATATATGTATGGATTTATTTCTGGAGTCTCTTTTCTGTTCCATTGATTTGTGTGCATGATTTAATGCCAGTACCTTACTGTTTGGGTTACTATAACTTTGTAATATAGTTTGAAATCAAGAAGTGTGATTCCTTCAGTTTTTTGCTTTTTTCTCAAGATTATTTTTGTCTATTAGTGATCCTTTGTGGTTCCACACAAATTTTAGGATGGTTTATTCTATTTCTCTTAAAAAGTGTCATTGGAGTTTTGATAGGGATGTCACTGAATCTATAGAATGCTTTGGATATCACGGACATTTTAACAATATTATTTCTTGCAATCCATGAGCACAAAGTAGCTTTCCATTTATTTGTGTCTTGTTTAATTTCTTTTATCAGTGTTTTATAGTGTTCAGTATACTGGTCTTTTACCTTTCTGGTTAAATTTATTTTTTTTTGATGCAATTGTAAATAGTGTTGTTTTCTTAATTTTCCCCTTTGATAGTTCCTTATTAGTGTATAGAAACACAACTGACTTTTGTATTTGATTTGGTATCCTGTAACTTTATTGAATTTAATTAGTTTTAATAGTTTTTTTGTGGATTTAGCATTTTCTATATATAATACATCATCTACAAAGAGACAGTTTTACTTCTTTTCTGTGTAGGATGCCTTTTATTTCTTTTCCTTTCTTTTTCTGACTAATAGCTTGACTAGAACTTCTAACACTATTTTGAATAAAAGTGGTGAGAATAGGCATCCTTATCTTATTCCTGGTTTTAGAGGAAAAGCTTTCAGCTTTTTATCATTGAATATGATGTTAGCTGTGGGCTTGTCATATATAGCCTTTATTAAGTTTATTGTGATGAATTCCTTATGTACCTACTTTGTTGAGAGTTTTTATCATGAATAAATGTTGAATGAGATTTTTTATCATGAACAAAATTCAACATTTCTTCAGATTTTTTTCTGTCTTTATTGAGATGGTCATATGATATTTATCTTTCATGTATATAATATGGTGTATCACACTGATTGATTTGTGGATGTTGAAACATCCCTGCATCCCTGGAATAAATCTAATCTGATTATGGTGTATAATCATTTTAATATATTGTCGAATTTGGTTTGCTTATATTTTCTTGAGGATATTTTCATCTACGTTCACCAGGGATACTGGTGTATAATTTTCCTTCCTTGTAGTGTCCATGTCTGGTTTTGGTAGCAAGGTGATGCTGCCTTATAAAATAAATTTGGTATTATTCTCACCTCTTCAATTATTTAGAAAAGTTTAAGAAGGATTGGCATTAATTCTTCCTTAAATGTTTGGTAGACCTCACCAGTGAATCCATTTGGTCCTGGACTTTTGTTGGGAGGTGTAATTTATTAAGTGATTACTATCAGGGGAAACCTGCAGTGGGGTAGAAGGAACATAAAAGGAAAGAAGAAAAATATGATCCCAATGGGGGACATGGCTATAGATTTTTCCTGAAAGTTTTTCCACCTTGAAACAAAGGTACCCTCAGTTATCAGTCCTTGGTCAGTATGGAATGGAGTGGAGTCTAGTGTAATCCCCACCTCCTTGGGGTGGGAAGGCAGATCCGGTCTCCCAAGAAGAACTTGCTGGAAAAGGTTGAAGATGTGGGCTCATCAAACCAGTAAAAGAAATCCTAGGAGATGTGGGCAGTGCACAACATCATCTGGCTCGTGTAAAACCTGGAAATAGAAACATTCAGAGTTAATTTACTCATATGCAAAATGAATTTCTGTTCTCATAATTATGCCCAGCTGCAGGAATAGTAAACATCTTCCTACTTTGATGGTAAGTCTGGTTGATTGTCAAAGATATCCTGGAGTTTTTGTTAAGTTATCTATTGAGGCCAAATCTGTCTAATAGCACATATCCAACATCATTGATCCCAGCCCCATCCCCCAAACTAATGTCTCTCATGGTTTTTCTCATTTTAGTTAATGGCAATGACAGCTTTTAACTTGCTCAGGTGAAAACCTTAAAATCATCACTGATTTTTCACATTGACTCAAACCCCACATTCTATCCACAAATCCTGTTTGCTCTACTTCCAAATATGTCCAGATTCTAAGTCCTTTTTCACTACCTCCTCTTTTACCACCTTTGTCAAAAGTGTCATCTCTCATCTGGATTATTGAATAACCTTCTAACTAATCTCCTTGCTTCTGCCCACTGCTTGCTACAGTCTATTTTCAAAGAGTAGCCAGAGTGATCTTAAAATGATATTATCAGATCATGTGACTTCCCTTTAGAAACTTTTCTGACTCTCTAAGGTAAAATTAAAAGTCTTACCAAGATTCACAAGACTTTAGAAGACGGAGGCTTTACACTCCCCCCACCTTTCAGGTATTATCTCTTTTTTTCCTATCACTCACTTCATTCCAGCTACTCTGCCAACCTTGCTATGCATTAAGTACATGAAATATCTACCCAATTCAGGCCCTTTGCATTTTTGTGCCCTCTTCCCAGAAGACTGTTCCCCCCACCCCATATACCTGTTACCTGATTTCTTTAGGCTTCTGCTCAAATGTCATGTCATCTCTCCATGACAAAATACAGTTGCACTTCCAAGAACTCCTTATAATATTAAAATGCTTTAGGTTTCTTTACAGCACTTGACTATCATCATTTGATGTATTACATAGTAATTTATTTTCTGTCTTACCACTATCCAAAGGCTTAAATTTTATTTTGCTCACTGCTGAATGCACAAAACCTAGAATGGTTTTGTCACATACTAAATTCTCAGTAGATATTTTGTGATTGAAGTAATAAATGATACAAATAACACAAGTTTTGTGGGAAGACTGTAGTAAACAATTAGTAATTTCTGCCATGATATCTTAAGGAGTACAAAGGACAAGGCTTTTGTTTTGTTTGCTTTTACATTCCTGTAAAATTGTGTATTGGGGTAGGAGTACCTGATTAAATTTAGACCCAACATTTGGTATAGAAATATAGATATACAACAATACATATTTATGCACAAATAAATGACATTTGGAAGATGCATAAATGTTTACAATTAGAAACACATTGAGATATAGCCAAGTAAAATGAAAAAAGAAAAATGGAATATAGTATAGGCTAGAATATTGCAATGATCAATAAATGTAAACACATTGTTTTGCCATATATATTCATGAAGACATCTTTTACCATCAATAAGAAATAGCTGAAAGAATAAATAGAAAGATGGGAGATATAGGAGGAGATTGGCTGAAGAATTTTGCAAGTAGAGCAATTTGGCAAGCTGTTTTTGTTACACCTAGAAATAATGGAAAATTCCTCAGGGTTTACTTGTACTTTAATTTTTGGATTGTGATCAAACACATCTATAGCCAGATATAGATTAATTTTCTACACTTGAAAGATCATATATAATTCTGTTTCTCTGTCAAGATCAAGACAGCTTCTTCATCATTTTTATTGACTTCTAGGTGATGTTTAACTTAAAAAAATATTTCTCAGTCTACCTATGCCAATTCAACTCTTAAAAGGAAAATAAAATGCATATTTTAATAAAGATATTTTAAACAGTCTCATCATTGAATATTTCCAAAAAAATAGTTTGTCTGTGTCATTATAAAAACTGAAATTTTACAAATGAATCTGTTAAAAAACATTTTGAAGCAAAATATTCCTGGTAAATGCCTTGGTCATTTGAATTGAAACCAATTTATTTCATACAATAATCTTGGTACATTTTATTTAATAAAAATAAAAGTGATGGCAGTCATTCAAATCAGAAGGAATACATAAGTATACCATGTATTAGACTCTAGAAAACACACACAAAAATAAATAAAATATGGTACTTTCCCCCATCACAGTGTTGATACACTGGTGAGGGAAACAGAGTAAAAGATTGTTTTAATAAAATATGTCAAGAGATAATTGGACATACTCTCATTGTACTATTGAATTTGAGGCTATTTGGGGTTGTGGAGTAGGCGTAGATGATGTCTGAACTGGAATTTCAAGGATGTTAAAGTTAGCCAAAAGAAAAGAGTTAGATGTACCGAAGATACAGAAGAAAAGAAGATCTAGATGTACAAAGGCACAGAGGCACTGAAAAGTAAGGGATGTAAGAAATTACAAGAATTTGGCATTATTTTGTAGGTGTGGCAAATTAAAGATGGTCACAAAGTCTTTGACTGTTCTCCTTTTGAGAAGTGGAGTCTATGTCTCTCTTCTTCAATTCTATAATCTTTGTCTCTGTGACTATTCAGATAGTCTATGGTAGAAGTGACGCAGTGCTAGTTTCTGAACCAGGTCTTACAGACTGGTAGTTCCACTTCCTAAAACTTGGAATACTTGTGGTAGAGGAAGCTAGTCACCATGTAAAGGCCTGATTACCTTAATGGAAAAACCATATGAAGATGCCCTGAGACTATGTGGAGAGGATGAGGGACTCTGCTGATCCTAGCCTTCTAGACATCTCCAACTAGGTCATAAGAATAAGAATAAAAGTATCCTGGACTCTCTGGACCAGATTAATCATTGGTTGGATACCAATAAGTGACCATAGTCAATGCCAGAATCACTAAGCTGACTTCTTACAGAACTCCTGACCCCATACAAACATGAGATACAACATAATGAATGTTGTTTAAATCCGTTCAATGTTGGCTTGGTTCGTTGTATATATATTAAAAAATCAGACAAGCAGAATATGAAGCAGAAGGGCAATGCAAGTGCAAAATGATGGAAGGATGCTAGTTTAATGGTTTTGGATACTTCTTCTTACATCTCCAAGTCTAAAATAGTAAAATTACCTCCCAATGCACATACACACATAAGGTTCCCCAATTTATCATTTGTCAAACAAGGCCATTTTAAAAATCACTACTATATTCTATCAACATAATTTCAGAAAAGAAAGGGAAATTTAACTACAAGAAATTTGAACAGACAGAATTGTAAAGTGATGACAATAACCAAGTTTATAATGTTTATTATGTGTCAGGCACTTCTTCGGGTGTAATCCAGTAAGCTAAGTAGCGATATTCACTCAATTTTATAAATGAAGAAACTGAGTCATAGAGAAGTTACAAAACTTGCCGAGGCAACATAGCTAACAAGTGGTAAGAGCAGGGACTCAAACCTAGACAGTCAGGACCTGGACTCTATGTATGTGATGGTTGTACTCGCTTGTCTCTTGTAGGAAACAGCTCTATCATCAACAAAGCTTTCTCTGGCAGTTCAATCTAGTTCAGGCTACCATTTTAAATTAGTGATGCTATGGTCTCCTTTATAGTTCTTAAATCGTATGTGTGTATGTGTATAAATACAGAGTGTGATGAGCAAGGCCTGTCTTCTTCAATTGACTGTTCTCTGGTTCCTTGGGAGCTGACAACTGGAGGGTGACTTCAAAATGTGTATTTCTGTCTCAAGGTCATGGGTTCGCCGCTGACCAGGAGACTGCAGTCAGGAACCAGTTCCCCTTGCACCATCCTAAAGGCTGCCTTGGGTATCTCTGCAGCCCACTGACCCTGTCACCCAGCTGTTAGAACCCGGTTTCCCCAAGTTTTCAACACGGAAAGGTGAAGGAGGTTGCAGGGAATGAGGTTCCCCGCACCCCCGCACCCCCCCCCCCAGCGCCCTCTCACCTCTTTTGGACTCCACAGAAGCCCCACAGATCTGAGTCACTCAAACCATTCAGTCTGTAATAAAAATATTTATTGGAAAAAAAAAAAAAAAAGGGAGAGGCAAAGGCGCTTTTCCTTTTGCTTATCATTGTTTTCCATGTGTTTATTCTACTGACCATCACATAAGCACCCAACAAATACTTGCAAAATGACTGGATGAGTCCACCATTAATAGAATGATTCCTTAAATTGAAAAAGCTAAGCTGTATGAAAAACTGCATTATCCTATTATTAGCATGTTGTCATGTATATGTGGAAACTTAAGAACCATTGCTTGTTCTCAAGACAGGTTAAAAAAAAGTGAAGCACAGTGAATTCTTTCCAACAGGGACCATGGATCAGACCAGAAATGAAGGAAGGGAAGAGGCTGGACAACAAGAGCAATCCGACAAGGGCAGATAAAAACAAAGAAAAAAAAATAGATGTTTCAGTTAAGAACCATGGGAAGAAGGAGAAATGACACCATGCTTACACTTAAAAGTTAGTGATAAATGAGTAGCTAGGTGAAAATGACAGTTCAGTGTATAGGAAAGAGTTCAAAAGAGAAATCAGGAATCAGACATTTAAAGTATAAAGTATAAGGTACTCCAAGGAATCAAGGTAGGCCCCCAGTGGGGAACTGACGTTTAAGATGTGACACAAAGGATGACTCTGAGATAACCAGATGGGTGGTGGAGAGGTGAATATCCTAGCGGAGGGACTAGCACTGTCAAATCTCCAATACAAGAAAAAAAGTGATTTGTTCAAGGCAGTGAGATGGTGGATATACAGATTAAAAGTGTTGAAACTTAGGACTGAAGGGATAGGGAGAGGTCAGAATGCTGCTTACAGTGTAGTAGATGTTAGGATGCTGCTGTTTTCTTAAAGGCTGTGTGAGGCAATTGAAGGGTTTTAAGTAACAGAGTAACATGATCTGGTTTGCTTATTTGCTGTGTGACTGACATCTGAGAGCAGATATGACTTTACTGAGTATATGTTATCAACAGTGACTTTGCTTGGCAACAGAGAGGCAAAGAATCAAAAGATGTCATGATCTGACCAGGGTATCAGGGACTGTACGCCCTCAAAATTAAAAAGCTTGTATGACCTTTTAGTGTGATAAAGGATATAGGAACATGAAATAGGGATAACAAATTAAGGCTGGAAAGGGGGTTAGTAATGGAAGACAGAAAAGGCACATGGAAATGCTAGAGGGAATGGGAAAAGGCTTACAGTTGGAACAAAATTGAACTTGAAAGTCTAGAAGGAGAAATGTGTAGAATCTTAATTCAGTATTGTTCTCCTTACCTTATGCAAAGAGAAGGCAGCTGTTCCTTGATCTTAGACTCCAAGCCCCATGGGGGCAAACCGTTAAAAGGGGAGTTTTAGGATTTAGAGGGACAGCTACATTTTTATAACTTCATGAACTTTTCTTCTGTATACAGGAGATGGAGATGTGTTACTATATGATTAAATACTCCTCCTCTGGCTCCTTGGCATTGTGCCCTAAGCTCAGGTATTCACATTTTTTTAAGAATAGAATTGAGGCCAGAACTAGATCTTGTTCTAGCTTTTCCATGAGATGAATAAGTATTCTTGTTCCCCAGCCTTTCACTGATGAATAACTAAGTGACCTTGGATAAACTCCTTAATCTCTCTGTGCCTCACTTTATTACTTTGCATGATGAGGAAGATCAAATAGATGAGCTCTGGTGTTCCTTCTATTTCTGACATTTCCACATTTCTCCTGTTCAGTCTGGGCCAAGAGAGGTTAAACCTTTTTGTGTATCATTATTCATTAACGATGACTGTTATTATAATAGCCTTCTTTCATTGAACCCCAGTTCTACAGCAAGGATTGTATTTATTTCTTTACTTAATTTTCATTCTCTTATTCATTTAATCCCCACAACATTATTTTATGGTCAAGGAAATGAGCTTAGATGAGGTTAAGTCCTTACTCAAGGTCATAAAACTAGTAAATGACAGAACCAGGACTTTAACCTGGTTTTCTTTAATTCGATAGCTATTCATATTTGTAAGTGCTACGCTGACATTGGCTTAAACTTTTTTTTAAATATTGGGATGTAACTGAAGTTAAAATAGATTTTTAGCAGAGCAGCCAGTGGGGTATGAATCTGGCATTACTCTGATTCAGAAGAAAGTCTTACTCAGCTTCACACATAGTATGAATAATGGCATCAAAAATGTTCAACATAAATCTCCCCCAGACCTAAGGCCTGGATTAGTATGCTAATGTGTAAGCTGTTGCAATATTTCACAGCTAGGAATAAATGGCTAAACATAAAAATGTGTATTTAAATGTGGATGGATGTGCCCATAGAAGCACCAAAGGCACTACTAATATTATCCACACTTCTTTATCCATGGAGGATGGAAACCCTTTGGAGGCAGCAGCGAGGTAGGATTGTCTTGTTGCTGAGCCTAAAGCAATCAGGCTCTGAGACCAGATGAAATAGAATCAGAGAGTGCTGTAAAAAGCCTAGAAGAGCTGAACATCCCTGGAGAATGGCAGTGGCATTGCAGCTATTAGACATCCAATGGCCCAACACCTTGATGAACCAGCTAAGGTGAAATCCAAAGTCAAAGCCAGCCTAGAGGAAACATCAGAAGAGTTGCATTCAAATGTTTTCATGTTTAACCCTCAGTTAATAGCAGAAAAAAATGCCAACAGAGCACTTTGGAAAAAAGATGTATAAGCAATCTATCACAGTTTCACAGCTGCCTGGTGTGAAAGTCGCAGGCTCTCTAAAGAGATGGGCAAATCTAGCTTTGTCAGAAGAGAGATGTATTAGATCATGTTTGGCTTGTCCCTATCCCCCAAATTTGTGGACAAGAGGTTGGCAAACAACAAGAAAACCTAAACAAAAAAAAAAAAAAAATGGTCCCAATAGGAATCAAGAGTCCTTTGAAATCTATTATATTTTTTTAAACTTGGATTTAAACTTTATCTTGTTGGCACATGGAACCTTTGGTAATCTTGATTAAGCCTGTATCTCACTTCTTAGAATAATGTATTAGATGTATAAAATGACATATATATATATATATATATATAGTATTTCAAAGGTCATCAGTTATATGCCTTATAGTCATCAAAACATTTTAGGTTTATGACATAGTAAAGAACATGATTTTTTATCCTCACAATAAGTAATAACATTCTGGTGGTGGTTTTAATATTTACTATAATTTCAAAGACTGATGAAAGCAAATGATATTTGATGGCTGTGCAAAAACTGCAGTGTGATATGAAAATATATGTGATTCTTAACAATACCAAGTCATAGGTGCTGCTAATACTAGTCTGGTTTGTTGCCTTTGTTTATTTAAAAAAAAAAAAAACTGGGGAGGAGGGGCAAGATGTCAGAAGAGTAGGGTCCCCAAGTCACCTGTCCCCACCAAATTACCTAGATAACCTTCGAATCATCCTGAAAATCTACGAATTCGGCCTGAGATTTAAAGAGAGACCAGCTGGAACGCTACAGTGAGAAGAGTTCACGCTTCTATCAAGGTAGGAACACGGGGAAAAAGAAATAAAGACACAAAAGGCCTCCAAGGGGGAGGGGCCCCGCGAGGAGCCGGGCTGAGGCCGGGGCGAGTGTCCCCAGGACAGGAGAGCCCCGTCCCGGAGGAGCAGGAGCTGCACCAACCTTCCCGGGCAGAAAGGGGCTCGCAGGGAATTAGAGCAGGACCCAGGAGGGCGGGGATGCCCTCGGGCTCCCTGGGACACTAACAGGCACCTGCGCCCCGGGAGAGTGCGCCGAGCTCCCTAAGGGCTGCAGCGCTCGGCGGGGCCCGGAGCAGCTCGGAGGGGCTCGGGCGGCGGCTCCGCGGAGGGGGCTGCGGGCGGGAGCGCGAATCCAACAGCGCTGACCCTGGAGCACAGGGCGCCGGGACACAGCCCAGGATCCGGCCTCCCCCAGGGACAGGCAGAGGCCCGGAGGGCCCGGGACAGCAAGGACGCTCCTGCCCGGGGCTGAGCAGATCAGCGGCCCCGCCCCGGAGCCTCCAGGCCCTGCAGAGGGAGAGCCCCAGAGTTCCTGCGGGAGCTGACTCCAGGGCTCCAGAGCTGGCCCCGCCACTGCGGTTGTTCCTCCCGGGGCCTCACGGGGTGAACAACCCCCACTGAGCCCTGCACCAGGCAGCGGGCAGAGCAGCTCCCCCAAGTGCTAACACCTGAAAATCAGCACAACAGGCCCCTCCCCCAGAAGACCAGCTAGACGGACAAGTTCCAGGGGAAGTCAAGGGACTTAAAGTACACAGAATCAGAAGATACTCCCCCGTGTTTTTTTTTTTTTCTTTTTGATTTCTGTTTGCTTCCCCAACCTTTTTTTTCCATTCTTTCTTTTTCTTTCTCTTTTTCTTCTCTTTTTTTCTTTTTTCTTTTTCTCTTTTCTTTCCTTCTTTCTCTCCTCTCTTTTTCTCCTTTTCCCAATACAACTTGTTTTTGGCCACTCTGCACTGAGCAAAATGACTAAAAGGAAAACCTCACCCCAAAAGAAAGAATCAGAAACAGTCCTCTCTCCCACAGAGTTACAAAATCTGGATACAATTCAATGTCAGAAAGCCAATTCAGAAGCACTATTATACAGCTACTGGTGGCTCTAGAAAAAAGCATAAAGGACTCAAGAGACTTCATGACTGCAGAATTTAGAGCTAATCAGTCAGAAATTAAAAATCAATTGAATGAGATGCAATCCAAACTAGAAGTCCTAATGACGAGGGTTAATGAGGTGGAAGAACAAGTAAGTGACATAGAAGACACGTTGATGGCAAAGAGGGAAAATGAGGAAAATAAGAGACAAACAATTAAAAGACCATGAAGATAGATTAAGGGAAATAAACGACAGCTTGAGGAAGAAAAACCTACGTTTACAAATACCCACCATTTGCTTCAACGTGGATGGAAATGGAGGGTATTATGCTGAGTGAAGTAAGTCAATCGGAGAAGGACAAAGAGTGTATGTTCTCATTCATTTGGGGAATATAAATAATAGTGAAAGGGAATATAAATGACGGGAGAAGAAATGTGTGGGAAAGATCAGGAAGGGAGACAGAACATAAAGACTCCTAACTCTGGGAAATGAACTAGGGGTGGTGGAAGGAGAGGAGGGCAGGGTTGAGGGGGAATGGGTGACGGGCACTGAGGGGGACACTTGAGGGGATGAGCACTGGGTGTTATTCTGTATGTTGGTAAATTGAACACCAATAAAAATTAATTTATTAAAAAAAAGAAAGAAAGAAAAAAAGAAAAACCTACGTTTAATTAGGGTTCCTGAGGGCACTGAAAGGGACAGTGGGCCAGAATATGTATTTGAACAAATCATAGCTGAAAACTTTCCTAATCTGGGAAGGGAAACAGGCATTCAGATCCAGGAAATAGAGAGATCCCCCCTAAAATCAATAAAAACTGCTCAACACCTAGACATTTAATAGTTAAGCTTGCAAATTCCAAAGATAAAGAGAAGATCCTTAAAGCAGCAAGAAACAAGAAATCCCTGACTTTTATGGGGAGGAGTATTAGGGTAACAGCAGACCTCTCCACAGAGACCTGGCAGGCCAGAAAGGGCTGGCAGGATATATTCAGGGTCCTAAATGAGAAAAACATGCAACCAAGAATACTTTATCCAGCAAGGTTCTCATTCAGAATGGAAGGAGAGATAGAGTTTCCAAGACAGGCAGGAACTGAAAGAATATGTGACCTCCAAACCAGCTCTGCAAGACATTTTAAGGGGGACTCTTAAAATTCCCCTTTAAGAAGAAGTTCAGTGGAACAATCCACAAAAACAAGGACTGAATAGATATCATGATGACACTAAACTCATATCTTTCAATAGTAACTCTGAACGTGAACGGGCTTAATGACCCCATCAAAAGGCGCAGGGTTTCAGACTGGATAAAAAAGCAGGACCCATCTATTTGCTGTCTACAAGAGACTCATTTTAGACAGAAGGACACCTACAGCCTGAAAATAAAAGGTTGGAGAACCATTTACCATTCAAATGGTCCTCAAAAGAAAGCAGGGGTAGCCATCCTCATATCAGATAAACTAAAATTTACCCTGAAGAATGTAGTGAGAGATGAAGAGGGACACTATATCCAACAAGAGGATCTATCCTCAAGAGGATTAAGGATCTATCCAACAAGAGGACTTAACAATCCTCAATATATATGCCCCGAATGTGGGAGTTGCCAAATATATTAATTAATAACCAAAGTGAAGAAATACTTAGATAATAATACACTTGGTGACTTCAATCTAGCACTTTCTATACTCGATAGGTCTTCTAAGCACAACATCTCCAAAGAAACGAGAGCTTTAAATGATACACTGGACCAGATGGATTTCACAGATATCTACAGAACTTTACATCCAAACTCAACTGAACACACATTCTTCTCAAGTGCACATGGAACTTTCTCCAGAATAGACAACATACTGGGTCACAAATCGGGTCTGAACGGATACCAAAAGATTGGGATCGTCCCCTGCATATTCTCAGACCATAATGCCTTGAAATTAGAACTAAATCACAGCAAGAAGGTTGGAAGGACCTCAAACACGTGGAGGTTAAGGACCATCCTGCTAAAAGATGAAAGGGTCAACCATAAAATTAAGGAAGAATTAAAAAGATTCATGGAAACTAATGAGAATGAAGATACAACCATTTAAAATCTTTGGGATGCGGCAAAAGCAGTCCTGAGGGGGAAATACATGGCAATACAAGCATCCATTCAAAAACTGGAAAGAACTCAAATACAAAAGCTCACCTTACACATAAAGGAGCTAGAGAAAGAACAGCAAATAGATCCTACACCCAGCAGAAGAAGAGAGTTAATAAAGATTCGAGCAGAACTCAACGAAATTGAGACCAGAAGAACTGTGGAACAGATCAACAAAACCAGGAGTTGGTTCTTTGAAAGAATTAATAAGATAGATAAACCATTAGCCAGCCTTATTAAAAAGAGAGAGAAGACTCAAATTAATAAAATCATGAATGAGAAAGGAGAGATCACTACCAACACCAAGGAAATACAAACGATTCTAAAAACATATTATGAACAGCTCTACGCCAATAAATTAGGCAATCTAGAAGAAATGGACGCATTCCTGAAAAGCCACAAACTACCAAAACTGGAACAGGAAGAAATAGAAAACCTGAACAGGCCAATAACCAGGGAGGAAATTGAAGCAGTCATCAAAAACCTCCCAAGGCACAAAAGTCCAGAGCCAGATGGCTTCCCAGGGGAATTCTATCAAATGTTTAAAGAAGAAACCATACCTATTCTACTAAAGCTCTTTGGAAACATAGAAAGAGATGGAGTACTTCCAAATTCGTTCTGTGAACCAGCATCACCTTAATTCCAAAACCAGACAAAGACCCCACCAAAAAGGAGAATTACAGACCAATATCCCTGATGAACATGGATGCAAAAATTCTCAACAAGATACTAGCCAATAGGATCCAACAATACATTAAGAAAATTATTTACCATGACCAAGTAGGATTTATCCCCGGGACACAAGGCTGGTTCAACACTTGTAAAACAATTAATGTGATTTATCATATCAGCAGGAGAAAAACCAAGAACCATATGATCCTCTCATTAGATGCAGAGAAAGCATTTGACAAAATACAGCATCCATTCCTGATCAAAACTCTTCAGAGTGTAGGGATAGGGGGAACATTCCTCAACATCTTAAAAGCCATCTACAAAAAGCCCACAGCAAATATCATTCTCAATGGGGAAGCACTGGGAGCCTTTCCCCTAAGATCAGGAACAAGACAGGGATGTCCACTCTCACCACTGCTATTCAACATAGTTCTGGAAGTCCTCGCCTCAGCAATCAGACAACAAAAGACATAACGGCATTCAAATTGGCAAAGAAGAAGTCAAACTCTCCCTCTTCGCCGATGACATGATACTCTACATAGAAAACCCAAAAGCCTCCACCCCAAGATTGCTAGAACTCATACAGCAATTTGGTAGTGTGGCAGGATACAAAATCAATGCCCAGAAATCAGTGGCATTTCTATACACTAACAATGAGACTGAAGAAAGAGAAATTAAGGAGTCAATCCCATTTACAATTGCACCCAAAAGCATAAGATACCTTGGAATAAACCTAACCAAAGAGGTAAAGGATCTATATCCTAAAAACTAGAGAACACTTCTGAAAGAAATTGAGGAAGACACAAAGAGATGGAGCAATATTCCATGCTCATGGATTGGCAGAATTAATATTGTGAAAATGTCAATGTTACCCAGGGCAATTTATACGTTTAATGCAATCCCTATCAAAATACCATGGACTTTCTTCAGAGAGTTAGAACAAATTATTTTAAGATTTGTGTGGCATCAGAAAAGACCCCAAATAGCCAGGGGAATTTTAAAAAAGAAAACCATATCTGGGGGCATCACAATGCCAGATTTCAGGTTGTACTACAAAGCTGTGGTCATCAAGACAGTGTGGTACTGGCACAAAAACAGACACATAGATCAATGGAACAGAATAGAGAACCCAGAAGTGGCCCCTGAACTTTATGGCCAACTAATATTCAATAAAGGAGGAAAGACTATCCATTGGAAGAAAGACAGTCTCTTCAATAAATGGTGCTGGGAAAATTGGACATCCACATGCAGAAGAATGAAACTGGACCACTCTCTTGCACCATACACAAAGATAAACTCAAAATGGATGAGAGATCTAAATGTGAGACAAGAGTCCATCAAAATCATAGAAGAGAACACAGGCAACACCCTTTTTGAACTCGGCCACAGTAACTTCTTGCAAGATACATCCACGAAGGCAAAAGAAACAAAAGCAAAAAGGAACTATTGGGACTTCATCAAGATAAGAAGCTTTTGCCCAGCAAAGGATACAGTCAACAAAACTAAAAGACAACCTACAGACGGGAGAAGATATTTGCAAATGATGTATCAGAGAAAGGGCTAGTTTCCAAGATCTATAAAGAACTTCTTAAACTCAACACCAAAGAAACAATCCAATCATGAAATGGGCAAAAGACATGAAGAGAAATCTCACAGAGGAAGACATGGACATGGCCAACATGTACATGAGAAAATGCTCCGCATCACTTGCCATCAGGGAAATACAAATCAAAACCACAATGAGATACCACCTCACACCAGTGAGAATGGGGAAAATTAACAAGGCAGGAAACCACAAATGTTGAAGAGGATGCAGAGAAAAGGGAACCCTCTTGCACTGTTGGTGGGAATGTGAACTGGTGCAGCCACTCTGGAAAACTGTGTGGGGGTTCCTCAAAGAGTTAAAAATAGACCTGCCCTACGACCCAGCAATTGCACTGTTGGGGTTTTACCCCAAAGATACAGATGCAATGAAACGCCGGGACACTTGCACCCTGATGTTTTTGGCAGCAATGTCCACAATAGCCAAACTGTGGAAGGAGCCTCAGTGTCCATCGAAAGATGAATGGATAAAGAAGATGTGGTCTATGTATACAATGGAATATTACTCAGCCATTAGAAACGACAAATACGGGGATCCCTGGGTGGCAGAGCGGTTTGGCGCCTGCCTTTGGCCCAGGGCGCGATCCTGGAGACCCGGGATCGAATCCCACATCAGGCTCCCGGTGCATGGAGCCTGCTTCTTCCTCCGCCTGTGTCTCTGCCTCTCTTTTTCTCTCTGTGACTATAATAAAAAAAAAAAAAATGACAAATACCCACCATTTGCTTCAATGTGGATGGGACTGTAGGGGGTTATGATGAGTGAAGTAAGTCAATCGGAGAAGGACAAACACTATATGTTCTCATTCATTTGGGGAATATAAATAATAGTGAAAGGGAATATAAGGGAAGGGAGAAGAAATGTGTGGGAAATATCAGAAAGGGAGACAGAACATAAAGACTCCTAACTCTGGGAAATGAACTAGGGGTGGTGGAAGGGGAAGAGGGCGGGGGGTGGGGGTGAATGGGTGAGGGGCACTGAGGGGGACACTTGATGGGATGAGCACTGGGTGTTATTCTGTATGTTGACAAATTGAACACCAATAAAAATAAATTTATTATAAAAAAGTAATAATAACAGCAAAATAAAATAAAATAAATATATCAGTTTAAAGTTAAAAAAAAAAAAAAAACCCTAAATTTCACTTAGCTTTGTTTAAGGTGTCAATTTTTTCTGTTTGAGTCCTTGGAGTTCTTGAAGTCTAGACCCCATGAAGCCTAGACTAAGAACTTCTGTACCATTTGCAGATTAAAAAACAGATAACCAAGTTACCTTTGGGTAAATATTAGATACTGTCATGACTTGTGTGCTATAGGTGATAGATAGGTTTCCTTATTAGATCAAGGATTATGGTTCTGAAAATGCCTTTTTTGCTTTTTGTTCTCAAATAACAAACTGCATTATCTAGAATTGCTGTTTTTTACAGGTTAGAGTTTCAGTTGGATCCTAAAATTTACCTAGCCAGTGAGGCATCCTCATCTAGAGTAGTGGTTTGTATGAAAGGATGAATAGTCACTTAACTCACTTAACATGAACATACTATTAAGTCTAATACTCCTTTTCCAACATGCATGTCCAATACAGATACATCCCATGCTTTGTGATCTCCCTTCCCTCCCATGCTTTTTCCTCATGAAGTGATTCTCTATAGCATCCCTCTCTCGTCATCCCACTTACATTCTAAAATGGTAACTTCTATGCATCCTTCAAAACCTGCTCTGGTACCCTGGTCCTCCCATTCCTACTCTTCAGGATGGGTTAGATGCAACTTTTCATATCAGTGTCGGTAATATCCTGTGTTTGTCCCTGTCGTTGTACTGACTACTTTGCCTTGTTTTTGTTGGGTTATGTGTTTGTTTCCAGTTTTAGACTCTTGAGCTGCTTACAAGTCAATGCTAAATCTCTTAGGTCCAAATCTCACCACAGTGCTTAGCACAAGATGGTTTCTCAACAAATCTTTATGAAATAAATGAGCAAAATTATGCTAAGGTTGAGGGGTGTAAGAATGTATGAAACACAGCACAATCCCTCAAGCAGCTTAGACTCACTGAGAATTGAGACTTTGTGTGTGTTTGTATGTGTACATGCCCATGCAAGATTAAGAACATTAGGAACACCTGGTATAAGATCCAGGTGCCTAATGCTAAGTAAGTAAAGTAATAAAACAAATGATATCTCTATTTTAACAAACATTCAAAGAAGAATATTAATTGAATTGGGGTTTTACCATAAAGCATCCTTCAGAAAGTGAAAACTATGCTGAGGTTAGGAATGTAGACAGAGTTAAACAGTGTGAATGGAATGGTAATGGAGTCATTCTAGTTTTTCACTGGGTTTTTCTTCTTCAGTTTGCGAACTTCTAGTTCTTTTAACTGTTTCTTTTATTAAATGATTTCTAGAGCCTCTTATTTTTTAGTGATTTTCCTTTATTTATTCCATTTTCTGTTATTTTTATTCATTTATTTTTGTAAAGATGGATGTCTGAAACAGGAAAGGGCAAAATGGTTCTATGATCCCTGATTTAAATATTGTATTTACTTTTACTGTATTATCATCTATAATTGAGTTTGATTCATTAGTATCTGTGATACATTACTGGCAAAATGAGCAGGAGGTTAACTAAAACCCCAGGATATTTTTCACCTGACAATTTTTAAACACTTTTGTTATTTCACTTATTAAACCATTCATTCATTTATTCCATATAAATTATTAGAATACTACTATGTACCAGGTATTATTTAGTAGATTGTTTTAGCCCAAACATGAATTTTTTCATAAACCTTTATTAAGAAAAACTGTATTTACTTTATTATATATCAATCTATCTATCCCTCTGTTCACCAATCAAACCATCTTATTTTATGATGTATGTTAAATAAAATGGCATATAAAATCTCCTTATAGACATGCACTAATATCCCAGCATGTATACCAGGAACTAGAGTTCAGTATGTTTGTTTGAACCACTTCTGATAAGATATTTGCTAAAATTTTGTGACATTTCCTGCGCAAAACAAAATGATGTCCTATGTCAACTGCATAGCAACCCTATTCCAGTCCAAAAACTAAGGTAATGAGAAAATTACTGTGACATTTATTTGTATTTAAATTTTAGATTTAAAAAATATGGTACCACAGTGTATTTGTTCCTTGAATTTTAGTGGCATATTTGAAATGATAAATACTGCTAGTTGACTTTGAGGGAATAGCTTTATCATTTAGATACAAATCAGCCCAAACTCTTATCAAGATTTAGAATATTATCATCACACTGAAAGTTTTCTTATACCCCTCTCATATGCATTTTAATTTTCCCAGATGATTTAATTTGCTTATTATGTTCCAATATTCAACCTATCTACATTGTTTTCAATCTTGATTTTGAAATTTGACTAACATGCATAATATCCAGCTTAGTGCCATTTACTTATTTTTTTGTGTGTACAGCAAAAGTGGTTGATTAAAGAGGTAAAAATAGTCAAAATTAGCAAGTTAAAACAGAAACCCCTCTAATATATGACAGAGAGTTTCTCCTTGGTTGCCACTGATTCATTGTTATACAATGGGGTCTATCCTTTGCAATGGCTATGTAGATAGCACAAGAGACTTGGTAAGAGATTATTTAATGGAATAATTAAATACCAAAGTAATCCAATACTGTAAATATTGTTTAGGCATTTTAGTGTATAACTGAATTGGATTTAGACGTTTTTATGTGTACTAATTGCTGATAAATTTATATATCTTTTAGAATAACAAAATATCAGACTTGGAAATAAACTAACATATCATCTGGCCCATTGCTTCAGCAGACATTTTAAATATTAATTTCCAACATCAGAATGAGTGATCTCATTGTTCCTTCCTGCATTTCTCTGGAAATGCAACTTGAGCTCTTTATAAGGAAGCTCGTTTTAGTGAGTCAGATGGTTTATCCTCATTGAATTATGAGCTTTTATCCTTACTATCATGTGTCACAAGGATCTAAATACCTATAGGGTAAAAAAATAATAAAGTATTATTATTTATATCTAAGATATAGTTGCTGAAATTTGAATAATAAAATGTTCTTAAAAGAAAGAATCTTTATAATTATTACATGACCTAGTGGTTTCTTATAAGTGTGCTATTGGCAGGTTAGTGTCATAATAGGTGCAAAATACTGTTTTTTAAAAAAAACTAGCCATTGATTATGGAAAATGTTCCCTAAAGTTTTATATCTTGTACCTTTTAAATCTGCTTATGTTTCATTAATTATTAAGAGAGATTCTTGATTTATTACAATTCTAAATGAAATTTTTATCATTTTCAACCCAGGTTTAGCAGTTAGTGCAGGAAATTATCTCTGCCACTCACAAATGAAAGTGTTTATAAGTAAGAAATTTGCTAATTTGCATCAAATTATAAAGCTATCTTCTAGGTCAATTAGTAGTAATTTACTACTTTAAATACACCAAAAATTCAAGGAAAAAATACATTGGTAACTCTCGTTTTTGGAAAATATAAATATAAATAAATGCCACAGTATTATTATTATTATTATTATTATTATTATTTTGATTTATTTTTCTGACTTGATTAAGGTCTCCAGAATAATTGAAATTAAATAATATCTTGTTTATAGGAAAATGCATTACAAAGGTTTGGCACACATCTCTTGTAAATTGGATCAAACAAGAAATTTACCATTTAAATCTACCCATCAATTTGTAATGCAAATAAATAAAGGCTCATTGCATTTAAATAGTACATACTACTAAATAATGAAACACACTGCTACTCCATTGATCAGTTTTGGTGTAAATTATGGCACAAGCATGGAAAGGTATCACTTGAATGTACTGAAACAAACCTAAGACTGAATTAGACCACAGTTGAAATTCAATATGTTCAATTTGTTGTAGCCGGCAGCCCAACAACTTGATCTTTTGTCACTATGTGCACCAGAAAAGGTCATATATCTCTTGTGCACTTATGTCAGGAATAGCACCACAACTTACTTATCATACTTTCAAAACACTTAAGAAAACAAGGCAAATTCCCCCCAAAGAAATTCAGCTTTTGGTAAGGGTTTTGTGATTGCAATCAATTGCAATGTTGTCAAAACCGACAAATTGAAGTTCCTAAATAACTGGCTCATAACTGGATCTCCTAAGGCGAGAAGGGTAATGTGCTCCTGGCCCTTGATGATTTTCATATACAGCTTTGAGAATCATTTACACAAGGGTTAAGTAGGTGAACTGTAACATAAAAAGACCATAAAAAATGGTAGACTCCTTTTAAAGCTTAATCTAACACTGGATAGTGGAAATATTTTAAGATAAAACATCACATTGGTAATGCAATAAAACCAATCCAATAGGAAACATTCAATAGCTTATTTAAAGTAGGATAATTAAAATAACATTCCTTGCTGCATTCCTGTTTCTTATGCTTAGTGCTATATTTTTAAATATTTTATTTATTTATTTATTTATTTATTTATTTATTTATTTATTTATTTATAAGAGATAGAAAGAGAGAATGGTAGACATGCAGAGGGAGAAGCAGGCTTCATGCAGGAAGTCTGATATGGGACTCAATCTTGGGACTCCAGGAACACACCCTGAGCTGAAGGCAGATGCTCAACTGCTGAGACATCCAGGCATCCCTGCTTAGTGCTATTTTAGTAATTTGACAGTCACTGATGATTATATTGTTGCAAAATCTCACAACAACATAGAAACCTGCATGTAGACATGTCAAGGTAACTTTTCCAGTGCATTTTGGTCTTCAAGTGTTTCAGACCTGTGCGTGACTTCAGATCTTATTCTATTCTTAACATTTGGAGATGTGAGTAGCAAAAGATTTTTTCTCTTTCTTCTGGAATGATTTAATATCTTGTACATTTTGCTTACCACAGCATTTCTTAAAATGATGCAGCATAAAATTATGCGGCATATATATTATATTTTATATACATATAAAAGTATATATACTTTTTTGATCTGTGAAAAACACCAAAACAGAGCTAATGTCTCATTTATCCCGGTATTCTCACACCATGCTAACACAGGACAATAATAAGTCCTCAGTGAAATAGAATGAATGAATGAATGGATGAAATGAAACCGAATGAATGAAAATATGGAGTGTATAATATAGTGTGTGGTAAACAGCCTCAATGCTTCCAATTTTTCCACCCTTATTTATACTCCTTCCCAGGAGTGTACTTGCAAATGTTTAATGACTGGCTTTCAGAAATAAACAAGCAAACCCTCTAGTTTCAGCATTTGCTGATTTGCATGGTGTAAACATTCCTCTCATGGCCAATTTCATGCTACCGATATGATATCACTAAATTCAGAGCGGAAAAGAGATCAGTCCTCATGAGTCAACACAAGCTGGTTCCAACACACCACCATCTCTCTTTTCTGTAATACATCTTTTTATTTTCTCCCACTATAAGCAGAGATTACTTTTTTACTACATTGAGGTTGGGTTTGGTCATATGGCTTGCTTTAGAAAATGGCATGATAGTGGACAAGCAAATGCTTGAAATGTGCTTGTGCATTTGTGTTTGCTATTTATGATTCTTCCATCACCACCAGAAAACATGGAACTGGTATAGAGAGGAAAAGAGATATGTGGAGCAAACCTATACAGAATTCATCACTTAGAACCAAGTCCTGCCCAAGTCAGCCAAACCCCTACCAATCTTATAGATGTGAGAGTGAAAGATCTGTATTTATTGCATTAATCCACTGAGATTTTTGTGGTTGTTACTAATACTGAGTGCAGAGAGAGTGAAGAATGAAAAGTAGTGTAAAGTATTATAGTAAGAGTAGATGACCTCATGCTCCTCCATTCCTTACTCTGCTACCACTTGTGTGTTTTTTAAAAAGTGAATAATAGTATGGATTATTGGTCTACTCTGCATTTCTCCTTCTGAAAATAAAGTCCATAAACACTTCCTTCTTAATAGTGGTATTATGAGATGCTCTACAATTATAAAATATTGGTATTGATGCCATTGTCATTTAGAACTAGGAAATAGAGCAGCCCGGGTGGCTCAATGGTTTAGCGCCGCATTCAGCCCAGGGCGTGATCCTGGAGACCCGGGATCAAGTCCCACGTCTGGCTCACTGCATGGAGCCTGCTTCTCCCTCTGCCTGTGTCTCTGCCCCTCTCTGTGTGTGTGTGCTTCTCATGAATAAATAAATAAAATCTTTAAAAACAACAAAAAACTAGGAAACAGTAAGTCAATTATATCTTTAGGTTTTTCATTTGTTCGTATTTACAATCCATTCACAGGTGCTTACTATATCCATGAACTATGCTGTGTATGAATACTGTTTTTCTTTGAGGGATATATTTTCCCCAACCTCTTAACTTCCTGTGTACTGATATTTTCATTCTACTAATCAGTTGGAACTTCATTGGTACTAGTTATTACTAATTGACATATTTAAGGACTTTCTTATAGTTTTCAGTCTTTATGGATTTCTTTTGTAGTTAGCAGTTAACAATTGAACTCTTCCTTCTCAAAACTCTTTATACATGGTGCCTATAGAACATCTTTAGCTTTTTCACTTTTGACCTCTCTTATTGGTTCTAATTTCTCTCACTGATAGAAGAAACCAAAGTTTAGTCCCCAGTTCTCTCTACACATTTTTCTTTTCAGCACTCTCACTCAGACATACTTTATCACATCTCTGCTCAAGCTCTGCTTTTTTAGTGGCTATGCCTCTCAGATCCACATCTCTGTCCTAACTTCTGCAAGACTATCAATCCCATAGCATGCTGAATTTTCCCACTTGGCTCTCTATGGAGCTATTGTTTCCAACTGAAGATATCTCAAATCGAATTATCCTCTTCCTATGAAAAGCACCTTCTGCCTTCATTGGCTCCATCATTCCCCAATTAAGAAAAGCTCTAAATCTTGAGATAATATTTTATTGTTTTTTTTAAGATATATTTTTTTAATTTTTACTTATTTATGATAGTCACACACACACACACACACACACAGAGAGAGAGAGAGAGAGAGAGAGGCAGAGACATAGGCAGAGGGAGAAGCAGGCTCCATCCACCAGGAGCCCGACGTGGGATTCGATCCTGGGTCTCCAGGATCATGCCCTGGGCCAAAGGCAGGCACTAAACTGCTGTGCCACCCAGGGATCCCTATTTTATTGTTTTTCCTGTGTCTTCACTTTCATTACAATTTAGCCATATAATGCTCTTGAAATTATCTAGGAACTATTACTATTATTCACTAATATTTACTGTTTTTCATAAGGAAGGTAGGATTCTATCTCCTTAGCCTTTTGAAACTAGATATGGCTTTATAACTCAATGTTATAAAGCATGAGCAGAAATGTGGTGTGTTACTTGTATGTAATACAAGCATCCAACTAAGCATCCAACTTAGGTGATGCTTAGGACTGAAGCAACAAGCTATGGATAGAGATTTACACATTATAAATTGTGGAGCAGAAAAAAAAATAGATCCAGATAAGAACCAAGATCCTTGAGGGCATCACCAATTCCTCATCTATACTCTAGGTGGCCTATTCCTGGATGTTTTGCTGAGTAAGACAAAACCACTCTGTTTATTTATTGGCATTAAACCTCATCTTCTGAAATCTGACCTGGATATGGATTCAGAACAGATGTATCTTTTTGACACATCTTAATCTTTTTAGGCCCAAAAATAAGAAAGAGTCTATTCCACTGTGTACTAAATGTTAGAGTCTCATTTGAGCCCAAACAACCATTTGCATATTTCCCCCCTTTAATTTCTTGCTACATTGCAGTAGAATTAGAACACTTTTTATTTCTCCTAAAAGAGGTCAGAGTGAGAAAAGATCATAGTGAGAAATATTATTTTAAGGAATAGATGCAAATATATTCTGAATACATTTCCTATTTCAGGTTTATAGACTAACTCCCTTCCTATTAAATACTAAATCTTTAAGGATTTTCCAATTTCCCCCAACTCTTACCCCACCTTGAGCATAGCTTATGTTTCATCTGCCAAACAGAATGTAAGGGTATACTTTGCTGATGAAGAGCAAGTTGGCTGGAATTATACACATTAATTCCTTTGAGACAACAAAACAAAAAGAAAAGAAATAAAGGCAAGCTCTGCCCTTTTTAAGTAACAATGAAATCAAAGTCAAAATAATTACTCATGAAATGAAGAAATCACCTGCAAGGCAATTTCTCAAGGTAGTGTGATTTTGAGTTAGAGAAAATATTCAACTAACAAGAATTACAAATGACAAGAGCTTAAGAGAAATATAGAGCAATTCGTTTTAGTTGCAGGAAGTGTCTTCATCTATTGTGTCCTAATGTCTCATGAATGTGGCTGATAAGGTTATCAGAAGTGCAAGACTGAAGTGTTGATTTTCTCTTAGGTCTGCATTACCATTTGGTTATGCATTATATTTTAGGACTCTGAAGGGAAATAAAATATAGCCATCATTAAAAACCTCTTTCTACATAATAAGCACATGCTGAAGGGTTACCATGAGATATGGGTATGTAATTGGATGGATGTTCCAGAGGCTTCTGTTGCCTCCTCAAGGTTATGAACAAATGATACATATCAACATGGATCCATGGATGATGGCAGAGACACATTCTTCTCTAAAACTTTTAAAATGTCAAGAAATACCAATACAAAGCATAATTCTTTTTACTAATTCTATTCAGCACTTCAATAGTAATAAGAAGGGCTTAAATAAAACAAAGACCTGATATCACACTATTTTCAAAGTCCTGAGAATGTAAAGAGGATGTGACTTCTATAGCTTGAGTCATCATAGGATAATGATTTGTCACAAATTGTTTGAGATTAATCTCAAAGCAATCCATCCCCTTCTCTCAAAGAGATTGCTGTTTTTCAGTCTCACTACTCTCTGTTTGGAGGACACAGTGAATCACATTTAGAGCCCATGCTTTCATTTGTTCTGCATTTTCCACAGGATGAAGGCAGTAGAGGTCTGGCAGATGGAAAACTCATGAATACTGGCTGATAGTGGAAACAATTCATAAGTTAAGTTTCCCAAAAGAAAATAAAAAGGAGGAATGGGTGTTTATAGAGAGATTTTTAAGAGGAATGATGTGTTCCCAAACTTCTGGAGGGGATGCCAGCACCTGGCAGACTGAACTGATAGATTAAAGGAAGACAATTATAACACTCCACAGGGATGATAATGAAGGCAAGAACAAGGTTACTAATATTCTCATGAATGTGAGCTCACCTGACATGTCTGAATAGGAGGATTAAAAACAACAGATGTGAAATTTAAGTTATGTTAATGGCATTCAAGGCAAATAAGTCAATTGTTTTTATTACAAAAATGTCTCTTTATCTTGAAACCAAGTAACATATAGTCAAAGCAGATGAGAAATTTCTTTTAAAAATCCTGAATATAATCCAACCTAAACACAAATTCTTTATAGTTACAATAAATATGACTATAGTTTCCTCTCTTCTTAATTATTGATTTCTTACATTTCTACTGGGGAGAAAATTAAAGAGGAACTAGAGGCTAGAACTGGGGAAAAGATATAAAGGAGAGTGAAGTGTTTCATAAAATTGGGTAGATTGTTTTAAAAATCACCTTGAGGCAAGATAAAGGAGCTGAGATAAAAGTACACCTAGTTCTTGAAACTGCCTTCAGTATGCACTGGGGTTGGGAGGCAGAGTGATAGAAAGACAGCTGCTGGACTTGAATCAATATTCTGATGGCAGAATGGCAGGAGCTAAGGGTTCAGAGTACCTGGAATCAGACTCTTGGCTCTATCACTCACCAGCCATATGCTATTGGGCAATTTTCTTAACCTCTTGAAACCTCAGTTTTCTCATGTGTCAAAATGAGGACACTGAACATTGTTATTTTCTAAAGCTGATGAGAGAACTAAGAGTCATACTAGATTTAATACACTTAGCATGGTTTCTAGCAAAAGCTTATGTGCAATGTTATTATGGTGGTGTGTTTGTTGCGACATAGTCACAATAGACAGGGCTAAGCCTTTATTTTAACTATTGAGGTATCTTTTTTTTTCTTCCTGGGAAATAGAGTAGTGTGAATTTCTCCCACACTTTAAGGGCAAACTGTTCTGTTGTTAGACTAACCCAAGCAACTAACAATCTTTTTAAGCCCAAATGACACCCATTACCTGGTCCTTATTTTCTCTGGAACAATAAAGACATCTTGTTTCTTCCCCACATATTACTATTTCTAGTTTTGAAGACAAATCTCTCCCCCTCAGTTTTCTAGTTTTTATCCCAATTGAGCAAATTTCTTTGTTCATTTTTCCAGATGGATACTTTCCAGTATGGTAGTCACTAGCTACATTTGCCTATACTGAACACTTGAAGTGAAGCTAGTTCCTTTTGAGATGCCTTTGTTATATAACAAACATACTGTAGTTCAGACTTCGTGTGAAAACAAAAATAGAAAGCTCTCAATAATTTTATTTCATATTGATTATATTTGAAAAATATTTTAGATACATGGGGTTAAATAAAATATAGCATTAAAATAAATTTCAGCTGTCTCATTTAACTTTTTTAATGTGATTGCTAGAAAATTTTTAATTACCTATGTATCTTATATTTGTTTCTTGCTTGTATTTCTATTGGATAGTGTTGATCTACAGAGAATAATTGCAGAATTGAAGTGATTAAAAGAAGAGTATACCAGAAAAAGAAAAGAAAAAAATGTGGATTTTAAAAAGTAAATAGGCTGCAGTTTGGAAACAAATCCTATGTATTTGTTATACACTTGTTACAATTTCCCACCAATCACCATCTCAAATTAATACAGTTTTCAACATACGTGGTCATGAACTAATATGAAACACATTAAACCAGATGGAATCTATGTTTACAGCTGTTCACCCTCCTGCATACCTTCCTCATGGAGCAGTGAGACTCCTGCCAGTCACCTGTCACAGATACTTAGAAGCTAGAAACTTAGAACATTTATCCTCACCCCTAAAAGCCCCTTTTGAAGATCAGTTGAAATTTCTTCAACTGAAACCCCATTTTGTTATGCCTCAAATTATAGGTAAATTATAGTAACAGGACCAAATGACTCCCTTTTCATTAATCTCTGAAGACAAAGTGGATATTTCAAAGAAGAAAATATCTCAAAGCCTGTAGAGATTTAAACTAATCTTGTTAGTTCTCCTTTAGGTAAAACTCCACTATACAGCTGAAACATCTTTCACAGATTTTAAAGGAAGGAAGGCCACTATATGGCACTGCTAAATGCATTTACTTTAATTTGGTTTAGTTCTGAGTTTTATAAGGCTATAAGCTGCATGTGACCAGTGTTTGGTAAATTGTCTTCTCACTGCAGTTCCCCAAAGTGCAACAGAGTCCTTAGCTCAGCATCTAGACTTACTTGATTTTATTGTGAGGCTGTAATCTTTCTTCCAGCTTGAACTTCCTAAATAAATATATTGTTTGTGCTTCTAGAAAGCACCAATAGGCAAGTTTTTAAAAGTTATTTGAAGTATTTTTTTCTTAATATCCAAAATAAATTTGTTGGATTAGCTTTCAATGAACATTTATTAGTCACTGATATATGTGTTAATCTAATAATTTAAGAAATTTTCAATTTTAAATGAAAAATAAATCAGCCAAGACAGCATAAATGAGGTGTTCTTAAAGAAGTTGTTTAATAGAAATTGTCAATTTTAGGGGCACCAGGTGGCTTGGTTGGTTAAGCTTCTGCCCTTGGCTCAGGTCATGATACCAGGTCCTGGGAGAGAGCCCCATGTAGAGCTTCTGAGCCGGGAGCCTGCTTCTCCCTCTCTCTCTGCCTGCCACTCTGCCTACTTGTGTTCTCTCTCTCTCTCTTTCTGTCAATTGTCAACTGTCAATTTTAAATGGAAAATATATCAGTCAATATAAAATTTGAAAATTAAAATTGTCAATTTTAAATGGAAAATATATCAGTTAATAGCATAATCTTAAAAATTGTCAATTTTAAATGGAAAATATATCAGTTAAGATAGCATAAATCAAGTGTTCTCAGCCTTGGCACAATTAACATTTGAGCCAGAGAATTCTTCATTGTGAGGCTGTTCTGTGCATTGTAGGATGTTTAGCAACAGCACATGGCCTCTGCCTCCTACATATCAGTAACATCCCTGTCCCCAGTTGCAACAGCCCAAAATATCTCCAGATTGGACCATATGTCTGCTGGGCAGCAAGTTTGCCTCTGGTTGAGAACTGCTGGCTTAGGTTTTGCTATGGTTAGGATTATAACAAAGCAAATCTCACAGAATAAACAAAGCAAAATTAGATTCTTCCATTCTCAATATATGTTCTATATAGGAGTTTATGGCTCATGATATTCACTCAGGTATCAGTGCTGCCTGAACCTGTTTCCACAGAAAAAAAAAAGAAAGAAAGAAAACTGGAGAATTACTTGCTAGCCCTTACTTCCATCTCTGCCAATAATTGACCTTCTTTTCACATTTCCTTAATCAAAACAAAATATCTGGGGGAAAAAAATCTGGGAATGCCTAATGTCAGAGAGATAGGCAGTTTCAATCCTCCTATGAATTATGAAGGGGTGAAGTGGGGTATTTGTAAATAGCCCTAAAGATCACTATAAGAAGCTTAGGGAAGAGGATGAAGAAGAAATGAAATCTGAAGAGAGGATGGAAGAAAAAGGCTCGTTTGGAAAAGACAACTATAAAGCAGGAAGGGAAATTCTAAGAAGGAAGAGTATGAGCAGTGATTGATGAAGAATGACCCTTTTATGGACAATGCTTACAGCTCTCTCCTTATAAGAAAGTGCTGTGGGTACAAGGGTTAGCGCTTCAAAGTCATGGTTCAAAATGTATTTGAAAAAAAAAATGTATTTGAATATTTTTCTATTTTTATATATAAACCTTTTTATGTATCTCAAATTAATTACAATAAAAGTTAAAACTACTGAATGTTTACTGTGACAGTTATGAGTTTTGGGCTTTCCATCAGTTTTCTTTTTTTTTCCATCAGTTTTCTATTTTATTTTATTTTTTTATTTTATTTTTTTTTAAATTATTTTATTTATTTATGATAGGCACACAGTGAGAGAGAGAGAGGCAGAGACATAGGCAGAGGGAGAAGCAGGCTCCGTGCATCGGGAGCCTGATGTGGGATTCGATCCCGAGTCTCCAGGATCACGCCCTGGGCCAAAGGCAGGCGCCAAACCGCTGCGCCACCCAGGGATCCCCAGTTTTCTATTTTATTTTTTTTTAATTTTTATTCATTTATGATAGTCACACAGAGAGCGAGAGAGAGGCAGAGACACAGGCAGAGGGAGAAGCAGGCTCCATGCACCGGGAGCCTGACGTGGGATTCGATCCTGGGTCTCCAGGATCGCGCCCTGGGCCAAAGGCAGGTGCCAAACCGCTGCGCCACCCAGGGATCCCAAGTTTTCTATTTTAAATCTTTATAACCTTATACCATTAACCTTGTTGATAGTTTTTTTTTTTTTTTTTTTTATGAGAAGACTGAAGGTAAGTAATCTGACATAGTCAAACAACTTGTATGTGAAGCACGAGGTCTAAAACCCAGGTTCTTCTGATTCTAAAATGTGTTCTAAACAATTGCACTATATAGGCCAATGTAAATTATATTCAACCTTATAAGCATGAATTCTAAGATGCACATTTTTCTTCCTTTGTAACATCTCTCATATCTACAAACATCTTACAATCAATGTTGTGTCATAGTTTAATTGGCTGTTTTTTTCCCTTATCCCAATGGTACATAAAATAATAGTACGTTCTATAATCAATAGCATCTTATATTTGATAAATCTTTTAAGACAGCATTTTCTGTTAAGAAAAAGACAATCTTTTCCATGCAGAAGCCATTAGCATCTAATCTGAAACTTTAGAGCAAGTCTTGCAGACTTTTTGTTAACTCAAACAACTGTTACTCAATGCCTCAAGGCCAGAGGCTTCTGACCCCTTAGGATGGGTACTTATTTTCCTTTTTTCAGATTCATCTTCATTTGCAATACAGCTTCTTCCAAGAGCAGCGACATTCCTTCCCCAACAGCAAGTAGGGGCATTAATAAGAGTGAAATATCCAAGAGGACTGATGAAAAGGAAGAATAAATAGCTATTTTTGATAGTAAATATTTTTGGCAAAATGAAATTTGGAGCAGAGTATTATTTACTTTTTCTTTGGGCGGTTCATCACCCTTTCTTTCTTTAATAAATGTACTTCGTTTTAGTTTTGGATTAATCACTCCTCCCCCACTGTAGATTCAATGTCTGTGGTTTGAATAAAGCTGATTCCACTCCTACCTGTGAGGGTATGACATACTTTGTAAAAGATTAATGCATTCCAACTCCCTGGCCACAGTAACTGGTTACAGTCATTCCAATTGGTCCATTCAGAGTTAACACCTTGGGCTTTATTTAAGAAAATAGGAAATATTTGAACAAAATAAGATGTAAAATTTAGAGATGCTGAAACCATCTTGTTGTTTCCTCAAGAACAGAGACATCAAAGTGGTCACAAAGACAAGAGATAGAAATCAAGTTCAGGAGAAATCATTTGACCTCCTATCATAAGTCACACCCAAAGTCAGCCTTTTCTCAGAGATTTTCAGTTATGTGAATAAATTCTCTTATATCATAAGCCAGTTTTAGTTCTGTTTTCTGTCACTGGTAACTGAAGGTGGCCTAACTGATGCACCCACTATTAGCTTTTTTTTTGTTTATAAAAATGGTTTCCAAAGTACAAAAACCAACTATGCAGAGAAACACACAACTGATTTGCAAAAGAGAACAAAATAGCTACAAAGCACTAAAACTGTTGAAGACAAATCATGTGATGCATATAAGATAGGGAAATTATCTTGGGTCAAAATCTTTGGTAAATTTTTTTCTCAAAACCAATTTTCACATTTTTAAGAATTAGAAGAAAACTGTCACTGAACTGTCCTGGTCAGTTCAGACCAGAAATTAAAAAATAATTAACCAAGACTGTGTGCCTATAGCTAAAGGATAGAACTGGCTGGGTAATTACCAGGGCAAATAATAATACAAAAATGGATTCATCATTTTATATCATTTTGTTTTATTTTTAAAAAGATTTTATTTATTTATTTTTATTCATGAGACACACACACACACACACACACACACACACACACACAGAGGCAGAAACACAGGCAGAGGGAGAAGCAAGCAAGCTCCATGCAGGGAGCCTGATGTGGGACTTCAGCCTCAATCCCGGGACTTCAGGATCATGCCGTGGGCTGAAGGCAGGTGCTAAACCGCTGAGCCACCCAGGGATCCCTTCATTTTGTTTTAAAGACAAACCTTAAGAGATAAATAAAAATAGCCTCATTTTCCCCATCATGATATTGTTAGATATCAAAATAGAATGAATGAGTAGAGTTATGTAATGCTTACATATAATTTTTGAAAAGCTGAATTAAATGGGTGTGTGGGAAGAGAGGGAAGAGTAGAGAAAGACAGAGACACAGAGGGAGATGGATGGAATCAGACAGTAAATATTTTAACCAAATCAGAACTTTGGACAGTCTTTATTACAGAGTCTCCATTGAAGATATGTATTTCCTCTGTTGGCAGTAACTGCCATTCTCTTCAGATCCCTTGAAACCATGACAGGCCACATCCACATCCTCTTTCTATATGTGTTTGTCCATTCTGTATTAGAATTCAATGAGGTATACGATGCCCTTTACAATGTCAGAGTGTTTCTGCCTGCTACCTAATTGCCTACTGATTTTTCACTCTATTTCATCAATCATTCTCTTGCAGACATTATGAGCTTTTGTAACACCTTGAATTTTAACACTCAGAATGATGGCTTTTTGCTGCAAACATACCTTCTCATCTGTACAAATTTTATCAGATATTAGAAATCAAAACTGTTGGCCGGTACAAAATAAATGGCAGAAAGGAAGGCCTCTGTGGCATAAAAACACACATTGCAGAACATGCTCACATCAGAGAGGTGTGATGAAGTGCTCATTGGCTGAGGATATCTGTAGAATAGTGCATTAAAGCCTCTCAGGAGAAAATTTACAGCACAATCTGCCATACTAGCTCTGGTTCTCATTAGATGAGAGCGTATGCTGGTCTTCCAAACTTGGGAAAGATAGATAGTTGACACACACATATACAGATATTTTAGAAAACTCTTCAGAGATAGTAGCGTTATAATGAATCAGAGCTGGGCAAGGTATTACTAAATGTAGTAAGTATTTGAAACACAAACAACCCAAATTTTAGTTTTCAAAAATATAGATGAATTACCCAAGATAGTGGGATCTCTTTCACTTTTCTGAAATGTCAAAAAGGTAATTTAGGTAGCTAAAGTACTTAGATTTCAGGCCTTTATTTTGGACCTATACTTGATCATATTCCTGGGTGAAGACTGCTGTGTGATTTCAGCATCTATAGTTATGTGAGTATGGATACACTTCTACGGAGACGAGATATCAAGGAGAGATTTTAATTCAGTTCATTGACATTCTCCTTTTCAATTTCATATGTAAGCACAGCTTACATAGATGCATGGGACATATATTTTCGGTGTTTAGTTTACTGCTTAATAAGGTATACATATTAAATACAAATTTTACCACGATGTTGTATAGAAGTTACACAACAAAAATAATATCTAAAATGTGAAGAATGGCTTTTATGAATTGCTTACCACTTCTCTGGAAATGTCTGTGATGATCTTGTGATTCTTATAATGGCTCTGCAAGCTATATATCATTGTTCACATTATGATGATGAGATGGTTGAGGCTCCAAAAAGGTGAGTTTGTAGCAACTTTGGAGAAATCTATCTGTCTCCCAACTTATTCTTCCAACTCTGGCACGCTGCTGGCACATATCCAGTTCTTAGCTTTCTTTCACAAGGCTCTACAAAGATGCCAGAAGAGAAAGTTATTTAACCTTGACAAGAAGGAAGGAGCTTGAAGAAGAAAAAGTGTTTTCCTTTAAAATAAGATTCTAATATCCAATTCCCTGTGGCCCTGAGGACCGATGATCTGTACTAAGTTATTACACACCCTAGCAATTCTCATATGCCCACTTCTGCCTCAGTAGAAACACATGAGTTGATCAATTCCATTTGTAATTACATCTGGGAAAAGGGATTATAGAGACAAATATACTCAGCTGTTTTGTTCCCATGAGTACAACATGAAATTAATCACCGGACCAATCTTCCCCTTGCTCCAGTAGTATTGATCAACGCAAATCCTCTGCTAAGTCTGGCACATACTAGTCTTAACACAGGAGTATTTAGAAGAACAAAATGAAAATGTTTACTTCAGTAACCAATTTGATCTCTTAATGCAATGATTACCAGTAATGATTGTAAACTTTTAGTTATAGTGACTAGGTATGAAATTATCTGGCCTATACTCTTTAGTTATTTTTGCCTTTTAACCACAATTGTGCTCAACAGTGAGCTCTATTCAGTAATTCAGAAGCACAGCTAATTTTTACATTTATAATGGTCATACCACCAATTTCTCACAACCCATAATGCTGATCAGCTGCTTTTGATAAACAAGGTTGAGAAGAATTCCTAGGAGACTGATGCAATCACTTGCTTACTTCACACAAAATTTGATAGAATATTAAATGTAGTTTAATTATTTAATAATTTGAAGAAATAGATATCTTTTAGTTAGTTTGTACATAGACAAAATAAAAAGATTGTTATTGTCTTTCACAAAACATCCAAGATGATTTATTTCCCCTTCGTGATCATTCTCTAGAGTTGTATTTGCAAGGTGTATCTATGGTATGTTATTAGTTTTTTTTATCATGCATGAAAAATCCTATAGATAAATATATTTGGGGGAGATATATGGTCCAAAAGCGTTAAAGATTTCACAGAGTCTTTCATAGACAAATCAAGTTAGAATTCTTCAAAATAAAGTGAAGATTCTTCAAAAGGTTAGAAATAAATTCCAACAAATTTTCAGTGTAGACTTTTGTCTCAGAGGATGTTACAAGATTAGTGTTCTGTAGTGCACAGCTCGAGAAGTATTCTGTAGGATATACAAAACACAGAATTTCTGTAACCCAATGTCTTATGACTTCTAACCTGAATGATGGGTCAGGATGGATGAGCAAATATAAAGTATTCTAAATAGAAATCAGTCTTAGGCAAACATGCTAAAGGGGTATATTAGAAATAGGTCATGGATTGCTTTTCTCTCCAGATTACTAGACAATGTTATCAGATAATATAACTTAACCCTCACAAATGCAACTGATTATTGGATACTTATGATATTCCAGGCAACAGGTATGACACTTTTTTTAATAGATTATAAAAATAATACATGTTCATTGGAGAACATTTTTAAATGTAAGTACAAAGAAGAAAAAAGTCTTCTGTAATGTAGCATTCATTCTTATATTTCCTGCAAATCTTTTTTTTAATGTAAAGGTGTCAGGCCAATCAAGAATCTGAAAAATGCATAGCATTTATCTTCAGGGTTAAATGTTGGTATTTGATTTATGACATTCAGAGACAATAAGACATAATGCAAGTGCAGTGCATAAACCAATTGATAGGGCAGTGTAGTGGGGTCGAGAAACACACCTTCTGTCAGATTTCAAAGTTTAGATTATATGATATATCTTTTTAAACATTACTATCTGTGATTTAAATGGAATAATGTTAATGAAAGACTTCTGAATGTCCTGTATTAAATTCTTCACAGATTATACTCTACAACCAAAAAATCAAAACTGTAGGTGGAAGTAGTTTTTTTCCCCCCTGCTCTATCTTGGTTAATTCCCACTTTCTTTCTTTTTAAAAAAAAATATTTTATTTATTCATGAGAGACACAATGACAGAGGCAGAGACATAGGTAGGGGGAGAAGAAGCAGGCTCCCTGTGGGATCCTGGATCTCAGGACCGGGGGATCATGCCTTGAGCCAAAGGCAGATGCTCAAGCACTGAGCTACCCAGGTGTCCCATTTCCCATTTTCAAATAATGTTTAAGATAACAAGTATTCTTTAGCTAAGGTCTCTATCATTTTATCTCCAATAGTTTTGTTCTCAACATTTTTCTAAACAACAGCAATAATTGCTTCAGTAACTGAATCCTAAATAAGAAAACCATGCTGTACTAGGAGGATGATCTTTAAGAGTTTATCTTCTCCTTTAATTATGTGTATGAAAAGAAGTTAATGTGTTCTTTTCTTGTTTTTCATTATATTTTGTCTTAATGGTCTAAAAATTTCATGATGAGTACTTGTCAAGTTGTTCCCATTTTAAAAGCTCTGATTTTTAAAAGCAAATAGTACTTAACTGCTGAAACAAATTGTGCACAACAATTATTTTTCTCCTGAAGACCTTATATATTGTGGTCATAACCCATCTTCACTATATTAAGCATAAAGGCCTGATCGAGACAAACACTACTAAAAGCCATTTTTCCCTAGTAATCAAGACTTAAGTGTTGTTTAACCTTGTACAGTATATTCATTTTTGCCAGTTTTGGGGCAGACTTGAGATCATCCAAGGTCCAAAAATTTTTAGTCTTCCATCATGACATCATCGCCAACATTGTGTCTCATTCTTAACAAAGAAAAACTGGTCCAAAGTAAGATTAATCTTCTAACACAGTGTCAGGCTGGCAGTCTCCTTTATCTCAGTAACATGTTCATACAATTATCCAGCATAAAGGGCATATTCAGCATGACCTGGCCTAGAAGTTCAAGATGATAATTTGTGTAGTAGCTTCACGGTAGATTGTTTATAACATAACCAGCTACATTGCCACAAGGCAAACATATTTAACAAAAACATTCTTGCTATTGAATCTCACAATTGCTGGATGGCTCTGGGTGGTGGGGATTCATTTAAAGCATAGGATGAGGGATCCCTGGGTGGCGCAGTGGTTTGGCGCCTGCCTTTGGCCCAGGGTGCGATCCTGGAGACCCGGGATCGAATCCCATGTCGGGCTCCTGGTGCATGGAGCCTGCTTCTCCCTCTGCCTGTGTCTCTGCCTCTCTCTCTCTCTCTCTCTCTGTGTGACTATCATAAATAAATAAAAATTTAAAAAAAAATAGAGCATAGGATGAATTTCAGCAAATGTCAGTTTTTTATTGGCTAGCTCAAAGCAGCTCATTATATCTGGTCTTAAACATAAGTCTCTATATGAGTTACAGAGCCACATATCGAATAGTTAGAACTATAGGAAAATATTTAGAACTATAGGAAGGATAGCTGCAGAGGTTTTTATCTGAATCAGACCCCAAAGCTGCAATTAGTGCCAACTGCTAGCATTTTGAGATTCACGAGTGGCTTTCCGTGTCTTGAATCAAGTCACGTTCAAGAGCGGCTCTACCACGTCAGAAACATTCAAAAGAAGTTTAAAACATCGTAGTTTAGAATGGGTGTTGGTTTCTTTGGTAATGTCTTCATGACTTTTCTGCTTCAAGTACATTCTGTTGCATCCATGTGTCAGCAGCAACTATTGGTTGCTTGAAATGTAGTTAGTAAGTCCAAAGGAAATGCTCACAAAACTAATAACTTGCTGATATCACCCTCACATTCATAATACAAATAGCAGAAATCTAACAATATAATCACCTGTAGATGTTTCAGTACTCAATTCAAATATTAAAAAAAATACATTAGCTATGTTTCCCATTTTCATTGAAGTCTATCAGTGGTTACGGAAATCCCATTCATAATCAGTCTTCACTTTTCCTAGGATCTTGGTCTGTGTGAAGGACCAATATTCTTGCCGCAGGAGACACTGTTTCAAACTTTTTAATGATTATCTTTACTTTCTCCGTGTTCATAAGAAGGTGTCTAGTTGTGGTAGGCTTTTCCTAGTATATCCGTTCCATTACTCTAAAGCTGAATTGGGTCTCTTGCTTTCACACTTTTGCATTGGATTTAATGCTAGATTTTATAAAATTTGTGGTATTGAGTTTGTTGAAAGAAATTTAAATGCTCTTAAAGCCTTTAAAGTAGATAATTAAATCCATTGCATCCCACCTGACAAGCTGCTTGGACTTACCCTTCTTAACTTTCCATGTGCAAAATTCACCTCAGAAAAGAAAGCTGTGGAATTCAGCTATGCTCCTTACTCCTTCTTTCTCATTTCAGGGGATAAAATATTTAGATGGTTTACCAAATTACATATTGATTTGAGTTACAAAACATCGATCTAGTTTTACTTGCACATATCTGCATTTCCAGGGGTGCCATTTTGCTTTCTGAAATTTGATGTTGCCCCTGGTATATATTATATTCCCTGCTGCTTATCATCTAACCTCCTACTTATGGCAATTTCTAGAAGATTATAATTTGCTGGATTATTATAAGGATGTGATTTTGTGTTTCTATATATCCTTATAGTTATATCTTTCTCTCTTTACTTGTCAAATTTCTGGTTTTAGATTTTTTTTTGTTTTAGATTATTAAAAAAATTTTACCAAGTCAAATGCATTAACAATTACTCCAGATTGGTCAGCCTCCACTGTAAATACATGGTTTTTGGATTCTCTGTATCTTTAGGATTGGCCTCTAGGGATAGATGAAACCTTAAAAAATGTGATATCCACAGTCTCTGACCTCTAGCACTTTACTTATTCTATTTGTATGGGAAAGAGAGAGAAAGAGAACTTTTAAAGAAAGAATAAGACTTCTGTATCTGTTAGGTCCTTGATGTACATTTCTCCACAACATTTCCACACTAATCCTAAAAAGAAACTATCACTCTCTACTCTCTAGATGAGTTAATTAAAATTTGGAGAAGTTAAGTATCAGCCTCAAGTTCTTACAGCCAATAAGAGACAGTCAGGATTTAAATATAGGTCTCCTGACTCCACAGCCTGATTCCTCTCCACTAATCAGATTACTTTCCTTTCATAGTTTTACATTCTAGCTTACCTTGTATTTTCATTATTTCCATGCATATTATTTCTCCCTTGTAGGTCAGTGATTTTCAAAGCATGGCTTATAGTGTATTAGCATCAAATTCGCCAGGGTTAGGTGTTTGACTCTTTTTTTTTTTTTAATATTTTATTTATTCATGAGAGACAAGAGACACAGGGAGAGAAAGAGGCAGAGACACAGGCAGAGGGAGAAGCAGGCTCCAAGCAGGGAGCCCGACGTTGGACTCGATCCAGGGTCTCCAGGATAAGGCCCTGGGCCGAAGGCAGCACTAAACTGCTGAGCCACCCAGGTTGCCCCAAGGTGTCTGACTTGATTGCAGTCTTAGATCTGCATGTAAAATCTCAACAGAAGGCAGAGTCTACCTTACAAATATGAGCTCTGGGTAAATGTGATGCACAGTATAATTTGAAATCAGCCTTCTAAAGAGTCATGTTCAATATATATCTATTCGTTTTCTGCATTTCCCAGTTTAGTGTCAGACAGATGGTTGATGCTCAATAAGTGCTTATTATATCAGATTCTGAATATAATTTTAGAATCCTTGAGAAAGAAGTTTGATTTACTTTTATATTAAATCAACCAAGTAACTCTTTGCGATATGGCTACCAGAACTCCCCTATAACTCCTTTAATGCAGCCCATTGGGTTCCAGGTGACATGTAGAGAACACAAAAGACTGGATCAGAGAAGTTTAGGACAATATATTGACCAGTGGATATATTCTGACATAAAACAAAATGGCAATGCAGTATCTTAAGTCTAGTTCAATGAGCAGTTTTGCAAAAATTTATATATGAGATGTAGGGCCCTTCAGTAGTCTGACTCACTCCTACTTTCTCCATTCTTCTTCCTTCACCGTAAGAAATTATATTCCCTGAGACATTACTAAGGGAGATGGGAACAGATGGGATTTTACTAGGAGAAATGGAAAGGATAAGCCTTTGCTTTCAATGCAAACATATTTTTCTTCAGGAATTGTTTCTTAATATCTTTGAAGCTGCAGAATTTTTAAAATTACAAATGGGCACTGAAAACTTTCCACTAGTTTCTGGGATCCCTGGATATCTTGGCACCGTGGGAATCATTTGGATCTTCCTTCATATACTGAATTAATTAATTCAATGAGTGTCAAAATTATAGACCTTCTTACAGATCAGTTAAGATTGAAGGGAATGCTTTTTTGTTTCCCCACTAAGATATTGGGTTTAATAGGTGAGGTTCATAGTGCCTATTCTCAAGATTAAAGATAACTTTAAGGTGAGTCTTCTTCTAGACTTTGCTAATTTTTAAAGCTATTTATTTATTTATTTATTTATTTATTTATTTATTTATTTATTTAACTGAGAGCGAGGCAGAGACACAGGCAGTGGGAGAAGCAGGCTCCCCGCGAGAAGCTGGATGTGGGACTCTATCTCAGGATTCTGGAATCACTACCTGAGCAGAAGGCAGATGTGCAACCATTGAGCCACCCAGGCACCCCTAGAATCTGCTGATTTTAAATCAGAGTACTCAATAAATTATTCCATACATATTAGGGTCCTGTCAATATCCACGTGTGGATAGATGGAGCTATTTTCTGCCATTCATATACCAAGATATTGAAATCAGTTATTTTTCTTACACATCCCTTTGCTTGTATATTCGGTTTATAAGAGAGTGACATTTGAAAATAGCAAAAGACGTCTTGTGTGCTATTATCATATCTTATGAATGGATCCATTGTAGTACTACAATCTTCTAATAACTTGTTAATCATTTTAGCATGCACATGTTAATCACTTAGAAATTTTATTGAATTTCTAAATTGACTTGATAGCTGAATGGTGAATAAATTTATGAAGTGAAATAATCCAAAGTAAACAATCTTTAAGTTTTCTTCTATCTCTAAGTTTTCCACATATTGTGGAAGTTTTATGTTCACAATTCAATTATTATCAGACCCTCAAAAGACAGTTAAAACTCAGGAGAATTCTCAGATGTGTGCTTAAAGATTACTAAGTACACAAATCAACAAAATGGGTATTTTCTCACATATTCGGAGAAACATTTAAATAAATGGAACAGAAGCTGCTGCTCCAGTAATGGATTAGCCCCAATGAGATAGAGAGAGTCTGCATCCTGACAATCATCAATATGCACACTGACTGCTAAGCAGTCTCATGCTCTTCTTTCACTGTTGTTGGGTGCTTTCTAACCCACTGAGACATTGAATTAAGGATAAATGGAGTGTGGTGGAGAAGCCCATGGACTAAAGCCTATAGAGTATTTTTTATTAGACTAGATTACATAAAAATAATTACTTGTAAAAGTATTCTAGATTAGATTGAATTTACTTCAGAGTGTCTAGATGTCTACTATTAGAAAAATGGAGTAATCATCAAAAAATTAAAAAATAGTCAATTATAAAAATATAATTCAAACAATTCAAAAGGTTAAGGCTAATAGTATTTTAATTTCAAATGTCAAGTTCACATGTGATTGTATGTTAAATCTCACCCTATCTCATCCTACCTTTTACAGTTTCTTAAAGGGAATGTAAATTAACCTAACATGCTCTGTTTAATTTTAAAGAGTATTTGGTCTAGTAAATGACAAATGGGTATTCATGGAACTACATTAAGGAAAGGGAACTCTGAAAAAAAAGTCAACTAGAACTTCCTGCTCTTGAGCTGTTGGTATTTTGGAGCTCTTTGACCTGGGATATAATAACTGTACTTATGCCAATGTTAGTAATCTTATAATCTGTGTCACATTTTAAAAATTAACGAACTGATTTCTTTATTATGGCCGATAAGTTTGGCTGCCTAATCCAATAGTCATTTCTTACAGAGTTTGCTTTGCCAATCTACACTATGAGAGTTAGGAAAGAAAGACACTGTCTTTTATCCTCCCTTGGAGCATAGGGTAGCTATGTGACATATTCTCATTGTTGAGATGTAAGTGGAAGTATGCTGGGGCTACTAGGAAAGTTTTTACTGCCTGAAATAAGTGTTGTATGTCATCTGAACACTCCCTCTTTCATTCTTTCTTGAGATTGGTCACTCAATCGCAGTGACCACTTGCGACCACTCATAGCAAGTACCTTGTACAAAAGAAGTATAAGAGAAGGAAAGGCCAAGTGAATCAGAGCTGTCAGCATTAATATTATTGGTGACCTAATGTCAGAGTTTCTATAATAGACTTATTTCTTTGGGAAAAGCAAAGGAGGAGAAAAATTAACCTCTATTTTTCTAAGCCACTGCACTTGTATATTCTGTTATTTATAGACAAATGTATTAAAGGGGATACATTTAACCCTTACTGCTCTGGGGCAAGTAGAGTTGCTCCCCTGTACACAGTGGCTACTGCTTTTTGTACAGAGTTTTTATGTGTGTAGATAGTTTTCAAGAGACTAACACATTCTTCTCAAATATTGAATGAATTCAGTTTGTGTTCCTGCTGTTAGAAGTCTATTCCCCTTGCTCCTCAATGACTGCTTTTGATTTAAGTATCATCAGGAGTAGCTTACTGAGTTTCTCCCAGGAAAAACATGTTCCATGGTTTACCACAATTATTCCCTTTTTCAAAGTCACATTACTATTAAATAAATATTTTTTAATTTTTTTTAATTTATTTATGATAGTCACAGAGAGAGAGAGAGAGGCAGAGACACAGGCAGAGGGAGAAGCAGGTTCCATGCACCGGGAGCCCGACATGGGATTCGATCCTGGGTCTCCAGGATCGCACCCTGGGCCAAAGGCAGGCGCTAAACCACTGCGCCACCCAAGGATCCCTTAAATAAATATTATGAAAGGAATTTAAAAATTTATCCCTAACTCTTTGCCTTAATCCTCTATGTTTTTTCCTAATATTTCCTTTTGATCATTTATCACATATGTGCAACTTTCACAGTAATAAAAAAGAAATATTTTTATAAATAAATGATTTCATTTTGTGAGGTCATCATCTTTTCAGTTTTAATTGTTGTAGGCTACTTCATTAATTCGCTATATCAACATTTAATTATATTCAGCATTCAGCTTATTCACATTTTGCTCCTTTGCATGTGTTAGGGAGCTAAGTGTCTGGGTTGAATTATGTTCCTCTCCAAATTCATATGTCAAAATATTAACCTCCAGTATCTCAAAATGTGACCTTATTTGGAAATAAGATTGCTACAGATGTAATTAGTTAAGAGGAAGTCATTATAGGTCAGAATGTGACCTTATTTGGAAACAAGATTGCTGCATATGTAATTAAGAGGAAGTCATTATGGTGGCCTCGAATCCAATATGACTAATGTTCTTATCCAAAAGGGAAATTTAGACAGAGAAATACACATAGAAAGATTGCCATGTAAAGATAAATACAGGGATTGGGATAATGATTTTATAAGCCAAGAACTGCCAAAGATTGCCAGCAAACCCCAGGAAGCTGGGGGAGAGGCATGGAACAGAATCCCCCTCACAGCCCTCAGAAGGAACCCAACCTAAGAATGTCTTGTTTTCTGACATCTAGCCTCCAGAACTGCGAGACAGTATATTTCTGTTAAAGTATTTAACAGTATTTCTGTTAAAGACCAAGTCTATGTTGCTTCAGCTTTACCAAACAAATACAATGTCATTGAAACACTGTGTGTGATTGATACTAACCATTCTTTCTCAGTTTTTTCAGTGCCTATAGTCACACTTGCTTACACAGAATAATTTTTGCTAATCTTCCCCAGCTATAGAGGTAAACATTATAAATCATAAATCTACATACTTGTATCAACATATGTATTTATATGCCAAGTGCCTTTAAAATAGTTTTAATATTCATTTATTAGTGAATATATGTCTACTTATAAAAATTAATCACAGCCTAAGTATATTCTATTACAATCATTATTTTTATATTCAATTACTATTTTGAATACTTTTATTTTGATAACATTATGAATTTATGACCCTTTTATAGATTCAAATACTTTTAACAATGTCCAAAATATGTATTTTATTTTTAAAAATATTTTATTTATTATTCATGAGAGACATAGAAAGAGGCAAAGACATAGACAGAGGGAGAAGCAGGATCTCCACAGGGACCCCAATGCGGGACTCGATCCCTGGAACAGAATCACTGAAGGCAAATGCTCAAAGGCTGAGCCACCCAGGCATCCCTACTTTTTATTTTTTAATTCCAGTATAATTAACATACAGTGTTACATTAATTTCAGGTGTACAATACACCGATTCAACAACTCTATACATTACTCAGTGTTCATCATGATAAATGTACTTTTTTTTTAAGATTTTATTTATTTACTCATTAGAGAGAGAGAGAGAGAGAGAGAGAGAGAGGCAGAGACACAGGCAGAGGGAGAAGCAGGCTCCATGCAGGGAGCCCGACGTGGGACTCGATCCTGGGTCTGATCAAGCCCTGGGCTGAAGGCAACGCTAAACCACTGAGCAAATTGGGCTGCCCAATGATCTCTAATTTTAAAAGTCTGGTTTTTGTTGTTGTTTTTGTTTCTATTTTTTTCTTTGTTCATTTATTTCATTTTTTAAATTTCATGTGAGTGAAATCATATGGCATTTGACTTTTGCTTTCTAATTTATTTCACTTAATATTATACCCTCTATGTTCATCTACATTCTTACAAACGACAAGATTTCATTCTTTCTATGGCTGAGTAATATCCCATTATACATATGGGTATAATGAGGAATCTCAATATTGTTTTCCACAGGGGCTGTACTAATTTCCATTCTGACCAACACCACACACGTGTTCCTTTTTCTCCATATCCTCACCAACATCTGTTGTTTTTTGTGTTGTTGATTTTAGCAATTCTGATAGGTATGAGGTGATATCACATTGTAGTTTTAATTTGCATTTCCTGGAAAGTAAGCGATGACGAACATCTTTTCATGTGTTTATTGGCTATCTGTAGGTCTTCTTTAGAGAAATGTCTGTTCTTGTCTTCTGCCCATTTTTTAATTGGATTATTTGTGTTTTGGGTGTTAACTTTTATAAGTTATATATATATTTTGGATACTAACCTTTATCAGATATGTCATTTGCAAATATCTTCTTCCATTCTATGAGTTATCTTTTGGGTTTTTTTTTTTATTATTTCCTTCACTGTGAAGAAGGTTTTTATTTTGATGTTGTCCCAATAGTTTATTTTTTGCTTTTGTTTCCTTTGCCTTAGAGGACATATCTAGAAAAAAAGCTGCTCCAGCTGATGTCAAAGAGGTTACCACCTATGTTGTCTTCTAGGATTTTTATGGTTTCAGGTCTCACATTTAGGTCTTTAGTCCATTTTGAATTTATTTTTGCATAGTGTAAGAAAGGAGTCTAGTTTCTTCTTTTGCATCAATACCATTTATTAAAGAGACTGTCCTCTTCCCGTTGGATATTCATTCCTCCTTTGTCGACGTTCAATTGGCCATATAACTGTAGCTTAATTTCTGAGTTTCTAGGCTGTTCCATTGATCTATATGTCTGTTTTTGTGTCAGTATCACACACTGTTTTGCTTCCTACAACCTTGTAATATAACTTGAAGTCTAGAACTGTGGTGCCTCCAGCTTTGCTTTTCTTTTTCAAGATTGCTTTGGCTAATTAGGGTCTTTTGTGGTTCCATACAAATTATAGGATTGTTTGTTCCAGGTCTGTGAAAAATGTTTTGATATTTTGATAGAGATTGCATTGGATGTGTATATTGATTTGAGTAGTATAGACATTTTAAGAATATTTGTTCTTCCAATCCATGAACATGACTGTCTTTCAGTTTCTTTGTGTTGTCTTCAATTCTTTTCATAAGTGTTGTATAGTTGTGGTAATTTATATGTTTCGAGGAATTTATCCATTTCTTCTAGGTATCCAAATTGTTAACATTTAATTTTTCATGATAATCTTTTATAATTGTTTTTATTTCTGCTGTGTTGGTTGTTATTTATCTTCTCATTTGTGATTTTATTTATTTGAATCCTTTCTCCTTTTTTCCTTAATAAGGCTGGCTAGAGGTTGATTAATTTTACTGATTTTTTTTTTCCCCCAAAGAATAAGCTCCTGGTTTTGTTGATCCGTTCTATTGTGGTCTTGTTTTGTTTTTTAGTTTCTCTGTCATTTATTTCTGCTCTAATCTTTATTACTTCCTTCCTTCTGCTGATTTTGGGTTTTGTTTACTGTTCTTTTTCTGGCTCTTTTAGCTGTAAGGTTATTTGAGATTTTTCTTGCTTCTTGAGGTAGGCCTGTGTTGTTATTAATTGCCCTATTAAAACTGTTTTTGCTGCATCATATTTTGGACTTTTGTGTTTTCATTTTCATTTATTTCCATATACTTTTGGATTTCTTCTTTTATTTCTTGGCTGACCCATTCATTGTTTAGTAGCATGTTATCTAACCTACACATATTTGTGCTCTTTCCAGATCTTTTCTGGTGGTCAACTTCTAGTCTCATAGCATTGTAGATAGAAAAGATGATTGGTATGACTTCAGTCTGTTTTTTTTTTTAATTTTTTTTAATTTTTTATTTATTATTTATGTATTATAGTCACAGAGAGAGAGAGAGAGAGAGAGGCAGAGACACAGGCAGAGGGAGAAGCAGGCTCCATGCACCGGGAGCCCGATGTGGGATTCGATCCCGGGTCTCCAGGATCGCGCCCTGGGCCAAAGGCAGGCGCCAAACCACTGCGCCACCCAGGGATCCCTGACTTCAGTCTTTTAAAATTAATTGGAGCTTGTTTTGTGGCCTAGTCTGTGATCCATTTTGAAGAATGTTCCATGTGCACCTGAAAAGAATGTATATTCTGCTGTTTCAGGATGGAATGTTTTGAATATATCTGTTAAGTCTATGTGGTCCAGTGTGTCATTCAAAGCCATTGTTTCCTTGATGATTTTCCATTTAGAAGATCTGCCCATTGATGTAAATGGGGATGTTAATGTCCCCTAGTATTATTGCGTTACTATCATTTATTTCTTTTATATTGTTATTTTTTAAAGATTTTATTTATTCATTCATGAAAGACGGAGAGAGAGAAAGAGGCAGACACATAGGCAGAGGGAGAAGCACACTCTCTGCGAAGACCTAATGCAGGACTTGATCCCAAGACCCCAGGATCACACCCTGAGCCAGAGGCAATACTCAACCATTGAGCCACCCAGGTGCCCCCTCCTTTATGTTGTTGTTAACCGTTCTATATATTTGGGTGTTCCCATGTGGGGTGCATAAGTATTTATAATTGTTATTGTCTTGTGAATTGTATATTTTATTACATACTATACTTCTTTGGCTCTTGTTACAGTCTTAGTTGTAAAATCCATTTTGACTGATACAAGTATTGTTACTTTGGTTTTCTGTTGACATCCATTTATATGATAGATGTTTTTTCATCCCTTCACTTTCAATCTGCAGGTATCTTTATTTTTTTTTTTGTTTTGTTTTGTTTTGTTTGTTTGTTTGTTTTGCAGGTATCTTTAGATCTTAAAATGAGTCTCAAAAAAAAAAATAATAAAATAAAATAAAATAAAATGAGTCTCTTGTAAACAGCATATATTTGTATCTTTTTTTAAAAGAATGTATTTATTTATTTATTTTATTTATTTATTTCTTTGAAAGAGAGAGAGCACAAAAAGGCAGAGTGTCAGGCAGAGGGAGAGGAGAGAGAGAAGCAGGCTCCCTTTGAGCCGAGCCCAATGTGGGGCTCAATCCCAGGACCCTGAAATCCTGACCTGAGCCAAAGCTAGATGTTTAAACACCCGAGTCACCTGTGCGCCCGTTTCTTTTTTTAAATCCATTCAGTCACCCTTTTTTTTTTTTTTTAATTTAGATACATCCATGAAGGCAAGAGAAACAAAAGCAAAAATGAACTATTGGGACTTCATCAAGATAAGAAGCTTTTGAGCTTTTGCACAGCAAAAGAAACAGTCAACAAAACTAAAAGACAACCTACAGAATGGGAGAAGATATTTGCAAATGACGTATCAGATAAAGGGCTAATATCCAAGATCTATAAAGAACTTCTTAAACTCAACACCAAAGAAACAAACAATCCAATCATGAAATGGGCAAAAGACATGAAGAGAAATATCACAGAAGAAGACATAGACGTGACCAACAAGCACATGAGAAAATGCTCCACATCACTTGCCATCAGGGAAATACAAATCAAAACCACAATTGGATACCACCTCATACCAGTGAGAGTGGGGAAAATTAACAAGGCAGGAAACAACAAATGTTGGAGAGGATGTGGAGAAAGGGGAACCCTCTTGCACTGTTGGTGGGAATGTGAACTGGTGCAGCCACTCTGGAAAACTGTGTGGAGGTTCCTCAAAGAGTTCAAAATAGATCTGCCCTACAACCCCGCAATTGCACTGCTGGGGATTTACCCCAAAGATACAGATGCAGTGAAACGCCGGGACACCTGGGCCCCAATGTTTGTAGCAGCAATGTTCACCCTTTGTTTTTTAATTGGAGTGTTCTGTCTATTTACATACAAATTATAATTGATAAATATGTATTTATTGCCATTTTATTACTTGTTTTGTTTTTTTCTGGATATTTTCTCTGATCCTTTATTTTCTTTCTCTCTTTGTTTCTTTCTTTTTTCTTTTTTGGTTTACTGATTTTCTTTAGTGATATATTTGGATTACTTTCTCTCTATTATTTACATATTTATTAGTGGTTTTTGATATATGGTTATCACTCAACAGTTTGTATATAATATTTTCTGCCTATAGCAGTCTGTATGAAGTTGATAATTTGTTTGAACTCATTCTTTACTCCTCTCCTTCCCACATTTTAGATATATGATATATTTTATATCCTCTTATTTTTTGAATTTCTTGACTGATGTTTTAGACATATTCATAACATCGCTTTTGGTTTTTCCCTCAACGAGTCCCCTTTAATATTTTTTGCAGGGTTGGTGTAGTGGTCATGAACTCCTTTAATTGGTATGGGGAACTCTTTATTTCTCTTTCTCTTCTGAATAATAATAGCCTTGCTGGATAGAATATTCTTGGATGTGGATTTTTCCCATTCAGCGCTTTGAAAGTTGTATGCCACTTTCTTCTGGCTTGGAAAGTTTCTGCTGAAAACTCTGCTACTAGCTTAATGTGTGTGTGTGGGGGGGGGGGGTTCTTTCCATGTAACTATCTCTTTTTGTCCTCCTGCTCTTAATATTTTTTCTTTATCATTATGTTTTCCCATTCTAATTACAATATGCCTTGGTATCATATGCTTTTGTTGATTTTGCTGGGGCTTCTTTGTGCTTCCTGGAGATGGATATCTGTTTGTTAGCTCAGATTAGGGAAGTTCTCAACTGTTATTTCTTCAAATAATGTTTTTTTGTCCCCTTTTCTATATCTTCTTCTTTTGGGACTTCTGTAATGCAATTAATATTACATTTGATAAAGTCACTGAGTTCCCTAAGTCTATTCCCACTTTGTATAATTCTTTTTTCTCTCTTTTGTTAAGCTTGATTACTTTCCATTTCATTTATTTTTTCCTTTGCTTCTTCCAACCTGCAATTCATTCCATCAATCATGTTCCTCATTTCATTTATGGAATCTTTTTTCTCTGCTATGTTACACCTTTTCTCTGTGTTAATGGTCTTATTGGTCCTATACTCTTTTCTGAAGTCCAGTGAGTATCCTGATGACCACTGCTTTAAATTCATCAGATATGTCACTTATATCTGTTTTGCTTAGATTTCCAGCTGTGCTCATGTCCTATTCTTCCATTTTTGGTAAATTCCTCTGTCTTTTCATTTTATCTAAGTCTCTGTGTCTATTTCTGTGTGTTGGGAAAGTCAGCTGCATCTCCGATTCTTGAGGGTAATGGCTTTATGATGAAGAAGTCTTTTATTGCCCTGCAGTGTAGTGTCCTCTCTTCCCAGGGCCTGGTGCTTCCAGGAGAGTCTTTAGTGTTTCCTTGCATGCACTCTGCTGTTGTGTCCTGGCTGCTCTATCCTTCAGGCCAGTCGCCTGCAGACACTCTCTTTCTCTTTGTTGTTGTGTGCAGTGTTTGGTCCCTGGCCTGAATTTGGTGAGTTTTAATTAGGTGTGCTCTGGTCTGCTTGTGAAATGAGACCTGTCACTGCTGCCACTGGAACTGAGGCCTTGGAAAACTCCCAAGTTGGGAGATGTGGTGTTGGCAGGAGTCTGGGTCAGTCTTCTGGGAGAAGGGGCCCATTGTCCTGGAAATGAGAAAAGCATAGCTTGGAAGGATAGCTCTTCTGGAACTTGGGGCAGGGGTCTCGGTGTGAGCAAGTTAGGTAGCAAGTGTCCATGCTGTGCTGGTTTCCACAGGTGGCTCTGTGTTTATGCTGAGGGGTGAGGGAGGAAATGTCACCTGCCAATTTGTTCCCTGAGGGGTCTCTCCATGAACACTGCTTTCCTGGGACATGCTCTGAGATAAGTAGCTAATATCCCCATCATGTGCCCCCAGATTCATTTCAGATCATTTTTTCCCTGCTGTAAGTCCAAGGGCTGTTTGCCATGTCTTTTCTCCAAGGGCAGCCCCAATGTCCTCCAAACTCTCCCAGAGCTGAGCATGCTAATCTTTAAAACTCCAGGCTTTGAGCCCCACTTGTTGCAAGAACTCACAAAATTTAGGTGCTCTCACTTTCCAAGCCAACTACTATGGGTATTTGTCTTCCCTTGTGGACTTCTCTGTGTTCTAGTCTATCTCTTGTTCTTTTCCATGACTGTGGCTCCCTTCCTACTGCAGCACAATGATCTGTTTCTCTCTCAAACTGCATGTCTGCTCTTCCCTCCTTCTTTGATGTGGACTTTTCTCTACATTTATTTGTGGAGTTTCTTCTTCAGATTGATTTTTGGCGTGTTTAGGATGATTTGATAGTTATTTAATTGTATTTATGGGATGGGGCAAACCTAGGGTCCCCTTACTCTACTGCCATCTTCCCAGTCCCCCCCCCCCAGTTACTTTTTAATTTTTATTTTCAAATTATTTAATTTGGGTAGGACTAGACCTTTTAAAAGGCTGCTTCCTCCCTGCCTCCAGCATTGTCCCTGTCATTCCTTAAAGCATTTTAATATGTAACAATAACTGGAAATTCCAGACCTAATCTGAATTTTCCTGCCTTATGTAATGAGGCCATCTTGCCTCCCTTTTAGTGAAGAATGCTATTAGAGAGGAAATGTGCACACAAGCCATACTCATTAGTGTTGTTGGTAAACACTAGTGTTACTGCAATTGTGCTAGTTTTACTGATAAAAATGGAAAAGATATTTCTTTATGATGTCACAGGTTCATATCTATTTTCATATTTAACATATTAGGTTTCTGAATGCTATTCTGCTTTCACTTTTAGATCTCTTAGATTGGTAAACTTAAAAGTAGTCACTTTTAAATTAAGAAGATTAAGTAGCTGTGTACAGAATGGATGGAAAAGGATATCTTAGAGATGTGTCTATAAGGACTCTAACTCATGCAAAAGAATTTATTGGAAGGGCCTCAGGTATGAATTGAGCAAACCATGAATGGAAACTCCCAGGAACTATGAAAACATCATAAGGAAGAATGTAAATAACCTCTTAACCATCACAACAATGTTCCTTTGCTGTGAGTGAGAGGAGGGAATCTTGACATATAACCCTTCTAAAAATGCCCATAGTGTACTGAATAAAGAAATATTATAAATGATGACTGGACCATGAAATGTATAGGTAATGCAGGGACAAATAGTAGTTTTGGGGCTGTTAATATGGCTTAGGTGAGGAGTCAGCTATATGCAACATAAGGATAGTGGACAAAAACAAAAGGTGATAACCAAAAGAAATCACAGCTATTTGACTGCACTAGAAACTCCTTCAAGAAACCCTGAGACAAAACAGCATTTCCAAACATGGTATATTGGACCAAATCCTTTTTACTTTTTCTCCTCGATAAAATCTGCCAGGTCATAGATTCAACATGGCATCATTCTACCAATTTTTGGACATTAGAGAAAAAACAAGTGATGAAAAGTACATGGTCAGTATGTGGTGTGTATTATGTTTCCTATATACATTTTTTTAATGAAAAACTATGAAAATTTCTTGAAAAACTGGCTTCTATATTTTGTTGATGATATACTAAGTTTTCTTGAATTGAATACAGGATTTATTTTAAGATGAGAGCAGAGCAATCAATATTGTAGCAATGTTACCGTTATCAATAAGAGCAGGAGAGAAGGGGTAAAATGACTTGAAGGTTATAAACGTGGTAAACCTGGATGGTATTCAGGTGACTGAAAATAGTGAATGAAAGTTCAGGGCAGAGACTAAAATAGAGAGTTTTGGGACTGACTTTCATTTTAGTGACATTTAAAATGTTGTATTTGGATGAGATTATTAAAAGGGAGAGTTCAGAGTTAGTGATGTAATAATGGTTCTTATATTCAGGAGGAAGATAAAGAGGAAATAATAGACGATGCAGAAAAAAAAAAAAAGAGATCATTGCTTTTTTTTTCTCCCAAGGACAAAAGAAATGACTCTTTGAAAGAGAATCATATTGACACCCCCCTTTTTTTAAGAGTGAGCACATGAGCAAGGGGAGAGGAGGAGGCACAGAGGATAGAAGGAGAAAATCCTCAAGCAGACTTCCTGCTGAGTGAGGAACCAACACAGGGCTTGATCTGAAGACCCTGAGATCATGACTTGAACTAAAATCAGGAATTGGACATTTAACTGACTGAGCTACCAGGCACTCCTAGACTCCATTTTATATTCATACTACATACCATTTTTAGGGAGATCAGCTTTTGGGTAGAATAACTGGAATACAATTATCAAAGCACTTTGAAATCTCATATCAAAACTAAAGATGGGGTGCCTGGGTGGCTCAGCGGTTGAGCATCTGTCTTCGGCCCAGGGCATGATCCTGGAGTCCTGGGATCAGATCCCACATCGGGCTCCCTACGTGGAGCCTGCTTCTCTCTCTGCCTGTGTCTCTGCCTCTCTCTCTCTCTCTCTCTCTCTCTCTGTCTCTCATGAATAAATAAAAAATCTTAAAAACAAAATAAAACAAAACAACAACAAAAAACCGAAAAACTAAAGAAATAGTGATCTTCTAGGAAACATGCTAAAGTCCTTGAGGCTACGGGATTTGGAATTAGGAAGTCCTAGGATTGAATACCCGTTCCTTCACTTAAGTACTTGGGCTAGTTGCTGAAATTGTAGAAGCCTTATTTTTCCTTATCTCTACTAATGCCCATTTCCTAGAGTTATTTTCATATTTGTATAACCACACATGAGAAGCATCTAGTACACTGACATACAGTTTGTTTTCAATAATAATCATTTTAAAGAACAGAATAACTTCAAAGGGCATTTTCCAAGGACTGTCTGTTATCGACACATTTGTATATCACCTTAACATCCACATTTATCAGGCAATTTATATTTGGATATAATAGAAATAGCTCTGACTGATATTTTCAATTTACCAGTAAAATAGTCTTGCTGTGTAGCTGTTATATAAAATGTGACTGTGCGTTGTCTGGTATACAGACATTTCTGCTTCCATTCCTTCTCTATGAAGCTATAATATTTCTACAGTCAAGGTCGACAGTCTAAAAGGAATGCAGAAGCAATAGCCAAATTCTTGGCAGGGATAAAACTCACAAGCCTGACAAAAATGAAATCCACTCTATCTTGTGTACATTCATTTATTCGTAGTTTTCAGAGTTTTGTGGTTACTGGAGAATTTGGAATGTCTTTGCTCTCATCAAATGAATATTTTCTTTAAATCTAGTGCAGTAGGAAAAGAGAAGAAGCTTAGATGACTTGGAGTTCCAGGAAATAAGAGACAATAAAAGCCAATTTTGTGTGTGTGTGTGCGCGCACACATGCCGGGGTGTGTACATGTACTCACTGGGGGAGGGGAAGCTGTTGGAAATAATTTTGAAGGACATTTTAATGTTGGAAAATAAACTTTAATGTTTCCAATTTAATAGCATGCATTCATAGTAGGTACTCAATGTAAAGTTACTGAGTGATGGGACGCTTCAGCTCAGGGAATGATCCTGGGGTCCTGGGATCGAGTCCCGCATCGGGATACCCGCAGGGACCCTGATTCTCTACCTGCCTGTGTCTCTACCTCTCTTTGTCTCTCATGAATAAATAAATAAAATCTTAAAAAAAAAATAATAGGATGCATTATATACAGGACCTTTTAGATGTCAACCAGTGAAGAATAGACATCTAAAATCAGAATTAGCATGGAAATTAAGTTTGCAAACATTTTCAAAGTTTTACTATCTGAGTCAATGATTTCTTTTTGTAAATTTTACATATATTGTCACCACCTCACCTCATCTACATTCTGTCTACATTGGAGTTCTTTTAGTTTTTCTAATTCTTTATAGTACCTATGTCTCAAAGCTGTTCCCACTGTCTTAAAGGCTTTTTTTCCACCCCATCAGGATATACCATTAATTCCTACATATTATTTATATCCCAATTTAAATGTCTCTTCCCTAAGAAAATCTTCCTGATCCACATAGATTAGATCAGTGCTCTTTGTTATTAATTTTCATAGTCTGTGTCCTTTTCACTCATGTGCTTATCATAGGGCTTGCATGTGGTAGGCGCTTAATGATTATTTGCTCAATGAACAAACTAAGGCATAGAAAAGTTGGTCTTCTGATCATTCAAATGACTTTTGGTGTTGCAGAATCACCTGTAATTTCATGACATATTTTTTTCTTCTAAATAAACATCTTAGCTTTTGATTCCAAAATCTCTAATGCCACATCCATCCTCCTCTAATCACCTCTAATTTTGTTTGCAGTTTTAAGAAGGTGACGATGTGTGTCAAATTTGTAACTGATTGGTCAGCTTCTCCTTTATGGAACACTGATTTTAGAAGCCAATATTCAACTTCCATGAAAGTATAAAATAAAATCTCTGGATTCCAGAATTCAACATATTTTTAAAAAGAAAGAAAAACTTTTTTGGCTATACTTTTCTTTCTGAAGTATATGATCAGTTTTTTTTTTCCTTCTTAACAGCATCTGGTCTATTTTTAAAACTGATGAAAAAATACCACCTTCTTTTCCAATTTACTAAAAATGGCTAAGAATGGAATTATTAACAGTAAAATGATGTCACTTTTTTAGTCATTTAATTTGCTTATATTTTAAAAGAAATGCTATTTTAAGGCTGTGCACAGAAGGGGAAAAATAAAGATATTAGGGACTCCTGCTATTCTTTTCAGTAGAATGGGAAAGAGTGCTATTCATCTATCCTTTCATAAGTATTTTAGGAATTATTTTAATAGTATAAATCATAGGAACAAGCTAAAAAGAGCAGAAAGGATCAAAACAAGCTAATCTTAAAACCCGGCCACATGTGTGATCATTTAAATTTTAAAGTCAGGAGCTATTCATATTCAAAATACTATCATGCATAGGAAAAAATCAAGGTTATAATGATGGAGAGATAGATCATATTCCACTATTCCTGTTGACCTTGAAATTAGTGTTTAGTAAGGCATATGCCAGTTTGAGACTTGGTTAAGTTTTAGTTTTATTGTATTTTAAAATTTCCATCAATCCCTCATTTAAATGCACAATATCCAAATAATGCCTGCAGAAATATAAACCTCACTCTTCACTAAACAAAATTTTGGATTCATTTGTGATAGATTCAAAGATAAGTGAAAATAAACTATTGAAATAACGCATTTTAAAAACCCCATAAAGGGATGCCTGAGTGGCTCAGTGGTTGAGCATCTGCTTTTGGCTCAGGGTGTGATCCCGGGGTCCTGGGATCAAGTTCCGCATCAGGCTCCTTACAGGGAGCCTGCTTCTCCTTCTGCCTATGTCTCTGCCTTTCTCTCTGTCTCTCATGAATAAATAAATAAAATCTTTAAAAAGGTTTTTTAAAACCCACAAAAACAAAAACAATTGGAACAACAACTCCCAGCTTAAATATGAAAAGTTGAAGCAAATTGTAAATGATTTGTCCAAGGTCATACTGGAAATCTCTATTTTCACCAGGCTACCCAGAGCTGCTCCTATTCTGCTAATTTTCTATTGTCTCCATCCTCCTTTTTCTCCTTTAAAAATATGTAAAAATTCAAGCTTGAAGCTCTCTTTTAATTAAATATTTCCATTTCTATTATGAAGCCTACATTCAGAATTTACTAATCAGCTTAAATTAAAGAAAGATAAAGCATGAAATGTACATAATTAAAAACCTCATTATATATTATGGACAATGGGCAACACATTAAGTGCTTGTGATTCCAGAGATATTTCTAAGGAAGTTCTTAATTCTACTATATGTATGTCTTATGCGCTTTGAGTCAGCTATGCCAACATATTTATTGTTCAGTGACCAAAGAGTAATTAACACTACAAAATTGTAAAAAAGAAAAAAGAGTTACTAAATTTTATCGATTTGATATCCGCATAGCATTTTAATTTTTTAATGGCGTGGCTACATTTTTATTTCAAGATGAATTATATGTGATTTTAGCAACAAATAAGTGAAATGTTAAAAAAAAAAAAAAAAAAAAAAACACTCTTTGGGAGCTTTGTAGTCTGACCTGCAAGGGTGAAGGATGCTTTTGAGAATGAGTTATTTATAAAATATTTTCTAGGCTTCTGTTAAAGGTATGAGGGCCACTTTGAAATTTCACACTTGAGTGTGGTTGGTGGTAGCACATTTCACTAAGATATTTCTGGAACACAGGCAGCCTAACAGAGGCAAATGTCATGCAAGAGGGAAGTCGTGTGAAATGGTGGAAAATAAAAGTTTTAGAGCCAACATACAGGTTTGAGAATGGCCCTGCCACTCACTGGTTATATAAAATCGAGTAAGGAACATAAAGATTTACCTGGCAGGAGCTTGGGTTATGCAGGTTTATACAGGTGGTGACCTTTAATTTATTACAGAGACATGTGAATGATATACTTGTGTTAATAATTTAGCACACTATGCTGAATGTGCAACAGTTATATAGCTTGAGTTCTATCATTTCTGGCATTGCCCTGAAGTTTCTATTCTCACAGATGGAGAACAAGACATTACATTTGCTGCTTCAAGGTTTGATATTTTGCAGGTAAATATTTCATATATTCAAAGTTCAGCCCCCATCTTTATTCTTCTTTTGTGATCTCCTCTTTCCTTTTTGTTAAAATAATGCCATGGCCTAGGAAAACCTTATGCACGTGCTCATGGGATGAGAGAAAGGAGGTTGGAGGCTTGCTGGTCCATGGGCAAGCCTGTGAGAGGTGTTTCCATTTCCTAGGCACTGGCTTTACTGTACCCTCAGTTTCCTGGTGATGGCAGGTTACATGGTCTTTGGTAGTGCTAGAATCCAGTCCTTTGGACTGCTAGCTTCCCATTGCCTCAGGTGGGACAAATTTTGAGGAGAGTTATTATATAAAACTGGCCTCATGTAACTGTTTAAAATGCTTTTTTTCTTTTGCTAATGGAGTCAACATATTAACAGTTTTCTCTTTTTCTAAAATGCACATGGAAACTTGAAATTAAAAATGGGCAAGATTATTTTATAGAAGTGGTCACCTGATTTAAGTGAAACATTAGGCTTCACAGAATGATGTATAAATAAGTCTTCCTCTGCAGCATGTGTTAAATCATGATTGTCAAGTACAGTCTTCTCTAAATAGCAAACTTTTGGAAAAGTTGCTCATGCTTCCTTAGTAGACTTGAATTATCTGATTTCCTTGTGGTCGGTCATGTTAATGTCCATGGTGTATGGAAAAAGCAGGACCATATTTTATGTCAGTAACACACTCAATACTTAATTTTTTTTATTAATCAAGAATGTTCAGATTAGTTTGCATATGAATTTTAGCAGAAATAGTCAAACTTTGTGAGGATTCAAATTTCTTGCCACTATTTCCTTTTATTTATTTGCAAACCTGAAAGTCTTTGCCTGGTCTCATCTCTTTTTAAAAAGAAGAACAAGAAATCAAAAACGAGTATTAAAATTTAGTTCCTAAATTTTCCTAAAATTAGAGGCTCTATAGGCACATGGTCTGTCTTTCTAATTATTATAGGCAACATTCAATCATGTTTTGTCACTGCATAACAAGGGTCTCTAGCTTTCTGGTGAAGTATATAATTGTTTTCCACTCAATGCCGTATATTTACGTTTTTTTCATGATAGTATCTCACTTTAAACTGCACATATCAGTATTGGTTTTATCAGGCTAAATTTTAGTAACAAACTCTAAAATGTATATTGTATCAAGCATAGTAGAAATATATTTCTCATTATAAAAGTTCAAAGTGAATTTTTTTAAAATTTTTATTTATTTATGATAGTCACAGAGAGAGAGAGAGGCAGAGGCACAGGCAGAGGGAGAAGCAGGCTCCATGCACCGGGAGCCCCACGTTGGATTCGATCCCAGGTCTCCAGGATCGCGCCCTGGGCCAAAGGCAGGCGCCAAACCACTGCGCCACCCAGGGATCCCGAAAATAACAGATTATATACACTTATCTTCCTTTGGCTAGTTTCAGCCATGTTACCAAAACAACCTCAGGGACAACTAAAAAATATAATCTAGCTTGTGGACAAATGAGAGGAAGGGGAATCTTTGACAACATCTAGTAATCTTGCCATCTTCTCCCACAGTCTCTGTGTTCCTCCTGTATGGACCTCCCTTCAGTTCTGTGGGACAATGACAAATTTCTCCTACAATGGAGAAATTGTTTTTCCCCCCCTCTTTATTCTATCTGAATGCTCTTCCTACCAACTCTATGCTTACTTCAACTCTCAGCTCTATATTTATTTTCCTCAAGGAAGTCTCTGCTGAGTCAATTTTGTTATCTGTGTTCATAGCAGCAAATTCTCTCACTTTTATGATACTTAGAGCAACTGTCCTCAGAGAGCTGTATTCTATTATTGTTCAGAATTGTAACACCACCACCTCCCCCAATGTCTGAAACATCATTAGTTATTAACTGTTGAATAAATGAATCAATGAATACACGATGTTCTTTAAGTTCGTTCTTTAAATCAGTTGGCAGAAGTTATACTCATGCCCTAGTTTCAGCTCCATTAGTGACATGAGGAGCAGTGCTAGGTATATGTAGAAGTAGGGACAGATGTTTCTGAGATTAGCTTTTCCTTGCACAAAGTTATAAAGATGATATTTTTTAAAAACATGTGGCTAAATATAGAGTGGGAAATAAACACAGCTGATCCTTTGCTATTGATAATTAAGGATATGGAAAATAAAGCAAAATTAGATATATTTAAGAAGGCATGAATTTAATCACTATTTTCAATACTTTGTCCACTAAAGAGTTTTCTTAGGCTGAATGGAAAAATTATTTGTTTGTATTTCTATCTTTGATAACTTCCTTCCTAATATAAAGATGATCCATACTATGCAAAGGGTCTGGGAAATGCTTTAATTACAATACAGAGTTTATGTATGCTAATAAGAGAGTAGAAATACTGCTTATAATTCAGTGTTAGAGTAACTTAAGTCCAGAGAGAATTTGTCTTAAGGTTTTTTTCAATACAGTAAACCACTCTACATTGAGCTATTAGACTAGATTGATCTTACTAGACTGATTGCATGTCATTTCCATATGGCAGCTGGCAGTTTGGAATATCATTTATTTAACACTTCTGGTTTGTATATTCCTGCCACTTTCTCACCATGAACCTAGGATTTGTATATATTTTTCTCTAGCAACAGGAGATACTGAACAGATTTCTGTTTCTCTAGCAACAGGAGATACTGAAATTTTATGTAATCTGGGTTTTTTTAAATTGATGTGACCAAGTACTTTAGCTTTCTCTAGCAAATTATATTTCTTTGAAAATCGCAACTATCTTGATTACACAAATATTGAAAAAAAATTCTGAGACTAAAGTGATCAGAGTTCAGATCTTAACTTCAGAATATACAAATAATTAATGTAACTTCTTTTATTAACTTAGGAAATATTTCTTTTGCCAGGATCTGTTCTGTGTAAACAACACAGAAGCAGATTCCCTATTGTAATGAACCTAACATTAGTTATGTGTTTTTCTAGTGTTGCATATGAAATTATGTGTATTAAACATGATTAGAGGCCATGGGTATTGAACACAACTAGAGGCCAGGCGTTATGCTAAGTGTCAGCATGGGGAGATTGAGAGAATACACTCCCTGACATCAAAGAGCACATAGGCTACTGTGTAGAGTATGTCTTCAACTTACATTCACTGAGACAATATGGGTTAAAATCAGCTTGTAAAGGACCTAAATATTTGCAGCCATGGCATTTTTTTTTTTTTGGTGCAAAGACTTGGCCAAATGTTATCTCTGGTGAATAGTATTTCTATTTGTACTTATTTAAAAATAGTCAATCCTAAGTAATCTACCTACATGAATAGGACATGTAGAAACCAAAAAAGATCTGAGAACAAAAATTAGAAAAAATATTTCAACGCTTGAGAAGATACTGGTAGCACAGCAATGATAACTGAAAAACATATTTATGCAAACCTAACTATATGTTATTTAATGCCAACCAGTGCTATCACCTATAAGCTAGACTTTCCTTCTCTGGTCCCTATTGCAGTTCACCTCTACCTACCTTTCACCATTAGGCTTCTATTTTGGCCTGGTATAAGATAGGAGGTTAAGACATCAATAGAACTTACCTTGAACCTGTAGAAAAGTGAAAATGAGAGTGTGATACTATTTTCTCAAGGATTATCAGAAATATTTTTGTGCCGTGTCCTTCAGAGTAACTCTTTCTTCCTCTACTCATTACTCTTAAAACTTTCTGACCCCTGTTAGTCTTCATGGCTGTACAAAAGGCTTCACATATCCAGAATAAGGGTATAATTTAAATCCTATAGAGATGCCTATCTCTCCAAAATAATGCATCTAAATTCAGAATCTGCAAATAGATTGTGGCAGAGTAAAAATAGTATTACCCTCAAAGGGAGAAAACATTTTACAAATACTTATATAACTCTGTACTCAGGATAGGTGGTGGCTGAATTATCAGAATGTTCTATGAAGCTCAGGGAAAAAGATGATCTGTAAATCTCAAAGTAAATTGACAGAAGTATTTTTCAAAAGATTGATCAGGACATTATTATCAATCTAGAAATATATGCAAGCTCCTATGTCATTTCATTCACTGTATTATAGGTTTCAGGGTGCAAGCATACAAATCTTTCTCTATCATACCGTGTTGCTCTTTTTTTTTTTTTTTCTTTTTTTTTACTTCTGGATGGTCAGTTTTAGGATTCATTACACAGTCTTCCAAAATGAGGGTGAAAACCCTTATCTGCAAGCCATTTGACATTTAATAAGCTTCTCTTGAAATTCATCCTCACATTTTAGACTTATCAGATGCCATTGGTTGGTACGGTGAACATGATACCAAGTTTTTACATTTATCAGGCCATCTTTCTTTCTGAGGCATTCTCTACTAGAGAGAATGGATTGTAGCCTGCTGTGAAGATTGTCTGTCCTCCCCACATATGCTCCATCACAGACACTGAGAGGAGAGAAAGTAGCGGGGAGGCAATGTCCCTTTATTAGGGTACAAATACATATAATTGTGCTCCTTCCAATCATATAAGTCTCCAGGGCTTATTCAGACTAGGGGACTGGGAGCTGCTTACCAGCCCCTTGGCCCTTGGGTCCCAGCCTGAGCTGTGTGCTGCTCCAAGAGATTGCACAAACTCCTTGATGCTCAGAGTTCCACTTTTTACCCAGGCATCAGTTGACATGAACAGACCTGGGGCTCTGAAGAATTCTTCTGTTTAGGCACTCAGAGACTTCAGTTCATTAGCAGCTCCCCAGGGCAGGGGTAGTTCTCAGTAATAGAGTCATTGTCCATTGTGAGGTTGAAATATGTTGTATAAATAAGCCAAAGGTGATCTCTTTCTATGTTATGTCTTTTCTGCAGGCTGAGATCACTGATACCCAACTCAAGTCTTTACACATACAACTTTTTAAAAAAAATAGTCCAAGGGCAGTCCGGATGGCTCAGTGGTTTAGTGCCACCTTCAGCCCAGGGCGTGATCCTGAAGACCCAGATGGAGTCCCATGTAGGGCTCCCTGCGTGGAGCCTGCTTCTCCCTCTGCCTGTGTCTCCGCCTCTCTCTGTGTCTCTCATGAATAAATACATAAAATCTTTAAAAAATAAAAAATAGTCCGAGCAAGCAAAATTTTAGCCATTTACATTCTGCTTGTTTTACATGCTCTGAAACCTCACCTTGACAGATGACCTACTGAAAAGACCTATTGCAGTTACAAGGTCTCAACTCCCTGCTGTCCTACAGAGTTCTCTGACCCAGAGATTCCCTGCTGTCCTGCTGAGTGACATCACTGAGATGCCTAAGCCTCTCTTTGATCCTCCTCTCCCTGGGGATTTCCTTTTCTTTCCTCTCCTCTGAGTAGTGACACCTCCACCCTTCATCTCTCCCCCAACCTCTCCAACCAGAGCCATAGCCTTTGGACTTCCCCTATATGCAAACATGTCAAAGTTAAAGTTGGGGGTGTTACTACCACCTCATGGTCAGATCGTTTTCCTAGATTTGCCCCCCAAAACTCTTGAATGCCTACAAAAAGCTATTTGTCACAGAGACACTAAAAAATCAAAAACAAAACAATAACAACAAAAAACTTCATGAAGGTTTTCCTGCCAGATGCTTGAAATTGTGATTTCTGAGAGGCGAAATTATAACAAAAGGCTGAGATGGGGTGGGGGGAATGGTAATCTAGGTAATAGCTGAGAAGACTTGATGGCAGGTCCATGTTAAACACATCCTGTACTCTACTGGCAATGAATAGAAGAATTTTTTGGTGAAGCTGAATTCTTGCCATATAGGATGACGTGAAAGTCAGCGAATAAACATAAGTTACTTATAGATGTTCCATGCAATTACCATAGTGCTTCTACTTATCAGGGTCTTTTCTGGTATGGAGAGCCACCCAAGAATACTATAAACCCAGCGTCCCAGACTACTGGTTTGCAACCTCCTTAGGAGCTTCTCTGGAGTATAATCTCATACTGGCCTCTTGACATGGGGGGCAAGGACATAGAGGTCTTAAATGGATTCAGTCATATACAAAATCTGGATAGTTTCAACAGCACATTATTATCTCAAGGCTCTGTCCTTGGGCAGCTTCTGGCAAGGGAAAGAAGTAGAATGTACTTCCCAAGGATAGAGGAGGGGGTAAGGAGACTCCCAACTGCCTGGGCCCAGCTGAAGGGTCAAACTGGCAGTCAGATCTTTTTGATGACGTCTTCCAGCTACTGTAGGAATTTTCATCATGCAAACAGAGCTACTTGGTATTGGATCTGTGTGACAGATTCTTGAGATAGACTTCAGGAGACAGGGCTTTGTAAGCCACCTGAATTGAAGTGCAAAAATGTGTGGAGACACATAAGGTACATGTCACAGAGTCTGCTGATGGTCTCATAATGTTCCTCCTCCCAATCTTCCTTAGATGTCCCAGTGTCCTTTGCAGTTGGTATGGTCATACCTTCCAGCCAATGAGATGGTAAGTGGAACTAAGATACAAACTCTGTGAGGCATCTTTAAAAAAATAGAAGACGTCCTTCTTTATCTTTTCTTCCCTCCTGCCAGCCGGAATATAGTCAAAATAGCAGGAGCTGCAGTATTTCCTGGGCCCTGAGTGGCCTTAGAAATAAAAGTCATGTACAGTAAAGTCATAAGTTGGAACTGGCTCAGTTTCCTACTACCATTTTGATTCCCAATTACCCTTGCACTGCTTATCTTCAAATTATTACATGAAAGAGAAATGCTCTTTTAAATGATCTCTTTTAAGTTTGGGATTCTGTGTTTCATCTTAGCCTATTTCTCAGTGATGCAGTGCATTTATGGAGAGTTTTTCTACATTTTTCATTTATTTCACAAAAAGACCTTGCTGAAATATTTACTAACTTCTTGACTAGTAAATCCTAATGGGACAGAAAACAGTAAAATAAATAAATAAATGAATAAATGAATGAATAAATAAATAATCTGACAAGGCTTTTTGGGGATTTGTGAGGATACTGATCATTTGATGTAATTGAATACAAGTTAAGCTAACCCATTAGGACTAGTGACTAGTCAGTCCACGTTCAGATTTCAGGAAGAGCTGTAATTTATATCTATTATGAACCAAGTACTTGGCATTTCAGTCATTTTCTCTGTGAGCTTCAATTTACTACTATCCAAGGATACTGGGACAAAATATATAGTTGTTTGCTTCAGGGCAAAGATTAATGGAAACAGGCCATTGAACTGAAGTGGCAGGGGAAGCAACTTGTAAAAAACATATGGTTGGAAGTGCACTCAAGTTTCAAAAACAGTGAAAAACTTCATCAAATTGTGAAATATTGTGGTGCCTGGGTGGCTCAGCGGCTGTTCATCTGCCTTCGGCTCAGGGCATGATCCCGGATCCCAGGTCCGGGGATCGAGTCCCCATCAAGCTCCCTGCAAGGAGTCTGCTTCTCTCCCTGTGTCTCACATGAATAAATAAACAAAATCTTAGGAAAAAAAAATTGTGGAACATTCATTTTGGAGGTACTAATTTTAGAGTGAGAACAACTTGTGAGAAAAAGGGAAGTGGATTAGAATATGATAGTATATATGATGTATATGACTAGTATGTGGTTAATTAGCATATGATATTCTGTATTTTCCTTGGCTAGTATTTCTTCTTTGGTATTATTATTATTATTATTATTATTATTTAGCATTTAGCTTTAATCAATTATTGAGGGTATTGTGAATATGCTTGTATTATCCTGAGTGCTAGTCTTATTGTGTAAATTTTCTGTGAAAGGTCCCCTACTACTAAGTATAACTTTATTAACATTTGAGAATCTGATATTTTTCCTGGAAGAGAAGTTCTATTTTAAAATTAATGCTAGTAGGAAATCACATTGAACACATAAAATAAAGCTACATGTCATAAGCTTGTGAAAATAAACATGAAACACTAAGTCAAGTACATGGTACATACATGTACTCTATAAATATCGGCTGTTATTGTTATTACTAGTTGCTATAAAATGTCATTTGTAATAAGAAACTGATACTCATATATCTTGCAATTATCTCTTTAGCAGTAGACATCTGGATAAAATATTACATTTCAATTTCTAGAAATTTTGGGCTAAAAAATCAAAATAGGTTATTTGTATAGTAGATATTGATAGCTAAGAACAAGTTTTATTAAACAAAATATAAAGGTATATGCCCAAAATACCAACAATTCAGTGGAACTCATAGGGCAACTTTTCCTGCCTAAAATTATTAAATAATTTATAGAAAATACATGTAGGTGAACAGTAGAAAAATCAACCAGCTGATTCATTAGTAACTACTGTGAGAAATTTCATGTACATATAGTACATAATTGGATATTGTCAAATGGGTTATGCTATTACTTTTTAAGTAGTATTAGTTTGACATTATGATATACCTTGAACATTTTTCATTACTATTCAACAGCATTGTTTTATTTGTGTATTTATTTTTAAGTAATCTCTACACCCAGCATGGGGCTTGAACTTAATAACCAGAAATCAAGAGTTGAATGCTCTACTGACTGAGCCGGTTAGGCACTTTAAGAGCATTACTTTGGGCAGCTGGGTGGCTCAGCGGTTTAGCGCCACCTTTGGCCCAGGGTGTGGTCCTGGAGACCTGGGATTGACCACATCTCCCTCATGAATAAATAAATAATATATTTTTTTAAAAAATAGCATTACTTTAAAAGACAGCAAAGCAACTCCTAGTATGTGCAAGTTATAATTTACTTAAGTCCTTGAATTCGTCATTTAGGTTATTTGCAACTTTTCCCTGATACACAATGCTGTAACAACATCTTGCATTAAATATTCATATAATACTTAATTTCTCTGGTGTTAATTCCTAGAATGTTGACATAAATATACATACACAAAATATATTGTATGAACTGAAAAATTTTGTTCCAGACATCTTGGGTCAATTTCTATAGCCCTCAACATTGTGTGACATTACATGTTTAAATACATTGGCTAACAAGGAATAGGAATGTTCCTTTCTTTTCTTTCTTCCCATCGCATATTCTTTTCTTTTTCCCTGCTTTCCTCCTTCGTCCCTTCCTTCCTTTCCTCCTTGATCTTTTCTCTTTCTTACTTTCTCCCTGCTCATCCTTTTCTACCCTCCTTTGTGTTTTCTTCTCTTTTACCAACATAATAATGAAAAATATGGCACATTACTGTTTTTAATTTCATTTAAATTATTAGAAAGTTTGAACACCTTCTGGCATTCATTATTTACCTATATTTTTTCTTCTGTGAATTGTTTGGTCAATTATTGATACTTTTATTTTTCTAAAGCTCTTTAAAATTAAATATTTGAACACTTTGCCTGAGAAGAATTTAAAATTTTGTCAATCATTTATAACAATTTTTACTTTATAATGTCTACTTACCAATTAAAAAGATTCTGAAGGCTCATCTGTAGTTCCTTTCAGTATTTTTTAGTTTTTTTTTTACTTTCATTTGTTTTTTTTTACTTTTTTCTTACTTTAATTTTTTTTTAACTTTTGTTACTTTCATTTGTCTATATTTTCCCTAATGATTTTAAATGCTACCCTTCTTCATATTCTTAATTCTTGCATTACCAAGATGTGTTTTCAGGCTGTCTTTCTCTCTCTCTCCCTCTCTCTTTTCCTCCCTCCCCCTCTCCACTCCCTCCCTCTTTTACTCTCTGTCTCCTTTTGGTCTACCTGTCTGCCTTTGCCCATACTTGTACCATACTTTTTAAATTACAATATCTTTATAATATGTTTTAAAGTTGTCAGAGTTAGTTACCAATTATTACTCCATTATCATAGCCATTCATACTCATTTATAAAGTACATAAATTAACCATTGAAGTAAAGCTTAAGATGACAAGGTCAAAAATTTAGTTTAGCTTGGGTGGCCAAGTGGGTTGTGCCTTTGAATCTTGGTTTCACCTCAGATCACAAGACCTGAGCCCTGCATCAGGCTCTGCTTGGCGTGGAATCTGCTTCAGATTCTCTCTCTCTCTCCCTCTGCCCCTCCCATTTGTACTCTCTCTAAAATAAATAAATAAATAAATAATTTAAAAGATTTTATTTATTCATTGATGAGAGACACACAGAGAGAGAGAGCCAGAGACATAGGCAGAGGGAGAAGCAGGCTCCCTGCAGGCAACCTGATGTGGGACTCAATCCCAGGACCCGGGGATCATGACCTGAGCCAAAGGCAGACACTCAACCCCTGAGCCACCCAGGTGTCCCTAAATAAATAAATTTTTAAAAACAATTTAGATTAGTTCAAATTGTAACATAACTGAAAATTTAATACTCTGTGTTTGTAGAAATATAAAATGAAATTATAAGTCTTATACATATTTAAACACTCAAATTGTTACCTATTTTGTATATTAATGGACATACTAGAATCTCCTATATGTTCTGAGCCTGCATGTGCATTATGAAAATGAAAGCAGAAAATTTATACTGGACATTGAAATTTGCCTATTACTAGCATATAGATTAATATGCCAAGAATGATTTCTTACCAAGTTTTAGGTGGATTTTAATGATAATTTATGATGCAGTTACTAGAGCAGAAAAAATAAATGAATCGTTATACTCAGTATATGTCACAAAATGTTGTCAGCTATAATGCAACCATTTAAATAAATGGGACTAAATTAAAGTTTGCAGCCAACCTTTTGGTGACTTAAATCTTCTATTGCTCTAACTTTCAAAAAATGCACCATTTCTCCTTAGCACAGTTTCTGTCACCAAAAGGAAAGGTTTATGTTAAATAAATAGGAGAAAGTTCTTTGGAAGTTAAAAAAAAAAAAAAAGCAAGAAACTTCTCATAATAGCAAACAGATTTTCCCTCCAATATTCACCATATTGAAATCAGAAAAATCCTTATTAGAGCTGTTTTAGTATTTTTCAGTCTTTAGAATAATCAAACTATTTAAATAAAGGACTGAAATTTTTTCAAAACTGAAGACTTATAAGAAATATTATGGCTGTCGCAAGAAGTACAAGATTTTTGTGAATTTCAAAATAAAAGTTATAAGTCATTTCTTTGCCCTATATTTCAGCTCGGTGAATATCAATAACAATCACTGATCACAATTTATGTGTAAAAATTGATGGGTTAATAGAGATCATAATACTTTTTTTCAGTTTGGCGAAATTACAGTCACAATTATTTGTAACAAGAAAAAGAAAACAAAAACAAGTAGAGGCAGAAAAAACAAAAAGAAATAACAATGATTAGTTTCAAAAGACAAAAATGTAGTGAAAATAAACCTATAATAAAAATGTTATGCCATATTATGTTCATTTGCTTGGGTTCCTACTATTGACTAATGCCACATTTCTACCTGCACAAAAAAAGTGTACCATTTATTCTGTTTGAGTTACATCAGTAAGAAAAAGATGCAGACAGTTTCGGTTTCTGGTGTTCATTCTGGTACTGTTCATGTACTATTTGTTTACTCTCAGTTGAACTGGGTTTGAAAAGAGCTAGATTAATTGCCCTGTAAACATAGCTCTGTGCCATTACGCAGTTATATTCATCTAGTTTAGTTTTGTTTTCTTGAAATAGGCTTTTGGATGGAAGACTTGAATATATATTATATATAACAAAACTGTGACCCAATGTGAAATCTCACTATTTTCTAACTGAAGAGTTCTTTAGATAAGAGGGAATATATGTTTACGTTTTCTTAATGTTTACTATTATATATAACCAGACACTCTACATCAAGCAAAATGGCCTTTCCTTAGCCCTCCAGAAAACAATTCTCCATATGTCTGCATTGATGTGTTTTGTCTTTTACTGGGTCCTTTCTTCTTACTGCATTTCCTTTCTTCTCTTACTCTATTCTAGTCTTTTTATCCTCAAATCAGCTCTGGTTGTTGTCGGGTTTTGGGGTTGTTTGTTTGTTTTCAATTTCCAGGAAATATTATTTATTTAAGTCATAGCCAGTTTTGAATAATTTTTATTATCAGAGCCATTCATCCCACATCATATTAAACCTGCTAAAATGTATCCACACTCCATAGTAAATGTAATTTATATATAACTATAAGGGAGTTCAATAATGATATGTTATAGATACTTAAACTTTCATTAAGTTTAATTTCACAGTTTTTAAAAAAGATGTTATTATTATTTATTTGAGAGAGAGTGAGAACAAGAGGGGGGAGTGGCAAAGGGAGAGGGAAAAGCAGACTCTCTGCTGAGCAGGGAGTGCAACACTGGGTTCAATCCCAGGACTCTGGGATTATGACTTGAGCCAATGGCAGATGTTTAACTGATTGAACCACCCAGGAGCCCCCAATGTCATAGTTTTGTTTTTGTGTTTGGAGCTAACACTTTTGTTCAAATATCAAACATTTTTGTAGGCATTGGAAAAGAAAGCTCACAGAACATAAACACTGTGTCTAATAGATTAAAATGGACTGGAGGCAGCCCGGTGGCTCAGCAGTTTAGCGCTGCCTTCAGCCCAGGGCCTATCCTGGAGACCCAGAATTGAGTCCCATGTCGGGCTCCCTGCATGGAGCCTGCTTTCTCCTCTGCCTCTGTCTCTGCCTCTTTCTCTGTGTCTCTCATGAATAAATAAATAAAATCTTTAAAAAATGGACTGGAATTTCATAACTGATGTTCCCTATCTCTCCCAAATTATAGCTATCCTGAAATAGCTATCATTTTGGTACTTCATCCTGTTCCAGTCACCTTCTATTCACCCTTTTGGTGAAGGAGGGATCCTTTGTTCTAAATAATAAGAAAAGCCTGAAGGCATGACATTTGACACTGAGCAGATGACATTGGCAGCAGTTTATTTGTCACATATGCTCACAGTGCATAGGAAAAGGACACTGCAGACCATGCAGAGCCACATGAGGGGTGCACGGAGGAGCAAAGTGAACAAGTAGGTACTGTGGGAGGCAGGCTTTGTAGTGGCAAGAGGATGAGGTGACTCTTAATTTCCTCAGGATCACATGATTGGCTTGTTTGAATAGTTCTTTAGCTTACAGGGAGTTGAATCCCATTTGACTGAAGGCCACATGGAGTAAAGATGGTCTCGCTTGTAGAAGAATGAGCCTTTCCTGTTGGGTGGGGGACATATCTGGTCAGAGCAGGGCAACTCATAGCTAGGCTTTTGGGGATCTGTGAGGGTCAAAGATGTCAAGGCAGCGCATGGAATTACAAATCTTATAAAACATATTTACCTTCCAGATCTTTCCCTTTCCTCTCTGCCACCAAATCCTAGTGCCCACAGAACCCTGGTCAGAAATTAGACTCATAGTTAGATGGTCTGTTCTAAATTACTGTTCACCCTAGTAGGACATCATTTTTCTTTTCTTGATGATGAAAAAATGGGCTGGCCAAAGAGACTAGTTAAGCAAAGTTGACCAAATAATGAAATTTGATGTTCTATGTTTTTAGTTCGTGTCACAAGTGCTAGGGTCACACCCTTGTCATCTCTGAGTCTTCTTTTTCCTGGTTTATGTCTTTACATTTAGCCTTCTATAATTTTATACATCAGGTGGAAGGCTATTGGTGAATATCTAATTTTTATGTAATTATTGAAGTTTTAAAATAAACATAACCTTTGGTTGTTACTGAAACTTTGTATACTATATTAATTTCTTAAATTAGTATTATATTCATTTTCCACAAATATATTGAATGCTTACTTTAGGGGAAAAAAGGAAAGAAAAAATTATAAGAGACCATTCAGAGTACACGTTAGATTTACTTTTGGTGTTATTTCTAATACTAGAAAGGGCTACTTTTTTGTTGTTGTTGTTGTTGTTGTTGTTGTTTTCCTAACAAGAATCGAATTGCTAAGAGAAGGCAAATGGAGTAACAGCACATAACACACAGCAGATAAGCAGCAAACCTGTTTCTTAGTGTATTTCATGAATAATGAAATTAAACCCCTCTCACAATATATCGTAAACTTAGAGTGTCTGTACTTGGATGGCTCAGGTGGTTAAGTGTCCAACTCTTGACTTTGGCTCAGGTCATGATCTCAGGTTGTTGAGATAGAGCCCACATGAGGCTTTGTGCTGGGATTGGAGCCTGTTTGAGATTCTCTCTCTCTCCTTCTGCTCCTCCATACCTCTAAAACAAAAACAAAAAAATCGGCTCTTGATCAAACAGATACATGATATTGAAAATACTCTCCTTCTAGTATAGCACAGGCACTGACAATGGCAGTCTCTGCTCAGAATGAATGCAGTCTGTTTGGGTCAAAAGAAGGTTCTATGGACTCTTGAAGTGTGATGTGTGACACTTTGAGTTGCTAGACTATGAGGTTGTGAGGGTAGAATGCCAGCGGAGTGAACTGGGGTGACCTAGGGTGACCTGGGGTGAGTGTGTGCTCAGTGTTTGAGGTTTGGGATGTCAGCCTCTTACCGACTGTCATGGAAACATTTTAATAATTGAATGACCAGCCTGGTGCATAATGGTTCAATGTTTGCAGCTCTGCAGTGGTAGAATAATGATAAGAGACTACTCTTGAATATTAAGATTTAAATAGCCAGATATTTTCCTTCTACTTTGTGGTCAGCATATGCTGGACAGTGGTTTATACTCCTAAGTTTGGGACTTTAAATAATATTATTCTAGGTTTTTATTTTATTTTTAAGGATTTTATTTATTTATTCATGAGAGACACACACACACAGAGAGGCAGAGACCTAGGCAGAGGGAGAAGCAGGCTCCCTGGGGGGAGCCTGGTGCAGTATTTGATCCCAGGGCCCTGAGATCACGACCTGAGCCAAAGGCAGATGCTCAACCACTGAGCCACTGAGGCATACCAATTCTAGGTTTTTATAAAACTAATTATTTACCCACATTTAAAGGTTATTAAAGAGGCATATTTTGACTAGCTTAATCAGTCCTTCTTTAGAAATTCATTTCTACAGATGAATGAAATAGATACTATACTCATCTGCCGTCTCTTTTGCAAATCTGTTTTATTTATCTCAACACTTAAAATTTGGTACTTTTAAAGCAGAATGGAAGAACTTACACTATCATATATCAAGACTGGAAGACTATACATTTGTTGGACCCTGGCTCACGGGCGCCCCAGAGACTCAGACCCCAGACAGGCAGATGCAACAAGCAAGAGGGTTTATTGGACGTTTGCGCAAACGGGCTCTCCGCCTCCGAGGTGGCAGAGCCCCGATTAGCAATTACAGGCATCTTTTAGAGGCAAAAAACCGCGGGAGTAGCATAGCATTCGGGTTATGACATGATTGATTTCTTTGAAGGTCAACACGACCATGTTCAGGGACTTTCCCAGTCAGGGCGAGGGGGGGATAGTTTTCTTATCTCGGAAAAACAGAATGTTTTTGTTGCTTGAATTCATGGGAGGCGCCTGGATGGGCTGCCTCTGGGTTAGGCCTGGTCCCACTCACGGGGGCGGGGGTGTGGGGTTTCTTCACATTTACTTTAAATGCCTCACCATTTTTTTGCTATGTGATCTTAGTGTTGGATTTTAATTCTGGACTTAATCATGAGGTCTTCTTCAGCTATTAGAGCGTAGATGGGAGTGAGAATGTACCAGTTCTGTTCATTCTTGTGCTTCTACATTGGCATGAAAAGAATGTTACTTAGCTTTCTCTTTGCTCCAAGGGACTTGAGAGACACATGGAGCAGAAATGGATCCAACTTAGAGCTTGTAGCCCAGGCCAGCAAACCAACAGACACATGAGAAAAAAAAAAAAAGTTATTGTGGTTTTAAATTATAGAGTTTGTACTATTTTTTTAAAGCAGCATGATTGTGGGATCCCTGGGTGGCTCAGCAGTTTAGTGCCTGCCTTCAGCTCAGAGCATGATCCTGGAGACCCGGGATCGAGTCCCACATCAGGCTCCTTGCATGGAGTCTGCTTGTCCCTCCTCCTGTGTCTCTGCCTCTCTCTCTATCATAAATAAATAAATAAATATTTAAATATTTAAATATTTAAAAAATTAAAATTAAAAAAAAATAAAGCAGCATGATAGTGATATTATTTGCCAGGCGCATAGACTTCTCAAAGCACTATAGCAACTGAAATGGCATCATAAATATGTGGCATTATAAACTTTAATATATTAAATGCATCAAAAATAAACCATGGCCAAATATTCTAGAAACTAAAGGATTAGCTACTATAAACAATTCATCTTGTAAATAATACGCTAGCAGGAGAGGCTTTTCCAACTGGATCTGTAGATCTCAAGTAAACTTCCAGAAAATAGGCAGAATATTTTGAATCTTCCTACAAACTACTGAAATTTCAATAAACCAGAATTTCTATAAGAAATCATGACCTCTTTGAGTGTTTTTTTTTTATAGAAATTTTTTTTTTAATTTTTATTTATTTATGATAGTCACAGAGAGATAGAGAGAGAGGCAGAGACACAGGCAGAGGGAGAAGCAGGCTCCATGCACCGGGAGCCCGACGTGGGATTCGATCCCGAGTCTCCAGGATCGCACCCTGGGCCAAAGGCAGGCGCCAAACCGCTGCGCCACCCAGGGATCCCTCTTTGAGTGTTTATGCAATTTAAACCCATCACAATGAAATTCATCGCCTGTCACAATAATTGATACTGCTTAGGACTGTGTGGTCTTCACTATTCATATAACCAGTATAGCCCAGAATTAAGTTTTATCAACAGGAACCAGGAAAACATTATTATGGATTTTGCAGTATAATAATATCCTGGTATTTGCTTAAGATCAGTGTTAAAACTATAGTGGTGGTAAAGTGACTATAGTTATTAATAACAGTTTACCCTGAAAGTTGCTTAGGTAATAATTGAGAAAAATACGGATCTGGAGAACAAGAGCAACATGATTTATTTTTCTGGATGTCATTATTTTATGAAAATGTATCATGCATGCTACTTTAAGAAGGAATCCAGGCTTTTGGGGAAAAAAAAGTTTCTAATGCCTTCATAAACATGAGAGGTAGGGTGTAAGTCAGACATAGAGATGAATAAAAGTTATCTCAAATTCTAGGAAAATAAAGTGAATCACTTGAAGCAAAATTTCCAAAAAGAGTGTATATTCTTATCAGTGAGGCTTTAATCTTTTAGTGATCAAATTCATGAAGGAGAAGGTTCTGAACAGCTTAAAGATGTTTGCTACCAAAGTAGAATGTGTTCCATTAACAGTTGTCATCCATGGTCTCCTATCTCCCCAATAAAATGTTGTTTAACCCATGGCATATTAAATTGATTGAGGTGCCGGGATCCTTTTTAATACGGCAGTGATGAGTATAAAAATGCTGGTTATTTTGACCATCTGGAGACAGGCGAATCCTCACTCCATCCTGAAGGATATTTCCTGCTTCACTAAACTACTTACTGACCCAGAAAAAACTGCTTCATAACAACCCATGATTTTTTTCCAAGCTAGGAAACATGCATTTAAAAATAGTGCTAAGAAAATCATTATGGAGTAAGTCTGAACAAGCTATTTTCTGAGCACCGCAGGTCTGATTTATGGAGGTGTGACATAACAAATTTAGTTTTAACAAAAAGCATGTGGTTAAGCTTTTATAAGATCTCTGCTTTGAAAGATATTCTAATTCCGTAATTTTTAAGTCTTCCTAGCTAGATAAATTATTTACTTAAAAAAAAATTGTTTCCTCCTTCCAGTTTATTTTTCTGTTTTATATTTGTATTTCAACAGTTCTCTAGAATCCAGCAGTGCCTAAAAGCTTGTTTCTGTTTTTTGGTTCTTTCTTTCTTTCTTTTCTTCTTTCTTTCTTTCTTTCTTTCTTTCTTTCTTTCTTCCTTCCTTCCTTCCTTCCTTTCTTCCTTCCTTCCTTCCCTCCTTTCTTTCTTTCCTTTTCTTCCTTCCTTTCTTCCTTTTTTTTTTTTTTTTTTGTCAATGAGATAATTTCCTCATTCTTTTTCTGTAAAATTTGGATGTAAGTGGAGGCCATATCTGCATGAGCTGATGAAATATTCAAACTGTGGCCTTCATTTTAGGGTTCAAATGACTAATAGAACCTTGGACAGAATGAATGACAGGATATTAATAGTAGAATCAGCACATTATTGGCTTGGTGGAACAGATTTGCAAGAAGAAAGGTTACATTGTATTATTTTCTTTAGGGCTGAAAACTAAGGCTAAAATTAGCTTTCACTGTGACAATTAAGTGTCTAAATAAGTTGGAAGAGAATGATATTCTCTTAATTGTGATCTTTATAATTTTAAATACTGCAATTGTATTGTTCTTGAAAAACATCCGAGGTCCCAGTAAAAGTAAAGTGGTGTGTGTGTGCGCACACACACACATTAGTTTGGGGGGTTATTATAGTGATGTTCCATATTAATACCATGTATGTTATCTGGTGCTCTGTGGATTGATAATTTTATATAGGATATTTTAAATAAATGCCAATTTATTTCATTGGATCTTAGGTTGATTTATGGTACTGGCCTTTAAGACTCATTTTAACTTGTAATTGACCTATAAGGAGAGAGTGCAGAAAAAAATAAGATTCAAAATTTAAGTAAAAAAATACACAAAATTTTTGCATACAGTGCATGAACACAAAAAGGATCACCTTAGACCCAATTAATGCCATTGATCAAGTTAAAATCTGGTGATTTGGTCATCTTATTGGCTTTATGACTAACTTAGGATAGTGAAGCATTTTCCAGAGAGGAGGAAGAGCTGCTACAAAGTGTCTTTGTGGACTGAGGGGGTAGGTGGAAACATGAGTGTGAGGTGAGCTACCTAAGTACTTAGAAAAGTATGGATTTCCAGTACCAAAAGTAAGAGCACTTTAAGGATAAATCTCATGCCATATTTCAGTGTTTCAATACTCATACTATAGCTCAATTTAATTTTATTGAACAAACGCCCAAACATACTAATTCCTTGTGACGAGTAACAAACAATTAGAGATGCATGGTTTCTCATTCACTAGGACTAACCGTTTATAAAACCTTTTACTCTCTTATAGAAGAATATTAATTTTGAATATCATAAAGGACAGAAATTATGAGATTCTTATCAGTATTAACAACATATTTGTAGTGCTAAATCCAATAAATTATATAAAGGTCTTTGGAGCATGAAAATAAAAGTAGTGACAAAAAGATTGCATGCCAATTAGATGTACTATCCCAGTTCTTTAGCAGTGAGTGATCTCCTTATCAGCCTGCTTCGAAAGGGTTTTGAGTGATTTGAGCATAAGAAGGACTAAATGGAAACCAAAATATTGTATTAATTATATAAGCTCTTACATATTATGATTAAAAATAGAAAATCTAAATGTTTAGATTCGCTATAGAAATGTATATGAAATCCTAGCAATGACACATACCCTCAATATCTTGAAGAAATTCATACTCATGAAGTTAATAACATGCCCATTTCACAAAATACTTAAGTAGTAAGCCCAGGATTAAAATTTGGGTTTCCTTTAGTTCAAACCAGTGTTTCTTTACTTATTCACCTAACAGCATTTAACATTCTCCCCTCTTTCCACTTCTTTCCAAATTTTCCCCCAATAAAAATCTCTTGCTAAATCCCAATAGAGAAAACAGTTAAAAATCTGAACTGAGGGTTGCATAGAAGACAGTAGCATAGAGTTGCACTCATCCCCCTAACTCCATCTGCATCAACCTGAGGCACAGCCACAAAATGCAGCTTGCTGTCCACCCAGAATATGTTGAGAATCACTGCACAAAAGCATCCTACCTCTCCAAATGAAGGGAACAGAAGCTAACAATAACCATATACCTATTAATCACCAGGTGTTGAACACAATTTAAATCATGTACTTCTCAATAAAAAACATATTTTCCGTGATGCTTAAGACGCTGGCATCACATGTCTACAGTGCTCCTGAAGCACCTAAATATCCAAGAAATCATGGGCTAATTGGACTACAGAGTATTATAACATGAGAATAGCATGTAGAACCTAATAGTTGGCATATGAATAAATGGCTTCTATCATTTTATATTGTCAATGTCTCACGACCCTCCAAATGCGGGATTTGCTAGTAAAACAGTGCAAGTCCCCAGGGACACTCTACCTGCATTATCTAGTTCTCAGCCTGCATTTTTGGACTCTTCATGCTCATGTCTACTTAAGGAGACAGATAACTGGGCACACAATTCTCTGAATCAGATCTTCCAGCCCGAAGTATGAGATGAAGGGGAGGTGGAAAGCTTAGCTTTCTCTGACATGAGGAAATATGAAATATTTGGGAAAAGCAACCCCTCACTACACCCACCCCATCCCCCCACAGTAAAATATAACCCACTGGATGCCCTGGGTTTTGAATCATGAGATCAAAACTTTCTGAGATCTGTGTTTTCTTTCCTTTTCTATGGGATAAGGCAGAGGGTCTTTAAAATAGATGTGCAACCACTGAGTGTTCCCCACCTGTCACTGTTTAAAAAATCTTCATTAATCTTCTTTTGTTCCCATGATCTTTTACTGGTGCATCATGAACAGAGGGTGCAGATCTAGTTCCTTCTCTCCCTTTTTTTTATGAGAGCAAAATGGTTTACTAAACATATATACAAGATTACTGATACAAACAATCTCATTATTCTCAGGCTGCTAACACAGCCTTCACCAATGAAGGAATCTAATTAGTTCAGCCTCTTTCTCCTATTAGAACCGATAAGGAGAATTGTTGAAACTTCCTCTCAGGCTCATGCTGTGCTTGGAAATGACCTGATAAAAGGACTCTGACAGTGCAGTACATAGAGGTGGTCTCCAAAAGCTATTTCCAAAATCTCTTACACTTAAAAACATTTCCTTAGATAATTCCTAGACAGCTGTGCTAATGTCAGAGCCTTTGCAATGAACCTACACAGAGAAACACCAGGAAAAAAAAAAAAAAAGGAGAAGAAGGAAGGAAGGGGAAAAAAAAAAGAAAAATGTAAAACACCTGGTTTTGGCAGATTTTTTTCTCTCACCACCAGAGGAGGCAGGTTTTACTACCATCTGGTCCACTGCCATGTTCTGCTCGTCCTTCTCCCCAGTACACTCCCCTATGGGCTGCACAGGACCAGGCCGGCAGCAGATTGCAGCAGACCCGGCACTGCCACCATCCTGGGATTTGTAGCCCTGCTTCCGGCCTCTGCCTCCAACGTGGGTCTGTCTGCAGCATCTCCTTTTGACCTTCTCAAATAGTATTTAAAACAGCAACTGCAGTGACTCTCCGGAGCCCAGCGACCAGGCCATTTAAAATCTTTTAAGTGTTTAAAGAAATTGTCTTAACAAGTTGACCTTTATCTCTACCCAGTGAAAGTAGGCCAAACAAACAAACAAACAATTTTGGCTCTGGACTAAAAAGAAAACTTGCCATCTTAGCACTTTTTCCTGGAGTCCTGCATCCCCTGTCTTTAGCTGCCAACAGTGATCACAGGAAAACAGCCAAACATTCAAATACACCAGCTGTGTATTCACTCACTCTTTGCACAACATTCTAGATTTCTTATGTGTTCAGTGGCATTTCCTAACATCTATTGAATTACAACGTGTCCTATTTCATGTAAATTGTGTTCCCTGCTTAAGCAATTACTAATGTCTGATTTAAAAAAAATAAGATAAAATTTCATGTTGTGGAAGAAAGGCCCATTTCTAGAAAAATATTAGAGTTTACTGATACAGAATACCACAATATGGGAGGAAGCTCTGTATTATGCCCCGCCCCTTTATTTCAGATTCTCTGTGTCTTGTCTTTTGTTAGTATAACCTCCATGTGGCAGGCTCCTCTGGCAACCTCCGTTTTTGTTTTCAACTTTTTTTTCTTTCACATTGATCTTCAGGAAGGACAAGCTCACTGTTGCAAATCCAATCCACAAAGCATAAGTAATTGTTTTATATTTTATAGAAGTTTGGGGAGGGAGATGAAGAAGATAGTTTACATTTCACATCACACAGCCGAGTACTTAAAAATATCCCCATTAGACATTTCTGATCTGCTCAAAGCCTGTGTCTCTTAAATTTCTACTGGATCTCGTTTCATAATTCTAGGCCTTTATTTCTTATGGCAATCCTACCTCTGCTCTCCAAAATCTTGCATCATTTCACCCATTGCACTCCCAGAAAACAATGGAACCTCCCATTATTGATATCTATTCTCCTAAGAAGACAATGGGGATTATAAATAACTGCTTCCTTCTTTTGCTTTGCTTTTCATTCTTTTCCTTTTCTTTTTTTCTTGTTGTGCTGACATACCTTCTAGCAAATCCAGACAGAAATAAGCCTGTCTAAGGGAGCAAAATTGGTGTGAACTGTGACAGTATGGCCCCTGAGCTGTATGAAATTCATATTTTCAAGAGATAAATTCTGGCTATATCCTCCACATTGGAATACCTTCTCCCTGCAAAACATTTCTAATGGAATCTTAGCACATTTACATATTGTTTACAAAGCAATTTAAAAATAAGATGAAAAACAACAATAACTTCACATTTCTTTGTAGCTTTCTTGTGATTACAGGCAACTAGCAGTTCTTGCACACACTGATCTGTTAATATTTTCACTTTTGTGGTTTCATTTCTCAATATTCATTTATAAATTCACGTTCTAAAAGTTACACAAAGAGAAGATTCTGAAGAAGCCAAACATAAAATGAATAATTCAAGCTTGTGATGCAGGAAAACATGTTCAAATTGATTTTTTTTTAACTTAAAGTAACAATGGCTCTAATTCCGATGAATTGACAGTTTTTGAAGAAAATAGGAGCTACTTCACGTATTATGTATATAGATCACGCCGAGCAAGAGAAACAATGAGCTCTGTTCATGCTGACAGTATCTGGATAGAAGGCTCCATGTATGAGTAAGACAATGACGTGTCCTCATCTTTTTGTGAACCCATCAGCAGCCCACCTTGTTTAGCTGCACACCCTGTGCACACCACAGCTCATTGTTTTGTCCTTCTTAATGCTGCTCCACAGACTTGGCAGCAGGGCAACCCTACTGCTACGTTATTGCCTATGTGATAATAGGTGCATTTTTGTTATGAGGGATTAATGGTAGAAAGTGACCTTGAAAATACCCGAGGTTACAGACTTTGCATGTTAAAAATAAATTGTTAACTAAATTCATGATAATCAAAGTATAAAGAATTATGTTGTCTTCCATCTATCTGTTTTAATATTCTGGTCAGATAGGGTAACTGGTGTTAATTGAACTAGCCAAAATTGGCTTTGGTGCGATGGGGGCTAGCAAAGGAATTGTTTTTGTTTGTTTGTTTGTTTGTTTGTTTTTTGAAATGTAAGTGCTAAGAGTTAACACAGAGTACTTATGGTAAGTCAAACACTGGTTCAAGTATTTTCTTTGTGTAGAGTCTTTTATTCCTCACAACAACCTTATGGGCTGAGTATCATTATTATAACCATTCTACAGATTAGAAAACTGAGGCATAAAGAAATCCAGCCTTTTGGTCAAGATTAAACTAAACTAAATAAAACTAAAAAGTGTTGGAAGCATGTTTTTACCTAGGCTGATTCTAGAATCTGTACCATTAACTGTATGCTACAATTATTAAAAAAACAAACAAAAGCTTAAGATCCATGGTAGGAGGCTAAGAGATCACAAATGACAAAGAAAATCTGCAAATAGAAGTGCTAGATGTTAGAGTACCAAGCTTCACTTGATAAAATAACAGATGCTTATTTTCATACACTTCTGGAGGCCAGAAGTCCCGACATGAGTCTTACAAGACTGAAATCAAGGCGTTGGCATAGCTGTTTCTTTCTGGGGGCCCTGGAAAGACGCTGCCCTTGCTTCTTCCAGCTTCTGGTAGCTGCCAGTATTCCTTGGCTCAGGGCTGCCTCACTCTAGTCTCTGCTCCTGTCATCACATTGCTTCTCTTCCACCACTGCCATCTTCAGTCCTGGAGAAAGAGAGAATGAATTATGAACATTAACAATGAGAGAAGCCACATGACAGATTTTTTAGAGAAGAGAAGAATAATAAGGAAGGATTATGAAAAATTTTATACAAATAAAATTGACATCTTTGATGGAATGGGTGAATTCCTTGAGTGACTAAAACACAAAGGCTCTCTCAAGAAAAAATACAGATTATTAATTTTCCTACCAAAGTAATTGAATCAGTGATAGAAAATATTCCTACAAAGAGAACTCCATGTCCAGATGGCATCAGTGGTGAATTTATCCAACATTTAAGGAATCAATAGTTACATAAACATTTTCAGAAAGTAGAAAAGGAGGGACTGTTTCCCAAGTTATTCTGAGATCAGCACTGCCCTGAAACCAGAACCTAACAAAGACATCACAAGAAAAAATAATTACAGTTTAATATCCTTCCTTTATGAAGATGTATCTAAAAATTCTCACAAAATATTAGAATATTGAATCCAGAAATATTAAAAGTGGTAACAGAGCTTGACCAATAAAGGACCAGAAATCAGAGTAGGTTTAAGATTTGAATTTCAACAAGTGTAGTTTATTTAAAAGAATGAAGAAGAAACATTTACTTTTTAAAAAAAGATTTTATTTATTTATTTGAGAGAGAGCATGAGCTGGGGAGGTGGAGGTGAGGAATGCAGTGCAGAGGGAAAAGGAGACACAGACTCCCCGCTGAGCTGGGAACCTGATGCAGGGCTTGATTCCAGGACCCCAGAATCAAGACCTGAACCAAAGCAGATGCCCAATCGACTGAGCCACCCAGGCACCCAAGAAGAAACATTTAAAACTTAATATAGTTTACTATACTAACAGAGTACTGTATTATATAGTGTAGTGCTACTATACTACTATATAATATTTTATTATGAGAGGAAACCATACAGTTATCATTGAGATATGTTGAAAAAAGAAGAAAACTTGTATTTTATATTTATATACATATTTGCCATTTCTACTATTCTTCAATACCTTTGAAAGTGGCACAACAGCTACCTTGTTTTCTTTAAGTTCAAGGATTGGAACAAGGCTTCAGGTTTTGTTGCAGCCCAGGAACGTGGTTGCTTATCTACTAATTCATCTGCTTGCCTTGGAGTAGCAATGGGGTACTTGACAATTGTGACACCTGTTAGATCTTTCTTTGGCTTTTCCAGATCCTGTCCCAGATGGGGAGTTAGCTCAGAGGTTAGCAAATTATGCACTGATTTTGTAAGTAAAGTTTTATCATAACAAAGCTGCATATTATCTGTGGCTGCTTTCATACTACAGTGGCAGAGATGTGACAGAGACCATATGGCTGACACAGCCTCAAATATTTGCTCTATATGACCTTTTACACAAAAAGCTTTCTTTTTGTGTAAACTCGTGGTTTAGTTCCATGACGAATGGTGCCAGCATCTGCTGCAGGACGCTTCCATCACTGAATTCAGGATGGAAGTTGGAGTTGGTGGACATTGATGGGAATTCCAGATGTCTTCAGTGGCCAAGGGCTTACCAGGATCCGTACTCTGCTATGCTTTCATCCATCCCTTAAAGATCTTTTATGATACCTAGAGTCTCACAAAGTATTTCATGAAAATGGTTCTATTAATTTCTAGTTCTCACTTCTCAAACAAAATGAGTTCAAATGCAAACCAGTGGTGCTGGGCTTCCTATCTTCTCCACGATATGGAAACAAAACTCTGAGATAGACACATAGTTATAAACAAGTAATAGAAAAGATAGTGTATATGCTTTAAGATCTTGACCTTCAACCAAATTGGCCTCCAATGCTCTAGTTTCTATGTGTGAGTGTGTATGTGTAATCTCCAAAATGCATTGACCAATTCCAGTTCTTTGGAATACAGTTTGTTTCTTGCCAGGGCCTGTTGGTATTTACTTACCAACTCTTTGCACTGAAGTTTTCAATGAATCAAAGCTTTATGTGGTCTACTGCAAAGTGGGGAAGGATATATTTCTCCCTTTGTGTTGTGATCTGTTAGATATGGCCCAAAGCAATACATTTTTCTATACAGTTTTAGGTGTCTGGGTTCTTTCAGAGCCATTTTTATTTGCATGCTCACTTGATTGACAGATCCTACAATTTGTAGGACTAAAAGAAGAGACAGATATTGCTTTGGCTAGGACACAAGATATGACTAACAGAATTGTTCACCCACCCAACTCTTTTCCCTCCCTTTTCTTCATGGCATTGGGTTTGCAGTGTTCTGACTTTTGGTTCTTCTTTAAGGATACTCAGGAATTTTCATGTAAACAGGCTTTTGGAGTACCTATCCTACCAATGTATCAGACATGTTCAGATTTTTCTAAATATTACTCAGTCAAGCTTGCAATATACTAAAATTCTCTTTTAAGCACAACTGACTATACAAAAAGAAAATTATGAAATAAAAATGCATGATAAACATCTTCATACCTACAACCAACCAACTAAGTAATCCTGTTCTTCAAGGCAAGAAAAAAAATGCACATTTCTTGAGGTCTGTTAATTAACATTTACATATCATGCCATTGTTGGATATTTTACAAAGAAACCTTTTTAAAACTCTCATTTTTATTTCTCACTGACACCTTAATCTTCAGTGTTTCTCATCAACAATTTCCTTATCATTATTTCTTTTCAATATTCCATAATAAAATAAAATGAAATACAAATCATGTTTTAAACAAAAATAAATATCTTTTAAAGATTTTATTTATTTATTCATGAGAGACACAGAGAAAAGCAGAGACATAGGCAGAGGGAGAGGCAGGCTCCCTGTGGGAAGCCTGATGCGAGACTCAGTCCCAGAACCCTAGGATCATGACCTAAGCCGAGAACAGACATTCAACCACTGAGCCACCCAGGCACCATTTGTTACATGTTACTTTCTCAAATATTTTTAGGGAGAGCAATTTTCCAAACATATTTCCTTTATTTGGAAAATTCCTCTCCAGGAAGATTAGTATACAATATCCCTAGATTCATTCTGTCTTCATTGCTGAGTCTGCTTAGAACCATTCAGATTTTTGTTTTGTTTTGTTTGTTGGTTTGTTTGTAGGGAGAGTGAGATAGCATGTGCATAGGTGGGGAAGTAAAGCAGCAAAGGGATAGAGAGACTTTTTTGGTAAGAATTTATTTATGTATTCATGAGAGACACAGAGAGATAGAGAGGCAGAGACATAGGCAGAGGGAGAAGCAGGCTCCATGCAGGGAGCCGCATGTGGGACTCAATCCCAGAATTCCAGGACCACTCCCTGAGCGGAAGGCAGATGCTTAATGACTGAGCCACCCAGACGTCCCAGAGAGAGATTCTTAAGCAGGCTCCACACCTAGTGCAGAGTCTGATAGAGGGTTGGATTTCGGGACCCTGAGATCCATCACATGAACCGAAACCAAGAGTCAGACATTTAGCCCACTGCACCACCAGGTGCCCCAGAACAATTCAGTTTTCATTACCCAATGGAATTGTCACCACTGGGGCACAATTTCCTGCCTGCTTTGATGAATTGAGATCTTTATACACATTCACCAATAAAAACATTGAAAATATAAGATGCTTAGGTGTATTCTTGTTGTTTTTATATTACTAGACTGGTTACCTTATGAGACTGTTTCTAGCGATGATCAAGGGGCCACTTGTGGAGTTTTGTCACAATATCTTTGGCTTAATGAAATATGAGTATTAGTTCTTTGTCTTGGTGTCTCAAATCAGCTCAATAAACAAGAATGGTGATTCAAATACAATGGAGGCTTAAAAGTAGAGAATATAAATCAGTTCCTTTAACTTGTTATTTACTGTTTTTTTTTTTTTCCCATAGAGTTAAAAACCCAAAATGGCAGAGAGGATGATGGAGACTTGTTCTGGTATGTGGCTTATGTATTGACATGTCTAATTTTCAGTAGAAAACAGGGGAAGAGATAGTCATAGTTGAACTTTGAGTGAAGCAAATATAAAAATTCCAGGTAGACTCCATTGAAGTTTTAGAATTGTCCCATCCCAGATTAGCCTGCCATGTGAAAACAATGATTCAACATAGAAGAAGGGAGAAGATGAGAGAAGAGGCAGGGATAGGGAAGGAGGAGGTTGTGGGGAGGCAGATGAGAGTGGAGGTTGGAGGAATAAGGCAGGAACAGGGAAGGGAATGGGAGCTCCACAAACAGCATGAATCTTCCTCTACAACTCCTATTCTCTTGGTTCTTACTATATTTCTCTCTCCTTTTAATTCCAGCTTTCAAAAAAAAGTAATTCCAGCTTTCAAACCGATTGACATATTTTTTCTTTACATTTTTTATTGGCACTAGAGATACACAGGTGAAGAGTTCACAAATATTTTCAATGTAATCATTTTTTGTATAGATACATAATGGTAAACAAGAATTTTTGTAATTGTTAAGATTATTTTGAGGGCACAAGGATATCTGTCACCTATTTTAAATAATAACTAGTACTTACCATCTAAATATAGTAGCAAACTTATGTCTGAGGCACAGTATTTTATGTATTTTAATCTAAGTACTTTTATTCTAAGTGTTTTATTTATTTTAACTCATCTTCACAGTGTCTTATAAGGAAGATATTATTAATATTCTCATTTTATAGATGAGTAAACTGATATAGAACGGTGGTTGAATAACTTGTTCAAAATTAGGTAAAATTATTATTTATGAATAATAGACATATAGAAATGTGAGATTTGAACCCAAGGTGTCTGCCTCCAGAAACCTTGAGCTTTACATTATATGGCCTTATTCCTCATTTTGGTAGTTAAAAGATATTGCCTCCTGCCCTTATTTTAGAGTGATAATTTCAAAAAATGTGCATTATGAGGGATAATGGATGGAAGATTTCCTGCTGTATTGAATATTATGGTTTAGTGTAGGGAGACATATACCTTAACAAGATATTTTTTACAACTCAACTAAAACTTCCGTGAAATCTTCTCCTGAAATACAGTCGCCTACCTTCTGTTACTTTCATGTTTACTGAGTTAGTGGAACCTACAATTTGGGCAATTAACAAGTAATGAACAAATGACTAAATATTTGTGGAGAGTTGCCTATTATTCTAATTTGTGGGTTATTCAAAAAAGAGCATAAATAGATAAATATAACCATAACTGTTAAAAACAACAATCTATAGTATCTGTCCTCTCAAAAATATTGGAAGACTTGCACATAATAAAACACAAGGATATATGGAAACTGGAATTGAACCTAGCAGCCTATACTAAATAGCAACTATCAATATAGTTAAAAAATAAATTTACTGTTAATCCTCCAGCAAGTTATCTGAGAACAATAAACTACACAAGGGAAACCTCTTAAACTTTCATTGTCTGTGACAGATGTACTTAACCCTTCTTAGTCACAATGGTACAACTGTAAGTGTGCAAGCACAGTTAAGTTGCAGGGATTGGTTGCCTGATTTCAGGTTGGAATGCCTCCTACTTTCCATCAAAGGATACTCGGGAAAATTCTACAGGAAACTAATTTTTCTTGACTACTTAAAAGAATCACTGAAAAACCATGTATTGGATTAATCCTTATTCATTTATTGATGTTTAAAGATCATTTTTTCAGTACTATAAACTGTTTTAGACATTGGGGAAAGAGTAGTAAGCAAAGCATACAAAACCTATGCCTTTGGCAGCCTGGGTGGCACAGCGGTTTAGCGTCACCTTCAGCCCAGGGTGTGATCTTGGAGACCAGGGGTTGAGTTCCATATCGGGCTCCCTGCGTGGAGCCTGCTTCTCCCTCTGCCTGTGTCTCTGCCTCTCTCTCTCTCTCTCTCTCTGTGTGTGTGTCTCTCATGAATAAATAAATAAAATCTTTTTAAAAAATCCAAAAAACCCATCTATGCCTTTGTGAAGCTTATATTCTGACACATGATATAGGAAACAAATCAATAAAAATATATGCTATATGATAGAATATAAACAATATATCATGTCAGGTGGTGTTTGGTGTCAGAGTGAAGGATGGAGTAAGAATGCATAGCATACAGGAAGACATTGTTAAGGAGTTCTCCAGGAAGGCTTTTTTGAAGGGTACTATGTGAGAGAGAACTGAATGACGCAAGAAACCATGAGATGATGTTTGTGGGAAATAGAATCCCAGGCTGAACGAATGGTAAATTGAAAATTCTGAAATTGGAATATGCTTGGTATGTTGGAGGAATAGGTAACAAAGAGGCCAATAAGAAAATGGTAGGGATCCCTGGGTAGCGCAGCGGTTTAGCGCCTGCCTTTGGCCCAGGGCGCGATCCTGGAGACCCAGGATCGAATGCCACGTTGGGCTCCCGGTGCATGGAGCCTGCTTCTCCCTCTGCCTGTGTCTCTGCCTCTCTCTCTCTCTCTCTCTCTGTGTGACTATCATAAATAAATAAATTTAAAAAAAAAAGAAAATGGTATATATGATAGTGCAGAAGAATACTTATTGAAATGGGGAAATATTTGTGATTAAGTAAAAAAGAAAGAAAAATACAATGTAGAATGTTATGTACATAATGAATTATAAAAATCACTAATTATAAAAAATAAAACTATAGCACAAGTATGTTATATATAGATAGAAATATATAGAGGTGAGTAAAAGACTGTAAATATATAGAGTAGACATATCATGTACCACTGTGATACCATGTATCACTGGTACGTGTCATTTTTTTTCTTTGCTTTTCTGTATTTTATTAATTTTGATGCAATATACACAGATTACTTTAAAAAGTCTTAGCTTAAATTTTTTTTAAGATTTTATTTATTTATTCATGAGAGAGAGAGGGAGAGGCAGGCTCCATACAGGGAGCCCAACGTGGGACTCGATCCCAGGTCTCTAGGATTATACCCTGGGCCAAAGGCAGGTGCTAAACCGCTGAGCCACCCAGGGATCCCATCTTAAAAATTGATCTACTTGGGATCCCTGGGTGGCGCAGCGGTTTGGCGCCTGCCTTTGGCCCAGGGCGCGATCCTGGAGACCCGGGATCGAATCCCACTTCAGGCTCCCGGTGCATGGAGCCTGCTTCTCCCTCTGCCTGTGTCTCTGCCTCTCTCTCTCTCTCTCTCTCTCTCTCTCTCTCTCTCTATCATGAATAAATAAATAAAATCTTTAAAAAAAAATAAAATTGATCTACTTAATACACAAGATCTTTAAGAGCTTTGTTCTGCTGAGTCATTTAAACCTCTGCTTTGATATTTACAAGTGGCTTTCACATGACATCAAAAGTAGAATTAGAGTATTGAGATAGGAAGCTTGAGTCAATTGGATGATTGTAAATCACAGAATTAAAAAAAAAAACACAGATAAATGCACTGGTGCTAAATACAATAAATAAATCTAACATTTAGAGAAATTACTTACCATATAAAAGCCAAACATGGAATAGAGAATGATATAATGAACCCAGTAAAGAATGACTCTGGGGACTCAGCAATGTAGAAGTGGCTTATAGCATTTTGATGGATAATCAGGCAGGACCTTAACATGATTGCTGACATTAGCTTAATAGTAATACAAAGTTAATGAAACATTTAGCAGAAATTTAACATCCATTCATCATTATGTATTATCTTTAATCAAAGGCATTTTTAAAAAGAACATTCTGTGAATTCATAGGCTAAGTGTTTTCCAAGCGAGAGTTAAATCTCCAATATTTTAAGGGCCATCAAATGAATGCATTTCTTTTATTCAGACACTTAAGGTTGAATTATGGAAAAATAAGAAAAGTTTTAGCCTTAGTGAAATAGCCTTTTATTAATCAAGCCAGAAGCAGCAGCCAATGTTTTTAGCGTTTATTTACTTGACTTGACACCAATCGGATTTGCATAAAAAGAAAGACACCCACGTGTATAAGTGATTAGGATGCCTTTGAGTCAGGATACTACTCTACAAAAAATGGAATTTTATTTTATAGTAGAAATAGACAGCAGGCAGTTAAATGGTCCAGACTCCTTCCTACTCGTGCCATTAGTTTTGCTTATTACCTGAGGAAAAACAATTTTATTATCTGTTAAATGAAGAGAGTAGTAGTAGCCTCTGCCGCACAGAAAGAAAACACTGATGACCATTCAATCCTGCCACGTGCATCAATGAAAAATTAGCTTTTCATCTTTATAAATTGTGCAGGTTTATGTGGCTTCCATACTTTCCCACCTCCAGATATACATGTAGCCTTTCTCATAATAAGTATATCCATCTTCATAGCTATTAGAAGAGATGCACAGAAGATAATAAATAAAATTTGTGTGGGTATATATACCATGCACTGTCAGTGTCACCAGGGTTTTCCCCCACTGGTGTGGTTTTTCTCTTGTTTGCTTGTTTGTGTTTTATGAGATTTACGCATTACATATATATCACCAAATGTATTAATAAAACGACCTTAGAGTTAGCACAGATGTAGATGCAACTTGCAAAAATGAGTGCATAATAGAGGCACAGCTGCTACCCCTTCTCTGGCTGTGCTATTTGCATCTTCTCAGGGGGTGTGCACCTGTGCATTGTTGGCCGAACTTCATTCCAGCATGTTACTCTTGCATTCAATCCCAATATTAGAACGGTGTAATTCTGTGTTTTCTCTAATAAAGTAGAAAGGTCTCTGCCCTTGGAGTCATGGCTTTGTATTGTTCTTTGTCCTTTCACTTGCTGTGTAACCCAGTCTTTCTAGGATTCTTTTTTCTAATCACCTCTACTGTGTGACCAAACATTTAAAGGATTGTTATAGAGGGGCACCTGGGTGGCTCAGTGGTTGAGCATCTGCCTTTGGCTTAGGTCGTGATCCCAGGGTCCTGGGATGAGTCCCACATCAGGCTCCCCACAAGGAGCCTGCCTCTGTCTCTACCTCTCTCTGTGTCTCTCCTGAGACAAAATCTTTAAAAAACAAAATCTTTAAAAAAAATAAAAGATTGTTATAGGGACTAAATAAACTAGGTTATGTAAAATCAGTCTTCAAAATGAAAATCGTTATCCCAATATGTAAGGAAAATACAATGATTTTAAATTTCTGATTTGCTACCATGCTCTTTGATTTTTATGCCAGATTAAGAAATAGGAGGTAAGCTCCCTACCAAGATGTAGCAAAACAATACTTTTTTTTTGCAAAACAATACTTACATTATAATAGGAGAAGTAATACACATGTGAGAACAATATTTGAAAAAAAACTGCAAAAGTAAAAGGAAGTCACTCGTGAATCAATATTCATTATTAAAGTGATGATATGGGCAAAAAATACGGTGAAGGTGGGAAAGGGAGAAAGGGACTTTGGGGTCAGAGGGATCTGTTAGACCTTGCAGAACTGGATAGGCAAGTTGTGGTTTTAGATAAAAAGATTTTAACCAATAGGGTGGTGGCAGTATAGAAAAGAGATGTCAATTGGACTTCTCAATCTTACCTAGATATGTCTAGACTTAGAAGTGGTAATATATATTTTTTAAGAAAAAATATGTAGTTCTAAATTGGAAACCAATCTTCTTGATGACCTAAAAATCTCAGTCTGTGTTTTCAAAAGATTATTTGTTAACAGATGAGTTTAAATTACCAGAAAAATAATGAAGTAACATATTTCATGAAGATAAATTCTACTTTATATTCCTTTAATCTTGGAGCTTAATCAAGGAAGCCAAGTGAAGAAAACTAAGTAAAAAGAAGAAAAGTGAAGAAACAAACTATCTTCCATTATATGTACTAAGGCTATTGTGTCAAGCTTGTGGCATTTGCAAGTAATTTAAAATGAAATTGTGATTGATGAGGATAAGCAAACTCAGAAGGAAGATGTCAGCAGAGAAAACATTGATCTTAATTTTGGAATGTTGAAATTTTAGTCTCTAGAAGTGGTAGTTATAAGAGGTAGTGACTGTATCCCAAGAAGAATAAAATGTGAGAGGAAGATGGGAATGGACAGAGTAGAGAGGAACAATAATTACCAGATTTTTTTAGAAAACCTGAAATGTCTGAATCATTGCTTCCGTCAGCTTTTTGCTTTGCAATAGTATCTAGCCTAGATGTGTATGTGTGTTTTTCAATTCCTTATAAATAGCCAAAGTAATGTTTTTGGACAACCAAGTTCTCTGCTGTCTGGCCTATTTCCAGGTCCAGATGATTCAGCTAGAACGGTGTCTCACAGTGTCTAGCGTAACACAAAGTACAGAGGGGCTAAGCACAATAAATATTGATGGTGGTGGCATGAGACTATGATAGATTTCTCTTTTTTACTTCCTCTCTTGTTAGTCTTTCTCTGTCCTTCTCATTTCAAGTTTCCTCTCTTTTCCATGCAAGTTGAGTACCCATGGTGATTTAATCATCTTCCTTCCTCACTTCTACAGACAGCTATTCTTTACATTTTTATTTACAGTTTGATTTAGGAGTATATTTTAAAGATTTATTTGCACAGTGCATCAAATTTTAAATAAAACATGCCTTGAAATTCTAAGTCGTATCTCTAATATTAGAGTTATATCATTAATTCATTAGGTTTGTCACTGCCGGATGAATAATACAACTAAGTTCTCAAGTCATACAGCTGATGTGAATCCATATTTTAATCTTTGAACATAAATATCTCTATTAATAATAGCAGTTTGTTTAGAAGAACTGAACTTACATGTTAATCTATAGTCTTCCTATTTCTTAGTATATTCTTTACTCCAATGTCATATTCAAAAATGGCAGGAATGATATAGATTTATACTCTCAGAGCTTATTGTGCCTCTGTCATTTGTTCATCCAACCATTCATCTATCCATCCACTGTTCAACATTCACTGGATGCCTACTATAAAACATGCCGGACACTGGGTTTGTGATTGTGCAGAAAACCATCACAGTCCCTGTTGCTATGTAGGCTGGTCATATTAAAATACAAGCTATAGTAGTGGTGATACACCTGGGCATCTAAGGCCTCAGCTCTACTCCTGTGTTTTGAGAACCACATTCAGGTTGTCCTTTGTCTCTGTCCCTCTCAAAAGAGTGAGGAGAATACAAGGCCAAGCATATGGAATGATATACATAATACATAGAAGATCATGCTTTGGATATCTAGGACTCCAGTACTCCATGCTCGAATGACCCGAAACCCTGCTTTCAATGCCTCTCAGGGCCTCTTCCCTGGATTGTTGCTCCAAGGGTTTACTGAGCATGTGATGCTCTTCATACTTCTAGGCCTGCTGTGCTATATATTCTGTTTATTGAAGTTTTCTATTAACATACCCTACAGAATCTTTTGAATCTTTTCAATTATCTGATTTTGTGTAATTCCTGCAGACATATAAATGCTATAATGAGTGAATTAGGATAAAGAATATAATAGAAAGAATAAACACAGTTTTGGTTTAGGGTTCATGTAAGTCCTATCTGAGGAGACCATATTTAATCTGAGACTTGAAGGATAGAACTGAGATGTATTCATGTGGAGATCATGAAGAGTGTTCAAGGAAAAGGGAAGAACAATAGAATATTTAGAGGCCATTTCCAATTTAGATTGTTGGGTTTTTTGGGTTTGGTTTTGGTTTTGTTTTGTTTTGTTTTGTTTTTGGCTTGTGGGAGCCAACAAATTGAACTGATCTACAGATTGACTTTTTAAAAAACAGATTCTCATATATCTTTTTGCACTTTGAGCATTAGTATCTGTAGTCCAGAAAAGGGACACTTGGTTGCTATCGGGGTCATCTGAAGTGAGGACGATTTCCAGCTTCCAGCATTGTATGTCAATTTCCTATAGAAGTAATAAAAGGAAATGGAACACAAAGCAAGAAACCACTTAAGAATCTAAGACTTGTCTAAAAAAAGAATACAGGAATATTTTTTACATGGGTTCATTTCTTAAAAGAGTTATTTGAGACAGTGCCTATCTCTCATATTGAAGATAATTTATTAGGTCACATCTTGTCCTTCCCTGAGAAGATTTTGTAAAAGTCTGATGTAAATAATTTCCAGTCTTATGAAATCTTGAGGTTTGAATTAATGATGTGACAGGACATTCTAGAAGCATACTAAATGTTATAATCACGTGTGCTTTGTAGCATTCAAGGACTTTCTTAAGAGTGCTATAATAATAAAAAAAAAAAGTTTTTAAATGGCTCCATTTAGATATATATCAGAACATAGACTAAATTTGTCCCCTAAACTTTTTGTTGTGCTTAGAAATAGCTCAAGCAAAAATAAGTAGCATTTAATTGCATGTAAAGACATATAGCAAGAGATAGACTGTGTATAGAGTACACAAGGTGTTCTATTCAGAATTATCTGGAGAAATAGAACCAAATAGGAGAAATACATGTCTAGAATGAGATTTATTGTAAGGAATTGGGTCACAATTATGGAGGCCGAGAAATCCCATGATCTGCTGTCTGCAAGCTGGAAAGTCAGAAAAGCCGATGGTATGGTTCCAAGGTCTGACAGCCAGAGAGCTAATATTATAGATTCCAGTCTGAGTCTGATGGCTTGAGACCCAGGAGTGAGTGCCTAGTGCAGAAAATTAATATTCCAGCCCAGTCAGTCTGCCAGAGCATGATTTCAACATTCCTCCACCAGTTTGTTCTGTTCAGGTCCTCAGTGGGTTAGACAAGGCCCACCCACATTGGGGAAGGTCATCTGCTTTACTCAGTCTGCTAAATCACATGCTAATCTTTTCCAGAGATCTCACAGACACACGCAGAAATTTAACTAGATGTTTGTATGTCCCATTATCCAGTGGAGTTAACACATAAAATTAACTATCACAAGTCTACCTGTTGCCAATCAGGAATGCATATGCATCTCTTAAAACCATAGCTAATCTCAAAATGAAGACAATAACAAGATCATAATCTGCCTCATGTGACATATCTTGTATACAATAGAAAATTCTAAGTAACTCTCTCCTTAAAAGAGGAGGTAAAGCCCTTGAGTATTGTTTACTCTTGTCTCTGGCATCCTATAACTTAAATACTGTGATGTAAAATCAACAGTATTTAAATAATATTATACAATATTTATATATCTGGAGCACCTGGGTGGCTCAGTGGTTGAGCGTCTGCCGTTGGCTCAGGTCAGGATCCTGGGGTCCTAGAATCGAGTGCCGCATCAGGTTCCTCACAGGGATCCTGCTTCTCCCTCTGCTTATTTCTCTGCCTCTCTCTGTGTCTCTCGTGAATAAATAAGCAAAAAACCTTAAAAAAAAACAAAGTTAATATATCTTAAATGATAAAATAATAACAGAGGGAAGAAAAGAAAAATATCTGAGATATATATGTATTTATTAATGTATATATGTGTGTATATATCTAGTCTATATGTGTGTATACACACACACACACACAAGAAAGTAAGGAGGATTACTCATGACAATTATAGCTCTTGTTTGTGTAACTGGTCATATGGTCATAGCTGGTATTTGTAACAACTTTTTTCCACCATCTATTCATCTACCCTTTGCTTTCTGTAAGCAGCTCAGCTGGACGTAGTTCTTTATGCAGTGACCCAAATCTTTATTCCTGAAGGATCTGGCTCATTAGTTGCTGGATCAAGTTGCTGCCTGTTATGATTCAGAGGCATGAGGAAACCAAAGTATCTATCTGGATGGCAATCTTAACTTCCAGTTCAATGGAATCATTGTTGTGCCTTCTGGTAGAAGCATTCTCCCTTTGGAACAGAGGCCTCTAGGCCAGCAGAGCATTCAGTCATAGGAACAGGAAATAGGAAGTTTGCTAGTGAGTTTCTTGGGGTAAATAGTGAGTGGTGCCACTCTCATTTCTACTCCTTGATTCCTGCATCTGGTAATCTGGCTGTGAGAGAAATAGCAGTGTATATTGAGTGCTGATTAGCAGCAGATATATCCTTGAGAACCTTACCCCCGTCCTGCAAGGTATTGGTACATACCTGGTGTTCTATGTGAGGCTTCAAAAGGCCATTCCACATTCTATCAAGGCAGCTTCTTCAAGATGGTGAGGGGACATGGTAAGAGCAATGAATTTCATGAGCATGAGCCTGTTGCTATACTTCTTTTGCTGAGAGAAGAGTTCCTTGATCAGAGGCAATCCAGAATGGAATAAGGTGGTGGATAAGGCATTCAATAAGTCCATAGATGGTAATTTTGACAGAAGCATTGACTGCAAGGAAGGCAAATCTGTATCTAGAGTATTTGTCTATTCCAGTTAAAACAAAATGTTGCCCCTTCCATGATGGAAACAGTCCAGTGTAATCAACATGCCACCAGGTAGCTGGCTGATTATTCTGGAGATTAGGGCCATATTTGGTACTCATTGTTTCTGTTGTTAGCAGAGTGGGTACTCAGCAATGACTAGATAGCTAGGCCAGCCTTAATGAGTGGGATTCCATGAACCCATAAATAACCTTCATCCTTGCCATCATGTCAATTTTGCTCATGAGCATTGGTTGATGACAGGGGAGGCTAAGGAAAGGGGCTGACTGGTATCGATAGAACAGGTCATGCTATTCACTTATTAAAATCCTCATCTGCTGCGGTCACCCTTGGTGAACACTTACAGAGACACAAATATCTTTACTTCTTTCCCATTCAGAGAGCTATATACATGTACCACTTCCCCAGATATTTTTTGTCACCCATTTTTCAATCATGTTTCTTTTATATCTCTAATCATCCAGCCAAACCATTGGTCACAGCCCATGAATTAGTATACAATCACATATCTGGCCATTTCTCCTTTTAAGCAGAGTAAACAAGCAGATACTGCTGGAAGTTCTGCACACAGGGAAGATTTCCCCTCACCACTCTCCCTCGATGATGTCCCAGAGTAGAGCTAGAGTGCTGCAGCTACCCACCTTTGGGAGCTGCCAAAATACCAGGCAGAACCATCTGTCAACCAGGCCCAAGTTTTTTTCTCTTCTGTCACCTGATCCTAGGGACCTCCACAGGGGGCCATCGGTGCAGGCTGGGAGAGAGAGGCATAGTTGTGGGTTTGACTTTATTGACAAGAATGGAGGAAAAGTAATTTGCCAATCAATAGCTGTATACCAGGTGAGTGCTAATTTGCTCAAGCAGTGAAAGCATATCTGACATAGCTCCTGCAATTGGAGTTGCCATCTGGGTTATCCACTGTGACTCTCTAAAATTTATTTATTTTTGACACAGGTGAAATAAGCAAGTTGAATAGAGCTGTGGTGGGAATCACTACCCCTGTCTGCATCCTTCAAGCCTTCAATGATGGCACTAATCTCTATAATTCCCTCAGAAATATGGTATTGCTTTTGATTTACTATTTTCCCAGGTAAAAGCAGCTCTAGTGGCTTCTATTTGTGCTTTCTCACCTTAATAGCCCTCATTGTACAGATCAGGGAATCAATGTAGGGATTCTGACAGCTGCTGAGTATATCTATTCCAGTGATACATTCCAGAAGTAGGGATATCACCATAAGATGGGGATGCCCAGGTCCACTGTGGGATGGAGTTGAGCAAATACTTCCTTATTTGACCTCCACTAGCCCATCCCTAGGCCGATGGGTCACAGCGATGTTTGGGGTCTCCTGAACTAAGTGTCACTTCACAGTCACTGTCCAAGAACTTTTTAGGGATAACCTGAAAGATGACTATTTCTTTTATTTGAGTGCACAGTTATCCTGGCAGGAGGAGGTAGGTGCCTTTGTGGAAGGCCAAGATAAAGATTAACAGTATAAAATTTGGGGAGTATATGAAGGTCCTTCCTCAAGGCCACCCAGGATCCCTTACATCTGAGGAGTTCTGAGTCCTTAAGCTGGCTCGATTCTGGGAATTGAGTGAGGGACTGTGACTCTGCTTTTATGATGCAGGTTAGACTTTTGTTCACTTAACCTAGATCTTTTCTGCCCATACAGATCAAGTTAAGAATTTAGCAAGCTTCTTATTTATTTTACTTCTAGGAACACCATGCTCAACTAGTGCACACCAAAGACCTATCTGGGCCAACTTATTCTGATTGGTGCTTTGACTTTGCTATCCTATACGATAATTGCACCCACCTTTGCCTTTGGCAGTCCAGGACTTCTACATGGTCCCTTCCACTCCAGTATCCAATTACTTCTATTGCTTGTGAGTTTCCCAAGTCAGCGACTACAGTCCCCACTGTGAGGTTTGGACTACAGAGAGGAGGATTCTCAGAGCTCCTCAGAGGCTCTGGGCCTCCAGGCCTCCTATCACAAATTTATTTCTCACAGAACTGGTGAAAAGTACATTTTCTGGACCCTTCCTAGTGCGGATGAGGAGATCTTTACTTATTTATCTTTTAAAAATGTATTTACCTTTATTTATGGCAGCTTTCAAGGAAGCTCTAGGCCCTGATAAATGAACGTATGAATTTCTTATACCATGCACTATGAAGGCATGCTTAGAAGGCAAGCAAGGGTTCAAGTGACAATTATATGAGGGATTTTACTACCCTTGGTTGGCCTTTTAAAAACTATTCATTTTATTCAATGACTTGTAAACTTGGCAAGTTTGGCTGGTTTGCCTTATTTTTCCTCTAATTATTTTATTTCTGTTCTCTGACTCTAAACCTGCTAAGAAGAATCCCATGCTCATGGAATTTTGAAACTTTAACAGCTTTGTTTCTAAGGATGTTGAGGCTTTTTAGAGGATCTATATATTTTTCTCCACTCCCTGGTCTTTAGTTAAGGGGTTCAGCCTGCTTTGTTTATACCTAGTGTCTCATTAGAGAGGATCTGTCACATTTACAACACAAGGACATTAATCATGTTCCCCTCTCTCTCTTAAGCATTCTCTTTAGGCTTCAGAAATTGAAGAAGGAGGATATATTCTACTGACTAGATTTCCGGTTTTTTTTTTTTTTGGAAGAAGGTTTTCATATACAAGTTACATAATATGATTACATTGCATGCTACTTTTTATTTCTTCCATTATTAGCTTTATTAATTATATAAAAGGACTATTAATTCCATTTTATTCCAAATCAGTAGCAAATTAGTTATATTGATTTGACTTCTTCTTAATGTTGACTGGTGGTGATTGCTGAGCACAATACTCGGAAAATTCATTCATAGAATGATCAAAGATACTTTGCATTTGTTGCTGCCTTGGATTTTCAACATATGTTGTTCCTTAAAAATCACCAGTCCTTTTCTATAACTTCATATTTTCCTCTTTTAGTTCACAAAACATTAAAATGAAAAGTTCTCAGCCAATTTATTTATTTTTTTTGTTATTTATTTTCAGCTAGTTTCTTAAGTAACCAGTACATATTCCAACTGAGGGCTGTGACAAAAAGATATTGTTCAATTTGTTCTCAAAAAGCCACACAAATACCAATGATAGGATAGTTTCATTTTCTTACTTGGAATAATTCTGAAATTTTCAGCGTCTCAGGGATCTATTCTTGAACACAGATATATATATATATATATATATATATATATATATATATATATATATATATATATATATATATATATATATATATATATATATATATATATATATATATATATATATATATATATATATATATATATATATATATATATATATATATATATATATATATATATATATATATATATATATATATATATATATATATATATATATATATATATATATATATATATATATATATATATATATATATATATATATATATATATATATATATATATATATATATATATATATATATATATATATATATATATATATATATATATATATATATATATATATATATATATATATATATATATATATATATATATATATATATATATATATATATATATATATATATATATATATATATATATATATATATATATATATATATATATATATATATATATATATATATATATATATATATATATATATATATATATATATATATATATATATATATATATACTTTAGAAATAATCTCTGGATATCTTGAGGTTTGAATTATAGAACAATAATTCTTCCCCTGTGCATCTAATGACACTCAGCCTGAAGCCTCCTTCCTAACAGTGCATAAAGTATTTGGCCTATAACTTATATTCTGCTGAGTCTTATTGCTTTGTTTATCAATATTTTTTGAACCTGCCTCCAGTCACCAGAAACATTATAGACTCCAAGGAAACTTTCTTCTCTGACATTATTCCTATTTGAATTTGTTTTTGCATGCTTAAATATTGTCCACAAGGAATTGTAGATAGTGTAGACAGTGCAAGAACAAACGGCTTTAGCAAACAGAATATTTTGTCACAAATAGCCATCTTCCTGTCTCTTATAGCAGACGGTGGTAGCAGTAGTTAATGAGAAGTGAATTTAGTGAAAAAGGGAAGATGAAAGTAGCCGTTCTAATCAAAATCTGTCGTAATTTCTCAGGTGTCTAGAATTTATGACACACCATTCAGCAAATCTCCAATGATACATTTCCATAACAGGAGTTGTAAATCCATTGGCAGTTTCATTAATCAGACAAAGAGCTGTGCAGTTATTGAAATAACTCCTCAAATAATTGCCAACTTGCCGTGCTGTGACATCACTCCTAAGAGAAGTGCTTCCACAATTGATGATACAGCCTAGGTAAATTAGCATTTCTGGCATTGAAAAATCATTGTTGGCCATACCATGGTTCTGAGAAAGCACTTCCTGGAATTGTTCCTCCTCAGAAGCAGGATTTAAAAAGTGGTGGTGATCAATATTTTGCTTGTTTTACATGTGAGGAGAAATGTACAGGCATTGTATCCACCCTGCTTTAGACTGTGGTTTCCATTTTAATCATGAAACTATTTTAAAATTAAAATGTTGCTAATTTGATTGCTTTCGTATTTCTTAAGTGCCTTCTGAGCGTGTGGACTGAAGTTTGCTAGGGATTTGGGAAAAGTATGTAAAATAAGTAAGATGTGACACCTCCTCCCAGGTAGATTGTTACCCCTCAAGGGATGATCTGATTCAATGGAGTAAATACTGTTATGAACGTTGTGGTAGGGGATTATAGAAGAAGGGTAAGCCAAGACTGACCATCACAATGGCAGAGAATCAGGAAAATATTTCAAAAGATGTGAACTCTTACATTAAATCTTAAAAGGAAGGAATTCAAAATACAGACCAAAAAAATTAATTGAGAAGAGGTTTGGAATGAGAGTTAAGATGTGTACTCTACTTCAACTTCTCTGATACTTTGAATAAACCAGTTTATCTCTCTGAATCTTGATTTTTCTATCTTCAAATATAAAGGTATTAGTTTTCATTTTTAAAGACAAATTCCCAGATTAAAATAAAAAGTAGAAATGGAAAGATTTTCTGGGAGATGAAAAGCTAGGGAAAATATATTTTTTTTTTTTTTTTTTTTTTACAAAATGTGTATCTGAAAATGGGGGGTGGATAACATAAGGGAAGGCATGTGAAGATCTTAGTTCCTATGTACCAAATTACTTTACGTAAAATATCTATGAAGTATACGTTTTTATATATACAAAATAATCAAGTGAGGGGCACCTGGGTGGCTTAGTGGTTGAGCATCTGCCTTTCACTCAGGTTGTGATTCCAGGTTCTGGGATCAAGTCCTGATCTGGGCTCCCCATAGGGAGCCTGCTTCTCCCTCTGCCTGTGACTCTGCCTCTCTCTCTCTGTGTCTCTGATGAATAAATAAATAAATTTAAAAAAAAGAATAAATAAAATCTTAAAAAATAGGCAAGACATCAGTGATATGACTACTTCTCTAATTTCAGTTTCACTTAAGAGAATACTTTGTTAGTGTAAGCTGAGGAAGTAAAACATTATATAAAAATTCTGAATTTAAGAGCAGAAAATGAGAGGCTTACCAAAATATGGTGAAATATTGTAACAGAATGTCCTTTCTCAAGAACATTTAAGTAGTCAGTGTGGATATCAACTTGTTATTGACTAAAGTGAACTATTAATAGCACTTTAACAATTTTCTGTTTATTTTCGTAATTAATGTTTTACTAAAATTCTTGTGTGTCTCGACAATGTTTGTTCACCTCATCACTACACTCAGTGAGTACAGCTATGTCTGGCATATTATATCACCAGATGAACTGAGGGATATGTTAACAGAATAACAAATATCAAGTATGAGTAGCTTTGCCAATTCAATCAGATGATTGTGTTGAGTGGGAAATAGCTACACCCTTTCTAATTTCTGTTGTGCACCCTGAAAGACCTGAAATGTTTATTTTGCTTAAGTTTCCATTTGTTCTCATTGGTAATGGAGAAGTATAATCTTACCTAACTGATGCATTTTTTTAAAGTTTGATATTGAGGTAAATTAGGAACAGTGTGTGAACTATTATTTGGATGAATCACTTCAACTAAAATATTAATGATGATTTTAATTTTCCCATCGCTGTCAAACTTCTGACAAAGGTGAAACCTAAAAGAAGAATATGTTTCTTAAACAAAATTATCTTTGTAGAGTTTATTGAGAGAGGGATTCTGAGAACTAGGGATTCTTACTGCTGTCTGTACAGCTTACTGAGAAATGACTGGTCTCCACATTTGAAATTTGTACTTTTTTCCTAACACTAACTAGTTTTGTAATATATTTAAAGCAAAAGAGTATTGTGAAGTTTCAATTTTCTTCTTCCCTAAAAGTGCACAATCTTCACCAACATTTCCTTTGCTCTGGAATAGCTGAAAATGGGCAAAAAGTGAGTGAAAAAATACAAGATGCTACATCATCAAAATGTGAAATCTATATTGAAAACTAACCCATCATGGAAATCTGAAAAAACAAAAAAGAAGAAGAGAAAGAAGAAAAATAAAAGAAAAAAAGAAAAAAGTAGGTCATCTACCAGTTATTTTAAGCAGTTTTGGGGCAGGTGATTACAATATCCATTGTTTGAATTTTTTTTTTCAGGAAAGTATTCCCCTTATCACTTTAGAAAGAAGAATCATTTTGCTTATTCCTTGTCTAAATTGTGATCGTATGACCTGTGGATGAATGAATATACATTTTATTTCTTCTTATTAAAAGCTGGTCTCACATGAAGTACTGAAGAGCTTAATTACAATATTTAGGAAAGGGAAGAGCCTGCTGTGGATAGTGTGAAACTTACCTTATTTTGTGGAATTACCGCAGCAGTCACACCATACCAAATATTTTGTTCCATTTAGCGTAAGTGAACAGAACAAGACAGATTCATGCAAACAAGATAGATTCATGCAATCTTCTTCATTACAAACATAGGCCAGGCAAGCAAGAGCTTGCTTCATCCATGCTTTTCGTGGAGGTTCCTATCACTTAATAGTATTCCTAGACTTTGGGCTTTAAAAACATAAAGCTTTCTACAGCAAAACTGACATTTTGAATAACTTCACTGATTAATCATTCCAGTTTATCTCATCCCAAGGGCTCGTGTCTTTAAATGTTTATAAACTTGTTATTCTTTCCAAAAGGACAGTAATCTTCCCTAGGACATGATTATTAACATGCCATTTTAATAGGCCATGGCAAAAAATATGATGCTAAACCTGAAATTATTTTGGATTTCTTGGTGACAAAAGTGAAAATGTAAATTTTTGATGTTTTACATTTTTATCATATGTATCTTCACTAAATTTGGTATGGTTTGGTATAGTACCCAAAGCACATCTTCCATTTCAAAGTAAAAGAGAGAAAAGGATCCTATTCAGTGACTTTTGTTATGCCACTGAAAGTAAAGATGAGTTAATAGTGTTATCCTTTTTTGTCTTGTGTGCAAAAGATAGCAGATGCTTTGGGTGTTTGGAGCACACCTGGTTTTTATGCAAAGAAAATGTGTAATTTGGACTACCAAGTGAATAATTAATGTCAAATTAATTCAAGATACTTTCTTAAAAAATCACATGTGAAATTCCTTGCTTTCTCTAAGAAATGCTGAAACAAGCATCTTTATTCCGAGTCTCGCCACCCCACCCCCACCCCAGGAAGTTCTTTATGTCAGAGATAAAGAGCTCCTGCTGATTTCTCCTAGGAAAACAAAACAAAACAAAACAGAAACATTATATTTGCTATTTTGTTCTTTAAGAATTCATCCACTTGTGTAAAATGCAGGTTTTGTGATGTACTATAACTTTAGCTGACATAGTGCTTTCCAGAAGAGGGCTGGCTATTCCCCGTGATAGAACCACAGGGATTTAAAGAAATGCCATGTCAGAGTATCTACCCTTATTTGAAATATTAACAGCAATCCCTTAATAAAAGCAAAAGGAGTTATCTTGTCATACATTTGGCTATTTCGAGTCCCAAATCTTGAAGCAAAGTCTGGGTTAACCCCTGCCTTTCAGGCAATGGGTTGGGCCGTTGTCTGACCAGCTTTGCCGTTGGGTAATTCTGCTTTGCTTGTGTCTGCAGACAAAATGTCCTGTTTTTTCAGATAAACCATATTTATCATCAATATGTTCCCAGTCTCCCCAGGAAGACATGAGGATAGTCAAGATTTCTTTCTAAGTATTTAAGGAGAATGTGAACAAGCAAGAGCTTAGAATGAACTTCTGTGGATTTAAATGCCAGCATTTTATTTTATTTTTTAAAGATTTTATTTATTTATTCATGAGACACACACACACACACACAGAGAGAGAGAGAGAGAGAGAGAGAGAGAGAGGCAGAGACACAGGCAGAGGGAGAAGCAGGCTCCATGCAGGGAGCCTGATGTGGGACTCCAGGCTGCGTCTCCAGGATAAGGCACTAAACCGCTGAGCCGCCCGGGCTGCCCAAATGCCAGTATTTTAAAATAAATATTAAAACTAATTAAGGGCACCTGAGTGGTTCAGTCAGTGAGGCATCTGCCTTTGGCTCAGGTGATGATCTCAGGGTCCTGGGATCAAGCCCACTGGGATCCCTGCTCAGCGGAGAGTCTGCTTCTCCCTCTGCCCCTCACCCTTTTCATGCTCTCTCTCACTCTCTGTCTGTCAAATAAATAATACAGTCTTAAAAAATAAAACCAATTAAAAAAATAGGCATGGAAAAACTTATATGATTTAAAAGTTACAAGCAGGTGTGGTGAAGATAAATATCTTTACTCCTAGGAAAGTGATGTAAATTGTACATGTTTAATCATATCAAAATAACAATTTGGGGAGTAATATACATACATACATACATATATACATTGTGTATATAATTATATACCAAACTCTGATATTGGTAGGTCAATCACATCGCACTTTTATCCTTCCCATGTTGTCTAGTAACGCTGGTCTACTGCCACTACCACCTCTACCATCATCACACTATATAAATCTTTTTAAAGTCTTTTAGTGTTAAATACCTAGTTGTTGCAGAAAACGTCCACCCTATTTCCAGAGGAAGGGTTTCACTTTAGATATTTCCTCTCTTTCTCCTTGTAATCTGAAATCCAACTCTTGACCAGGCTTTATCCAGATGAATACGGGTGCTGCTCTGGATCCTGCCCATAAATTTTGAGAGAAGACGGACCTTTGTCCATGTAGCTAGTGAAGAAGAGAACTTTAAATCCAGGTCAGCCCCACCAGTGGAGACTATGGGATTATTGGTGTCTACTTACTGGTAGGTAGGTTCTCCTCTTAGATAGGCATACCTTCAAAAGCTATTTTTGTTTTCCTTAACCACCACACTAATCTCAAGTCTTAAAAAAGGTATTTCTCCTCTACTAAGGATTTGGCCTTGTCCTTTCAGTAATTAAGTAGGTATTTGAGCAGAACTTCTCAGTAACTACCTTGACAAAACTCATTCCAAATGGTAGTGTTTTCCTTTGGGGATCTCCGAGAGTTTGGTATTGATTGAATTCCTTTTATGACTCCTAATCATTCTCTGATACAAACAGGGAGAATTAATCAAAATTAGTGTAATATTAAATAAAATATTCAACAATGTTGTTACTAAATGTAAGAATAAAGATAAACCTTTCTGAATGTGTGGCAATATGTTATGGATAATCCTTCTTTGAATAGTTTCTGATCACATTTTAGATTACCCACCCAACTATTCTTTATCTTGTCATAAATTTTGTCTGAGTGGAAATAACTATTTCCACTTATAATCCTAGTTCATGGGGAACATCATTGATAATAATTGAACACTTCAGGGGGATCCCTGGGTGACGCAGCGGTTTGGCGCTTGCCTTTGGCCCGGGGCGCGATCCTGGAGACCCGGGATCGAGTCCCACGTCGGGCTCCCGGTGCATGGAGCCTGCTTCTCCCTCCGCCTGTGTCTCTGCCTCTCTCTCTCTCTCTGTGACTATCATAAATAAATAAAAAATTAAAAAAAAAAAATAATTGAACACTTCAAACTTCTAAGTACTTTTTCTTACTCTTGTTAAACAAGGTCAAATAAATAGTTTAAATTTTAGCAAATGGTTTGTATATTGCCTTCATCTTTGTCATTCTCCTTTTTTCTCTCTTAAAGATGTTAATATATATATAAACATGTAAAAGTAAATAGACAAATAAATCATAAGCCTATTTAACCAACAGCAGAGTTTATTAATTACAATATTTTATGGTATTTGTGTCAGTTTTTTTAGGAAATAAAATATGAGGTCTACTCTCTATTCTTCACTTTTATTGGGAGCAACTATTACCTGGAAGGATAGATACAAATATATACACACATATATGCGTATATACATATAATCTTGTCAAATGAAGAAAAAATATTTTTAGAACATACAAATGTATCAGAAATACTACAGATTACTTTTTGTGGGTTTCTAAAATGTACATAAATTAGTCATACTGTTTGTATTATATTTCCACCTGTTTTATTCCTTAGTATTATCATTTCAATATTTATGTAGAATATATAGAACTAATTAATTGATTTTAAAGGCTATCTGTTACATATTTAGCTTACTGTCTATTACATATACAGATTACAGTGACAGGATTTATGACCCCAGAGATTCAAGTTACCTAATAAACAGGTTAATGAAAGGGAATGAAATGAAACCCAAATCTAGTTCCCATGGGCCTGAGTGTTCTCAACATTTCCTAGTGCTGGTTTCCTTATATTCTAGAAACATCTTTTAAAACTACATGCTCAGGATGCCTGGATGGTTCAGTGGTTGAACATTTGCCTTTGCCTCAGGTTGTATTCCTAGGGTCCTGGGATTGAGTCCTGCATGGAGCCTACTTCTCCCTCTGCCTATGTCTCTGTCTTTGTCTGTGTTTCTCACAAATAAATAAATAAAATCTTTTAAAAAATAAAACTGTATTCCTGTGTTATTATAAAATCAAAGAATCTTTTATATTTATTTATTCTGTTACATTTACTCTGATTACTAGTATCTTTAACTTTTTTCTAACACATTAGTATTTTTGACTTAAATTTTTTTCTTAGCTTCATTTATCTCCACTACCATTTTTCTTGAATTAATTAAGTTTAGTTCATTTTATTTTGCTTCCTTTATTAGTTTAGTTGTAATTCTGTTTTATTGTTTAAGAGTTAGGATTGCACTACCTCTGAAACTAACGATGTACTATATGTTGGCTAATTGAATTTAAATAAATAAATAAATAAGATGCAGACTGAAAAAAAGAGTTAGCATTGCATTATCTCATGCACACTTTGATTAAAATGCCTGTCGCTTATTATTCATACTGAATGGACATCACATGAGAACAATATATATAGACTTAAGAATAACTTACTACTGTCTATCCTCTCATTTTGCTTTTGATTTCTCCTTGTGTTTGGTGTTCTGCAGTTTGTTTGTCCTACATGTGCGTGGGTGCTCATTTCTTTCTAGTTACTCTGTTTAGGAATCTCTCTGAAATTTGGTGTGAGTTGCAGGGTGGTTTTTTTTTTTTTTCCTGAATTTCATAAGGAATCATATTCATTGTCTCTTTACATATTTCTTTCCTCATCCTCTCCATCTCTCTTCACTGATATGTTACATTTTTATATTTTGCATTTTCAATTTTTAAAATTATCATCTTTTTATATCTCTAAATTGGACTCCAGATTGTTTCTCTAGATCAATATTCTGATCATCAATTATGTCTTCACAAGATCTATTCTCCAGCTTAAGATTGTCATTGTTTTTTCTTTTAACAATTTTATTAGTTATGTTTTCTAAAGCATTTTTCCTTTATTATATATATCGTTATTTCTTTCATCATAGCAAATATTTAACTGTTGCTAAATGCTTTTTTGCATCTATTGAGCTTATCATATGGATTTCCTTTGCTGGTTTGTTAATGGTGGCAAATTATATTTTCAAATGATTTTCAAGTATTAAACTGTGCTTTGTGGAGAAACATCTCCACCATGTTATGATATATTATACTTTTAACATATTTATTTATTTACTTATTTATTTTTAAAATTTTTATTTATTTGTTCATGAAAGGCACAGAGAAGCAGAGCCATAGGCAGAGGGAGAAGCAGGCTCCCTATAGGGAGCTTGATTAGGGACTTGCACCTGGGACCTAGGGATCACGACCTCAGCCAAAGGCAGATGCTCAACCACTGAGCCACCCAGGTACCCCACTTTTAACATATTTTAAATTTAATTTGCAGTATTGAAGTTTTGTGTCTGGTTATATGAGACATTGTTATCTGTGAGCTGCTTTTATTGCAACAATTTTCTGGTTCTGGTGTCAAGGTACTCCTGGCATCATAAAATGAGTTAAGAATCTGGAACGGGTTTATACAGAATTGGCATTATTTTTTCTTATTCTTTTGGTCAAATTTGCTAGTGAACCTATTTGAGTTTGGATTTGTTTCATGGGAAAATTTGAACTATGAATATAAATTTAGGTACATTTGATGTTACAGATATTATACATTTTTTTCTTGATTAAAAGCTTCAGTATATAGTGCCTCTAAAAAATATTCCATGTCATCTAATTTGTAAAAATAACTGGCATAATATGTCTTATAGTATTATTCTTTTTATCTCTATTGGTTCAGTTTTTTTTTAAGATTTTTATTTATTTATTCATGAGAGACACAGAGAGAGAGAGAGAGAGAGAGGCAGAGGCACAGGCAGAGGGAGAAGCAGGCTTTCTGCAAGGAGCCCAATATGGGACTTGATCCCAGATCCCGGGATCATGCCCTAAGCCGAAGTCAGATGCTCAGCCACTGAGCCATCCTGCTGTCCCTCTATTGGTTAATTAATGACATTTGTCTGATAATAGTAATTCAGATCTCCTATTGATTGATTGATTGATTGAATGAATGATTGTGAGAAAAGTCCAAAAGTTGACCAGCTCTGTTTAAAACAAACAAACTTTGTTTCATTTCATTTATTTTACTATAATTTTTCTATTTTCCATTTCACTCGTTATTGTTTCTATTCTTATTCCTTGTGTACTACTTAATTTGGCTTAACTTGCTTTACCTCTAGTTTCTTAAGAAGTTTTGATCATTAGAGTCATTGAAATACACAATTACAGGGGCACCTGGTTGGCTTAGTTGGTTAAGCATCCCACTCTTGCTTTCAGCTCAGGTCATAATCTCAGGGTCATAATCTTAGGGTTGTGAGATTAAGCCTTGTGTCAGGATCTGCTGGGCGTGTAGCCTACTTAAGGTTCTTCCTCTCCTCTGACTCTCCCCAGTCTCTGGAAAGAAAGAAAGAAAGAAAGAAAGAAAGAAAGAAAGAAAGAAAGAAAGAAAGAAAGAGAAATATACATTTACCAAAGATGCCAATAAAAGATACAAAGATGCCAACAGGAAATAGATAACTTGCATATCCACATATTTACTAATGAAATTAATTTTGTAACTGCAATCATTCCACAAAGACAACTCTAGGCCCACATAGATAGATTGCTTATACATGAATGTTCACTGCAGATTGATTGATTGATTGATTATTATTTTTAAAAGATTTTATTTATTTATTCATGAGAGACTCAAAGGGAGAGAGAGAGAGAGGCAAAGACACGGGCGAAAGGAGAAGCAGGCTCCATTCAGGGTGCCCGACATGGTACTTGATCCCGGGTCCCCAGGATCATGCCCTGGGTTGAAGTCTGTGCTAAACTGCTGAGCCACCCAGGCTGCCCCATTGCAGTTTTATATGTAATATCCATACATTGGAAATAATACAAATGTCCTTCATCAGGTGAATGGAAATAAACTGTGGTATACCCATACAATAGAATGTTATCCAGCAATTAAAATAATGGATAATTGATACATAATATGAGATGGATAAATTTCAATATATTTATTGTGAGTGAACAAATCCAGGCAAAGTATATACTATTTGATTCCATTTATATGAGAAACTAGAAAATGCAAACTGAAGTATAGTGACAGAAACCCAATCCATGGGAAGGAATTACAAAGGGACATAAAGAAACCCAACCCCTGTGGGTAATGTAAAATGTAGATAATCAATTATTTTGATTTTCCTGATGGTTTTCACGTGTGTATACACAGGGCAAAACTTTACTGAATAGTACATTTTAAATATATAGGACTTTAATGTTGTGCCAGTTGTATCTCAATAAAACTTTAGAAAGACAAATAAATTAGGTTCCTTACAAGAAAATACATTTATATACATAAATCTTAATTTGTCTTGATTATGCATTGGCACTTCTTTCTCCATCTCCATTCCTGACAGGAGGAAATAGTTATTCTGACTTATGTAGGTTGTGAAGATCAAATGGCATAATATGTAAAAATGATTCGAAAATGTAAAGTGCTATACAACCATTAATTGTTATTATAAATGATATGGCTAGATTTAAGCATTACAATTCATGATGGACTGTATTTAGGTGTGTGTGTGTGTGTGTGTGTGTGTGTGTGTGTGTTTGTGTGTGTGTGTGTTGGAAGTGGGGGTTGAGATTTTTTTAACTTTTTTTCTCTTTTCCTTTTGTTCCTGGTCTTGCCATTTTTTTGTAAACTTAATGATGTTCCACACTCCCTCCCTAGTTCTTTTCAGCCTGTTGGCAGCAACTCCTGGCTATATTTCACAGAAGGTTCTGATTCCTTCCTTGCAGGTGCTTTGCTTTAGTGAGAAATACAAAAAGGTAACGTAAGTGGGGGGAAACATAGAAGCTAGTATTTTCTTTGGTCAGTTGGGATAAGGAGATGAACGAAACATGATTGAATTGGCATGCAGGTTATATTTAAAAGGGTGGCAGCCTGAATGATGTAGCATGGCCATCTGGTAGATGAAGCACAGCATCAGAGTGTCCAAAAATTTGATTTTTAAACTAACTTTGTTATTCCTCTGGCCTCAAAGTTTCCTCCAGCTTCCATACAGGGATGAATGTCTCCAAATTCCCAAATTGGTATTGTGTAAGAATTCAAAGATCAATGTTTACTTTATTGGAGCTGGGAAACATGGCTGTGAGAAAAATGAACTGACATTTTTTTCTAGCCATTACTATGGTCTGCATACAGTAGATATTTTTGCTTCTTATTTGGAATTGAATTCCAATACCGGCTGAGAAAAAAAATGTTAGTTTCCTTCCCTCAGGAGCTCTTCTTCTTAGCTTTGATAAAGTAAAAATATTTCTTTGAAACTTATAAACATATACACAAAACATACAAATACTACTGACACACACAAGTATAAATGAATGTCACTAATGGCCTTGGGTTGAAATATCCCCAGAAGAAAACTGGAAATAAGGTAACATGAAACAACTAGACAGGGATGGGGCAACAGCCATGATCAGATGCATATCTCCTCAATAGCAGTCGAGTAGTTTCTTGCTAGAGTTGGAGTTGATAGAGCTTCCTATCTACCTAGCTGTTATGGTCTGCTTCTCCTTAGAATTTAGAGGAAGCACTGATATCCTATTTTACATCTTTGGGCTTACTGGCCAGTGTTAAGGTTTACCTTGGTGACAATTCATAGCTGAAAATAAGTGTCTGTGTATTTCATATTGTAAAACCAAAGGAATCTCCTCCTGACTGCTACATAAACTACCTCCAGGATTGGGAAGAGGGAGCATTCCTGTGGAATCTGTCTGGCCAATTCCTTGTCCTCTGCCTTCCCAATAACAGAATGAGGCAGAAAGGTGTTAAGGATTAGTTGGTACCTGGGGGAAGAGATGAGTTCATAAAAATGGAAACCATTTCTTTTTCCTTCCCTCACGCTTCAACTTGCAGGTGTAGAAGGGGATATATTTAATCTACTCACTTCAAATTTGGGAGTGCCTTACATCCTCATGAAACTGGAAGGGTCAGTGTTGTATTTCCTGTCTGGTTGTTTCTGAGTCACCTCAATGCTGTCAGAACAAGAAGAAAGAAGCGAGAAAGAGGGCAGAGCAGCATAGCAATTTGGGAAAGGGCAAATATTGCTCACCAGAGTTGTCCAAAGAGCTAACTCTATATGTTCTGTGGGATCAGGTGCTGAAGGCAGGGCCTAGCTGTTAGCCTTCCCATCCCCACCCAAGACTGTCCAGTGCAGGAAAGACAAAAACAAAGCATCATCATGAGGATGTACAGAGTCAGTGTGGCATTAGTTAAGGGAAACAGCCACATTTCTCCTGCATGATCTTTAATATTAAGCCTGTGGTAAGAATCTGCTGTGTTCCCAGTGATAAGAAAACAGGCTCTAAAATAGAGAAGAGAGGTAACCACCATAAAAGTAGGTCAGACTTTGATACCCAGCATTTGGAGTCAGCAGGGCAAAAAACACAGATAGTAATATGGCTCCCACACCCACCCAGGAACCTTTATGCATTTAAGTAGATTTCCTCATACATGCAGCCTCTGGAGCAAAGAGAAAGAAGGTAGAAAGAAAGGCACAGCTTCCTTTTTTTTCAAGTAACCATATAAAGTACAGCCTGAGCCAAGGCGGAGAAGTTTTGATTATTCAGAGAGGACGAGACTTGAACCAGGAAATAACTGTAAAAAATATTGAAGATACCCAGAAAAAAAAACAGGTATAACTTAAAAATCTTATCTGGGACCTTTAGGTGCCTATCATCCTTGCTCACTTCTCATTAGTGTAAAGAAAAGGAAAAAGTGGGATGCTTGAGAGGTAAAGTTGTTATTCACATTTACAAAATCTCTAACTCCATTAACTCCACTAACTTGAAATTATTAAAGAAACCAAATAAAATATATATCACACAGGCAAGACAGACCCAACATTTTCTCAATTAAGTGTATTCATTGCCTTTCACTGTTCTTCCTTCTGTGTCCCTGATTTCAGTAAATTGTGTTACTGTCCATATGGTTGGTCGAGGAAGAAACCCATTCCTCTTTGACTACTGTTTTAGTTAGTTTGGGCTGCTGTAACAAAGTACCAGAGATTGAATGTCTTATAAACAATAGATATTTATTTCTCTCAGCTCTGTTGGCTGAAAGTCTGAGATCAGGGTGCCAGTCTGGTCAGGGTCTGACAAGGATACGCTGTCTGATTTGCACGCAGCTGTCTTCTCCTTGTATCCTCACGTGGCAGAGAGCCAGCCGAGAGCTCTTTCTGGTCTCTTTGATGAGGGCATGAATTCCGTTCATCAGGGCTCCATGTTCATGGCCCAACATTCACCCTAATGCCATCACATTGGCAATTCAGATTTCAACGTAAAGATTTGGAGAGGGCGATATAAACAATCAGCTCCTAACAACCAATTCCATCCAACTATCACCTCACCTGTCAGGTTTTCCTCTTAAACATCTCTTAAGTATATTTACTTCTGCTCACTCATCCCCTTTGCCATTACCTTAGCTCAGGCCTGTCATTTCTCACCTAGTTGTCTCGAGGGCCTCATAACTGGCTCCCTGCCACTGGGGTGAAAGTAATTTATTAAAACATTATGTGATCACTCAACACCACTAGTGTCCCCCATAACAGTCATTATTATGTCTTTGTTGCCTTCCATATGAGTTTTAAATTCACAGGTAATGTCAAAGATGAGCTCACAGATGAACTTCAAAGATAGTTTACAAAGTCCTTCACAGTCCATCAACTAGTTAATCTCCCTTCCTTTTGTTTTTTCCATCACACTCTAGCTCAGTGGCATGAAAACCATGCCCCAAAGAATACTAGGCTTCTACCAAGCACTTCCAGAGACTGTTGAATGAGCATATGTATGCACTGCCTGTGGGTGGGTCATTGTCTTCCTATGTTGTGAGTGTGTTGAAGGGTGAAAAAGTCTTTGGGCGGAGCCAGACTTTAGGGCATCTTTACAACCTCACATTCTTTCATAGTAGCTGTCTATGTGGGGAAGACGAGAGAGTACACAGGAGTATCTCTTTAAAGAAAGAGTCCCACAGCTTCAAAACTAATCAAACAAAACGAAACCTACTTTTAAGACCACTACCCTGCCATATGGATATGGTCTTGGACATACAATGACATACAATGGGCATACACTTTGGGCAGGTCCATTAACTTTCAAATAATTTCATTCTGGAAGATTCCTACACTTTTTTTTTTTTTCTCTGTCGTCATTTTATCACTCAGGTAATTCTTGCTGATTTTTCAGCTGTCTGTCCAAAAGCCATATTTTGGGGGAAGACTTGACTGAGTTTATAACTATCTTTGCTTTTGTTATTTTTTAAGCATCCATCAGGGCTGATTATAATTCTTTATTTGTGTCCCAGACTGGATGATAACATTGGACATCCCAGGCATTCTGCTGGTCTCACCATAGCATTCAGGGATCCTAATGGGAGTTGCCAGCATCTATTTATCTTCAATAAACTCTGAATAGAAAAGTTCTATTAATGAAAGCTAGTCTTGGAAAGAGGAAGAAGATTCATTTATTCCATCAACTTTCCCCCAAATGCAAATTCAAATGACACTTTTGAAGAAATAAGCAGGCAAAAACTGTATTTACCACTAAAGCAGTCCTCATCTTTTGCTTTTCCTTTCTGAAGAAGTTCTTAAATTTTTTCCTTATTTTTCACTGGCCACTTCTATATACTTCTTTCTATTTCCATATTTGAGTCTTCAGAGTTGCTGGGTGCTTTTTTGCAAGTATTTTTTTCTAAAGGAAATCTTTAATGAATAAATTATGATATTCATTCATTTGATGGAAAATACCTCAAAGCCCTATAAATAAAGAATGCTTGTTTGTTTACTTAATTTATCTTATTCCTATCTCCTTGGCAAAAATATACTTTTCAATATTTTTAATAAAGTATTAGATGCTTCACCTTCATTTGAAAACCATTTAAATATTTTTCTTATAGATTTATGACAAATATGTAAGTAAGACCAATAAGCAGGCCTACGATAATGTGATTTCAGTGACAACTGAGTAAAAATAAACCAAGATCACTGCATAAGCATTTGTTTTTGAATGGGACTCCATTTATACAAAGACATGAAATTATAAGCAATTAAAATGCATTCATGCTTGAATTGAAAGGAACTTTTATCAGGCAGCCAAAGTAAAGGAATGGCAGGTGACCTTTTATATATTCTTAGGGGAGAAAAAAGAAGAGACATGGTAGAATAATTTTAGAAAGCTGCATTTAGTGAAAATGATTTTGAATTATTTCTTTTCCAGGAAATAAAAAAATTACATTTCTGGGTATCTTTTAAAATGACCCAATTTATTACAATTATCCATTTGCATTTAAAGAGAGTATTATTCAGCAGAGGCCTTCGTATTTTGTTTTTGTGTCCTATATTACGGCTTTTCAATTTGTGGGGCTCGACAAATCAAAACACCTTCAAGTATGCAGAACATCATTCACGCACCAGGCTCTCTCCTAGAGTCACGTGACCTTGAGCAGTCTGTATCTTCACTCTGACCCCTATTTCTGTCCATGGACAAAGAGAAGGGAGAATCTCTACCTCCTATGTTCCTTTGTGCTTTGGAAGCAGTAATGCATGCAATATACCAAACACAGAGCCTGACACATAGCTTATGCTCCATAGGTATTGACACTTCTCAAATTGCTGCAGCAGGACGAGGCAGTGAATTCCTGGGTGTTGTTTGCGAGTCGGAAGAGTTTGAATTGTGGCTGTGATGGAGCAGGCTCCGGTGAGCAGGAAGAGAAGCAAGAGCTGTGTAAATGGTTATTTGTATATTTAGGATATTCACATTTCATAACTTGGAAAGTGACTGAGCACTGCAAATGAGCAAGAGTACCCATAAATAGAGATTTCTAGCTGACAGGCTCCTGATAAAACAGCTTTTACTCTAATATGAGAAGCAAGTTAAGCAAACATATGATTGAAGCTGCAGTGTGAAAAGGAATGCAAAGATTATGCTTGTGAAGGGGAGAGTGCTATAAGTTTGATGGTACTAGCTTAAATGAACTATGTATATACTACATATATATATATATGTAGTGTGTATGCATCGCATGTGTACTCACATGTGTATATATAGAATATATATGTATACATACAATATATGTGTACACACACACACACACACACATCTATCTGTGGGTTAGCCAATCTATCCACCTACAACCCCTCGGATAGGCCTATGGTGGAGAATTAAATGAAGAAGTTGATTAAATGATTATTATATAGCATAAGAGTGGGACTTCAAGAAAGATTATCCCTACATAGACTTTAGGAATAGGTAGACGAAACATCCTAGGGCTTAAATTTCGAATATTTAAACACACACACACACACACACAATGTTTGAAACCAACAGTAGGTAGACAAATATAATTTAAAAAACTGAGTAAGAGAAATACTTGGATGTCATAATGTCATTAATCTTGCCTTCTCTATGTGGTATGATATTGCTGTTCACATTCTCCTTTTTAAAATTCCTCCATAATTGTTAAGCTTCTTAGCACCCAACAGTGGTGTGTTCTTTTTTATTTACAAAATTTTGACTCTCTTAATCATGTCTTATTTTTCTTTTACATCCTTAGTATCTCTTCTGGAATTCAGTCTTGAATTGTTGATAAATATGGAAACTTCTCTACTCTCCACAAGCGGATTCTCATTCCTCATTATTTTTCCTCTGAAAGCACCTGGGATTTCCTCTCCCCAGATTTTTTTCACTTGGTGTTTGTCTCTTCGTTCATCTGTTCACTAATAATTCTATATATGCTCCGTCATATTCAAATCTACTTCCAATTCAATTTTTTAATATTTTATTTATTTATTTGAGTGAGAGAGAGAGAGTACAAGAGCAGGGAGGGGGTAGAGGGACAAGCAGACTCCTCACTGAGCAGGGAACCTTGACATAGGGACTCCAACCCAGGACTCTGAGATCATGACTTGAGCCAAAGGCAGATGCTTAACTGACTAAGCCTCCGGGTGCTGTAATCTACTTCCAATTTTTCCATCATTCAACCTGGTTTATAGTTTTTTTCTACAAAACAATTTCCTAGACCAACTCATACGTAAGCAAGCTCCTGTTTCTGAAGTCACTCTCTCTTTAGTTTTCAAGGCTGCATGCATGGACTTTGTGACATTGTGAAGAGTACCCTGGAGTAAGATACACCTGAATCCAAATTCCCACATGACTCTACTGATTATTTTTTCTGGAAAAGTTATTCACAGCTTCTAGAGCCTCAGTTTTTCCATTGATAAATTCATGAAAATTAAAGTCTCATCTCCTTAGGATGTTTTAAGATTCCATGATATAATACATATGGATATGTGGTTTAAGGGGCTTCATGTAAAATCAACACACAGATATGTAGGTAAAGCACTTTGCATGCAGGCATATTTGCATATGTACAATGAAATTATAATATCATTATCTTTATATATAACAATCCAGTTTCTAGCATGAGAAACAGTACCTAGTTGGCATAATTATTTTCATATAATCATCATTACTTGAAGTAATACATGTGAATGCACCCATGATAGTATCGGTGTGTTATAGTAAAACCTATATGCATGTTGAGTGCCACTTCCTTCTTCAGATGCCCCTTTATAAAAAATAGGAACTGCTTCTCTGACTTCTTAGCATCAAACTTTCTCCTTTTCATTGCTTATTAGCAATCATATCAGAAGGTGAGAAGACAGGGAGAGTGGGCAAGAGTAGTGTTAGACTATTGGTAATTGTGAACAGCTTCTGAAAATGTTTAGTGAGGAAGTTCCTCTATTGAGGAAGAGACTTAGGGCTAGAAAAAAAGTGGGAGAGTTTGTTTTCCCTATGAAACTCCTTTTCACGGAGGGTAAAAGTGAGAATCAGCTTATTTATAATTTTTTGTCTGCCCATAATCATGCCATTGCATCCCAATTCCTACCAAGACATTGGGAAGTTCCTTGTTAGATTTTAATCTTAATCTCATTTCATATGTAGATGCAAGTTGAGCATTTCAGTCTCAAAGAAATCATCTTAAGGCAAGGTTTATGTTAAATGTGCATTGCAGCTAAACCACACATACTAGGAAAGAATGAGACAAAATAAAAACCCTCTACACATTAATTACGTGTTTGGGAGTTTGCATTTTGAGAAAAGTGAACAGTAAAATGTTTTTTTAGGGAGAGATGATTATAGTTTTCTTTGCTCCGCTCATTCAGTCTCTTAAGGGAATGCCGAAATTAGGTTTTCTTCCTCTGCCTTATAACTTTAAGATGGCAGAAAGCCTGCCAACCTGTCTTTATTCTGTTGCATTAAATCTCCCAAATACTCCCTTGCCCCTGATGATATTAAGTATCAAGGACTTTTTGGTCCTTTACCATGGTTCTCAGCATCCACCAAGCTTCTAGGAAACTCTGAAATATTGTTTGTAGCCTCCATTATAAGACCCACTAAGGACAGAGAAATGATGAATGTTATAATATAGATGGCACAGAAGTGACATCCACAGACCAAACGACTTGTGTGATATCATATCTTTTCTTCATTACCCAGGCAATGAATATTAATTTTCAGTTGAGTGCAAAACTGTTATGATTTATTTTGTCCCCATTGGTTAAAGTCTAGGATGGGTGGGGATGCCTGATTGCAAGATTTCATCATTTTGAAGCTATAAAAGTAAAGTGAAACTAGGACAAACAGGAATGCTGAGTACATAAATGCAAGAATGGCTAGGAGAGTTAGGGATCCTTTTCACCACCAGGCAACATGAGGATTAGAGAAAATGATTTTGTCTTCCAGCTTTGCCTAAAGTTACAAGATTTGAACTAGGTTAAAGGGTCACAGTGTAATAAACAATTTGCTTTCGGTTTTGTGAACATATATACTTTTTTCTCTATGTGCAAGAAGTGTTATAGTATGTTTACCAAAAATATTAGAACCATATTCTTTCACTGCATCATTTCTCTCCTTTGGGTAGTGTTGATTTTTTCTATAACCTCAGAGAAAAACTTCTTTATGATAGGAAATTCAGAAGATACTAAATATCACAAATGAAATAAAATTATCTGTGACCAACCAGTCAGAAATAAACACTACTAAAATTTTGTGTAGTCATATTTTTCTCTTTTTACATATGTTGAGGGTTATATTTTTATAATGTGCACCATCTTTTAAATTTTATGCCATTATTTTCATATGTGTATATATCTGTCTACAGTATTTTTAGAGTTACTTTTTTCAATAAACATATATGTTATAATTTATTTAATCAATCCCTCTTTCTGCATATGTATTTGGCTTCTTATGTGGAACAATTACAAAGAATGCTTTGACTAAGTTTTCTTTGCTCCACTTACAAATGATTTGGGACACCAAAGAGAAACACTACATGATGGGACAATGGGTGATTTAAAGACTTCTGCGTATACTTTCAAATTTCCACTCAGAACATATATGTAACATGTGAGTGTCCTTATTAGCATGCTGAAATGCACTGCAGAAAAATCAGTGAATAAAAAAATTGTGAGTAACAAATGTAAGACAAGAATTAATTTTAAAAGATTTTTAAAAATAAAAAAAATCCCCTAAAATTTTAAGAATTTAAAATTTGAGCTTGAATTTAGGAAAGGGAAAGGGCCTGGGTGGTTCAGTTGGTTAAGCATCCAACTCTTGATTTTGGCGCAGGTCATGATCTCAGGGTCCTATGATTGATCCCTGCCTCAGCTCCATGCTCAGTGGGGAATCTGTTTGAGATTTTCTCTCTCTTTCTCTCTCTCTCTCTTCCTCTGCCCCTCCCCCCCATCTCTCTCTCTCTCTCTCTCTCTAATAAATAAAAAAATCTTAAAAAATAATTAAAGACAGGTAAAAATTGTTAGGCGTTGTTTCTATTTGTTTTTCCTCTCAAGAAAAGGACTTTGGGGACAACAGAGCTGTTTCTCTGATTAGAGACATTCCCAATGCTCCTGAGAACACAAACCAATCAGCCTCATTCTCCCTTTCCAAGAGAAAAGTGGTTACTCCTGGTTTTATGAGAGACTATAAAAGGTTCAAGCATGGTACATATGTGTGTGCAAATTACAGTGAGAGCCCAGCAAAGCCTCAAGGGGAGATTTTTAATGAGCTAGGAAAATGTAAAGAGCACATAATTCTATCAAGGATCTCTCCTATATGTCCTGTATGTACAAATGGGAATTGGTATAAGAGAACTCCACAGTCTATTTCTAAATCACATGTTTGTTTGTTTGTTTTTTTAGATTTTTATTTATTTATTTATTCATAGAGACACAGAGAGAGAGAGAGAGAGAGAGGCGCAGACGCACACAGGCAGAGGAAGAAGCAGGCTCCATGCAGAGAGCCTGACATCGGACTCGATCCTGGGTCTCCAGGATCACGCCCTGGGCCACAGGTGGCGCTAAACTGCTGAACCACTGGGGCTGCCCACATGTTTTTTTTTGTTTTTGTTTTTTAATGTGTGAACGTTTGTATGTGACATGGAAGCCTGTCATATAAACTTGAGAGTGTAAGATCATTACTGTCTGAATTATTCATAAACACATATTAAATTAAAATTTCATACATGAGCAATTTATCCTTTGGAAAGGACAGAAAATTTGATTTTGTTAATTGTTTTGACGTAAAAATATGCCAGTTATTACAAATGGTTCTTTTTTCCTTTAGGTGGTAAGCTGTGAAGGACCTTGGCAATCTGCATATGTAAATTCCATTCAGCGCACAGTTCTTTATTGAATGTGTAAGTTGATAGCACAACTAAGTTGGTAGTTAAATTGTAGAGTGGGGGAATGCTGTAGGAAAGAATTTTATGTAGCATAACAAAGAAAAGGACTTCAAGAATGATAATTACCCTTGACAATATGGCACTATTTTATAATGGTCACTTACTGAAAGGACAGAATTTGCTCAAATTGTTAATACCATTTTCGTACTCACACTTTAAAGCCCCCATTAGGTACCACTCATTGAGATTTTTTTTATGTGCTCGTTTGAGAAGCGATAATGGCTGCAGCATCAGCAAAATCAACAGAGATAGCAATCCAAACCTCTTACAGAAAGATTAACTTGTCTCTGTTAGAGAACTTCCTTTATGTCCTCTACTCTAGCAATGATTTTCAGCTTTCCTCTGCCCCTAGCCCACACCAGCCCCAAATGGCCTGGGGCGCGCGCACACACACACACACACACACACGCACACACACACACGGTCTAAAAGAGCAACTAGAATATAAAAGACCCAGCCCTAGAACTCTGCCAAACTGTGGGAGAGCTGCTCAGACTCTCTGTGGATCAGAGGGTTATGGAAGCGCCAAGATTTATGTTCCAGTATTTATTAAAATATGCTGAACACAGCTTTGATTGATATTAAAAATATAGGTATTAAATATGTTATTTTTCCTATATGTGAATTATCATATATGTAAATATATAAAACATATATTAAGTAACTATATAAGTAAACTATAAGTAAATTATAATGTATATATATGACTATATAAAATATATAATACACATATTAAATTATTATATATAGCTATATAAACACACTATGCGGCAGGCATTCATCCAAGAACTTTACATATGATGTCTTATTTAATCTTCTCAAAACCCTACAAGGTAAGTGCTATATTATTTCCTTCTCTTTCTTTAACATGAAGAAACTGAGGTACAGATGAGCCCAATGTCACAAATCTAGAAAGTGGTGTGCCCAAGACTCATTCTCAAACATTTTGACATGAGCCAATACTTCTAACTCCCACAGGCACGGCTTTGTTAACCAAATTTTGTTTGTTTGTTTCCATTGCTCTGGCTGCATAACATGCCTCTAATTCAATTTTTTGGAGGGGGGGAAATTTATATAATCATAAAGAATCTTATGGTGGCACATTGTACTCTGAATCTAGCCTCACTATCATTTTATTTTTTCTATCTTAATTTCCCTTTGCCAAATACCATCAATTAAAAAAAGCCCTGCTATATTTTTTGAACTCTATATGTGTCTTCCAAGTTGTTCACTGATTAACTCACTTTAGGAGATGGTGGCATTAATGAAGACATTTAGAAAATTATCCTATTGATTCCTTACAACAGCTTGTTGACTGAGTATTAAAAAGCTGTGAACTGTGAGGCTAAGAGATGCGAAATGATTTGACAAAGACCACACACTTTAGTTGCATAATTAGGCTGTGATTCTTAAAACACATTCCCATTCATTCAACATTCATTCAACAGATACTTATTGATCACAAACTTGAGTTCTTCTTTCATTATGTTGTGCATCCTTTTGTTAACCAAAATCAATTTGTAATGTTGGTGTCACTCAGGTCTTTGTTCTAAATATGCATGAATAAGAACATAGCAGGCATTTTTGATGGCAAGTTCTGATGTTAGCTGTGGAGTCTTTGTCACAGGTATGCCTCATAAGCCTGTGTGCAGAGCACTGATCTCAAGGAAGCACTGGTGAAAATCATGTATGACTCAAAGCAAGGTAGAGATCTGCTGTACAATACGGTAGACAGTAGCTTCATGAGGACTTGTAGGGTGGTTAGTCCTAATGAGATATGCTGTATTTATAAATCACATACCAGGTTTTTGAAGACATAGTAAGAAAAAGGAATGTAAGTGTATCACTAATATTTTTATATTGATGAAAAGTTTAAAGGATAATATTTTGGTTTAATAAAATAGATTGTTAAAATTCATTTTAATTATAAATGATGCAAAATTAAAATTAAATTCACTTATTTTTACTTTTTAAAAATCACTAGAATTTTTAAAACCACATATGTGGTGCATATTTTGGTCAACACCAATCTAGAGTATAAAATATAACTTTTATATCATATTTCTCTCATATTTAAGTATTGAAGAGATCATAGAATACAGTGACTACAGTCTGAAAACTCAACGATTTTGCAATACTATTATTAGTTTCCATTAGGTTCTCTTAAGTTTACATATTTGTCATTGAATAGTTGGGACTTTTCAAATAGTTTGTATATTAATCCATTAAAGTATACCATTAGCAAATATTTCTACCAGTCATAACACAGTTTTTGATCCTTTAAATATCAGAAGTCTCATAACTTTTGGTTTTGTTAAAGTAGGCTTCCTTTTTCTTTTTTCCTTTTGGTCAACTATCATTCTTTTCCTCTATGGCTTCTTGGTTATATGTGGTTTAGGAAATACTGTCCTCATACCAAAATAACAAAGTTAATCTGTATTGCTTTCTAATATTTTTTCCTGACATTTAGCTTTTTAACCATCTAAAATTTATTTTTGTGTATCTTGTAAATCCTCTCACCTACTTTTAAAATTCTTAGTTGTATATAGTTAATAAATTATTGTTAAAAATTGAAAAGCCTAGCCTTCCTATTTTTATTTTAAATGTGATCTTTATTTTATACCAAATTTCTTTATATCCATGGGTCTATTTCTGGATTATTAATTATTTTGAATTGATCATTGCCATGAACCAGATGCTCTCCCTGCAAAATCATATGTTAAAACTCAAATCTCAGTGTGATGGTGTTTAGGGGTACGGTCTGTGGGAGGTAATTAAGTCAGGGCAGTGGAGCACTCCTAAATGGAATTAGTGTCCTTATAGGAGGTGGGAGAACTAGCTAGCCCTGCTTTGGCCATGTTAAGATATAAAAGAAATTGGCAATCAGCAACCCCAAAGGGGATCCTCACCAGAACCTGACTAATTCATCCTGATCTTGGACTTAAAGCTTCCAGAATTACTTAATATATGTTTCCTATTCATCACTAGGACATTAGCATAATGCTATAAAATTGCAGTATTTGTGCTCATGTTTGAGTTGTTTTGACATTCAAATGTTTTCACTATTAAAGATGATTTTTAGATTTCTAGTACCTGTGCCTTAATAAATTAAGTTTCACTCTTTCTATACTCATGTTCTGGTAGGATGCAGCAGTAGAACAAAACAAAACAAAAAACCTCCCTGATTTGCCTCATTTTTACATGGAGATTTTTTTAATTAAAAGAAATACTTTATTTGAGAGAGAGAGAGAAGAGAGAGAGAGAGAGTGAATGGGGGGGCAGAGGGAGGGAAAGAGAATCTCAAGCAGACTTCGTACCCAGTGCAGAGTCCTTTCTGTTGTGGGGCTTGACTTGGGGCTCTACCCCATGACACAGAGATCATGACCTGAGCTGAAACCAAGAGTCAGGCACTTAACTGACTGAGCTACCCAGGTGCCCCTGGCTATTTTTTAAAAAATTTTAAAAAATTGAAAATTTTTTAAAATTTCTGACTAGGAAGAATACCATCATTGTTATTTTTAATTTCATTAATTTGTATCATTATTATTATTATTATTATTATTGAATATACTTAACCCCTTACATCCTTCATTAAACTCAAATTCTTCCTTCAAGATTTATCACAAATAAGCCATGTCAACAGTCCCAAAGTGGGACCAGTTCCATTCTACTGTGCTCCTATAGAATCATCTTTTGTATAATTCTTATATATATTTACCACAATAGTTGCACATCTATTAGTCATGTGTCCAAATAGTTATATACATAATAATTACATATATATAGTTAAAGCTGGATATGTAACTTTTTAAAAATAAATAAATAAATAAATAAATAAATAAATAAATAAATAAATATTTATTTATTTATTTGAGAGAGAGAGAGAGAGAGAGAGAACAGGGAGGGGGTAGGGGCAAAGGGAGAGGAAGAGAGAGAATCTCAAGCAGATGTCCCACGGAGCACAGAGCCCAATAGGGTGCTCAATCCCAGGACCCTGAGATCATGACCTGAGCCAAAATTAAGAGTCAGATGCTCAACTGACCAAGCCACCGAGGTACCCCTGGATGTGTAACTGTTTAGTATTACCTTGCTTAGCACCATTTATTGCCTCATGGAATTACAGTGGCATAAGTTTTATTGTGTAAGCCTAAGAATTTTTTCTTGAAAATTCTACGGTTTCTTTGTTATCTTGCAGGCTCCTCCATGGCTGTTATTCTATATGTTTTTACCTATATCCTTAAAGCTAAAAAAAATTATTTAAATCATTATATTTGTAATCTCTATCATTAGTGTGAATCCAATGATCTTGAAATTCACTTCCCTTCTACACAACATAGAGAATTGTCTTTTTTATGACTCCTTTTCCCAAAGCCTATGCACTGTCATGTCTCATGCATCTTTGTGTCTTCAGCAGCCAACCCTCTCATACACTATTAAGTAAAGAATTTTTTTAAGGTTTTATTTATTTATTCATGAGACACAGAACGAGAGAGAGGCAGAGACACAGTCAGAAGGAAAAGCAGAGACACAGGCAGAGGGAGAAGCAGGCTCCATGCAGGGAGCCTGATGTAGGACTCAATCCCGGGACTCCAGGATCATGTCCTGGGCCGAAAGCAGGCGGTAAACTGCTGAGCCATCCAGGAATCCCCATGTTAAGTAAAGAATTTTTGAATATTTATTCTAAGCTTTTACATTTTTGGTTTCTTGGTACATTGGTCAGAGTTTTATCACAATTCAGTAGAATAAAATGTATTATTTCCCATATTATAAATAATAAAAACTTCTTTCTACAAGAAATGGCATTAGAATTTTATCCATATATCTGATAGAGTTTTGGTAATTTCTAAAATAAAACTGCAGAAAAGCAAAAGAGTTGATACAAAGTAAATATTTTCAAAAGGACAGGTATAAAATGCATTAAAATATAAAACAAATGGTACATTTTCTTAAAATAAAATCTAGAACATTGTAGACTCATTAAGTGTGAAAGTGGTTATTTATGCAACAGTCTTTATTTGCTTTTGTTCACTAGTTGGAGAAAATTTTAATACACTTCATTTCTAAATAAAATCGTGTTTATTTTTGAGACATGAAATTTTCACTTTTCTTCCCACATGTTCTTTGTTAATTATATAATTAAATGAACCCATTTAAAGAAAGTCTGTGACTGTTTTCCATAAAACTATAAAAAGTTTGTAATGTAAAAATTTATGGTTGTACTGGATCTTAGAAATCAGCTGGTGTTTCTCACCTAATGTACCTTTTCATAACTTTGTAATAAATTTTCATCACAATACAGTGAATGCTATGTTACCAACCTATTTTATTTTAGGTGGTATTTTGATATTCATCATTTTATGAGAAATTTCAAACAAAACAAATAATTACATGGCTCTCTCAAAAATTATCATTAATGGATCATTTTGTACCAATGTTTGTCATATATTAGACTTTTTTTGTCTGTGGTCATCATTCAAGGCTCATCATTTTCTTCACTGGCTAACTTAAAAAATCCTCTTCTGTTTTCTCTGCCTTTGGTGCCAACACTTTTTTTTTTTTTTAAGATTTTATTTATTTATGTGAGAGAGCATGAGAGAGAGGGAGAGCACTAGTATAGGGAGGGGCAAAATTGGAGGGAGAGAATCTCTAGCAGATCCACGCTGAGCACAGAGCCTAGATTCGGGGCTTGATCCCATGACCCTGAGATTGTGACCTGAGCTGAAACCAAGAGTCAGATAGATGCTTAGCCAACTGAGCCGCCCAGGTGCCCTACATGCCAACACCTAATCTCCTATATCGTCAAATTGATCCATCAGTCCCTGGTCTAAAATGTTCCATGCCTCCAAATCATTTTAAACATAGAAGACTCTTCTTGACTTGTCCCTGCTTCCATCTTGTTTCACCCCAGGCCACTCTAACACACACTATGCCTATCAGTTGTTATGAACTAAGTTGTACTTTCACCAACTACCCTTTGTGTCTCACTGCTGAAAGTTTTCACACGCTATTGTCTCTGCCTGCACTGCCTTTATCATCCCCATTTTCCTCACCTGCACAATTCCTACTTGACCTTCAAAGTTGTTCTCAAGTATTTCATACTGGGGGATGTTTTCAAAAACATACCCCAAGTCCAAGGCTACATTAATTGCCTCTTTTGTGCTTTTATAAGATCCCATATAAAGCTTTATCAAAGTTCTCATTAGGAGGCATTAATATTTTAATATTAGTTTGCATTTCTCCCTCATTAGAGTGATGTCAGATACTTCAGCTGACTAACTCCTACTCCTCGACATATAATATTAACAGCTAACACCATACACCAAAATGCTAAAGTACATATTATCCTGTGTGTGTGTGTGTGTGTGTGTGTGTGTGTGTGTATCTGGAGGGCCATACACTTAAAGAACTTCCCCGATTTCTGTTTCTCCCATCTCTTTGATCATATGTAACAAAGGTGGAATACATGAAATGAATTGATAGTGTGGCAAGGTATTAAAACTCAGCATTGAGCAGGGGAATGAGCAGTGAGAAGTGGGTACAAATCATGGATCTGTCAGTTATTAACTGTTTTAACTTGCAGATCTCATTTAAACTATGAGTTTTAGTTTCCTCATCCATCAATAGGCATAATGTCATTTACTTCATAGAGCGATTGTCAATTTAACTGTGTTAATGTTTATAAAGTGTTGAGTGCTGTGTAGGTCACATTTATCTAACTTAGGTTGTGTGAACTTCAAATTGTGGGATATAGCTACATTAATATCCCACTTTATGAATAAAATTTGAAGTGCTGTAAATCTTTTTTAATGGCCATTGTATTGTTGGTTGTTATTCTTATTATACTACAACATAGCTTTAACTGGTAAATAGAAATATCTACTGTTATTTGTTAATACCCTATAAACTTTATTATTGATAATATAAAATAGTATTTCTTCAAGGTATTTTTGTAAATATTATTTTTATAATTTACAATGTTATTTGTATTCTATAATTATTTCATCTTGTTGTTTTAATTCATATGATATCATTAGTGCTGACAAAAGCATGTAAATCAGTAAGGTTGGAATTAACAGAAATAAAATAAGAAATTAAAGAAAAAAGTCTCTAAGAAAAATGCCAAACTACCACAAAGTCAAAATGTTAATTTAGGAGATTGTATTCCTAAAAGTTAGAAGTAATGCTAGATTTTTTTTCTTAAGTCCTAAGGCTTGTACCTTTAAGTTTACAAAAGTCAATCTACATTCAATTATAAATAATGAAGAAATTGGGAAAAATATGTTCATGATAGACTACAAAACAGATACTACTAGGATGCCTGGGTGGTTGAGTGGTTGAGCATCTGCCTTTGGCTCAGGGTGTGATCCTAGAGTCCCGGGATCGAGTTCCACATTGGGATTCCTGTAGCGAGACTGCTTCTCCCTCTGCCTATGTCTCTGCCTCTCTCTCTGTGTCTCTCATAAATAAATAAATAAAATCTTTTTTTTAAAGGAAACTACCATAGTATGCCTCTAAGACATCTTATTTTTTTGTATATTAGGGCACAGAGAATTCCTGATGTTTGAGGAAAAAATGAAAAGAAAAAATTTGCACATCAAAATTTTACTAAATAGTAAAATGCATGTTTCAAAGCAAAAGACACATTTGCAGATTTATGTACTCCAAGAAGATATTTCCCCTTTTATATTTATTAATATAAAGGACTCAGTCTTGAATTAAGTGAGTTTTGCTTTTATGCAAGCAACTAACTTTTTCATTCCTGAGCAATTCCTAGAACACAGTAGACACTGAGTGCAGTATATCTAATTATTATAATCAAATTATTGATTTTGTTTTAAGTCAAAAGTTAAGTTCCCTATGAGCAACTTTTGAACTTCATTACTTAATGTGAACGGTGTCATTTCCCTGGAAACTTTTGGATGTCTGTATTATATCTATACCTCCTCTTGCTTTTGTTGCTCTAAGCCAACCATAGCCCTAAGGTCAGAGCAAGGCTATGTCAGGTGCTAAGACATCCTGTTTCATCAGTTGGTTCTATTCTTTGCCACATCCATCAGTTCTCTTGTGGGACACAAGGCAGGCATGTGTGGCCAGCTCCCCTAGTGTCTCTTGGTCTAGTTATTTTCTGGAAGGGATAATTGCTTGGGGCTGCGGGTGGAACCCACATGAAACTTCTCACTATTACTTGAAAATTAGGTGTCAATGTCTAGTTGTAATCTTGTGAAATCATTTTTGAAGCAATAATCTCAGTTATTTGTCATCAGGTATTAAAAGATATGATTCTAATGACCCAATTTTTCAACATTTAAATATTTCTGTCTTTTAATGGAATTCTTTTGTAATAACTAAAGAGAATACCCTATTCCAATCTCTTATTCTGTGTTACAAGAGATGTATAACTTATATTTCATGTTATTTATCACTGTTTTGTACTACATGTACCTAGTCATCTGTAGGAAAAAAGCATAGCTAAGATTTGCAGAATGAATTATTCAAAGAAAAAAAAAACAGTCGCGCTATTTAGGACTCATTAATATAACTGAACCACAGAGAACATACCTAAAGACTGCTTGATGTCAAGGGGCTGACAGTTCTTGAGTAGCAAGTATTCTTATTTGTGAAGTACTCTGTCAGTCTTTGAAATTGTCAAAAGCCTCTGTAGCTCAGAGTATACCAGAAATATAAGTGAACAGGGTGAGTTCTTATGTTCAATGTATAGAGGTAGTAAAACCCAGTTGCAGAACAAGATGAAGTACAGGGTATTTTTCAAGTTCTATTAATAGACACATGCATAAATTTCTAAGACGGTCAAATACCACTACTTATATTTCTTTTTTAAAATGCACTGCTAAATTTATCTTGGCACATTAGCATTATGAGTTTCAAAGTTTCTTCTTTAAAAATATGCTACCCATCTGCTTCTTCTGTATTTTTAAAGAGGCCATTGCTTTTGAAAGTATAGATACACTTTTTCTATCCCAAGGAAAGTTTACTTAAGTATATCAGAGTGGAAAACTGCAGCAATTAGATGGATTCTTGAGTTAAAGCATATATATATATACATATGTATGTATATATATATATGCTTTTTAATAAATATATATATATATATATATATATATATATATATATATATATATATATATGTTTGGAGTTTTTTTGCCAGAAGTATTTAAATACATGATTAATACTTTTGGCTGACTCAACCAACCTCACTTCCCTGGATTTATTGAGTTATAAACTGAAAGGTAAATAGTCACATCTGGGTATTAAAAAAATTCATAAAGTGAATTACATTTCAAGAGTTACTGTTTAAATATACCATAAACCCTAACACTGGGATCAGCCTGCAAAAGAGGAGTTCATTGGACCATCAAAGGCTGTGATTATTTTTATTTCTGACACCAGATGGCGCTCAGAGATTTTTTTTTAATCAGCTTTGATCTTTCTTGTTTTAAATTTTTCCCCTTATCTCTTCTCTTCAGGAAGGTTTTGCTTAAAAGATTAAAGTTTATATATGTTTCCTCTCATGTAAAATGTAATTGAAGGCTTTCATGTATTGATTAAAACTCACAGCCCATTTTCACTTTTTTTTTTCTTCATTGGGCAATATTGTTGAATACTAAATATCACAAGAACAAGTGGTAAGAGTCTCTGCATTTGTAACCTGAGGGAACTGTCGATACTGTCACCACCTAATCATTTAGAAATGCAATTCATTTAGAAATTGCTCTAATTTTTAAGCAATTTTATCCGGATTTCATTCTTATAAGTATAAAAAGAAATACACTGGTGGCTAAGAGTTACATTTATCCATCATCCAGAAGAGAGCCCTGTCTATGTGCAAATGAGTTTTATATGAAGCCCCATGGGTGTCTGAAATTATTCCTCTTACAAACACTCTCTTGTTCTGCCTCATTCTCACATTTCCAGAGCAGTGTCACTTTATTCCACCTAAACCATCAAACAGATAATAGCATAAAATTACGGTTCTTATTATAAAGAGCAATGGCCATTCCTGCTTTTCTTTTTCTCCCTCTCTCTCTTCCTTTGTCTTTGAAGTGATTAGGATCACTTTTTACTTGGGAGGCAAGTGGAATATTGGAACAAATCTGTACTATATTCTGAGACATTAGTTGAATACAACTTTTGCATGTAGGCCTTAAGCTCTTCCAGTAGTCTCTTCTCTTGGAATTCTGAGACTTTGCTGATTTTTTTTAAAGATTTTATTTATTTATTCATGAGAGACACAGAGAGAGGCAGAGACACGGGAAGAGGGAGAAGCAGGCTCCATGCAGGGAGTCCGACGTGGGACTTGATCCCGGGTCTCCAGGATTATGCCCTGGGCTGAAGGCAAGCGCTAAACCACTGAGCCACCTGGGCTGCCCAACTTCACTGATTTGAAACAGGAATTCCCACCACTCAGAGTAAGAGAGAAGCACATACTCCTACAATATATAATGTTGATAGCTGACAAAATACAAAATTGAAGACAACTTTTGGTTAGGTTTTGGAATTTCTATTCTCAATCTCTGGGTTTTAGTGGAAACTGGTGGGAAAAGGGTAAAAAAAATGATTAAATGCAAGTTATGGAAAAGAGGCAATGATGCCACCCTTTGCAGTCAGGCTCAATGTGAGAATGGAGAGCTGCATTTTAAAAAGCTCTGTCATATTTCCTCCTGCTAAAATACAAATTACTCCTCTCATTATGATGAGCACTGTATCTAGCTCAAGATGTCATTTAGAAGCACACATTTTTCCCTGTTAAGAGTTGAGAGGGTTATTGACTTCGTTAAGTGAATGGTAGCACATAAAATGGGAGAATAGTCTTAGCACCAGAGACTTCTGTAGAATTTTGATCCTGCCCTTTCCAGGGAGGTCTATGTTATCTTTTGGAAATATTCCCACACAAAGCATTTTCTTTGGAATAGTTTCCCCCTTGGCAGCTGTTTGCTGATATATAGAAATTTTAGTCAGAATCAAGCTTTAAAAAAATTAAAAGATTGTTGAAAATATAGCAAGAATAGGGAACATACCAAAGAAGAGAATGCATTGGGCCATTTTTTCGACTGCCGTTACATTAGGCCCTTCCATTAGTCAATCATGTACTCATTTAAGGAACTGGTTCTTTTCCAGCTTAACAGAGGTTTTCACAATAGGAGAAGGTGTTTGAGTGATAAGAGATCATACACGATGGCTTAGCTCAACTTCAGTAGTAAAGAAACCACAGTAGAATCTGATCTGTAAATACTGAGAAGAAACTAATGATTTGGCACAGGGGAGGTAATGGGAGGGATGGGAAAAATGGATGAAAGGGAATGGGAGATACAAATTTTCAGTTACAGAATAAATAAGTACAGAATAAATAAGCATAAGGAATATAGTCAGTGAAATTGTTACCATGTTGTTTGGTGACAGATGGTAGCTACACTCATGGTATGCATAGCAGAATGTATAGAGAAGCTGAATCTCTGTATTGTATACCTGAAACTAATGTAACATTGTCTACTTATCCTCAGATAAAATTTTTTTAAAAACTGCTAAAAAAATAGTACTGTTCACATAGAGGGACTTTTCCATGTTTGTTGCAGAACCAGCATTTGAGAGAAACCAATATGCCAGATGCTGACTTACACAGTGCTCTTTCTTTATCACATGAAATTATTTAAATGGTAATTTTGCTCAAAATCCCCGTGGCCCCTCATTTCCTTCAGAGGAAAAGTAATTTGCCTTTATAAATCTTATGGAGCTATGTAATGTGACATCTCCTCATTCTGTTGCCTTTGAACTTATCCCCTACCCCTCTATCCCACCAAATGCCTTAAAATCACCCTATTCCAGAGATGCTGGCCTCCTTGCTTTCCCCCTCGAACATGGACCACAATGGCAAGGTTGGGATAATATTTGCCCAGATAGCTACATTGACTAAATCTGTTTAAGTCTTTGCTCAAATTTATTTTCTCAATGACATCTACTCTGACCACCCTACCTAAAATTATCCTCGCCAACCTTTCAGAACTCTGGTATATCATTTACTTATTTTGCAGGATTTTTAATTTTTTTGGTGAGCCAAGATGGAGATACAGATAGATAATCACAGTTTTCTATAAAAATAGAAATAATATTCCTAAATATACCTTAGTAGAATACCTTTTTAATTAACTTTAAATATGAAGAGATGTCATCATCTTTAGATCCAAAATACCAATAGTCACTCTATATGAAAATGTCTAAGGATCCAGATCTCCATTGTAGGAGATTTTCATATTTTCAAATGTGGAAATACATGAAAACAACCCAAATGAAAACAAACATAAGCTCTTTATTTGGAGCCTGCTATATAGTAAGGGAGCTAGGCACCATCGCTTGTGTTTGGCAGAGACTGAAAATCAAGCAGGGCAATAAGAAAGCTAAATAAGGAAAAACTGGGAAGACTTTAAGTATTCTCTGATTGGAGGTTGTTAGCAAAGAGCAAGATGCCCTTCAAGTTCCCCTCAGCTTGACTGAATTTTAGAGAGGCTTCTTTCAGACTGTAGGCTTCGAACTTCTCTTTTGGTAGAGTTGTTTGTTTGTTTGTTTTAAAGAAAACTTGCAATTGTAAATTCTCTGCCTCTTTAAGATGTAAATATTCTATAACCCAAGAATATCTTTCTCAAAGACCTGGGAGCCGACCCTTTGAAATGTCATCACCAAGAAAGACAGGGACCCTGTCTCCTAGTTTCCGTGGAAGAGGAGCTTAACTTTGATAAGAATTAGTAAACACAGATGGTCTAATCACATTGGCCTACCTCCCATTAACATCCTCCAATAGTTTTCCTGTAGCTTAATCCACCATTTAAAAATCCTCATACCTTTTGTTTCAATAGAGTTCAGTTCAACTTCTCTCTTCTCTCAATAGTCTTCACTTCTACTAAAATAGTCAATAAATTCTCCCTTGCCATTTTTATAAATATTTTATTTATTTATTCTTGACAGACACAGAGAGAGAGAGAGGCAGAGACACAGGCAGAGGGAGAAGCAGGCTCCATGCAGGGAGCTCGACTTGATTCCGGGACTCCAGGATCACACCCTGGGCTGAAGGCAGGCGCTAAACCTTTGAGCCACCCAGGGATCCCCACTTCCTTGACATTTTAATTAGTGTCTGGTGCAAGGTTTCTTTTATAGAATAAGGAAGCTAGAGGCAGTCTTACTAGAAGCTAGGACATCCTATGTAATTAGTTTGAGGGTATATTTGGCTTTCTCTGATTGGTCTTGAGTTGGAAGCAAGAGCAAAGATTAGAGAAGATGACAATCATTAACCAAATCCTTACCATTCAAACACATTGCTATAGAGGTATGGTTTGGCTTTGTGGACTAGTTGCTACAGATGTTGTGACTCAAAATTCTGTTGCCATGTATGGTCTGGCCATTGTCCGCTTATATCTTTAATTTCTCACACTGATGTGTCTGGCTAAAGTAAGAGATTCCAGTCTTAGGGCAAAGAAAAGAGCAGTGTTTGTTATGTACATGTCTATTTCTTCCATTCATCCTGTGGAATATGCAAGAGAATACCAGGTGAGAAAGAGTAAAGATGTAACACTAGGGGACTTGCGGGACAAAATTGAGAAGAATCTAGTTTATTGCAATACTCTCTTGGGGTGTGACAAGTCAAGGGTACTTCTTCACTTCTCATAAAGTGAGAACAGAAATAAAACACTTCGCTGGAGATTATCATTTTACAACAAGTGCAGGAATATAGTTTCAGTGGGATGGCCAAGGCAGGAAATGACTTGCATGGCAAGTATAAGTGTGTTCTTTACAATCCAGTGGGAGACCCAGCAAAGAATGTTTTCAACATGACTGCCACGATCCTGGAAGAAATCAGTGGATACCCAGTACTGTACTCCGAGAAACAAGCACAAGGCTTCACAATACAAAGGTGGTATCCAAACTGAACAACAGAAGGGCTTAAGCTGTGAAGGCATAATGAATAGAGTCACTTGGAACTAGAGGACTTAGAGCTGAGTATTAAAGTGGGTGATTTCTTTTTCTTTGCTTTGTCTTGATGAAATTTTAGTCAGGCTTCTCTTTCCTACAGGCCCTGAACTCCGCACAAAAATGTAGAACGTGCCAGCTATGGACTGAATGTTTTTTCCAAGCCCCCTCCCTCACTTTATATGTTGAAATTCTAATCCCCAGTGTGATGGTGTCAGGAGGTGAGGCCTTTGGGAAATCATTAGTCATGAGGATGGAACCTCCATGAAAGGGATTAATGTCATAAAAAGAGATTTAAGGGGCTTTCTTTCACTCTCTGCTCTCCTCTGTGTAAGGATATAACATGAAAGCAGCCATCTATAAGCCAGGAAGTGGTTCCTCACTATACAATGGATCTTTTGACACCTTGACCTTGGACTTCCCAGCCTACAGAGCTAGGTGAATTAATGTTTCTTGTTTAAGCTATTTATCTATGATAATTTGTTATAGCAGTCTGAACTAAGTGCCTTCTCATCAGCTTTCCCTGAGGCAACTAACCACACACCAAGACCCTTTTCTTGTCAGACCCCTCTGGTCATTTGCCCTCATTTGTTCAGTTTCCTCTCCAAAGATTCTGCTTATATATGTTTGCTTTTTCTTTATCCTATTAAATTAAAATGTTCTGTTTGATTCGAGATAGTTGCAGAATTGTAGGCACAGTGTTCTCCCTGCTGCAATAGTCCCTTCCCTTCTTTGCAATAATCCTTTTGAAGAGAATTTTGTTCTTTATTAAAAGTCCTGACTTGTTTTTCTTTGACAGAATCCATAAGGAGTAGTTATAGTAACGAGAACAAACAACATTTCTGGAGAGCTTACTCTGTGACAGGTAATATCAGTATGTGCCTTACACAGATTTCTTTGTTTAAACATTCCAACAACTCTTGTGACATAGGTATTATGACATGCGCATTTCACAGACAAGGAAACTGAGGGTTGGACAGTTTACTTGCTCAATGTGACATAGTTGATAAGTGGCAGAGGAGCAGTTTGACCCTGTAGCTGGTCTCTTAGTCACACTCTTATCTCCAGAAAGGAAGACCTATACCAGAGGCCCTTCTCAAGAGAGTGTATCTCACTGATCCAATATAGGTAGCAGTTTGGGATGGTGAATGTTTTAGTTTTTAAAGAGGGGAGGGTAGTTTTCCCTTCTCCGGAAGAAAACGGTATTAACAGAAAACTTTTCCTCCCTTGTTAGTTTATGAGACCTGGTTACAAGTCACTTCTGTTTGTTCTCAGCTCTTTCCTTTTCTTGATACGCGGTGATGAAAAGAGCCAGGGGAGTTTCTCTTGACAGGTTCCTCCTCCACATTTTATGCAGCTGTTAAAGCTCACTTCTCTGAGACAAGAACCCTCAGATTTCTCTGTCTGTGGCTGGTTGGGCATGTCTACACCTGTAGACTTGACCCCCACCTGTAATTCCAGGTTTTTGATTGTCAAAGAAGAGAAGTGGGCACAAGAAATTTATTCTTAAACCTGGATTTAAGCAGCTTTCTGCAGTGCGATTCCTATTATTCAAGAAGATTTTTTTTTTCCTTTCTGTGTGGTTCCTGGTCAATTTCTCAGTTGCTTCAGAATACTAAGGGGGATGGGGTTGTGATTAATTGATACCTTAAACGAATGTGCTTTCCATTTCATGTTGCTTTACCAGCTTGAAAGCTTTATGTGAGGTAAGCCTCTCATCTGCATTTCTAACAGACTTCCCTCCCAGTGTGTGGGAATTTCAGGGTTTCCAGATGCAATGTGGCTAAAATTTTAGTTTTTTTAAGTTAGGAAGAGATGAAAGTGGTGCTTATGGTAGAAACTTTTAGTAGAATCACTTGGAACTGGATAACTTAGAACCCATAATGGCAGAATTATTAACAAAGGGAACAGAAGATGCCATTGTATGAAATGTGCAGAGCCTATATTCTCTTAGCATAATTGTGTTATTTTCACATACGCATCTACATTTCAGCAGAGAGCCTTTTAAGGAATATAACTTATGTGGAACCATTATAGTATCAGATTGAAGTTCTTGACAACAAATGACACATACTGTGCATGTTGCATATATTCAGAAATTGGTACCTGGTTTTTGGTGTCTGATGATGATCATTGTAGTGCTTTTGTGTAGTCTGGGCATGAATATTTAATTTGGGCCACTATGAGCACACTGTAAGTCAATAATTAATTGTGCAGTAACTGTAAAATACATATAGGTAAATCCTGTCTCTTAGAAGTAGATTTCTTAATAGAAAGATACCTGGTGGTTGATCCAGGATTATATCAGCTGACCAGGGAAGCTTTAATATTTCTAAGCCTCTCTTTAAGAATATGGTTTTGTAGCTGAAGATCTTTTCTAAGGCTAACAATCTGTTACTCTAGTCCATTGTCACTTACTAGCTAGTATCTAGTGACAAGCATAGTTTTAATCTCTCTATGTCTTGGTTTCTTCATCTCTTAAGTGAAGGTACTAATACCTGCTGTGAGTAGATGTTTATAGTTTTCATACTCAGAATCCATTTACTTGTTCTAATGCTGCCGGCTATTTCTTTAGATCCTCTCTTCTGCTCTCAGAAAAGTTGTTTGGATAAAATGGACTTTAGTTTTAGTTGTGTGGCTAAACCAGACTACTTTAGACCAACCAGTCTGTGGCAGTAAAAGAAGGATAGATGATTGTATTTGGCAAATAAGACATGAGGAGACAGTGTCAGGGCATCTGGGAAAAGTTTCTTTTCTTTTCCATAGATGTTGTGAAAAGAGATGTCCAGTGGGCCTCTAGGTAATGGGGGTGAGGATATGTTACCCAGACATAAGGTCTAGGAGAGCCACACTGGTGTTTATTAAGCTGAATAGGACCAGTTTGTGAATGAGACCAGTACATGAAAAAGTCTAGAAATGAAAGAACCACAGATACTATACTTGGTACCCTGATGAATCTTCAAAACTTGTCTGAAGCACACCTATATCTGGACTTTTGTTTACATAAAGTGATTATCTTATTATTGTTTATTTAAAGACATTTAATATTTAAGTTGTACTTGAAATCTAAGATTCTAAACTGATACTGTTGTTCTAAGGATAAAATAGCTACTTTATATATGAGAGTTATAACTCTTAATATTGTAGCATTCCTCTATAATTATGGTGTTAAGGAAAAATAATAAGACAGAGAAAATATCTGCATCAATAATCAGTTATTTATGAAATATAGTTTAGATAGCATGTACTTTAAACAATAGTTTATTTGAGCCCACATAAAAATGAGGTTCACCTCATTTTGCCATTAAGTTAGCACACTCAAGAAAATATGTTGAATGAAATATTTAAAATGAACAAATTTGTGTAAGAAGTGAGGAAAGTAATAGATTTTGCTTTATACATTTAAATATCAGGATAAATTTTCACAAGTAGAATTGGTGACTAACAATGGACCCTCTTATTAATTTAATTCGGCAACAGCCTGTATGGAATTCCCTAATACTTTCCTATCTTAAGATAATATCTAATTTACTAGTACTTTAACACAGTGTTATCAGAATTCTCAGATTATCACCTAAATCAAAATCGAAACTTGAGTTCACGTGTTACACACTCATCAGTTGTATGTCTATCAGTCACTTCCTGACTTTGTTCTTTGTGTAATTTACATGAAGCAAGTGTAAATGTAAGGGGATGGCTTTGTTTATTAAACTGATTTTTTTAAAGATTTTATTTATTTATTCATGAGAGACAGAAAGAGAGAGAGAGAAAGAAAGAAAGAAGCAGAGAGAGAAGCAGGCTCCATGCAGGGAGCCTGACATGGGACTCGATCCTGGGTCTTCAATGTCAGGCCCTAGGCTGAAGGCAGTGCTAAACCACTGAGCCACCAGGGCTGCCCCTATTAAACTGAATTTTTAAGCAAGACTTTATCTTTAAAGATATATATGCATTAGGTTTGCATGATTTCATGACATTTACATAATTCATTGGTTTAATTAAACCAGTGAGAAAGAGAATTGGCTCCTTACAGTTGATCCAAACAAATGGTTGATGAAAGTAAAAAATAATAGTAAAAATAACATAATTTTTCATGTGTTCTATCAAAAGGAACCAAGTATTCATTAGGTTTTAGGTATTAAAGTCAGAATTTTCATTTGCCCTGTTGAATATTTCTTGTATTACAGCCATAGGTTTGTCTCACCACAGTAAATGGATATTGTTTTGTCTATTGTGTAGAAAGATACTTTCAAAGATGAAATCACGTGATATAAGCATTAGAATTTAAAAAGAACTTTAGGAATACCTTGGTGAGTCCTGCAATTTGATGAGATCATCTATGACTGATCTATTTTACAGCATAGAGTTCACATACAAGAACATACAATTGTATATATAAAACTGCTCTTTGCTTCTAGGAACTAAGTTTGTGATGCTGGACACTAAAAATAGTGGAGTTGGAACTTTATCTTCCTAGATCTCATTTTAATCTATCATTTTCCCCCTCTCCATTGATGAGTATTTTAAAAAGTTTTATCAAATCTTAACATAACTGTTAAGGGTTGTGCTGTGCCTCCTCAAAATCCATATGTTGAAATCCTAACTACCAGCATCTCAGAATATGGCTTCCTTTGGAAATAGGGTCATTGCAGAGGTAATAATTTAGGATGAAGATATACTGAAGTAGGGTGATCTCTTAATCCAAAAATGACTGGTGTCCTGATAGCAAGGGGTGACTTGAATACAGACAGAAACACACAGAAGACATGAAGGTACATTAACACATCTGCAGGGAGATATGCATATCTATACGGCCACAGGAATAGATTTTTCTCTCATAGCCATCAGAGGATACCAACTCCTCTGATACCTTGATTTTGAGTTTCCTGCCTCCAAAACTGTGAGACAATAAATTTTGCCTAAGACAATCAATTTGAAGTATTTTATTAAGAAATATCTAGCAAAACTAATACAATCATGAAAAGAGAAGCCTTCAGAGAGGACTTCAAACAGAAATTGGCTTGTCACCATTGGCAGAACACTGATACTAAGATGGCGGCTTCTATCTTGTACTGTCTGGAAATAAAAAGACAAGGGTACAAATTATGAATGGTCTTTCAGAAGTATTTGTTTCTTTAATCCCCAATGATTTATTCCTAAGGGTTCCTTTTCACTATATAGATAATGAATTAATGTTCTTAAAATATTCTGGGCTCTTTGGAGGTGCAAGGCCAGCTGAATTCATTTATAATCTATCACAGTTAATGGCTCTGATTAGAATAGTTACTATAGTTCTGGATGATTCAGATCCTTCTACTACAGGAATTGTCATTTTTCTTTTCTTTATTTTTTTTTTACCACGACTCTACCAAAAAAAAAAAAAAAAATAGGTGAAATGCTTTCTTTACAACTAGATTTACTTTGAAGGAAATAGTTAACAGTAGATAGCCAAGAGTCAGAAATGGTGAGAGAATAGTTGTGCAATCCAGTGAGATAAGGAAGAGAAGAAGCTGGATGACCTGAGGTGGAACTCTGCGGATGCCTGGACCCTCAAGTTTGAGGAGAAGCCTAGGGGCAAGTCTCTCTGGCGAGGTTAAGACTTTCTGACCTGATGAGAGTGAACAGATGAGTGTCGTGGGGCCTCATTGCCTAGCTCAATGGAGAAGGTTAGAGAATTGCTCCGGGGCCTGCTTCTAGGGGTTGGCAGCTAATGATTACTTGGAGCTTACATTTCTATGCATGTTTTCCTTCTATTATAACGACATATGAAGCTAGTACAAATAAGTTTCTTAAATGTGAATGCATCCATCAAGTGAGCAAGCGGCAAAGGTTAACACTGGTGGTCTTCAGAGTGTTCTTGTGTTCATTCTTCTGTAACCTTTGCTCACCTTTATTTTAACGTGCTCCAAAACTTGTCTCAGATACTGAGCTCTTTCTCTGACACATGCCCCCATTTTCTGTAAGTGAACATTTGAGCAATAGCTTTCTTTGTTCCTATACTAAAGTTCTAACTTTTATACTAAACAAATGGTTTTCTGAACCTCTGTAGAATGTTCATGGTGAAAATAATGTCCTGATTCACAGACAAGGTCACTGAGACCCAGAAAAATACAATTACTTGGCAATGGTGACATTTGAGCTGGTTTCTGAACTTCCTGTTAGACATTGCTCAGCCCTCGGTTGTCAGTAATGGCTAGTGAAATTGGGAAGAAGATTGACATAGTTTGTCTTCAATATAACCCCATTTTCCTCCTTGAATTTCTTCTATTTTCCTTCTTGAGAATATTATCTTGTTCTCAGCTGGTGACATGCCAATCACTCCTAAGCTTTTACTATTAAATGTGGCGCTTGCTGACTAGGACTTACTGAAGATGGCACACCACCTGGAGACACTGCATTGGAAAAGACAACTTGATGCTGATAGTATTAAAGACCTACTGCTGGCATGGCAGGCAGTGGGATTGCTACTCCATGGGAGACACTACTCAGAAACCCTTCAGTTACATCCAGGTTTCCAACATTACTTACTTAAAGACTCATTCTCAAATGTTATTCAACCCAGACAACCCTCTCCCATGTTTAAGAGTTCAGTTCTTTCCCATAAAAGTCCCTTAACAAGCCTGAATAGATTGGGCATTTGACTGTCTTTAGAGCTCTGTTACTGCTATGATTAAGTCACAGAGCTGATCCTCAATTTTCTTTGCCCTCTAGCTGCAGGAGATATGATTTATATGCTGCTGGCAGGCCCACCAGCTCCCATATATAGTCCTTAATAGACAGTTAATCATTTTCAACCTTAAATTGTCTCTCTCCCAAATATCAGTTGTCTCCAACAACAATCATTCATTTCCATTATCTTTATTATTGCATCTTCCATATTTTTCAAATGACCTATTTATAAATGTCTATATTTCCTTCTACAAGTATACATTCTAGTTCACCATCAGTGAGTTTTTATAATTTTACAGCCACTTTGTGCCTACAAGTAACTTTATTTTACCTATAAGCTCTGATAGAGTAACACATTGCTAGCTGTAGCTTGGTTCCCAAAGACCCCCATCTCTAGTATTTATACTTGTATAATACCCTCTCCTTGAGGGTGGAATAAATATACTGATTGCTTCTAAGAGAATATGGCAAGATGACAGGATGTCATTTCCATGACTGGGTTACAGAAGACTATGACTTTCACTGGTATTCTTTCCTGCCTTCTATTTTGCTTGCTCTGATGCTAGCAGCTTATCATAAGGTATTCTATGAAGAAGTCCTCATGAAACAGAAATGAGAAAGGATTCCAGCCAACAACTTACTAGGAACTAAGACCTTAGTTCAAGAAGCCATGAGGAACTAAATCCTGCCAACAATCATGTGAGTGATCTAGAAAACACATCCTTTCCAGTAGAACTTGGAGATAACTATGAACTCTTAATAGACCCAGAGGCTGAGGATCCAGATAAGAGGTGCCCAGATTCTTGATCAAAGACAGTGAGATAATAAATGTTGTTTAAGCCACTATGTTTTGGAGTAATTTATTGCATAGTAGCATGTAACTAATGCACCAGCCCTGTGTTGAGAGGTTATAGTAGCCATCATACAAGATGGCCCCAAATGACCCCTACCTTCTATTATTCACATCCTTGTGTATCCCCTCTATATTATACCAGGATTGCTCTCAGGGATCCATATATATTATGGATCCATAAATACTATGGCAGAAGTTTTCAATATGTGACTTCTGAGATTATGTTCTTAAAGGAGTGTGGCTTTGGTCTTGAGCTCTCACTCTCTTGGATCATTTGCTCAAAGGGAAGCCAGATGTCATTTCTTGAGGCAGCTCTGTGGATCAGCCCATCTGGTGAGGAACTGAGTTCTCCAACTAATAGCCAACGAAGAAGTGAATCTTGCCAACAAGCATGTGACAAAACTTGGAAGCAGATCTCTTAGCCCCTGTGTAGCCTTGAGATGAATGAAGTCCTGCCTGAGAGCTCAACTGCAACCTTATGAGATACTCTAATCCAGAAATACATAGCTAAGATGCTTCTGGATTCTTAACGCTGAGAATTTGTGTGAGATAATAACTGGTTTTTGTTATAAACTGCCAAGTTTTGTAGTAACTTGTTATGCAGAAATTTATGACTAATCCAGTGACTCATTACTAGAATAAAATTGAGTGTGTCTGCTTGTTTTGGCCAGTCCAAGGATGAGGTTTACATAGAGATTAGAATGCAGGAAGTTTATTGGAGAGTGCTGCCAAGATATCTATTTATGGAGAGAAGAAAAAGAAACAGGATTGAACAAAGGGAGAATTTGTCTTGTGGTGCCATCATAAGAAAGATTCAGATGAACCAGTAGTGCAATCTGAAATTGGGATAGCCATTCAAAATTAGTGAGCAATTTGAGTGGGGGATCAAAATTTTACCTGCATCCACAAGTACTTGGGAGTAGAATATATTGGGATGAGTCTTGGGTAAAGGACCTCTTTTCAGCTGAGCAAATTCCCAGAAAGAACTGAATAAACAATAATAAAAATAAAAGAATGAGGAATAAATTAACATTATTATCTCAATAGATGTAGAAAAAGCATTTGACAAAATCCAACATTTTTTTTTCCAACATTCTTTTATAATAAAAATTTTCAAAAAATGAGGTATAGAAGGAACTTACCTTAATGTATTAGAGGCCATATATGAAAAGCTCACAGCTAACAATATACTTAAGGATGAAATGCTGAAAACTTTTCCTCCAAGAACTAAAACAAGACAAGGATGCTCATTCTTTTGACTTTTATTCATACATTGTGTTGAAAGTCCTGGCCAGAGCAATTAGTCCAAAAAAGAATTGAGACATCCAAATTGGAAAAGGAGTAAAACTATCTCTGTTTGCAGATGACATGATTGTATATACATCCTTTAAAGTTTCCACAAAGAAACTATTAGAAAAAAATAAATGAGTTCAACAAAGTTGCAGGATATGAAATCAATACGCAATAACCAGTTGAATTTGTATACACCAACAATTTATCTGGAAAAGAAAACATTCATTTACAATAGCATCAAAAAATACTTAAGAATAAATTTAGCCAATAAACTTGTATGCTGAAAACTATAAAGCACTGATGAAAGGGATTCAAATAGACATAAATAAAGGTAAAAACATCTCATGTTCATGGCTTGAAATAATATTGTTAAAATGTCCATACTACACAAACTGATCCATGAATTTGATGCAATTCCTATCAAATTCCCAAAGACAATAGAAATAGTAAAGAAAAACAGAAATACATGTGGAACCATAAAATATCCCAAAGAGCTAAAGCAGTTTTGAGCAAAAAGGAACAAAGCTGAAGGTATCACAGTTTCTTATTTCAAAATATATTACAAAGCTATAATAATCAAAACATTGTGGTATGGCATGAAAACAGACATATAGGTCAAAGGAATAGAATAGAAAGCCCAGAAATTAACCCTGAAAATATGGCCTGTTAATTTATGACAGAGGAGCCAAGAATATGCAATGGGCAATGATAGTTTCTTTAATAAATGGTGTTGGGAACACTGGATAGTCACAAAAAAAGAATGAAATTGGACACATAAAAATCAAGTCAAAGTGGATTAAAGCCTTAAATGTAAGATAAGAAATCATAAAATAAAACTCTAGAAGAAAAAAGAGGAAAAAACTTCCTGGCATTTTTCTTGGCAATAAATTTTGGGATATGATACCAAAAGCAAATGTAACAAAAGCAAAGATAACAAGGGAGGCTTACACAAACCAAAAAGCTTTTGTCCAGCAGAAGAAACAACCAACAAAATGAAAAGACAATCTACAGAATAAGAGAAAATATTTGCAAACCACACATCTAATAAAGGGTTAATGCCCAAAGCATATAAGAAACTCAAACAACTGAATATCGAAACCATTATGATCTGATTTAAAAATGGATGAAAGAACTAAATATATATTTATCCAAAGAAATACAAATGTACAATAGATGTATAGAAAAGAGCATTACTAATTAGAGGAAATGCAAACCAAAAGCACAATAAGATATCAGCTCACACTTATTAGAATGGCTTTTATTAAAAAGAGAAAAAGAGATTAAAAATGTTATAAATAGGATGTGGAGAAATGGAACTCTCATATACTGTTGCTGGAATGTTGATTCAGCCAGTATGGAAAATGGTATGGAGATTCCTCAAACACTAAAAATAGAACTGTCATATAATCTAGCGATCCCAATTTTGCATATATATCCAAAGGAATTTAAATTAATATCTTGAAGAGATGTCTGTACTTTCATGTTTATTACAGCATTATTCACAATAGCCAAGACATATAAGCAACCTAAATAGTTATCAATGGATGGATGAAGAAAATGTGGTATACACATAAAATGGAATATTATCTAGCCTTAAAAAAGGGAATCCTATTATTTGCTACAACATGGTTGAACCTGGAGGACATACACAAATGAAATAGGCCAAACACAGAAGAAAAAATATGACATGGGGCCATTTATATGAGCAATCTGAAATAGTAAAACTCATGGAAGCAGAGAGGGGAATGTTGGTTGACAGGGGCCAAAGGGAGAGGGAAATAGGCAGGTGTTAGTTAAAGGATACAGTTTTGGTTTTGCAAGATAAGGAAGTTCTAGAGATCTATTGTACAATATAGTGTATAGTTAACAAGACTGTATTATATACTAACATTTTAGACACGAGAATAGATCTTATATTCAATATTCTTATTACTACTACTGTGAATGATAAAATAAGGGAAGCAGAAAGAAACACTGGATATACTGGATAGGTTTATAACAGATTGTGGTGATCATTTTACAGATGTATACTTATTTCCAGACTCATCAAGTTATATCCATTATTTACAATGTTCTGTAAGCCAAACCAACCAACCAACCAAAAAACCCCCAGGAAACAAAGCAGAACAAAAAACCAAAACACCCATGGTATGCTAGGATGGATATAGCAAGGGATTTTGAATGAAATAGAGTCAGGTTCAAATCTTTAACTATGTGATCATAGGCAAATTACTAGATTTGTGAAGCTTGTATTTTTCTTTTGCAAAAAAGGAAAAGTATTATTCTGTTCATGGTGGTTATGTTAGAATTAGATTGTCATACTTATAAATTGAATTATTGAACAGAACCTGACACAAATTAGTATGAATGTCTTTTTTTTTTTTCTATCTGCTTTGAGTAAACAATGCTCCTGCCTATGGCCATATAAAGATGGGTAAATCAAAGAAGGCATAGCAAGTTCTCCAATTTACTTTAAAGGAAGCCTAAATTCAGGCTAAACTGCAGCAAGCTAATGAACTCAGGTCACCTTTTCTTAAGGTGGTTCATGTCTTAGAGATCCCTGGGTGTCTTTTTTAGCCACTGCTAAATAAAGGTGTGGAGTTGTGGCTCTGATAGATGAAACTGGTGAGTAAACAACTAACTACCTGTTCAGCCATTTATTATGTATAAATCATTTACAGGATCATAAAATGACAAGATTTCACACTCAATCTTGTGAGTGTTACAGCTCTTGAGTAGCTTATCTCTCTAGACCATGAAAATAATTTCATCCTAGTTTATCAGAAAGAAAGTTTTAACATGGAAGCCCCCTTTTCCTGTGGTGGTGGGGGGCGTTCCTTCTTTTAAAAGGACACCAGTGGGGTGATGACTCATTAGTCTGGTTGTCACTGGATTCATTGACTAGAGCATGATATATAATCAGATTTCTTTCTGGCATTTTACTCACAGTAGTTTTACTTTCTATTTATTAAGAGTTCTAATTTGCTGACCACAAAAAAACAAAACAAAACAAAACAAAACAAACAAATCTCTCAGTTCTTGTGGTCTTTTTCTAGCTTTGTGCTTCCAGTCATGAAAGACACTGTCTCTAACCATTGTATGATCTAGTTAAATTACCTGGTTTGTTACCTGTTCATTTGAGAGTAGGAGGGTCATAAAGACAATCAATGGCTTCTGCCATAGACCTGGTCAGAAATAAACAAGAATTTATTCTTTACTGAATTGTCCAACTTGAAGTACTTTACAAGAAGCTGGACAGATAAAAGTGGGAGAAGGTGGAGATAGAATGCAAAATTGGATCTATGTTGCCTAGGGCAGGGCAAGGTGAGGAGAAATAACAGAAAAGAATTAGGGGGATCCCTGGGTGGCGCAGCGGTTTGGCGCCTGCCTTTGGCCCAGGGCGTGATCCGGAAGACCCGAGATCGAATCCCACGTCAGGCTCCCGGTGCATGGCGCCTGCTTCTCCCTCTGCCTGTGTCTCTGCCTCTCTCTCTCTCTCTCTGTGACTATCATAAATAAATAAAAAAAAAAAAAAAAAAAGAAAAGAATTAGGGATGATTCTGGATCCAGCAAACACACAGAAGATTCTCATCAGTTGCCTCTTTAAAATTTTATTATAAATAAATAAATAAATAAATAAATAAATAAATAAATAAATAAATAAAATTTCATTTCTGTCTCTCTTGCTCTCTCTCCCCTTACCATCCTCTTTTCTCTCCACAAGTATTTGACTATCTACATCGCCTTAGGGGGTTGCTATGCAAATAACAGTCAAATAAAATAATTTGCTTTAATTGGGAAAAATTTCATACTTGGGATAGTGTATTTTTATATATACGTGCTCAAATTTTTTTCTGTTTTTTTTTTCACTCCTCATCCTTACTTCCAGGTATTATTATTTTATTCCATGATAAGCATATAACCCCAAATATTTGCTGGTCTTATCCAATATCTCAAAGCTTTAAGAGTTGGCTTTCATGTTATAGATTTATTTGCAGTTCTCTGGATAAATTTTTTTTTTGATGTTCATCTTCTAGAAAAAAGACTAACCATTTCACTCCCAAAAGTGTTTTTAAAGTTTATTTATCCTGAACAATTCTTACAGTTAGTTTTTATGTCAATATGAAAAAAGGCAGTAGAATTCATTTAGCTAGAGATATATTTAACAATTAAAGCATTCTTACTTTCCACTAAAAAGAATAAAGCCAATACATTGTATATTTAGAATTGGGAGAAATGCTCTTATATAAATAAAACTGAGCACTCATTGTTTTAAATTATATAGCTATAACATCTGTAACATTTGGGAGAAGAAAGGAAATAATGATTTACATACTAGAGAAAATATAAAGGAATAGGTCAGGGGTAAGTTCTAAGGAGGAAAAATTGTATATTTGTATTTACTCAATTTTTTTTTCAGAAATATAATGTAGAATTCCAACTAAGCTTTGGAAGTAGTTTTGAGCATTAAAGGAAACTTTAATCACTCATATTGTACCTTCTGGAGAGGTCATTTCTCTTATGAGACTGCAGAATAAATGAAGGTGCATATTCTAGACATCTGTGGCTAGCTTAATTTTTTTTTTTTCTTCTCTGGTTTGCCTGAGAGATTTCTAGGTAGCATCAGCTATTGTGGATAAAAATGGAATTCTTCAATTCTGTAATATAGAGATATTTTCTCTTGTGACTCTGACCTCTTTGATCTTTCCTTTATTGTTCCAAGCCACAGCCATAGATTTAGTCCTAAGGAAGCCTTCCCATTCCTGGTATAAGTAACTATGGGATAAATGACAGGGTACTGTGACTTTTTATTCCAACAGGCCACTATCTTCTCTGTACCATTGTGCATTTTTCTCTTAAGAAGTAGTGAAGCTCTGAAGGCTCCTGGACATCCTGGCAAGTTTTTCCATCAACTGCAGCAATCAAGAAGCATTGCTACCTTAAGGAAGTAAGGTATGCATATAGATAGAGGCAAATGTCCTTAGTTCTATTGGGAAATACATAATGGGAATTTTCTTGATTCAGTTAAAACATCTGTGGTTTCTGTGTGCTATAATATGAGATTTCCTGCTCTTCTAATATAGGTTCTCTCACTGTAGGAAGAAAACTTCAGAATCTAAAAAAAATCCAAGTATCTTTTGCTTTGCTCGTCTGCCTCTTTATTATATCATGTTTACCATTCATTGTCCTTGGACAAGCCACAGAAACTGAAAGCCTCAGATATTCATTCAATATAGGGTGATAACAATACATTTGTTTCATATGAAATTAAGATGATCAGATGATAAAACTTTATGTGAAATTATAATGAACTGTTTTACTTAATGCAACTTTTTTTATTAACGCTATCAGGATAGACTCAAAATATGAGGATTGTTTCTCTAGATAGGGCTCAAAAGCAGACGATTAGGTTTGGTTAGCAATTGCTGGGTTTTATGCTTAAATTTGTTTCTCTCTTTTCTTAAAAAATTGGAGAAGCCTATATTCACAACTTTACTCCACTTTAAAAACAAACAAACAAAAAAACCCATGATAATTAAATTTATGGGATAAATGCCACAGTGGAAAAGGAGAGAATAAAAAGCTTTTAAGAATCCCCCAAGAGCTCAAAAGATTAAAATCATTTTGAATCCAATATTCCTTTCCTTATTCTTGGGATTGGGAGCAGAACTGGGAAAACAACGATGACATCAATGACAACAAAAACAAAATAACATTACCATCTATTCATTGAAGATGTATTTGAGAAAGCTATATGCCACTTTCTTGGGAGGTTCCAATTATTTATGAATACAACAAGCGAAAAAATCTAACCTGTTCCTATAAAAACTATGAAGTTGTCTCAGAAGGGGGAGGAGGATGATATGTACTTTAGGAAAAGGAAGTATAACATGTATCTAAAAATAGCAACATAGTGGAGAGGTAGAAAGAAGGAAGGAAAAGAGACATACTACTCTCAACATTTGGTAAAAGTTTTTTTCCCATTCTCCACCATGTAACAGCAGTCTTCTTTACAACATTTGACACCTATAATTATCCAGTCACTTATAATTAATTGGAGTAACTTGTCCTTTGGCCTCCCCACCAAAGGGCAAATTTCATGAGACTATGGGGCTGTATTTGCTTATACATGTCTCTGCCACAGTGTGAAATATACAGTGGGAGAATATCCAGTAAATATTTGTTGACTAAATCTCTGAGTGAAAGGGTTGTTTGGGAAATGAAAAGAAATTCCTTTGTAAATAATAGATTAAATAATAGCTTGATAACTTTATTTGTATTGTATATGTGAGTAGGGCCAAATAAAAAAAATGAACTAATGCTAATGCATTAAGGAAATGTTATTAAGATATATGCAAAACCCTAGTTCAAACATGAGAACATATATTTTAATATTTTGAATTGCATTATGATTTCAAGTTAATAATACCTTTCTCTTTAAAACTACACATTCAAAATATATATTGCCTAGTCATGTTATTTTAATTATCTGCATGTTTTTGCTTCATCCTTAATAGGTTTAGCTGTTTTTCCTCTTTTACTTAATCCCAACATAGCGAATGATGGACAGAAAAAAAAAAAACTTCCTGCATGCCTGCAGAGACCAAGATGACTTGTAATGGATTTATCCCTTTGAAATGGGAAATAAGACATGAGGCAAAACCAGAAAAGACACAACTTAGAGCAAATTTAAAGCTGATTTATTTTCCTGAGTCAGATACCTATATACACATACTCGTGTGCATACTTATGAGAAAAGCAAGACAAATTGGCTATCCCAAAGTCTGTCTTGTGTCTATAATATTGTCCAGAAATATTAACAGTGCAGGTTTTTCATAGTAGAAAACATTTTACTTGGCTGAATCTCATAGACCATTTGCTTACTGTATCACAATTTCCATCAAAACACTTGGGGACTGGAGCACAGGGGTGGCTCAGTAAACTAAGTGTCAGACTCTTGATGTCAGCCCTGGTTGTGATTTCAGAGTAATGAGATGAGCCTAACATCAGACTCTGTGCTGAGCATGGATCCTGCTTAGGATTCTCTCTCTCCCTCTCTCCCTCTGCCCTTTTCCCAGTTCTCTCTTGCACACAAATAAATAAATAAATAAATCTTAAAAAATAAAACACCTGGGACTTATTATCAGAGACAGAATTCTAAATCTGTTTTTAATTTTTACCTCTAGAGCCACCTGCATGTGGACGCCATGACTGTGCAACTTTCTGCATATCCCATTGGCCACTGGTCCCTATAAAGCTGCTACGCCTCTTAGTCTTGGGGTCCAGATCCCTGCTCTGCTGTGTTGGGTGTACTTGGACCCAAGCTCAAGCTTGTAAATAAACCCTCATGTGTTTGCATCGAAAAAAAAAAAAATTTTACCTCTACTGTTTACAAATTTTAAGATATTTTATATTGATAATATTGATTACAATATTTCTTCTTTTCCCTCAGAATGAGAAAGGAGATATCAGATATCAAAATAAAACAAAAACTCATCCTTATATGAGGACCTTGGTCAAATTCTATATTTTCTGGTTGCCAAGCAAGCCAGCTTTGATTTTTGCCTTCCAGAGCTAGTAGACCTACTTCAAAGTTTATTTCTAGGCTTATGTGCCATGGTGTTTGTTCTTGCCAGTGAGTTGTACCAAAAGCCAGCTGGCAGTACAAGACCTAGGATATGGCCTTCATTCTCAAAGGATAACAAAAAGGGGAAAGGAACATTTGAGCTGTGCAAGCCAACTAATATGTGGAAGTAGACTATAGTCTGGTTTGGAAGATTAATGTAGAAAGAAAAAGACCAACATCCTTTCATCCAGTTGCCAAGGGCAACCACAATCTTTTTTTTCTATACTTAGCTTTCATTTACAAAGTTATTTTACAAAGAAATAACATATTAAATAATTAGCCTTTCTAATCTTTATACATATAACATCTTGGATAAATTACAAAAATATATGAAAAATATATTTAAAAAATCCACAAAGAAATAGGATAAATTTTTATTAAGTTCAAATAAGGAAAACAAAACCTTTTAATACTTAACAACGCATAGGTAGGTTGTAAACCTATAAAAAGAAAGCAACAGTTAATACTAGACAGGTGTCATGAAGCTTCAAGGACAAAGTCAGTCTTCAATTTCTTTTTTTTTTATAATAAATTTATTTATTATTGGTGTTCAATTTGCCAACATACAGAATAACACCCAGTGCTCATCCCGTCAAGTGCCTCCCTCAGTGCCCATCACCCATTCACTCCCACTCCCCGCCCTCCTCCCCTTCCACCACCACTAGTTCGTTTCTAGGAGTTAGGAGTTAGGAGTCTTTATTTTCTGTGTCACTTTCTGATATTTCCCACACATTTCTTCTCCCTTCCCTTATATTCCCTTTCACTATTATTTATATTCCCCAACTGAATGAGACCATATAATGTTTGTCCTTCTCCGATTGACTTACTTCACTCAGCATAATACCCTCCAGTTCCATCCACATTGAAGGAAATGGTGGGTATTTGTCGTTTCTAATGGCTGAGTAATATCCCATTGTATACATAGACCACATCTTCTTTATCCATTCATCTTTCGATGGACACCGAGGCTCCTTCCACAGTTTGGCTATTGTGGACATTGCTGCCAAAAACATCAGGGTGCAAGTGTCCCGGCGTTTCATTGCATCTGTATCTTTGGGGTAAATCCCCAACAGTGCAATTGCTGGGTCGTAGGGCAGGTCTATTTTTAACTTTTTGAGGAACCTCCACACAGTTTTCCAGAGTGGCTGCACCAGTTCACATTCGCACCAACAGTGTAAGAGGGTTCCCTTTTCTCCACATCCTCTCCAACATTTGTGGTTTCCTGCCTTGTTAATTTTCCCCATTCTCACTGGTGTGAGGTGGTATCTCATTGTGGCTTTGATTTGTATTTCCCTGATGGCAAGTGATGCAGAGCATTTTCTCATGTGCATGTTGGCCGTGTCTGTGTGTTCCTCTGTGAGATTTCTCTTCATGTCTTTTGCCCATTTCATGATTGGATTGTTTGTTTCTTTGCTGTTGAGTTTAAGAAGTTCTTCATACATCTTGGAAACTAGTCCTTTATCTGATACGTCATTTGCAAATATCTTCTCCCATTCTGTAGGTTGTCTTTTAGTTTTGCTGACTGTATCCTTTGCTGTGCAAAAGCTTCTTATCTTGATGAAGTCCCAATAGTTCCTTTTTGCTTTTGTTTCTTTTGCCTTTGTGGATGTATCTTGCAAGAAGTTACTGTGGCTGAGTTCAAAAAGGGTGTTGCCTGTGTTCTCTTCTAGGATTTTGAAGGATTCTTGTCTCACATTTAGATCTTTCATCCATTTTGAGTTTATCTTTGTGTATGGTGAAAGAGAGTGGTCTAGTTTCATTCTTCTGCATGTGGATGTCCAATTTTCCCAGCACCATTTATTGAAGAGACTGTCTTTCTTCCATTGGATAGTCTTTCCTCCTTTATTGAATATTAGTTGGCCATAAAGTTCAGGGTCCACTTCTGGGTTCTCTATTCTGTTCCATTGATCTATGTGTCTGTTTTTTTTTTTTTTAATTTTTTTTTTAATTAATTTTTATTGGTGTTCAATTTACCAACATACAGAAAAACACCCAGTGCTCATCCCATCAAGTGTCCACCTCAGTGCCCGTCACCCCTTCCCCTCCAACACCCGCCCTCCTCCCCTTCCACCACCCCTAGTTCGTTTCCCCGAGTTAGGAGTCTTTATGTTCTGTCTCCCTTCCTGATATTTCCCAACATTTCTTCTCCCTTCCTTTATATTCCCTTTCACCATTATTCATATTCCCCAAATGAATGAGAACATACACTGTTTGTCCCTCTCCGATTGACTTATTTCACTCAGCATAATACCCTCCAGTTCCATCCACGTTGAAGCAAATGGTGGGTATTTGTCGTTTCTAATTGCTGAGTAATATTCCATTGTATACATAAACCACATCTTCTTTATCCATTCATCTTTCGATGGACACCGAGGCTCCTTCCACGGTTTGGCTATTGTGGCCATTGCTGATAGAAACAGCGGGGTGCAGGTGTCCCGACGTTTCATTGCATCTGAATCTTTGGGGTAAATCCCCAACAGTGCAATTGCTGGGTCATAGGGCAGGTCTATTTTTAACTCTTTGAGGAACCTCCACACAGTTTTCCAGAGTGGCTGCACCAGTTCACATTCGCACCAACAGTGTAAGAGGGTTCCCTTTTCTCCACATCCTCTCCAACATTTGTGGTTTCCTGCCTTGTTAATTTTCCCCATTCTCACTGGTGTGAGGTGGTATCTCATTGTGGTTTTGATTTGTATTTCCCTGATGGCAAGTGATGCAGAGCATTTTCTCACGTGCATGTTGGCCATGTCCGTGTCTTCCTCTGTGAGATTTCTCTTCATGTCTTTTGCCCATTTCATGATTGGATTGTTTGTTTCTTTGGTGTTGAGTTTAATAAGTTCTTTATAGATTTTGGAAACTAGCCCTTTATCTGATATGTCATTTGCAAATACCTTCTCCCATTCTGTAGGTTGTCTTTTAGTTTTGTTGACTGTATCCTTTGCTGTGCAAAAGCTTCTTATCTTGATGAAGTCCCAATAGTTCATTTTTGCTTTTGTTTCTTTTGCCTTTGTGGATGTATCTTGAAAGAAGTTACTGTGGCCAAGTTCAAAAAGGGTGTTGCCTGTGTTCTCCTCTAGGATTTTGATGGAATCTTGTCTCACATTTAGATCTTTCATCCATTTTGAGTTTATCTTTGTGTATGGTGAAAGAGAGTGGTCCAGTTTCATTCTTCTGCATGTGGATGTCCAATTTTCCCAGCACCATTTATTGAAGAGACTGTCTTTCTTCCAATGGATAGTCTTTCCTCCTTTATCGAATATTAGATGACCATACATTTCAGGGTCCACTTCTGGGTTCTCTATTCTGTTCCATTGATCTATGTGTCTGTTTTTGTGCCAGTACCACACTGTCTTGATGACCACAGCTTTGTAGTACAACCTGAAATCTGGCATTGTGATGCCCCCAGATATGGTTTTCTTTTTTAAAATTCCCCTGGCTATTCGGGGTCTTTTCTGATGCCACACAAATCTTAAAATAATTTGTTCTAACTCTCTGAAGAAAGTCCATGGTATTTTGATAGGGATTGCATTAAACATGTAAATTGCCCTGGGTAACATTGACATTTTCACAATATTAATTCTGCCAACCCATGAGCATGGAATATTTTTCCATCTCTTTGTGTCTTCCTCAATTTCTTTCAGAAGTGTTCTATAGTTTTTAGGGTATAGATCCTTTACCTCTTTGGTTAGGTTTATTCCTAGGTATCTTATGCTTTTGGGTGCAATTGTAAATGGGATTGACTCCTTAATTTCTCTTTCTTCATTCTTATTGTTAGTGTATAGAAATGCCATTGATTTCTGGGCATTGATTTTGTATCCTGCCACGCTACCAAATTGCTGTATGAGTTCTAGCAATCTTGGGGTGGAGGCTTTTGGGTTTTCTAGGTAGAGTATCATGTCATCTGCAAAGAGGGAGAGTTTGTCTTCTTCTTTGCCAATTTGAATGCCTTTAATGTCTTTTTGTTGTCTGATTGCTGAGGCGAGGATTTCCAGTACTATGTTGAATAGCAGTGGTGAGAGTGGACATCCCTGTCTTGTTCCTGATCTTAGGGGAAACGCTCCCAGTGCTTCCTCATTGAGAATTATATTTGCTGTGGGCTTTTCATAGATGGCTTTTAATATGTTGAGGAATGTTCCCTCTATCCCTACACTCTGAAGAGTTTTGATCAGGAATGGATGCTGTATTTTGTCAAATGCTTTCTCTGCATCTAATGAGAGGATCATATGGTTCTTGGTTTTTCTCTTGCTGATATGATGAATCACAGTGATTGTTTTATGAGTGTTCAACCAGCCTTGTGTCCCGGGAATAAATCCTACTTGGTCATGGTGAATAACTTTCTTAATGTACTGTTGGATCCTATTGGCTAGTATCTTGTTGAGAATTTTTGCATCCATGTTCATCAGGGATATTGGTCTGTAATTCTCCTTTTTGATGGGGTCTTTGTCTGGTTTTGGAATTAAGGTGATGCTGGCCCAGTCTTCAATTTCTTTTTTTTTTTTTTTTTTTTTTTTATGATAGTCACAGAGAGAGAGAGAGAGAGGCAGAGACATAGGCAGATGGAGAAGCAGGCTCCATGCACCGGGAGCCCGATGTGGCATTCGATCCCGTGTCTCCAGGATCGCGTCCTGGGCCAAAGGCAGGCGCTAAACCGCTGCACCACCCAGGGATCCCCCAGTCTTCAATTTCTTGACCCACATGTTGGTTACATGAATTTTGGTATATAATCATTAATTAAACTATACATTCATGCATTATGCATTTGTCTTTTGTGTGCAACTTCACATTAGAAGGTTTAATAATCTATTGTTATATCATTGGAATTTTTGTTTAAACCAATGAATTAAAAAAAATCATGACTCTTAAAAATTAAAAGAGGTCACATAAAATCTAGTCAGTAAATGTAATTCCTTCAACACAGGTAATTAGCTACATAGAGACGACATAGGTGGTTACAGTTACATAGGGCTATAGAGTTGGAGTACTAAGAGTGGAACTTATGGGTGGATGACTCTTTCATTCCCAAGTGTCTGTTTGAATACATTGATTATTCTTTTTGTTTAAATTCTTCCCCTATTTAACTGAGACATAACTGACATGTAACATTTTATAAGTTTAAAGTGTCAACATATCTAGGTAAATCCATTGATTTAGTCAGGAGCTGATTACAAGAGACTTGAACCTCTCTGGCAGTGGTTGGGTTTTGACTTTTACAGATAAGGAGAACATACTCAGGATTAACAGTGAGAGAGGAAGAGAGAAAGAAAGACAGAGAATCTTTCTAAATTCAGTCTACCCTTACATTTTGGGCCTTGTGATCTGAGATATCAATCTACCAACTATATTTAGAAATACAGTATTGATATTCCAGTGACTGTGCTTCATTCATCTATTGACCCGGACTCATATGCATGCACATATAGAGTCATGTATATAATTAAGTTATATATCATCTTCACCTGTAGGACACCCAATGGCAAAGGAGAAATGTGCAATCTTAATGTTGGTAAAGCCTGTGAAAATCTAAAATTAAATTCATTTGCAATGTGGAGGATCCTGATTTGTGTAACTTAGAGCTATAACTATTCATGGTTTGTAGTTACCAATTCATATGTAAAAGCTTTATGAAGGAGAAGCAATGCATCATCTGTACCTTCCCAAAGTATACCTGGTTACTCACTGAAAGTCAGAGAAAGTAAGCCAAAGCAAACAGATGATTTTTTTTCCCCCAAGGACAAAGTAGGGTTTGTTACCACCAAGAATAGTGCTAAACAAAATTTCAAATGAATAGACTTGACAGCTCACATCTTTCTAGTTGCCTTCTGCTTCACCATGACATATATCCACAAGCTATCCAAACCTCTTTGTTGTCCACAGTTGCTCTTAGTTTCCTTGAAAATAATCCCAGTAATTTACTTCAAAACTTCCATTTCTTGTGCTTTATATTTTGATTATTTTACCTGATTAGAAAAACTCACTGTCACGTGTAAATAACAAATAATTCACTTCTTCATCATTCTTGTCTCAGTTCCCTTAGTTTCTTAGTATAGGACATACTATTTTCCTGACACTTACTCCACCTCTCTCATCTCTTACCCTTTCTCTCCTTATCTCAGAATAGTTCAAAGATGAGAAAAAGAACACAATGTGTTAAGCTGACCTTCCCTAAATTTGATAGGTAACAATCTTAAACTATGTTCCTCAGAACATTCATATCCCTTGATACATTAATATGTTAATGGATATCTCCAAAATGAAAAGTAATTAAAGTAAAATAGGTCATATGCACAGTGACATATTAAAATGTAAATAAATAAAATTCTCTAGAAGCACCAATTAATGTTAAAATCACTCAGGACTCCAGATTTAGGTGGACTACAGCTTGAAGGATAATGGAGAATTTTGATCTTATCTTGCCTTTTTTTTTTTTATGATACTGCTTATGTTGTTCTATTCCTGGCCATTGAGTTCATGATGGGTTTAAATTGTCCTTTCTACAATCTTGGATGGCTATTCAGTTTTGGCCCCTGGGTTCCATGTTGGATTTTGGGTGATGGTTGAATGGCCATGCAGGCTTTCTGCTGTTCTACTTGTATGTAATCCATGCTCAGTATATGATTGAATGAACAATAGACCTTTAGGTTTCCTGGACAGATCCATTATCCACTTCACAGTGATTTTTGTATCCGATTTTAGTGTCTACATTACACATATACACATTCACACATATTTACAAATATAATGAAATTCAAATGACATCTAGACACATCTTTATTGAATCCTTATTCTTTTTATGTTTCCAAAATGTTTTTTTTTTTAATTTATTTATGATAGGCACACAGTGAGAGAGAGAGAGGCAGAGACACAGGCAGAGGGAGAAGCAGGCTCCATGCACCAGGAGCCCGACGTAGGACTCGATCCCGGGTCTCCAGGATCGCGCCCTGGGCCAAAGGCAGGCGCCAAACCGCTGCACCACCCAGGGATCCCCTCCAAAACGGTTTTGAAAGAATTACTGAATTGATGTTATTGACAAGTAAGTGCTTTAAGAATCAGTTAATTAAGAAATATCTGAATATATATGTTTTCTGAGAGGTTAAGTATGCCTTCATTTGAGCTTTTAGAGTTTTTTCATGTACAAGTCTAATATTCTAAATAATTGAGCTTCCATATTAGTGAAATATATAAACCTTGCTTCAGAAACCATATCAAAGACAGAGTATAATACAAGGTTATAAGAAATTTCCTCTAGATACAATATTAAAGTACTAAAAGGTCAAGATTTCTTTTCCAATTGTCTAAAGTTTCTACAACTTTGGGCCAAGGCACACTATTTTTTTTTTGTATTAGCTATAAATTTTAATATAGTACAATATATCATACTAAGGAAATACTGGGCCTTCTACATCTTTGTACATAGGCAGTTAACAATTGTTCAGTTGAACTAAAATGTCCCACTAATTACTTAAACATAAATATATATTTTTGGGAGTGCATAGATATGATGAAAACACACTCTTTACAGGGATTCCTTGAAAAGCGAGGAAGGATAATGCATAAAATGTTAACGATTTCTATCTCTTTAACATTTAATACTGGTAACAATATTCATTCTCATAGTGCTTTTTTAATTTTCATAGTGCTACAAGTATATAAGGCAGAGGTCTCTATATAGATAAGGAAACTGAAAAAAGAATAATTAAGTAACTCAGGTAAGGTAACTCTCATGTTGCCTCTAGGATTTGAAATCAGCTACTCTAACCTAAATCCTGAATTTTTACAAAATCTAAAACCCAATTAAGAATCCTGAGAACACTACATGTGCCTGTGATTTTTTTAAATTGGAATTGAGAAGGTCAGTCTTTTTCAAGTGATGATTGTTGTCAGTATGTGGGTTCAGGAGCAATTGGTGGCCATTGTTCCTCCCTTTGTAGAAAAAGTCAGTTTTGTGATGAAATGATATACAAAGGGTAGACAGATGTAGAGGGTCCTGACAGCATTGAATATCCTCCTTCCATGAGATCCTGAGGTTGAGCTACATGTCCATACTTTACTAAATGGGCTGTTAATCTTTCTTGGATTGTAAGGGCCAATAAATTTTTCCCTTTCCATGAGATGGGCTTGTGTCCCTTGTGTAAAATCTCTTGATTAATTCATGTAGCTAACCTGAAAAGTTAAAAAATTTTGATACTACTCTCCTCTGTTCAAAATACACTCCCAATTTCTTTTTTTTCTTTTCCTTTCTTTTCTTTTCTTTTCTTTTCTTTTCTTTTCTTTTCTTTTCTTTTCTTTTTTTCTTTCTTTCTTTTCTTTTCTTTTCTTTCTTTTCTTTTCTTTTTTTCTTTTCTTTCTTTCTTTCTTTCTTTCTTTCTTTCTTTCTTTTTCTTTCTTTCTTTCTCTTTCTTTCTTCTTCTCCTTCTCCTTCTCCTTCTTCTTCTTTCTTCCTCTTTTTAAGATGACTTAGTGATTAGTTCAGCCCTACCCTGGGAGTTATTCAAAGGATGCATTTCCCCTTTTCTGGCAATTTTCATCTATTGATACTGCTCTTCACAGAATAATTCAGGTATCCAGTTTCAACTTAAACACTATATGATGCTGATAGTTCACAAAAACAATTTATTAAACAATTAAAAAATAGCTTTTTCCAAAGTAAAGATCTTTGACTTAAAAGCTAGATCACTTGGGAGGCTGATTTCCTTCAACAGTGTTTTATCCAAACCCTATTACATTTAGAGTATGGGTTGAGGGTGGAGACTTGAAACTGGAAAGAGATTGTAACACAAAGAAAAAGGAATTTATCTCTTCTTATCTCAAGTTTATGTCACAGTGTTTATCCAAAAATAGGCATGACCATCCCAACTCCTCTTCCCAGAATCATAATGTTAATTTTAAAAGCTTTTAACATTCTCTAATTTAAACTGGTTTGTTATCTTTCAAATTATCCCAAATTCAGAGCCAATTTGGAGAAGGGTCCTTGCCTTTGGTTAAAGAAAGGGATATATATATATCTTAATAACAATAAATAGTTCCTTGAAATATATATTGTTTAGATTATGTTTGCACATGTAGAGATGTGTCTCTTAGAGAAGTTGCATTTGCGACATTTGTACATGCAACATTTGTACATGCGACATGTACATCTTTGGTCTGCATACCATTAAATATAGCTCCCCTAAGTAAATGAAAAACTTGAGAGTTTCCTTAACTGCCCACAGGATGGCATCAGAGTTCTCTTCATAAATCCAAAGGTTAATGGTTTTCTCTGACATTTATGTGCTAGACTCTTAAAGTAGAAAGTTTCAGATCTGAAGATTTGAGTATTCATAACATCTTTATTATGGTTGGTCCTCATATCTCCATTTTGATGCTAATTCTGAGTGTAGTTACATGGGTGAATAATCAGCACAGCACTAAGAGGAAATATAAAACTTGGCCTGAGCAAGCTTGAATAAATGTGAGGTTTTAAAGCACACACTAAATGTAAGGAGAGGGAAATATAGTTTTCTGATGGCAGGGGTAGCAGTAGCTGTCTTGATGATTGGATGTTTAACAGAGCGTATAAATTCAGCTACAGATAGTTGCCAGGAGTAGTTGCATAATTCACATGAAGCAAGTTTGCATCAAAGTAAGCCACAGCATCCACCGCTTGCATCAAACTATACTTATTCTTTTTTTTTTTTTTAACTATACTTATTCTTAAGGAGGCAATATCTAGTTTATTCAATATTCAAGGCTATACAAACAGACGTATGAATGGACAGTTGTTTTCTCAGAATTATCAAAAGCAAACTTAATCTCAGCTCCAAAGATACACTCCAGATATAAAAAATAGGGCAAAAATATTTTTTTCCAAAATTCAAATTGAAATAAAAATCTCTGAATATCTGGATCTCAGGCCTCTAGTAGCTGTAGTGCAAATCAGATCCCTAACCAGACATCCAGATAGCTACTATTATTTTTCAGAAATGCTACATGATACTACATGGAGTCCTATATGGGAAACAGACTCCTCATTCTGGATATTTTGCTGATCTTATACATGATGTGAGGCAAGCATTTTTTTTTTTTTTGAGGCAAGCATTTTAATTAATCTTTGTCTTTTTAAAAATTATTATTTCTAAATTTAATAGCTGGAAACATATGGTCTCTAAGACAGCTTTGGCTTCTCATGTTTTATGAGTCTATTTCTGTTTTCATTAATGTTTCCAAAACTCTATATTTTAACTGAAGGACACATTCTCTTAGATTATAAGTAAGTCGGCATGTAAGTTATTTGTTTAGAATTCAGTATGATCTTTTTCCATGGCTGTAATAATGCATCTAGAGGTCATTTTTCTTTTCTTTTATTTATTTATTTTTTTATTTATGATAGTCACAGAGAGAGAGAGAGAGAGGCAGAGACACAGGCAGAGGGAGAAGCAGGCTCCATGCATGGGAGCCCGATGTGGGATTCCATCCCAGGTCTCCAGGATCGTGCCCTGGGCCAAAGGCGGCGCCAAACCGCTGCGCCACCCAGGGATCTAGAGGTCATTTTTCCTAGTTAAACAGCAAGTATCACTCAATTTCACAATGAGATGATAGTTCGTGAGAACTATAGTAGGTAATATAAAAAGTGTTACTTAATATTATTAATTCACCCTTGTAAAGGAGACAAAAAGACTAAAAACAGAGGTTCATTAGGAAATTGGAAGAGCCTCTGACAAAGGGAATTTCAGCAACTAATGAAGTCTAGAGAAGGACTTCAACTATGAAGGAGCAAATTGAGATGCGGTTTGGAGAAACTATTGATAAAGATTCTAGAGCATATGCAACATTTTCTGAGCAGGAACAGCTTTTGAAATTCTGGTTTTTCAAAGAAGGAGAAATGAGTTGATATGCATAAATTAGATGTGACCATTCATATATGTAATTGAATTTCTAAATCAAATTGCATAAAAGTATTATACTACTATTTGGCAAATAATCAAGTACTCATAAAACAAATTCTTACCTCACAATAAGTAAATTTAAAAAATTCATTAAATAAAATTGAATTCAAATCTATTTAAACTGCATTTCACATATATGTAGGATATTTTGCAAGACTTAACATGCAAAGATGGTTTGGACCATCTTTGCTTTTAAGTTCATTTAAAACACATTAAAATATATACTACACCGATCATGAACATATTAACAAATAATTTCAGCGCAGATGAGAATGAATTAATTTATATAAGACACTGAAGAATTACAGGATCTGATTTTTAAATAGGAAGTTGGCCATATGGTAGGGGGAGGAAAATTTAGGAAGAAGATGGATACAAAAAGCAGGGATATGGATGAGCATTCAGTGTATTGGGAACTATAAGTAGTTTTTAAAGTGAATGGTGGTAATAAAAGGAACTGGAGGGGATCCCTGGGTGGCTCAGCGGTTTAGAGCCTACCTTTGTAATCCTGGAGTTCGGGGATCGAGTCCCACATCAGGCTTCCTGCATGGAGCCTGCTTCTCCCTCTGTCTGTGTCTCTGCCTCTCTCTGTCTCTCTTTCTCTGTGTCTCTTGTGAGTAAATGAATAAAATCTTAAAAAAAAAAAAAAAAAAGGAACTGGAACGGTTGTTCTGATTAAGAAGGGTCTTGTATGGGGCACCTGGGTGGCTCAGTGGTTGAGCATCTGCCTTTGGCTCAGGTCGTGATCCTGGGATCCTGGGATTAAGCCCCACATCAGGATCCCCTCAGGAAGCCTGCTTCTCCGTCTGCCTATGTCTCTGTCTCTCTCTGTGTGTCTCTCATGAATAAATAAATAAAATCTTAAAAAAAACAAAAAAGGTCTTGTATGTTAAAGTGCAAAATTTTTTTTGTGATAATGGTCAATCATTGGAGCATACTAAACATGAAAGTTAGATACAAGAATTTATTTTAACAAAGATCTATCTGGAACAGTGTAGCATGAAAAAGATGAGACAGTCAGTATGCTCTGGTAATTAGCAGAATGTTCAGACAATGACAATGGTAATGCTTGGAAAAGAAAAAAAAGAGATTCCAAAATATTTAGTTATAGGATTTAGTAATATGTTTTCAAGAAGAAGTCTTACTTTTGAAAGCAAAATACACTTTTTGAGTGAACTATGATGGGTTCTGCATGTAGTAAATATATAGATTGGGGTGAATTATTACTTGTGCAGAGATTAAACTTGCATTCACTTAGAAAGCTGCTAAAACAACAAACAAGCAGTCAAAGTACACTCTTGAGCTCAAAGACCCCAATGAGTTGATGCAACTTTCCCCTGTTCTTTCATAAAGGTCAACCTAAAGTACAGTAACTTCAGACTGCCAATTTAAAGTCACAACAGTCTCAAATGGATTTAAGAATCCAACATTCAGAAAACCCCAGACCCTTAAGCTTGATGACTTTTGTGTGAGTGGCTGGAATGGGACAACAGTGAGCACTTAGTGATACAACTCCTTAGCACACAAGGAATGTTTCGCTGAAGTAGGGTTAAATACTTAAGTATTTGATTTTTCACTGAATTGGCAAGCCTATGGCAGGCAGGCCTAACTACTTCATGCAGAAAAATGTAATACCATACAGGAAATATTTTATTAAGTTTAGCTAGAGGCATTTTCCCATTATTAGTCAGAGAAAAGATAAACATGAAGCTTCTTTATTCAAGTTTCTATATAATCTCACACGTTCCACATTGGAGCACATCTAGTAATATGCTTGTCATATATTAAACTTCTTTCTTTCTATGAAATGTTTTGTAGAATCATTGCAGAACATCCGTGTGCCTCACATCACACAAAACTGAATTAGAATATTCAAAATGTGCATAAATTACCCAAAGAAGTTTTTGTATAGTAAGAAGAGATAGGAAAGTGTCACAGAGGAGAATTCAAGTCACATTAGTGATGGGTGATGATGACACAGAATTTCAATTACTCCTATATTTGTGGCAATAAGAACTGACAAGTGACTGGGGAAGGCTAACTATGGAGATAATACAAGGGTATTTCTCTACCTAGTTCAATAGAAAATCAGTAAGATCACTCCTGCTTGCAAAGTTATGTTACAGAGAGAGTAGTAAGAAACGTGTGGATGTGAGAGTATAAAACTAGATATGAAATAGTCTTAATTTCAAAAAGAAACAGAAAAAACTGACATTCACTTGAGGACTGACATAAATACTGGCTTGGGAAAATATTACATTGGAGAAATCAAATTTTACAGTTATTCTCCATGTGGCATCTATGATTTGAACAGTACCTCACAAGACGGCAGCATAGGAAGAAGCTGAATTCATTTTCTCCCACAAACACACAAAATCTACAGCTACATATGTATCACTTCCCTCTAAAAAGGATCTGAAAACTAGAAAACTTCTTCTCTAAAATAAAGGTTTGAAAGACCACATTGAGATGGGTAGGAGAGGCAGAGACACAGTCTCATCAAAAATACCACCCTCAGTGCAGCAACACACAATAGAGAGGAATCTAACCAGTTTGACATTGCTCCCAGAGGAGTAAGGGGTTGATGGCCCACATCAGGCACCCCAATCTCTGGGATCTGTACCAGAGAGGTGAACTCCCAAATATCTGGCTTGGCAAACCAGCAGGGCTGACATCAAAGTGCTATAGAAAAGGAGATTCCCCGTTTAAAGGCCTCATGTGTAATTTTACTCACTTTGAACCCCAACAGAAAAAAAAAATAGCAGCGTGAAAAGTGCCTAGACTGTGAAGGAGATTCATTTTGCAAATCTAAAAGCATCTACTGGAGGGTGAGGAAATGGTTGAAACTCTTCAAAGACAGAAATGCTGGCAGGTACTATTTTTGTCCTCTACTTACTCTGCTGGTGTAGGTAGGTCATCTCAGTGGTGGCACCTTCCTGAGCCTTACTAAGACAGATGGCAGGGGCGGGAGGTGAGCAGTTGCCACACTGTCCCACTGCTTTGTTGCAGCTGGAGAGTAAAGGCCATTGCAATACTCCTTTGCCCCTAGGTGGGGTTGGTGTGCACAAGTGCTCAAGGCATTCTCCTGCTCCCCGCCTAAAACCAGCATGAGTGCATTGACAAGGCACTCAATCTCTCACGGCATTTCTGAAGGTCACAAGTGTGCTGTCAAGACAGTCTCCCACTGCCCTCCTGCCCATGAACATGCCCTGCCCCTTAAACTCTTTGCTGCCTAACTAAGGCCAGTGATAGGGCAATGCCCTTTGATTGCTTGGTACTGGTGGTCAAGAGGGCTGGCATTCCAGAGCTTCACAGAAATGTAACAGTTAGAAAGACAGCTCTTGGCAGGCCTCATTTTCAGGACACTACAAAGACAGACTAAAGCCTAACTCCAGTCTTCCTGTGAAAGTGGCCAACTTACTTAGCTTGGAGCTTCCGCCTGAGGCACAGTTTTCAGTTTCCCCATACAAGGCACTACCAGGGAAGATAATCAGGCAGAGACACCTTGGCCTTGCTGCAACTTGATGAGACCTCCTGGGAAGGAGCTTATACATTTGTCTGGAGCCCAGATTTTTGCAACTGTCACCCAAGAGACATCTCCAGATCTTCTGGTCAGGAGGCCAGCAGGGATTTTGATTGCAGCCCGACAGGAATGTATATATTTGCATACTTTAAAAGCTGCTCAAGGGTCTGACTTCTAATCAGCCTGAAAATAGGTGCCAAATGAGAATCCTCCCTTGGAATAGTCAAAAATCTTAATATAACTTCAATGAGAACTTACCAATAATAAGTTAGATGATTTAGACAATCATTAAGATTTAAGAGATAACCAAACACTATGGCAACGTCAAATGAGAAACTTCACCCACTGCACAAGCCACTCTTTCAAGACTGAGAGGCAGCTATTTTGCCTAATACATAAAAACAAGAGAGTTGAGCAAAATGAGAAAACAGAGAAAAATGTTCAAATGAAACAATAAGACAAATCTCAGAAAGAGACCTTAATTAATAGAGATTACTAGAATGGGAAGTAATCCACATAAAGATACTTATTGAACTCTGGAGAAGAATGGGTAAATGCCATGAGAACTTCAACAGTGATAGAGAACATAAGAAAGTACCAAAAAGGATTTACAGAGCTGAAGAGTACGATGACAGAACTGAAAAATATGTTAAAGCCTTCAACAAGCAGGCTGGGTGAAGCAAAAGAATGGATCCATATGCTGGAAATAAAACATCTTGAAATCTATGGGATACAGTAAAAGCAGTTCCAAGAAGAAAGCTCATGATGATACAAGCCTATTTCCAGAAACAAAAGAAATCCCAAATAAACTATTTACCTTTATACTTAAAGAAACTAGGAAAAGAAAACAAATGAAGGGACACCTGGGTCGCTCAGCAGTTGAGTGTCTGCCTTCGTTTCAGGGAGTAATCCCGGTCTGGGATCAAGTCCCGTATTGGGCTGCCTACGAGGTGCCTGCTTCTACCTCTGCCTATGTATCTGTCTCTCTTTCTGTGTCTCTCATGAATAAATAAATATAATCTTTAAAAACAAACAAACAACAACAACAAAAACCAAATGAAATCCAAAGTTAGTAAAGGAAAGAGATAATAGAGATCAGAGCAGAAATAAGTAAAATAGAGACTAAAAAGACAATAGAAAAATCAATGAAACTAAGATATGTTTTTTTTTTTTTAAAGTAAACAAAATTGGCAAACCTTTATTTAGACTCACTAGGGGAAGAAAAGATAGAGGATTCAAATAAAATCAGAGATGAAAGAGGAAAAGGTACAACTGATACAACAGAAATACTAAGGATTATGAGACAACTTTGAAGAACAAATATGGCAGCAAATTAGACAACCTAGAAGAAATTGATACATTAAGAAATTTATACACTTCCAAGACTGAATAATGAAGAGACAGAATATCTGACTAGTATGATTACTAGTAAAGATATTGAATTAGTAATAAAAACTCCCAAAAAGAGAAGGTCAGGACTGATGGCTTCACTGGCAAATTCTACCAAATGTTCAAAGATTTAATACTTACCATCAATTCCTCAAAAAAATTGAAGAAGAGATGCTTCCAAACTCATGTTACAAGGCTAGATTACCCTCATACCAAAACCAGACAGCTACCACAGTAAAAGGAATTACAAGCCAATATTCCTGAGGAACATAGACACAAAAATCCTCACAAAATGTTAGCAAACTTATTTTAAAAAATACATTAAAAGGTTTATACACCATAATCAACTAGGATTTATTCCAGAGATGCAAGGATGGTTCAACATTTGCAATCAGTATGACATACCACATTAAAAAGTGCAAGATAAAAATCTTATAGTCATCTCAACATTTGCAGAAAAAGCATCTGACAAAACTCAACACCCAATTAGGATAAAAATGCTTGACAGAGAATATACCTCAACATCATAAAAGTCATAAATGATAAACCTACAGCAACTCAATGATAAATAGTTGAAAGCTTTTCTTCTAAGATCAGGACAAGAATGCCTACTTTCTTCACTATTATTCAATATAGTATTAGAATTACTAGCCAGAGCAACTAGATAAGAAAAACTTAAATAAAAGACATCCAAATTGTATAAAGAAATAAAACTATGACGATTTGCAGATGACGTGATTATACAGAGAAAACCCTACCTAAAGCCTTCATCAAAAAACTTTTAGAATTAATAAATAAATTAATTTAAGTTGTAGGATAAAATATTATATAGAAAATATTTTGCATTTCTGTATGCTAATAACTATCAGAAAGAGAAATCAAGGGAAATATGCCATTTACAATCATATCAAAAATAATAAAGTATATAAGAATAAATTTAACCAAGGAGCTGAAAGACCTGTTCACTGAACACTGAAACATTGATGAATGAAACTGAAGAAGATACAAATAAAAGGGAAGATATACTCATGGATTGGAAGAAATAACATTGTTAATGTGTCCATACTACCCAAAGAAGTCTACAGATTCAATCTACAGATTCAATTTTAATGGTAATTTTTTAGAGAATAAGAAAAAAATGATTTAAAAATTTATATGGATCAAAAAGATCCTGAATGGCCAACACAATTTTGAGAAAGAAAAGCAAAGCCGGAGATATTATGCTCCCTAATTTCAAAATATACTACATAGCAATCAAAACAGTATAGTATTGATGTAAAATCAGACACATATATCAAAGGATCAGAATAGAGAGCCAAGAAATAAACCCACAGATATATAGTCAATTAATTTACGATGAATTAGCCAAAAATATATAATTAGGAAAGGACAGTCTCTTCAATAAAAGATGTTGAGAAAACCAAACAGCCACATGAAAAAGAATGGAACTTTTATCTTATACCCTTTACAAAAATTAACTCAAAATGCATTAAAGAATTGAATGTAAAATCTGAAATCATAAAACTCCAAATAGGCAGTAAACTCCTTGACATAGTTCTTAACAATGTCTTTCTGTATCTGACTTCAAAGATAAGAACAACAAAAGCAAAAATGAACTATTAGGACTACAGCAAACTCAAATCTTCTGTACATTGGAGAATGCCATCAACAAAACTAAAAGGCAATCTATTTTTTTTTTAAGATTTTATTTTTTCATGAGAGACACAGAGAGAAAGGTGGAGACCTAAGCAGAGGGAGAAGCAGGCTCCTTACAGGGAGCCCGATGTGGGACTCAATCCCGGAACTCCAGGATCATGCCCTGAACTGAAGGCAGATGCTCAGCTGAGCCCCCAGGCATCCCAAAAGGCGATCTATTGAATGGGAGAAGATATTTACAAATAATATATCCAAAATATGTAGAAAGAACTCATACAACTCAATGACAAGAACAACAACAACAAAAATCCTAAAATAATTCAATTAAAAAATAGGCAGAGGAGTTGAATAGACATTTTTCGTAGAAGATATACTCATGGCCAATATTATATGAAAAGATGCTCAACATTACTAATCATCAGGGAAATGCAAATCAAGACAACAATAATACAACAACTATATCTGTTAGGATGGCTGTTATCAAAAAAACAAGAAAAAACAAATGTTGACAAGGACATGGAGAAAAAGGAACTCTTGTGCACTATTAGTGGGCTTGTAAATTGGTGTAGCCACTATAGAAAACAGCATAAAGATTTCTCAAAAAAATAAAAATAGAATTACTGTGTAGTTTTACTACTGGGTATCTATCTGGAAAAAAACAAACAACAAACATTAACTAAGAAAGATATATGCTCCCCTATGTTTATTACAGCATTGTTTACAATAGCCAAATTATAGAAACAATCTAGGTGCTCAACCATAGATGAGTGGATAAAGAAGATGTGCTATATACACAAGGGAATACAACTCAAACGCTAAAAAAGGATGAAATCTTGCCATTTGCAACAACATGAATGGATCTTGAGTGTATTTTGCTAAGTGAAATGGGTCAGACAGAAAGACAAATATCAAAGGATTTCATTTTTACTTGGAATCTAAAACAAACAAAAAAACAAAATACAAATTCATAGATGCAAAGAACGGTGCTCACTAGAGGGGAGGAGAGTGAGGGGGCAAAATGGGTGAAGGATATCAAGAAGTAAAATCTTCCAGGTATAAAATAAATAAGTTATGGGTATATAATGTACAGCATAGGAAATACAGTCAATTAATAGTATATATGGAGACAGATGGTAACCAGACTTATTATGATGATCATTTAATAACATATACAAATGTTGAATCACTATGTTGTACACCTGAAACTAATGTAATATTGCATGTCAGTTACATATCATTTTTTAAAAAACATGGTTTCCTTTTTTATTGAAGTATAATTGATATATTAAGACACTGTTTGGGATGCTTGGGTGGCTCGGTGGTTGAGCATCTGCCTTTGGCTCAGGGTGTGGTCCCAGGATCTGGGATTGGGTCCCACATTGGGCTCCTTGCAGGAAGCCTGCTTCTCCCTCTGCCTATGTCTCTGCCTCTCTCTCTCTGAGTCTCTAATGAATAAATAATTTATTTTTTAAAAAGAGGGGTTTTTTTTATTATTCATTTAATCATTATAAAGATGAAAATCCATTAAACCTTTAAATCCTAGATTTCAAGGCTATAAGCATGCTCATAACCTGACTTTTCAAGGTTCATAAATCTTTTCAGATTATCTAACTCCCCCATACTGCTCATGGAGCCTGAACACCTTTGTTCATATTATTTCCAGATGTCATTAGCATATTAATGTCTTCAGCCAAGCATTAATCAAAAATATTGACCAAGACACAGTCAAGAATATTAATTCTATAGCAGGCCACTGGGGGCTCCTGATATATTATTACATATATTATATATTCATTTCACAGATTTGTGATTTATATACATTTGCTAATTGATCTCCCACCTTAAGGAAGCTACTATTATCACCCTTGCTTTATAGGCCAAGAAGGCAGAAGCACTGAGAAGTACAGCAGCCAAAGTGATAAAGCCAAGATATGGTGAAGCTGGGACTCACACTAGGTGATCTGAGCTGCATGCATGGACTCATTATGAATAATGTTCTGCCTCAGGATTCAGTTGCTGAAGAGCAGAATTCCTAAGTTAGGAAACATCTGGTATAAGCCTTTAGGACACAGAACAAAATATGGAAAAGGCAATACTCTAATGAATTAAATGAAATTGATTCAATTCATACAGTTAGGATCAATGTAAAAAGCAAACTCAGTAAAAGGAGAGGAAGCAAAAGATAACAAAAAATTAACTTAATAAGAAACAATTCTAAATACCCCAAATTTGGAGGATGGTTACAGCCTCTCTTAGAGGCATTAAAAATTATATATACAAAGAATATGTAATAATGTGGAGATGGGCTTTTTGTTGTAATATTAAATTGAAGAAGCAAACAACTTTTTGAAACAAACAGAATAATAGCACAGAACAACTTATTTTCTTGTTTAAGTAGAAAAGAGAAGACTAAGATTCTTCACACTGTGGAGCTTCTTGAGAGTCTGTTTGTATTACAAATTTTAGATGGAATGCAGAACAATTTGGTAGTTCTTATTTCACAGACAGTTACCCCAAACACCTTTTTTGAATACTAAGTAGGGGATTTCAAGATAAACTAGCTACTGTTCCTACCCTCAAACTAAAACAAAACAAAACAAAAAAAACAACAAAAAAAATGCTGTAAATGTCCTCTATGTTGTGAAAAAGTGTCCAAGGAAGTAGAAATCTGGTTATATTATAACATAAAGGAAGTACTCACATGCATCTGGAGGTAGGGGGTTCCTTCAATGATACTTCCTGCCTGAACAGTGAATGATGGGTAAAATTGTGATAGATTAAACTGAGTTTTAGGGGAGCATATTTTATTAGAACACACTACATGAATAAAAGGCAGGAAAGATTACTAGAAGCATATTTAAGGAGTTAAGTTTGATTAAAGGATAGGTTATGTGTAAAAGTGGGACATATGAATTAGTGAGAAACAAATTTGAAAAAGCGTGACTGTACTAATTAAGAATTTGGCAGTTTGGATTTATTATGAGGAAAAAGAGAAAAGAGGATAGATATGGACTATTGAGTAGGTATCAGGTAATTATGTGTTTTTAACATATCATCCTTTCTACTGCCGTGTAGGATTCCTGAATGTGAGGCTCATGTTAGTTGCTCAATATAACATACTTTGCAAGGGGTAGAACTGGCATCAGAACCCCTATGACTAACTTCAGATCACAAGTTCTTTCTATTATATTATACGCTAACATTTTTAACTCCCTCTGACAGTTGAAGCTAAAATATTTCAGAGCAGTGGAAAAAAGATTATATTCTGTGTGCAATTTTTAGTGACCCTATGAAAGGGAACAATAGCCACTGGATTCTTTGAAACAGGACAGTGGTCCACTTAGATCCTTACCTCCCGTTTTGTTTGTTTGTGTGTGTGCGCACGTGGGGTTTTATGCTTTTTTGTCTTTTGTGGTCCAAACAAATTTTAGGATTGTTTGTTCTAGCTCAGCTAAAAATATTGATGGTATTTTGATACAGACTGCATTAAATGCGTAGATTGCTTTAGGTAGTACAAGCATTTTAACAATATTTGTTTAAAAAAAAAAACAAACAATATTTGTTTTTTAATCCATGAACAATGAATATCTTTCCATTTCTTTGTGTTGTCAATTTCTTTCACCAGTGTTTTATAGTTTTCAGAGTACAAGTATTTCACCTCTTTGGTTAGGTTTATTCCTAGGTATCTCATTGTTTTTGGTGCAATTATACATCAGATTGATTCCTTAATTTCTGTTTCTGCTGCTTCATTACTGATGTATAGAAATATAACAGATACTGATTCTGTATCCTACAATTTTATTGAATTGTTTAGCAGTTTTGGCAGTTTTTTTGGTGGTATTTAAGGTGTTCTACTATATAGAATATCAAGACATCTGCAAATAGTGAAAGTGTTATTTATTTCTTCCTTATTGGTTTGGATGCATTTTATTACTTTTTGCTACCCATTTTTTTTAACCAATCACATTTGTTTATGCTCATATCTTATATAGTTAGCTAAAAAGACTTAAATTGCTAAATAAAATCTTGCTGCCAATATTCTTATTTTGTCACCTACATACAAACTCTGTATATTTCATTTTATGATGAATTTTCATCTCAGTCTAGGGAAAATCCCCTTTCTAGGAGTGTGAGCTCAATATAATAATAAAAATAGAAATAAAAATTACCAATTTCAAAGCCTCCATCAATTAAGCCAGAAATAGAAGATGATATGTCAAATCTCCTTTCAATTTGAGTGATGGAACTTTTCATATCTTCCCTTTCTCTTAGTGTGAGAAGAAAGAATAATGGAGTTGGATAGTTTTGAATGTGGATCTTTTTCCTAATAAAAGTAGGTAACTTCTGACTATTAAAGAAGGGCATTTTCCTTTTACTCAGACAGTTTTCTTTTGATTAGGAAATATATTTGTTCAGAGTCTTCCTAGCATTTCCTAAGCAGGAGCTGCCACTTCTCTTTCATAACGTGCCTATTTTAAAGATCTTGCTCACTGTCCAAAAGACAATCAAACATTGAATACAATATAAATAATGGTATTAAAAGATTTACACATCTCCATAAAATGTATTAAAACAATTATCCTAAAGGAAACATTTAATTCATTAAAACATTTAATTCATTAAAATTTCAATTAACTCAAAATAATTATTGTTCATATACTCAGTGGTAATACAAAATTGAAAGTAAATGTGCAGGGCAGGCCCGGTGGTGCAGCGGTTTAGCGCCGCCTTCAGCCAGGGGTGTGATCCTGAAGACTCGGGATCGAGTCTCACGTCGGGCTCCCTACAGGGAGCCTGCTTCTCCCTCTGCCTGTGTCTCTGCCTCTCTCTCTCTGTGTATCTCTCATGAGTAAATAAAATAAAATCTTTAAAAAAAAAAAAAGAAAGAAAGTAAATGTGCAGAGTTCCCTCTTTAATTTTAAATGGGTACCAATTTAGCTAACATGGATTTGGCAAATGCTTGCTCTGCTACATTGCTGACTTAAAATAGAATGGTGTGATAGTCTTCAACTTTTATCCTTTTTTCCCCAGCTTTATTATGATAGATGACATATAATATTGTGTAAATTTAAGGTGTACAATGTGATGATTTGATACATATATATATTGTAAAATATTTATCACATTAAGGTTAATATAGCCTTTACCTCACATAATTGCCCTTTGCTGTTGCTATGGTGAGAGCAGTAAAGTTCTGCTGTCATAGCAACTTTCAAGTATGCAACATAATATAGTCACCATGCTATACATTAGATCTCTGGAAATCATTTCTCTTAAAACTGAAAATTTGTTACTTTTGACCAACATATCTTCCACTTTTTAAAGCCCTGGCAACCACCGTTCTATTCTCTGTTTCTGAGTTTGATACTTTTTAGATTTCATCTAAAAAAGTGATTAAAGTAAGTGAGATTATACAGTATTTGTCTTTATTTGGCTCTTTCACTTAGCATACCATCAAGGTCCATCCATAATATCACAAATGACCGGGATTCCTTCTTTTTAGAGAATATATATATTCAATATATATCATATATACATATGATGGAATAGTATTAAAACTAAATTTGCCCATTAGTTCCAGCAGACTTTTTGGTGGACTCTGGGATTTTCCATATGCAAGGTTATATCATCAGCAAACAGAGAATTTTATTCCTCTTTTCCAATTCGGATGCCTTTTGTTCCTTTTTCTTGACTAATCACTCTGTCTAGGACTTCTAGTACTATGTTGAAAAGAAGTGGTGATAGTGGGTACCCTTGTAGTGTTCCTGATCTTAACAGGACAATTTTCAACCTTTTACTATTGAATATAATATTAGTTGTGGGTCATAAATGGTATTATGTTGAGGTACAGACTTAAATCTAGAGGGAGAAATCTCATGCAGTAATATTCACTATCCCTGTTGAGATCCTTAACAATCTGAAACTTTTTGTTAGATATTCTCCAACATTTCATTAGATATTTTGGTCTTCTTTATGAAGGCTAGGACATTAAGAAATAATAGTATTAAATCTCAGATAATAATAAATTTCTTAATTTTATTTAATTTTATTTACTTATTTGAATTCTATTTAAATTAAAATCAAGTATCTAAAATTTCTTGAGGTAAGAAACATTTCTTATACTTGGCAATAAAAATTGTGAAGTGTTTAATCAGCAAATAAATTTGGGAACTCTAAGGACACAAGGACATCTATCAACAAAAGATGGAATTTTCATAGAACAAAAAAAGCACATATTTCAACCAATCGAGGTAATTAACATTAGCAATAGAAAGGCAGAATGCTGAGTAGACAGAGAAATTCAAACTGCTAACCAAACTCAAGGTGCTCTATCATTATTGGTCTCAAAGCATAAACATCCTGACTTGATCCTCTCATACTCATGTGTGATAGACATGTGCATGTCCTATTTTAGGTAAGATGGGATAGACTAAAATCTATAATAATGTGTTAAATGTTAAAGTGTGTTAAATGTCTTTTCCTGGGGTTGCCATTTTAATTAATTCTGAATTCTGTCTAGCTCAAAAGAAATATTATTAACATTTTGCATAAAAGAACATAATTATAAAGTAAACATACAGACAGGTGTTCTGTCATGCACAAATTATTTTTTTCTTCATGTTATGATCTAGCAAGCCTCCAGTTTTCCTATTCATTAAGTAAATCTATTATTTAAAAAATATAGCTAATTCTCATCCAGTTTTTCCAGCATGGTATGTTTGTTATTTTTATAATCATCTATGGAAAATCTTTATCATATATCAGATGAAAAATGTTGTTTTCATTCATAACATGTGTTTGTAAAGCCATGTGGCAAAGTAATAACAATATTTTAAATGAAAAATTCAATAATTCATAACTTCATTTGAAAAATCATGTATACCTCAGGGTGGCTCAGTCTGTTGAGTGTCCATCTGACTCTTGATCTTGGCTTAGGTCATAATCTCAGAGTCCTGGGACTGAGCCCTGTGTCAGGCTCTGAGCTCAGCAGCGAGTCTGCTTGAGAGTTCTCTTTCTCCATCTCCCTCTCTCTCCACAACTCACTCACACTCTCTTTCTTCTCTAAAATAAATAAATCTTAAGAAAGAAAAATCATATATACTTTGAATTACCTCTATAATCAAGTTGTAGCTTACATATTAAGCCACTTGAAATTTTACCAAATGCTTTACACCATTGTCTCATTGAAGATTAATATGAAACTATTGTAGTAAGCCATGGCACAATTTCTTGTATTTAGAAAGGCTGTTGTTCTGCTATTTATAGTTGTACTATACATAAACCTCAAAAAATTAATAAATAAGCCTCATTTCTCATATCCAGGTAACTTACCACAGCAGACTATAACACTGTAGAAGTGCTAAAATATCTCATGTACATCTTGGTAGGCTATACACTCCTGATTAGCAATGAAAATAAATACCAATAGAATTTAAATACATGTAGCTATTAACTTTAAATATATTTAGTGATTTCTTCATTTAATTAATAATATTACTTGTTATAATTTGTATTTGTTAAAGTAAAACACCCTTCAAAATTTTAAAGTTGGATAAACCAGGATATTTCCTTTTTCATAATATATTAGTGTGATGGCTCAAGTGTTTATAGATTTTGTGACATATTAGAAGAAGGTTAAAAAAGGTCTTTGTAAAAGATGTGTATAAAACAAGACTTATTTCAAAATGCCTAAAATATTACTTTTAATGTAATGGGCATTAGTTTATGTCTGTTCATTCATTCATTCATTCATTCACTATTCATTATTTTTTTAATTGAATTATATAGTGTTCCAGATGTTCTTTCTGCTCTGGAGACATTGTGGTGAACAAAGCAAATCCAGTCCTTCTCTTCCTCTCATGAAATTTGTTTCTGTAAAAGTAAAGCGATAAAAAAATATCGATAAAAAAGTGAATAAACCCAACAGTCATATAATACATGCTATGAATAAAAATTCAACAGACTAAAGGGTAAATCGTGAAAAGAGTAGTGTTGGTGGAGTGTTTGTACTATCATATTATTTTGTTTTTTTTTTTTTAATAATTTATTTTATTTTTATTTATTTATGATAGTCACAGAGAGAGAGAGAGAGAGAGAGGCAGAGACATAGGCAGAGGGAGAAGCAGGCTCCATGCACCGGGAGCCCGACGTGGGATTCGATCCCGGGTCTCCAGGATCGCGCCCTGGGCCAAAGGCAGGCGCCAAACCGCTGTGCCACCCAGGGATCCCCATATTATTTTGTATAGGATAGTTGGGGAACCCATCCTAGAGAAGGTCATATTTGAGCTGAGACATGAATTAAGAGGAGTAACATATGCATACTTATGGGGAAGAAGAAATAGTAAATACATGGGCTCTGGACTGAGAATGTTTGCAGTATTTGAGGAAACACCAGAGGCCTATCTGGTTGGTTGAATCAGTGTGGGAAGCAGGTAAGTGACACGACATGAAGTCACACAAGTTGTGCAGTCAGGTTATGGAAAACCTTGTCAACTCTGAAGGAAACTTTGAATTATATTTTGTGTCAAGTGGAAAGCCATTGTAGGTTCCAGAGAAAGCATCAGCATGACTTCATTTACATTTCATTTGGATAATTCTGGCTGGTAGGTGGAATAAACTTATGGAACAGTAAGAGGGAAGCAAGATCAATTCAGAAGCTATCAATGTGTTGCTTAAAGGCTATTATGGTATTCAAACCCCAAATAATTCCTCCATGTATCTGTGGTTTCAGGAGAAAGGAGCAATATATTGAGTAGCCTATTGTGTTCCCTGATGATGTCACACTAATTATACTTAAAAATATGAATAATTCAAACCTATACAGTACCACTAACACTTGTAGGCATTTCAGTCTCCACATTATGAGTAAGAAAATGGAGTCTGAGAGAGGTTCCCAAGAGTCATGATTAAACTAGAATTGTTATAGAGAAGCAGTGATTGAACCATACATAAACTTTGGAGTTACACACACTTTGATTCAAAGCTAACATCTGATCTATGGCAATAGCAGAGTCAGGTCGTATTGTCTTTATGCCTCAGTTTTCTTTACAACTTTCTATAAAATGATTGTAAGTGAAATATTTAATCCAAAGGAGGAGTATTAAGATTTACATATTAAAATGCTTATCACCATGCCTTGAATATAATAAGTGCTCAATTAAATTAAGCTATTTTCCTGTCAATCTCAAAACTCATTTTCAACATTAAATTCAATGTTTCCAACAGTCTCACAGTTGGTTCAAGAAAAAACTGCACCATCAAATCATAAATCTGACTCATCAACATAGTCTATCAGAGTCTAGTCTTATCTTGACACAGGGACATTGCTCTCTAAGTTGGGAACATTTTGTCTATCCCTCTCTATATCCTGGCATCATCCAAATTCTTTACAGTAGAAAATCTCTTCCTTCTGGATTCCAAAAGCCTCTGTTTTACAAAGTAAAGACAGCAGGATACGTTACATCAATGTAAGAAATCCTGTTTTATATTCTCCTGGAAAGATCAACACTGGTGCCATAGTCAAATTTCAAAATGTATTCTTACTCCCAGAGCACCATTCTATATGCAGAATACCCACCACAAAGCAGTATATATTTAGACCCTATACATTTTTTTATCTTTGGAGTTAGCAAGGCATGCACTTAATCCAATTAGAAAGTAAAATGGGCTTAATTACTTAGCTCAGATCAAAGAGCATAAGGAGGTAAAGAATCTAATTAAAATTAATAATATAACAGGCAGCTTTATCTAATGTTTAATCTAGGGCATTTCATCTTAATTTTAAACTTAGCTCTCAAGTTCACAACAAGGTCCCATCATTGTCACTGATTGTTATGAAATCTGATAACCCTGTGACAAATCCTTCCTGTGTATTTGTTGCTCAATTCTAAGTAATAGATTTAACTCTGTTCAGCCAAGAGAGGTCAGAAAGTTCACTCCACTACATGACTATATTGAATTTCTTTAGTTTCCTATCTCTTATTTTAGCTTGATTAATATTCTTCAGATGTTATTGAGTAGTGCAAATGATCTATGAAATGTACACAGCCACAGGCTGTGTTTACATTGAGTGGGAGCAGCGCATAAGTTAATCAAGAACTTTCATAGATGCCTGGAAATCTCACTTAGAGTACATTTACAAAGTACTATTTATTTTAATGTTTGTACTAAATTGATCCCCCAAGAGAGTCCAAAGAATATATTAAAATCATTTGGTTGGCAATATGTAAAGGAAAAATCTAGTTAATTTATGGACGTACAACCCCCACTGTTAACGTGTGTGTCTGTGTGCATGCATGCATGCTTACACAGGCACAAAATAGGTATTACAAATCCAAAACCAAAGGAGTTCAACCTTTTACCTTGTTTGCTGAGGCAGACCTGAGTCAATCTTTCAGCTTCCAGGTAGAAATGACATATTTCTGTCAACTGTTAGTTGTCTTAAATATTAAGACAGACAACTGTTAGTTGTCTTTTTCCAGAAAGAGAAATTCAAATGTTGTACCATTAAACATATATATTGATTTAAGCCTCATTCTTATTTAGAATTTTTTAAGCATTCTTATTTAAGAATTTTTTAAGTAGGTTTATAAAGCCCCATGGAGGGGCACCTGGGTGGCTCAGTGGTTGGGCATCTGCCTTCAGCTCAGGTCATGATCCCAGGGTTCTGAGATCGAGTCCTACATCCAGTTTCCCTGCAGGGAGCCTGCTTCTCCCTCTGTTTGTGTCTCTGCCTCTCTCTGTTTCTCTCATGAATAAATAAATAAAATCTTTAAAAAATTAAAAAATAAAGCCCCTTACAATGTCATAGGCACTTTGGGAAAACAGCTGAAATCAGCGATAACTATCCAGGTAAAAACAAAGTGATGACAAGCAAGCTAAGAGCCACAATGGATGGCTTTGATCAGTATCAAAGTGGGAAGAAGCATAAATAGGAAAACAGCATTTAGGAAAAGTTTGCAAGTATGGGTCAGCTTGGAGTTTTCTCTTACATGAATATATGCACTAGCCCTTTTTTGGAAGCTCTGCAGTTATGTTCTCATGGGCTTCTCTTTGTGCACCATAAAGCCAAAGATATTAATTTCAGGCTTTCAGTATATATAGAAGCCTGTCTAAAGAGGCCAATCTCCAAGGCATGCCTGAGAAGAGAAAAATAGATTGTAGAACTATTCTTTGGTGAAATAATGGCCAAAAAAGATTTCCTGTGAAGTCTGATTAAGCTCCCTTAAGAAGACATTCTTGCTTGAACTGATTGGCTAACACCTCAAAGTGATTGAAATATGTGGTTATGCACAGCAGGGTAATGCTATTGAAAAGAAAATTCATATGGTTAATATCCTTTTTGTAGTGGCACTTAAACTTAAGCACCCTCTGGTGTTCCACCTGGTTTATACAACTCCCTAAAAGCCCACATAATCAAACACTCCACCACTAGTAGAGGTTTGAGCCACAATATTATCTTGCCCTTAGGAATGTTTCTCTTGATTGTAACGCAATCGGTTTCTGTAAGTGTTACCATGGTGGCTCTCGTCAATTCAGCAGGAGATATTTTTGGTACCTGTTGAATTAGGTGCTTTCTTTCCCACTGTGTATTAAATCCGATAAACCAAAAATCGTTAATTGAATTATGGATAAACACTTTAACCATAAAAGTTCAAGTTTGAGATAGATATAGAAAGAGAGAATTGAGCATACTGAACAGATTGAACATGATGGTCTGATTAAATTGTTCATACAACAAAAAAATTTTTTAAAATGAATTAACAAGACTAATGACCACTAAGAAAAATTCTGTACTTCCATAAAATTAAATGTTGTTAAGATAATTCAAATTCCAAGTGAGGAAATGTCATTGTTATTGTGACATATTTGCCATAGGGATGAATTAACCTGTAGTGTAGAGGACATAAAATGGAAATGTTTTATTGGGCAGATGAACATTTATTATATTTTTAGTAGATATATTGTGACGTTTCTATTTTTAAAAAATGCATTTGTTTGCATATAGTTGATTATGAAGACTGGAGAAAAATAATTGAATAATTTCATGGCACAAAAAACAAAATCTTGTCTTTCTGATTGGATTATCACAGCTTAATGTCAAGATCATTTTAGATTAATCAAATAATATTATAATATTCAGCTTTCTGACTACTGTGACTTGGCCTTTGAGTCATCTTTGATAATACAATTGGATAATTGGAGATATTTCTGTCACTCATACTTTACCACATAAAATAATTTCAGAGTCAGCTACTTTATCTAGCACAGATTCGAGATACCTAGAACATCAAAACATGTTAATATAAAAGGTTCTTCATCAGGTTTATATATATATTATTCTTCATAATTATTTAGAATTTTTGCTATGTTGTAAAGGGCCATGAAATAATGAACTTAATTTAGCTTAAACCAGCAGTTTGTGAATATTGATTTTATTCAAGGTTTTATGCCAGTTATTTTGGGGGAACAAAAAAGAAGACACAACATTTTCTACTCTCAGGAAGCTTAGGATATAACCTATTAAATGAATGCATGAGAGCTAACAAGGCTCTTTTTGAGGAAAGAGAGAGAAAGGATTCCTTTTTGATGCATAAATAAGGCTGGTTCAGGTAAATCTCCATGGAAAAGATACCATTTAACTGACTTGACAATAATTGTTAGGATTTTGACAAACTAAAAGGAAGAAGAAATGTACACCAAATGTAAGCGGTTTTAAAAAGAGACAGGGGGATGGAAATGCAAAGTGTTCTTGCAAAATAATCACTTTTCTAGTTGAAGCCTAATTGGTATGGAGAGAAGGGAAGGAAGGAATAGGTAGGCAACAAAATGGGCCATGTCATGAAAGATTTTGATTGCCATGCTTAAGAGATTGGACTTTATGCTCCAGAATCCACTTGTCCATCACATGGCACAATGATTATAAGCAAGATTCTGGAGGCAGACAGTCCTCTTTCGAATTCTAGCTCTCAACACATACCTTCTTAGGTATGATCAAGTATCTAGGTAGGCTTCTTAAACAAGATGATTAACCTTTCTGTACCTTTGAACCATCTAAAAATTGAAATGATAATAGTACCAATGTGTTGCTTTGAAAATTAATGCAATTAAATCAGCTAAATAGCTTAGAATAGTGCCTGGCACATAGCAGTTGTTCCATAATGTTAGCCTTTATTAGCCTTGAACTACATTTGACAAGGTGAAGTATGGGAAATTTCAAAGACAGAGTTTTATTGCCTTACTCTTCTGGAGGATTTGTTGGCCTATTAAAAATTACTTCCAATATATCAACTTTGCAAGACCACTCACTCATGGTCACTAGCATGGAGTGTGCCTACTGAAATCACTGATTTAAAGAGTTATGAATGTTAAAAGTAATAATTTCTAATTTTTAAGAAAAAGTAAATATTTCTTTTCAGACACACACTTCAAGTAGGTTAGTGGATAAAACCAGAAGTATATAACACAATCGTTGAGGGTTTAAAAACAAACAAAAGTTAAAATGATTTTTTTAACCATGCTAAATAGAGGTAACTGTATTTTTGCCTTTATACCTCTCCAAGTTTTACTTCATCTGGAAAAAGATACTCTCTTCACCTTAACAAATTTTATACAAAATTATATTTTCCTCAAATAACCTTTTTATTCTCCTTCAGTTTTCTTTGTTTCTTATTTTTATAAGAAGTTATCTAAATGTGAGATGACTTTCATACTTTTTATTTAAAATACCTAGCATCCTGAATTTTTTTTAAGACTCTGCATTAAAAAGATATGCTGAAGAAAGAAAGAGTAAATACTGCAATATATGAGACAACTCTTAAAAATTATAGAGGGCAATTGATTTTAGTTGTAGCCTAAAAACCTACTTAAGCCAAAGAAAATCAAATATCACTTGAAAGGGATTATTGAAGCAGTAGGAAATAGTTAAGAATGCTGAGAAGAATACACCAAACCAAAAGTTAATAGAATTATTGGTATAATGATAGACAACCCCAATGTATCAGAGTTAAATAAAAATAACACATTTATTGCCCATTTATTATATGTCTGGTGCTATAATGCTCAGCATGAATTGTATTATTTAATCACTACATTAACACCAGGGCATATTTTGTGGATGAATAAAATGACACGTAGTAATTTGTATTATTTTACATAGTTAGAAACTGATAGTGGTAATTTGAACTGATTTGGGAAAAAACAAAAACACCCCACACACTTTACTAAATTTTACCCTGAAGAAAATCACTTAATAAAAACAAAAGATCAGAATATCTGTTCTGATTACCTATTGCTGTGCAACAAGTTACTCTAAAACTTAGAAGAATAAAACAACAACAACATGTATTTTGCTTGTAAATTTGCAATTTGGACAGTGCTCAGCAGAAATATCTTTGTTTCATTCATCAATTAGAGCAACTTGAAATCTCAAGGCTACACTCATCTATAGGCTTGATCCTTCACATATCTAGTGGTTGATGATAACTTCTATCTGAGACCTTAGCTTGGGCTTTTAACTGGAACAATAAAATGTGGCCTCTCTGTGTGGCCTCTCACATCATAATGCTACTGCCTTGAAAGTGAAGTAGCATTGCTTCTGCTATATTCTGCTTCTTGAGGTAGCTAAACTGCTCACCTTATTTCAAGGAAAGAGACTTTACTTTTTGACAGGATAGAAGCGGTAAAGCTCTAGAAGAATGTGAAGTTGAATTGTTGCTGTAGCAAAGTTTGTGGCAATACAATCTGCCACAATGTTAGAGTAGAGATGAATGAAGAAATGAGGCACTAAAGTTTCCAATGGAAGAAGACGTAACTCTTAGGAGAGAACATTCAATAGTAAGGGAAGTCAGTGTTGATCACTGATAGGTGGTATTGACAAAGTCAGTTTTCTGAATATGTGGAAACTGGGTTCCCATGGATAATGTGAACGGAAAAGGAAAATGTTGACAATGGAGTCTTGCATATACTTGACTCCTATCTACTTGCCTAGCCTTACCTCACATCCCATAGTGGGCTCTGCTCCAGGTACAATGACTTCTTACCAAGTCTTTGCATTGGTATGTTCCCTTCATCCATAGCATCTTTGGACATAGGGCTTCTACTTCTTGGGATACAATCAATCTATACCTTTGTTTACTTGGTTTTCTACTCTTTCTACTGATTTCATTCATTTTCTCAAAAAATTATACCGCACTCATACCAAGCCAGGTGTCTCATATTTCCTTTTCCTTCAAAATAGTTCTCTCATAAATATTAATTTGTTTTTGCTATTATTTGATTAACATCTGTCTTCTTCACTAGTCAGCAAGATTTATGAGGCAAGGAATATATCTGTTTTTGCTCATCCCAAGAGCCTAGCAGAATGTATGGATCTCATTGGGCTCTTTAAATTGTTATTATATGTGTTTATGAAATAAGCTTATTTTTTTAAGTTTCCATGTAGCATTTAGAGGAAAATACAGGACGAAGGAAATTCACTACACAAATAAGAAAATAATTTTAAACCATCAGTGAGAAAGAATTAATTTGGTCTTATAGCTTGTGTCAGTTAGGATAGGCTAATCTTTGTAACAGACCCACAATGTATATTGGCTAAACATAAGCATTTTCCCTGCTCAGTTAACAATAAAGGGCAACTCCAGCCAGACAGGAGAGACTCTCCTCTATTCAGTCACATATACTGATGATCTTCCTGATATCTTTCACAGTGATTTCCGTAGTCACTCGTTGGTAATCTGCATATGATTCAGAGTAAGGAATGAGCATGAAGACTGCATGTTTGGAGGGTTTCATAGGCTGGTTTTAGGAATGACATCTATCATTTACCCTGAGAGTGAGCTGGATTTCTGTCAAATCACAAGAGCCTGGGACAGATGGGCTACTGGTATGCTCAGAAAGAAGGGAAAACCAGTCTTGAAGAAGCACAATTACTAAAGCAAATGTTATTGACTAGTCTTATAAGTCCTGTGATAAAGCAAAATGGGAATATCTCTGAAGTTGAAACTTTGTATTGGATGGTAGGAAAAAGTTCTCTAGATGATTACTGTAGTATTCAGGGGGAAAAAAAGAAAGTCCTTTCTTGCAGATTATACAAGCAAAAGCACAAGTGTCTATTATGTCTTTTATGAAAATCTAACATGACCATTTGTCTGATTACTCAGAAATACCATGTGCTATTTATCAGTTATATACGAAAAATAAAAAGCCTGTGCAAATGATGATTTGCAGCTTCAAAGGGGGCACAGAGAAAGGGAAGCCTAAAACCATTAGGCTCCCAAGATCATAATTACAGACTCGATTTTTGAGCAGGGAATTTCCCAGAATTGAATTAAAAAAAAAAATCTGAGTGTAAAAGAAACTGAGTAAGAAAGGAAAAAATTATCACTCATTCCTTTTATTCTATCTCAAATATTCTTTCATAGAATTAAGTCTTAAACATTATTAAAGTATATAAAATGTTCTATTAAACTTGACTACTTTATGTATCTTTATATATCTATAGGGTATGACTGTTTTAAATGAAAAGTTGCAGTTTTAAATCCTGACAGAAGGATTGTAAACTATTTCTACTAGTTCCTTCTTCCCTTTCTGTTCAGGGACCAATTATTTCTAAAAAGGTAGCTGAACACTTGCAGTAGACGCTGTTTAGTTAAACTTGGTGCTGAGAGACTATATCAGTCAGGGTCCTATGAAAAACAGATGGCATGTACAAAAGGAAAATAGAGAATTTAATGAAGGTACCATTTACTAAAGGGTATGTAGGACTAAGAAAGCCAAGAAAGGAGTAGCAAAGACTAGGAGGGGAAAGGAGACAGGGGTTTTCATGACCTCCTCAGAGCTATTATAAGCCTATCTTCTACATTATAAAAATTGGGCACAAATCCCTCTCTCTAGGCTCTCCCACACTGGTTTCCTGCCAGGAAAGGCTTTCATTGGCCAAACAAACTAAAAGGAAGACTGGTAGCCTGACGAAATACATAGAATTCAGCCTCTTGGACTGGTGGAGAATTGTGAAAAATATGCCTCCTAAAAGGACAAACAGGATATTTACAACATTCGCAAGAATGTTTGTGAGAGAGATATTAATAGTACATTTAATAAAGCAAGTGCGTTTATGTATTCCTGAAATCTATATTTGTTTAATGAGAAGTGTGTGAATATTAGTTTTCTTCAAGGACAAATTTCAAAATTTCAAAGAGAAAAGGTTGAATCTGTATAAGATATCCTTATCAAAAATAATTAAGGGTTTTTGAAGTGTGTTTTTTGAGCCATTGCCTGACCAAGATGAAATAGAGCAGCATAGGAGATGCCAAAACTAACAGCCAAGGGCCCTGATGAAACATGAGTCTGTATTCCATGTTCACTAAGAAAAAGAGAGGGGTTAAAATGAGATGAAGAGATAGGATTTCTAAGTTTTGCAGTACTGACAGAATAATGGTGAAGGTACCCAGATAGATGATCAGAGTCCAGAATTCCAGCCCCACAGCATTGTCACTTGAGGCTTAATTGGCATCAGTATGGCTGAGAATGGCCATAACTCAGGATTATATACACCCATAGGTCCAAAGGGGAAAATTGGTGATGGATCAAGCAAAGAAGATAAGAAGGGATCTTGGCAGGCAGGCAGGCAGGGCGCAGAAGAACTTGGCAATAGGTAAGGATGAAGGAGTCTTATGAAATTGTTGATTGACCATTAGAGAGGTCCATTGCTGTAGCTTGATTAATATCATGCAGATGGTTGATGGATGAATAGAAATTCAATTCCAGGTCTTTTTGTCTCAAATAAAAATTCTTTCTGTTGTAACATATGGCCTACAGCAAAGAAGAAATAATTATATCATCAATTAAAATCTTTCTTTACCAAGTCTGGAAGTTTTCCTAGCAACAGAATCTCTTTCAGCCAAAGCAACAATAGAATTGTAATGCACAGTTGTAAAGCTAACAAATAGCTATAGTGGATCCCAGCATATCTTGATCCACTATGAAAAGTTAAACACTGGGATAGACTTATGGTTTTAAGATGTCTATCTCAGATTAAATTTGCAAGCCGGATATTTTTATATTTTAAAGGAACAATTTTAATTTTCTACACGCTACAGAATTGTTTTATTACCACATCTGTGACTATTATTTTTCCTAATGAGTGACAAAATAAACTGAATTTCCCGATTGTTAGATGAACTAGTGTGGTAATCATTTCATAATATATGCAAATCAAACCATCATGCTCTACTTCTTAAACTTATGGAGTGATGTATGTCAATTTTCTTTCAATAAAACTGGAAAAATTGGCATGAAAATACAAACTTCAGCTGATCCAATTTAACACCTCTTGGTGTTGCTATTTCTTTCCATGAAATAACTCTTCTACTCAACAAAAATAAATTAACTAGCTAATTAATTACTGAGCCTACTCCTCAAGATATTTTTATATCATTGGGGAGTTTTATCAGATCCATTGATTTTTACTATTATATTGGGATAAAAAAAGGATTTAAATTTCAAAACAAAACACTTTGATTAAAATCTTAGCTCTGTTGTAGAGTTAAATGATATTCTATAATTTGCAATTTATTTGAGCCTTAGTTTCTTCTTCTGAAAAATTGGGATATTGATATCTATTTCCCTTGGTTATTTCCTAGTCAGTCCATAAAGTCTATGAAAGTGTTTTGAGATACATGGGATTTATAGGAAGGCAAATTTCTTTTTAATAAATGTGTCATTTGCCACCTATGCCTCATGCCTCAAAGAACATAATAACATTCAGGCCCCTTTTCTGGATACTGTATATCTCAGTGCTTTGTCATACAGGTATGATGGTGTCACTAGAAAACTTGAATGCTTTGATAAACTTTATTGATATAATTTATCTAAATTGAAGACTATTGCCTCATGCAAACCTGGAGACTCCTTTCACCTTTTTTCCTTTCCTTGACATACAAGGTAATAAATAATTGACCACAGAAGATATGCCAGAAGATAACAGATCCCAGGATGATGCTTCCTTATCCCTGATGATCACTATCAGAGGGATGCCATTAAACAACTTTAGAGAGTCTGATCTTTTCTCTCCAAACATTTTTCTACAGTATGCATGTTTTCCTTGTCATTCAGTTCACCTGTGTACTCTCACTTTGTTTCTTTTAACATTGTGTACTAAAAATAGTACAAAAATACTAAAACCTAAACATTTATAATACATCTAATATCCAATAATTCTTACCTTGTGCCGCTACTTGTGAGTTGGTGCTTATTCTCTCAACAGTGTTGGACCAGTGTATCAGAGTCTCTAGTGATTTTCACCCTCTGCTATGGCCACACCTACCACTTCGAAATTGAAGCATGTTATGTAGTCAAGCCTATTAGTTAAGTAAACATGATACTTATGTGTCTTGTTCAAGTGATTTTAGCTTTACTAAGTTAGGAAAAAGCCTCTTCCCTTGTCTTGATTAAGTTATAACCATATCAGAGTGTATTTATTATATAATTGTAACATTTTCCATTCCTCCTATAAAGGTGTTTTTCTTTTTTTCAATGAAAAATATATTGAGTTCAAAGTATGAACACATGATCCATTGCTTTTTTGTATTGCTCACATATATCTTTTTATGATGGGTATTCTGATGTTTTGCTTTTTTCCTTAAAAACAAATCTACTCTTCATCAAAAATCCAAATCAAGTCAGTGGAATATACAATGTACATTTAGACATTTTTTATAGCAATGGGACTTATTTCCCTAAAAAATTGGATAAAATCATATCTTTTATTTTTAGAAAAATTAAGCACCTTATAATTATAGAATCTGCATTTAATCATTTTGGGGGAAGCTTTATCAATCCCATATCCCAGCAGTTATATTTATTTATTTATTTATTTATTTATTTATTTATTTATTTATTTTATCCATGAAAAAATTGTAGCCTAAGGACTCATTGTAGATCAAACATTAAGTCAAGAGAAATGCCACAACTAAAGTTGTGTCTACCAGTTCTCATCCAATTTTTGTTTTCCAATTCCCCACCCTAATTCAGAGCTATGTGACATTCTATGTGAATATATAATGATGATCGCGGTGATAAAAATCACTGTTTATATCCAGCAGAACCCCGAATATCAGTAGAATCCCTTGGTGTAGGAACTGTATGTATAATTGTAGTAAGTGGGTGGGCTCTGGAGCCAGACTGTATAATTCAAATTTCAGTTGTGCCTTCAGGAGCTATAAGGCTCAAATTAGTTCCTCCTCCTTTCTGTGACTTAATTTCCTAAAATTTAAAATGAAATAACAATAGTTTTGATTCAAGAGGGCTTTTTGAAAATTGAAGTAGTTAATGCAAGTCCCTGTCAAATAATAATAGAAAGTCTTCTATTTAAATAAGGGCAAATAAGAAGCTGCTATTATTATTGCCAACATATTTCATACACAGCCACAATATTTAAGCTTTAGTTGACTGTTCTGAATATAAAATAAAATGTAACATAGGTTTTGGCTCTCAAAATTTCCTGTAAGACAAAAAATTAAGTTGCATAATTTAAATCTGAAGGAAAAATAATCCTAGCTACATTGCATAAATTAACTGACAATATGTTAAGAGTTGATCCTCGAACTGATACACAATTTTTTACTGATCATCATTTCTCTTTTCTACTTTTACCACCCTTGTCGAAACCTGCAGATAAAAGTATGTTTACTGCTGTGTAAAAGATTTAATTGAAAGAAAGTTTGAGTGTTAGAAATAAAGACAATTAGAAAACATAACTTTAAGTAGCTTTCCAACTTAAAAAACATGAAAAATCACATGAAATTGCACCTTCTGAAAATGTTGTCCAACAGGCAATCTTGCCTTCTTTAAAGATACATGAAATACATTTCCAAGGAAATACATTTGTTTTTACTGCTGGAATGTTGAGTTTATGAGTCAAATGGAGTCACTCAGTAAAACTAAAGAGCAGCATAATGATGATTACAAACAGCATTATGTCTGTGTACTTCTGTTTTGCTGTAGCTCAAGGCCTTTCACTGATTGTCTTTCCAGTCTCCTTAACATGTCTGAAACATAGAAGCAGAGGGACCCAAACATCATATTTTGCATGTGGAAAAAAATCACTGACATAAAGAGATGATTAAATAATTTCAAGCTTCTCTTCAGTGCCAAAGCTCAAAAAAAAAAAAGCCTGACTTTCTGAATCTCCGTTTTATTTGCTACCTTAAACATCCAGAAAATTCTCTTCCTTTCTAGCTATTTCTGAAGTTCAGCATTGTTGGAGGGGAGACTAGGATGCATTACACAGCATAGTGGTGTCATGTTTGATCATATTCACATCTATTATCCTTTAAAACCACCCTCGAGCAAAGCTAAGTTACTGTTCATTTCTTCAGAGGACACAGAGCATCAAGCACATTTTCCCAAAATGGCTTACACTGAATGATTCATCACATTAAATAGTTTCATGAAGTATGTTCGTTTTATTTTAAATTCCCTGTAGCCTATAAAAAAAAAAAAAGGAATTCTGTTCATGGAGGGTCACACAAAGCATTTTACAGTTGAAAAATAACTTTTTAGACTTCCTTTTCCAACTCTCTGATTTTATAGATGAGGATCAGCTAGATGATATTACTTGCTCAAGGTCACAACTTGGGTATTTTCTTTCCAGGGCACTTTCAATTAAACAGAGCACTGTAGCTGGGGTTTTCCAAACTTTTTCAGGAAGTGAAGATAAGTGTGCTTCTCTATAACAACTAACATTCTTTGTCCTTTTTTTCTCATTTTTTGGCTTGTTGCTCTCGTCTTTTTTAGTAGTCTTTAGGGCCAATCAAGTGATAACATAGAATACATGTGGAAGGTCAACAAAGAACTTGAAATTCCTTAAAACCACTTTTTGGTCACTTCTATCCTGGGCTTCTCTCTGATCTTCCTCCTGCAGGTCTCTGGGAGAACACTTACTTATCTCTTAGGTTTTTAAAACTTCTGTTTTAATTCTGTAAATAAAGTGTTGTTAAATATAAGATTTTACCAACTTTTGATGTCTTTACTACCAAAAACTCTCGTTAAAAATTAACAGTATCTTATCCCTAAATGATGTTAAAACACGAAATATTTCGGAAATTGAAGTAGCAAGGGTTACTTAGGGCCATGAAAATGTTACCTACGAACCTAGAGAAATTAAAGTAGGAAAAGCAAATCCGATGCACTACCTTTAGCATAATTTCCATTTTTGTTTCATTATTATAAGATTTTTGTGCACTCCCCCTTTTAAGAACATTTAATCAGAGGGCTGCTAGACATTCTGTGGTATAAGTGGATTATATTTTCCTCCTAAAACTGAGGGGGCTTTGTTTAAGTTGTTTGTTTTGTATTTTATTTTATTTATTTTTTTAAATTTTTTTTTTAATTTTTTATTTATTTATGATAGTCACAGAGAGAGAGAGAGAGAGGCAGAGACACAGGCAGAGGGAGAAGCAGGCTCCATGTACCGGGAGCCTGATGTGGGATTCAATCCCGGGTCTCCAGGATCGCGCCCTGGGCCAAAGGCAGGCGCCAAACCGCTGCGCCACCCAGGGATCCCTGGGTGTTGGATTAATTATTAAGTTGGATAATGATACCTCTTTAGCTCTGCTGAATTTATATTCTAGTCAGAAGCCATGAAATTGTAAATATAAAGCACATGTCACTTTTTTTTTTTTTTTTTTTTTTTTTTGAGAAAGAGAGAGAGAGAGAACAAGGGGCTAGGGGTATAGTGAGGATCAGGAGCAGAAGGAGAGGGAGAGAAAGAATCTTAATCAAGCTCCAAACCCAGGCACAGAGGCTGACATGGGGCTCAATCACATGATCCTGAGATAATAACCTGAACTAAAATCAAGAAGATGCTTAAACAATTGAGCCACTCAGGTGCCCCACATGTCACATTTTTGGATACAGAACTTATTTATATATTTAGTGTCAGGAGAGCCAATCCCTTATCCTAATGATGAATATGAATTGCATTATCTGTATTTTTCCATGAATTCTTTAATAAAATAGTTACCAAGCTTTCAGAGCTGACCTTGAATTTACTCAGTTATCCCAGTGCTATCCAAAGACTGCTGGCTTCTCTTCATTAGCTAACAAATGTATTGTGATGTTATTAAGAAAGAATTTCTGCTTCAGATGATAGTGCTTATTATCCACCATGGCCTCCACCTCCTGATTTGATTTCTATACTATGTAGATTATTTCTGATATATCATATGTGTCCTAGAAAAGTTATTCTACTCTCTATCTCCTCCAGTCAGCAAGTATAACCTTCAGTGTACAAATAATCCTGGTAATTATGCCCTTGTACTTCTGTGTCTGACTTCAGAATGAACCCCATGAATGGGTTTCACATCAAGATTTAATGGTATTTAAATCAAGATAAGCCTCAGAGTTTACAGATTTGACTCACACTTCAAAAGCAAAAACAAAACAAAACAAAACAAAAACAAAAACAAAAAAATCCAAAAACAAACAGAAAATGGAAAGAGAAAGAAAACAATCCTGTTGTGTTTCTATATTTACATTGGGGTCATAATAGATGTAGAATACTTCTAGTGTTTTCCAATTTAGTTGATATAAAAAAGTTGGCTAAGTGTAGCTTGTTCACAAATCTACCAAAAAAAACTGCCATAATCTATATATCCAATTTATCAGTATCTTTTTCAGTGTTTCTGATTTTCATTGCAGTCTGATATATTTCTTTTTTTAAAAGCAATAATAATAAAATTTTATTTCTTATAGTCAATAAACTCATTAGCTCATGTTCCAAAGGTACTTAATTAAATATCAGGATATTACATCAAATTAATAGTCTAAAATAGATTATAATTATTACTAGGACTTATTAAGACTTTAGAATGTTACTCTAGAATTTAAAATTATTTGGAAACCAGGATGTTACTCTAAACAATTGTGGAGGGTGTGAGTAGTTAAATAGTAATTTTGTTGATGTCCTTTGGAAGCCAGAAATAGATTTTCCTTATTCTCTGCCTTATACAATTGTTTTTCACTTATGAAATATCCCAAATTCATGTGGAAATATCACATTTTGCCAGCCCAACATCTATTATTCCTTGTATAATAGACACATTGGTTTATGTAAGAAATACACATATTGATTCTTTCCTTAGCAAAAGGAGGGGCATATGACTTGAACCTGGCCTCAGAGTACTTAAGACTTAATGTCTTTCTCTAGTATCTAGAGAAAGTATCTATCTTCTTTTGAGGCTGCTTGTGTTAGGTTGGATTCCCACAGCAGCAGACTCGTGGGCAAGGATTTGAGGGAAAGTAATTTATTTGAGAAGTGATCCAAAGAAGCACTGCTATGGGAAGAGCAGAGAAGGACAAGAAATCAGTTGAGAGTATGCTAATGAGATTACTGCTTTGGGAAACTGGAGTTCAATCTCATGGGGATTTCTGGATGATAGTGCGGAATATACCTCAAAGCTATGGGCTGTTCCAGGAGACATTAAATCCTTCACTCTTCCAGCTTCCTCTGTTTCAACAGCCACAGAAAGCCTCTAGGCAAATAGATTGTGATGTGTGAGATAGGAAACCACTGGCATGTGTGGGACTATGAGGACTGAGGGAATGCAGGCAGGACACCAAGTGCATCTACAACTTTGCTAGATTGGAAGGAAGAGACTCATGGACTCCTGGTGACTATATGGATCTCTGTGAGTGGTGAACCTGCCTAAGCTTAAAGCCAATGCTGAGAAAAGCAGAGCCAAAGAAAGGGAGAGAAGAAGATATGAAACAAAACAAAACAAAACAAAACACAACTCTATTCAGGTCCTCTGCCCACTTTTTATTTTTATTTTTTATTTATTTATTTTTTCAAGTCTTAGAAACTTTTATTGGATTACTTTATATAGATTCTTTTACAAAGTCAAGCTCTTCACTTCCTGGATCCTAGTGGTCTTAGATTTCATGCTGAGGAAGACCGTGGGCTAACAGTAACATCACAAGATGCAACATGAGGAGAGCAAATGCTGAGTGAGTCAGAATTTGTGCCTCCAGTTGGGACACAAAGAGAAAATAGGGGTCTGACAGCTCCCCAGAAGGTAACAGAAGAGAAATTATAAATGAGGGATCCATCTGTCACATCATAGAAGGATAACTGCCCATACTCGTAGTCTAGGAAGACTCCAACTTTGTGCATCTGCTCTCCTCTCAAAGAGACCTTTTTCAGAGGGAGAAAGACCCAGAATGTATAATCGGTTCCCATCATTGAAACTATGAGTAAGACTATCTCTGGCAGCGGTGGGTAGGTCATTGTATCTGCTGCAATAGTCTTCAGATATCCCCAACTGCCACTTGGTTGCCTCTTCCACATCCACCTCCCAGTAGTGCCTCCCTGAAGTGAAGCTCTCCACACCCAACACGGTGGCCCCAAAGACAATCCTCCCCAGGCCATCAGGCACGTTCTGCTGGACGTTTCTGATACATATACTTCTCAGATCCCCAGAAAAGACCAGACAGGGATGAGCTGTTTTAGGATCCAAAGTGACAGCTCTGTGGAGAACCTGGAGCATTCCACTCATTCCTGTCACTTGGCATAAATTCAGGTCTGTGATTCGGGCAGGCTCCAGACACTGGAGCAGTAGTGACTCGCTCCTGGAGCAACGCTGGGGTGTATTCCCCACACTTCTTCTCTAGCTCTGCAGTGATCCTTTGGAAGCTGCAGATCTGTTCAGAAAGCCTGACTTTACTCCCCTTCAGTTTATTCATGTTCTCTTTCCCCAAATCATTCAGTCTCCGTAACATTTCCTGGGACTTCGCCTTCAGCTCCTTGGCAAACTCCATCAGCTGATTCTGACTGTCCTCCCTCCTGCTGGGGCTGAATCCGCATCCTTGCCAGCTCTGGACCTTCATCTCCTCTTCAACCATCAACCAGAACCTAATTCAGACTCAATATTCAGACTCATTCATCACTTTAAAATCCTGCTCTTCTCCCTGAATCATCACCGTTCTTTCTTGCTCGTCAGCCAGTAGGCGTTTTGCTACTTCAAGTTTCTCCTTCAATGTGTTGAATATCCCCTGGAATAATTTCCTGTAATGGTCAGCAGCCTCCTGTACTCCGTACACCATGTGATTCTCGTGCTCCTTGGAGCAGAAGCCCTGGGCGCAGAGCAGGATTTGGTCATCATCACAGAACAGACGCAGTAGTTCCCGGTGCTCCTCACAGTGGGCATCTTCTGGGATTTTCTGCTCCCCCTGGGAGCTGAGCTTTTGGGACATCCCTGCAGGCATTCCTGCTGTGAACACCCACCTGCACTCTGAACCAAAATGAGAGACGCTGATCTGGGGGCAGTCACACCGGCCAACCTCACTGTGTGACCACAGCAACCAAGCATCAGAGCAGGTCTGCGCTTTCAGGGCTCCCCCCACCAGCAGGTCCTCCGCCCCCACGTGCTTTTTTTGTAATCTTGATTATTTCCCTTCAGGAAAAAAGCCAGAATAGTGGTGACTCAAGGGCTTTCATCTGTTCAGATACTCTCTGGTCCTCTCCTCTCACCATCAGGTAGGAAATCTGTGAAGTTTCAAATTCTATCCCCATAATAAATCTAGGATAGCAGTTATGAAACTTCAGTGAGCATTAGAATCATTTGGTTTTATTCTCTGCCCATTTTTTAATCAGAACTTTTGTTGGTGTTGAGTTGTATGAATTACATAGTGAGAAGAGCATATCATACAATAAATTTGTTGCATCACTATGTTGTACACCTGAAACTAATGTAACACTATGTGTCAACTATTCTCAAATTTAAAAAATATATATGGAAAAGATTTAGAGAGAAAATGAAGTTGAAAATTGTTGTGGGTTCTATTTTTCCAAAGAAGACCTACAGATGGTCAACAGACACATGAAAAGATGCTCGACATCACTCATCATCAGGGAAACACAAATCAAAACCACAATGAGATATAACCTTACACCTGTCAGAATGGCTGAAATCAACAGCCCAAGAAACAGCAAGTGTTGGCAAGGATGTAGGGGGAACCCTCCTGCGCAGCTGGTGGGAATGTACACTGGTACAGCCACTCTGGAAAACAGTATGGATTTTCCTCAAAAAGTTAAAAATAGAACTACCCTGTGATCCAGCAATTGCCCTAAGTATTTACCCGAAGAATACAAAAAATACTAATTCAAAAAGATACATGCCCCTCAAGGTTTATAGCAGCATTATCTACAATAATCAAATTACGGAAACAGCCCAATGTATATTTTTATTTTATGAATCTTATTTCTCTTGGTAGTTTTTAATTCTATGAATATGCTCAACATTTGCCACTATATTTGCTGCTTTGGTGAGTGAGGGTCCAAGGGATACTCTGGTAGGCCATCTAGACAGGCAGAAAGTGGAAGGAAATTACTGCAGTTGTCACTCTAAGAATGTGGAAATGCATGGCCAGAGGTCCTTGAAGATATTGAATGTAAAATAAAATTTTTAGAAAAAAAAGTGATTTTAATGTTACTAATATTTTGTAATTGCTGTAATATTTATACTAGACTTGTCTTTACTCTACATCCTTTTAATTATTCGACCATAATCCTATTCGAAGAAAAAGTTGAGCCATTAAAAAGTTTTCTCTCTAAGGAAGGAAACTATTCCTTACAAGATGCCTGTCAATTAAATATGTCTGCTTCACCTGGGTATTTAATACCCCACTCCATTTTTGTATAGTATTAATAGCCTGGGAGTAACATGATACATGATGCTTCCACTTTAATCTAAAGTTCCATAACCCATTCTTGAACTTTACCTTCTGGTAAAATAGAACCCTTGATCAGAGGTACCAAAGACTTTGTTAACCCATGATTTTTATTTTAGTTGTTCAATGGAATGATGATAAATATAAAGCAAAATGCCAAGTGAACACCAATCACTAACATAGAAAAATGCCCTAAATAATTTGCTACTAGATATTGTGGAAACCCTCTATTTCTTTTGGAAAATGTTTTATTATTCTTAAGATATAAGAATAACAGTGTGTGTGTATTACACAGTGTGTGTGTATTACCTGAACTGGAGTCATCGGTATCCATGTAAAATGTCTTTTATGTTTAGTTGCTTTAAATAATATTGGATCCACACATATTCTCTATCACATTCCCTATCTCTCCTTCTTTCATAACACACTGCTTAAGAGCCAATAAATGTGATTCAGATCTTTTGATCAAAAGCCCGTGTTCACTCTCACATCCCCAGGTATTTAAGTGAGGCATTGGTTCACCATTATTTAGCACTGGCTGCTGAATCCAAGATCTTGTTCTCAATGAGTCAGATTTAACATGAGGACTCTTAACTTTTCTCTCGATCTATATCAGTTAATTTCCTACATTTTGAGTTCTGGGAGAAAAACCAATCTACCTCAGCCTGCTTCTACATAGGATCAGAGGCTTATTGAACCAAGAATTATACAGTACAATGTAATACAAGTAACCATTAAGGCTAGATTGAGCTTCAGTCTGATGAATCCTTATGAAATCCTACCTGAAAGACTATTTCCAAGATGACAGCAGATTTCCAATTTGCACTCTAGACTTCTGTTATCAAATGTTATGCTTATGCTTATGCTATAGAAATGGCAAGTCTGATTTTTTTTCCCATTTTGGAAGGTTTCCTGGCCAATTGGACTAAAAGGAGGATCTGATATAGAAAGAACAAGTTTGCCTTAATAATGAGTGGATTTCTGTTAGATGAAATTGTCACAGAACAAACTCTTCACCACCTGTATAATTTTAATCCAATTTTGGAAAAAAATACTTTTAATAATTACTAATGATTATAGTGATCTTTGGTAAGAAGAAGAAAAAACATGATCTTAGAAACTGGCAGCTAAAAGCTTTCAGTTAAGCTGTCATGTTTCCAACTAAACATATAAACATTTGAAGACTACAAACAAAACTCCAGAAAGATCACTCTGCAACCATGGCAGAACAAGACAGAGACAAGTACACTAAAACAACTCAAACAAAAAACACTAACAACTAGTCATTCTCTTCCACTGGCTGACTTCACTGATGATCCTTCTTGTGCCCTTGACAAATCTACTCCAACTTTGATTTTTGGGTCTCTTCAATAAAAAATTATTGAGATTACCCAACAACCAAACAACTCACTTGCTGATGTCACCCACCCCAAAATTGACATCCACTTCCCTGAATTCTCTGTGAAATCACCCAGAAAAAGCACAAAGACTGTAAAATATCCCTTCATACTTCCTTGCACTGAAACTGCCATCATTCCTCTGGTCCATGCTCTCATTTATTGCCGAAAGCTAAATAAACAGAAATCTATGTGATCACAAACATGTCTCTAGTCACTCTGGCTTGTTGACTTCAACACTGGAAATAGGGCAAAAAAGGACCATCTAAACCATCTACATAAAGTATACAGCTCAGAGCGTAGACTGAAGTTATAAGCCAAGGTTGTAATTTGATTCCAAGTTGTTCATTAAAAATGGAGTTGGGATAGTAGGAGGTGCTTCAACAGTGTTGATTTAAGTTTCTATGCAGCAAGAGAAATCAGTGGAAATCCTTCCAGTTTTCTCTAATTAACACCAATAATGGTGTCAATTTTGCTATAATGAAAATATTTTCTCACTTTTGCTACGAATCTGAGCATTGATTTTTTTTTTTTTAATCCATGTGAAAACATGAAACCACTAGAGCAGCAAGAATGGTAAAGGCTGCTGTTTTTAACTTCCCCCTTCCCTGACCCACACCCTATTAATTTAGTTTCTTTTTAATCACGTCAGGCAATTCAAGTCAGCAAATGCAAATCAAGTGACTCCTGTTGTCAGGTGCTATACTAGGAGCTGAAGGGTATTCATGATGAGCAAATACCACTTCATGGCTTCAGAGCTTACAGGTTAATGCGAGGTAAGAGAGGAACTAAATTAAACATGGTTGATTTTGTACATAGATTCAGTGAAATTTTAAACCCTGAGCTAGTTTGGTTTTCACAGAGCATATAAGAACTGGCACTTGGCAAAATAATTATATAATTGTAGCTTTCACATTTTTCGCTTAAATGTCATTTTGTGAAATGAATAACACAATTACACATAATGAAAGGAAATAATTATTAAACGTTGTCAGGTGCTTTACATTTTACATGCCAAGAGCCTAGATTGTTTCTAAAGAGAATAAAGAGAGAAAATCAGTGTTTTGACCATTATCCACAATTCAGGGGTATAATTATAGAAGATTGTAGGGTATTTTATTCTAAGATTCGCCTGAGGACTCTGTTGGCAAAACTGTATTTGAATGTTTTTCCTTCAGCATTAAAACATGACGCTAAAGAAAAAAAAATTAAAAAGAGTTTGTAGGCTTGGTTTCTTTAGAAAGAAGTCAAAAAATCTATTAGCCCTCTCAGTATATTAAGCTTGCATACTAGGAAACCCTGAATGTTAAATCCTCCACAGCAATCTCAGGCTGACATATGCTAAATACAAACTCCTGGGGAGGAGATTTGTCTGGTTCATTCATGGGAAGAAGCAGCACACATTCCAAGATGGAGAATTGTAAAGTGGGTCATACTCACATGTTAATTTCTGTAAAATGAGTAAACAAAATATACAGTGGATGCATATTGTTCATGTTGTAGAAATACATTTTAACTTTGTCCCTTGCCAAGTCCTTTAGAAAATGGACATTGTAGTTCCAAACTACTACGCTACACGTGAGATTTTCTTTTAATCACCTTTTAATAGAATCGGGATTATCATCTAATACAGCTAGGCATAAATACTTACCAATCTTTGTCAAATGTTTAGTAGGAAACCTGGATCATTACAAACATATCTCTCACAAAAAAAAGTAATTTTCATTTTCTTCCCAAATGACAGTACATTATTAGACTCCATCTCTAAAATGCCTACAAGCAAATTTAATTAGTCAGTTAAATGAAACTGTCAGAAATTAAGAAACATTTTTGTAGTAAATTATAGCCCTAGGTATTTCTTAATTTGCTTTGTGTAACTTCAACTAGAAAGTGTGTTTATAATATTCTATTTGTTCAGCATGGATGAAGGTCACTTCACATTTACTTTCATCTTCAAATCGCCTGGCCATTTCACAGCTGTTTGAATTTTAATAAGAGGGAATCAGTTTGGAGAATTCAGAGAAAGGAAAAAAGAAAAATAATAATAACATTTGGCATTTATGAGGTTTATAATAATTCTGCTCTTGGAAACTATGGAACAAGACTGATGTTTTTGTTTCAAGTCATAAGTTATGGAAATTAATTCTACAGACAAAATTAATAGGTGTAAAATTATGGTAATTACAGTTATGGTAACCAGATATCTTTATGCATTAAAAGCCAGGTCCTGTACTGTGGGTCAAGAATGGTATCACAAAACCGTAGCTCATGATTAAATAAACCTTTTTTTGTAGTATATTTAAATGTTGTACTAAAATTGTTCAGAATGCCCCTCTATTAAAGAATGATACTCTCCCTCCAACCAAATAAAAGCCAGAAATAAAATAAATGAAAAGCTAGGAGTCCAGCAAGCAATCATACATGTGATTATAAAGACCTAATTCATCTACATGGCTTTCATCACTTTTAATAATTTTTTTGTTTCTTTTTCTTTTTAATACAATTAGAAACCTGAGTATCTTCCATCATTCCCTCTGAAGTTTTAAAATAACAAATATAGAATTCACTTGAATATTCTCACTGAAGTACTTTGCATTGACATCAGATATCCTTATGCCTTTTCTCATCCTTTTTAAAGTAAAATCCTTAATTAAAAAATTTGAGATTGAAGAAGAAACTGTGAGAAAACAATATATGTACAAAAGTGCAGCAATGAAAATTAATTATGCCCATAGCGAAAACAGTAGTTGACATAGAACTAAGCACAGGAACATCTGAGTTTCAATAGAAATAACGTATGTTTTTAGGTAGCAGATATGTAACATAAGACATTAGAGTAAAATATAAAATATGATTTTTTTCCATTTTCATTTGAACAGGCTGAAATTAAAACTACACATCCCTGACAGAATGGTGAGATCCTTATTTTCTTTCTTTCTTTCTTTCTTTCTTTCTTTCTTTCTTTCTTTCTTTCTTTCTTTCTTCTTTCCTTTTTTCCTTCTTTCTTTCTTTCTTTCTAAAAAGTTTATGGAGTTTAATAGCAAGCTGTAGTTTCCTACTTTGTGAATGACTTTTCAACCTAGTAGAAAGATGTCAGTTAGAGCATCCCCCCTCTCATTTCTTGTGTTACTCAAAGTGATTCTGACCACTTAAAACTCATTAACAGAAATTCTAGGAGGAAAAAGAAAGAGAAAAAGAATATCTCTGGATTTCACCTTTAAGATCTGGGTCCAAGAGAAATTAGAAAAAGTAGTCACCCTTGAAAGGCTGTTATTACTACCACTGATAATCTTAGGGATTAATGAACAGGAATTCTGGAATTTGGGAAACAAAGTAATAAAAGGTAGACCTTACTGTTTGTGCTCTGGACTTTGAGGGATCCAGTTTTGCTTGAGTATAATCTAGAGTCAGAGCAGACCTGTCATCTGTTGAAATGCCAGAAACTAGGCAGAGAAACATCTCTGTAGAAACCATATTCTGGCCATGATGATAACATTAATAATAATTATTAATGTTAATCTTTATTAAACACACCTGCTAAGTGCTATCAAGTATATTGCGTATATAAATTAAGTCTCATATCACTATGTGGTAGACACTATTGTTATCCCTATTTTACTGATGGGGAAACTGAGGCATAGGTAGGTTAAAATATTATTATAAATATTTTAATGATAATAATAAGTTACAGGGCTGAGATACACACTCAGGCATTCTTGATTCACTTTTCTTTTTAAATCCCTATCTTAATTTCCTCATTTTGAAAAACAGATTATCTAATCATATGTTCCTCTTTGTAGCAGATGTATTTCTTTGTTTGCTTTGTTTTGCTTTTGATTCCCTAAGATTTCTAAATTTTTATTTGAATGGCTCATTTTTTCTTAAAACAAACAAACACCACAATTCTACATTTAATTTTGGCAAAGTATAATAAATAAAAAAGAGCATCTTCTGAAAACTGGTCTGATGTTAGGCAAATTTAAATCATGAGAGTTCATTAAAGTGAAAAATCATGGCAATATACCTGTGATTAACACATTACTAATGCATTAGTAGATAAAGTGTGTGGTAATTTGGGATCAGAAATAGTCTATCACAAAAAAGAAAATAAATGGCCCTAAAAATCTAAACATCCACCCACTATAAGTATTCTATCTTCATTGTGGAATTTGAAGAATCAAGATGTGATTTTATTGAGTTGTGTTTTTGCTGGGAAAGCTGGATATCCACATGCAAAAGCATAAAATTGCATCTCTGTCTTATGCTATACACAAAAATAAATTAAAATGAATTAAAAACTTAACAAAAGACCTAAACTATAAAACTTCTTGAAAAAAAACATAAGGGAAAACTTCCTGACGTTGGTTTTGGCAATGATTTTTTGGATTTGACACCAAAAGCACAGGCAATGAAACCAAAATAGACAAGTGGGATTGTATCAAACTAAAAAGCTTCTGCACAGCAAAGGAAATGATCAATGGAATGAAAAGGCAACTTAGAGGATGGGAGAAAATATTTGCAAATCATCTATCTGATGAGTTTTTATCCAAAAATATAAGGAATTCCTACAAGTCAATAGCCAAACAAACAACCTGATTTTTTTAAATACACAAAGGAATTGAATAGACATTTCTTCAAAGGATACAAACAAATGACCAACTGGTATATGAAAAAAATGCCCAACATCACTAATTTTCAAAGAAATATAGGTCAAAACCACAAAGGAATATCACTTTATTCCTGTTAGAATGGCTATTATCAAAAAGTCAAAAGATACATGGATGCCTGGGTGGCTCAGAGATTGGGAGTCTGCCTTTGGCTCAGGATGTATCCCAGAGCCCCAGGATGGAGTCCCCCTTCAGGCTCCCTGTATGGAGCCTGCTTCTCCTCCCTCTTCCTATGTCTTTGTCTCTCTCTCTGTGTCTCTCATGAATAAATAAATAAAATATTTTTTTAAAAAAAGTCAAAAGATATTAAGTGTTGGTGAGGATGTGGAGAAATTGGAATCACTATAAACTGTTGGTGGGTTAATAGAGTGGTGTAGCCATTATGGAAAACAGCATGGAGGTTCCTCAAAAATTTTAAAAATAGAGCTATTACCATAGCATCCAACAATTCTACTTCTGGGTATTTATCCAAAAGAATTGAAATCAGGATCTCAAAGATATATCTGTGCTCACAATGTATATTATAGCAGTATTCACTATATCCACAATATGTAAGCAATCCAGATGTCTATTGACAGATGAATAGATAAAACAAATGTTAGTATGTACAATACAATATTATTCAGCCTTAAACAAGAAATCCTGCCTCTTTCTATAATATGAATGAACACAGAGGAAATTGTGCTAAGTAAAATAAGCCAGTCACAGAAGGACACACACTGAATGATTCCACTCATATGAGGTATCTAAAATAATCAAACTCATAGGATCAGAGAATAAAATGGTGGTTGCCAAGACTGATGGGGGAAAGATCAAATTAGTTTATCAAAGGATATCAAGTTTCATCTTAGAGATTTGCTGTACAACAAATTTTCTGTAAAACAAATGTGCCTATAGTTTCCAATACAATATTTTTCTTAAAATATGTTAAGAAGATAGATCTTGTCACAGGGATTCTGAACATGCACACACATATGTGCACATTCTCAAAACACAAAAGAATGTAGGGAAATTTTTAGAGGTTATGGCTATGTTTAATGCCTTGATTGTGGTGATGGTATCATGGGTGTATGCATATGTCCAAATTCATTATAATTATACACTAAAATGTGCAATTTTTATATATTAATTTACCTCAATAAAGCTTACAAAAAAGAGCAGTCACAATGTATTATTATATTGCACTATTATATTACATTATGTTAGGAGAATATTCTGTTGAATCAAGGCTACTCAATTCATAGATTACAGTGGGCTGGAGTCTTTCGTTGCGTTCCACAACACTCTGAGTTTTGGGAAATACTCTATAGTATTAGGTTAGATGTGAAACATCTTTGGAAAGATACTTATATGAAGTACTTAAAGAACTTAGGGCTGTGCCTCATTTATAGGAAGTGCCTGGATGTCATCTATTGGTATCATTATCAACGACAACACAGTTAGGTCCCTGCCATTCTCCAGAAACTGTACTACATGAGGATATAACCATGAGTAGCAGAGACATGACCTCATGCAGTTTACTGTCTAGAGATGTTTTGTCTAATATGTAGCCCATCAAGCTATTTAAATTTAAGTTACTTAAAATTAAATAAATTTAAGTTTGTTTCCTAATCATATTAGTTATATTTCAAGTATTTAATAGCCACATGTGGCCAGTGGCTACTATGCTGGACAACACAGGTTAGAAAAAATTTCCATCATCATAGAAATTTCCATGAGACAAGGCTGCTCTGGGGATTTCTTCCCTTTGGTTTCCCTGGATGTAACATTCTAAGATCAAAATTTATCATGGTACCAGGTTTGAGGCAAAATTCCCGTATTACAAAGCTTTGAAAAGAACATTCATGGTAAGATGAATTCCTCTAGGAGCCCACGGTACTATAGAAATACCCTACTGGATCCAAAATATGCTTTTCCCTCAGGTTTGATATGATTCAGGGAAAATTCTTGTCCAGAAGATGATGGTATATTTAACAATCAAAAATAGCAGTATTTTTCTTCGTGCAGCCATCATGGCCGAAAAACATTAAACTATGACCCAGCATATGATGAAACTGAAAATACTCATGAAAAAGGAATACAAATTGATCATTTGTTCATAAATTTTCTGTGTAGGGCCAACTATGAACCAGGCGCTGAGAGGCAGTGCCTCAATTTCCCTTTGTGGAGATGCCTATTGCCACTGTAAGCCAAGATATTGGCACACTACCCAGAGCTTGCCAAATCATGTAGTTATTACCACTGTCCATAGTGATAAATTCAAGGATGAACATGAGAGAAATTAAATTTAATTCTATAAATATTATTGGAACTTTTGGAAAATAGAAGGAGGATGATGCAAGAGTATAGTTTCCAGAAGCCACCACAAACAGAAACACCCTGAGAATAAAGGAAAGAAACAGCAATGAGTCTTATATCTACCTCCAGTGTTAGGCAGTACCCTAAACCAGTATAACTCTGTACTTTTCACAGGCTATTTTTTTCTTAAATAAATATTAATTGCATGTCTGTCATCTGAAACCAAAACATCCTGATTTAAAAACTAATACACTGTGAAGCTAGATAAACCCTTAGTGGTCATCTAAATGTGCTGTTTTTGTTTTTCCAATTAAGGAATCCCCACTGGACTATAAGGAAATACACACCATTTAGGTTCTTAGAAGTGTTGGCCAAAGCATAAGCACAAATTTCTTTAAAGTATTATGATTTACTTTAATATAGTATGTACATTTTTCATTTCACTCCATGATGTGGCTGTTTGGTATATTTGTTCTTTTTGTAATATGAATAGTTTTATAGGGGCTTAATAATCAAATAGAAATGGAAATAACATTATATTGAAGTGAAAGGTTTAAATGTGCCAATTTTCCCATTAATCTAATATCACTTGAACAGTGGTTTCAAATGTTTTTAAATGGCTTTGTATTTTTGTAATGGCTTTTCTCTTTATTCTTTCTTTCTTTCTTTCTTTCTTTCTTTCTTTCTTTCTTTCTTTCAATTCTTCCCTTTGCCTAATTAATTACTTTGGGATACTACTCTAATTTTACCCATTTACATTATAAAAATCAGTCCGTTTTGGTATATAATATTCAATTAATTAGGAGTCTTTAAAGGTCAATATTTCAGTAATTTCAATCATAAATCATATAATCTTAGCAGAACCACATCTTCAGACAAGTTAGAATTAGCAACCTTTCTTCATCCACTTTTTGTTATATAGATTGGTCAGAATAGCTATTAGGAATATTAATGTAACATTTTTGGTTTACAAAATCTTTATGAAAACTCTTTGGTTCTCTCTCTTTTATCTTGTGTTAGTAAATATTGTTTGATTTCTGTATGTGGTGAAACCATGCAGTCCATAAAATTTCATTAGTTTTCTAGCTAAATACATAGTCTTTAAATTATTTTAAGTAAACTGGATACTCAAAGTATATAACTTCCACAATAAGGAGAAAGTTACTGGTAGCCATAATAGTATTTATTCTTATTAACCATGATTAAGACTGTGCCAAAGGAAAATGCATGGGGATTATTCTGCAGATTTGGATGGACTCTACCTCATCCCTAACTCAACAACTGTATGTTCTCTGACACAAACTTAAAAGTCAACATGTAATGATTGAAATGGTAGCCATGCATTTTATGAGTCAGGATACCAGAAGTTGGACCAGAGACCAATGGAAAGGGGTTAACACATATAAATTATGCATCAGTCACATGAACTTATGAATGAAAACCAAGACAAAGAGAGTCAGAGAGGCTGATAGTGTTAGCCTACACTATAATAATATAGTTATTATACATATATGTTATAAAACAAAACATACAATATGTATGTATAACAAGAAGACTATGTCTATAGACCTCAAGTATTAGTACTCCTTTAATGATGCCATCATAACGGTAAAAGGTGGGTTTAGGCATTTTATCAATAACATTTGAATATTATAGACTCAATGTCAACAGCAACCCAATTATGAATATATATGTACACATTAGGTATCTTAGTTCTGTTGCTAGTAAATTTTATTTATTTATGTTATCACTTATTCTGATTCTCATCAAGCCATTGCTAATTACGTACTTGACTTTCCTCATCACAGTGCATGCAGGAAGAAAATGTGCTGGTTCTATAAATGCAAATATTCTGATTCCCATGGTAGTTCTGTTGTGCATATAAATCTATGCATTTTCATACTGCTTTTAGTTATGAGTGTTGGAAACTTCTTAGTTGACCCTCAAAGGAATAATTGAGATTGTGTTTACCCAATCAAGTTTGTGGGCATAAAAAGATGGAGCTAGTATTTGGGCTACACTTAATTTATCAAAGTAAATACTTTTAAACTATACTGGGAAAGTTTCCTGCTAGTGGTTTCATAGCCTTGCTGATTTCTATCCACCAAATACTTATATTAAAAATGAAAAAAACCCAACTCACTAGACTCAGGAGAGTAGATAGTTTATTAACATTGGCCAAAAATTTCTTTAATAATTATATAAATTTATGATGCCTAAGAGAATAATACTCCCTCAGATGTGGCATCAATGTACAGAATGCAAATTAAATACTGTTTTTAGTGGTGATGTGAATCTCTCATCTCTGTCCTTCTTGCTGGATGGTGAGTTCCTAGATATAAAGAACTTAAACTGATTTGTTGTATGCTTGCAGCAATTAGCAGATTGCTTGCATATAGTGTTATTTAATATATAAATGGTTAATTCATTAAGTCAAATTGAAAGCGAAAAGCACTATGGGTATGTGAATTCAAGCAAAAAACCTAACTTCAAAGGTGAACATTTCTTCCGTGTACTTTGATCCACACTAAAGAACATCTATAATGAATGACCCTGTTTTTAACTTACTAGTATCCTTTTTAAACTACAAGATAGATTTGTTTCAGTGAAGATTATTCTTAATTTCTTTCATGTTATGCCTTCAACACTTTCTTTTCTCCAGGTTTCTAGTCCTGTCTCTTTTCACATAACTTCAAACTGGTAGTGATGGAGGAGGTTAACTAATTAATTCCCTTTAGGCTCAACAATAAACTGAACAACTTCAGTTGATATTGAAAGGTAGACATTTGTTTTGCATTTTTCAGTTCTTCTATGTAAGGTTATCTTGTTTGCTAGGGTACAACTGAAGAATACCTTTTGAAAATTGTTTTGGGGTACTGGTAGTACAGATCAAGCCAATTGTGCCTTCTGTGATTCCTAATGGATTGTTTTCAAGTTTTTTTCTTCTTTTGAAATATCCGTGAAAATCTTTATTCTTCTTAATACTAGTGTTTTAAAAGTTGTTTTTATGCACTTTGATAATTATCTAAAGCCTCTAAAAATACATTAGCAATTTTTTAAAAAATCTGGTTTGAAAAGAAAGCTTTGATTGTGATATCTTAATGAGGGCACTTAGTAATGCTTTAGCTTTTACTGAAGGCTATTTTCAATGTCCTTGACATTGAAAATTTCATTAGGTTTTAAGGATGATACAAAGTATTGCATTATTTCTATGCTCTAGTTTTACAAGAGCAATATTTTACTGCATCATTAAAATGAAGTGTGCAACCTTATTCAGGGGCTAAAAATCAACTCTGGGTACTAGTGATGTCTCACCAATACAGTCACAACCCATTCACAAAATGCTATTGTGATTTGTTGTGCCCTTTTTATTTTTGGCCTTGTGAGATAATTTTTTTCTTTTTTTTAAATTTTTTTAAATTTTTATTTATTTATGATAGTCACAGAGAGAGAGAGAGAGAGAGGCAGAGACACAGGCAGAGGGAGAAGCAGGCTCCATGCACTGGGAGCCCGACGTGGAACTCAATCCCTGGTCTCCAGGATCCCGCCCTGGGCCAAAGGCAGGAGCCAAACTGCTGTGCCACCCAGGGATCCCTAATTTTTTTTCTTATAAGGTTTATCTTGTAAGAAAAGTTGATTTAATTTGTATCTATTGAAAATTTATTTTTATTTAAATTTTCTGAATTAATACCTTATTGCATTATATTTGCATTATAGTTTCATATATTTGGAACTGCTTTGGTGAGAGTATTTTGGCATAAATTACATACAAGGCATGCAATGAGGGAAATAGAAGAATTGAAACTTTAGCATATTAAAATTAGATGTAAGTTTATTTATCTAGAAGGAGGGATCTAATGGTCTAATGTGAAGCATACAAAGCTAAAGGCTTGGCTTCTAGTTCAGCTCTTCTTGACTACCTCAGCCTTCCTAGTGAAAGATAAGAGTGGAATTTGTCTGAAGTAATGAAAAAGATACAAGTTGAATAGATACCAGTGTCACATTTCCAAATATAAGCAGTCTGCTTTAAATATTTCTTGCATATAGAAAATAGTCTTGAAGCAGAGGTAAGGGATAAAATAAATATAAATAAGTTTTTAAATATTTCCTTCTTGTACTTCTAGGGAAAATCTTGCCCTCTTTCTAGGGAGGTTGCATGCATCTTGTATAAATAATGAAATAATAACACCAAGAAAGTTAGTTAAGCTCATGAATGAACATATATAGATAGATAGTCCTTTCAGAAATACCTATTTTTTCCATGCTTTGTCACAAATCTATCACATTGGTAAAAAAAAAAAAAAAAAAAAAAAAAAAAAAAAAAAAAAAAGACTGAAGGCACAAAAAGACTGAAAGCACAAAAATTTTACTCCCAAAAATATTCCTTTCAAGGGCTCATATTTAGCTCCCAAAATAATAGCTTCGAAAATAGTTTCCTTGCTTTAGCTCCTGTAATGAAACCTATTTACCACACCACAATAACCAGTTTTCATTGCACAGCCCAAGATTCCCAAGGTCTAATCATATAAAATTTATTGATATTTTTTCAAGACTTCACACGTGGACAAACTTCCAAACCTTTACTTATGCTATAAGGTTTATGTGTAATACTCTACAAATATTTCCTTTATGACTAGTAAAATCCTAGTCGTTCTTCAAGATATATGTTAAAATGAACTAATTCATATGTAAAGATCGAATCTGTACTCTCCAATTTTCAATTATACAATCTTGAATTTAATTTACACATTTTTATAAGCATACTTGATTATTTATGTTAAAAAACATTTAGTAAATTTGGGATACTTCCACAGATTTAATTCAGTCCAGCCAGATGTAAGGAAAGCTTCTGCTAATCGCTCATTTTAAAAACACATAATTTAGAATTTAGCTTGCAACCATATTAGTAACTGATACTAGGCCTCCCAGATAAAAACAAAACAAAAGAAAGACAACAACAACAAAACACCTCAAAATTGGATGAAATATGTGAAATTTCTGTTTTCAGATACCAAGAACAGTGTATAAGTGTAACTCCTAAGAGAAAAGAAATAAATGAGGTGAGCTCCACAACTGTATGTGCTTTCTAACTCTAGATTATTTCTGGACCTTTGTAAAGGAACCTAAAAATGTATATCAGAGAGCTGAGGATACAGAGACCCAAGATTGGGGCTGCTGTAGTAGCTGACATTTGAAGGAAAAAGTACCAGTAAGAAGAAAGCTGTGAAGATAAAGGAGTGCATAAATCTACATAGTAATACTCATAAATTCATGGTTAAATACTAAGCTGAACATGCAGAGTGAGAAAACTCTACAAAGTCAGACAAGAAACATCTACTGGGAAAGAATAGTTACCAAGAATTTGTAAGCTGGAAAAGTACAAAAGATCATGTAAGGACAAGAGAAGTTTGAATTCTGACCTTCCAGAGTAGAGAGATCTCTCTCTGACTATACAGATGTATTCAATAGAAATTCAAGAAAAGTGATGCCATGGGAAAATGACTAATTTAGCTCTGGAATAAAACCTACTCTCAAATTCTAGCAGTGCTTAAAAACAAGCATCAACAGATCAAGCTTAATTGTAAGTAAATTAACTGTCATAGAAAAAATACCTATTAATAAAACATCAGAAAAAATATCAGATAATCAAGAACTTAGTACTTGTAATGACAAGAATACAATAAAAAATTACTAAATATGTGAAAAAGTCAGAAAATATCATCAGTAACTTAGCACAAAATGAACCTGCAGAAATAAGCTGAGAAATAACAAACAGGAATCCCAAAGAAATAATCCACAAAAATAGAGACTGAATAGGTATTATGATGACACTAAATTCATATCTTTCAATAGTTACTCTGAACGTGAATGGGCTAAATGATCCCATAAAAAGACGTAGTGATAAAAAAGCAAGACGCATCTATTTGCTGTCTGCAAGAGACTCATTTAAATTCTAAGGACACCTCCATCCTGAAAATGAAAAGCTGGAGAATGATTTATCATTCAAATTTTCCTCAAAAGAAAGCTAGGGTAGCAATCCTCATATCAGATAAATTAGTTTATCACAAAGACTGTAGTAAGAGATGAAGAGGGACACTATATCATACTTAAAGGATCTATCCAACAAGAAGACCTAACAATCCTGAATGCTTATGCCCCTAATGTGGGAGCTGCCTAGTATATCAATCAATTAATAACCAAAGTAAAGACATACTTAGATAATAATACGCTAATAGTAGGAGATTTCAACATGGCACTTTCTGCAAATGACAGATATGCTAAGCACAACATCACTAAAGAAACAAGGACTTTAAATGATACACTGGGCCAGATGGATTTCACAGATATTTACAGAACTTTGCATCCAAACGCAACTGAATACACATTCTTCTCAAGTGCACATGGAACTTTCTCCAGAATAGACCACATACTGGGTCACAAATCAGGTCTCCACCAAAACCAAAAGATTAGGATTGCCCCCTGCATATTTTCAGACCTCAGTGCTTTGAAACTAGAACTCAATCACAAGGAGAAATTTGGAAGAAACTCAAACATGTGGAGGTTAAAGAGCATCCTACTAAAAGATAAATGGGTCTACCAGGAAATTAGAGAAGAATTAAAAAGATTCATGGCAATTAATGAAAATGAAGATACAACTATTCAAAATCTTTGGGATATAGCAAAAGCAGTTCTAAGAGAGAAATACATTGCAATACAAGCCCCCCTCAAAAAACTGGAAGAAAACCTCAAATATACAAGCTAACCTTGCACCTAAAGGAACTGGAGAAAGAACAGCAAATAAAACCTACACCCAACAGAAGAGAGTTAATAAAGAACTGAGCAGAACTCAATGAAATAGAGACCAGAAGAACTGAGGAACAGATCAGCAAAACCAGGAGTTGCTTCTTTGAAAGAATTAATAAGATAGATAAACCATTAGCCAGGCTTATTAAAAAGAAAAAAAGAGTCAAATTAATAAAGTCATGAATGAAAAAGGAGAGATCACAACCAATACCAGGAAATACAAATTATTTTAAAAATGTATGATGAGCAGCTATACACCAATAAATTAGGCAATCTAGAAGAAATGGACACATTTCTGGAAAAACACAAATTACCAAAACTGGAATAGCAAGAAATAGAAAACCTGAACAGGCCAATAACCAGGGAAGAAATTGCCCCAGTCATCAAAAAACTCTCAAGATACAAAACTCCAGGGCCAGATGGCTTCCCAGGGGAATTCTATCAAAGAATAAATAATAACTATTCTACTAAAGCTGTTTTGAAGGATAGAAAGGGAGGTAATACTTCCAAACCTATTTTATGAGGCAAGCATCACCTTAATTCCAAAACCAAAAACCCTACCAAAAAGAAGAATTATAGACCAATATCCTTGATGAGCATCGATGCAGAAATTGTCAACTATATACTAGCCAATAGGATCCAAAAGTACATTAAGAAGATTATTCACCATGACCAAGTGGAATTTATCCCCAGGATGCTAGGTTGGTTCAACACTCATAAAACAATCAACATAATATATCACATCAACAAGAAAAAAAAAAAAACAAGAATCATATGATCCTCTCAATAGATGAAGAGAAAGCAGTTGGCAAAGTAGAGCATCCATTCCTGATCGAAACTCTTCAGAGTGTAGGGATAGAGGGAACATTCCTCAGCATCTTAAAAGTCATCTATGAAAAGGCCACAGCAAATATCATTCTCAATAGGGAAAAACTGAGAACCTTTCCCTTAAGATCAGGAACACGAAAGAAATGTCCACTCTCACCACTGTTATTCAACATAGTATTAGATGTCCTAGCCTCAGACAACAAAAAGAAATTAAAGACATTCAAAGTGGCAAAGAAGTCAAAGTCATTCTCTTCGCAGATGACATAATACTGTACGTAGAAAAACCCAAAAGACTCCACCCCAAGATTTCTAGAACTCATACAGCAATGTGGCAATATGGCAGGATACAAAACCAATGCCTGGAAATCAGTGACATTTCTAACCACTAACAATGAGATTGAAGAAAGAGAAATTAAGGAGTCAATCCCATTTACAATTGGACCGCAAAGCGTAAGATACCTTGGAATAAACCTAACGAAAGAGATAAAGGATCTATACCCTAATAATTACAGAACACTTCTGAAAGAAATTGAGGAAGATACGAAAAGATGGAAAAATATTCCATGCTCATGGATTGGAAGAATTAATATTGTGAAAATGTCTATGCTACCCAGGGCAATTTACACATTCAGTGCAATACCTTTTAAAAATACCATGGACTTTCTTCAGAGAGTTGGAAAAAATAATCTTAAAGTTTGTGTGGAACCAGAAAAGATCTTGAATAGCCAGGGGAATATTGGAAAAGAAAACCAGAGCCAGGGGCATCACAATGCTAGATTTCAAGTTGTACTCTAAAGTTGTCATCATCAAGACAATATGACACAAAAACAGACATATAGATCAATGGAACAGAATAGAGAACCCAGAAATGGGCCCTCAACTCTATGGTCAACTAATATTCGACAAAGCAGGAAAGATTATCCACTGGAAAAAGGACAGTCTCTTCAATAAATGGTGCTGGGAAAATTGGACAGCCACGTGTGGAAGAATGAAACTATAACAAACTCCTCTAGGAAAACACAGGCAACACCCTTTTTGAACTTGGCCACATCAACTTCTTGCAAGATACATCTATGAAGGCAAAGGAAACAAAAGCAAAAATGAACTATTGGGACTTAATCAAGATAAAAAGCTTCTGCATAGCAAAGAAACAGTCAACAAAACTGACAACCTACAGAATGGGAGAAGATATTTGCAAATGACATATCAGATAAAGGGCTAATAACCAAGATCTATAAAGAACTTATTAAACTCAACAGCAGGGGATGGGTGGCTGGGTGGCTCAGCGGTTTAGCGCCTGCCTTTGGTCCAGGGCGCTATTCTGGAGTCCCGGGATTGAGTCCCACGTCGGGCTCCTGGCATGGAGCCTGCTTCTCTCCCCTTCTGTGTCTCTGCCTCTCTCTCTCTATGTCTATCATAAATAAATAAATAAATAAATCTTAAAAAAAAACAAACACAACAGCAAACAAACAATCCAATCATGAAATGGGCAGAAGACATGAACAGAAATTTCACCAAAGAAGACATACACATAGCCAACAAGCACATGAAAAAGTGTTCTGCATTGCTTGCCTTCAGGGAAATACAAATCAAAACCACAATGAGATACCACCTCACACCAGTGAGAATGGGGAAAATTAACAAGACAGGAAACCACAAATGTTGGAGAGGATGTGGAGAAAAGGGAACCCTCTTGCACTGTTGGTGGGAATGTGAACTGGTACAGCCACTCTGGAAAACTGTGTGGAGGTTCCTCAAAGAGTTAAAAAATAGAGCTACCCTATGACCCAGCAATTGCACTACTGAGGGTTTACCCCAAAGATACTGATGTAGTGAAACAGCAGGACACCTGCATCCCAATGCTTATAGCAGCAATGTCCACAATCGCCGAACTGTGGAAGGAGCCTCAGTGTCCATCGAAAGATGAATGGATAAAGAAGATGTGGTCTATATATACAATGGAATATTACTCAGCTGTTAGAAACAATGAATACCCACCATTTGCTTCGATGTGGATGGAACTGGAGGGTATTATGATGAGTGAAGTAAATCAATTGTAGGAGAATCATTATATGGTTTCACTCATACGGGGAATATAATAAATAGTGAAAGGGATTATAGGGGAAAGGAGAGAAAATGAGTGGGAAAAATCAGGGAGGGTGACAAAACATGAGAGACTCCTAACTCTGGAAAATGAACAAGGGGTAGCAGAAGGGGAGGTGGATGGAGGGATGGGGTGACTGGGTGTCAGGCACTGAGGGAGGCACTTGATGGGATGAGCACTGGGTGTTATACTATATGTTGGCAAATTGATCTCCAATAAAAAATATACATATTTAAAAATTTAAACAAAGACAATGTAATAAGCAGAAAATATTTTTAACACAACCATTAGAATCAAGTGTATTTAAAAATAAAACAGAAACAAAACAAAACAAAAAAACCTAAGAACCTAGCCCTGTAGCTAGGAGAGTCTTTAGGGACAATGTGGCATATCTCTTAGTGTGTAGCTGGTCACTGATTGTTAGGAGCCTTTTGTTCTTTTTTGATATGCACCATACAGACATGAATTGTGGGAAAGCTGGAATGATTCTATAAATACAGAGCAATTAGACATTAAAATAGGAAATATTAAATTTAATAATGATGATGAAGTTCTATAATGCGGAAATAGACATTTTAAAAGTTGTGTAACACCAATTAAAATTACATCAAACAAAAACTGAAAAGAGAAAAATAAATAAATCTACAATTAGAGTTGTCAACACTTCTTATTCTACAGCTGATAAAACAATTAGTTAGTAGGAGAGTACTTGGAAATATTATCAACTAGTGCACCTGATTGAAATCAATAAAACACTATAATCAACAAAAAAAAATACACATTTTTTAAGTTCAAGAAATGGATTATATGTTAGGCCATAAAACAAGATTTAAAACATTTAAAATAATTAAAATTGTTGACAATACATTCTCTGGCCATTACAGAATTAGTTGTCAATTTATTTTTAAAATATTTTTATTTATTTATTTGAGATTGAGAGAGAGCAAGCACAAGCAGGGAGAGTGGCAGAGGGACACGGAGACATAGGCTCTCCACAGCAGGGAGGCAGATGTGGGACTCAATATCCACACCTGGAATCATGACCTGAGCTGAAGGCAGATGCTTAACTAACTGAGCCACCCAGGTCCCCCAATTAGTTGCCAGTTTAAAAGTAGGAACCTGGGGCACCTGGGTAACTCAGTCACTTAAGTGTCCGACTTGGTTTTGGCTCAGTTCACTGTCTCAGGGTGGTTGGATTGAGACTCACATTAGGCTTCATGCTCAGCACAGAGTCTGCTTGAAATGGTCTCTCTCCCTCTCCCTCTAGCCGTTCCCCTTCTTATGCAACTGCTCCTGCATACTCTCTGTCTCTAAACAAACAAACCAACCAAAACAAACAAAAAACTTTAAAAGTAGAGACATGAAAAATTCCCAACTACTTGAACATTAAATAACATGATTCCAAATGACCAAAAAGAGAAATAAAAAAAAATCAATATTGATGATATGAAAACATAGTATATCAAAAAATACTAGAAAAAGATGATAAAATTAAACCTAAAATAAATACAATGAAAGAAATAATACAGAAATAAATGAATAAAAAAACAAAGCAATAGAGATAATAAAATCATAAGATGTGTCTTTAAAAATATTAAAGTTGATAAACATGTAACAATGCAGATTCAGAAAAGAAAGAAAACAAATGACTAATACAAGGAAATCAGGGGAACAAAATAGAAAAATCATTAATCATTAAACAATATTTAAAACAAAACTAAGTGGAGAGTCCTAATGAGCTCTATACCATATGATATGAGCCAGATGAGGACAAACCACTAAAAACCAAAATCCTACATGGTGTTGATTCTATTTGGGAGGAAGGTATGAACTGGGAAAGTAGCTGAGGTTCTGAGAACAGAATAACTTGAAAATAGTCAGTAGGTATTTCCTAGAGAGTAGGAGTCACCAGTTTGAGAGCAGCAGCTGAAACCTAGTGGCATTCTCCCCTCTCCAATACTGGGAGAGTGCAAGGTACCCCAGGTTGGAAGGACTTGAATAAGCTGGAAGAGTCTACTTTATGTGTAGTCTTGAAACTGATGTCTCAGGGCTTCCTTCTGAGAAGGGAACAACATTAATGATATACTTTTGGGATTAGAGTAAAATTTGGGCAAAATAGGAACAAACAAGTAAAGGAAAAAAAGAAATCTATATGAAAGCTGGGGAAGGGAACTGTTATGACCTGAATTGTGACCCCTCCAAATTCAATGTGCAACTCCTACCCCCGATATCTCAATATGACTGTATCTGAAGTCATAGAGCCTTTAAAGAGGTAGTCAAGGTAAGATGAAGTTGTTTAGGTGTTGCTCTAATACAATCTGACCATTGTCCTCATAACAGATTAGACACAGAAAATGCAAAGCCCAAGAGACAACCATGTGTCAACACAGCAATAAGACAGACATGCAAACCAAGGAATTAGGTCTCAGGAGAACCCAAACCTGCTGACACCTTGGCCTTGTACTTCTAGCCTCCAGAACTTGAAAAAAAAAATTGTTTTGTTGCTTAAGCCACCCAATTTGTGGTATTTTGTTATGGCAGACTTGGCAAAATGATATGGGAACAAAACAAAGAAAGTTCAGAAAGCAAGCCACTAGATGGTTTAATCCTATATATAAAAAACAAGAGAATGCTCAGTGATATTATGAGAATTTCCTGACATGTGATTCCAAAATTTCAGGAAAACTAATTTCACATAAAAATTGGCAATAGAAATATATCAATATCAAGTCATATACACATTATTATAAGAAAAAAAGGTAATAGGTTGCACACTAACTTGCCTACCAATAGTGAAAGCAGACCAGAAATATGTGCCTGAGAAAATGGATGCAATGAAACTATTTTAAAAAAGAGTAAATTAAGATAACAGATGATGCCTTAAGATAAATAGAATATTAAAAATGAGAGGAGAAAAACCTTAAGAAGTAAATACAGAGTCAAATACTTGAGAATAAGTGATAAATACTAAAACTATACAAAGAAAGTGAACATAGGAATTATAGAAATTCTTGAAGAACCAAAGTAAGGAAACAAAACAAATATATTTTAAAAAGTCTGCAACTCAAAAAAATTTTCCTGAAATTAAGAAAAAATAAAATATGTCTTCTGCCCACTTTTAAATTGGATTATTTGGTTTTTGGGTGTTGAATTTTATGTTCCTTATATATTTTGGATGCTAACACTTTATCAGATATGTCATTTGCAAATATCTTCTCCCATTCTGTACATTCCCTTTTAGTTTTGTTGATTGTTTCCTTTTCTGTGAAGAAGCTTCTTATTTTGATGTTATCCCAATAGTTTATTTTTGCCTTTGTTTGTCTTACACCAGAAGACATATCTAGAAAAAAGTTGCTAGGATCAATGTCAAAGAGGTTATTGCCTGTGTTCTCCTCTAGGATTTTTATGGTTTCAAATCTCACAGTTAGTTCTTTAATCCATTTTAATTTTTTTTTCAGGATTTTTTTTATTTGAGAGAGAGGGAGAGAGAGAGAGCACAAAGGTGGAGGAAGAGGGTGAAGCAGACTCCCCGCTGAGCAGAGAACCTAATACATGGCTTGATCCAAGGACCCTGAGTTCATGACCCAAACCGAAGGCAGACGCTTAACCAACTGAACCACCAGGTGCCTCTGAATTTATTTTTTTTGTATGATGTAAGAAAGTTGTTCAGTTTTTTTTTCTTCTACATATTGCTGTCCAGTTTTCCAAACATCATTTGTTGAAGAGACTGTCCTTTTGTCATTGGTAATTCTTTCTTGCTTTGTTGAAGATTAATTGACAATATAGTTATGTGTCTGGGTTCCCCATTCTGTTCCATTGATCTATGTGTCGTTTTTGGTGCCAGTATCATACTATTTAGATTACAACAGATTTGTAACATAACTTGAAGATCAGAATTGTGATGCCTCCAGCTTTGCTTTTCTTTCATAAAATTGCTTGGCTAGTCAGGGTCTTTTGTGCTTCCATACAAATTTTAAGAGTGTCTGCTCTAGTTCTTTGAAAAATGCTGGTGGTATTTTGACTGGGATTGTATTTATGCGTAGATTGCTCCATGTAGTGTAGACTTTTACAATATTTGTTCTGCCAATCCATGAGGATGGAATGTCTTTCCATTTCTTTGTATCATCTGCAATTTCTTTCATCAGTTTTATAGTTTCCAGAGTACAGATCTTTCACTGCTTTGATTAGGTTTATTCCTAGGTATTTTATTATTTTTTATACAATTGTGAATTATTTTCTTAATTTCTCTTTCTGCTGCTTCATTATTGGCATATAAAAATACAATAAATTACTGTAGGTTGATTCTGTATCCTATGATTTCACTGAATTTGTGGAACAATTCTAGCAGTTTTTTTGGTGGAGTCTTTTAGGTTTTCTACATAGAATACCTGCAAATAGTGAAAATTTGAGGTCTTCCTTGACAATATGGATGCCTTTTGTTTCTTTTTGCTGTTTGTTTGCTGTGGCTAGGACTTCTAATACTATCTTAAATAAAAGTGGTTAAAGTGGACATCCTTGTGTTGTTCTTGACCTTTGGAGAAAAGCTCTTAGTTTTTCTCCATTAAAGACGATGTTAGCTATGGACTTTTCAATATGACCTTCATTAGGTTGAGATGTGTTCCCTCTAACTCTACTTTGTTGAGTGATTTTTATCATCAATGGATGTTATATTTTGTCAAATGCTTTTTTGCATCTATTCGATGTTCATATGGTTCTTATCATTCCTCTTATTGATGTGATGTATCATCACACAGGTTGATTTGTGAATATTGAACCATTCTTGCAATCCAGGAATAAATCCCACTTGATTGTGGTGAATGATTTTTTTAAAATGTTTATTTAATTTGGCTTGCTAGTATTTTGTTGAGGATTTTTGCATATGTTCATGAGGGATATTGGCCTGTAGTTCTCTTTTTTAGTGGTAACTTTATGTTTTTTTTTTTTTTTTAAGATTTTATCTACTTATTCATGAGAGACTGAGAGACACAAAGAGAGAGAGAGGCAGAGACATAGACAGAGGGAGAAGCAGGCTCCCTGTAAGGAACCTGATGCGGGACTCGAAACTGGACCCCAGGATCATGCCCTAAGTGGAAGGCAGATTCTCAACCAGTGAGCCACCCAGGAATCCCCCTTTATCTTGTTTTGGTATCAGGTAATGCTGTCCTCATAGAATGAGTTTGAAAATTTTCCTTCCTTTTCTATTTTTTGGAATAGTTTGAGAAGAATAGGTATTAGCTCTAATTAGCTCAAATATTTGGTACAATTCAAATGTGAAGCCATCTAGTCCTGGACCTTTGTATATTGGGTGTTTTTTGATTACTGATTACACTTCATTGTTGGTTATCAATCAGCTCAAGTTTTCTATTTCTTCCTGTTTTAGCTTCAGTAGTTTGTGTCTTTCTAGGAATTTATCTATTTTTTTCTGGGTTCTTCAATTTGTTGTCATATAGTTTTTCATATTTTATTACAATTGTTTGTGTTTCTGTGGTGTTAGTTGTTTCTCCTCTTTAACTTGTGATTTGGTTTATTTGAGTCCTCTCTCTCTCTCTCTCTCTCTCTTTCTTTTTGATGTCTGGATAGAGGTTTATTAATTTTGTGGATTTTTGCAAAGAATCATCTCTTGGTTTCATTGATATGTGTTATTATTTTTTTAGTTTCTACATCATTTATTTATGTTCTAATCTTTATTATATTCTTCTTTCCACTAGTTTGAGGTTTTGTTTGTTTTTCTCTTCCTAATCATTTTAGGTTTAAGGTTTATAACATATAATTCTTAAAAAAATTAGTTATGTAAATATCATTATGCCCATTTTTCAGATGAAAAAAATGAAGGTAGAAAGACCGTTAAAGTAGTCTTTAAAGGTATAAACTCTAGAATATGGCTACCTGGATTGGAATCTGAGCTCCTCTTATAACAAATTATATATGCTAACTTTGTAATTAACAAAAACATTTAAAATGATAATCATATGTCACACCTATGTGATTGAGTTGATGTGAGCATTAAATAAGATTTTATAACTAAAATATTTTCAAAGCGAAATAGCCTGTGAAAAGGTTAAACAGATAAGGAAACTTGATTTCAAGTCACTTCATGAGGGAAGAGACACCACAAAGGCGGCCTGAATTCAACTTTGCTTAAACAAAGGGTGGATGTGTTTTCAAGTACCTAGGTGAGGGAAGATGTTAAGCTATCCATATTTGCTAATTGGCCTTACTAAAAAGATAATTTTTTAAAAAGAACTTTTCTTGTATTTTCATAACAGGAGATAGCTTTACAGTTTGGAACAAAACACCTATCCAAATTAGACTCTTATCTTTTCACAGAGCCTGGAAGATAGGGACATTGTCTTCTTTATTACATTTCAAAAGGAATGAATCTCCTCTAATTCCACAAGAAGGAATCTTGGGTTATGCAACTAGAAGAGGCTTTTATTAAGAAAAATACCTGTTGGAATTAATTAACAAATTAACTAAAGTTGTAGGATATATAATTAACATTCAGAAATCAGTTGCATTCCTATACACTAACAATATCTGAAAAAAGAATAAGCTATCCCATTCATAATAGCATCAAAAAACACACAAAAAATACCTAAGAATAAATATAACTAAGGAAATTAAAGATCTGATCTGTACAATGAAAACTACAAAAACTTGATAAATGAAATAGATGAAGATACAATTTGAAAGATATTTGATGTTCATTGGTCTGAAGATTGAATTATTAAAATGTTCATACTACCCAAATCCATCTATAGATCCAACATAATCCTTATCAAAATTCCGATGATATTTTTCACAATAGAAAATATATATATTTTATATGTATATATTTATATATCTCTATGTATACCTACATATATATATCTAAAATTTGTATGGAACCACAAAAGACTCCAAATGGCCAAAGCGTCCTAAGAAAAAACATTTCCTAATTTCAAAATATACTACAAAGCTATGTAGTATACATAGAGAAAACAGCATGGTACTAGTATTAAAATAGATACATGAATTAATGGGACAGAAAAGGGAGACCAGAAGTAAGCCCCTGCATATATGTTCAAGTAATATTTGACAAGAAAGTCCAGAACACTTAATGAGTAAAAGAGTATCTTCAACAAATTCTGTGGGTAAACTGATAGCCAAACTCCGAAGAATGAAATCAGACCCCATGTTACATCACTCAAAAAAATAACTCAAGAGACACCTAGTGGGCTCAGGGGTTGGGCATCTGCCTTCGCCTCAAGGAGTGATCCAGGGTCCTGGGATTGAGTCTCACATCGGGCTCCCTGCGAGGAGTCTGCTTCTCCCTCTGCCTATGTCTCTGCCTTCTGTGTCTCTCATGAATAAATAAATAAAACCTTAAAAAAAAAAACTCAAAATGGAGACCTGCTACCATAAAACTCCTAGAGGAAAACATAGGGAAGAAGCTCCTCAACATTGGTCTTGGCAATGATTTTTTTTGGATATGACACCCAAAGCAAAGCATGTAAACAAAAATCAAATAGAATTATGTTAAATTCAAGACCTTCTGCACAGAAAAAGAAATAATCAGCAAAATGAAAAGGCAACCTATGAAATATGAGAAAATATTTGCAAATCATAAATTAGATAATACCCAATGCATAAAAAGAACTCAGAATTCAATAGCAAAAAAGAAAAAAATAAGCAAGCTGATTAAAAAATGGGTAGAGGAATTGTATAGACATTTCCCAAAGAAGACATACTGACGGCCAACAGATGCATGAGAAGATATGCAACATCACTAACCATCAGGGAACTGCAAATCAAAACCTCAATGTCAGCATGGCCATTTTCAAATAGACTAGAAATAACAAGTGTCGATAAGAATGTGAAAAAAGAAAACCACGGTCTACTGTTCAGGGGAATGTAAACTGGTGCAACCACTATGGGAAACAGTATAGAGTTCCCTCAGAAAACTGCAATATCCACTTTATTATGGTGGTCTAGAAATGAGCCCACAGTATCTCTGAGTTATGCCTGTGAAAATGTTCACAAGTTCCACAGTCAAGGGGAGGCAATTTTAGTATATACAATAGAAGACAAAATTTTGAGAAGCATCTTAGAATTAATTTTGCCTTCTACACATGTTGAATATACCCTTTCACACACTGTGTTTTCTTCTTTTTTATTTTTAATGAGGCTGGGAGGGCAAGGGGAAGGGGGAAGATGTGGCAGATAGGGACAGAGATCAGAGTTGCCCATTGGGCAGCTGGGATTTTGTCCTAATGTGGGGAAGCCTCCATAGGATTTTTTCTTTTTACTTTTGACTCACTTCATTTATGCCTCATACCCTCTACCCATTGCCTGTGGCAACCACCAAACAGTTCTTTGTATCTATTAACTGTTTGGTTGTTTTTTTTAGATACTGTATATGAGAGAGACCATATAATAAATGTCTTTCTCTGACTTGTTTCACTGAGCATAATGTCTTTGAAGTCTATACATGTTATCACAAATGGAAAGATTTTATCCTCTTTTATGATTGGAATATATATAATATATATATTATATATATATATGATATATAATTTCTTTCCATCCATATATGGGCACTTAGGTTTTTCATATCTTGGCTATTACAAATAATGCTGCAATGAACATAGGGGATGCATATGTTTTTTCAAGTTAGTGCAGCATTATTTGCAGTAAAGTAAGTCAAATGAATTTTTCAGTTTCCCAGTGCATATAAAAGTCATGTCTACACCATCATTTATTGAGTGTTCAATAGCATTATGTCCAAAAAATGTAAATATCTTAATTAAGAAACACTTTATTACTAAAAAATACTACTTACTCATCATCTGGGCTTTCAACAAGCCATAATCACTGATTACAGACCACACTTGTAGCAAATATAATAATGGAAAAGTTTGAAATAATTTGGGAATTATCAAATGTGATACAGAGACAGGAAGTGAGCAAATGCTGTTGGAAAAATGGTGCTAATTGATTTGTTCAATGCAGATAGCCAAAAACTTCAATTTGTAAAAACAAAACAAAACACAGTATTTATGAAGTGCAATAAAACAAAGTGCAATAAAATGATGTATGCTTGCATATTACATGACAAAAGAGGAATAGTTTTGTAAATTAAATCAAGATCACTATCAGTTACTTTTAAGTTAATCAACAGGGAGAGGTTTTCCTGGTGAGCCTGATCTAATCATATAATCTCTCTAAAAGAGGGTCCAGGCTTTCCCTGAATTTAGAGACATGAGAAGACAGATGGTCTCTCTTTGCTGTTTCTAAAAGAAGCAAGGTGCTATGAATCTGCAGTCTATTGGTAATGATTTTTGCCAACAATTTGATAGAATTTAGACTTGGATGCTTCTCTAGTCAGGCTTCCAGATTCAAATGCAATCTGGCTAACATGTTGATTTCATCCTTGTGGGAATCCAGAGAACCCAGCTAAACAATGCCTACATCTCTGACCTACAGAAGCTGTAACCTAGTAAACTGGTGTTGTCTCCAGTCACTAGGACTAGTAATCTGTTACACAACAATAGAAAATAAACACAACAAGCAACTTCTTACTAATGTAAGTCAGTTGTGCATATGTGGAGAAACATTGCCAGCTAAATTCAAAATTGACTTCCAAAACTTTTTAGGTAATTTATACATGCACAGTTATTATTTGGTATTCCTATTTTACTTAACTTTAACCTTTTTGGTTGCATAACTTTTGTTATATTTAAGCTCATATAAAGAGTAATGGTTGGGGGAAAGAAAACAAAATAGGCCGTGTACAGTCAATGCTTGGACATTTCAGCAAACTGTGCCTAGTGAGATCATACACTTTTTGTTGACCATTATCTAAACAATAACATTGTCATGTGATAAGAACTACATCAGGGTTGCCTGGGTGGCTTAAATCAGTTAAGGGTCTGCCTTCAGCTCAGGTCATGATCCCAGAGTCCTGAGATCGAGTACCGCATCAGGCTCCCTGCTCGGTGGGAAGTCTGCTTCTCCCTGCACCTCTACCCACCACCCCATCTTGTGCTTTCTATATCTCAGATAAATAAATAAAATCTTAAAAAACAAAACAAAACAAAACTACCTCAGAATATAGACACAAGATTCCCTAATGTCCTCCCAAAGCATTATGGAATATTATTTAGACATTACTAAAATTTCATATGTGATTTTCACATTTCTGTTTAATGGTGCATATGTGATAATGTATATAATTAATTACACAATTTAAAAATAGTCCCCATGTGTTTCAATGCCTTCATAACAATTTTGAAAATATTTCTGAATCCTTGCTAATTTTTCATCATAAAATTTGAATTAGTTATGTACTTTAATTGTATGATTATCTAAAAAATTATGTATGCAGAATTACGGGTATAAATTTTCAGAAATTAGGAATAAAATCTACAAATAAAAGTTTTGTTCTTAAATATCGACTTGATACTGATACACAGGTATAAGCCATGGCTTGGCATTGTAACTTCTGTTTATTTGTTTTTTTTTTCTTTCTATGCTAGATAACTTGTAAATATATTTAAAGTCAAAATTTTCATTTTCATTCTTTCCCATATATCTAGCTAGTAGGTCTTATAAAGTAAATGAGGAAACATTATTTACATAAAAGAATCCAAACTAACCTGAACCTTTCCATGTGGTTACAGAGGAAGTTTTAAAGCAGCAAAAGTCCCGCACCATTTCCTGAACACGACTGCCTAATTTATTGGTTCACCTCCTGTATTAATTACCTCTTTTTTCATTTATGCCAGGATTGTATTGATCTAATCTTCGATTCTGTCTCAGGGGCTCCTGAACTCATTCTTGATTCTGTCAAGCCATCTTCAATCTGTATAATTGGTCCCTGTGTGGTTGTAGGTGGATAAACCCACTGCAGGAAGTTCCAGGTATTTTTCACCCTTCTTCAGGGACTTGTAGTCATGTAAGCCTTTCTTACATTCTGTCGTTTTCATGCTACTTGAGATAAATAATATTTTTTCAGGTCAATTTTGAAAAGAAACACTTACTTTATTATTGAAGCAAATGAAAATATTCACCTGCATTACTCTTGTTACTTTACAGAGAGAGCAAAAGACTAAGAAGGAGAGAATTATATACGACTGCTAACAGTTGAAATCTATGTAGAATATAACTGGTAAATTATGTAGCTCACTACATTTACTAGAAGTTAAATCAATATGATTTTATAACATAGTCACATGGTTAATGTTTATTTGACAAACTATGTTAAAATCTGACTTTGTTCTTGACTCCAAATGACTAATATTTAGAACGGATTAATTTCTGTTACTGAGAATATCTGAACTCCATAGACCAAGTCATCTACTTATATAAGGAGCAATTAAACTTGAGAGTTAGAATAAAGACATACTTTGTGTTTTGAAATTCAGTTAATCATTTTAGTCACAAAAATATCAATTGGTCAAATAACATTTTTTGGCTAATAATCAGCAATGGTCCTTGAAAAAGAATTGTGTTGCTTCTGCTGCTGTTGCTGTATCTTACCAAAGTTCTCTGTTTGCCCCTGAACCCCAGAGCCAAAAATCATGTAATAAGGTATGATAAATTTGAACATACATTGTTAGAACCCTCAGGGGAAAGAAAAACAACAAATTGTCAATAAAGAGATAGTTCAAAAGTCAACCTACTCTAAAGAAGCAGCTTTCTTGGGAGAATTTTACCTTAGCTTCAATGTACCTTACCTTATGGTAGGAGGGAAAAAAAATTAAGCACTCATTTTATTCGTAAGGATTCACATCAAAACTCTCATCCTTTGACTGCAGTAAATTCTGTCTTGAGGCATACACTTAGCAGATATATGATGGGCCCAGTAAGCTCAGAATATTTTAAAATCTAATTTCTTGAGAAGAGTAAAACATTGTACATATTATATATACATGCTCAGATAATGCACAGGTACCATCCAGAGCCTGACATAATGGCTTCTTTTTTTATTCCGAGCACTAATCTCTTCCAAATATATTTAGAGACACAATGTCAATTTTCATCCTCTTGATTACATTTAACTAGAAGATCACTTTGTAAAGTGAATAAAGAAATAGCTTATTAATGCAAGCCTAAGGATGTTCATTCTACTTAGAAGTGACCTATTCTGTTCTTAGTGAAGCTGAAGACTTAGGTATGGAAACTTCCCACAAATTTTATTCCCAGAATTATTTTTAATACAAAGCCCAGGAAGCTTATTGAGACCTTTTGCTGACTTGAATACTCTCCATTCGAGACCTTCAGGGACTAGCTAGGTTTAACCTTGGTGACAATAGTGCTGATCTGTGTGGGAATGTACATTCATGTGTTTGTGTGGTGTGGAAAGATGTGTATAAATTATTGTGGTTTGGTTCTGCTTGATAGGCAGTGAGCAGGCTGTAAGCCATTCATTCTCTTTTCAGTTTCTTTCTTGTATAACACACTCCCACCCCTTGAAAAGTTGTTGGCTTTTTAACATGTCTTTCTGAAAAAAGTACTTTTATAACACAATTATTTTTGAGCTTTGAAAAGTTGTTAAAAATGATGTTATAAATCAATTAATAATATCTTAATAGAAGATTGTTGATATTCCTATTACTTAAAAATACCTAATTACTCAATAACTTTTTTTTAAAGATTTTATTTATTTATTCATGAGAGACACAGAGAAAGAGAGGCAGAGACACAGGCAGAGGGAGAAGCAGGCGCCATGTAGGGAGCCCGATGTGGGACTCAATCCCAGGGCTTCAGAATCACACCCTGTACCAAAGGCAGGTGCTCAACTGCTGAGCCATGCAGGAATCCCTAATAAGTCAATAACTTACTGAGTTTGTTATGTTTTATAAAGTGAAATGGTCACTGTCTATAGAGTATAACCAAATAAGGATGCATTCACTACAGCAGTTTGTCTCAGATGGCAGATACACTCTAAGGAAAAGAACAAGATTTGCAGTGAGCCAAATTTGGATTTCATCAATGTTCCCACAAACATTAACTACATAGCTTTGGGCAAAATATTTAATTCTGTGATCTTCAGTGTTTTCATTTGAGAATTTGGCATAATAGTAATAGGATCACATTAATCCTTACCATAAAGTGTTTTAAGCATAGCAGGTAAATGGATGCTATTCCTTTGAATTTGAATCTGCAAATGTATTGTCTGTTTCCTCTTTTAATATTTATTTGCATTGCATTGATAGTACTTAGGTAAATATGATTGAATAAACTATGTAATTGTCATATGTTGATATAGCCTCCTGGAAAAAAAAATGGAAAAGTATTCTCAAAATATCAACTCCCTTCTAGGAAAAAAGAGCATCAAAATATAGTAGGGAAATCTTCCAGCAATGTTCTTTATAGTACAATTTTTATATTTTCAAATTGCTTACCAAATTAAATCAAATTCTTTCAGAGTACAAGTGTGAAATTTTTGTAGGCACTTATGTTTACTTAGGTTACTTCAATTAGCATTCTTATTTGTAAAATGTGTGTGCTGAAGGCATCTTCTCTGATTTTATGTATAAGAAATTATTATATTAATTAAATTGTTTCAACACCAAATTCGTAAAGATGATAATTTACATCAACTGATTATTCTAAGTCAGAGAAAATCTCACCCGTTCCTCTCTAGTTTAACCCCCTGCAGTTATTTCATCTGAACTCCAAAAGTCCTTAAGTACTAAATTTATTCATAATTGGTTTGAAATTGTTTAACAATTGATACTGAACAAGAAGACCTTAACCATTTCCTCTGCTTAAGAAACCTTATATTCCTGCTTCTTGCCTCCAGCTCCCGACTTCCCTCTCACACTGATCCTTAAGGAACCTGGATGGCTTAACCACAGAAGTTCCTCTTCCTCCCCTTTCCTAGTACATTTACTTTTAAGGAAACGGCAAGCTAAATCTTTCTAAGAGCTTTTTCCAGTTTTACCACCTAGGCCAGTCTTTCTCAAGGACCCAGGATCAATTTCTTTGAAAAGAAATCAAAGATAAAGACTGGGAGACAGTCTGTGTGGAAGGATGAGTTCCTTGCTTCAAGCTCTACACTTTTTCCTGTCATGAAGGAACGAAAAAATTTACTTTTTCTTTGGCTCTGGCCAGTTGGGAAACACAGAAGGCCTATATTGTGAATCTTTATTGTTCTCCACTTATGTAGAGATGTGGTACTTAAAAATGAATCCCCTTTCTTTGTCAGTCTTAGGCATAGCTGAGCAGACAGGCTGGGCTATCTTAGAACATAATTTGTACAAAAAATTATACAGACACAATAAAAAGACATTAACTGTCTTTTAGAGATAACACAATAAAAAGACATTAACTGTCATTTAATGCAAATTTATATTTGATGCATATACTACTCAACAAAATTTAATTTTCAAGTATTTGAGGCTTTCCTGTGATATTGTTTTCTTGTTAAAAACTTTTATCTAATTGTCACTTATTTTATTTTATTTTTTCCAGCTTTATTGAAACATAGTTGACATGTAACATTTCATATGTTTAATGTGCACAAAATGTTGATTTGGTACATTTATAAATCACAAAATTATTACTACGATCTCTATTAGCTCACACTTCCATCCTGTTAAGTAACTATCATTTCTTTTGGGGGGTGAAAACATTTAAGATGTACTCTCAGCAAATTTCAGGTATATAATAAGGTATTATTAATTATAAACACCATGCTATACATTAAGTCCCCAGAATTTATTAATCTTATATGAAGTTTGTACACTTTGATCATTATCTCCTCATTTCCTCAACCCAAGTTTTCTAATTAAACTCTGACATAGAACATATTTTATAATTTTAAATCCATTTACATTATATTAAGACTTGTTTTATGACCCTGCATGTGGTCTGTCCTATTGACTGTAGCATGCACAATTGAAAATAATGTATATTCTGCAGTTCTAGGTTGTAGTGTTCTATTAGTGTCATTTAGATTCAGCTGATTGATTCAGAGCTTCTATGCCTTTACTGGTATTTTTATCTAGGTGCTACATCAACTACCAAGACAGAGATCGTAACTTATAAGGTATTTGTGGAATCTATCTCTCCCTTAATGCTTTCAGTTTTCTTCATGAGTTTTTAGGCCCTGGCATTAGATGTGTATGCATTTATAATTTTCATATCTTCCAGATGAATTGTTTATTTAATCATTACATGAGATCCTTTTTCCCCCTCTGGCAATCAGATTCGTCATGAAGTCAACTATAATTAAATCATTAGGTCAGTTTTTGTGTATGTGTGTTTCTTGTTTTCATGGTGTATATTTGTCCATTCACTTGTTTTCAGCCTATCTGTGTCTTATTAAAATATTTTTTCTAAAAGCAGCATATGGTAGGGGATGATTTTTATACATGCCAGCAATATACTATTTTAGCTGGAATGCTCAGGGCAAATTCTCTTAGTTTCTTCCCTCATCTGAGAATGCTTTATTCTTGAAGAATATTTCTATTGGTTATTTTTCTCTATCTCAATTATTTCCCCTTTTGTTCTAGCACTCCAGGTATTTGATAGGTCTTTGGACAATACTTTACTCCAGCTCCCTGCATCTGAGTTCATTTTATAATAATTTAAATAAGTTCTTATTTGCAATTGTTTTTTTACTCTTCTCTTCAGATTATATAATTTATGTGGACTTATCTTCAAGTTTGCTGTACATTGTTTTGATATCTATCTATATTCTGCTATTGAACACCAAACATTCTATACATATTCTTCTTTTTTTTCTTTTTTAAGATTTTATTCATCCATTCATGAGAGACATAGAGAGAGAGAGTCACAGAGACATAGGCAGAGAGAGAAGCAGGCTCCATGCAGGCAGCCCAACATGGGTCTCAATCCCGTGTCTCAAGGATCATGTCCTGGGCCAAAGGCAGAGCTAAACCGCTGAGCTACCTGGGCTGCCCTACATATTCTTACTGATAGATACTTTTTAAATTTCAGAAATTGTAATTTCAGTTATAAATGTTCCTTCTGGTTCCTTTTTATTTATCTACTATACTGAGTAATCCAATAGTTTCAAGTGTATCTTTCTTTGCTTTATGTAGCTGAATATAATAACTAATTTAAAATAATTATTTGATAATTTCCATATTTGGGTCATCTGTCTTCATAATTTTGGGCTGCTATAACATAGAGTCATCAACTGGGCTATTTAAACAAACATTTATTTCTCACAGTTCTAAAGGATGAAAATTCCAAGATTCAGGTGCCAGTATATTTGGTGTCCGGTGAGAGCCCACTTCCTGGTTTATGGAAACCCATCTTCTGTGCTCTCATGGTGGAGAGAGAGAGAGAAGAAACAAGTTCCTTATGACTCTTTTTAAGGACACTAATCTCATTAATGAAAATGACACCTTTGTAACCTCATCTAATTCGAATTACCTCTAAAAGACCCCATCTTTTTTTTTTTAAGATTTTATTTATTTATTCATGAGAGACTCACATAGGGAGAGAGAAAGAGAGAGAGAGAGGCAGAGACACAGGCAGAGGGAGAAGCAGGCTCCATGCAGGGAGCCTGATGTGTGACTCAATCCTGCATCTCCAGGATCACACCCCGGGCCAAAGGCGGCACTAAACCACTGAGCCACCTGGGCTGCCCCAAGACCCCACCTTCTAAAATCATCATATGAGGGGTAGGATTTGAACATAAGAATTTGAGAGGAGCACGTTTAGCCAACAGCAGCCTCTCTTAATTGTGTTTTTCTTGAGAACAGGTCACATTTTCCTAAATTATTGTGTGTTGAGTAATTTGGGGTTATATCCTGGGTATTTTGAATATTATGTTGTGCAGACTCTGGGTCCAGTTATAATCTTCTAATGAATTTTGGTTTTTGTTTTAGTAGGCTGTCTGATTAATTTCAGACTGTCATTTTTGTCTTGAACTGTGTTGGAGTTCAAATTGTATATTTTTAAATGATTTTTACATTTATTTACTCATGAGAGAGACACACACACACACAGAGGCAGAGACACAGGCAGAGGGAGAAGCAGGCTCCATGCAGGGAGCCTGACGTGGGACTGGATCCTGGGTCCCCAGGATCATGCACTGGGCTGAAGGCTGCGCTAAACCACCGAGCCACCCAGGCTTCCCTGTACATTGTTTTTTAATGGCAAACTATTTTTATTTTTAGCAAACTATTTTTAGCAAACTATTTTTCTGATCATGTATGAGTCAGAGGCTAATCTGAACAGTGCTTCAAGTCTCAGTTCAGCTATCAGTGCTTTTGCTATGCTGACTTGGATTTTTTCCACCTGCATGTAATTCAGAAGTGAATAAAGTGCTATAATCATCTTTGTGTAGGTTTTTTTTAATGTCTTTTTTTAAAAATTATATTTATTTATTAATGAGAGACGGCGGGGGGGGGGAGAAAGGCAGAGACATAGGCAGAGGGGGAAGAAGGCTCCATGCAAGGAGCCTGATGTGGGACTCGATTCTGCAGCCCAGATCATGCCCTAAGCCAAAGGCAGATGCTCAACCACTAATATACCCAGGAGTTCCCTTTGTGTAGGTTTTTGTGGGGGGGTACATTTTAAACACATTTGAGTAAATACCAAGGAGTATGATTATTGGATCATGTAGAAACAAGATTTTCAGTTTTCTAAGAAACTGTCAAACTATCCTCCAAAGTGGCTGTACCATTTTGCATTCCCACCAGCAAATATAATGGAAGTTCCTGTTGCTCCACATCCTTACTAGCATTTGGTATTGTCAGTGCTTTGGATTTTGATAATTCTAATAGTTGTGTAGTGGTATCTCATTATTCTTTTAATTTTCACTTCCTCAATGGCATATGATGAACATCTTTTCATATGCTTATTTGCCATTCATCTATCTTCCTTGGTAAGATGTCTGTTCAGGACTTTTTCCCATTTTTTAATTGGATTGGTCATTTTCTGATTCTTGAGTCTACCTCTTTTTTAGAATTATTTTTTTTTCTGAATCCATTCCCATTCCCCTTAAAAACAGAAAATAACCTTACATTTTGCAATTATTTCAGAAAAAAAATCTTATTAATGCACTGAGATTAGGAACATAAGTGTTGAAAACCAGAAGAAAAATAGTCTTCAAATCATCATAATTATCGAACCACTCTATTCATGCAATTTTGAAGTCAGTGCAAAATAACATTTCAATTAAGATGTACTGCAAGCCCTAGAATATTCATTGTTTTAAAAGAGACAAAGCAAACATAATGAATTGTTTTAATAATTGAAATTTATTTCCTTTTTTATCCTCCCATTTTGCCCAAATAGATTTTCTTTTTCTATTTTTCAGTTTTGTTTAATTTTTTTAAAGTTTTTCTTTTAACTCCAGTTAGTTAACATACAGTGTTAAATTGGTTTTAGGTGTACAATATAGTGATTCAATTCCACACATCTCCTGGTGCTCATTGTAACAAGTGCATGACTTAGTCTCCATCACTTATTTAACCCAACTTCCCACTCCCCTCTGATAGCCATCAGTTTGTTCTCTATAATTTTTTAAAATATTTTATTTATTTATTTGAGAGAGAAAGAGAGAGAGAGAATGAGCAGGCTGGGGTGAGGAGTAGAGGGAGAAGGAGAAGTAGGCTCCCTGCTGAGCAGGCAGCCTGCTATAGGGCTCAATCCTAGGACCCTGAGATCATGGCCTGAGCCAAAGGCAGACACTTAACCAACTGAGCCACCCAGGCATTCCTGTTCTCTATAACTCAGAGACTGTTTCTTGGTTTTTATCTCTCTTTCTCCTTTTACTCATTTGTTTTATTTCTTTAATTCCACATATGAATGAATTCATATGCTATTTGTCTCTCTTACTGATTATTACCCTTAGCATTATGCTCTCTAGCTCCATCCACGTTATTTTAAATGGAGAGATTTAATGATTTTTTTTATGACTGAATAATATTCTATTACACAAATGCACACAAACACAACCCACAACTTCTTTATCCATTCATCAATCAATGGACAACTTGGGCTGCTTCCATATCTTGGCTAGTGTAAATAATGCTGCTATAAACATAGTGGTGCATGTATCCCTTTAAATTAGTGTTTTTGTATTCTTTTGTCAAATACTCAGTAGTGTGATTGTTGGATCATAGGGTAGTTATATTTGTAACTTCTTGAGGAACTTCCAAGTGTTTCCCAAAGTGGTTGTACCAGTTTGCATTCCCACTAATAGTGTATGAGTGTTCCTTTTTCTCCATATATCCTCTTGTGTTTTTTATTTTGCTATTCTGGCAAGTGTGAGGTGATATCTCATTGTAGTTTTGATTTGCATTTTCCTGAAGGTGATGAACATCTTTTCATATGTCATTGGACATCCAGATGTCCTCTATACTCTGAAAACTATAAAACACTGTTAAAACAACACAAAGAAATGGAAAGATATTCCATGCTCATGGGTAGGAAGAACACATATTATTAAAATGTCTATACTGCCCAAAGCAATCTAGACACAAATGCAATACTTATCAAAATACCAACACCACTTTTTATAGAGCTAGAACAATCCTAAAATTTGTATGGAACCACAAAAGACCCTGAATGGCAAAGCCATGTTGGAAAAGCAAAGCAAAGCTGGAGACAATAGAATTTCAGACTTCAAGTTATATCACAAAACTATGCTAATCAAAATGGTATGATACTCACACCAAAAACAGACACATAGATCAATGGAACAGAATGGAAAAACCAGATATAAACCCACAACTATATGGTCTATTAATCTTCCACAAAGCAGAAAAGAATATCCAATGAGAAAAGGGCAGTTTCTTCAATAAATGGTGTTGGGAAAACTGGACAGTTACACCCAAAAGAATGAAACTAGATCACTTTCTTACACCATAAAAAAACATAAATTCAAAATGGATCAATGACCTAAATGTTAGATCTGAAACTATAAAAATCCTAGAAGAGAACACAGACAGTAACCTCTTTGACGCTGACTGTAGAAACATTTTTCTAGATATGTCCCCTTAGACAAGGGAAACAAAAACAAAAATAAACTATTGGGGCTACTTCAAAATAAAAAGCTTCTGTACAGTGAAAAAATAAAAATTAAAAAAAAACCCTAAAAGGCAATGTATGAAATGGAAGAAGATATCCGTAAATGACATATCTTATAAAAGGTTAGCATCCAAAATATACAAAGAACTTATCAAACTCAACACCCAAAAAACCAAATAATCCAATTAAAAATGGGCAGAAGACTTGAACAGACATTTCTCTAAAGAAGACATCCAGATGCACTAAGAAATTTTATTTTGAGTGATGCAGTAAATAAATAAGAAAGAAAACAATTCATTTATTTTAATTTATGCCAACATTTTAACCCTGATCTGTTGCTTGAACTCTCTAATCTTCAGTTTGCTCATTTTTAAAGATGGAAATAATAATAAATTTCTCTCCTCTTAGATTCTTGTGTGCATTAAAATGAGACAACATTTTCAATGGTCTGTCTGCACCTAGTAAACATATAATAAAGGTTAACTGGTATAACTGGTAGAATAGTTGTATATGTGATTTGAATAAAGCCTTAAAACCTAAATTCCACTATGGCTGATTGATTTCCACATGCTTACCCTTATTTTATTTTCTATTACAGCATTAGCTAAAAGGACACTGCTGTGTAACTCTGAAACATTTGTTTCTAAGGTTCTTTTCCTCAGGTGAAAATGATATTTGTTTGACGTGTTCAGAGAATTTCTGAATATATTTGAGGCTCCAACTGCCTTTACATTTTCCTTCCTTTTATTTCTCTTTGGGAAGATATAAATTGATCATGTTGCCTTGAACAAATTGGACTGGGGACACTTTCATTTGGTTCAGAGATTACATTATATTTTGGAATTGGAGAGGACCCAGAGGTTTTCCTGCTTGTTATTTTTGGCGTGCATTATATTACACTCGTCAGATCTCTCTGAGCACATGTGCACATTGATTAAAACAGCAAAATGATTAAAGCAATACATCAAGCGACAATCTCCAAACAACTTGAAAACCCCAAAGAACTTCTATTCATAAGCTAAACAAGTACAAACATTTAGTATTCATTTTACAGTGTTAGTAAGATTTTAAAAACTTAGGAAGTGTAGTTTCAAATGGCCAAGGTTGATACTCAGTGAGCTATTTGAGAAATAGCTAAATTGTCTCTTTTTTCATTAAGGGAGATATTCACATAATTTGGGTACAAGTCCCCACCACAATTCCTAAAATTTTAATTACTAGACTTATTCCATGATCCTCTATGGTGATAATTGCACTATGTAGCACAGGGCTTATTAGTATTTAAAAAACAAGGAACCCGCCCCCCACACACACACACAACTTCTTATCAAAATAGTTAATAGTTATAACAACATATGTAAATGATATGCATTATAACTAGCTTCATATTTAGGCAAATAAAAATACATTTAGGGACATTTTTGTATTTATTTATTTATTTATTTATTTATTTATTTATTTATTTATTATTGGAGTTCAATTTGCCAACGTATAGCATAACACCCAGTGCTCATCCCACCAAGTGCCCCCCCTCAGTGCCCATCATCCAGTCACCCCCACCCCCCTGCCCACCTCCCTTTCTACCACCCCTTGTTCGTTTCCCAGAGTTAGGAGTCTCTCATTAGGAACATTTTTTTTTTTTAATTTTTATTTATTTATGATAGTCATCACAGAGAGAGAGAGAGATTGAGGCAGAGACACAGGCAGAGGGAGAAGCAGGCTCCATGCACCGGGAGCCCGACGTGGGATTCGATCCCCGGTCTCCAGGATCGCGCCCTGGGCCAAAGGCAGGCGCCAAACGGCTGCGCCACCCAGGGATCCCAGGAACATTTTTAAAATATAGTTTTACATGTATAGTATTATTTACAATGTATATTCCAAAAAATGTGTAATGCCACAGGATAAAAGGAAAAGAAAGAGCATCGAGTGACTGATAAATGTTACTAGTACAATCAAATTAAAGTGAAGTTATGTGGAAGATGCAAGCCCAATTTTGGACACAAAATAATAGGTAGATTTTGATAGGAAAACTCATTCTATAATCATTTCTCAAAGATGGAAAAAAATCCTTGAAACAAACATCATCTAGAGTTGATGTATCAAATTGCTTTGAGTAGAATGCTTAAAGAGTTCAAGAACTCTTTGATGATCTGACTACTTTGATGATCTATGATCCAGAACGTGCAGCTAAATAGGATGATAGGTATTGGTTACTGGGCATCTAAAGATAGAAAGAAGATATTTAGTGACTGGGGAAGAATTTCAGTAATGCCTTAGTGTATGTGAATAAAAAAATACAATAATATTTTTTAAAGCTCTGCATACACTCCTGAGCAGATAAAAAAATAAAAATAAGTAGACATCAAATAATCTTGCACAGGAAGCTAAAGGTGATGTTAATTGTGGCAACAGACTGAACTTAGCTATCATCACTGTCAACATCACTTAGCCTTCTTCTTTTATGATAATTACCTCCTGACCATAGGTTCTTTATATTCTACTTGCAATATGCTCCCTCAGTCTCTGCCTGGCTGGCTGCTTCTTGTCTATCTTAGCTTCTCGTTTTATTATCATCATTTAGCTTTAACTATTAATCTTTTCTTTTTACATATCTGTATATTTTTTTTTTTTTATCTTCCTCCCCTAGAATACAAGCTCACTGAAAAAAAGGGTCTTAAGCAGATAACGGTCTTATCAGTGACTTGGACAGAGTTAGGCACAAAGCAAGTAACTAATACACTTTCATTTTAATGGCTAATTTATGGGAATTTTATGTGGAACAAATTTTATCAATGGAAATACCTGGCCCTCTTGGGGGCAGTGTTGATTAAAAAGCTGATAGAACAACTTGTTTACATAAGTAGATGATAAGATTTCTTCTTAGAGTTGGAAGAAATTAATTCTATCTTCCACTAAACACCCCCAATTCATAAAAAAAGAAAACAGATATTCCTACAATCCCTGTTTATTTTCAGAAAACATTATGAACTTGTTTGTGTTCATGGCTTGCTTTGTCATGTCCCCTAGGTCAGGAATGTCCTTCAGCCTTTTCTCCCTCTGTCCAAATGCTCTTTCTCATTTAGGTCTCAACTCTAAAGGCAACTCCAATGGAGGGTTCTGTAACCACTTCAATCAAAATTAATGACATGATTTTCTCTTCACCCTTCTGCAATATAATAATAGTAATACATTGCTTGAACTATAGTTAGCAAGATCTTTACCCTGCCTTATGCTTTAACTTTTTACATGGAAAACTTCCCTTTTACATAGCAAGCTAATTAAGAAAAGGAACATTATTTATCTTTGCATCATCGACTATACCAAGCAAAGTAGCCTATACTTACTATGTCTTGAATTAATAAAATTAATGGAAATAAACTAAGGTGAATTTAAGAGTTCTTTTCAAAGTGTTGCAAAAAAATAACCAGAAAATGAACAAGTGTTTCTAGATAGTATCTTCTGGCAATTAAGGAAAAAGTATATTACATTTTATATTTACAATAGATCTTGTTTTCATCTGAATTTTCAAATACAGTGGTGGTGGGGTAGAGTAGAAAATAATCTACTCTGAGAAGGCAAAAATGAAGGCTCTTTTTTAATAATACAAATGGAATAAAACTAGAAAAATCATATTGAGGACAATTTGACAATATCCATCAAAATTTTTAAATGGCCATTCTCTTTGTCTAAGTAGGCCTGTTCTAAAAATTTAACCCGGGGGATCCCTGGGTGGTGCAGCGGTTTAGCGCTTGCCTTTGGCCCAGGGCGCGATCCTGGAGACCCGGAATCGAATCCCACGTCGGCCTCCCGGTGCATGGAGTCTGCTTCTCCCTCTGCCTATGTCTCTGCCCTTCTCTCTCTCTCTCTCTGTGACCATCATAAATTAAAAAAATAAATAAATAAATAAAACTTAAAAATTTAACCCGAAGAGATAAGTAGAAAAACATGCACAAAAAAAGTACTTACAATAAATTCACCATTAAATTGTGTATATTATTGAAAAACATAGCAAACCTAATTTCTCAAAATTAGAATTTGATTATAAACATTATATCAGAGCATGGGTGATAAAGTCAAATTGCTTAACTAAAATTGGGCTTGATCACTTACTCTTTGTGATCTTAGACAAGTTACTTAACAAAGCTTTCTATGCTAATTGCTTTGATTGTAAAATATGGATAAGAATAGTGCTTATCATACAGGACTCTCTCGAGAATGAAATGTACGAATAGTGATATTGTAGTTAGAGTGATACTGCTTTAGAGTACAAGCTAAACATCAAGCTATGCTAAATATTCTATATGTACATGCAAAATTTTTGTAAAATTTACTTAATAATGGCTATCAGTAAAATGTAGATTTATGGATAATTTTAGGTTCCTACTTCTTATTTCTGTGTTCTAAATTTTCTGTTACATATAGACATATATTTTGCATAAGTATAACAAACATTTTAAATGAGCATATTAATGTCAATTTCTCAAACACTGAGTGCCAGTCTTGGGGAAGCAAGAAATAATTATACACATGAATATTTATAATGAGAAGATTCTTCATAGTCAGCCTTCTTGCAAACTGCAGTAACTTTGTAGCATGACTTAGAAGCAACCACCCTTTCCAGAAGTTATTAATTCTTGGCACTCTCTATATAATCCTTCAATTTGCTTGACTTTGCTGAGAATAGGTAGCTGAGTTCAGGGACCATCATGGTGTTAATTTATCACTGGAAAAATGAAAGAGCCCTTCCAATTCTTCACACATTATTTTCAGTGTGTTTTGACAAAAGGAATGATGATTCTGCCTGGGTGAGACAGCAAGGCACAATAACACTCAGGAGGGTGGCTATATTTTTTGACATTTGTACAATTTGGGAAGAATACTACTTCCTTTTCATTATTTATTTTTCTAAATATGTCTGGAGGAAAAATACGACCATTGGAACATTGAGCATGTCTATGCTCAGTCTGAGCCCCTTAGAAAAAAATTGTAGAATCCAGAGGTACAATAATTTCTGAGAGTGCTTTCACCTCTCCATCTCTGTAACTTCATGGGAAACAGCCAGTGTTTAATGAAAATATTTTTCAACTAGCTTCTACTTGCTTTTAAAGCTCTTATTTGATTCCTCCACTATACACTTTTTTATCCTTCTGCTTATTTTCCTTATACATATTAAAACATTTCAGAAAGGATAGATTTTGGTAATAATGGTAATAAATTTTAGTTGGCACTGTCAAAGCAAATATTTCACCAAAGTCAAACGGGAAAGGAAAACTTTATTCAAAGCGATTGCAATGGAAGAAGCGAGAACTCAGTTTGCCCTCACCTCTACTAAACAAATATGGAAAGCTTTTTAAACATTGGCAAGAGAGAGACAGATCAAAAGCTATCTGTGTTTGCTAATTAGCTTTACCCAAAACAAAACTTTCTCATATGTTCATGACAAGAGAACAAGAGGTAGCTTTATATCTTGGAGCAAGGCACCCATCTCATTTGGGCTCCAGGCCTCCCACAGATTCTGGAAGACAGGTGCCCAATTTTCCTTGATAAATCATTTCAAAGAAATGGCTGCAGGTCCTTGAGAGAGGCAGTTCTAGGTTGTAAAACTGGCAAGAGGATTTTTGAAACATTTACATCTTAAAGAAAAGAGAAAGAATTTACAAGTTTTTTCTATAGTTAAATGCTCTAAGAAAAGGGAAGAGAGGGACCTAGAGTCAGGAAGAAGACTGTCTAAAACTTAATCTGAAGGAAATGTTTTTTTTTGTTTGTTTTTTGTTTTTAATTTATTTATGATAGTCACAGAGAAAGAGAGAGAGGCAGAGGGAGAAGCAGTCTCCATGCACCAGGAGCCCGACATGGGATTCAACCCCAGGTCTCCAGAATCGTGCCCTGGGCCAAAGGCAGGCACCAAACCGCTGCGCCACCCAGGGATCCCTGAAGGGGATGTTAAACTGAAGGGAATGTTAAGGCTCTCATGGTGAGCATTTAATAGGCAATTCAGCATTTTATTCTATGTCACATGAATAAGACAAAAATGAATCCAAAATTTATACTTTTATTGTTTATATTAATTTTTGCGCACACTATCTCTTTGAAGTCTCCTCACACATGGTGTGATATATCTACTATTTTCTTCAGCTTTAATTTACATTTAACCATCTTTAAGAGCAGAAAAGTTAAGAGAAATTGCTACAACTCATATGCATGACAAATAGCAATTAAGTTCAGGTATCATTATCCCAAATGCTGTCATCACTCATTTTTGCATGAAAAAGCAGTTTTCAATGGCCTGTGATCTTCCAGGCACTAGGATTACTTTTGGGATTACAATAGTAAACAAAACCAGTGCCAATCATGGTGCCAGTTCAAAAAAGATCCTTAATAAACCTCTATCATAAGAAAGACAAATGACACATTCCTTTCCTTAAGAAACTTTAAGTAATTTTGGCATAGACTTTTGATAATGCAAGTCAAATATCGTGGCAATTTATTAAAATGTTATCGTGTATAAGATGTCTCATTGAATGTCTCTCTGAATGTTTAATGTATTTTTTTTCTAAATAAAAGTTAAACAGTTGATTTTATTACTTTCTTAGATTTTCTGGATGAATCAATCTATAAAGCTATAACCAAATTTCACAAAAAAAAAAAAAAAAAATTCTTGTCCTTACTACTTGAGAAGACCATTAATATTCTTGATTTTCTTGTACCTTTAGTGACCAACTAAAATAATTTTATTATCTTCAATTTTGAAAACACATCTCTCAACTGTTTGAAGGGAAGAAATATCCTCTTACATATTTGGTCTGATTACTTAATACTTTGAACAGTGCTAAGAAGAGTAATTGTTATTCTTGTAGGTTGGATTCTCCTAATGTGTTCTTGTGATCCAAAGAGGCAGAATCAAATTGGGCAAAGTGAGAAGTTGGCCTGAGAAGCAGGAGAAATGAAGATGGGCTGGCTCCTGAAAGTTGTCCTGCATTGTGGTAAGGGGAATGGGTTTATACATTAGAGTTGATTAGACATTGGATGGTCGCTTTCCTGGGGACATTTGGGTATAAATAACATAGAGCTAGACAGCTTTTAAGTCAGGGGCCATTTTTTAAAAGGGGCAAATGCTGAAGGCTGTTATTTGGAAACACTGTCAGCCATTTGCAGAATACATACTTCAGTCATGAATAGGGATTGGTTTAGAAAGTTTCAGTAACATTATCCATGTTACATAGCAAATACATGGCAGAGCCAGCCTTCAATAGAGGCAGTTTAGTTTCATAGCTTGTGCTGTTAACCATTCTCTCATGGTATGTGACCTAATAGCAGCAGTAATAGTAAAATATAAATAACAAATTTTGTTCTTCTTATTAATACAAATTTTAAATAGTGATTTAAAATTATTTTTTAAAAAGTCAGAAGGATATTTAGAGAGGCAAGCCCGATCTGCTTTGAGATAAAATATTCTAGAAGTATAAGAAATACAGGTACAAAGGAGAGCTCCTGGTACATGAGTGACAGGTATCTGGGAGACTGTCAAAAGTCCACGGAAGTCTTGTTTCAATATATAGTAGCCAAGAAGATCAGACTGAGCTGTGAAAGGAGCAATGATAGTGAGTTTCTATGGTACTAAGAGGTAACAAACTTGACTGACAATAGTGTCAGCCTTCTAGTCAGTTGGGCATCATTACAGAATGAGTGTCCCTTAGGAAGGCACAACCCACCCTCTCAATTCCAAGAGAGATAATTGTTAAAACTAAACATAATGAAATAAAGAAGATTTTCTGTTTATAAATCAAAGATATTGTTTTTGGGTTTAGGCTGTAATTTATTTCAGGATGTGAGCTGGAAATACCTTGCAAAACTCACTCAAAAAGCAAAGCTGGAAAAATAGAGCTTTTTCAGAATCAGAAAAAACACAAGAGCCCCAGCTAGTTTTCTGTCTCTTCCCAAGGGATTTGTTTAGATCTATTGTGATCAATACCATAAGACAATTCAGAGCTTGCTGAAGAGGATTGATTAAACTGTACATGGTTTTTAATGAAAATCTACCTATCTAAATGGACAGTACAATATGGTAATGTTAAAGTTGTAAAGACACTTCAAAGGTAAAGAATAAAAGTTTAATTCCATGTAGTAAATTAAAACAGAACAATGAATGTTGTCTGCTAGATGGCACCCAGGTTTTTCAATTAGGAATCACCGCAGTTACTAACCTACAGTTATTTTGGGGTCAGTGGACATAATGATCTGCAACTAACAAAAGGTAATCTTAGATGCTCAAAGTTCTTGGCACTGAGAAATTCAACAGAGCAGTCAAACGATATGTAGAGACACATTTTAATTTGTCCCTACAACAAAAGAACCTAAAGGTCAAGTGGCTTGTTAAAAGTCACATGGAAGATCTTTGTTTTAATTTGGATTATTAGAAGAAAAGCAACTTTACAGTAAAATCACAAGTAAGAAGCTAGAAGTTGTAATCAAATACCGGACAATTTCTTAAAGCCATATTATGAAAGGTTCTAAATGGCAATCTAAGTTGGACAGACTTCAATTGTCAGCATGAAATCTGTGAAAATTGATTAGCAGGGAGAATGACATGATTAAAATGGTGCTTTATGGAAAGTATAATATCAGAAATGCATGACAGGCCAAGGTTCAAGAAGACCAACCAAGAAAATAGTATATAATGTTCCTGATATGAGTTACAGAAGCCGGAATAGGATAATGGGAATGGAATAAAAGCAATATGTTGCTAATTATGTATATATATATTTGTATAATTATTTGCTATATAATATATAGCATATAATATTATATACAGCATATATATGGTATGTATCAAAACTTGTGAATCAATAGCTCCAGCCATCATGATTGCTTTAGAGATATGCATGCAAATGAAAGCAGACCAATGAGACCCTTAGGGAAATTTGGTGGAGTAATAGAGAGGCTCTTTTATTCTGGAATTGCTTTGCATATAAAATATAAGTGTGGAGCTGCTGCTGGACAATTTACCACAAGAAAAGATCCCACTTTAATGGAACAACATAAAAAGTGAGAGGAAGACCTTTGCAACAACATGGATGGAGCTAGAGAATATACTGCTAAGTGAAATAAGTTAGAGAAAGATAAATACCATATAATTTCACTCACATGTGGAATTTAAGAAATATAAACAACCAAGGAAAGGGTGGAAAAAAAGAGAGAGAAAAAAACAGGAAACAGACTCTTAACTATAGAGAACAAACTGATGGTTACCAGAGGGGAGGTGGGGGGAAAGGGGTAAAAGAAGTGATGAGGATTGAGGAGGGTACTTGTCCTCATGAGTAGAGGGTGATGTGTAGAATTGCTGAATCACTGTATTGTACCCCTGAAACTAATATAACACTGCAAGTTAGGTAACAGAATTAAAATAAAAACTTAAACAAAAAAAAAGTAAGAGGAAGAATACTATTAGGACTTTAGCCCTGTGCTCAACAAGACTTCAAGGTATATAATCTAGATGTTTAAGTCATATGCACAGATACATGTCACTTTTTAGTCAAACCATCTTCAGTAGATTTCAATCACTGACTAGTGTAAAAAGCATTTTTAAGAAAGTCATAAATCCAAGGGAACAGAATTTCTAGGTGGTAGATTTTTAAGCAGCAATTTTATGTGCTACACAGTTGAAAATGTCATCAATTTGGTATCTGTGATGTTTAACAATACAGTTTTACTGGACTAGCACTGCTCATAGTAAAGTCTCAAGAGTCTGTGTAAGACTCTGTGAAGTAGATGAGTGATGTGAATAAGCAGCGTGTGCTAGCACTTGTTTTGAGATAGTAGCTGAAGACCAGGGAGGAGAAAGAGTAGCGTGAGAACTAGGATAGTTGAAAGAGGGTTTATTTGGGAATGAGGGCACTGGAATATGTTTGGATGTAGAGACATTACTGAAGTCAGAGCCAGCCAAAGTAGAAAAAAGGCCTTTGATCAAAAAAGGAAGATATAGGGATCCCTGGGTGGCACAGCGGTTTGGTGCCTGCCCTTGGCCCAGGGCACCATCCTGGAGACCTGGGATCGAGTCCCACGTCGGGCTCCTGGTGCATGGAGCCTGCTTTGCCCTCTGCCTGTGTCTCTGCCTCTCTCACTCTCTCTCTCTCTGTGACTATCATAAATAAATAAAAATTTAAAAAAATAATAAAAACAGGGCATTCCTGTGCATGTGTGATACAGGATCTTAGAAAAAAAAAAAAAAAGGAAGATATGTAGATAAATCATTGGGGCATTTATTATAGCATTATTTATAATGGAAAACTCAAAACAAGGTAGGAAATATTAAAGAATTATAAAATAAATTTAAATATTTAACATATGAAATGCTTGTAATAAAATATGTGAAAAGGCATGATGGATCACATTTAATATGAAATTGTGTTAGGGACAAATGGGGCTGGGCAGGGCTAGGTACGGGGCCATGAAATCAGGATCACAAAAATCCCCAAAATGCTAAGGTCTAAGGAAACCAGAGATAAGGGAACAAGCCAGACTACTCTGCCCTAGGTGTGGGTGGGGAGGGAGGCTTTTTTATGACAGTCATCTGTGACCAACAAATAACCAGACCCCAAAGAAGAAGTAAGCCATTAAAATTGTTATCACTAGTCCTTATCAACGGTGATATCAGTAGATAATGTTAAAAGGACTTAGGTTCCCTGATTGGCTTCCAATAAAAGAGCAACACTACAAGCCCCCAGTAACAACCATGACAGGATCTTTTTCAATTCTGAGAACTTTCTCTGTATCCTGACTTAAGAAACTTCTTTCCAGGTGGCTCAGTAGTTTTAGTGCCCCCTTCAGCCTAGGGTGTGATCCTGAAGACCCGGGATCGAGTCCCACATTGGGCTGTCTGCATGGTGCCCGCTTCTCCTTCTGCATCTCTCTCTGGTCTCTCAAAAAAAAAGCAAAAACAAAAACAAAAATCTTCTTTTGCTTTTACTCACTCTCCTTTGTCCACGAGATTCATTCTTTGATTCCATGAGACAAGAACCAAGCTCTCTCATAACAGAATCGATTAGTTTTGTAAAAATAATGTGTTTTCTCAATTTTCTATAATAACAATTTCTGTAACAAAATACTTTTTAAAACAAAATGATGTGTGCAAGGCAAGAAAAGGGAAATGAGGTAAAAAAAAATAATTAAAAAATGTAACACTCAAGAGGGAAAACAGGAAAATTAAATAGGATGTCAAGTCATTTACTTGTCATTTACTAAATTATACAGTCATTAACATAAGCCATACACTATTCTGTTTTATAAATATTAGCTCTTTCAATCCTTATATCAAATTAGCAAGGTAGATAACTTTATTATCTACTTAAAAATGAGGAAACAGTTTCAATAGAAAGAGAAATTAACTTAGTTAACATCACTCAGCTGGCAAGTAGAGGAGGTAGGATTTGAATTCAGACCAATCTGGCCTCAGAGTCCATGAACTTAAACATTATTCTAGGTGGCCTGCATGATTTTTGTTTGTTTTTGGTTTTTGAATGATGCCACCTATAAATATAAAATATTTATTTCTCACTTAAATTCTTTCATTGGAAAAAAATCATATGAATATCTCTAACCTATTATTATTGTTTTATATAGAAGCCATTGTTTCCCCCCCAGACTCTTTTTTTCATTTTTTAAATTAGGAAGATTGAGTAACAAATAAACAGATTAAATCTGGTTCAAATGAAGGATAATTTGATGTGACACAACACTGATTTAAGGAATAATAATATGTGATGGAAATTGTCTGCCTAGGAGACATGTTTCTGGATATTATCCTTAATCTACCACCGGCTGTCTATGGGATATTAAGAGAAGAATCTCTCAATAACTCCAAACCTTTAAAATAAGGAGGTTGGATCTGTGAGTTAATATTTTTCCTCAGATTTGGAAAAATGTTGGCTATTATTCCTTCAGAATTTTTTCTGACTCCCCTCACCCTTTTCCAGCTTCCTTTCACTATCCAAGTATACTTTTTTGAGGATTCTTGATGTTTTCCCACAGGATTCTGATCCTAATTTAATTTTTTTTTTCATTTTTTTCCTTTTGTATTTACTTTAGCAACTTGCTATTGTTATTTCTTCTTATTTACTAATCTCTTAAATTATAGTTTTTAGCTCTAAAAATTCAATGTAATTATTTGTTCTATTCTATGTCTATCCCTATTTAATATGTGCAAACTTTCGCCTAGCATTTTGAACATACGGAATACACACTGAAGTCAGGTATAATGAATGTTTAAGTGTATTTTTCTGCTAATTCCATGCTGGAGTCAGTTCTGGGCCAGTTTTGTTTATTGATTTTTCTCTTTAGTATAGGTTGCAGCTTCCTTTTTTTTTGAATGTCTATTAAATTTTGGTTGGATGCTTGACATTGTGATTTTTATGGTAACTATTATAAATATTTTTTTCATCTTTATTCTGAGTTATAATTAAATACAGTTTCATTCTTTAGGGTCTTGCTTTTAAGTTTCATTAGAAGGTACCAGAGTGCCACTTAATTTAAGACTAATTTTGTCCAACTACTGGGCAAAACCTCCATTAATATTCTACACAATGCCTTAAAAATTATGAGATTTTTTTTCCATTATAAAGCATAGGAACAGGAATTACTTCTGTGTGATTGTAAAGATATTTTTTTTGAGGGGGGGTGGAGATGTTTTCCTTTTAGGCAATTCTTTTCTCCTTGTCACCCACTTCTCATTTATGAGGAAACTAATTTCCTCCTCTGCATGATTTGATCAGTACTCAGCTGAAAGCATGAGGGCTGTCCTCTCCAGATCTTTGAAAAAAAAATTTTTCGGAGGAATGTGTCTGCCCTCTCTGGCACTCTGTCCTGTAAATTCTAGCCTCTTTTTCCTCCCTTGGAAACCTATCCATCTCTTCAACTCAAGGAACTATTGGGTTTAGTCTGCCCCTCTCAGCCTCAGCCTATCCTGTTGCCTGGAAATTCTTTGTAGGCAGTAAGCTAGGGCAATAATAGAGATCAATTTCATTTATTTCTCACATCTCAGAGACAATCTTAACCCTTAACCCATGTTCAGCATCTTATAAGAGCATAGTTTCCTATATTTATTAATTTTATTAAAGTGTTATTAATTTTCTCAAGTGTTTCTGGTAAATCTGCTTTATGGTACTTCATTTTAATCCCAAACAGAAGTATAAAATGAGCATTTGGGATAGGAAATCCCCAAAGTCCCTTTTATTTTAACATGTTATTATTTCCTGAGCAGTAAGAACACCAACAAAATGTGGGGAACATTTGGTTACTTAAAAACGTCTGAAATTTCCAGAGGGGCTAGATGAAAGAATATTTGTCTGGGAAAGGTATAATGTTTTGGTAAGACTAGAAAATAAAATTTGTTTTTCTAAGATGTTTTTATTTTTTTTCTAAGATGTTTTAAGATAATAATCATGATAATAAAAGGGGAAAAGAAATAGTGAAATAAAAGCAGAAAAAGGACATTTTCAGATGTTATCTAAAATCATGATTCCTATAATAATTATTTGTCAATTTTAGCAATATCTGTTTTGCATGTATTTTGCATCAGCTTAGGATTTTAGAACTAGAATAGACCTCTAAAGATGTACTACTCTATCACTTCCCCTGCACTATCACTATTGCAAGAAAATTGATATTGAGGAACAGGGGCTCCCAAACTTCTGTGTTGCTGATTCACATAAAGATTTCTTAGCCCCACTGCTTCAACCACTTATTCCATTATATCCTATTTACCCTACTTACCTAATCATAAATATTATTTTGGTTTCTTTTTTCTTTTTCTTTTTCTTCTCTTCTTTTTTTTTAAACTTAGAATGAAATGTAACTTTAATGCAGCATTTAGTCTCTTTTAAAAATAGGATTGTTTATATGCCTTTAATGCAGACTCAGGGATATATGTCTATAACAAGTGTGCAATTGATTTCAATGCTAGTCATCAGTTGACCACACATTGAGAAACACTGACTTTCTGGAATTGTATAATGATAGGGCAAAGTTGGCTTATAGACGTGTATTGCTCAATTAGAATAATTGTTAGTCACATCATTGCCAGACCTCTATGCCTTTCTTCCTTATTATTATTATTATTATTATTATTATTATTATTATTATTAAGTGGATTAATGTGGGAGAGAGAAAGCATTTGGAAAATTATGTATATCCTACACTTTAACATTTAAACTCATTTTACAAACAGAATAACATGGATTAATGTATCAAAATATTATCACGAAGATTTGTGCAAATTCCATCTTAAAAATCCATCCTTGAACTCAGTAATCACACTCTCCTTTCTTACATAGTCAGTACTCTAAAAATAATATCTGTTTTTACTATTTGCTTTTATGTCCTCACCTTTTTATTATGCCTCCTGAATGTATTGTGTGGTTTTACTTTTCAGAGAAATCACTTGTGCTTATGTCAGCTAAAAACAAGATCTATTAGTCATTATTCATTACATTATATTGTGTATAGCATAAAGTCTTAGTTGACTTTTCCAGCATTGAACATTATTGAAAATATTTAATAATTATCCTTCTTTCTTGGCCTCCCAAACCATATTCTTTTCCCATTTCCATTTATACATTATTGGCATTTCCTATAAAGCCCTGAAGTGTACATTTCCATTCTTTAATCGCTACTCAGTTTGGCCCATTTATTCTTATCCATAAATATGACAGTCCCTTCTCCAATACAGACAACTTTCCTAAATTGTCTACTGAATATTTCCATCTGGCTATTTCAAAACTATGCAGATCTTATTAATCTCACTCATTATATTTTCACCTCTGCCAAAGACTACACTTCTGTCAGCAACATTGCATATTTGGGAGAATAAACAATATCACCAAAAGTTTATTTATTATCTAATGTAAGAATTTTGGAATTTTTTTCTTATGAGCTCATTCAAATCACAGCATTCACACATTCAGTTTCAGTTGGACACCACAGCAACATTTAAAATTTGCGGTGATCAACTATTGGGACGTTTCCTTATTTTTCTATTGTGCAAACACAGCAAAGATGCTGAAAATCTTAATTAAATTTGATTGTAATCATATTTATTCAAAGTTATGATTTAAAAACATATAAACGTGATTATAAAGCTATTGATTTTAGAAACAAATAGAATTATTTTATAAAGTATAATCATCACATATCTTTTCAATAGCACATAACTAGCTTTTCACATCTACACATTGAATTCCTTTTGATTTTCACATTGAATTGTTTTCTTTACACCTTGTACACAAAGTTTGACAGATTTTTTATTTCAATACATGTATATGCTAGTTTACTTTGACTAGAATTCTAGCTTCACTTTATATTAAAATAAACTTTTAAAACAGAAACTTGACACAGTAACTCCTGCCAGGCTTTCTAGGATGGAATTTAGAATTCTCTGATGTCTTAGATTGTGCATTTCTTTCTTTATCATTTTCTGGTGAGTTTCTGCATTTTCTGTCTTGTTATATAACCTATTCGTGTACACTTGTCAGATTTTTTTCTGAACACATATCAGTAAGAAGGACATGACAAAGCGAAATAAAGACAAATTTCAAAACACAAATTTCATGACATTTAAAAAAAGTAACTACTAAAACTTCGTATTTCTTAAATACACCCTGCACTCACTATTACATTTATTTTTCTCTCAAATGGAAAAAAAAAGTGCATTGTTACAAATAGCAAAATAAAGTCTATGTTTTTTTTTTTTTTTAATTTTTTGTTAATTTTTATTTATTTATGATAGTCACAGAGAGAGAGAGAGAGAGAGGCAGAGACACAGGCAGAGGGAGAAGCGGGCTCCATGCACCGGGAGCCCGATGTGGGATTCGATCCCGGGTCTCCAGGATCGCGCCCTGGTCCAAAGGCAGGCACCAAACCGCTGCGCCACCCAGGGATCCCATAAAGTCTATGTTTATAGGAAAAGAAGACATGAAGAACTGTGTACATTTCTTTTCTTTCTTTCTTTCTTTCTTTTTTATTTTTTACCATTCTTAATTCAAGAAACTTAGTACCATGAGTCCCAGAAGTGCTTTAACCAAATGTTGAATTTTGTTCAGAAGTGGAAACACACATAATGAATGAACACTTTATGTCTAAAGGGAAGAAGGACACTCTAAACAACTTCTGACAGGAAAAAAATCAACAATGAATGTAGATGTTTATGGTGCTAAATAGTCTATTGAGAGTAAATTATACACTATTGAAGGTCAGTGTTTGGAAGGAGGAATCAAATCTCTATTCCTGGGATAAAGCTATTCAATGTTTTCTTAATGTACTTTTCTCTATCATAACCTTAAGCTTGGAAAATATTTTCACCTATTCAGCTATAAAAAAACACAAGTTTATAAATTAGTTTCAAGCATAGTGTTTTTAAAATGACAAAAATACAAGGTAGGAAAGATTAAACATAATGGCATTGCTTGTGAACTACTTATATTTCAGAGCTGCATTAAAACAAAATAGAACAAAGCAAAGCAAAATGGTAAAATACTAGTGTAAGGACTAAGAATCTTAACCACACTCTTGAGTCTGCCGTTTTCAAAGAGAACTACAACTCACTGTGTAGAGAATGGTAGAGAACATTTAGAAAGAACAACCAGAATAGGGAGAGGAAAACAAAAACAAAAACAAAAACAAAACCTCAAAGCCATAGTTTTCAGAAATGGATTAATGCATTACTTATCAAAATTCACTAACATGTGTGTATTCATCCATATTAAAGAGAAAAAGTAATCTCACAGACCCCGGGAATTAAACTTTAGTTTCTATTATGTTACCTGAGTAAAATATGAAAGTATGGTTTATCATTTTTGTAGAGCTGAATCCTCAGACGTGGTGGAAAAATAATATACTTTTATTGTCCTCAAACATCTTTTTTTTTTTTTAACCTGAAGACATCATTTCTGAGAAATAGCTGAAAACTCATCTAGCCAGTTCAAAAATAACTTGGTCAAATTAAATATTATCCAACAATTTTATGTTGAAATGCAATCAAAGCCTACATTTCTTTCTCCCTTCTTCCCTATTTCAAATGAGGATCTCTCTCTCGATTCTGTCAGTTGATAATTCCTGCCTTATTGTAGATTGTTCAACACACTAAGGACCGTTGATATGAGAAGGAAAAGAGTTCAGACCTGTTAAAAATATTAGCCAAATTTCTTTGTTGTAGGAATAGTAGTCCCACCACTACACACAAATTTGAGAAAACATACTATCTATCCATTTGTATCTATCATCTCTCTATATATCCATTTCGGTGTTAGCTTTATGTAAGTAGTGTTTAGGAGAAAGCTGATGTTTAAAAAAATATATATGACATTTTAAATTTTACTAATGGGTTCTTTAAATTTTATAGGCTTGCGTAAGTTCCTTATTTTCATCCACCTTCCATTCCAAAACCTTGGCAGGTATTGATATGTTTACCTTTTTGATAATTTTGACTTTTTCAGAATGTTATGTAAAGGGATTCATGGGCAGCCCGGGTGGCTCAGCAATTTAGCACCACCTTCAGCCCAGGATGTAATCATGGGTGTCCAGGGTGTGATCCTGGAGACCCAGGATAGAGTCCGACGTCGGGCTCCTTGCACACACCTCCCTGCTTCTCCCTCTGTCTGTGTCTCTGCCTCTGTGTGTGTGTGTGTTTTGTGAATAAATAAATAAAATCTTTAAAAAGAAAAAGAAGGGATTCATACATTAAGTTGCCTTCTCTGACTGCCTTCTTTCACTGAGCAATATATATTGAAGATTCACCCATCTTTCATGGTGCATTAGGTCATTCCTTTTTTATTGTTGAATAATATTCTAGTGTGTGAATATACCATACTTGTTTATCCATTCACTTATTGAAGGAAATACTAATTGCTTCCATTTTTTTGGTAATTTTGAATAAAGTTGCTATAAATATTGGTGTGCATGTTCTATTATACATTTAAGTATTCAAAACATTTGGTACAACCACTAGATTGTACGGTGGTGCCATGTCTAACTTTGTAAGAAATTTCCAACTTTCTTCCAAAGTAATTATACTTTTTTGCATTTCCAACAATAAGGAGAGTTTCCATTGCTAAATATTATTGAAAATAAATAGTATTCTTTTTTTTTAACCATTTACCAAGTGTACAGTGGCATCTCATTGTTGCATTAATTGGCATTTCTCTAAAGACAGTGATGGCTAGCATCTGTTTCTAAACTTATTTCCTATTTATATATCTTCTTTGATGAGGTGTTTGTTCAGTTCTTTGGCCCATTTTTTAATTGGGTTGTTTGTTTTCTCACTGAGTTTTAAGAGTTCTTTGTAACATTTTTGATACATGTCTTTTATGAAATATGTGTTTACAAATATTTTCTCCCAGGCTTGGCTCATCTTTCATTTCCTGTTTCATAGAAGAGAAGTTTTTAAGTTTACCAAGTCCAACTTATTTGTTTTATTGGCTCCTGATTTTGGTGTAATATCTAAGAACACATCACCAAACCCAGGGTTACAGAGATATTCTCTTGTTTTCTTTTAGATATTTTGTAGCTTTCATTTTGCATTTAATCTATGATCCATTTTTAATTCATTTTTATGAAAATGTGAAGTCTGTAACGAGGCTCATTTTTTTTTTTTTGCATGTAGATACCCAGTTTTTCCAGCACCATTCATTGAATAAACTATTCCTTAAATCGTGTATTTGTCAAAGGCTAGTTGGCAATATTTGAATGGGATTACTTCAGGACTCTCAATTTTGTTCCTTTGGTGTATGTATCTCATCTTTTACTAGTACCACATTATTTTGATACTATAGATTTACTGTAGTAAGTGCGAAGATTGGTTAGTATAAGTCCTTCAATTTTTTTTCTCTCTAGGTCTTCATCTTTCCATCTGAACTTTAGACTCAGTTTTGTTGTTATCTGTTTTGTTTTAATAGACATTAAATTGCAAAATAGCACTGCAAAATAGTGTGCTGAAGTTTTTGTTTGTTGTTTGTTTTTTAACCACAAATGGGTATTGAGTTTCAGCAGATGCTTTTATTTAAGCATCAATTGATATGCTCCTATAATTTTATTCTTTAGCCTCTTGAAGTGGTTTACAGAGAATAATTTTGAGGTATGAAATCCACTTTCAAACTAAGAATAAATCAGCTTAATTAGTATGACATTGAATCTATAGATAAAATTGGGAAGAACTGTTATCTTAACAGAAATATTTCATTATTTTGGTTCTATTGTAAATGATATTTTTAAAACTTTAAACCTCTTTTTTTCATTGTTGATTGTTATGGACAGAATGTTTCTACAAAAATTCGTATGTTGATGTCACGACCTCAAGTGTGACTTTATTTGGAAATAAGGCCATTATGGAGGCAAGGTTAAATGAGGTCAGAGGGTGGAGCCCTAATCCAGTAGGATTTGTGACCTTGAAGAAGAAACACTAGGGAGTGGTTTTTCTACACATTAATGTTTTAGTCAGCTTAAAGAATTAACTTTTTTTTTTAATTTTTTTTTTTTTTTTTTTTTTTATTTATGATAGGCACACAGTGAGAGAGAGAGAGAGGCAGAGACATAGGCAGAGGGAGAAGCAGGCTCCATGCACCGGGAGCCCGACGTGGGATTCGATCCCGGGTCTCCAGGATCGCGCCCTGGGCCAAAGGCAGGCGCCAAACCGCTGCGCCACCCAGGGATCCCAAGAATTAACTTTTGATGTTGATCTTGTATCTTGAGACCCTAGGACCTTGCTACACTCATTTGATAGTTCCAGGTATTTATTATATATATATATATATATATATATATATATATATATTCTTTGGGATTTTTATGTACACAAGCATGATATTTGCAAATAAATAGTCCATTTCCTAAACTGTATACTTTATTTCTTTTTCTCATGTATTGCACTAGTTAGGATTCCAGTGTATTATTGAAATGAAAGTTGTGAGAATAGACATCCTTTCCTTGTTCCTGATCTCAGGGGGAAAACAATTCCTCACTATTAAATATGTTGTTAACTGTAGGGGTTATCTTTTTGTTTTTAGGGTTTGTTTTTTGTTTTTTCGTTTTTTTGTTTGGTTTATAGATTTTTTTGTAGATTTATTTACAAAGTTGAGGAAGCTCTCTTACATTTCTACTTTGCTGAATTTTTTATCACAAAGGGATGCTGAATTTTGTCAGATATTTACTGCATTGATCATTAGGATCATATGATTTTTCTTCTTTAACTTGATGTGGTGGTTTATACTGAGTGATTTTCAAATGTGAAATCTGGTTTGCATACCTATAATACATGTTTGCTTGTGGTATATGACTCTTCCCATACATTGTTAGATTAAATTTGCTCCTATTCTGTTGAGGATTTTTGTATCTATTCATAAAAGATATTGGACTATAGTTTCTCTTGTAATATATTTAACTGGTTTTGATTTTAGGGTAATGCTGCCCTGGAATATCTTCTTGGAGAATTGATCCATTTATCATCATGCAGTGCCCTCTTATCCCTGATCATTTTTGTTTTGAAGCTGTTTTTTGTGAATTTAATAATGCTTCTTCAGCTTCCTTTTGAATGAGTTAGGAAGTGTTTCCTCTAATTTATGAAAAGAAATCAGAAAATTGCTCTATTTTTTTCCTTAAATATTTGTCAACATTCATCAGTGAAACCATGACTTTGTTGCTTTCTTATTTGGAAGGTGATTGTTAATTCAATTTATTTAATAAATATACATCTGTCAGGATTATCTATTTCTCTATATTTGTGCTTTTGGTAGTTTTGTCTTTCTTTTCTTTTCTTTTTTTAAGATTTTATTATTTATTCATGAGACACACACACACACACAGAGAGAGAGAGAGAGAGAGAGAGAGAGAGAGAGGCAGAGACACAGGCAGAGGGAGGAACAGGCTCCATGCAGGGAGCCCCAAGTGGGACTTGATCCTGAGTGTCCAGGATCACACCCCAGGCTTCAGGCAATGCTAAACCACTGTGCCACCAGGGCTGCCCTAGTTTTGTCTTTCTAGTAATTGATCTATTTTAAACAAATTATCAAATTTGTGGGCATTTAGTTTTTCACAGCATTTTTTATAACCCTTTTAACATTCAAGGGATCACTAGAAGTGACCGTTCTTTTCTGATACTGTTATTTTTTTTTTTTAAACTTTTCATTTTTTTTAGATTTTGTTTTTGTTTTTTTTTTTTTAATTTTTTTTATTTATTTATGATAGTCACAGAGAGAGAGAGAGAGGCAGAGACACAGGCAGAGGGAGAAGCAGGCTCCATGCACCGGGAGCCCGATGTGGGATTCGATCCCGGGTCTCCAGGATCGCGCCCTGGGCCAAAGGCAGGCGCCAAACCGCTGCGCCACCCAGGGATCCCTGATACTGTTATTTTTTATCTTCTCTTCTTCTTTAGCCAGAGTAGAAGCATATCAAATTTATTGATTTTATAAGTGAAACAGTTTTTTTTGTTTCCTCAATTTTTCCATTGTTTTCAATTTTATTGAATCCTCTAATTTTTTTAAAAGATTTTATTTATGTATTAATGAGAGACACACAGAGAGAGGCAGAGACGTAGGCAGAGAGAGAAGCAGGCTCCATGCGGGAAACCCAATGTGGGACTCAATCCCGGCACTCCAGGACAACACCCTGAGCCAAAGGCAGATGCTCAACCAGCTGAACTACCCAGGCATCCCGAATCCTACTCTAACATTTATTATGCTTTCTTTTGCATGCTTTCGGTTTAAATTGTTCATCCAATGTCTTTAATGATGGAACTGAACTAAAGTCCTCTGCGTATAATTTTCATATTTACTTTACAAAAAGATATAGTTGATCATTACAACCCAATAGAGTTCACATAATAATTAATAATACATTCAAGATTTATTTAAAGTTGCACAACTATGTATTTAGCATCCATCAATTCAAAAAAATCCACTTTGAAGTAGAATGTTCTATTTATCTTTTACTTTGTAACAATTCTTATATGAAGGGACACCTGAGTGGCTCAGCGGTTGACCATCTGCCGATGGTTCAGGGTGTAATTCAGAGTGCCAGGACTGAATCCCACACTGGGATCCCTGTGAGGAGCCTGCTTCCCTCTCTGCCTGTGTCTCTGCCTTCTCTCTGTATCTTTCATGCATAAATGAATAAAATAAAATCTTAAAAAAATTCTTATATCAAAATAATTTGAAATCATTTTTTGTGACTTGAATAGATTAATGTAAGATTTCGAGACTACAGAAGTAAATAAACATGGATTAGGGCCGGATTAAGAAAAGTAATAATTTAAGATGTATTAATAATAGTAAGTTAATCTCTAGTTTTCAAATATATTCATACAAACCCCATTTCTTCTCTTGTCACACTAATTTTCCATAGTTCATACAGCCTTAGAATCAATAGAATTTCTACTAAGGAAATTACAAATAGGCAGTCATCCTGCAATTCAAGTATCTATTTAAGAGGAATCATCTTGAATGGATAGAATCTTTAAAGTTTTAAAGATTATCAAGAGGGGTTACTGGGTGGCTCAGTTGGTTGAGCCTCTGACTCTTGATTTCAGCTCAGATCATGATCTCAGTGCTTTGGAGTTGATCCCCATGTCAGTCTCCACATTCAGGGTGGAGTCTGCTTGTCCTTCTTCCTCTCTTCCTCTCTCTGCTTCTTGCTCACTCATCCTCTCTCTCTTTCTCTAATAAATAAATAAATAAATAAATAAATAAATAAATAAATATCTTTTAAAAATTAGAGACTATCAGGAATGTATTAGAGGAGCAAGTATAAATGAACTGTTTTTTGGATAGTTTCTTGAAGATCTCCAGTTTTTCTTAGATTTGAAAGAAAAAGTAGAACAGTGGAATTTCAACTATAATATGGCCCAAGGGAATATGGATATGAAATAATTTGAAATGGTAAACCCATCTCTTTCGCAGCTCCTAAGGAGATGTGTAATGGATTTTCAGTGGAAGCTTCATAACACTGCACAGTAGGAAATCAGTTTTCATCTGAATTTAAAGGAGAAAATGACCCTTTGATCCCAAAGAGGTTAAAATGTCCTTCCCTTTACTACCATAGAGAGAAAAAATATATTGTTAATGAGGAAAAGGGATTGTGGGAGAGAAAATAAAGTAAAACCACATAGAAATGTAAGTCAAAGTGTGCAATTGAAAGAGAGAGAGAGAGAGAGAGAGAGAGAGAGAGAAAGGGAGAGAGAGAGAATGGAAATACGAGGAAGTGAATATAAATTCTACTATCATTCCCATTAGCAAGTTATACAGGAAACAACATTTTATATAACAGTTTGGAAGGAAACAAGTCTTCTTTATATTTCAGTAAACAATAATATCATTAAAAAGACTGAACTTTAGGCAAGTTTTTTGTGTAAAAATTAAGAACATTTTTTACTAAATGCATGTATAGAGCATAAAAATAAAGGGAAAAAGCAATATGGAATATCTTTCTAGGTTTTGAGAATATTCTGGGGAAAAAAAAATTCAGGCCAAAGCAGAAATATACCCTTGACCAGATTCTTTATAATTCACCTTCCTGTGTCCAATAAGGAGAAATAAGTTTCGTATTAGAGCTCACTTCAAAGCATTGAAGTTTACAGCCTCTAAGCATGTTAGTAAAAATATATGTCCTTGTTTGAGAGTAAAGTTTCAATCATTTTGTAAAAATCATTTCATTTAAAAATTTTATTTAATTTGTATCAACAGGTTTTGTTTTTTTTTTTGTTTTTTTAACTTTTTTTAAAATTTATTTATGATAGTTACACACAGAGAGAGAGAAAGGCAGAGACACAGGCAGAGGGAGAAGCAGGCTCCATGCACCGGGAGCCCAATGTGGGATTCGATCCTGGGTCTCCAGGACCGTGCCCTGGGCCAAAGGCAGGCGCTAAACTGCTGCACCACCCCGGGATCCCTATCAACAGGTTTTGACTTACACAGGTAATTTGGTTGTGTGAAAGTCTCATGATATTTGAGTTATAATTTTAGTATTTGGTAGTAACCAGGATATGTATTTCAACAAGATTTTTTCCCCTGTATATTATGAATTTCACTATGAATATGGAACATGGTGGAAACATAAAGAACCACAAAGCACTACCAAATTTTAAATGATATAGCAGCAAATTCACTTGAAAACTAATATAATAATAGACCTGTTGAGTTCATGCATGATTTGGCAAACCTTTTCATATTACCCAGATAATATTTTCCATTACATTTTTATATCACTAAACTGTTCTTTCCCTAATTCTAGACTTTGGAATAAAAGAGAACAGAATCTATCAATAACTTCAGAGATGAATTTTTCCTTTTGTAATTAAAACAAATATTTTTTAATACAGTGATATTGGGACACCTGGGTGGCTCAGCGGTTGAGCATCTGCCTTTGGCTTAGGGTGGGATCCTGGAGTCCCAGGATCAAGTCCTGCATCGGGCTCCCTGCATGGAGCCTGCTTCTCCCTCTGCCTGTGTCTCTGCCATTCTCGCTCTATGTCTCTAATGAATAAATAAATAAAATCTTAAAAAAAAAAAGCTAAAAAATAAAACAGTGATATTTTAAGACAACCATAATATCATTCCATAGTTACACATTTATTTTGGACTAAAATTCATATTCAACCATTTTGATTAATTTCTGGCATATAAGAATTTATTGTTTGCTTATTATATATATCTAGTTACCATTATTGCAGAAGTAACTGTTGTTGATTTGGTTATATTATGACTAGCAAACAAGCCCAATAAAGATATAAATTTGTTAGCAAATATTCCTGGAACCTATTTGTTTATGAGGAAAATGTGCCCATTGGACCCTTGAGACACATTCTTTTAAAAATCTATTTCTTAAATAATCAAGATGCCCATTTCCTCCTTATACATCTATAATCAACAAAGCTAAAATTATCTTGTCTAAGTGTAGCATACAGATGAATTATCAAACAGATCATAGGTGTGAAAAGAGTATAAATAGGTCAAAGTAGAGAAAGTGTTCTCTAAAATAAATGTAAACATTTTATCTTTACCAATATTCTAGGAGAGAAAACAATATATCGTTTCAAGGGTTATCATATCTCTGTTTTCTCTGGAATACACAATCAGAGAATAACTAAGAGGAAAAGATACAACCCATTAGCCATATTAATTTGAAATTTAAAGTCATTTTGCACAGAAATTCTTAAACATTTCAATTATACCCAAGACCTGTCTGTAAACTCCATAGAACTAATCAATAGTTCTTTTTTTTTCTAATCAATAGTTCTAAGTAAATTGTATTCAGATGTCTGATTTTAGTATGTGCTGTATCTTGTTGATTTCCATAAGCACCAAACACTCCTAGGAACGTGGTTACAATCCATAAAAGTGAGAGGTCTTTCAGTTTGAGTTTTCCTGGCTTCACAAAAAATCTGATCATACCTGTGCCAAGGACTTCTTACCATTGTCTTCTATCTATCTGTAGGTTAGAATAAAATGCACTGAACCCAGAAGCATGTTAAAAACTGTGAAAATGACTTTGGCATTCAAGAGGTCACATAAGTTTCATGATGGAATAATTTTGCTTATGGAAAATACCTGTGAGAATGCCACAGCTGGAAGGTTTAAATGTATTTAATCTAATATTCTTACTTTAGAGTTGAAGAAAATGGGTGACAGAGAAGTGAACTAACTTGCATCAGATAAAAATTGTAGCTAAAAGAAGACCAGAATGCAGGTTTTGCCTAATTTCAATATAGTTATTTTTCTACTTTGAGAAAAAAAGAAGAACCCTCTGGAATTATCTTAACTCTTAGCACTACTGAATCATGTAAATTGATCCAGTTAAAGAAACAGGGAAGATGATAGAGGAAAACAAAGGAAACCAGAAGCTAATGGGCACTTGCTACATATTAGTAACTATTCTCTGTTTTTATATTATAATCTCACATTTAATATCAACAATAATACTGTCCTCATTTTATAATTGAGGATACTAAAAAGCTCAGATATGATATCTAAGGTTTTTTTTTTCTACTGCCAGTTGCCTGATGAAAACAAAGAGCCCTATACATGGTTGCATGTACATTTCTTGGCATTTATGCCTCTGCATCCCTTCTTGAGTTTCCATATGTCTTATTCATCTGCCAAATTATTAATTTTCCTTTGAGGACAAGATTACTGTCAACATTCTTCCCAAACATACAAGAAAGAAGTGTCAGGGCATTCACACACAAAAAACTACAGGAAAAGATACTATGTGACAAATGTTATATAAGTGGTAAAACAAAGAGGCTTAAGGGATCATCAAAGAGATAAGTCTTTCCACGATGGTGTGACTTCTGAAAGCACTTAAGAAGATATTACACTGAACTGCATTCTTGGTCACTAATGTTAAAAAGACATATAATTCCACTAAACCATGTGAAGTTTGAAAAGCCTATATACCAGCATGGCTAAAGCAAAAAGCTTTGGTTGCAAACTGATGCAGAGGAGTGCTAATGAACTGATTAGGAATGGTCCAAAAGGGATCTTGCTTGTTAATGCAAGCAGTTGGGGTTTTATTTAATAGCTAATTGGGAATGTGCTAGATATTTTTATTATAATGATGTTAAAAAAAGAAATAACTTTTTCAAAAGATCACTTTCTTTTTTTTTTTTTTTTTAAAGATTTTATTTGTTTACTCATGAGAGACACAGAGAGAGAGGCAGGGACATAGGCAGAGGGAGAAGCAATCTCCTCACAGAGAGCCCAATGTGGGACTCCATCCTGATCTCGAGATCATGCCCTGAGCCAAAGGCAGATGCTCAACCACTGAGCCACCCAGGCACCACAGATTACTTCTTGATACAGAGGATGAATATGACAAGAAAAAATGGCAGGAAGACCAGCAAAGAAGTTATTAAAACCAAGATGTGGGCAGCTGGAAATGGAAGTGATATATATCCTATCTATAAAATCAGTAAGGCCTTTTTTGAAAGCAAAAGCATGATTCTTTCTTCATGGTAGGTAGGTATCTACCTTTTGTCACATTTCTATAAATACAGAAGCTGCTCCATTAGAATCTAAAAATGACCCTTTATTTTCCAGATTCTCTTGCTTCTCACTAGTACATCCCTCTCTCCTCTGATCTGACCTCTCCTCTTTAAGTCAATACACCATGAGACAGTAACATCTTCTTTTGATTTTTCAATCAATACGTAGGTGACTTAGCAAAGATTAACGATGATGATCATCATCCTTTTTAAATCTGACATCGTCACTTAGAAGAATGAGAAGATGGATCATTAGATCACGGTCACATTCGAATTATTGAAACACTTAAGAGTTTCATGAAAATAGTAAAGTAAAACTTTCTAATTAAGTTAAAATACTTGTACTTTGTATTACATAAAATACAACTTGTTAGCTATGAATCCAGTTGCATTTTTCCTTTTCATTTACTTATCAGCCAAACCAAAATAAGAAAAATGTAGTATTTTCCAGATACTATGTTAATGTAGAAATAGTTGATTGGTGATTTGCATTTTGGTACATTATAGAGATTTATAAGGAATTAAACCTAATTTACAGATTGAAATAATTAAAGTGATTTATATTTCTATAATATTAGGATTGATATATGGTAAGCCTCTCTAAATACTAAGCATTTAGAAAGAAATCTGTCAGAGAGATCACAAATAGAGCAGTTATTCAGCCTCATCCTAAAATTTTAGGAGCAACTTAAGGATTAAGGTAAAGTTGGGAGAAAATCATATCTTTGGCAACTCAATATAGATTTTTAGGTCTCTGAGGATTGGTCTGTGGCTGTTGAAGATCTAGGCTGGAACACCTGCTAAATTGAGTGGCTTTCTACCTTCAGATCCTATTTGTTGCAAGAGGTAGTTAGAGAGGTCAATCCAGATGCTTAGAGAAGCAACATTTCTCAAAGTTGTATGAAAATAAAAACTTTCAAAGTTAGTTAGAAGCTTCTAAAAAGATAGATTCCTAAACTCCAAGAACAAACTTATTGAATTAGAATTCCTGGTAGCAGAATGGCAAATCTGCATTTTTTAAAAAAGATTTTATTTATTTATTCACGGGAGACACAAGAGGCAGAGACATTGGCAGAGGGAGAAGCAGGCTTCTCACAGGGAGCCTGATGCAGGACTCCAACCCAGAACTCCGGGATCATGCCCTGAGCCAAATGTATATGCTCAACTGCTGAGCCACCCGGGTGTCCCAGCATATCTGCATTTTTGACAATGATTTTTATGCACTCGGGTGCTTAAACAATAGTCTTCAAACTTTTGCTCATGTTACTCTTCTCTAAATTTAAAAACCTGTATTTAACAATTATTTTGTGAAGAAATGCTAAACATTTACTTTCAGAAAATATCAAGTATACACTACAGTGTTATTAACTATAGTGAGATGATTGATTTATTAATTAACTTAATTGTGGGGAACTATTTCACAATGTATGTATCTATCAAATCACCACACATGCACTTTATTTATTTTTTTTTTAAGATTTGTTTATTTATTTATTCATGAGAGACACAGAGAGAGAAAGATAGAGAGGCAGAGACACAGGCAGAGGGAGAAGCAGGCTCCATGCAGGGAGCCCGACGTGGGACTCGATCCTGGGTCTCCAGGATCACACACCCTGGGCTGAAGGCGGCGCTAAACTGCTGAGCCACCTGGGCTGCCCACACATGCACTTTAAATATGAACTTTTGGGATGCCTGGGTGGCTCAGTGGTTGAGCGTCTGCCTTCGGCCCAGGGCATAATCCTGGAGTTGCAGAATCAAGTCCCACATCGGGCTCCCTGCATGGAGCCTGCTTCCCCTCTGCCTATGTCTCTGCCTCTTTCCGTATCTCTTATGAATAAATTAATAAAATCTTAAAAAAATATGTACAGTTTTATCTGTCAATTATACCTCAACAAAACTGAAAAAGTAATATTTTAAAATTTTAATAGGTAATAAAGTGATTAACAAGTTTTAGCAATTTTAAATATTGTTACTTCTGGTATATTGTTTATAATAGCCTATTGTAAAAACAGTTTAACATTCTTATAACTATATCCAGAGTATTTAAATAACTTGTGATTTGATATTCACTATCATGATTTAAAAACTTCACTTTTGGGATCCCTGGGTGGCGCAGTGGTTTGGCGCCTGCCTTTGGCCCAGGGCGCGATCCTGCAGACCCGGGATCAAATCCCGCGTCGGGCTCCCGGTGCATGGAGCCTGCTTCTCCCTCTGCCTGTGTCTCTGCCTCTCTCTCTCTCTCTGTGTGACTATCATAAATAAAAATTAAAAAAAAATAAAAACTTCACTTTTATAGTCATAAATTATTACATTTTCTCACTGAATGCATATTTATAATCTACTTAATAATTTTACTCTAATGTAACAGTATTTTCAATAACCTTTTATTATGGACAATTAAAACCAATGTAAAAGAAGAAATAATATTGTAAGTAGCCTTCATTGCCCAATAGTTTTCATAATTACCAGCATATGGGCAAACAGGTTTCATATATACCCCCATTTAGTTTTTTATTATTGTATTAATTTTGAGGCAAACTCAGAGTTATTTTATATGTAAATATATATGTATTTATTTCTAAAAAAAATAAGAACTGCTTTTAAAATACACCATGGAACATTCCAAAGCATTAAAAATAATTGCTTTATATAATCAAATATCAGGTCATTGTTAAAATTTTCTTGCTTGTCTCATAAATGTACTTGTATATTTTGTTTGTTGAAACAAGATCCAAATAAAATCCACACATTATATTAGGTTGATAAAGCTCTGAATTTTCTTTGAGTTTGTAGCATTGGTGTTAAATAGAACTTGCTATGAACATGGAAATCATTTGTATGTATGGTCTCCATGTGTGGCTATTGCTCTCTTGAAATATACTAGATGAACTGAATTTTTAACCTAATTTTTATTGATTTCAATTTAAATAGCCACATATGGCAAGTGGCTACAGTTTTGGAAAGTGAATATCAAAGAAACGACTCTCGGGGATCCCTGGGTGGCTCAGTGGTTTGGTGCCTGCCTTTGGCCCAGGGAGTGATCCTGGAGACCCGGGACTGAGTCCCACATCGGGCTCCCTGCATGGAGCCTGCTTCTCCCTCTGCCTGTGTCTCTGCCTCTCTCTCTCTCTCTGTCTCTTGTGAATAAATAAATAAAATATTAAAAAAAAAAAAAAAGAAATGACTCTCTTTTATGTTTTACTTACAATATATCTGTTAAAAATATCAGTTTTTTTTTTTTTTTTTTTTTTGTCTATTCAGTATCCCATAATCTGGATTCTATTGGCTGTATTTTTGAGATGGCATTTGATATCTTCCTCTGTCTCATATATTTTTCTGTAAACTGATGCTCAGATCTAGAAGTGTGATCAATTTAATATTGATTTTCAGCAAGAATATGACATAGTTAGTTGCTATAGTATTTTTCCATTACGAGGCCTCTTGCCTAATTGCTTCCTTTTAGTGATCATTGCCTAGATCCATAACTTCATTTGTGGTTACAAATGGTGATATTCCAATTCTGTCCTTTCTTTTCATTAAGACTGGAATGTTTGAATAAGGAGAAATGCCTTTCTTAATTATTTAGTTATCCAGAAATGTAGTTTGAAAGAAAGGTGAAATAAATTCTTGATTCCTACTTTCAAAATAATAACTGGGCACTTTAGAATTTTATGATGTTCACCAATGATTGTTGCTATTTTTAAATGCCTTTATCATCTGTGGATTTAAATAAATGTGATGTATCTCAATCTATTGCAATTATATTTCTTCTTGATGATAAAGTTTTTCTATTATTGAGCCAAAGAGAGAGTCTTCAAGTTGGCTGTAAGATCATTTACATGTATCAGTGAGTCTGTGTTTTTACGTTATTATGTAAGACATACCAGGCATACCAGACATACCATACATACAAGACATACCAGGCTAATCTAGTGTATTTCTTGTTCTAGATCTGCACTCACCCATCTCTGAGAAACTGTGGTTTACTTTAGTTGAATTTTAGAGACCACAATTTGGTCATAAGTTGGCCATTTTCTTTCTTGGCACTTTCAAGTGACAGTGATAAGAACAACAAGAACAAATATAAAAATGCCATTGTGACTTCTTACTAATACTTCCAAATCAGGGCAGCCCTGGTGGCTCAGGGTTTAGCACCACCTTCAGTCTAGGGTCTGATCCTGGAGACCTGGGATTGAGTCCCGCGTTGGGCTCCCTGCATGGAGCCTGTGTCTCTGCCTCTCTCTCTCTGTGTGTCTCTCATGAATAAATAAATAAAATCTTAAAAAAAAAAATCCAATCTTTAAAAAAAATAATACTTCCAAATCAAATTCAGTATTTTAGGGTTGTTACTTGAGCTTATTGAACCTGTATCTCTACCCTTTATCTACTGCAGAACATCTGTTTTTTAAAGATGTCAATATAAATTAGTCCCTGTTCTTTATCCACAGTATATATATATATAATATTCTCTGGATGAAAAATGAAATAATATATAAAGCACCAAATTTTCAATAATATAAAGAGAACTTCTACAAAACAATATTAACTGTAAAAAAAAAAAACCACCACAACAAAATTCAATTGAACAAATTTTAAAGATCATATTGGCTTTATTCAATGATTCGTGAATTGGGCAGCATCCAATGTAGCAGACAGAAAATAAGCTCCAGAGAGCTGTACAAAATGAAAGACTTTTATTAGCAGAAGGGAACAGGAACAAGGAAGTTGTGCAAGGCAAAAAAGCAGATTGGTTATGGCAAAGTCACTTTCCTTTAGGGGATGGTAGGAGTTTATCAGGGAGATTACATATGTGCTGATCAGATGATATCTGATTGACTTGTTCTGAAGAACCGTTCACGGCAGCCATACTCTCAGTTTTGAAGGGGAGAAAACACTTTATTAATATTATAAAAATCTAATAAAAACAGAAAGAAGAAAAGGGAAATATACTCATAGATGAAGGCAATAGTAAGCAGTATAGGAGCATAAGACAAGTTACATCAAATTGAGTACTTACAACATCCAGCCTCATTAGTTGGGGAAGCCCTGTGGAGACAACCAGGCTGGAGTCTCAATTGAGAGGCCTGGGTGGAGTGTCCTCCCCTCAAATGAGACTTCCAACTGACTCTCTCCATAAGGGCCATATTAATGGGACAAATAATGGGGTCTGAAGTTAAATGTTTGTTTGCCAATACGCAGTTTGGAGCAAGCCGTATTTCTGTGTTATCATGTCTTTACATCTTCAAGAAGCCTGGGCCATGTGTGCTTGCCTCCCCTCCCAGATTCCATTCTAGGATGGCATCCCAGCCTGGATCCAGAGGAGATGCAAGGCACAATTTATAGCTCTTAGCCTCCAGACCAGAAGGGCCAATTCTGACCTGGAGACCCCATAATGTCAACTAACCAGGCTCCTGAGGTCACTCATGCATCACAAGACTCTCGCACAACATTCTTTAGCCTGCCTGAGTTCCTGCAGGTTGGGGTGGTCAATTATGCAGGACAAATCACAGAAATCTCCATCTATCCGATACAACAGTGAAGGAGTTTGGGCTAGGTCCTGCCAAAATGTGCCACTTTAGCATGGAGACTTTTTTGAGCTAAAGGCAATCAAGGCCTTTGAGATCAAGAAAAACTTCTGTCCCTCACTTAACTACATAGAAGAATTCAAACTGGGGAGTCCTTTCCAAATGAAGGGCCATTACCAGAGATAAATTTTATATGAGTGACCTATTTGTATGACAAACATCTAATTACCAAATGTCTACAAATCTTATTGCCCTGGGAATTGCATTCCGTCCCTTTGAAGTACTAGACTTCTACCCTGTTATCCTTAGTTTAGGATGATATATATAATCTCATTTTCTCTGATTGTCCCTGGAGTTTCATGTCTGTGTGGATTTCTCATATATAGGAAATTAAATTTAGTTTTCTTCTGTTTGTTAATCTGTCTCATTGTCAGTTATTAGTTCAGTTATAGAGACCTTGAAGGAATCAGAAAATTCTTCCCCCCCTACAACTGGTTTAAGATATAATTTCTGGAAAAATGGAAACTAGTTAAGTTTTGTTTTGGTGTAGCATAAGCAATTCCATTTTGGCCTTGTCTTTTTTTTTTTTTTTTTTAAGATTTTATTTATTTACTCATAAGAAACACAGAGAGAGGCAGAGGGAGAAGCAGGCTCCATGCAGAGAGCCTGATATGGGACTTGATCCCAGGACTCCAGGATCATGCCCTGGGCCAAAGGCAGGCGGTCAACTGCTGAGCCACCCAGGCGTCCCCGGCCTTGTCTTGTTTTTAACAACTGGAATAAATATTATCTTCTAATACCACTTTTTACAATGAAGTCCACACTTTTTTTTGTAATCTAGATATACATCTATACTTAACCCATTAGAATAATCTAGACCTATCAGTGAAAAATAATATTAGAAAAGAAAAATTTTCCCTTCTTCCCTTCTAGGTTCTTCAAGTGACCTAATAAATACATTGACATAGGACAGATTAACAGGAAAAAAAAATAATTATATACTTATAGGAACCTCACAAATACATGAGACTCCAAGGCAGTCAGGCCATGGAGGCTTATAAATCAACCTAAGTTAAGGAGACGGTGGTAGGGGTCTGGAGCTTTAAAGGGGAAGAAGATAAAGCACATAAAGAAGAGCAAATGTTTTATTAACAATGGCTTATGCCTTGCAGGTAAGTTTTTCTGATATAAACACTTATCTCTGGTGATAGCTCTTTTCCTGGTACAGGCCTCCTATCTAAATTCTGTTAGACAGTTAAAGGAGAGATACAAAGTTTTTCCTAAATCTGCTGGTTCTTAATTATTTTTAATCTCCAAACAATCCTCGTATCAAAGTAGTACATTTTAGAATGACTTATTTTGTTCCTTCGCAATAGGACATAAATCTATTGTGATAAAAGATGTCTTTGAAGTTGGAATTTATATTCATGAAAATAAAAACTGTGAGCACAATTTATCTAACAAATACAAAATGCTTGAGGTTTAATTTAGGAAATTAAGAAAAGTCGTATGTTCACTTAGATTTGATATGGATCAATGGCTATTTTTTGAGCTGAGACATTTAGAATATACTTTTCAGGTGAATAATATAAATATTTATAAAATGGAGTGTGAGGTTTAGGTTCACTTCTTTGGAAATAGTATTTGTACACAATAAATTACAATTTCAGGTCTTCAATGTTTTTTTCATTGGTTCAAAACATGAGAACTATTAATACATAAAAAAGCAATCCTCAATTTCATTTATAATAGAGGTAGGGCTAATAAGAGTAAAGGTGATTTGATTCTGTTCTGTTACACCAATATTTTGAAATATAACACATTATACATCTGAATGAGACTTTGAAAACAATATTAAGATTTAAAAATTGTATTTCCATAAGCAGAAAGAATTAAGAGTCTCCAGAAAAAGTAAAATGAGACATAGCTTTTGTGACACAGAAGTCATTTTAGGCCTCCAGCTATTTTCTATTTTTGGTGACCTATGCCCTATGGACTCTACTTGCCTAAGCACACTTCTTGCAGGACTTCCTAGGAGATGTCAGAATTATAAAGAAATGCAAAAATCTTACTAGTTAAGGATTGTAAAAGAAGTCAGGGAATACAAAAACTAACAGTTTCAACCAGGCCAGGAAATAGTCTAACCATATCAGATACAATAAGTCAGTGGTAAAATTCCCAGTGCTGTTACAAAAGCAAGCAAGGTCTTGAGATAGCTAACCAAAGATCCCTTCTGGTTTAAACCAGCTCTCAGAGGTATGCTCATAGCCCCTTCTCTGCCCAACAGTTATCTCTGTTTCATTATAATGTTAGTGTCCACCGTGTGAGGAGCATAAGCTTCATTAACTTAACATGGGATTCATACATACACCAGCACAACATTTGCATGCCATTGATGAAGTTTTGGAATATAGGTGAGGTTTGGTGGGGTGAGGTCCAGAACCGATGGCCAAGAAAGAATTCTTGAGATGTCTTTGGTGCAAAATGGTGGTTTTATTAAACCACAGGGACAGGACCCGTTGTTGTGCCCAAGATTGCGAATCCGAGAAACCACCAAGGAGCCGACACCGATGCAAACACAGGAGGGTTTATTTACAAGCTCCAGCTTGGGTCCAAGTATACCCGACACAGCGGAGCAGAGACTTGGACCCCGAGGTGGGTTTCAGCTTAGTTTTTTATAGGCTGGTCTAGGGGATCTTCAGAAGGGGTGGAGGAATTTCTCAAGTTCTGTTTACATTTTGATATGGGGCTTTCAAGGGCATTGAACTCTGTTCTTATTCTAATAGGGGCTTCCTGCCCTTGGCTTGGGCTCTGTTCTTATTCTAATAGGGGCTTCCTAGGACGTTAAGCTGTAAGCTGTTTTCTTCCTGTAACTGAAGTAAGGTAAAGTTCAGCTCTTATTCACAGTGGCCTGGGATGGCTGTACTTGTGCTAAAGCTAAACTTGAGTTGGAATGGCCTTGATTTTTCTGGGCCTCCACACAGTGGGCAGGAAGGGCTGCTGCTCTGGGCCTGTGAAGGGTGGGTGATTATATACCTGGGAGTTGGGAGGGGTTTGAGGATAGTGTACTCTTTAAGGAATTTTGGAAGCAAAGTTTCCAGAACCTTGAGGGGGCTAGCTGTTGTTGGAAAAAGGTCACTTAATACTGTCTAATAAAACCTGAGTCATGAGACCCTTCAGATGTTTATCAGTGGGGCATGTACTTGAAGGACCATAGGTATCTTGGGGGTTTAAAGATAAAGGGACATTTCTAAAGGAATTTTCATATGTTAAAGTAGGCTTACAGGATCCTGGGAGTCAAGCTAAGTTGCCTTTTGCCCTTAGCAAAGTATTAACATCTAAGCAGTTGAGTCTGTAGAGGAATGTCACTCTCCCAGGTTCAAGGACCAGTCATTGAGATTTGTCCTCAGCTAGTCCTCAGTTCCCCCAACACCATGACAAAGCTCTCCTTTCTGTAGATTCTGAATATTCATTCTAAACTCTAAATAAAGAACCTGATCACCCCTGCTCAAAGAGTCCTGGCTTTGGAAGTTATTCCCCATGACTTCCTTATTTGTTGCAATAAAGTAGTTTCCTTTTTTGTGAAGCTCTACCTAGTGTAATCTCTATCTATAATTCACGAGGGACCAAATCGTTAGTTTGATTAGATTTCTAGATATCAGTGGTTTTCAAACCTCAGAAAGGTGCAGCAGCACCACTTACAGAAGTGTAGAAGAGGAAAAATAATTTTCCTTTACCCTTCTAGGTTCTTGGCTGAGACCCACTCTGCAAGGAAAGACAGATTGTCAGTGGAAAGAAAGCCAACCTTAAAGTAGGTTAGTAAATGCTTTATTCATTTTCTTACTTAGGACTATAGCCAGAAGACAGTTTTTCAGATTGCTCTGAAGAACTGCTCTGAAGCTTGTTAGCTCCAGGGGATTATATATGCAAAAGAGGAAAGAGTTTTCCAGATACACACATGTCACAGGGTATAATTTGTTACAGTTGTAAAAATTAAAGTTTTTCTGATTTCTACTTAGACATTAGATCTTTAGGTCATCCTAATACATTATGTTGCTGTCATTCCTGATTTATTTAAACATATTGCCTGCATGCTTCTGCTTACCTGGTTTTCCAGTTCTTCCTTTTTTTGATGTCTCCTTGAGGTCACTAGAGAGGATCACAGAAGGCTGACATCTAGCATCTATTGCAGTTTTAGTGTGCTAGATTAACAGGAGCAAAAAAACCAGAAATATATATATATACACCTCCTGTATATATGGGAGACACCCAGGAAAACTCCCTGAAATGGCTCAAGCCATCACCTTAAATACCTTTTTTCAACTAAAGACAAAAGAAGATTTTAGAGGGTGAACAGCTAATTATAGGAGGTTGTCAGGTTGTTGGACCCTGGCTCACGGGTGCCAACGTGTCCTGGTGGACGCCCCAGAGACTCAGACCCCAGACAGGCAGATGCAATTAGCAAGAGGGTTTATTGAACGTTTGCGCAAACGGGCTCTCCGCCTCCGAGGAGGAAGAGAGCCCCGATTAGCAATTACAGGCATCTTTTAAAGGTAAAAGAAAAAAACCCGCTTCAAGACAAAAGAACCGCGGGAGTCCCATAGCATTCAGGTTACCGATTTCTCAGAAGGTCAACATGAACCTATTCAGGGACATTCCAATCAGGGAGTGGGGGGAAATGGTTTTCTTATCACAAACAGAATGCTTTTTGTTGCTAAAACTTCAGGAAGGCACCTGGATGGGCTGCCTCTGGATTGGGGCTGATTCCACTTACGGGGGGGTTTCTTCAAGGTAAAGCACAGGAAAGCTATAGTTATTACACAAATTTAAATCCTTGCCTTCTCCATGGATAAATTTTTCTAGAGATCTAATCATCCTCCTTTTCCTGGTACAGAGGTAGATTATTTTACAAATGGAGATTTCCCTTAAGAATGTAAATGTTTCTTACAAAAGGGTAAAATCACTGGGTTTTAGGTTTATCCTAAATCTGCTATTTCTTAAAAATAACATACTCAAGATAATCTGGATTCCAACTAGGCAAATTTTGGGGTGCCAAATTCGACTCCTCTTAAGAGGTCTCACATGTGACAATTCTGATTATTCTGATTAAATAAATTTGGAGTCCCACTCACCCTTTTAGGCTACAGGCAGTCCAATCCCTAGCCTGGATAAAGAATTCCAGAAGAATTTACACTACTTTGGAACATGAGGTTTTCTTGTTATTGTATTTTTTAAAAGAGAAAATAAACGGATTATAGAAAGACTTAAAGGGGGAAAAACCCAACTAGCCTTAATGGATTATTAATAATCTGTATGCTGAAAAAAGTTAGCCATGGTTGTTCTAAATACTGTAAAATAAAAATACTAAATGTACATAGATTGCATTTGAAAGAATTATGCTTTTCTCAGGAAACTTGGTTTTGTATTATCTGTAGGGTAAATATGCACAAATATTAGTGGAAGTAAATTGTAGATTTTGTAGATTATTTTCACCTACACTATAAAATAATTCAGGAACAAATGGAATTCAGATATCCTGCTTTTTATGGAGAGTCAGAAAGAGACATTACAGAGTGAGATGGAAGGTTGGGGGTATATATGGTTTTTCAGGTATTTACATTTTTATTTTTAGATGTGGACACTTTTAGATTTTTCATTATAATATTTGGTTTCTTGTCCTCAGTTCCTAAAATAGCTTCAGACCCTTAAAGATGAAATGGGTGTCTTGCTATACATAACAAATCCCTTTTGATCACAACTGGGTTTAGAAGAATGGGGTTTAGAAGATGAATTTGGAAATCCCCTGAAAGTGGGGAATTGTTTTCCATGGAAACCAACCCTGTGAGTAGAGTTGAAACTTTCAGACCCATCCTCTGACCTTGTAGGAAAGTAAAGGTGCTAGAGATACAGTCCAATCACCAATGGCCAAGAATTTAACCACTCATGTCTATATAATAAAGCTTCCATAAAAACCCAGAAAGCAGAGGTTTGGGAGACCTTTCAAGTTGGTAGAGATTTAGGGAGAACAGTCTGCTCCAAGAAGGCATAGGAGCTTTGACCCTTTTGTCCATCCTTCCCTCCCCTCCCCTCTCCATACATTTGTCCTGTGCATCTCTTCCATCTGGCTTTTCCTAAGTAATATCTTTTGATAATAAACCCATGATCTAGTAAATAAATATTTCTCCGAGTTCTGTGAGTTGATCTAGCAAACTGATCAAGTCCAAGGCAGCATGGGTCATTGGGACCTCCAATCTATAGCCAGTTGGTCACATAACCTGGGCTTTCAACTGGCATCTGAAGGCCACGAGGAGAGGGGGTGTTTTGTAGGACTGAGTCTGTAACCTATAGGATCTGATACTGACTTGAGTAGATAGCATTGTTGGACCCTGGCTCACCGGTGCCACCGTGTCCCGGTGAACGCCCCAGAGACTCAGACCCCAGACAGGCAGATGCAATTAGCGAGAGGGTTTATTGGACGTTTGCGCAAACGGGCTCTCCGCCTCTGAGGAGGAAGAGAGCCCCGATTAGCAATTACAGGTATCTTTTAAAGGCAAAAGAAAAAAACCCGCTTAAAGACAAAAGAACCGCGGGAGTCGCATAGCATTCAGGTTATGGATTTCTCAGGTCATCATGAACCTATTCAGGGACATTCCAATCAGGGAGTGGGGGGAAATGGTTTTATTATCACAAACAGAATGTTTTTTGTTGTTAAAACTTCAGGAAGGCACCTGGATGGGCTGCCTCTGGATTAGGGCTGATCCTACTTACGGGTGGGGAGGGGGGGGGGTGTTCTTCAGCATCAGTCCATAGAATTTAGTTAGATTGTTCTACACTTAGTTTGTGTCCAGAGAATCACTTGGTAGTTCATGGGAAAACCTCCCTGTTGGACCCTGGCTCACGGGTGCCAACGTGTCCCAGTGGACGCCCCAGAGACTCAGACCCCAGACAGGCAGATGCAATTAGCAAGAGGGTTTATTGAACGTTTGCGCAAACGGGCTCTCCGCCTCCGAGGAGGAAAAGAGCCCCGATTAGCAATTACAAGGTATTTTTTAAAAGGCAAAAGGAAAGAAACCGCCTAAAGACAAAAGAACCTCCGGAGTCACATAGCATCCAGGTTGTTTTCACAGAGGGTCAACATGAACCTATTCAGGGACATTCCAATCGGGGTGTGGGGGGAGATGGTTTTCTTATTGTAAACAGAATGCTTTTAGTTGCTAAAATTTCAGGAAGGCGCCTGGATGGGCTGCCTCTGGATTAGGGCTGGCCCTACTTACAAGGGGGGAGGTTTCTTCACTCCCCTCCTCAACAGTGGAAATTAGGTCCCAGACACCTTTTACTGGTAATAAATTTTTGATCCTAAAATCTGTTCTGTTTGATGTTTATGCTGTTAGTCCAGCTTTCTAATCACTTTTAAATGTCATATCTTTTTCCATCTTTTTACTTTTAACCTACATATTACTTTATATATTACATATAAACACAATATTTTTGAGTCATGCTTTATACACTTTGATGATCTGTCTAGTATTTGTTTTTTTTTTTTTTTTTAAATTCATGAGAGACACAGAGAGAGGTAGAGACATAGGCAGAGGGAGAAGCAGGCTCTTTGTGGGGACTCGATGCAGAACTTGATTCCAGGACCCCGGGATCACTACCTGAGCTGAAGGCAGAGGCTCAACCACTGAGCCACCAGACCTCTCTAGTATTTGGCTTTTAAAAACAATGTAAATTTACTATAATTATCAGCATGAGTAGGTTTAAGTGTGTACCCTTGCTGTTCATGTTCTATTGTCTAATATGTTTTTGTTCATTATATTTTCACCTTCCTGCCTTCTTTTGGATTGTATATGCTTTAGTATGCAATTTCATCTTAATTTATCCTAGTCTTTTTTTATCCTAATATTCTAGTTTATTATCACTTCTTTGATTTCCTTTTTTGGTGCTTGTATTCATGTTTACATCATGCAGATCAACCTAGATTTTCCATAGGCAAGCTGACTTCAAGGATACAAATTATAGGAGGGTTTCAAATCATTACAAAATAAGTAATCAGGGGATAAAAGCATCTTTCCTTAGTCTTTGTATGATATATTTTAAATACATTTTTTTAACTAAAAATGACTAACCTTTAAATGGTCTTCTGTTTGCTGTAATATCTTTTAGTAGTTCTTTATAGTAAGAAAATCATCTTTAAGAAATTTGATTATTTTACACAGATTTAAAATAAACTACTATTTACTATAATAAGTAAAAAGGGATTTTTAATTTATTCTAACACCATAATATTTTATCTAATGGAATTCACATTTCTATGATATAATTTTATATAGGTAAAATTTAAATAACACAGTATTATATGGAGTCTAGATATGATAAAAGCTTGTAATGAAAGCCAAAATACTACTTCAGATAGAGAATTGCCGAAGTACATGGTGGTAAAATATTAAATCTAGTGGTTTTCAAAATTCACAGAGGAGAATTAAAACAAGATAGTCAGGACTCCTGGGTGGCTCAGTGATTGAGCATCTGCCTTTGGCTCAGGGCAAGATCCTGGGATCTATAATCTTGTCCTACATGGGACTCCCTGCATGCAGCCTACTTCTCCCTCTGCCCGTGTCTCTGCCTCTCCCTCTGTGTGTCTCTCATGAATTAATAAATAAAATCTTAAAAAAAAAATCCAACAAGTCATGAGGTTAATTCTGGATGAAAAGAAATCTGAGTACATTGGAGAAAGAATAATAAATAGAACTCTGTCATGAAGTGGTTATGAGAGGGTGTTGGTGAATGTTAGGAAGAGGCACCTGGGCTGATGGCCACATTATCTCAAATAGTTATTTAATGCTTTCAGGATATATAGGATTTTATATCATTGCTTAATTTCATTCAGGTAAGAAAATCAAAACTTGCACAAATAGAATAGCAGGGACAGTATCTCAACTCAATTCTCATTCCAAAGTATGTGTTCCTAATATTGTGATGTCTGTTGACTGCATATGTTGAAAAGAGATGGGTGAATGTGAAAAAGCTATTTTGCAGTTTTTTTGGTATTTTAATGTTAGAAAAGAGATGTTAGGCTATATTATTAAATGGTACTTTTAAATGACATCAGTATTGTGGATTTACCTATATTAGTTAGATCAGGAAATGGAAACCTAATAATATAAAGTAATAATTTGAGGCCCAAGAGGAAAATAAAAACAGATAAAATTTGCTTAAATGTCAAGTGGCAATTAGCTGTTATATAAGAATGCAGGTTTCTGAATTAATAATATCAACAGAATGAAACTTCTAATAGCCAATTTAGCTGAATTGTAGATACAGGCCTTCAGTAGAGTCCTTTGGTCTGCTGTTACTAAATCATACCCTTTTCAGAATACAAACTGATTGGGGTGCCTGGGTGGTTCCAACTGGTTAAGCCTCTGCCTTCAGCTCAGGTCAGCGGGGCTGATCTGCTCAGTGGGAAGTCTGCTTCCCCCTCTTCTCCTGCCCCTCCCCCTGCTCCTTGTTTCTTTCTCAAATAAGTAAATAACATCTTTTAAAAAAGGGAATACAAACTGGTTATCATCTTCAGAAGATGATTTAATCACTGCTTTAATACAGATTTATGTAAACCATACCTGCATCATTAGTGAAGTCTTAGAAACTTAAGAAGTCCTCATTAAATCTGTTATGAAATTTAAGATTTAAAACTAGAGAAAAAATTAAATATCTCTTCATCCTATTCTATTTCATATAACTTGCAAGAATTTTGAGAACTTTCAAAAATTGAGGAGAGAAGCTTTTTAGAAATCCATCTCTCCTATATTTGCATGTGTATGTAAGCATACTATGTATATATGTGCATTTTTATGAGTATTGGAACATATATGCATGCACATATATTATTTATGTGTACATACATATGTATTCAATCAATACCTTTGAATATATGAATACATATAATACCTTTGAATATATGAATACATATATGTATTGTTGGACCCTGGCTCACGGGTGCCAACGTGTCCCGGTGGACGCCCCAGAGACTCAGACCCCAGACAGGCAGATGCAATTAGCAAGAGGGTTTATTGGACGTTTGCGCAAACGGGCTCTCCACCTCCGAGGAGGAAGAGAGCCCCGATTAGCAATTACAGGTATCTTTTAAAGGCAAAAGGAAAAAAAACCGCTTAAAGACAAAAGAACCTCGGGAGTCACATAGCATTCAGGTTATTGATTTCACAGAGAGTCAACATGAACCTATTCAGGGACATTCCAATCAGGGTGTGGGGGGAAATGGTTTTCTTATTGTAAACAGAATGCTTTTAGTTGCTAAAATTTCAGGAAGGCGCCTGGATGGGCTACTCTGGATTAGGGCTGGCCCTACTTACAAGGGGCGAGGTTTCTTCAGTATATGTCTAAATATATATATTATATATATATATATATATATATATATACACACACACACAAAGTCCTTGTATGTGTATTAAATAACTGTGTGGTTTGTTTAAGGCATTCTTTTTAATAAACTTTTAATCTTATAATATTTGTATATCTTCGAGAACACTGCAAAGATAGTTTGGGGAGTTTCCATATACTTTTCCCTATTTTTAACATTTTAAATTGGTACGGTACATTTGTCACAATTCATGAACCAATATTGATACATCATTATTAACTTAAGTCTATTCTCTATTTGGATTTCCTTAACCTTTTGCCTAATGTCCTTTTGCTGTTCAGGGTTCCATGTAGGACATCACATTACATCATGTTGTCATGTCTGTGTAAGTTCTTTTGGCTCTGACAGTTATAAGCACTCTTCTATGGCTTAACCTTCAGACAACCCTACAGGTTTGAGAACCATTTTACAGATAAGGAAAACCGTGACTTTCGGGCACATGAAGTAAGAATACATGGGTATTTAAATCAGGTCTATGATATTTTTGTATCAATTATTTTTATACTATAACCTCAAGTCACTATTATTTGCATGATTTTACCCAAACTAGCAACTAGCTAAATGTTAATACAATGAAGGGGTATTGAATTACATATAACTTTTCAAAAAAGTACAAAATAAAGATATATGCAAAAATAGAGTAGTGGGTTGCCACATTTTGGTAGTATTTTATTTTGATTATACATTTAACATAATACATGTATTATGCATCCAAGATTGTGATGGTTTGTTCCATCACAGATACTGAGATTTCCAGTCTCTCCTGTCAAGGGAACTAGATGTTCAGAACTGTGGCTATGAGTGCTGAAACTGAAGATTCCTTGTCTATTCTTCTAGAGTTAACAGGGCTGTTCATCTCAAGATCCACAGGATTTGGGGCAATGAACACTTCAAGGGTGACTCTGACACTGGTGATTAGTGTTCTTTCCTTGCCTTCTCCTGAGTTTCTGGATGCTATGGTATAAATGTTCATGCGCACTCCCCCCATTCATATATTGAAATTTTAATCTTCAGAGATGCTGGCATTAGGAAATGGGGCCTTTGGGAAGTGCTTAAGTCATAAGGGTGGAGCCTTCATAAGTGGAATTAGTGGCTTCATGAAAAAACCCACAGAGATTCCTTGCTTTTTCTACCATGAAAGGACTCAAGGAGAAGGTACTGGTTATGAACCAGGAAGAGAGTTTTTATTGGAATAAGACCATTCTGGCAACTTACTCTTGATTTCCTAGCCTTCATAATGGTGAGAAACAAAGTTCTGTTGTTTACAAGCTACCTACTAATATTTTGAAATAGCAACCTGAATGGACAAAGACACTGGGCCTCCAAAGATTCAGATATGATTCTAGAAAGGATTAAGACCTCCAGCATATGACTGAGAAACAATCTTTTCCAGCTCTGGGTCAGTTATAAGTCAAATTTAGCTGATTCAAACAATAAAGATGCAAAGTTGTTATGGGGATTTTTTTGCATCATTTTGTTGTGTACTATTATTTTATTTTGAAAGAATCATAAGACTGAAAGGTTTAAGGGAATATTTATTTTATTGTTTTCCAAGAGTCTGTTATGAAATATTAGTAATATGCAAAAATAAATGTTGAGAGTCATAACACTAGTTTTTTTAACATGTATAAATAATATCAGAATATATCATAGGTATCAATGACAAATATCATTTACATGATATTTATAAAGCTACATGTGTTTATTAAGGGCAGTGTTAAACGTATTTTGTAGTAGGAGACATAGTCAAAACAAGATTGAAAACTGCTACTTTAATCCCATATGCTTTGCTTAAATATCCAGAGATGGAAAAGTCACTTCCTACCCCAACCAACCAACTCAATGTTGAAAGAATGCTAAATAAACATACAAGCATACTTCTTTTGTTGAGTTGAAATACACCTTCCTATGATCTCTATCCTTTGTACACTGCCTTTTTAAGCATTAAACTATGTTCCTAATCCTTATGCTCCACCTTAGTTTTTTATTTACTTGAAAAGTTATTTTCAACATTGCCTTACCTTGGCTAAATATTTGTATTTCATTTGACCATTCATAAGAACAAAATATTCCCATCTCTCATATCCCCAACTTGTTGTGTTTTTCTATATTTCATAAATATATAATTGTGGAAAAACTTATCATGATTTGTAAATTCAAGGCTTTGTGATATCTATCAAAATCTTTTATAATTGCAAATACATGCACATAGTATTATAATGAGCTATTATCAAATTATTTGTAGCTCTTAATTACTCCTGACAATTGAAGGAGAAATATACATACTCTGGAAAGTAGTATAAATGCAGCAACTTGCGCAAATCACATTTGTCAACATTTTCATTTGCTGTCTAGTCCAAGCATTTGATCCTACAGAATTTAAAACTTAGAGTGCTTTTAATGGATACACTGTATATACCTAAAAGCTGAGTAAAAAGAGAAGAAGGAGCAAATAGAAAATTACCATATAAAACCTGACTGTCAGTTTCAATTTAGATCTTTCGACTCTTATTACTCAAGGTTAAGCAAGTATACCTCAGAGCTGCTGCAACAGGCAAGCAATTCCAGGAGGGGTAAGTAGCTTGGTCACTTGATTTCCCAAATATCTTTCTTTTGCTGCAGATGGAGCATGGCCCACTTTCCACAGCCAACTTTATCTCTGTGATAAGACATCAATACAATTTAGTGTCATGGGCAATTTGTATTGGATCAGTTACATGCTGGCTTAATAGAGCAGAAGTTTTGACATTATTATGAAACATCTACATCATAAAAGTTATAAAAAATCCTGTCCATTGGCCTACAATAATTTGACATTTTACTCTGCTCACTAGAAGAGGCCAAATTATAGATTTTCTTTTTAATGTTGAAGGGTTGATTCACTTCTCATTAATTAAATCTCCAAAGTATTTGGAATTAAGCTGTCAGGTTTTATAAATGAAGCAAAAGGCATTCTAATTTCTCATTCTGAGTATCTCAGAATTTAAATTACAGCTCTAGAAGAAGGACAGAACACTACGATTGGGCTTGCTATTTGAACATCACCGCAGAAAAGAGAAAATAATATATTTCTATTATTTTGAGATAAATAATAATGAAGTGGGTATTGGCAGTAAAGCATCGTTCAGCTAAAGCAATGTACTGAACCTATATGCAGTACCTGGTCAGATAACTTTGCAGGGAGAGTCTGGGCATGCCCATTAGAAGATTTATGTTGTAAATTCACACAAAACATAGTATATCTTCATCCATTACTCTTAGAACTGAGACTTCCTTGGTTTTTGAAACCTAATGGTAAAGCACTTCATATATACTAGAACTGCATCCTCAAACTGAATCAAGCTAGCAAACATTTGGTTGGGGTGTGTATATAATATATACATACATATATTCATACATATATGCACTGAGAATAAAACAGAAGACAGAAGAAATAGAAATGTGTCACTAACCAGAAGTTTAAGATCTACTAGGGCTCTAGGAATGTGATATATGTCAAAGCCAATTAAAAACACCACAAAAACAAACAAACAAAAAATTAGAGGATATAATTGAATCTCAAGGAAAACAACATTTTAAATGGCCTCGATGGGGCACCTGGGTGGCTCAGTGGTTGAGCACCTGCCTTTGACTCAGGGCATGATCCTGGATCCTGGGATTGAGTCTCACACTGGGCTCCCTGTAGGAGCCTGCTTCTCCCTCTGCCTGTGTCTCTACCTCTCTCTCTGTGTCTCTCATGGATAAATAAATAGAATCTTAAAAAAAATTAAATAGGCCTTGAAGAAAATATAGAATTCAAATTGTTCAAAATAAGAAAGAAGGACTTTCAAATGGGATTATTAAATATTAGGGGCTTCTCCAAAATTCCTTAATTCTAAGAATTATTGGGGAGTGTCTTAGTTCATTCAGGTTTTTATGATAGAACATCACAAAAGGAGTGGCTTATAAGAAAAATTTATTTCTCACAATTCTGGAGCCTATGAAGTTCAAGATTAAGACATCATCAGATTCAGTGTTGGAGAGGCCCTGATTCTTTGTTCATAGGAGGCCCTTTTTTCGCTGTGTCCTCACAAGGAGGAAGGGGGCTTCTTTCATAAGGGCACTAACCTCAGTCAGTCACAAGGTCTCTTTCCCCATAACCCAAACAAATTCCCAAAGCCAAATACCATCACATTGGGCATTAGGATTTAACAGATGAATTTTGGAAGGACACAAACATTTAGTCTAAAGCAGAACAAATGTTAAAAGGTGGTATATCACCATACTGATGAATTAAGAAAGTCATTGAATGTAAGAAGTTGGGTCGGGTTCAATATTTTTAATAAAAATGAAGAAAACAAACAAACTGAAAACCTGTGATCTATTTTCCCTTCTTCTGTTCTCTTTATAGAAAAATTCTGAAAGACTGTATTCTTCATGAACCTAATTTGGTATTTCCTCCTATATTCTCTTGAATACTTAAGAAAATCAGGTTTTCCCCCCATTTTACTCATACTTTTAGGAAGGGCAAGAAAGGTTTCTGTGTTGCCAATTCCAATGTTAGTTTTCAGTCTTCTTTTGTGAGTGACCAGATGTCTCAGTATCCATGGTAAAACTGGGAGATTTCTGAGTAAAATGGGACATTTGGTCACCTCCTCCTTTTGGTTCTATTTTCTTTACTTGACCTAAGGAACCACACTCTTGTTCCTTGTCCCGCCACTATCACAGGCCTCTACTTTGCTGGATTCTGTCTCTCTGACCTCTGTCAGGCCTCTACTTTGCTGGATTCTGTCTCTCTGACCTGCAGGATGATTGTTATCATCCTGCAGCTCATCACTTTGCATCCACTCTGGCATCCATGCTATTCCTAGGCCACCAGAACTAATGCCATCAAGAAATTCACATTTGTCTCTACTTTGTCTCTATTGCTCTAATGCTGTACCTATAAATATCTGCATTTCATTTCATTCAGGTCTCTTCAGTGATGTCACCTTCACAAAGGTAATACCCATGACTATGTATTTGCATATATCACACACATGTTCTATATTACTTTCAGCTTTATTTTTCTTCATAAACTATCACCATTTGATTTTATTACATTTAGATTTATAAAAATATACTATTTTTAATATATCAACATATTTAATGTAATAAAAGAATAACATTAAAATGTACATGTTTTTAGGGTTGCTGGGGTGGCTCAGTGGTTCAGCATCTACCTCCAGGTCAGGGCATGATCCCAGGTCCTAGGCTCAAGTCTCCCATCCCACTCTCTGCAGGGAACCTGCTTCTTCTTCTGCCTATGTCTCTGACTCTCTCTCTGCATCTCTCATGAATAAATAAAACTAAAAAAAATGCATGTTTTTTCAATAGAATGGAAATATGGAGAGTGAGGGTTTTTTTATATGTTTATTCTCTCATCATTATATCTCTAGCATGTAAGATAATGTGAGATGGAATAACTGAAGTTCAAAAGTATTTGCTGAGTAAATGAGTTGCTGCTCTCTTTCAGGCACCATTCTATACAGTTTATATGAATTAACTATTTGGTTCTCATAGCAACCCACTGAAGATGGTGATATTATTGACATTTTACAGAGGTCAACACCAAGTAAAAAGGTGAGACAGATTTAAACATAGATATTCCTGATTTTATAGTTTGGGTATTTATTATTATTATTAATTATTATTATTATTATTATTTTGAGAGAAAGAGAGAGCATTCACAAGCGGTGCGGGAAGAGGGACAAATGGAGTGAGAGAGAGAATCTTAAGCAGGCTCCACACTCACCATGGAACCTTACTCAGGGCTCGATCTTATAACCCTGAGATCATGACCGCACTGAAATCAAAAGTCAGTTGCTTAACCAACTGAGCCACCCAGGTGCCCCCAGAGTTTTGGTGTTCAAATACTACATTATGTTGCCTTTTGTGGGCTTATAGAATAACTGCAAGTGAGGGAGTGGCTGTTTACTAAGGTTAGGTCAATTATTTGGAAATTGAATTTAAAATATACAAAAATTCTACATTAGATCATATGATAACTCTAACTTTTTGAGGAACAACTAAACTGTTTTTCACATGGCTACACCATTTTACATTTTTACTAACAAAGTATGAGGGTTCAAATTTTTCTATATCCGGATAACATGTTATGACAAGCAAAAGTAGACCAACACAAAAGGTCACATGTTGTATGATTCCATTTAAATGGGATTTCCAGGTGCCTGGGTATTGGGCATCTGACTCTTGATTTTGGGTTAGGTCATGATCTTGAGGTCATGAGATAGAGCCCTACGTCTGGCTCCATACTTAGCACAGAGTTTGCTTGAGATTCTTTCTCTCCCTCTGCCCCTCTCCCCCACGTCTTTACTTAATTAATTAAATTTCCAGAATATGCTAATTCATAGAGACAGAAAAAGTATTGGCTAACAGACTAGGAAATGAAGGGAATGGGAGTGACTTCTAATGGATAGCAGGTCTTTTCGGGGGTGAGAAAAAGTTTCAGAACTATATAGGAGTGATGGTTGTACACCCTTGTGAATATTATTAACAACCACTGATGTGTACAATTTAGAAGAGGTAGTTTTATGGTATGTTATATGTCAGATGTATCTCAAAAAAAGGGCAAAAATGACTAAAGTTTATCAAATGATTGAAGTAATTAAATTATTTATTGGCTGTTGCTAGGAATTTTTAATTATATGTTCTGATTTCTAATTTCCATGAAAACAAATACTTCTGTCTTATATCCACTGGTGTATCTCGATGTTGATGAAGTTATAAATTACCAATAGCAATGCTGTCAATTTGTTCATATGAATGTTATATCCAACAATTTTCTTGAAATCTCTTATTTTAATATAGTCTTCATAGTTAATGAATTTTTTGTTGATGGTCATATTGTCTAAATATTTTTCCTCTCTATTTTTGTAACTACTACTTATTTTTTTATGCTAGTGGATAAAGTCTCCAAGAAATACTGATTGTAGACCCTGGTATCAGGTAACCATATAATGTTATGGATCTTAGAGAGGATATTCTAATATTTTGCTTTTAAGTATTGTGTTTGTTTTAGAATTTTCCTAGTTCCCTTTCATTTGGTTTTGGAAATTACTCTCTATCCCTAAGCTATTGAGACTTTATTTTTTATTATGAGTTTTTGGCTTAATATCAAATGTGTATTTTTGTATTCCAGTATAATTTTAAATGTAGCAACTTCTCTAACGTTAATGTGGTAAATTGCACAATTGCACTAAAGAGCTTTTTTTTTTTTTTTTTAAGATTTTATTTGCTTATTCATGAGAGAGAGAGAGAGAGACATAGGTAGAGGGAGAAGCAGGCTCCATGCAGGGAGCCTGATGTGGGACTCGATCCTGGGATTCCAGATCACACCCTGAGCCGAAGGCAGATGCTCAACCGCTAAGCCACCCAGGTCTCCCGCATTAAAGAACTTTCTAATAACAAAAAATTTTGCATTCCTTGAACAACCCCATAAAGGATTAGAATGTACTTTTAAAACATTGCTTGATGCTGTCTCCTGTATCTTACTTGTGATTTTCTTTTAATCTCTATTTAAACATAAACGCGAATGTAATTTTCTTTTGTATTGTCCTTGGCTGGTTTTCATCTGGATAAGATTACCTTATTAAGTGAACTTAAATACTTTCCCCTTTTTATTAGTTTCTGGAAGTTTATGTAAGCAAGAGTTCTTTTTTTTCTTTTCTTTTTTCTCCATAAATCATCATCATCATTATTATTATTATTATTAATTATTTTTACTTTGGTTCTTGTAGTTTATTCAGCCTATGGACTCTGGCATAATTATCGACTTTTTTTTTAGTTTGATATACTATGGATTAAATTTCTAAAATTGTAATAAGATCAGATTTTCTTTTTAAATTTATTTTGCTTAATTCTATTTTTTCTTTTTCCTTTTGCTTAAGTCTATTTTCTAGATAATTTTCTGTATGTTTTCAATCTTGTTTTTTATTCTTCACCTTTATTCCATGTCCTCTTTTTTAGTGTCTGATATTGGTAATCTATGCTTTCTTTTGTTTTCTTTCAAAGATCCAGCTTTGTCATTTTTAAATTTTTATTTTTAATGAAGAATGGCTTTTTATTCTTTTTAATGTTTCCTACCATTCTTTTGTTTTCCATTTTGTAAATCTCAGCCTTTAAGTCTGTTGGTTCCTTCCATTCACTTTCTCTAGGATTATTTTATTATTGTTTTTCTAACTTCTAGATTTGGAAGCAAACTCATTACTTTTAAGGTTTTTCTTTTCCAATAGAAATATCTAAAACTATAAATTTTATTTTTTTATTTTTTTAAACTTTTTATTGCTTTTAAACTTTTATTTATTTATTCATGAGAGAGAGAGAAGCAGAGACACAGGCGGAGGGGAGAAGCAAGCTCCATGCTGGGAGCCCAATGTGGGACTAGATCTCAGGACTCCAGGATCATGCTCTGGACCAAAGGCAGGTGCTAATCCACTGAGCCACCCAGGGATCCCCAAAACTATAAATTTTAGTGCAGTTATCATACTTGCATCTTTCAATTTTAGATGTATTTTAATTGCCTTCTTTCTCAGGCCTAAAAATATTTGGTACTTTGTATAATAATTGTTCTTTTACCTTTACTATAGATTGTATAGTAGTTTGTGTTTTTAAAAAAATATTTCTTTTTTCTCATTTCTAAGCTTATTACTTTATGGGAAGAAGCCGTGGACTGCACATTTTCAGATTTTTAGTGTTTGTTGACAACAATCTAATGAAGTAGATACTGTAATTATCCCCACTTTGCAGATGATAAACTGAAGCACACAGCAGGCAAGAAGAGTATCCATTATTATACAAAGATTGGAATTGGAAATTAAATCCAGGCAGTCAGTCATAGGTATTTCTTAGTATATATTATTTTAACATAATTTTTACTTCTTCTCTCACCCTTACAGCATTTTCATTACATTTCTTTAGATTTTATAGAACATTTTATTACCTCCACTTCTCCTAGAGTTTATCTCCTTTTTGTTGGGTCTGATACCTCCATTATCAATGAAAGCTCTCATATGGTTCTTAATTTTATGATTATGATAATTTTATGTTAATTTGTAGCCAGGTTTTCAGTACTGGGGAAATGTCAATTGTTTTCCACGCTCAGATCATTATATAGAAGACATGATTTCCTGCACTGGTGTAGAAATGAATGCTGTAGAGAGATTTTCCAATTTTTAATGGAGGGACAGGTCATTCTGTTCCTAGTTTTCACAGAGTTTTTATCTGTAGCTAGTTCCCTGCCTTCCACATGGCTCATGACCATATTTATTGTCTCTATTAGAGTGCTAGATCTAATGTTCTCTCTCTCTCTTTTTAAAGATTTTATTTTTTTATTCATGACACACACACACACACACACACACACACAGGCAGAGACATAGGCAGAGAATTAGGCTCCCTGCAGGGATCCCGATGAGGGACGCGATCCCAGGATTCCAGGATCATGCCCTGGGCTGAAGGCTGACTCTCAACAGCTGAGCCACCCAGACGTCACATAGATCTAACATTCTCAGCTGCAGAAAAGAGGAGGAAGACTTACCTTTATGGTTTGAATCAAGCTATTTATTAGCCTAATATAGTCAATGAATTAAACATTATTGTTGGGGATCCCTGGGTGGTGCAGCGGTTTGGCGCTTGCCTTTGGCCCAGGGCGCGATCCTGGAGACCCGGGATCGAGTCCCACGTCGGGCTCCCGGTGCATGGAGCCTGCTTCTCCCTCTGCCTGTGTCTCTGTCTCTCTCTCTCTGTGACTATCATAAGTAAATAAAAATTAAAAAAAAAATAAAATAAACATTATTGTTATATTTAATTTATCTCTTTGAAGTGTTTTTTTTAAATTTCTGTGTTGAAATTAAAATAGATCTTTGTGTTTCAGCTTATTATTATATTATGCACAGAAGGACTAAACTGAAAGATGGTAGTGGAATCATCTTCAATTAGGCATCTATCCTAATACTTTTGTTCTTTGCACATGATCAAATGAAGATGAAGTTATTAGAGTAGGCCCTTATCCAATATGATTGTATCTCTATAAAAAAGGCAAATTGGGACACGGAGATAGACATAGGAACAATGTTATGAGATGATGAAGGAAAAGATTAATGTGGTATAACTGTAAGCCAAAGTGCCCCAAAGACTGTCAGGGAGCCACAAAATGTGAGAAGAGAAGCATGAAACAGAATCTCCTTCACAGCCCTCAGAAGGAAACAACCATATTAGCACCTTGATTCCAGACTTCTAGCCTCCAGAACTGTAAAACAATACATTTCTATCATTTTAAGTTATCTAGTTTGTGATACTTTGTTAAGGCAGTTCTAGGCAAACTGACACAGGTGTTGTTTGGCCAAAGGGCATCACAAATACCTGAGTCTTGTCAAAGTTTTTACTCTTTCTTACATGTGCCTGAGAGGAGTATATGAAGGTAGAATAATGATTTGCAAAAATACTTGTTTTCTATTAATAAATGTTGGTCTGAAACCTCAGGGTAAGATTCAGTAAAGCAAAATGGACCATGAGGACAACTTCTTTAGCTTAAGATAAAAAGACACTGAAGTAGATAAAAGTACTTGCATTTTTCACTGAGTTCTTAGTTGATTAACATATTTTACAAAGCATGGCAAATAAAACTTGGTCAAGACAATTCTAGGTCATCTCACACACTGCAGAAAATAGACATTTTGGGGGAGGGTATGGGAGATTTCCAAATTTATTTATAAATCTAGCTTCATGAAAGCAAAAGTGGTCCTCTAGATTAAGATTATTTGGAATAGCAGGGAGAATGCAAACTATCCTTACTTTATGAAATGTTACTGACTTGAACCATAACAGGACTTTTTCTTGAGGCTAAAGGGAAATAAATTTTTACTGACTTGCCACTGGAAGAACAGGGAGGGAAAAATGTATCAGCACAGAAAGAAACAGTACTTTCTTTTATCTAAAGTCCAAAACCATGTAATGTAAAATATTTATAGCTCTTCTTAAAGCATATAGGCTCAGTTATTCTGAACAAATCTTTGTTATCTTTATAAAGTTCTGATTTCCAAAACAATTCATGTGTTAATAGAGCTATTTGAGCTAAATGGGCCCAATCTGCCTGTTAGAATCAAGGTTCTATTTTAAAGAGTAGTCAGACCTTAGCTTTTGATGAAGATGATGATAGATATATTATTAAGATGTATCAGTATACAAGGCAGGATGCTAAAGAAATGAAGAAACCAATCCCATGTGACATGAGTAATAATCCAAGTAAAGCTGATATTTTTTTTTCCAAATATTTATTTCTAAACACAGTATTATACTTCAACAGCATCTCCAGGCCTTCAGAATCCTCCTTAACCAACATTTATGATTGTTAGGAGAAGTTAAAATGTATACTATTTATTTTCAAACCTATACTTAGGTGGTGTGTTGAAAAGAAGACCATCTAGGTTACTGGTAGGGGGAAAAAAAGCAAACAATATAATAATAATATGTGTCCAGATACTTTATTTGGCACAGTTTCATTCCAACATTCTAAAATTCCCTCTGTGTCAAAAGATTTGAAAGATTGGAATTACTTTTCCTAGCTTTTCTACCAGCAGGGTTTCAGTTAGAGTTAGCTGATGAAAAGAACTTCCGAGAGATGGAAAGTGGAGTACAAAAAATAAGCTATTATTCTTTGGTGAAAGCTTAAAGCAGGCATGTGGCATATGTATGTGATAAATGTGGGGTTTTTGCGAGGGCTGTTCAAGCATCTCCCTAAGAATCTGTACCCTCTAGTGCTTCAGAAGCTACCATCACCTGTGGTGCCTCTCTTGAGATTTTGAAATTTCCAATTTTCTAAGAAACCGATACATCCTCATTAACCTTTAGTCCCCCAGCCCTTCTAATTGTAGTTTAAGCTTCAAATTCTTACTTGAAATACATAGAGTGGTTCATGTATAAATGATAAATCCTAAGTGAGACAGAGAAAAATCAAAATAATATGATGTCAAAAATCCTGCTTTGAATTAAAAGTAATTTGGCATATAAGGAAACAGGAGAAGATGTGTCTGCGGCTTTTCAGGGGTCCCAGCAGGATGAAGCCATTTAAATATAACCATCCTCAAGGATTCTTCAGCCATCGCTGACCTCCCACTTCGCCTGTTGTTGCTCCTTATGCCTGAAGTGCTGTGCCTCTACTTTCTGCTTTGGCCCACATGGGGCTCTTGATATTCTCCAAAGACAGTTTTTTTATTTCTAGTCTATTAAAATGTCACTTGACTAAAAAAAAAAAAAAAAAAAAAAAAAGAATAATGAAGGAAAAAGGAAAAAGAGACCAAAGAGAGAGAGAGAGATTAATGGGAGCTTCACATAATGGAATTCCCTATCACAGATTCTAAAATAATACTTAAAAATAATAGTGTATAGAAATAAAAGACAAGATTGACAATGGTGATCTGAAGATTTGCATTTTAGCAAGTTCCTTGGTATTGGTGATGCTACAGGTTTAGGTACTCCATTTTGAAAAATACTGCTTTAGAGAATGCTGCCAGAGTGTGGATTCCCCTTCTGTTGTAGAGGATGCTGTCAGCAGTTGAATATCTGTTTAATTAAGTTTTATCTGCTCATCCCCCAGCTTCTCTGTACTTCAATCCCAATAATTCATACTGCAACTTCTTTAGACCACTTTATTTTGCCCAGGCATGGAAAGAACCAAAATCATTTGCTAAGTTTTGTCCCCCTTGAGTATCCTGTATTCAACAACGACATATCGGTAAAAGAATTTAAAAACACGGCTCTTTTTCTGAGGTAGTGGACAAGCCCATCTGCTATTTACAAGCCAGAGTTTCCTGTGGCAGCAGGAGATGGGGATTCCATGTGAGATCATACCCCTGGCTTGGCCTCTTTCCCTTTCCTATCCCATATCCTTTCTCCTTCCTGTTTCTTTTTGACTAACTTTCTTAATAAATCAAGTGTACATGTACCCGAAAACTCCAGAAAGTGTAGTATCTGGTAGGTTGTTTTTAATGATGTTTTTTTGTTTGTTTGTTTTTTGTTTTTGTTTTTGTTTTTGTTTTTTTTACCTCTTAGTTACTATTATTTAGTCCGATCTCTTGTTTTATATAACTTTTGAATGAATGCCAGATATTGTTTGATAAAAAATGCACTGCCCAGTAAAATATCCATGAACTACATGTGACTATTTAAATTTAAATTTAAATAGTGAAATGGAATTTAAAATTAAGTTCCTAAGTCACAATAGATAATTTTTCAGGGTTCATTAGCCATATGTGGCTAGTGGCTACACATTTGGGCAGGGCTGCTTCCACAGTGACAGAAAATTTTATTGGAAAAGGCTATTCTAGAGACTTTGGTTGATGTCATTTTCCTACAATGAGAGTATATAAGTAGTCTGATCATTATTCCAATTGAGGATAGAAATAATTAGACATTGCATTTAATTTTTTAAGGTATATCATTTTTGGTTTGATTTTACTCAAGATGCATCCCATAGGGCTCAAATAATAACCTGGTGGTCTCTTAACTCTGATCTTTGTATTCCCAGCACAGTGGAATTCCTGAAGGTATTTAATAGTCCTATTTCTTTTTAGCTGGTGTATTTTAATTGTATACTAAAAGTCTCATGTACAGTCTGAGACAACTGAAAATTCTTTGGGGAAGTGGGTGGGGTGCTAGGACAGATTTGGCCTCACTTCTCTGCAGTTCTTTTTTTTTTCTATAGGATCTTGTCTCCTCAAGATTGGATTGCTTTAGTAGCCCTGAACTTCATTCAGCTTTCTCTCTATAGCCTCGTGACTCTCCTAGAGACTCTGGGTTTAAGAGCTCTCTCTTAAGAAGTGATAAAGACTTGAAGAAACCTTTACAAAATGTTGACCTTACTTCAGAAAAGTTTCTTGTCTTTTATATATAGGCCTTTCAAGAGCTGCCCTGCATGCTGTTCCATGCCCTTATTTTGTAGCTCAACAATGATAAAATTGTCTTTGTTTCACCCCTAATTCTTTTTAAGTTTTTATCTTAATTCCGGTTAATTAACATACAATGTTTTATTAGTTTCAGGTGTACAATATAGTGTGTACAATATAGTGATTCGGCACTTCTCTACATCACCGGTACTCCTCACAAGTGCTCTCCTTAATCCCCATCACCTATTTCCTCCATCCTCCCGCGCACCTCTTCTCTGGTCACCATGAGTTTGTTTTTTATAGTTAAGAGTCTGTTCCTTGTTTTTTCTCTCAGTCAACTCCTAGCACCTCTCCATTATAGATTGCTTCCATGAATAGAAAGTTGGAGGATACATAGAAGGATTTTATAGTCCAAACAAGGCAGTGAACAGAAAGAAAAAAATTCACCTACCGCTCAGATGTATCATTACTTTAATTATAACTCAGACCTCTCTATCCCCAGGGATACTGAAAATGCAGTCTAGGTGCATTCCCAGAGAGAAGGGAAATGGGCTTCAGAAAATACCTGACAATCTTTGCCCCAATAGAGGTAAACATTTTCCTCTCTATAGTCTGTAAAAAAACATGCTATGGTCTCCTGGGAACAAATTCTGTCTTGTTGCCTGACCCAGAAAGAAGATGAATAAAGAGGAAGATATCAGAAAATGACAAACTGAGACATTATAGTTACCTTTATTTCTGTTGAAAAGAATTTTGAGGCTGTCCCTCTCCAATAGACACACACATACGTACCCATACATCAACAAAACAAAACAAAACAAAAAAATAAGATCCAAAATATTTTCATATATATATTTTTCTTTCCCCTGCATTGTGCTATTACACGTTTTCATTGCTAATAGTATTACTGAAGTTCAGTAACTTAATGTTTTGTTCTTCCATTACTTAATGTGTGAGCTACATATATTGTAACCATAATTAATGTAAACGAAGAACAACGTATGTAACATCATGTAAAATGTTGAGAAAGCAACATGGTTAAAAGTTGTCAGTTAATTATTTAAATAAATTATAGTATTTTAAAGATTGCTTTACTTATTTTATGAGTGTTAGCCAAAGTCTCAAGTATGTAACCAGAATTCAGCAAAGTGGGATGTGCTTTTGGCTCAATGATACATTTCCAATATGTTATTTAGGTTGACCGGTTTATCCTAATATGTCTGTTTCTTATATTGTTAAAAAGTTTTTAAAAGGAATTGATTGATACTGAAATCTGCTAAAACTCATGATAAAAGAATAAATTCTTTAAATAAATTTTTAAATTCTTTTGAATTTCATTCCTAGAGTTCTCCTCTTGGATCTTCAGTTCTATAGCAAACCTATTTATACAAAAAATTTTCCTAAGAGAGGTCAGTTACAAATGCATTCAATCTTTCTCACTGATGGGAGGGGAAAATTAACTTCAATTAACATTACTAAAAATGTATTAAACTCAAATATGTCTAAAAACATTTTTTGCATTCACAGTTAAGAGATTTAATTAGAAATAATATAAGAAGTATTTCTAGTATCAAACATATTTTACAAGAAAGGAGCTTAAACATTTGGAAATTATACTGGAATATCTGCCAACATATTAAGTTGCATAGTTCAACATTTATTATTTATTTCTCTAAAATAGGTAATTAACTGCCAGAGAGGAGATGTCATGTGTAGAGGGATATGATATCCATGTCTAGGGTGCTTTGAGGATAAAATAACTTCGTGGAAAATACATTTTAAATGTAAAAGTATATATGGCTAAATGTGTCCTTTTCTCCATGGTACTTTATATTTCAAATACATTTCAGTGGAATTTTTATAAAAGCACATATTGATGAAATAATTTTTATTTTTCTATTGCTCACTATGGAGCCTGGAATTTAGAAAAATGCTAGTGAATACCTCTGAGCCACAGAACTACATCTGAATAAATTATAATTCTTATTTTCTGGATGCTGTCTCTTATGATTATATATGCAATAATTTTTGAACAGTTCTCTCTTGGCATGCTTGTTCCAGCACAAGGCTGTTGTATTGTTCCTAAATTCTTGTTTCACAGCCTTACTCATTTTCTTGGTTGAACTATAAACATTTCAGTCCTTTTCTAGCTCTTCATATTTTTTTCCCTTGCCAATGGGATTATTCAATAATTGTTTTTGGTTAATAAAAAAATATTCTTCAACATAAAACTAGCTTTTCTTCTTTAGTAAACTTGCAGTTAAAATAACATATTTCCTAATAAATATCACTAAAATAGAGAACTTAAGACTTCAAAATACTGTAAAATTATTGTTATTCATTATATTAAAGCACTGCTCCATTGTCTTTTTAGTCTTTAAGATTAGCACTTAGAAGCCTGATATAAACTTGTCTCGTAATTTAAGGATGCATTTATCTTTTCTTTGTCTTTTTTCTCTTACTTTATAGGCTTTAATAACTTTTTTCTTGAAATTTGAAATTTTGTCAGGATATTGCTCTGCATGGATTTATTTTTATTCATTGTGGTATTCACGAAGTTGGGATTTTCTTTAGATAAGATGTCATTTCTGGAGAGTAGATTCTGGTGTAGTGGTGGAAATAAAGATTTGAATATCTGCCTTTAATGTTACTGGTTATCTCCATAACTCTAAATAATATAATTATAATTATATGTAATTATAATTGTAAGTAACATATTTATATAATTATTATTACATATTTAGTTCCTTATTTCTTGATTATAAGCAAAGTTTATTTACTACTATGAAACTTAAAATATTTTATCACTGATACTTTCTGTAGTTATATATGTGTAGATATACATGTACCTATATATATGTATATATATATATAGCTCTTTACATATATATATGTATAACTATACATAATATATAGTTATCACCTGTGTCATGATCTGTTATTTTAGACACTTTCCCAAGAAATATGTCAACATATCCATCTCCAAACATTATTTCACCACTTCTTATTCCCCATGTCTACCCATTGAACTATTGCAAAATTCATAGAACTTGTACTCTGGTAAATAAAATAAAATCTTCCAGAATATATTCATAGGTTAATTTTTAAAGCCAAAATTATGGTTATAAACATGTACTCCAGAAATAAAATGATGAGTTTTGGCTTATAGAGATGTATGTGTAACTCTATGTCATTATAATTCTGCTTCCCAAAGGAGAAATATATCTAATGAAAATTTGGAGAGGAGCATGGGAAAAAAATCATAAAAAGGATTTTTAAAATTTGAATTTTGTTAAATAGCTAACTTCTCACTGACATTGGCTTGCATGGTTTTTAAAAAGATTTATTTATTTATTTATTTATTTATTTATTTATTTATTTATTTATTTAACAGAGAGAGTAGGGGGAGTGGCAGGCAGAGGGACAGGGAGAAGCAGGTTCCCCAAGGAGCAGGGACTCCTGGATCATGACCTGAACCAAAGGCAACATTTAACCTACTGAGTTACCCAGATGCCCATCTTGAGTTTTTGTCACCTCACAAACAGCTGATATGTAATTTTACTTCTAAATCATTACATTTGAAAAAAATATTATATTTGAAATAGTTTCATTTTAATGCTATTTTAGAGTGACTTCTTTCTAAGTCTGATACATAATTCACATCTTAGAATTTTTAAATTTCTATCAAGAATGTTTTTATTTGAAGTCTTGGCAATTATTTTGGATTTTCTTCATCTCATCAGAGAATACTTTGAATTTTTAATTTCTAGAAAGTGGTTTTTCCGTTTTCTTTGGTGTACTGAATAAATTGTTCCAGGAAGATTGAATAGATTACTCTGTATTTATAATCATTTTTGTCCTAAACTATTTCAGCCTAGTTGAAAAACTATTTTATAAGGGGTTTTCCTGGTCATCAGAGAATAATATATTTCAGACCTATTCACTTTTTGTAAACAATTGTTAACTGCAAAATATATATATGAATCAACTATTTCACAATACATAGCATGGATCCCAGGTTCTTGAAAGAAAGGAAACACACAAAGTGAGCTCTTTATTCATTCCAACTTTCTCTTTAAGGCATTTAAAAAAACACAGAGAAGTGGAGCCCAAAGAGCATATGTATTATTTGAGCAGAGAAAACTGATCAGAGTTTAGGATAACTGAAATAGAAATTTAACAGAAATGTGCAACTTAGCAGAAATGAGAAACACACAGAAAGGAAACTCCATGAGTATACAAATAAGTCTCCTTGGAATTTCTGCACAATGATTGACTAAACATGTTCAGGATAGAGGTTCTGTGATCAGATAGAAATAACACTTTAGATTTCTGACCATACAGAGTGAGGAAATCCTACTGAACAACATGTGTATTTAGTTAAGCCCTAGAAAGGCAAAATCTCAAAAGTAGAGGTACTGTAATCTTTCTTAAAAAGAACTAAACTAAGATTTCTAGGAAACTTTAAAAATAAGTATTGGCAATCACCAGTAAATTATTTTTCAAGCAGGACAAACTTAAAACTGTTGAAAGGCAGATAGGAACATAATTTTAACAATAACATCCATAACATCAGTCATACAGTAAGAATTACTAGGCATGTACAGAAGCAAGAAAATTTTACTCATTCTGAATTTTATGCTACCCATAACTATTAAATTAGAGGATAAAAATGCCTTTTTTTAAAAACTTTTTTTCTTTTAGCACATTAATGATGTTCACCTTTTATTTCTTCCTCTCTTTGTTTCTCATTACGATTTAGTACTTACCCATCATTTTGTCATGAATATATTATTTTCTGAACTGAAGTAATTTGTTTACTAGATTTTGACTCTGATATATATGTTGTTATTACTATATGATTCTTACCCTATATATAAAATTACATAATATTAATGTAAGAGATATGTGATAAATTCAGAATGGATATTGTAATCTTAGTGGAAGCAATGAAATAAATAAGTACATTTGTAAAATAAACTAAAACCATGACTAGGGCTAGAAAGATAAAAATACAGAGGAATATAATCTAAAATATACTTTTTTTTTCCAACAAAAGAGGTAGAAATCAAGAAAGAAGAAATAAAGAACAAGTGAAATAAGTAGAAAACAGACAGCTAGACAGTGGACCTAAAAATCAAGCATATCATTACCTTAAAAATGGCCAGTATAATATAATTTAAAACCAGCTATTATCAGGCTGATTAGAGAAACAAAATGCAAATATATTCTGCCAATAAGAAGTGTACTACCAACATAAAGACACAACTGGTTTAAAAGAAAAGTTGCACGATTAGCAAAAACTACAGAATGCGAATTTTTCAAATTACTGAGATTTTGACCAACACAGACCATAAAACATTGTATTTTATTCAGAGACAAAGTCACATCAGCATTTTCTCTGACCACAGTGTAATTAAATCAGAAATCAGTAGCAAATAGCTTTTTTTTTTTTTTAAACATTTTTTTAAATCTTTATTTATTTATGATAGTCACAGAGAGAGAGAGAGAGGCAGAGACACAGGCAGAGGGAGAAGCAGGCTCCATGCACCGGGAGCCCGATGTGGGATTCGATCCTGGGTCTCCAGGATCGCGCCCTGGGCCAAAGGCAGGCGCCAAACCGCTGCGCCACCCAGGGATCCCGCAAATAGCTTTTTAAAAAGCACACTTTAAAAAAATAACAGGTTGAAGAAATCAAAATGAAAAATTAAAAATATTTTAAAGTAATTGACAGTAAACACACAAGGTAATAATTTACAAATGTAGCTAAAGCAGTGCTTAGAAATTGTCAGTGTTTACATTAGAAGAGAGAGGCTAACTTTATTATGTGAGCTTCTACTTTAAGAAGTTATCAAAAAGAACAAAGTAAGTAGAAGGAAGAAATTAAAGTTAATTGCAAAAATCAATGAAACCCAAACTACTATTTTATTTATTTTTAAATATTTTATTTATTCATTTGAAATAGAGAGCAGATAGAGAGCAAGTGAGAGAGAGAGAGAACATGAGCAGAGGGGAGAGGCATTAGGGCGAGGGAGAAGCAGACTCCTCACTGAGCAGGGATCCTAGTGTGGGGCTCCTGGCTCTGGATCCAGGACTTTGGAATCATGACCCAAGCGGAAGGCATATTCCCAAATGACTGAGCTACCCAGGAACCCCCTGAAACTACTATTTTAAAAGTTAATGGAAAAATAAGCATCTAAATAGAATGAGTGAAAGAGTGTGAGGGAGAGAGAGAGGAAGAGAGAACACAAATACAAAAATTACAAAATTGGGAATTCAAAGAGGAATATTATCTACAATCTTGCATATGCTAAGTGCATTTTAGGGGAATATTACAACAACTTTGTGCTAATTAATTTTTTGACAATCACAAGTTAGAGGAGGTAAATTCCATGAAGATACAAATCACTTTTGAAATAAGAGAAACATGGATAAACTTATTCCTGTTAAATATTTCAGTAGTTTGTAATTAAATGTTTTCCCACAGAAAGGAAACTCAAGGATAAGATGACTATACTGGTAATTATATCAAACATTTAAAAAATAAATGATACTAAAGTGACTAAAATTTTAAAAAAATTAAAAAGGAGGGAATACTTCCAACTTGTTTTTGAGATCAGCATTATCCTTATACCAAAACCTAACAAAAGCATTACAAGCAAACATATCCAAAGATCAATATTCCTCATAAATATTAATGGAAATATCTAAAAAGATTATGTTTAATATGAATGAGGTTATTATTCTTATATTTCAAGCTTGCTTTAACATTTGAAAATGAACATGGTCATCTCAATGAATGCAAACAAAAATCAATGAACAATATTCAACACTATTCATGGTTAAAAGCTGTGGAAAACTCACAATAAGTGAGGCTACCTCATCTTGACAAAAGGCATTTACAAAAATCCTTCAAGTAATATACTAAATAGTGAATGATTAATGACATGATGACAATATCATATGGTTAGATTAAAAACAATCTCATAATCTGAAACCATTTGTCTTGGATGGTAGAATTAACCCCATTAAAGACACAAGCTAAACAAGTAGAGAACTGATTTTATTCATTATTAGGAATTCATGCATTAGGAAGAGCATCCAGATTTGAAGATCAGCCTAGTAGGGTGATTTCACCTTACACATTTAAAGAGAGGAGTAGACACATTATATAGTTTAGGTGCATTTATGATTAAGATTGTTTTTGTAATCAAAGGAAATCTTAGTTAACAAGAAATGTTTCTGTTTCTAGCTAGGTCTGTAGTACAAACACTATAGATAATAAATCTGACAGAACAATTACTGGTAAAGACATTGAATTAATTATCAAACCGCTCCCAACAAACAAAAGTGCAGGACCAAATGGCTTCACCAGTGAATCCTACCAAGTATTTAAAGAAGAATTAATACCAATCCTTCTCAAACTCTTCCAAAAATTAAAGAGGGGAGATGAATTCTAAATACATTTTTCAAGGGCAGCACTACTCTGATACCAAACCATACAAGGACATACAAAAAAGAATGTTATAGGGCAATATTCCTGATCTACAAAAATGACAGATCTCTCAACAAGCATCATCAAACCAAATTCAACAGTGTATTAAGAGGATCATAATCAAGCGGGGCTTATTTCATAGAGGCAAATATAGTTCAACATCTGCAAATCAACAAAGGTGTTATACCACATTAACAAAATGAAGGATCAAAATCATGCCATCATCTAAATAAATGCAGAAGAAGCATTTGACAAAATGCAACCTCCTTTATAGTAAAAAAACAAAACAACAACAACAACAACAAAAAACCTCTCAACAAACTTCATAAAGAATGAACAGACTCCAACACAATAAAGGTCATGTATGATAAGCCCACATCTAATATCATACTTGACAATAAAAAGCCAAAAGTTTTTCCGTATGTTCAGGAATGATCAAGGATGCCCACTGTCAGCATTTTCATTCAACATAGTACTAGAAGCTTTCAAATAAGAAAGAAAAAGTAAAGTTTCCATTTTCAGATGACACGATCTTATATATAGAAAACTATAAAGATGCCACATGCAAAAAAAAAAAAGTTTGATGTAGGCAAAAAAATTCAGTAAATTTGCAGGATACAAAATAAGTATCAGAAATCAGATGTGTTTCTTCACACTAATGATAAAATATATAAAACAATTAATAAAACAATCTCTCTTAAAATAGCATCAAAATGATAAAATACTTTGGATAAAATTTAACCAAAGAGATGAAAGATCTCTATACTGCAAACTATGGGTCATTGGTAAAATAAATTGAAGAGGATACAAATAAATGGAAAGATGTACTATGTTCATGGATTGGAATAATTACTTTTGTTAAAATGTTCATAATACAAAACAATCTTTAAACTCAAGGAATCCCTATCAAAATTCCAATGGCACTTTTCATAGAAATATAACAAAAAATACTAAAATATATGTAAGACCAGAAAAGACCCCAAATAGCCAAACAATCTTGAAAGAGAAGAGCAAAATTGGAGGCATCACAGTTGCTGATTTCAAACTATTCTATAAAGCTATAGTAATCTAAATGGTGTGGTAATGGCATAGACACATAGATCAATAGAACAGAGTAGAGAGCCCAGAAATAAACCTATCCATATATCATCAATTAGTTTTAAACAGAGAAGTCAAGACTATACAAGTAAAACTGGGAAGTTGGGAAAACTGCTATCCACTTGCAAAAGAATAAAATTGGATCCCTATTTTACACCATGCACAAAAAAATACCTAAAAATGATTTAAAACCTAAATATAAGACCTGAAACCATAAAACTACTGAAAACAAACATAGGAGATAAACTCCTCTATGTTGATATTGATCTTTGATTTGACACAAAATACAATGTCAAAAAGCAAAAATAAAAAGTGGACTAAAACTAAAAAACTTCTACACAGCAAAGAAAACCATCAACCATCAAAACCATCATTTTGATGGAATGTGAGAAAATACTGGCAAACCACATAGCCAACAAGGAGTTAATGCCCAAATTATACAAAGAATCATATAACTCAATAGAAAAAAAAAAACAATAAAAAATGAATAAGGGATCTGAATAGACAGCTTTCCAAAGAGAGAAAACATACAGATGGCCAATGGGTACATGAAAAGTTGTTCAATATCTGTTCTTATTAGGGAAATGCAAATCAAAACCACAATGAGATATTACCTAACATTTATTAAAATGGCTATTTTCAAAAAGACAAGAGATAGCAAATGTTTATGAGAATATAGAATGAAAGGAACCCTGTACACGTTTGTGGGAATATAAACTGGTATAATTACTATGAAAAACAATATGTAAATTTCTCAATAAATTAAAAATAGAACTGCCATATGATCTAGCAATTCCACTTTTGGGTCTGTATCCAAAGAAGTTGAAATCAGGATTTTGAAGTGATATTTGCAATACCATGTTCTTTGCAGGATTATTGACAATAGCCAAGCTTTGGAAACAACTTTTGTCCACATCTTTAAAAAGAAGGAAATCCTATCATCTGCCATGTGGATAAATCTGGAGGGCATTTTACTAAGTAAAATGAGCAAGACAGAGAAAGATAAATACTTTACAGATTACATGTGTAATCTAAAATGAAAAAAAAAAAGTTGATCTTATAGAGAAAGTAGAATAGTGGTTTCCAGGGACTGTGGGGTTGGGGAAGTAGGCAGAGGCTAGTAAAAGAGTACAACTTTTCAGTTATAAAATGAGTAAGTTCTGAGGATTGAATTATAATACGGTGTCTATAGTTGATAATATTGTATGATTTGTTTGATTGAGATTTGCTGAAAATAGAGCATAATGTGTTCTCATAATAAATATATAGATTAAATTTATTAACTGGTACATAAAAATAACAACTAGGTTTTCCACAGTGGGAGAGAAAGTCCCCACTTCTCTGATTTGCATATCCATCAGTTACCTGAAATTTATAGAGAAGTGTGAAATAGCACAAAGATAACAAACAGGATCAGAATCTATCTGATAGTCTAAAAGGATATGTTACAGGTTTTTTTTTTGTTTTTTTGTTTTTTTTTAATTTATGATAGTCACACAGAGAGAGAGAGAGAGAGAGAGAGAGAGAGGCAGAGACACAGGCAGAGGGAGAAGCAGGCTCCATGCACCGGGAGCCCGACGTGGGATTCGATCCTGGGTCTCCAGGATCAGGCCCTGGGCCAAAGGCAGGCGCCAAACCGCTGCACCACCCAGGGATCCCTGTTACAGGTTTTTTATTGAAAAAAATGTTTCTCGGTGGCTCTCTCCTCTCCCCGAGATAGCGTGAGCTCATCCGTTGATATCTGTGTACTCCGAAAAGGGGGAATCATCCGGCAAAAATGTTACCTTGCCTGCTGTGTTTAAGGCTCCCATTCGACCCAATATTGTGAACTTTGTTCACACCAACTTGCACAAAAACAACAGACAGCCATATGCTGTCAGTGAATTAGCAGGTCATCAAACCAGTGATGAGTCTGGGGGTACTGGCAGAGCCGTGGCTGGAATTCCCAGAGTTCGAGGCGTGGGCCTCACCGTCCTGGCCAGGGTGCTTTTGGAAATATGTGTCGGAGGCCGCATGTTTGCACCAACCAAAACCTGGCGCCCTTGGCACCGCAGAATGAACACAACACAAAAGCGATGTGCCATCTGCTCTGCCCTGGCTGCCTCAGCCTCACCAGCACTGGTCATGTCTAAAGGTCATCGTATTGAGGAAGTTCCTGAACTTCCTTTGCTGGTTGAAGATAAAGTTGAAGGCTACAAGAAGACCAAGAAGGCGGTTTTTGCTTCTTAAGAAACTTAAAGCCTGGAATGATATCAAAAAGGTCTATGCCTCTCAGCGAATGAGAGCTGGCAAGGGCAAAATGAGAAACCATCGTCGTATCCAGCGCAGGGGACCCTGCATCATCTACAATGAAGACAACGGTATCATCAAGGCCTTCAGAAACATCCCTGGAATTACTTTACTTAATGTAAGCAAACTGAACATTCTGAAACTTGCTCCTGGTGGGCAGGTGGGACGTTTCCGCATTTGGACTGAAAGTGCTTTCCGCAAGTTAGACGATCTGTATGGCACTTGGCCTAAGGCTGCCTCCCTCAAGAGTGACTACAACCTTCCCATGCATAAGATGCTTAATACAGACCTCAGCAGAATCTTGAAAAGCCCAGAGATCCAAAGAGCCCCTCCGAGCACCACGCAAGAAGATTCATCGTAGAGTCCTGAAGGAGAATCCACTGAAGAACCTAAGAATCATGTTGAAGCTAAACCCGTATGCAAAGACCATGCACTGGAACACCATTCTTCGCCAGGCCAAGAATCACAAACTCCGGATGGATAAGGCGGCAGCAGCCTTAGAAGCCAAATCGGAGGAGAAGGGGGTTCCAGGCAAGAAGCCCACGGTAGGGAAGAAAGGAAAGAAAGCTGTTGGTGTGAAAAAGCCGAAGAAACCTGTGGTAAGAAAAAGGCTGCAGCTACCAAGAAACTAGCAGCTGACAAGAAACCTGCAGAAAAGAAACCTACCACGGAAGAGAAGAAGCCCGCTGCCTAAAAACTAAAATTTTTTTATTCCATAAAACTCAATCATTTTAGACAGCTAATTTTAAATAAAGACCTGATCAAAGACAGTGAGAAAAGAAAAAAAAAGAAAAAAATGTTTCTCTCTATAGATTCCCCTCCTTTTCATCAAAGATTATCTCAAAGAAATATTTATCTTGATCATAAAATAAAACTAATTTCATTAGTTTGGGTCTAATTACTTATATAGGTGAAGCAAGCATGGTGATTTACCACATAGGCCTTTTTATGTTTGCTTTGCTATAAATTTTCATCAGAAATCTCAGATTGGACTTTTAAAATCTCTTGAGGCTAGGCAGCTAATCCTAGAACTATCTATATTTCACCTGCAGTGAATTTCTCTGGGTGAATTTCTCTGTTTTCAAGGCCCCCCAAAATCCTACATTTCCTGAGCCTGTCAAGAAAAATCTTCCTTGCTCATCTATAAAGCTAGAACTCCGGTACATAGGAATACATGACAATTTTCTCAACAGGGCTTTATAAACTTTGCCTCCATAATTAATCTTAGGTCTTGTCAAAGCAAAAATTACACCACATTTAAACAGGCAGGAATGACTTTAAGGCTATGCCAATAAGGGAGAGAGGCCAAGAGTACCTGGTGTAGCCCTTTGCCGTGAGTCTCTTTGGCAGAGTAGCAAGCACTTTCAGGGAAGCATGAGAGTAAACAAAAATCTATTTGTAAATGACAAAAAATTTAAAATGACTGTGTTTAACTTATTACTAATAATTTTCAAAAGTGAAAGATCTGATGCAAGTTCATTACACATATAATTCAGCTGGCAAGGAAGTTTGGTCTCATGCAAAACAGAATAGTCAATGCAAAGAAGTTTATACAAAATAACTAAACATCACGATGAAGCCTATTTTCAAAGAACAGTGTTTACATCTATCTTATTGAAATGGATTAACATAATCTTTACAGAGAAAACAATCTTCAGATATAACATCTATTAAATGAGTAATAATATGCCAGGAATATTGCAAACATTTATAGTTAGAATATATCAAGAGTATTAAGTAAAGAGATTCAGTGTCTGGAGAGGGTCCTAAATAACTATATGTCAATAAAACTTCATAGGTAAGTGATGTGAATCCCTAATTGAAAACCATTGGCCTGGAACATACTGGACTCAGATTAAAGAAATAAAATTGCAACCAAGTTAATACTTTAAAGGATAACTGAAACTATTTCTGAATATACTATGTTTTTATATAAAATCAGGCAAAGCCCGGGTGGCTCAACGGTTTAGCGCTGCCTTTAGCCCAGGGCCTCATCCTGGAGACCCGGGATCCAGTCCCATGTCAGGCTCCCTGCGGGGAGCCTGTTTCTCCCTCTGCCTGTGTCTCTGCCTCCCTCTCACTCTCCCTCTCTGTATCTCTCATAAATAAATAAAATCTTAAAAAAAAAATCAGGCAAAGCAACATCAAGACTTTTGTAAGTAGAAACACCATGGATACAACATATAATTTCTGGAATTTTTACATGCATGATATTTTACCCATATAGATTAAACATAGGGAAGGCTAAGCATTTCCTCTGATTTGACAATACTTCCTATGCAACTCACAACATAGGAAATATAATTATTTTTTAGCCATTATTATTATTTTTTTTTACAAGGTAAGAGATTGAAGGCCTTGAGAGATCTCACAGACAGTTTTAGGTGCAAAATACAAGCCATTGGGACAGGGAAGTGTCAAAAGTTATTAGGAAGTTTGAGCACTTAATTAAAAGGATCATGGCTTAGTGAGTAACAATACTCAGCTACCTATTCAACTAATGTGATGATAAAATATTTAAAATATAAACAAGAAAGTAACATGATTATGAAGAAGCATATTTTTCAAAAATGAGAAGACTTTGCTCTCTTAAATAATCAAGGAATTGATAAAGTCTACATTAAAGCACAGTTCATTATTCTGATATGACACAATATGTTTCCCTTTTAGGCAGATTTTTCAAAAGGTAAAGAAAAAACTTTTTTAACCTCTCATTAAGAGAAGACCAATAATCTAAAAAAATTTGATCATTTTTATAGAGAGAAAACAAAACCTTAATTTTGCATCAGTATAATTTTTAAACTAAAGCTCTTTTCAGACAGTCTTAATAAATACTACAAACTTCAGCCAGCTTTGACCAGGACAAATGAAATTTACTTGCCAGGAACCTTCTAAAAGTTTATATATTCTTTTAGGTCTTGTCATACGTTTACTGTTTTCTCATCCTGAAAAAATAGTCATTTTACTTTAGAACAAAACTGTTCTCTTTTTCCTTGACAAAAACACATCTTGTATACCTGACATACAAAATTGTTCCTCTCTACCACCATTGCTTCTACCAGAATATCTTTGTCATTTATGATTATGAGGTTTTTAAAGAAGATTTTATTCATTTATTCATGAGAGACACACACACACACAGAGAGAGAGAGAGAGAGAGAGGCAGAGGCACAGGCAGAGGAAGAAGCAGGCTCCATGCAGGAAGTCCAATGCGGGACTGGATCCCAGGACTCGGGATCATGCTCTGAGCCAAAAGCAGAGGTTCAACCTCTGAGCTACCCAGGGGTCCCTATGATTATGACTTTTAACCACAGTTACTTCTATTTCCCAGATAAAATTATGAGGTGGATAATTATGAACTTTTTTATATCAGAATTTTGTAGCAGACTGGCAGAGATCCTACTCACACAATTTTAACAGCAATACACAGACTCTTTGTAACATAAAAATAAGGGAAAAAGTATGCTTCAGGATTTATCTTTCTGGAAACAATCTAACAACCACTCATTAATTAACTTAATGTAGCATAAGTCTAAGATTTTAAGTTACTCAAAGTTTTTGGAACTATCTTCAAGGTTACATACTATAAAACTTAATTACTATTGAATTAAAATTTGTCAGATGAATGATTCAATTTGATTGAATACAAATTTATGTTTGCATCATCTTAAACATTTAGTATGACTAATCCTAGTTTGTTTTATTAATAAAATTGTTTAGATGCACTTATTTTTGTTTGGAGACATGTCCAACTAGCATAAAAATGTATGCCTATACAGCATTTAACATTGGTAACCTAGAAGACATAGCTGTTTTTGTTAAAAAAAATATGAGTCTTGTTGGCCAAAGGCATACCTAAAATTGTGTGAAATAAATTCTTAAAAATTCTGTTGGTTTCTATGAGATTACTTTCTTTATACATTAAAAATATTAGTTAAATTTCCTTAATTTCTGAAAATCTTAAGAATATTCACTTTATTGGGTGCCTGGGTAGCTCAGTTGCTTAAGTGTCTGACTTGTGATTTTGGCTCAAATCACAATCTCAGGGTCTTTAGATTAGGCCCTGTAATGGCTCTGCACTCAGTTGGAAGTCCTTCTCCCTTGACCCCCCAACTACCCACACTGTGCACTCTCTCTCTTAAACAAACAAATAGATATTTTAAAAAAAAACATATTAAACTGAATATTAAGTGCTTATTTTATTTTTAAGCTAGTCAGAATAGATCTCCATTAAGAGATTTTATAATTTAATTTGATAATATCAATGGAAAGAGGATAATACTACACATATATTACATTTATAAATATACATATATAAACATACAGACAGACACAAATAGCTTATAGCTTTAATTCTAAATCTAAATTCATATAAAAGCTGGCTCTTGTCCATACCCCAACTTTACATTTTTAGCATGGTTCAGTATCTGATAGATGAGATAATTGAGATTACCATCTTAAAATGATACCTGAAACTTAACCAATATTTGTGAAAGATTAGCTTTAAGAATTTCTATATTATGATATGTAATGTTACATAGACTGTGTACTATATTTTAGGTGAGGGTCCAAGGAAAGATCAGGGGTCAATTGAGTATCCAAAGATTATCTGAATGGGAAAACAAAACAAAACAAAAAACCCCAGCTGTCCAGTCTATTTCCAGTTACGTTTTTCAGTCTCAGATGGTAACAGCAGTTATCTCTTAAACTCCTTAAGCAGAGGTTCTTGACTCTAAGACTCTAAGAAAGGTTAAGTAAATGAACGCATACTGGTGATTGAAGAAGGGTTTTCTTGGGAAGTGGTTATCCTAGTACATTTGTCAGCCAGAGTTACCTTTAGCTTTGGAGATAACTGCTAATTCCTTAGGTAAAGCTTGCAATAGGTTAGTAGCTCAGGCTTCTTTTCAAAGGATACCCTTGCAGCTGTCATTAACCTCATTTGTTTCCCCTAATAGGTTGAAGGAGCTTTCTCATGAGCAAGAGTTGTTTTATGGGCAGTGAAAGTCATTAAAGGGTGAAGGTGTGTAGGTGTGGAATTAGAGACATTGAGGAAAGTGATGAATACAGATATTCCAATTTGAAAGTATATGTTTTCCCAGAAGCTTTACTGGGATAATAAGGTTAAGCAGAAATCTATCCAATAATGAGATGTCCTTGTGAGACAAAGGAATCTTTAGATAAAGTCAAATTGGAAGGTAGATTGACTATCAAGTCCCACCACGGATACAGTTTGCCTATTCCAAGAGAGTGTTATAGGAAAACAAGAGTAATGTGTTGCCCTTGTGTCCACTAGGAAGATGAACAGGTATCCATTTATGAGGATGATTATTTCCCCTTGCCTATTGAGAATTAGTTGTAGGAACAAGGAGGATGGTTGCCCAAAGGAAGATCATTGGGGAGGTAGATTTTGGGACTCTTTATTTCTTTTTGCATTTTAAGGCCAAGTCCTATGACATCCTCCCCCATCTCTCTTTTTTTAACAACATCTACAAGTGTGTCCCTACCTAAAAGCATTTTGTAGGGAGATTTCTCTGGTTTGTTTCCTTCTGAATATTTAAGTTGCAGATAAAGGCACAAATTTGCAATGTATTATTCAGTTCTTCTGTAATAGAGTCCTCATGGTGTTGAGCTAGCGAATTCATTTCAGAGACAGAAACATTCTACCAGTTTATCTTGTGTGTGTGTGTGTGTGTGTGTGTGTGTGTGTAATGTCTCTAATTTTTGTTGTAAGCTCTTAATGAAATTGTCAGTGGTGGAAGTGATTCAGTTATGGAGAGCAAACTTACAGTAGCTCTTTCAAATACATTCTAATCTAGATTTATAACTGAGTTGGATTTATCTCTTTGTTGTCTACAATCTTGCATCTTTATCCAATAAATTTTCATTCTCCCCTGTGGTTTCAGCCATGCTTTAGGCATGTTCTAATTTCTTTGAGAGTCTATCTCCTGAGCCCACTAGCAGCTGTACAAGTGAATATAAATCATGGAGCCTGGGAAAATATGTCCCAAGGACCAGGCTGAAATGATTATTAATTTATTTTCTATTCTTACAGGGTTCTGGGAAGTCTTTGACAATATCATGCAATCTGAGTGAGACCAAGGTTTAAGATGTTCAGATAGGTGCTCAGGTCATTAGTCATCACAAGTAGGAAAAAGCCATAAGGTGAGTTAGGATGCAATATTGAAAAGTAGAGGGATTTAATGGAGCCAGAGAAAGGTAATGAAGAAGAATAGAGCTGAAAGCAAACAAGGGAAACTAGAATAAGGACAAATAGTGAGAAAAAGGCTGGGGATAGTATATGTGAGGAGTTTTGAGGGAAGAGAGGGCATGAGTTTGTTGGAAGTAAAGGAGGAGTCTATTGGTGTTGAGAGACATAACCCTGAGTAAAATTCTGCCAAATGGAGGTAGTGAACTCAGTTGATGCTACAGTGGTGAAATATATAATTTACAAGGATTTTGAAGGAGGTAGAAAAACGATTGGAGTTTCCCTTAGTAACAAGGTTAAATAAGAATTGGCAACAAAACTAACCCAAAAAAGCATTGAACAAAATAATTAAAATTAAATCCTTACCATGTTGCCATGGGCAAACGTCTGGAATATGGGGGTTGGAGCTGAACTTACTGTGGGATTCTCCATATGTGGATCACAAGGGGCTCCAGGTGCCTCAGTACTTGAGTAGAGAAAAAAGGGGTATACAAGGAAATGGGAAGTCCCATGCACTTTGTAGCACCAGTCAAAAAGAAAAACAAACAGCTAGGGAAATTAATTTCATTCAGATTCCTAGAATAAGAATAGAACACCAGGTCTGAAGATTAGAGTATCTCAGAGGATGGATTTTGCCTTAGACATTTATAAGGAGGAGTAGAAAAGTTATATGTGGGGTGATTTTACAGCTGAGATTGTTTTATAATCAGGGAGTCTCAGTCAACTAGAAAATATTTATCTCTATGTCTGCTAGTTTCAGGGGGACAAATAGTTCAGCTAATCATTTATGAGACAAAGAATGGGAATTTGAAGCATCTGTGCCTTGCCTTGTCATAGATAAACAAGGGGCTATATACATGAGTGTCATCTAAGTCATATGGGAAAAAATAGTTTTTTGCTGTAAACTATTTTCTAGAACATTAATGTGGTGGAGGATTTCTCAACTGTAGATATTTTCCAGGAATATGAGGGCGAGGTAAAGTTTAACATCATCAAATCATGTGTATTTATTGTTTAATATTTAACAGTTGTTTGGCAATCTGCTTACTCATTTTATTCTATTTTTTATGTTTTCTTGCCTTTTGACATTCTTTACAGAAACTATGTCTTGTTTTATTGTGTTTCTCTGCAGGTTGTGTGGACATTATAAATGTTATTTTGAAAACTCTAGCTGGTTTTCAATATATCAAATATAAACATGTCTATATAACTCGAATGAATAAAGACAATGTAAGGTTATCACTTTCGAGGTAAGGTACTGAGCCTCCTTTGTTCTGCTAGCACTTCCCTTATTTCTAAATTAACATAATGTTTAATTATAGATCTAGACAAAAAATATTAATTTGTACTCCAGTATTTTAATACGTGAAGTCTTTCAAAATGATTTTCCATTCAGTTAAAACCCTATATATTACAGCATTTTACACCTAATTATAGAGTTACGTTAACATTTAATTTAAGTGCTCATTGTCAGTCTTTTGTACTGTGTTGTGATGTTCTTTCACCTATATCCAATGCCAAGCATCCACAACTATCCGAATAATCATGATGTCTTCTGCATTTTAGTAAATGATAGAAACATAGAGATCAATATGGCTGCAGAATCAGAAGAACATTATTGTCCTTACAGTGGCTGTCAGTGGCATACTTAATACCAAGGAGCATGGTTTTAGTCACACACACTTTTACCCCTGTATATACATTGTTCAATCCATTTCAGTTTCCTCCCAGCAATTGCCATGCCTCACCAAACAATAACCTACATCTGATGTCACATTGGATGAGCATTCTCAGCAAGGACTAATGGAAAATACCAAATCCAGCCAACGATAATTGTTTCAAGAAAGGAGTTTTGCAGAAGTTTCATCCGTTGATTTTAAGGACCCTGGTAGATATCAAACAGCACGGAAAATTCCCCATCTGAATCAAGGCATCTTGATTGATGACTTAGTAAATGATGCCTATGTGAGAGAATCTGAGTTTTCCCTACCAGCATTCAAAGGAGGGAGGAAATTCATACGGTTATTTGAGAAACCTGTATTCATGGAAATGCAATACATTATAATCTATCAAACATATTTACTGAAGTCTTACTATGAGGGTTACTGTACTACCATCATAGAACAAGAGAAAACTGAAAACAGGAATCAGGAAGAACTAGAAACAGGCCTAAAAGCCAAAGCAGGTCAACTCCATGTCACTCTCCTTTAAAGAGGTGATTCATATTAATTCGTTCTCAATCCATGATTATTGTTCTTTAAGCCTACCCTATCAGGGGCACCAGCCTGGCTCAGTCTGCCAAACATGCAACTATTGATCTTGGGGTTGTAGTTTTGTGCTCCATGTTGGTTGTAGACATTGCTTTAAAAATCTTTAATCCTACTTTATCATAACAGCTTTCCCAATGCTTTATTTTGATTGACATTTGTTTTGTTAGATTAGTTCTTTAAATAATCTTCTTACATAGAAAAGGGTATTTCCAGAGTTCTTGTGAAATTGAGCATTTTTCTCTGAGGTCTTTATGTGCAAATGACAGTCTGTCAAGTATGGATCACTTAGATCCTAAACTTTACACCTCAAAATTCCAGTGTCTTTGTATGGTCTAAGTTAATAAATAGAATTTTAAATCTAGTCTCTTTTTATCGAATTAATAATAATAATTAGTAGTAGCAGTAGCAAAACCACTTTTTTCTTTATAAGTAATTCCAGGTTTGTTTTTGTTGTTTTTTAACTTATTGAAACTCAAACATTTTTCCTCCTCAGGGTATAAAGAGGGAAGTGCTTTTGAAAATTTTTGTCCTATAAAGCACCAAAAACCCTTTCAAACTTAGAACTCCTATTTTTTTTTCCAGCTCTCTGATAGTAAATATATAGTACATAACCTCTAGAAGTGAATCAGCTGGATTTGCAGCATCTGCTTCTAACTCTCTGGCAAGTTATTTAAAATTTCCTGCAACCTTCTTCTCAACAGTTGTTAAGTAGACGTAAGAATATATATTATAGAAGTTTCCTGGGGATTAAATGAGATAACGGTAGATGCAAATCACAAATGATTCATACATGGTAGTGGTTATTATTTGTGATTATTGGCTTTGTTTATATTATTCATGGTTTCTTCCACTGAAGACATATAATTCTTAGGATTTCTATCATCTTCTTACAATGTATATCCCTATTTAATCATTTATCTATTATTTTCTTCTTATTTTTAACTTTCCTATTCATTGTGAGTGAAATTATTGTTTTCTAAACAGTCATTTTATTTACCTCAAATTTATCATTTCCAAAGAATTTTTGATGTTTATTTTGTGTCTTAAATTTTTCTTTTCTCTTGATTTTTCTTTCTTCCTTTCCTCCCTCCGAACTGCCAGCTCCCATTGCATCTCTACTTTTATTTCAAGATGTTCTTTCTTTTTTAGACATGTATAGAGAGAAATTTTTGAAAGATATAATTATCTTCGGAATCATCAAGGCATTGTATCCATTTTTCTAGTTTCTGCTCATAGGTCTGCTATTGTTTTTGTTTTCATTTTTGAGTTCAAAGAATTAGTTCAGTCCTGATGTAGTTCAGGTGCAGTTACCACCACGTGATAACTTCCTCCTTTCAGATTTCAATATGATGGTCAGATTGATGTATAAAGTCCTTACTCGCAAGTCAAAATTTGTGAATTGTGTTTAGAGGTATTTGAAGTATTTTACTGGCCTGAAGTTAGGTCTAATTTTTCTATGTTTTTGGATTTTTTGATCGAGCTAGGGAGTCAGATGCAGTTTGAAGTCGTCTTTTCAACATTACAGTTTGTGAGTGCCCTACTCTCAGCATGCTAAGCTTAGTTTCAGTATATCTTATGGTGCTTTCCCTGCCATATGTATGCATTTCAGGAAGTAAGGAAGCACTGCATATGCCTACTTCCTGCAGTGATGTATATCGGCAGTCTCCCAATGCCAGTGAGAAAAGAGCTGTTGACAAAGGTTGGAGACAGAACTTCTAGCACTCATAGAATAAAATGATAACTTCTGTGCACTTGAGGGAAAGTTGCTTATTTTCTCTTCTCTTCTAAATTTTAGCTTTTAGTTCTCACAATTTGGTAAAGTCAGATGTATTGTCATTTTTTCCTACTTTCTTCTTGGCAACTATTCTGGCTTGTTAAGATTGTGGTTGAATGTGGAATACTACTGGTATTATAATTTTTTCCTGTTTTATTTTTGGATGTCTGTTCTGCTTCATAAGGCTGTAGTTGCATGAGATATGTGGTTCAAGAATATACTTTTAAATTCATCTCCATCAACAATGCCATTTGCTTAAATTCAGGATGAAATTTACATGTGTCCTTCATTTTTCTTTAATTACACTAAACCCTTTTCCTTCTGTGTGTTTAAGAGAAAACTTGGTAGGAAGTATAGCAAGCCCAAATGGTCTGTCAACCCGCTAATATAAAAGTTTGTCTCTTTAAACATTCCAGACTCTACAACTTGATATTCCATAACTAAATATTCCTGGGAGATATTCCTTTAGGAATATTCTTGCAATTAAATTTCCTAGGGAAAATACTCAGACTCACACCAAATTTTGTCAAATATCCTTAATATCTACTTATCCATTGCCCCCCCCCACACCCCCTTTAGGTAATATAACATTCCCTCCCTGTTTCCTGATCAAGATTTAGTTGTTCCCTAGAGACCATTTTTCACACTTTACTGCATCTTGCTGACAATAGTGAATAAGTTAGGGCTAGTAGGGTGCTTGTGAAAGGGATGGGAATGACCTCAGAGCTTTATGTACTTCTATGTTTTCCCTGTTTTTTTCCTCCACCTTATGTTATGGGAACCCATGCTGGAGGCTTCCAGCTTTAACCCCACAGACACATCCAACACCCTGAACAATGGAAGAAGAGAAATATAGAAAAACTATCAGTCCCTAAATGATCTGAAATATTCAAGCCCCTTAGCCGCTGTAGCCTACTCACCCACAAACTCCTTTATGAGAAAGAAATAATCTTCAATCTCACTTAAAGCTCAACATTCTGGTGCTGTTTTTATGGTAGCCGCTTTTTGTATCTTAACTAATACAAAATACTTCTACATAGTGTGCTCTTAATAGAAGGAAAAAGACCACAGTGAATAACTCATTTTACATGTCACTTTCTTAGGTTCATGATTGCTAAAATTTCTTCACAGGAACACTCTAATAACTTCCTAGAGTTTACACTGCTTTCAAGGCTTCCATAAGTAGGACAGTAAAAATGAAAGTGTTTCTAGTTGTTTATTGTTTGTTGTTGTTGTTTCTAATGAAAGAATGTGAGCCCATCTGCTCTTATTTCTTGGCAATGAGATGGTTGATGGGAAACCACTAAGTGAAATCCACACCCAACGAGAAGGTCTCATAACAGCATGATGTTATGTTTCAGGAAATGTGTAAAGGGATTCGAAAAACGGGAAAGAACTAGTAGCCTTTTGTCAATGGCATCTCTATTCTTTCACAGACCTACCATTTTCAGAAGGATATTTTAAAAGCTGATTTTTTTAATCTTTGTAATAGCATAAGCATCACTTTTTAAGATTAGTCTGACATCCTGTAACTTTTTTTTTTCATCCAGTGGAGATGTGAAGTCAATGGCAGCTTCATAGCTTTGTATTGAATGTCTTTTGAACATGGACTACATCAGTTTCCTATGGAGTTTCACAAAGGAGAAATTTTGGCAATGAGAAAAGCCTCTAGCATGTTAGAAACAGAAAGAAACATATATGCTTCAGAAATAGCAAAGGGCTTGCCTGCCAAACCAACCCTGTGGCGCACATGCTTCTGTATTACAGTCCTGCTTTCTTGAAACTCAAAGCAGAGAGGAATCAGTGGAGTCTTTTCTGGCTTAAAGCCATGTCCCCTAAATCTGTGCTAAAAGAAAAACCTGTGACCTCTATCTCTCAGTGAAAACCTTATGCCTCACTGACTCTCATCTTAATGCAAATTTCCATGTCCTTGCATATAAAAGCAATACGAAGGCTTTAAAAAACAAACAAGGCATTGCAGTGAAATATAAGTATGAGCGGTTATTTGGAATCATAAACATGAATAGTATGCTGGAGCACAATTTTTAAAAATAATAAGCACTATGTAGCATGTACTGTGCTAAGCATTTGACATAGTGTTATTAATCTTGAGGATTCTAGGATATACGATGTTATCTCCATTTTACAAATGAGAAAGCTTGAAGTTAGAGTTCCAAGGGAATTTAGCTTGTATGTGGTGGGTATGAGTTGCTCATTCAGGGCTACCTAAATCCCAAATCTATGTTGTGACCTTAATTACTACACAAAGCAATACAAATTATTTGGCATCTGTGACTTATAAGAACTATATATTTAATGATTCAGTGACCACAATGTATTTCTCATATATATTTGGTCTTCCTCCAGTTTCTAATTCCAACTTCTAAAACACTTGGAATTTCCTAAATGAGAGAGTGATAAATATGTCTTTTCTTATGTAAATGAGGTAACTTTTGGATCACACCCCTTAACTCTGGGGAGGAGAGAAGGGCTGGAGGTTGATTTGATCAATCATGCTTATATAGTGAAGCCTCCATAGAAACCCAAGAAGATGGGGTTCAGAGAGCGTTGGGATTGGTGAACACTTAGAGATGCAGGAAGAACTGGCCTGCATAGAGAGGATGAGGAAACTATGCCCTTTCCCCATGCCTTGCCCTTCACAGATCTGACTGTTCCTCAGTTATATTTGGGTTTGGAGAGCAGGCTGGTGAACCAGAATGCTTCCATGTGCCACTATGCAGAGCCCTAGACTCCAGAGGACAGAAGCTCCTTTGTTTAGCACCTCGCCTTATTTATCTCCTCACCTGGCTCTTGATTTTTATCTTTTAATAGCTCTTGTAATAAACCAATAATCTAGTGAATAAATGGATTTCCTGAGTTCTGTGAGCTGCTCTAGCAAATTAATTAAACCAGAGGAAGGGATCATGGGAACCTCTGATTTACAGCCAGGCAGTCAGAAGTACTGGACAACTGAAGTGGAGGGCAGTCTTGTGAGACTGAGCCCTTGAACTGTGGAATCTGTTGCTATTTCACGGTGAATAGTATTAGAAGTCAGTTGAATTATACCTAGTTGGTGTTTGAGCATTGATTGTTGGGGAAACTCATTCCTGCACACACATTGTAATTGGTGTTAGAATCACTTTTAGTATTATGTACTAAGTGCCAATGGCTTTAGGACTAAGAGTTTTATTTAAAGAGTATGATCAAGAACTATACAACTATAGACATTTTTTCCAACTCTTTAAGCTGAAGTTTTGAACTGAAGCCGACAAAAATCACACCAACCTTAAAAGCTTACCAAGAAATAAACTATTTGTGAAATGTGACAGTATTATCCTCAGTAATTTTTTATTCTTGGTAACATCGTTTTATACTCTACATTTTGTTCTTAAAATCCCCAGAATACCAAAAGTCAAAAGGCACAATAAGAAAAAAGAAATCATGACAAAATAGACCATTATGACAAAAAAACTATACTAAAATAGCACCTTTCAGGAACATTTGTTTTGGCTTCTCAAGAGAGAAAAAGAGTTCCCTAAGCTTAAGAAGGCAATGCTGACTGCACAAAAAACAGTAACAACAACAAATGAATGAGAGCTGTTTGTTTTTGTAAAGCAATTGTAAGAGACAGAACCTTGGAAGCATCTTGCACCACTTTTTGTTATTCCTGATTTTCCTAGCAACAGAGTGAATGTAGTTACAATTGCCAAGCCAGAACTTGTGGGTTTTTGAGTCAAAGCCCAGCTCTCAGCAAATTGATTTTGGTTTCATCTAATTGCCTGGCATTGGAGGCACATGAAGGTAAATTAAGCCTTTTGAACTCTGGATATAGGACCTAATTCTATACATAGAAATGATCTACTATTTCAGTTAACCTTTTTGGATAATGGTTTACCCATTCAGAATATATTTTTACCATTTTAGGTCCCCTTCCATCTGTCTGAATCCTTCCTGGTACCTCCTGCCCAATATCCAATTATTTCATTTTGCTTTCTGGTCACTTAATCTTTTATTTTTGCCCACTGAATAATTTGAAGTAGACTTCTTGGAAAGCTAATGGCTCAAGCATTAAAATGTTCCATTATACTCTTTCTATTCTATGAAAAATACCTTTCTAAGTCATAAGCTATGCCAATTCTTGCCCCTTGTTTCATTATATTAGTTTATTAATTATCACTGTGGTTATAGTTTAACTAGAGAAGCAACTGTCTAGTTATGAAAAGAATATAAGGTGTGGAATAAGGATCCTTGTGTTCAAAATGCTATTATTTGTTATTTGAGTTTTGATTAATTCATGTAGCTTTTCATGGTTTAACTTCTATCTTAAAGGCCCTTTTTTCTACTCATTCTTTTATTTCTGGCTCTTAATATTCTACCATAATTTAAACATTTTTTCTTCTCCATATTGCATGCTAACTCTTCTTCTCTTAACACTTATTTTCCTCCTGAAGTAGACCAAATGTTTGTGTGTCTCCCTAAAATTCATATGTTGAAACATAATCCCCAGTATGGTGGTATTTGTGGCCTTTGGGAGGTGATTGGTTTATGAGGGTTGAACCCTCATGAATGAGATTATTGTCCTCATAAAAAAAGACTCTAGAGCGTTATCTCATTCTTTCCCCTCCATGAGGACACAGATGAAAAACTGTATGTGACAGTGGGTCCTCACTGAACACTAAATTTTCTCGTGCCTTCATCCAGCTTCCAGAAATGTGAAAATAAATATCTGTTGTTATAAGCTACCCAATCTATAGTAGTTTTGTTGTAGCAGCCTGCATAGACTAAGACACTTTCTTCAGAAGAACCATCCGTAATAATGCCTTCAATCACCACATCTACATTCTGTAAATGTGCAGTAAAGCCTATACTTCACCCCAATGAAGAGGGCTTCTCTGAGACTCTTGTTTTCTACAATTTGATGTCCTAAAAGATTATTACATTTAACATGTATGGAAATAAACTTTTCATCCTTTTCCCAAACCTGTGATTCTTCTTTTGTATTCTCTATATGAATAATATCTGTTCTTATAATACAGTTGGGCAAAACAGAAATTTGGTGTTTTCCTTCAGCTTTCGTATTTACTCATTTATTTACCTATCCATCCACCATCCATTAATTTATTAATTTGCTATTTATTCTTTTATTTTTTAAATATTTTATTCATTTATTTGAGAGAGAGAGAGCATGAGCAGGATAGGGACAGAGGCAGAGGGACAAGCAGACTCCTCACTGAGCAGCTATCCTGATGTGGGCCCTAATCCCAGGACTCTCTCCTGAGCTGAAGGCAGATACTCAAATGAATAGGTGTTCCTATTAATTTACTATTTAAAAAACAAATATTGACCTGCCAATTTTAGTTGCTAGAATTATAACAGTAAAACTTATAAAAAGGTGGTCCTGTCTTAACAGCATTTGCATTTTAGTGCAGAAAGATAAAGAATTCAGACAGACAAGTGAATGCATAATATGAAATACAATAACAAATTCTCTGAAGAAGTAAAAAAGAAAAAAACAAATTATGAAGCAAAACAAATCCTGGGGAGAAGTGGGCCTTTTCCTTTTCTTTCTTTCTTTCTTTTTTTTTCTTTAGGATGATGAAGGCAGCATTCTTTAATGAGGACATTTGAACAGATCAGTAAAGGGAGTGAAGAAGCCAGCCATACAGACATATACATGAAGTAAGAGCTTTATAATTAGAGATAAGAGATTTTCAAAGGTCATAAAGTAAGAGTATTTTTGATATTGTCCTAGGAATGTTAAGGGATCAGTATTGTTGGAATAGGATGAGTGAAGAGAACATTGGTAGGATACGGAATCTTATCAAGTAAGATTTAACAGATCATGGTAAATACTGTCTTACCTATTGATGTCCAATGAGTCATCTAAACATAATTATTTTTTTTTAAACATAATTATTAATTCATTTTGTTCTTTGGGCTGAATCGGCTAGAGATGGTATTTCTTTTTCTTTTTTTTCCCCCGTTTTGAGAGATAACTGGCATACAGTATTGTTTAAGGTGTACAATGTGTTGACTTGATACATCTATACATTGTAAAATGATTGTCACCATTGCACTACATAGCATTTCTATCCCCTCACATTAATTATTTTCTTTTTTGTAGTGAGAATATTTAAGATTTGCTTTCTTATCAACATTGAAGTATATAATACCTATAGTATTAACTATAATCACAGTGCTGTATATTAGCTCCCCTAACTTGTTAATCTTTTATATGGAAGTTTATACTATATAATCAGTGTCTCTCTCTCTTTTTTTTTTTTTTTTTTTTTGCTCACTCTCAGCCCCTGGTAACCACTCTCTACATTCTGTTTCTTTGAATTTGGCTTTTTTTAGTGATATCATTCAGTATGACTTACTTAACTTAGCATCATATCCTGAAGATTCATTCAGGGTGTCACAGATGGTAGGATTGGCATCTTTTTCATAACTGAACAATATTCCATTGTGTTATCCTATGTAGCTTATTGTTCAGTTATGAGCTAAAGGAAATCTTGCTGTCTGTAACAACTCAAATGGACCTTTATATTATGTGTGTATATATAGTGTGTTTATGTATATATATGTGTATATATACAATATATATAGTATATATGTGTACATATAGTATATATAAACTGTGTATATAGAGTATGTATGTATATATATTGTATGTTTGTGTATACATGGTATATGTATACATACTATATATAGAAATATCTGCCCTGGAGGGCAAATATTTCTACAAGATCATGATCTCATTCCTTTGTGTGTATATATATATATATATATATATATATATATATATATATATAGTGGGATTGTTAGATCATATGGTAATTCTGTTTTAACATGTTGAGGAAACTTCATACTGATCTCCATAATGGTTGTACTAATTCGTATTCCCACAAACAGTACACAATTTCCTTTCTTCCACACCCTCAAAAACACTTATTTCTTGTCTTTTTGATGACAGCCATTCTGACAAGTGAGAAGTGAATAATTTTTCTTTAAATATTTGGTAGAATTCACCAGTGAAACCATCTGGTCCTGAACTTGTCTCTGTTGTATTTGATTACCAATTCCTTCTACATACACATCATTGTTTGTTTACATATTCTATTTTTCTCATAATTCTGTCTTTGTAGGCTGTATGTTCCTACTATTTTATTGGTTTCTCTTGGGTTATCCAATTGTTGGTATATAATTGTTCCTAATAGTCTCTCATGATCTTTTTGATCTATTTGAGATCTTTCTTATTTCTTAATGTAGATGTCTGTTCCTATAAACTTTCCTTATGGAACTGTTTTATCCTTATTCTATGTTTTTTTTTAAAGATTTTATTTATTTATTCATGACAGACATAGAGAGAGAGAGAGAGAGAGAGAGAGAGAGAGAGAGTGGCAGAGACACAGGCAGAGGGAGAAGCAGGCCCAGTGCAGGGGAGCCCGACGTGGGACTCGATCCCGGGTCTCCAGGATCACATCCCAGGCCGAAGGTGGCGTTAAACTACTGGGCCACAGGGGCTGCCCTATTCTATATGTTTTGATATGTTGTGCTTTCATTTTCATTTGGTAGTTTTGATTTACCTTTTGATTTCTCCTTTGAACTATTAGTTTTCCAGGAGCATGTTTTTTTAATTTCCACATGTTTATAAATTTTCCAGTTTTCCTCCAATTGCTGACTTCTAGTCTTATACAATTGGGGTTAGAAAATATACTTGGTATGTTTTTGGTCTTCTTAAGTTTACTAAAACTTGGTTTGTGACCAATAATATGATCTATCTTAAAGACTGTTCCATATGTGCTTGAGAAGAATGTGTATTTTGGTATTGTTGGGTGAAATGTTCTGTATATGTCTGTTAGTTCCATTGGGTTTAAAGTATGATTCAAGTCCAAGGTTTCCTTGTTGACTTTCTGTCTGCATGATCTATCCATTGCTGAAAGTGGAGTACTATTATTATTGTTGTCTATTTCTCCCTTCAAATCTGTTATTTGCTAAGTATATGTAGTTTATCCAATGTTTGTGTATATATTTGATTGTTATATCTTTTTTGACAAATTGTCCTCTTATCATTATATAATGACCATATTTGTATCTTGTTATCATTTTGGATAAAAGCTTATTTTACATAAGTATAGCCACCACTGCTTTCTTTTAGTTTTAACTTGCTTAGAATATCTACTGCTATCCCTTCACTTTGAGTCTGTATATTTCTGGAAAACTGAAGTGAGTTTCTTATAGCCAGCACCCAATTGGGTCTTTTTCAAAAATCTGCCCAGTCTCTCTACACCTTATGATTGGTGAATTCAATCCATTAATATTTAAAATAATAATTAATAGGTAAGGGCCAATAATGCCATTGTACTAATTGCTTTCTAGCTGTTTTGCAGTTCCATTTATCTTTTCTTTCTTTCTTGTCATCTTTTGTAAACTGATGGTTTTTCATAATGGTATGCTTTAATTTCCTTCTCTTTATCTTTGGTCTTACCATTGTAGAATTTTGCTTTGTGGTTCCCATGAGGCTTATATAAAATTTTATATATATGTATACATATATATGTATATATGTGTGTATGTATTTATATGTCATTTTATGTATATTTATTCTCTAGATAAATATAAATTATGAATAAATATTTAGAGTCCTTAGTAAAATTAAGTGAACTTATTGCAGTGTAATACTAAGGAAATCTGCCCCATGACCAACTTGAATTTAGTGAACACAAGATTTACCCAATAAAGCAAAAGATTCTTTTGCTTTTATATGCCAGGATCGAAAGTGGAATGTTACATATCACAGCAATTAAACAGTAATAACACATTATGTAATATCCATGACATGCTATGAGACATGGAACTTTAATCTTTGATCAAACCTTGTAGTATAGAAATTAAATTATTACCATTTTCAGATCACATACTTCTTTATACCTGAGTGAAGAGCAATTATTAATGAAGTGAGATGCATGAAATCTTGTGCATGCTAAACAGTTGTAAGATACACACACACTCATATAGATATCTATGTCTATCACCTATCTCTCTCTATATAATGTGATATATGTGTCATATCAGTCCATTTTACACTAACAATTTTACATTTTACACTAACCATATATCACCTATTTTACCCTAACATTTATACTAACAATTTAAGTTTATTGCACAAAAAACTCTGCTTTTCCCCCCTTGTTTTTGATGTCACATACATCTTTTTATATTGTGTATCCATCAACAAATTATGGAAACTATAGCTTTGTAATACTTTTGTCTTTAACACTTATCAGAGTTAAGTAGTTAACACATCAGCATAGTATAGTATTGGTGCATCCTGAACTTGACTATATTATTACCTTCACTAGTGTGATGTATATTTTCATATATTTCCATGTAATTAACTAGCATACTTTTGTTTCAGCTTGAAGAATTCCTTTCAGCAGTCCTTGTAAAACAGTTTTAGTGAGGCTGAATTCACTCAGCTTTTATTTACCAAGGAAAGTCTTTACCAAGGACAGCTTTGTAGAATAAAGTATTCTCAGTTGGTGGTTTCTTAGTTGTAATACTTTGATTATATCATCTCATTCTCTCCTGGACTGCAAGGTCTCTGCTGAGAAATCCACTGATAGCCTTATAGGGCTTCTCTTTTATGAAAGAGGGTTTTTATTGTTTGTTCATTTTTCTTTCTCGTTGCTTTTTAAAGTTCTTCATCCTTTGTTTTAGGTAGGATTATTTATTATGTGTTCTGATGAAGATTGTTTTGAATTGAAATTTTATAGTTACCCCCTAGCTTCATGAACTTTCCAAATTTCTCTCCAGGTTTGGGAAGTTCTCAAACATTATTGTTTTAGTTGTATATATGTATGCATGGATGCATTTAGATTTTATTTTTAAGCAATTCCTGTACCCAACGTGGGGCCCAAAACCACATCCCTGAGATCAAGAATCTCATATTCCACCAATTGAGCCAGTCAGTTGTCTCCACCATTTTTTCTTTAAATAGACTTTTCTACCCCTTTCTTTTTACTTCTCCTTCTGGGGTTCCCAAGATGCTATATTATTTCTTTTGATGATATCTTATTAATATGTAGACTTTCTTCATTCTTTTTCATTATTTTTTCCTTTGCTCCTGAGATTGGACAATGTCAGTTAATCTGTCTTCAAACTCACTGATTCTCTCTTCTGCTTGTTCAATTCTTGGGCTGAAGCACTCTATTAAATTTTGTAGTTAACTTATTGTATTCTCAGCTCCAAAATTTTATTCTTTGTGGTTTTTTTTAATCTCTTTGTTGAACTTCTCAATTTGTTCTTGTATCGTTTTCTTGATATTGCTAAATATTTATATATGTTCTATTCTAGCTTTTCAAGCATTGGTAGTGCATTTTAAATTCTTCATTGGTCAATTCTTAGATTTCCATTTATTTGGGGCAATTTCCTAAAGGTTTATTATATTTTTTTGCTGTTGTTATTAAGACATGTTTCCTGATTCTGATCCCTGTAGCTTTGCACAGATATCTGTGCATTTGAAGAATCAATCATTTCTTTCAGACTTTATAGATTGCTTTGGTAAGGGAAGCATTTAGCCTATGGGTGAGGGCATGTTGTGTCATGCTGTGACCCTAAATCTAGTGGTGCAGAGCACCATGTGCAGGGGTGTGTGGAAACACTGGGCCTCAGGGTCATGATTCCTCTTAAGCTCAAGCTACTCTTAGTCCATAGCATCAATAACTGTGTGGTCCTTGGCCAGGGCTGTGGGAGGTCCAAAGAGGCTGCAAGAACTGTTGGGAATATAAATGGTACATCCTAGTCTGTTAACAAGGGAGCAGGACAGGTAGCAGTGGTAGCTGGAGCTGGTGGTGTCTATATACCCAGCTGTGGGGGCCAACTACAGGGGATAGTTTTAGACATAATCATAGTGATAGCACAGGTAGCAAGGACAAGGGTCAACTATGGGCTTACAAATAGTTACAAGGACCTTGACTGTCAGTTTGTTTTCCTTTTGCTACCTACTTTTCCCCTGGGCATGCATATACTACAAGGAAGCTGGTGACAGGGATTGGACTGGGAGTGTGCAGGTGCACAGTTGGAGGAGCTAGCTCCAAGAACAGGCATGGTATTAGGGGTCAGCCTGGCAGCTTAGGCTGATATCTCATACTCACGCAGCTGTAGACTCTGAAGTGACTACAAAACTGGCTTTCTAGCTCATTGTAGGGGCAGGGAGAGGCGGCAGTGCAAGGAGGCACTTGGGTATCTGGCATTTTACATTTGTGCAGTCACAACATTCAAAGTAAGTCATCTTATATATTTTCTCATTTCAAAAGACTCTAATACCTCTCAAATACATTTGTAGAAAATAGAGATTAATTAAGAATCTATCAAAACAATCAAAGTGAGAGAAATTAGTGTCATGGACTATGATGTTAAGACTGGAGTAGCAAAACAAGGGTGAATTTTGCATTTATTGGAATAACATTTGCTGAAGATCTAGATGCAGGTTTTGTGAGAAAGACAATGGCCCAACACTTTATCAACAAATTTGAGAAACTTGGAAAATAAAGCTCTCAATTACTGAGATTGGGTTGACTATAGGAAGAACAGATTTGGAGGATTTCAAATAAAGACTTCAGATGGGCATGTTAAATTTGAAATGCTTATTAGAGGGTAGCCTGGGTGGCTCAGAGGTTTGGCGCCTGCCTTTGGCCCGGGCATGATCCTGGAATCCTGGGATCGAGTCCCATGTCAGGCTCCCTGCATGGAGCCTGCTTCTCCCTCTACCTCTTTCTGTGTGTCTCTCATGAATAAATGAATAAAATCTTTAAAAAAATTATGAAATGCTTATTAGAAATTAAAATAGTCCTAAGTTTGTGGAGTTCAAGTGTTGAGTCCATGATGGTGAAATACAGATTAGATGACTTTTAAACCATGAGACTTGACAGTGAATCCAGATAGTAAGTATAGATAAAGAAGAGAAGAGAACACCAAGCCCGGGGTCATTCAATGTTCAGAGCTTGGAGAAATGGAAGAAAGAGTGTGGATAGCCAAGACTGTCATTCTGTTATAACAATCTCCTAAGCATTCATACTGACAATATTATTAATGCACCCTCTCCAACCCCATCCCTCCTTATCTAATCCATTCACTCCTGTAGGCAGAAGGATCTTCTTAAAGGCAGCTATAGTTTGTTATGTTCCATTCTTGTTTAAAACTATTTGTCAGTTATTTAGCTAATGCCCAAATATCTTAGACTTCTTTACCTTCAAACCCCTGTAGGATATCCCAGTATCATCTGCAAATACTCTTCCTTAGTACCTATAATACTTGTCTTAGATTATACTCAGTATGTCCCCCCTAGTCTCTGTGTATTTGGCCTGCTTACTCTTCTTCCTAAAATTTCTTTTTTAAAAAAACATTTTATTTATTTATTCATGAAAGACACACAGAAAGAGGCAGAGACATAGGCAAAGGGAGAAGCAGGCTCCATTCAGGGAGCCTGATGCAGGCAGGACTCGATCCCAGGACCCCGGGATCATGACCTGAGCTGAAGGCAGATGCTCAACCACTGAGTCACCCAGGCATCCCTCTTCCTGGAATTTCACCCCACTTCATCCTTTTATCACTTTAACTCCCCTTTGTGTATCATTTCTCCACTTAAATGCTAGATGCCCTGAGATTTGACTAGATCCCCTTGTTTTATTTAGGTCTCATAGCTCCCTGGACATTGCTTCAAAGAAATTGAAATTTCTAATTGTATTATTCTCTATTTGTTGATTAGTAAGTATTTGTTATGCTCATAAACTTCAGCAAGATAGGCCCCCTGTTTCTTTAACTCAATTTACATACAAGGTTTTATATAGTGTCTGATCCATAGAAATCACTATTTGTTAAACTTTTGTGCAAAATATCTTGATCTCTAAAATGAGCGTTGAGAGATGAGGACTAAATAATATGACAGATGTCTTTTAAAAGGAAAATACAAATATAAGTTATACTACAACTCATTTAATAATCCTTCTCTCACAATTCTGCCCCCATCTGTAGAGCTTTCTGATATGTTAACATGGAATATAGAAGAAACCTCAGGGAAATAATATGTCATGTTCCACTTCATTGGTGACTAATTAATTCATTTACTCATGAAGCTGAGTTTCGTGGACAGCAAGTCAAGATTGCCAGGCACAGAGGTCCCTGGGCTCATTTGCAAGATCCAGAAGCCTCCTTTTGTGTGCAGAGTTCATGATTTTAATCAAAAGACAACCCCTCTTTACTTTTTAACTCATTTCCTGAACTCTTTTCTACTGTTTCCATTTTTAAGACTCCTTTGCCTTTTCCTTATTCCTCATCTGCATGAGTTGCAAGCATCTCCCCAATGCCTCTAGCAAGTAAAGATTGTTTCCTGAACCATTACCACATGTGGCAATATTTACTCCCAGGACAGTTAGGCCTTTTAATGTTTCAGTTTGAAACAGAGGTAACTTACAGCCCAGAGTCTCTGGGTATCAGAGACATGATGGACGTTTTGTTTGTCTTGATTTTACCTGGCCTCTATTTCAGACATGCACCAAATAGCCTGCCTTGTTGAAAACTCTTGAGTTGCATCACTAATACTCAACAGCAGAAGCTCAGCTGCAAATTGGTGGCTGGCTTTTACTCACCTGCTGTTTTGGTCTTACTTAATTCCACAGGGCTAGTTCTTATATTTGCATTGGGTTTGTGTCCTCCAGTTCTTAAATATTCCATTTTAAATTGTAATAAATTCTCTACCTTATAGTGATGCTATGTTTCCTTATCCTCATTTATATTTTTTATTAAAACTCTGAATCATTATTATTTGTTTCATAAACATCATCTCCTACTTTTCTAGGTGCTGACATGTTAAATAAGACTCACTATCCTCATTTCACCTTTTGACAAACTCCATATTTAAGCAAACTTTATATCCATTTTTACATATCTCCAAAAGTTTCTCAAGAACATAAGAATCTGGAAACAAAGAAATATAAAAAGATATATCCAATTTGATAATTGTTTTATATGTACATATTAAATAAATTATTCAATGTTTAATCTGCTAAATCTAAATCAGAACCGGAATTTTAGAAGTATCTTTTAGTGTTTAAAATCCATAGCAAAGATGAAGGTTCATAATGTATTTAAAAGAGGTGTAAACTGCTCTATGTCTGACATGCTTGCAGAATCAGGCCTATGAAATATTAGTTGTGAAATCACCTTTCTCACAAGTAAACAACATTACAAATTTTAGGAGTAACAGGTGAATTGAAATCTAGTCTTGTAATTTACCCTCTAACAGCAGGGTAAAGCGAGGAGGAAGGGTAATTTTAAAGCCAGAATTTACAAAATTATGTGCAGTCTGAAAAATCAGAAATAATGAATTGTTATTTTTTAAAGATTTTATTTATTTATTCATGAGAGACACAGAAAGAGAGAAAGGCAGAGACACAGGGAGAGGGAGAAGCAGGCTCCATGCAAGGAGCCTGATGTGGGACTTGAACCCGGGAATCTGGGATCACACCCTGAGCCAAGGAAGGCACTCAACCACTGAGCCACTCACGCATCCTTAACAAATTATTAGGTAGTGTCACTACTTCATTTTGGAGACTTGCTCTATGAAATGACAAGAAATGAGGTTTGTTATGATTTTCTAGATAGATATCTATCTACTTTCTGGGTAGATATCTTTAAGTAGCGATTGCATAATGGGGAATGCTGATGGTAAAATAATAAGAGATTTTATTTATAATGGGGAGTGGTATCTTGAAAAGGTAAATAATTCTGTCATAATAATTTGTGACTGTGGGATTGTGATTAGGACAAAGCTGGTTTTGTAACAGCAAGTGCCATATTTCTTTGTGGGCATAAGCTTCTATGCAAAAAAGTACTGATATAGGATATTTTTATTTCTTTCAATTTAGTTTTTCTACTTTTTTATACACAATATAATTAACAAGTGAGAATCTGCCCACATTACACCAGCAGAGAACAGAATAACTGAGCTTTAAACGTATTTCAACACCTGCATTTTCAGTTAATAAAGGCATCCAAATGGCAAAATTCTGCACTCTTCATCTTTCAGCCAAATCATTTACATAAGTTAAATTAACAGATCTTTAAAAAAGCATCTTTTTCTGAACACACACCATGTTGGTGGGTGCCAATCTCACAGCTGAGAAGAGCAACAGTTGTAGGTCACAAATCTTAATGTGATAATTCATTTAGGGAAATTTTGTCCCTAATAACCTGCCCATGGTAATTTTAAAACTTGTTTGCTTGTTATGTTTGCTTTTATAACTGATTTTTTTTCCTCTGGGCAGCAATTCTTGAAAATTATGAGTTTTGGTATATCAACTAAGATTCAAGAAGATGGATAGTTTAGCTACATTGATATCTTTATTCCCGGTACCAAGATTTAAAGATGCTTTTTTATAACTCTGAAGCACTGACAAATGAAATAAATGTGTGGAAACTATCATTTTATTTTTTCTATTTTTGCAAACAAGTGGTGTATGCAAATGATTTCCAGGTGACGGGTTACTTTGCACCATAGTTTGTCACTTTTTATTTGTGATATATTCCAATGATAGAAATTTTTTTCTTCTGCTGTGGAGAAATTATTAGATCTCTCCAATTCAGGGAAGAGTTCACTTTAGCAACAGTGTGTTTGGAAAGCTATCATTAGGTACTAGCCATTCTGTTGAGCACCTCCCTTCAGTTCCTGTTGGCTTTCTCAGAGTCATACTGGTTTGAGCCTTAGATCCAAATAAGGTCCCTTGTATGATGAATAATCATTCCCAGCAGCTCCAAAGTTGCTGATATTTTAACTTCAGAGACTGCACAGACTTTCTTTTTTTAAAATTGGAGGTAGACTATAACATAAACCTAAAATTCAGTACCTTTATGAGTTTCATACTTCTCATAATTCCCATGCTAGGAGGCATCAAAAATTTCAAAACTAGAAGAAACAGACATAATTTTTTTGTCCCATGATTGAAAATTGATGGTACTCATTTTCTCTGCCTTTCTCCTTTTTCATAAACTAAGGAAATAGCAAGGCTAATGGCTAATCGTGTGATTGACTGAGATAAATATCACTCCCCTGCTTAGAATCCTATTATTCATTGTACTCAAGGGAAAGTTGTAATTTCTTAGCATGCTTATAAGGTCATGATTTTCTTTTCAGTCTCACTTTACACGACTCATAATTTCTCAGCAAATTCACAAAATTATACCTTCTAGTCACCCTGATGTGAATAGTTTCCCAACTGTTTGATATTCTGTCTTCCACCCCTGAGATACCTGCTTGATACCAAGTGCCCTTCCTTATCTGTCTCCACCTCCATTTCTCCAGGCTAATGCCTATTCATCCTTTGGAAGCATCATTTTGGTTTCCAGGCTGCCTCCTCTGAAAGGCCTGCCCTTCGCAAGACCCCATGGTGGGGCCCACAAGCCCTCATAGTACTCACTGCTGTCCAGACCCCCTCCCTGACTCGACTCCAGCAGCCATATCATACACTACTTAGTGTTAGTTATGTATAATCTAGGCCTCAACATTTCTAACTTCTGGCTAGGTATAATCCCTTCAAGAATTGTCTAATTAAAATCTTGAGTTGCAAGCATTCTGGAAAGCATAGTGCATTATTTGCTGCCTCCAGTTGCTCATCGAATACTAATTTCTTAAGTCTTTTAAATCTAGTTTTCTTTCTTTTCTCTTTTTTTTAAATATTTATTTATTTATTCATGAGACACACACACACACACACACACACAGAGACTGAGACAGAGGCAGAGGGAGAAGCAGGGTCACCACAGGGAGCCCGATTCCAAACTTTATCCCAGGACTCCGGGATCACATCCTGAGCCGAAGGCAGACGCTCAACACCTGAACTAGCCAGGAGTCCCTTAATCTGATTTTCATTCCCACTTCTCTGAGCTTAATCTCTTAACAGAGCTTTTCTAATTGTCAGTCTGGTTTTTCCTCATTGTTCCACCTTCTTTGACCTTACTGTAGAGAGCAACACCAATGGGTCATTTCCTTCTATTAAAAATACTCCTTCCCCTCAATTTCATAACATATAACTCTCCCTGATGCTTTTTCTCAAAATTCTCATGCATAATGTATAGACATTTCTCAAATTTCTCTTGAGGAACATTCTCTTTATTACCTTGCCATTGGAGACCTCACTCAGGTCCACAGCCTCAATGTTCACTTCTATCCTCTGACCCTTAAATTATTCTTTCCTGTCTGACTTCTTTCTGGAGTTTTAGTCTACCTTTCCTGAGCTGCAGTGATTCCCCAGATATTTCCACTTAAATGATCCACTTCTTCAAATTCAACAGGCTTTTAAAGTACTTCCTCCACACACTCTTACTATTTCAATTTTCAAAGCTGTCTGAAGTCAAAAAGGTTTCCTACCTTGATGGCTAGTTCTATCTTCCTTACTAACTCCTGGGCTTCTAATCCCAATGGTTCTGTTTCCTCAGGATTTCTCACAGCATATTCTCTTTCTTTCCTTCTGATATCACTATAGTGCAACATTAGGTATTTTTTGCCCATGCTAAAAAAAAATAGAAGAAGAAGAAAAAAAAAAAACCCTTAGTTTACCTGACATTTTCACTTCTATTTTTCATTATTACTCTAATAAAATTTTTATCCTTCTCAGAAATCTGCAATGACTTCTCATTTTGAGAATAGCAAAAGATATAATACCTAAAACCAGCGTTTCAAAGTCTAAACAATCTTGTCTCGAGAGACCTATGGTGGGGGATCCCTGGGTGGCGCAGCGGTTTGGCGCCTGCCTTTGGCCCAGGGCGCGATCCTGGAGACCCGGGATCGAATCCCATGTCGGGCTCCCGGTGCTTGGAGCCTGCTTCTCCCTCTGCCTGTGTCTCTGTCTCTCTCTCTCTCTCTGTGACTATCATAAATAAATAAAAATTAAAAAAAAAAAAAAAAGAAACCCCATGGTGGTGTACCTCCCATCCTTGCATTTCTCAGAGTCTTAAATGAGCCTAACTCATTCTCTGTAAATCCTATCTTTCTCTGTTTTTGAGATATGTTTATACGATTCATTTAAATCGACAAAATTTTCATCATGGTCTCTGTATCTGTTTTCTAAATACTGAGCTTAGTAATTTTCCTTACAAAACTTTCTTAGCTTATCTTCCAATTATAGTTCACACTCATATTACTCACTGAGATAAAAAAAATCATAATTTATTCCTTTTATTTACCCCCCTGGACACCTACTCCACCTTATATGAGTGTTCAATAAGTACTGGTGATTTTACTTTGCTGCTAATGAAAATAGAATCTAATTTGATTAATGTTTTTGATTGGAAAACTATGTGGTTGGGTATTGTCATTTTTAAGTGAGCTAAGAAACTAAATCTTAATCATTACTATATATAACTTAAGACAAAAAATACAGACTGGATACTTTTGTGAATAATATCAGAAGGTGAGTCCAAATTAGGTATTTCTAAAATGTTTTTCTCACTTCAATTTATTTACTTGGCATTTAATGATGTGTAGGAAGATAAATCACAATATTCATGAATACTTTCTTAATTCTTTTTAGTGGTTAGTGTCAGTTATTGAAAGGAGAAGTTTGTCATTTTGTCTTTTGGATGAACTAATTAGTTGTAAAATCCTGAAGAGCAAAGTGAAGTCTGTATAATGTTATTTTCATCTAAAGCATTACCTTATTACAACCCTTTGCTTAATATATAATTAAAGAGGGAAAATTTCTTTATTCTCTATTATTGTGGGGCTTTTTTGGTACTCTCTATTACTGTATTATAATCAGAATTCCTGTTGACTGTATACAGTATCCATGTCTCTTTTTCCTTTTTTAAGATTTTTTCAGGTTTTTATTTAAATTTCAATTAGTTAACATGCAGTATAATATTAGTTTTAGGTGTAGAAGTTAGTGATTTAGAACTTGCATATATCACCCGGTGCTCATCACAAGTGCTCCCCTTAATTTCTACACCCATTTAATCTATCCCCCACCCACCTCCCTTCCAGCAGCCCTAAGTTTGTTCTTTATAGTTAAGAGTCTCTTATGGTTTGCTTCCCTCTCTTTTTCCCCCCCTTTCCCCAATGTTAATCTGTTTCTTAAATTCCATATTTGAGTGAAATCATATGGTATTTGTCTTTCTCTGGCTGACTTATTTCCCTTAGCATAATACACCCTTGCTCCAGACACATCAATGCAAATGATACCACCTCTTCTTTATCCATTCATCAGTTGATGGACATTTGAGCTGTTTTTATAATTTGGCTATTGTTGATAATGCTACTATAAACATCAGGGTACATGTGTCCCTTTGAATCAGTATTTTTGTATCCTTTGAGTAAATATGTAGAAATGCAGTTGCTGGATCATAGGATAGTTTTATTTTTAACTTTTTTGAGTTAAGTACTTTTTTTCAGAATGGCTGCACCACTTTGCAGTCCTAGCAACAAGATAAGAGACTTCCCTTTCTTCACATTCTCCTCAACATCTGCTCTTTCATGTATTGTTGATTTTATCCATTCTGACAGGTCTGAGGTGATATCTCATTGTAGTTTTAATTTGTATTTCCCTGATGATGAATGATGTTGAACATCATTTCCTGTGTCTGGTATCCATCTCTATGTCTTCTTTGGAAAATACCTATTCATTTCTTAGCTGGATTGTTTGATTTTGGGGTGTTTAATTTGATAATTATTTTTAGATTTTGGAGACTAACCCCTTATCAGATATGTCATTTGCAAATATCTTCTTCTATTCCATAGATTGCCTTTTAGTTTTGTTGAATGTTTCCTTTGCTATGTAGAAGCTTTTTATCTTAATGAAGTCTCAATAGTTCATTTTTGCTTTTGTTTCCCTTGCCTCCAGCAATGTGTCTAGTAAGAAGTTGCTACAGCCAAGATCAAAGACATTGCTGCCTGTGTTCTTTAGAATTTTGGTGGTTTCCTGTCTCACATTTAGGCCTTTCATCCATTTTGAATTTATTTTTGTGCATGGTTTAAGAAAGTGGTCCAGTTTCATTCTTCTGCATGTTGCTGTCCAGTATTCCCACCACCATTTGTTGAAGAGACTGTTTTCCCCTCCATTGGATATTCTTTCCTGTTTTGTTGAAGATTAGTTGATGATAGAGTTGTAGGCCCATTTCTGGGTTTTCTATTCTCTTCCATTGATCTATGTGTCTGTTTTTGTGCTAGTACCATAACATCTTGATCATTACAGTTTTGTAATATAACTTGAAGTCTGGAATTGAGATGCCTCTGGCTGTGTTGTTCTTTTTCAAGGTAGCTTCAGCTATTTGGGGTCTTTTGTGGTCCAACACAAATTTTAGGATTGTTTGTTTTAACTCTGTGAAAAATGCTGGTGGTATTTTGATAGGGATTACATTAACTGTGTAGATTGCTTTGGGTAGTATAGGCATTTTAACAATATTTGTTCTTCTAATCCATGAGCATGGCATGTTTCTCCAATTCTTTGTGTCTTTTTCAATTTCTTTCAGCAGTGTTTTATAGTTTTCAAAGTATGTGTCTTTTGCCTCTTGGGTTATGTTTATTCCTAAGTATCTAACAGATTTTGGTGCAATTATAAATGGAATCCACTCCTTGAATTCTCTTTCTCCTGCTTCATTATTATTGTATGTAGATGCAACAGATTTCTGTACATTGATTTGGTAACCTGCAACTTTGCTGAAAATGTGTATCAGTTCTAGTAATATTTTGGTGGAGTCTTTAATGGTTTATACATGGAGAATCATGTATTCTGGGAATAGTGGTAGTTTGATTCTTCCTTGCTGATTTTGATGCCTTTTATTTCTTTTCGTTGTCTGATTTCTGTGGCTGGGAGTTCTAGTACTATGTTAAATAACAGTGGTGGGAATAGACATCCCTGTCTTATTCCTGACCATGGAGGAAAAGCTCTCAGTTGTTCTCCATTGAGGATTATATTAACTATGCATCTGTAGTATATGACTTTTATGATGTTGAGGTGTGTTCCCTCTATTCCTACTTTCTTGAGGGTGTTTTTTTTTTTTTTCAAGAATGGATGCTTTATTTTGTCTGCATCCATTGAGAGGATCATACAGTTATTATCCTCTTCTTTGTTGATACGGTAGATCACGTTGACTGATTTGTGAAGACTAAACCACACTTGAAGCACAGGAATAAATCCCACTTGGTCACAGTGAATGATTTTTTCAATGTTACTGCTGAATTTGATTTGCTAGTATGTTGTTGAGAATTTTTGCATCCATGTTTATCAGGGATATTGGCCTATAATCTCTTTTTCATTGGACCAATTTCTGGATTGAGAATCAAGATAATGCTGGCCTCATGGAATGAATTTATAAATTTTCTGTCCTTTTCTATTGTTTTAGAACAGTTTGAGAAGAACAGGTATTAACTCTTCTTTAAGTGTTTGATACAATTCCCCTGGGAAGCCATCTGGCTCTGGACTTTTGTTGGGAGATTTTTTGATTACTGATTCAATTTCTTGGCTGGTTATCAGTCTGTTCAAGTGTTCTATTTCTTCCTATTTCAGTTTTGATAGTTTATATGTCTCTAGGAATTGATATATTTCTTCTACATTATGCAGCTTGTTAGTATATAGTTTAAATAATATTTTTATACAATTGTATTTCTGTGGTATTGGTTGTGATCTCTCCTTTCTCATTCAGAATTTTATTATTTGGTTCCTTTCTCTTTGCTTTTTGATATGTCTGACTAGGGGTTTATCAATTTTATTAAATCTTTTGAAGAGCCAGATCTTGGTTTTATTCATCTATTCTACTGTGGGTTGTTTTTTGTTTGTTTGTTTTTTGTTCTGTTTTTGTTTCTATATCACTTATTTCTGCTCTAGTCTATTAGTTCCCTATTTCTGGCTTTAGTCTTCATTTGTTGTTCTTTTTCTATGTTCTTAGGTGTAAGGTTAGGTTGCATAATTGAGATTTTTCTTGCTTTTTGAGGTAGACCTCCTCTTAATATCCGCTTTGGCTGCATCCCAAGGGTTTTGGACCATTGCAATTTCATTATCATTTGTTTTCATGTATTTTTAAAAATTTCTTCTTTAATTTCCTGGTTGACCCATTCATTGTGTAGTAGCATGCTATTTAACCTCCATGTATTTGTGGTCTTTCCAATTTTTTTCTTGTGGTTGACTTCAAGTTTCATAGTATTTTGGTCAGAAAGGATGCATGGTATGATTTCAGTGTTTTTGTACTTCTTGAAACCTGCTTTGTGACCTAGTATGTGATCTACTCTGGAGAATGTCCCATGTGTACTTAAAAGAATGTATATTCTGTTGCTTTCAGGATGAGATGTCCTGAATATATCTGTTAAGTCCATCTGTTCCTGTGTATCATTCAAAGCAATTGTTTCCTTATTGATTTTATGTTTAAATGATCTGTCCATTGATGTATGTGGGTGTTAAAGTCCCTTGCAATTGTTGTATTATTATCGATGAGTTACTTTGTGTTTGCTATTAATTTTTGTTTATATATCTGGATGCTTCAAATTGGGGACATAAATATTTATAATTGTCAGATCTTCTGGTTGAATAGGTCCCTTTATTTTGAGATAAGGCCCTTCTTCATTTCTTGTTACAGTCTTTGGTTTAAAATGTAGTTTGTCTGATATAAGTATGGCTACTCCAGCTTTCTTTTGATATTTATTAGTAGGATAAATGGGTTTCCAACCCATACTCTCAGTCTGGAGGTGACTTCAGGTCTAAAATGAGCTTTTGTAGGCAGCATATAGATGAGTCTTGGGTTTTTTTGCTTGTTTTGTTTTGTTTTTATATTTAATCCATTTTGACATCCTATGTCTTTTAATTGGAGTATTTATCCAATTACATTCAGAGTGATGATTAATAGATATGAATTGAGTGCTACTTTATTATTTGTTTTTTCATTGTTTCTGGAGATTTTATCTGTTCCTTTCAAATCTTTGTCACCTTTGGTTTTTCTTTCCCACTCAAAGAGTCTCCTTTAATATTTCTTGCTGGTTTCGTGGTCATGATCTCCTTAAGTTTTTATTTGTCTGGGAAACTCTTTATTTCTCTTTCTATTCTGAATGACAGCCTTGCTGGATAGAGTATTCTTGGCTGCATATTTTTCCAATTCAGTAAATTGAACATATCATGCCACTTTCTTCTGGCCTGCCAAGTTTCTGCAGACAGATCTACTGCTGATGTTATTTGTTTTCCCTTGTGAATTAGGGACTTCTTTTGTCTTGCTGCTTTTAGGATTTTTTCCTTTATATTTTTTTGCAAGTTTAGTTACCAAATATCTTTAATTTTTTTTTTAAATTTAAATTCAATTTGCCTACATATAGTCATGGTGTTGGACTGCCTCTGTGATTTTTTTTAAAGATTTATTAATTTATTTATTCATGGGAGACACAGAGAGAGAGAGAGAGAGAGAGGCAGAGACATAGGCAGAGGGAAAAGCAGGCTCCATGCAGGGAGCCTGCTGTGGGACTTGATCCCAGGACTCCAGGATCACACCCTGGGCCAAAGGCAGGTGCTAAACCACTGAGCCACCCAGGGATCCCTCTGCTGCTGTGATTTTGATGAGAGTTCTCTGTGCCTCCTGGATTTGGATGTCTGTTTTCTTTCCCAGATTGGGGAAGTTTTTAGCTATAATTTCTTCAAATAAACCTTTTGCCCCCTTTTCTTTCTCTTCTGGGACTCTTATGATATGAATGTTATTACACTTTATGGAGTCACTGAATTCCCTAAGTCTACATTCATCATGTAATTTTTTTTCTCTATTCTTTTCAGTTTCATTATTTTCTATGACTTTATTTTTCATATCACTTATTCATTTCTATTCTTCCATCTTTGTGGTCATTTCATCCCATCAGTTTCAAATCTCAGTTATTTCATTTTTCATTTTAGCCTAACTAGCTTTTAGGTCTTTTATATCTGTGGTACAGGAGATATTGTCTATGCTTTCCTCAAACTCAGGTATGCTTTTAGGATTGTTGCTTTAAATTCTGGATCAGGCATATTATTTATATCTGTTTTGATTAGATCCCTGGCCATGACCTTTTCTTGTTCTTTCTCTTGGGATGAATTCCTCCATCTTGGCATTTTGTGTAGGTGTCTGTCTTCTGTGTTAGGAAAGCCTCTAATGTTTCCTGTTCCTGAAATTAATGACTTGATAAAGAAGAGGTCATATGCTGGAACTTCAGGAAGTGTCTGGAGCTTCAGGAAGTATCTCTTGGGTATACTGTTTAAACATGGTGCATGTAGGGGGTTTGTACTGGTTCTGGGAGGAGCCTACTGCTCTGGTTCTCTGGCACAGTTACCCATGAAAAGCAGCACCTGAAGAGTACATGGGGGCGTGGCTTGGTGTAAGCAGGTTAGACTGCCACTATTGGCACTATGCTGCCTATTGAAGTTAGTTTGTGATGAAGGGTGGGGGAGAGAAATGGTGCCATCCCCCTCCCTGTCCCCAGAGAGGGTAGTTTGCACCCACCACTGTCTAGAAAGCCCTCCAGAAGAGAAAACAGTCTCCCTTTGTGAGTCCCTCAGATCCCTGCCCTCACTCTGTCTGTGTTGGGGATGTCTGTCCACCTGGAAGCACATTGCATTTGTGTTCCATCCCAGGCAGGCTGGCTGAGTTGTAAAATTCCAAAGTTTAACGACCTTGAATGGTACAGACTCATGCTGGTCCTCTGGGGAGGGGGGTCTTGCCACACTGGGACTAATGTAGTTTTGTCCCAGAAGGACAGTCACACCAAAGTGCAGGGCCATGGCATTTGGAATAAAGTGCAGCAAAGAGCCAGTGCCCAGGTTAGCAGCCCTCAGTACGTGTCTCTGTGCCTATGCTGAGGGGTAGAAGTGGGTAATGGCACCTTCCAACTCCTTTGTCCCTGGAAAGGCAATGCCACGTCTCCCAGATATGCTCAACATGGGGGAATTGTCTCTCTTAGGGGATTCTGAGATCATACCATTTGTTCCTGGGCTCTCTTCCCTCCTTCTCCATAGGACCAGTTCAGCACCCTCATGGCTCCATGCTGAGGACCTCTAAACTCCAGTCTTTGAGCCCCACTGGTTGTAAAAACTCACAAAAAACAGCCCCTCTTGTTTTCTTCGTCAGTAGTTTTGGGTAAGTGTTTTCCTTGTGTGATCATTCCTTGCTCCCTCCTCTCCATAGCACCCTGATCCATTTCTCTCCCAAATCACACATATGCACCTCCTGCCTTCCACAATGTGGCCTCTTCTTTCTCTAGTTATGCATTTTGTTCTGTCAGTCCTCATATTGATTTCTTGGATATTCAGAAGGACTTAATATTTTACCAGCTGTATTCAAGGGACAGGGCCATCCTAGTGTCCTCCTGCTACTCTGCCATCTTAGGCCCTCTAAATGTATATATTTTATTTATGATTGATGGTACTTTTCCATTAATTATCTATGATCCTCTTAGCAACATTGTGAGGTAAGGATTACTATTATTTCCCCATGTTAAGGGAAGAAATGACACTTAGATTCTGTGATTTATGTTAGATGACAAGATCACTAAATGGTGGACACATTAGATACATAGATATTACATGTACATAAATTAACATGTACATAAATATCCATGAATCCTGCATCAAACTCTCCTTGCTTCTGTCACTGGTATGCTCATATCCTACCCTTTCCACTCACTTCTTTTGTTGTTGTTATCTTCTTGTTGCAAGGCTAAAATGTATTTCCCGTAGTTTGGAACTTGGTATACTCTCAACGAGTGATAGGTGTTACTGTTTGGTATAGTGCACTCCATTTATAATCAAAGAGAAATTGACTTAAACTTCTACATTTCTACTTATAGCTTTAAGAAAATTCTTAGGCAATTTGCTCTATGCAAAATGAGAATACCAGTACAAATCTGATACAATGGGGGTTATCATGATAACATAATAAACATCTCCATTAGAGTTTCTGGTAAACAGTAGACATTTCATTAATATTAGTTTTCTTTTTCTCCCTACTTTTGTTTTCTAGTAATACTTGGTGAAACAAATTAGAAAAGAGTACAATTTGAAAAAGATAATATTTTAGTTAATATGCCTGTATTATATAGGAGTTGGTCTGTTTACCTTGGTCCTTTTCACATAGTATATCTCTAGCTATCATCTGGGAAAGGTCCTATTCATAGCTGAACCGTCATAAGTAGATGCAATCTTTTCCTGACACAATGTCCACCAAAAAAGTATATAAGTCTTCTGGTAATTGCACATATATTTGTGGGTGGGGGTAGTGTTGATGGTGATATTCTCCTAGCAATTCCAGATATCAACTTGCTTTCTATTTACCAAAGTGACAACAGATAAATTGACCAATAGGAATGTTTAATTAGCATTTTAGTCAGAGGTTCTAGTAATAACTATAATTAACTGAGTGACAGAGAAGACTGGACATAATGTCCTAGTCCAACTATTGTTGCTCTTTATTTCAGGTAGAATTTCAGGCTTCTAACTAGGATATGCCATATGAATATTCCATTTTTCCTGCTATCTTTTCAAACTCTAGACTGATTAACAGACAGCCAGCTGGTAGTAACCACTGAAATAATTGACACTCCATGTGCCTTTGTACAGATAAGCAAACTGACCTACAAAATTGTTAAGTCACTCATCTTTGTGACCTCAATAATTACATGATCTTACTTCTGTGACATAAATTCAATTTTAGATATACTGTAGTAATAGTCCAAAGCTGGGCCTACATCCTTCTCATCCCCACCCCCTTCCACAATGTCCTTTTGATTTGAGTAAATATAGAATGCAGTAGTAAAGTCAGTAGAATCAGAAGCAGCTTTTTTTTTTTTTTCCTGAAAATTTAACTCAATTCCAACAGCCAGGTATATTCTGTATTAATTACAGGAAGCCTAATAAACAGTTTCTTAGCAAGCATTTTTATTCAATTAACTCTCTTAAATAGATGTTTAATACCATTAATGTGGTGCACATATAAAATTCCTAGCCATACGTAATATCATATTGATAGAGGACAAAGTGATAGAGTCTTGAGAACTTTGTTTGGTGGCTTTAAGACTGCTTCTTTAGAAGTTGTAATACTTTAGAAATGATTGAACAGTAATACATACAGATAAATGTATATATGGCTACTAATATACTCATGGGGATGAAGACAAGAAGAAATAATTTTTAAATAACAAGATATCTATATAAAATTAATTTGAAACATGAATTTTATTTTAATTCTTCTGACCCATTCTCCTTTTTTGATCTTTGTACTACTTGAATTATTCTTTCCTAAGATAAACAATGTTCTGATTCATATAATCATCATGGCAATGACTGATATAGTCTATATTCTCTTCATCATGTGAGAAGAAAACCAAGGAAAAATTATATAATGATTTGTTTATTGTCTTAGGTTCCATTATATTGCTCTTATTTATAGGCTTGGTATTCTTTACATTTTAACTTAACTGACAAATTTCATGTCCCAGTATAGAAACCTAATATATTGCAATACTGTTGGCATATTCTTCTTTCTAGAGATCTATAATACATATAATCCACATTACATATATGTGAATCCACATTACATATATGTGTAATTTATTCACAAATAATTTAGTAAATGAAATTTGGATTATACACAGATTCAAAGAATGATGTTTAATCTTGGATTCACTATTTAATAGCATTATAATCATATACAGTTGCATATACATATATAAGTATATACACAATATGTGCCTAGATATTTAGTTTTATTTTTAAATTTATATATATATAAAATATAAATATAAAATATATATAAAATATATAAATATAAAATATAAATATATTTATATAAAAATATATAAAACATACATTTATATATAAATATATATATTTATATATAAATATATATTTATATATATTTAAAGACTTTATTTATTTATTCATGAGAGAGAGGCAGAGACACAGGCAGAGGGAGAATCACCCTGGGAATCACTCAGGGAGCCTGATTCAGGACTCAATCTCAGGACTCCAGGATCATGCTCTGGGTTGAAGGCAGGTGCTAAACTGCTGAGCCACCCAGCAGTTTCTTTAGATGTATACATGTCTATTAGCACATTCTAGATTTTCGTAACTACCACAATACACAGAATAGTTCAGTGCATAGAACAATGACATCACTCCAAACATCCCCACCCCTCCAACATCTAACTCCTCTCTATCACTGACTTGCACTCTACCATTATAGTTTGTCTCTTGGAGAGTGTCATATAACTGGAACCATAGAGTAGGTAACCCTTTGAGACTGGCTTCCTTCATTCGGTATAATGCTTTGAGGTTCATTCAAGTTGTATGTATAAGTAGATTTCTTTTTTTCTGAGTAATAGTATTGTAACAGTAATAGTATGATGTACTGCAGTGTTTAAAAGCTATTTAATCAGTTAAGGACATTTGGGTTATTTTTCAGATAATTAAATCCAAATGTTCCAAATGAATATAGATGCTATAAACATAAGTTTATAGGTATTTGTGTGAAAATGACCCTTTATTTTTCTGGGATAAATAGCTAGGCATGGGATCTGTGGGCCATATTATAAGTATTAGTTTACATTTCTAAGAACTGTTAAACTGATTTTCAGAGTAATGTATCCTTTTGTATTCCCAGTAGCAATGTATTGGAGCTCTATACTTTGGCTAGCTGTTTGTATTGTCTGTGTGTGTCTATATTTATTTTGTATATATATGTGTGTATGAAATATGTTGTTATTACATGCAAACTTACATATATAAACATGTATACATGTATTTTATATATATAAAATATATAGCCTCTTAGCCTTTTTAGTATGTATGTAGTGATATTAATTATTAAAGGTGAGGAGCATCTTTGTTTGAACAATTATGTAACCTATTTTAATTTGCTTCCTCTACTATAAAATGAAAGTGATTAGAACATTTGTACATAAAAAGAGTATGTGGAAAATTTAATTATCTTGCAAATAAATGATAAAAGTAATAATTTTAGCTGTCAGTTACATTGGGCTATACACATAGAGTTGATAACTTGTTATTTTTGCCGACAAAAGCCTAAGAAAGTAATGCATTTGGGACCCAATGACTAAATACAATTTGAAATACCTGTTTTCTGGAAACAGTATCCAATATGGTACTGGTTTTTATAATCTAAAAAACAATTCTTATGGACTGAAAAGTACATCCATCAATTTTGCTAAGAAATAAGAAAGATGTAGAGAAGTAGGAAGGACAATAGGTTTTAAAACCCTAGACCTAGGGCAGCCTGGGTGGCTCAGCGGTTTAGCGCTGCCTTCAGTCCAGGGCCTGATCCTGGAAACCTGGGATTGAGTCCCATGTCAGACTCTCTGTATGGAGCCTGCTTCTCCCTCTGCCTGTGTCTCTGCCTCTCTCTCCCTCTGTATCTCATAAATAAAAAAAAGTATTAAAAACAAAACATAACAAAAACCCTAGATCTATTGGAGAACTAAATACATTGTGTATAAACAAAGCATTAGAAGATGATCTGAAGATATATGAGTTATATAGGCTATTTCATTATGTGCATAGTTTTGGAGATGGATCACTCTTCTTTGACTGTTTTAAGAACATTATAAAATATTTGCTTTTAACTTTTAAAATAATACCAATAATTCTTATTTTTCTTTGGATCACTTAAAGAATGAATTTGCTTACCTAAAGGACAAAAATATGATTTGGTGAACTTGAAGCTATAGGAAAAATATCAGGCAATAGAAACAATTGCTATCACCACAAGGTGAAATTTTCAGATTCCTCAGAATAAGCTAACATCGATGACATAAGCTAACATTGATTTGTTTCTGAAAGAGTGAATTATGGTGAATATTGGAATAGTACAAAAATACACTAAGCACAAACATTGATTGGTATAAATGTAATTACATAATATCTAATTAGTTTGTTTAGTCTTTTAAGCACAAACTATTTTTCCCTCGTATTTTAAATTTTTCGTCTTTTTTTCAGATAGTAAATTTTCAGTGTGTTGAAATGCATATAAAACATAGTCAAACTATTTTTTAACTTCTATAAAGATCCTTAGTCTGTCATTAGGAGGTTTTTAATTTGGCAAGCAATCAGACTTTATTACACACATAAACTTCTGTATTTAAACACTCAGCCATATGTGTTTGGAACAGGGTCTATTCATGAATTCCTGATCCACAGCAGGAGATAAAACTTGATTTAATAAAAATTTAGAATTGAACAATCTGATATCACAGATTTTATTTATTCAGAAAAAAATCCATTCCGTTTTAGCTGTCAAAGTAAATATATTTAAATATAATATTTAACATATTAAAAGAATTCAAATTCTTCAAGATTACACCTGATATAAAAATAAATAAATTATAAGCTGTGGTACAGGGGACTTTTGAAGTTAAAAATTATGTCACTCTGCAGTTCATAGATATAATAATCCAAAATTCCTCAAAATATTCTTAGCCGATAAAATTGAGAATTATCGGGCAGCCCAGGTGGCTCAGTGGTTTAGCGCTGCCTTCAGCCCAGAGTGTGATCCTGAAGACTTGGGATTGAGTCCCACTTCAGGCTCCTTGCATGGAATGGAGCCTGCTTCTCCCTCTGCCTGTGTCTGTGCCTCTCTCTCTCTCTCTCTCTCTCTCTTTCTCTGTCTCTCATGAATAAATAAGTTTAAAAAAATGAGAATTATCATAGCCACAAACTGGCCATCATTTCATTTTGTAGACCTGCCTGTGCATATATTGGACTCTATCTACAAATGGCAGATGATTGATCTTACCCTTATAAGATCCTTTAATGAGGAAAGCCAATGGTTTGATTTTTCTCTTTTTAGCCTGACAGGTGTTCCAATGTAACTAATATTCTCTTTTGATTAAGTTTATCTCCATATTAAAATATGGCATAGATATGTATATATAAAACCATACAGCTTAAATTTTACTGAAATATTCTGCAGCTCTCACTTGTAGAATTCAATTTGTTGTACTAAAAATAGACTCCTGTTTATTAGAATATGTGTTCCAATTTTTTGGTTCAGAAACCTAGTGAAAATTCTTAAATAATGTCATGAAAATTACCCATCCATTCTTTTCTACTATGTGTCTCTCTGCCCGCAGATTGGAGTTACTCATATGTCATTGACTACACAATTCCTACTCCCTACCAACTAAAATGATCAATCTCTCTTCAAAATTTCAGTAGAAACACTATGCAATCATTAAGTGAGAAGAGGATATCTACCATGCAGTAAGTCAGCTGAGTCAGATCTGGTTCTTAAAGGTAGTGACAGGGATTGAAGTCTAATTCTTTTCATATCTATAGCCTGAAGGGATTTTAGTGTAGAGGAAGAACAAGGATTTTTGGGTCCTGCATAATGAAATTCAGGCTCTTTCTGTACCATCTGTTAGCTGTGTGAGTTACTCAGTAGGTAAGGCAGTTTTTTAAATGAAATAATAAGATAAGATATATAAAGTACTTCATGAATTATTGACCAGATATGAAATGTTCTTGATTTCTAAACCGTGACAACTAAAATTCTCCATAGAATATTTCCATATTTAGTGCCTATTTTGCCAAAAGTATCAGACCATTAGATTGCAAATTCTTTTGGGCCATGAATCTTGTCATATTTACCTTTGTATCCATAATGAACAGCACCTGTGGGAGAGAAAATTGTATCTTTTCTTTAAAGAAAACTTCCCTTCATTTTTTTCCAGCCATCCTTATATATATTTTTAAAATATTTTTATTTATTTATTCATGAGAGACACAGAAAGAGAGAGGCAGAGACATAGGCAGAAGGAGAAGCAGGCTCCAGTCAGGAACCCTGATGAGGGACTCGATCCTGGAACTCCAGGGTTACGCTCTGAGCCAAAGGCAGACACTCAACCGATGAGCCACCCAGGTGTCTCTTCAGCCATCCTTATAATGTAATGTCAACTGATATGTATAAAAACAAAATGCCAGTGGATTTGATAACTTTCTTTTCATTCCGAAGCAATTCATGGCCCATGGAGACAAAGCTAAAGAATTCTTGTTCCCCACCTACATTTCCAGGTAATGATTACTAAATTCCAGGAGGTCCTCACTGGTTTCCTCCAAGTAATAATCTATGGTAAAATAATGACCATCTGTTAGCCATTCTTAAGTGACTTTTATCGTTCTAACAACAATGGCACTTAAGCAGGGTACTGAGCTGACTGTTTCAGGACTCTACAGATATCTGTCAAATAGTTGTGACCTTTTTTCAGCCAACAGCTATGAGGATCCACAGGGTCTGGTCCCTATTATGTCTAATCTACCATCTCTTTTCATCCTCCCCTTACCTACTCGGCTCTAGTCATCCTGGTCTCCTGGCAGTTCCAGGACCACAAACATGGAAAGCATTTTCTTTGGGTCTGGGCTTTGAATTTGCTCTTTTCCCTCATTTCCTTCAGATTTTTGTTCAAATGTAACTCAGTGAAGCCTTCCCTAAATACAAATTTAAAATCTCTGCCCTTAGTATATTCTATTCCTTTCCTCTGCATTGCTTTTCTCCTTAGTACCTATCATTATTTTACATCGTGTATTTTACTTACTGATATTGCTTGTTTGCTTGTCTGTTTGCCCTATATGAATATAAGCCCCATGAGAGCTCCCATTTTGTTTACTGTAATAATTCCAGGGTTTAGATCAAAGTGTTTTCCAGCATGGCTCTAATGTTCTATGTTCTAATTTTTAACTGGTTTATAGCATGTAGTTGTGTAGAGTAAAATCTGAATTTACCTAGGCACACAGTATAATCACCTTACCTTAGATGGGAATTATGTTAGTTACATTGGGTAAGGTTAGATACCCAGGAGATATTTTGTTGATATTAGTTCAGGTCATTTGATCATATATCCTATAAATATTTTCCAGACCATAATTCTCATTTTATTCTGAGATAAAACTTGATCATTAATTCAAATGTACATAATGGAAGAGCAAAAATTATGGCTTTGGGCAAGTAATCCATCAATTTACTTCCATATGAAATGGTCTTAATTCAGATACTTCCTGTGTTTGGGTCCCACATTTTTTATGAGAATATGTTCACAGCACCATACATAGTATTCAGTGATAACATAATATCAGAACAAGGTTTTTCAGGTTGTATGACAACCACAGTTAATAATTTTCAAACTTATTTGGATTTGGATGCAGGAGATTCAGTATTATCAAGGTTATCCCAAGGGGATCCATGGAAAGGCTCAGGGAACAAAAGAATCTATGAACCTCTGAAATGTTATACAAAACTTTGAACTTCAAATTCTTGTATATGGCTTGATTTTCCCATAGCATAATTTCTTTACCTTTTTCTTTTTAAGTCATCATATTTTCCTTTTTATCCCAAATGTCTCATTTTTTAACAATTTTGTTTCTTGCATATATTAAAATTTACCATAGTTGTATGAACAAACAAATTCTCCAGACCATGGAAATCAACCCTGGGTACTGTAACTTTTGGTTTCTCTCTCTCTCTTTTTTCAGGAGTACTTGAAATATTAACCAGTACATAAGCATTAATCTTCAAGTCAGGTAGAAGATCATGATATATATTGGTTCTCTTAGAGTTTGAGTGTTGGGAATTTTAATGTTTGGGTATCAAAAGCAAAATCAGTGGTGTGGTTATGAGTATTATTAACAACTCCATATTCAGCCCACCCCTCCCTTTTTCAAATTAGAGAATAGATAGAACTTAAACTAAATCTTCAAAAGGTCTAGATGCATATTACCTGTCTTTACCGCATGTTTTAGCTTAGTCATTTTGGCTCAGTCACAGATACTGTTCACAGAAAACCAAGCCATCAGTTCAAAACTACTGAAGGGTTGTGTTTGTATACATAAAAAGAAATCAACAGAAAAGCAAAACTTGGAAACATTTGTATTGTAAAATGTTAAGACTTGTTAACCCAGCACTGATGCCAAGAAAAGGATTATATGGCAGTCACTTACCCCTTACCTACTACAGAGTATCCTCCAATCTACCATGTGAAGAAAAGAGTGTATTTACTTTGCAAACTCTGTTCTAAGAAAATATATGGAATGTACATGCTTTTCTTTCACATGCTTAGAGGCACTGGTCTAACATTGACCTAACATGTGTTAGGTCAATGAGTCCTCACCAGGTAAAGAAATTATGCTATGGGAAGTAGGTCCCAGAATTATCACCATTTTACAGATAAGAGACTTAAACAGAGAGAAGTTAGGTGGCTCTCCAGTGTCATACAGCTAGGTAGCAGAGCTAGAATTTGAAACCAGGTGATCATAATCACCACCAGAAAGATCTTTAGGCAAGAAACAATTGAATTTTACTCTTAAAGTATACTGGATTTTAGACGTTCTTTTGGCAATGTCTACCATAATTTTCATGCTTCTTGTCTTATTTCTCAGTTTTTTGAAGTTCCCTGACTCTCTCCCATCTCTGATTTTCTATATTTTTCCTTTCAGTAATAAAAGTAAAAACCTCCTCTAGAAAAGCTATCCCAAAGTATTATGCAGAGAAGCACTTCTTTCTCTATTTTGTACTACCAAATTTAGTTTTAAAAATCTTCATTTTGATATTCATTGACTAGGCTGAAACTTACAATTAATTCTCTTAAAAATATTATATATCTGTTTAAGGTTTTAGCAAGGCTTTCAAAGGCTATGTCTGTAAGATATTCCATTTTCTATAATCCATTTGCTCATAGACTGGTTCTGTTCCTTTTCTCTCCACATTTTAAGTTTTGAGTTTCTTAGTCATGTTTTGTTTGACTCTCATTCCTAATTAATGGGATCCCAACCCTCGAGGTTTTAAAAGCCACAGGCTTTCCTATCTAACTGTGAAAGAAATCTCACAAGATAAAAATGAGAAATTACTTATTCTCCCCATACAGCTGCAGAAAAGGATATGCTATTTGATATCATAAAGCTTCTTGCAGAAGTTATTTCTAACAACAGTCTCAAGACACACCCAAATAATAAAGATTGTATCTTTGCTTTATGTGCAATTTTTAAGCCCTAACAAGAAGTCTATAATTTGTGTTGCTTATCTTAGTAATATGATGCCCTATTAAAAATTAAAATCTCTATTTTATGAAAAGTTTAAGCAGTTACAAGACTTACTTTTTTGAATGAGAAGTAGATCATTGACACTTCTTTAAAATAATATTTATTTATTTATTCATGAGAGACACAGAGAGAGGGGGCAGAGACATAGGCAGAAGCAGTCTCCATGCAGGGAGCCCAATGTGGGACTTGATCTTGGGATTCCAGGATCATGCCTTGAGCCGAAGGCAGAAGCCTAACTGCTGAGCCACCCAGGCATCACCACTGACGTGTTTTTTTCTTCTTCATGGAAAGAGACAAAAACAATGAAAATCTGTGATTATGTAATTTTCCTATTTAAACAGTTTGATAGTCTAATTCCATTTACATAAATCAGATATAAATATAGATATTTGCATTTTATATATTTATATATACTTTCTGTGTGTATTTATATTACATATATATATGTAAAACCAATATAGCTGGAAATATATTTTTATAAATTTCCAGCTATATTGGTTATTTGTATTTATAAATGACCATCTTCTAGTTTAACTAGCATTGATAATTTAATTGTATGTGTTCATCCACAGATGATAATCTCTGTTCCACTGACAAAAAATACAGATTCCTATGAAAAGTTATCCATTTCTGCATGTGTGGCTAAGCAAATATTCTCTTAGTGAGATGATATTCTGGATGTGGAGTTTCTCTCCTCTGAAGTGGTTAGGTTATGTAAGGCATTGGACTTCTCCCATTTCAAGATTGACCCTTTAGGATGTGGCTTGTAGCTTTATCCCTTTAGAAAACACTGGGTACCAGCATTCCTGGGAAGAGGGACAGAGTCAGTGCTCCACAGCCTTTGAATCAACTTGTGGAGTATTGTACCACTACTCCAGTTTTCAATTTGTCTTAGACCTTGAGTTATTCTGGCCACTAGTTGAGGCTATAAGCTATTTTATTCATTGGTCTTTTGGCTGTTAATTAATCATTTTATTGAATTTTACATTCAGTCTGACTTAAGGAATTTTACATGTGGAGAAATTCTCATGCTTAAGGTTTGCTGATAATAATCTTCACATTTTTTTTTTTTAATTTATGATAGTCAGAGAGTGAGAGAGAGAGAGAGGCAGAGACACAGGCAGAGGGAGAAGCAGGCTCCATGCACCGAGAGCCCGACGTGGGACTTGATCCCGGGTCTCAAGGATTGCTCCCTGGGCCAAAGGCAGGTGCCAAACCGCTGCGCTCCCCAGGGATCCCCCCTCACATTTTTTTAATACTATAATGAATCATTAATTTCTTCTATAATTTAAATTTGAGGAGGAACACAGCTCTCTATTTAGTCAGGCATCATAAACTGGAAATGTTTATAAAGCTAGAGAAAGTTGTAATAATTATGAAAGGAAAGAAATATCACTATATAATATTTTTATGGAAAATCTCTAATATAAAAATTAAGGTATAATCAATATATATAAAAATATATATAAATAAAATATAAAATTAAGGTATAATCAATATAGTCTAAATTATGTAATTGGAATTACAGTATAAATGGACACTAGCTGCTAAAGGTAGTATAATGGTAATATAAAAGCTTTAAAAAGGTATATTAATGGTAGCCAATTTCCTTTTTTAAATTGTTTTTATAAGATTTCATTTTAAGATGATATATTTATGGTTTCTGCCCTCTACAAACTGAATAAACATCTCTCTAGATTATGATTTGATGTAACAATTTACTGAATAAATGTATTACATATTCCATATTCTGAGTGCTTTCTCTCTTAAGGAATCTAAATCATATTTACAGAAGTACAACTAATTTTCAAAGTGTTCCTTTGAGGAAGAAGAATAGGTAGGGAAAAAAAAAAAAAAAGCTTAGAGAAGCAAATCTCATAGCAATGGCCTAATAGAAAAATAACATTTCAAGATGTGGTCTCATATTCTACATTTTGCAACATGGAATAGGGATTTCATTTTATTTCATCTGAAATTAATAACCTATATTAATTATTGATATCCCTGTGACTTAGGCATAATGTAAGGATAAAAAGAAAAGTGTATAAAAGTCTTGAGGAATCACTAGGCTTTAATTTACCAAACACTATTTATAGTAATTTGTGCCCTGTGTGAAATATAAATACTTGGGAGTAGATATAACTCTCTTAAGTACAAGTAATAGAATTACAGTCATTTCTACAGATCTAAACCTATTTATTGGAGTTATATTTTATGCTCAGTCTTGTGTATATTGCTAGGATGGCAAGCATTGAATTAAGAATCCTGGAAACTCTCTGTAGAGGGACACTCCTTAGATAGGAGTGACTGCAACAGAACTATTGAAACCTGCATACTCTTGTATCCTTCCAGTTCATGATCTGCAAGAAACTAAGCATTCATAAGGGTCATGAAACTAGAGTAGAGCAGAGAATATGTTTTTTCTGCAAAGGAAAAGCTTTCCTTTTTGGTGACAAAATCATTCATTCATTACAACTGCTGAATTTGGTTCAATAATAATGGAAAGTAAAACTGAATTGCCCAAGTGGATTTTTAACATGTAAAAAAGTCAACAAAAGTGTTCCTTATTAAAGTCACATTCTAAAAGGATGTATTTTTTTATTTAGCAGTATATAATAGAAACTACAATGTTGGTGTGCTCCTCTGTACAAATATTTTTCAACAAAATTTTTTTTCTCAGAAATTTGTGAAGATAATGATGTAAGGCATATCAATAACTAACAAAAAATGACATATATTGAACGTCATTATATCAGCCAGGTATAAAAAAATGAATAGTTTGTGATTCCAATGAACCCAATCTACTAACATTGATAGGGGAAATTTCATTCTGATCTGGAACAAGAAATGTTTTCTTGTACCATCTGTCAAAAACATAACTGGGATAAAATTGTAAATGTGGGACATGGAACAAGGAAGGGACCTTTGCTTCATTGGTAATAAGATTTCATTCAGCTCTTTTTATTTTTTTAGCTTTTTATTTATAGTTTAATTTTATTCCAGTGTGCAGTGTTATATTTTGGTAATAAGATTTCATTCAGCTCTTTTTATTTTTTCAACTTTTTATTTATAGTTTAATTTTTATTCCAATGTGCAGTGTTATAATAGTTTCAGGTGTACAATATACCGATTCAAAATTCCATGGGCAACCCAGGTGGCTCAGGGGTGTAGCACCACCTTCAGCCCAGGGCCTGATCCTGGAGACCAGGGATCAAGTCCCACATTAAGCTCCTCCACATGGAGTCTCTCTCTGCCTCTCTCTCTCTCTCTCTCTCTCTCTGTCTCTCATGAATAAATAAATAAAATCTTCAAAAATTCTCCCAAAACAAAATTCCATATATTATTCAACGCTCATTAAGTGTACTTTTAATTCCCTTCACCTATTTCACCCATCCCCCACTCCATATCTCCATTAACCATCAGTTTGTTTTCTATAGTTAAGAGCCTGTCTTTTGGTTAGTCTGTCTTCTTCCTTTTCCTTTGTTTATTTGTTTTGTTTCTTAAATTCCACATATGATTGGAATCATATACTATTTGTCTTTCTCTGACTGACTTATTTTACTCAGAATTATACTCTAACTCTATCCGTGCTGTTGCAAATGGCAAGATTTCATTCCTTTTATGGCTGAAGAATATTCCATTCTGCATATATATACACCGCTTCTTTATTCATTCATCTATCAATGGGCATTTAAGCTACTTCAATAGATCAGCTATCGAAAATAATGTTCCAATAAATGTAAGAGTGTATATATCCCTTCAAATTAGTATTTTTGTTATTCTGAGTAAATATCCAGTAGTGCTATTACTGGGTCAGGATAGTCTTATTTTTAAATTTTTGACAAACCTCCCTGATATTTTCCAGAGTGGCTGCACCAGTTTGCATTCCCACCAAGAGTGCACTAGGGTTCCATTTTGTCTACATTTTGCCAACACTTATTGTTTCTTGGGTTTTTTTTTTTTTATTTTAGTCATTTGATTGATATGCAGTAATGCCTCATTGTGTTTTTTATTTGCATTTCCCTGATGATGAGTGATTATGAAGATCTTTTCACGTGTCTTTTGGTCATCTAGATGTCTTTTTTGGAGAAATGTCTGTTCATGCCTTCTGCTCATTTTTTATAATTGGATTATTTGTTTTTTGGGTGTTGAACTTTATAAGTTCTTTATATATTTAGAATACTAAGCCTTCATCAGATATGTCATTTGCGAATATCTTTTCTCATTCAATAGGTTGTCTTTAAGTATTATTGGTTGTTTCCTTTGCTGTGCAGAAGCTTTTATTTTGATGTAGCCCTAAGTTTATTTTCACTTTTATTTCTGTTATCTCAAGAGAAACATATGATTGATGTCAGAAAAATTATTGCCTGTGCTGCCTTATAGGATTTTCATAGCTTTCGATCTCTTTAATCCATTTTGAGTTTACTTTTATGCATGGTTTAAGAAAGTGGTCCAGTTTCATTCATTGCAAGTTGTCCAGTTTTCCCAACACTGTTGAAAAGATTGTCTTTTTCCCATTGCATATTCTTGTTTTCTTTGTTGAAGATTAATTAACTGTATCATTGTGGGTTTATTTTGGGGCTTTCTATTTTGTTCTACTGATCTATGTGTCTATTTTTGTGACCATATCATACTGTTTTGATTACTATAGTTTTGTAATTGAACTTAAATCCTGGAATTGTGATACCTCTAGTTTTACTCTTCTTTTTCAAGATTGCTTTAGCTATTTGGAGTCTTTTGTGTTCCACAAAAATTTTAGGATTGTTTATTCTAGTTCTGTGAAAAATGCTTTTGGTATTCTGATAGGAATTGTACTGTATCTGCAGATTGCTCTAGGCAGTATAGACATTTTAACAATATTTCTTCCTCCAATCCATGAGTATGGAATGTCTTTTCATTTATTTGTATAATCTGCAATTTCTTTCATCAATATTTCATAGTTTTCAGATTGCATGTCTTTCATTTCTTTAGTTTATTCCTAACTTATTATTTTGGATATAATTATAAATGGGAATAAAAATTCTCTTTCTGATGCTTCATTATTAGTGTATAGAAATGCAACAGATTTCTGTACATTGATTTTATATCCTGCAAACTTACTGAATTCATTTATCAGTTCTAGTAGGTTTTTTTGGGTGGATTTTTTTTTTTAAGATTTTATTTATTTATTCATGAGAGGCACAGAGAGAGAGAGAGAGGCAGAGACACAGGCAGAGGGAGAAGCTCCTCCATGCGAGGAGCCTGATGTGGGACTCGATCCCAGGTCTCCAGGATCACACCCTGGGCTGAAGGCGGTTCTAAACCACTGAGCCACCCGGGCTGCCCTGGTGGATTCTTTAGGATTTTCTATAGACTATCACGTCATCTGCAAATATGGGAAATTTTACTTCATTCTTACCAATTTGAATACCTTTTATTACTTTTATTTTGTCTGGTTCCTAATACTATACTGATTAAAAAATGGTGAGACTGCACATCTCTGCCTTGTTCTTGACTTTAGAGGAAAACCTCTCAGTTTTTTTTTTTTCCCCCCATTGAAGATGATGTTCACTGTAGGTTTTCCATTTAAGGCCTTTATTATATTGAGTTATGTTTCTTCTAAAAGGAACCAAATTGATGTTTTTGTTTTGTTTTGTTTTATTTATCATGAATGGATGTTGTACTTTGTCAAATGCTTTTTCTGCATCTATTGAAATGATCATGTGGTTTTTATCCTTTGTCTTAGTGATATATCACATTGATTGATTTGTGATTATTGAACTACCCTTGCAGTCAGAGAATAGATCCCATTTGATCATGGTGAATGATTTTTTTTTAAGGTATCGTTCGATTCAGTTTGCCAATATTTTGTTAAGGATTTTTACATCTATGTTCATCAGAGATATTGGCCGGTGGTTCTCTTTTTTTGTGGCATTTTTATCTGGTTTTAGTATTAGGGTAATGCTGGCCTCCTAGAATGAATTTAGAAGTTTTCCTTCCTCTTCTATTTTCTGGAAAAGATTGAAAAGAATAGGTATTAAACGTCTTCAAATGTTTGATAGAACTCACCTGGGAAGCCATCTGGTCCTGGACTTTCATTTGTTGGGAGTTTTTGATTACTGATTCAATTTCATTGCTAGTTATCAGTCCATCCAAATTTTCTCTTTTTATTAATTTTTGGGAAGTTATATGTTTCTAGGAAGTTATCCACTTCTTCTAGTTTGTCCAATTTTTTGGCATATAATTTTTCATAATATTCTCTTAAACTTGTTTGTATTTCTGTGCTATTTTTATTTTTTCCTCTTTCATTTGTGTTTTTATTTGTGTTCTCTCTCTCTCTTTGAGTCTGGCTAGATGATTATCAATTTTGTTAATCTTTTCAAATAACCAGCTCCTGGTTTCATCGATCTTCATTAATCAGCATAGTACTAGAAGTCCTAGCCACAGCAACCAGACAAAAAAAAAAGGGGGGGGCGATAAAAAGTATTCAAATAGGTATTTATTGTTTGTTGTTTTTATTGTTGTTTTAGTTTCTCTTTTTTTAAAGATTTTATTTATTTATTCATGAGAGACAGAGGGAGAGGCAGAGACATAGGCAGAGGGAGAAGCAGGCTCCTCACAGAGTGGGACTCAATCCCCAGGCCCTGGGATCATGCCCTGAGCTGAAGACAAATGCTCAACTGCTAAGCCACCCACACATGCTTTGTTTTAGTTTCTATATCACATATTTCTTTTTTTCTTTAAGATTTTATTTATTTATTCATGATAGACATAGAGAGAGAGATAGAGAGGGGCAGAGACACAAGCAGAGGGAGAAGCAGGCTCCATGCATCAGGAGCCCAACATGGGACTCGATCCCAGGACTCCAGAACCATGCCCTGGGCCAAAGGCAGGCGCTAAACCGCTGAGCCACCCAGGGATTCCCTATATCACATATTTCTGCTGTAATTTTTATTATTCCTTTCTTTCTACCTGTTTGGGCTTTTTTATTTCTTTCATTATCAGTAGTTTTTTATTATTTGTTCTTCTTGGAGATTTTTGTATTTTTAAACATTTTGTCTACGAATATATTTTCTCAAGTACTTAGACAAAAGCACATATCTACTTTGATTATGATCAACAAAGGTAATGAACTTATTATTTACCTGACGAAGTCACTATAGTTTGCATTGGATATTTTAAAACAACATATTTATTATTAGCTTCTGAAGTTTTAATATAGATATGATTTCTGATAGGCTTTTACAAATACGGAAAGTAGCTTTCAGGCCCTCTTCTTTTAAGGATCTTTGGAGATTCATAAGAACTACCAGATTTGAAGACTGTAGTTACCATCCAATGAGGATGAAAATTCAGTGACTTCCCCAAAATAATTAACATTAAATTACAAGTCCTGATTATTATTTACTTTGTCACAAAATGCTCCATTTTTTAAAAAGACAGAAAAAGCATTTTTTTTTGTATTTAAATAAGCCTTTTAAAATATAAAGTAAGACCACAAAGCAGTGTGACAGGTTTTCTTCTGTCACTTTTAAACTCTAGAGAAATCCTCAGAACCTTAGAAGTGGCATGGAAATAATCTTCATTTACAATCAGGATAAACTGCATCCAGCCAGAAGTCAAGGGGCCTTGGTTCTAGCTGCCATCCTGTATGATGTGACCTGAAAAGGTCTCTCAACTTCTGGAAGCCCCACCACAGGATGAAGGGACTGACTAATGTCATTCTTGAAGATCTCTTCCAGCTGTTACTGTGTAACGTGATAAAATTGGACTAATCTTCCAAGATGTTTGGGGTCAGGGATGTTAGAATCTGAACTGAAATACATTACTTTTAAAATTCCTGCTTTTTTGAGTCCTATTCTTAATTTTTTTCTTTTTCTTTCTTTTTTTTTTTTCTTGTTCTTCCACACCCTGAAATTTATTTTCCTACTTAACAGCCTTTTCACTGATAGCAATTAAAAAGCTTCTCAAGGATGTATTTCTCAAAATTTGCTTTTATTTTTTTCTAGACCTGTTGCTTTAATTTCTCCAAGATCTCTTCAGTGGTTGTGAATGCTAATAGCTTCACCACTTTTTTACGAGATTCACCACCCTCATCCAAAACCACTTTACTCTTCCTAGCTCCAGGACCTTGGACAGGTACCGACAGAGCTTGGCGTGAGCGTCTCCTTCCAAAGTGGGGGCTGAGATGGCCACACTCACAGCTTCGGCTCTCACGTCTGTCACAAGGTTTTGTTTGGACCTGGGTTTGGTGTGGATGGCTTTGGTGACACCACCTCTGGGGTCCACCGCCACAGGACCTAAGCCAGGAGGTGGCCTCTCTGGCTCCTGGCTCTTGCCCTTGTTCTTTGCCCCAGCTTCCTTGAACATCTCGGCACCTAAGGGGGAGCCGATGGGAGGCTCTGGCCCTCGCCCCATGTCCCTACTGCGCCCTGAGTCCCTACCCGAGCTGCCTCAGCCCACCTCCCAGCCACAGCTTCCCTGCCTGGAAGCTGGTCGGGGGCTGGTTTGGGCATTTGGTTGTTTTTCCAGCTCTTTTAGGTGTAAAGTTCAGTTATTTGTTTGTGATTTTTCTTGCTTCTTGATGTAGGCCTGTATTGTTATAAACTTGTCTCTGATAACCCCTTTTGCTGCATCTTAAAGATTTTGGACTATTGTGCTTCCATTTTTATTTGTTTTCATGTAATTTTTTTATTTCTTCTTTGACTTCTTGGTTAACCTATTCATTTAGTAGCATGTTATTTAATTTTAATTATTGCATGTCTGGTTGTGGATAACCTTGGATTGATTTTATTGAAAGATCTGTGCCTCCTGGTTATGTATTTCTGTTTCCTTCCCCAGATTCAGGAAGTTTTCAGTTATTATTTCTTCAAATATATGTTCTGCCCCCTTTTCTCTCTTTCCCTCTTTTGAGATCTCTATAATTCAAGTATTATACTTGATAGAGTGACTGTTACCCTAAGACTATCCCATTTTGTGTGTGTATATATATATATATATATATATATATATATATATATATATATTTTTTTTTTTCTTTTCCCAGATGTTCAGTTCAATTACTTTGCATTGCTTTGTCTTCCAGGTCGCTGTTTCACTCTTCTGCTTCCTCTTGTCTGCTATTTATTCCATCTAGTGTATTTTTAATTTTGTTTATTGCGTTCTTCATTTCTGATTGTTTTTTCTCTCTTTGTTAAAGGTCTCACTGATATCTTCCATTTTCTTCTCAAGTCAAGAATTTTTATGATCATTACTTTAAATTCTCTATCAAGTTCATTATTTATATCCATTTCATTTAGCTTTCTTACTGTGGGTTTGTCCTGTCCTTTCATTTGAGACATATTCCTCTCTCTCCTCATTTTTTCTACCTCTCTAAGTCAGTTTCTCTGTGTTAAGAAAGTCAACTTCATCTTCTGCTCTTGAAAATAATAGCCTTATGAAGAGGTCCTGTGGTGCCCTGGAGTGCAATGTCCCCTGTTCACCAGAACCTGGTGCTTCAGGGGTGTCTCCTGTGGGCGTTGCATACACCCTGCTGTTTTATCTTGGCTACTTTTTTCCTTCAGACTACTCATCTACAGTGACTCTCTTTGCCTACGGTGGGCAGGGTTTGGTCCCTGTGTTGTTAGTGGACCATTCTGGAGCCTCCTTGGACTTGAGTTAGTCAGTCTAGGCTTTTGCTAGAGGTGCAGTAGCATCAAACTGCAGGATACTTTTCTTGTATTGTCACCAGAAAAATTTTCATTTGTGCATGGGGCTTATAATTACCAACTCTCTGTCCCCAGCTTGCTGCAGGGGCTTCAGTCTGAGTGGTGTGTATGGTTATCTTTCCAAGACAAGAGTCACTTTGGAGTGGTGCTGACCCTTGTCAAGTTCCTGGCACACACATTTAAACTTGTGGCCCCAGTTTAAATGGCCTTTAGCCAAGAGCATATTGGAAGGGGGGTGGTACACAGTGCCTGAAAGATTTCACACTGATGAGAGGGGACCTGCAGCCATCGTGGGACCAGCTTTCAAGGACCAGTAACAGTTTTAACAGGGTACATGCTGGTCTGCTGCAAAAAGAGATATGCTGCTGCTGCTGCCAGAATCAGGGCCAGCCAAGGCAGATCTGTATGGTGTGTGCAGTTTTAAGAAACTGGAGGCTGAACTTCCACAGGTAGGGCCTGCTGCTGTTGCCTAGAACGAAGGCCCTCAAAGCACATGGGTCAGGAGACCTGGGTGGGCACGGTTTATGCTGGTGTTCTGGGGTGGAGACCTGCAGTGCAGGGACTGAGGCAAGCGTGACTGGAAAGGGTGAATCCGCTGAAGTATGGGACAGTGGGAGTATGGGGTTTGGTTTAAGCTAGTTAGGTAGTGAATGTGAGTGCTAGGCTGGTTCCTACAGGTGGTTGGGGATGTTTATGCTGGGGGTGGGAAAGGGAAATGGTGTTTGCCAACTTCCCTGTTCCTAGAGGAGTCTTCCAGTGATCTCTGTTCCTCCGAGATGCATAAACAACTCTTTCTTTTGCATGCCCCAGGTGCTTTTCAAACTGATGCTTCTGAGCTGTTATCTCCTCAGGCTGTTTGTTGTGCTTTCTCTTTAAGTGTGAGGACTCAGTTTCTTATCACCCTCCAGGCTCTCCTGAAACCAAGCCTGCTGATTTTTAATATTCTAGGCTTTAAGTCACACAAGTTCTAAGAATTCATCAAATTCAGCCTCTCTAATTTTCAAAGCAAATATTATGGGGATTTGTCTTTCCTGTGATGGTGTGTTTCTCTCTTTTGTCCACCCTTGAAGATCCCTCCATCCTGCAGAAGTTTGGGGATCTATTTAGCTCCCACTATGCTTCTTCCTACTCTCTTCAATGTGGCTTCTTCTCTATGTTTAGTTGTAAAGTTTGTTCTGCGAGTATTCAGGTCATTTTCTGGGTTATTTACAGTGATGTGAGTGTTATCTGGTTGTACCAGGTTGTGGGATGAGATAAACTTAAGGTCTTCCTATGCTGCCATCTTCCTGTACTTATTTCTTTTCCAGTTTTATTGAGATGTCATTGTTATACAGCATGTATAAGCTTTTGTAAAGGCTAATGACTTGACTTACATATATTATGAAATAATTACCACAATAAATTTAGTTAACATCCATCATGTCATACAGACAATATGATGAGAACTCCTGGAATCTACCCTTGTTAAAGCTTTCAAATATACCATACAGCAATATTAACTCTAGCCATTCTGTTGTACACTGCATCACTATTACTCACTGATCTTATTGCTGGAATTTTGTGTCTGTTGACCACCTTCCTCCAATTCTCCTCTCTCCTCTTGCCTCTGATAGCTGCAAATCTGACCTTTTTTTTTTTTTCTAAGAGGGATTTTAATTTTTTTTGGTTTGTGTGTTTTAGATTCTACGTTAAAGTGAGATCATATATAGTATTTGCCTTTTTCTAAAAAAAAAATCTGATTTATTTCACTTAGCATAATATCTTCAAGGCCGAACCATGTTGTCCCAAATGGCAGGATTTCCTTCCTTTTTTCTGGCTGAATGATATTCTACTGTTCATATATACCACAACTTCTCTACGCATTAATCCATTGATGAATGCCCATGTCTTGGCTATTGTAAATAATTCTGCAATAAACATGGGGGTACAGGGCAGACCTGGTGGCACAGCGGTTTAATGCCACCTTCAATCCAGAGCATGATCCTGGAGACCTGGGATCGAGTCCGACATTGGGCTCCCTGCATGAACCCTGCTTCTCCCTCTGCCTGTGTCTCTGCCTCTCTCTCAGTTTCTCTCTCTCTCTGTGTATCTCATGAATAAATAAAATAAAATCTTAAAAAAAGAAACATGGGGGTACAGATATCTCTCCAACATAGTGTTTCTATTTCCTTTGGATATATTTCCAGAAGTGGAATTACTGAATCTATGGTAGGTTCTACAAGGGCAAAAATACTCTGTCTTCTATATCATTATTATGTCATCTTTATTCTTAAATAAATGCACATCATACTCCAAAGATCAAAGTTATTGTCTTTGTTTTATATATTATCTGAGTGATCTTGCTTTACATAGAAGATATTTTCATCCTGTTAGGATGAGTAGCACCATTACAAGTTCTTACCTGAAAATATATTGCTCAACCAGCCTAAGCATATTCACTTTGATTTATTTACATTGTATTTTAACTAAAGCATCCTGCGTATTATTACCTGGCCCATATCATCATTCTTAGATCTTATCAATTCTGACCAAAATCCATTTCTTTCTCTTTTATACACACCAATATAGGCCTGTATGTATGCACAGGCACTGTCTCTGTCTCTCCCTCCTCATCTATTTCTAATCATGGAAGAAAGAAATTCATAAAATTGGGGATCATATTCTAGAATAATCTTTCTATTTGATTTTAGATAAGTTTCATAAACTCATTAAGACCTCATTCTCTTATCCTAAATAGCAATGTTCACCTATCTTAGTGGGTCCTGTGAGATAGGCATTAGAAAAAGTTCTATAAAGTGTAATGGACTGTAGAAATGTTCATTTGAATTATATTGACATACTTATATGAGATATATAATGTATATCCATAATTATATTTTCAAAATTATTGCTTCTCAATTAAGAATAAGCTGTTTTATAACTTCTTTTATTTAAAAAGTTAAGTTGACATACATTGCAGTTATTATTTAATTTTTCCAGTTAAATTTAACTTTGCTATAGTTGACTAGACAACTAATAATTATAGGAGACACTTTGCATATTGTAAATCATGACAGATACAGGTGGGTTTTTTTTTTAATGTGTGTTTGTTTTCCTTCATTCTTTTATTGAAACAAGACAATTCTCAAAATTGTCTGTAACATGTTTGATAATATGTATTTAGAGGGAAATTCATTTTTCTCATGTACCCTTAGTGAAGTTCTATTTGCGTAAGAATACCAATTTTTAGTTTTACTGTTAACCTCATTGGAGAATGAGTGAATTATCAGTCTTCTAATGGGGGGGGGGTACATTAAGAATAGCATTCTTCTTTCCCTTTACCTCTTTTCCTCCCCCTCCTTTTTTTCTAATACTATATATATATATATATAGTATGTATTATATATATTATATATGTATACATATATATATATATATAATATTCCTCTCATTTTCTTTCTCTTTCTTTCCCTCTTTTGCCTTATAGTATAAGGTGGGGACCATCTGTAAGCTATGTTACTATGCAGATGAAACTTTTTCTCAGGGTCTCTATCCTATCCAATGATTACTCGCTGTAATTCAACAATCTCAGTTTCACAATTTTAACTAATTAAACTCATTAATAACAATTTTTCTGATCCTCAATTAGTTCCAAACTCAGTGTGTTTGTGCACACACATCTGCATGCATACATGTGTGTCTGGTGGTTGGTTAGAGGAAGTGGCATGACTGATAAATCTAAAACACAAACTTTGTATTAATTTAGCTGCTAATTGATTTTAAAAATCCAACCACAAAGAGAGACAAAAGATCTCCTCTCAGATTAGTGGTCTTATTGATTACAAAGTTCACGTTTTGGGGTGCCCGGGTAGCTCAGTCGATTAAGCATCTGCCTTGGATTTAGGTCATGATCCCAGGGTCCTGGGATTGAGCCCACCTTGAGCTCCTGGCTCAGCAAGGAGTCTGCTTCTCCCTCTCCATCTACTACACCCCCCACCTACTCTCTTTCTCTTTCTCACTTTCTCTCTCTCTCAAATAAATACAATCTTTAAAAAAAAGAAAATTCATGTTTTGTAAGGCATTCAAGAATTTTCTGGAGAAAAGTTTGTCTTTCTTTTCTTTCTTAACTATTACTGCTTTTATAAGGCACCACTATAATAGCTTACATGCCCTAATTTTCTATCTCTTAAAATGGATGACTTATGCTCTGCTTTTTTAGTGAGTTTCACTTCTGTTAGTGTTTATTTTATCACATCAGGTGACACTTATCTAATTCACAGAATACTCTTTTAATACTGTTTATTTAGAAGAGATGTTAGTGGGGAATTTCAATTAATTTAGAATTTATAGAACAGGTTCTATAAATTTCATTTTTAAAATGTAGCTTAAATTAATGCTCTTTCATATTGAAGAGAAATAATAATCATCCAACCTCACTTACACTCATAGTATGCCAACAAAAGCTCCACAGATGTTCATTTATTTAATCCTATTTTACAGATATACATGGAGATCGCCCTTGGAATTAGTAAACAAATTTGAGATGCTCTTAAATAAAATAAGGGCATTTCTATTTAAATTTAATCTTCCACCTATAAAAATATAAAGACTATGATGTAAAACAGAAAGCTTTACATAGACATTTGAAGTGTTATATGTTGCAGAATAATCAGTTCTTAGTAATACAATATGGATATAATTTATGACTGATCAAAATAATTCCTAATAAGATACTTCATATGGAGAATCAATTATTCAATTATGATTTTGACATATGCAATATAATGGTTGTATACCTGTTGAAGCTATAAAAACTAGAAAAAAATATTTAGAACAGCCTAAATAAGAAATATGGTCTTGAATTTTATATTATTTTAAAAATTTTGTTTATTTATTCATGAAAGACATAGAAAGAGAGGCAGAGACATAGTCAGAGGGAGAAGCAGGCTCCCTGTGGGGGGCCTGATACAGGACTCGATCCCAGAACCCAGGGATCACACTCTGAGCCAAAAGGAGAGCTCAACCACTGAGCCACCCAGGCGTCCCCCAAAATTTTCTTTAAAAAGTTTTCTCTGGGCCCAACAAAACAAATCTCAGTAAACACGTAAACATTTCTGTACCTTATGATAAACAAAAAATTAAAGCACCAAAAAATGGTGGCTTATTGAAGACAAAACACTTGTAACATTGACAACCCCAAACTATAGCATCTATAAATTAAGAGTTTGCACATCATAAAGGAGAGTACTCATAACAAATGCATCAACAAACTCTTTAGAAAAAGATAATTTTCCAATAATAAATTTAAAAAGGTTAAAATTCAAAAGTAACAGTTTATTTACAAATTAATTACAAAATTATATTTTTCCATTGATGAAACAAAGATTATTTATTTTTCTACGTAATTTATAATCACACATCATGAAATCAGCAATTGTAGGAAAACTGTGAGTATGCTTGCATACATTTTTATCTTTCTCTGCCAATATAAAATAAGTGATAACATTTAGAAGCTTATCAATAATTTAATTTTAGGAATTCATTCTACAAGCATAATAAATGAAAAGTAAAATACTTTGTACTATTTGTAAAAAGTAAAAATTTGGAAAGAGACATATGTTTAATAGATAACATAAAACTTGGGGAAGTAATGATTAGAGGTCAATTAGGCTATGCTTTTTCTTAAGAGTTTCTGATGATGTGAGGAAGTCATTTTTAAATAGAAATTAAAAGAGGAAAGGAAAAAGTAAAAACAAATTTCCAATTTAGTGAGACTATTTAGACTAAAAGAGATTGCACACCTACACATTTAAATCTAATCAGTATCTAATTATTTGGAATATCAAAGTATAAGTTTATTATGCTTTTTTATGATTTTCATAAATGAATATATATAACATTCTACCCACAAAAAAGGTATTCTTAAAAATGAAATACAGCAAAAAAAGTTTCCTCTATTGTAATTTAGTTTTGATTTCTGGATTACTTTATAATTTATGGCTTTTATTTTATCTCTATATATCCACTATAATGCAGGAAATATTTTATAAAAAAAACAACAACAAATCAAAAGCCTTTGCATTTCAAGCATAAATAGTTCTTGGAATCATCAAGCTGAGGTGTCTTCTTTCTGGGAAATGTATATAAAGAAAGAAAATTAAAATAATCATAAATATACATTGATGGAAGTGTTGCTTTGACTGAACCCCAGTTGCATGGATCTCATAAGCCTCTTATGTAAATAAAGCCTTTCTATTCAAGTTATTTGATTTCTTCTTTTCATTTGCCTTCAATCATATAAACAAAAGCTTTTTGTCAAATAATGTCATTCCTGCCAGTTTACACGAATCAAATGAATAATTGATCCTCATGTTAAACCACAGGGAGTTTCTTTCTTGGCTTGTATTTTTTTACAATAGAACCGAGGATTTTGTGAGGCAATTGAATCAACTATTTGCTGCCTTGTCTCTCATATGAGCTGTGTTACACAAATTGTATTTATTGGGGAGTTATAAATGACACCCTGATAGGTTCATGAAAAAAAAATCACATTTTTAACTTTTTTACTTTCCTAACAGGAGAAATAAGAACATGAATAAGTAAATAAAGCAGGATGCTTTAAAAACAATATATTAGAAAATATCTCTGTTTTGACATTTCAATTTCTGATCTTTTCTTAGCAGAGAACTATTGTCTTCTTTATTTACCAAAATTATCTGCAAAGCATTAACATCTCAGAGTTTTTGCTTAGATTCATATTTGAAAAGATAGATGTGTAGTAGTACCAGTAGTAAGTGATGCAGGCAGGCTGGGTCTGAATACCTGGAGGGGTTTCCAAAGGATCAGCCAAGATGGTCCTTGGCATCAGGCAGGATAGAAATCAAATGCAATCCAGCAAAAGTGAAGGCAGAGTTTACTGAATAGAGTAAGTGACAGGTAGAGAATAGTAGATGGAATGTCTTGGAGACTCAGAAAAGAAAGGAGAATGAGTCTCTTTATTGTTTGGGGTAGCGGTTTGTATTGGAAAGAGATTTAGGCTATGTGTTCCCCCTTGAAATGGGAACATAACTACTTTGACTTATTCGGAGGCACTATATAAAACATGGGTAGATATACAGAACACAAGTAGAAAAGCAGCAGAGATGGAGCTATTGTAAAATAGTCTGTTGAACTTTTCTACCTCAACTTGGGCTCAGACTGTCTTAGATACTCCCAGAAACATTTGAGAGGTGCAAGGGATACTAGTTGGCAATTGGGAAAATTGATCAAGGAAAGGAGCCTTCTGAATATCTCTCAATGATTTTAGCACAAATCTGTGATTACAGATTGTAAACATCATTGCTGTTTTTGATTTGTTGTTCCATATATAGAAGCCCATTTCCTCTTGCTCACAAATCAGATTATATTTCTTTCTCTTCTTGTTATTCCTTGCTAGATTTTTAAAAGATTATTTAACTAAGAGAAACTTTTAAGATGACATTATACACCCACAAGAAGAGCTTGTGAAATGAAGCCTGATTAAGTTATCTTTCTTAGTGAAAACAAATCTTACATAAATTATTTTGTGCAAAAAAATATTTCAGGGTATAGTTCCATTTTTAAGTAGTTATTCAAGAATAAAGCTTAAAAATAAGAAGAGCACCTGGGTTTTCAGTTGGTTAAGCATTTGACTCTTGGATTTGGTTCAGGTCATGATCTCATGGCTTGTGATGTGGAGCCTTGAGCTGGGCTTCATGCTCATCAGGAGTTTGCTTGGATATTCTCTCCTTCTGCTCCTCCCCACCAATGAATCTTAAAGTCAATCAATCGATTGATCAATCAGGAAACTGCCAAACTCTCTTTCAAATTGCCTGTAACTTCTCACCAACCATGTTGGTTTCAGTTTCTCCATCTCCTCGTCAGAACTTGGTATTGTCAGTTTTGTTTTTATCTATTCTAATAAGTAGGTAGTGGTATCTCATTTCTATTTTAATTTGTATTTCTCTAGTAATTAATGATGTTGTGTATTTTCATATGTTCATTTGATACCCATAAAGTATATCCTCTTTGTCAAAATGTCTCTTTGTATATTTGTAATATATCTATTTGTATCATCTTATTGTTGATTTTAACAGTTATTTATATACTCTGGATTTATATCCTTAGTCATAAATGTGATTTATATATATTTTCTCCCAGTCTTCACTTTATCTTTCTATTTTCTTAACAGTGTGGCTATGCAAACTTTTTTAAATTTAGATAAGATTCAAGTTATTTTTTTCTTTCATGCATATTTTTGGTGATATAATTAGTCTTTGCTGAATCTAAAAGCACATATATTTTCTTTTATGTTTCATTCTAGAAATTTTAATAACTTCTAAATCAATATTCAAGTTTTGCATTTGGAGGTTCAATTGTTTCTATACATTTTGTTGAAAAGGATATTCTTTTCTTATTAAATCTAGCCAACTTGTATCTTCATTATAAATCAGGTGATTATGTTTGTAGGGAGGGGCTTACTTTTGGCCTTTAATCAAATCCATTATCTAAATTTCCTTACACTAAGAGGTGAATTGCTTCACTTTTCCATACGATGATGACAGTTAAATTATCTATGTTAAAAGAGAAACTGAGGCATATTAAAAATTTTAAGAGTTTATTTGAGCAAAAATGAACTGGAATCAGGCAGCGCAAAACCAGAAGTAGTTAAGAGTGGTCCACTCCAAGCTGGAGAAAGACTCTAGTAGAGAGATGACAAAAACAAAGCAAGGAAATTATGTGATTGACTGTAGCTTAAAGCCTATTAGCTGCTTGTGATTGATTGTCCTTAGGTTTCAATTCATAACCCAGAGGCACTTAGAGGCTTAGATTTTGATTTGCTTGCACAGGCTGCCATGGCATTAGAGCCACCTCAGTATAATGGCCTCTATGTTTAATTAATTTAACACCTACCTTACATTGTGAAGATCAAAGGAATTAATACATTCAAAGAACTTCTGATCAGGAGCTAGCATATAGTGAATGCACTATATATATTAGTTTATCTATCAAAATATCTGACTTCAAATCAGTAGACTGTCTCTCATCTCTCCTTTATGCTCTGGAATTCCCAGTATTTGTTAGACAAGTAAGAGACAGATATGTAAGTAATCGCATATGTGTTAAAAACAAATTATTGGAAAAATATGTTACTAACGTTTGTTTATGCTTGGCAATTTGTAGTTAGAGGCTCCTTGTAATAATCTCAGAAAACAAGAATTTCTTTCTTTTTTAAGATTTTATTTATTTATTCAAGGAACAGAGAGAGAAACAGAGAGACAGGCAGAGGGAGAAGCAGGCTTCATTCAGGGAGCCCGATGTGGGACTCAATCCCGGGTCTCCAGGTTCACACCCTGGGCTGAAGGCAGGCACTCAACTGCTAAGCCACTCGGGCTGCCCAGAAAGCAAGAATTTCTCAGAGAACAGTTTGAGAAATGCCCTCCAGTAGGTATGGTACGTAAAAATGATTAGCTTCGAAAGTTTTGCCATGCAGCATAAAAAAGAGAAATAAAGATATAGGCCTTATTCTGTATTTCTGTCTATAGAGAATGTTTCTTTGGGGACACACAGGGTTTGTCATTCACTTGCATCTGGAGAGAACCCAGTTCTAAACATAACTTGAATTTCCCTTTGAATGTAAAAGGGCTGTGTAATTTACATTTTTCCATATTTCTGTGTTTCTCAGCACACAAGGCTTCCATTCATCAAAGTAGGATAATTTTTCATATTGACCATAGCAGAAAACAAGTGTTGCTTCTTCCGTGGCTTCTATTACCTGTCTCTAATCTCTCTTCAGCACAACCCTCAAGCATTATCAGCCTTAGAAGAGAGTAAATTGAAAAATCAAAGAACGATTTTTAAAATCTGTGTGCAGCAGCTCTAAAAACCGAATACCAACAAGGGGCCTCCCTGTACTTTTTTCTCTGTCATGAGGTTTGGCGATAAAAGCATGCCTGTGAGGGACAAAGGAACTCAAGCTCTCAGGGAGTAGAGCTCTCTATTCAGATCAAACACAGACCTCTGGGTGATTGACAGGGGTTTCCACTCCCCTCTGTTCTTGGACACCCAGCACACCCACATGTAGTCCCTCTGTCCCTTGTAGGTTTGCTTCCTCAGCAAGGATTTTTAGGACACATCAGTGAGTCCATAATTTGATATGTAATGCTAAAATCTTGGTAAAAATGATACTGCTAATAATTATTCTCCTTCATTATCCTAGGAAATTCATTCAGCAACAGTTGACAACAAACGGGCATCATCTTCCATTATTCTTATTAAGAATTTTCTTATTAAGAATTTTCGCACATAGTTATGTGAGAAAACATTTAAAAACAATGTATCTTTGAACATTTTATTCTAATAGTCCATGGTTCTGCTATGGCAAATATCAGTGAGTGAAATCTCTAGAATATGGTATTATTAAAAGGTTTGAAAAGATTAAATATATTTGTGTAATCTCTTACAAGGTGTATTAACATTTATTTGTTGTGATATAGAGAAACATCTTAGATTGCACCCAGTATAAATGAACGACATGCCACTTAGAAACTGAGAAAGTGTGAAAGAAAGAGCACTAAGGAAGATGGGGCATTAACAGCGTTATTGAAGATTAAACAATGTAATACAATGTTCGTGTGTGTGTGTGTGTGTGTGTGTGTGTGTGTGTGTTTTAAGCCTCTAGATTACTTTTGAAAAAAAAAAGAACACCACATGTGAGAATGAATAGATCAAGGCAATTTTTAAAAACCTCTTTATTGAGGTATAATTAACATATAAAAAGCTGTGTATTTAATGTTCACAACTTGGTGAGTTTGAAGCAAGGCTTCTGCAAAACCATCACCACAATCTATGCTCTAAACATATTCATCGAATCCTAAAGTTTTCTCCCACCCACAAAATGATTTTTAGACACAGGGCGTGTATTTCATATATACTCTTTTCTTGACTATGAACATATATGCACATAGTATGCAGACACTACGTGGATCTCTAATATTATTTCCCTTCCCAAGATACCAAATATATTGATAACTGCAACTAATAATAAACCAAAGGACAAAAGTCAAGATGAAATCTATCAAAAGGTGTCTTAATGGGTTAACATATTAGTATTTACTTTTATTAATTACACATGTTCCATAAACTCTGAGGGTGAGGATGACACAAACAGAAGGCTAGCATTGATTTTTTTTTTTTTTTGGAAAAAAATTACTCTATAAATTACAGATATTTACATTATGTTACATGTTGAATTGTGTCCTTTAAAATGGTATATGGAAGTCCTAATCCTTGCATCAATGAAAATGACTTTACTTGGAAATAAGGCATTTGCAGATATAATCAAGTGAAGAGGAGACCATGCTGGATTAGTGTGGGTCTTAAATCAATCACTGGTATCCTCCTAAGAGGAGACAAAGAGATACAGACACACATATGATGACAAACAGAGATTGGAGTGATGTGTCTTTAAGCCAAGGAATGTCAAGTGTTGCCAGCAACTACCGGAAGCAAGGAGAAATGCTCATAACGGATTCTCCCTCAAAACAAACACCTTGATTTCAATTTTCTGGTTCCCAGAACTGTGAGAGAATAGATTTCTGTTGTGGTAAACCATCTAGTTTGTAGGATATTGTTACAGAAACCCTTGGAAACTAATATACTGCTTTTTAAACTGTAATACTATAGTAACAGAATCTATAAAACATAATTATGAAAATTAAAAATAGCTGAAATTACAAAATCCAGAAGGAACTATAATATTTATCTGACCAGATTGTCTTTTGTTAAAATTTTCTTTAGCTTTGTATGTTTTATATGTTTACCACATTTGTAGTAGTTAAGTTTATTAATAATTTCCTTTGTAATTTATTGATTTTTTGTATCATAATAAAAGGACTTTCCCTTTACAAAATATAATTCACTTAAATACTTTTACTGTTTCATTTTTATATTTAAATGTTACATCTTTTCCTTCTCCCTTTCCTTCTTTCCTTCCTTCTTGTAATATAATAAGAAAAGCCAAACTTTACGCTTCAACCAGCAAAAAGTCTCACTATTCTCTATAGTATTTAATCTTTTCTCGAATGACTTAAACTGCCTTTTTTATATCCTACATTATATATGACAATGACTTCCTTTTGTGCTTTCTATTCTGTTTAATTGATCTTCTCTATTACTGAGAGGATGCTTTTTAATATAAATATGTAATATTTATGTATCTGGAGTCTTTATTCATTGTCACCTTTTTTGTTTCATATTCACTCAGTTAATTTAATAAGTGTAATATTTCAAATAAAATTTGGAATTACTTTTTAAAAAAGCATTATGATTTAATTTCAATAATATATTTTGTTTATATAATCAGAAAAATAAAAAAAATAATAGCAATTATTAGAAGATATTTCATTATATGTGTTCTAAAATTTGTGTGATCTATTTACCTATTCTTAGCAAGAAAAAATTAACACAGCAAAAATTCACTATTCCTACAATCATATGTAATGTCATCCCAATCTTACTCTTCAGTTAACTGAATCCATATCATATATGCTGTTTTTCTCTATGGGTACATCATCGATCTGCATCTACTTAATCATAACAGTCTTGTATCTCTACACACAGATGAGCCATGATATTACCAAATATGTTTCCCTCAAATATGACAATTCCCTCAAAACTGTCTACATAACTGTCATCATAGATTTTATAAAAATTTAAATAGTTTACTGATTATAATTGTTTTTCTGATTTGGTTAAAGTACCCTCTTAAAATTTTTTTCAATTTATTTCTCTGTTGTCCTTCACTTTGTCCATATTTTGGAACAAAGCAAACGATAAATATGATTTTATTTAAGTACTTTGTAATTGATTAATTTTTCAAAGTAGAATAACTGAATGATGTCTACATTTGAATACATATTTCAATTTTTGATATATTGCAATGTAGCTATAATGCATCTTTGAATTACAAATTGAGCATCTATTATTAAATTGAGCATCTATTACTTATTTATCAATTTTAAAAACATTTTCTTTTTTGTAATAACAATTCATCTCTGCCATTTTTATTATATTTATTCATTTACTCATTACTAATAAATAACTTAGATAGAAATTTTGTCTGCTATGATAGAATATTTTTGTTCTATTTTTGTCCACTGACAGTAGATCTATTCTCATCAAATATCTTTTTAAAAAAATTTATTTATCCATTCTTGAGAAACACAGAGAGAGAGGCAGAGACATAGGCAGAAGGAGAAGCAGGCTCTTCACACGGAGCCCGAAGTGGGACTCCATCCCAGGACCTGGGATCACGACCTGAGCCGAAGGCAGGCGCTCAACCTCTGAGCCACCCAGGCACCCAAATATCTATTTTTAAAATAGATTATTGATTTTAAGTCTTGCCTAGAAAAGACTTTCTATATTCAAATAATTCATACAGTATCTTAGAATTTCCTTGTAACATTTTCATGCTTTTAAAAATATTTAAATAATTTATTCACCTGGATTTTAGTTTTGACTGTGATGAAGGCTGGGAATTCATTCTTCTCCTCTGTTGAATACCATGTATCTGCTACCATTTATGAAAGTGTTTGTCATTTTCCACTGAATCAAACTTGCTGCATTCATCTCTGTTAATATGTCATATTTGGGAATTTAGTTCTGATTTCTCTGTTTTGTTTGATTGGTTTGTATATTCTTACACTAACACTAAGTTAATTTGATTAGTGTCTACTCTCTATATTTTAATATCTTTTTATTTAAAAAGAAAACAATTTTTTAAGTAGGCTCCACACTCAACATGAGGCCTGAACTCACCACCCCGAGAGGAAGAGTCACATGCTCTACTGACTAGGCCAGTCTGACTCCCCTACATTTTAATATCTTTTTAAGGAAATTCTCCACTAAGTGGTTTAATAACATTACCATTTATTCTTATTTATTCTCAATTTTTGTTGCAGATATTTCTGCTATACTCTGTCACTTTCTTTTGATCTAACTTTAATTCCAGTATCATGTATATTAGATGATCCTTGGGAATTTAGACTTACCTGTCACTGTCAGACCCTAGACAAAATCAAGATCTTGTCTAAGATTTTTCTTCAGCTCCTGAACTTTTGCAACACCTACAGCTTATTTGGCCCTAGTTTTGTGCAGTCCTGACTTAATGCTCCTTGGAGCCATCCTTAAAGAACAAAGGAACAAAGATGGTGGAGAATCACTCCAGGCCCCTAGCAATCTGATGCACAGTTCTCCATACTTTTCAGGTCAGCCCAGTGATTGCCCTTCCCCCCCATGCCCAGGATCCACAAACATAAACTATTATATTATGAATACTTTTTTTTCCTTTTTCTTCATTACCCCTCTTTCTTCACTCTTGCTTCCAAAAATCATGTCCCAGATAAACTTACTGTACTCAAATCTTCCTCTCAAGTTTTTGTTCAAGTGAATAAAACTCAAGCAGTTTTAAGATCATTCGGTTTAATTCCATGAAAATCTCAGGATTCTATTGGGATTCCATCAAATACATATATTAATTGAGAACTTATATTTTTATGATGATATCTAAGTATTTTCTATAAATAACTTTACATTGTTTTTATATATTGTTTTATGTCTGCTAATGGCTTTATAATTGTTTCATGTAGATGTCTTTTCTGAGTATTTCTTCATTAGTTTTTTTTAAGTACGTATATTTCATTTTTGCCAATGGAATATTTTCATTCATTTTACTCTTGATATTTAGGGTTAAATTAAGACAAAATGTCCTCATTCTAGCAAGCCTAATATGGGAATTTTCTAGGTTTTCATCTTTTCATTGAGCAAAACAAGGAGATTTTATATTTTCTGAGGTTGATGTAAATCACTTTGTTTTCATCTTGTATTTGCCAAATTCTCCAAAGAAATGTTAAACCATAAAGGCGATAGTAGTTGTCCTTGTCTAGATAATTATTTTAAACAAAGTAGTTCATTATGTCACCAATTTTCATGCACCTTCTTTTGGGTTATTGGTGACAGTCTGTATTATACCTGCCTAATTGCTTTCTAGTCCAATGATAGTAAAGGGTGTATATTATGTTGCTCTGTTGAATTTTATCAAATGTTCTTGCAGTATCTATTGATAGGATGCAATGATTTTTTTTCCTCTCGTTTATTTTTGATGTAATTAATTTACTGAGAGGCAGCTGGTCTACTAAGAATATTGATATGCTTTTTTCAAAGTCTCCATAAAATACCAGACAGGGCCACATACCATAAAGTTTGGGTACTCTTTTAAAGGTTATATTTTATATTCTAAACCAGAAGACTATATATGGGGTTGTTTATCTCATAGTTAGTGTTCATGGACCTGAGAATGGAAATAGAAATGGGTCCTTTCACCATTATATCTAATAATCCACTTATACATTTTTTTCTTCTCCTCCTAAATCTTTAGACTTTGTTTATCCAGAGGACTTTCTACTCAGGAAGATGCTTTCTCTAGAAGACCCAGCAATGATTTCATAGAACAGATATCGAATTCTTTTCCTACAAAATATAAATTCCTCATGTCATTGAACAAACAGGGCACGATGGAGATTGCTGAATTAAATAAAATGACCTTAAAATTGCTTTAGTTTTCTTCACTTGAACAAAAACTTCAGAGGAAGATTTGAGTACAAGTAAGTTTATTTTGGACATGATTTTAGGAAGCAAAGGAAGTGGGATTGAATAGTAGGAATATATCTGGAGTCTAGGGAACTATTTGGGATAACTGAGTACTTCCATACCAGTGGCAAAAATTAATAAACAGCTACAGTTCATCTAAGCAATACCCTCAACACTCAGATATTTCATACATAATCATTTGAGGTACTTCATCAGTTAAAAATCACTGATCAACTGAAGGAGCTATTTTAGAATTTAGGGCATATGAATTAAGCAGTAAAAGAACATCATAAATAAGATTATGACAAAGTACAAAATTAAAGAATATAATGGTTATCTATATACTTTGACCTTATTTGGTTTGGTTTTGTATATAAAGCAACTATCTTTTTTTTCCTCTTATTCTTCTTACCAGTTATATTATATATATATAAAGATTTTTATTGATATTTATTATATAACTTATTCTTTAAATTATAGCATATGTAGGGTGATTGTAGTTAACTAGAAGCAGAATAATTCTTATCCAGAAAGAACTACAAAGACTGATGTAACTGCTTGTCCATTTTGGGGAAAGATTGAGCTTCCTTCCTTCCTTCCTTCCTTCCTTCCTTCCTTCCTTCCTTCCTTCCTTCCTTCCTTCCTTTTTTCTTAAGCAAAAAATGCATTGTTACTGTCATTATTGCTGTGTTAAAATTTAGGGATAAGCAGATGGATATATTTAAGTATTCAGTAGACAGTGGCTATACTGTACTGCATGTAATCAGTTGACATTTGGTACCAATTTCTACTTATTTCTAGTAAGTTTTCATTAAGAGCAGAGGCTGGACAGGTAAAACAAAACCTCTCATCCTCCTTTGCAACATTATTTAGATGCAAATAAGTTTCCATTAAGTGAATTCACTTGCCAAACTTGTGCTACATGCTTTGCTATATGCGGCTTTGTCTATTTCTGTTCTTGCAAAGGTTGAGGACACTTGACCCTTGGGAGAACACTTTCAGTGGCAACAGCAGCCAGACCTAAAGATCATATCCCCTAAGCCTGTAGCACAAGGCAATGACATCACACATAGCCTCCTGAATTCCACCCCATCCAATCCTTTTCCTTAAACCTACTTGCTTCTGTTAAATCCCATATCCTTAAACATGAAAACAGTTATTTTTGTTTTTATTTCTGTTTGATTGTTTGCTTTTGCAAAAATACAGACTCATTGGAGATAGGAAAAGGAAAAAAATGAATTGGGGAAAAGGAAGATTAAAAACCACAAATGTTTACAAAATGCTTTAACTCATGAAGGGAGATGGGCAGCCTGGATGGCTCAGCGGTTTAGCACCACCTTCAGGCCAGGTCCTGATCCTGGAGTCCTGGGTTCGAGTCCCACATCAGGCTCCCTGCATGGAGCCTGCTTCTCCCTCCACCTGTGTCTCTGACTGCCTCTCTTGCTCTGAGTCTCTCATGAATAAATAAATAAAATCTTAAAAACAAAAACATGAAGAGAGAGAGTGGAGGAACTGAATGGTAATGGAGGGAGAATAATGTATTTTATGAGGGGAAATGGTTGGAATATTGCTTACAAATAAGAGTAAAGTTATATATGTTTGATTAAGAGTGCTAGAGAAAGGATAGAAGCTATTGATCGAATTAAAAAACTGGCAAACCTCAAATCAATTCACAGAAAAAGTAAAATAATCATCATTTTATATTTTTGTCATATATTTTTAGTCATTTATTTATTTTTTTTCTTAAGGTTTAGATGTTTCTGGTACTTGATTCTCCAGGTCACTTATTTGAATCTCAGAAGAAATTATTTAGATCTATATGTTTGCTACTAAAATATTTTATTTAGGAACACATTGTTTTTCAGCTTTTTGAGTTTTTAATATTGGATTTATTTAAGTAAATGCATTGGAGTTATTCAGTTTGATCCTTTCATCTCAAAAGTAAGTGAAAGCTAAATGAATGAAAAATGTAACAAAGTGAGATTTGGATATTAAGATTCACTTGTAGAAATATGTTAGTCCATCACATAGTAATGCAAAAAAGGCAGTTTATGCGTTAATATGCAACCCATTCCCTTAGAGCATTTACTTTTCTTTTTTTTAAGATTTTATTTATTTATTCATGACAGACACAGAGAGAGAGAGAGAGAGGAGCAGAGATACAGGCAGAGGGAGAAGCAGGCTCCATGCAGGGAGCCCGAGGTGGGACTTGATCCCGTTGATCCCGGGTCTCCCGGATCACACCCCAGGCTGAAGGCGGTGCTAAACCACTGGGCTACCAGGGCTGCCTGAGCATTTACTTTTTAAAAAAGTAATTGTCAGTCTTTTCTCTGCCCCATATGAGCTATAAGTCACTTTAAAAATATCCTTCTTGTTTTATAACTGAGGACTGTCTTTCTCAAGTACTGAGAGCCATCTCTTTGAAATATAATAATCAAAGAAGATAATGCCCCTATCTCAGGGTCTCTATTGGATGGTTTTGGTGGATGCCTTGCTACAAGCTGTAAATGACCTCCAGTTGGGAAGATATGAAGAAGTTTACTTTTGTTTTGGAAAAGGCCAATTGACAAACACAGGCGGACTGTGATCCTCCTGCTGCAAATATTAAAAACATTTCAGCTCTTTGTTTCAATAGAGTTGAACTCATATTCTGGATTCTCTGCCCTATTAGAATACTCTCAATAAAATCTTTTTTGCTTTGACAGAGTTCATTTATTAATAGATATCAATGCTAATTACAGGATTATAGACCTTTCATTTCCATATGCTATAGAAATGAGGAAAAAATTAACTGTAATTCTTCCTTCTATCCTTTGTTTATTCCTGGAAAAATACTGAAAAGATTTGTTTGTTTGCTTGCCCAATATTTACTCTACTTTTTTTCTAGTGCATTGAATGAGCTGGTCTTGATAAAATACAAGCTAAAGCAAATTTATTTGGTTTTACAGGTGATCCCTTTAAGTTGTCCCTTTGATATGCTTTTTTATTTTTTCTTTTAAACATCTGGATGAAATTTTGGCCTTTTGGAATAAGTCTCAGGTAATAAACAAACCCAGCTGACTTTCAAATTCCCTTACTCTCATCCATCACCCAAGTTGATACAACATCCAACTGGAAGGTGATGGTGATCTCTTCTCCTGCCCTCTCCTTCCTTCCCTCTTGCAAGATGTTGTCCGTAGTACCTCTGGGGTTAGGCCTAAAGGGAAAGGTTTTAGACATCTAGATGAAATGCAATCCAGCAGATCATGGGCACCAAACATGATCCTTCCTCTTATAGTGTATATATATATATATTTATTTTTGGGGGGGGATTCCTCATAAATCCCTTATCTGGACACTTTGGACTATAGTTCCCTGGTATGGGCAATGCTTCCTCATCTTTAACTTATGACTCATCTTCCTTACAGTCCCTGGCTTTTAGGGATCTAGTCCTCTCAATGCATTTCTTTTGAGGGTAGATCCTTGTGAAATAACTCACATCTAGACCTCTTTCTTCAGTGTTAGTTCAGTTGAACTAAATCAGGTTCACAGAGGCAGCAAGTGTCTTTGCATGACCAAATCGGAAATGTTGCAGGCAGTTCTCAAGGTGGTTCCCTTTCTATCCCTGCCAGCCAGCATCTTGATTTCAGATTGTTTGTAAATTATCAGCAATCTCTAAATGCCAAAAAACGTAGGCCAAATAGCTTATGTACTTCTCTTGTGTGAATGTCACTGGAATTCAAGTGAGAGAGGAGCAGCCTCAGTCCTTTCCAAGGATTCATCCTCCCGGGTATCTGAAATCAGCCTACGAAAACATTCTTATTCTGCAGCTCCCCAGTTTCTTCAGTACCTCTAAGTCAGAGATCTGGTCTTCCCTGATTAATATCATCTGGGTGAGTAATGAGTTAAAAGTGTCAAAACCTGTCTTATAATAGCTTAGCATAGTTTAAGTGAACACTGCAATTTCTTCCTGCATAATCTAGGGCAGTTATATGGTTTCCATATTAAACTGAAGAAGAATGCAACTGTTTCTCAGGCTTAGGCTTATTTTTGATACTCCAAATAAGAAGTTATGATTAATACCCTCTTACAATTTTTTGCCAGTGAAAATACAGATTTTGGTGGGTAGATGGATAGATAGATCATATTCTGTATCTTTAAATGTTCTTATTAATTTCATTAATTTAGTAACAAGATGTAGATCTCTTCGTTTACTATTTTATGTTCAAGAATTTGTATTGGCATTTTCTCTAATTTTTATACATGTTACATTATGTCACTAAGAAAAAGACAAACTTATGTGTGTTCCTTTAATCACTGAGTATCCAGTATTCTTATTTTTATATATTTGGTGTTTATAATGTTACTGAATGCTACTTTCTCTGTATTCAACTTTATTTTTTTTTAAGATTTTATTTATTTATTCATGAGAGACACAAAGAGAGAGGCAGAGACACAGGCAGAGGGAGAAGCAGGCTGCCTGCCGAAGCCTGGGGCTCTATCCCAGGACCCCAGGATTATGACCTGAGCCAAAGGCAGACACTCAACCACTGAGCCACCTATGTGCTCGTCTGTATTCAACTTTAAATGATATTGCTACATTTCTCTATTCTCTGCCTTTTATGCATTTTCTTGTTAAACTTTTACCATTGTCTCACTGTATTTCACTGTGATGCTTTAGACACTAGGATGTCAGGCTTGGGGTTTTGTTCTTATGTATTTGGTCACCTAGCCATATACATTTGAGATGTTTCTGTTGCTCATGCTCATGTACAACATCATTGAAGCATAACCAAAACTTAGATTATGGTTTTTTAGCATCTGCATTTAGAATCTGTGATCCTTTGGTGATATTGCCTTGAATGCTGGTCAGGAGAGGTTTATCAGTCAAATAAACCTATTGTTTCTTTTCTCTATTTAGCTAATTTGAATTTTCTTCTTGGATGCTTATAGAATTTTTTCTTTGTGCTTGAGCTTCAATATCATAATTAAAAAATATTCTAGCATTTGTTAATTTGTGTTACTTTATTTTGGTTACTTAATACTTTGGTCAACCTTTAAAAAAATTCTATCTTAATAAATTATTTTGTATATTATTTTTTGTTGTCCTTTATGACCATTGGGTATCTAAAGATATTTGCTGTTCAATTCCATTATATTTACAAAGTAAATATCCAATTTGCTAATTAACTCTTCCTTTACCTTCACTTTGCTTTCTTTCTATTGCATTCATTTAGTTTGTAAAATAAGATGGAGCTTTTAGAAACTATTTTTTTTGCTTTTAGAAACTTTTTTTCTAAATTAGACATAAAGTATCACTTATAATAGAGTTTTTATCTTATAAAACTCCAATTCTAGTTTTTTAATGAGAAAAATAAACTCAAATTACATTTTAAATGTTAAGCCTTCACCCACCTGCATTTTCTATCTATATAAAATTAATCCAATAAAATATAATTTCCTAGCATATCAGACTTATTATACTCACAATTTAAAATTGATGTGGAAGTAAGAAATTAATTAGATATGTTATAATAGCTACTTTACTTATTCTGAATCTTTTTACAGCCCAGAACCAGATATGATAGCTATTTACAGGGATTAGTTCATGGAATACATTTTATTACATTTAATTTAGATTTATCTTTTAGAAAACATTGAGTTTTATTAAACAAAAAATCAAGGATTATGCAAATATTGAGACCTGTAGAAGATAAATGAAAGTAGTTAAGAAATTTCAAAACAAAAATTCTATAGTTAGAATTATAGATATATTGTAACTGCTCAATAGTATACCATTTAAATGAATATTAGGTAAGCCTTAAATAGCAGGTAAGCCTAAGCCTTAAGATACATTGAGAGTCAAAAGATGTTTGCAATTTCATGGTTGTCATAATGTGCATAGTCTATTTAAGTATTTTTAAATTTCAAAAATAGTTTCATTCTTCTCTTGTTTGGTATGAAAATAATATGGCTGCTCTAACATACAAGTGAAGAATTTAGAATGTTTGGTAAAAAGACATTTTCTCTAAATTTCATCCAAATGACAGGGACAAAGTGCCATGTGTGTAATATTGGGGAATGCAGGGAAGGGGATGGGAGGATTCATAAAGGAATAAGGAAGAAGAAGGAAATGTTTTAATATTCAGCTTTTACCAATATCTTGTACACCTAAAACTAACATTTTTACTATGACCTATAAAAAGAGGTTGAAAGACCTATAAATGACAATTTGTTGGAGATTAAAGCAAGAAAACATTAACTCCAATAACTAGGAAATATATGACTTTGTGGTACCAAAATATTGTCTTCATATTCATACATATAAATTATTAGAGAAGTAGGTTTATTATGATGTGCTTTTCAGACACAAGTGAAGTGAAACCAAGAAGCCAAATAGATCAAAATTACAGAATTGATATATATTGTGGTTTCAAATGGAAATTAAACTTTTTATTCAAAATGTAATGGCCCCTCCATTAAATTATACTATCTTGCTCGTATATTTCATATTTAATAGTTTTAATCACTTATTTTAGATAAAATTTAATTTATGCTATAATAAATAACATCTATTTTTGAATGATGTATGAGTACAGAAATCTACGATAGAGAATTTATTTCAAAGGGAATTCTGTAATAGATATGTGTTTAAGTCTACCTAATATGAGTTTAAGTGACACAAAAATTAGCCAAAAAAACACTGAAAAAGAATTTACTAAGGGATGACCAGTAGTTTAAAACTGTGGGGAAAGAAATTCTATGGGATGCCTGGGTGACTCAGTGGTTGAGTGTCTGCCTTCTGCTCAGGTCATGTTCCCTGGGTCCTGGGATCTAGTTCTGCATCAGGCTCCCCACATGAAACCTGCTTCTCCCTCTGCCTGTGTCTCTGCCTCTCTCTGTGTGACTGTCATGAATAAATAAATAAAATCTTTAAAACAATTTCTAAGTGAAACTATATATTTTAAAGCCAAATGCAATAAAGCCAAATTCTAATTTAAAATTTTCATAGAGCCATAACAAATTAAAGGTATAAAAAGATGCATTCTGAAAACATATGTTTAATGAGAAATACTAAAAAAGTGAATATCAAATTCTATTATCATTTTTATTTCATGGAAACAGGGGAATATTCAATGTTACATAGAGAAGTTTCAGGGCAAATAGTTTTGAGAACCATCTTTTAAAGTACAAAAATATTCAAGAGGATATGCCTTAGGCCTACATTAAATAGTAGGCCTTTGATTTTTACTACTTGTCTATTATATTTTAAAATATAATTTGCTTTAAAAAAGTAAATGAAATAGTTTTGCCTTACAGTCAGAAAATAGAATCAAAGGATTGTGCATTTAATATTTGTTCTCCATCAGTATCTTCCATAAAATATTATGGTATTTGAAAATGTATATATTTACAGTGAAAGGGAGTGGAATACACCACCCCAAAATGTGCCATTTTGGCTCACAGATTAATGTGAGCTGAAGGCAATCAAGACCTAATAGATTCAAGGAAAACTTTTATCTATCTTTAACTATCTAAAATAATTTGATTAGGTGGCCTGGCCCAGAAAGAGAGCTATTACCACGAATAAAATTTTAGTTGAATGACCTTTCTGTATGTCAGGCAAACATCTAATTACCCAACATCTGCTTTTATTTTCATTGTCGCGTGACTTATCCTCTTTGCTTTTAATGCCCAGCCCCATCCCATTCCTTAGCTTAGGATGGCATATAAGCTTCACCTGCCTGACTTGCTCTTGGATCTCTTAGTTTCACTGGGCTCTGACACATAAGAGTTTAAGTTTGTTTTTCTCCTGTTAATTTGTCTTCTGTCAATGTAATTATTAGGTGAGCAAAGAACCTAGAAGTATCGTATTTTTTCCTCTCCTATAGTGGTTTAGTGTGACAACTCAATCCAGAATGAAAGTGTGACATATATTATGTTCTTTTCACCCCTTATCCCACTAAAGGATAGCTAAGTATTTTGTTGCTGATATATTAAATCAAGCTGTTCACTATCTGTGTGTTCAAAATGCTAGCTGAGGTTAAAAAAATAATGTATCCAAGTCAAGAATTTGGACTTGTGTGTAGCAACTGTATTAAGTTTTTCAAAAAGTGTCATACTTGCAGAAATAATTTCCAAGGAATTTCAGATGGTTTTGCTTAGTTCATTGGAAATAAGGAAGAGTGAATTTCTTTCTAGTTCAAATGATTTCTTCAGTTCTCTTTCATCAAAATATAGGGGAGATGGGTTGTGTGTATGAGCAAAATGGGCAAAACGAAGTGGGAGGTATAGGCTTTCAGTTATGAAATGAATAAGACACAATTGAAAGGTACAGCATAGGGAATATAGTAACTGGAATTACAATAGTGTTATATGGTGACAGATAGTAAGTGTACTTGTGAGCACAGCATAAGGTATAGAGTTGTCTAGTTACTGTGCTATACACCTAAAACTAATGTAACATTGTGTATTAATTATACTTCAAAATCAATCTAGAGTTAATCTTTTAAAGAAAGTACCTGGTGGTGCCTGAGTGGTTCAGTTAGTTAAGTGTCTTCCTTCAGCTCAGGTCATGATCCCAGGATCCTGGGATTGAACTCCACATTTAACTCCCTGCTCAGCCAAGAGTCTGATTCTCCCTCTCTCCCTGCTCATGCTCTCTCTGTCTCTCTCTGTCTCTGTTTCTCTTTCTCTTACTTGTAAATAAATAAATAAATAAATAAATAAATAAATAAATAAATAAAATCTTTAAAGAAAAAAAGTATGAGGGAAACATCATATCAGTTGAATATCCTAGGATTTAAAAGAACTGCAAGTGGCAGAGATTATATTTTTTTAATTCTAGCCTCTTTTCATGTCCCTTAACATGGTTTTAGAGTTAGAGTTACACATAGTAACTCTAAATAGATTTAATTACCATTAAAAATTAAACATCTATTATTTACATGCAAAGCTTATACCTAGCACTAAGCTAGTTTCCTTGAATATCTTCATGAAAAAAGAAAGTAACTCAAAGGATAGAATAGATTTTGGAGTTGGTGTAAAGAGATTGTTGAGTTTTCAGTGAATTATTATTTTATTTTCGTAGAGTAAGGGTTTAAAGCAGAGATGTTGAGTCAGCAATTGAATTTATGTATTTGTAGTTTACCTAGTCTCTAGAAGTGAAAAGCAGAGATAGAAAATGAAAGGGATAGATTGTTGCATGTGGAGAAAAGAGAGAAAACAAAAGGGGCCAGCAAAAGACCTACTTAAAGAGAAAAATCAAGGAAGAAAATTTTTGTAATGAGTTTGAGGTGGATGGGCTTACAGAATAGGTAGAATTTTTTTTTTCTAGGTAGAGATTTATGAGAGAATGATGAGACATATGTTAAAAAAAATAAAAATTATGTTCCTGAAAAACAGGATGGGTAAACTGTTAAATATTGCCAAATAATCAAATAAGAATAGATATCTGTGATTTTTTTTTCCCTTGGAGTTTCTTGTGGAGAGTTTCTTGTTATTTAGATAATATGGCTTAAGAGAAGCTGCATTAGAAGTTGAATAAATGTCTACGGATGTGGGGACCCAGATCAGTGTGGATCAATTAGGCCTTACTCATTTTTTAATTCGCTCAGTTAACTCAGAAATACAGTAAAAATTTTTGAATAGAAATAACTAGCTTTGAAGGAGCTGCTTTGCAAAGTCCATTGAAGAATTGACATGAGACGATACCCAAAGGTATCTTCTCAGTGTGAGAAAATACGGTGATTTTAGACACTCTCTCTCTCTCTCTCTCTCTCTCTCTCTCTCTCTCACACACACACACACACACACACACACACACACACACATGCACATATACTGTCTCTCTTTCTTAAAAAAAAATGCTTAAAAAAATAAAAAAAGAAAAAAAAAAGGCTTAAGGGATGCCTGGGTGGCTTACTGGTTGAGCATCTGCCTTCGGCTCAGGGCATGATCCTGGCATTCAGGATTGAGTCCTGCATCAGGGTCCCTGCAGGGAATCTGCTTCTCCCTCTGCCTATGTCTCTGCCTTTCTCTGTGTCTCTCATGAATAAATAAATAAAATGTTAAAAAATTCATAACACTTAAAATTAGCAAAGCTTCATTGAAATTGAAACTTCATACAGTTGTTGATTTCTGATATATAATATCAGTAGTAATGCATTAACATTTGCATCAATAGCTGTCATTTCCTTCATTACTCTTCTGAGCTCTGAAGAGTTGGGGAGACAGTACTAAGACAGACATAAAACAAAATACAACCCAAATAAACTGCATGGTAATTTCCAGTAGTTATAAATTCATTTTGACTAAGATGTCTAGCCAAAACAACTTGGAAATAACTGCAGGTATTGTTCCAGAGCTGATAAGAGATTTTGTTTTTACAACTTGGTAGAAGTTCTGTACTAGGTGAGAATCATGGTTTAAGGATGCACGTTCTGCCTAAATTATCTGTAAATGTGGAAATAAGAAAAGGGAATGGACAGCAGTGATAATTATCTGGAAGAAGCAATGAGGAAGATGGCACAATACTCAAGAAATAGAGAGTAAAAAATGGAGGATGGAAGTTAGGCCATCCCTGTCAGTTGGTGAATTAGGATCCAAAAGAAGAGGTCATCAGAAAGTGCATTGATAACCGTATAAAGACAGATGCATTAAATGCAGAAGGGAGAGTTACTATACTATGTTGCCTAAGTAGGTAAAGCTATACAGTGTACTACTTTAGTGCATAATGCGCACTGCAACTTCAGAACAATGTTAAATGAATTACAACATATATGGATTGCCTTCAAGTAGTGACTATTGTTTCTACTACATAGAAGTCATCATGATATTTATGAGAAGGCTCTACTGTATGTCTCAAATAGCTCCTGATCTTCAGTTTCCAATGTAGTAGGCAAGAAAAGACTATTTTTTCATACAGACAAAAAATAATCATTAAATACCTTTCAAGGAAGAATATGCTAGAAGTAATAAACTTATGTTTTGAATGATGGAGAAACACCTTTCTTTGGAAGATCAAAGGAGACTCCTTGGAGGAGGTGATTTTTAATTGGTCCTCAAATAAATAGATTTTTTTTTTCTAGAACAAAATGGAAGAAAATTCTGCTGAGCAGTAATGGATGCAACAGAATGTTAAGGCAAGAAAGGCAAAGTATAGATATGAAATAGAAAATAAGAAGTGTTACAATTTACTTGGAGAATGAAATCAAGAAAGGAACTATACCTAGAAAGAAATTTTTAATAAAGATTTTATTTATTCATGAGAGACACAGAGAGAGAGAGAGAGAGAGAGAGAGAGGCAGGGACACAGGCAGACGGAGAAGCAGGCTCCATGCGGGGAGCCTGACGTCAGACTCTATCCTGGGTCTCCAAGATCATGCCCTGGGTTGAAGGCGGGGCTAAACTGCTGAGCCACCAGGACTGCCCTAGAAAGAAAATTTTGGTTAAAAAATATTCCATATCTCGCATTTTTTATATAACATCACTTTGCTCTGAATAAAATCATAAGGTAAAACTTAATACAAAGCTCAAAAGTGATAAAATACTTAGAAAACTTAAGCTACTTGTAGTATATGTAGAAGGTATGAGTTACATTCAAGAGAATCTTACTAAAAACCTTGTTCTTGTAAAAATCCAGTATTGTGTGAGCTTCAAATAAAGGAGTGGCAGTTTATGAAACACTTGGCCACCATGCATAAGGGTTATTGAATTTCTTTTGATGGTCCCTGGGGAGAAATGAAACTTAATTTTAAGCAAAGAAAACTCATTAACAATAGAAGTTTAAGCAGGTTGACTTGGTGAAAACACGTGTGGCCAAATGAAGGAAATAATGAAGGTACAGTTAAGAGAGAAAATGCAAAGTGGTTGAAGATGAAAGATGTTTGAATGTATCATAGGATTATTTGAATAAAAAAATGATTGGCCAAAGGGCAAAGAGCAAATATTGTGGTGTCAAAAATCTCTACTGCTCAGGCATCCTTGGAAAATGATTTAGTCTCGTGTCTCAAATTTCATATCTGTAAAATGAAGTTAATTATGAGACCTATCTTAGAATTGTAATTTCATTTAAGTAAATAAATCATGAGAAGCACTTTTTGCGGTTTCTGGCATATAGTAAATACAAAATGACAATAACTAGCATAGTTATCATTATTGTCTTATATTATTATTCCTTATCACTGTTATTTTCACCTCTATACCTAGGTAATTTTGCATTACACATATTCTGAGAGCCGTCAGCATGAATTTTTTTTTTATAGTAGGTGACTAATTAGAGTTGCCTCAATATCCCAAAATGGTCTCCATATTTTATTTTTAGTAGCAGTACATGATTAATGAAGGAAAAGAAATAACTCAGTGATATTCCTGCCATAAAATTAAAGATCTTTGTTTATATCTTGGTTCCACTAAATATTATTATTTATTTTATTCAGAATCAGAAACACAAACCAGGGCTCTCCTAATCTGAAAGCTTTTCACTGTGTAGCTAGCTAAAGGTTTAAAGATTACTGTTGGCAGGATACCAGGAGGCAAACCCTTAGAGAAAATTACTTTTAAGAGGTGCTGTTTTCTCTCTGCTTTGATGTGCATATTTCTTTGCCAGATGGTAGTAGTCCCATAGGGGAATTACTTTAAGCAATAGGCTTCTACTTACAAAATTTCTCCCTTGGAAACCAATGGATCTTTTCTGGTTGAGTAATTCTATTGAGAAGAAAATGATAAAAAGAGTCTTGAATTTAAGTGCACTTAAACTCACATTGTGTGTGGGTGTATGTAAATGTAGCATGCACTCAAATATATATGGACCTTTAATTTGTGGAAAATTGTTTTTCTTTTTTTAATGAAATTCAAATGTAACTGAATTATTTTATTTGTTGGTATTTTCTGATATTACTGAATATTAAAATACTGATTTTAAAAATTGTTTCAGGAATACATAAATAATTAAAATATAATGCAATAGTGAAATCAAGGAATGGGTCATGGATCACAGGAGGAATAGAATGATTTATATACATACACAGGTTTTGGAATACAGAAAGAAGGAATAATGGTTTGGGGATAAAAAAGTAAGAATTATTGCAAAACTGGTTAATTTACCTCAATTATGTAGGACAATCATGAACAATTTTTCTGCATTGAGTATGCAGGGGAGAAAAAGTTATTTTTCCTTTATGCTTCTAGGTTCTCCACTGAGACCATCCCTGTAAAAAGAAAGATTAACAGGAGGAAAAAAAAACAGTTTAATAACATGTATACCTTTTGTATTTATGGAAAAGTAACTCCCTGAAATGGCCCAAGTGACATCTTAAGGAACGTCTTTAGATTAAAGACAAAAGATGTTGGGGGTAAGAGGTGCCAGCCATGGGAGGTTTTCCAGCAAATCACAGTAAACAAGGGCATGGTTGTTATGCAGATTGAAGCCCATGCCTTCTCCACTGATAAATTACTAGATTCACTCATTCTCCTCTTTCACTCTTACCTAAAGAGACATCCTCACAGTAAATGGAGATTTTCCTTATAAACAAATTTCCCTTACCAAAGGATAACTAATGCTTGATTTGCAGTTTCCTCTATGTATTCAGTTTCCTAAAAATAACCAGGTTAAGATAATCCTTATGCCAAAGAGGCATATTTTGGGATGGTAAGTTCTTCCCCCCCTTAATTGGCAAATCTTGTAGCAGAACATTTCTATCACAGTACCTCCTCTGCAGAAAAGCCTGTACAGTGTACTCCACTAAAAGTCCCTCTCAGAGTTTCCATCAAATCTGGGTTCACTTCCTTTGCTGTACCAAAAAAGGCTATATTTCACACTCTCTTTCATAACTAAGTTTGGGTCATGTGACTGGGTTCTGACTAATACGATGTGGATAGAACTGATGTGTGTGCCACACCTATCAGGCTGACTGAAAAAAACTTGCATGATTTTTTTCCCTCTCTTGTTTCCCCAACTGCAAAAACAATGGCAAGATAAAATAGAACCCAAATATCTGAGTCTCACTTAATACAGAGCTCTCTGTGAGTCAATCTGACTCAAACTGTTCCAAGACATAAGCAGCATGTAAATTTAAACAATGCCAAGAAAATGAAATTTGGGGGTATTTCTTGTATCTGTTGGTGTTAACTACTGGGTCGAAATAGCTCCCATCACACCCTTACTTTTCCTGTCCATCACTTTCTTTTAATTTTAAGATTTATTTATTTGAAAGAGAGAGAAAGAGAGAAGTGAGAGAGTGCACAGGTTGGGGAAGGGGTAGAAGAAGAGATATAGAATCCCAAACAGACTTCCACTGAGAATGGAGCCCCATTTGAGGCTTGAGCTCATGACCCTGAGACATGACCTGATCTGAAACCAAAAGTCAGACGAGACGCCTAATTGACTGAGTCACCATGGTGTCACTTTCTAAACATTTACCCCTTTTTCTACCTTAATTACTATCATCTAACATATCAGTTTGCTTGTTTGTTGTTTATATCTCCTTCTAAAAGCAGGATCCATGAGGGCACTACATTTGTCAAGTGTTGGAGAGGAAGCGTTTTTTGTTTTGTTTTGTTTTGTTTTGTTTTTGTTTTGTTTTGTTTTGTTTTGTTTTGTTTTGTTTTGTTTTGTTTTGTTTTTGCCCCTTTCAAGGTCTCTCTAGTTGCATTAAGAACCAAATTGACATGAGATGGACAAACAGGGAAAATCAAATTTAATTTCTTATTTATGAGAAATCCACATAGATATGAAATTCTGAAGACAGGCAAAGTGAGGTATACATGTCACCTAAAACTAAGGAGAGGGGGTAGAGGGGTGTAAGACTTCAAAGGAAAGGAACTCAATTCACAGGAAAGTAAGAATAAGGGCAGATGTTTGGTAAGTACATGTCTGCCTTGCCATGTAGATGAATCACTCAGATAAAATTTATCTCTAGTAATAACTCTCATTCTGAGAAAGACCCCCAATTTAAATTCTTCTATGTAGTTAAGGCAGGGTCAAAAGTTTCACTTGAGCCTACAGGCTCATGATTGCATTCAGCTCAAAATATTCCACAGACAAAGGTAGCATATTTAGGACAACCTGTCCCAAACCCCTTCATGTACATACTACTGCTCAGGAGCACATAGAATAATGCTTCTCTGTAGCAAGAACTCCGTCTATGGCTTGCTGAATAAATAATTTTATTTCTCACAAAGTGAAATAACTACTGTTAATATTTCTTTTGTACCAATAAAACTGAGATCTAAGAAATTTGAATAAATTACCTAAGGTTATCTAAGTAATAAGTGAAAGAATTATATTAGCACTCTCAATCACTTCACTTATTTTGGTTGGCGAAATTAAATGCAATGACACTAGAGTAGTGAAAAGGAGTAGAATATATTTATACCATTAAGGAAGAGAGAAAATTTTTATTCCACAGGAGCCAAGAAAATCAAATACTGGGGATTTTTACTGTGAGGGAAGTAGTACGAAATACACTATTCTTTTGAACAGTCCCTCAGAGAATTAGTCCATTGGAATAGTGCTAGCAAATTATTTTCGTAATGATTATTTTAAATCAGAGAATTATAGAAAAGTACCTTAGATATTATGTAGTTCTAAAATGTCATTCTACAGATGAATAAATCAAAGTCCAGTACAGCTAAGTAACTTATCAGACATTGTAAATTCCTAAATCAGGGGGCACCTAGGTGGCTCAGTCCATTAAGTGTCTAACTCCGATTCAGGTCATGATCTTGTGGTCCTGGGATTGAACCATGCACTGATCTCCTGCCTCAGGCTCCCGCTCAGTGTGGAGTCTGTTTCTCCTTCTGTCCCTTCCCTGCAAGTGGTCTTTCTCTCAAATAAATAAAGTCTTCATAAAAGAAAAATAAATCAGGTCCAATATCCAATACAGTGCTATTTGAACCATATCAGACTGCCTGGTTAATATATATATATGCTTTTCTAAAGGCTCTTGTCAAAGGTAATTGAGCAATTTAAAATTATTTAAATGACTTACTTATAGGAAATACTATATTCCCTCATATTGTTGTACAAATTTGATATTACAATTCTCTCATGCAAAGATTCTCAAATTAGAAAGAAATATATGTTATGTGTTAGTTATATGCTCTGGAATATATACTACTATATATAACATGTAATATGGAATCTCTTTCTGGTAAATCAGAAGATAATCTTTTTAATCTCTGTCAAATATGCAAGGGATAAAAGATAATATATACATAATAGACACTTATATAAGCTTAACATAGTCCTACATCAAGGTATGGGTATTTTAATCATTATGCACCATTACAGTACATTAGAGGAAAGAACCAAGGAATAGAGATTCTGAGTAAAAGTAAACAGAGAAATTAGAAAGAGTAGTAGCTAGCCTTTATGGGGGTACTTATGATATGGCAGGTACTAAGCCCTTGTTTAACTTACACAATTCTCTAAACAATCTTAAGTGGTAGATAATTTTATTGTCTCCATTTTAAGAAGAAAAACTGAGAAGTTGAGATTAAAAACACATACAAGATCACATAGTTAACCATGGCAAAGTGAGGCTCTAAATTCTGGAATTCTGTCCATAAGGCCTATCCTACAAATCATTAGGTTATACCTTCATTTAAAGGGCAATGACATTCAAGCTGGCTTTGTTTTGGTGAAGATTACTTTTTCCAGCTAAGCCAATATTCTGTCTTCTCTTAAACATGAATAATATTTCCTATATTTTAAATGCAATCTGTGATGTGATCTGAGGAATTTTCTATTTGCCAATTCTCAAATCTCCTGTGTGCTATTTATGAAATGAATACATGTACAAGTATATGTGCATATACATTTTGCCATTAAGCAGTGAGCAAAAGACTCAGAACCTTGTGGCTAAATAAAAACTTTTTTTATATTCTACACAAGATATATTAAGTAAAAATGAGCTCTTTCTCATAGTGCTTTCCCAATCCTCAGCTGTTTTCTTTATTTTGTGTCAGAATCCTGAAGAATGATGGCTCCTTCAATCTTAGAAGGCATATATTGTAGCCCATTCAGAGTCAGTTTCTGTGAACATAACCCTATAAATGCTTCCAAAAGAAGGAAGGATCAGATCTCTATTTTATAATAGAAGTTTTTTAACTTTTAAAAGTGTAACTCATGGTGAAAGCCATATTTTAAATTGTGACAAATTCATAAACACATATGTGTTCTCAATAAATCAAGATTCATGAGAAATATCCTTTCTATGTTCAACTTATTGTGATTATTTATATTCTATTCTAATTAAATCCCTGACTTGTCTAATCTATTATATCTTTTAAAAAATTGCTGGTCCTGACTGATTACTTGGATTTAATGATGCACACTAAAGATTACAACCTACAGTTTGAAATCACTTATCTAAATGGTTCACAGTTATAATGTCTTATTATATTTTTTTTCCTTTTTTTACTTGGGCAATTGAGAGGTGGCTACTTCTATTTTTTTTAATAGAAATATCACCATGTAGTCAACACATAATTTCTTTGGGTAGAGGAACTGGAAATATACAAATGTTTTGTTTGTTTATTGACTTTCTGTTTAGAATAATTCATATTTATTCCTTTGTTTAACTTGTTTTCTTTTGGGGTGAAACCTGAGAGCTTTGTAATAACATTGTCAGTCTAGTTCCCCCCCAAAATAAGAATTTATTGAGCTGTGATTTTTAAGAGCTTTTTGTAATGAAGGGACTATTGATAGATGTATGTGCTAGGTGATTGGAATCAGATAAGGATGTTGAGGCACCCTGATGTTAGCAATAGCATATCTAAACCTGAGAGTGTGTGTTTCTAAGGGTTGAATTGAAGCCAGGCTAAGTTCAGGGATCACACAAAGGGAGCTGCCATACAGAATCTATTCTCACAGGGACAAACCTCTGTCAGAACCACTTCAGAGATAGAAAGATGGGGAAAACATATCCTAAGTGTGTTTTTTCCTCATCTTTGATCTCCTGCCAGCACCTCCAATTGGCCTAACCCAAGAGAAAGTCAGATGACAATGGAGAGTGAGTAATGTTGTTCATAGTCTCCTGAAGGATATTATGGGATCAAAAAAGATGGAACACGAATCTAAGGGGCAAATGGAGAATAAATTACTACAATCTGATTTTTTTTAAGGTGAAATAAGGATTATTGTTAAGTTGCAAATAACAAAGTTTCCTAGGGGACTCGTGGAATTTCCATTTGCAATGTTTTTGTAATGATTATATGAAATTTAAAAAATAGTTTTGTGTAGCTCTTGACTCATTTATGCACACACACACACATCACACACATCCAGTGTTCTATTCACCTCCTTTATTTTTCTGCGTCTCAGAAAGAAAAGTGACTTAAGGTTGTACATGTTTTCTAACTCATGTGTGGATCCAAACAGTCAAGACTAATCAAGGTGAAGGTGAAGTTCAAACCCCCTAGCTCACAGACACATTGTTCATCTTTGATAGGAAGCATCACATTTGCTCTATTACTAGAGACTCTGGGGAGGAAGAAGAAAGGTTAACATGTTGGCAGACTTGTCAGGTGGTTTCTGGAACAAAGAAAGGGAGAAAACAACCACCAGGGCTTTATCTTTTTTTCTAGCTTAACTACTGCATCATATACTATTCTAACCTAATGTAACTCTTAAAAAGCTTAGGTAAGATTTTTTACTTTTTCATCTAGCTAAAGATTATAGGATGTATGGTACATGTAAGTAAAAATCAAATTAAAAATTTCTGAGGCTTTGAAAATTTTTAAAAATGGGGAAATTTTATCTTAACACCTTTAATATTAGAGATCGTAGGACACTTGAAGTGTGAAATGTAGTTTGCATAATTATGTTATGATGAATCTGTATCTTTCTGAATTTAATTGTGATGGAATTATTTTTTTTATCAAACATAGCTACCCAGAAGTTCTAGGTGAGTAGTAACATACCTATGATTTCTAATCTATTTGTCTTTGAATATCTTCAGTCTTTTTAAGTGTTTCCATGATGCTCTCAGTCTTCTTCCATATATGACAAATCTCCAATGGCAATGACTAACAGACGAAAAAAAAGATATACCCTGTATTCCATCATTGGCCTGGGAGCTATGTTGAACATTACATGCAAAGGTGTATAAAAACCAAAGATCTCAGAGTTGCAGAGCTGCTTTCACTTTTAGAACAAGTCAGTCTTAATTGCTAGATAAAAATGATTTTTTTCTTCTTAGTAGTTTAGCAAGACTTTAGCATTGGTACCCTGAATTCCTTCTTCCAATTTCCATGGCTATCAAAAATTAAATTCTACATTAGAATAATTTATGGAAGTAGTAATTTGAGATTTCTTTTCTTTTTTTTTTATCACTATTGGTATTTTTCTATTTCCTTTTTAAGGAAGTAATTAAGATTAGCTTTAAGTTTTAGTTCATTGTATGATTTCAGAGGAAATAAGGGTGGCATTTATTGGCCTATGTATTTTAGAATTAAAATATCAGAAATTTTCAAGTACCTGGATGATAATCTTCACCCAGTTGGCTTTTGTTTTTGAGGAAAATGTCAAGTAAATACAGCCACTTTAAGTGGTTTGATATTTCCAAAGATTAAGATGTTTGATGATTTGAGGGGCTTCTGCAGGTGGCAGAAGATGTCGAACATTCACAGAAGCATCTCCTCAAAAGTTATATGAGTTTATGGTGTGTAGAATGGATCTCTGTAGTAGACCTGTCCCACAATTCTTTTTTTTTTTTTTTTTTTTAAGATTTTATTCATTTACTCATTAGAGACACAGATTGAGAGAGGCAGAGACACTGGCAGAGGGAGAAGCAGGCTCTATGCCGGGAGCCTGACATGGGACTCCATCCAAGGTCTGCAGGATCAGGCCCTGGGCTGAAGGCAGCACTAAACTGCTGAGCCACCTGGGGCTGCCCCTGTCCCATAGTTCTTGAATGGTATCAGTGAATTATTACACAGAGACAAGGTAGAGTCATAGATAAAGTAATGGTAATGAAAATAATGACTGGGATTGACAAAGGATATGGCGTCTCCCAGTTTTCTAGCTCCTTATAAACTCCCACGGACAGAACATTGCATAAACTTTATAAGCAGCTGAAGTGATATTTATCATCAGTCATCAACTGTGGAGGCTAGAAGAAGATAAAAATTATTTAAGAGAAATAAATGAAAAACATACATATTTCATGAATATGTTTATTTATTTATTCATGAGAGACACAGAGAGGGGCAGAGACACAGGCAGAGGGAGAAGCAGGCTCCATGAGGGAAGCCTGACGTGGGACTCGATCCTGGAGTCCAGGATCATGCCCTGGACTGAAGGCCTCGCTAAACCGCTGAGCCCCCTGGGCTGCTCGCATATGTTCTAGAAAACATTTACTTAATAATGACTTAGAAGGCCCAACAAAAATATGATCACATTGATGCAGACTTTTTCTTTTCATAGTAGGATGCAATTTTTTTCTTGTTCTATGTTTGGTTGGAGTTAATCTATATTTCTTTCCTTTTTCTTTATTCCTTTCTCTTTTTTGAGCACAGTGACACAATGTTACATTAATTTCAGGTATACAATTTAGTAATTTGACAAGTTTATACATTATGCTATGTTCACCAGTACAGCTACTATCTGTTCCATTACATTGCTATCACAATATCCTTGACTGCATTTCTTATGCTCTGATTTTTATTCCCATAACTTACTCATTCCATAACTGGAAGCCCATATTTCCCTCTCCATTTCACCCATTTTGGCCAACTCTGCACTCACTGACCTCTCTCCTCTGACAACCATTAGTTTGTTCTTTGTATTTATAGTTCTGATTCTGTCTTTTACTTGTTTATTCATTTTTTGATTTGATTTGATCAAAGATCATCTTTGATCAAAGATTCCATTTATGAGTAGAGTTGTATGGTATTTGTCTTTCTCAGTCTGACTTATTTCACTTAGCTGAGTACCCTCTAGATCTATCCAGGTTGTCTTAAATTATTTCATCCTTCTTTAGGCTGTGTAATGTTCCACCATGTATATATACCACATTTTCCTTAGCTATTCATTTACTGATGGATATTTAAGTTGCTTCCATGTCATGGTTTTTATAAATGATGTCACAATAAACATAGAAATGCATATATCTTTTTGAGTTAGTATTTTTGTTTTTCCTGAGTAAATAACCAATAGTGGAATTATTGGATCATATGATATTTCTCTTTTTGACTTTTTGAGGACATCTTACTATTTTCCACAATGGCTGCACCAATTTACACTCCTATCAAGAATGCACAAGGGATCCAGATCCTTGCCAACACTTCTTTGTTATTTCTTTCTCATGTGTGGATTGATTTTAGCAATTCTGACAAGTGTAAGGTGATATCTCATTGTGGTTTTCCATTGCTTTTCCCTGATAATTAGTGATGTTGAGCATCAACATCAATTTTGTTACTTTTTTTTCAATTTTGTTACTTGTAATGGATCTATTTAGATATTTTTTTCTTCCTAGCTCACTACTGAATGACTGTTTCTAAGAATGTATCTATTTCTAGGTCGTCCAGTTTGTTGGTTTATGATTTTTCTTAAAATTCTCTTATAATACTTTCTGTGTTATCAGTTGTTACTTTTCTCTTGTTTGTGATTTTACTTTTTGGAGTCCTGTTTCCTTTTCTTGATGCATCTGGCTAAGAATTTGTCAATTTATTTTATTATTATTATTATTATTATTGTTATTATTTTGTCTTTTCAAAGAATCATCTCTTAATTTCATTGATTTTTCTATTGTGTTTTAGTCTCTACCTCATTTATTTCTGCTCTGATCTTCATTATTTCTTTTTTTATACTCACTTTGGGCTTTGTTTGTACATCTTTTTTTTTTGGGCATAAAGTGAGATTGTTTGAGTTTTTTTCCTTGCTCCTTGAGATAGGCTTGTATTGCTATATAGTTCCCTCCTTATAACTGCTCTCACTGTGTCCAAGAGATTTTGTACCATTGTTTCTTCATTTTCATTTGTTTCTATGCGTTTTTTTATTTCTTTTTCAATTGCTTTATTTATGTATTGATTTTTTTTAGTGTGTTTTTTTTTTTTCGTTGCGTGTGTGTGATTTATTTCTAGTTTCATATTGTTATGTTTGGAAAATATGCACAGTATGATTTTAGTCTTCTTAAATTTATTGAGGCCTATTTTATGGCCTATTATGTGATTTATTCTGGAGAGTATTCCATATGGGCTTGAAAAGAATGTGTATCCTGTTGTGCTGAGATGGAATGTTCTGTACATATATCTGTTAAATCCACCTACCCAAAGTGTCATTGAAAGATATTGTTTCTTTATTGATTTTCTGACTCAATGACCTATCCATTAATGTAAGTGGAGTGTTAAGGTCCTCTTACTATTTACCAGCAATATCTTTATTTATATCTGTTAAGATTTGCTTTATATATTAATGTATTGCAGCATTGGGTGTGTAAATATTTATAATTGTTATATCCTCTTGTTGGATGGATCCTTTATCATTAAGTAATATCCTTCTGTGTCTCTTGTTGGAGTCTTTGTTTTAAAAGTTTACTTTGTCTGATATAAGGACTCTGGCTTTTTTTTTCACTTACACTTATATGGTTAATCCCTTTACTTTCATTCTTTATGTGTTTTTAGGTCTGAGGTGAGTCTTTTATAGGCAACATATAGAAGGGTCTTGGTTTATTTGGGTGTGTGTGGGAGGTGGTTGTTTGTTTGTTTTTATTCATTCCACCACTCTATGCCTTTGATTGGAGCATTTGGCCCATTTACAGTAATTGTTGATAGGCATGTACTTATTTCCATAAAAAAAATTGTTTTCTGGGGCAGACCGGGTGGCTCAGCGGTTTAGCACTGCCTTCTGCCCAGAGCGATCCTGGAGACCCCGGATCGAGTCCCATGTCGGGCTCCCAGCATGGAGCCTGCTTCTCCCTCTGCCTGTGTCTCTGCCTCTCTCTCTCTCTTTGTGTCTGTCCTGAATAAATAAATAAAATCTTTAAAAAAAAAAAAAAAGAAGAAAATACACACACACTTTAAAAAATTTGTTTTCTGGTTCTTTTTATAGCTCTTTGTTTCTTGTTCTCTTGCTGTCTTTCTTTGTAATTAATGAATAACTATAATGTTTTGCTTGGCTTTCCTCTTTTTATTATTTGTGCATTTATCATAGGTTTTTGGTTCATGGTTACTTTGAGGTTCATATATAACATCCTAAGTAAATAGCAGTCCATATTAATTTGGTGGTCATTTAAGCTCAAACAATTTTAAAAATTGAATAAGAGTTTTTTAGTTTTCTTTTGCCCTTTATTTTCCCTTTTTACTCCCTTCTCCACATTTTATTTATATGTTTTCATAATTTACATTTTAATTCATATTTTTCTTATTTCTAATTATGGTTATTTTCCTTTTAAAGAAGTATATTTAACATTTCCTATAAGCCTGGTTATTAGTGATAAACTCCTTTACCTTTTGTTTTTCTGGGAAACTCATTATCTCTACTTTAAATCTGAATGATAATTTTTAATGGATTACTAAATATATTAATATATATATTTATTGGAGTTCAATTTGCCAACATATAGAATATCACCCAGTGCTCATCCCATCAAGTGCCCCCCTCAGTGTCCATCACACAGTCACCCCCACTCCCTGCCCACCTCCCTTTCCACCACCTCTTGTTCGTTTCCCAGAGTAGGAGTCTCCCATGTTCTGTCCCCCTCTCTGATATTTCCCACTTATTTTCTCTCCTCTCCCCTTTATTCCCTTTCACTATTTTTTATATTCCCCAAATGAATGAGACCATATAATGTTTGTCCTTCGATTGACTTATTTCACTCAGCAAAATACCCTCCACTTCCATCCACATCGAAGCAAATGGTGGGTATATGTCTTTTCTAATGGCTGAGTAATATTCCATTGTATACACAGACCACATCTTCTTTATCCACTCATCTTTCGATGAGTGAGGCTCCTTCCACAGTTTGCCTATTGTGGGCATTGCTGCTATAAACATTGGGATGCAGGTGTCCTGCCATTTCACTGCTTCTATATCTTTGAGGTAAATCCCCAGCAGTGCAATTGCTGGGTTGTAGGGTAGCTCTATTTTGAACTCTTTGAGAAACCTCTACACAGTTTTCCAGAGTGGCTACACCAGTTCACATTCCCACCAACAGTGCAAGAGGGTTCCCCTTTCTCCACATCCTGTCCAACATTTGTTGTTTCCTGTCTTGTTAAGTTTCCCCATTCTCACTGGTGTGAGGTGGTATCTCATTATGGTTTTGATTTGTATTTCCCTGATGGCAAGTGATATAGAACATTTTCTCATGTGCTTGTTGGCCATGTCTATGTCTTCCTCTGTGAAATTTCTACTCATGTCTTCTGACCATTTCATGATTGAATTGTTTGTTTCTTTTCTATTGAGTTTAATAAGTTCTTTATAGACCTTGGATACTGGCCCTTTATCTGATAGGTCATATCTTCTCCCATTCTGTAGGTTGTCTTTTAGTTTTGTTGACTGTTTCTTTTGGCGTGTGTAGTTTTTTTTTACCTTAAGTCCCAATAATTCATTTTTGCTCTTGTTTCCCTTGCCTTCATAGATGTATCTTGCAAGAAGTTGCTGTGGCCAAGTTCAAATAGGGTGTTGCCTATGTTCTCCTCTAGGATTTTGATGGATTCTTATCTCACATTTAGATCTTTCATCCATTTTGAGTTTATCTTTGTGTATGGTGTAAGAGAATGGACTAGTTTCATTCTTCTGCATGTGGCTGTCCAATTATCCCAGCACCATTTATTGAAGAGACTGCCCTTTTTTCAGTGGATATTCTTTCCTACTTTGTCGAATATTAGTTGACCATAGAGTTGAGGGGACATTTCTAGATTCTCTATACTGTTCCATTGATCTATGTGTCTGTTTTTGTGCCAGTACCACACTGTCTTGATGACCACAGCTTTGTAGTACAACCTGAAATCTGGCATTGTGATGCCCCCAGCTCTAGTTTTCTTTTTTAATATTCCCCTGGTTATTCAAGGTCTTTTCTGATTCCACACAAATCTTTAGATGATTTGTTCCAACTCTCTGAAGAAAGTCCATGGTATTTGATAGGGATTGCATTAAATGCAATTGCATTAAATATGTCAATTTGGATGTAAAGTTCTGTAAATATCTGTGAAATCCATCTGGTCAGTGTATCATTTAAAGCTCTTGTTTCTTTTGGAGATGTTGTGCTTAGAAAATCTTCATTTACGGAAAGCACTGTGTTGAAGTTTCCCAGTATAAGTGTATTATATCTAAGTATGTCTTAACTTTGGCTATTAATTGATTGATACACGTGGTAGCTCCCACATTAGGGGCATAAATATTCATGATTGTTAGGTCCTCTTATTGGATAGATCCTTTAAGTATGGTATAGTGTTCCTCTTCATCTCTTACTACAGTCTTTAGGATAAACTTTAATTTATCTAATATGAGTATTGCTACCCCTGCTTTCTTTTGAGGACCATTTGAATGGTAAATGGTTCTCCAACCTTTTTTTTTTTTTTTTTTTATCAGGCTGTAGTTGTCCTTAGGTCTCAAATGTGTTCTTGTAGACAGAAAATAGATGGGTCTTACTTTTTTATCCAGTCTGAAACCCTGTGCCTTTTGATGGGATCATTAAACCCATTCACGTTCAGAGTTACTATTGAAAGATAGGAATTTAGTGTCATCATATTACCTATTCAGTCCCTGTTTTTGTAGATTGTTTCTTTGGACTTCCTCTTTCTTTTACATAGGCCCCTTAATATTTCTTGCAGAGCTGGTTTGGTGGTCACATATTCTTTCAGTTCCTGCCTGTCTTGGAAGCTCTTTATCTCTCTTATTCTGAATGAGAGCCTTGCTGGATAGATTATTCTTGGCTGCGTGTTCTTCTCATTTAGGACGCTGAATATATCCTGCCAGCCCTTTCTGGCCTGCCAGGTCTCTGTGGAGAGGTCTGCTGTTAACCTAATACTTCTCTGCATATAGGTTAAGGATCTCTTGTCTCTTGCTGCTTTAAGGATCTTCTCTTTATCTTTGGAATTTGCAAGTTTCACTATTAAATGTCAGGGTGTTGAATGGTTTTTATTGATTTTAGGGGGGATCTCTCTATCTCCTGGATTTGAATGCCTATCTCTCTCCCCACTTAGGGAAGTTCTCAGCGATGAATTGTTCAAATACACTTTCTGGTCCTCTGTCCCCTTCGGCTCCCTCTAGAACACCAATTAAACGTAATTTTTTTTCCTTCTGAAGCTGTCATGTATTTCCCTTAACCTTTCCTAATGATCTTTTAATTGTTTTTCTCTTTTTTCCTCAGCTTCCTTCCTTGCCATCAACTTGTCTTCTATGTCACACACTCTTTCTTCTACTTTATTAACCCTTGTCTTTAGGACCTCCAGTTTGGATTACATCTCATTTAATTGATTTTTTATTTCAGCCTGATTAGATCTAAATTCTGCAGTCATGAAGTTTCTTGAATCCTTTATGCTTTTCTTCCAGAGCCACCAGTGGCTTTATAATGTGCTTCTGAATTGGCTTTCTGACATTGAATTGTAATCCAAATTCTGTAACTCTGCGGGAAAGAGTACTATTTCTGATTCTTTCTTTTGTGGTGAGTTCTTCTTTCTAGTCATTTGCTCAGTGCAGAGTGGCTAAAAACAAGTTGTACTGGAAAAAGGAAGGAAATAAAAAGAGTGAAAGAAAAAAGAGAAAAACAAACAACCAAAAAAAAAAAAAAAACAACAACAAAGATCAAAAAACAAAGAAAAACAAGTAGGGGTATCCTCTTATTCTATATACTTTAAATCCCTCGACTTCCCCTGGAGCTTTCCAGCACTGCTTGGTCAAGAACTTGCGCTTCCCCTGTCCTTCCAGCTGGTCTTCTGGGGGAGGGGCCTGCTGTGCTGGTTCTCAGGTGTGTGCACCTGGGGAGATGCTCCGCCCCCTGCCGGTGCCGGCCTCAGTGGGAGCTGTTGACCCCATGAGGCCCCTGTCCCCTGGCGGCCCCGCCCCTCCCAGGCACAGGATGACACTAGGAGGAACAACCCCACTGGCGGCGGCCAGGTCCCCAGCCCTGGCGTCAGCTCCCGCAGTACCGACCGCAGCTCCCCATCCGCACTGGCCTGGATGCTCCGGGGGTGGGGGGCGCTGACCCGTACAGCTCGGGGGCGCCCGGCGGCGGTGGCAGGAGCGTCCCCGCTGTCCTGGGCCCTCCCCGCCCCCCTGTCCCGGGGGGAGCACAGGATCCTGGGCTCCGGGGCCTGCGCTGCTGGGGTCGCTCCCGGGGCCGCGGCTCCCGAAGGCAGCAGGGCGCAGCCCCCTTCCCCGGAGCCCCCGCCTGACCGACCGGCTGCTCCCCGAGGCCCCGCCGGGCGCTCCAGCCCTTTACCGCGCTCGGCCCAGGGGTGTGGGGGCCCTCCCCCGGGCGCACGTCCTCTGTCAGCGACCCCGGGGGGCTGGAGGCCCCACGGCCCCTCCTGCGGCTCTGCCCGGGCTCCCTGCTCAGCGCCTTTCCATCCAGGAAGATTGTTAAAGTTCCTGCTTCTCCGGGACTGGGCTTTCCTGTCCTAGAGGCTCCCACCACTCCACTTAGCCCGGCTCCTCATGGGGCCCATCCCCCACAGGATTCTTTTTTATTTATTTATTTTTTCTGTCTTCCTACCTTGTTAGAAGCACGAACTCTTCTCTCTGTGGTGTTCCAGCTGTTCTCTCTTTATAGCTCAGGCCGAATTTGTAGGTGTTCAGGATGATTTGAAAGTTACCTAGGTAAGTTGGTGGGGACAGGTGACTTGGGGACCCTACTCTTCCGCCATCTTGCTCCATTCCCTGAATGATCATCTTGCTGGATAAAGTTGGTTTTAGAATTTTTCCTTGAATATATCATGCCACTTTCTCTGGCCTGCAAAGTTTCTATGAAAAATAAGCTGATAGTCTATTAAGTTTTCCCTTGTAGGTAACTTTTTTGTTTCTTTCTTGTTGCTTTTAGGATTCTTTCTGTGATCTATGACCTGTGACATTTTAATTATTATATACTGTGGCATGGTCTTCCTTGGGTTCATCTGGTTTGGAACTCTCTGTGCCTCTTGGTCTTGGGTGTCTATTTCCTTCCTTAGGTTAAGGAGATTTTCATTTATTATTTCTTCAAATACGTTTTCTACATATTTTTTCTCTTTCTTCTTCTAGGACCCTTATAATGTGAATGAGTACTCACTTGATGTTGTCCAAGAGATCTTCTACTCTATCCTAATTTTAATTTTTTTTTCTCTTTTTACTGTTCAGCCTGTGTAGTTTTCATTACCCTGTCTTCCAGATCACTGATACATTCTGTATCCTCTAATCTACTGTTGATTCCCTATACAGTGTTTTTTTTTTTTATTGCAGTTATTGTATTCTTTAGCTCTTATTGGTTCTTTTTAATCTTTTCTATGTCTTTATTGAAAGTCTCACTGAGTTCTTCCATTCTTTTCTCTAGCCCAGTATCTTTATGATTATTATCTTACATTCTTTACCAGGCATGTTGCTGTATTTCTGTTTAATTCTTTTACTGACTTTCTTTTCTTTTTCTTTCTTTCTTTTTTTTTTTTTTATTTTTGGAACTTATTCCTTTGTCTTCACATTTTGCTTCTCTTTCTGTGTTTGTTTCTATGGATTATGCAAATAACTACTTCTCCTAAAGTTGAGGAAGTGGTCTTGTGTATGGTGACCCCTATGCCAACTGTGTATGCTTGGTGAATTTTGCTGGTTGGCTGGAGCTGTCTGTATATGCTCGTTACTCTTATAAACCATGGCTTTTTACAGAACGAAAAATAATAGTAATAATAATAATATATAAAGTAATAAAATAAAAAAATTAAAAGAAAGAAATAGAGAAAAAGAAGAGGAAAAGAACAAAAAAAGAAAAGAACAAAACCAAAAAGAAAATAAACGCAAAAGAAGGCAAATCTTAAAAACTAAACAACAAAAAATCAAACAGTAATAATTAAAGGGAAAAAAAAAACCAAACTCCACAAAACTGTGGCTTGTTTTCTGTGTCCCAGCACCAGAGCATGACTGGTGTGGGCTTGTGGGCTTTGGGCTCACCAAGGTTGCAAGTTCACTGTAAGCTGGACTCTGCTCCAGTCTGGACTTTTAAGATAGATGGGGAGAGAATATTCCTGCAGGTCTTCGGCCTTTTTTGACTGTGACTTTTCTTCTTCTTCTTCTTCTTCTTCTTCTTCTTCTTCTTCTTCTTTCTTCTTTTTTTTTTTCTCCTACATAACCAGGACTGGTCTGGACTTTAGGACCCCTGGCTTGCTGAGGTTGGAAGTTTGCAACTGGTTGGCATGTGATGACCATGCCAACCAGTATGGAGTAAAGAACCACCTTAAGACATTAGGACTGTCCAATTATGGCATCTGAATCTGTCCCTTATGGTGGTCAGACCCAGCTCTAAAAGAGGCTTTTGACATGAGGGGTGGAGAGAACATTCCTGCATATCCCTGGTCCCTCTAAACTGTGGCTTTTCTTCTGTATCCAACACAGCTAAAGTTGGTATGGTCTTGTGGACCATTGGCTCACCGAAGTCACAAGCCCAGAGACTAATGGACCTGCCTGCCAGGGTGTCTGGACTCTGCTCTGGTCGAAGCTTCCAAGATGGGATGGGTTCATAACTATGTCACTTTCTATTCCCTCTGACCTGGAGAGCTTCCTCCCCAGGTCCTTTAGTGCTTGGCAGACTTCTAGTATTGTCTCCTTTATATGTTAGCTGCTCTTTTAAACCATGTTTTTTTTTTTTCCTAAATCCAAGGGCCGAAAGATCCATTCCTAGTACCTCATTATTATTCCTCCCCAATGTTGTTTGCAGTGTTGGGTGGGGGGAGGATCCCTTTGTTACTGTTTCTCCATCTCCCTTTCTGTTATCCTACCATTCTTTCTATCTTTGGTTGTTCAGTCGCTGTTGAGCCAGCCCTCAGTTCTTCAAGAAGAATTGTTCTATTGGTAGGTGTAGTTTGGAGTGTCTGTAGAAGAAGTAAGTTCAGAGTCTTCCTACATCGCCATCTTGAAATGGAACCCTGAAATTACTAATCATCTGTACTTTTATTCACTTTTATCCTTGAAATGATTTTTGAAATTTCTCTTTTCTCCAATATTCTGCATATAGTTCATAGTTAAGTCCTATTGGCTTTTCCTTTAAAATATATCTAAAAATTCACAATCTCTTTCCATCTTTACCTCTACCTACATAGTCAAATTACTGTCATATCCAAACTATTCTTTTGTAATTGTAATTGTATCTTCATTCATTTTTCTCTCTTGCATTCTGTGTAGTCTTTCTCTACTGAAAAGTCACTAGGATCCTTCTTCAACATATCGGTTCATCAATTCCTCAAGTCTTAGGGAATGAATAGTATATAACAAGAACAATGACTAATATTTGTATAGCTCTTATTTTCCAGGCATTATCCTAAGTTATATCTGTATGAGTGTGTGTGGATGTACATATGCCTCAGTGTGTTCATACTAAGGTTCATATATGTTTGTATACATATATGCTCAAGTATCATACATTTATAAATAAACATATATATGCATGTATATATGTGACTACACACATATACATAGACACAAACACAAACTTTCAGATGCTCAATAAATATGTATTGCCTTATTGATAATTTTTGATTTTTTATTAGTTTCTTCTTAGTGCAGAGCCAATCCCTTTACTCTAGGTCTACTTTTAGGTAAGTTTATTCGTGAATTTTTGTGCCTTTTGTAGTTACTGTTTTGTTTTGCTATATATTTAATATTACCCAATCTCTTTCATATGCTTAATGAGTAGAAGGTTTTACTAAACACTTTTAGTTACATTCTAAAGTAGCTTGAAAGTATTTTTATCACTTCGAAAAAATAGAAAAGATACACTTACATTAAAATCAAATCATTCTATTTTTAGCAGTGTGATTATTAAATATCCTTCACTGCTCTGAGTGTGGCTTTCTATCTATCTTCTACAGTTAATTTAAATTCTTACTGTCTAATATGTAGTAGGCACTCATGGTTAGTTGTTTGAGGGAGGGTAAATGAAGAATGAAGAATAAAGTAAAATATTTTGGAAAGTTTTATAGTCTAAAAGAAACAGGAAGGAATTTTGCAAAATAGAGTAATAAAAACTTAAATAATTTAATCTTAGGTGACACAGCTGATATGGAAAACTTGATTCCATTAGGATATTTTTCATTACATAATTTTCACCTTTCCATAAAGAGATGCTCTACTCTATTCTAATGCAGAATTGGTTTAGATTTTCTCTCCATCATCTCTTTGTCACTCTTCATCTCCATAAATGGGGAGATAATGGGACATATTTACCACAAGTTGGATCAATATACTAAAATAGCAATGATTACTCTAGACTTATAGTATGGTCAGACTTAACAAACTGCACTGTATCTTCAGGTAAGCACCCTAACTCCTTTATCAGTGACCACTGGGAATATAAGATTGATAGAGCTGTGTGACTCTGACTTCCTAAAATTCACTTTGAATTCTCATATCTATTACAAATGAATAGAGGTGTGGGTATAGACAGAGGTGAAGAGATGTCAGTTCCAGGGAGGCTTCTTGGAAGAGGCAATGTGAGAACTGAGATTCAAAGGATAATTTGGAAGAAGAAAAATGTGAGAAGAAGATGAGAAATACCTCAGTACTACAAAATAGACCATATGATATATTCAGGGAATGACAGGTGCATTGCTGTACTGATGAAGTGCCAAGTACTAAGGAAAAGTGAGTTTGGAGCGGAAAAGAAGTAGCATCTAGACAATGTTTGTCATTAAACAAAAAAATCCAGATATTATCTTGTAATTTAGTGGTTAGAAAGTCTGGAAACACATTAGAATTATCCAGGGAGTTTATCACAATTCAAATGTTCAAATCTTACTTCTTACTACTTAAAAAAGAATATTTGGGGATGTAGTCTAAGCACCAATATCCATTAAAATCTCCTAAGATAATTCTATTGTGTGGCCCATCCTTACAACTACGACTACATGTGATGAGGAAAAATTATAGACCTTTATATTTTCTATCAGGAAAAGAAGAGAGGAGTGGAGATAAAGCTCTGTCAGAGGCATGGGGGCAGGAGTGTGTGATGACATTCTGTGGGTTTGCCTTTGGCTAATAGGAACAAAGTGATCCCAGATGCTGGCAGGAAGTGGGCACTGAGGTTTGAAGTCGGGGTATATAACAAAAAAAGAAAAGTGTTGCTAATTTTATTTTGTCGTGTCAGCCGTGGTGTTGTGCACAGTTCTATACAAAAGGTTAAAGGCAATGTAATAAATCAGTCAATCCAGTTTCGCTAAGGGATATTTGAAGGAAAAAGAGAATATCCAATGGGATTGCCTGGGAGGCAATTAGAGGTTTGAAACTGGAAAACAACAAAATTGAGGACTTGGAAGTAGCTTTGGGAGTCTTCAGCACAGAGGTGACATTGAAAAACTTAAGTTGGCGAATTTAGTAATGTAAGGGACAAAAATATATATAATGATAAAGTTCACAGCTAAGGTGAAAAAGGTGGTAATAAGGCAATAAGAAACTTAGAAATAACAGAGCCAGTCAGAGAAATACATAGCAAAGAATTTCAATAAACATTGTAAGTTTCTATTGGGGATTCATTTGCCCATCTATTCTTTCATGCATAGCTTTTTCAATTAATAGATTATATTAGACTGGATTTGATCTTCATTTTGAATATTCTGATATTTGAATTAATGTGATATCTATTCATGAGTTATTAAATCAACCAGTGGTCAATTGAATAAAGTCAGAGTATTAGATTAAGATAAAAAATGAGACAAGGCCAATGAGTGTTGTAAGAATGAAATCCTTGATAATTTATTAGATTAACTTCAGCTGAGAGTTGAACGATAAGAGGTGCAGGACATGGGAATAAAAGTTAGTGACTGGACAAAAATTTAAGACAATGGGTGTCATTACAAATTTAAAGAGACAAATAATAGGAAAAAAAAAAAAGAATGAAGAGTAGCAGAGTGAAATTACCAAATAAAGTGATTGTAAATTAAAGAGGTATTTTAATAATGTTCATTATTCAAATCTGTGAACACAGGGTGTCTTTCCATTTATTTGTATCTGCTTCAATTTCTTTCATCAGTGTTTTATATTTTTCAGTGCATAATTTTTTTTTACGTCGTTGGTAAATTTTATTCCTGAGCATTTTATTCTATCAGCTATTTATTTATTTATTTATTTATTTATTTATTTATTTATTTAATTTCCTTTTCGGATAATTCAGTCTTTCTTTAAATCTTCCAAAACATAAAAGAGGAAACACTTTGGAAATTTTTCTGTGAGACAGAGTTACCCTGATATGGAAGCCAGCAAGGGGACCAAAAAAATATAAAACAAACAAAACAAAAAACTATTCCTGATGAGCATGGATGCAAAACTACTAACAAAATATTGGTAGACTGAATTCAACAGCACATTAAAAAGATTATATGCCATTACCAAATGGGATTTGTTCATTGAATATAAGAATGGTTCAACATACACAAATCAATCAATATGATATATCACATTAAGAGAATGTAGGATAAAAAAATCACATCTCAATAGCTGCAGAAAAAAATGTGACAAAATTAAACACCTTTTTATATTAAAATCTCTATTACTAATTATAGAAGGAACTTAACATTAATACAATATAGGTCATATATGCAAAGCTCACAGCTAACATCATACTAAATGGTTGAGAAATGTTTAAGATCTAGAACAATGCAAAGATGCCCACTTTTACTTATATTTAACATAGTACTATGAGTCCTAGCCAAAACAATTAGGCAAGGAAAGGAAATAAAAGATATCCAAATTAAAAATCAAAAAGTAAAATTATTTGTTTGCAGATGATGTGATCTTATATATAGAAAACCCAACAGTCTTCACAGAAATAAATAAATGAATTCAGTACAGTGGCAAGATACAAAATTAATGTTCAAAAGTCAGCTGGATTTCTACACACTAACATTGTCAAGTCTTTTAAGATGATTATTCAGTACAGTGAAAACATTTGTCTTTCAGAAAATTGACATAACTCTTATTCTCATTCTCTCCAGTCTCTTCATTATTCTCATGTATTATCTGTTATACCAGCAAATAGCAATGTATGTATCAACACTGTTTCTAAAACTACTAAAGAACTAATTGATTAACACTGCTTTCTTAGGATGGTTATATCCATGTTTAAAATCGTTCCTTTTCCAAGTGAGTTCTGGGTTGATGGGGATCTCATAGTTTCTTCATGGCTAAAAATCCATGGAACTTGCAAATTTTCATATTCTGCACTGTGAAGTACTATTACCAAAATCCTATTATGATTGGTGTTGTTGGCCCTACTTATGGAATTTTGGTGAATATTGCCATTATTGAATTGATTATGTTTAAAATAAATATTTTTAAAAAGAAAATCTCTGAGAAATTGTATCAATTTTGATAATTTCCATCAAAATTATAATAAATGTGCCTTTTTATACAATGTTTTATCATTTATGATAAGGAAAATTTTCAAGGAATAGCTGCATTTTACATATATTGAATGTGATTACTACATTTAGAAGAAGCCAGTTTCTATTTTCAAATAGTAGCATATAGAATACCCACCATATATTTATTTAAGACATTGGTTTTACAAATGTAGCATCTGTACAACAATTAAATCTGCATATAAATTAAAATGTACTTGTTCCTAGAGATCAAATCTAATTAAGTCATCAGAACATGGCATCCTGCAAAGCCAGGGTGTTTTTAGCTGCCTAGTGACACAGGCATTTTCAAGTTAATTCCAAAGTAATGGATGATATTGCCCAGAAAAATCACATAACATGAAGATGACAGAGAGAAAGAAAAAGACACTAGAGCCAGAAGATCTTGGCATCCATAGGGCATAGTTATCACAGTTATTATATTGATTCTAAATAGAAGAAAACCAGAGAACTTTTTCAACAAGGGGCTGTCATTTGTATTTTAATCTATAAAGACAAATGTCTAAACATTATAAAAGTTTATCATATTCAGTTAACATCAGCAAGATACATTTATTTTATGTAAGTAAAACATATTGGACTGATGGTCTGTTTATCAGATTCATGTAATTAATACAAATTGAATAGTGACAGGATGCTTAAATAGGAAAACAGTACTGAGATTCTTCAGACCTTCAACTGGATGAAGGATAATGGTGGAAATTCCAGATCAGGGTGCAGCTTGAGGCCAAGAAAAAGCCCAGCTTTATGTCCAGCCCCAGGAAACATAGTCATTAGACCAAAAGCTGGGATAACTTTTGGCATTCTAAGGTCAGCCATCAAATTCAAAGTAATATCTTCTGCTTATTGATGGGATTGTTTTTCATATATATCCTTGGTATAAGAAATTATCTAGGCTACAGATGATGACTCTGGTTACAAAGTCAAATCTATTCTCTTGGAGGCGGGGATTGGCATAGGTAAAGCAAGTGATCAGGGCCTGTTAGGCAGTAAATTAAGAGGCCATTGGTGAGGATTTCCTGTGACACTACGTAGAGTACTTGGCTAGATGACTAACTCCTCAGTCATTCAAATGGAAGGAACAGGGACCTAAAATAAGCTGTCATGTTGATAAGGGTTGGTTCAGAAATTTGGTGGGATAAACCAATAGATTATAAGCATTAGGGAATGTACTAAGCAGGGTTTGGAATTTAAATAGCCTACAGAATTATTTGCTAAATCTTCTTCCTTCTTGTGGTAATGTAGTATCAATGACCATACACAGAATTTGGAATCAGTAAAATCTAGGTTTGAATACAAATTGCTCTGCTCATCCACTAACTATAGAGCTAGTCCAAGACCTAGTGCATAGTTAGCACACAAGAAATAGCAAATATTTTTCAGGTTTTATTTTTTCTGTAGCATCTTTAAGCCATAGTCTATATTATATTTTTCTTCTACTCTCAGCACTCAACCTACTGATTAGCACTTAGTTGCATCTCATGAGTGTTTTTTCAATAAATATTTTGTGCTACACTATCAAATTTACAATAGAGAACTACTTAGCAAAATAAGGTGATATAGTTATCATAAGTCATTGGGAGGCTTTCACCCAAATCTGTCATCATAGAGTATAATGAAGAAAGGTGTAATGAGAATGAGTGTACCTCAGTGTCTTTGAAGTGATGAGAAGAGAATCTTATCTTGTTTTTGTTAGTCACAAATTCACTCACTTCACAGATGAATGTTATCAGGTTCAGACATAATACCTAACCTGGTTTAACTCACACAGCTAGTCCTGTGATAGGACTGCATAACAAGTTTCTTAAAAGCCATATCTATTTGCACTAGACAACTAATACATGCAATTTTGGTCAGAAGTCAAAACTATGTTACTGAGCCACAATTGGTGGGCTTTTCTGTTAGATTTGTTGCTAGAAACAGTGAAACATCCTAAAGGAACATGGTTATGGTTAAGTATGGAATTAAATTTGATTTGGATCTTTGGATACAGGAATGTCTCTTTATAAGCCGCCAATTGACCTCTCAATTATACTCAAACAACTCACCAATGTAGGCCCTTGATCTCAGAAAAGGCCATCAAGTGAGATTCAGTTTGATCCTTGCCTAGAATGCACTATGAGCAGTGTAATTCAAAGGTTTCTAAACGTTTTTGAAGAAAAGACTTCCACCAATGAAACACAGATACCTTGAGGCTGAAACATTTTTCTTTCACAGTATTCAAAGACACAGAGAAAAAAAAAATGTCTAATCCAAATTAAAATGTTGAAAGGAATGCACTTAGGATATAATTACAAAGATTAGGCAAACTACTTCTTTGGTAGTTGCTGTATGTCTCTAGACTGTGCTTATTGTAATTTCACTCACTATTTTGTCAGAAGAAAGAAGTATGTTGTGATGGCACTGGATAATTGGCAGTGCCATTTGTGTGTCTTCAGTGCTTGCAAATTTACCCCATTGGTTCTCATTATAGATCAAATGAATTATACTGAAACAACTCTGTGGGGCACTATTCATACCAAGCAATGTTTAGTGAAAATCATGTTTTGGCTTTTGATGTACTTACTTATATTTCTCAACATTTGGAGTAAGAAGACTGTGGTTGTTCAAAATATTTCTTTTTTGCATTTAATTATTTCAATCTAGAAATATTTAAAATATGGGAATTGGTCAAGTGTTCTGAGTGATAAGATTATATCAATTTGACCAAATTATTTTAAAATAAAATTATTTAAAAATGTATTCAAAATATATGTTTTAAGTATTTCTAAATTCAAATATTCTCTCTTTACAAAGAAATAATCTTCCAGAGGTTGATAAGACAGGGATTTTTCAGTAATTCTTATGAAAGTATTAAGTAGAACAACATTTAAAGAGAACAGTGGGCTTTAAGCCAACATATCTGAATTTCATTCCTGATTCCCTCCTTACACTTCTTGTGTGACCCTTAGCATGTGTTCTCTTTTTTTTTTTTTTTAACATGTGTTCTCTTAATGAAATTAGAGAAAATAATCTCTACTTCTTGTAAGAGTTAAATGTACCCTTTAAAAATTTCTCAGCTGAGGGAGCCTGATTCGCTCAGTTGATTAATGATTTGACTCTTGATTTTGGCTCAGATCATGATCTTAAAGTCTTGAAATCAAGCCCCAAGTCAGGCAACATGATGGGAGTGGAACCTGTTTAAGATTCTCTCTCTCCCTCTCCCCATCCCCCCACTTTCTCTCTAAAAATAAAAAAAATAATAATAAAAATTCCTCAGCTGATGAACACTGGTCCCTCTTATTATTAGTGCAAAAATGTATTATAAACTGTGCATATATTCTCCCAATATTGTGTTGCTGATAAATTTACAAAATATTAAAAACTCTTTTAACTTACTTTTGGCTATATTTAACTATTTTTTCCAATTTTGGAAATATTTTGAAATTCCTTCAGGTATTTAACATCCTTCAGACAACAAAAAGTATCTCAGAACATAGCATTTATTATTTATTCATTGATTGTAGTTAGTAATGTTCTGAGTTAAGTCCTTTTTTACCCCTCTTTCATCCTGAGGCAACTGGTGTTTAAGATGATTAAAGAACTTTTTAATACTTCAGAATTAGTGTTGAATAAAGGTAAAACTTAATCACAAGTTTCAATTCCAAAGCTAATGCATATAAATATCAAATGTCATCCTTGTAAAATTAAATATCATCAGAAAATAATGTCCATTTATTATTTTTTTTAATTTCCACTTTTTTATCTTGAGGGAAAAATATTTGTATTATTTTGATTTTTTCAGTTTAAGTAGTGAAGTTATTATTTGGACTTGGCATCAGAAGACCTTGAACTGATGGTTGATTTCAGTGCTCAAATTATGTAACTTTGGGATATCTACATAAACTCTCTAATTCTCAGTTGATCACCTCTAAAGTGAGTGAAATAATACCTTCATTATGAAAAAATATTGAGTTCCTCGATGATTGGAGGAGAGAGCTTAAAGAGAGGGCAGGGTAATAGGTGATGAAAAAGTGGACATTAATCAGATTTTGCAGAATTTTGTAGACCAGACTAGAGTTTGAGTTTTATCCTACTTAGTACTTGGAAATCATAAGATATTCTCATTGCTCTGACAGTACATGGATAGTGAAGAGAAGTGAGAGAGGAGAAAAGAGCAATTAGATTGAGACAGCAGTTTAGGTGAGAAGTAACAAGGCCTGAAAAGCTGTGTCAAAGTGCCTATTGATGTGAGACATGAGAAAGTCAAAAGGAAAATGGCAGGACTTAGTAACCAGTGGTGCATATGGAAGAGGGGAGATGGATGAGTCATAGACAACTCAGGTGCACAATCTAGAGAATAGGTAGAAGGAAAATAAAACTAATAACTAGAAAATGAGAGGAAAAGTTTGGTTTTGATCACAGTTTCTGGTGGTGATGGACATATATGTGTTACAGTACCCATCTCTTTGGAAATTTGGTCCTGGTCCTCAGGACATTGAGCAGGCATGGAAATAGAGAATTGGGAACCACTGACATAAAAATGGTACTTGAAAATATGAGGTAGATGAAATTTCTCAAAGATTATGATAACAGGGCAAAGGGTAACAATGTGATTAATATTTACATAGACTATAGTTAAGGAAAAGGGGTTCAGCAAGGAAATGGGTAGAAGCTAATACAGAGATAAATAGAAAATCAAGATTATTTTATTTTATGACAGAAATCAACAACCAACAGCTATGTAGCAATTGTAATTATTCATTCTAGAGGAGCTGAGGAGAAAGAGTTGGAGAGGTCAGGAAAAAGAATTGGTGGGAATCCCTGGGTGGCTCAGTGGTTTAGCGCCTGCTTTCAGCCCAGGGAGTGATCCTAGAGACCCAGGATCAAGTCCCACATTGGGCTCCCTGCATGGAGCCTTCTTCTCCCTCTGCCTGTGTCTCTGCCTCTCTTTCTTTTTGTGTCTCTCATGAATAAATAAATAAAATCTTAAAAAAAAATAATTGGAGAAAGAAATGTCTTCCTTGTGGAAGACCTATAATGAGATAGGAAACAACTGTCCATTACATTTTTAAAAATCATTTTATTTATGAATGTTTAAAAACATTTACAAAGGTAGATAGAGTGAACAACCACCAACACTTTGCTACACTTCTTTAATCCCTTCTTTAAAAATGGTTGGAATCTTTGAAACAAAATCTTTTATAAATTATATTAATTAGTAAGAGGTTTTATTTGTTTTTTTTTTAATTTTTATTTATTTATGATAGTCACAGAGAGAGAGAGAGAGAGAGAGAGAGGGAGAGAGAGGCAGAGGCATAGGCAGAGGGAGAAGCAGGCTCCATGCATCGGGAGCCTGACGTGGGATTCGATCCCGGGTCTCCAGGATCACGCCCTGGGCCAAAGGCAGGCGCTAAACCACTGCACTACCCAGGGATCCCCGGTTTTATTTGTTTTTTTCTCATTTATTACCTCTTCATTTGCACTAGGGAATGTTGGAGATATTATTCTTTCCTCTTTAACATGTTTTTTGTTTGTTTGTTTGTTTGTTTGTTTGTTTGTTTTTTTAGCACTATCCACATCAACAAATGAGCAAACATCTATCTTTTCATTATTGGATAAAACCCTTATTATTCTGACCACTAATACCAATAGGTTAGGAAGCATCACTTTTGATATAATATGCATTACAAATTCACAGTTACCTTTTTGTAACCAGATAATAGAAAAGAATATGTTCATGTTATTGAATTACATAGAATAGATCTCCAGACCGTTTAAGCTTTGGCAAGAAATTACATGTGTTACAATCAAATTAGAAAAACTATCAAGAAACTACATGTTTTACTCATATAAAATACTACACTGACCTTCATGGTTCAGCTATTCTGTTTAATGGTTTTTACTCCATACATTTTTAAGGCATAAAACACCACATACTGTTTGTTTTTCTTTTTTCAAAGCTAAGCAGCTTTATCAAGCATAGCTAATTCATATGTCCCAATTGAAAAGACAAGGAGAATCACCTAAAGCTACTGAGAGTCACCCAGGAATGTGCAATATGCTGATACCTGCATTCTTCAACTTCATAGAGTAGTATCTACATATTCACCTGGCAACCAAGCATATTAGATGGATGTAAAATATTTTTAAAAAGTGAAGGCTTAGATCTCACCAATCAAGCCTTTAAAGATGACAGATTTTCACAGGAAATAAAAAGCTTAAAGCTAACACTTCTTGGTGCTCTGCGAAAAATCCTTTGCTGAATGATACATCAGCAGACAAAGGAATGGAGTTAAATGAAAGTGTTTTGTGACTGTGTGACTCAGTTCTTGACCAAAGAGAGTGCATAGTAGAAAATAGGGTTGATTCCAAGGGTAGGCTCAGGAAATTTCCCAGAGATTTCAGAGGATGGGAACAGCTATTCTCAAAAAAGAGCCATTTGTCTCCTAATGTCAAATGACAATAATGAGCTCTTTTAGCACTTAAATATTGAAAATTCCTGGGAATTCTAACTTTACAAAAAATCATCAATAATCAACATACTTTTCCTGGATGACATTTTATATTATCAGATAGGCTAGAATCTCAATTTTGCATCTCATGTATAGTTACCACCTTGGCTTATCACTTGGAATCATTATCAAATCTTATCACAGTTTCTTAACTATCTCTTCCAAACTTGTAGGAAGCCACCATTTATATGTCTCTTCCCTTCATTTCATACCCTCTATAACAGATAAATTAATGCTTTTAAAACAGTATAATCTCTGTCTCAGACTATTCTCATATTGCTTACCTTCTATTATTTCGATTGCTTTTCTTCTTTAGGCCAGAAGAATACTTCCAATGGATCTTCCAAAGGCAAAATTCAATGAGGCCTTGTAAGATATTATAAGAATCACTAGTTACTCTTATGGTCCAGCAGGACAAAATTGCTTATAGATAAAAAAATATACCCTCAGACAGATTTCATCAATAAGATCCCTTCTTTGTATCTTATACAAAATGTAATGTCTCGCTCTAGCTTCTTTTAATAAACTTTGAAATCTTCTAGGGTTTATTTGCCAAAATTCTGTCCTTAGCACTTAGGAACATATCACGTATAGAGTAGCTATTTAATACATGATTGTTGATTTGCATATTGCATTGATTTTACAGATATGGGATTTGGAACATGCTTCTTTATGTCAAATCCAGTTTATATTGTTTTATAACTGCATAAAAATGCAGAAACAATGAAGCATAATTTTAAGTAGCACAGCAGAAATGTAACTTGTTGATAAATCAAGACAAAGGTAATCAAAGTTAACAAGAAACTCATTTGTGATTCAAAGTATTTGACAATAAATTTTTATAGTAATTACAGATATTATTTATATTTCATATTATAGATCTGATAAATTTATACTTTCAATCACTCTTAAACTTGTAGAGAACATGTATTCCCATTTGAAGAAATCTTCAATACGAATATAGTACAAATTTGAAAAAGTTTATACATCTCTGAAATGCAGAATTAAGGCTTGATCAAATTTTCACATATCAAATGGGATGTATTAAATGTATAGAACTTTGTTTCAGGTTTATATTATTCCTATTCCCTAGTTATATAAAATAATTTATATTATGTTACCTATAATAACTAAATGTTGCATATTATATTATGAAGAAATTTTGGTAAGATAAATCTAGAATACAGTGATGACTATATGTAATTTATATATATGATATAATATTTATATAATTAAATATAACAATATTTACTTAGAGAACAATAATCATGTATCCAGACACTATACCAGGTACTCCATATTCTTTAGTATATATGATTCTCATGGAAACCATATGGAGTATATTCTAGTCCTATGGATATTATATCAAAGGAGATAAGGTCTAACAATATGTACAAATGCAGAGTAACAAGCAGTGCAACCAACTTTTAACTTTCTTCTTGAACTGAGGCACCTAACTACTTAAGCCTCATCATATTAATTTATTGTTGGAATATATATGCTAGGAAGACATGGACAAATACACTTTTTAAAGTGTCATAGCTAGACAAAGATGTTGTGAAATGATTATAAAAGACTGAATTTAGGTATTAAACTATCCAGAGACATGTAACCAATGTTATATTCTTTGTAGATAGCTGTTAGGTATCTACAGGATATAGTAAGGTGAATATAGTAAGGTGATATGATATAAATATTTTGAAATAAATTAATACTCCCAATGAGATCAAGTTTCCCAGGAATTTCATGGGTCAGAATGGGTTAACAATGGGATTCTTACAGAGAAATTGAAATTAAAGCTTGATATAACATTTTGCTAGAATTATTATTTTGGTGAAGGTTAAAGGATGAAATAACTTTCTGTGATTTAAAAATATATAAAGGACAAATATAGATGTATTTTTAACTCCATGATATCATAATAAGAATTAATTAGACTCATTTCATCAATAAATATTTCAATTATATATAACAAGGGCTGTATTTGGTATAATTGTGCTTCATACAGAAAACATACACACATTCATATTTTGAATATTTGGATTTCTTATCCAGCATTTTAAAAAAAATGAATAATAGAAATTGTAGTATTGGATTTGGATGAATTAGAATTACTAAATTTTAGAGCTTTGGTGTTGGTTTAACACTTTGTTTTACAAATGTGGAAATTGACCCAGAGTGAATGAACCAAGAATGGAATGGGTTTCTTCTGATTTCTAATATAGTACACTTGACAACACTATAGGAACAAACTGGTTTCATGCAAAGACAGAGCCAAATAGTCTCTGTGGACTGAAAGCTGAGAATTAAATCAGTTAGATACTACACAGTTAATAAGACCTTAGCTATAGTTGATTAGCATAGCTAAAGAGATGAAAGAACAGAATTTTTTTTAATAAATTAATTTTTATTGGTGTTCAATTTACCAACATACAGAATAACACCCAGTGCATATCCCATCAAGTGTCCCCCTCGGTGCCCATCACCCATTCACCCCCACCCCCCACCCTCCTCCCCTTCCACCACCCCTAGTTCGTTTCCCAGAGTTAGGAGCCTTTATGTTCTGTCTCCCTTCCTGATATTTCCCACACATTTCTTCTCCTTTCCCTTATATTCCCTTTCACTATTATTTATATTCCCCAAATGAATGAGAACATACACTGTTTGTCCTTCTCCGATTGACTTACTTCACTCAGCATAATACCCACCAGTTCCATCCACATTGAAGCAAATGGTGGGTATTTGTTGATTCTAATGGCTGAGTAATATTCCATTGTATACATAAACCACATCTTCTTTATCCATTCATCTTTCGATGGACACTGAGGCTCCTTCCACAGTTTGGCTATTGTGGACATTGCTGCTAGAAACATCGGGGTGCAGGTGTTCTGCGTTTCATTGCATCTGAATCTTTGGGGTAAATCCCCAACAGTGCAATTGCTGGGTCGTAGTGCAGGTCTATTTTTAACTCTTTGAGGAACCTCTACACAGTTTTCCAGAGTGGCTGCACCAGTTCACATTACTGCCAACAGTACAAGAGAGTTCCCTTTTCTCCGCATCCTCTCCAACATTTGTGGTTTCCTGCCTTGTTAATTTTCCCCATTCTCACTGGTGTGAGGTGGTATCTCATTGTGGATTTGATTTGTATTTCCCTGATGGCAAGTGATACAGAGCATTTTCTCATGTGCATGTTGGCCATGTCCATGTCTTCCTCTGTGAGATTTCTCTTCATGTCTTTTGCCCATTTCATGATTGGATTGTTTGTTTCTTTGGTGTTGAGTTTAAGAAGTTCTTTATAGATCTTGGAAACTAGTCCTTTATCTGATACGTCATTTGCAAATATCTTCTCCCATTCTGTAGGTTGTCTTTTAGTTTTGTTGACTGTTTCCTTTACTGTGCAGAAGCGTTTTATCTTGATGAAGTCCCAATAGTTCATTTTTGCTTTTGTTTCTTTTGCCTTTGTGGATGTATCTTGCAAGAAGTTACTGTGGCCAAGTTCAAAAAGGGTGTTGCCTGTGTTCTCCTCTAGGATTTTGATGGAATCTTGTCTCACATTTAGATCTCTCATCCATTTTGAGTTTATCTCTGTGTATGGTGAAAGAGAGTGGTCTAGTTTCATTCTTCTGCATGTGGATGTCCAATTTTCCCAGCACCATTTATTGAAGAGACTGTCTTTCTTCCAATGGATAGTCTTTCCTCCTTTATCGAATATTAGTTGACCATAAAGTTCAGGGTCCACTTCTGGGTTCTCTATTCTGTTCCATTGATCTATGTGTCTGTTTTTGTGCCAGTACCACACTGTCTTGATGACGACAGCTTTGTAGTACAACCTGAAATCTGGCATTGTTATGCCCCCAGCTATGCTTTTCTTTTTTAAAATTCCCCTGGCTATTCGGGGTCTTTTCTGATTCCACACAAATCTTAAAATAATTTGTTCTAACTCTCTGAAGAGAGTCCATGGTATTTTGATAGGGATTGCAGTAAACGTATAAATTGCCCTGGGTAACATTGACATTTTCACAATATTAATTCTGCCAATCCATGAGCATGGAATATTGCTCCATCTCTTTGTGTCTTCCTCAATTTCTTTCAGAAGTGTTCTATAGTTTTTAGGGTATAGATCCTTCACCTCTTTGGTTAGGTTTATTCCTAGGTATCTTATGCTTTTGGGTGCAATTGTAAATGGGATTGACTCCTTAATTTCTCTTTCTTCAGTCTCATTGTTAGTGTATAGAAATGCCATTGATTTCTGGGCATTGATTTTGTATTCTGCCATGCTACCATATTGCTGTATGAGTTCTAGCAATCTTGGGGTGGAGGCTTTTGGGTTTTCTAGGTAGAGTATCATGTCATCGGCGAAGAGGGAGTGTTTGACTTCTTCTTTGCCAATTTGAATGCCTTTAAAGTCTTTTTGTTGTCTGATTGCGGAGGCTAGGACTTCTAGTACTATGTTGAATAGCAGTGGTGAGAGTGGACATCCCTGTCTTGTTCCTGATCTTAGGGGAAAGGCTCCCAGTGCTTCCTCATTGAGAATGATATTTGCTGTGGGCTTTTCGTAGATGGCTTTTAAGATGTCGAGGAAAGTTTCCTCTATCCCAACACTCTTAAGAGTTTTGATCAGGAATGGATGCTGTATTTTGTCAAATGCTTTCTCTGCATCTAATGAGAGGATCATATGGTTCTTGGTTTTTCTCTTGCTGATATGATGAATCACATTGATTGTTTTACGGGTGTTGAACCAGCCTTGTGTCCCGGGAATAAACCCTACTTGGCCATGGTGAATAATTTTCTTAATGTGTTGTTGGATCCTATTGGCTAGTATCTTGTTGAGAAATTTTGCATCCATGTTCATCAGGGATATTGGTCTGTAATTCTCCTTTTTGGTGGGGTCTTTGTCTGGTTTTGGAATTAAGGTGATGCTGGCCTCACAGAAGGAATTTGGAAGTACTCCATCTCTTTCTATCTTTCCAAACAGCTTTAGTAGAATAGGTATGATTTCTTCTTTAAACGTTTGATAGAATTCTCCTGGGAAGCCATCTGGCCCTGGACTCTTGTGTCTTGGGAGGTTTTTGATGACTGCTTCATTTTCCTCCCTGGCTATTGGCCTGTTCAGGTTTTCTATTTCTTCCTGTTCTGGTTTTGGTAGTTTGTGGCTTTCCAGGAACACGTCCATTTCTTCTAGATTGCCTAATTTATTGGCATAGAGCTGTTCATATGTTTTTAAAATCGTTTATATTTCCTTGGTGTTGGTAGTGATCTCTCCTTTCTCATTCATGATTTTATTAATTTGAGTCTTCTCTCTCTTCTTTTTAATAAGGCTGGCTAATGGTTTATCTATCTTATTAATTCTTTCAAAGAACCAACTCCTGGTTCTGTTGATCTGTTCCACAGTTCTTTTGATTTCGATTTCATTGAGTTCTGCTTGAATTTTATTTAACTCTCTTCTGCTGGGTGTGGGGTCCATTTGCAGTTTTTTCTCTAGCTCCTTTATGTGTAAGGTGAGCTTTTGTATTTGAGTTATTTTCAGTTTTTGAATGGATGCTTGTATTGTGATGTATTTACCCCTTAGGACTGCTTTTGCTGCATCCCAAAGATTTTGAATGGTTGTATCTTCATTCTCATTAGTTTCCATGAATCTTTTTAATTCTTCCTTAATTTCCTGGTTGACCCTTTCATCTTTTAGCAGGATGGTCCTTAACCTCCACGTGTTTGAGGTCCTTCCAAACTTCTTGTTGTGACTTAGTTCTAATTTCAAGGCATTATGTCTGAGAATATACAGGGGATGATCCCAATATTTTGGTATTGGTTCAGACCCGATTTGTGACTCAGTATGTGGTCTATTCTGGAGAAAGTTCCATGTGCACTTGAGAAGAATGTGTATTCAGTTGAGTTTGGATGTAAAGTTCTGTAGATATCTGTGAAATCCATCTGGTCCAGTGTATCATTTAAAGCTCTTGTTTCTTTGGAGATGTTGTGCTTAGAAGACCTATCGAGGGTAGAAAGAGCTAGATTGAAGTCAACAAGTATAAGTGTATTATTATCTAAGCATTTCTTCAGTTTGGTTATTAATTGGTTTAAATATTTGGCAGCTCCCACATTCGGGGCATACATATTGAGGATTGTTAAGTCCTCTTGTTGGATAGATCCTTTGTGTATGATATAGTGTCCCTCTTCATCTCTCACTACAGTCTTCAGGGTAAATTTTAGTTTATCTGATATAAGGATGGCTACCCTTGCTTTCTTTTGAGGCCCATTTGAATGGTAAATGGTTCTCCAACCTTTTATTTTCAGGTTGTAGGTGTCCTTCTGTCTAAAATGAGTCTCTTGTAGACCGCAAATAGATGGGTCCTGCTTTTTTATCCAGTCTGAAACCCTGCGCCTTTTGATGGGGTCATTAAGCCCTTTCACGTTCAGAGTTACTATTGACAGATATGAGTTTAGTGTCATCATGATATCTATTCAGTCCTTGTTTTTGTGGATTGTTCCACTGAACTTCTTCTTAAAGGGGAATTTTAAGAGTCCCCCTTAAAATTTCTTGCAGAGCTCGTTTGGAGGTCACATATTCTTTCAGTTCCTGCCTGTCTTGGAAGCTCTTTATCTCTCCTTCCATTTTGAATGAGAGCCTTGCTGGATAAAGTATTCTTGGTTGCATGTTCTTCTCATTTAGGACCCTGAATACATCCTGCCAGCCCTTTCTGGCCTGCCAGGTCTCTGTGGAGTGGTCTGCTGTTACCCTAATACTCCTCCCCATAAAAGTCAGGGACTTTTTGTCTCTTTCTGCTTTAAGGATCTTTTCTTTATCTTTGGAATTTGCAAGCTTCACTATTAGATGTCGAGGTGTTGAACGGTTTTTATTGATTTTAGGGGGGGGGATCTCTCTACTTCCTGGATCTGAATGCCTGTTTCCCTTCTTGGATTAGGAAAGTTTTCAGCTAGGATTTGTTCAAATACATATTCTGGCCCTCTGGCCCTTTCGGCGCCCTTGGGAACCTCAATTAAACGTAGGTTTTTCTTCCTCAGGCTGTCATTTATTTCCCTTAATCTGTCTTCATGGTCTCTTAATTGTCCGTCTCTTTTGCCTCAGTTTCCCTCTTTGCCATCAACTTGTCTTCTATGTCACTCACTCGTTCTTCCACCTCGTTAACCCTCGTCGTTAGGACTTCTAGTTTGGATTGCATCTCATTCAGTTGATTTTTAATTTCTGCCTGATTGGATCTAAATTCTGCAGTCATGACGTCTCTTGAGTCCTTTATTCTTTTTTCTAGAGCCACCAGTAGCTGTATAATAGTGCTTCTGAATTGGCTTTCTGACATTGAATTGTAATCCAGATCCTGTAACTCTGTGGGAGAGAGGACTGTTTCTGATTCTTTCTTTGAGGTGAGGTTTTCCTTCTAGTCATTTTGCTCAGTGCAGAGTGGCCAAAACAAGTTGTATTGGGAAAAGGAGAAAAAGAGAGAGAAGGAAAGAAGAGAAAAAGAGAAAAGAGAAAGAAGAAAAAAAAAGGGGGGGGGAAGAGAAGAAAAAGAGAAAGAAAAAGAAAGAAAGGTGAAAAAAAGGTCGGGGGAAGCAATGAGAAATCAAAAAGAAAGAAAAACAAAAAACAAAAAGCAAAAACCACTGGGGAGTATCTTCCGATTCTGTATACTTTAAGATCCTTGACTTCCTCTGGAACTGGTCCCTCTCGCTGGTCTTCTGGGGGAGGGGCCTGCTGTGCTGATTTTCAGGTGTTAGCGCTTGGGAGAGCTGCTCTGCCCCCTGCCTGGTGCAGCGCTCAGTGTGGGTTGTTCACCCCATGAGGCCCCGGGAGTAACAACCGCAGTGGCGGGGCCAGCTCTGGAGCCCTGGAGTCAGCCCTCGCAGTAACTCCGGGGCTCTCCGTCTGCAGGGCCTGGAGGCTCCGGGGCGGGCCGCTGATCTGCTCAGCTCGGGGCAGGAGCGTCCTCGCTGTCCTGGGCCTTCCCGGCCTCTGCCTATCCCGGGGGAGGCCGGATCCTGGGCTGTGTCCCGGCGCCCTGTGCTCCAGGGCCTGCGCTGTTGGATTCGCGCTCCCGCCGCGCAGCCCCCTCCGCCGAGCCGCCGCCCGAGCCCCTCCGAGCTGCTCTGGGTCCCGCCGTGTGCGCTGCAGCCCTTAGGGAGCTCGGCGCACTCTCCCTGGGTGCAGGTGCCTGTTAGTGTCCCAGGGAGCCCGAGGGCATCCCCGCCCTCCTGGGTCCTGCTCTAATTCCCTGCGAGCCCCTTTCTGCCCGGGAAGGTTGGTGCAGCTCCTGCTCCTCCGGGACGGGGCTCTCCTGTCCTGGGGACACTCGCCCCAGCCTCAGTCCGGCTCCTCACGGGGCCCCTCCCCCTTGGAGGCCTTTTGTTTCTTTATTTCTTTTTCCCCATCTTCCTACCTTGATAGAAGCGCGAACTCTTCTCACTGTAGCATTCAAGCTGGTCTCTCTTTAAATCTCAGGCCGAATTCATAGATTTTCAGGATGATTTGAAGGTTATCTAGGTAATTTGGTGGGGACAGGTGACTTGGGGACCCTACTCTTCTGCCATCTTGCCCCTCCTCCTCCAGAATTTTAATTTTGAGTTTAAAAGGATACTTATTTTGTTGAAAAATAATTTTTACTTTTCAAACTTTACTTTCCATTAAATACATTTTAAAGCCCCACAAGTACTCATATATGTGAAAATGTCAAATTTGGAGTCCAATTCTTAAATGTATTATTAATTATACATTCTCATTTTAATTTTTTTGTGTGTTGTCATTTTAACTGTAAAGATTCTTGATAGTTGTTGTCTTTAATAAAAGTGATTTTACATAGATTTTGTACATGGCATTTATTCTTTACTCATTTTGATGTCATTGACTTATAATAACTTGTTATTATGCACCTGTGGAATAGTTTTCCAATTAGTTGCTTTTGGCTAGCCATAGCTTTTCCACTTCTGTTTTCATTGATAACTCATGATACCATATTCCTGTAATAATGTGTATGTAATGTCTTGGAGTATGTTATAATTCTATTTCAAATACTTTTCCTCACTATCAAATGTATCACTATGTTTGGAACAAATAAGATTTATTGAGTAAATAAGGTAGCAATTAAACATAAAGATGCAAGTTATATAATAAAATGAAGATTCTATAGTTGTCCAGCAAACTGTGTGAATATGTGCATGTAGGCAAAACTTAGTTTTTAAAAGATTTTATTTATTTATTTCACAGAGAGAGAACACAAGCAGTGGGAGCATCAGGCAGAGGGAGAGGGAGAAGCAGGCTTCTCACTCAGCAGACAGCTTGAAGGGGGCTGGGTTCAGGGCTCAATCCCAGAACCTGGGATCATGACCTGAGCTGAAGGCAGACACTTAACCTGGCGCCACCCAGGTGTCCCCAAAACTTATTTTTTATTCTTACAAGTGAAGGCTGTATATCCATTCATAATGATAAACCTTTATTATTTTCAAAATAACTTTACAGTCTTCAAATTATATTTGTGGAGCCAATTTTTAAAAAGGTATATTGCACATTAGCATTTTTTTAAAGTTTAAAAAGCTGCTGTGGGCAGCCCTGGTGGCTCAGCGGTTTAGCACTGCCTTCAGTCCAGGGCCTGATCCTGGAGACCTGGGATCGAGTCCCACGTCCAGCTCCCTGCATAGAGCCTGTTTCTCCCTGTGCCTGTGTCTCTGCCTCTCTCTGTGTGTCTCTTATGAATAAATAAATAAAATCTTTAAAAAATAATAAAAACATAAAAATCTGCTGAACATTATATATAAAAATCTGTTGTGTATCACATACAATCACATGCTTTTATAATTAATAAAGACTATTTCTTACACCATGTTTTGATGGAATATAACTTGTGCCTGAATTTTATTACACATTGAATTGACTATTAGTTGATTAGTGACATTGAACAGTGTTACTGTAATGAAAGTATTTTTTTTAGTTGAGAATTATTCCTTCTGATGCCCTTTAATAATGAAGCAGTCTGACTTGCGGAGAAGATTATATAGTTTTAACTGAGCTGATTTTCTAGATTTGTTTTAAAAAATAAAAGCCTCATAAAAACAGTATTATGTGATATTACACTTGTAAAAAATAACGATTTCAAGTCAATATTTGCTCTAGGGGGAGGGGGAGAGTATATAAAATTTTGTAAAATAGAATAATCAAGATTATCCCCACTACCTTTCTTAAATTAAGTATGCCATTGATATCACAGATTATTTTTCTTTGTTTCATTCACAGTTGATAACTAAAATATGCATATGGTAGGAAATGATTAGAGAAGATAGTAACAAGAATGCCCATCATCTGTCAAAAATGAAGTGCAAGGCAATCAGTGTGTTTTGTGTTGGCTATGAGTAGCTGATGAAATAAATAGAAGTGTGACATGATGTCTCTTTCATCTACAAAAGTATCAGCTCAGAGGTTATGCTTCATTAGCTTCAAATGTAGCATGCATAATAAAGGAGGAAGGCAGAGAAGTTCTTTGATTCATTGTGAAAAAGCCTATCAGACCCCTTTTCAAGTGACAGTTTATTAAATACATTGAATAATGGAAAATATTTCAAGTAGAACAGAATCATAACCCTGTGTTTGGCACCTGACTGAAAGTACAGATGGCAAGGATATGCCTCCATTTTATGTGATTACAAATTAAGGCAAAAGAAGGCAGTATTCCTTGAATTTAAGAATTCTTTCTTTCTTTCTTTCTTTCTTTCTTTCTTTCTTTCTTTCTTTCTTTTCATTCTTTCTTTCTTTCTTTCTTTCTTTCTTTCTTCTTCCATCCATATTAATTAATTGAATCTCAAAAAGTGACATAAAAATGACTTCATTGCAAAATACAAGGAGATTTTTATTTCTTCAACATGGAGATGATCAAATTAAATGTGTGAGACATACCTGGAAAAACAGTGACTCCAGCTACATTCATCTTTGATAGAACTGGGGATCCTTTGTAAAGACCTGATCTTTAAGCCATCTCTTTCTCTATCTCTCTGTGGGTCAATGATTTATTTATTAATTCATCATTTCATTCATTTATTCACTACTTCTCTCAACAAAAGCAACAAAATATTTTAGTATTCTATTAAGTCTTTTCTAAGCCTTATAATCTAAAATATAAACATGTCCATTATTCTTAAGGAGATTACAATGTATAATAATGTTTAATATTTTTGGGATTACAAATTTCCTACTGTAAAAAATACCAGTTCACTTCTTCACCTACATGCCTCCACTTTTAAAATAGGTAAAATGTTTATTACTTTCTTTGACTAGATTAGTTGTACCTGAATTGTACTCCATTATTACCAAATATAAATCTAATTGTAGAATTTATCAGACTATGGAATAATTTCTGGTTATTTACATATTTTTTTCACTAGGTCAGATTCTAGGATAATATCACCATTGTACTGTCAAGGTTTGGAAATTTAGGTAAAGTGGTTAACAGTACAGAAATGAGTAAGGACCATAAAGTCTCTCTAGCTCTTGTTACTTTTGTGACCTTGATTGAGTTTCTTATTTCTCCAAGTTTTATTTTTCTCTTTCTTTATGCAAATATACATCTGTACCTCATAGTGTTATGAGGATTAAACAATCACCTAGTACCTAGTAAGTATTGTATTGTCTGTTTAAGCTACTATTAATATTTATTTAATAAGTGAATGGCATGGTGGTATGATTTCAGCAATATTTAAAGTAATTAAAAAAATACAATGGCTTAAAGTTCTGGAAGTAATATGCATAATATTAGGATATTCTATGGGCAATGCCCAAACGTATATGAATCCAAACAAATCAAACAGAAAATATAAAGCAAAACATCCCATATTATTTCCTGCCTTGTAAATTTTAGATTAATGATTTCTAAATACTATGGAAATTTGGAGAAGGAAGAGATCACATTCAGCTGGAAATATCTGGAGTAAATACATTGTGAAGCAAATGCTATATGATTTGGTTAATTGAATCTATAAGAGCTGAACATTGGTGTGGACATTCTTGTCAAAGACAAAAGTGTAACAAAATAAGGCAGTGAACAAAGAATGCAAAGTGTGTTTAGAAGCAGTAGCTGGTATGTGTAGAGAGAAGTGAGAGCAATAAAAGAAAAGTTTGATCCAGAATATAGAGAACTGTGAATGTTAGGATGAGGTCTTATTGAGTAAGGACATTTTTAAATGAAAGAAAAGTGGGGAATACAGAGGAGATTGAATTTTATAAGCACAACAATAAATTATTATTATTATAGCAATGCTTAAAAGGAAGTAATCTGATAGTATAAAGGATGGATACTAATTTGACTTTTATTTTTTTATTTTCTTAAAGATTTTATTTATTTATTCATGAAAGACACAGAGAGATAGAGAGGCAGAGACACAGACAGAGGAAGAAGCAGGCTCCCTGCAAGGAGCCTGATGTGGGACTTGATCCCATCATGCCCTGAGCCAAAGGCAGACACTCAACTGCTGAGCTACCGAGATGTCCCTAATTTGTCTTTTGTGTTAGATACTATGTTTTTCCTAAGTATTCTTACTTTTAGAAATAAGAGTTTTTCACATTTGCTAGCGGGAAACAGGGCAATAAGCTTGCTTCAGATAGTGCAGATATTCATCTTCATGCATAAAGTCCATGTTGTGCTTATTCTGAAATATGTTTGAAACAACTGTATGAGCAGACTTTGGGAAATGCAGTGATTAAACTGCTAAAGAGAGTCTTCCAGATGTTTCCTATGGTTTAATATGCTCTATTGCCACTTAATCTCTGATAAAAACATTTAGATAGTAATTTAAAAAACATAGTGTTAATGCTTCATATCAACCTCATTTACAGTTTAGCTAGAGGAGTGGCTTGCAATTAGGTTCTTCTGTTTTGTACTGTTACTGTTTTTCAAGTTCAACTTTTCATTGGTGTGTTCTAGTCAAACTCAAGAGCTTCTGTCAACCAATTATAAGGTCAAGTATGAAGACAATAGATCCATTGTAGCTTTTGATGGGTAAAAGAAACTCTGCCTTGTGAACTATTTGGTGAGTTATGTTTCCTAAAACCACTGGGTTACAAGTGTGAGTTATCATGGAGAATGCTGCCTTTTGTTCTTTAGCTTTTCCTGACTAAAGTAAATTTTATGGCCAATGTGAAAGTTCAATTTTGAACATAATCACCCTGCCTGAGCTCACAAATAAACTAGATTAAAACCTCCTGCAGTAGTCTATGCTCTTTGAATGAACAGAAGGTCATTGGGGGCATCAAGAGATATATTCCACTGTACATTCTGACATCCACTTAATAATCTGGACATGTTCCTTTCTGCTCATTCGGAAATGTCAATTATGCAAGTTGTCCAATTGCTTTCATCTACTTAGTGAAACCCTCATATTATAGAGGTGGAGAGTTTAAGTTTTAAACTGTATTTTCTGTGAAGTTATATTTAAATTATCCTTTTGATTTATAATAATAAAGTTATTAATATATTTTAATATGAGGAAATAATACCATATTTGGCTAAACTAAGTGCTTTGATTAATAGCTAATATACCTCAACTATAAAAATGTATGATAATTATAATGCCTAAGTAGGAACTCTTACTACACCAAGAAAACATATTTTAAAATATATCCAATTATATTTCTTAATACTTAATAATATAGCAGGTTAGAAACCCAACAATTCCTTTACTTCAATTGGAAAAAAAAGATGTCTTGTTTTTATATTTCCAGTATGTAACATTTAGATTTGTCAATAAGAAAGGAAAATTTGGCTTCCTTTAAATATTCTGCAAAATTACATCCATACATCACCAATTTCAACAAATGAATTTTTATCCTTTGAACTAATTTTATTTTTTAGTCTTGGTACCAATTAACAGGCTTTGTATTATTTCATAGATTGGTTATTTTAGGAGCCTTAAATGTGACTGTTTTAACACTTACACTGACACTTGCAAAGAAAGTGGGAAAGGTGCACTTTTTTAAAAATAAAAAAGGCTTAGGAGTATTCCTTTTGGGAAAGAAGATAATTATCTAAATGTAGCTTTCTTTGCTATTCATTCTATAGCACTATGTGATAAGTAGAGAATAATGTCATCAAAGATCAAAGAATAATTAGAAATCAGAACAATAATTTAAATCAATTTTTATTGTTTTGTTTTTCTGAGCTGACCCTGAAGGCTGAAGACTAAGATTCTTGTATAGCCGACTTTGGCTACATAACTTTATGATGTTGATCAATCCATTTAATGAATGCACCTAAATTCTTAATCTATAAAATGAGCCTCATGACCTGTTTTGCTTTAATGCTCAGGGTTATAGTGAGGGAAAATATAATAAGCAACACTTTATAAAAGATAATCCTTGAGAGATATAATGCATCATACTACTTAATAATTATTACTAGTTTTTACAATAGGTGTATACAGAAAATCATGCTAATAAATTATCTTAAATTTGTTGATCCTTACTTACAAAAGGCAGAATTAGTTAAACTCATGAATGACTAGGTCTGGAAGATAATTTAGAGGATAGGACAATTTGCTCATTCTAAGAATGTTTTAAAAGGATTACATGATGTCTTTAGGAAGATTGGACATGAGTTTCTGCTTGTTATGGTATAAAGTCATGGGAAGCAATTTAGATTGATATGTTCTTTAGCTTTCTATTAAACTATTCTTCACAAATGAAGGTTAACCTTCACAAATTAGCCATATTATAAATTTTTGAATGTTCTTTTTACAACTTTCTGTTATCTCAATATCTCATTACTCCATAATGTATTTACAGATTTTCAAGGAAGTGAAAAATTAAAATGACCAGTTTTTGACCATTATTTGGCATTCTCTGAGTCATTTCTTCCTATCTTTAACAACTGTTGATGAGACACTTCTTTGATCTTCTTATTACTAATTGTTATTGCATGCAAGATGGTCCTTTACATATTTAACCCTCCCTCAGCTGAGGAAGTTCATCTCTTTTCCTCTTCAAATAATCATTTCTATACTCAGAACAGCTATTATTGCTGATATAATTGTAGCTGTTGGTGATGTAATTTTTATTATTATATCTGTTATACTTTCTGTAATCTATTGAAGGTAAATGTTAAATGGAAAATAGTAAGAATGAAAAAGGAAAAATATACCAAACAATGATTTCTTTGTAAATTTACCTTGCTATAAAATAATTAACCTCTCTTTATTATGCCCTTTAAAAGAATACTCTTTGTGCCATCACCTAACACTTTTAAAATTCTACCTTTTTCTGGAGTTGATTGTTACAAGTCTTTCCAACAAGATTATCAACATCTTGAAGATGAGATTCTTATTCCATGTGGAGATTGCATTGTATCAAGGGGTCTAGTTCATAGACATACCCTCAGTAAGTACTGTTGAAATGAACCCATTCATCTTTGCATAATCTTGAGAAGTTATATACTAATAGATATTTTGTGATATCAATTTAATTCAGCTTAACTAAGATAATATTGAACATCTACTTTGCTTTGGTAATGGATAAATCTTTCAGGATTATAACAGTAAACAAAATAGGCATTGCCCTGCCTAGAGAATTTTAGTATAGCATGAAAGACAAAAAATTAAAATAATAAAATATATTGAGTACTTTTTAAATAAAAAAAAACTGCCTTGGATCAGTACTTAGCCAGTTTGACCTCAATTTTCATTTCTACAAAATGGGAAAGATAAATCCTGCTTAATGTGGTCAAAAGGTTTAAAAGAAATAACAAATACTCTATACAAAGAAGGACAATGTGGATACTGGAAAGATACCGGAAAATGCACAGAAAGAGGAAACTATAGAGAACAAATTTATGGTTATCAGACGGGAGGTAAAATGTGATGGGGATTAAGGAGTGCACTTGTGATGAGCACCAGGTGTTTTATGGAAGTATGGAATGGCTACATTGAATACCTGAAAATAATGTTACACTATCCGGTAACTAACTGGAATTTAAGTAAAAACTTAAAAAAAATAAAATGCTTCATTTCCTCAAACATTATAGTGCTTAAAAAGAAAAGTTTATCAAATAATTAGATAAATTTTCAGATATTGAGATGAGATTAGACCTGATAAAATTAGAAATAAAAAAGTTGTTGTCTGGATATGCTTTATTTAAGTATTAAAATAATGCTAGGGAATAACTCTTAACTTTTTTTTTTTTAAGTAGGCTCCATGCACAGTGTGGAGCCCAACATCAGGTTTGAACTCACAACCATGAGATCAAGACCTGAGCTGAGGTCAAGTGTCTGATGCTTAACTGATCGAGCCACTCAGGTGCCCCTGATTCTTAAAATTTTAAGAAATTTTAAATATTTGTACATTAACTTTATGGAAATCTAGTGACTTTTAGGTGATGTGTTATTAATTGAAGACCAATATCTGATAATTATCTCAATCAAGGGACAAAGCTTTTAATTTATTTGGTTCTTCCCCAGAAAATAGCTAACCCTGGTTTTCTCTGATTTTCAAACAATATTCAGAAAATATAGTTGTCAAGATGGAATAATTTATGTAATACAGAGGTTTTTTAAAAAAAAGATTTTATTCATTCATTTAGTTAGAGAGAGAGAAGAGAAGGCTCATGAGCGGTGGTGGAAGGGGCAGAAGGCAAAGGCAAGATTTCATTCTTTTTTATGGATAATAACATTTTTTTATTTTTTTTATTTTTATTTTTTAGTAATAACATTTTCTTTATCATAACCTGAGCCTAAACCACAAGTGAGACACTTAGCCAACTGAGTAACCCAGGTGCCTCAGTACAAAGGCATTTATTTATTTATTTATTTATTTATTTATTTATTTATTTATTTATTTTTATTAAGCAACATGTGTATTTTGACATATTTTATCAATAGAGGGTTATGTCCTCATAGCTCCTTAATAAATCTTAGTGTATCAAATTGTAAGTTTGATTATAAGCAATCACTTATACTTAGTGTATTTATAATTGAATGTTTATATTATTCTTGTTTGTTACCATTCTAGCACATTTTTTAGGAGAATCATTGAACACAGCTTTTGTTTCTAAGACCTCAAACTAAGAGACTAAATGAAAAACTCCTCATGTAATTCAAGAAATAAAAAGCTTAAAGTCTCACAAAGTCTGAAATAGAATGGGGTAGAGAGACGACAGAGAGACAGTACATGTGTGCCCAAGAAAGTATCTATTCCTAACATCATCTTCAGTCAAGTTTTTGTTTAACATTCTGAGTCAATTTATAAATTAAAGCATGTTTTGCAAGGTTATATTCTACCTTCATGGATTCATCTGCATTTTATAAACACATCAAGTCAAAAGAGTTATACATTGGATGATATTCTCATTGTTGAAAGTAGAATTAAGGGAGAAAGGACAAAATTTTTATTAATTATCTAACTAAATAGGTTCATGTTTATGTTTTTAAGAATATTTTTTTTTTTCTTCTGACTTCAGTAGGTGAATCATTTATTTGATTCATTGCTGACAAGAACACTGCTATGGAGATAATTCTCTTTCTCTGGATAGAGAGCAATGTGTTTTCAATCCTTTGTACAGTTTCCCTAACAACCCAGAATTTATTATTTTACCTGTCACTACTAGAATGCAAGTGACCATTGTCTATAACTATATATGGTTTCTGGATGCTTAGATGGCTGGTGGCTATTGTCAATCAAACTATTTTAATGGTGCCTGTTTGTCCAAGGTGTTATATGGATAAGAGCATTGGGAAAGTTTTTTTTTTTAAATAGGAAGTGATATCAGTTGTAATAAGTTTGGCAAATCCTGAATGGGGTATATGTTTTTATGTTGAGAACAAGTACAGGCTATGTTCAGTTTGAGGTAGAAAAGTTGATAGCATTTGCTTCTGATGAGTTAGTGTCTTTGTCAGTTTAGGCTGCTATAACAGATTACTATAGACTGGATAAATTAAACATTTATTTCTCACAATCTGAAGGCTGGATATTCAAGATCAAGTGTCTGGGGAGGACTTCCTCTTAGATGACCTTTTTCTCATTATATCCTTACACAGCAGAGAGCAGACAGAAAAATCGAACTGTTTTGTTTCTTTTTATAAGACCACTTTTTTCTTTCTTTCTTTCTTTCTTTCTTTCTTTCTTTCTTTCTTTCTTTCTTCTTTCTTTCTTTTTTCTTCTTCTTCTTCTTTCTTTCTTCTTTCTTTCTTTCTTTTTCTTTTTTTTTTTTTTTGAAAGAAAGAGAGAGAAAATCTCAAGCAGGGTCCAAGCTCATCACAGAGCCCAGCCTGGGGCTCAGTCTCACTATCCTGAGATCATGACCTGAGATGAAATCAAGAGTCTGAATGCTTAACTGACTGAGCCACCTAGGCACCTCACAACCACTAATCTTATCATGAGGGCTCCACCCTCAACTAATCCTAATTACTTCCCCAAAGCCTCACCTTCTAATACTACCATTAGGGAGGTGGGTTTCAGCATATGAATTTTGGGGAACACAAACATTTAATCCATAATGTAAACTAACACACTTTATTTGGAATTATTATTTGATCCTATTTCTTCTTGCCAGCTTGCTCAGGTCACTGTACCCAGGAGCTTTCAGAGATATATAAGTATTGAGTTTAATTATCACACATATTCATGTTCTATTTGCATCTTTAAGGTTAATCCTGAGTTTAAAGATTAGCAACAATATCAAGTGTCCTGTATGTGCAACAGAATCAAGTAGGCAAAACCACAGAACACTTTCTTTGTGGTCTTTTGCTGGGAAAAGCTAAGGAAACTTCCATTAGCTAATATAATACCTTAAACGTATGCAGGGGACCATTATATAACTGGACAGTAGAAGTATTTTACAATTTGTGTTTCATCTCCAGCTTCATGCCATATTATAATATGACTTTCATATAAAATTCTGTATCAAGGGATAATATGACCAGTTATAAATTCTTGAATTAAAATTTTCAAATGCCTTTTATACACTGTCAAGAGAAGAGCAGGCCACATAGTAAATCTCATCTACCTGGAAGATATATAACATATATAGAGATTCATAATGGTATCCATAATGTTATTCATAATAACATCAAATTCCTGTGTTCTAGTAGTATGATTATGAAGCACTATTACAATAATTTTTTATAGGCTAGTTTTAGATAGATAGATGATAGTTAGATAGATGCATTCATATCACTTATTTCTCAGAATAGATTGTCATTAGATTATTGACAATGTGTAGTGGGAAGTACAGAAATTTTGGTATATATTAGAAGTAAATGTGTTAAATTAAAAAATGTTGAATCAATGTAATAATATTGATATCATGCTATATTAATATTAACATATATGAGATGTTTTTTGTCAGGAGTGTGCTTTAACTATTTTATCTTATATATAACTTTATGCTGTCAATAAACATAGGTTAGAGTTATCAACATGTCTCCCATGTTTACAGATGAGTAAAATGAGGCCTAGAAATTGAAGTACCTTCTCATTATGGCAGAATTATATACTACATCATACAATTGGCTCATTGGATTATATTGTTCTCTGTTTCAAAAACATTGTAGCTTTTAGCTACTACTTTGTGCTGCATGTGTAAGGACATACTGGCTGAGATGTTCTTTATTTGTAAATTTCCATCTTTTAGACCTTTCTTAGAATATTGAGAAATACAAATAAGTCTGGGTAAAGAAAACCTTCTTTGTCTAATGCTGTCATTATTATAGTAAAACCTGAGTTTGAGACTTTACTTTTTATAAAGTTCCTGATTTGACTTACTATATAATTGGATTGGGGAATTGCAAGGTGATTTATAACATGTTTTATTGAATTTGATTCTCCATGAATAACTTAGCACAAGTGTTATTTATTTATTTTTTTGGTGATAAGAACTTTTTCTCTTTTTCTATTGCCTGGTTTTTGGAGAAAGGATTTGTTTTACATATTTAAGAAAAAAATACTTCGAAATCTCAAAAATATATTTTCCTTTACAAAACATGGTTGAAAGCTCTAATTCTTTACATACTGTGGATAAAATAAATACCTAAGTTAGATGTATAAATGTTAATATTTTAATATTCCGGTATGTCTTTTAATCTCTTAATATTTTCCTTGTGTTAAGTGAATCTTTACCTGGAGCATAATTTGAAAATTATTTGTGTATTGGCATGTGAACTAGATTTATGCTGTGTTTATTTGTGCTTTGCAAGGGAGAACTAAATGCCGGGTAAAGCAATATTTATTCAAAATGAAAAAAAGTAATTATAGGTGTAGGGAAAAATCCATCTGAATAATAAAGATGGAAAGAGTTCCCTCATGATTGAGGTGATAAGGTTTTAGTCACATTGAGCGGAGTGTCTTTCACGTTACTTATTTCTAACAAGCTACAAGTGTGAATTTCATGGAGAGGGTGAAGAGGTGATGACAGTTCTGTGATTCTAACATATTCATAACCAAGAAGCTCTGATGAATGGATTTTGGTTAATGCTAAAATATTTCACTGTCCTGCAGTATGCTTTAATACTCCTTTCATGCAAAGAATACTGATTCTTTGTTTCTAAATAATGTGCCAGTCAGGCACTTGAATATGCACTTGCAAATCAAGTTTAATCTGAGAATAAATGGACACTATTGTGTTTAGACAAACTACTAGGCACCTGAGGACCTTCCACATTTCCAAAAGCAAAAAGCTACAATAACTCAGATTTTCCTCTGTATAATGAGATTTGATATATTTTCTTCTAGACATTTTGGCATATGCGTCATAAACTAAATCAGTATGTTAAATATATACATCATATATATTGAATATTTATATATGCAAAAAAGTATAGAAATGTGTTGCATTGATTAATTTTCACAAACTGAACACCAGCACCTAGATTTTGATTTAGTATGCTAGTACCAGCACCTCAGAACTCCCCTCTTTTCTCTTCCAGATATTATCCCTCTCTTCTAGGGTAACTATTTCCCTAACTTCTAATACCATCAATTAGTTTTTAAAACTTATGCAGTTACACGTATAATCGTGTGAAAACATAATCTTTTGTGCCTGCCTTCTTGTGCTCACTGAGAGGTTTGTGAGAACCACTTATGTTTTTGTAGGTAGAAATATCAGGACCACAGGATATGTGTCTACTTAGCTTCACCGGACTTTTTTCAGACCTTTTTCCAAAGGTGTGCTATCAGTTTATACTCACATCAGTAGTAATAAGGATTTAGTTTGTTCTATTCTGTAGTCAATATTGGTATTATCTGCCTTGTCTTCTTATGGTAGCCATTTTGGTGAGAGAATAGTGGTATCATATTTGGCGCTAATTTGTCTTTTGCTTTGCACATCAGAGTTGAGTTCCTTTTCTACGTAAAGTATAGCATGGACTAGATTATGTCATACAGCATAGCCACTGCTCAATTGGATACTCTTATAAATTAGTCAGCTAATATGTTGTGGAGAATAGAGCAGGGTGATTGAATTTAAAATCTTGGCCTAAAAAAAATAAATAAATGAAAATAAAATCTTGGCCTGTGGTTTTAGAGTGCCTAGACTATTAAAAATGACATTTAGTCTATATTCACACACACACACACATACATCATATATATACCTTATATGTATATATGTATATAAATACATATATTTCAAATTATGCATTTATATTCAAGGGAGATTTTATAGAAACATTATATATCTATAATGTAATCTAATAAAATATTAATATAATACTTTAATAATTCATATATATTTTATATGAATTTCTCAAGCCTCCCCCAAATTCCCGACTCTTATTATCTATCCAACTCCTGGCTAGACATCTCCTTCAGCTGGATACCCAGCAGGCAACTTAATTACTCCATGTCTAAACAGAAGTGTTGATTTTTTTCCTACTTTTACCTTCATCTGTCAAATCCTTCAGTGTTTTCCATTTTAATAAGTGTCAATTATATCCATCTTATTGATTAAGATAAAACCTTATCCCTCATTTCTGATTCTTTTTTTGTTAAGGATTTATTTATTTATTTATTTATTTATTTATTTATTTATTTATTTATTAGAAAGAGAGAGTAAGCCTATGTGAGCAAGCAAGTTGGGCTAGGAGCAGAGGGGGAGGGAGAGGGACAAACAGACTCCATGCTGAGCACAGGGCCTGATGTTGGGCTTCAGCTCAATCTCTCCACTGTGAAATCATGATGTGAGCCAAATTCAAGAGTTGGATTCTCAACTGGTGGAGCCACTCAGGTGCCACTCCTGATTCTTTCTTTTGACTCCATCTCAAAGTAAGTTATAAATTACCTCAATTCTCACCTTTCACACAACAACCATTCTAGACTAAACAATATCCCCATTCTACCAAGATTACAATAAAAGCTTCTTGATTGTTTTTTTCTGATTTACTCCTGCTACTTGATCTTTGCAGAGTAACCTGAGTTGTCTCCCACAAGGGTAGATCACATCACACACTTTTCTGCTTAAACTATCAAGTAATACTCCATTTCATTTAAAACATTTTCCAAATGCCTTTCCCTAACTGATCTGGTGCATGATTGGACTTAAACCTCATTTCACTTAATCTGGGTGGAATAGGATTGGCTTACTTTTTCCCAAATGCCTGATCCAATTAGTTTGTCACCAAACTAGCTTGGCTGACTTCCTCTTTTCCAATAGCTGCTCCATTTCTATCCCCTCTGTCAGGAAATCAGACTGGCTTAGCCTCTTTAATCTTACCTTCTACATTTTAAAATCTTCATCTTTCTCTTCTGGTTTTCCAGGGACAAGAAACAGATCATTTACTTTTTTTTCAGTATTCTGTTTCCCATTTTTGTGGCAGCATTTATTCTATGCTTGGTTCCCTTCTTAGTCTTTTTTGATTCTTAAAGGCTTAGTATGGAATTCAAACTAGAAAAAATGTCATCACTTCTCTAAAAATTTTCCTGTATATCTCCAATCTATTTATCCTATAGCTGATGGAGGTATTTTGAGGACTTCCTTGGTTTTATCACTGAGATTTCACTGTTAGCAGCCCAAAGCAATTGTAATCAGCCATGAAACCTGGTGCACAATCCAAGTCTAAACAAAGGATAGTCCTTTGCTTACTATTCCAGGGTCCATGTGAGTCAATAGGATTCTTGCTAACTATCTCCTAAAAGAATACCTGACATTTATCTCTTACTGGCCAAATTGATATCTTCCTTTAAAAGGTAAGAGTTGATTCTAAACAAGGAACAAATTGCCCAGGCTGGTATGACTAATAATTGTTGGATTTGAAATTCTGGTCAATCAAGTACTGCTACATGCAAAAATTCAAGTAAAATTTTAGCTTTAAAATGTACTGGATTGTATCATCTTTCTTAATTTCAATGTAGAACTGGAGTATGGAGTTCGAGTCCTATAAAAATAATTTACCATACTTTATTCTAATGGTGTAGGTTATTTTTTAGGAAATTTCTTATGACTTTATTTCTGTGAAACAACTCAATGATCTTCTCTTTATGTTTTGTTGGCGACTATTTCTCACAATCTTGACTATATAGATAATCCCAGCTTTTTTTTATTGAAAATGCAATATCTAAAAATATTCATATTTCTGTTTTAAGAACTTATAAACAATTATATCTGAATATGACATTGAATGATCATCTCATCAATACTTTGGACTCTCAACAAGACTAAAATTAAATTACCCTAGAAAAGTAACTGTTCATGTTCTCCTTACAATAACAAAGAATTAACTTCCTCACTTAAAGAGTAATATTCCCTCTTATGTTGGTTCAGAAAGTTCCGCTTGATTTCTCAATTGAACGTCCTTACTTGTTTATTGTGTATTTCTATTCTCATCTCAAAAAGATTTGAAGAATTACTTTTAGCCATTGGTAATAGCAAATACATTTATTTTTGGATTTTATTGTTTTTGTTCTTGAGATTTTTAAGCAAAGGAAAATATATCTTTTCTTCCTTGGAGTACTATGCTTCATGCAATTCAATTGCAGTGGTCCAGTTTAAATAAGTACTCCTTCACAACTTTTATATTGAATTGTAATTTTTTAGTTTATTGTTCCGATGACAAGCATTGAACTAAAACAAACTACTGTGTGAAATTGAGACCTAATGCAGTTAATGTCTATAAGGCTAAGAAAAGTTAATTTAAAAATATATATATAATTGTTTTCAAAGAAAAATGAGAAAATTAGATTTGCAGTCAATAGACTTGGGCAAACATTTTCTCCACAATGTAACTTAATTATCACTTATTGTTTCCATGATTCATCCATCCAGTTTCATCCCTAGGAAATGAGCATAAAAAATCCTAAACTATCACCCAGTTTTGTTTGGGTCTAAGGGCTATTGTATGTAGTGGTATTTTATGATGTTTAAGAGGGAAGACCTTGGTATCAGAGACTGAAACTAAATCCCACTTCTAGCCCTTACTACAGGTGTGACCTCACTAAATCCTCAAAGCCTCATCTCTGTGCAAAAATAGGAATACTCATAACTTTCTCATTAAAGATTGTCATTTTATAAATGGCATACTACATGTCAGGGATTCAATAAATTATGGTTATGTAAAACTATCTTTATAAACTTGTAAGCAGGTATAAAATATAAGATTAATAACGGTTATCATTATTTTATTTAAGTAATAATACGAAAGTTACTCTAAAAGAATGCTGTTAATAAATGTGCAAAGAAATGACAGTTATGGTTCAAGATCATTTTTCAGTTTTTCTCATTCTTCTGTTTTGGGAAAAGATTTACATTTGTTTTATAACATGTATTACATTTTCTTCATACAAAATTAAACTGCTAATGATAATTATGACATGGAAAAGTCCCTATTGCAATAAAGAATGCTAAGTAATTCTAATAAAACTTGTCGTGAGTGAGGATGAACAAGAATGAAAGATATACAAATGTTTAAAACATTATTATAGTTCACAAGCAAAGTTTATGCCCCAATTTAGTTGTCTGATTTGTACCTTATCAAAACAATATTGCAGTTTTCTTCAGTGATAACTTTACTTCAGTAAAACTTAAAGAATTGGGTTGTATTGGAAATTTAAATTTGATTTTTGCAAGAATAAATATGAGATAAGTGATACCAGCATATTTTAAATGTCAAATTTCTATAAAAATCAGGTATATCTTGAGAATATAATTTTCACTTTTCAAGAAAATTATGTGCTTGGGGCACCTGGGTTGCTCAGTGGTTGAGCATCTGTCTTTGGCTCAGGTCATGATCCCGAGGTCCTGGGATCATGTCCCACATTGGGCTCCCTGCAGGGAGTCTGCTTCTCCCTCTGCCTATGTCTCTGCCTTTCTCTCTCGTGTCTTTCATGAATAAATAAATAAAATCTTCAAAAAAAGTAAAGAATATCCTTTTTAAGTAGCTCTCTGTACATGTTATTTATTTATTTATTTATTTATTTATTTATTTATTTAGAGAGATATGCAGAGGGAGAAGCAGGCTCCATGCACGGAGCGGGGCGTGGGACTCGATCCTGGGTCTCCAGGATCAAACCCCCGGGCTGCAGGCGGCGCTAAACCGCTGTGCCACCGGGGCTGCCCTGTACATATTTTTTAAATGTTTAATTTACTTATTTTAAAGGGAGAGAGAGAGAAAAAAAAAAAGGAGAGATCACAAGCAGAGTGAGGGACAGGGACAAGCAGACGCTGCACTCAGTGCAGAGCCCCAGGTAGGGCTGATCCCAAGACCCTGAAATCATGACCTGAGCTAAAAATAAGAGTTGGATGCTCAATCAACTCAACTACTCAGTCACCTCTAGCTCTCTGTATATTCTACAATCACAATATTTACATTTAACTTTTTAAAAAATTGGTTCTAAGTCTCTGTTGAGATATTCCATCTTTTTAATTTTCTGGATGATAATATTGTTAATTTAAGGACATTGTCATCCAACACTAGATTCTGTATCAAATCTAAGTCTGTATCCATTGTCGGTTTCAATGTGTTGGCTTTAGTTCCAGTATTTTGGTGTTTCAAGTAAAAAAAAATAATATGCTGTTTTTTTTTTTGGTTTTTTTTTTTTACCTTTTAAAGTGTAAAGACCCCCAAAGATGTTATTTTTCCTCTTTTCTCCTGGTTAGGCAGGAAAGCTAACAGCCAGAATGAAGTGACTTCGAGCCAGCCCAGCTGACATCTAGAGGAGCCAAGCTATCTTTCCTGTTTGTTGGCACATAAAGGTTTGTGAACAAAATAAATATTGTCTTGTTTTAAGCCATTATGTTTAGGGGTAGTTTGTGTTACATACATATTAATAATAGCAACAAATAAATTGAACATATACTTGTTAAAAGCTTTTTATACCATATATAAATATTTATGTTCAGATGAAAAGCAATATATTGAGAGAATTGCAAATTATTAAAATTGCCCCCCAAATTGAACTCCAAATGACTAAAATTGCCTACAGACCCATCTCAATTTCTATCAATATACCCAGTGTCCTGTAGAAATTAACAATCTGATTTCAGAATATATTTATCACATAACATCAATCTTTATGGAATAGAACAAAGTCTGAGAATTTATACTACTAGATATCAATATTTGTACATTAGTATACAGGGAATAAGACTGTTTGGTATTGGTTATTGGTGCAATGATGGAAAAAAGCAGTTAAATGGAACATATTCATTCAGTATTAAACAATGCATACATGGTCATTTATTTACATCTAAGGGGACATCACAGTGAATTGGGATAGGATGGCCTTTTAAAATAGTATGTACTGGGATCTTTGGATATCCTTTTGTAAAACATAAATCATATGCCCTATAGAACACCACAAATAATCAATAACTTCATATAAATCAACCTGAATATGAAAGGTATTAAAAGGAAAGATTCTACAAGAAAACAGAATTTTGTATAACTTTGGTGTAGGTGAAGATTTCTCAAAAGGATAGAAAATAATGAAGACAAAACATAGGCTAGATTATATTAAAATTAAGTATTTTTGTTGTTTAAACAACATTACAAAAGGACTGAAAAGATTCATATCCAAAACTTTATGTCAATTATAAATATAGACATATTGATACATATTGATATATACATATCAAAAGATCAAACTCATAATATATTTAAAAATCCTTCACAAGAAACATAAATGATAAATAAACCTTTGAATTGGAAGTCAATTTTATTAGTTATCAGGGAAATGTAACTTAAAACTACAATGCAAATTACTATTCACTCAACAGAATGACTACATTTTAAAAAGGAAGACAATGTAAAATATTGATAAGATGTGGGAAAAGTTGAATTATAATTGCCAAACTTAGTAAGTTTTTACAAATATCCTGTATAAAATGTTTGGATGTATCATAACAATTCTACTTTGAGACACCTAACATAATTAAGTATATATAGATTCTCCACAATGAAAATAACCTAGGATTCCATCAGTGGTATACTGCTTAACTGTGGTATATTCATACCATAGAAAAACACATGTATCTAAAAAGATATTGGGGAAAATTGGCAAAACACAAATGAGTGCATACTGATTCCTCTAATCTGTTTCCCATTTTCTATATGCACGATTCAATAAAGAATTCTAAAGATACAAAGAATAGTCCTACTTCTAATTCTGAGGTCTCATACTCACCATATTATTTCAGAGGGTTCTGACCCTAATGATTTTATATAAGGATATTATTTTATTTTATCATATTTTACACAAACTGACTCAAAGTTTAAGTAAATTTGAGGCAAGAAGTGCTCGCTGAAATTTGTAAATTAAACAATAAAGCATTCCTCTCAGTTCAGTTTATCCTTTTATTATTTCTGACAGACTGAAATTGGTTGTCTTATGCCACGTATAATGTTTCATTGTTTCCTAAGTTCTACTTAATCACAATTGGTGGATATTATACCCATATGTATAGTTGAGCAACTTACTATTACAGACATTAATGAAATTTCTTAATTTTACACCAGTAGAAAATTAGAGAATTTTGGATCAAACCTAGTTGTATCACTGTGGCACTAAATTGTGTTGCCAGTGACAAAGACTCATTCAAATATGATGTCTTGTAATTTATTTTTATTTGAAAATTTCTATTAATACAGTGTGACCACAATAATAATAATAAAAGTAGAGGCTCCTGGTGACTCAGTTGGGTGTGTCTGACTCTTAATTTCTCCTCAGGTCATCATCAGGGTTGTGAGATCAAGCCCTGCATACAGCACCATACTGGATGTGGAGCCTGCTAAAATTCTCTCTCCCCCTCTCCATTTACTCCTCCCCTCTCTCTCTAAAAAAAAAAAATAAATAAAATAAATAAATAATAATAATAAAAACAACTTATATGTTTAGCATCATATGTTTTACAAAGCACTATTGTTTAGGGGTGCCTGGGTGGCTCAGTGGGTTAAGCATCTGGGCTGGGGCATCTGGATGGCTCAGTGGTTGAACATCTGCCTTTGGCTCAGGTTGTAATCCTAGGGTCCTGGAATCGAGTCTTGCATCAGGCTCCTCACAGGGAGCTTGCTTCTCTCTCTCCATATGTCTCTGCCTCTCTCTCTCTCTCTCTGTGTGTCTCTAATGAATAAATAAATAAAATCTTTTAAAAAAAACCAACACTATTATTTAAAGAGCTACTCCCCTTGCTCCAAAAGAAAATGATCATTTGGTCTCTTAAATATTTTTTGATTAAATTTACATTCTTCAATGTAGCAATATTAAAACTTCTCATTGCTAGATTTTGTTGCTTGTGATTGCCTGAGTTCAGGTAATTAGTAACCTGTCTAATATGATATGCAGAATAATTAATATAACTTAATGGAAAGTAATTTTTAAATCCTTATGTAATTCTTAGGATAACAGTAATGAAATTACTATCTAAAGGTCATAATAATATCATTTTTGGAAAACATCTATTTAGGACTGAATTAAGCATAAGTCATATTTTCTCATTTATTGATTACAAAAAATGAAATCAGAACTTTTAAAGGTGGTTTATATTTAATGTTCAAGTAGTTGGCATTTAGTTTTGATATTACAGTCTCTACATTGATACAGTCATTGATACATTGATATTACAGTCTCTAAAGTTGAGGAATAATTCTTAGAAGGCAATCCTTGAATAGATTTATATAAAGTTATCAAAATAATGGAAATGTAGAGTTTGGATAAAGTTGTAATTTTACTTCTATCCTGAATTAAATTGAAAGAAACTAATAATTCATATTTTATATGTTTAAAGAACAACTTGATAATGTCAAAAAGGTGATAGTAGTGGCCTGAAACATCCCCATATACATTCTGAATATTAAATATGATGAATTATTTGTATATATTTTAAATTTTAGCTTCATTGTATTATGTCCTGCATCTCCAAAACTTGTTAAACTGATTATTGCCACCAAATACTAGCAAATGCTGGTTAAATATCATTTTACAGTTTAAGTTTTAGTATGTAACCCTAGAACTGATAACAATTGTTCATTTATTTGTTTTCGATATTGATGATTTTATCAAATCATTCTCAACCAGCTGACTTTAGAGGACTAATATGTAATAATGTAAAATTTCATTACAATATTTTTTTCAATCAATTTTGGACTTCTTGAAAATTTAAACACCATATGTGCTGGCATTTTTTTCTTTTCCTTTTCTGTATTTCCATTTTTTTGACTTTATGAAAGAAACATTTTTCCAAGAAATTTAATAACATAAAACAGATGACAGCTGAATTTATAAAAAAAAACAAATGTTATCACAACTAAAATACACAAAGAAAAATGGCACAGTCATGATTATTATGTAGCTAAATTTTTCTTAAGCAAGCCCAAAATAGGAGAAAAACTTGTTAACTGATCTTTCTATGAGAGTCTTCAATCTTTTTATTCTGATAGTTTCTTTCCAAGTTATCCAGATCCTAAGAGTTATCCTTCCAAGAGTAAAATAGCCTTTTTACCATTATATATACTTAAATATTTTATTAGTGCTATTATATACAAAGGATATACTACTTATAAGTTATTGTCTTTTATGAAAGGGGTTTTAATAGAATATGCTAACACTATTAGCAACTGCATTTACTGATCATTTGAAAGTAATAATGGTGGTTTCTCAATAGTCCAAATATTGATCCCATTTCATATGCTTATTAATCTATTACAATTAAGTCTTTGTTTCTAAGTTGGGGATACAATAATAAAAATGATTCATTAATTTATTAGAAGAAAGAAGGAAATGTTCTGAATTGAAATAGTAAAGTCTATAAAGTTCTATTTAAATTATTAGAATTAAGGATTTAAGTTAGGGATATGTAGATTCTTGAATTTTCAATGACTTTATATCATTTGTGAATATAAAACTTACATTTTACTGGAGATATGTATTTTACTGTATAACATTCAATTTTTGTTATATTTCTATAATGAAATTAAGGTTTATGTATAGCAAAAAAAAAAAAAAAGGTTTATGTCTAGCAATTCCCACATTATGCAATTCATTTTCAAAAGAGGGGTGAATTACTTCATTTTATAAATCTGAGTAAGAAATATGTGAACAGGGAAGCCCGGGTGGCTCAGCAGTTTATCGCCTGCCTTCAGCCCAGGGCCTGATCCTGGAGACCTGGAATTGAGTCCCACATTGGGCTCCCTGCATGGAGCCTGCTTCTCTGCCTGTGTCTCTGCTTCTCTCTCTCTCTCTCTGTCTCTCATGAATAAATAAATAAAATCTTAAAAAAAAAAGAAATATGTGAACATTTCAATTTTAAGGATTTCAGTAGAGAAAATATAGTTTAATAAAATGCTAGTACTTATTCACTTACAGATATTACTTATGGCTTTCTTTTATCATTTTTATCTATCTTTTCAGGATAACAGATTAACATTTTAGAATAATCCTTTTGAGAAAATTATATTGTTTTCTAAGAAATAGATCTTCTAAAGAAATATTCTTCTCTCTACAAAAATTCCCAAATAATTGACTCTCCTGGTCTCTCTTAAATTCCTTTCCATTAAAAACTCAATACAACAAAACAACCCCTCCCAAATGATTGTGACAATTTCACCAAGAGTATTATCATATTCTTCCAACCAATGGTTTTCTTTTTTAACCTAATGAATTGTCTATCATCGACAGCTTCTATTATCATACTCTTCCAATCAATCTTCCATGGTGGTAGCTTTGAATTTTTTAAATATAAATTCCATATACTCTCCATGGGTTAAATATCTTCAACAGAATATCATTATAAAGATCATATGTTTGAATATGGCCTGTATGATCAATTAAAATTCTGCTTTTCTTATTTTATTATTCAGTCTCTTCCCAAGTGTTATAACCATATAATATCCACATGTATTCTTGCTTCTGGACATAATGAGTAGCTTCTATCAGGCTAATAATCCTATCAAGAAAGAGTAGAAAAGACTACTCTGAAGCTCTCAGAGAGCTGCTGATATAAAAAGGTTTCAAGAGTCAAGACAGCAGAAAGAAAAGAATAGCCATGTGAGCTGAAATTCTGCAAGATTTCCTCTCTGGCCATGTACCAAGAAAGATACTGAAAATCCAGTAGTTTTATAGCGATGTAGCTGACAAACCAGAAGTCTTAGCAGTCTCACAGAGCTTGAGAAGCAAAGGAAGTAATTTGGCACTCTCAAGCTAGACAGGACTTGAGGGAGTCAATCGCCCAGTGAGAAGGGAGAAAAAGGGGAAGTGAGCCCTGCCCTCAGTGTTTTTTACCAGGAGGCTTTTACAGAATTGGAAATTCTGCCAAACTAAGTGGAATAATGTGGAAACAGATAGTAGTTTATAGTCTTACAATGATGAGGAGACAAATATTCAAATTCAGAACCTTCCAAGGAAGAGAAGTCCCCACAAACTCCCTAGATTCTCAGGTAGGACCTCTGGGGTTCTACACATCAATAGGCAGAACTTAAGAAATACGCCAGCCCAGCTGTAGTCAGCTCAGCCTCTAATTAGATTAAGATGTTCTATTGTTATCCCATTTGTTTAGCAGAGAATAGGATTCAACCCTTCATGAAAGAAGATGATTCTATTCTATCAAAGATTACCCTACAGAACAAAAATCAGAACCAAGAAACAGAGCCACTGATGGTTGACCCAAATAATTGCACTTACAAGTCCCAGGTTTGATGTATTTTTGATAAATGTATCAGAAAGGACCCAGATGGAAAATTTCATCAGAGAATTGGATTACATATTTAAAAAAAAAAAGAAAGAAAAGAAAAGAAAAACCTAAAACTGACAAATACAACAGTTAAGAATTCAGTATATGATAGTATATGGAGCCACCAGAAAAGGGCATTAGTAAAATGAAAGAGAAGTCAATAGAAATATTCAGTTTGAATTGTAGAAAGCAAAACATAAAAAAGAGAGAAAAAAGATTGTTGGAAACATTGGGATACAGTGAAAATGTCTAATATACTAAAAATTGGAGTTTCAGAGAGAGAAAAGTGAGAGAGAAAGCAAGATCAAAGTAATATTCAGAGTGTTTAATAAATTTTTCATATGTTTCTTCATGCTGATTCTTACCCTGTTCAAATAATAAATTTTTACTTTGTACCTGTTTTTCATAATACCTTGTTTTTATTTAACACTGTTCTTACCACTACATGTTGCCTTTGTTTGTATATCCATAGTAGTTAGCACAAGAAGTTCTTAAAATTTCCTTTCTAGATGAGTAGTTAAGTATTTAAAAACATACTGTAAAGGACAGATTTCCCTTCCATTATATACTTTGTTTGCTCTTTAAAACTTTAAAAAAATATATATTTATTTACTTTAGACAGAGAGAATGTGAGGGGAGGAGTAGGAGAGGGAGAGAGAATATTCAAACAAACTCTCTGCTGGGCACAGAGTCCTACATGGGGCTCAATTCCAGGATCCTGAGATCATGACCTGAGCAGAAATTCAGAGTCCACCACTTAAATGACTAAGCTATTCCGGTACCCCCAACTTGTTTGCTCTTAAAGTTAGTATTTTAGTCTAGTAATACTTGTCTCTAAGGTAGTTGAATGGAGAAAAATATAACAAAAGACTCTATATTTGGCACCAATTAATTGTATATAAGAAATCACATAAATAAGTATTTGTTGAAAAGAATTAGAGAACTAGAGTGGAAATGAAATCATTTAGGTATGAAAGAAATAGCATATGTTTTAAACTTGCCTCTTTGCTGCAGGGGAAACACAATATTCTCTCCCCTTTCTCCCAACTGCCAGTATATAAACTTTGAGTTTATTTTATTACATAAAAGTTATGGTTTTATGTCATTAAAGCAGAATGAGACAATGAAATTAAAAGTAAAGTATCATTTTCCACTTTTGTCATTTGACAGTTTATAAATATTATCAATGATGTGGCTTTAAACAGCAATGCCAGTGGTAGACTTTCAAACTGAAATGAAGATATATGCTATTTGCCTTTATGAGGTCTTTAAAGCCTTAAAGAAAACCTGATATAGTCAAGCATCCTTAAATTTAAATCTACTCTCAATACAATCGAATCAGGGAATAGAAAAAAATAGGCTTTGTCTTCTCTGTCTTGCAGAAAATTACCTTTATGCTTTCCAGACCTGGTGGGTCAAATGTGAAGGTAAGCCAAGGTGTATTTTTGGTTTATAAATGATTCTAACAGATGCAATCAATAAAATTGTTATGAACATGTACTTCAAATGAAAGGGCATTTGGCACATCCTACATAATTGATTTTAAACTGCATTTTTCTTATTTTTGAATTTTTTAAGCCATAAACAAAAGATTTCTATTATCACTAAAGATTCTAATTTTCAGTATAGTTATATGACACACAAAGCTGACAGTTTTTGTCCTTGTTATGGCATAAATTAGAAGGAACAGGAACAAAATTGATTATTAATGACCCTGAGAGCAGTAGAACAAAAATAATGTCATAGCCTCTAGTCTGGAATCAGTGGCTTCTTAACCAATACAGAAAAATAGTTTGAACTGTGATCAATTTTACCTAGATTAGAAGATATTAATGGCAATTAATGAGCATGTAACTTTGAATTCAATGAGGTCTACCAAAAGAAACTATGGCATCCATACCACTTTAGCACTTTAGGTAATTTGGCTCAGGATTATTATAAAAAGGGCTTGGGTAATTGTAACACAATAATAAAATGATGTATGAATGCGGAGCGTGAACTTGAGAATGCTATACTCAATGTCTGACTTGTTTCTAGTAGAAATAAATAGATTCTTGTTGTATTATTAGAAGTATATAACTGCCAATATTGTTATGTTTGCAGATATTTTAAAAATAACTGGTCTAAATAATATTTTTATTTATAATTATTATTTCATTATATTTTCATTTCTTGTCACAGTATGATAGAAATGAATTTTGTTTATTAGATTTACTTTAGCATCTTGTCATAATACCATCATTTCACAGCATGACCATTTCCTCAACTGTATTCAGAAATACTAAAGCCTAAGTATAGGATTTAATACCAAAATATTTTGAACATGAAGTAGTGAATATTTCATTCATTCTGACTTTAACACAAAATATAGATATGCATATATTTTTTAAGCTGAAATTTTTTCCTTTTAGTTACCTATAAACACTGTTATTTGTTTCAGTATTTGTATTTCAGACTGAAAGCAATGGTTAAATTTGGGCTTAGATATAAAACATTCAATTACACTGTCATAAAGAATGTACATGCCATTAGGTTTACAAGTTGAAACTAATTTACATAAAATAGAAATTTCAGTCTAGATGTCAAAATCATGAGTCTATCTTGATTTATCACTTTCTATGTAAAACTAGGCATTTGATCCACTTATGATACTGATTGTCTTGTATCCCTGCCCCCAGTGAAAGAGATTTTATAAAGCCTTTTCCAAAATTTATTCTTGTGAATGCAGACACCAAGCTGTTACTTCAAGTAGTCAAATAATTAACAAAATATCCTTTGGAGGGACACCTGGGTGTCTCAGCAGTTGAGCTTCTGCCTTTGGCTCAGGGCATGATCTCAGGATCTCGCATTGAGTCCCACATTGGCTCCTTGCAGGGAGCCTGCTTCTCCCTCTGCCTATGTCTCTGCCTGTCTCTCTGTGTCTTTCATAAATAAATAAAATCTTTAAAAAATATCTTTTGGAAAGGGTGATATTGAAAACCTGGTTTGATTGTGTCTTCATAAAAAATATGTTAACTGAGAAATCATAGAGGATCATTAAGACTCTTGGAGTTCATAAAAAGAACTGCAACATTATTATACATGATAACATAATGTTCCATAGAAAATCATCAAAATTTAGAATTTTCTTCAACTGATTATACTCCAGATCAAAAAACCAACATGTATGGTGATGCAGAAATCCAAATAGGTATTTTCAATCCTGAACTGGTGAATTTAGGACCAAGATTTTTCAAGGAAAGAATGGGAATTTATCCATGAGATGAGACTGAAAGAAGGCAGGATAAATCATCCCATCCTCATAGGGCAAGAGAAACATAAATATTTCAAGGTCATTAAGCTTCAAAGTGGCAGAGCCAAGCATACCTAACCTTTGTTACAATCACTATTCCAGTGGATTTCAAACTATTTTTAACAGCTAATTTTTTATTGGATTGAACAGGACAAAGTTAAATCTGAGCCTCACTGATTGAAGCTGGGGTGATGAGTAGTCCATTTATGTTTCTACACCAAATCTCACCCATTCCTGGTTTTCACAGAGATTCCAAGTCACTTCCACAGAAGAAACTCTAGATTTCTGTAAATGTTTAAAAAATCACTGCATTTAAGGCATTAGGTGCCACATTAATGTATCAATTTTTCTCTTGACATATTATTAATATTAGACATTGCCATGAATACATAACCATGAATTAGCTTATTAGCTGGTTATCTGAAAAACAGAGAATAAAATTAAGCATTTCTTGCTAAGATTCCTTGGAAGCAATCAGACTACTCTGAAATACACAAGAAAGTCTGGATTGTGAGGACTTACATAATGAACTTCCCTTAAGAAAGTACGTAGACTTATAAGTGCATCACAAGGGCAAGGTAAGCAAAATGAAGGTGCATGATAAGACACAATTGGAAAATTAGTAATAAGACATTATAAAGCAGTTTTTCAGAGCTCTTTCACCTATATCTTTCTGTTAGATCAAAATATGACAATGTATGGTCAAGTGTGATAAGTGCTATAAATAAGGAAGTGAAAAATATAAAAACTTAGAAACAGATAATGGTACTTTTCTAGGTAAACTCATTGGGATGAATTCATGGATGTAGTTGTACATAATCTGGGCTAAGTAGAACAAAGGGGTATTGGAGGAATGGGACACAGGGCAGATATACCAAGGCATTACTGATTATTCTTTCTCTTAGCTCACATGATTCTCAAAATTTCCTATAATCTAGAGCTATTCATTTTAGATAATAATATATCTTAATGTTTGTATAACCTCTGACACCATAAAGAGATACCTAGATCTCTTATTTCCTCTGATGTTTTCTTCCCTCAATAATTCTGCTCAATTCAAATATTTTGGCACTCTGCTTCTTAAAGCCAAATATTTTTATGAGTGTGTAGTGTTGCAACTGATCATATGGTAAAACTTCCCAGAATCTACCCTCATTCCTTTAAGGTTAGGAAACCACTCTAGTCAGAAGTCTTTAGTGTCATGGCCCCTCTAAAAAACACATAGAATAAGAACTGCATAAAATGGAATACTTCCCCCATCATTTGTCACTGGAGAATCACCACTGACATTGCCAAACGCTCTAAAGTTGGCAGATTGGTGCCATGTCTTCAATAATTAGCTTCTGAAAATCATAGATGGGATATTCTCTTTTGCTTTAGATACTGACTAGTTATATGCAAAGAGAAGGTATCAGTTTGCCTACGATCTGTTATAGGAAAATTTCCTGACCCTTCTCATACCGCTATAATCTGACCTTTTTAATTTTGTCACTGTCTCACATATATTTACTCAACTGAGGAGATTCTAAGGCATGAATGATCACACAGTAGTTTTACCAACAATGTCCCATACATGACATTTCTGTGATTAATTCTGAGACATTAAGTCTCAGAAAAATAAATAATACAACTAGCCATCTACACCTAGGGGATGAGAGCTTCCAAAAACCATTTATCCTTGTATACACTATCACTCTGTGAACTTCTCTAAGGCAGGGAGAGTATTTTAGGTTTTCCTCTGTTGATTTTATCATCTACCTCAGCTTCAGGCAAGCAATGAAAAACGTATGTGTTTAATGAGTGAAGTTGTGTGTGTGTGCTTTAGTAAATATTGAAACAGCTGATTTGCCAGTGTACTTGCTACCAATGTATTAATCTTTATGCTAAAGTTGTGTCATGGATTAGTGAATATATTAATTTTGCTTAAAAAATAGAAGTATTATCTAATTCTTATAAATTATTTGAGAACCATATTTCTTTCAAGTTTCCAAAATGTCCAGATTGCAATATAAAATATGTCAAGGTTTTGGCTACATTTTGATGGAAATATTATAAAATATGTCATTAGCTATATTTTAAAAAATCGTTTAGAATAGTTGTACAATAATCTTAAAAAGAGAGTGAAGAAACGTTAGACACAGTTTGCACCTGTGTTGAGATTACTATCTTAGGGAGATATTTGAGCTTACATATAGGTAATTATCAATGGATATTTCCTATATGGATGGATGGTTGTTTGAAAAATACATATATAAAAACTTTGTACAGTACAGTAAGCTGAAAACTATTCAGCAATTTCAACTAGAAGGATGCATGCAATCACAGAACCAAAGATAATAAACAGCTTTGGGGGTGACATAAGTTTAAGATTATTACATTTTTTAGGATCTCATGTAAAGTGGGGTGGAGTTGCAAGACAAGGATAGAACAAGACATAGCTTGTCTCTGTTTTCTCCTCATCTTCCTCTCCTCTTTTTCCTGCATCTTCTCCCATTATCTTCCCTCTTTCTTAAGCCCATCTGCAACTATCATCAATTTTTCAAATGAGCAAGAAATCCCACACACAAATTGGAAATGTGCTTGGGAATAGTTAATAAACTGTTTCAAGAAAGGGGCTGGGAGTTCATCAAAAAGTAAATTTGGTTACAAAACTCTGAATAAACAAATTTGAGGGATAATTTAAAGGACAAGAAATCTACAAATATAGCCATAATGCACATATCTTTAGTCACATCTTTTTCTTTTGTCCCTTCCTTCCTGAAAAAAAAAAAAAACCTATCAGATTAGAAGAAAGTAAGTAAAGATCTACAGAGGTCCAGAGGGCATATGCAGAAGCAATAAATCCAATTCTTAATTTTTTTCAAGCTTTAATAATTTCTTTATGAATTCATGTGAAATTTTCATTTCCCTGTATAATATATTGATTTACTTTATTGTGAGAAGTAGTATTTTTACATTAAAATATGAGCTTTCTTGGCAATTGAATAAGAGGGATAAATTTTATTTTTCCTGCAGCTTTCACAGATTCCCTATATACTGTTGTATGAGGGGCATTTATTAGGCTAACTTGAGAGAAACAGTAACTTTATAGGATATGTTTAAAGCACCCTAGAGGGCAGAAGACAAATGAGACTTTGGTTATCTTGTGATGACAAAGATTAAAATGTGAAAAGCAGCTGTTATATGAAAGTGTTTGATAATAGTCTTCAATTACAGACACAAATAGTCTTCAATTCAGGACATGGGATAGAGTCAGTCAATAATTTGAACAAAATAAATGTGAAATAATAAAGGCTATCCTTCCTATGGTAAGTTATCATGAAGTTATTCCATAAAACACAGACAATAACATTAACTCTCCATTGAGGAATTTTTTTATGAAATTATACTATTAAGGCATAAGTGATTGGTAAAGAGTCTGTAATAGTATATTTAAAGCATTTTGTGCTTCCTCCAGCATGTAATAATTAGATAAATTCACATGATTTGGAATTGTTTGTAATGAATTTTGCTGAAATGATTTTCTCCTGGCATTTTAAGTCATTACTGGTTTTAGTGAAATGAATAAGTGAAATCAAGCAAATATATAGGGATACATCCATCTGTGAAGTGTTTTTCAGTGGATGTTTGTCAATGAGATTTCTGTGTAATTATATAAAGAAAGACAACAGTTAGCCGCATATCTTTTCACACATACACACATTGTCTTTTCTCCAATGTATGTCTATTTGTAGAAAGAAAGAAAGAAAGAAAGAAAGAAAGAAAGAAAGAAAGAAAAAGAAAGAAAGAAGTTGATATATATATATAGACACAGATCCTTTTCCACTGGCCATTACTCAGTTTTGTTTTGTTTTTTTAAGATTTTATTTATTTATTTGAGAGAGAGAGAGACAGAGCACAAGTGGGGGCAATTTGTACAGAGGGAGAGGGAGAAGCAGACTCCCCGCTTAGCAGGGAACCCTAGTGGGAACTCTATCCCAGGACCCTGGGATCACTACCTGAGCCAAAGGCAGACATTTAGCCAACTGAGCCACCCAGGGGCTCCCATTACTCAGTTTTGACAAAACTCATGGTTGCCAACCAAAAGGAAAAAAAAAATCATGTCTTATGGGCATTTTTGTTGTCTACCTAGACGAGTTTTGACAATATATTCCACCTCTACTTAAAAAAATATATTCCTTTATATGAAAAATTTGATCAAGTCTTATTTGTATGCTTCTCTTTGAAATTATTATGAGCTTATTACTTTTATTTTATTTTATAAATATTTATTTATTTATTTATTTATTTATTTATTTATTTATTTATTTGAGAGAGTGAAGGAGAGGGAGAAAGAAACTGAAGCAGACTCTGCCCTGAGCACAGAACCCAACCTGGGGCTTAATCTCACCGCTGAGATCACCACCTGAGGGAAACCAAGATTTCCCCTCTCTGTGTATTCCAAAGGTGTTTTGTTTGCTCATTTGCATAACAGTGGGGACATTTTGTGAGTGTCACAACTCCTTTAAAATTGCTATAAAGGTGTAGAACTATTACGATTAATTTTTTTAAATTTCCTGGATATTGAAGCTAGGCAAAATAGCATTTAGTTTTTATTCATGCCATAGTAGGAATCATTGATGTAATATTGAGAATAATTACTTATAAAAATTTTGTAAAGCTAGGATTTTTACATTATTAGCAGATATGTTTTTAATTTTACAACATGAAAACATTATAGCTCTATGATTTTCTTTCTCTTCTTTCTCTTATATTTTCTCTTTATCAGTGGTCTTGCAGTCTTTGAATAGGTTTAATCAGAAACAATAGAGAAAACCTGAAATTACTACCAACCTTTCCACTTCCTCATAACTATTCCTGTGTTTTCCCTCTCCTTCTGGTGACAGAACTGCCTCTCTGGATAAAGCTGAACACTTGAATGGGGATGAGCTAATTATTACTCTTAAAATAACTCTTGATTCCAGGTTGAGCTCATTTGCCAAACTGGACCAACATGAGTAATTATTTATTGTGTTTTTCTAGAGATGACAAGGAAGATTTTCTCTTTGCTTTGATGGAATCCCTATAGTCCAGAACTTCCTTTAGCAATGTTGCAATAGGTAGTCTGTGTGTGTGTGTGTGTGTGTGTGTGTGTGTGTGTGTGATTTTAAGATTTTATTTAAATTCCAGTTAGTTAACATACAGTGTAATATTAGTTTTAGGTGTGGGATTTAGTAATTCATCACTTATGTACAAAACCCAGTGTTCATCAAAAGTGCCATCTTTAATACCCATCAGTCATTTAACACATTCCCCTGCCCTTCTCTCCTCCTCCCCCATTTCGTTCTCTATAGTTGAGTATGTTTTATGGTTTTCCTCTCTCTTTGCAATGGGTAAGCTTCTTGAATATTGCCTACTCAACAAAATGAAGACCACATCCAGAGAGATGTAGTGATGACTAGTGGGGAGAGAGAGGAAGAGAGAAAAGGAAAGAGACAGAGAGAGAGAGAGAGAGTAGAAAAGCTGTGTAAAAATCTTCATGTCCCTGGTTTTATTTTTCCTTAATAGAAGCTCAAGTCAATTAGAATCAAGAACAGATAAGATATTCAATTCTTACCATTTTTATTTAAATTGAGGTTTTGTCACTTATAAATAGATACCCAACTACTGTGCAAGATTGTGTTCATATTCTGGGTATCAGGGTAAATCATTTGGGAAGAAAATAAAATCTATCCAGAATTGTGTACATTCGTTCATGTATTTATTCACACAGCATATATTAAGCATACTTTTATGCCTGGGACTAAGCCTTTCTGGAAACACAGTCAAACTGGATGTACAAAGATCTCTGCGGGCATAATTCTCCCAATATATGGCAATTACACAAATCATTACAATGGAAGGTGGTATTTTCTTTAAGAACCATGTGCAAAGTGCTAAAGGAGCACAGAAAACAGTGTAACAGTTCCAAGTTGCCTTTGAAATATTGTCTAATCTTCAAATATATAAAGTAAATCATTAATAAAAGATGTTTGGCAAGATATACTAAATTCAGTAATACACACTAAATATACATTGCACAATCTGAAAAGTAGCCTGAGTTTCATGTTGGAATCAATATGGTACCACATAAAGGCAGCAGAATCAAATCAAATCAAAACACTGCAGTGATTTTCAATCATGCTTACAGACTAGCATTACTTACAGACCTTTACCTATACCTTGGATCCACTCTAAATGGTTATGTTCAATTAATCTGGAGTGTGCCTTGGATCTGGCTATTTAAATTGTGGCAAAGTGATTTTGGTGGGCTTCCATGGTTGATAATCACTGATCTGGATGAAGTATTTCTTGGGAAATAAGCAGGCATAGGTGAAAGGAATTTTTCTTCTCTCTGTCTGCAGTATTGGGAATTTGAAGACAATGCATGGAAATTTCCAAGTATAAGACAAGCATCTGACATTGATATTCTGTTCATAGTGATCACCATAGTGAATAGTGAAAAGTAATAGAAAGTTGTATTTCCAAAAGATTTCTGTCGGAGGACATCACTGAGAGGACATGACCTCCAGTTGACCTGTGAGCTGGACTTTGACAATCAGAGGCTCCTCACTGACCCCCTGGTCCTTGAAATGTGCACTCTACTTGCCTTCTGGGTGCTGGAAGCTTCCCAAGGACACAATTTGGGATGGTAGTATGTTGATATCATCTGGATGGTATAGGTGACCCAGCCCAGTTAAGGTCTCTGTATAAACTTTAAGATTCTGGTGGGAGATGCCAGAATCTGTTTGTCTTGCAGCTGCCCAAGACAAGCCTGGTAAGTATGTTTTCTTGCTTTACCTATGTACCACCTCGTAACCTGGAGCGGTCTCTCTTCAGTCCCCTCTTGCCCTCCCTGTACTGGGGCCAGTTTGTGAACAGTTTCATTAATACAACAAAAACTGAAACTAATAAACATAGGTAGAACAAAATTGTTATTGTTATGCTATGATATGCTAACTTATATATTATTTATATTGCATATATATAATTTTTTTATTTTACTAGAAAACTTTTATACTCATCTGAAAGGTTTATTAAAACACAAATAATCACTGTTTATATATTAAAGACTCAATATTCAATTGATGTTCATTGGTATGTGATTTTCATAAACATTAGTAATTCTGTTTACACTTGCCTTGCTCTAGATGACTTGAAAAAGAATACTAGATATTTCTATAAAAATGAGCCTGCAAGTGTTTCATTGAACATGAAATTCTATGCACCCAGTAATGTTATATCGCAGGGAAAAGTGAATCACATTTTCTAAATTCTAACCTGCCGAAACAAGCCTAAAGTATTAGCAATAATACCTGTGCAATATCATGTAATGAAATGAAAACAGTGAAATGCTCTTAAAAATACCATATACTGTAGAATCACTTATTTCTTGAGTGCTAAATTCAAAACTAAGGTGAAAATTACTCAGATAAAAAAATTACATCCGTATGTCTTTTAAGTATTCTATAACATATGCTATAGATATGTACAATGATGCTTATTGAAAATGATTTAAAAGCAACTGAGCTAGAGAATTAGTAATAATGAAAAAAATATTATATGCAGAGAACCTTTCAAACCATTCTGATTTTGTGATTACCATTAAGTAATAATTATATAAATGTATATTGAGTACTAGGCACAATTCTAAGTACTTTACATGAATTAATTCATCCTTCCTCTCTGAGTGCAATGAAAAACTCATGATTAAATGATGCTTGTAACATTATCAAATGCAATTATTGGATCACATGGTAAAAGTATGTTTAGCTTTGAAAGAAACTTCCAAAACTCTCAATTTGGATTTGCATTAGTCTTCATCATGTTAACCATAATTATTTTAAACTTCCCATCTGTTAATTGCAACATCTGTATCATATCTCTTTGTTTTTGATGCCATGCCATCAGACTTCAATTTGTTGTGTTTTTTTTTTGCCTTTTAGTATGCCTTTTAATTTTTAAAAATTTTCATTAAATGTCAGATATGATGTATCAGAAAATAGAAATTAAGGTAATTAGACCTTACTGTGAACATTCATCTCTCTCTAAGAGTTGGAGTGTTTATAATTGCTATGACTGTGGGCACCAGAAGATTAAAATTCCTCTACTATCCTTGCATTGGTCCACTGTGTTGTCTCTGGGCTTTCCTGAGAACTACTCTTTAGATGAGATCTTTACTACAATCTCTGTGACCCTATTGAGTCTCTGTTAGTGTAATGGCTAGGCACAGGGAAGGGGAAGGATTCTAGAATATTATTATTAAATCTGTGTTCTAGTGGAAACATGTCCCTGAGTCCCTGAGTTGTGGCTTTTGTAAGTATTTCTTAGCTTTCTCCCCCAACTCAGGTGAGATGGAAAGGCTAAAGGGGGCTATGAACTTTCTCCATACCCAATAAAGCTTTGACAAGGTCTTTTTCCTGCAGAATCAGCCTGTGTTATGGAGAAAGCTCTAAATCTATTTCACAATAATTACTTTTCCTTCTGACAGATTCATGAAACAAATTTTCTTAGCAACTCCTCGCAAGAATCTGGTTGGTTTTCTGGAGGTAAAACCCATAGAAGTTTGTGTTCTCCCAAGACTGTAGCCCCAAGAGTTCCTCACAGTTACCTTCATAGTCTATATTCATTCTCCAGCAATTCATCAAAATCACCTTCTCTAAACTCTCCCTACAAATTTATGACTCCAGCTGTTTCTTCTCCAGGTTAGAAGCTTGCCTGAAGTTCTGATTCCTTGAATGCCTGTCTCTCTGGCTTCCAAAGTGGCAATTTCCTTTGCAAACTCAGTTCTTTGGTGTGTCCAACATAGGGCATCAATTTTGTTTGTTCAGCTGTTTCTTATTGTAAGAAAGAGTGTAAAACTTCCGAGTTCTTTACATGTTAGCACTTAAACTAGAAGTCATGGATTTGCATTTTTAAAACCTATATTTTTATTAATATTTCCCATTTAAGTACACTATTGTAATACTTTTCATATCTCAATTGATTTTATAATTTATCTTTTCTCTAACATGGAGCGTTTATTTTACTAGCAATATTAACATATTTATTTCTGCTATTATATTCTCAAAAAATTTTTAAAGTTATACTACTACTACTGTAGCTCAAGATTTCTCATCAAAATTTTTATCCTTGGAATTTGCATCACAAAGGATGTATGGACTGACTACTGTTTTCAAATTTATTACAGGGTTCCCTGGGTGGCGCAGCGGTTTGGCGCCTGCCTTTGGCCCAGGGCGCGATCCTGGAGACCCGGGATCGAATCCCACATCAGGCTCCCGGTGCATGGAGCCTGCTTCTCCCTCCGCCTGTGTCTCTGCCTCTCTCTTTCTCTCTGTATGACTATCATAAATAAATAAAAATTAAAAAAAAAAATCCCCTTACTCAAATTTATTACAAAACATTTATTGTCTCTTTGCAGTTGTGTTAACTATCTGATATATAGTTCTATTCATTTTTGTCCTATTTTGTTTAATTTTAGGCTTCTCTATAAATATTGAATTTCATTTTTTTACTATGTAAAACACCAACGTGGTTTGGAAATGAAAACTTTTAAAAGATGACATATTCAGAGAAATATTACTTTCATTCATACCTCTTCTACTCTTTCTTCCTGCCCTCCCCATAACAGATCATTTTCAATATTTTGTCCTTTCGTGTTTATTGCCAAAATATATATATTTTGCTTATTGTTTCTTATATTTTACAAAATTTTAGTAAACTAAAAAGATATGTCTGTATCCTACAGTTTTAACTAACAATATGTCCTAGAAATAAATCCATAATGAACATTTTATTTCTTTTACTAATAAATAGTTACTAATACTCCCCAACATACCTGTATCATAATTTATTCAATTAGTTACCTGTTGTGTTAAAGTTGTGGATGGTTTCTAAACTTTGCTATAAAAACAGTATAACAATATTCTTGTTTTATGTTTGCAGACATGAATCAAACTCTACTCCATAGAAGTTGCAACATTTTGAAGTCCTGTACAATATACACTCATTTCTATTTTCTACAACCTAGCCAATAGGATATATTGTCAGTCTTTCTGATTTTGTAGGTCTTATAAAAGAGAAATATCACTGAGAAGTTTTATATATTGTGGTTATTATTATGTTAAATGTAATTTCATGTTCAAGTTTTATATATTGTGGTTATTATTATGTTAAATGTAATTTCATGTTCATAGGGGCCATTTTCCTATTTTCCCCTCTATGTACCTTCCCTTATGATTTTTTTGGTTGACTTGCTCTGTTTCTATTTTTCTCATCATTTTATATAACAGTTATTGTAAAGTTTTATCTATAATATCAATAGAAAATATTGTGTTCAAGTTCTTCCTTTGACTATTGCCTTTTACGAAATTCAATTTTTATTATTTTTAATTTTAGATTACAATATTCATAAACATATTTTATTTCTTTTGAATTTTAAATTAAAAAATGTTCCACAAACACGTAAAAAGTAGCTGTACTTTCTAGTATCAGAGGGCACAATGGAATATATCAATGAGTACCTCCTATTGATTGCTAATTAGATGCTTTTCATCTTTACTCAATATTGTGTCCACTTGATTTGAGACAAAATAGTGTGCTGGAGGCTTATTAAGTAGTGCTCTTGAGATCAATACTTATAGATAGAAATGGAAATTGCCTGAATGGGCCAAATGAAGATGTTCTTGAAAGAGCAGCTCCCTTTGGCCAAGACCATCTTTAGAGACAGCTAACAACTGGAATTTGGCAGCTGGCAGTACTCCAAGAAGCTTAGGGAAAGATCTTTTCAATGCTGAAGGAGTTTCTGAACAGTTTCTATATCTTTCTACGAGTATGTCCTCTAGTCTCTGCTGTTTGAATATGGCTGCTGATTTTTTTAGTGTACAGCTACCAATAACTGTTATGTCTTTGTTAAGGATTGCAGTTATTATAAAACATTTTACTTTATTTTATTTAGTTAGCTCAGATCTAACATTTACACTTGCTTAATTTTATTTAAATTGTCAGATATATTCTGTTAATTTTTTTGTTTTTATCCATTTGTACTGTCTTGCTTTTAGTGTATTTTTGTATAGAATGTTGAGTTGTGTTTTGCGTTGTGAACCATGCTCAAACTTTTTCTTCTTCTGAATGATGAGTTAAGCCAATTTACATTTATTGATGGAATTTATGTTTGTCATTAGCTCTCATTCAGTTTTATGTTAAAATACTGTATGTTATATTTAGTATGCATTTTTTACTGTAGGGCCTAAATTTTTTCCTTCTTGCTAAAGGTATTTTAGTATTTAAAATGTTTCTACTTCTGTTACAATGGTTACTCTTAAACTAGTAATATTATCTGGTGTTTAATTTTTTTTTTATTTTTATTTATGATAGTCACACACAGAGAGAGAGAGAGGCAGAGAGAGAAGCAGGCTCCATGCATCAGGAGTCCGACGTGGGATTTGATCCCGAGTCTCCAGGATCGCGCCCTGGGCCAAAGGCAGGCGCTAAACCGCTGTGCCACCCAGGGACCCCTTACCTGATGTTTAAACTCACTTTTCCTTGCATAGACTTCCATTCATTGGCTTGTGACTTTTCTATTCACAATATTCAATGTTTGATTATTTGATATTCAATGTTTGATTATTTCCAATGTGAATGTCAATGAGTTTACTCTACTTTTCCGTATAGCACTTGTGTGTATGTGTGTGTGTGCACACACATGTGTGCAGTAACAACTTTGCCAGGGTCTCTGTAATCCATTAAACTCTTCTCAATTTTGGTTTAGCCTTGAAATTATATATAGCCAATATTTTAAACTATATTTTTGTTTATGTTTCCTCACTCATCTTTGGATTAAATGAAACTTTTCCTTTAGAGGAAAAGCTCCTAGAAACTCATGTTCTGATTCATTTAGTTGTTTTACTTTTAGTGATATTACCAATATAATTTGGGATTACATATACTATTTAACTATTTATTTTCTATATGTGATCTCTTGTCTTTCTTTAATTAGCTCCTTTCTAAATATTTTAACTTTTGTTTCCCTGTATTGTTTTTTCTCATGTAGGCTTTCACTCTGCATTTAATGGTTCCCCTAGAAATTACATGATGCAATCTTTATTAAATTTGAACATACAATAATGCTTTTATTATTTCCTGAATGAGGAACCTTAGAAACACTTCAACATTATGCACTCCCTTCTTAAATTACATGTGATTACTAGTATGCATTTTATTTTTCTCCATGTTGTAAATTCCACAAATATTTTTATTACTATCTTATTGATTGATCAATATTTTATTAAATTTACCACAATATAAGAATTTTCTGCTTCCCATATTTGTTCTTTCCCTTCAAACTCCCTTTCAGTTAAAAGAGAAGACTTCTTTTCCAATATATTTGGAGCAGGCCTGTTGCTGGTGAATTTCCTCTATTTTGTTTGGTTGAAAGTGTCTTTATTTAGGCTTCATTTCATCTTGAAAGTTATTTTCTTGAGGCATAGGGAATATAATTCTATAGTGCTCTGGTTTCTAGTCTTTTAAGATGCCACCTGTCACTTTATTGATGTTCCTTTAAATGTCTTTCCAGAGCCTCCACTCCCCCTCCTTTCAGATTGTTGCCTTTGTGTTTTATTTTCAGCAATTGTCATATGACATTTCTGAGTGCAGTTTATTCGACTTCATCCTGTTTGAGATTTGTAGAGCTTTTTGATTCTGTGAAAAAAAAAAGATTTTTAAAAAAAATTAGGTTTGCAATTCCTGTGTATTGTAAGGTATAGAATTTCCTCTATCCATTTTTAAGAGTTAATATTTTGTATCCAAAATTCTTGGTATGGTCTTTTTTATTATTCAAATAATAAGCATAGTTATTTTGGTCTGGGTCTGTTTTCTTCATATTTTTTTTCATGTGAATTATTAAGGTTTAAGACTTTAATCTTTTTTAGAGCAGTTTTACATTTACCAAAAAACTGAACAGTAGGTATAGTGATTTGCCATATGCCTCCTACCCTCCACACATGGATAACTTCCTCATTATTAATATCCCCTACCATAATGGAACATTTGTTAAATTGATAAACCTACAATGATGCATCATAGTCACCCCAAAACCACAGTTTACCTTTGGGTTCATTCTTGGTATTGCAGATCCAAAAGGCTTAGATAAATGTATAATGACATATCTCCATCATTATGGTATCATGCAGAGCATTTTCACCATTCTAAGCATCTTTTGTGTTCTTTTCCTCCTTTCTAACCCCTGGAAAACACTGGTCTTTTAACTGTCTCCATAGTTTTGCCTTTCCCAGATGCTGTTTAGTTGGGATTATATAAGATTTTGTTTTTTTTTTCAGATTGGCTTCTTCCACTAAGTAGTATGCATTCAAGGTTACTCCACTTATTTTCATGGCTTGATAGCTCGTTTCTTTTTAGCACTCATTGAACAATATTCCATTCTTGGGATGTACCTCAGTTTAAATATCCATTCACCTACTGACAAACACCTTGGTTGCTTTCAAGTGTTAAAATGTCCATATGACCCAAAGAAATCTACAGATTTTATGTAACCCCTAGCAAAATTACAATAGCATTAGTCACAGAAGTTGAACAAATAATCCTAAAATTTGCTTGGAACCTCAAAGACTCCAAGTATCCAAAGCAATCTTGAGAAAGAACACTGGAGGCATCTTACACCCTGATTTCAAAATATATTACAAAGCTATAGTAATGAAACACCATGGTATTGGCATAAAATATGGACATGTAGGTGACTAGAACAGAATAGAGAGATCAGAAGTAAACCCATGCATAAATGGTTAAATCAATTTATGACAAAGGAGCCAAGAATATATAATGTGAAAAATAAATAATGTTGGGAAAACTAGACAGCCACATGCAAAAGAATGAAACTTGATCGCTATCTTTTATCACACTTAAAAATTAAGTCAAAATGAATTAAAGATTTGTTTTTTTTTTTTTTGTTTTTTTTTTTTGCAATTAGCAAGAGGGTTTATTGGACGTTTGCGCAAACGGGCTCTCCGCCTCCGAAGAGGAAGAGAGCCCTGATTAGCAATTACAGGTATCTTTTAAAGGCAAAAGGGAAAAAAAAACCGCTTAAAGACAAAAGAACCTCGGGAGTTGCATAGCATTCAGGTTATTGATTTCACAGAGGGTCAACATGAACCTATTCAGGGACATTCCAATCAGGGTGTGGGGGGAAATGGTTTTCTTATTGTAAACAGAATGCTTTTAGTTGCTAAAATTTCAGGAAGGTGCCTGGATGGGCTGCCTCTGGATTAGGGCTGGCCCTACTTACAAGGGGGGAGGTTTCTTCATTCCCTCCTCTTGTTTGGGCTGATTTTAACCTTAAAATCTTAGGGAACATTTATTTCTTCAGTTTGGAGGGCCCGACATTGTTAATACCAGAGCTTGGGTAATAAACAATCTTTCTCGGATTAACTGGAGCGGCCAGTTGAGGACTCAGGGGCCGAAAGTTAGCAGCAGGAGCAGGATAACTAGAGGGCCCATAATGGTAGAGATTAGGGTGGTCAACCAGGGAGACTGATTAAACCAGCTTTCAAACCAGCCCTGCTGGGCCTCCCGGTCCCTTTGTCTTTTATTTAACCTTTCCCTGAGTTTGGCCATGGAGTCTCTGATGACTCCAGAATGGCCTGCATAGAAACACATTTTTCTCCTAGGGCCGCACACAGTCCTCCCTCTTTCAGGAGTAGTAAATCCAAGCCTCTCCTGTTTTGGAGTCCTACTTCTGAAAGTGAGGTGAGGGACTGTTCTAACTTAGAAACGGACTGCTCTAGTGTCCGTAGATCCTCATCTACAGCTGCCTGGAGTTCTATATAACGTCGTGAGCCCTGGATCAGAGCAGCTGCGCCAGTACCCACCCCAGTAGCGACCCCTAGTCCCAACATAACGGCTAGGGTTAGGGAGACAGGTTCGCGCCAAAAACGGGTGGGATGTTCATTATACTGATTTTCTAGAGTTTCAGCAGGGTGACAGAACGCCCTGGGTATGATCTGCACCATGACACAGAAGTCGTTTGAGCTATTTAGAACCTTAGCTGACACACAGGGGGTGAGGCCTTTGTTGCATGCCCACCAAGTTCCCGGCTGGGGCTCCAGGTAAGAGTCAGTCCCTAAAATCGGGGCGGTAGTATTGCAGAGTTCCTGGTAACCCCGGGTGAGTATAGTTAGCCTTGACAGTGATGTAATCCCAGGAGGAGGAGGGCCTCTCATCCTGTGTCTCCCTAGTCTCGCACCCCCAATTTTTACAATAGAAGTATTCCCCTCCTCCACAGGTGGGATTTAGCCTGCGATCTCTGTGGTACCCGGGACAGACATAAAAGGGAAGAGTGCTTAGCATGGCCCTTCTGTCAGGCGAGCCACATCCTCCCCATGGGTCTAATCCCAGTCGCCCTGGAGGGCTTTCTCGGTTAGGGGCTCTAGAGGTGTCGAAGTATCCCTCTAGGTCCCATGGCCTAGGGGCCCCTATGGTTAGCTTGCATAGGTCAGGATATAGGTTAGGCCACCAGGTTCCCACAGGGGCGGTCTTAGTTATAGACCAGACCTCGTCACCCCCAGACGTTAGTACCTGCCAGGTTAACCTTTTGAGGGCATGAGGGTCACCTTTGGCGGAGGTAAAGAGCGCTAGGAGAGGTAGGAATATAACAACTGTCATTGAACAATTTTTTGAAAGTCTTATCTTGAGCGGGTTTTGGGTGCAGTGGAGCTTCCATTGGAGTGGCTCGCCCGGTCCGTCCTGGCTGGCGTCAGCGGTGCTCGTTGATGGGGCGCGCTTGACGTGTGAGGCGTGGACCCAAGCAGCAATGCCGTCTACCTTTAAGGCGGTTGGGGTGGTCAGTAGTACAGTGTATGGGCCCTTCCAGCGGGGCTCAAGCGTCCTGGACTGATGTCTCCTGACATAGACGGAGTCACCGATCTGGAACAGGTTGTGTCTCCGGGGCGGTAGACAGCCCCGCAAGGGGTTTCCAGATCTGGCGCTGGATAATCTGGAGCGCCTTTAGCCTGTCCTATAAACCGGGAGCGTTAGCAAGAGGGTCAATAGCAGAATCTAGTAAGTCCGTCACTGGTGGGGGACCTCCATAGAGAATCTCGTAAGGAGTTAGCCCATGGCGCGTGGGAGTGTTCCGGACTCGGAACAGAACCATAGGGAGGAGTTGGACCCAGTCTCTAGTGCCAGTCTCCAGTGTCAATTTGGTTAGGGTCTCTTTAATTGTTCTATTTATTCTTTCTACCTGCCCTGAGCTCTGGGGTCTGTATGCACAATGTAATTTTTAATTTATCCCCAGTAATCTGGCCACCAACTGACTTACCTGGGAGACGAAGGCGGGGCCGTTGTCCGACCCTATTACCTTGGGCAGTCCAAACCAGGGGAAAATTTCTTCTAGGATTTTCTTGACAACCACCTGGGCAGTTTCTCGTTTGGTGGGGAAGGCTTCTGTCCATCCTCCTGTGGGCCTAGTGCAGCGGCCCGTGCTGTTTCATTGGCCATCCTGTTCCCCTCTGCTACTGGGTCGTTGCCGTGCTGATGCCCAGGACAGTGAATTATCTACCATGGCCGCCCCGGCTTTACGTTCACCATTTCGTAGAAAGCTACTCCCCTCGGTGTACCAGGTTGCTTCAGCATCTGGCAAAGGCTGGTCCGTCAAGCCCCTTCTGGTGCCATGGACCTCGGCTAGGATCTGGTGGAAATCATGCATTACTAGGGAGGGGGACTCGGTTTCTGGAAGCAAGGTGGCCGGGTTTAGAGATGTAGCCGTTCCAAACCGTATCCGCTCAGAATTCAGTAACATGGCCTGATAATGGGTGACCCGGGCGTTTGAGAGCCATCGATCAGGGGGCTGGCGGATGACTGTCTCTACGGCGTGGGGGGGCCACCACAGTGAGGGGTTGGCTGAAGGCCAACTTATCTGAGTCTTTTACCAGGACTGCCACAGCCACTATTATTCGGAGACATGGGGGCCATCCTGCAGCCACTCTGTCTAATTTTCTTTTGAAAAGTATGCCACGGGCCTTTTCCAGGGTCCCAGTTTCTGAGTTAGGACCCCTTTGGCTATTCCTTGGTGTTCATCAGCATATAGCGCAAATGGCTTGGTTACATCTGGGAGGCTCAGGGCAGGGGCGGTCAATAAGGCCCTTTTTATTTTGTCACAAGCCAATTGTTGCTCCTTTCCCCAGTGGTAGGGGGTGTTGGATTTCGTGAGAGGATATAGGGGAGCCGCCAGCTCTGCAAACCCAGGTACCCAGAGGCGGCAGAACCCGGCACTGCCGAGGAACTCTCGTAGCCCTCTGGCATCAGTGGGTGCTGGGATCAGGGCTACAGCCTTTTTGCGGCCCTCCGTCAGCCACCTCTGGCCTCCTTCCAGGAGATATCCCAGATAGGTCACTCGTCTCTGGCCTATTTGGGCCTTTTTGGCGGAGGCCCTAGACCCCAGTCCTCCCAGTCTCTCGAGCAGGGCCCCCGTACCTTTTACACAATCCTGTTCTGTCTTAGCCGCTATGAGCAAATCATCCACGTACTGCAGGAGAACGAGGTCCGGATGGCCAACTCGGAAGTCTGCCAAGTCCTGATGCAAGGCTTCGTTGAACAAGGTGGGGGAGTTTTTGAATCCCTGTGGTAGCTTTGTCCAAGTGAGTTGTCCTGAGAATCCTGTCTCAGGATCTTTCCATTTAAAGGCAAAAATAGGCTGGCTTTGAGAGCTTAACTTTAGGCAAAAGAATGCATCTTCTAGATAGAGCTCAAGGGTCCTTCTGCCTCAGTTAAAACTGAATGTTGAGCTCCCGTAGCAACCAGGAAGGTCACTGGTTGACCCCACTTTAAGGGTTATCCGAGGCTTGGGGGGGGGGGCTCCTGGCCCTGACATCCCTAATCTTCATCCTCTAGGGACAGTACGGGAATGGGCTTCTTCTTAGGTCCCTGCGTTTGGCCCTTCTTTGGACAATCTTTAACCCAATGTCCTTTTTCCTTGCAGTAGGCACACTGGTCTCGTTCAACCCGTGGTCTTCTTGTCTCCCAGGTCCTTACTCTGTCCTGACTTACTCTGCCCTGAGCCCTGTACTATGGTGGCCAGTATCCCAGTCAGTTCTTTATTGCGTTTCCTTTATCTCTTTTATTTTGTCTCTCTCTCTCTCTCCTCTCTCTCTCTAAGTATACATATGGTAGCCTTCCATTAATCTTTCCAGAAAACCTGCACTATAGCACGTACCTTTGCCAAATTGGTGGGGCGTCGCCCTGCCCCTCTGAGACCCGCTAGGAGTACCTGGTGATAGAGACGGAGCCGCTCCCTACCAGCAGCAGTGTCGTAGTCCCAGGTCGGACGAACCAAGGGGAAAACGTCCTCAATTTCATTAGGCAGCTGGGTCGGCCTCCCATCCGCCCCGGGGACGTTTTTCTGTAGACGCGCTATCTCTCCTCCGTGGTGAGGAGAGTCTGCAGGAGCTGATCAGGGTGCCCATGGGGTCCTGGCTGAGAGACCGGGGCCTTCACCTGCAAGATAATATCAATATTAAAAGTTCCATTCCTGGGCCACCGACGTTGAGAGTCGGCCACTCTGAGGAGCAGAAGGTGACCCATCTTCGTCTTCTGACTTCGACCGAAAGGTTGTGTGCCCGGCCGGCGACTTCTTTCCAGTGATCTAGAGCGAGGCTTAAAGGGGTGGTTACAGTTTGTCCCATGGGTGTAGAAAAGAGGTGAGCGGGGTGGAAGAGGACAGGAAGAAAGACACAGAATAGACAGACGCACACAGATGACAGGACCGGCACGGCGGATTCAGACGGGAGCGGTCGCCAACAACGACCCTCCCTGAAGAGGAGGGAGTGCCGGGCTCCCTACCTCTTCCAGACCACTCCGGAGTCCGACTCCGGAGCGGACCAGAAAGACAAAGAAGGAACAGACGCACACGAATGACAGGACTGGCGCGGCGGATTCAGATGGGAGCGGTCGCCAACAACGACCGTCCCTGAAGAGGAGGGAGTGCCGGGGCTCCGTTCCTCTTCCAGACCACTCCGGAGTCCGACTCCGGAGGGGGACCAGGGGTCTCGGGCACGTCTGCCTCCCCCGCTGGTCCAAATACAGAATACAGAGTACAGCGTCCTGCAGGCACAATACAGACCCGGCACAGACCCGGCCAGTCAGACAAACGGACGAGACAGATATGACATTTAGCGAGCTCGGTCTTACCTCCTACCGGTCTTAGGATTGAGCCTGGGGCGTCTCGGATCCCGGACGAGCCCCCAAATGTTGGACCCTGGCTCACGGGTGCCAACGTGTCCCGGTGGACGCCCCAGAGACTCAGACCCCAGACAGGCAGATGCAATTAGCAAGAGGGTTTATTGGACGTTTGCGCAAACGGGCTCTCCGCCTCCGAAGAGGAAGAGAGCCGAATTAAAGATTTGAATGTGAGACCTGAAACCATAAAACTCCTAGAAGAAAACATATGTGGTAAGATACTTGACATAAGTCTTGGTGATGATTTTTTAAAAGATTTTATCTATTTATTCATGAAAGACATAGAGAACAAGGCAGAGACACAGGCAGAGGGAGAAGCAGGCTTCCCCACAAGGATTCCCATGTGGGATTTGATTACAGACCTGGGATCATGCCCTGAACCGAAGGCAGACACTCAACTACTGGAGCCAAAAAAGGTGTCCCGGTGATGATTTTTTCATTCTGACATAAAAACAAAAAGATAATTAAGTACAACTACCTCAAAATAAAAAGCTTTTGCATGGCAAAGGCAATCATCAATGGAATGAATAGGCAACCTACTGAATGGGAGAAAATATTTGCAAGAATACATACAGATGGTCAACTGGTACATGAACAGATGTTCAGTTTCATTAGTCATCAGGGAATTATAAATGAAAACCGCAATGAGATATCACCTTATACCTGTTAGAATGGCTGTTATCAAAAACAAGCAATAACAAGTGGAGAATGTGGAGAAGAGGGAACCCTTGAGCACCCTTGATAGGAATGTAAATTAGTGGAGCCACTGTGGAAAACAATATGGAAGTTCCACCAAATATTAGAAATAGAGTACCATTACAATGTACCAATTCCATCTCTAAGTATTTATCTCATCCAGCAATTCCAATTTCAAGTATTTATCTGGGTATTTAAATAAAAAAGATATTATGCATCTCCATGTTACTGCAGCACTATTTACAATATCCAAGATGTGGAAACAACTGAAGAGTGCATGGATGGATGAATGATAAAGAAAATGTGGCATACATATACATGGAATATCATTCAGCCATAAAATTAAATCTTGCCATTTACAAAAACATGGATGGGCCTTGAGGGCATTATGCTAAGTAAAATAGGTCAGACAGAGAAAGACAAATACAATGTTGATTTCTTTTATATGTGGAAACTTCAAATAAAGTAAACAAATGAACTAACAGAAAACATGCTCATAGATCCAGAGAACAGATTCATTGTTAACACAGGCAGAGGGTGTGTGTGGGAGAAATGGGTTAAGGTAAAAAGAAAACAAACAAACAAACAACAAACACAATTCTGAATGAAAACTCATAACAAAATGTAAAGGCAAACTAGAAAAAGATAACAACAAATATTGCTATATCACAGATTAAATGTTAACTTGTTAGATGTAGGATAAAAGAAGGTAGGCCTCTTAATGGTCATCAAATAGATAGTTGATTGTAAGAGGTAGAAAAAAATTCATTTTGGAAAAGTAATTTAAATAAACTTTCAAATATATTTTTAATTCATGTGATAGTAGAAAACAAAATTATTATATATATTGATAGGTAATAATCATGTATTTTGAGGTAATGCATAGTTTATAGTTTAATATATTTGAAATTGAGATTTTACCCATAAATATGAAAGATAAATTATACATTAATGCCTACCTTGCTTTAAGAACTAAACTTCCTTATGCACAGTATGCTTAAAATACTTAGTACTATTTTAATCATTTTAAAACATAGATACTACATAAAACTTGAATTATGTAGATTTATGTTATTTTCATAAAATTCATTCATTTCACAGATCTAAACACAAAATTATAGGACTTTTAAATATCCTTGATTGGTCTGAAAAGTAGCAGAAATAAGTAAAACAAATTCTAAAAATGATGAAATATTAAGATAGATCCCAGATATATGCAAAATATTTTTCCTAGAGCACATATGAAAAATAAGCAAGCCCTTCTACAAAATTATTTCTTTTTTGGCAAATGTGTTAATTCGTAAATAAACATAAATATGAATGAAAAAAATTGACAAGGCATGTTTTATGGCCCAGATGTAGTCTATCTTGATAAATGTTCCATATGAACTTGAGAATAAACTGTTATCTGCTGCCAATGGATGAGAAAATCTATAAATTTCCATTATATCCAGTTGATTGATGGTGTTGAGTTCCACTGTATCTTTACAGATATTCTGCATATTGGGTCTTTCCATTTCTGAGAGAGGGGAGTTAAAGTCTCCACTGTAATAATAGATTCATTGCTTCCTCCTTGAAGTTTTATGTGTTAAATTTTTGCTTCATATATTTCAACACTGTTGTAAGGCACAGGTACTTCAGAAAGTATTAAGCATTTTTGGAAATTTGACTCATTTTAAAATTACATATATATATATATTTTTTTTTCTTTTATAATAAATTTATTTTTTATTGGTGTTCAATTTGCCAACATACAAAATAACACCCAGTGCTCATCCCGTCAAGTGCCCCCCTCAGTGCCCGTCACCCATTCACCCCCACCCCCCGCCCTCCTCCCCATCCACTACCCCTAGTTCGTTTCCCAGAGTTAGGAGTCTTTATGTTCTGTCTCCCTTTCTGATATTTCCCACACATTTCTTCTCCCTTCCCTTATATTCCCTTTCACTATTATTTATATTCCCCAAATGAATGAGAACATATAATGTTTGTCCTTCTCCGATTGACTTATTTCACTCAGCATAATACCCTCGAGTTCCATCCATGTTGAAGCAAATGGTGGGTATTTGTCATTTCTAATAGCTGAGTAATATTCCATTGTATACATAAACCACATCTTCTTTATCCATTCATCTTTCGATGGACACCAAGGCTCCTTCCACAGTTTGACTATTGTGGACATTGCTGCTAGAAACATCGGGTGCAGGTGTCCCGGCGTTTCATTGCATCTGTATCTTTGGGGTAAATCCCCAACAGTGCAATTGCTGGGTCGTAGGGCAGATCTATTTTTAACTCTTTGAGGAACCTCCACACAGTTTTCCAGAGTGGCTGCACCAGTTCACATTCCCACCAACAGTAAGAGGGTTCCCTTTTCTCCACATCCTCTCCAACATTTGTGGTTTCCTGTCTTGTTAATTTTCCCCATTCTCACTGGTGTGAGGTGGGATCTCATTGTGGTTTTGATTTGTATTTCCCTGATGGCAAGTGATGCAGAGCATTTTCTCATGTGCATGTTGGCCATATCTATGTCTTCCTCTGTGAGATTTCTCTTCATGTCTTTTGCCCATTTCATGATTGGATTGTTTGTTTCTTTGGTGTTGAGTTTAAGAAGTTCTTTATAGATCTTGGAAACTAGCCCTTTATCTGATACGTCATTTGCAAATATCTTCTCCCATTCTGTAGGTTGTCTTTTAGTTTTGTTGACTGTATCCTTTGCTGTGCAAAAGCTTCTTATCTTGATGAAGTCCCAATAGTTCATTTTTGCTTTTGTTTCTTTTGCCTTCGTGGATGTATCTTGCAAGAAGTTACTGTGGCTGAGTTCAAAAAGGGTGTTGCCTGTATTCTCCCCTAGGATTTTGATGGAATCTTGTCTCACATTTAGATCTTTCATCCATTTTGAATTTATCTTTGTGTGTGGTGAAAGAGAGTGGTCTAGTTTCATTCTTCTGCATGTGGATGTCCAATTTTCCCAGCACCATTTATTGAAGAGACTGTCTTTCTTCCAATGGATAGTCTTTCCTCCTTTATCGAATATTAGTTGACCATAAAGTTCAGGGTCCACTTTTGGGTTCTCTATTCTGTTCCATTGATCTATGTGTCTGTTTTTGTGCCAGTACCACACTGTCTTGATGACCACATCTTTGTAGTACAACCTGAAATCTGGCATTGTGATACCCCCAGATATGGTTTTAAAATTCCCCTGGCTATTTGGGGTCTTTTCTGATTCCACACAAATCTTAAAATAATTTGTTCTAACTCTTTGAAGAAAGTCCATGGTATTTTGATAGGGATTGCATTAAATGTGTAAATTGCCCTGGGTAACATTGACATTTTCACAATATTAATTCTGCCAATCCATGAGCATGGAATATTGCTCCATCTCTTTGTGTCTTCCTCAATTTCTTTCAGAAGTGTTCTCTAGTTTTTAGGGTATAGATCCTTCACCTCTTTGGTTAGGTTTATTCCTAGGTATCTTATGCTTTTGGGTGCAATTGTAAATGGGATTGACTCCTTAATTTCTCTTTCTTCAGTCTCATTGTTAGTGTATAGAAATGCCATTGATTTCTGGGCATTGATTTTGTATCCTGCCACACTACCAAATTGCTGTATGAGTTCTAGCAATCTTGGGGTGGAGGCTTTTGGGTTTTCTAGGTAGAGTATCATGTCATCTGCAAAGAGGGAGAGTTTGACTTCTTCTTTGCCAATTTGAATGCCTTCAATGTCTTTTTGTTGTCTGATTGCTGAGGTGAGGACTTCCAGTACTATGTTGAATAGCAGTGGTGAGAGTGGACATCCCTGTCTTGTTCCTGATCTTAGAGGAAAGGCTCCCAGTGCTTCCCCATTGAGAATGATATTTGTTGTGGGCTTTTGGTAGATGGCTTTTAAGATGTTGAGGAATGTTCCCTCTATCCCTACACTCTGAAGAGTTTTGATCAGGAATGGATGCTGTATTTTGTCAAATGCTTTCTCTGCATCTAATGAGAGGATTATATGGTTCTTGGTTTTTCTCTTGCTGATATGATGAATCACATTGATTGTTTTACGAGTGTTGAACCAGCCTTGTGTCCCAGGGATAAATCCTACTTGGTCATGGTGAATAACTTTCTTAATGTACTGTTGGATCCTATTGGCTAGTATCTTGAGAATTTTTGCATCCATGTTCATCAGGGATATTGGTCTGTAATTCTCCTTTTTGGAGGGGTCTTTGTCTGGTTTTGGAATTAAGGTGATGTGGCCTCATAGAACGAATTTGGAAGTACTCCATCTCTTCCTATCTTTCCAAACAGCTTTAGTAGAATAGGTGTGGTTTCTTCTTTAAACGTTTGATAGAATTCCCCTGGGAAGCCATCTGGCCCTGGACTCTTGTGTCTCGGGAGGTTTTTGATGACTGCTTCATTTTCCTCCCTGGTTATTGGCCTGTTCAGGTTTTCTATTTCTTCCTGTTCTGGTTTTGGTAGTTTGTGGCTTTCCAGGAACGCGTTTGAGGTGAGGTTTTCCTTCTAGTCATTTTGCTCAGTGCAGAGTGGCCAAAAACAAGTTGTATTGGGAAAAGGAGAAAAAGAGAGAGAGAGGAAAGAAAAGAGAAAAAGAAAAAAGAAAAAAGGAAGGAAAAAAGGAAAAAAGAGAAGAAAAAGAGAAAGAAAAAGAAAGAAAGGTGAAAAAAAGGGCGGGGGAAGCAATCAGAAATCAAAAAGAAAGAAAAAAAACCACGGGGGAGTATCTTCTGATTCTGTATACTTTGAGTCCCTTGACTTCCCTTGGAACTGGTCCCTTTAGCTGGTCTTCTGGGGGAGGGGCCTGCTGTGCTGATTCTCAGGTGTTAGCACTTGGGGGAGCTGCTCTGCCCCTGCCTGGTGCAGGGCTCAGTGGGGGTTGTTCACCCCGTGAGGCCCCGGGAGGAAGCCACAGTGGCGGGGGCAGCTCTGGGACCCTGGAGTCAGCTCCCGCAGTAGCTCCAGGGCTCTCCGTCTGCAGGGCCTGGGGGCTCCGGGGCGGGGCCGCTGATCTGCTCAGCTCGGGGCAAGAGCGTCCTCGCTGTCCTGGGCCCTCCCAGCCTCTGCCTGTCCCTGGGGGAGGCCGGATCCTGGGCTGTGTCCCGGCGCCCTGTGCTCCGGAGCCTGCGCTGTTGGATTCACGCTCCCGCCCGCAGCCCCCTCCGCGGAGCCGCCGCCTGAGCCCCTCCGAGCTGCTCCGGGTCCCGCAGAGCGCTGCAGCCCTTAGGGAGCTCGGAGCATCTCCCGGGGCACAGTTCCTCTGTTACTGTCCCAGGGAGCCCGAGGGCATCCCCGCCTTTCTGGGGATCCTGCTCCAATTCCTGGGGAGCCCCTTTCCCCCCGGGAAGGTCGGTGCAGCTCCTGCTCCTCCGGGCGGGGCTCTCCTGTCCTGGGGACACTCGCCCCGGCCTCAGCCCGGCTCCTCGCGGGGCCCCTCCCCCTTGGAGGCCTTTGTGTCTTTATTTCTTTTTCCCCGTCTTCCTACCTTGATAGAAGCGCGAACTCTTCTCACTGTAGCGTTCCAGCTGGTCTCTCTTTAAATCTCAGGCCGAATTTGTAGATTTTCAGGATGATTTGAAGGTTATCTAGGTAATTTGGTGGGGACAGGTGACTTGGGGACCTTACTCTTCTGCCATCTTGCCCCTCCTCCTTAAATTATATATTTATTATATCTTTCATTTTTTTGTGATAACTCTTCTTTAAAGTTTGTTCTATTTGAAATTAATATAGCTAATCCCACTTTCCTTTGATAAGTATGGTACATATTTCCCCATCTATTTCCTTTTAAACTATGTGCCTTTATATTTAACGTGGTTTTCATGTAAACAACATGTAGTTGGGTTTCTTTTTTTATCCACTCTTACAATATGTCCTTTAATTGGTACATTCACATTGTTGATGTTCCAAGAAATGATTAAGATCTGTGGACTCATATCTACAATGTTTGCTAGCTTTCTAATTGTTCTTGCTCTTTTTTCTTATGTTTTCCTATCCTTTGTGGTTTCAGTGAGCATGTGGTATAGTTCCATATTTGCTCCTTTCTCAGCATATATGCTACACTTTTTCTACTTTTATAAATGGTTGCCCTGGAGTGTGTGATACGAATTAACAACTAATCCAAGCTCACTTTCAAATAAATATTATCAAATAATATTGGTACTACTTCATCAATAATACAAATACCTGGGGAAGCCTCGGAGGCTCAAGCAGTTTAGCGCCGCTTTCGGCCCAACGTATGATCCTGGAGACCTGGGACCGAGTCCCATATCAGGCTTCCTGCACGGAGTCTGCTTCGCCCTCTTCCTCTCTCTGTTTCTCTCTGTTTCTCTCTGTGTCTCTCATGAATAAATAAAGAGAATCTTTAAAAAAAAATACAAATGTCTGTAATAACAAAATAATTCTAATTTTTCCTGCTGGTCTCTTGCATCATTGATGTCATTCATTTATGTATACACATATATAAATATATATAAATATATATGTGTATACATAATTTAATACAATGTGGCTATTATTTTGATCAAACTGTTATGTGTTAGATCAAGTAAGAATAAAAAAAGTTTTTATTTCACTTTATTAATTCATTCTCCAGTGCTCTTCTTTTATGTATATCTAAGTCTGACTATATCATTTTCCTTTTGTTCTAATTTTTTTTTTTAACATTCCCTGCAAGGTAAGACTGCTTGTAACAAATTCCCTCAATTTTCGTTAGTCTAAAAAGTATGTTTTTCTTCAATTTCGATAGATAATTTTTTACAATATTTTATTTATTTATTTATTTATTTATTTATTTATTTATTTATTCATGAGAGTCACACAGGGAGAGGCAGAGACATGGGCAGAGGGAGAAGCACTCGATCCCGGATCCCAGGATCATACCCTGAGCCTCCCAGGTGTCCCTTAATAGATAATTTTACAGGGGACAGAAATTTACACTGAAGGTCCTTTTTTCTTTTCAACATTTTATTTCTCTCTACTCTCTTCTTGCATTTTTTTTTTCTGAAAAGTGGGATGTAATTCTATGTTTCTCTGTAAATAAGCTTTCACTCCCCACCTCTGTCTTCTTTCAAATTTTTTTTATAAGTTGGGATTTTTTTTTTTTAGATTTTATTTATTTATTCATGAGAGACAGAGTGAGAGAGAGAGAGAGGCAGAGACATAGGCAGAGGGAGAAGGAGGCTCCATGCAGGGAGCCTGATGTGAGACTTGATCCTGGGTCTCCAGGATCACGCCCTGAGCCAACAGCTGCACTAAACCACTGAGCTAGTTGCCCTTCTTTCAAATTTTTTTATCTTTGTTTTCTAAATATTTGGAAATGATATGGCTAAGTATAGTGTTTTGGAGATTTATTCTTCTTGGTTTCTCTAATATTCTGGATCTGTTGTTTGGTGTCCAACATTCATTTGGAGGAAATTCTCCATTATTATTTTAAATATTTCTTTTTTTTTTTCTTTTTTGTCTTTCTTCTCCTACTATCCACTTTTTATGTATATTTTTACCTTTTGTAGTTATCACAGTGTTTTGGATAGCTTGTTATTTTTTTAAATATATATTTTTCTCTGCTTTTCAGTTTTGGAGGTTTCTATTTAGAAGTACTCAAGGTCAGGATTTTTTTCTCCTTAGCTGTGGCCACTCTATTAATAAGCCCAGCAAAGGCATTTCATTTCTGTTGTAGCTTACCAGTGTTTTTTTTTTATCTTCAACATTTCTTTTTGATTATTTCTTAGGATTTTCACCTTTCTGCTTACATCCTGTCTACTTAATCCATAATTGTTTTAAATTCCAGTCCTGGGTGCCTGGCTGGCTCAGGTGGCTAAGCATCTGCCTTTGGCTAGGTTAGGGTCATGATGTCCAAGTCCTGGTTTGGAGCCCCATATCCAGCTTCCAGCTAGCAGGGTGCCTGCTTCTTCCTCTCCCTCTGCCTCTCCCCTCTGCTTGTGCTCTCTCTCTCTCTCAAATGAATAAATAAAAAATCTTAAAAATAAATTCTAGTCCTGATAATTCTAACATTTCTACTATGTCTGTTTCTAATGCTTGCCCTGTCACTTCATTTTGTATTTTTTGCCTTTTGGTTTGCCTTATAATTTTTCGAGAGATTTTTATCTATTTCTTTGACAGAAAGAGAGAGAGAGTACAAGCAGGAGGAGCAGCAGAGGGAGAGGGAGACACAGGGTCCCAAATGAACAGGGAACAGGATGCCTGGTATCATGACCTGAGCCAAAGACTGACACTTAACCAAATGAGCCACCCAGGCCCCCTGCCTTATATTTTTTTCTTAATACAAGGACATGATGTAGCCTGTGGGAGAACCGCTGTAAGTAGGCCTTTAGTCATGTGGTGGTATGGTGTTGGGGGAGGGGAAGCATTCTCTAATTCTGTGATTAGGTCTCAGGCTTTCAGTGAGTCTGCACCTTTATACTGTAAGCTTCACAGGAGCTCTTCAGCTCTCCTCTTCCTGTGGGACCAGGAGTGGGCTGGACAAAGAGTGGGCTGGAACTGGGTATTTTCTCTCCTTGACCAGGAAGGCTAGCTATCTAGAGTTGGCTATTTCTCTTATCCCAGATCACTTAGGCTCTGATGGTACTCCAGCTGACTAAGATCTGGGTAGTTTTCCCTAATGCCTGACCTCTTTAAAAATTATAAAATGTCTTGTGTATATTTAAAAATAGCCCCTTTTTCTCTCCCTCTCCTGGAAGCAGGATCTAAGTAGAACTCTAATTACTGGGTCTCCCTCAGGTTTTTTAACTGAAAATAATTCACTCTGAGCTTCCACCAATTTGTTGATATTAGTCTTTTTTTTTTTCTTTAGAGATGAGAGGAGGGTCAGAGAGAGAATCTTAAACAGGCTCCATGCCAATGCAGGATTCAGTCTCACAGTCCCAAGATCATGACCTGAGCTGAGATCAAGAGTTGGATGCTAGGTGCCCCTGCCAATAATAGTTCTGGCTTCCTTACCTAGAATTTGTTAGGTGGATGTTTCTTCTCCTGTAAGTTGTGATTCTCTGTATTTGCCTGTATCTTCTCTTTTTTTTAGATAGTACTTTGCTCTATGTCCTCACTTCTTTTAAGGATCTAAAAAGAGTTGTCGATCGTCTGTTTGTTCAGCATCTTACTTGTTAGCACAGATCAGCAACTTCCAAGCTTCTTACAGGCTGGGTTCATAAACTTCTTAAATTACTTAATTTTATGAAAATATGTATAAAAATAGCAGTGAGGGCCCAAGGGGACCAAGACTCAGGATTTTCATTTTCTCCTCATGAGAATATGCCTGAGATCTACATATATAGAGAAGTGAGAAATTATTTGAGAGAAAAGGAAGATCGTGGTCTTAACATTGTTTCCTTTTATGTTTCAGACATAACAGTATCAAAAGTTCGGAGTTTTGCATTTAAAATAAGAATCTCTTACACATGTACACACATAAGAAAAACCAAATTTGGTAGAAATATTGCCAATCTATTTTTTTAAGGTTTAATTTATTCTAGAGAAAAAGCACCAGCAAGGAGGAGGGGCAGAGGGAGAGGTAGAAGCAGAATCCTCGCAGAGAGCCCAAAATGTGTAAATTTTTGATTATAAAGAGTAAAAACTTTCGGTTCATCCAGGGCTCAATCCCAGATCCCTGAGATCATGACCTGAACCGTACCCAGATGCTTAACCAACTGAACCACCCAGGCGCCCGACATTACCAATCTTATTTAATGAGCAGGAAAGCCTTTTCTTTGGAAATCTAAATTTTACATCTCCCTGGCCAGTTGGTCCCCCTGGTGCCTGGTCCCCACTCAGAACCCAGTTCTAGGCTGAAGGCCAAAGAGCAAGGGGCCCCGAGGCTGGGGCAGGGGCACACGGACAGCTTTCTGCATCCGCACCCAGCCCCGCACAGACAGCCCCTGCAGGGCCCTTTCCACCTGTTTCCCTGTGTGTGCGTCTCCAGCTCCTGCCTGGGATTTGTGCTGAGGGAAGACCCTGGACCCATCGCCCCTTCTTTCTTGTAGGTAACACACTCTTCACTCCTCTGCTGCTGCCCTTCTGCGTCCGGTTTCACCATCAGGTCAGAAACCTGTTTGGGAGTGAAGCAACATTGCCCTATTCTGTATATACAAGGGCTCTAGCAGCCTTTGGCATTTTGTTTTATAGAGAAACAGTTTCTTTACACACTTTTAAGATTTAGGCTTAACCATAGCTCTCAATCTTTATGGGCCCTGCACTGCTACCCTAACGTCTCATTTCTCTTACTTATTACTGAAATGTTCTATCTGACTTCCTGCACCAAATATAAATATATAAAGTAACTGATGTTCTTAAAGACCAACAGATATACAAAAGCAGCAGTAGAGGAAAACTGAACCGATGAGACAAATGTTGATTAAATGCTTTGTTCTCTTTAATACCAATAAGATTGTTATGCAAATAGTCTAATATGACAGAAATACTGGAAAAGAGTGTCCAGGGTTGAAAGGACTATTGATGATTTCTCTCCAGATTCTAGCCTCTGGAACAAGGGAAGGAATTTCTGGGAAGACTCCATCTTGTTAACTTATCCCCAAAGGAGAAGCGTGCTTATACTGATTAATTGGAATGTGATCTTTAATAAAATGTGATTGCCTTTTACCAATTTGTTTCAGAGAAAGACCCAGAACATCTTTCTAAAATCACCTCCTTCATTCAAATATAGTATTCTATCTACCTCTTTCTTCCTAGTGTAGACACAATCTTCTGCCCATATTAATCACAACATTCCAGAGGCACAAGGTGGAAAGTTTGATCTATTTTCTGTCTAAGGGCTCTTGATAATTCAAAGACAAGATTTATGATGAGGATTTAGGCAAAGTACAAGTATAATCTGCTTCATCCAACTGAGATTTTAGCAATGCTTTTTTAATGTGAGGTTACCTGTTCTTTCATGGATTAGTAAAGTTGGTAGTTATTTCCTCTTTAACTGTAAGTGCTTTATTAGCAAAAATTTTGAGGGGTCCAGAGGTGATTTCTCAGAACAGCTGACATTTATAGTTGGGAGAAGTCTATGAAAGAAAACAAGAAAAATATTTGTCAAATTTCTTTTTGTCTAAAAAGAAAATAGTTAAATGTATATTTATTACAAGCGTTATTAGATTTCATTCAAATATAATAAGGATATAGACTGCAGAATTTATGTCCATTTTCAATGCAAAGTTGACATTAATTATAGCATAAATAGAACAATTTTCATTATTTAGTTGAAAAATTATGCTTATCAGGTTTTTCTTTTCCTCCTCCTTGCTCATAGATTTCTTGGTATTTCTATTGGAACTTTAATTATACACATGTGTATCAGCATTTTTGTGTAAGCACACACTTTCCCCACTTCTGTGTTGTTGCTTTTATAGTCATGCAACAATCATAAAAATTATTTCTCATAACAAATATTCATGCAAGTGAGTCATTGACATGAAAATATTATTTACAAGTTTCTCCATGTCCAATGCATTTGTGGCTAAAAATTTTTGAAGATTGTAGTTTCGATTTGCCAACATCTGCTGTTCCCCTTCTACAGTTGATGGGAAAGAGGTCAGGTTCTCTCAGATCCATATGTCAAAAAAACATCAGTACAAGTAAAAGACATAAATACTTTTAAATATATGTGGACATTAGTGAGACATCTTTCATTTCAAATTTAACTCCCAAGAAACCTGGTTTCAAGGAACTAATTTGTCAGCTTTCTAGAACATGTGGGTGATATTTCTATAGTGAACCTAGAGCATTCATTTCTGTGGATGGAGTTTGATCCACTCATGATCTGGAAGTTTTCAGTGAGACATGTCATGGTGAAGAACACCAGAATATTCATTGACTGAGTTTAAAAAAAAATGAACAAAATAAAATTCAACAACCTAAAATAACTTGAGATGAGAAAATTTTAAAAATAGACCATGTTCAGTCTTGTGACATCCAAGATATATTCTAAGGTTTTTGTGCTGCAAAAAGGAAAAAAAAAAGTGAGAAGGAGGTAGAAAATGAATATATTATGCATATTAGAGTTAATTTAATTAACCAAGAACAGGTGTCACATCAAAAGTGTGATGTAACTCTTCTGTGGTTCCTCTGCCCCCCACTCTCAAATTAATGAGCTTAGTTTTCACTGAGACTAAATGGCTTGGGCTTGCAATGTTGGGTTTTGCTTGAAATCACTTAAATTTTTCATTCAGTAATTTTCGCACAAAAAGAGAGAAAAATGCATAGCCAAGATTAAATTCACACAGAGTAAAGCCATTGAAATTAAGCCTAGCATGATAAGTTTCTTTTAAATACTATATATATAGTGAAACATGATGTGCAATTTGTGTTAAAATGATGAAAGGTGAATCAATATTGATAGTCAACTGTGAAAAAGAAATGATTGTATCATATTGGTGGTCCCATAAAGCTCAGTGAGGAACCATCCATGTTTTAAACATGTTTGCAATCTTTGCTTTCTAATTGTTAAATGCAAAGTCACATCATGGGAAAGGGGAGAGTTTTAAATTATCCCAGTTTTAATATAATCTGAATAAATATAATGCACAAATATAGAAAGAACATGTACTCTGAGGGAATGTTTATCATCCACTGATGGAAAAGGAAGGCGACCTGATTTGTCTGCACAAAAACTAGGAGGTAAACAAGTCAGACTTTCTGCAGAATCTATAGTTTCAATGCACAAATCTTGCTAACCTGGAAATAAAAGATCTCATATATGGGGCAGATTATGTGTGTCATGTAATGGCATTGTGTACTATCAGGACTACCTGCTTAATATTTAGGAGCAGGGGACATCACATTTCTTGTTTAGCTGACAAAAGCTGGTCTCCCAAGATCTGATCAATGTCAGTAAATAGAAACACACTGCTGATATAAAATAAAGAAAGAAAAGAAATAAGAAAGAAGGAAAGAGAGAAAGAAAGAAAAGAAGAAAGAAAGAAAAAGAAAGAAAGAAAGAAAGAAAGAAAGAAAGAAAGAAAGAAAGAAAGAAAACAACATAGGGAAAAATAAAACTTGCAAAAGAAATCAAACGATTTGTCATATGTGTGGAGGGAAACTAAATAGAAAAGCTCTTCACCAGTTATAGTTCCTTCTTTATAGTTGCTAATATGAAGACAAGATGGTAATGTTTTTATTATCACAAAGAAGATTCATTTAATTATTGATGTAGATTGATATACCCTCGTGTTTCTTAAATTTAGCTTTTGTTTATACCCGAATGACACAAATTATTTCATAAGTCTTCTCACAGCTCTTGTATCCTTCCCCTCTGTAATTATTTCCCAGAGGTAGACATTTAGCTACCACTTTTGGTATTTATCTACCTAAATCTAGATAACATTACAATTTTACTGCTTTATATTTTAGATTTAGGCATTATGTAGGCACTTCACTCTGCTTAAAGATAAAAATAGAACTAACTTCACTAAATAAACCTCAGCATGTATACACATGACCTGTAATGCCATCTTATTAAAATAATCAAATTGAGGGATGCCTGGGTGGCTCAGTGGTTGAGCGTCTGCCTTTGTCTCAGGGCATGATCCTGGGGTCCTGGGATGGAGTCCCACATTGGGCTCCCTGCATGGAGCCTGCTTCTCTCCCTGCCTGTGTCTCTGCCTTTCTCTCTCTCTCTCTCTCTCTCTCTCTCTCTCTCTCTCTCCCTCTCTCTGTGTCTCTCATGAATAAATAAATAAAATCTTTAAAACAAATTAGAATAACCAAATCTAAACAATCATATGCAGGGCTGAGACACGTGGCATACCTCTTGGCACATATAAAGGGATGTGTGTTGATTGGTAGAAATTATAATTACATCTTTTGAGTTAAAATGCTAAATTCAACCTTGAAAAATAATTGTGAATTTAAAAATATTTGAAATATCCTTTGGAAAAATTATGTATGCATTTGTGAAGTATTTGTGGGTATGGTAGTTGAAATTTATCAAGTATAAAAAAATTTGGCATAGTTTCTAGCTTCTTAATATTGTACTGATACCATAATGATTTTAACATTATCCATACTCAGTCAACACAAATATAAAATTTATTGTATATTTTTGATAGAATATATTTTTGACTAGAGCCTCATAAATGTATTGATAAGTCATTTCCATCAAGTGTCACAATTTTAAAAAGTATGAATTTTTACATTTCTCACTTTTTGTGACCTATGAAATTATCTGAAAAATATTTTATGTGATTTTGGAACAGTAGAAACCAAAAATTTTTCTCTTTGTAACCAAAACCTTATAAATACATTTGTAGTAGGTTTGTCTCCTAAAGAGAGTTATCTGATGTAGCCTTTATAAAATTTGTTTTTAGCATTTCCTTTTTAAAAGTTTTTCCACAGAAAATCTTTATTTCCTTTTTAAAAGTTTTACCAAAGAAAATTTTTATTCCCTTGTTTTCTTATTGAATGTAATGTTTTCTTCCCATTTCTAAAAATGTGTTTGGTATTGTTTTTTCCACATTTGCCTCTGTAGCATTAAATCAACACTTAGTATTTCATGCAAGCGTTATCTTATTAATGTTATGAAGATTACTTGTATAATTATTTTTCAGTCTTCAGCAAGCCAAGAATTATAGGTGTGATTATTTTTATAAGTGCAATTTGTAAGTTAATAAATTTAGCTTATATAATTTGGCTGTGTTCTTACTAATTTACAATGTGTTTGGCTGTTTTATTAAGATAATTTTGTTAGTTCCTTAGTGAGATTATGGAAGTTAATAGTTCTCCCTAACTTTCCAATTATTATATGTGTAGGAATTAAAGAAAACCTCATATTTGGACAGTAACCCACTCTCTACATTATCAGAACCATTGTTCATTGATATAAACAAAAAACTATGAAAACTATTATTTAGTAAGTGACATATTTTATAAAGAAGAGATGATCAAATACTGAACTTTTTATGTCCAATATGTTCTCTAATATGAGGAGAAAAAATAAAGATTTTTCTTTAGAGAAGGAGAGGTGATTATAATTGCCTTACACAGTAAAGAATGTAAGCCTGGCTTAAATTTCTGGTTGAACAATGTCTAAAGCTGATCAATGCTGAGGCTGGCAAATTAGTAATCTGAGGAATGAATGAGTGAGACACATCCTAAAGATCAGAGAGATTATAGGGGAATTAATTGTCACACAATGGAATAAATTTTCTATTCTTTTATACTCGATGTCTATAATGATCTACCTCTGATTGAATCTTGATATAGATTTTTTTTAATTTTTAAAAATATTTTATTTATTTATTCGTGAGAACACAGAGAGAGAGGCAGAGACACAGGCAGAGGGAGAAGCAGGCTCCATGCAGGGAGCCTGTGGTGGGACTCGATCCTGGGACTCCAGGATCACACTCTGGGCTGAAGGCGGCGCTAAACTGCTGTGCCACCCAGGCTGCTCCCCCCCCCCCTTTTTTAATTTTAAAGATTTTATTTATTTATTTGAGAGAAAGAGAAAGGGAGTATGAGCCCGAAGACGGGACAGATGGAGAGGGAGAAACAGACTCCCTGCTGAACAGGAAGCCTGATCTGCGACTCTATTCCAGGACCCTGAGATTATGACCTGATCCTATGGTAGATGTTCAACCACTGAGCCACTCAGGTGCCCCTTGATGTAGATTTCTAAATTAGACTGTAGATTTTGACATATTGTTTTGGATTTAATGGAAAAGTCATTTGAAACTGTAGTGAAAAAATGTACTTTGGAAAGAGTAATTACCTCAGTAATACCTAATTTATAAATATTTGATGGCCACTATTTGGTGGTAAAAATCTCCCTTCTTTTTGCTGTTAGTGATTTTTTTTAAGATTTTATTCATTTATTCATGAGAGACACACAGAGAGAGAGAGACAGAGACAGAGACACAGGCAGAGACACAGGCAGAGGGAGAAGCAGGCTCCATGTAGGGAGCCAGATGTGGGACTCGATCCGGAGTCTTCAGAATCACTCCTTGGGCTGAAGCCTGCGCTATACCGCTGAGCCACCCAGGGATCCCCCAATGTTAGTGATTTTAATGTAAATATTTGGGTAATATTGTATTCATTCTGAAAGCATCTATTAAACATTATTATTTCAGTAATGGTTTGGAATTAGTAATACTGAATATAGTTCTTGTGATTTAAAGCAAACTATACTTAAGTATAATTAGTATTAATAAGTATTATGAGGAGACTGTTTTATACACACACACGCACACACACATACATTATTTTAATTAGTTGATCAAAGTGTCACAATTTGGATAATGGGAGGCCCGCAATTTGGGCTCTATGTTTTCTCTAAAGATGCTTCGGTAGCCTTTTTCTACCTCTTTACCCCATTTATGAGATCTACTCTTTCCAAGTAAGCAAAATTTTTGTAATAAGGATAAAGGGCATACCTTAATTGCAGGTCACTTCTGTGATGAGCACTAGACAAGACATAAGATAATTATGGGCTCATACTAACAATTAATTTTAACCCAGTACTTGAAGAATCATTTCTTTTTAAAATTTTAACTATGCATTTTTCATACAGTTTATTTAAAGCAATGTAATTAGTTACTTCTTTGTAAATGATAGCACTGACACTAATAAAATTGTTTCTCATTTTTTTCTTTTTGCCTTTCTTGCTTTTTAATAACCATTGTAAAACAAAGTGTGTAATTTATTATTTTTTTTCACAGAACTAGATTTTTTCATAGTGTAATTGTTTTCTATTTCATCACTCTTGTTTTTAAAACACTTTCTCTCTTTTGTTGTCTCCCACAGAATAAGGTTTATATGATATTTTATATTTATACGTTTTTTGTGAACTAGTAGGTGACAGATTTTGCAAATATTCATTTCGTTTGAAATGATGCTCTCCATGTCTTGCTTTCAGAGTTCTTTGTAGCTACTCTTTTAAATTTGCAAAGCTAATGAATTTTCATACTGTGATCTCTTATATAGTGTTTTGTTGTTGTTGTTTTGCCAGCAGGATCTCTCATTTTCTGATACAATGTTAACATCTCCCACTAAGGCCATACATTTGCTAGTTTCTCTTTATAAGCCAGCCACTTCTTGATTTTTATATTGGAGGACTCTATCATTGACAGCACACAAGGACTAGTTTTCTGGTAAAATATATTTTGCTTTGTCATTGTTGGTTTTATGGTTAATTTCATGTTTATACTTGTTCTATTCTGATATTAAAATTGCTACATTAGCCTTATTTTTATATTCATCTGCTTATTTACCTTTATTCTCAAACTTTCTATATTCTTTTATATTTTACAACTACTTATTTTGTAGCAGCCTTCTTTGTACCTTGTTTAAAAAGAGTGAAGACATTTGGATGTATGTCAGCAAAAGTTGAAATAAGCTTCATAAACATTTTATTGAAGTGAATATGTACAGAAAATGCATATATAACTATATAATTTGATAGATTTTCACTAATTAAACACACCCGTGCCACCAGCACCCAGATTAAGACACGAGATATTACCAGCTGCAGAAATATAACTCATCCGTCCTTCTAGTCAATGTCAGATCCTTCCTCAAGGGCAACCACTACCCTAACTTCTAAAACACCTGTTTTCTATATTTTGCATTTTATATCAATAGACTCAAACAGTATATATTATTTTGTCTTTGACTTCTGTTACTCAGTATCATGCTTGTGAGGTGCATCCATGTATGGACTGAATTTATCTTTCTAAACTTTGTATGGTAAAGCCTTAGGTCACAATGTGACTGTATTTAAAATTGGGCCCTTGGGATATAATGAAGATTAAATTGGGGTCATAAGGGTGGGGAACCTATCCAATAGGACAGTGTTTCTCTGAAAAGAGAAATCATAGAACTTGTTCTCTTTGCCATGTGAGGACACAGCAAGAAGGCAGCCATTTGCAGGCCAAGTAAAGCACTTTCACCAGAAACTACGCTTTTAGAAGCTTGAACTTAGACTTAACAGCCTGCAGAAATGTAACATACTTTGTTTGTGTTGTTTAAGACGCAAAGCAGCGTGTGGCATTTTGTAACAGCAGCCCAAACTAAGACAATCCACACTGTCACATAATTATTGCTGTAGATTATTTAATTATGTAACTATGACAAAATTTATCCATTCCCTTATGATGAGCATTTCAGCAGTAGTTTCCATATTTTAACAATTATAGGGACGCCTGGGTGGCTCAGCGGTTGAGCGTTGGCCTTATGCTCAGGACGGGATCCCAGAGTTGCAGGATCAAGTCCTTCATCAGGCTCCCTGTGTGGAGCCTGCTTCTTCTCCCTCTGCCGATGTCTCTGCCACTCTCTGTGTCTCTCGTGAATAAATAAATAAAAATATTTTAAAAAGGAAAAAATTATAAATCATGGTTCTATGAACATTCTTGTACATAAGTATTGGTGAACATATATACACATTTTTGTTTACTCAGGAATGGGTGCTGACTTACAAGGTTTGTATTAGTTCAGTTTTAGCAGATACTGCAAAGCAGAGAGGATCTAGTTTGTCCTGATCCTCACCAAACTTGCTATTATTTCCTTTCATTTTATCCTCATTGATTGATATTTATCAGTGTCATCACAAAAAATTGCATTTTTTTGGATGACAATGTTGAGTATATTTTCATATAATGACTATTAAGATCTCTTTTGTGAAGTGCCTATTTGATTTTTTGCTTATTTTTCTTTTGAGGTTCTTGATATACATAATAATAATTGTTGCATTTACAAATATCCTCAAACACTATATGGTTTGAGTTTTCTGACCACTATTTCTTTTGATAAATAGATGTTTTTAGAGTTAATACTGTTAAGGAGGTCCTTTTAAACTGATAAAAACCTTTTATGCCATTTTAAAGAAATATTTGTCAAGCCACGGTATTAATATGTGTTGCTGTATTTTCTTCCAACAAGCTATGCTGTTAACTTTTACATTTATATATTTACTTTCTTTTGAATTTATTTTCATTTAAAATGGGAGTAGGGATCAAGTGTTTTTTTTTCCCTATTTGAATATCCAGTTGATGCAATACTATTTATTGAAATATACCTTCTTTCTCTTCTGTACTTCAATGCTGTCCTCATAATTAGGTAAAATATTTGTATGAGTAGATTTTGGGAATCTTTAGGATATTCTGGTGATGAGTTTGCATATCTCTATGCAAAGCAAACACTACTCTTCCTGATTAATCTGTTTTATAGTGGATGTTGGTATCTGGTAGTATAAATTGTGTAGCTTTGTACTACTTCAGATTCCCTGCACTTTTACCCTTTGCATTTCCAAACTAATTTTAGAATTAGTTTTCAAAAAAAAAAAAAAAGAATTAGTTTTCAACCCCCTTTTAAACATCCACAAATCTATGATCACACCACACATGCATGCACACACACATGTGCATGTGCACACATAGGGCTATGATTTTGATTGAGAGTGTATTATACGTACAGTTTGCTCTGGGTAAAATTTACAATTTTGTGTTATTCAGTTTTCTAACGTATGAATATGGAATATCCTTTACTTTTGTAGTTCTTTACTTTTACTCAGTAATGATTTATAGTTTACTATTAAATGTTTCATTGTGGGTGCACCTGAGTGGCTCAGTGGTTGAGAATCTGTCCTTGGCTCAGGTCATGATCCCAGGGTCCTGGGATGGAATCCAGCATCGGGCTCCCCTCAGGGAGCCTACTTATCCCTCTGCCTATGTCTCTGCCTCTCTGTGACTCTCATAAATAAATAAAATCTTAAAAAAAATGTTTCCATGTGATTTTACTTTGGTGTACGATTCACAAGTACCACATAATTTTGTTAATTTTTAAGTTAGTTTTGATCCATGTTTACTTTTAAAGTTTTGCATGTTTCTTTGCCTTCTCAGTATTTGGTTTGTGACTTATTTCCTCTCTAGCCTGCATTAAATTTAGTTTTAACTATTCCCTCTTTTCTTCCCTTTCTTTATTTTTAAAGGATAGATTATATATTTATCACTTCACTTTTTAGATCTTCTCTTTAACTTTTTGAAGTTGGAGTATATTTTCTAATAAAAGCTAGAATTATTGAATATTAATATCCTTATTTTGACCAGAATTTTTAAACTTTTTTTTTTAATTTTTATTTATTTATGATAGTCACAGAGAGAGAGAGAGGCAGAGACACAGGCAGAGGGAGAAGCAGGCTCCATGCACCGGGAGCCCGACGTGGGATTCGATCCCGGGTCTCCAGGATCGCACCCTGGGCCAAAGGCAGGCGCCAAACCGCTGCGCCACCCAGGGATCCCCTTGACCAGAATTTTTAAAAATGTGCTTGAACCCCTCATTGAACACTTCTCCAAATTGGCATTCTCTTAAATTTTATTGCATATCTGTTTAACAAAAAATATGTGACTATTATTAAAATGTAGTAGATAGTTAAATAAATTTTCATATAGATTTTATAAATTTCTGTACTCTTTTTCTTAAATTTATTAAAGACTTTATTTATTTATTCATGAGAGACACAGAGAAAGACGCAGAGAGAAAGAGAGAAAGAGGCAGAGACACAGGCAGAGGGAGAAGCAGGCTCCATGCAGGGAGCCCAACGTGGAACTCGATCCTGGGACCCGGGATCACCCCCTGAGCCGAAGGCAGGTCCCAAACTGCTGAGCTACCCAGGGATCCCCAATTTCTGTACTCTTTTGTTTAGGAACCTTTCTTCTTCCTGCAATCAACACTGCAAAGACCTATGTTGTATAATATATTTTTTAAATAGAGACTAATGAATGGTAATTTTTCACTTTTATATATAAAAGTTATTCATCTGTCTTCCTTCTTATATGTTAGTTTGATTGTGTCTAGATCTAGTTAGCAATTCTTCTCCTTTAACATGTGTATGATATCTCTGCAACATCATAGAGAAATTTTTCCAGTGAGAAAAACTTTTCTTATTGTTCATTGGAAGGTAATTTGTATCATGCCCCACCTCCGTATAGCTTTTAAGGATACCTCTTTAGCTTTTCTGATCCTCAAGTATACCATGATATAACTTGGGTTGAATTTATGTGTTAAACTTGTTTGGTACTTGAAGTACATTTATCTGCAAATCGATATTTTTCCTCAATTCCAAAAAATTTTCAAAAATTATCTTTTCCAATATTGTGTTCTATCATATTCTTCCATTTTTTTAAAAAAAATTTTTGGAATAGTTCTTAGAATACTCAACCTCTTCATGTTATATCCAGATTTTTCACTACGCTTTTATAATTTTGTTTATCTGTGCAACATTACAGGTGCCTTCCTTAGTCATATCTGTAATTTACTGAAGTTCCCTCCTCAAATGAATCTAGTTGAAAGTTCTGGTTTAAATATCTATTGTGTATTTTATTTCTACATTAAAAAAATCCAACTTTAACAATTTACCTTCTTTTTTAAAGATGTTTAAAATTTATTTAAATTCAATTTGCCAACATATAATACATCATTATTTTCAGATGTTGTTTTCAATAATTCGTCAGTGGCATATAACACCCTGTGGTCATCACATTCTTTTAATTATTTGCAGGTTCCAAGTACAATTACACATATATTAATTTGTTATCTATTAACCTCATAATCTGCTGTATTGCAACAATCATTTGTTCCTGGAGTTTCTTTGTTGACTCCATCAGATATTCTACAGAAATGACCATCATGTCATCTGCAAGCTAAAACAGTCTTACTTCTTTCGTTTCCTCATTTTCCCTTATTGCTAGGACTTCCAGTGTAGTGTTGAAAAGCATGGTGAGAGGGGCTTTTCTGGGTCTTTTTTTTTTTAATTTTTATTTATTTATGATAGTCACAGAGAGAGAGAGAGAGAGAGGCAGAGACACAGGCAGAGGGAGAAGCAGGCTCCATGCACTGGGAGCCGGATGTGGGATTCGATCCCGGGTCTCCAGGATCGCGCCCTGGGCCAAAGGCAGGCACCAAACCGCTGCGCCACCCAGGGTTCCCTCTTTTCTGGGTCTTTATCTTGATCTTGGAAAGATCTGAGCTTCCCATTCAGTATGATATTAGCTGTAGGATTTTTGTGAATATTCTTTATCAAAGAGAGAAAACCTCCCTTGTCATAGTTTACTGAGAATTTGTATTAAGAATGGCAGATGGATTTTTGTCAAATATTTATTCTGCATTTATTGATATGATCATGGTTTTTGTTTCTTTAGTCTATTGATATGATGGATTATAATTAATTTTCAAATGTTAAACCAGCCTAGAGTACCCGGAAAAAATTCTGGTTAGTCATGGTGTATCATTCTTTTCATCCATTGTTGGATTTGGCTTGCTAATATGCTGTGGGGGATTTTTTGCATCTTTGTTAATGAGAGATATTTTCTGTAGTTTTCTTATATCTTTCCATCCATGTTGTATATCACAAGATTTCCTTCTTTTTTTAAAGTTGAATAATATTCCATTTTAAGTATATATATCCCATTTTCTTTGTCTATTCATCCATCAATGGACATTTAAGTTCTTTGGCTATTGTGAACGGAACTTGGATATTGTGACTAGTGCTGGGAAAAACATGGGAGTCTAATATCTCTTCAAGATTCTGCTTTAATTTATTTTGGATACATACCCAAATGTGGGATTGCTGGATTATATGATAGTGTTATTCTTAATTTTTGAGAAATTTTGATACCATTTTCTATAACAGATGCCCACCAAGTAATTAGGGTTCCAGTTTCTCCACACGCCTATCCATGCTTACTTTAAAAAATATTTTTTTATAATTTCCATTTTAACAAGTGGGAGATGTCATCTTATTGTGTGGGAGTTGCATTTTCCTGATAATTAGTTACATTGAGCACCTTTTTTTTTTTTTTAGAATTTTTTAAAGATTTATTTATTTATTTTAGAAAAGGCATATGCATGAGTGGGGGCAGGGAGAGGGAGGTTACTTTACAATTAACATCCATCTAAATTGTCCCACATTAATGTACTGCATAACTGAAGATGATCAGCTTTGCCCACATTTCTAGAACCAGAATCAGTAACATACAGAGCCCTTCTGCCAGAACTGCCAAAGTCTACTCATTATGATGAAGTGAAAAATACCTCTACCCAACCTGAGTTCCTCCTCCATGTAAGGAGATCCAATGCCTTAGCTCCTCAAGTTTATAACTTCTTAGAGAACTGCCCTTTGGTTTTAATTGCATTACCTTCTCCCTGGGACTTGAATTTGAGATCTTGAGGATCAGGGAGGATGAGGTTTCATGCTCAGGAGTGACAGGAAATGATAAACAGATCCAAACTTTTTTGAAAGCCTTTTGTTTCTAATATTATTCCACCCATCCACCTATCTGTTCATCTGGGCTTCCAATCACAAATACTAGGATAAGGGAACTATTAGTGTTAAGTGATCAGGATAAGCTTATCATAAATTAGCAGAAGGTTCCTAAATCCTATCATCTGATACCTTTCCAGGGAATTCTATTTTCTGATCCAGGAAATCAGCATGTTGTTTTGTGGGAATAGCAGAGTGCTGGAATGAAAGAAATTTAAACTTGTTAGGTTTTTCTTTAAGCGTGTTATCATTTGTGAAATATGGAGGCTTGGAGTATCACAACTTAATAAGAATATTGCCATAACTAGGGGAGCACTTGACAAGTAACATCCACTCACTAGGTGCAAATTCCTTGAGTGCACCATGTTGCCATTTGACTAAGTGTCACATTCAGGCCAAATGGTAACACTGAACTCAGTCCCTCACACTTACATACTTATTTTTAATCAATCATTCATGAAAAAATTTATATCTCAGTTCATTTTGACTAGTATAATAGAATAATATTCTTTCTTGAAATAACTATTATAGTGAATGTTATAATAAAAGTTATTGTGATGTTATAGTCGCTGTTAATGTTTTTTATAACTCAAGTGCTTTGGGCTATAATTTTGTTTTGTTTTTCTCAACTTATGTACACTGATCATGAGTGTATTAACCTACTCTATAGTTAGTATTTATTGAGATATCTGTACCAATCATTTAAGAAAGAAATGATATTATTTCTCCACAATCTCTTCTAGATATTTGAAGCAGAGAAAATACTTCCTAATTCATCCTATAAGGCCATCATTACCCCAAACAAAATCGATATGTATTACAGTGAAGGAAAACTGCAGACCAATATCTTTTATGAATATTGATTTAAAAATTCTCAACAAAATATTTGCAAGTTGAATTCAAAATGAACAAATGTTGCAAAAATCTATTACTCCACTCAAACTCCAAAGTATCACTTGTTTTCAAAAGCATTCTTATTTTTACCTCTATAGGTAAAATAAAATAATGCTATGGGGTTAATAAAACAGCAAAGATGACTAAACAAAAATAATAAATATTGCCTTGTTTGTAGATAAACTAAAATACCTATTTTTTTTTTAGCCAAGATTTGTTTAGAGAAATTAAGTAAACCTATTTGCCACTACAGTAAAGGTCAACCAAATTGCTGCTGTTTTATTTGGTTCCATGATAAATCAGTTAAAAAAAACTCCATTTAAATGTATACCTAGAAATTAGTAAAAAGATTTTTTGAAGCAGAATATGAATAAAAGAAATTTCAATCACCATTATCTTCACAGGAGGTTAGCAAGAGCATTTTGTTCCAAAGAAACTGATGTTTGTTAAGCAACTATATGGGCCTCAGGAGATGTATCTACAATGATTATAACTTAATCTTCCCACCAAGCCAACTAGATAATGTTATCCTAAATGTGTCAGAAGAGGAAATGTGGATTAAGTAAATTTCCTAAAGTCTCACAACTAAACATAGGGCATAATATTAATTTAGGAAGAATAGCATCACATGAGATTCTGGCTCCATTCAATAATGGAAATTTGGGATTGTATTCAATATCAGGGAATCACGACATACATGTTCTTCTGAATTCAATCTGTTTTGATTACCAATCTTTCTAAATACATGCAACAGAGTATTTACCTCACGGTTGCTTAAGCAAATAGCATCTTCCCTGTCTTCTCTCTTTTCCTGTTCACACACACACACACACACACACACACACACACTTCATACAAAAAAAAAGAACGAAGGCAGTCCAGAGCAATTAAACTATTTAACAATATTTTGTGGAAATAGGCTTCTATTTTTCCATTCTACCATATGTATTGTGTATAATCTTCTTGCCCTTTGCTCCTTGGTCCCTACAATACATTAGATTTTATATTTCTATTTGAGAGGGGAGTGGATGCAAAGGCTGTGAATCCAAAGGTAGAACTGCTGAGTCTATTTTTTGTTTGTTTGTTTTAGTCAGGAAAGCAAAATCTTTCTCAGATTTACCTCAGAGAAATGCCACCTGCTGTTTCTTAATGCATGTCTATTTGGAGACAGTTCTCCATGAGTCTCTTATGCTTTTGCATGTATGCAAAAGCACTGACAGTGTTTCATTTTCTGTAATCTTTCAGTCATTTATATGGTGAACAGCCTGGAGACAGAATCTCCCTCCAGTGTAGAAGGCAAATTTGTGGGCTATCCTGTAAAATCAAGATAGTGTCTCTTTCTGGGATAAAGGATAAGCATATTAGCTTGTAGCCATTATAAAAGGTTGGGGTTTCCTAAGCAGAGAGCATGTCTCCTGTAACGCGAGCCACTGTGAGTGCAAACTACATCTGGCTCTTACTGTGCTGCCTGTGGAACTGAGCTTTGGGCAATCTGTGGGAATGAGTGGTACCCGGGCAGCCTTGTACCTTTCTACATAGACCATATAGGTAAGACTTGACTTCAGGTTATTTCAGTTTTGGCAAAATATCCTATGATCTTCTGGCTCATGAGATCATGAGAAGTTTATGAAGAGTCGTTACAAGGCCACTTTCCACTTGCCTCCCACTTTCCCTTGGAAGCTGTCATAAGACATTTTTTCATAGCCTTCCAGTTTGTGATAAGCTATGAGGCTATCTGCCTTGCTTTCTTACACATTCTAAAATTGCTTAGCAGCAGAATGACATCAGATCCTTAGCACGGAGTCTCTCAACACTCAGGCTGTATTGTCATGGCATCTGTCCCCTTCTGTTTCAGTGCTGTCTCTAGGGACAAATGACACAGACGCAGGCACTTTTGCCTTTCTTGCTTTTTGCTATCTACGTAATAAACAGTCTCACTCTAAAAAGGGCTTGCCCTTTACTGGCCAAATTCTCCAGCTTTGCCTTGATAAGAAATTAGTATGAGGAAATGATTATGCTTTAGCTACTGCTATTGTGAACTCTTCTTTGTCTCTGATCCAGAAGAGTTGTGTCTTCTACCAGCATCTATGAGACTGTGACAAGCACATTTGTTAGCTTGCAAACAGTGTAAAATATCAGACATTTGGAGTTCTTGAAAATGATGTTGGCTAGAACCGTGTCACATATATAATCCCACTTAGGGAGAAAAGATTGTGTATACAGTTTGAGTTAGAACCAACAATGTCTACTACAAAAAGCTAAACTCCTAAAAAACATTACAGAAGAGATTAATATAAAGGACTAATTTTAACTAGTAATATGATTAAGACAGAATAAAATTCTTAACTCTTACCATGGTATCCTTAGCCAAACTACTACTATAGTTTTAGTTATCTCCTTACCTGACAGTTTTTAAAATAAAGAATCCCTATTTAAATTACCTAAATAGTTTACTGTTCTCAATGAGCAGAATCTAGAGGGGATCAGGAAATATGTTTCAGAGCATTTAAAAGCATTTTGGCTTCTTTTCTCTATGCTTAGGAAGTCATTATCTGTTGAAGTCAGGAGCTCTTAAACTGTTTTGAGATTTTAAAATACAGATGTTAAAAAAAGTTATTAGTTTAAAAAAATGATCCTTTTAGGAGTTGAATGTACTTCAGTGCTAATTATAACTTTTAATGATTGTAAAGTGCCCTGGGAGACTGTAATGAAGAAGATTGCGAGACTACATTTCCACTGTAAATTTTCTTTTCCCATACACAGTGTAAGTATAAAGGAAATGTGTTTGAACACCCAAAGGACAGAGCTAATTGTGTAAAGTTCACTAAATGTTAACACTTTCCCAGTGACCCAAGAGTCATGTAAGGGAATTATAGACACATGTTCTGAGACATCTTTGGCAGCATTAGTTCTCTAGAGTTAAAAAAAGATGGATTGAGAAAAATTTAAACAATGATATTGCTTGCTTAGCCTACAGTAGATGTTATTTAAGTCTAAAGTACTGGGAGGAGACACTATAATTTGTGAGTCTATTAGGGGGACTTCCTGTTTGTTTCTAATTGACTTTCTGAAAACTGTGGATTGCCAGCAACGTACCTCTAAATTAAAATTACTCACAAAATCTCAGAAGTCAGGGTCATTTGCACTATAAGTTATGAGTTACATAATAAGTAGTCAAAGTACTGTTCCCTGAAAACATTATTTCTGTACTTGAAATGCTTTATCTGACTTGCTTCATACAGTGGTTCATTGGCACTCAATCATTTAACATTTCTTTCTCCAGTTCTTTGCTCTCTTGTGATTGTTGCAGTTCAAGAGGCTAAGTGGTGCCATTTCTCTTAATTGTTGTCAGATGTGAGCATCATTTTATGGAGAGAATAAAGTGTTCTTCCCTTTGGAAATAAAGGCCCTTTGCAAGGTAAGTTATCTCTTCCACAGAATTAAATGGCTTGTCTAAATTAGGTAACTGATCTCTACAATTGATCACTTCAAGTAAGTAATGTTCATTTCCTTCTTTATTTCCCCATTGATACCTAAGATTACAGATGGGGTTTTGGTTTTTTAAAATATTGTTAGGATATCCCAAGGAATCTTCTCTGGATTCTTTCCTACTTTTAATTTTCAACCTATAAAATTGTAAGGGTATTTTTTTTTTTGGCAAAGGAGAAACCAATTTATGGGTCAAATACTTTTAATGACAGATATCTTCAAATTCACATATTAATCTGTGAATCCTAGCACAGATTGTAAATCCAGACTGAACAATACGTGACCTGTAAAATCTCTAAAAGATGTGATTTTACCACTAACAAGGGAACTTTGTCAATTTTCCAAATCCAATCAATATTTAAGACATCTAAAGCTATCACTTAATGAATACCTATTTGCCAGGAACTTCTCTAAAGACTATGCCAGTTATATCGAGACTTTAAGAAATGGACTAGCTTTATGAATTGGTGATTACAAAGATTACACATTTCATTTTCTGTAATTCCTATATTGATGGTAAAACACAAACATTGACATTGTCTATACTTCCAGCACTTCATTTGAAAAAGTTATCTTCAAAAAATACCTGAAATAAAAAAAAAATACCTGAAATATCTGGGTAGCTCTCCATGGACTTAATAGGAGAATTAAATCACAGAGTATATGGTCTAGTCTATAATAGACGTTATTTTCATTAAAAAATGTATCAATACAATGTAATAAAAACCAGAAATCAGTCATAATAGTAACTGAGTGCTATTTAATTTCTCTGTCCTATTCCTCTTTAGTTTCTTTCTTTTTTTTTTTTCTTTGTTTTTCTGTTGCTTTTTTTTTTTTTTTTTGGAAATAAGTATGGAGAGATTGTGTCTGTTGATTAGGGATAAATCTCTACATCCCATTGTCATGCTCTTGTATAGAGGACTGTATATAAAAAAGAAGATTAACATGAGAAACTGAACAAAGGCAAAAATATTATTCCAACTAAATATAATTGATATAAATTATTCTGTAATTATATATTTATATATGATATTTACACAGATCAAGAAAAACTATTTTCTTTTCACTTCTCTTGGAATTTTGATATGATGACTTTGTACCTTGCTTTAATTAAACCTAAGTTTTGTTTTAAAGGTGATTTTCATGGTAAACATGTTAGTAAACCACTTAGTTTTAGAAAGTTAAGAAGTGAATAGCCATGGAATGCAAAACAAAGAAATCCATGAAATACCATTATTATGATGGAAACTTTCATATTTTCTGAAAGCTTCTATTCAGTACTTACTATGCCATATTTGATGATGATGATGAACACATTGGATTGCTAGCAAATGGTGTAAAATCTATACTTTCTACTCCAGTGTCGTTTGAGTTAACTTATAAAGGTTATTCCTGATTTTCCATCTTTCCCCTCCTTTTATTCTGTTACCTTCTTACCAGCCAAATATTTTTTTTTCATTTACATGTTTATTTTTTGGGTTTTGGTAGATGTGTTTATGTTATTGTTTTTATTGTTACTCTTGCTAACTTTATTCTACCTACATGTGCTACAATGTGAAAACTAATTTTCTAAACCCCACCTAGAATCTCCAGAGAAATATTTGCAGTCTTTTGTAGGTATTTAAAGTCTTTCTCATATATCAGAAAATAAATACAAACATATAACTTTTACCTTGGCAATATTTACCATTTATCAGAGCATAAATTGATGTATTACTAATTTAAAAAACTCCTCTTCCCTCCCTAATATAATTAAACAAAAGGGGGATATACAGAGGTATAGCCTACCACATTCAAATAATTATAAGGAAACCCTTCTGTTCATCCTCAGAATCTGAAAGTAGAGAAAAGGGGATTAATATTAACTATGTTAATCTGTATAGTTTTGTTTTGTTTTGTTTTGAATGAGTTGGACTTGATAAGCTAAAAATAAAATATGGCTATATTTTATTATTTTCAAATGTTCTCTGATTTTTCTGTTTCTACTCTTAAATATATATCATGGCAATTTCTATAATTAGGAAACATTTTGTGTTTACTTATTAGATCATCCAATCTGGTTTAATATTTTAAAAAATACCTAAATCTCACATAAAATGTCAATAATTTCCCCTTTTCTTGATGCTCCATTCCTGCCATTCAGAAATCATTAGTGTAAAAGAGAAGCATGGTCCACTCTTCAATGCTTGCTTTTTATCTTCTCTTTCTTCCCTGATAGTCTAGGGTCATGGCTAAGAGAGGGTAGGAAAAAAAAAAATAGCGCTAAAGGCCCTCTTGTTTGCCTGGTGCTGTTTTAACTATTTACTTAGATGATATTTGCTGGCCATTGTGCCACTGTTTTTGCAGATGCTCATGTGGTATCTTCACTGTATTTATGTTTTTTCCTCTCTACATTGACACACTGCACTATTCTCTGACATGGAGACACAGCCTCTTCCACTGATCTCGTGATACCACTCTTATCTTCACATTATGTTCTGGGTAGGTATGCCACACAGAACTTCTTAACTGCTGAAGTTGCTCCTCACTGGTAAGGCCATCCTAGGTTGATCTCTCAATAATGACTCAAGCCATCTATTCCCATGGAGTTCACTAGTTTCCATAGAATGTCACACATCCTAGTTCTGCTAAAAGGTAGAAGTGCATTTTATTCAAATGACAACAAATACAGCTTGCATTTAGTCTTCATATCTTTTTACTTGGTAAGCAAGACCTGGATTCTTTGCTCACACATATCCCAAATTCTAGGATATACATATCCCAAAAAATCACCACATGAGGTAGGTTGAATAATGACCCACTAAAGATATTTATGTCCCAACATAAATGTTGGGTTTATGTCTCAGACCTTGTGAATGTGTTACCTTATGTGGCAGAAAGGATTTTGCATATGTGATTATCTTAAGAATTTTGAAATGGGGGTTGATTATCCAATATTATCTAGGTAGGTCCAGTGTAATCACCAAAGTCCGTATAAGATGGAAACAGAAGAGCTGAGAAAGAGATGTGACAATGGGAACAGAGTTTGGGGCAGTGTGGACAAGGAATGCAAGCAGCCTCTAAAAGCTGAAAAAAAAGCAAAGAACAAAGAGCTATAGAAGGAGTATGGCTCTAATCATATCCTGATTTTAGCCCTACAAAGACCCATTTCAGATTTTTGAGCCTCAGAAATATTAGATAATAAATGTGTATGGCTTTAAACCACTAAGTGTGGCAATTTGTTATAGCAACAATAGAAAACAAATACACCATACTGCATTCAAGAAGCTATATGAAGATGGTTCAATAATTTCTGCAACCAGCAATTCTATAACTTAAGACTGAAGTGCCTGGCTTTCCTTCTTGCAAACAACCTATATAATTACAGTTTGGGGAGTAGAGGAGGATAATCAAAGCACTCATAAAATTTATCTGTGAATCTCTTTTTGAATCTCTGGTTTCCACTTTAAAACTTTCATGAGTAATAAAGCTGAAGGTTCCAAGTCTGTCTGTTGTATCCTTAGTAATTCCTACACAGATTTGTGTAGCATATCTCAATATATATATATCGATATATATATACATATATATCGATATATATATAAATCTGGTTCCTGGAAGCAGATAAATGACACATTCAATATTTTTCAAGCAGAGTTTAATAATAGTGCATTTGACAAAGGCATGAGGATTATAAAGGATGGGAGGCACCCTCAAGCTCTGACAACCTTAAGAAAGAATAGGAGGAAACATTTATTAGAAACTAGAGAAGAAAATAAATAGAAAGGTTGCAGTCTCTCCAAGGTCAACCACACACCTTCCTGGCTTATACTTTATCTTTCAGTGTTCCTCATTGGCCAAAACCAAAGAGCCAGAGGGCAAGAGAATCCAATGTGTTTCCTGTAGGGTAGAGAGAAGAATGGAGAACTATTGAGAAAGTTGGGTAGTGGATGTTAATGAGCAAATGAATGATAGCTCAAAGTCTTTAATAACATTTTTTTTTGTCTAAAGCTTTAGACTTCCATCCTAAATTCTGGAGAATAGGAAAAACACAATTCAGCAACATGTAACAAATAATTCCACAAAATGAGAAATGTTACAGTAGAAATGTAAATGAATCACTAAGGAAACATGGAGGATGAAATTAAAACTCCATTTGGAAACTCAAGACAGGGCTTTTCGTAATAGAAAACATTCATCATTTGCATTGATTATTAAGGATAAGTAGGTGTATTCATACAGGTCACGAGAGGATATCATTTTATAGAAGTAAGTTTCTATTAGGCCTTATGAGTAAAATGAGAAACTAAAGTAGAAGATAGCTTGTCTTTTATTTTATTCATGATGGTTCTGTCTCCAATTAAAATTGTATTCTTTTTTTATTTATCCATCAAAACAGGATAGTCAGACCTGTTTAGATATTTGAATGCTAAATACTTTTCTCCCTTCCCTTCTTGTCTCATATTTGAATGAACAAATGATACTGCATGCTTGCTGCCTCCCTTATCTTTAGTAAGGAAGTTCAATCCATGGAAATCTGAGCCCATAAGAACATTTACCCCCTTCCCCATCCCATGCCCATACACAATTAGAAACATAGTCTTTGCTCAAGCCATTTCAGACCAGCTTGGGTGGCTATCCTCCTCTCCTCTGTAAACCTCAATATGTGAGTAAGAGATCTTTTTGCATCTCATTAGGGATGCATGGTATCATCAGTCTGGACACCCAGAGTAATTATGGGTGGGATAGAGATTACTCTTATACTCTGTGGACAACCAGTAAAACACATTCAGCAAAACAGTAATATAGAAAAGAAGTAACTGAAAACCTTATCTTAAAAAAAGACAACTGATAAATTTTAATATGCCTAAGTGAAAGAAAATCTCCAAAGAATAATTAGGCCTTTGTTGTCATCTACAGGGTATACAAGAGACTTAAATACATTCTTTAACCATTGTACTGAGAATCAAAATTATAATTTCATTTATTCATTGCATGTTTCCCAATACCCAGTGCTTAATCAGCCTTCTATATCTGGGATCTTGCCCTCACACCAGGCTGTCCCATCCACTTGCTCCCCAGCCCTTTTCTGTTCTGATATACTGTCAGAAATTCTGTCTTTTTAATCTTGTTTTCAATGAAGTGGTTAATAATTCAACCTTCTTTGCTAAGGATGCCTAAACTCTCTCTGCTAATTGCTGACTTGTTTTATGATAAGGTCAAGCTCATTATAAAAGCAAACTTGATTCCTAAATGATATGCTGAAAAATGGGTAAAGTGTCAAGAAGGGGTTAGGATTTTTACATATGGAGACCTCTCTCTAAAACTAAAATGACCCTAGCTTTCCTGATAGCTACAAACTGAATCACAATCTTTTCTTCCCCTGAGTGGGAGTAATCCTGTGCCATCTACTTCCAACATAGACCCCATTCCCCACCTTAAACTCCACTTTCCAGCTTCTCCTTCTAGTCTCCTTTGTGTTAACTTGTAGGGACTACTATTGCTACATTGTTTACACTTCAGCAGTCTGAAAGTTTGAGAGAAAATAGTGTTTTGGACCTTTTGCACCTAGTGCCATTGTAAAATGATGCCCTCAGTTACTAAATTGCTTTTCGGATTCTTGCAAGTCATTTATTCTTTTTTTCTTTTTCTTCAACTTTCTCTGTGTTCTCATTGTTTAACATAGGCACAATAGTCTTACTCTAGTACCCCAGCAATCTTGTTTAGGTTCACAAGACAATATTATTTTAGTGTTTTGAAGCCTTTAAAGATCCTATAATATTGGTCTTGATTTTTTTATTGTATCTTTGGCAAATGTACATAATTCATGTTTTTTTCACAGAAGTTATTGTATTATAATTGAAATTACTACTAATTTTCCCATTTATTCCTATATTGCATTAAGATACTCCATTCTCATGAATGGCAAAGCAACAGGACCTGAAAAAATGTTCTGAACTTTTTATCCATGTTAGAAAATGAGCATCCATCATGCTTACGAGTACCAGTGAACATCACACATAAATACCATTGCCTTACATGTAGGTCAAAGGTATAAATAATGAGATCAGGTTAATTTATCCCATGAAAGCAAGAAGAGGACAATTAAATATTGAAAAAGTTACCTCTATATAAGAAGTACGTAGGATATACAGAATAGTAATGTAATAGATTTTCAAATATAAAAATAAATGTGAATGATAGCAAAAGGCCTTTTAGAACTTTAATTCACCAGTGTGATTTTTAAAAAAAGATTTTATTTACTTATTTGAGATAGAAAGAGAGAGAGCACTAGTGCAAGACAGAGGGAGAGGGTGCAGCAGGCTCCCCACTGAGCAAGGAGCATGATGCTGCAGCTTATTTCCAGGACTCTGGGATCATGACCTGAGGTGAAGGCACACTTAACTGACTGAGCCACCCAGGCGCCCCAGTAGTAAGATTAATAGGGAATAAGAATTGAAAGAATTCCTCCATATGTATATATCATATTAATATAAGGAAAACTATTTTTAAAACCCAACAAAACCTTATTTAAATAATTCTAGAACAATTTCTATAATTTAGGAAATTGTATCTCCTCTCTGTTTTATTGAAATACCTAATACTTAAAAAAAAAAAACACAACCAAAACCAAAAACTCTATTAGCTTTTCCCATTTTATAAATTGAAGTGAATAAAAATATTTCAGAAATTTAAAAAGTTCCCTTCAAGTAACTAGAAATATATTAGTTCAGATTTAAGGATATACGATATAAACACTAAACATCCAACAATAACATTGTTTCTTTTTTTTTCAAATATACATATTTTTAAGCAAATAGTTTTTTGTTGTTGTTGTTATTTTCTTTCTTAAACTCACTTATTTGTGCTGAAGCAACAGTTCTGAAGGTGGCTTTTACAGACAGTAGCTTAAAGAAAGTATATCAGGAAGCTTAATAATTCAAGAGAGCAGAAAACACTCCGTTAATTCTCACAGAAAGGCAAAACAGCAGCAAACTTGAGTAAGGAAAGTTTTTCTTTTAAGAAGCTATTAGGAATCTCTTTCTGATGAAACTTCTAAAATTCATTGTCAGCTTTCTTAAATTAATATAATGGAATATCTGTCAAACTTTATAGAATAAAAATTGCTGTCAAGTGGTGGCAAAGAAGAACACCCTACAGAATTATAGTTTCTAGAATATTACATACATGTATATTAAAAATACATGGAATTTTATCTTATTAATACAGACTATAAATTCACTTAATATAGTGCCATTGCTTTTGTTTTATGATCTTTGTCATGAAACTGCCTTGTACTTCAGTGAATGCCTCATATATTTGTGCAGTTAAATAGGCTGCTTCATCTTGACCTTTGGAGAGTCTATATTGAGTTGGGGGCTTATTTCATTGCTTTTACCATTTACAACTCTGTCTTCCAATGGCAAGGGTGTTTCAAATGTTTCCTAATCAAGCATGTACCTTTACTGAAAGGTCAGACTACTAAAATGCCATATATCAAGGATTAAAATTATGATTCATCACTCCCATGCAAGAAAATCTAATTAGAAATGTACAGCATTCATTCTCTTGGGTCAAAGTTGGACATGAATATCACAGTACTTCCTTGAGAACTATAGCTTTCACATACTCAGTAAGCAAACCATTCTCCACTCCTTTGTTGACATTATCATTTCTCTTAATATTTTGTACATTTTTTCATGGACTTTTAAATATCCTTTCAGATTGTTCTTTAGGAGGTCTTTGTGACAAGACTAAGAAAGCAAATCCAAAGAATATTATGCTCTTTTGTGGTTCATCTCAGGACCCATGTCCCCGAGGAATATGCCATTCTTCCATTCTATTCAATTCCACAAAACCAAAACAACAAATTCTGCAACATACATGCTAGGAGCAGAAATGAGCAAGTCTCCAGCCTTGCCAGGAGGTTGATCAAAACACAGTCTTGGAGAAAACTATGTAAAATATTTAGAAGGCATAATGACAGAGATGCCAGACAGAAAAAGACACTTGTTCCATAAGCAAAAGGAAATAATAGATTCATTTATTTATAGCTACTTATATTTTATGAACTTCATTTTTATTACTTAAGATTATATTTTGGAGATCATTTTATAGATTGCATAATCTGCTACATTATTTTATAACTTATGAAATAAGCTATAAATTGTATAGCTCTACCACAATTTATTTAGCCTCATATATACTATATGAGTATAAACTGATGAACCTATACTGATGAACATATATGTTGTTTCAACCTTTTAGCATTATTAAAAAAAAGAGTAAATGTTATTTATGTGTGTTTTTCAACACAGTTCATTATTTTATTTTAAAATATAATGTAGTTTTCATAAGAGGATAAAATCATGACTCATATGCAGATATTAAAATATTAATTATTAACATTAAATTTAATAAACATTAATAATTAATAAAATATTAACATTTGAAATATTATATTTAAGTTTAATTTGCCAACATATAGTATAACACCCAGTGCTCATCCCATCAAGTGCTGTCCTTAGTGCTGGTTACCCAGTTACCCCATCCCCCCACTGGCCTCCCTTTCTGCAACCCTTTGTTTCCCAGAGTTAGGAGTCTCTCAGAGTTTGTCTTCCTCTCTAACTTCTGCATTCAATTTCCCCCCTTTCCCTTCTAGTTCCTTTCACTATTTCTTATATTCTACATTTAAGTGAAACCATATGATAATTGTCTTTCTCTGATTGACTTATTTCACTCAGCATAATACCCTCCAGATTCATCCATGTTGAAGGAAATGGTAGGTATTGATCCTTTCTGATGGCTGAGTAATATTCCACTATATAAAGAATCTTCTTTATTGAAGGATATTGTGGTTCCTTCCACAGTTTGGCTATTGTGGACATTGCTGCTATGAACACTGGGGTGCAAGTGTCCCATCATTTCACTACATCTGTATCTTCGGGGTAAATACCCAGTAGTGCAATTGCTGGTTATAGAGTAGCTCTGTTTTTAAGTTCTTGAGGAAATTCTACCCAGTTTTCCAGAGTGGCTGCACCAGCTTGCATTCTCACCAACAGTACAAGAGGGTTTCCCCTTCTCTACATCCTCGCCAACATTTGTTGTTTCCTGTCTTGTTCATTTTAGCCATTCTCACCAGTGTAAAGTGATATCTCATTGTGGTTTTTATTTCTATTTCTCTGATGGCAAGTGATGTGGAGAATTTTCTCATATGCTTGTTGGCCATGTGTAGGTCTCCTTTGGAGAAACATCTGTTTATGTCTTCTGCCCGTTTCATGATTGGGTTGTTTTTTTCTTGTTGTTGAGCTTGATAAGTTCTTTATGGATCTTGGGTACTACTGTTTATCTGATAGGTCATTCGCAAATATTCTGCAACCATTCTGTAGGTTGTCTTTTAGTTGTATTGACTGTTTCCTTTGCTGTGCTGAAGCTTTTTATCTTGATGAAGTCCCAATAGTTCATTTTTGGTTTTGTTTTCCTTGCCTTTATAAATGTGTCTTGTAAGAAGTTGCTGTGGCCAAGTTCAAAAAGGTTGTTGTCTCGTTTCTCCACTAGGATTTTGATGGATTCTTGTCTCATATTTAGATCTTTCAACCATTTTGAGTGTATCTTTGTGTGTGATGTAAAAGAATGGTCCAGTTTCTGCACGTGGCTGTCCAATTTTCCCAGCATCATTTATTGAAGAGACTGTCTTTTTCCCATCGAATATTCTTTCCTGTTTGTCAAAGATCAATTGACCATAGAGTTGAGGGCTCATTTCTGGGTTCTCTGTTTTGTTCCATTGATCTATGTGTCTATTTCTTTTGTATGTCTATTTTTGTGCCAGTACCATATTGTCTTGGTGATCACAGCTTTGTAATATAGCTTGAAGTCCAGCATTGTGGTGCCTCCAGCTTTGGTTTTCTTTTTCAACATTCCTCTGGCTATTTGGGGTCTTTTCTGGTTCCATACAAATCTTAAGATGATTTGTTCCAACTCTCTGAAGAAAGTCCATGGTATTTTGATAGGAATTGCATTGAATGTGTAAATTGCCCTGGGTAGCATAGACATTTTCACAGAATTTATTCATCCAATCCATGAGCATGGGATGTTTTTCCATCTCTTTGCGTCTTCCTCAATTTCTTTCAGAAGTGTTCTGAAGTTTTTAGGGTATAGATTCTTTACCTCTTTGGTTAGGTTTATTTGTAGGTATCTCATGCTTTTGGGTGCAATGTAAATGGGATTGATTCCTTAATTTCTCTTTCTTCAATATCAGTGTATAGAAATGCAGCTGATTTCTGTACATTTGTTTTGTACCCTGCCACATTGCTGAATTGCTGTATGAGTTCTAACAATCTTGGGGTGTGGTCTTTTGGGATTTCTATATACAGTATCATGTCATCTGCGAAGATGGAGAGTTTGACTTCTTCTTTGGCAATTTGAATGCCTTTTATTTCTTTTTTGTTGTCTGAATGCTGAGGCTAGGACATCTAGTACTATGTTGAACAAGAGTGGTGAGAGTGGGCAACACTGTCATGTTCCTGATCTTAGGGGAAAGGCTCTCAGCTTTTCCTAATTAAGAATGATATTTGCAATAAATAAAATCTTTTTAAAAAGGGGGTCCCTGGGTGGCTCAGCGGTTTAGTGCCTGCCTCCAGCCCAGGGCATGATCCTGGAGTCCCGGGATGGAGTCCCACATCAGGCTCCCTGCATGGAGCCTGCTTCTCCCTCTGCCTGTGTCTCTGCCTCTCTCTCTCTGTGTATCTCTCATGAATAAATAAATAAAATCTTTTAAAAAAGAATGATATTTGCTGTGGGCTTTTCATAAATGGCTTTTATGATATTTGGGAAATGTTCCCTCCTTCCCTACACTTTGAAGAATTTTAATCAGGAATGGATGCTGTATTTTGTCAAATTCTTTCTCTGCATCTATTGAGAGGATCATATGGTTCTTGTCTTTTCTTTTTTTAATGTGATCTATCATGTTGATTGTTTCATATATGTTGAACCACCCTTGCATCCCAGGGTCGTGGTGAATAATCCTCTTAATGTACTATTCGATCCTATTGGCTAGTATCTTGGTGATAATTTTTGCAACATGTTCATCAGGGATATTGGTCTGTAATTCTTTCCGGTGGGGTTTTTGTCTTGTTTGGAAAATTACATTTTAATAAGACATAAAGAAATAGGTATGCCCTTTAGTATATGTATACATTTAGCATACATATCATATCTGTATCTACTTACTGATATAATTATACATACTTAAATCATTTGTGTCAGACAAACATTTCATTGCATGGAATTAAATGAGTGTGGAAGACTTCATTCGATTATTGCAGTAGGCATCAAAACTATCCCACTAGAGAGAGAGAGACTGAACTCTATTAATACAAAAGTTGAGAATGCTTGGGTGAGCTGGTGGAAAAATATTAGGATGGACATTAATAGGGAGCTTGAGCATATGATTAAGCCTTCCTGTGTTTTCTAATTGGTACTCATGGAAGTTAGGCTCCTACCCTCCCACAGAGAGCAGGGGATAGAGGCCCTAACTTTTCTGATGATTACATTTCAAAGGAATTGTTCCTGTGTCCTTAAGAATGACAATCTTCAGATATGAAACTGGTAAGAGGCTGGAAGAAGATTTACATCTCAAAGAGGGAGGGACATAATTTACATTTGCAAGTTTTCTAGAGTAAATGCTTTAAGGAACCTAAAGTCAGGAAGAATCCTATCTAAAGTTTAGTCAAGGTGAGGAGAACACTAATGTTATCTGGGTCAGATGTTATGCAAGCTTATAATAAGTGTTATGCAAGCTTAATTTTAACATATCCTCCTGAGTCTCTTTTTAATGCTCACACCTGATGTGGGCATTTTTCATTTTTTTCTACTGTCCAACATCTGACCTCCATTTCTGCATCTCTGGTGATCAAAACTGATAATATCCCTTCTCTACTCTCCTAGCATTCCATGTTTGTAAGACTTAGTATATTCTGCAGGTCGAAGTCAGGTCTGCCTACCCCATGACTGAAATCACAAATTAGGTGAAGAGTGGGAGATTAACATAACCAATCTCAGAAAGCATGGCAGCAGGAGCCACATCTAATTGCAAGTGGGTAAAGTAGTGGAAGTAATAGCTCAGTGTCTAGAAGTACAAGCTGCCGGGAGTGAATTCAATGGAAATTATTTGGTGTTATTATCACATTTCTCTTAGATATATCTCCCAAAATTGGTTCTTTGATTTTTCTGAACGCTTGGGACACACCTCTTTTAATAATTTCCTTAACTATTTGTTAGAGTATGTTTCCAATACTTGCAACTAATAATCCAACATTATTCTACAGAGCAACTTCTTCTACAACAAGATAAAAACTTTATTTTTTTAAGAAGGAAAAAAAATATATATACCCTATTTTATATATCTCTACCTTAGTGGGGATAAATCCACACACATGCATTCTAAAATAATTTATTTTTTCAACACATTTAGTTTTGTGGTTGTTTTAGTTTTCCAGAATGCATTTTAAAATGAGTTTACAGGCTACTCCTATAATTATTAAAAAATAACAAAATGCCAGTGTGACAATTGAATGGTCTGTATCGACAAGTGTATGAGTTCCTCCACCTTATTAGTATATTTTCAAAATACAAAGAATATGAGATTTTTATTGGAAGTTGTAATTGTTCACACAGCTGGCAATTTCAAATAAATGCTTCAAGTGAAAACTTTATAAACAAGCTTCAAAGTTGTAAATATAAGTAATCTTCCTGATGACTCAGCCATTTAGCAGTTACTCAGTTTCCTAAAAAGCCAACAGAGAGATTATTTGAAAGGAATACACCTCTTCCTCTTCCTTAATTTTATTTTAATTACCTAAGTACTTGAGGGGCTTTAAAACATTGACTCATCTGTATTACACTAGCTTGAACTCTGTGCCATTTAAAATGCTTCTTTTTGCAGCATTTGATTTTTATTGTTTGATTTTTAAAAAATTTTGGTAAAATACACATAACAAAATACACAGTTTTAATCTTTTGTAAGTGTACATCTACACTTATACATAAAATATATTCACCTTAGTGTGTAACCATTGCTACCATCTATCTTTAGAACTTTTTTCTTCTCTAAAACAAACTGTGGACCCCTTAAGCAAATCCCCATTTCCTTTTGAACCCAGATTATGGTAACTACCATTCTATTTTCTTTCTCTATGAATTTTACTGCTCCTTGTACCTCATATAAATGGAATCATATACTATTTGTCTTTTTCGACTGGCTTATTTCACTTAGCATAATGTCTTTAAAGTTCATTCATGTGGTAGCATGTGTCAGAATTGCATTCCTTTTCATAGTTGAATAATTTTCCATTTTATGAGTGTATCATATTTTGTTTACACATACAACTATCAATGTACAATTGAGTTGCTTCCACCTTTTGTCAATTGAGAATAATGCTGCTATAAACATATATGTACGATATCCAGTCATATCCCTAGTTTCAGTTATTTTAGGCACACACCCAGAAGTGAGATTGCTGGATCATATGGTAATTCTATTTTTAATTTTTTGAGGAACTGTATAATTGTTTTCTATAGTGGCTGCAACACCATTTTACATTCCCACTGCCAGTGCACAAGGGTTCCAATCTCTTTGCATCATCACCACACTTGTGTTAATATCTTTTAAAATAATGGTTATTCAAATGAGTATGAAGTGGTATCATATTATGGATTTGATTTTCTTTCCTCTAATAGTGATGTTTAGTACATTCTCATGCACTGCTATTTGTGTGTCTTTGGAAAAATGTTTATTCATCTTTGGTTATTTCTTAAGTGTGTTTGCTGTTGTGAAATTTTAGTTTTTAGTATATGTGGGATGTCATCCCTAACCAGATAGGCAATTTATAATTTTTTCTCCTATTCTATGGTTGGCCCTTCTGTTCTATTGATAGTATCCTTTGATGCTCAAAAGTTTTTAATTTTGTTAAAATCCAATGTGTCTATTTTTTAGTTGCTTTTGCATATGATTTTAGCATTATGTCCAAGAAAGCATTGTTGAGAGCTTTTTGGGCTTTCAGAGCCTGTGCTTTGGTTTTCGCTTTGGGAGGGGCAGGAGATTCCTTTTTTGCTTTTGGCACCATCTTCGTGAAAGTCTCCCCTGTTTTCACCTGAGAATTTTCTAGTTTTAGTATCTTAAGTATATATCCATGATAACTTAAATTCATTTTTGTATACAGTGTTAGGTAAGGTTCCAACTTCATTCTTTTTCATGTGGATTTCCAGTTTTCCTCAGAGCCATTGTTGAAAAGACTGTTCTCTTTTTCAAGATTGTTTTGACTACTTGGGGTTCCTTGAGATTCCATGTAAATCTTAGAATGGATTCTTCTATTTCTGCAAAAGAATATCCTTGGGATTTTTGACTGGGACTGCAATGAATGTGTAGACTGCTTAGAACAGTGTTGATAACAATACTGAGTTTTCCAACCACCGAACATGGGATGACTTTCCAATTATCTATGTTTTCTTAATTTCTTTCAGCATCATTTTGTGATTTTCATTTTACAAATCTTTCACCTACCCCGGTTAAGTTAATTCTGAAATGTATTATTCTTTTTGATACTATTGTAAATGGAATTAAGAAGGATATGTTACTCACTTTGAGGAAAGACTTTTAAGCTTATTGAAGTTTTATCATAGTAAGGTGTCAAGAAGTAAGTGAGAAAATTGGAAACATAATTCAGATCTCTGTTTGCAGGTCCAGTTCATCTTTCTGACATTTTAACACTACAGCCTGCAATATTATTAATTTTACATGAAAGAAAGTAGTAGCTGAAATATTAGTCATTTAGCATCAAAGGACATTAATGTTGTAATGTTTTCCAAATTTTGTCAACTTACTATAGAGAAACTTTATGATAGAATTATAATAACTATTCTACCTAGGCAAACTGTGGAAGTAGAACTCAAGTGGGAAAATGATCTAGTCAAGTTCATGCTATATATTGTGAAACCATAGTAAATATAAAAACTAATAAAATTCACTCTGTGAATGAACTCAAAGGCAGCATCTAAAAATGGAGACAGAATTTTCCAAGCTTCTAAAGTTGAAACCATTAAATTCCTATTGAGAAACCCCAAAGATTTTCCAAATAATAAAATTGAGTATTATTATTTTCCTGGGTTGAAATATTATTATTGCTGGAATGCAAACAATTAATGCCACTAAAAACTTGAAAAAAAACCAATGCAATTGCTTTTATTTTTATCTCAATACTCAAAGTAATAATATGCAGCTCACTATAGCATTTCAGAAGTAAAATCTTTAGGACCTTCCAGAACATACTAATGACTAATGAAATGTGTTCTAGTAGTTACCTTTTTTTACTTATTTATTTTAGCACTTGCCCCTTTAAAAAAATGGGATATTATTTGTCACCTATCAAACTGTCTAATATTTCTATAGCTGATCATATGCCATATTTACAACTATTTTGTGAATTTTTTAAGTAAACCTGATTATCCAAATTTTGTGAATATTAACATGAAACTATGAGTCAGAGCCTCCATAAAATCCATATACTCTAATAGTTTTGTAAAATACAAAATGTAGAAAAAAGTGTAAGTGATTTCACGAATTATCCATATAAGGAAATACGTTGATTTCTGTCTTATAAGAGCATAAAATTGGAAAAATAAAGTTTAAAATATACTATGATGCTGAAAAAATTGAGATTCTTTTCAAGATTAAATTGCTAAAAATATAACTTCAACTTAAAAATTTGGTTTAAAATATTATATAAGTAAACTATCCTATTTTATAAAATCCACTAAAGCAAGCATGCTACATACTATGAACATACATTGAAGGAAATAGACCTGAAGGAAGTATTTAAAAGAATAAATGCTGATAGTCTTTATATATTAGGATTGCAATTCATGTTTATTTTGATTTTCTAGGTTTTAGAAAATTGTTAAAACAATTACATCTTATGTGAAGATCTAAAATCTTTATCATTTATAGATGAATCTTTTATATTTAAAAGTGAATCTTTTAAATTAATGTTGTCTCAGAAATATCAGAAAACCATTTCACATATTATGTATAGTCACTTCATAGGAGTTTCACCCTTAATGCATAAAATACATTTTAAAACTAATGTTTTTTTTTTCTGACAATGTAAAACACAAAAAAGCAAATTTTTAATCCTCTTTCACTTCCATATTTCTACTACTTTAATGTTTTTCTATAGTTATTTTTCTACATTGACCTCTTCATAATAGTTTTTTTCTTACATATATAATTAAGAGATAAGAAAGCATTATGCAATTTGTTTTTCATATTGAATACTTCTGTTGATAGTTAATAATTCACTAATTGCAGTTTTTCTCTTTGGAGGTAGTGTTTGGATTTCCCTTATGGACTTTAATAGTGGTCCCAGGATTCAGCATTTTTAAATTGAGGTTTCTGTACCATCTACACAGAGTGGAACGTCTGAATATTTAATAAGGAGAATTGATTATCTGTGAACTGAAGTTAGCTTTTTTCTTTTCCCTAAAGAGCTTTTTAAAGCTTTTATTTTTTATGACTAATACCATTCCTCATATCATATTTAAATTTAGGACCAATTGTGGGATCCCTGGGTGGCTCAGTGGTTTAGTGCCTGCCTTCAGCCTAGGGCATGATCCTGGAGTCCCAGGATCAAGTCCTGCATTGGGCTCCATGCATAGAGCCTGCTTCTCCCTCTGCCTGTCTCTGCCCCTCTCTCATGAATAAATAAAATCTTTAAATTTAGGAGCATTTTAAGAAAATATATTTTAGGTACTTTTCTGTATGGGGACAGGGGAGATAGAACAGAGATTAATTAGAAACAAGTAATTCTTTTTTTTTTTTTTTTTTTTTTTTTTTTTTACAAAATTGCAGTCATTGGAAATTGTTGAATGGAGCAAGCTCATTCAGATGGAGTCTATTATTCAAAAGGCAAATAGAAAATTGAATTCCAAAGGAATAATCACACTGGAATTCTGAATTAACTGGCATCCTTAAATTTCCAGAGTGTCTGAACCTTTATCATTTTGTGCTGACCAACCCACTTCACATAAGCCTAGTGTGTGAGAAGTGGACAGGATAGGGGTTCAGGTATCCTGCGTTTCAAATACTTTGTCTTATATATGAAAATTGAGGTTCAAGAAAATAAAGTAACTTGCATACTTGAGCAATAGCATTCTTTTTTTTTTTTTTTTTATGATAGTCACAGAGAGAGAGAGAGAGGCAGAGACACAGGCGGAGGAAGAAGCAGGCTCCATGCACTGGGAGCCTGATGTGGGATTCGATCCCGGGTCTCCAGGATCGCGCCCTGGGCCAAAGGCAGGCGCCAATCCGCTGCGCCACCCAGGGATCCCGAGCAATAGCATTCTTAAAAAAATATTTAATTTACAACTTTGATGTTAAACTATAAATCTAGACAAGTAATTTATGGACATGCTCATTGTTGTCCCCAATTATTGATATAGTTTAAATATGGGCAGTTACTGCATAGTTATTCACTCACAGCTCAGTTATATCTCAGCATCCTGCTCAAAGGAAGAGCTTAAATGACTGTCTGAAAGCACTAATCTGAGCAGCTACTGAGACACCAAAGGAACAAACTGAGAATGGCCAAACCATAGATACAAATTGAACTCTGACCCACAATCTGCAGCAACCAATTTTTGCAATTATAGACTGAGTGGTTTTGACTTCAGTCCATAATTAGTTTGCCTATTTTTTCACAAATTGAACTCTGACCCACAATCTGCAGTAACCAATTTTTGTAATTATAGACTAAAAGTGGTTTTGACTTAAGTCCATAATTAGCTTGCCTATTTTTTCACCCTCCTCCCATTTTAGGACCAATCAGAGAAAGCCAAAAATGCCCCTGCCCTTCCCTGCCACCTAAGATGTCTGCTTCTGGTTAGACCACCTCTAGCTTTCCCAGGCTAGCCACCTCCACTCAGAGCATTACTAAAACTCTCCCTTTTTTCCATGATGAGGCTTTAAACTACATTGCCTGCTTTTGAGTCTCTCCCAAAATGCAAATAATCACTTGCTTGCTATCGTGAGCTCTGAATAACTTTCTGCCTGTTCTGGCTTGATTGGTCTGTATTCATTTCCACAGTATATTTAATGAACATAGAATTTATTGTCCAATGCAGACCACTGGTGAGAGCAAAAGAGAATGCTGTTAAAAATAACATCAGGATTCTTGACATAATCATGAGAGTTTCTAGAAAAATTTGGATAGTTGATCTACTTCAGGAAAAACCACGAGAGGCAGGGAGCAAATCCACATTGTGCTTCATTAGATGGAATTAGATACATAGCACATAATTATCAGGTTTTGAGGAATGGAGCAATTTGGGGCTTATCAAAGAGACATACTTTTCCTGGAGTCAGCCCTCTCTCCAAAAACACAACTTCTCTACTGGAATTTCTCTGAGTAGTTTGTCTTCTGCTCACAAGTGTACCATCTGTGCTTCTCGCCAAAGCACATTTACTGTCCACCCAAGTCCTACCTCTTAGAGTTTCTTTTTTCCAAGCCCTCCTTTCCTTAGGGTCTTTATACATACTTTAAAAACAGCTGGCTGTTTTTATAGTATAAAATTAGATGCTGTATTATGAAATTAAAATCTATTTGTATCAAACATTAATAGCATTAGTTTTCAACAATAAATGTTCACAATTAACTTTTTTTTTGGTAAATATGGAGTTGGTAGCGTCTAGTCAAAAAATGAAACTGAGGACAGACTAATTTACATCTGGTGTGTATGTGTGTGTGTGCGTGTGTGTGTGTGTGTGTGTGTGTGGTGTTAGTATTAAAACTGACCACTCTTCTTTTGTACAGTAATGGTATATTTCTATTACTTTGCTTTATTTTATTTTTCTAATTCTTTTAGACTATACTGAAGATAAGATGGACCAATATTTATGCACTGACTGCTTAACTATGTGAATTTTCTTCCACTCCTTGTGATAATAAAATGCTTGCTATACATTATTATGGGCTATAGCTCATGTTTGGGTTAATAAGATAATTACAGCCCAAATAGCCCATTCCTATTAACTTCCATATAGTTCTCTTCAATGCAAAGGTCATCAGCACATTTTGACATTCTAATTTAGTTACAGGGCTAAGGTTTCCAAAAGCATTGGAATCAGCAGGAGGAAGTGTCAGAGTTTGTCTTTTTCAGAAGTAACACCCCTTAATTAATCATCATACATCACAACAATAAAATATTAGGAAATGAGGAAGTTTGGATGACTGAACAGAATAGGGCCACATGGTAATTCCATCGAATCATGGTCTGGTTTTAGTCTAAATCAAAGTTTTCAATTTATCACTTGCAAAAAATAAGAAGCGTTTACCTCTTCAAGACACTGCAGGATCTTCAGAACAAGTAATCAAATGATACATATAAAATGGCTGTCACCAAAAAGAAATTCCATCTTTTGTGTGTCTTTAATGTATCAAAATGTCAGGAATTTTGTAGGAAATAAAAGTCAAGTTTCAAATATTTTTTCTATATTAAGTTATTAACTTAAAAATTACATGTATTCTCTGGGAATTTTCTTGTTAATGTACATAACACAAACTTTGAAGCTATAATTGGATTATGAAAGGACTAACCAAAAGAAAGTTGATTTTTACTGTTACCAAGCAATACTCAAAACGAGGAAAAATTGACACTTCACAGCTATTTATTTCTCAAGGCTTTTATAGCATTAAGAGACTAGTTATACTACCCTTCAGCATATAGGCAGGATAATTCCTGCTTAATGAGGAAATGGTTGATTTATCTTAACATTAATAGGTAAAATACAAAATAGAAAGTAAAATCCCTGTTACACACTTGTCTTGGGCATAGGTATTCTTCACAATCATCATTGCATTGCAGATATCTGAACCCTGATATATTTCTCCTGCAGAAATTTTGAGCAGTACAAAGAATATCTAATCCTTTATTTATTATATTGTTAAAATATACAGAAATCTGGTTGATGTTTCCCAAGTCCTTAATTACTGCAAAGATGCTATTTCCATATTTAGCACCAAACATATCATATACAAAAATCTCACTGTTAAGTCAGCCTTTTCTGTAGTGTATTTTTCTCCCTGTGGGATTTATGAAATAGTTTCAAAGTTAAATTTTTTCTTGTAACTTCAGAAATTACAGGTTGGGGAATGCAGTGGAGGCCAGACTTTTATCCTCTTCTACAATCTGGCACAGATTCCACAATGTGGAATTGCTTTTGCAGTCAATACTTAGTGCATTTTGGACCAACTTCCCTTCTAAATCATACTATGAGTAAATCATATTAACTTTCAAAACTCCTCAGTTAATTCCAGGTCAGGAGCCCATGGTATTTATTGCCTCATACACCATGATCGGATACACTGCCGGGCACACAGTCAGTATATTGTCTGAGAACTGAATGGATTCAGCAGGTAACGCTTATCTCCTGCTCTTTGCCGGCCCTCCAGAGAGATTTAAACTTCCATAATATGAGTCTGGAGGATCCCGGCAGGTCTCTAAGTGGATCCAGCGTACATATATTTTGTGAAGTAAGTAATATTGATTTTTAATAAAAGATAAGACCTTTCTTCTCTAATGTATCTGAGATCTTTCAAAAATTCTATCCTCAAAAAAGACAGATATACTTCAAGGATATGTTAAGTTTAGCTTGCCCTTAAATAGGTGTCCTTATAAATTTCATGCATACACTTTTAGAGTTGTAATTTGATAAAGCTTTGTTTTTGCTATTCGTTGAATAGTATAAATACCTAAAAGAGCTTCCTAAAATATGCTGCCTTTCATAGAGTCTGGGAATTGCATACTTGTTTATTCAGAATAGGAAATTAAAAATATATGCACATATGTAAGAGTCAAGATAGAGTTTGAAAAAATGAAATTACCTTTTCACTGACATTATTTCATAATCAAGAGTTTAAAAGAAATATATACAAGTATAAACTATGAAAAAAACATGTAGATGAATTTCTCTTCCTATATGTTTTATCCTTACATTTACTTAAATAAAAAAAAATCTATTTCTTACAATTAAGATATAAAAAAAATCTATGGATTCAGGGCAACATTTAAAGAATTGAAATCACTCTTTTCATCTATTCTGTTTTATAAGGAGTCAAGAGAATATATAAGGAAAACAAAATAGATCATTCAATGAAATAAATAATTTATGTAATTAAATTTCCTCTATATTTTATCTTAATATGTAACTTTTAAAAGGTTTGTTTGTTTGTTTTAGAGAGAGAGAGAGAGAGCATTAGCAGGAGGAGCACAGGGAGAAGGAGAGAGAATCTCAAGCAGATTGCACCAAGCACAAAGCTTGACATGGGCTCAATCTCACAATCTGGAGATCATGAGCTGAGTAAAATCCAAGAGAAGGGTAGCTCAACCAACTATTGAGCTACACCGTCCAATATGTAATTAATTTTAAAAGCCTATTTTCTTAACCTATTTTTGTAGTAATATCTTTAGGGTAGGCAGTAGAGATTTTGGGAAAATGAGGCCCCCTTGCTTTCCCTTTGAAGGGAGAGAGCTGGAGAGGAGAAGGCATATGGAAGCCTTGTTTTTTAGAAATAAAAATAATAGCAGAAGACTAACAAGGTCCCTATGTGCCATTACCAAAGGATCCTGACACTAGAAAGATTATTTCCAAGGCATTTCTTAAGTTTTGTAACATCTTTGTTTTCTAACTTTCTTTATTCTTGTGTTTAGTAGAAAAAATATATTAGTAAAAATATCTAATTGACTTCATATGTGAAATGACAAATCTTTCATTCAGCAACTAGACTTGGATCAAAACTAACAAATCACTACAAAGTAGTATTTCTCAAATAGCTCTTCAGGCATAATCTATGGGTTTTTTGTTGGTATTCTAAAAAAATAATTATAACTCTTAAAATTGTGTCATGTGATTATACTAACTCAAATATGTCTTTATGTTTCTGGTCTATAGTGAAGCCTAATTAATATATTCAGATTACTGGAGAAAGTGTTGGGGAAAATCATAGGTGAGCGATGACTTTATACTAAGGAAGGAAAATTTTTTGTTCTAACATGCAATCATTTATTCACTGAATTGAATAAAGAAAAATGTGAGTGAATTAGGCAATCATACACATTAATTGTGGGAAAGCTGAACTCAAACTATCTCATTTCATAGCAATGGAACTAATGTTCCATTTTTATCATTGTTTGGGGTGAATTGCCCCTCAGGAATAGTCCATCACCAGGGACTGTCTCTTTCACTTCTGAAACACCTCTCCTCTCTTCCTTCTCATCTTTCACATCAGCAACATCATCCTGGCAATGTGGCTCTTTCCTCCTACTGGTCAACTCCAAGGACCTCCTACATTATCTACATCCATTCATTCTTTTACCTGCAGACTAGTCTCAACATTCCAGCAATAGCGATTTTTATAAAACAGAAAAACACTTCACAGATCCCGTGGAAAAGCCTTCAGTTGCTTCCCAGTACTCTGGAGATAAATACTGTAAGACTCCCAATGGTCTCTCATGCCCTTGTGATTGAGTTCTTGAACTTTTCCTTCTACCTCATTCCTACCAAGTCACAAATATCTCCCTATGCACAGGCCACAGCGGCTTCCTTTCTGATCGACAAATATGACATGAACTTGTCCAACATGACGATCTTCTTAAATTCTGTGTATAGTTTACTTGATTCATTATAGTGCCTATAGCAAATCTGTTTATTTATTTCAGATTACAGATCTTCAAATTCAACTCCCTATTATGAGGTATTATGACACAACAAAAATTCATGTCATAGTAGTTGTCAAAGTTCATAATTAGACAATTTTTACATCACTGATAACTGACTGCTTCATCCCACTGAAACTTAAGATCCAAGAAGTTAAAGGTCATACCTGTTTGTGCTCACTGTTGTATCCCTAGAGAGCACACAAGGTCTGAAATAAACTTTACCAAAAGAATGAAAAAAATGTCAAGGGATGAAATTAATTGTGTTACCAAGTTAGTTTTGTATACCTAAATTTTCTTTATTTATAGTTTTCATTTAATTTACAGATTTATATTAATTTTATATTTCTCAATGATTCATAATTAATTATGAATTTATTTTAGTTTATTTTTACATATATAAATGGCAATATGACACCAACATAAGTTTTAGCTATTTTCTTTCCTTTTGAATTGAGTACCCTACTGAAGTACATGAAAGATTTATAGACTAGAAATAAAACACTTAGCTATCAAAGGAGAAACATGTAGAGTTCTCAGGCTATTATTATTTATTTATTTATTTATTTATTTATTTATTATTGGAGTTCAATTTGCCGACATATAGCATATTACCCAGTGCTCATCCCATCAAGTGCCCCCCTCAGTGCCTGTCACCCAGTCACCCCATTCCTCCCACCCACCTCCCTTTCCACTACACCTTGTTCCTTTCCCATGGTTAGGTGTCTTTCATGTTCTGTCTCCCTCTCTGATATTTCCCACTCATTTTCTCTCCTTTCCCCTTTATTCCCTTTCACTATTTCTTATATTCCCCAAATTAATGAGACCATGTAATGTTTGTCCTTCTCCGATTGACTTACTTCACTTAGCATAATATCCTCCAGTTTCATCCACGTTGAAGCAAATGGTGGGTGTTTGTCATTTCTAATGGCTGAGTGATATTCCATTGTATACATAGACCACATCTTCTTTATCCATTTATCTTTCGATGGACACCGAGGCTCCTTCCACAGTTGGCTATTGTGGACATTGCTGCTATAAACATTGGGGTGCAGGTGTTCCAGTGTTTCACTGCATCTGTATCTTTGGGGTAGATCACCAGTAGTGCAATTGCTGGGTCATAGGGCAGTTCTATTTTTAACTATTTGAGGAACCTCCACACAGTTTTCCAGAGTGGCTGCACCAGTTCACATTCCTACCAACAGTGCAAGAAGATTTCCCTTTCTCCACATCCTCTGCAACATTTGTGGTTTCCTGTCTTATTATTCTTCCCCATTCTCACTGGTGTGAGGTGGTATCTCATTGTGGTTTTGATTTGTATTTCCCTGATGGCAAGTGATGCAGAGCATTTCTCATGTGTTTGTTGGCCATGTCTATGTCTTCCTCTGTGAAATTTCTGTTCATGTCTTTTGCCCATTTCATGTTTGGATTGTTTGTTTCTTTGGTGTTGAGTTTAATAAGTTCTTTATAGATCTTGGATACTAGCCCTTTATTTGATATGTCATTTGTAAATATCTTCTCCCATTCTGTAGGTTGTCTTTTAGTTTTGTTGACTGTTTCTTTTGCTGTGCAGAAGCTTTTTGTCTGGATTAAGTCTCAATAATTCATTTTTGCTTTTGTTTCCCTTGCCTTCACAGATGTAACTTGCAGGAAGTTGCTGTGGCCAAGTTCAAAAAGGGTGTTGCCAGTGTTCTCCTTTAGGATTTTGATGGATTCTTGTCTCACAGTTAGATCTTTCATCCATTTTGAGTTTATCTTTGTGTATAGTGTAAGAGAATGGTCCAGTTTCATTCTTCTGCACATGGCTGTCCAATTTTCCCAGCACCATTTATTGAAGAGACTGTTCTTTTTCCAGTCTCTTCAGGATATCCAGAAAGGATATCCTTTCCTCCTTTGTCGAATATTAGGTGACCATAAAGTTGAGGGTCCACTTCTGGATTCTCGATTCTGTTCCATTGACCTATGTGTCTGTTTTTGTGCCAGTACCACACTGCCTTGATGATCACAGCTTTGTAATACCACCTGAAATCTGGCATTGTGATTCCCCCGGCTTCTCAGGCCCTTTATAAAAGAGTAAGAGTATATGGAATTGGCTTAATCTTTAGAAGGACCTGTGCTAGAAGATATAGTCACATTATTTTAAAAAACAATTAATGTAACCTATACTCTATTGCCTTACTTCTTTGTCTTTTCTTTTTTTTAAACTGAAAATTGAGGCAAATTATTCATTGAGAATCTTAAAAATTGGAGGATAAAATCCTCATCATGTCACTGCCAGAAAATCCTAATGACCCTCTGAAACAGATGGTCAGTAATAAATAAAACTTCAAGAGACTCTAAAATAAAGACAAACTTCAAGAGGTGATTTGAGGCTCATGCTCATTTTTTGTGTTCTATTTTATCTTGTTTTGATATGCAATCAACTACTTGGAATTAGGCTAAATTTAATAGGTTAGGAGATATACTCCCTCACAAAACAGACTTTACTTCATACACCAGCTAAAAGTTTGGATGTTCTCAAGCCCTCTCACATACGACCGTCAGGCCATAGAGCCAGCGATTCCCTCTACCTATGCAAGTTTGATAATTCACTGGAAAAACTCACAGAACACAAAAAGGCATTATACTTACCATTAAAATTTAAAAATAGACTTTATTTTTAAAAGCAATTTCAAGTTCACAGCAAAATTGAATGGAAGGCACACAGATTTTTCATTTACTCCCAACACCAACATATGCAAAGCCACTTCACTGTCAACACCCCACACCAGAGGGGTACATTTGTAAGAACTGATGAACCTATGTTGACATGATATTATCATCCAATCTCCATATTTTACATGAGGTTACATATTTGATATTGCACATTATACAGCTCTTAAAATATATAACGACATGTGTTCAGCATAATGGTATCATCCAGAGGAATTTTACTGCCCTAAAAATTCTGTCCTCTGCTTATTCATCTCTCCCTCTCTGCTCACCTCTGGAAACTACTGATCCTTTTTTTAAAAGACTATTTTTTAAGCAGTTAGAGGATTGCTATAAAACTGAGATTAAAGCACAGAGATTTCCCATATGGGCACTGCTCCACACGTGCACATCCTCCTTCATTATAGATATCACTTACCAGAATGGTACATTCTTTTTTATCAAGGATAAACCTATTTTGAGACATCATAATCACCCAATATCCATAGTTTACCTTAGGGTTTGCTCTTGGTGTTATATATTCCAAAATTTTGGACAAATATATGATAACATGTCTCCATCATTAAAGCATTATTCAGCATATTTTCACCATTCTAAAAATCTTCTGTATGCCACTTATTCATCCCTCTCTCCCAACGAACCTCTGGCAAACACTGATGTTTTTATTGTCTCGATAGTTTTACATTTGTCAGAATATCATGGAGTTAGTATTATACATACAGTATGCAGCTTTCTGACATTGGCCATTTCATGTAGTAATATGCATTGAAAGCTTCTCTAGGGCAGCCCGGGTGGCTCAGTGGTTTAGCACTGCCTTCAGCCCAGGGTATGATCCTAGAGACCTGGGATTGAGTCTGACGTCAGGCTTCCTGCATGGAGCCTGCTTCTCCTTCTGCCTGTGTCTCTGTCTCTCTCTGTCTGTGTCTCTCATGAGTAAATAAATAAAATCTTTAAAAAATAAAATAAATAAATAAAAAAGCTCCTCCATTGTTGTTCTTAGCTTGATATCTCATTTCTTCTTAACACTGAATAATATTCCATTTCTGGATATACCAGTTTATGTATTCATTTACCTACAGAAAGACATCTTGATTGTTAACAAGTACTGGTAATTATGGAGAAAGCTTCTATAAATAATCATGCACAGGTTTTTATATGGGTGTTTCCAACTCTTTTGGGTAAATATCAATAAGGATGATTGCTTAATGTATGTTGACTTTTGTGAGAATCTGCCAGAATGTCTTTCAAAGTGGCTATACATTTTGCATGCCCACTAACAATGAGTGAGAATTCACGTTGTTCCAATCTTCACCAGTATTTGGTATTGTTCATGTTTTGGATTTTGGCCAATCTAATAAGCATGCAGTGATATTTTTGTATTCCCTGATGATATATGATATAGAACATCTTTTCATTTGTTTGATTGTCATTTATATTATCTTTTTTGGCTGGGTGTCCATTCAGATATTTGCTCCATTTTTAATTGAATTGTTTGTGTTCTTGTTCTTCATGTATTGTGGACAATAGTCCTTTATCAGATGTGTCTTCTGTAACATATTTTTCCAGTCTGTGGTTTTTCTTCTCATTCTCTTGACAGTGCTTTCTTGTAGCAGAGATGTTTAACTTTAATGGAATCCAGCTCATCAATTGTTTCTGTCATGAATCTTTCCTTTGGTGTATCTTAAAAGTCAACACCAAACATTGCCATCTGGAATTTCTTCAATGTTATCTTCTAGGAATTTTACAGCTTTACATTTTAAATTTATATCTGTGATCCACTTTGAATTACTTTTGTGAAGGGTATAAGGTCTGTGTCTAGATTGATTTTTTGAGTGTGGATGTCAAGTTTTACCAGCGCCATTTGTTGAATATACTATTTTTGTTTTATTGTATTGCCTTTGCTGTTTGGTCAAAGATCAGTTTGCTACATTTATGTGGGTCTATTTCTTGGCTCTCTATTCTGTTCCATCGATCTATTTGTCTATTCTTTTGCCAATACCACACTGTCTTGATTACTGTAGTAGTATTATAGTAAGTCCTAAAGTTGGGCAGCTTTAGTACCATAGCTTTGTTCTTTTTCAGTATTATGTTGGCTATTTTGGGTCTCCTGCCCCTCCAAATAAACCTTATAATTAGCTTGTCAATAGCCATAAAATAATTGACTGAAATTTTAATTGAGATTGCATTGAATCTATACATTAAGTTGAGAAGTATTGAAATCTTGACAATATTGAGACTTGCTATCCATTAATATGGAATATTTCTCAATAAGTTATTTCTTTCATTGATAGTTGGAATTTTCCTTCTGTAGATCTTATACATATTTTGTTATATTTATAGTAAGTATTTCATTTTTAGAGTGACAATGTGTATGGTACTGTGGGTTTTTAAAATTGAAGGAGAGTTGACATGCAATGTTATATTAGTTTCAAGTGTACAATATAATGATTCAACAAGTCTATACATTATGCTATGCTTACTACAAATGTGATACCATCTATATACATCATCACTATTATAATATCATTGCTGTACCTTTTATTCTCAGGACCTATTCATTCCATAATTGGAAACCTATACTTCCACTCTCCTTGACTCATTTTGCCCATTCCTCTTCCCCAATGTTCTCTGGCAACCATCAGTTTGCTCTCTGTATTTATGGATCTGTTTCTGATTTTCATTGGGTGGTTGTTTGGTTTTGTTTCTTTAGATTCTATATATAAATGGAATAATACAGTATTTGTCCTTTTGTCTGAATTATTTTACTTAGAATAATACTCTTTAAAGCTATCCATGTTGTCACAAATGGCAAGAACTTACTCTCATTTCTGGCTGAGTAATATTACATTCTGTGAATGTATGTATGTGTATCCAATCTTTTTTTTTTAATCCATTCATCCATTTATCTGTTCATCAAGTGATAGACACTCAAGTTGCTTATGTATTTTGAATATTGTAAATCATGCTGCAATAAACATAGGAGTGCGTATATATTTTCCCATAGTGTTTTCATTTTCTATGGGTAAAAACTGAGAAGAGGAATTACTGGATCATATGGTTTCTGTTTTTAATGTTTTTTTTTGAAAGATTTCATTTATATATTCATTAAGAGACACACAGAGAAAGGCAGAGACTAGGCAGAGGGAGAAGCAGGTTCCCCGGGGGAGCCCGATATTGGACTCAATTCCAGGACCTTGGGATCATGACCCAAGTGAAAGGTAGGCGCTCAACCCCTGAGCCACCCAGGTGACCGTATTTTTAAGTTTTTGAGGAACCACCATACTGTTTTCCATGGTAGCTACATAATTTACTTTCTCACCAATAGTCCATAAGTGTTCCTTTGTCTCCACATCCTTGTCAATACTTGTTATTTCATGTCTTTTTTATTCTAGCATTCTGACAAGAATGAGATATCTTATTGTAGTTTTGATTTGTATATCCTTGATGATTAGTGATGTTGAACATCTTTTCATGTGTCTCTTAGCCATGTGTATGTCTGCTTAGAAAAATGCCTATTCAGGTCTTCCGTTCATTTGTTAATTAGATTATTTGTTTTGTTTTGTTTTCTGGTATTGAGTTGTAGAAGTTCTTTTGGGATAATAATCCCGTATTAGATATATCATATAAATATCTTTCCCATTCAGTAGGTTGTAATTTCATTACTTGAAATGGGTCTGTTTCAACTTTCTATTTCTTCCACATTCAATTTAGTAAGATTGTATATTTCTCAGAATTTATCCATCTCTTCTAGGTTGTCCAATTTGTTGGCCTATAATTTCTTGTAATAGTCTTTATAATCCTTAAATTGTCAAATTTATTGGCCTATATATATATTTTTTTCAATAGTATTTATAATCCTTGGCATTTCTATACTGTTAGTTGTTACTTCTCTTTAATTTCTGATTTTATCGATTTGAGTCCTCTCTCATTTTTTTTTTTTATGAACATGGCTAAAGATTTACCAATTGTGTTTTCTTTTCAAAGAACCAGTTCTTGGTTTCGTTCATCTCTTTATTGTTTCATTTTAGTCTCTATTTAATTTATTTCTGCTCTGATTTTTATTATTTCCTTCCTTCTATTAAATCTAGACTTTGTTCCTTTTCTAGTTCCTTAGCTTATAAGGTTATATTATTCATTTGATATTTGTCTTGTTTTTTTGATATAGACCTATGTCATTACAAATTTCCCTCTAGAACTGCTTTTGCTGTGTCTCAAGATTTTGGATTGCTGTTTATATTTTCATTTTATTCATGCATTTTCTTAATTCATCTTTGATATCTTTATTACCTTATTAATTGCTTAGTAGCAAGTTGTTCAGCTTCTATGTGTTTCTGTTTTTTTCCAGATTTTTCTTGTGATTGACTTCTAGTTTTATATCACTGTGGTAGAAAAGATAGACGATATGATTTCAATCTTCTTAAATTTATTGAGATGTGCTTTGTGATTTAATATGTGATCTTTCCTGGAGAATGTTCCTGTGTGCTTAAAATATTATGTATTCTCTTGTTTTCAATGTAATGTTCTGAATATATCTGTTAAGTTTATCTGTTCCAATACATGATTTATTTTTTTATTATTATTATTTTTTTAAATTTTATTTATTTATGATAGTCACAGAGAGAGAGAGAGGCAGAGACATAGGCAGAGGGAGGAGCAGGCTCCATGCAGGGAGCCCGATGTGGGACTCGATCCCGGGTCTCCAGGATCGCGCCCTGGACCAAAGGCAGGCGCTAAACCGCTGCCACCCAGGGATCCCCCCAATATATGATTTAAAGACACTGTTTCCTTATTGAATTTCTGTCTGGATAATCTATCCATTAATGTAATTGTAGTGTTAAAGTCCATTATTATTTTTTACTGACAATTTTTCATTTTATATTTATTAATATCTATGTTATATATTTAGGTGCTCTTATGTTAAGTGCATGGATATTTACAATTTTTATATCCTCCTGTTGGAATGATCCCTTTTTCATTATGCAATACCCTTCTTGTATCTTGTACAGTCTTTATTTTAAAGTCTATTTTGTTTGATAAAAGTATTGCTACGCCAACTTTTTTCACTTCTAATGTCATGGTATTTTTTCCCCTATACTTTTACTTTCAGTCTATGTATGTCCCTAGTTCTGAAGTGGTTCTTTTGTAAGTAGCATATAGATGGGTCTTGATTTGTATCCATTCGGTTACCCTATGTCTTTTGATTGGAACATTTATTTGTATTTATTTATTTTTTAAGATTTTATTTATTAATTGGGGGGGGGGAGGCAGAGACACAGGTAGGGAGAAGCAGGCTCCATGCAGGGAGCCTGACATGGGATTTGATCCTGGATCTCCAGGATCAGGCCCTGGTCTGAAGGCGGTGCTGATCCGCTGAGCCACCCGGACTGCCCCGTGATTAGAATATTTAAACCGTTTTCATTTTAAGTAACTATTGATAGGTATATATTAATTACCATTTTGTTAAATGTTTTCTAATTGATTTTGAAGTGCTCTGTTCTTTTCTTCTCTTGTTTTCTCTTTGATGGCTTTCATCACTAGTGTTATGCTTAGAATACTTTGTTTTTATTTTTTGTGTATCTTTTCTAATTTTTTTTAATTTTTTTTTTTTTTATTTATGATAGTCAAAGAGAGAGAGAGAGAGAGAGGCAGAGACACAGGCGGAGGGAGAAGCAGGCTCCATGCAACGGGAGCCTGATGTGGGATTCGATCCCGGGTCTCCAGGATCGCGCCCTGGGCCAAAGGCAGGCGCCAAACCGCTGCGCCACCCAGGGATCCCTCTTTTCTAATTTTTAATTAATATTTTTGGTTGGTGATTGTCATGAGATTTGTTTATAATATCCTAATACATAGCAATCTATATTAACTTGAGAGTCACTTAAATTTGAACACTGGAAGGATTTCTTTACTCCTCTCTTCACATTTTATGTAAATGTTGTCATATTTTACCTCTTTTCTTTCATAATCTTATTTTTTTAATTATGGTCCCTTCTTTCCCCTTAAGAAGTCCCTTTAGCATTTCTTGTAAGACCAGATTAATAGTGATGAACTTCTTTAACTTCTGTTTGTCTGAGAAACTCTTTATCTCTCTTTCATTCTGGAAGATAGACTGACAAATGGTTGTAGTTGTTTTTTTCCTTTTAGCACTTGAATATACCATGACATATTCTTCTCATCTACAAAATTTCTGCTGAAAAATCAGCTGCTAGGCTTTTCCAGTTTCTCCTTTGTAACTATTGTCTTCTTTCTTGCTTCTTTTAAAATTCTATTTATCTTTAATCTTTGACATTTTAATTATTATATGTTGTGGTGTGGACCTCTGTGTATCATCTTATTTGGAACTCTCCATTCTTCTTCTTTTTTTTTTAAGATTTTATTTATTTATGAGAGACAAAGAGAGAGCCCGAGACATAGGCAGAGGGAGAAGCAGGCTCCACGCAGGAAGCCCGATGTGGGACTTGATCCTGGGACTCCAGGATCACGCCCTGGGCTGTAGGCAGGCGCTATACCGCTGAGCCACCCGGGCTGCCTCCATTCTTCTTAAACCTGAATGTTTGTTTATTTTTTCAGGTTAGGAAGGTTTTCAGCTATTATTTATTCAAATAATTTTTCTGTCCCCTTGTCTTTATCTTCTCCTCCTGGGATCCCTATAATGAGAATGTTTATTCACTTGATATTGCCCAAGAGATTCCTTAACCTATCCTTTTTTTGTAAATTTTTTATTTTGTTGCTGTTCAGCTCGTGTGCTTTCCATTACCCTCTCTTCAGATGACTGATGCATTCTTCTGTATCTACTACTGTTCTGTGTCTGTTTATCTAATCTACTGTACGTTTACTGTATTTTAAAATTTCAGTTATTGTATTCTTTAACTTTCATTGGTTCTTTTTATATTTTCAGTTTCTTTGTTGAAGTTATCACTGAGTCCTTCCAAACTTCTCTCTAGTCTGGTGAGCATTTTATGATTATTATTTTAAACTCTTTATCAAGAATATCATTAACTTTTCCATTTAGTTCTTTTTCATAAGTTTTATCTTGCTTTTTTATTTGGAGCATATTCTTATTTCTCCTCATTTTGCTTGACTTTTGTATTTGTTTCTAAGTATTAGAGAAAATAGTTACTTTTCTTTGAATTAAAGGAATGGTCTTGTGTATGGTCATCCCCTGTGTAGACCTGGCATGCCTGGCAACTTTGGCTGGATAGATTGAACCATGGCTAATATGACCTAGGGGTATGGAGCAGTATGTGCTGGGCTGCCTCTGGATGGCCAGAGCTAATGTGGGTGTGGGCTGGGGTGGTACCAGGGCTCTCCCTGCAGAAGGTACCCTGGCAGGATAACTGAACCTGAAGTGGGTTCAAGCTGAGTGGTACTGGGGTTCTTTGTACAGAGGGCACACTGGCAGGACAGCTAAAGCTGAAGTGGGGGGTGGGCCAGGGTAGTCCTAGGGCTCTCTGTGAAAAAGGTTCCCTGGAAGGAAGCTGAAGTTGGTGCAAGCCAGGCGGGGTGCGGGTCTCTGCACACAGATGGCACCCTAGCAAGGTAGCTAAAGCTTAAGTGGCGGGGGGAGGTTAGGCTGTCTCAGTTCTCCTCATTCAGGAGGCATCCCAATGTGGAAGTTGTACCCAAGGTGGAGTGGTCCTGGTGTCCTCTATTCAGAGCACACCCTGGCAGGGCAGTGATAGGTAAAGTGTGTGTATGCTAAGGGTTTCTGGGGATATCTACACAGAAGATAACTTGGGAAAACAACTGAAGCTGAGGTTCATGCAATTCGATGTCCAGAGTTACTCAGTACAGAGGGTGCCCTGCTAGGTGTTTTCTAGAGCTGAGGTGGGGTGTGAGCCAGGTTATATTGCACTCTGCACAAGGAGTGCCTAATGGAGATCTGGAGCCAAGGCCAGTATGGGCTGGGGGTTTCTGAGGTACTCCATGCAAGAGGTGTCCTGTGGGTCTGCTGGAACCAAAGCAGGCGTGAGTAAGAAGATCCTGGATTACTCTGGATGGGGGTGTCCTAGCATGCCCTCAGGACAAATTGGTATGTGTCTGGAGTGTTTTTTTTTTTTTTTTTTGTACTTATGTCACCTTGCCAAGATGGCTGAAACTGTAATGAGCATTTATTAGGGGTGTCCCATTGTGTGCCATGCTGGGACTGCTTTGGTGGGATAGCTAGAACTTGCTGGGGCAGCAGGCTGGCTATGGCATTTGGACCCTGCTTCCATCTATGCTATCCAGATCAAAGCATAATATAAACTGTGTTGTTCCAATAGTGCCTTCAGCTTCCAACCCAGTGCTTCCAGCTCCTCCCCTGCTATTTGGTTGGAGTTTTAAGGTTGGATTTTTATGTTCTAGTTGCTTTTTGAATCAAAGCTTTTTTTTTTTTTTCCTGTGCCCCAGTTCATCAGGGCTGGGTGGGCTAGAGGCCCAGTTCTTGATGAGGCAGCAGCCAGTGTTGGTATTGAGACCGTGCTCCTCCCTGTACTATCAAAGCAGAGGGGGAACATAAATTATCTTGTTTAAAAGGCCCTCTGACCCTGAGATAGTTCCAGCAACTCTTCAGCCATCTGGCAGAGTTCTAGGGCTGGTTCGCTTACACTCTAGTTGCGCTTTAACACCACTGCTTTTTTTTTTTTTTCTGTGCCCCAGGAAGACAAATTTGATCACGGTCCCTCAGTACTATCATCTTTGCCATATTTCCCAAATTGGGGGTGGAGGTCCTATGTTACGGTGTCTATCTCTTCCCTTTCTCTATGTGGTCTCTCTGTCTTTTGTTGTGAAATAGCTATTCATATAGCCCCATTTTCAGGAGGGACTGTTCTATAAATAGGTGAAAATTTGGTATACCTGTGGAGGACGTGAGTTCAGGGTTTTCCAACGTAGCCATCTTGGTTCAAAATCTCTTGTGTTTTTCATTTCAAATTCCATTATTTATTGTTAGTATATAGGAAAGCAATTGATTTTTTTTTTTGCAATTGATTTTTATAAATTAGCTTTGTATCCTACAGCCTCTTCATAATTGCTTTTGCTAATTATTAAAATTGTTTTGTTTTGCTTTGCCTTTTAATTAATTAATTTTAACTGGAGTACAGTTGACATACAATATCATATTAATTTCAGATGTACAACATAGTGACTAAACATTATATATATTTTTGAAATGCTCACTATGAAAAGTGTAGTTACTGTTGTCACCATACAAGGTTATTAAAATATTACTGATTATATTCCTTATGCTATTCATTGTGTCCCTATGAACTATGTATTTTGTAACTAGAAGCTTATAAACTTAATCTTATTATTTTCATTTATTTCACTCATACCCCCACCTCTTCTGGCAACCACCATTTTGTTCTCTGTATTTGAGTTTGTTTCTATTTCATTTTTTTCTACACATAAATTGAAATTGCATGTTATATATCTTTCTCTGTATGACTTAGTTCATTTAACCTATTACCCTTTATGTCCAACCATGTTGTCACGAGTGACAAGATTTCACTCTTTTTTTACAGCTAATAATCCATTGCACAGACACATACCCAATCATTTTTATCCATTTATCTATCAATGGACACTTCTGTTGATTCTCTTTCTTGGCTATTGTAAATAATGCTATAGAAGTCCAAGAACTTATTGTCTGTTTTCTTCTTAGGAGTTTTATGGTTTCAGGTCTTACATTTAGGTCTTTAATCCTAAATTTAGAGTTTACTTATGGCATAAGTAGTCCAGTTTTATTTTTCTGCATGTGGTTGTCTAGTTTTCCCAACACTATTGAAGAGATTCTTTTCTCCTTTGTGTATTTTTACCTCTTTGTCATGGATTAAGCAACTATATAAACATGGACTTATTTCTGGACTCTATATTCTGTTCTGTTGATCTATGTGTTTATTTTTGTGCCTAGACCTTACTATTTTTTATTACTATACCTTTGTAGTATAGTTTAAAATCTGGGAGAGTGATACCACTACATTTGTCCTTATTTCTCAAGATTACTTTGGGTATTCAGGGTCTTTGTAGTTTCATGCAAATTTAAGGTTATTTGTACTAGTTGGATTAAAAAATGCTATCTGTATTTTAATAGTTTAATAGTTTTTATTTGTTTGAGTCTTTAGGAGTTTCTATATATAGTATCACATCACTTGCTAATGGTGACAGTTTTAATTTTTCCTTTCCAAGTTGGATGCCTATTATTTTGTTTTGTTTTTCTTCTCTGATCACTATGGTTAGGACTTCCAGTCATATGTTGATAAAAGTGGCAAATTGAGCATCCTTGTCTTGATTTTAGAGAGAAAGCTTTCAGCTTTTCATTGCTGAGTATGATGTTACCTATGAGTTTGTCATATATGGCCTTTATATCTATTCCCTGTGAGATCTAGTCTCTGTGTACACACTTTGTTGAGAGTTTTTAACATAAATGGATTTGAATTTCATCAAATACTTTTTCTGCATCTATCGAGATGATCATATGATTTTTAATCCTTCATCTTGTGGTGTATTATGTTTTTGATTTATAATTTTTTTTTTGATTTACAAATATTGAAATATTCTTCCATCCCTAGAATAAATCCCACCGTATCATAGAGAATTATCCTTTTAATGTATTGTTGAATTAATTTTGCTAGTATTTTGTTGAGGATTTTTTAGATATTGGCATGTTTTTGTTAGTTTTTCTTTTTTTTTGTTTTTCTTTTTTTTTTTCTTTGTTTTTCTTTTTTTGTGTAGTGTTTTTGGTTTTGGTGTCAGGGTAATATTGGTCTTGTGAATGAATTTGGAAGCATTATTTCCTCTTCTATTTTTGGACTAGTTTGAAGAAAATATGTATTAACTTTTTAAACATTTGATGGAAATCACCTTATTTGAGAATCTGTCTAGACCTTGGACTTTTGTTTATTGGGAGTTTTTTGATTATGTACTGATTCAGTTTCATTGCTAGTAATCCATCTGTTAATATATATATATTTTTATTTCTTCCTGATTCAGGTGTGGAAAATTGTGTGTTTCAAAGACTTCCTTATCCATTTCTTCTAGGTTGTCCATTTTGTTGGCATATAGTGTTTTATAGTAGTCCCCGTTATCCTTAGTATATGTGTGATTTTAAGTAATCACTTTCACTTCTGACTTTGAGTCCTCTTCTTATATTCTTGATGAGTCTGGCTAAAGGTTTATCCATTCTGTTTATCTTTTCAAAGAACCAACTCTTAGTTTCATTGAAATTTTCTACTTTTTTTTAGTCTATATTTCATTTATTTTCACTCAGAAGTATATTATTTCCTTCCTTCTATAAGTTGGAGTTTTCCTTTTTCTTTTTCTAGTTCCTTTGGATGTAAGATTAGATTGTTAAAATTGAGTCTGTTTTATTTTGTTGTTTTGAGATAGACCTGTAATCATCCTTCTTAGACCTGCTTTTGCCATGTCCCACAGATTTTGGAATATTGTTTTTGTGTTTTTTTTTTTTTAATTTTCACTTGTCTCAAGGTATTTTTCATTTGCTTTTGATTTTTTTAATTAACCCATTAGTTATTTAAGTAGTATCATGTTGTTTAGCCTCTATGTGTTTATGTTTTTCCTAGTTTTTTAAAAATTATTTTTGTTGTTTTGTAGTTGATTCCTAGTTTTATACATCTGTGGCCAGAAAAGATGCTTGTTATAATAGCAGTATTCTTACATTTATTTAGACATTTTTTGTGGCCTACCATAACTTATCCTGCAGAATGTTCCATGCACAATTGGAAAAAAAAATGTGTATTCTACTCTTTTGGGATGTAATATTCTGTATATGGCTGTTAAATCCATCTGTTCTCATGTGTCAATCATATACACTGTTTCTTTATTGATTTTATGTCTGGATAATATTCCCATTGATGAAAAGGGGGTTTCAAAGTCCTCTACTATAATTATATTACTGCCTTTTCTTCTTTTGGATCTGCTAACATTTGCTTTATATATTTAAGTGTTCTTGGGTGCATATTTATGATTGTTATACTCTCTTTTTGGATTTTTTAAAATCACTAGGCAATGTCCTTCTTTGTCTTTTTTACAGCCTTTATTTTAAAGTCTATTCTGTCTGATATAAATACTAATACTCCTCCTTTTTGTTTGTTTATATTTTCTGGAATTTTTTTTTTTCTATCCTTTTCCTTTCAATCTCTATGTGTCTATGTGTCTTTTGGGAAATTCTTCAGGTCTCTTTTAATTCTGAATGATAACCTTACCAAGTAGAGTGTTCTTGATTGTAAGGTTTTGTTGTTTTTGTTTTCTTTTAACACATTGAATATATGATGCTTCTGCCTTCTTGTCTGCAATGTTTTTGCTGAAAAATAAGCTAATAGCTTTATTAGTGTTCCCTTGTATGTTACTTGTTGCTTTTCACTTTTTTTTTTAAGAATCTCATTTTATCTTTAATTTTTTACATTTTAATTATTGTGTGTTGTCTTAGTGTGGATATCTTTGGGTTCATCTTGTTTGGAATTCTCTACTTTCTGACCTTGATGTCTTTTTCATTGAGTTTGTCCACTCTTCTACCAAATTCAGTGGGCATCTTATTACCATTACTTTTTTAACTCTGTATCAGGTAGATTGCTTATCTCCATTTCATTTAATTCTTTTTCTGAGGTTTCGTCTTGTTTTTTTTCATTGGAACAAATTATTTTGTTTCCTCATTTTGCTTGATTCTCTGGGTTTGTTTCTGCATAGGTCAGCAATGTCTTCTCTAAGTTTCCTGAGAGTTTTTATTATGAATAAGAGTTGAATTTTGTCAAGTGCATTTCTGCTTCTATTATCATTCTGCTTCTATTATGATTTTTAACTTACTGATGTGATGAATTACATTTTTTTTCAAATGTTCAAAATGCTTTGTATACCTGTGAGAAATCCCACCTGGTTATTGTGTATAATTTTTTTACATATTGTTGAATTCAATTTGCTAATATGTTGTTGAGGATTTTTGAGTCCTTTTGTTCATGAGAGATACTGGTGTTTTGTTTCTTTCTCTTAGAATGTTTTGTTTTCATCTTAAGACAATGATGGCCTCATTGAATGATTTAAGAAGTATTCCCTTCACATCTGTCTTCTAAAAGTGATTGTTGATAATTTATTTAATTTCTTCTTTAAATGTTTAGTAGAATTCACCAATGGGCCCATCTGAGGCTGATGACTTTTGTTTTGGAGAATTATTAATTATTGGTTCAATAATTAATTCAATTGATTCAAAAGATATAGGCTTATTACAATCATTTATTTCTTTTCATGTGAATTTTGGCAAATATGTCTTTGAAGGAATTGGTCCATTAATCTAGGCTATCAAATTTTTGTGTATAAAATTATACATGATATTCTTTGATTATCCTTTTAAAGCCCAGTGAGATCTGAAATGATGTCCCCTTTTTCATTTATCACATCAGTAATTTGTGTCTTTCCTCTTTTCTTAGTTTGGCTAGAGGCTTATTGGTTGGTCTTTTCAAATAACCAGATCTTACTTTTGTGGATTTTCTCTTGATTTCCTGTTTTCAAGTCTGTTGATTTATAATCTAATTTTTTATTATTTCTTTTCCTGATCTTACTTTGGCATTTAATTTGTTCTACTTTTTAAAGTTTCCTATTGTAAAAGCTTACATTATTGATTTTAGATTTGTCTTTTCTAATATGTGCATTCAATTCTATACATTTCTCACTAATCACCTTTTTTTGCTGTATCCCACAAATTTTGTTGTGTTTTTATTTTCATTCCATTAAAAGTATTTTTAATTTTTTCAGATTTTTTTCTTGACTCATTTGTTACTTGGAAATGTGCTGTTTAAAATTTCCACATATTTTGGAATTTTCCATTTATTTTTTTGTTACTGATTTCTAATTTAATCCCATTGTGATCTACATGTATGACTTAAACCTTTTAAAGTGTATTTTATGGTCTCAAATGAAGTTTATTTTGTGGATATTTCATGTGAACTTGAGTAGAAAATGTATTCTGCTGTAGTTGGAAAAAATGATAAATAAATTTCAATTGTAACCAGTGGACTTATGCTGCTATTTTTTTTCAAATCCCTGGAAGTCAGGCTGTTCTCAGATGGCTTAAAGTCACAATTCTCTAATTACACTGCTGGCTTGTGGCATGACAACTCCCCATCTTGAGTCTTCTAGTTATCATTGCTATCATGGTTCACCATGAATAAAATGGATGCTTCTATCCGGAAATTTCAAGAGTTAAGAGACTATTTGCAGGAACCAAGACAAGAGTAAAAAAGTTCTGTATTACACAAGATCTATAATAATACTGTGAAAAGTAAGATCTATAATCCTCACCACAAAATAAAAATAATTAAAGGACAGAAGTTATAGTATTAATATTAGGATTCAAACAAAGAAAATATCTCAAGAGGAAATTCTGATGCTTGGGTGCAGGATATTTTTAATGAAACAGAATGGTAACCTAGCAAGATAATTATTAAGCCAAGGGTGAGTGCTAAAGTATAGACAAAATAAAATTAAATGAATCTATGAAATGTCTGAATGTAGGAAAATGTAGAATATATAGAATCACAACAAGCATGGGACAATGTAAATATTTCATACTGGTTTATGTTGTTTAAAAATTTAATTAGGGTGTGGTTGAGTGGGGGCACCTGGATGGCTCAGTGGTTGAGTATCTGCCTTTGGCTCAGGTCGTGATCCCAGGGTCATGGGATTGACCTCCCTCCAGAGGGAGCCTGTTTCTCCCTCTGCCTATGTCTCTGCCTCTCTCTCTATTTCTCTCATGAATAAATAACATTTTTTTAAAAAAGGAACTTTGTTGAATATGATAAGAAAGAGTAAATCTGATTATTTTCCTATTTCTTTCACTGCCTTTATATGCTGTATCTTTCTTTGTTTCTTCCTTTTTTCCCTTCTTTCTTTGTAGAAATGATAAATAAAATAAAAAAAAAAACCCTTCCTTTTAATATTTCAAAGTTTATATGCATACTTATAAATCACAATTACTATATTGAAAATTAAAGCATATATATAAAAAACAGGGTAGGTGTATTTTTTTCCTTTAAGTGATCAGATTGTTAACTTTAGGATTTACAGATCATTTATAGTTTTTATTAGATTTTCATTCTTCCTTTCTCTTTTTCTTTCTTATTCTATTTTAAAAATATATACTATTGTAAAATATAAAAACTACTTTTAGTTTGAGGCTACACAAAAACATATCATATACCAGATTTGGTCTGTGGCCTGTAGTTTGTCAGTGCTTGAAATACTGCATACAGTTAGGGATAAAAGGAAATATAGTATTGCGAAGTTCTTATACTTTATATGAAGTAATATAAAATTAATTCTAATTTGTATATAAACTGTTAAAGGTTAATATTTCAACTTGAGCAAACTCTAAAAACATAGTAGAATGAGTGGATAGCTAAATGTCAATATATAAACACCTCTAATGTCTTTAAAGTGGCTGAAGTTATACTATGTATATTCTCTGAACCCAATGATATGTAACTAGATATCAAAACAGTAAGATATTAAAAAAAATAAATATGGGCAGCCCAGGTGGCTCATTGGTTTAGCTCTGCCTTCAGCCCACGGTGTGATCCTGGAGACCCAGGATTGAGTCCCACGTAGGGCTCCCTGCATGGAGCCTGCTTCTCCCTTGCGTGTGTCTCTCCCTCTCTCTCTCCCTCTCTGTGTCTCTCATGAAAAAATAAAAAATAAAATATTAAAAAAAAAATAAATATTTATTTATTTTTTAAATAAAATAGGGCACCTGGCTGGCTCAGTTGGCAGAGTATGGGACTCTAGATCTCAGGGTCATGAGTTCAAGCCTTGTGATGGGTGTAGAGCATACTTTGAAACCATTTAAATTAAAAAAAAAACAAAAAACAAAAAACAGAGACTTAATAGAGTCATATCTATCAAACCCAGTGTATGGATCATGTTTGTATCCTGATTCAAGTAAACAACATATTACAAAAATTTAAAAATTTAAATATTTGGCTACATACATGAAAAAAATAAATTGTGCCAAGACAGCAATAACAAGTCATTTAGAAAATAACATGAAATAAAATGATATTATATATCATGTCATATATATTATATCAAAACCTATATAATATATAAGCAGATATATCAAAGTTATATGATATATATATATATATAACGTATATCATATATATATATATATATATATAACGTATATATATATATATATATATATATATATATATATATACGTTTTAGCTAAAACAGTGCTTAGAGGGAATTTGAGAGCTTTATATATTTGTATGAGAAAAACAATCTCCAGAATCCATTGGAAATTCTAAAAAAGAGATATTTCCTTAAGTCTGATAAAGTATATTTTAGTGATTAACTCACCTTTGCATTAAGCTCAACTTCTAGAATATTCCATTTCTCCATTTCAAAGGATATGACTAATTTGAAATTATATCACCTTTTATAGCACACAGAAGAGCATTGAAATTCTGCCATTATGAGTGTAATAGTTCTAACTCGGAAGATCTTTTGACAGATTTTGCTTAGTAAAAGTAAAATTAGTTTTATTGTTAAAATCAAATCTTTTAAAATTTGTATGTGAGAAATCATCATTTAAAAATTCTGTGTCTAGAGAATAATAATCTGATTTAGATAAATTGCTAATTTCTCCTCACATAGTTTATGAGGTGGTAGTTCTCTATTCTCTAGTCATGGAAAGAAAGCTAGGAAAAATAAATTGTATGTATGTATATATATCATATATAATAAAAACTAATGTTTCTTTTATCTATAAAATTAAGAAAATATTATTTCTCAGAGAACAGAAAAATCAACTGCATATAATCATTATTTTACAGTGCATCTTGAAAAATAAGTACAATTGAGCCTCGAACAATACAGGGTTTGAACTGCATAGATCCACTTGTATGCAGATCTTTTCTTCAATAAAGACAGTATAGTGCTATAAATTAATTTTCTGTTTCTTATGATTTTTCTTAATACCATCTTCTTTTCTCTAACTTACTCTATTGTAAAAATAAAACATATAATACATGTAACATACAAATATGTGTTATTGACTATTTCTGTTGTTAGTAAGGCTTCCAGTTAATAGTAGGCTATTAGTTTTGAGAAACTCAAAAGGTCTTCATGAACTTTTGACTTTGTACTGATCACTAGTGCTTCTAACCTCCTCAATGCCCAAGAGTCAACTGTAATTTTTCTAAGAAAGGTTACAGTTGTCATTTTCTTCTAATTTGCTCCATAGCCATGCTGGCCATTTTCAGATTTTATCTATGCATACTGGTCAGGTCAATAGTCCCAAGCCCTAAGGGGGGCCTAATGAAAGATTAGAAATATCCTGAATGCAAAAACTTAGGTATTTTTATTTTTATTTTTTTTTCTTTATCACAAATGGTTGAGGCAATCTTCCTTCCTAAAATTTTCCTTAAGGATACAGCTTGCCTTGTTAACCTAGTAAATAATTTTGAGGTGTCTTTTTTTACTAGGCCCTGTTGCGGGGTACTAAGGCTGTGATTACAAACTATAGGTAGTATAGTATAGTCCACACTCTGATTTCAACCTCCTAAAGCTAAATTTTGGTGCTATTTTTCCTTATATATAAGGGCAAACTTCATATTCTTGATGTATGGATGGAGATTTCTACCAAGTTCTTACCATTATGGTATTTTCAAGCTGGGTCCTATTAATCTACTTGTGTTTAATCTAACTAAATTCACTTACAAGTTAATAAGTCACTAGCAAACAAGTCTTTACTGGCCAAAAACAGCTTGATTTAACCATATTTCAGCAAAGCTTGTCTAATTATGTTCCTTCAATGGTAATATAAATCCCAGATCCTATCAGAATTGAGTTCTGTCCACAGACTTTGGACTTGAAAGGTATCATGCTTCTCTGAGGAAAAAGATTATTTCTGTCCTAAATAAATAAATAAATTAATTAATAAATTAACTAATTAATTAAAAACATTCTTTTTCCCCATTTGCATTATGTTATTTAAGCTATTCTGAATAAGTTTCACCATTCATGGTTATGATACCACACAGCACCAATAAGTGTTCTATAGCAGAAAAAATTTTAAAAGATTTTATTTAGTTATTTGAATGAGAGAGAGCACGAGCAGTGGGGAAGGGGCCAAGGAATAGGAAGAAGCAAGCTCCCTGCTTCTCATGGAGCCTGAGATGGGGCTCACTCCCAGGACTCTGAGATCATGATCTGAGCAGAAGGCAGATGTTTAGCTAAGCCACCCAGGCATCCCTGTATCAAGGATCCTTAAGTATTTTGGTCTCAGAAGTTGTTTGCATTGCTTAAAATTGAGGAACATCATAGAGTTGTATGTTGATTATTTTAATATTTAACACAATAAAGTTAAAGTTACTAATATTTAAAGTATTCATTAATTGATTTAAAAATGACAAAAGAATCCTATTACATCTTAAGATAAATAATATATTTCATAAATAAGAACTAATTTTTGTAACAAAAATAGTTAGAGAAGCATATTATATTACATATTTATCCGGATCACTTTAATATCTAGCTTATCTACTTGCATATGCAATCTCTTGCAATATGCTCTTTTGTTTGAAGTATTGGAAACAATTGGCTTCACCACATGTAATTGAAAAGAGAAGTGTTTTTTTACATTGTTTTTTCTTTTTTTTTTAATTTTTTTTTACTGGAGTTCAATTTGCCAACATATAGCATATCACCCAGTGCTCATTCCGTCAAATGCCCCCCTCAGTGCCCATCACCCAGTCACCCCAACCCCCCACCCACTTCCCCTTCCACTACCCCTTGTTCATTTCCCAGAGTTAGGTGTTTCTCATGTTTTGTCACCTTCACTGATATTTTCACTCATTTTCTTTCCTTTCTCTTTATTCCCTTTCACCAATTTTTATATTCCCCAAATGAATGAGACCATATAATGCTTGTCCTTTTCCAATTAACTTATAGAGAAGTATTTTATCAGCTTTTCTTAGATAATTGTGGGTTTCATTCTGATAAACTTGTCAAATGGAAATATTTTAATATAAACATATTTTATTGAGTTATAATTGACATACAGCATTGTATTTGTTTTAGATGTACAACATAATGATTTAATATTTGTATATGATAATCACCACAATAAGCCTTGTCAATACCTGACACCATGCATGATTATAAAAATTTTTCTTGTGATGAGAAAACTTAAGATCTATTACTTTAGCAACCATCAAATATGTAATATGATATTAACTGTAGTCACCATGCTATATTTTACAACCCCATGACTTATTTTATACCTAAAAATTTGTACATTGTAATCCCCTTTCCTCCCTCATGTAGCATCATCAAACTGTTCTCTGTCATATATGACCTTGTTTTTTTTTTATTCCATATAAAATTGAGACCATATGGTATTTGTCTTTCTCTGTCTGACTTGTTTCACTTAGCATAGTGTCTTCAAAGTCCATCCATGTTGTAGAAAATGACAAGATTTTATTATTTTTATGACCAAATAATAGTTTAGTGAGTGTGTGTGTGTGTGTGTGTGTGTGTGTATGATAGAGAGAGAGAAAGAGAAATTTTCTTTATCCATTTATCTATCAATGGACATTTGTATTCTTTCTGTCTTGGCTATTGTAAATAATACTGCAATGGATATGGGTGAAAATACATATTGTTTTTTACTTTTTATTTTCATTTTCTTCAGAAAAATATCCAGAAGTAGAATTGCTAAATCATGATAGTTCCCTTTTTAATTTTTTGAGGAGCATCCATATTGGTTTCGATAGTGGCTGCACCAAGTTACATTTCCAACAATGCACAAAGATTCTCTTTTCCACATCCTCACTGACACTTGCTATTTCTGTTCATTTTGATTATAGCCATTCTAAAAGATATTTATTTTTGAAAGACTATCATAACAATACATTGTTATTTTCAAAATTCAATTGCATATAATGTTTTTACATTTTTGAGGTTAATAACAATATATTCTATATATTTAGCTTAATTTTTCTTGTTTGATTTTAGTGACTTAAAACTATAAACTATTCTCTTTTGCTATTAAATAAATGTAATTTGCATTGCATTAACAGACAGATAATTTACTGCTGAACAAAGAATGTTATGAATACATTCCCTTTCTAAAGATACAAAGTTCATATAATTTCACTGATTCTTCTATTATACTCCATCCATTTTTATTTTTTTTTTTTTATTTTATTTATTTTTTTAATTTATGATAGTCACACAGAGAGAGAGAGAGAGGCAGAGACACAGGCGGAGGGAGAAGCAGGCTCCATGCACCGGGAGCCTGATGTGGGATTCGATCCCGGGTCTCCAGGATCGCGCCCTGGGCCAAAGGCAGGCGCCAAACCGCTGCGCCACCCAGGGATCCCTCCATCCATTTTTAATAACATGCTATATATTTGTTCTTTGTGTATGTTAAACATGTCTTTCTTTTACTATTTTATGGTTTTCTAGAATCTTATAATCTTGTTCTCATTTCTTCTGGAGTATAATTAATATAGCTTCGTACAGTAAAACTTTAACATCTTCTCAAAAAACTAATAAGAGACATGGATCTTCTTTATATTTCCCAAGGTCACTTTGCTGCAACCTTCCAACTTCTCAAGATTGAACTAATAGTTTTAAAGATGTCATCTGGAATTTGCTTCTATTATATTTTTCTGACACAGATAAAACGATTCATGGATCAAAATTTCTAATCATTCTCATTCTCTTTTTAATTTTTCTTATTTTTAAATTAAGTTCAAGAAATTTTGCTAAAAGGACCACACACACAGTAATTTTTAAAATATCTTTGCAATTGTGAAAATGTTATAATTTTGTCTTCACAGTTGTATGAGAATTTGAATCAGAAAATTCTTGATTCTATTTTTTTAAGAATAATGTCTTGTTCTACTGTCTTCTCATTTGCAATGAGACTGATGAAAAGGCTGATTCCAAATAATCCATTTTTTTTGTAATATGTGTATATATTAGTCTATTTATTCATCTATTATCTATCTGTTGTCTTTGCTTTTAGAATATCCTCTTTACCTGTACTAATTGACAATTCAGTGGTATGTCTACATGTGACTCTTCTTCTATCCGGATCAACACTTGATAAGACGATTTAAAACAAAGACTTTTCTATCTATTCAACTATTGCAAATAATTTTCCTCTTTACTTTTCCTGTTCTCTTTTATTTAGAATTTCTTTTGTCTACATATTAGATCTCCTGGATTGACTGACTTTGCCCTTTATTTTTACTTCTTTCTGTAAGACATACCAATGTTAGACTGACTCAGTGCTAGTGACGCTAATTACAGTTAATTGAAATGAGTCTGTATGTATAGGAGATAGTTTTTGGAACAAAATTACATTTCTGGTTAGAGCAGGCATTTTTTTTTTCTAGTGGCAGTAGCAGTATAATTTGTGGCAGTATCAAGTTGCCATGGAAAATTGTTAATAAAACAAGCTGTTGTATCTACTAGTTTTCTCCAAGGACTAGTTTTACAACCAGATTTGGATTTTGTTGCTGTGTAGCTCACTGATTCAATAGCATATCTTATAATTCTATCAATTAACCAATGTCCTCTTCAATAAATTTACTTTCTCTGGGGCACCTGAGTAGCTCAGTTGGTCAAGTGTCTGACTCTTGGTTTCAGCTCAGGTCATGATCTCAGTGTCCTGGGATCAAGCTCTGCATTGGGCTCTTGGTTCACTGGGGAGTCTGCTTATGGATTCTCTCCTTCTCCCTCTGCCCCTACCCTGCTTGTGCTTTCTCTCTCTCTCAAAAAAAATATTTTAAAAAATAATAAAAATAATAAATTTACTTTTCTGAAAAAATCAATGAGAAACTGTTTCTATTATTCACAATAATGAAACCTGACTTACTCAGACACGAATACCTAGCATAATCCTAACAGGGTATAGCATAGGTTTCCCTAGGTGCTTCAGCAGAGATTAGTTGTAGAGTAGAGGAGGACTGAGTAAGTATCCCTAATGCAGCTATTGAATAGAGAGACCTTCAACAAATTCCTTTTAGCAACTTCTATTCCTAACTTTGTATGAAATATGTCTAGTGCTTCTGGGGTTCCATTGATAATACTAGCTCTGCTTCTTTGGAGATCACTAATAGATGCATTCTAAGCCATAGCTTTTTTCCTTACTCTGTTTGCTCAATTGATGCATATCTACCAATTTCTAATATACAGAAACGTGTGTACTCTCTTGTGCAAGTAGCCTTCTCTATGATTTTCTTTACAATTTTAATTATATTAGTTCTTGTATTTCTAAAGATTATTGCAGTGATGTTTCAGATGAGTTAGGTAGGCAGTACTAAGTCTACTCCCATGAACCCAATGTCAAGCCAGATATGTTGGAAATAACTATTTGCATGGCCATTTGCCTACTGAATCTTCTTCCCAACAGACCTTCCAAATATAGATCCCTATCTTTAAGATCTCTATCCAGCTTTGTGGATCAGTTTTTTGGAGAAAGGGGTAGGAGGCATTTAGCTCTTCTAAAGGTAGTATTAAATTAAGAAAAGAGCAGGTATGAATTGATTATTAGACTTAAAGGAAAATAAAGCCAAAAGCAGGTATCACACATTTTCCTTATATCCTACAGGATACTGTCATTTGATCCATCAAAAGATTAATCCTGCTGATTCAGTAGTTTGAATTGGGATTTTCATAAATTAGCTGCATATCCTTGACACTTAAAGAGAAAAGAAAAAATGAACAAATTTTAAAAAATCCATTATAAAATAAGTAATTTCTGTGATACTTGAGAATTGATATTTTGCTCTGTTTCATCTATAACTACAGTTCTTTTAAAAAGAAACATTTTAAAGATAATCACTGCATATAAAAGTACTTATGGTTATCTTTCATTAGAAATCAGTAAATTGGAGGTTTATGATTTAGGCTTAATAATGATGGTGCTATCCCAAGATTCTATTCTTGCACTAAATGTATCAAAAAAGAAAGTGCAGGTAAGAAATAAAAATATTTATTCCTTTCTTCTAAAATGGTATTAACAACACAGCAAAACCAAAATGGACAATTTTGCTGATAATTATACCTTTCCTCTATGGGAATATTTTTAGGACTTTGCCTTTGTATATTACCAGAATTATACTTACTGAGTTCTTTAAAAAGATTTATTTATTTATTTGAAAGGAGAGAGAGAGCATGAGCAGGAGGGGCTGAGGGACACGGAGAAGGAAAGAGAATCTCAAGCAGACTCCACTCTGAGCATAGAGCCTGCCAGGAAGCTCAATCCCACGATCCTGTGATCATGACCTTAGCTAAAACCAAGACTTGGACACTCAACAGACTGTGCCACTCAGGTGCCCCCACTTACTGATTAATATAACTAAATATAAAAAAGCCTGTACACCATGTTATTTGGGAATAAATAACATGAACAATGTTGGCTAAACTGTAGATAAATTCCATTCTAATTTTGCTGATTTTGCTGCAGGAAATTGAGATTACTGGACAAGATCACAAGCTTTAGAATAAGATTTACATAGTTTTGAGTTATAACTCCAAAATACACTTAGTATGTGCATGATCTTAGGCATCTACTTAAGCTCTCTAAGACTGTATTCTGACAATAATAAGAATTGTATCCCATGAGCTAGTTGTGAAGACTAACTGAAGTTCATAAAACACTATGTGGTGTCTGACAGATATTTGTTTCATTCATTCATTCATTCATTCATTCATTCATTCATTCATTCATTATCACATGTGTTTTGGAGACTGTTATATGCCACTCACTGTTATAATGCACAATGACAGGGTTTATTTGGATCTCATAAATTAACTGTAGGAGTATGTACTTAAAAAGCTTAAGTATAATGTATAAAGCATAAGATAATAAGTACTGTGAAGAAAAATGTGCAAAGAGCCAAGAAAGTGAAATAAGGCTCTACATAATTTTAAGTGAGAGAGTCAAAGTGTTTCACAGAGAAAGTGATATTTGAGCAACAGCCTGAAGGAGGTAAACCACATTCTGTACACTTATTTTTTTTTTGTTATTATTATAGAAAACACAAAATGTGTATTATATTCCATATATTGAGGCTTAGAAATTCTGAGAATCAACTTTCTTTTCTTAAATACTTTCTTTTCTTAAATTCACTATTTTTTGAAAACTATAAACTCTCTATATAAATACAATTCTCCACAAATGTCTCAATAAAGTTGGCTCTAATATTTTACTTTACTTTATATGTTCTTCTGTTTTTGATTCAGAATGCCTGGGACTAAAAATCTCTAACACTTCCTCTATCCATGAGGATTTCTAACCGCAAATGCTATAAATTTCTTTATTAATCTTGTTCTTATCAGAATTATTCTACCTATACATGTATTTTATTTCTGTATTAAACTTTCTCTTCTTTAATTTTCAAAAAAAGAAAGAAAAATAGGAATAAGAATAGATAGTACATTAATCCCTAAGAGGTTATCATATCACAGACTGAGTATGCCAATTTTTAATATGTTATCCATGGTTTCAATGAGGACCTTTTAGAGGATTCACAAATTAAATAAAAATTCAAGCCATAATGTTAACATAGAAAGAAAAGGCATCTACATCTATAGCCTGTGTGCTAACACAAATCTCATCTTCAGTATACCCTGAGGCTAGCTGAAGGGTTGAGTTTAAAACAGTGGGCCACAAATGACACAATTTTACATTCTTGAACCTGTTTGAGGGGGATAGCATAGAATTGGTGGAATTGAGACTGAACCCAAGATCCCTGACTTGTAATTCAGCGCTTTACACGATGGCAGGCTTCCAGCCACATTATGGTTTCCATTGACAAGCTTGAGATCTTAAGCGCTGACTACAAGTTAAAGCACTGAAATGATCTATGCAAAAACTACTTGAGCCAACTTGATATGTGCTACCTTTTCAGACTTTCACACACTTGATACAGAATCAAATGTTTAGGGATGCCTGGGCGGCTAAGATCGTGATCCTTGGATCCGGAATCGAGTCCAGCATCTGGTTCCTGCGAGGAGCTTGCTTCTCCCTCTGCCTCTGTCTCTGCCTCTCTCTGTGTGTCTCTCATGAATAAATAAATAATCTTTTTTTTTTTTTAAAGAAGAACCAAATGTTTACTAAATCTTCCCAGGAAATAATATGATTTTCCTTTCTCACTTCACAGATGAAAGAATTACAATATGCATTCATAAGTCATAAGTGGAGAAGGTGATAGGTGTACGTTCAAGTATTTCTGATCTCCCTCTTTTTTTACCAGCAAAAAAAGACAAATTCTACATCTCTCTATATTTGTCAAACCCATAAAGCAATTGTAGAGCTAGATGCTTTATTCCCAAAAGTCTGTATTTTTTCCTTCATAGAAAATAGGCATATTAGAAAAAAAATAATAAGGTAGTACTGGTTTTGAATGTGCAAAAAAAAAAAAAATCCTCTGAATAAACTATATTCTCACATGTTTCCTGGTTAATTAGACTGTACCTCATCCCACCCCACCCCAAGCATCCACATTCCTCACATCCAGAGTCATGAACCCTTGCACACGGATTCGTGATTATGTTTTTAATATTCTTTACTCCGTATTGCCAGTTTGAATTTGTTAGTGGCAACAATATTTTAATCATTTTTTTTCTTTAAAGATTTTATTTATTTACTCATAGACACACAGAGAGAGGCAGAGACACAGGCAGAGGGAGAAGCAGGCTCCAGGCAGGGAGCCCAACGTTGGACTCGATCCGGGATCTCCAGGATCACACCCCAGGCTGCAGGCTGCGCCAAACCCCGCACCACCAGGGCTGCCCTTAATCATTGTTTTTGGAAGAAACACGTTGCTCATTTACGGAGGAGGTGTTGCTGTACTACCTTGCTTTCTTTTTTTTTTTTTTTAATATTTTATTTATTTATTCGTGAGAAACAGAGAGACAGAGAGGTGGAGACACAGGCAGAGGGAGAAGCAGGCTCCAAGCAGGGAGCCTGATGTGGGACTGGATCCAAGGTCTCCAGGATCACGCCCTGGGCTGAAGGTGGCGCTAAATCGCTGAGCCGACTGGGCCGCCGCATCTGTGCTACCTTTAACAACAACACACACACATAGACCACTACCTGTTGAATGCTTACTTTCATTGTGCCAGAAAACATACTGTTGTTTACATACTTACAGAATTTAATTAGTTCAATAACGAAGATAGGCATTTGTCTTAATGTTACACAGAGGAAAATTGATTTCCTGTATATATGAGTATGTGTGCCTAGGGCCAAGATATGAATCCAGTTCTTTGATAATGACTCTCTATTCTTTGAAATTAAGTAAATTCAGATTTTCAAAAATGCATTGCTGTCTTACATTTTAACTACATAATGTATTAATTAAAATACATAATACATTAACAAAAAACCCTTAAGGTTGGAACAATGAAAATTAAAACATAATGTTTATCTTATATATAAAGCTTTAATAATTTATATCACTGTTTTATGAAAAAAATTACTATATTTCCCTTGCCCAATCTAGTATATATAGCTCCATATAGCATCTGTAAATAAACCTATAACAAGCAATTCTAGAGATTAGACTTTGATATTTTGTAAATGGTTTAGTCTCAAACATAGCTGATTCTTAAAACATTATGTTGATTTACAATTCTTGGAATAGATTTCCACTGAAGTAAATTCTCTATCGACAAATTACTTTTATGATTGCTGTAATTGGGATTTTCATGATGGACTCATCAATCAACATGTTAAAGCTTTGCTTCAAATTTTGGTTTATAAATTCATATATATTCCAGCATAAAGAAAAGTTCTCAGACAAATCCATTCCACTATATTTTAAAGATCAGACATCCTTCATATATTACATATAATCATGTATTCAAGACAGTTTTCAATCATTTCTTTGAGATATTTTAATTCCGCTTGTCCTATAATATGCCTCATAGAGTTGCCTATTGAAAAAGCAGCTCAATATGCAAGTTTGTGCAGCTATACTACTATTTTCTCTATTTGTATTTGTATTTGTTTCTGTTTACCTTTGTTCATTGAAATAATTTCTGTCTCATATATTAACATTGGTTGCTTTGAATAAGAGTTCCTAGCTATCTGAAACCTCCTTAGATCAATTTCCCTTTTACAATTATCTATCCTTTATTTCAAGTGAATCCCATCAAAATAATCTTCCAAGTTAGTGAGAATTCTTTCAGATTCTCTTTCTTGATACATTAATAGACAGTAGACAAATAACTCTGTTGTATTGATAATGCTAAAATAGAATATAATATGGCTTATGGAATCATCTGTATATTTGTTAAGTACATATAAGATTTATATTTCTCACAATGACCTCTCCTCAATATTTGCTGTTTATCTATCTCATCTTGAAAAAAAACTTTGTTAATTTAGCTAAAAGGTTTTGTGGTTTTATCTTTTTCCTTCAGTATTGAAGATCAAGTTAAGATCTCTCCATCTACCTGTTAAATATTGCTGTCACTCATGTATTTTTCTAAAACCATCTTTTCTTCTTCTTGAGGCAATCTTATTGCTGATAGAATCCACCTGCAAAGCTTCACTTGTCACCCACTTCTTTTATGAATTCTAAATATATCCATAATCTCATTCCTGAGCCTTCAATCTTGTATCACCTTCAGAGTGGTCACCTGTTCATGGGTCCTTCTCACAAATACAATAGTATTTATCATTTGTCTAGTCTTATCACTTGTTTTTACCCCAGTGAACTCTGACTCCATGTATGACGCCCTAATCTAGTCATCCATGCCATCCTTTAAAGTTCCATTTCTTGTGCTATCACTGACACACTAATATAGTTCATGTCACTATCACTTCTTAATTTCCACAATAGCCTTACTAAGGAGCTTGCTTCCCTTGTCTTATTCCAAATTTTTTTAAAACAAGAGTGAAAGTTTTTTTATTTTTTTTAAAGATTTTATTTATTTACTCATGAGACACACACACACACACACACACACACACACACACATAGAGGCAGAGACATAGGCAGAGGGAGAAGCAGGGCCCATACAGGGAGCCCGATGTAGGACTCATTCTCAGAACTCCAGGATCATGTCCTGAATTGAAGGCAGACACTCAATTGCTGAGCCACTCAGGCAGATCCTGAGTGAAACCTTTTTAAATGTCAATCTAATAAAGTGGAAATTGAAGAGTAGTGCTATTAGTTGTAAAAAGAAAAAAAAAACACAATTATTTGTGATGTTTACTTACTCTAGATTATGTTAAATTGTTTTATATGAAAAATAATTCCAGGTGGGCATACAATAAAGGATTTAAAATATGAATATTACAGAAAAAGAGAAGGAAAATGGATTTAGGAACAATAAAATACACCACACATAAGTTGAACTTTACAGGTTCTACTTTTGAAAAAGCACCATGATTTGTAATATTTTTATTTTCAGGGTAGAGTCTGGTTAGAGATGTGGATTATGGAACCATACTGACTATATTCAAGTTATGATTATAATTATAGTTATAATAATATTTTTATCAGATAAAGAAAAAAAATCCAGAGTAGCTAAAGTGTTTTACAAGATAACATAACAAGTCATAACTTGTTATATATAAATTTTTTTTTTAATTTTTATTTATTTATGATAGTCACAGAGAGAGAGAGAGAGAGGCAGAGACACAGGCAGAGGGAGAAGCAAGCTCCATGCACCGGGAGCCCGATGTGGGATTCGATCCCGGGTCTCCAGGATCGCGCCCTGGGCCAAAGGCAGGAGCTAAACCGCTGCGCCACCCAGGGATCCCCATAACTTGTTATATAACTTGTTATGTTATCTTGTTGCTAAAGGTAATAATAAGTAATAATAACAGATTAGGAAATTAATCTTAAGAAGGGGACTGATAAAGAAAGTGTAATCTAATTCCCACACAAGGTTGAGTTTGTGAAAGCTAAATGGATTAATTCATTAACAACACATAATAATCTAATTCCCACACAAGGTTGAGTTTGTGAAAGTTAAATGGATTAATTCATTAACAACACATAGAACAGATCTTGGCATATTGAAGTATCAGTATTAGATGTTATTATTATTGAATATTTTTGTTCCTTCAGTTTATCCTGAATTATTAGACAAATTAATGTCAGTTAAAAACTGTTTATAGACATCTTACCTGACACTTCAATATGGTGCAACAACTTGAGCATTTAACATAAGCTTAAATAAATAAACAAATATAAAATAAAAACATCAATTTGGGTGCCTTATGAAAAAATTGAGTTGTTACAACCCACCCTTCCCCATAATCACCTCCACCACATTAGATATTCAAAACCCAAGACACAGTAATTTTCTCCTGGGTTGGATGAGATTAAAGATGATGTGTTTCTTCTCTGATTGCTATTTGACTGCTGCCATTTCTAAGACCTAAATAGAGCATTTGAACTAATAGAGCATAAGTCATAGTTTCTTGGACTCAATTTTCTTGTCATTGATTTTATATTTTGTCCATCAGACATTTACCCATTCTTCATTGACCCTTCTAAAGGACTTTATAAGCCTGGACAAAAAACTAATTGGATTATTTATTTCTAAATCTAACCCATTAGTAGCAGCAGCAGCATACTTAATATCACTGAATTGTTTATTTTATTTAGAAAATGAAGTTACTTAACAGAGATAAAACATTTCTGTGCTTTTGCTTTTTTTACTAGTCTGTAGTTATTTTACAATTCTTGTGGTTTATAAATAAATTTACCACTCATTTCCTTCCATTATTATCAAAGTCATAACATTTACGAAAACATCTAAAGACTAAGGAAATTCCCCAAGACATTTATCATGGTAACTAGAGACATCAAATATCATGTAGCACTTTTAGAATCTATGCAAAGACAAATTTCATATGGAAATTTCCTCATATTCATTAATCTATAAAGCAACTATTTATGGAACACATGCTAAGAGTGAGAACACATTTTTGTATAACTTGATGCAAATTTTTCACAGACTATAGTTCACTACATTTATTATAGTTTATAAGTACATCTGTCAGTCATTAATCAAAACAGCCATACAAAATGACCAGGACCATTCAAACACAATTTCTGAGTGTTAGAAAGTTAGATTTGGATGTATTTCAACAATTTACTTCAATCTGGATGGATAATGAAATGCCTTGAAAACAGAAATCTGTTGATTTATAGAAATAAAATATACTGAACCGAAATTAACATATGATTTTCATGTCTTTGGAAATTTCACTGGAAAGTTACAACAAAGAGCCAAGAGCAGTCTCACAGGACCACGGGTCTTCTTGCTTTGCCATGAGGGATTTTGACCACGTTATTTGTCATAGTACCTTAAAACTCCACTATTAAAATTCTTATTTTAGATTTTGAAAGGTTTGCTGTCAATATTCTATTAAAAAATACATGTTCCTAGTAAAATTAGCCCTAATTTAAAATAACTTTTACATTAAAGAAACTCCTATTTACATGATAATTTCCTTAATCATTTTCTAAGACAATTTTTATATAAAATATTTTTTTCATGTACATAGCAAAAACTATGATGTGGACAAAAAATCTACAGTCCACTAAATTATCTAATTGTTTTGCTTGTTACAGCTACAACAGATTTTATAGTAAATGATTCATTTATAGTTAATTTTCTAGAAGCAAACTTTCTTATTAAAAACTAATAATAAACATTAGTAAACTGAAGTGACATTGTGGGTAGGAATGTTACAGTGCCAAATTTTAGTTTTCTCATGATAAAAAATTAGGTTATAAGATTATGTTTTTGAATTTATAATTTACTATATAATATGGGCATGTACTTATAATTAAATTTAGAACATTTTAGTTAAAAATAAATATTTCTATTATCTCAATTCCTAGATATAATCTTGAGTCGCTTGATATATAAATACCTTTTAACATTCAAAACAGAATAGCCATGCTTAAAAGAAAAAGAAAAAAATCTTTCGTTCCTGTTACTAATGTTCTCTCCTCAAATAGAAGTATATTAAGTTTCTTATATTCTTACTTTTAAATTATTTTAATGCTTACGCTAATATTGTAACTTAATATTACTTTTCAAATCAGATATTTATTTTGCATCAGTAAATTGCATGAATACATCATAATTTTTTTAACCAGCTCACTATAAAGTCAGATTATTTGAATTATAAGTTTATATTTATATTTTTGATCACTTGGTTTCAACAAAAAGCAAACTTCCACAGTGAGAATCATATTTTATTTTTATTTTTGATCCTTATAATTTTGATACCATTTCACAATAGAATAAATATGATGGGATTATGATTTAGGGGAGCAGTTAACCAACCTCGTATCATATGTTACACAAAAGTATAAAATAGTATTTTATTCAGTCTTTTCTACTCTAAGACTAATAATTTAGAAGTCTGGGATCCCTGGGTGGCACAGTGGTTTAGCGCCTGCCTTTGGCCCGGGGCGTGATCCTGGAGACCCGGGATCGAGTCCCACATCGGGCTCCCGGTGCATGGAGCCTGCTTCTCCCTCTGCCTGTGTCTGCCTCTCTCTCTCTCTCTCTCTCTCTCTCTCTCTCTCTCTCTGTGACTACCATAAATAAATTAATTAATTAACTTAAAAAAATTTAGAAGTCTAATGGGTTGTGAGCACAAGTAAGTGAAAATGTCTTACACCATGTTTCAATATCACGTGTCAATATGAATGTAAAGCAAAATAAACATCACTTTTGACAGACTCTCTACTCTCATATCTAAGATCTTGGTCTTCTGCCACTGAAGGGAGCAAGGTCAAAGAAGTTATGACAGTGGCTCACCTTGCATACAAACTTTACCATCAAATTGCAACCTAATAATGCTGGACATTTGTCACAGACTGGCAAACATGTGTCCCATATTCACATTTAGATGTGCATACAAAGCATATAAGAATTGGTAAAATCTAATTGTTATTCTGAAGAGCAAAATTATGGTAATTAGCATAGGTGAGTTATTCATTTATCAAATAATTTGAGACATCAATGATCTAGATAACAGAGATAACAGCACACTCATTTTTAGAATTATAATTTTGATACATTGAATATTTGCTTCAACTTATTATTCTAAAACAACATTTATGATTGCTCATTATTTTGCAACTGATAGTAAATTACCAAATAGAAAAAAAAAATTAAAGCCTCATTAAGAAATGGTTTAATTCACTAATGCATAGTTTCCTGTGATGAGGGAAACTCTAATGCAGTCAATCTGAGTTCTGAAGTGGATGAACTGCAAAGGGAATGATAAAATTTATATCCATGTAATTGGTATTAACACATGAAAGAAGAAAGAAGTAAGCTCAGAAATCAGAGCATAAGCACAAATCATTCTGGAAACCTTTCATTTTCTAGGTCTCTGTAAGAGTGTAAATAATCTCTGTTCATTTTCTTAACTGTTATTTATTATTGTATTTTGGAATATATTTGTTTTTCAAATTTTATATAACTGTATTGGGATATATATTTTAGGAGCAGCAAAGTCTTAACATTTTTTAACTGGATCTGCTAGAAATAAGCATTGGAATGGTAGAAACTGCTTTCATATTTACAGACTGCTCCTGAACGGAGATTCAGTTTGAACAGTAAACTAATTTTTACTTCTAGGAAGATGGAAAATTTAAAAGAGTACTTAAGTTCCCATTTTTTGAAATCTGCAAATTAAATCCCTGAGAACCCATTCAGCATCCTCTTATATAAGAAATTCCGGTGTAAAATTTACTTATACATGGAGTCCAAAGATAGCTGTTTGTGGTACAATAAATATATTTTATAGTCTAATCTATTTTGCACTAAAATGAATCTTTCAGGTATTTCTAATACTAAATCACAAGAAAACCTAAGCAATCAGTTAAATTGGTATGATTGTAGTAGACTTTCATTCATGTTTTAATTATGTCCTGTACATGTAAGTTTAAAAATTTAAGTCAAATTGCAATCCAGCTGTGTAATACAGAGAAATGGGAACAGAAGCTTCATCAGCTAATTGAGAAAGAAACTTACAATATTATATGCTCAGCTATGTTTAAGTAAACCAATTACAGCCAAATCGAAAGAATTCTAAATGTAATGCGTGATATAACTTAAAGACTGCAGAAGTAATGTTTGTATTAAAATCTGGGATTTGTTCAGTATTTAAACTTAATGGACTGTAGAACTGCAAGGTGGAAGGAAATCTGTATTTCCAATAGACTTGCTACCATTAAATTTATCCTCTCATCTCATACTTTGCTTTTGTCAGTTTAAGTATAGCAAGTACTCTAAATTCATTTTAAATTTCTACAGCAAAAGAAGAGAAATGAAGTTAAAATGACTTTTTTTTTTGTCCATTTGGTGCTTATCATTAGATTGTTTATAGGTTTAATTCTTGCTTCCCTCACTACAAATGGGTCATTTTTTCCACCTAATTGCAAATACATTGACTAATAATAAGCCTGCTCAGTCTATATAATAGTCTTTCTCGGGCGGCCTGGGTGGCTCAGCGGTTTAGCGCCGTCTTCAGCTCAGGGAGTGATCTTGGAGACCCAGGATCGGGCTCCCTGCATGGAGCCTGCTTCTCCCTCTGCCTGTGTCTCTGCCTCTCTGTGTGTTTCTCATGAATAAATAAATAAAATCTTAAAAAAAAAAAAGTCTTTCTCTTAACAAAGCTTCAGTACACAGAATTAAATCTTGTAATTCTCTAATTTTCAATGGTCCTTTCTCAAAAACAAAGAGTAATTTTAATATAAGCCAACATACAGAATTTGAAAATAGTGTCAAAGAGTTAATAATCTCTCCAATTCTCAGTTGTTTTTTGTTTTACTCTAGCAAAACCATCCTTTGAAACATGAAAATATATCATATCACTATTCTCAGTGTTAATTCTGAAAACCAGATTTTAATCTCTCCACATATTATATGTTCTCATTTCCCCACCAAAAATATTTGCAGATTCTTTACCTTATTGACATGTAAGCTACCCATTGTTAATACCTTTACAAATAAGCTTTCTGCATTTCCACTGTGCAACTTTTGATATATCCTTGTGATTTCTTACATGTTTATATCATATTCAACTTCTATTTTTTCCCACCTAAGTCTGACACACTCAGTAATCTTTTTTTGACTTTCCACTTAACTTTTTAAAAATACATTGCCTTTTCCATATGTTAATGTTTCAAAAAACCACATAACCCCTTTTTGTGGGGCTGTCTCCCATAATTTTTTTCAGGTGTTAAAACTTTGGTTGGAGGTACTCCATAAATGCATTTGTGGGAGTGAGATATAAATAAATTTCCTTGGAATTCTTCATTAATTATTTCAGGGTAAAATAATATCTTTGCGATGTTTACTTTTTCAAAGTAAAGAATGGCAAATTAGTCATGTTTTTAGAGCTCTCAGCTACGAGGTCCAATCTCTCTTTATAGCAAATAAAGTCAAATCATAATTTTGCATGTTAGTTAGCATTTATTTAATAAGCATTTATTTCACCAACAGTTGTAGGCTTGGAGAATACAAAGAATTATGCAATGCTCCCTGAAAAGAAAGACATAGAAAGCAGAGTAATTTAGCAAGTGAAGAGACAGAGATGCCTGGGTGACCAGCGGTTGAGTGCGGTGTCTGCCTTTGGCTCAGGTTGTGATCCCGGGGTCCTGGGATGGAGTCCCACATCAGGCTCCCCATAGGGAGCCTGCTTCTTCCTCTGCCTTTGTTTTGGCCTCTCCCCCTGTGTCTCTCATGAATATTGAAATTAAATCTTAAAAAAGTAAGTAAAGACAAATACAAGAAAATCATTAAATATTATCGTGTAAAGCAAACTATGCTTCCTTGGTTTATAGAAATTAAAACTAACCCAAACTGAGTTTTGTTTTGGACTAAGAAAGATAGGGAAAAAAGTTTCCAGGCTACGAGAACATAAGAAATACATAAGTGAGAGGGTCAATATCACTCTTTAGGAAGCTGTATGTATACTTAGTACCAATAGAGCAAAGTAGGTATCTGTTTCTGTGTGTATGTATATGTATATGTATTGCAATAGTGCTTACCTTCTTAGGAAGGTTGGTTTTGTGTTTGTCCTTACACTACATACTTTCCAGTTTCCTCTTCTTTATTCAATTTTCTTTGTCTTCTGTCCTCACTAAAATCAAAGAAATTTTGTTGTTAAACCATTCTATCCCCTCTATTGAAAGAAATTTCAGGTATATTGCTTTTTGTTATTTTTAGGGATTTCTTTAGGGAAAAAATATACAACTTTACCTTGCCACTCTGTAATTAATACTTATTGCTTCACTTACAAGAATTTTGTAAGTCATTGTACTTTACAATGACATTGATGTCATTCTAAATGACATCATTTAAAAATCCTCTTTTTCTCTTGATGTTAAATATTTTCCAAATATACCTGTTACAAACCCTCACAAAGTCTTAAAATCTCACATAGTGCAGGGGCAACCTGGGTGACTCAGCGGTTAAGCATCTGCCTTCAGCTCAGGATGTGATCCGAGATCCCTGGTCCAGGGATGAAGCCCCACATTGGGCTCTCTTAAGGAGCCTGCTTCTCCTTCTACCTATGTCTCTGTCTCTCTCTCTCTTTGTGTCTCTTGTAAATAAATGAATAAAATCTTTAAAAAAAATCTCACATAATGCAGGGCTCCTAGAAACTATCTTTGCTTGCATTTTAAAAATATATACTTCAAAATTAGTTTTTAGTAATTTTTACTATGAATTAATTTTACAGGAATATTGTAGATAGAGTAGAGACAGTTTCCATAAACTCTGTACTCAGTTTCCCTTATACTTAAAATGTTACAGTAGTATGATGTACTTGTTATATTTAAAAACCAATATTGATAATTAACTAAAGTTCATATCTTATTCATATTTTCTTAACATTCACTTAAATGTCATTTTTCTGTTCCAGAATCCCATCCAAAATACCATATTGCATTTAATCAACGTGTATCCTTAGACAACTTGAGGCTGTGACAGTTTCCCAGACATTCTTATTTTCAGGAAACTTGAAAGTCCTGAAGAGTACTGGCCAACCATTTTACAGAAAGTCCATTATTTATAATAGAATATTTGCTTTATAATTAGTCTGTAGCTATACCAGAAAGACCACAGAGATAAAGTGCCATATTTTAGCATGTGATAACAAGAATACACTCTGCCAACATGATCGAGCATTGCTAATGTTGACCTTTATTACTGCCTGAGGTAGTGTTTTCAGGTTTCTCCACTGTAAATATGTTCTTCTTTATTCCAAGTTCTCATACTATACTCTCTGAAAGAAGTTCACAATCTATAGCTCATACCTATAGGGAGTTATGCTCTACCTTTTTGATAATGGAGTATTCACATAAATTATTTGGAATCTTTCTACTTGGGATACTATTTTCTCATCTTCTGCCCCATTTATTTATTCAGTCATCTAATTGCATTAGTGTGGACTCATGGATATTTATTTTATACTTTGTGTTAGACTCCAATACTATTTTATAGTTTTTGTGGTTCAAATTGTTCCACCTTTTTTTTTGCCATTGGAAGCTCTTTCAATTGGTTCCTCTATCACTATTTATTTACTCCTATCATCATGGATTTTTGTTTATCATAATGGATTTTGTTTTGTTTTGTTATTTAGCACTCTCTGGCACTGAAAAATGTTCCAGGATCACCTGGTAGATTTCCTGTTTAGTCCTAGAAGTAGTCATCTCCAGGAACTCAGTAACCTTTTGTTGGAGAATAATATTTGAAACAAAGATCTGGGCTAGGTGTGTCCTTTTGCTTCTAGAGTATCATTGTTTCTAGGGCATAGTAACTGATAAAACAAGAAAATGCGTGTTTGTATATATGCTATGTAATTTTTCCCACATCAAAGCATCTATCTCTACTAAACTAGACATAAATTCAGACTGACAACTCTGATTCTATTCCAGTACCATGTGGATCATTCTAGCCTCTGCCTTGCTTGTTTGTAAATTTCTACTCCAATAGTGATATAGTGGTTTCAAAAACTTTCACCCATGCTCCTAACAGTGAGAAATGTTATCAACTGGAACTCAGTCTTGATGTACAGTTTCCTTTGCCTTTAGTCTTGCATATTTCATTCATTTTTTAAAAAGATTTTATTTATTTATTCATGAGAGACACACAGAGAGAGAGGCAGAGACACGGCAGAGGGAGAAGCAGGCTCCATGCAGGGAGCCCAACATGGGACTCGATCCGTGGTCTCCAGGATCACACCTTGGGCTGAAGGTGGCACTAAACCACTGAGCCACCAGGGCTCCCCTCATTCATTTTCAAAGTTGCTTAGATCACCAGCTTTCTCTCCCACTCAGATCAGTGAGTGTTTCAGACATTCATATTATAGTTAAATTGTTTTGTAACAGTCTACGTTTTTTCATGGGATCTCCAAGTATCTTAAGTGATTTTTTTTTTTTTAATTTTTCACACTTAAAGTTTACTCTGCTGTAAGTTTAGTGGGTTTTGGCAAGTTTATAGTATAATGTACCCACTCTTACATATTGTTCAGAATAATTTTACCACCTGATAAATTCCCTATATTTTATGTATTCAACCCTATCCTCCCACTCCCCCAAAGCCTCAAAACCATTGATCCATTGATTTATTGTCTCTACAGCTGTGCCTTTTCCAGAATGCCATGGTTGGGAGCATATAATAGGTAGCTTTTTTAGACTGGCTTATTTGGCTCATCAATATGCAGTTAAGATTTATCCACATCTTTGCATTGCTTATTAGCACATTCATTTTTTTGCTAAATAGTATTTTATTGAATTATAATATCATTGTTAGTTTATCCATTTAGCTGTTGAAGTTTGTCTTAGTTACTTTAAGGTTTTTGGTAATTACAAAGTTGTCATAAACAACTGTTGGCAAGTTTTTGTATAGACATAATTTTTCCCATTAGTTGGGTAGAAGTTATATTGTTTTATCATATATTAAAGCAATACTTAATATTAAGAAACTGCCAAACTGTCTCATTTTACATTCACAGCAACAATGAATGAGAATTTCTGTTGTTTCTCATCCATACCAGCTATTGGTGTTGTCACTCTTTTGGAATGTATCCATTCCAAAAGCTGTGTTATTTGAGATTTCCTAATACCATATGATGTTAAGCATCCTTTCATATGTTTACTTGCATACACTGTATATATTATATATATTCTTAGGTGAGATGTCTCTTCAGATACTTTCTCTATATTTTAAATGGGATGATTTTATTATTGAGTTTTATGAATTCTTTGTGAACACACTAATTTGAAAAGATATATGCACTTGTATGTTTATTACAGCATTAGTCACAAAAGCCAAACCTATATGGAAGCAACCTAAGTGCTCATTGATAGATGAAACAAATTAAGTGTCTGTTAATAGATGAATGGATAAAAAAGGTGTGGTGTTTGTATGTGTATGTATATATGTATATGTGTATAAAATATATGTATATTTTGAATATGTATATATGTATGTATACATATATCTGTATATGTAAAAATATATATACACACATACATGTGTGTGATGTAATATTATGCAACCATAAAAAAGGATGAGATCTTGCTATTTGTGACAACACTGACAACACTGATGGACCTAGAGTATATTATGCTAAGTTAAATAAGTTTCACTAAGAAATACAAATGTCATATTATTTAATTTACATGTGGAATCTGAAAAACAAAACAAATGAATAAACAAATACAAAAAGCACAATCACATCCATAAATACATAAAACAAACTAATGGTTGCAAGAAGAAAGGAGGTGAAGAATGGGCAAAATGGGTGAAGGGGAGTGGGAGATACAGGCTTCCAGAAAGAAAACAAAAAAGAATTATATATTTTATATATTTTACAGTTGTAAAATAAATGGTGCCATGTAATTGGATCCTCTTCTGAGTCTCTTAATGCTATCTTTTACAGAGCAGATTTTACTCTTTCTCTAAGTCTTTATTTAAATTCTTGTTACTTAACATACAGTGTAATATTAGTTTAAGGTGTAAATTTAGTGATTCATCACCTACCATACAACAGCCGGTGTTCATCACAAGTGGCCTCCTTAATCCCCATCACCTATTTAAACCATCCCCCTGCCCACCTCCCCTCTGGTAACCATCAGTTTGTTCTCTATAGTTAAGAGTCTACTTCTTTGGTTTTCCTCTCTTCCTCTTACCCTAGTTCATTTATTTTGTTTCTTAAATTCCACATATGGATAAAATCATATGGTATTTGTCTATCTCTGACTGACTTCACTTAACATGATGCTGTCTAGCTCCATCCATGTCATGGATTCCATTATTTTTTAGGGCTGATTAATATTGTGATATATATATATACCACATCTTCTCTATCCTTTAATTAGTCAATGGACACTTGGACTACTTCCATAATTTTGCTATGCTAAAAAATGCTGCTATGAATGTTGGGGTGAATGTATCCCTTTGAATTAGTATCTTTGTATCCATTGAGTAAATACCTATGAGTGAAATTGCTGGATCATAAAGCAATTCTATTTTTAACTTCTTGAGGAACCTCCATACTGTTTTCCAGAGTGCTTGTGCCCATTTGCATTTCCACCAACAGTGCAAGAGGGTTCCCCTTTCTCCAGAGCCTCATCAGCACACACTGTGTCATGTATTGTTGCTTTGAGCCATTCAGACAGTGAGGTGATATTTCATTGTAGTTTTGACTTGTATTTCCCTGATGATCAGTAATGTTGAGCATCTTTTCATGGGTCTGTTGAGCATCTGTATGTCCTCTTTGGAAAAATACCTATTCATATTTTCTGCCCATTTCTTAACTGGATTATTTGTTTTTGGGCTGTTGAGTTTTATAATTTCTTTATAGGTTTTTGATACTAATCCTTTATCAGATGTGTCATTAGCAAATATCTTTTCCCACTCCATAGGTTACTTTTAAATTCTGTTGATTATTTCCTTTATTGCAGAGAGGTTTTTATTTTGATGAAATCCCCATAGTTTATTTTTGCTTTTGTTTTATAGTTTTAAGAGTACAGAAATTTAACCTTGTTGGCATATTTATCACTAGGTACTTTACAGGATTTTGGTGCAATTGTAAATGGGATTGATTCCTTGATTTCTATTTTTGCTGCTTCATTACTGGTGTATAGAAAGTAACAGATTTCTGCACATTGATTTCGTATCCTGAACTTTACTGGATTCATACAGAAGTTCTAACATTTTCTTGGTGGAGTCTTTTTATTTTTCTATATAGAGTATCATGGCATCTGCAAATAATGAAAGTTTGACTTCTTCCTTCCTGATTTGAATGCCTTTTATTTCTTTTTGTTGTCTGATTACTGCTGCTAGGTCTACCAGGACTTTGTGAAATAACTGTGGTGAGAGTGGACATCCCTGTGTTCCTGAATGTAGAAGAAAAGTTCTGTTTTTCTCCATTGAGGATGATATTATCTCTGGGGTTTTCATATATGGCCTTTATTTTGTTGAGATACGTTTCCTCTATCCCTACTATTTTGAGTGTTTTTATCACAAACACATGTTGTACATTGTCAAATGGCTTTCCGGCACCTACTGAGAGGAAGGATCATATGGTTCTCATACTTTCTTTTATTAATGTGGTGTATCACGTGGATTGATTTGTGATTGTTGAACAACTCTTGAAGCCCAGGAATAAATCCCACTTGATCATAGCAAATGATCCTTTTAGGCACTATTGTATTTGATTTGCAAGTATTTTATTGAGAATTATTGAGAATTTTATTGATGAGATGTTCATCGGGGATATCAGCCTGTAGTTTCCTTTATTATTTATTTATTTATTTATTTATTTATTTATTTATTTATTATTTATTTAATTTATGAGACAGAGAGAGAGATAGACAGAGACACAGGCAGAGGGAGAAGCAGGCTCCATGCAGGAAGCCCGACGTGGGACTCCACCCCGCCTCTCCAGGATCACGCCCTGGACCAAAAGCAGAGCTAAACCATTGAGCCACCTGGGCTTCCCCCTCTTTCTTTTTCTAAGCAAAGTCTTTAGTTGTGGTATCAGGGTAATGCTGGCCTCATGGAATGAAATTGGAAGCTTTCCTTCCATTTCTACTTTTGGAATAGTTTTAGAAGAATTGATATTAACTCTTCTTCGAATGTTTGGTAGAATTTACCTATGAAGCCATTTGGCCCTGGACTTTGGTTTCTTGGGAGACTTTGATTACTGACTCAATTTCTTTGCATTCTTCTTCTTCTTCTTTTTTTTTTTTTAAAGATTTTATTTATTTATTCATGAGAGAGAGACAGACAGACAGAGAGGCAGAGACACAGGCAAAGGGAGAAGCAGACTCCAAGCAGAGAGCCGGATGTGAGACTCGATCCCAGGACCCCAGGATCACACCTGGGCCAACAGCAGGTACTAAACCGTTGAGTCACCCAGGGATCCCAAATTAGTATTCTTTTCAAGTTTTCTATTTGTTCCTCTTTCAGTTTTGGTAGTTTATATACTTCTAGGAATTTATCATTTCTTCCAGGTGGTCCAATTTGTTGGCATATGTTTTTTCAAAATCTTCTCTTGTAATTTTATTTCTGTGGTGTTGGCTATTATTTCTCCACTCTTGTTTGTGCTCTTATTACTTGGACCTTTCTCTTTTCTTTTTGATTAGAATGGCTAGGGGTTTAACAATTTTATTGATTTCTTTGAAAGAACTGGCTCCTGGTTTTATTGATCTGTTCTATTGTTTTTTTCAAGCTTCTATATCGTTTATTTCTGCTCTAATCTTATTTCTGTTCTCCTGGCTTTAGGCTTTGTTTGTTGTTTTTCTATCTGTGTTAGGTGTAGAGTTCAGTTGTTTATTTGAAATTTTTCTTGCTTCTTGAGATAGACCTGTATTGCTATATACTTCCCTCTTAGGACTACGTTTGCTGCATTCCAGACATTTTGGACTTCGTGCTTTCATTTCCATTTGTTTCCAAGTATTTTTAAAAATTTCTACTTTGATTTCCCTGGCTGGCCATACATTCTTTAGTAACATGTTGTTAAACCTCAATATACTTGTGATATTTCCAAATTTTTTCTTGTGGTTGACTTCAAGTTTCACAGAGTTGTGGTCAAGCTCATTTTTTTTTAATGGGTCATGGTTTTGTATTGTATTTACAAATTGATTATTAAACTCAAGATCGCATAGACCTTTCTTGCTTTCTTCGAGGATTTCTTATTTATTTATTTATTTATTATTTATTTATTTTTCTGCAGTTTGATTGTGATATGGCTAATATGTTTCTTCCCACCCCCACCCCCACCCCCGCACTTCAGTACCTACTCTGCTTAGTGTCATTTGAATTTTGTATATCTGTAGTTTGATATCTGTCATTAATTTTGACAATCTCTTAACCATGGTTGCTTCTAGTATTCTTTATTCTCTCTTTTCTGGAATTCCAGTTATGTGTATGCTAAGCTTTTGGCATTGTACCTCAGTTTTTGGTTGTTTTCTTTTGTTGTTCTGTTTTTATTTTTCCTCTTGAATTTCAATTTGGGAACCTTCTGTTAGCCTATCTCAAACACCCTGATTCCTTCCTTGGTAATGTCCAATTTATTTGACTCTATCAAAGGCATTCTTCCTTTTTGTTACAATGATTTTTAAAAATTTATCTAGTCTTATTTTTCCGCTGTTTTGGATTTTTAAGTTCACATCTTTTTTTAGATTAAATATGTATTATTGTATAGTGTATAGTTTTTATTGAAGCTTTTAACATATGAATGATTGATATTTTCAATTAATTTTATGATAGTTTTTACACCTGTAATATCAGAGTCTGGTGCTTATGTTGGCTTTGCCTCTTATCTTTTAACATGCCTTAAAGTTTTCATTGGAAGCAGGATGTGATTATCAAGTAATAAAAACTGATGTCATTAGGCTTTAGTATGAGGTTTTATGTAAATCTAGGTAGGATTTGGGCTGCTTTGCCATTTTTCTTAGGTATTACTACCAGGGGCTTCAAATTCCTTTAGTTTGTTTTTATCCCCTCTGTTAACTTTCGGCTTCTCTAAATAATTCTCCTCTGTGTGGGTCTATGTCTTATTGCTATTTCATCTATAACCCACTGTTATTATGCTGGAGTCTTTTTCGTTCTTTTGGTAGTAAGATGTGGAGGCAGGGAAGAATTCTGCAATATTTTTATTTAATCTCATTATTTTAATGAGTCTCTTGACTGTGACCTTCACAAGTGTTTTAGCTTGTTGTCTCTTGAATGTGACCTTCACAAGTGTTTAGCTTCCCATACATAAGGCTATATGGGACTAGATTAGGAGAAATGAACTTTTTTCCAGGCGGTAGGCCTTTGTTATGAAGAATAGGCTGGGGAATATTTCATAAGTATTATTCTTCCCTTTCTTGTGACAGAATGATAAAAGAATATTAATTACTTGGATTTTTACCATAAGAATCTTTTGGGGTCCCTGGAGGTAAAAGCCATGAAAATGTGTAGAGCTCCCACAAGCCTGAAATCACCATGAATTTTCTCTCAAGTTATTCCATTTTCAGCATACAGCAATTCCTCAAAATCACCACTTAAATGTTATTACCATTTACTGTGTCTAGCAGCTTTTGCTCTGGGTAAGTAGATATTGAGACTTTGTTTGTACTTGTATCTTCCAGTTTTGAGGCTGAGCATTTCCCTGTGACCTCAGCTCTCTGATGGGTGGAAGAATTGTGTTTTATTTTTGTTTTCCAGTTCAGATTTTTGTTGTTGTAAGGACAGAACTGATAACTTCCAAGCTTATTAGTTGAAGCTAAAACTAGAAGTCTCTTTTATTTTCTTTTTTATTAAATCCAATCATTCTGGGTAAAAGAATAATGGAATCTGATGTAAATAATATTTATGCCAACAACTGGGTATTTTTTTTTTCTTTTTGCCAGGACACTATACCGTGGAGTTTAAGTCAATCTAGACTATAGTTGATCCTAGTTTGAGTATTGTTGCTATAGTTACCTATCATGCAAAATAAATTTCAGTTAACTACAGAGATGGATGACCACTGTCTTAGGCTTAATGTGAGGACTGGAATGCCAGAAAGTTTATTTCAATTTACATGCTGGTTTTCAGATTTAAGCATGCCCAAATCTTAGGTGTGACTCACCCACCATTCTTATCTTCACCTTGTAATAGATTATAATTGCTTGTCACCTCATTGTAGAAGCAGGGTAATCTTGATTATTCCACTTCCTTAGTCTTAGGCCCCACGCATCTACCTCAGAGATGGGACTTTCTCATCTCTTTTCTTTTCCATAATGACAATTTCTGCTCTTCTACTTATTGCCAAGTCTAGTGATTCAGACTTACCTTCCCTCCCACAATGGTAGCCTATATCTGCCTGCTATCAGTGAAAGTTCAGAGATACATGCTGGTTTTCTGCCCCTGTACCACCAGCAGCTATCCTTTGCTTTGTAACAGAGAAAAGTCATGGCCCTGGTGACTTTTTCTGCCTATTATTCACCAATACCTTATACTAATACATGGTCTAAAGTGCTTGTAGTGATCTTAAGATTCTCAAGTTTCCCTTTAAATCTTGGTGGGCCCTGAATTCATGCACCATGGGAGGCAGGTGTCTATCAAGTCTCCAGCCCTACATTCATTATTTCTCACAACTAATGAGAAAAGTCTTCTTCTTGGAAACCTTGGAAAAAATAATGAGAAAGTGCAGACTTACCTGTATTCATTGCTTCTAGTGATTCTAAAATGTCATACTAGTTCACTCTATGCCTAGTCTTCATGGAGGGATTTATTAACCTTTGGAATTCAGTAAGCATGATTATCTTGTGATCTCAGATGTCTGAGGGGCTCAAAAACTGATTTTTTAGAGTATCTAGATTCTTTTCTTTTCTAAAGAATGAATTTAATTGTTTATTTGAGAGAGAGCACAAGCAAGGGGAGGGGAGAGAGAGAGGGAAACGTACACTGTCTGCTGAGCAGGGAGCATGATGTGGGCTTGATCCCAGAACCCAGAAATCATGACCTGAGCTGAAGGAAAATGCTTTATTGACTAAGTCACCCAGGTGCCCCTAGCTTATTTTCATTATCAGAGTGAAAGGCATTCTCTTAAGTTTTTTATGCCTTAAGGAACATGTATTCCTCTGACTTATTTTGCTTAGCATAATACTCTCTAGCTCCATTCATGTCATTGCAAATGGCAACATTCATTCTTTTTATGGCTGAGTAATATTCCATTTTATATACATACTACATCTTCATTATTCATTTATCAGTTGATGGACACTCAGGATATTTCTATAATTTGACTACTGTTGATATAAACATCAGAAAGTATAATGCTAAGCAAAATAAGTCAGATAAAGACAAATATATGATTCCACTCATATGTGGAATTTAAGAAACAAAACAAATGAGCGATGGGAAAAAAAGAGAGGCAAACCAAGAAATGGACTGTTTACTATAGAGAACAAATGGACTGTAGAAAATGGATACTACAGAGGAGGTGGGTGGGGGAATTAATTAAATAGGTGATGGAGATTAAGGAGTGCAAGGAGTGCTTTTGTTATCATGAGCACCAGGTGTTGTATGGAATTGTTGAATCACTATATTGTATATCTGAAAGTAATACACTATATGTTAACTAAGTAGAATTATATAAAAACAAAAAAAGAACATGTACTACTGACTTTATATTTAAGTAAAAATATTTTCCATATTTTGACTTCCATTTGTTTTTACTTTCCCATTTTTTGTGCATAATTCCAAAACAATGTATTGTATCAATTAATACAATGTTTGACTACCCTGTATTAATTTAAAAATACCCTTAGTGCACCTCTTCCAACATTCCTCAATTACTCATGGAATGATTATTTTAGTATTACATTATGTTTAGTATTATATTTTCTAGTCCTTTCAGAATTATTTTACTCTTTTCTTCCCATTGCCAGTTTCTAGATGTATACTTATTTACTACAGAGAAAAATTTTATGAGCTCTTGCTTTGTCCCAGATATTGTGTTAAATACTGTGAACATTTAGCAAAACAGTACAATATCCTTTTACTCAAGGAATCTCAAGTAACTATTAAAAAAAACAATTAAACACAATTAACATATGCTAAAAGTGAGTCAGGGGGACAGAGTCAGGAATTTTATTTCTGTTTGAGGACATAGGGAGCCCTACGCAGAAGAGTTATGCTGGCATCTCTCAATGGTTAGAATTCTGGCCTTTGCAGTTTTTATTTTATAGTACATTCACTGACTAAATTTCAAGAAGCATTTGGCTATTGGTCATTAGTTTATTTTATGCCTTATGTTATTAATATTCATTAAAAGTATCATTCTACACTTAAGTTTTGGGTCATTATCCTTGTTGGACATAAATGCAAACATCTAGTTTGATAATCATCATTTCAGTCACCTGCAAAACATTGGATACAGTAATGAAACAATATTTAAAAATAAAATCAATGAGCATGTGATTTCTTAGAAACTAATAATAAGCAAATATTGCTAATGAATTTTTATTTATAATTTAATAAGTTATAACTTGTGATATATCATTCTTTAATCCATTTCTAACTTTGACCTAGAGCCATGGTGTAATCCAAACTCCTTGGTTCTGCCATGTTACCTAATTTGCTACAGTGGTGACAACTGTTATTTTTCACTTTGTTGGGAGATCAAACAATCACTTTGAGCCAGACAAGCTGTCACTTCTCATCATTCTGCGTTAGCATGACATGCCATATAAAATTAACCAACATGTTATAGGAGTCACAATGATCATGACCGGTTTCATGGTAATAATCAATATAAATCTGGCATTTGATTCTGGAATCAATTACTGCCAAAGACATCTTAGGCCTAGACTTCCAGCAAGGGAATCTACTGAACTATAGGGAGTCAATGTAAATAAAGAATGATAAGTCTTAAGCTCTAGAGGTATCATAGAATCCTATGGTTTATATGCTTCAGAGTTTAAATCAGTATTACTTTAAAAGAGTAGAACTGTCAGGATTGTTCAAATTTAAGCAAGAATGATGAAAATGTGTTTGTAGCAACAATGCAGGGAAATCTAAAACTACTGTGTGGAAGAAAAATAAATAATGCAATATGCTAGACCAAGGCTTTTGTTGAATAGAAGTATGTGTGTAGAAATAATATGTTTTGCCTTATGTGTTTGGAAGACAAAAATATTTAAAAAGAAATAGTCAGCAATAGAGCTTTTGATTTAAATAACATAGTTGTACTATATTGTAAATAAATGGAGAACTGCTGTGAGAGAAACATTAAGTATAGATCTATAGTCTAGTTAATGTTTTTAAATCATTTTAGACTCACTAGAAGCTGAAAAATAGTACAAAGTTCCCATGTATCCCTTAGCCAAACTTCCCTAATGATAACAACTTATGTAACCATGATACATTTATCAAAACCAAGAAATTGACTTTGGTACAATATTGTGCATACATACATATTTTTTCAGTTTTAATGCATTTATTTTTTTTTAATTTAGTGTATAGTGCTATGAAATTGTATTGCAGGTAACCACAACCACAATCAGGATCCATTACTCTTCTGTTACTGCAGAGAAATTTAGATTTAATAGACTTCCCCATTATAATCTAACTCTCTCCTCAAACTTAACTCTTAATAAATATTCATCTATTATTACTATAATTTTGTCATTTTAAAAATGGAATAATACAGTACATAACCTATTGAGGTTAGCTTTTTCCACCAAGCATAGTGCTATTGAAATCCACTTAAATTGTTGCACATATCAATAGTTCCTTTTTCCTTTTAGTCCTGAATAATATTCTATTGTATGTGTACCTCTATTTTTTCATCCATTTGAATTTTCTTTTAAGTTTTTGCTTATTAGAATTCAGCTGCTATTAACATTCTTATACAGAGGGATCCCCCCACTCCCCTGATTATATGCTTCCATTTTTCTTGGAGAAATACCGAAGAGAATGATTGTTAGGTTATGGTAAGTGTAAATGATATAAGAAATTATAAAACTTAAAAAAAAGACATCATCAAACTAATTTCCAGTGTGACTACAATTTCTCATTCAGGCCCATAATATGAGAAACTCATTTGCTCCATATCTTCAGAAGGACCTGATATTGTCAATACTTTTTTTCTTTTATCTATTTTAATATTTATGTAATGGTATTTAATTTCAACTCACATTTGCATTTCCTTAGTCGCCAATGATATTAAACATTTTTTTTCATGTGCTTATATACTACCTGTATATTCTATTTGGGAAAGTGTGTGCTTAAGTTGTTTGTCAATTTTACTTGTCTATTTATTTGACTTACTTGTTTTCTTCTTGAGTTTTGAGATTTTTTATTCTTTGTATGATTTGGATACAAGTCTTTTATCACAAATGTGATTCCCAAATATTTTCTCCCAGTCTGCACTATTTGTTTTATGATTTTAACAATTAATTTAATTAAACTTGATGAAGTTAAGTTTAGTCAATATTATTTTCTTTTGGATCATACTTCAAAGTTTTACATAACAATCTATCAAATGTTAGATCTATATAGATTAGATAAATATTATATACCTAGTATCTGACCTTAGGTGAATTAATTTGCTGTATTTATCATTCTGTTAGTATTTTGTTAAGAATTGCATTGAATCTCTAGATTGCTGTGGGTATGTGGACATTTTAACAACATTCTTTTAATCCATGAGCACAGATTATCTTTCCATTTGTTTTTTTCTTCATTTTCTTTCATCAGTATCATAGTTTTAAAATACAACATATCAAAACTTTAAAAAAAGTTAACCAATGCAGTTCTAAGAAGGAAGCTCATGGAAACAAATGCTACTATAAGAAACAAACAAACAAAATCTCAAACAACATAATGTTAAACCTTAGAGTCCTAGAGAGAAAAAGAAAGAAGAAAGAAAGAAAGAAAGAAAGAAAGAAAGAAAGAAAGAAGAAAGAAAGAAAAAAGAAAAAAAACAAAGTCCAGAGTTAGTAGTAGGAAGGAAACAACAAGGCTCAAAGCAGAAATAAATAAAATAGAGACTAAGAAGAGCCTAGGAAAGATCAATGGAACCCAGAGCTGATTCTTGTAAGTTAAAAACAAACAAACAAACAAACAAACAAACAAACAAAAAAGACAAATCCTTAGACAAGAAGAACTTTGTGTCTAAGAAAAAAAGAAATAAAATCATAAATGAAAGAGATGTTAAAACTGATATCACAGACATAAAAGGACCATAAGAGACCACTATGAACAATTGCATGCCAACAAATCAGACAACCTAGAAGAAATTGATAAAATCCTATAAACATGCAACTTTCCAATACTGAATCATGAAGAAATAAAAAATCTGAACATATTCATTAGTAGTAAGAAGATTGAATCACTGATCAAAAATCTTCCAAAAAAGTACAAGACCAGAAAGCTTTACTGATGAGTTCTACTAGACATTCAAAGAATAAATACCAATCCTTCCCAAAGTCTTACAAAAAATAGAAGAAAAAGCACTTATATACTTATTTAAAAAAAAAAAATTAAACAAATAAATAAACTTCACAAAGCCAACATTACACTGGCACCAGCAACAGATGAATGTTAACACAAGGCAAAAAAAAATACAGGCCAATATCCCTGATGAGCACAGAAGAAAAAATCCTCAACAAAATATTAACAGATCAAGTTCAACAATACTTTAACAGGATCATACACCATAATCATGTAGGAGTTATTCCATGGAACCAAAATAGTTCAACATCTGCAAATCAATCAGTGTGATACTCCATATTAACAAAAGGATAAAAATAACATGATCATTTTAATAGGTGCCAAAAAAGCATTAGGCAAAATTCAACATCCATTTCTGATAAAAAAAACCTCTTGACAAAGTAGATATAAGAAGAACATGATAAAACCCATAGTGATAAGTCCATACCTAACATAATACTCAACAATGAAAAGATCAAAGCACTACTCTCACCATTTTTATTCAACATAGTATTGGAAATTCTAGCCAGAGCAATTAGGCAAGAAAAAGATATGAAATGCATCCAGGTTGAAAAGGAAGAAGTAAAACTGTCACTATTTGCAGATGCCATATTATATGTAGAAAATTATATATAAAGATTCCACAAAAAATATTAGAACTGAATAAAATATTACAACTGAATTAGAAAGTTGTGTGTCATACTGAAATCTGTTGCATTTTTATTCACAAACAATAAACTATTGGAGACATTAAGAAAACAATCCAATCTACAAGTGCATGAAAAAGAATAAAATACCCAGGAAATTTAACCAAGGAGGTGAAAGACCTGTATACTGAAAACTATAAGATTTTCTCTTTATTACTGATTTTAAGTAATTGTATGATGATGTTCTTTTGTTTTCTTTTCTTCTTCTTCTTCTTCTTTCTCCTTCTTCCTTGTGCTTCTGATTCATTTTTTAGTGGGCTTCACACTAGGCATGGAGCCCAACATGGGGCTTGAACTCATGACCCTGAGATTAAGACCTGAGCTGAGACCAAGAGTTGGGACACTTAACTGACTGAGCCACCCAGACACCTCTATGCTTGTAATTAATTTAGCTTTTTTTTTCTAAAAAAAATATTTATTCATGAGAGACAGAGAAAGAGAGAGGGAGAGAGAGAGGCAGAGACACAGGCAGAGGGAGAAGCAGGCTCCATGCAGGGAGCCTGACGTATGACTCAATCCTGGGACTACAGGATCACACCCTGGGCCAAAGGCCGGTGCTGAACCACCCAAGCCACCCAGGGATCCCCTCATTTAGCTTTTGAATCAATAGTTGTTTTTTTTTTCATAAAACTTGGAAAATTTTTAGTATCATTTATTTCAGGATTTTCTGCATCTCCCTCACATTTGGTTCTGTTATTTTTCAGTCTACTAATTCTCAAATGTTTATTGCTGGGCAATTTTCAAGTGATTGGTATTTTTTCTCCTGGCATGATAGTCTTGCTTTTATGGTGCCTGATAATAGTTTTGTTCTTGTTTCTTTTTTATTTAGTTGTCACATATTGCAAATTTTATTTTGCTGGGTTGTAAACATCATTGAATTTGTTTAAATATTATAAAACTCTGTTCTGGGATATGGTTCCTGATCCTTTAGAGTCTTGCTTTTAGTCCTTTTTAATTAAGAAGACAAGAGTAGTGTTGGGTCTAGGGTTAATTTTCCTTTATTTTTTTTTTTTAATTTTTATTTATTTATGATAGTCACACAGAAAGAGAGAGAGAGGCAGAGATACAGGCAGAGGGAGAAGCAGGCTCCATGCACCGGGAGCCCGACGTGGGATTCGATCCCGGGTCTCCAGGATCGCGCCCTGGGCCAAAGGCAGGCGCCAAACCGCTGTGCCACCCAGGGATCCCTAATTTTCCTTTATTAAACTAAACTCTTCTGAATACCTTATCCAGTGTTAACAAGTTTTCCCAGTGTCTAATCTGACAACTGGGGACAGCTCCTATTTGCTGCCTTTGGTAATTAAAGTAGTTTCTCTCTCTTCTCTCTCTCTCTCGTTCTCTCTCTCTTTCCTCCCCCCATCTTTCTTTTTTTGTTTTGTTTTCCCTCCAGCCTTGGGTAGTTACTTTATATACATGAGCTGATCAGATATTCAGCTGAATATCAGATATTCAGCTAAGAAGAGACTCTTCAAAGTCTTCAGAGCTCTATCTCTGTGCAGTTTTCTCCCTGCCAGCACTACCTTGGAAACTCTAGTTGCCTTAGTGTTCATAAAAGCCCAGTCCCATTTCATAACTCATGTAGACTGCTGGGCTAGTCTGTGTTTGCCATCCCTTTGCAGTAATTGAAAACAACTTTGGGGCACCTGGGTGGAACAATTGGTTAAGCATCTGACTCTTGATTTTGGCTCAGGTTGTGATCTCAAGGTGGTGAGGTCAAGCCATATGTGGGGCCCATGCTGGGCATGGAGCCTGCTTAAGATTCGCTCTCTTTCTCCCTCTGTCCCTCCTTGTTGCTCACATCTCTCTCTTTCTCTCTCTCTCTCTCTCAAGAAATTTTTTTAAATAATATAAACAACTTTGCAGAAACGCAGCAAAAATTGTTGGACTCAATTTAGTTATTTTATTTTTTTGTCTTTTTTTTCTTTACCTTTCAAGGATTACAGTCTTTTTTAATGTGATATAATTTTATTAAGACCCACTATTGCATAGGTCTTACAAATATTATGCTCTTCAGGCTGAAAAATCCACTGTTACTTCAGGTTTCAAGCTGTGTTACTGCATCTTGGTCTGATGTTTCCCCTTATTTCATTTTCCCTTTTCCTACTCTTTCTAAATTGACCTAACCCCTGTTTTGAAAACATACTCTTAGGCCAAATTATTTAATTCTTTTCTTTCACTAATCAAGTATGGGTTTCATAATTTTATAAGCTAAGACAGCCCTGCCATGTCACTTATTCAAAGGTGGATCAGTCTCTGCATAGCTCATGTGGCTCTCTTATTCAGTGTTGTTAAAGGACAGTGCCAATTTGTTTTGTCATGGTAAAAGTGTTTCTATGTGGCCAGATTTTTAAAAAATACTGTACATAAATATATGTACATATATATATACATATATGCATATATATGCATACATACATACATATACATGTAAATATATGTATATATATAGTGTGTGTATGTTTGTATGCACAAGTGTGTCCATGTCAAAATATATGGACATCTATAGTAGATAAATGTTGTGGTTTGGGAAGATTGTCTTATGATTTGATCAGATACAGTACAATAAATTTATTGCAAGAGTTTCAGCAGTGGTGAACAAACTTTTTTAAGTGCCAGATAGTAAATATTTTAGGCTTTGAGGGATGTATGACCTCTGCAACCACTCAACTCTCTCATCCTAGTGAGAAAGCAGCCATACATAATACAAAGAAATGGGTATTACTGTGATGCAGTAGACTTTATAAAAACAAGCAATGGACCATATTTGACATGTGGGTCATAGTTTTCTAATAACTGAGTAAGAGAATGTCTTGTATATATATAGTGGATATAATAATTTCCATGGCCCTTATAGGTAGTAAATACTTTGGAAGTTTACATTCATATGGGTATATGTTTTCTTAATGTGCTCTTCAAAATTATTTTATTTTCTGTAGTGAGAAAAAAAGTCATATTTGGAGCCATATTAATGCCATATCTGAGACCTTTCAGTAATTATAAGCAAATTGATTTATTTAAAGAACAACAGCTGCTTGACAATTTTAAATTTGTTTTTTGGGCAAGTAATTTGCTATGGACAAACCTACATGTAGAATTTATTGAAACTTTTTAGGATACCTTGAATATTTTCTTTAATGCCTTTAATATCCAGAATTTAAAAAATGATATGTCTTAATTAGATAGGATATTAGATTAAACTTTTAGAAAAACACTAATAAAATTGACGTGGTATTTGAATTTGTGAATATCTTATTGATCAATTTACTTAATTCCTCAAACAGCAACAGTGCTTTTCAGAAAGTTTTTTAGGGAGTTCTGTTCACTGTGGTACTGTTTGTGGTTGGGAGAGTCAATGATAAGATAAATATTGAAAGTCATTATTATAGTATTCTTGAGAGAAATGGACTGAATTTTCCCCCCGTGTCTACTTTCTAAGTCTGTAATACTGTCACAGGTCTATACATGTTGTAACCTGCTAGACCTTACTGCCATGGAAAAGACAAAAGAATAATAAATTATTTAAAAGGAGCAAAGGAAAGTTGCAAATATTAATAAATTATTATTGACCTCGAAGCCATAAAGAATACAGGGAATTCTAATATATAATTCTTACCTTCACAGATCTTAGATTAAAATTGATGATGCTTGGATTCGATATCACTTTACTCATATTCTGTCATAACTCTTACTGTCATGCAATGTACCAGGTACTGGGCTGGGCATGAAGAATACAATGACAATCATATTCCCTGTTCTTCTGACAAGTGAACTGATGCTTAAAATATAAGTTATTATGTGTTACAGTAGGAAATACACAGAATACCATGTAAGACTGCAAAAGGGTTTAAGAACTGAGATTGAAGGATCGAAAAATTTTGAGGGAAAGAAAATAATGTGCTATGCAAACCAGAGAAACTTGAGACAGTATAGAATGTACTTCATATCAAAGGCCCAAACATGACAGATAACATGATCCATCAGGAGTACTAAAAGTGATTGAGTATGGTTGTAACATAGAATGTAAGAGTGTTGGTGATGGGAGGAAAACGTAGAAGAAAATCTTGAATGCTTTAAGCAGGAGTTTAAAAGTATTCAGTAAATACATGCAAAACCATGAATAAATTTAAGTGTAGGAGTACTATGACCGATTTTGATTTTTTGAATAATATTTTAACTGAGTTTTTGGGAAATTAATTTGAGTGGTGAAGATCTTATTAGAAGAATATTCCAGCAATATAAGCAACAAATGATAAGGAATTGATCTAAAGCCGTGTTGCTAAGAATGTTATAATGGGGTTAAGATTTCATGGACATGTAGGAGGAAAATTAAATAGAATATGTGGTCTGTTTTTAAGTGTTATTAACAATAATAATAACCTATCTAGGAGTGCCTGGATGGCTTGGTGGTTGAGCATCTGCCTTTGGCTCAGATGGTGATCGTGGGGTCCTGGGATCGAGTCTCACATCAGTCTCACTCTGGGGAGCCTGCCTCTCCCTCTGCCTATTTCTCCACCTCTCTCTGTTTCTCTCATGAATAAATAAATAAAAAATTTAAAAATAATAATAATAACCTATCCAGGCATTTCTACACACTGCCCAGTGTGATAAGTATTTTATTTAATCATCATAAAGACTGTAACAGTATGAAGCAAGTATTATGATATCATATTTATTAAAGTTATTCTTCAGATCTGGCTTGGCTGGCAATAAAGTTTATACTTCTAAACACTCCACTATGCAACATGTATTTCTATACAAGAAATGCTTGTTTACTGTAGGCCAGGGTCTATTATAAGTACCTTTTGAATATTAGCTCAATTTTAAATGTGTTGTTTTATATACACATCAGATAATAATGATGAAGTACTAATAAAAGTGTGTGTGTTGAACGTATAAATTTTATACGCATCAGCCTATAGTTACACAAATATTTCAAAGACAGTAAGGAAATGTGGAGCAGAGATTATTTGCAGCTTTTCTGGAGAAACTGGTTAGAGAATACTAGCTCTGAAAGAAGACAAAGAGAGACAGAAATGTAATTTCTTGGAAGTCATATAAGGAAAAAAAGTAATAAATGAGATACAAATTATAATATTCTCACCTCTGGCTAATTTTAGGTGATATATGGACCATATTTTCCACTGGTCTTAGTAATATAATCATCTATATCATTCGTAGGGTGATGGGAGCAGAAGACCACTTGCAGAGATTTGAGGCAGTAAGGAGATTATAGCAGTTTCACTTGAGCTGGGTCTGCAAAGACTGCCATGACATGAATTAAAAAAGAGATGGTTTGTTAAGTAAAAGTGGTCGGAAGAGTGTCAAGAATGGGGTAATAGGCATAGTTACAATTACAATCCAAGGAGTCCCTGGGTGGCTCAGTGGTTGAGCATCTACCTTTCGCTCAGGTGGTGATCCCGGGGTCCCAGTATCGAGTTCTGCATTGGGCTCCCTACAGAGAGCCTGCTTCTTCCTCTGCCTATGTCTCTGCCTCTCTCTGTGTGTCTCTCATGAATAAATAAATAAACTCTTTAAAAAATAATTACAAGCCAAGATTCAGAGAGAAAGTATTTCAAATATGTTCAAAGTATAGGATTTAGCTTTCCAAAATGAAGATACAATTAAGCACACTTTCCCCAATGGAATATTAAAAATAATTGGTTACTTAGGGAGACACAAGTGATGAATTGCTGCAGACGTCCTTGAAATGGGTCAAATGAATCTCATGAATCAGGCATGGGGGGATTTGCTTGTGTCTGGAAACAGGTCACTTTCACTTTCCTAGAATTTTATTACTTGGAAAATTTAAGGATTTTTAAGGGGAGGAATACTAATACTTCTGTGTTCAATTGTCTATGGGTGTTTAGTGAGAAAGAGTTATGTTCAGTATTTAAAATGTTAGAAATTATTATCTGAAGTAAAATTTAGGTAAAATATCTATAGCACTAGAAAAATACCAAAACTTTCTTTCATTAATCATAGTTCCTCTGTGTTTAAACGTAATTAAAAATGTGTTTCATGTACTTGGATACAGCTAACTCCATTTCATAATTACACTCAAGTCTCCAGTGTAGGTCTTTGCTAAGCAAAAAGGAAAAGCTATAGGTTTTCTTTTCCACTTTTAAAAAAATGTATATAACAGACATTAGGGAAAGAAAGACTAATAAATCACTGGAACCCGCATACTATATATATAATATTATATATATATATATATATATATATATATATATATATATATATATATATTCAGCCAGCTGTCAGAGCCTATGCAGCCAAGAACCTCAAATGAGCTGACCTACTTATAGTTTGGTGCAGTGTTCTCTTTTCCATCTCAGTTAATTATACCTTTAGAGATGATTCAGATTTGTTTATAAAAAAAAAGAAAAAAGAAAATCCTCTTTTTTCTGAGTAATTTTGATGACCTTATATTTCTTCTGATGCTTCTTATTTTTTACTCTTATTTTTTACTCTAAACTAGTTCTTTGAAGAAATTTTCTTTTTAAGTTTTTTCTTTTTCATTTATAACTACTGAATTTTCTGTGTCAAAAAGGAAAAGTCCTTTAAGTTGGAGAAGTGGTGGCAGTCGAGTCTCTGCAAAGTTTATCAGTGTCATTTTGCTCCCCAGAGAGAAAATTTTCTCTCATTTCCCAATTGCCAAATGTATAGCAGAGAATGAGCTTATACAAGTTGAAATATAGAAAACATGTGAGGGCTAGAAAAGGGGACTTAAATTCTCTCCTATCATCACTGTCTTTTAGTCTTTAAGTGTTTCTGTATAACTGTCTATAAAGTGAGTGATAAGATTTTGCCACTCTTACTTTCATACCAAAGGAATTAATAAACTATGTCTTCTGAAATTATTTGAGGTTTCAACAATGAAAATCTTAGCTAATATATATGAAATATACATGAATAATATATTAATATGAAATAACATATATATTTATATATGTCATGTCACAGTGTCACAGTAAAATTTTTAGGTACTTACATGTAATTCTACAGAGAGATCAGTTTGCAATATGGCATATCTATGCTTAACACAGTGTCATGCACATATAGAAAATGAGAAAAGTAGGAAGTGTATGAAATGACAAATGTTAGATACATTTACTTTTATGTATCAACATGTTCCTATACTCATTAATATTTTTAAAAATCAGAGAATATTTCTATAGTAGTCAGGACATGGTAAGCTACATTATGATATCAAGTAAAGTCCAAAAACCTTAATGGATTAACAATATTACCTCTTATTCTTCCTTTATTTTAAGTCACATATAGGCTTGTATATGGTGACAGATGGTAGCTACACTTGTCCTGAGCATAGCATAACATACAGTGAAGTTGAATCATTATGTTTTACACATGAAGCTAATGTAACACTGTATCAACTCTACTCAAATATTAAAGTTTAAAACAATGAAAAAAAAGTAAATAAAAGTCACACGCATGCCCTTTTGAAACTATTTTATTTTGTTTCGTTTGCTTTTGTTTTTGTTTTAAAGATTTTATTTATTTTAGAAAGAGCACAGCAGGGGGTAGGGAGAGGAACAAACTCCACACTGAGAACAGAACCTGATGAAGGGCTCAGTTCCACAACCCCCAAGATCATGACGTGAGCCAAATCCAAGAGCTGGATGCTCAAACAACTGAGAAATGGGGCACCCGGAAACTGTTTTGGACACATGGATTTGTAACTCTTCACAATAGGTAAAAAAAATATGTATATATAAACTCACTTTCATTTACTAGATGTAATTGAGACAAGAGATACTAGACCTTGTCTATCTTTAAATTTTGGGAATTAGGAGCCCACTGAGATGCACTGTAGCCTAAAGCCACTCAAAGCTTTTGCTCTATCACAAGGAAAATGAACTCATTTGATAAACTCATAGCATTGTTTATAAATCCTCTTAGAAGTACAGTTCTCAAAAATAAAGGTTTAAAAAAAAAAGTTGATCGAACTTTCCAGAACGCTCTGTGAGACGTGGAGGAGTCCCGGCTGCCCAAGCTGTGCCCAGCAACGCTCTCCTTCCCACTCCCCCACACCCTCCTCGGTGCTCTCACTGGCTGTAGAAAATGGTGAAAGAAACCACTTACTTACTATGATGTTTTGGCGGTCAAAGCAGATGCCACCCAGAAGGAATTGAAAAAGGCTTACAGGAAGGAGAGAAGTTTAAACAGATTTCTCAAGCTTAGGAAGTGCTCTTTGATGCAGAGAAAAGGGAATTATATGACAAAGGAAGAGAACAGGCAATTAAAGAAGGTGGAGCTGGTGGTGGTTTTGGTTCCCCCGTGGACAACTTTGATATGTTTTTTGGAGGAAGAGGAAGGATGCAGAGAGAAAGGACAGGTAAAAATATTGTACATCAACTCTCAGTAACCTTAGAAGATTTATATAATGGTGCAACAAGAAAACTAGCTCTGTAAAAGAACGTGATTTGCAATAAATGTGAAGGCCAAGGTGGTAAGAAAGGAGTAGTTGAATGTTGTCCCAATTGTCGATGTACTGGAATGCAAATAAGAATTCATCAGATAGGGGATCCCTGGGTGGCGCAGCGGTTTAGCGCCTGCCTTTGGCTCAGGGCGCGATCCTGGAGACCCGGGATCGAATCCCACGTCGGGCTCCCGGTGCATGAAGCCTGCTTCTCCCTCTGCCTATGTCTCTGCCTCTCTCTCTCTCTCTGTGACTATCATAAATAAAAAAATAAACTTCTTTAAAAAAAAAAAAAGAATTCATCAGATAGGACCTAGAATGGTTCAGCAAATTCAGTCTGTGTGCATAGAGTGCCAGGGCCATGGGGAACGGATCAGTCCTAAAGATAGATGTAAAAGCTGCAACGGAAGGAAGATAGTTCAAGAGAAGAAGATTCTAGAAGTGCATACTGACAAAGGCATGAAAGATGGCCAGAAGGTAACATTCCGTGGTGAGGGAGACCAAGAACCAGGACTAGAACCAGGAAATGTTATCATTGTTTTAGATCAGAAGGACCATGCTGTTTTTACTCAGCGAGGAGATCTTTTCATGTGTGTGGATATACAGCTGGTTGAAGCCCTGCGCGGCTCTCGAAAGGCAGTATCTACTCTTGACAACCAAACCATCGTTATCACCTCTCATCCAGGTCAGACTGTCAAGCATGGGGATATCAAGTGTGTGGTAAACGAAGGCATGACAATTTATCGTAGACCATATGAGAAGGGTTGCCTAATCATCGAATTTAAGGTAAACTTCCCCAAGAACGGCTTTCTCTCTCCTGATAAAATTTCTTTGGCTGGAAAAACTCCTACCTGAGAGCAAGGAAGTGGAAGAGACTGATGAAATGGACCAGATAGAACTGATGGACTTTGATCCCAATCAGGAAAGACTGCACCGTTACAATGGGGAAGCATATGAGGATGGTGAACATCATCCTAGAGGTGATGTTCAGTGTCAGACATCTTAATGGGATCAGTGAAGAACACTGCTGGTATTTTATATGCAGTAGTGAATGAGTGAAGGATTATAATCATAGCTCATTATTTGCTATTGTTTTTGTTTTAATATTCTACTACAATACAGTTTTAAAAGTTAAAAAAAGAATAAACTCAAAAAAAAACAAACAAAAAACAAACAAACAAAAAAGAATAAACTCAAATATAAAAGCTCTGACTTTGCCCTGTATATGATGGCTTCAGTGTGCAAGATACGTTTAATACTTGTAAAAACTACTTAAAAAAAATCTCCCCTAGCATTTGTTAGGCCATACCTTATAATTGATTGCAGCTCTATGTATATGAAACATTTCAGACTCAAATGCTAGGTGTATTGACTAGCAGTATTTGATCCTTAATTGTTAAACTATGAAGTTAAAACTTGTATTTAATTGGCAGACAAAGACTTTATTAATTTGCAGAGAAGTGTTGGTCTGTAGTTATGTTAAATGGGATTCATTGTGATGCCTCTGCATTCCATTGCCTCAAGTGTTACTTGAAGATGACATGCTATGTAATTTGGCCTGTGGTATCAGTGATAGAAAGGATACCTCTCTGGGTAGGTATAAAAAGAAGGGGTTTATCATATGCTGCTGCTTGAGGGCTTGCACTTGTTAGAATTGCATTCCCCTCTGCTATGCCATCTTTAAAAAAATATATATATATATATATATACACACACACACACGTGTGTGTGTGTGTGTGTGTGTGTGTGTGTGTGTGTGTGACAGTCCTGGTTACATTTTTTTCCTTCTCTTTGGACTATGATAAGCTTCAGAGTAGTGACTTTGGGAGCAGGGTAACTTAGAGTGAAGAGACATTTATGTGGAGAAGTTAATTTACAAGTATGAGACAGGAAGATGTCTTCTAGGTATGTGACAGGCTTACTTTAAGTCATTTAACTTATGCTCCAAAGTAACTGTAATTTAATGTTGGTAGTATAGCAAATTATGATGAATAGCTTTAATTGTATGTTTAAAAGTCATGTTCACAAGTTTGAAATTTATAAATGTCTCCTTAATATACTGATTACAAAGCAAAAAAAAAGGTTACTTAAAACAAACTAGCAAACACAAATACAAACATAAATTAGTATTTTAATTATTTGAGACATATTAACTACTTAACACTGGAAGCATATTTTAGGACAAACATAACTGAACAAAATTCTTCTGCAAAACTTTTAGTATTCCAAGTTGTGACATGCCATGTTAATGGTTTAAATTTAATCCAACTGTCAAAGGTTATGTTTTCTTTTAGTCCCAGTATTTATTTTCTGTTTCCTTCCTCCCTCTCTCACATTCATCCAGAGGAGTATGTTCTGTCCTTGAAAAGCATTAGCATGAGATTTGGAAGAGAATCAACACCATTTTATCTTTCCCAATAGCAGAGATGGCAGTTATGTGGATTTCTCAGGGTCAGTCTTTTTTCAGTGTCTTTTGTTGCTTTATCATCCACTTTATAGTGAGAGAAAGTTTAGACATGCAGAAGTTTCCTGGAAGTTCTTGATTTCTGAGTTGCAAATACTGTCTTGAAGGTATTTAATTGTGATAGACAGAATAGTGACTACCAATCCATCACTAACAACAAAAAGAGGTCCATGCCCTAATTCCTGGAGCCTGTGACAAAGCAGGCACTGCAGTTGTGCTTGAGACTAAGGAAATTAAGATGGGAGAAATTCCTGGATTGCCTAGGAGGGCTAAATCTAATATATTAGTCCTTAAAAGCTGAGAAACATTCCTGTCTGGGGTGAGAAGGAGATATGAATATGGAAAAAAAAGTCAGAGATACAACATTGATGTATTTGAAGACATAGCATGGAGGTCAAGAGCCTCAGGCAGCCTCAGCAAAGAAAGAGATCCTCCTTTAGAGTGTCCAGAAAGGAATACAGCCCTGCTTACATTTTAGCTTGAAGAAAACGGTTTTGGACTTTTGACTTTCAGAACTGTGAAACTATAAATTTGCATTTTTAAGCCATCAATTTGTGGTAATTTGTTATAGCAGAAATAGTACACATAGAGATTCCACATTCTAGAAAGAAATAGATATTACCAATTTTTAAGGAATGACAAAATTAAATATTGTTTAAATATTCACTTTTATTGTACATAAATTGGATTCTGCATTCATATTTTAGTGGATATTCTAACATTTGGAAACATAACATCTTCTAATCTCCCCCACATCTTGTCAGTGTGCCCAAATATGTGTATGGGTGATTGGAGCTTAGTGTCAGAGATCTTAAAAAGGAAGAATAAAGGATAAATGAAAAATCTTGGAGAAAACACATAATTTCTTTTGGCCTGTTCAACTTGCTTCAGGAGGGTTCCTTCAGGGGAAGGGAGGGGAAACTAAAACAAGATGAATCAGAGAGGGAAACAAACCATAAGAGATTCTTTTTTTTCTTTTAATTTTATTTTATTTATTTATGATAGGCACACAGTGAGAGAGAGAGAGAGAGAGAGAGGCAGAGACACAGGCAGAGGGAGAAGCAGGCTCCATGCACCGGGAGCCTGATGTGGGATTTGATCCCGAGTCTCCAGGATCGCGCCCTGGGCCAAAGGCAGGCGCCAAACCGCTGCACCACCCAGGGATCCCAAGAGATTCTTAATCATAAGAAACAAACTGCAGGTTGTTGGAGGGGAGTGGGTAGTTCGGGTTGGTGACAGTCAATATGGAGGGCAGGTGATATAACAAGCACTGGGTGTTATATGCAACTGATGAATCACTGAACTAGACCTCTGAAACTAATAATACACTATATGTTAATTAATTTAATTTAAATGAATAAATAAGTAAGAGGGTTCCTTCACCTGTGGTGAACACCCTATTTTCTTTCTTTAGGAAATATGAGGATCCTCGTTTCTCCAAATATTCAGAGCTAGATCCTCCACTCACTGAGCTACACTAGGAGAATATAGGAAGCCTCTGCCAATTTAGCAACAGAATACTAAATTGTATCATTGAAATAAATCACCTTTTCCATGCAACAACTACATAAATTGCCAGCAGGCCAATTAGCATTAACTCATAGCTAACTTGTTCTGGAGCATCCTTTTATGCTTGAAAAGACAAGATGTTTTTGTTAGTTAATGCCCAGTGTAATTAGCCTCCATTGAAATATTGATTTTACATTAAGGAAGATTAATGCTAAAGTATTGGCAGCAAAATGTTGTCTTTATGAAGACTGACATTTTATAGGTAAAAAGACATTGTCGTGTCATCTCACTGTCACGTTTGTGCAATTATATGGAGACAATACTTTCTATATACAGCCTATCTAGTGTAGTGCACCTGAACTTTTAATTTCTTGGTTGAAAAGGCCAGGTCAAATCTTTACATCTTGATTAAATAAACATGTGACCCATATCAGGGAATATCACATACTTTTTTTCTCTAAGGAAATCTACTCTGAGAAACTTATAAGACTTTTTAATGTCATGGCACCAACTTTTCTCAATTTTTTTTAACTCTGTCTAGTAACTACAAGTATATTTTTATCTTGGCTTGATTAACATCTAAGATGATATTTTTAAAAGCAAGAGCTTCTTGAGTCAATGACTGATAACTTTCATTCTGTTCTTTCTCTAATATGTGTGTGCATGTGCACATGGGTGAAAATAGTGCATGTTTTTTCCTCTGTGGGGAATGGTTATGAATAAAGATTTTGAGTTGTTTCATTGAAATTACATTATTACTTTGTGGGGAATACTAAGTGAATAACCTAAAAATTAAGTTATTTTAAAAAGCCTACTAATAATATAAATATTGAATTTTTTGATTAATATGTCTTAGAAAATGTGATGCGAAGAATAGAAATTTGCATGGTCAGAACCCTACAATAAGACATTTTATTTTATTTTTAAAAGATTTTATTTATTTATTCATGAGAGACACACACAGAGAGAAAGGCAGAGACACAGGCAGAGGGAGAAGCAGGCTCCATGCAGGGAGCCTGTCGTGGGACTCCTGGTCTCCAGGACCAGGCCCTGGGCTGAAGGCTGCACTAAACCACTGAGCCATGGAGCTGCCCCAATAGGACATTTTAAATTAACAGTTTATAATATAGTTGTAATAATTTTTCTGGATCAAATTTGCCCAGGTATTTGGACATGTTACAAAATGGTTCCCCAGCCTTGGAGAGGGGGCAAGATGGCAGAAGAGTAGGGTCCCCAAGTCACCTGTCCCCACAAATTACCTAGATAACCTTCAAATCATTCTGAAAACCTATAAATTCGGCCTGAGATTTAAAGAGAGAACAGCTGGAATGCTACAGTGAGAAGAATTCATGCTGCTATCAAGGTAGGAAGACGGAAAAAAAGAGAAAGAAATAAAAAAGCATCCAAGGGGGAGGGCCCCGCGAAGAGCCCGGCTATGGCTGGGGCGAGTGCCCCCAGGAAAGGAGAGCCCCGTCCGGGAGAAGCAGGAGCTTCACCAATCTTCCCGGACAGAAGGCACTGGCAGGGAGCTGGAGCAGGATCTCAGGAGGGCGGGGATGCCCTCATGCTCCCTGGGACACTAATAGACACCTGCGCCTGGGAGATCCCCACACCCCGCACCCCGCGGCAGAGCTCCCTTCAGGGCTGCAGCGCAGGCCCCACTGCTGGAGCAGCTCGGGGCAGCTCTGGCTGAGGCTCGTTGGAGAGGGGGCTGTGCAGCCTGGGAGCGTGAATCCAACAGCGCAGGCCCCGGAGCCCAGGGCACTGGGGACATAGCCCAAGATCCGCTGCTCCCCCCGGGACAGGCAGAGGCCAGGAGGGCCCAGGACAGCAAGGGCACTCCTGCCGCTGGGGGGCCCCGAGCTGAGCAGATCAGCCACTCCGCCCCGGAGCATCCAGGCCAGTGCGGACTGGGAGCTGCGGTAGTTCTGCAGGAGCTGACTCTAGGGCTGGGGAGCTGGCCGCCACCAGTGTTGTTGCTCCTCCAGGGGCCTCACAGGATAACTCCCACTGAGCCTCACAGGATAAACAGCTCCCACTGAGCGGGGCACCAGGCAGGGGCCTGGGCAGCTCCCCCAGATGCTCACACCTGAGAATCAGCACAGCAGGCCCCTCCCCCAGAAGCCCAGCTAGAAGGACAGGGGAAAAGCAACTGATTGACCAAGCAGCACTGTAAAATTCCAGGGGAAGTCCAGGGATTTACAGTATATAGAATCAGAGGATACTCCCCCTTGTTTTTTGTTTTCTCTTGGCTTCCCTACCTTTTTTACTTTTTTTCTTCTTCTTCTTTCTTCCTTTTTTTTTTTTTCTTTTTTCTCTTCTCTTTTTTTTCTCCTTTTCCCAATACAACTTGTTTTTGGCCACTCTGCACTGAGCAAAATGACTAGAAAGAATAACTCACCTCAAAAGAAAATATCAGAAACAGTCCTCTCTACCACAGAGTTACAAAATTTGGATTACAATTCAATGTCAGAAAGCCAATTCAGAAGCACTATTATACAGCTACTGGTGGCTCTAGAAAAAACCATAAATGATTCAACAGACTTTATGACTGCAAAATTTAGATCTAATCAGGCAGAAATTAAAAATCATCAATATTTATGCCCCGAATGTGGGAGCTGCCAAGTATATCAATCAATTAATAACCAAAGTTAAGACATACTTAGATAATAATACACTTATACTTGGTGACTTGAATGTAGCACTTTCTACAATAGACAGATCTAAGCAAAACATCTCCAAAGAAACAAGAGCTTTAAATGATACACTGGACCAGATAGATTTCACTGATATTTACAGAACTTTACAACCAAACGCAAGTGAATGCACATTCTTCTCAAGTGCACATGGAACTTTCTCCAGAATAGACCACATACTGGGTCACAAATCAGGTATTAACCAATACCAAAAGATTGGGATCGTCCCCTGCATATTTTCAGACCATAATGCTTTGAAATTAGAACTAAATCACAAGAAGAAGTTTGGAAGCATTTCAAACACAGGAAGGTTAAGGACCATCCTGCTAAAAGATGAAAGCGTCAACCTGGAAATTAGAGAAGAATTAAAAAGATCATGGAAACTAATGAGAATGAAGATACAACCATTCAAAATCTTTGGGAAACAGCAAAAGCAGTCCTGAGGGGGAAATACATCGCAATACAAGCATCCATCCAAAAATTGGAAAGAACTCACAAAAGTTAACCTTGCACCTAAAGGAGCTGGAGGAAAAACAGCAAATAGATCCTACACCCAGCAGAAGAAGAGAGTTAATAAAGATTCAAGCAGAACTCAATGAAATAGAGACCAGAAGAACTGTAGAACAGATTAACAAAACCAGGAGTTGGTTCCTTGGAAGAATTAATAAGATAGATAAACCATTATCCAGCCTTATTAAAAAGAAGAGATAAAACACTCAGATCAATAAAATCATGAATGAGAAAGGAGAGATCACCACAAATACCAAGAAAAAACAAACAATGTTTAAAACTTATTATGAGCAGGGGGGAGGGGCAAGATGGCGGAGGAGCAGGGTCTCCAAGTCACCTGTCCTCAACAAATTACCTAGAAAACCTTCAAATCATCCTGAAAATCTACGAATTCGGCCTGAGATTTAAAGAGAGACCAGCTGGAATGCTCCAGTGAGAAGAGTTCGCGCTTCTATCAAGGTAGGAAGACGGGGAAAAAGGAATAAAGACACAAAAGGCCTCCAAGGGGGAGGGGCCCCGCGAGGAGCCGGGCTGAGGCCGGGGCGAGTGTCCCCAGGACAGGAGAGCCCCGTCCCGGGGGAGCAGGAGCTGCACCGACCTTCCCCGCGGAAAGGCCTCCCGGGGAATTGGAGCAGGATCCCCAGAAAGGCGGGGATGCCCTCGGGCTCCCTGGGACAGTAACAGAGGAACTGCGCCCCGGGGAGATGCTCCGAGCTCCCTAAGGGCTGCAGCGCTCGGCGGGACCCGGAGCAGCTCGGAGGGGCTCGGGCGGCGGCTCCGCGGAGGGGGCTGCGGGGCTCTGGGAGCAGTTCGGGGGCGGCGCCTCAGGCAGAGGAAGAAGCCCCGCGGAGGGGGCTGTGGGGCGGGAGCGCGAATCCAACAGCGCAGGCGCCGGGGCACAGGGCGCCGGGACACAGCCCAGGATCTGGCCTCCCCCCGGGACAGGCAGAGGCCAGGAGGGCCCAGGACAGTGAGGACGCTCCTGCCTGGAACTGAGCAGATCAGCGGCCCCGCCCGGAGCCCCCAGGCCCTGCAGACGGAGAGCCCCGGAGCTACTGCGGGAGCTGACTCCAGGGTCCCAGAGCTGCCCCCGCCACTGTGGCTTCCTCCCGGGGCCTCACGGGGTGAACAACCCCCACTGAGCCCTGCACCAGGCAGGGGCAGAGCAGCTCCCCCAAGTGCTCACACCTGAGAATCAGCACAGCAGGCCCCTCCCCCAGAAGACCAGCGACACGGACCAGTTCCAAGGGAAGTCAAGGGACTTAAAATATACAGAATCCGAAGATACTCCTCCGTGTTTTTTTTTTTGTTTTTGTTTTTGTTTTTTTTGTTTGTTTGTTTTTGTTTTGTTTTGTGCTTTTTTTTCTTTGTTTCTTCTTGATTTCGGATTGCTTCCCCCACCCCACCCCACCCTTTTTTTTTCTCCTTTCTTTTTCTTTCTCTTTTTCTTCTCTTCCACCCCCCTTTTTTTTTCTTCTTTCTCTTTTATTTTTTCTCTTTTCTTTCCTTCTCTCTCTTTTTCTCCTTTTCCCAATACAACTTGTTTTTGGCCACTCTGCACTGAGCAAAATGACTAGAAAGAAAACCTCACCTCAAAAGAAAGAATCAGAAACAGCCCTCTCTCCCACAGACTTACAAAATCTGGATTACAATTCAATGTCAGAAAGCCAATTCAGAAGCACTATTATATAGCTCCTGGTGGCTCTAGAAAAAACCATAAAGGACTCAAGAGACTTCATGACTGCAGAATTTAGATCCAATCAGGCAGAAATTAAAAATCAATTAAATGAGATGCAATCCAAGCTAGAAGTCCTAACGATGAGGCTTAACGAGGTGGAATAACAAGTGAGTGACATAGAAGACAAGTTGATGGCAAAGAGGGAAACTGAGGAAAAAAGAGACAGGCAATTAAAAGACCATGAGGATAGATTAAGGGAAATAAATGACAGCCTGAGGAAGAAAAACCTTCGTTTAATTGGGGTTCCTGAGGGCGCCGAAAGGGACAGAGGCCCAGAATATGTATTTGAACAAATCCTAGCTGAAAACTTTCCGAATCTGGGAAGGGAAACAGGCATTCAGATCCAGGAAATACAGAGATCCCCCCCTAAAATCAACAAAAACCATTCAACACCTCGACATTTAATAGTGAAGCTTGCAAATTCCAAAGATAAGGAGAAGATCCTTAAAGCAGCAAGAGAAAAAAAGTCCCTGACTTTTATGGGGAGGAATATTAGGGTAACAGCAGACCTCTCCACAGAGACCTGGCAGGCCAGAAAGGGCTGGCAGGATATATTCAGGGTCCTAAATGAGAAGAACATGCAACCAAGAATACTTTATCCAGCAAGGCTCTCATTCAAAATGGAAGGAGAGATAAAGAGCTTCCAAGACAGGCAGGAACTGAAAGAATATGTAACCTCCAAACCAGCTCTGCAAGAAATTTTAAGGGGGACTCTTAAAATTCCCCTTTAAGAAGAAGTTCAGTGGAACAATCCACAAAAACAAGGACTGAATAGATATGATGACACTAAACTCATATCTGTCAATAGAAACTCTGAACGTGAACGGGCTTAATGACCCCATCAAAAGGCGCAGGGTTTCAGACTGGATAAAAAAGCAGGACCCATCTATTTGCTGTCTACAAGAGACTCATTCTAGACAGAAGGACACCTACAACCTGAAAATAAAAGGTTGGAGAACCATTTACCATTCAAATGGTCCTCAAAAGAAAACATGGGTAGCCATTCTTATATCAGATAAATTAAAATTTACCCCGAAGACTATAGTGAGAGATGAAGAGGGACACTATCTCATACTCAAAGGATCTATCCAACAAGAGGACTTAACAATCCTCAATATATATGCCCCGAATGTGGGAGCTGCCAAATATTTAAACCAATTAATAACCAAACTGAAGAAATACTTTGATAATCATACACTTATACTTGGTGACTTCAATCTAGCTCTTTCTATACTAGATAGGTCTTCTAAGCACAACATCTCCAAAGAAACGAGAGCTTTAAATGATACACTGGACCAGATGGATTTCACAGATATCTACAAAACTTTACATTCAAACTCAACTGAATACACATTCTTCTCAAGTGCACATGGAACTTTCTCCAGAATAGACCACATACTGGGTCACATATCGGGTCTGAACCGATACCAAAAGATTGGGATAGTCCCCTGTATATTCTCAGACCATAATGCCTTGAAAATAGAACTTAATCACAACAAGAAGTTTGGAAGGAACACAAACACGTGGAGGTTAAGGACCATCCTGCTAAAAGATGAAAAGGTCAACCAGGAAATTACGAAGAATTGAGAAGATTCATGGAAACTAATGAGAATGAAGATACAACCGTTCAAAATCTTTGGGATGCAGCAAAAGCAGTCCTGAGGGGGAAATACATCGCAATACAAGCATCCATTCAAAAACTGGAAAGAACTCAAATTCAAAAGCTCACCTTACACATAAAGGAACTAGAGAGAAAGCAACAAATAGACCCACCCCCAGCAGAAGAAGACAGTTAATTAAAATTCGAGCAGAACTAAATGAAATCAAGACCAAAAGAACTGTGGAACAGATCAACAGAACCAGGAGTTGGTTCTTTGAAAGAATTAATAAGATAGACAAACCATTAGCCAACCTTATTAAAAAAAAGAGAGAGAAGACTCAATAAAATCATGAATGAGAAAGGAGAGATCACTACCAACACCAAGGAAATACAAACGATTTTAAAAACATATTATGAACAGCTGTACGCCAATAAATTAGGAAATCTAGAAGAAAGGGATGCATTCCTGGAAAGCCACAAACTACCAAAACTGGAGCAGGAAGAAATAGAAAACCTGAACAGGCCAATAACTAGGGAGGAAATTGAAGCAGTCATCAAAAAACTCCCAAGACACAAGAGTCCAGGGCCAGATGGCTTCCCAGGGGAATTCTATCAAACGTTTAAAGAAGAAATCATACCTATTCTACTAAAGCTGTTTGGAAAGATAGAAAGAGATGGAGTACTTCCAAATTTGTTCTATGAGGCCAGCATCACCTTAATTCCGAAACCAGACAAAGATCCAACCAAAAAGGAGAATTACAGACCAATATCCCTGATGAACATGGATGCAAAAATTCTCAACAAGATACTAGCCAATAGGATCCAACAATACATTAAGAAAATTATTCACCATGACCAAGTAGGATTTATCCCCGGGACACAAGGCTGGTTCAACACTCGTAAAACCATCAATGTGATTCATCATATCAGCAAGCGAAAAACCAAGAACCATATGATACTCTCATTAGATGCAGACAAAGCATTTGACAAAATACAGCATCCATTCCTGATCAAAACCCTCCAGAGTGTTGGGATAGAGGGAACTTTTCTCGACATCTTAAAAGCCATTTACGAAAAGCCCACAGCAAATATCATTCTCAATGGGGAAGCACTGGGAGCCTTTCCCCTAAGATCAGGAACAAGACAGGGATGTCCACTCTCACCACTGCTGTTCAACATAGTTCTGGAAGTCCTCGCCTCAGCAACCAGACAACAAAAGACATAAAGGCATTCAAATTGGCAAAGAAGAAGTCAAACTGTCCCTCTTCGCCGATGACATGATACTCTACATAGAAAACCCAAAAGCCTCCACCCCAAGATTGCTAGAACTCATACAGCAATTTGGTAGCGTGGCAGGATACAAAATCAATGCCCAGAAATCAATGGCATTTCTATACACTAACAATGAGACTGAAGAAAGAGAAATTAAGGAGTCAATCCCATTTACAATTGCACCCAAAAGCATAAGATACCTAGGAATAAACCTAACCAAAGAGGTAAAAGATCTATACCCTAAAAACTATAGAACACTTCTGAAAGAAATTGAGGAAGACACAAAGAGATGGAAAAATATTCCATGCTCATGGATTGGCAGAATTAATATTGTAAAAATGTCAATGTTACCCAGGTCAATTTATACGTTTAATGCAATCCCTATCAAAATACCATGGACTTTCTTCAGAGAGTTAGAACAAATTATTTTAAGATTTGTGTGGAATCAGAAAAGACCCCGAATAGCCAGGGGAATTTTAAAAAAGAAAACCATAGCTGGGGGCATCACAATGCCAGATTTCAGGTTGTACTACAAAGCTGTGGTCATCAAGACAGTGTGGTAATGGCACAAAAACAGACACATAGATCAATGGAACAGAATAGAGAACCCAGAAGTGGACCCTGAAATGTACGGTCATCTAATATTCGATAAAGGAGGAAAGACTATCCATTGGAAGAAAGACAGTCTCTTTAATAAATGGTGTTGGGAAAATTGGACATCCACATGCAGAAGAATGAAACTGGACCACTCTCTTTCACCATACACAAAGATAAACTCAAAATGGATGAGAGATCTAAATGTGAGACAAGATTCCATCAAAATCCTAGAGGAGAACACAGGGAACACCCTTTTTGAACTTGGCCACAGTAACTTCTTGCAAGATACATCCACAAAGGCAAAAGAAACAAAAGCAAAAATGAACTATTGGGACTTCATCAAGATAAGAAGCTTTTGCACAGAAAAGGATACAGTCAACAAAACTAAAAGACAACCTACAGAATGGGAGAAGATATTTGCAAATGACATATCAGATAAAGGGCTAGTTTCCAAAATCTATAAAGAACTTATTAAACTCAACACCAAAGAAACAAACAATCCAATCATGAAATGGGCAAAAGACATGAAGAGAAATCTCACAGAGGAAGACATGGACATGGCCAACAAGCACATGAGAAAATGCTCTGCATCACTTGCCATCAGGGAAATACAAATCAAAACCACAATGAGATACCACCTCACACCAGTGAGAATGGGGAAAATTAACAAGGCAGGAAACAACAAATGTTGGAGAGGATGCGGAGAAAAGGGAACCCTCTTACACTGTTGGTGGGAATGTGAACTGGTGCAGCCACTCTGGAAAACTGTGTGGAGGTTCCTCAAAGAGTTAAAAATAGACCTGCCCTACGACCCAGCAATTGCACTGTTGGGGATTTACCCCAAAGATTCAGATGCAATGAAACGTCGGGACACCTGCACCCCGATGTTTCTATCAGCAATGGCCACAATAGCCAAACTGTGGAAGGAGCCTCGGTGTCCATCGAAAGATGAATGGATAAAGAAGATGTGGTTTATGTATACAATGGAATATTACTCAGCAATTAGAAACGACAAATACCCAGCATTTGCTTCAACGTGAATGGAACTGGAGGGTATTATGCTGAGTGAAATAAGTCAATCGGAGAAGGACAAACAGTGTATGTTCTCATTCATTTGGGGAATATGAATGATAGTGAAAGGGAATATAAAGGAAGGGAAAAGAAATGTTGGGAAATATCAGGAAGGGAGACAGAACATAAAGACTCCTAACTCGGGGAAACGAACTAGGGGTGGTGGAAGGGGAGGAGGGCGGGTGTTGGAGGGGAATGGGTGACGGGCACTGAGGTGGACACTTGACGGGATGAGCACTGGGTGTTTTTCTGTATGTTGGTAAATTGAACACCAATAAAAGTTAATTAAAAAAAAAAAAAACAAAAAAACAAAGAGGTAAAGGATCTATACCCTAAAAACTATAGAACACTTCTGAAAGAAATTGAGGAAGACACAAAGAGATGGAAAGATATTCCATGCTCATGGATTGGCAGAATTAATATTGTAAAAATGTCAACGTTACCCAGGGCAATTTACACGTTTAATGCAATCCCTATCAAAATACCATGGACTTTCTTCAGAGAGTTAGAACAAATTATTTTAAGATTTGTGTGGAATCAGAAAAGACCCCGAATAGCCAGGGGAATTTTAAAAAAGAGAACCATAGCTGGGGGCATCACAATGCCAGATTTCAGGTTGTACTACAAAGCTGTGGTCATCAAGACAGTGTGGTACTGGCACAAAAACAGACACATAGATCAATGGAACAGAATAGAGAACCCAGAAGTGGACCCTGAAATGTATGGTCAACTAATATTCGATAAAGGAGGAAAGACTATCCATTGGAAGAAAGACAGTCTCTTCAATAAATGGTGCTGGGAAAATTGGACATCCACATGCAGAAGAATGAAACTGTACCACTCTCTTTCACCATACACAAAGATAAACTCAAAATGGATGAGAGATCTAAATGTGAGACAAGACTGTCTTTCTTCCAATGGATAGTCTTTCCTCCTTTATCGAATATTAGATGACCATACATTTCAGGGAGAATGGGGAAAATTAACAAGGCAGGAAACCACAAATGTTGGAGAGGATGCGGAGAAAAGGGAACCCTCTTACACTGTTGGTGGGAATGTGAACTGGTGCAGCCACTCTGAAAAACTGTGTGGTGGTTTCTCAAAGAGTTAAAACTAGACCTGCCCTACGACCCAGCAACTGCACTGTTGGGGATTATCCCAAAGATTCAGATGCAATGAAACGTCGGGACACCTGCACCCCGATGTTTCTAGCAGCAATGTCCACAATAGCCAAACTGTGGAAGAAGCCTCGGTGTCCATCAAAAGATGAATGGATAAAGAAGATTTGGTCTATGTATACAATGGAATATTACTCAGCAATTAGAAACGACAAATACCCACCATTTGCTTCAATGTGGATGGAACTGGAGGGTATTATGCTGAGTGAAATAAGTCAATCGGAGAAGGACAAACAGTGTATGTTCTCATTCATTTGGGGAATAGAAATAATAGTGAAAGGGAATATAAAGGAAGGGAAAAGAAATGTTGGGAAATATCAGGAAGGGAGACAGAACATAAAGACTCCTAACTCGGGGAAACGAACTAGGGGTGGTGGAAGGGGAGGAGGGCGGGTGTTGGATGGGAATGGGTGATGGGCACTGAGGGGGACACTTGACGGGATGAGCACTGGGTGTTTTTCTGTATGTTGGTAAATTGAACACCAATAAAAATTAATTTAAAAAAAATTAAAAATAAAAAAAATAATATGGCCAAAAAAGAAAAAGAACTTATTATAAGCAGCTTTATGCCATTAAATTAGGCAATCTAGAAGAAATGGAAACATTTATGGGAAACCACAAATTATCAAAACTGGAAGAGGAAGAAATAGAAAACCTGAGCAGGCCAGTAACCATGGAGGAAATCGAAGCAGTCATCAAAAACCTCCCAAGACACAAACGTCCAGGGCCAGATGGCTTCCCAGGGTAATTCTATCAAACGTTTAAAGAAGAAACCATACCTATTCTACTAAAGCTGTTCGGAAAGATAGAAAGAGATGGAATACTTCCAAAATTGTTCTATGAGTCCAGCATCACCTTAATTCAAACCAGACAAAGACCCCACCAAAAAGGAGAATTATAGAATAATATCCCTGATGAACACAGATGCATAATTTCTCAGCAAGATACTAGCCAATAGAATCCAACAATACATTAAGATGATTATTCACCATGACCAAGTGGATTTATCCCTGTAATGCAAGATTGGTTCAACACTTGTAAAGCAATCAATGTGATTGATCATATCAGCAAGAGAAAAAGCAAGAACCATATGATCCTCTCAATAGCTGCAGAGAAAGCATTTGACAAAATACAGCATCCATTCCTGATCAAAACTCTTCAGAGTGTAGGGATAGAGGGAACATTCCTCAGCATCTTAAAAACCAACTACAAAAGCCCACAGCAAATATCATTCTCAATGGGGAAGCACTGGGAGCCTTTCCCCTAAGATCAGGAACAAGACAGTGATGTCCACTCTCACCACTGCTATTCAACATAGTATTGGAAGTCCTAGCCTCAGCAATCAAGCAACAAAAAGGAATAAAAGGCATTCAAATTGGCAAAGAAGTCAAACTCTCCCTCTTTGCAGATGACATGATACTGTACATAGAGAACCCAAAAGACTCCCGCCACCCCAAGATTACTAAACTCATACAGCAATTCGGCAGTGTGGCAGGATACAAAATCAAAGCCCAGAAGGCAGTGGCATTTCTATACACTAACAATGAGACTGAAGAAAGAGAAATTAAGGAGTCAATCCCATTTACAATTGCACCCAAAAGCATAAGATACCTAGGAATAAACCTAACCAAAGAGATAAAGGATCTATAACCTAAAAACTATAGAACAGTTCTGAAAGAAATTGAGGAAGACACAAAGAGAGGGAAAAATATTCGATGCTCATGGATTGGAAGAATTAACCTTGTGAAAATATCAATGCTACCCAGGCAATTTACACATTTAAGGCAATCCCTAACAAAATACCATGGACTTTCTTCAGAGAGTTGGAACAAATTATTTTAATATTTGTGTGGAATCAGAAAAGACCCTGAATAGCCAGGGGAATATTAAAAAAGAGAACCATAGCTGGGGGCATCACAATGCCAGATTTCAGGTTGTACTACAAAGCTGTGGTCATCAAGACAGTGTGGTACTGGCACAAAAACAGACACATAGATCAATGGAACAGAATAGAGAATCCAGAAGTGGACCCTCAACTTTATGGTCAACTAATATTCAACAAAGCAGGAAAGACTATCCACTGGAAAAAAAGACCGTCTCTTCAATAAATGGTGCTGGGAAAATTGGACATCCACATGCAGTAGAATGAAACTGGACCATTCTCTTACACCATACACAAAGATAAACTGAAAATGGATGAAAGATCTAAATGTGAGACAAGATTCCATCAAAATCCTATGGAGAACACAGGCAACACCCTTTTTGAACTTGGCCACAGCAACTTCTTGCAAGATACATCCATGAAAGCAAGAGAAACAAAAGCAAAAATGAATTATTGGGACTTCATCAAGATAAGAAGCTTCTGCACAGCAAAAGAAACAGTCAACAAAACTAAAAGCAACCTACAGAATGGGAGAAGATATTTGCAAATGATGTATCAGATAAAGGGCTAGTATCCAGAATCTATAAAGAACTTATCAAACTCAACACCAAAGAAACAAACAATCCAATCATGAAATGGGCACAAGACATGAAGCAGAAATTACACCAAGAGGAAGACACAGACATGGCCAATAAGCACATGAGATATGCTCTGCATCACTTGCCATCAGGGAAATACAAATCAAAACCACAATGAGATACCATCTCACACCAGTGAGAATGGGGACAATTAACAAGGCAGGAAACCACAAATGTTGGAGAGGATGCGGAGAAAAGGGAACCCTCTTACACTGTTGGTGGGAATGTGAACTGGTGCAGCCACTCTGGAAAACTGTGTGGAGGTTCCTCAAAGTGTTAAAAATAGATCTGCCACCCGACCCAGCAATTGCACTGTTGGGGATTTACCCCAAAGATTCAGATGCAATGAAACGTCGGGACACCTGCACCCCGATGTTTCTATCAGCAATGGCCACAATAGCCAAACTGTGGAAGGAGCCTCGGTGTCCATCGAAAGATGAATGGATAAAGAAGATGTGGTCTATGTATACAATGGAATATTACTCAGCAATTAGAAACGACAAATACCCAGCATTTGCTTCAACGTGAATGGAACTGGAGGGTATTATGCTGAGTGAAATAAGTCAATCGGAGAAGGACAAACAGTGTATGTTCTCATTCATTTGGGGATATGAATGATAGTGAAAGGGAATATAAAGGAAGGGAAAAGAAATGTTGGGAAATATCAGGAAGGGAGACAGAACATAAAGACTCCTAACTCGGGGAAACGAACTAGGGGTGGTGGAAGGGGAGGAGGGCGGGTGTTGGAGGGGAATGGGTGATGGGCACTGAGGTGGACACTTGACGGGATGAGCACTGGGTGTTTTTCTGTATGTTGGTAAATTGAACACCAATAAAAGTTAATTAAAAAAAAAAAAACAAAAAAACAAAGAGGTAAAGGATCTATACCCTAAAAACTATAGAACACTTCTGAAAGAAATTGAGGAAGACACAAAGAGATGGAAAGATATTCCATGCTCATGGATTGGCAGAATTAATATTGTAAAAATGTCAACGTTACCCAGGGCAATTTACACGTTTAATGCAATCCCTATCAAAATACCATGGACTTTCTTCAGAGAGTTAGAACAAATTATTTTAAGATTTGTGTGGAATCAGAAAAGACCCCGAATAGCCAGGGGAATTTTAAAAAGAGAACCATAGCTGGGGGCATCACAATGCCAGATTTCAGGTTGTACTACAAAGCTGTGGTCATCAAGACAGTGTGGTACTGGCACAAAAACAGACACATAGATCAATGGAACAGAATAGAGAACCCAGAAGTGGACCCTGAAATGTATGGTCAACTAATATTCGATAAAGGAGGAAAGACTATCCATTGGAAGAAAGACAGTCTCTTCAATAAATGGTGCTGGGAAAATTGGACATCCACATGCAGAAGAATGAAACTGTACCACTCTCTTTCACCATACACAAAGATAAACTCAAAATGGATGAGAGATCTAAATGTGAGACAAGACTGTCTTTCTTCCAATGGATAGTCTTTCCTCCTTTATCGAATATTAGATGACCATACATTTCAGGGAGAATGGGGAAAATTAACAAGGCAGGAAACCACAAATGTTGGAGAGGATGCGGAGAAAAGGGAACCCTCTTACACTGTTGGTGGGAATGTGAACTGGTGCAGCCACTCTGAAAAACTGTGTGGTGGTTTCTCAAAGAGTTAAAACTAGACCTGCCCTACGACCCAGCAACTGCACTGTTGGGGATTATCCCAAAGATTCAGATGCAATGAAACGTCGGGACACCTGCACCCCGATGTTTCTAGCAGCAATGTCCACAATAGCCAAACTGTGGAAGAAGCCTCGGTGTCCATCAAAAGATGAATGGATAAAGAAGATTTGGTCTATGTATACAATGGAATATTACTCAGCAATTAGAAACGACAAATACCCACCATTTGCTTCAATGTGGATGGAACTGGAGGGTATTATGCTGAGTGAAATAAGTCAATCGGAGAAGGACAAACAGTGTATGTTCTCATTCATTTGGGGAATAGAAATAATAGTGAAAGGGAATATAAAGGAAGGGAAAAGAAATGTTGGGAAATATCAGGAAGGGAGACAGAACATAAAGACTCCTAACTCGGGGAAACGAACTAGGGGTGGTGGAAGGGGAGGAGGGCGGGTGTTGGATGGGAATGGGTGATGGGCACTGAGGGGGACACTTGACGGGATGAGCACTGGGTGTTTTTCTGTATGTTGGTAAATTGAACACCAATAAAAATTAATTTAAAAAAAATTAAAAATAAAAAAAATAATATGGCCAAAAAAGAAAAAGAACTTATTATAAGCAGCTTTATGCCATTAAATTAGGCAATCTAGAAGAAATGGAAACATTTATGGGAAACCACAAATTATCAAAACTGGAAGAGGAAGAAATAGAAAACCTGAGCAGGCCAGTAACCATGGAGGAAATCGAAGCAGTCATCAAAAACCTCCCAAGACACAAACGTCCAGGGCCAGATGGCTTCCCAGGGTAATTCTATCAAACGTTTAAAGAAGAAACCATACCTATTCTACTAAAGCTGTTCGGAAAGATAGAAAGAGATGGAATACTTCCAAAATTGTTCTATGAGTCCAGCATCACCTTAATTCAAACCAGACAAAGACCCCACCAAAAAGGAGAATTATAGAATAATATCCCTGATGAACACAGATGCATAATTTCTCAGCAAGATACTAGCCAATAGAATCCAACAATACATTAAGATGATTATTCACCATGACCAAGTGGATTTATCCCTGTAATGCAAGATTGGTTCAACACTTGTAAAGCAATCAATGTGATTGATCATATCAGCAAGAGAAAAAGCAAGAACCATATGATCCTCTCAATAGCTGCAGAGAAAGCATTTGACAAAATACAGCATCCATTCCTGATCAAAACTCTTCAGAGTGTAGGGATAGAGGGAACATTCCTCAGCATCTTAAAAACCAACTACAAAAGCCCACAGCAAATATCATTCTCAATGGGGAAGCACTGGGAGCCTTTCCCCTAAGATCAGGAACAAGACAGTGATGTCCACTCTCACCACTGCTATTCAACATAGTATTGGAAGTCCTAGCCTCAGCAATCAAGCAACAAAAAGGAATAAAAGGCATTCAAATTGGCAAAGAAGTCAAACTCTCCCTCTTTGCAGATGACATGATACTGTACATAGAGAACCCAAAAGACTCCCGCCACCCCAAGATTACTAAACTCATACAGCAATTCGGCAGTGTGGCAGGATACAAAATCAAAGCCCAGAAGGCAGTGGCATTTCTATACACTAACAATGAGACTGAAGAAAGAGAAATTAAGGAGTCAATCCCATTTACAATTGCACCCAAAAGCATAAGATACCTAGGAATAAACCTAACCAAAGAGATAAAGGATCTATAACCTAAAAACTATAGAACAGTTCTGAAAGAAATTGAGGAAGACACAAAGAGAGGGAAAAATATTCGATGCTCATGGATTGGAAGAATTAACCTTGTGAAAATATCAATGCTACCCAGGCAATTTACACATTTAAGGCAATCCCTAACAAAATACCATGGACTTTCTTCAGAGAGTTGGAACAAATTATTTTAATATTTGTGTGGAATCAGAAAAGACCCTGAATAGCCAGGGGAATATTAAAAAAGAGAACCATAGCTGGGGGCATCACAATGCCAGATTTCAGGTTGTACTACAAAGCTGTGGTCATCAAGACAGTGTGGTACTGGCACAAAAACAGACACATAGATCAATGGAACAGAATAGAGAATCCAGAAGTGGACCCTCAACTTTATGGTCAACTAATATTCAACAAAGCAGGAAAGACTATCCACTGGAAAAAAAGACCGTCTCTTCAATAAATGGTGCTGGGAAAATTGGACATCCACATGCAGTAGAATGAAACTGGACCATTCTCTTACACCATACACAAAGATAAACTGAAAATGGATGAAAGATCTAAATGTGAGACAAGATTCCATCAAAATCCTATGGAGAACACAGGCAACACCCTTTTTGAACTTGGCCACAGCAACTTCTTGCAAGATACATCCATGAAAGCAAGAGAAACAAAAGCAAAAATGAATTATTGGGACTTCATCAAGATAAGAAGCTTCTGCACAGCAAAAGAAACAGTCAACAAAACTAAAAGCAACCTACAGAATGGGAGAAGATATTTGCAAATGATGTATCAGATAAAGGGCTAGTATCCAGAATCTATAAAAACTTATCAAACTCAACACCAAAGAAACAAACAATCCAATCATGAAATGGGCACAAGACATGAACAGAAATTACACCAAAGAAGACACAGACATGGCCAATAAGCACATGATATATGCTCTGCATCACTTGCCATCAGGGAAATACAAATCAAAACCACAATGAGATACCATCTCACACCAGTGAGAATGGGGACAATTAACAAGGCAGGAAACCACAAATGTTGGAGAGGATGTGGAGAAAGGGGCACCCTCTTACACTGTTGGTGGGAATGTGAACTGGTGCAGCCACTCTGGAAAAGTGTGTGGAAGTTCCTCAAAGTGTTAAAAATAGATCTGCCACCCGACCCAGCAATTGCACTGCTGGGGATTTACCCCAAAGATACAGATGCAGTGAAATGCCAGGACACCTGCACCCCAATGTTTATAGCAGCAATGTCCACAATAGCCAAACTGTGGAAGGAGCCTCGGTGTCCATTGAAAGATGAATGGATAAAGAAGATGTGGTCTATGTATACAATGGAATGTTACTCAGCCATTAGAAACGACAAATACCCACCATTTGCTTCAACGTGGATGGAACTGGAGGGTATTATGCTGAGTGAAATAAGTCAAGCAGAGAAGGACAAACATTATATGGTCTCATTCACTTGGGGAATATAAAAAATAGTGAAAGGGAATAAAGGGGAAAGGAGAGAAAATGAGTGGGAAATAGCAGAGAGGGTGACAGAACATGAGAGACTCCTAACTCTGGGAAACGAACAAGGGGTGGTGGAAAGGGTGGTGGGTGCGTAGGGGTGGGGTGACTGGGTGATGGGCACTGAGTGGGGGAGGACTTGATGGGATGGGCACTGGGTGTTATGCTATATGTTGGCAAATTGTACTCCAATAAAAATAAATAAATTAAAAAAAAATGGTTCCCCGAATGACATCTCCAGAGTTGTCTTGGTCTTTTGCTTCATAGATCTACCTGCTTGTTAGACATCTCTTCTTGGCTTAATTACAGATTGAGCTAAATTATTTTAAATAAAATAATTTTATCTAAAGCCACTATATATTGTCTCACATTCCAACATCCCTCTTTGTTACTATGCTTCCCATCAGTTGAATATCACCATCAAAGGATGGCTTCCATCTTAATGTACCCTCTATGTCATCTTTGTTCATCTCTGCAGTGTTCTTGGAAGGCCTGCCTATTCTGTGCCAAGTTTGGGTAGGGCAAAATTTACCCAATTCTACCTTCTTACATGCAAGGGTCAATGTTTCTCTAAATGGTCTAGCAAACCTCCTCAGTGTCATGCCTTGAAGCAGGGCTTTGATTCCAGCTATTTCCAAGACCAACAGAACTGTGACCCACCTAATACTTGGAAAGTTGCCTACTTTTCAAAAGCAATCCCTTTTCAAAACACCTAACAAATTCCCTTCACTTAATTCTAGCTTTTTGCCAAAACCTGCCCTTTCAGATTATTTTGCTTCCCAGACTTCCTTCTTTGGACTCATCCCAAACCTAACCACAATTCTTAAGACAAACAAAAAAACTTTACTTAAAATGAGATAAAAAGAACTGAGTAAAAGATAAAATTTGAGATTTCAAAATATATTTGGTTACAAGTGTGTTTGGATTTGTTGTGTTCATTATTTTTGTATATTTTTATTTCCAACTGTGAGTAATTTGAAATAAGATGGCAGTAAGTTGATCTTTATTTTGTAAAAACAACTGCCAATAGTGTTGTTTTATTTTCTCAGTTAGCTATTTCTGATATGTGCACAAACTATTCAATAACAATAATTTCATATCAAATGTAATATACAAGTATAATATAGTGTATGTATGTGTGTATATATATATGTGTATGTTTTTTTCAATGATCAGAATGGGTTTTTTTAGCCCATGGACCCTTGAAAGTCTATGAAGATGATTTATAAGTTCCATAAGCTCCCTGATGGTATATGGTATATGTGAATATCTGTATTTGTATTTTTCTAGGTTAGTGGCCGTAGTTCTAATCAGATTCTCACAGGACCTATGATCCTCACAAAAGCTGTGGCATAAGTACTTGACTTTCTCATGTTCCCTGGATTATATATGCAAAGGAGGTAACTATGCTACTCCTTCTGAAAAATGATATAAGGAAGAAATACTTTTGGGTTTTCAAACATTAAATGAAATAAGTGGGATGCTTTATGAAAACCAAGGTTAATTATGAAAGTATTTTGATTGTGTTTTCCATTAAGCTGAGAAAACTAAAAGGGTTCTCAAAGAACTAAAAGTGTCCAGTTTGTCTGAATGCCAGAAAGGCAGAAATAAATTGGAGAGAAAGCAGTACCAGAATCTTTCTCATACTTCATTTTATTTTAGACCCCCAAATGATTCACATTTACTTTTCAATGAACAAAAGATTGTTTAGGTTTGTTTGAAGTCAAGTGCCAATGGTGGAATCCACTGTATATTAGAAATTGGAAAGTTATCCATTGAAATATATTTATACAGTTTTAAAAATATTTTATTTATTCTTTTTAAATAGGGTTCACACTCAACATGGAGCTTGAACTCACAACCTCAAGATCAAGTGACGTGCTCTACTTACTGAGCTAGCCAGGCATCCTTCTTTACACAATTCTAATTGTGAAATGCAGGATTGTCACTTTAAATAGTTTTGAGTTGGGATCCCTGGGTGGCGCAGTGGTTTGGTGCCTGCCTTTGGCCCAGGGCGCGATCCTGGAGACCCGGGATCGAATCCCACTCGGGCTCCTGGTGCATGGAGCCTGCTTCTCCCTCTGCCTATGTCTCTGCCTCTCTCTCTCTCTATCTCTCTCTGTGTGACTATCATAAATAAAAATTTAAAAAACAAAAAAATATTGTCTATCATTAAACAAACGCACAAAAATTAAACAAAAAAAATAAATAGTTTTGAGTTGCTTACACTCTGACTTCTCAGGCAAACATGTTGAAATGTAAGGAATTAAATGTAATGTTAATGTAATAATGGGACATAAAAATATTAACAGAAATTAAGTGCTCAGGCATATCTAGATTATATTTCTGAATGCATATACATGTATGCCCATATTATGAGTTTCATTTATTTTTTATGTTATGAGTTTTAGATAATATGAAACATCTCTAAGTAACAGTCTAACATGAATTAAGAATTATAAAAGCAGTTAAAGAGAAGAAATAGCAATCATCATCAGAACAAATACATTAAAAAAAAAAAAAAAAAGAACAAATAGGGATGCCTGGGTGGCTCAGCGATTAAGCGTCTGCCTTTAGCTCAGGGTGTGATCCCTGGATGTGGGATTGAGTCCCACATTGGGCTTCTTGCCCAGAGCCTGCTTCTCCCTCTGCCTATGTCTCTGCCTCTCTCTCTCTGTGTCTCTCATAAATAAATAAATACAATCTTAAAAAAAAAAAACATATAGATTACCAAACTCTTTTTCATTAGTTTTGTGATTCAGTGAACAATTTTCGTTTTCTGTGAATATGAACCATTGCCAGAAGAAGCCATTCAATGCTGATCTGGTACACCACCTGTTAACTTCATTATTAAACATATTGTCTCCAGTTTATTCATATGATAATGGGTCTCTCTTTTTAAAATTGAGAGAAAGTTATCAAAGATATTACAAAATACCCTAACTCCTGGGAGGAAGGAAAGAATTTCAAGAGAGAAAATAGAAAGTTAAAAGTATATGAAAAGTAAAAGTTGAACTCTAACTGATAAATCTATCTGTGCCCAAACTACTAATTAAGATTAAGGGCTTTACTTTGTGTCCAGTCATACATATATTCAACCATCAGAAGAGGTTTTTAGCCCATGAACCCCAGAAGGTATGTATAGGTGTGTAATTTTAAATGATTATAAGTTGATTATAGATATATAATTATATATATTTTGTTTTGGTTTTTGAAAGATGGCATTTTCTCATTAGCAATAACCCTTCTAACCTTGAATTTTAAAAAACGTTTATAATTTATGTATGATATATGAATATTTGTAAAAATATTTAAATATATATATAATTTATATATATATGTATATATATATATAACTAATATATAACTAATATATATGAGTCATTTTTCTGCAGTAACTATATTTTTCTTTCAATCGTCCTGGCTAGTTTTATTTAACTCTGTGCTTCATTTGATGTGTAGCACTCTTTTGGAAAATGTTAGCTTCCTGTCCCAATTGCCTCATAGAAACTCAGCACATTTTTGACACTTTTGATGGTCCAAAGAGAAAAAAATAGTTATAAATATTATTGCTGTTGTTGGTGATTACTTAGTTATTTGTCATAAACTGAATCTCTCAAATTAATAGATTTTAGTAGAGCTTTAACAAGCATATTCTCTTTCTGATTTTTCCACTTCTTTTTCTCCACTGATTGTTCCATTTCTTTCATTTTTCTAGCATCATGAGTTTAAGAACTCAACAGTTTAAGAACTCAAAGCACCATATTCATTTTCAAGTTAATGACATTATTGCTGATTTCAGTCAATAATCCAATTGTGGGAATAGCACCAATATGGAGTAGAAGTAGGCTGATTAAAACATACTGAGATCTGAGCTAAGGATTCTGTCTGCTGTCTAATATGTTAGCAGATTCAGTCTCATACGTATAGGTCTTGCCAATATGATAAAAATAACTCTCCTATATACACATATGACATCCATAGATAAGCATCTTAGTGAAAGGTTTCATTTCTTTTCCACCATTTATTTACCTTCCACTTTTACCTACCCAAAGCAGTTTTATAAGTCTTTATAACCTATACCATCTCAGAAAACTCCCAGAATGTTCAGTCTACTAAAGTCAGTTGTTACGGAGTTGGCCTGCAGTGACTAACAGCTCTTGGTTTTGCACTATGACTCTTCTCATCCTCTCATCAATAAGTGAAACAATTTTTCTGCAACTTGTATCTAGATTCCTCTTGTGAAGTTCTTTAACCATTACAATATGGCAGGAGTAGTACTCTGTCATTTCCAAATCAAGATCTCGAAGAGGCTTTGCAAATTCTTCTTTGACGTTCTGGAACACAGCTGCCATGTATAGTAGACAACAGCACATTGTGAACCAGTGAACCTGCCAATGGCATGAATCTTGTTTAATTCCCTAAGGAGCAGAGAAGAGATAAACTGCTCAAATCATGAAAACACAAAATTGTTAGAAAATAAGCAGAAATTTAAAATGGGGGTGATTTGTTAAAAATTATAGGTATCTGATACAATACCTTTCACACATTCAGAGGAAAAGAAAAACAGAAGTTCCTTCTCTAATTTGCTGTGTAATACATAATCTTTATTGAAATATAATTCACATACCATATAGTTCACTGATTCAAAGTATATAGTTAATGCTTTTAGTATATTTATAGATAACTGCAACCTTTGCCACAGTCAATTTTAGAATATGCTCATCACCATAATGAGAAATCCTGTACTTTTAGTTTCATTCCCGTATCCACCTACCCCTCCAGCCCAAGCAACCACTAATCTACTTTCTATTTCTGTAGATTTGCCTATTTTGATTATTCATATTAATGGAATCCTTTTTTTCTTAAATAATAAATTTATTTTTTATTGGTATTCAATTTGCCAACATACAGAATAACACCCAGTGCTCATCCCATCAACTGCCCCCCTCAGTGCCCCTCACCCATTCACCCCCACCCCCCACCCTCCTCCCCTTCTACCACCCCTAGTTTGTTTCCCAGAGTTAGGAGTCTTTATGTTTTGTCTCCCTTTCTGATATTTCCCACACATTTCTTCTCCCTTCCCTTCTATTCCCTTTCACTATTATTTATATTCCCCAAATGAATGAGAACATATAATGTTTGTCCTCCGATAACTTATTTCACTCAGCATAATACCCTCCAGTTCCATCCACATTGAAGCAAATGGTGGGTATTTGTCATTTCTAATTGCTGAGTAATATTCCATTGTATACATAAACCACATCTTCTTTATCCATTCATCTTTCGATGGACACGAGGTTCCTTCCACAGTTTGGCTATTGTGGACATAGCTGCTAGAAACATCGGGGTGCAGGTGTCCCAGCGTTTCATTGCATCTGCATCTTTGGGGTAAATCCCCAGCAGTGCAATTGCTGGGTCGGGTGGCAGGTCTATTTTTAACTCTTTGAGAAACCTCCACACAGTTTTCCAGAGTGGCTGCACCAGTTCACATTCCCACCAACAGTGCAAGAGGGTTCCCTTTTCTCCGCATCCTCTCCAACATTTGTGGTTTCCTGCCTTGTTAATTTTCCCCATTCTCACTGGTGTGAGGTGGTATCTCATTGTGGTTTTGATTTGTATTTCCCTGATGGCAAGTGATGCGGAGCAATTTCTCATGTCCGTGTTGGCCATGTCCATGTCTTCCTCTGTGAGATTTCTCTTCACGTCTTTTGCCCATTTCATGATTGGATTGTTTGTTTCTTTGGTGTTGAGTTTAATAAGTTCTTTATAGATCTTGGAAACTAGTCCTTTATCTGATACGTCATTTGCAAATATCTTCTCCCATTCTGTAGGTTGCTTTTAGTTTTGTTGACTGTATCTTTTGCTGTGCAGAAGCTTCTTATCTTGATGAAGTCCCAATAGTTCATTTTTGCTTTTGTTTCTTTTGTCTTCGTGGATGTATCTTGCAAGAAGTTACTGTGGCTGAGTTCAAAAAGGGTGTTGCCTGTGTTCTCCTCTAGGATTTTAATGGAATCTTGTCTCACATTTAGATCTTTCATCCATTTTGAGTTTATTTTTGTGTATGGTGCAAAGGAGTGGTCTAGTTTCATCCTTCTGCATGTGGATATCCAATTTTCCCAGCACCATTTATTGAAGAGACTGTCTTTCTTCCAGTGGATAGTATTTCCTCCTTTATCGAATATTAGTTGACCATAAAGTTGAGGGTACACTTCTGAATTCTCTATTCTGTTCCATTGATCTATGTGTCTGTTTTTGTGCCAGTACCACACTGTCTTGATGACCACAGCTTTGTACATATTAATGGAATCCTATAATATATTTGCTTTTGTGACTGGCTTCATTCACTTTGCATAATGTTTTCAACGTTCACCCATATTATAGCACATATCAATATTTCATTCCTTTTTACAGCTAAATAGTATTCCACAATGTGGATATATCACATTTTATTCAATCATCCATTGATAAACATTTGGGTTGTTTTCACCTTTTGGATATTGTAAATAGTGCTGCTATAAATATTCATGTATAAGTTTTGTTTGAATACTCCTTTCAATTCTTTTGAATATATACCTAGAAGTGGAATTGCTGAGTCATATGATAACTCTATGTTTAACTATTTGAGGAACTACCAAACTGTTTTCCATAGTGTTTGCACCATTTTAAATTTCCACCAGCAATTTACGAGCTTTTTAATCTCTTTGCATTCTTTTTTTAATGGTTGTTGTTAATTTTATTTCTTTTCATCTAAAATTTATTTAAATTTCAGTTAACATATAGTGTAATATTAGTTTCAGGAGTAGAATGGCTAAAGCCATCAAAAAGAGTGAAATCTTGCCATTTGCAGCAACATGGATGGAACTAGAGTGTATTATGTTAAGTGAAATATATATAAATATATATTATATACCACCTCTTCTTTATTCATTAATCAGCCAATGGACACTTGGGATCTTTCCATAGTTTGGCTATTTTTGATGCTGCTGCTATATATATCATCGTGCATGTACCCTTCATATCTATATTTTGTATCCTCTGAGTAAATATCTAATAGTGAAACTGCTGGATCATAGTTCTATTTTTTAACTTTTTGAGAACCTCCAGGCTGTTTTGCAGAGTGGCTGCACTAGTGTGCATTCCCACCAAGAGTGTAAGAGGTTTCTCTTTCTCTACATCCTTGCCAACATGTTATTTCCTGTGTTGTTAATTTCAGCCATTCCAACTGTTGTGAGGTGGTAGCTCATCATGGATCAATGGAACAGTATACAGAATCCAGAGATGGACCCACAACCTTATGGTCAAGTAATATTTGAGGAAACAATATCCAATGGAAAAAAAAAAGACAGCCTCCTCAACAGGATGGTGTTGGGAAAATTGTATAGCTACATGAAGAAAAATGATATTGGACTACTTTTTTACATCATACACAAAAATAAACTCAAAATGGATGAAAGTTCTAAATGTGATAGAGGAAACCAACAAAATCCTCAAAGAGAACACAGGCAGCAATCTTTTTTACCTTGGCTGTAGCAACTTCTTACCAGACATATCTCCAGAGGCAAGGGATAAAAAAGGAAAAATGAACTATTGAGACTTCATCAAGATAAAACACTTTTGCACACCAAAGGAAATAATCAACAAAACTAAGGCAGCCTACTGAATGGGATACTTGCAAATGACATGTCTGATAAAGGTTTAGTACCCAAAATCTATAAAGAATATATCAAGCTGAACAACCAAAAAACGAAAACAAAAACAAAAAAAGAATCAAGTTAAGAAATGGGCAGAAGACATGAACAGATATTTGTCCAAAGAAAACATCTGGATGGCTAAAAGGCAAATGAAAAGATGCTCAACATCACTCATCATCAGGGAAATCAAAATCAAAATCATGAAGAGATAGATACCACCTCACACCTCTTTAAGTACGTATTTTAATATATTTAGAAAAATTTTTCCCTTTTTACGTCCTAAAACAGCAGCAAACTATTAGATAATTTATATTTAGTAGCTGCTAGATTTGTGTTATTGTAACATTGTTAAACATTGAGTTTGTTCAAAAGTATTACTATATAAATAAAATGCTATGAATGTTTTATATTCTAGATATTATATTATTGCCTAAAGTACATGTTAACTTTTTTTCATGAAGAATATTGAGAGATGATTCACATATGGATTATTCTCAAAGGTTATTTACTTTTTTTCTCATGAATTAGCATTTAATTTTATTTTGCCATTTTAACACATAGGCTGTTGTATGTTTTAGTAATTATTTTATTAGTTTTTGGTCAAATATTTTGATTTTTAAAATAAATTTATTTATGTACCAGTTTTAATTTCAGCAAAATTGAACAGAAGGTATAGAGATTTTTATATATACTCCATGCTTCTGAACTTGAATAGCCCCCACCATTTGGTTTGCTTCCAAGCTTTGGCAATTTTGAACAAACCTGCAATATACATGTGAGTAGGTTTTTCTGTGGACAAAAGTTTTCATATCCTTTAGGTAAATAATAAGAAGTGCAATTGCTGAATCAAATAGCAAGAATATGTTTATTTTTGTAAGAAACTGCCAAACTGTCTTCTACAGTGGTGATACCTATTTTGCATTCCAACCAGCAATAAATAAATTGCCGCCACCACCTGTTGCTTCACAAATGCTTCAGATTTGGTAGTGTCAGTTTTTTTGGAATTTTGGTCTCTTTAATAGGTTTGTAGTGATATTTCACTGGCATTTCAATTTGCGTTTCTTGGTGACATATAATGTATAGAATCTTTTCATATCATTATTTGCCATTTGTAGATCTTATATATCATGAGGTGTCTATTCAGATATTTGCCCCATATTTTAATTGGATTGTTTTCTTATTGTTGAGTTTTAAGCGTTTTTGTATATTTTGGATATTAGTCTTTCATTAGATATGTCTTTTGTAAATATATTTTCCCAGGCTGTGACTTGTGTTCTTATTGTTTTGACATCATCTATTGCAAAGCAGAAATGTTTAATTTAATGAAATACATCTTAGCAAGTATTCTTTAATGTATTGTGTTTTTGATATATATCTAAGGGGTTATCACCAAACCCAAAGTCAACTAGATTTTCTCTGATTTTTTTTTTTTGTTAAGATTGTATTATTTATTTATTTATGAGAGACACAGAGAGGCAGAGACACAGGCAAAGGGAGAAGCAGGCTCCTCCCAGAGTGCCCAATGTGGGACTCGATCCCAGGACTGGGATCACACCCTGATCCAAAGGCAGATGCTTAAACACTGAGCCACCCAGGCATCCCTTAGCGGTAGGATTTTTAAAGATATTTTTCATGGCATTGAGGAGGTTTCCCTCCAATTTACTTTCCTGAAATTTCTTGTTATGAATGGATATTTGATTTTATCAAAAGATTTACTGAATATACCATTGTGATCATACGATGTATCTTTTTTAGTCTGTTTATGTTATAGATTACATCATTTTTCAAATATTGAAACTGCTTTGCATAAGTAGGACAAATTCCACTTAGCTATTTTGTATATATTTTTAATACATTGTTGGGGTTTTTTTGCTAAATCTTGTTAAGAATTTTTGCATCTGTGCTCCTGAGAGATATTAGTCTAGTCCTTTTCTTGTAACATCTATATCTAGTTTTGGTATCAGAGTAATGTTGGTCTTACAGAATGAGTTAGGAATATTTCTTTGGTTTCTACCTTCTGAAATAGATTATAGAAATTGATAAAATTTCTTCCTCAAATGTATGATAAAATTTACCAGTAAACCAATCTTAGCCTGTTACTTTATTTCTTGGAAGATTATTAATTATTGATTCAATTTCTTTAATAGATAAAGGTCTATTCTGATTACTGATTTCCTTCGAGTGAGTTTTAAAAAATGTTATATTTCAAATTGTCCCAATACACCCAATTTACTAAATTTGTAGCCAACAAGATGTTCATAGCATTATTTATATTAAAAGTGTGTGTGTATCTGTGTGTGTATTTGGTCCAGGGGATATTCACTGACATCCTCTCTTTTATTTTTAGTATTAGTAAATTATAATTTTATTTTATTTTATTTTATTTTATTTTATTTTATTTTATTTTATTCCAGTATTGTTAACATACATTGTTATATTTGTTTCAGGTGTATAATATAGTGATTCAACAATTCCACATGTCACCCGGTACACATCACAAGTGCACTCTTTAAACCCCTCACTTACAACATTCTTATCACCACCAACCTACCTCTGGCAATTGTCACAGTTAAGAGTCTCTGTGTTGGTTTGTGCCTCTCTCACTCTGAATCTCTCTTTTTTTTTTCTTTTTTATCATTTCCTGGTTTGTTTTAACTCTTAAATTACACATATGAATGAAATCATATACAATTTGTCTTTCTTTGACTTATTTGGCTTAGGATTCTAAGCTCTAGCTCCATCTATGTTGCAAAGGCAAGATTTCATTATTTTTATAAGCTGTATAATATTCCATTGTATACATATATCACATATTCTTTATCCATTCATCAGTTGATGGAAATTTCGGCTGCTTTCATAATTTGGCTATTGTAAATAATGCTGTAATAAATATAAGGGTGCATATATCCTCCTGAATTAGTGTTTTTGTATTTTGGGAGTACTACCCAGTTGCAGGATTGCTGGATCATAGTGTAGTTCTATTTTTAAATTTTTGAGGAAACTCCATACTGTTTTCCAGAGAGGATACACTAATTGCCTTCCCACCAACAGTGCAAGAGGGTTCTCATTTCTCCACATGCTCGCCAACACTTGTTTCTTGTGTTTTTAATTTTAGGCATTCTGACAAGTATGGAGTGATATCCCATTGTAGTTTTAATTTGCACTTCCCTGATGATAAGTGACATTGAACATCTTTTCATGTGTCTGTTAGCCATCTGTATATCTTTGGAAAAAAGTCTGTTCATGTCTTCTCCTTTCTTTAAGATTTTTTTAAAAGATTTATTTATTTATTTATGAGAGAAACACAGAGAGAGGCAGAGACATGGACAGAGAGAGAAACAGGCTCCCTGAGGGGAGCCTGATGCAAGACTCAATCCCTGTAATCACAGCCTGAACCAAAGGTAGATACTCAACTGCTGAGCCACCCAGGTGCCCTGTCATCTGCTCCTTTTTTAATTTAATTTTTTGTTTTTGAGGATTGGTTGTGTCAGTTCTTTATATATTTTGGATACTAACCTTCTATCAGAGATGCAAATATAATTTGCAAATATCTTCTCCCATTCTTGTAGTTTGGTTGATTATTTCCTTTGCTGTGTGAAAGCTTTTTATTTTGATGAAGTCCCAATAGTTTAGTTTTGCTGTTCTTGCCCTTGCCCCAGGAGACATATCTAGAAAGATGTTGCTATGATCAATGTCAAAGAGTTTACTGTCTATGTCCTCTTCTAGGATTTTCATGAATTTAAGATTCATATTTAGATCATTAACCCATTTTGAATTTATTTTTGTGTATGATGTAATAAAGTGGACTAATTTCCTTCTTTGACAGGTTGCTATTGAGTTATTCAAATATCATTTATTGAATAGACATTCTTTTTCCCATTGGGTATTCTATCCTGCTTTGTTGAAGATTAATTGAACATATAATTGTGGTTTATGTCTGAAATTGTGGGATTCTCTGTTATGTTATATTGATCTGTCTGTTTTTGTGCTGTACTATTTTGATTACTGTAGCTTTGTAATATAAGTTGAAGTCCAGAACTGTGGTGTCTCCAGCTTTGCTTTGTTTGTCAAGGTTACCTTCACTATTCAGGAACTTTTGTAGTTCCATACAAATTTTAGGATTATTTGTTCTAGTTCTCTGCAAAATGCTTTTGGTATTTTAATGGGACTTGCATTAAATGTGCAGCTTTCTTTGGATAGTATAGACATGTCAACAGTAATTTTTCTTCCACGAGCACAGAATGACTTTCCATTTCTTTGTGTCATCTTCAATTTCTTTCATCAGTGTTTATAGTTTTCAGAGTACAGTTTTTTGCCTCTTTGCTTAGGTTTATTCCCAGGTATCTTATTATTTTGGGTGCAATTGGAAATGAAATTGTTTACTGAATTTCTGTTTCTGCTGCTTCATTATTGTTTTATATAAATGCAACCGTTCTGTACATTGATTTTGAATTCTGTGACTACTGAATTCATTTATCAGTTCTATCAGTTTTGGAGTAGAATCTTTAGGATTTTATTGAAATATCATATTATCTGCAATAAAGTTTGAATTCTTCCTTGCCAATTTGGATTCCTTTTATTTATTTTTGTTGTCTGATTGCTATGGCTAGGACTTCCATTACTATTTTTTTTAAAGGTTTTATTTATTTATTCATGAGAGACACGAAGAGAGAGGCAGAGACATAGGCAGAGGGAGAAGCAGGCTCCACGCAGGGAGCCCGATGTGGGACTCGATCCCAGGATCCTGGATCACGCCCTGAGCCAAAGGCAGATGCTCAACCGCTGAGCCACTCAGGCATCCCTCCATTACTATTTTGAATAAAAGCTGTGAGAGTGAACACCCTTATATTCCTGACCGAATAGTAAAAGCTCACAGATTTTCTAGTTCTCTTTTTTAGTGATGTCTTTATCTGGTTTTGGTATCAAGGTAATGCTGGCTTCATGCAATGAATTTGGAAGTTTTCCTTCCTTTTCTATTTTTTGGAATAGTGTAAGAAGAACGAGTGTTAACTCTTCTTTAGATACTTGGTAGAATTAGGTCCAGGACTTTGGTTTGTTGAGCCTTTTCTAATTACTGACTGAATTTCTTTGCTGATTATTGGTTTGTTCAAATTTTCTATTTCCAAATTTTCTACTTAGTTTTGGTAGTTCATGTGTTGCTAGGACTTTATTCTTTTCTTCTATTTGTCCAATTTCATGGCATATAGTTTTTTCATAATCTTCTCTTATAATTGTTTGTATTTCTGTGGTGTTGGTTGTAATTTCTCCTCTCTCATTTGTCATTTTGAATTCTTTCTCTTTTTTTCTTGATAAGTTAGAGGCTTATCAATTTTATTAATTTTTTCAAAAAAACAGCTCTTAATTTCATTGATCTGTTCTGTTTCTTTTCCAGTTTCTATATCATTTATTTCTACTCTATTTTTTTTAAATTTATCATTTCCTTCCTTCTGTGGTTTTAGTTTTGTTTGTTTTCCTTTTGTAGCTCCTTTAGATATAAACTCAGATTGTTCAAGATTTTTCTTGCTGTTTGAGGTAGATCTTCATTGCTATAAACCACTCTTTTTTCTTTATAAACATGTTATTTCTTTGAGAGAGAGAGAGAGAGAGCAAGAACAAGTGGGGGGGGGTCAGAGGGACAAGTAGACTCTCTGCTTAGTAGGAAGCTTGATGCAGGGCTCAATCCCTGGAACCCATGATCATGAGCTGAGCAAAAGACAGACACTTAGCCGGATGCCCAGATACCCCTAAGCTTCCCTCTTAAAACCATTTTGCTGCATCTCAGAGGTCTTGGATGATTGTGTTTTCATTTTTATTTATTTCCATGTACTCTTTTTATTACTTCTTTGATATCCTAGTTGACCTCTTCATTGCTTAATACAATGCATTTAAAATTCATGTATTTGTGGTCTTTCCAATTTTTTCCTGTGGTTGACTCTAGTTTCATAGTGTTGTAGTAATATGTGTATATATATATATATATATATATGCATGATATGAATTCAATCATCTTCAGTTTGTTGAGAATTGTTTTGTGGGGTAATATGCAATCTATTCTGGAGAATGTCCCATGTGTACTTGAAAAGAATGTGTATTCTGCTCTTTTAGAATGGAGTGTTCTGAATGTGTTTGCTAAGTCTATCTGGTCCAGGGTGTTATTCAAAGCCATTGTTCCCTTGTTTATGTTCTGTTTTCTTGATTTGCCCATTGCTGTGAGTGGGGTGTTAAAGTCTCCTACTATTATTGCATTACTATTGATTAGTTCCTTTATGTTTATTATTAACTAGTTTATGTATTTTTGTGCTATGTTGAGTGTACAAATATTTGCGATTGTTAAAACTACTTGTTGGATTGTCTCCTTTATTGTTCAATGTGCCACATTGTTCTATGTGTTCTTTGTGTCTTGTTACAGTCTTTGTTTTAAAGTATATTTTGTCCAATATAAGTCTTCCTACTCTGGCCTTCCTTTGACATCCATTTGCATAATAAACATTTCTCCATCCTCTCACTTTCAGTCTGTAGATGTCATTAGGTCTGAAATGGGTCTCAAATTAAATTAAATTAAATTAATTAAATTTTAAAAAGCCTTTTGTAGGCAGCATTTGGATGGGTCTTGTTTTTCTTTATCGACTCTGTCACCCTATGTCTTTTGACTAGAGCATTTAGTCCATTTTCATTCAAAGTAATTATTGATAGATGCATTTTTACAGCCATTTCCTTTCAGTGAAGACATCTGTGCTGACTCTGCCTTGTTGCAAGCTTTGCTTGCTCTCTCAAGTGCTAAGGTGAATGAAGACTGTGTCCAAGAGTGGCTGGGGGCATAAGGCTAGGCAGTGTGTGATGATGGCTGAAGGTTCATGGCTGCCAGGTATAGATAGTGTGCTGCAGCAGGTGTTGGGCATATTGTGCAAAGTTGGCTGAGGGTACTGGATTGGATGATGTGCTCAACTTCTGGCAATTGGTGCATGGTTGGGTATGGTGTGCAAGGGGGAGTACTAAAATGTGAGTCAATCAATGAATTAAAAGATAGTTTTTAATAAGCTTTAAATATACAGGTAAAAGAAAGTGCATTATTTTAGAAGCTAGTGGAGGAATTTCTTTTAAAGTAAGAATAAGCTCTTTTATGGCAAAATAATTGTTGGAATAGTTTAGATTGAAAGATAAACTCCATGATATGGTTAGAGAATATTACAAGCTGATATATTTATAAAGTCTAAGAAATCAGAGATATAGTAAAGGCCAGTAAGCTTATGTCAAACTGGAGAATATACACCTTTTACAAATAGGGCAATCAGTAATTTATTCTAGAATTATTTGCATATAAATGGAGGATGAGAATCTCTATACCTCATATTCCATGTTGCATTTCATGGTCTAGAACAATGCAGTCCATAAAAAATATAATGTGAATCATAAATGTGATTCACATGTATAATTTTAAATTTCCTAGTAGCCACAGTAATAAATACAAAGAGGTGAAAATAATTTTAATAAAAGATTTAACACTGTGCACAAAATATCACCCACCTATATGTCCAAGAAATGTAAAATAACAAGGATAGAGTTTTTTTTCACAATCTCCAATATCTGCTGTATATTTAGCCCTTCAGCACATTTCAAATCAAACTAGCCATAGTTCATGTATTCAATTGCCACATGTGGCTGGCCTAGTGGCTGCTATATTGAACTGGGAAATTCTCGAGGAAGGCATATAATATTAAAACTTTTTCACTAAAGAATTTGGATTCAACAAAGCTGAATTCTAAAAGAATGAAAAAGCGCCATTTGGGTGGCTCAGTTGGTTAAGCGTCTGATTTCAGATTAGATCATGATTCCAAGGTCCTAGGATTGAGCCCTACACTGAGCCTGACATTGGGATCCCTGTTCAGTGGGGGAACAGCTTCACACTCTCCCTCTGCCACTCTCCCCTGCTGTGCTCTCTTCTATATGTTCTCTCTCTCTCTCTCAAATAAATAAAATCTTCAAAAAATAAAAACAAATGAGAAAAGGAGCTACGGGGAGTAAAAGGCAAACAAGAATAGTGTGGTTTTGTATACTCCAAGGAAAACAGCTATTTAAAAATAACAACAAGAAGTAACTGATAAAGTGAGACCATGACTGTAAGTTTTCATAAGATTTTATCATATGAATTTTATATGACAGTGTATGTAGGCAATTACTGAAAATATTTGGCTGAGAGAATTGTATGGGTTTACTTATTTTGTATGATTTGATAATGTGAGGATACACTTAATATTAAGATCTCATGGAGAAAGAGGTCTGGAAGATGCAAAAGAGAACAAATAGCATTTGTTTGAGCTGGTCCATGAGAAGGCAGGTGTGGCTGGATTTCAGTTATGATCTCTTCCCAGGCAGAACAACACTAACCACTTTAAGGAGCAATGAAGAAAAAAGGATATACAAGCACTGTAATTTTATAATTGTGTTTTTGGAAGATGAATGATTTTCCAATCAAATGGCTTCTATTTTTTCTAAGAATTATATGAGGTAAGCCAGAGGGATTGAGGAGATAAGAAAACGGAATTAGAAATATGCAGCATGGAGCAGAGCTGAGGTGACAAGTGGAAGATTAAGCTGATGTTACTAGACGATAAGAGTAGTGTTGAAAGTCCAGCTGAGCACAACATCATAAGTTTACGGTTGTATATCTGCTAAGTTTTGAATTTTTTTAGTACTACTCAGGTACATGTTGGGAATATTTTATAATTATAAGAACATTCTAGTAAACATATATATATTACCAATATTGACTAATAGTTTGTCCTTAGTTTGTGACATTTTGGAATTCAAAAACAATAAATGGTATCTATTTTTTCATCATGGCTTCTGGTTTTGTGTATAATAAGTAACCAGTTCTCCTATCTGATGCTTACTTTTAAACCTTGGATTTATATATGAAGAGGTCAGGTTAGCAATTTAATAGAATCCTCTATAAGATTCACTACTCTATTCAAATGACTTTTATATCTCTATTTCAAAGAGTTAATTTAAAATATTAATGGGTAATTCTAAGAAGAAAATTAAATAAACAGACTCCTTTGAGGACATTTGAACATAATCTTTCAAACTGGTGAATTTGTGTGTTGACTACAAAATTTAATTTCTAATATATTTTCCTTTTATGTGAATGAAACACTCTGAGTGTTTATGGAAGCAGCATCTGTGGTAGTAAAAGACCACAATAAATGTAATGATTATCAATGCTTATATAAATTATAGCATATCCATAAGATGATATTAATGTGCTCAAAATATCATTTTTATGTCCAATAAATGAAAAATATTAAGGATAGAGATTATTAGTAGACTCTATTTTTAATTAGTAGTTAAAATTCTATTAATTTTTCAAGATATGATCTAGCTTTCACATGTTTAAATTTGTTATTTGAATTTTAATTGTTAAAATTATATTGCCTTAAAATATATTGTCATTTTCACTCAATAATGAGGGTAGTAGATACACATAATATAATCCTATGCTACTTCTTAAACTGTAAATCAGAAAAATATTATTTAAGATTTGAGAGTTTCTCAAGGTGACTTCTGAGACTACTAATGTATGCCTCTAGTGGATAAATATATGCCATGTAAATAAACAATACTAGCAGTTTATAATTTTACATACTGTAAAACTCATAATAGTTTGAATGAACTTTTTCCTAACATCTGAGCTGATTGTTAGAAGGTAAAATATTTTAACACCAGACTTTTAAATTGCCTACTGTCAACCACATCCTAACATTTCACAGAAAACTGTATTTATTGCCTCTAGTAAAGTTATATTTTTACTAGACTGTTCTTTCTCTGCCATTTGGAGTAAATAGGCATTATTCTTATTCCTTGGCTACAGTACAACACATATCTTGTCACCCCTATAAAGTATCCATTTTTCAAGCCTAGGAAATATTATCCCCAGCTTCAACTACCATCAGAAATGTTTGAAAGCCAGGAAGAATGACTGAATTGAGAATTCTGTTAATTGTAATTGTCAAATACAATATTATTTTACATTGGAAGAGAGAGTAGATTAGTCTATATAATTTGTTTATGAAGAGGTTACAAGAGGCAGAGTGCCAATATGAAGACAGTATAGGTTATAGGTGTAAACTGAGTTTAAATTGTGATTCTGGCAATTAGTAGCTATATAACACAGAAAGATTATTTCACCCCCCTTTGCTTTTGTTTGCTCATTTGAGATAAAGGAAATGCAATACCTAACTTTCCCTTTTGTTTTAAAGATTGTATAATATAAAGTAAGTAAAGCACTAGTAGGTAATAAATATAAGCTCAGAGTAGTATTAAGAAGCATAGGAGGACTCTGGTCTGTGGTTTTATTAGTATAAAATTCCCTCGAAAATACAAAAATGTTTAACTGGATTAATTTAAAGCAAATTTGAGTGCACATACCATGTATTCATATACATTAAATACCAATTTTCAGCATCCTTACTATGGGACCATATTTCTAGAAGTATTCTGGATTCTCTTTTTTGATTGAGATGAAATTTACATAACATAAAGTCAACCATTTTAAAATGTACAATTCTATGGCATTTACTTCATTCACAATGATTTACAATGATCACTCCTATCTAGTTCCAAGACATTCTCACTACCCCCAAAATGAAACTACTTATCCATTAAGCAGACACTCTCCATTCTTTCTTCACCCAGATCCTGGAAACCACTAATCTGCTTTCAAGTCTCTATGAATTTATCTATTCTGCATATTTCATAAAAATGGTGTCATAAAATATGTGGCTTTTTGTATCTGGCTTCTTTCATTTAGCACAAAGTTTTCAAGATTCACTTGCATTGTAGTATGTATCCATATTTCATTTTTTAATGGCTGAATTAAATCGCATTATAAAGCTATTAATATTTTTCATCTATCAGTTGATGGACATTGGGTGTTTTCTAGATTTTCTTATTTGAATAATGCTACTATAAAATTTACAAAAAGATTTTGTTTAAATATGTTTAAAATATATATTTTAAGGGCACCTGTGTGGCTAAGTTGGTTACATTTCTGCCTTCAGCTTAGATCACGATCCTAGAATCCTGGAACTGAGCTCCCTTCTGGGCTCCCTGCTTAGTGGGGAGCCTGCTTTTCCCTCTCCCTCTGCTGCTCTCCTTGTTTGAACTCTCCTTTTCTCTCTCTAATAAAAAAAAAATGAAACCTTAAAAAGATAAGTAAAAAAATTAAAAAAACAGATATATAAGAATGGATCTGTTGGACCTGATCATAATTTTCTTAATTTTTAGAAAAATCACAAAAATGATTTCCATAGCAGGATTACCATTTATTATTTTATTTTTAAAATATTTCATTTTTTTAATTCATGAGAGACATACAGAGAGAAGCAGAGACATAGGCAGAGGGAGAAGCAGGCTCCCCCTGGGGAACCTAATGAGGGACTCAATTCAGGACCCTGGGATCACAACTTGAGTCAAAGGCAGACATTTGACCACTGAGCCACCCAAGTGTCCCAGATTACCATTTTATATTCCCACTAGCAATGTATGAGGGTTTCAATTTCTCCCTGCCAAGACTTATTTTTGTTTATTTTTATTATGGTTATCCTAGTGAATGTTAACTTATATCTAATTGTGGTTTAAATTTGCATTTCTTGAATGACAAACAATGTTTAACACAATTTTATGTGATTTTTGTCCATTTGTATATCTTCTTTGAAGAAATGTCTATTCAAGTCTTTTCTCCACTTTTTTTTAAATTTGGGTTTTCATTTTGTTGTTGAATGGAAGAGTTCTTTATAGAGTATTAGATTATTATCAGATACATGATTTGCAAATATTCTCTATTCTGTAGGTAGTTCTTTCACTTCCTTCACAGTAATCTCTTCTTTAAAAAAAAAAAATATTTAGGGCAGCCCTGGTGGCACAGCAGTTTGGCGCCGCCTGCAGCCTGGGGTGTGATCCTGGAGACTAGGGATCGAGTCTTGCGTCGGGCTCCCTGCATGGAGCCTGCTTCTCCCTCTGCCTGTGTCTCTGCCTCTCTCTCTCTCTCTCTGTGTGTGTGTCTATGAATAAATAAATAAAATCTAAAAAAAATGTATTTATTTATTTTAGAGAGAAAGAGAGCATGAGCAGAGGAGGCAGAGAGAGACAGAGAGAGAGAGGAAGAATCTCAAGCAGACTCCACACTGAGAATGGATCCAGATATTGGGCTGGATCCTAAGACCCTGAGATCATGACCTCAGATGAAACCAAGAGTCTGGATGATTAACCACTGGGCACCCTAATTGATCTCTTCTAAATGTTATTGCTTGTGCTTTTCATGACATACTTAAGAAACCACTGCTAGATCCAAGATCATGAAGAATTGCCCCTCATTTCTTCTAGAAATGTTATACTTCTGTCTCCCTTACATTTACACCTTTGATTCACTTTTACTTAATTTTTGAATGTTAAGTGAGGTGGTTCATTCATTTTTAAAGAGTTTATTTATTCATTTATTCATTTATTTATTTATGAGAGAGAATGAATAGGGGAAGGGCAGAGAGACAAGCAGACTTCCCACTGAGCATGGAGCCTGACCCAGGGCTTGATCTCAGGACCCTGAGATCATGACCTGAGCCAAACACAGACACTTAACCAACTGAGCCACTCTGAGGTTTTTCACTCTTTTACCTTTATTACCTAGTTTTCCCAGCATTGTTTGCATTTTCCTGATGAATAGTAATGTTGAGCTTTTTATATCTGTTGTCCATTTGTATTTGTTGTCAGAAATAGCAAGATTTCAATTTTATGGCTGAATAATATTCCATTTTATATCTATACCATAATTTCTTTATTCACACATCAAACACTTAGGCTTCTTCTATATGTTGACTGTTGTAAATAATGTTGCAAATAACATGGGGCTCATATTACTTTCAAGTTAGTATTTTGTTTTATTATTTTGGACAAATATCTGTAAGTGGAATTACTAAATCATATGGTAGTTCTATTTTTAATTTTTGAAGAAACACCACCCTTTTTCCATAATCGGTGTACCAATTTACATTCCCATCAATAGTGCACAAGGGTCTCCTTTTCCCTACATCCTCACCAACACTTGTTATGTCTTGTTATTATTTTGTTTTATTTTCTTTTTTATAGTGTACATCCTAACAGGTGTGAGGTGATATCTCATTTGGTTTTGATTTGCATTTTCCTAATGATTAGTGATGTTGAACATCTTATATGCCTGTTGGGCATGTGCATGTGTTCTTTAGAAAAATGTCTGTTGAGATTCTTTGCCCATTTTTTACTGTGATTATTTGCTATTGAGTTAATGAGTACTTTGCATATTTTGACATTAGCCTCTTCTCAGATATAGGATTTACAAATATAGTTCTTTCCTGTTTACTAAGCATTTCATTTGTTGATTGTTTTGCTTTGCAGCAGGCATTGTTTGATGTAGCCTCACTCGTATATTTTTTGCTTTTGGATTTTTTGGATTCAATAAATCATCACCAGAAACTATGTTGAAAGTTTGCTGCTTTCAACTTTCATTCTGAAAGTTTTATGGCTTTAGGTCTTATTTGCAAGTGTTTAGTTTGGGTTAATTTTGGTGGTTATACTGCCATATAGTGGCCTAATTTCCCAGCACCATCTACTAAAGTGACAGTCCTCTCTCCATTATGTATTCTTAGTTCCTCTATTGTAAATTAATTGGCCCTACATGTGTAAGTTTATTTCTGGGCTCACTATTCCGTTCTGCTGATCTTAGTGTCTCTTTTTATGCCAAAACCATATTGTTTTAATAACAATAGCTTTGCAATATAGCTTGAAATCAGGGAGTATGATGCCTCAGTTTTGTTCTCCTTTCTCAAGAAGGGAAAGGCTTTTGGCTATTCAGGATCTTCAGTGGTTACATACAACTTCAGGACAATTTTGGGGTTTTGGTTCTTGTTTTTTTTTTCCTTGTATAAGGAATGCCATGGAATATTGATAAGGATTGCACTGAATCTACAAATGGCTTGGGTAGTATGAACAGTTTAACAATATTAATTCTTCTATTCCATGAACACAGGATGACTTTTTATCTGTTTGTGTCTGCTTTGATTTCCTTCAATGAAGTCATATGTTAGTTGCTTTTTGGCTGTTTTGTCATTTCTCTGTTTTCTTCTTTCTTATTCTCTTACTTTGTGTTATGATGACTTTCTTTAGTAGTATGCTTAGTATTCTTTCTCTTTATCTTTGTGTATCTGCTTTAGGATTTTGCCTTGTGATTATTATGAATCTTACATATAACAATTTATGTCTGTTTTAAGTTTTTACTCCTCCCTCCCATGTTTTAAGTTTTTGATATCACATTACACATCCTATTTTTTAAAGATTTTATTTATTTATTTATGAGAGAGACAGAGCCTGAGCTCAGGGGGAGAGGCTGATGGAGAGGGAAAGTAAGAGGAAAAGCATCCCAAGAAGACTCCATGCAAAGTGTGGAGCTTAACACAGAGCTCAATCATATGATCCTAAGATTATAACCTGAGTTGAAACCGAGTCAGACACTTAATTGACTGAGCTACCCACATGCCCTTACATTGTATATCTTTTTATCTTGTGAATCCCTTAACTAATTGTAGTTATATTTTACTACTTTGTGTCTTTTAACCTTCATACTAGCTTTATAAAGAATTAATACATTACTTTTACTATACATTTACCTTTCTAGTGAGATTAATTTTTTTTATATGTTTTGTTGTTGTTGCTGTTTTGTGGTTACTAATTAGCACCCTTTCTTTTCAACTTAATCACTTTAACATTTCTTATAAGCCTGGCTTAGTGATGATGAGCTCCTTTAGCTTTTGCTTGTCTCGAAAACTCTACCTCTCCTTCATTCTGAATGACAACTTTGTAGGGTAGAATATTCTTATTTGGAAGTTTTGTTTGTTTTGTTTTGCTGTTTTTTTTTCTTTTCAGAACTTTGAATATATTGCGCCAATTTATTCTGGCATGCAAAGTTTCTGCTGAAAATCTACTGACAGTCTTTTAGGTGTCCCTTTGTATGCAACAACTTGTTTTTCTTTTGCTGTTTTTTTTTTTTTAATTGAAATATAGAAGACACACAATGTTCCATTAGTTTCAAGTATACAACATAGTGATTTGACCATTCTATATATTATGATGGTTGTGGTAGTTACCATCTGTCACAATACAATGCTATTTCAATACCATCAACTATATTCCCTATGGTACTTTTAATGTTCTCATTTTTAACTTTTGACATTTCAATGGTAATCTGTCTTCATGTGGATCTCTTTCAGTTTACCTAATTTGGTATTCTCTGGGTGTCCTGAATCTGGATATTTTTTTTCATCACCAGTTTGGGAAAGTTTTCAGCCATTATTCTTCAAATTAATTTTCTGCCCCTTTCTCTCGCTTTTCCATTGGAACCTTTGTAATGTGAATGTTAGTTACCTTATGTTGTCTCATATGTTCCTTAAGCTATCTTCACCTTTTTCCATTTGTTTTTCTATCTACTGCACTTATTGGGTGAATTCATTGCTTTGACTTTTAGTTCACTAATTCTTTTTTCTGCTTGATCTAGTCTATTGTTGAATCTTAGTGCATTTTTTTTAGTTCATTTTTTGCATTCTTCAGCTCTTTGACTTCATGGTTTGTTTTTAAATACTTTCCTCCTCTTATTATATATATATATATATATATATATAAATATATAAATATTTATAATTTATATATATAAATAATATATATTATATTATAATATAATTTATATATATAAATTATATAATTAAAAATATATATGTTAAAATATATATGTGTGTGTGTATTTTAAGATTTTATTTATTTATTCATGAGAGACACATAGGCAGAGGAAGAAGCAGGCACCTTGCAGGGAGCCCAGTGCAGGACACGATCAAGGACTCTAGGATCACACCCTGAGCCAAAGACAGATGCTCAACTGCTGAGCCACCCAGGCATCCCACTTTCCTGCTCTTTGTTGAAGTTCTTTCTGTGTCCATCTATTCTTCTTCCAAGTTGATTAGCATCTTCATAACCATTACTTTGATTTTTTTTTTAATCAGGTAAATTACTTATCTCCATTTAATTAGTTTTTTCTGAGGTTTTATCTTTTTTTTTAAAAAAAATATCCTTCCCTTTTATTTGAGATTTTATTTATTCATAGAGACACACACACACACACACAGTGAGAGAGAGAGGCAGAGACACAGGCAGAGGGAGAAGCAGGCTCCATGCAGGGAGCCCAATGTGGGACTCAATTCTGGGTCTCCAGAATCATGCCCCAGGCTGCAGGCGGCGCTAAACCACTGAACCACTGGGGCTGCCCGGTTTTATCTTCTTTTGTCTGGATAGTATTTATTTGTTCATTTTTCTAGACTCACTGTGTTGATTTCTATGCATTAGATGAAACAACCACCTCTACCAGTCTTGAAGTAGTGGCCTCTTATGAACCTTGTCATTCTACCCTATCCTAGCTTTGGTTGTCTTTTAAAACTTTGTGATTGCCCAAACAACCCATTACTTTTTAATAGCTCCCAGTTTCTTACTTTTTAATAGCTCCCAGTTTATGTGGATAGGCCAAGACCTGTCAGTATTACAAAGGAGAGGATCATAGCACTTAGAATCAGGTTGGTTGAAAGCTAGACCCCTAGTCAGCAGGTTTTAGAGTCAGTGAATATATACAGTCATGTGTATATTAATAAAGTGTAAGCCCTACTGGTCACAGACCCAGGCAATCTAGAGGTGCCTTCTGAGCAGCAGTTGTAAAAGTTGGGCACCATAAATTATATATTCTATTTTCTGGGAGATATCAGCAAGCTATAGTCAGGCAGAGAGAACACAAAGATAGCATCCACCAGCTTATGTTTTTTAGAGACCTACTCCACAGGTCCAAAATTTGTGCCAAACTTGAAGCCTGTTCTTCAGACAGAGACTCCAGGACAAACCATAGGCCTCACTCACAGAAGGACTGGAGGTATGTTTTAGTTTGTTATTAATGCAGTGCTTTGGGGTCAGGTGCCTACCAAGAACTGTCTCTCTGATTGTTAGAGTCCTGGGGGACCCAGGAACACAAGCACCCTTGAACGCCGGGACTGGTGGACATCTCCTGAGTAGCAGCCACTAAAACATTGGCAACCAACATAAACACCAGGGCACCAGATGTGTATAAGAGCTTTTGGGAGAACATGGCAGAGGGAGAAACATTGACAAATACTGCCTTTAGAGATCTCTGGAAAGGATTATAGTCTGCCTTTAGCTGTGTGTTTAATTAGAAGCTTGTTGCTCAACCTGCATCTATTTTTGTTCATTGTTTCCTTTCTTGTGAAGGAGGTTTTTCATTGTTGTTTGTTTATTCGATGTAATACTTTTTTTTTTTGCTTTTGTGTCTGTGCTTGTGCTTTTGAATATGCCTGCATATTCAAAAAAGCCATTACATAGACCAATGCCAAGAAGCCCTTTGCTTATGTTTTCTTCTAATAGTTTCACAGTTTCAGGTCTTATGCTTAAATTTTTAATCTATTTTAGTTGTTTTTTTGTATGGTGTGAGATAAATCTCCAATTTCATTCTTTGGGGTGTAGCTATCAAGTTTTCCTAATATTATTTACTGAAGAGACTATCTCTAATTGGGTGTTCTTGGCACCTTTGTAAATGTGTAGATTTCTTCCTGGGGTCTCTATTCTGTTCTGGTGGTCTGCAAAGATATAACTCTCTCTATATATGTTTTTATGCCAGGACGATACTTTTGATGATATAGGATTGTAATTTTTGTTTTTGTCTTTGTTTTTGTTTTGAATTCAGAAAATGCAATGCTTTCTACTTTGTCCTACTTGTACAAGATTGCTTTGGCTATTTATGATTTTTGTATTTCCATGTGAATTTTAGGATTGTTTCTCAATTTCTGTAAAGAATACCATTGGGATTTTGACTGGGATTTTATTGAATCTATAGATTACATTGGGTACTACATTTCTTTTTCATTTTAATAACAATAATTATTTCAATTCATGAAGAGGATATCTACTTATCTATGTCTTCTTTAATTTCTTTCATCAATATTTTATAGTTACTATTTGAATGGGACTTTTTTTCTTAATTTTTTCAAATAGTTCCTGAATAATAGAAACACAACTCATTTTTGTATATTGATTATGAATCTTGCAACTTTGCTGGAACAGTATGTTAGTTATAAAAATTTTTGATGGAACCTTTAGGATTTTCTTTTCATAATTTCATACAAAAAAGAGACAGCTTTACTTCTTCCTTTCTGACCTGAGTACCCCTGATTTCTTTGTCTTGCCTAATTGCTCTGGCTAAGATTTCCAGTACCATATTGAAAAGGAGTGGGCATCATTGCCTAATTCTTAATCGTATAAGAAAAACTTTCATTTTTTTCTAGATTGACTACAATGTTAGCTGTGGGTTTGTCATATATGATCTTTATTATGTTGAAGTATGTTCCTCCTATACCCACTATACTGAGTGTATTTATCATGAAAGGTTTTTATTTCAAATATTTTTCCTGCATCTGTTGAAATAATCAGGTGATTTCATATTTTCTTCTTATTAATGTGATGTATTTCATTTATTGATTTGCATGTTTTTAGCCATTTAACATCTCAAGGATAAATTCCTCTTGGTTATGGTATTCAGTTCTTTTAATGTGCTATTGAATTTGGTTTACTAATGTTTTGTGAAAATGCTTGCATCTATATTTATCAAGGGTATTGTTTATAGTTTTCTTATAGTGCCCTTATCTAGCTGGTATCAGAAAAATTGTGGCCTCACAGAATGACTTTGGAAATGTTTTCTCCTCTTCATGTTTTTGGAAAATTTTGATGTAAATTAGCATTAACTCTTCTTTGAGTATTTGGTAGACTTGGTGAGTGAAACTTTCTGGTCCTGGAGTTTTCTGTGTTGGGAGGTTTTGATTACTGACTCAATCTCTTCATTCATTATTAGTCTTTTTCACTTTTGATTTTATTATGACTCACTGGTTTTGCAGAAATATATTGTTTAGTTTCCACATATTTGTAGGTTTCCAGCTGTCCATTTTGATGATTTTTAGATTCTAATTGTGCCTGAAATGCTACTAGGTATGATTTCAAATCTTAAATTTGCTAAGGCTTGTTTTGTGTCCTATATGATCAATCCTAGAGAATGTTCCACAAGTATTTGAAAAGCATATATATTCTGCTGATGTTGGATAAACTGTTTATATATTTTTATTAAGCCCATTTGTTCTAAAGTACGGTTCAATGCCAACATTTCCTTGATTTTCCATCTGGATTATCTATCCATTGATGACATTGGGGTGTTAAAGCCTCCTCCTCCTATTATTATTATTATTATTATTATTAGTCTATTTCTCTCTTCAAATCTATTAGTGTTTGCTTAATCTATTTGGGTGGTATGTGTGTGTGTGTGCGTGCATGCATGTAGTTCCATGCAAATTTTAGGATTATTTGTTCTAGGTTGATGAAAAATGCTATTGATACTTTGGTAGGGATTTCTCTGTATCTCTAGATTGCATTGAGTAGCACAGACATTTTAAAAACTTTAATTTATCAAATCCATATGCATGGAATATCTTTCCATTTCTTTGTGTCATATTCAATTTCTTTCATCAGTGTTTTAAGAGTTTAGATCTTTCACTTTCTTGGTTATGTTTGTTTCTAGGTATTTTATTCTTTTTTGGTATAATTGTAAATGGGATTGTTTTCTTAAGTTCTCTTTTTTCTTCTTCATTATTAGTTTGTAGAAACATAATTGATTTCTGTGTATTAATATTGTATTATGCAACTTTATTGAATTCATTTCTACTTCTAATAGTTTGGGTGGATTCTTAAGGTTTCTGTGTATAGCATCACATCATTTGTAAATAATGACAGTTTAACTTCTTCCTTATCAATTTGGATGACTTCGATGTCTCTCTCTTATCTTATTACTACATCAAGTAATTCTAGTACTATGTGTAATAAAAGTGGTAAGAGTGGACAATCTTGTCTTGGTCCTTATCTTATAGGAAAAGTTCTCAGTTATTCACCACTGAAAAAGATGTTAGTTGTGAGTTGTTTTCATACAAGGCCTTTATTATGTTGAGGTATGTTCCCTATAAACCCACTTTATTGAGAGTTTTTATCATGAATAGTGTTAAATGTTTTTTCTTCATCAATTGAAATGATCATATGATTTTGATCTTTCATTTTTGTTATTGTAGTGTATCACATTGACTGATTTGTGTGTATTGGAACATTCTTGTCTCATTGAAATAAATCCCTCTTGTTCATAATAAAGGACCTTTTAATGTACTCTTGAATACTTTTTGTTAGTATTTGGTTGAGGTTTTTCATCTATATTTATCATGGATCCTGGCCTGTAGTTTTCTTTCTGTAGTATCTTTGTCTGGTTTCGATATCAATGTAACATTGGCTTTGTAAAATGTATTTGAAAGACTTCCTTCCTCTTTTTTGGGAACAGTTGAAAACAGTAAGAATTGACTGTTTTTGAAGTGTTTGGTGGAATTCACCTGTGAATTCATCCGGTCCCAGACTTTCATTGTTGGAAGTTTTTCAACTACTGATTCAGTTTTGTTAATTGGTTTGTTCAGATTTTTTATTTCTTTTTGATTTAGTTTTGAAAGAGGTTGGAAGTATGTTTCTCAGAATGTATCCATTTCTTCTAGGTTGTCCAATTTCTTAGCATATAATTTTTTAGTAGTAGTCTTTTATATTCCTTTGTATTTCTGTGTTGTTCATTGTTAGCTCTCTTGTTTCCCCTTTTATTTCTTCAAATCCTTTCTTTTTTATATTTTCTTTTCAAATTTTTATTAAATTCTTGCTAGTTAAAATATAGTGTAATATTGGTTTCAGGAGTAGAATTTAGTGATTCATCATTAACTTATAACACCCAGTGTTCAACACAAGTGCCCCCTTTAATACTCATCATCATCTTAGCCCACCCACCTCCCTCAATCAACTTTCAGTTTGTTCTCTATAGTTGTGAGTCTTTTACAGTTTCCTTCCCTCTTTTTTTTCCACCTTCCCCTATGTTCACCAGTTTTGTTTCTTAAATTACATGTGTGATTGAAATAGTATGGTATTTGTCTTTGTCAAGGTTGGCACAATATACTCCAGCTCCATCCACAGCATTGCAAATGATATGATTTCATTTTGGTTGGCACAATATACTCCAGCTCCATCCACAGCATTGCAAATGATATGATTTCATTTTGTGATGCCTGAATATATTCTATTGTGTATATATATATATATATACACCACATCTTCTTTTTCCATTCATCTATGGATGCACATTTGGGCTCTTTGTATAATTTGGCTATTATTGGTAATACTACTATAAACATTGGGGTATGTATACACCTTTGAATTTTTATTTTTGAATCCTTTGTGTAAATACCTAGTTGTGCAACTGCTGGGTCTTAGAGTATTTTTTTTTTAGCATTTTAAGGAACCTCCAAAATGTTTTTCAGAGTAACTGCACCACTTTGCATTCCCACCAACAGTGTAAGAGGGTTTCCCTTTTTCCATAACCTTGATAGTATCCACTGTTCTTTTGTTGTTAATTTTAGCCATTCTGATAGGTATGAAGTGGTATCTCGTCGTGGTTTTAATTTATATTTCCCTGATAAAGAGTGATGCTGTGCATCCTTTTATGTATCTGCTGATCATCTGAATGTCTTTTTTTGAAAAATATCTATTCACATTTTCTGCCCATTCTTACCTTGATTATTTGGCTTTGGGATGTTGAGTTTGATAAGGTTTTTTTTTTTATAGATTTTGGATACTGGCCTTTTATCAAATATGTTATTTATAAATATCTCCTCCCATTCCATAGACAGCTTTTTAGTTTAGTTGATTAATTCATTGGCTTTTTATCTTGGAAGTCCCAATAGTTCATTTTTGCTTTTATTTCCCCTGCCTCAGCAGACATGTCTTGTAAGAATTGCTACGGCTGAGGTCAAAGAGGTTACTTGCTGCCTGTGTTCTCCTAGGATTTTGATGTTTTTTTATTTCACCTTTAGGTTTTTTTACACATATTAAATTTATTTTTGTGTATGGTGTAAGAAAGTGGTCTAGCTTCATTCTTCTGCATATTCCTATTCAGTTTTCCCTACACAATTTGTTAAAGAGACTGTCTTTTTCCCATTGGATATTCTTTCTTGTTTTGTCAAAGATTAGTTGACCATATAGTTGTGAGTTCATTTATGAGTTTTTTATTCTGTCTCATTGATCTATATGTTTGGGGTTTTTTTGCCAGTACCACACTGTCTTGATGAGTATAGCCTTGTAATATTGCTTGAGAATCAGAATTGTGATGCCTCCAGCTTTGTTTTTCAAGGTTTCTTTGGCTATTCAGGGTCTTTTTTGGTTCCATACACATTTTTGGTTTGTTCTAGCTCTGTGCAAAATGCTAGTGATATTTTGATAGGGATTGCACTAAATGTGTAGATTGCTTTGGGTAGTATAGACAATTTAACAATATTTATTCTTCTGTTCCATAAGCATAGAATGGTTTTCAATTTCTTTGTGTCATCTTCAATTTCTTTCATAAGTGTTCTATACTTTGAAGAGTACAGATTTTTTTCTCTTTGGTTAGGTTTATCTCTATGTATCGTATGGTGTTTGGTGCAGTTGTAAATGGAATCAACACCTTAATTTCTTTTTCTGCTTTTTTTTTATTATTGGGGTATAGAAATGGAACCAATTTCTGTACATTGATTTTGTATTGTGTAACTTTGCTGAGTTTGTATATCAGTTCTAGCCCTTTTTTATTTTTGGAGTATTTCAAGTTTTTTACACATGGTATCATGTTGTCTGTGAAGAGTGTAAGTGTGATTTCTTCCTTGCTGATCAGATGCCTTTTATTTCTTTTTGTTGTCTGATTGTTGAGACTAGAACTTTTAGTACTCTGTCCAAACAACAATGGTGAGAGTTGACATCCCTGTCTTCATCATGACAGTAGAGAAAAACTCAGTTTTTGCCCATTGAGGGTGATATTAGCTGTGGGTCTTTCATACATGTCCTTTATAATGCTGAAGTGTGTTCCCTCTATTTATACTTTGTTGAAGATTTTTATCATGAATGGATGCTTTATTTTGTCAATTATTTTTCTGCTTCTATTGAGATTATCATATGGTTCTTTTCCTTTCTTTTATTAATGTAGTATATCATGTTGATTGATTGGTGAATATTGAGCCATTCTTTTATCTTGGGAATAAATCCAACTTGATCACAGTGAATAATTCTTTTAATGTACTGTTGGATTTGATTTGCTAGTATCTTGTTGATAATTTTTGCATCCATGTTCATCAGGAATATTGGCCTGTAATATCCATTTTAGTGGAGTCTTTGGTTTTAGAATCAAAGTAATGCTGCTCTCATACTATGAGTTTGGAAGTTTTCCTTTCATTTGTGTTTTTTGGGAACAGTTTGAGAATAGGTATTAACTCTTCTTTAAATGTCTGATAGAATTTCTATGGGAAACCCTGGGCTTTTGCTTGTTGGGAGATTTTTTTTTTTTTAATTTTTATTTACTTATGATAGTCACACACAGAGAGAGAGAGAGGCAGAGACACAGGCAGAGGGAGAAGCAGGCTCCATGCACCGGGAGCCCGATGTGGGATTCAATCCCCGGTCTCCAGGATCGCGCCCTGGGCCAAAGGCAGGCGCCAAACCGCTGCGCCACCCAGGGATCCCTGTTGGGAGATTTTTTATTACTTATTCAATTTATTTGCTAGTTATGGGTCTGTTCAAATTTTCTATTTGCTACTGTTTCAGTTTTGGCAGTTTGTATGTTTCTATGAATTTATCCAATTCTTTCAGATTGCCCAATTTGTTGGCATGTAGTTTTTCATAATATTCTCTTATAATTGTTTATATTTCTGTGGTGTTGGGTATGATTTCTCTTTGACTTGTGGTTTTTTAATTTGGCTCCTTTCTCTTCTTGATAAATCTGGCTAGGTGTTTATCAATTTTTAAATTTTTTTCAAAGAACCAACTCTTAGTTTAATTGATCTGTTCTTGTTTTTTATTTCTTTCTATATCATTTATTTCTGCTCTAATTTTTATTATTTCCCTTCTCTGCTAGCTTTAGGCTTTATTTGCTATTCCCTTTCCAGCTCCGTTAGCTGTAAGATTAGGCTGTGTATTTGAGACTTCTCTTGCTTCTTGAAGTAGGTCTGTATTACTATTTTCATGGTATTTTTTTCTATATTTCACTTTCAATTTGAATATGTCTTTAGGTCTGAAGGGATTTGTGTAAGCAGCATATATAATGCGTCTTTATATGTATCCATTCTGTCACCCTATATCTTCTCATTGAAGCATTTAGAGAATTTTCTTTTTAAGTAGGTATTTATGGGATTCATTGGTATGTAATAATTGCCATTTTAAAAATGCTTTCTGGTTAATTTTGTGGTGTTCTTTTCTACTGAACATCCTTTTTATGATAACTTTCTTTAGATTTATGTTTGGAATACTTTATTTTTTTGTGTATCTATTACAGGGTTTGGGATTTTTTTGTTTTGTTTTGTTTTGTTTAGTGATTACCATGAGATTTGTTACTAAAATACATTGTATTTAGCAATTTATATTAAGTTGAGGGTCATTTAAGTTTGAACGCATTCTAAAAATATTTCTTTTTTACTAATTTCTTCACATTTTATGTAAATATTGTCATATCTTTACCCCTTTTCACTCATAATTTTCTTATTTTGAATTGTGGCCTCTTCTTTCGAATTAAAGAAGCCTGTTTAAAATTTCTTATAGGCTAGGTTATTAGAGATAAACTTTAACTTCTGTTTGTCTTGGAACTCTATCTTTTTTTCTATTCTGAAATTAGCCTTGACAAGTAGGATATTCCTTGTTGTAGGTATTTTATTTTCAGCACTTTGAATATCATGACACTCTTCTGGCCTGCAAAATTTCTGCTGAAAAGTCATCTGATAGCTTAATGTCGTTTCCTTTGTATATAACTATTTTCTTCTCTCTTGCTGCTTTTATTTTCTTTTTATTTGCAGACCTCTTTTTGTTCATCTTGTTTGGATCAATTTGTACTTCCTAAACTTGGATACCTTCTTCAGCAGGTTAAGTTTTCTTAACTTCCTCAGGGAAGTTATTATTTCTTCAAGTAATCTTTCTGCCTCTTTTTCTCCTTATTCTTCTGAGCCCCCTATAAAGTGAATGTTCTCTTGATGTTGTCCAAGAAATCCCTTAACATGTCCTCATTTTTAAAATCATTTTTTCTTAATGCTGCTCAGCCTGGGTGCTTTCCATTGCCATGTCTTTCAGGTCATTCACCCATTCTTTTGTATCTTTTAATCTACTGTGGATTCTGGTTACTATATTTTGCACTTTAATTATTGTATTCTTCGACTCTCAATGGTTCTTTATATTTTTTTTCACTCTTTAAGTTCTCACTGAATTATTCCACTCTTCTTTCCAAGCTGTTGAGCAATTTTATGAACCTTTCTTTGAATTTTTATCAGGCATATTGTTTACATCTATTTTATTTGGTTCCTTTTCTGAGATTTGGGTGTATTCTTTTGCTTGGAGCATATTCCTGTCTCCTCATTTTGCTTCACTTTGTGCTTCTATCCATGAATTAGGTGAAACATCTACTTCTCCTTAATTAGAAATGATCTTGAATACAGTTGTCCCCTTAGTAGACTATATGTGCTTTGGATTTTGATTGTCTGGCTGAAGCTGAAGCTATCATGGGTGTGGGGAGTACTCCGCTAGAACTGCCCTGCTAAGATGGCCAGAACTGAAGTGGGCATGGCTGAGACAATCTTGTGACTCTTCATGAGAGCTTGCCCTAGCAGGAGAGTTGAAGCTGAAATGGTGAAATGGGTGCAAGTCAGGGGTTTCATGGTTCCCTGTGTAGAGAGCACCCTGGTAAGAAGCTGAAATGGGGGAGAAAAGAAGCTGAAATGGGGACAAGACAAAGTGTCCTGGAGTGTCCCATAAAAAAAGATACAATGATGAGGTAGCTGGAGCCAAGGTGCGCAAAGGAAATTTACCACTTTGTCTAGGAAAGCTTCTATTTCTCCCACATATTTATTTGAAGGAGAACTTTTCCAGATAAAGTATTACTGGCTGGCAATTTTTATTTCAATATTTTGAACATGCCATTCCTTTCTCCCTTGACCTACAGAGTTTCCTGCTAAGTAATTCAGTAATAGTTTAATGTTCTTCCTTTTAAGAATATTCTCTTCTCTTCTCCCAGCTGCCTTTATTTTTTATCATCTATCTTTGATAGCTTCATCATATGTATCTTGGAGGTCTTTTTGCAGTAAGATAATAGGATGTCCTATTAGCCTCATGGACTTCCATTTCCAATTACTTTCCCAAATTTGAGAAGTTCTCAGCTGTTACCTCTTTAAATCAAGTTTCTGTACTCTTCACTTTCTACTTTTGGTACACAAATTATTCTAATATTTGTCTCTCTGATCAAATCCAATAGCTCTAATAGAGTTTCTTTACTTTTTAAAAATCTTAGTTTTTAACTGAATTATTTCTATATTCCTGTCCTCTGAAACTTATGTTTTCTTTCACCTGGTCATCCTTGTTACTGGTACTCTCGGTTGTTGTCATCTAATTCATTGAATTCTTCAGCTTCAGAATTTGTTTTGTTCTTTTTTGCAATTTCAATCTCTTTGGTAATAAACTTCTATTCATTAATGTTATTCCTCAGTTCATTGAATTGCCTTTTAGTGTTTTCTTGTATATCCTTGGATTTCTTTATGACAGCTATTTTGAATTTTTTATTAGTCAAATCACAATGTTCTGTGGATTTGTATTCAGGTGCTAGGGGATTATGATTTTTTTGGTAGACTATATTTATTTGATTTCTTACACTGTTTGAAGGTATGCCTTTTGCTTTCACATTTGAAGCAGAAAACACCCTCCTTAATTAATGTTTTATGTCTTTTTTTTTTTTTTTTTGGTTCTTACAATTCAACAATCTGATTATTACAAAACTTTCTTTTTGGCTCCAGGAAATAACACTAAATCATTTGTAGTCTCTACTACTACTCATAAGCATGCATAAGGAGCCAGAGGAAGTCAGGGAAGAGGAGGTATGGGCTTACCACCTGGAGCTCTATGGGTACCCATAGCCTTGCTGGGCGCATTCTCAATTGGAACAGTCTGCAAAGTTTGTGGGTGAAACTTCTACTGAAATTCAAGAGTAGACATCAGGAAGTGTATTCTTACAATGCCCTTTTATATTCTTACCTGCCACCTTCATTATCCTATTCACCCAAATTATGGAAGCCCCTCCTCTGAAATTCAGTACTACTGGAGTAAAAAGTAGTTTCCCCTGCCATAATCCATACAACTGGGGCAGCCAGACAGATGCTCACTATTTTTGCTTTCCAACTTGGATGTAGAACAGTTGCTGATACTGACAGCAAAACCAATGCAATGCCATCCTAGTAAGTGCACCACCTTGGCATGTTTTCTCTCTTCTCTGTGTCTAAACATATCTTCTATCCTATTCAGATGGTGTGTTAGGTTTTTCCTTCAGGTAGGCTGGAGCTCACCCATAAGCATCCATGCAATTTTGCACTCTCAAGTTTCCCCTTTTCCTGATTGTGCCCAGTGGGGTGGGACAGGCTCACTGACTTCCTCATAGCACCCAATAAGGTCGTACCTGCCCATTGCCAGATACACAGGTGATAGAACACCCCTGGGTGTCTAAGACAATTTGCATCAACATTTTAATTCAATTATGGATGTCTAATTTGTTGTTAGAGAGAAAACAGGAAAGATTCACATCACCTTGATGCTGATGTCAACCATCAATAAAACAGTAGCATAATACTTTTCCATAGCTTATAAAAACTCTACACTTCTAGACTGCCCTTCCACTTTTTAGTAAGTGTTACTTCTTTGCATATTGTGTATCCATTAGCAAATTTTCATTTTAACTTATGATTAAGTAATATATGCATTACCATTACAATGTTTCATGATTTTGTATTTTTCTACACATTTACCTTTATTATACTTTTAGATTTTTTTTTTTTGCATTGGTACTTACCCTGTTTTCTTTTCAATTTAAGAATTTTCTTAAGCATTTATATAAGTCAGGTATACTGACAATGAATCCCTGCTGTTTTTTGTCTGAGGAAGACTATCTCAGCTTCATTTTTAAAAGGTAATTTTGCTACGTATAATATTCTTGGTTTGCAGGGATTTTTTTCTCCAATTATTATTTTAAATACACAATCTCAATCTTTCCTGGCTTACATAGTTTCTCCCAAGAAATCCAATCATAGCCTTACTGGAGAGAAGTGGAATGCCTTTTGACAATAGTAGTTTAATGTCACCTCATGTTTTCTTCCTTGGACTGATTCTATTTGAGTTTCATGAACTGCCTGAACTTGGAGTTCATGGCACCTTCAAGATCGGTAAATTTTTAGCCATTATTTAATTAAATAATCTTTCTGCCCCTTTCCCTCTCTCTTTTCTCCAACTGGGATTCCTAGGATGGTGAATACTGCTTCACTTGAGAGCATCCCAATATTAATGTACACTTTCTTCACTTTTCATTCTTTTTTTCTGTTTTCACCTTTAAGTAGATGATTTCACATGATCTTGCTGAGTTCAGATTCTTTCTTCTAGTTGACCATGTATGCTGCTGAAGCTCTATATAACACTTTTCATTCCATTCATTGTATAATTCATCTCCAGAATTTCTCTTTTTAAAATTATTTTTATATTGTTCAATTTCTCATTTTGCTCATAGTTTGCTATAATTTCCTTTTTGGCACGTTGTATGATGTTTGATTTCCACATATTTGTTGATTTTTCAGTTTTTCTTCTGTTATTATTTCAACTGTGATCTCATTGTGAAGAAGATACTTTGATTTCAATATTTTTAAATTTATTGAGATTTACATTATGGTCTATCACTGATATTATTCTACATGAGATTTACATTATGGTCTATCACTGATATTATTCTACATGAATCTGAGAAGAATGCATTTCCTGCTGAGGTCAAGTGGACTGTCCTGTAGGTCTGTTAGGTCTAAATAGGTTTATAAAGATGTTAAACTTTTCCATATCCTTATTAACCTTCTGTTTAGCTGTTCTATCTATTATTGAAAAGTGTGGTATTGAAGTGTCAAACCATCACTGTAGAACTATTTCTCCCTTCAATTGTGGCAGATTTTGCTTTATATATTTTGGGGGGCTCTATTATTTTTTTGAGTATGTTTAACTTTATAATATATCTTCCTGGGTGACCCTTTTATAATATATGATGTTCATCCTTGCTTCTTAATACAACTTTTAAAAATCTATTTTCTATGATAATATTATAGCTATCAAGATCTCATTTTACATTGTTTACATGGAATATCTTTTTGTATCTTTTAAAACTTTTTATTTCATAATCAAGTCAATCTCATTTAGAAAGCATATGGTTGGATCCTCAGCTCTATTCTTCCAATCTCTGTCTTTTGATTGAAGAGCTTAATCTATTTATATTAAGAATTATTAAAGAAAGGGATTATCTGTGCCATTGTGCTTTTCCTATATAACATTTTTTCTTTAATTCTTCCATCAGTGCCTTCTTTTATGATTAATTGCTATTTTCCTAATGAACCATTTTAATTCCCTTCTGATTATAGACCTTCTGCCTTTTTACCTTTAATTATTTAACTATACTGGATTCCTTGAATAGGCAGTGTGGAAGAATGTTTTCATTGGGTTAAAAAATAGAAAACATAAAAATAGTAGCAAAAAGTAAAATTATCACATGCTATAGTAAGTCCAGATCAAAATTATGCCTCATCATGGGCATTGAATTTAAACTGATCTTTTTTAGTTGGTTAATTTTGACCACTCAACAGAAGTGGTATGGGAATAGAGTTTGCAGACAAAATTTTCAAGTTCTCATTTGCAGGAATGAGTAACAATTGCTCTGCCTTTCTTGTTCTGTGCTCTTATACAATATCATTAATCTGTCACAATAATCTTAACTGGATGCCACCTCATAGTCCTTTTTTTAAAATATTTTATTTATTTATTCATGAGAGACACACAGAGAGAGAGAGAGAGAGAGAGAGGCAGAGACACAGGCATCAGGAGAAGCAGGCTCCATGCTGGGAAGCCTGATGTGGGACTCAATTCCAGGTCTCCAGGATCAGGCCCTGGGCTGAAGTCAGCGCAAAACCGCTGAGCCACCTGGGCTGCCCTCTCATAGTTCTTCTTAACATAGCACTCTGAGCATCCACTATCAATTATGTCAACAATATTAATTAATAATATTAATTAGCCACCTTTAATGAATAAATCATGGTAAATAGTTTGATTAGAATTTATATTAGTGAAGTACAGTAGTTGGAATAACTGCAAAATGTAGGTATGGGGCAATATATGGAGAAATTTGAAAAATAAAACTTTAAGGTGTACCCACATATTATAGCTCACAATACTCGGTAAAATAAACATATACCTTTTAAAATATATATATTGTATTTGAGCTCCAGAGATGCAGGACCATTGATGCACAGGACTCCAGCCCCACTGCTGTCTTTTCCAAGCTGGCCATCTCACCTTAGCTGTACCTTAATGAAGCCCTTCCAACCGTCCAGTAACCACTGGGAAGGAACTTTCTGGGTGATAAAGTACATACTAGAAGCAGGTCATGCTATTGTTACAGGCAGTCTGGAGTTCTCCGAATCATCTGCTCGACTGTCCCCTGCCAGATCTCAGCATCTCAGTGTCTTTTAGCTTGGGCAGCTTGCTGCAGCTAGGAGTTCAGCCTCACTGTAAGCCCTCACCCCCAGCAATAAAGTCTTCAACTTCATTTAAAAAAAAGTGTAAAATTTCATTGTATTACTTCAAAATATGACTACTTCAAAATATGTAATTTTATTTGATTAATATCTCATTTGAGTATCAGAATCCTTCTAAAAAATGAATCCAGTATAATGGTATGGCATGGAAAGTTATAGAGAATTTGAATTTACACAATTAGAAAAGGAAAATGCTTTTCAACAATGATTTGTGTGTGTGAAAATTTTGAAAATTTAAATTTCAAGTATTTTTTGTATAGTGACTACAGCAAAGTGAGTTACAAGACAGATTTCTATTAATTCATTCATAGTTCACCACTGATTTTTTTTAGCATCATGAGAAGAATTTTGTACTTGGAAAAATATTTCTCCAGTCCAAAATGTCTATGTGATGAGATATTTGCTGTAAAAATAGCAGCTAAACATATTGTGATAGAAAGTATACTAAGAAAAGTAAAGTTACTTTAATATGGGGAATATTGGAGAATATGATCGTAGGAGAGAAAGGAAATTGTTAACTGAGAATTAATAAAGAGCCAAGCAAGCTGGGTTGGGAATTATGATCAGAGTCATATTCTGCAGACAAGCACACACAATTGTCAACCATTAGATTTCATGAATGGATTGTCATACTCCAAGATTCCCCACTGCTTTTTCTGCTTGTGTCTGTTCAGCAAAGCTAAAATTAAACTCTTGTAAAAGGGCTACCCACTTTTCCTTTGAAAGTTACACTCAGTTTTAGCTATTACACTTTCAAATATGTGCTAGTGAAGTACTTGCCTAATAATGTCTCTTTTGGCCTAAACAGTATAATATGATGGTTAAGATCATCAGTTCAAACTGATTTAGCCACTTATTTAACATTATGAAACAAAAATATTTTTTGTATTATCACATTCTTCTTGTGAAATTGGCGATATCAATATCCTAGTATACTAAGTTATTTATAGAATTAAACAATAAGTACAGAAGGTATGCACTATAGTGACCCATCTATAGTAACATGCAATTATTGGGAACTATGCTACTATAACAATGCAAGTGAGATGTCTAATACCCATTTTTTGTTATTTATATTAGCATAGTTAAAAATGTGAGCTTAATAGTATTATTTCTAGCTAAGCAAATAATGAACTGTATATTTGCTTATATTTTAAAGTTGTAACATTCAACACATCCCGATATTATTGTGATTTGTAATTCAGAAAATCCTATCATAAGTACTAAATATATTATTAAAATGTCAGCAAGTATATACAATCTATTCTTGGAAAACTTGTATCTTTTATTTCTGCCATGGTGGGCTCCGGATTTTTGAAAGAATAACAGCTGTATTAAAGAAAAGTTGAGAACCACTGTTCTGAAGCATTCCCCATGGTGGAATATTTGAAACAACGTTATATTTGAAATTGGAAATCCTGAGTATAAATCTTATCTCAGCTATTGCCAGTTTTGTGGTTTGGAAACCAGCTTAACCTCTTCAAATCTCTCTTGTATTATTTCTAAATAGGAATAATTATTATTGCTTACCTTGCAGAGTTCTGTAATCAACAACTTAATTAGGAAAATACACTGTGTGCTTTGATACAAATGTTATTCTTTTTTGAAAATCAGCTTGATGAACTTGGATAAAAAATAAATTATAGTAAAAGAGGCTCAGGGTCTAATCTTCAATCACTTACTAGTTACCTCAATGTGAGAATATATTTAACCTAATGATTTTATGTGTAAAATGTGGTTATTTATATGTTCTTGCTGGGTTCTGAGGGGATTAAATGAGATGGCTAATACATCACAAAGGTTTGCCTCTTAGTAAAGAGGCATCATTGCTATAGTTGTTTATAATTATGATTGCTGATATTGTTATTACCCACCTATAAAGACTTTTTAGTGTGCCTAGTTTATGTACTCACTATTTGATAATTGGCTAGGAATGGTCATAGGCAAGCAGATAAAGGTTAGGTAGTGTCCACTATTTTGTGCTTTATCCCTCATCATTTATTTAACTAATGTAAAATGCAAAGCTACACATTGTCCCCAGGTACTTAAGGATAAAATAATTTAATATTATCAGCTTAAGGTCATAGCTCAATTCTCATAGCTCCATTTTACTTATATTGACTAATGTTGAAAATAACTTTCTGGGATGCCTGGGTGGCTCAGTGGTTGAGCATCTGTCTTTGGCTCAGAGCATGATCCCATAGTCCTGGGATTGAGTCCCACATTGGACTTCCTCCATGGAGCCTGCTTCTCCCTCTGCCTGTGTCTCTGTCTCTCTCTCTCGAATAAATAAATAAAATCTTTAAAAAAAGAAAAACATAATAACTTTCAAATTATAAAAATATAGGATATAGAATTTATAGAATGTTGCTCAGGTTCATAATTTTTACTCATTCAACATGCAGCTCAATATACAAAACTAATCAAAATGTTTATTACTATCCTTACCAGTCTTGTTTTCTCTTGGATATACTTTAATTGGAATCCTGGATAGAGATAATAATAGTTTCCTACTTGAGGTAAAAATGATTCCCTTTTCAGTCTTTTGTGTAAAATTTTTGCTTCTCAACATCAACTACAATAATGTATTTGTGAAATTCATATAATCTTTTGAAGCGTTCAACTCGGGTTGAAAGCATTGTGGGTTGTATCTAGAGACTGTCTTCTTGGCATCAATGGCAGTCGGTGGGGTTTAAGATGAGCAATTACTGCTTTCTCATGGAAAGGAAAAGTGCTGAAGTGTCTTTAAGATCTCAGTGGGAGTGATTTTACTTATAATAAAGGGAATTGTATCCATTGTGGATACCACATGCTTTGCTACAATTTCTTTAAAAAGATATAGAATGTGGGAAAATGGACTTGATTCTAAAGGAAATTTTCTAAAATCTGGAAATCAACAACATCCCTGTTATTTCCCCAAGGATCAAAATGAAAATTAGGCCTTTTTCAATACCACATTTTGCATGCTTTTAGGTAAAGAACATATTACATGCACCAGAATACACCAGACACTGGCACTGCTGTTCATTCTGCCCTGCCAATGTTATCTGATGTTCATTGTACAGTTATGGGCTTTTCTCATACAACAGTGAGGTTTTAGATTTTTTTAATTGCTTGGTATCCTGGTATAAAAATAATGTTCTCTCATTGGAGTATCAATCCCAATGCTTGTAATTAGTGCTTTCTGAAGGGTAATTTCACTGTGCTTAGAGATGAATTGCCAAGCTTTTCATTTAGTAGGCAGATAACTGAAAGTTCTGTACTACATACAAGTCATAGATTATTTGTTCAAATATATTTAAATAATGAAGATCTATAATAAAAGTACTCAGGATAATATTACACTGAACTAGTAGTCAAGTTAGGTAGTCTGGTAACTAAACCAGAGTGCAATGTTAAAAGAGTTCTGGAGTAACTTAGCTTCATCTTAATTCTAGGAAAAAATGTTCTTGTTGAAATGATATGCCATTTCTGAGGTTCATGGCATATATGGTACTCTTAAACTGTACAACCATAAAGTATCAAAGAAACTTTACAAAATCAGCCTCAAGGAACAATTTAAAATCAATTGGTTAAATGAAACCATCTTAGCAATTTTTTCTGACACACAAGAGCCAGAGAGGAGGTTATATGGAAGATCACTCTCTTTCCTAAGTCCCCAAATGTCATGATTCCTACCCATTGATTCTCAGGTTTCATTCTCCTCTGTATCACTCTTCTAAGAGAAGTAATTCATATGGAAAATACATTGTAAAAGCTACATTTTTGCCTAAATCCTTTACAATCCCTGTTTTGTAGGTAGTCCCAATTACTTTTATTCCACAAGAAGACTGGGGACTTTCAGTTTGAGGTGAGACAGTAGAGGGAAATTCATAGTCTCTCAAAGCTTTGAAGGCATTTCCAGTTCACATATTTCAGGGTTGCTTTCAACTATAAAATACATTATATTCTACATTACAACTTTTCTGGTCACACACACACACACGTACACACAAGTACCTATTGGGATAATATGATAGATTTTTACATACATATTATACATAGCTGGTGTTGAGGAAATGTTGCCTGGAGGTTATTTAACTTCAAATTTCATTTAAAAATAACATATGATTTTATACAAATGTCTTGTTTTGTTTGTTGGCAATGGCTGTTTTTTCAGTAGATTGGATTTTGAATCTGGCATGAAAATTGTACTTTGAAAGGAAATTCCAATACCTAGAAAATAACTTACTACACATGAGATGTCTATAATTTGGAACCCACTGTTGAATGATTCAGGATTAAACAGTGATTTAAAAAATAATTCTTTTCCGGATGGATAGCTGCTCAGGCAAGAAAGACAAAAAACTTTGTCATCAGACTTGTCAAATGATAAAAATATCATTGGACTGGAATTTTAAAAAATGAAACAGTAAAGCAAAAAAGAATCCATATTTATGCTAAAATACATCTATAAAAATTGCTTAACAACTATTTCAAGAAGATTTATTGTAATCAAGATTCATTTTCCATTTTATGAACTTTAATGTCACCTAAGTGGATAAGAATAGATACAGAATATATAAAGTATATTTTGCTCGCTTGAGGTAAGTTAAAATTTCTCAGTTGTGACATCATAAAAGAAATTCTAAGTTAAAAGTATATTTAATAGCATTGAAAATGTTTTAGCACTTTAAACTTTGCCTGAAATATATTGTGTTTAATTTCCAAAACATCTTTTTGGTGCTTCAGGGCAGGTGTTATTTTCACATTTCACCAAAGAGGAAACTAATAAGGCATAAAGAAGTTGGCATATAGCCAGTGCATACCTTATTTAGAACTTGAACCTGAGTTTCCTGGCTTCAAATGAGGGATTTTTTCCTATCTATACTACTAAAATTCTTGATTTTTCTTGTTATTATAAAAAGTCCATAAATAACTTTCGTATTTGTAAATAAGTAGTGTAAATGGCATGCAATGGTTGTTTATGTATGTGAGAAATAGTTCAAAGAATTTCCTCACCATTAGGAAATACAACACATGATAATTCTTAAGATATGCTTAGTGGAATAACTAGAATAAATGATGGAATTACTACTTATTGAATGAATTAAATGTTATCCTATTTCCTGAAGTAGAAAATTGGAATTGTTTCATCAAAATTCCTTTTTTTCCTATATTCTGGCTCACTCAGCTAGATATCATGAACAAAGCATCAAGAGCCCAGACACAGGTCAAGTTTTATACAGTATATAGAAAATTGACTGACCTACTCTGTATGATGAGTATGACTGCAATAAATCTCAGGATGTTCTTTAATCATCAGCCTACATAATGTGGGCTAGGGCTAGGGGGACAGTTCTCCTCTCCAACTGTTATCTCTCTTTTGAAGCACTATTTTGACATTGATAACATTCCATTTTATTTGTACTCTTTGACATTGCTAGGATTCTTAAACATAAGATGTTTATTTTTAAAAGAAAATGGCACACAACACGCACTAGGAAACTAATTTTGGGTGTTGGATGCTTTCTTTGAGAACCCCATGCAAATAGAAATTTCAAATTTAGGGGACACAAAATTTTTCCACTAAAACATCATTTCTAAAACTGAGTTTAATAGAAACTGGGTTTTCTACAACATTAATAAATGTCAATTTCTCTGGGAAAAGTTTAAAAAGTTTACAAAATTTTATCTACAAGCATTTTCATGATGCACATATGTCACTTTTAAAGATTCTGGGAAAACATTCTTCATGTAACTCAGTTAAATTTAATTCTCAACCCTTCAAACTCATTGCCTACAAATATTGCTCTCCTTTTTTTAATCTATGGAATTCCCCTTAGTAGCTTCAGAATCCACGGCTACTTGGGTCACAGGCTGGGAAATACTGCTCTACCATTGTGATATAAAACCTTGGTTTGAGTCATAACTTTATCAGTTATTTTAGTTCTATGTTTTTGAGCAAGACAGGGCTCTGGACATCAAATTAGAACATTACTTTCCCAGGATTTTTTTTCTTACTTTGGAAGTAGTTTGTTTAAATATTTAATATATATGTGTATATGCATGTGTATATGTGGTTTATATATTTATTTTTTTAAGATTTTATTTCTGGGATGCTTGGGTGGCCCAGTGGTTGAGCATCTGCCTTCAGCTCAGGGCATGATCCTGGAGTCCCGGGATCAAGTCCCACATTGGGCCCCCTGCATGGAGCCTGCTTCTCCCTCTGTCTGTGTCTCTGCCTCTGTGTATGTGTGTGTGTCTCTCGAGGATAAATAAGCAAAATCCTTTTTTAAAAAAAAATTATTTCTTTGAGAATGAAAGAGAGCATGAGTTGGGGGAGGGAAGTTGGGAGAGGTAGAAGAAGATGGAGAAGCAGGGACCTGACACCAGGCTCAATCCCAGGACCCTGATATCATGACCTGATATCAGGACCCTTATATTATGACCTGAGCCAGAGGCAGATGCTTGAGCAACTGAGTCACCCAGGTGCTCCTGTGCTATCTATATTTATATATATGCATACACATGTATGTATGCATACATATTATTTATGTATATATTATATATATACACATATATGTATTATTTATGTATGCATAAATGACTTTAATTCTCTTTTTAATCCACATATAGCACTGTATTAGGTTTAAAAATACAACATAATTTGATATATGTAGAGTTGGCCATTGAACAAAAAGGGTTTGAAGTACATGACTCCACTTACATACATATATTTTTGATAAAGCAATACTGTAAATATATGTTTCTCTTCCTTATGATTTTCATAACAATTTTCCCAGGTTACTTTACTATAATATAGCATATAAAACATTATAAGTTATACATCAATTTTTTACTGCACTTAGCTCCCCAACCTCTTCACATTGCACAAGAGTCAACTGTATATATTGCAAAATGATTAACATAGTAAGTTAATATCTATTACCACACATATTTTTTCTTGTGATAAGAATTTTTAAGATCTATACTCTTAGCAATTTTCAGAAGTTCAGGATTAATTATACTCATCATGCTGTATGTTACATCCTTGAGACTTATTTATTCTATGCTGAAAGTTTGTACTTTTTGACTACCTTAACCCATTTTGCCCCCTCATCCCCATTTCTGGCAACCACCAATATATTCTTTGTATCTTTGAGTTTTGTTACTTTTTAAAAAAAGATTTTATTTATTTATTCATGAGAGACAGAGACAGAGAGAGAGAGAGAGAGAGAGAGAGAGGCAGAGACACAGGCAGAGGGAGAAGCAGGCTCCACGCAGGGAGCCTGATGTGGGACTCATTCCCGGGACTCCAGGATCATGCCCTGGGCCAAAGGCAGGCGCCAAACCACTGAGCCGCCCAGGGATCCCCAAGTTTTGTTATTTTAAAGACTCTACATAAAAGTAAAATCATACAGTATTTATCTTTAAAAGTAAGATCATACAGTATTTGTCTTTATCTGTCTGATTTATTTTATTTAGCATAATTCCTGCAAGTTCTACCCATGGTGCTGCAAATGTCAGCATTTCCTTTTTCACCACCAAATAATAGCCATTGTATATAAATATATATACCACATCTTCTTTATCTATTCATCCACTGTAAAGATACTTCATGTTGTTTCCACGTTTTAGCTATTATAATAATACTGGGAATAACATGGCAGTACAAGTTTCTGTAGAGATACTGAGTTTGTTTTCTTCTGATCATAACCAGAAGTGTAATTGCTAGATCATATGTAGTTCTATTTTAAAATTTTTGAAGAACTTCCATATTGTTTTCCCTGGAAATTATACCACTTCACTTTCTCACCAATAGTACACGAAGATTCCTTTTTCAATGCTTGTTATCCCTTGTCTTTTTAACATTTATTGATTTATTTTATTTATATTTTTATTTTTATTTTTTTGAGTATAGTTGACACACAATGTCACATTGGCTTCAGGTGTACAACTTAGTGATTTGAGGAATTTATGCATTATGCTATATTCACAAGTATAGCTACCATATGTCCCATTACTTTGCTATTACAATACCATAGTATTCTTTATGCCCTGCTGTTTACTGTCATGATTTACTCATTCCATAACTGGAGGCCTGTATCTCTTTCCCCTCATTCATTTTGCCCAACCTCCTACCCTCTTCCTTTTGGTAACCATCAGTTTGTTCTCTGTATTTACAGTTCTGATTATGCTTTTTGTTTGTTTATTCATGTTGTAGATTCCATTTATGAATGGAATTATACGGTATTTGTCTTAGTCTGACTTTTTTCACTTACCATAATATCTTTAGGTCCATCCATGTTGTCACAAATGATACAATCTTAGACTTTTTATGGCTGTGTAATATGCCATTGTGTGTATATGAATGGGTGTGTGTGTGTAAGTGTGTATAATTTTTTTTTCATTCATTCATTGATGGACACTTAACTTGCTTCCATGTCTTGGCTATTCTAAACAATATTTCAATAAACATAAAGGTGCAAATATATTTTGGAGTTAGTGTTTTCATTTTTCCTGGGTAAAATATCTAATAGAGGAATTATTGACTAATATGGAATTTCTATTTTTAATTTTTTGAAGAACCTCATTGCTGTTTTCCACAGGAGCTGCACAAATTGAGATTCCCACCAAAAGTGCACAAGTGTTTCTTTTCCTGTACATCCTCAACAACATTTCTTGTTTCTTGTCTTCTGGATAATAGCCATTCTAACAGCTTTGAGGTGATCTCCCATTATGCTTTTGATTTGCATGTCCCTGATAATTTTTGATAGGGACTGCATGAGTCTGTAGATGGACTGGGTTAGTGCAGACACTTTATCAACATTAATTCAATGATCTATGAGCACAGGTTATTATTCTACATATTTGTGGTTTCATTTTTTTTCTGATAGTTCATTGATTTTGTATCCTACAACTTTATGAATTAGTTTAGTAACTAACAGGGTTCTTTAATATTTAGGGATAGATAATAGATAATTTGCATATCTACAAATCAATATTACAAATATAGCTCTAGCAAACACAGAGGCAGTTTTTATTTGTCTATCTGTCCAGGGTTCAGTGCAGAAGGAGCAGACAAAAACATCCATCTCCCTCTATTTCCCTGAAAGTGCTCTATCTGCATACTTTAAAAGCTGTAGACTGAGAGCCTGGCTACAGCCCTTCCCAAAGACTGGATGGCATATTTCCCGCCTTTTGTCTCCAGCCAGCATCAGTAGAAGGAGCTTATACATATGTCTGGGACCAAAACCTTTGTCCCTGCCATCTGAGAGATAGGCCTCTGATCACTGGCTTTGATAACCAACAGGGTTTGCATTAAAGTCCCACAGGACTGTAGAAAACCAAGAAGCAGTTCTAATAGGTGCAGGAGTAACACTTTTGTGGTTTTATATCTGAACAGGCAAACTTTTCCATCCCCTGTTTTTTTCTAGAAAGTGTTAGTGACATACTTTGAGGGAACAGCCTCTAATCAGTTTATATCAAAGTGCTAACTGTAATTCTCCCTGATAGATACTGATGCCTCTTAGTAGACCCTTACCTACTAGGAGACTTTCAGAACAAAAGAGGAAGCCTAAACAACCATAAAAGTTTGAGGGATGACTAGGAACTCAAGCTAGGAGTCTCATCTCTAACACAAGGACATTCTATCAAGACTGGGAGAGATGGAGGGAGCGGCAAGATGGTGGAAGAGTAGGGATACTCAACTCACCTAGTCCAACAAACTTATCTAAATAACTTTTAAAACAACCTGAACACCTACGAATTCAACCAGAGATGTAAAGAGAACAGCTGGAACACTATAGAAATAAAAGTTTTCACTTCTAACAAGGTAGGAAGGTGAGTAAATAAATACATAAATAATAAATAAATAAATAAAGTTGGGGGAGGGTAACCCTGACTAGCAGGGCTAAAGTGGAGCCAAAAAGCCCTCCAGGGCAAGAAAGCCCAGCCCTGGAGAAGTGGGAACTTTTAAATCCACGCCAGAGTTTCCCTTATGAAAAAGTGTTTAGCAAGGAAATTGGGCAGAATTACAGGAGGGGGGATCCCTGGGTGGCGCAGCAGTTCGGCACCTGCCTTTGGCCCAGGGCGCAATCCTGGAGACCCGGGATCGAATCCCACATCGGGGTCCCAGTGCATGGAGCCTGCTTCTCCTTCTGCCTGTGTCTCTGCCTCTCTCTCTCTCTCTCTCTCTGTGACTATCATAAATTAAAAAAAAAAAAAAAAAAAAAAAAAAAGAATTACAGGAGGGTCAGTGAAGACTCAAGATTCCCGGAGTCACTATAATAGGAGGGGCACCCAGGGGAAAACTCACCACAAACTGATCCGATATCCATAAAAAGCTGGAGCACCCCAGCCCTCCAGGGCATTTGGGAGAAGCCAGTCTTTTAGGTGGGCCAGCTCTAGATGGAGGTGGCTGTGCCCTATTTCTTTCAGGAGAGGTAGTCCCTTGGAACGGTTCCAGCGGCATAGGGTCCTAGATCCCAGGGCACCCAAGCAGACGAAGCCAGTGATCCTGTACTCCCCCTGGGACAGGTGGAAGCAGTGAGGGCACAGGACAGTGAGAACTCTCCTGCAGCTGAGCACCCCCAAGCTTTGCAGAGCAGGACACCCACAGCTGCCCCCAGGGGATCTTGGCCAGTGTGGACTTGGAGACTCTTATTAGTTACTCGTGGGGAGCTGACTCTAGAACTAGAAACCCAGCCACCACCATTGTTGTTTTTCCTCTTTGTTTCACTGTGTTTCTGAGAGAGGCAGGGCTTCCAGGGAACAGAGGTCTCACAGGGTAAACAGCTCCCACTGAGCCTGGCATGAGGCAAGAGACAGGGCATCTTCCCCAGGTACACACACTTGAGAATCAGCACAGTCGACCCTCCCCCAGAAAACCAGCTGGAAGAACAAAGGAAGAGCAAGATTATTGACCAAGCAGTGCTGGAAAGCAACAGGACTGAGGGAAAACAGTATATAGAACTAAAGGGTTTTTCTTTTTTCTTTTCTTTTTTTTTTCCTTCTTTTTCCATTCCAACTCATTTTTCTATCAGACTAAATATTTCCAATATTATTTTTTCTCTTTTCCCACCTTAACAACAATATTTTACCAGCTCTTCATTTTTAGTTTTTTTTTCTTTTTGACTTTCATATTTCTACAATTGCATGACTTAGATATATTTTTCACTTCTGGATTCTTTTCAACGTATTCAATTTAATTTTGGTAGATATATGATATGGGTATTTGTTTTTTTGTTTTGTTTTGTTTTTTGTTTTTCTGCCTCATTTTGTTTTACAGTGGTGGAAGTTAGTACCTTAGAAAACACAACCAGCATATACCCAGAACCAAGTGGAATACCTTGTTGATTTATTCTGTGAGATTTTATTCTATCTTCCTTCCCATTCCCTGCTCTTATCTTGTTTATGTTTCTTTGGTCAATGTTGGGGCTTTGTTGCTGGTTTCTATAAATCTGGAATTGACCATCTTCCAACATACAGAACAAAATACACTCAAAACCAAGAGGATCACCATCTAGTCCCTTCAGGGAGAGTACATTCTCTCTCAACCACCACTTCTTCATAACCACCACCATGACCCTTTTTTCCTCTTTACTTTTATTTTCTTTTTCTTTTTTCTTCTTCTTTGTTTTTGGTTTTTGGCTTTTTATTTTTACTACTTTGTTTTAAAATTTGTTTTTCACTTTAGCAGTCCTTTTGTTTTATTTTATTCTGTTCTTTTTCTTCTATTTTCTAGTCTCTTACCTCTTTGGAATCATCGAGGTTGTGTTTTACTTAGGTTATGGTTGATATTTTTGACCCAGCCTGCTCATACAGCCACTCTGTACTGGACAAAATAACTAGAAGGAAGAATTAACCATAAAAAAAGAACTAGAAACAATACTCTCTGCCACAGAATTACAGAATATGGATTTAAATATGATGTCAGGAATTCAATTCATAAGTACAATTATAAAGTTACTGGTGATTCAGAAAAAAGTGTAAAGGACCCTAGAGACTTCATTACTACAGAATTAAGATCTAGTCAGGCCAAAATTAATAATAGATTAAATGAGATACAATCCAAACAGGATGTTCTAACTGCTAGGGTTAATGAGGTGGAAGAGAGAATGAGTGACATAGAAGACAAACTGATGGTAAGCAGGAAAGCTGAGGAAAAAAGAGAAAAACAATTAGGAGCCCACAAGGAAAGGCTTAGGGAAATAAATGATAGCTTGAGAAGGAAGAATATGTGTCTAATTGGGATTGCAAAAGAGGCTGAGAGAGAGGGGACCACAAAGTATATTTGAACAAATCATAGCTGAGAACTTCCCTAATTTAAGGAGGGAAACAGGCATTCAGATCCAAGACATAGAGAGGACCCCCAAAAATTTCAATAAAAACCATTCAATACCACGACATTTAATAGTGAAACTTGCAAATTCCAAAGATAAAGAGAATTTTTTTTAAGCAGCACAAGACAAGAGATTCTTAACTTATATGAAGTTAAGAAATACCAGAAAGAGATTAGGAGAAATACCAGATTAACAGCAGACCTCTCCACAAAGACCTGGCAGGCCAAAAAGGGCTGGCACAACATATTTAGGGTACTAAATGAGAAGAATATGCAGCCAAGAATAGTTTCTCCAGTAAGGCTGTCATTTAGAATAAGAGAGATAAAGAGCTTCCAGGATAGACAGAAAGTGAAAGAATATGTGAAAACCAAATCGGCTCTGCAAGAAATAATAAGGGGGAACCTGTAAAAGCAAGAGCGAGCTCAAAGAAAAAATCCACAAAAACAGGGACTGAATAGGTAATATGATGGCACTAAATTCATATCTTTCAATAGTTACTCTGAAGGTGAATGGGCTAAATGATCCCATCAAAAGACACAGGGTATTGGACTAAATAAAAAAGCAAGACCCATCTATATGCTGCCTACAAGAGACTCATTTTAGACTTAAGGAAACCTCCAGCCTGAAAATGAAGTGGAGAACCATTTACCATTTGAATGGTCCTCAAAAGAAAGCTGGGGTAGCAAACTTCATAACAGATAAATTAAAGTTTATTCCAAATACTGCAATAAGAGATGAAAAGAGACACTATATCATACTTAAAGGGTCTATCCAACAAGAAGACCTAACAATCATGAATATTTATGTCCCTAATGTGGGAGCTGCCAAATATATCAATCAATTAATAACCAAAGTAGAGAGTACTTAGGTAATAATATATTAAGAGTAAGAGATATCTTTTTTTAAGAGTAAGAGATTTCAACATGGCACTTTCAGCAAATGACAGATCTTCTAAGCAGAGCATCATCAAAGAAACAAGGTCCTTAAATGATACACTGGACCAAACAGATTTCATATGGGATGCCTGGGTGGTTCAGTGGTTAAGCATCTGCCTTTGGCTCAGGGCGTGATCCCAGAGTCCCAGAATCGAGTCCCAAATTGGGTTTCTTGCATGGAGCCTGCTTCTCCCTCTACCTGTGTCTCTGCCAATCTCTCTCTCTCTCTCTCTCTCTCTCTCTCTCTCTCTCTCTGTCTTTCATGAATAAATAAATAAAATATTTAAAAACAAAACAAAACAAAATCAAACTTAAAAATCCCAAATAGATTTTATAGATGTATACAGAACTTTCTATCCAAATGCAACTGAATACACATTCCTCTCAAGTGCATTGGAATTTTTTCCAGAATAGACCACATTCTGGGTCACAAATCAGTCTTAACTGATACCAAAAGATTGAGATTGTCCCCTGCACATTTTCAGACCACAATGCTTTGAAACTGGAACTCAATCACAAGAAGAAATTTGGAAGAACTCAAACACATGAATGTTAAAGACCATCCTACTAAAAGATGAATGGGTCAATGAGGAAATTAGAGAAGAATTAAAAAGATTCATGAAAACTTATGAAAATGAAGATACAACCATTGAAAATCTTTGGGATACAGCAAAAGTGGTCCTAAGAGGGAAATACATCGCAATACAAGCCTCCCTCAAAATATTGGAAAAAACTCAAATATACAAGCTAACCTCGCACTTAAAGGAACTGGAGAAAGAACAGCCAATAAAGCCTACACCAAGCAGAAGAAGATAGATAAAAGAGATTCAAGCAAAACTCAATGAAATAGAGACCAGAAGAACTGTAGAACAGATCAACAAAACCAGGAGTTGGTTCTTTGAAAGGATTAATAAGATAGATAAATCTCTATCCAGACTTATTTTTAAAAAAGAGAAAATACTCAAATTAATAAAATCATGAATGAAAGAGGAGAGATCACAACCAATACCAAGGAAATACAGACGATTTTAAAAATGAAATATAAGTAGCTATATGCCAAAAATTAAGAAATCTAGAAGAAATGGATGCATTTTTGGAAAACCACAAATTACCAAAACTGGAACAGGAAGAAATAGAAAACCTGAAGAGGCCAATAACCAGGCCAAATGAAGCAGTCATCAAAACCCTTCCAAACACAAAAGTCCAGGGCCAGAAAGCTTCCCAGGGGAATTCTACCAATGTTTAAAGAAGAAATAATACCTTATTCTACTAAAGCTTTTTTGAAAGATAAAAGGGAGGTAATACTTCCAAACTTGTCTTATGAAGCCAGAATTACTTTGATTCCAAAACCAGACAGAGACCCCATCAAAAAGGAGAATTATAGACCAATATTCCTGATGAACATGGATGCAAAAATCTCACCAAGATACTAGCCAATAGGATCCAACAGTATATTAAGAGGATTTCACCATGATCAAGTGGGATTTATCCCTGGGATGCAAGGCTGTTTCAACACTCCTAAAACAATCAACATGATAGATCATATCAACAAGAGAAAAAACAAGAACCATATGATCATCTCAATAGATGCAGAGAAGCATTTGACAAAATTCGCATCCACTCCTGATTAAAACTCTTCAAAGTGTAGGGATAGAGGGAACATTCCTCAATATCTTAAAAGCCATTTATGAAAAGCCCACAGCAAATATCATTCTCAGTGGGGAAAAATTGAGAGCCTTTCCCTTAAGATCAGGAACATGACAGGGATGACCACCCTGACCACTGTTAATTCAACACAGTACTAGAAGCTCTAGCCTCTGCACCAAGACAACAAAAAGAAATAAAAGGCATTCAAATTGATAAAGTAGACATCAAACTTTCTCTCTTTGCAGATTACATGATACCGTATGTAGAACGCCCAAAAGATTTCACCCCAAGATTGCTAGAACTCATACAGCAATACAACAATGTGCAGGATACAAAATCAATGCACAGAAACCAGTGGCATTTCTGTACACTAACAATGAGCCTGAAGAAGAGAAATTAAGGAGTCATTCCCATTTACAATTGCACCCAAAACCATAAGATACCTAGGAATAAATGTAACCAAGGAGGTAAAGTATCTACACCCTAAAAACTACAGAACACTTCTGAAAGAAATTGAGAAAGACACAAAGAAATGGAAAAACATTCAATACTCATGGATTGGAAGAATAAATATTGTGAAAATGTCTATGCTACCAGGGAAATTTACACATTCAATGCAATCCCTATCAAAAATATCATGGACTTTCTTCACAGAGTTGGAACAAACAATCTTAAGATTTGTATGGAATCAGAAAGGAACCCAAATAGCCAGAGGAATATTATAAAGAAAACCAAAGCTGGGGCATCACAATACCGGGTTTCAAGCTGTATTACAAAGCTGTGATCATCAAGACATTATGGCACTGACACAAGAACAGAGACATAGATCAATGGAACAAAATAGAGAACCCAGAAATGGGCACTCAACTCTATGGTCAACTAATATTCGGCAAAGCAGGAAAGAATATCCGCTGGAAAATGGATAGTTTATTCAATATATGGTGTTGGGAAAATTGGACAGCCACATAGAGAAGAATGAAACTAGACCATTCTCTTGCACTACACTCAAAGATAAACTCAAAATGGATGAAAGATCTAACTGTGAGACAAGAATCCATCAAAATCCTAGAGGAGAACACAGGCAACACCCTGTTTGAACTTAGACACAGCAACTTCTTGCAAGATACATCTATGAAGGCAAGGGAAACAAAAGCAAAAATGAACGATTGGGACTTAATCAAGATAAAAGCTTCTGCACAGCAAAAGGAACAGTCCACAAAACTAAAAGACAACCTACAGAATGGGAGAAGATATTTGCAAATGACCTATCAGATAAAGGGCTAGTATCCAAGATCTATAAAGAACTTATTAAACTCAACAGCAAGAAAACAAACAATCCAATCATGAAATTGGCAAAAGACACGAACGAAAATTTCATAGAGGAAGACATAGACATGGCCAAAAGCACATGAGAAAATGCTCCACATCACTGGCCATCAGGGAAATACAAATCAAAACCACAATGAGATACCACCTTACACCAGTGAGAATGGGGAATATTAACAAGGCAGGAAACCACAAATGTTGGAGAGGATGTGGAGAAGGCAGTACCCTCTTGAACTGTTGGTGGGAGTGCAAGCTGGTGCAGCCACACCGGAAAACAATGTGGAGTTCCTCAAAAAGTTAAAAATAGAGCTATCCTACAACCCAGCAATTGCACTATTGGGTATTTACCCCAAAGATACTGATGTAGTGAAACACCAGGACACCTGCACCCACCCCAACTTTCAGAGCAGCAATGCAGCAATGTCCACAATAGCCAAACTGTGGAAGAAGCCATGATGCCCTTTGACAGATGAAAGGATAAAGAAGATGTTATACACACACACACACACACACACACACACACACACACACACAATGGAATATTACTCAGCTATCAGAAAGGACAAATACCCACCATTTGCTTCGACATGGATATAACCAGGGAGTATCATGCTGAGTGAAGCAAGTCAAGCAGAGAAGGACAATCAACATATGGTTTCACTCATACGGGGAATATAAGTAATAGTGAAAAGTATTATAAAGTAAAGGAGACTAATGAGTGGGAAAATCAGAGAGGGAGACAACTCATGAGAGACTCCTAACCTGGGAAACCAACAAAGGGTTGCAGAAGGGGAGGTGGGTGGGGCATTTGGGTAACTGCATAATGAGCATTGAGGAGCTCACTTGATGGCTAAGCACTGGGTGTTTTATTGTATGTTGGCAAATCAGACTTAAATAAAAACAAATTACAAAAAAAGACTGGGAGAGATGGATGTTTTATCTACTGCACAAAAACCAAAGCAGATACTTAAGGAAATTGAAGAATCAGAAGAATAAGTTCTAAGGAGAGAACAAGAGAAAACTTCCAAAGCAAATTTTAATGAGACAGATAAGTGATTCACTTGAGATTTCAAATTAATGATCATCAAGATGCTCACAAAGGCGAGGGGAGTCATCCATAAAGAAATTTAAAATGTCAACAGAGAGAAAATATTTAATAGTACCAAATAAAAATCACAGAGTAGAAGAATATAGCAACTGGACTTTAAAATACAATAGATACAACTACAGCCTATATCAAAAGAAAGAAAGAATCTATGAACTTGAAGATAGGGCATTGGAATTCATTTACTCATAAGAACAAAGGGAAAAAGATTGAACAAGAGTGAAGATAGAATAAAGGTCTTGTGGAACACCATCAACTGATCCAATTTACATATTTAAAAAGGTCCTAGAAAGAGAAGAGAGTGAGAAGTGGCCAGAGACTTATCCCATGAAATAATGGCTGAAAACTTCCTTAACCTGGGGAATAAAAGAGACATCTAGTCCAAGAAAGTGAAAAGAGTTCAAGAAAAGATGAATCTAAAAAAATACAAACCAAGATATACAATAACTTAATTGTTGAAATTTAAGGAGATACTCTTAAAGGCATCAAGAGGAAAAATAATTGTCATATTCAAGCGAAGCCTAATAAGCTTTCAGCAGATTCATCAGCAGAAACCTTACAGGCCAGAAGAGAGTGGGATTATATTCAAAGTGCTTCAAAAATTTGCCAAACAGGAACTCTAACCAAAAATACTGTCCTTCAGAATTAGAGAAAGGAAGTTTTCCAGACAAACAGAAGCTATGGGAGTTTATTACCATGAAACCAGCCTGACAAGAAACGTTAAGATGACTTTTCAAATGAAAACCAAAAGGCTGCCATTAGTAATATGAAATGTATAAAAGTACAAAACTCAATGGTAAAGAGGTAAATCCCTTATAAATCTAGTATGATGTTTAAAAGATAAAGATTTTAACTATATTTTTAATAATTTGTTAATGGAAACAACATACAAAAAGAGATACATTGTGACATCAAAAACATAAGATGGGGAGAATATATACAGGTTTAGTATGTGTTCAAGGTTGTTATCAGCATAAAATAGACTGTTATATCCATATGTTTTATGTAAGCCAGATGGTAACTACATAGCAAAAACCTACAGCAGGTTCACAAAAGATAAAAAAGAAAAGAAAGCATACCATTTGAGAAAATCATCAAATCGCAAAGGAAGAAAGCAAGACGAAAAATAAGGAACAATGTAAATATTAAAAAAAAAACAGAAAACAATGAACAAAATGGAATTAGTAAGTATACATTAACTACTTTCAATGTGAATACACCAAATTCCCAAATCAGAAAGCAGAGTGGCTGAATGGATAAAAGAGCCTTGGTTGAAATTTAAGGACACAGATAGACTGAAAGTAAAGAGATTTTTAAAAAGATATTTCATGCAAATGGAAGCTAAAGGGAATAAGGGGTTCCTATAATTCTATTAGACAAAATAGACTTTATGCCAAAGAATATAACAAGAGGCACTGACATTATCAGGTTAATTCATCAAAAAGGTACAATATGAAAAAAAAAAAAGGTACAATATGTACAAATATTAATAGATCTGAAGGGAGAAATAGCAATACAATAATAGTAGCAGACTTCAATGCTCTAATTTCACTAATGGATGGATCTTCCAGACAGAAAACCAACAAGGTAACATTGTATTTCCACTAAACTTTAGACCAGATGTCTCTAATAGATATAGAATATTCCATCTAATGGCAGCAGAATGTACATTCTTCTAAAAACAGATGAAATATTCCCTAGGATAGATCACATTAAACCACAAAAACAAGTCCTACTTAATAAATTTAGAATGATTGAAATCATACCAAGTATATTTTCCAACCATAATGGTATGGCACTGAATTTAATTTTTTAAAGAAAAGAGAAGAAATTACAAATATGTGGAGAGTCAGAAAAGTCAAATGGGAAATACAAGAATACATTAAGACAAAATTAGAGACATAACATACCATATTTTATGAGATACAGCAAAAGCAGTTTAGTGATAAATGCCTACATAAACAAATGATACAATTCTCATAAATAACCTACCTTTACACATCAGAGACCCAGAAAAACAAGAATAAAGGAAGCCCAAAGTCAGTAAAAGGAAGAAAATAACAATGATCAGAGAAGAACTAGATAAAGATTAAAAAGGCAATAGAAAAGATCAACGAAATGAATAACTGAAGTTATTTGTAGGTTAAAAAATAGACCCTTTAATAAGTTACCAAGAAGTGAGGACACTCAAAATTGTAAGCGAAAAGGGAGACATTACAACTGAAACTGCAGAAATACAAAGGATTACGTCTAGTAGGACTATAGTAAAACATACAACCTACAAGAGATTATTTAAGATCTTTATATACCAAAATAGTTTGTGTTCAATAAGAAAAAAAAAGTTGTAGCAATTTATATATGGTCTTTAAAAATTGCTGGCATTTTGAATAGAATTGATAGGATTTGTAAATGTTAGCTAAGGCAAAACTTAAATGAACTAAATATGAAAACCTTTTCAAGTAGACTTTGCAAGACTTCCAAATTCTGTAATTACAAGCAATCTACAACTATTAGAGCCTGGTTGTTATTAATAATAATGGATAGGTGTGATCTTTCAACTAAATACCACCAAATTAGAATAAAATTATTAACATTATTTCCCTTATGTAATTTGCTTTACGTGATTTCTACCCATAGTAAGTAGTTAAAAACAAAATAGGAGGCTATGATTTCAGTGGCGAAAGAAATTTCTAGCTTATATGTAAAAGGAAAGATTTTATCTAACTGAAAAGAATTGTAATATGTATCTAAATTTAGAGTATGTTTCCAAATATGGTGTCATCTATTTCTAAATTAGGTGACCTTTCATCATATTTCTACCACTATAAACATTAATGTATACTTGTTATTACTATACACATTTTTTTTGTGGGGAGATATATTAATAATTATATTTTCTCTAGAATTTGAGTTTCTTGAGGGGTAAAGCCATAATTTTTCTGTCTTATTTCTCTAATGTCACAAGGAAGTGATGATTCTAAAAAACCTTGCTAAGTGAATTTGAGAAATAATAACAGCTCCATGTTTTTATATCTTACTATTCCAGGAGTCTTTTTTTTAATGTGGCATAAAATTTATTTCAACTTTTGCAAGTCACAGTGTAATTATCTGTACAATGAATCTTTAGAAAGAGATGTTGTAAAAAAACTGCCCAGTTATGTTCTGGAACTATGTATGTGACCAGCACAGCAATATCCACCCCTGAGTAAAATATTCTTCTTGACAAAACTTCTCACTTTATTGGCAACTTAAAATTGCTAAAGCACATTCATATTCACCACCTCATTAAATCCCTACATCAAATCTATGAGGTAGATTTTATTACTCTCTTAGTTTGTGAATGACTGGGATTGAAAGATACTTGGTTTGACCAAGGTCATCCACTAAATAAGTAAAAGATAATTTAATTGAATACTGTTTGTTAAATTCAAGACCTGTTCTTGTACTACCATACTAATTTCTTTTCTTGTTTTTATTTTCTGGTTTTGAATTACATTTGTGTACAATATTTTCTACTGTCTTATACTTGCTTATATCCTTTAGCTATGTCATAAAAGTAGAATTTATTTTTTTAACCAAAATTAAGTATTTCGTGAATAGGGACAACTTATCTTTGTATATATATGTATATTTCCTGGTTTACTTCTTATTGCTCTACATATAGTAGGTACCCAATGGAGACTTGCTGGATTAAGGTCTGATGAAAGTGATCCTCATTAGTTTTATGTTTAGACAGTGTTGTTTGAAACATTTTCATGAATTAAGGAGGCTAAAACACTTAAATATATGAAAAAAAAATCTCTCTTTAAAAAAATCAGATGGGCTTATATTCCTTACGAGTTGTTAAATTAATCTTGATTCAGCGCTGGTACGGCATGCATTTTTGAACCAGTTGGGCTATTTCATTTGCTTTCACTGCCTGCAATTTGAAGGACCTTTTAGTCTTCTCAGGGCTTTAATGGTATTCATGGAAAAGCAGACTGAATTTTTTAAAGCTAATGAGGTGTCAGCTTCCTCAGTGACTCATTTTCTCTTTTGTCTGCTATTTTCCATTCTTTGCCTCTGAGACAATATAGAGTAACCAAAGCATGAGACTATTATCAAGAAAGCATTTGAGAACCTCACTAAAACACTTACTAAAAATCAGAACCAAGGCTCAGCATTAATTTTAACTACTTAATATTTTCCTGAATTTCTAATTTACATCACAGAAAGATTGCATATTTATAACCACATTCATCTGATGATCTTTGAGCTACTTCAACATTTTACCATCTTAGCTCTTCTAATGTTGTGGGAATAGATTGAGCCTCTGCCCACTAACACTTATTTGAAGCTTTCCTAAAATCCCCTTATGAGCAATAGATCTTCTCTTTGGCCAGTGTTGTCTGAAATTTTTGTATTTTATCCCTATTATTTTGAGTAAGCTTTTTATTAAAATGTAAGCATACTAACTTGAATTAACATATAAATCTTTTTATATATTAGTACATATTAACCAACAACACATGAGTAGAACCTGGGGAATTAATGCTGGTAACTGACATAATTTATCACCTAGGAAAAGTCTACCATGAGGCACAATTCAGAAACCAAAGATGAGGGGTGGTGATGGACTTAGGAGTACTGTAGGCCTTAATCGGGCCTTTTCTTCACTCATATACTGAGGTACAAATACAGTGACATCCATTAGATCTTAGGCATTGAGGATTTATCAGTTGACGTTAACTTTTAGCAATTGCAAAGGCTCATGACAGAAAAATTTGTAAATTTTTGAAGCATAACTTCAAAATCTCAGCTTTATGACTGGTATGTATAAGTGAAACAACTATTTGTTAAAAGGGGTCACTTGTCTGACAAGGGATTTTCTCCTATCATCAAAAATCTAGTTTCATTCATGTTATTTGTAATCTTTATTTGAATTTCTATCTCCACTCAAGTTTCAGCTCATTGTCTATTTCTGAATTTCTAAGCAGGTTAGATTTATAGAGGCCCAATTTGTTATTATGTATTTCTAATTTTATTTGATTAGGATTTGAGAAAATGGCTTGTAACGTCTCTAACACTTTATGTTCTCTATTTTTCTACACAAACATACATATAAACATTATCCTTTGAGTTTATTAATATTATTATTCAGATCCCGCTGCCATTACTTTATCATCCACAGATTTGGTCCATTTCTGTGAGATGATTTCTTATATAATACTTCCAACTAAGTTGTATTTTTAATCAAGCAAGATCTTTTAGTCTTTATTTATATTTATTTCTATCACTTATGTATCTATGTATCTATGCATCTATCTATTTTCTCTTTATTTTTTTTAGGATTTTATTTATTTATTCATGAGAGACAGAGAGAGAAACGCAGAGACACAGGCAGGGGGAGAAGCAGGCTCCATACAGGGAGCCGGATGTGGGCCTCCATCCCAGGTCTCCAGGATCACACCCCGGGCTGCAGGCGGCGCTAAACCACTGCGCCACCGGGGCTGTCCTCTATTTTCTCTTTAATGGCCTTGAATATATAGATTTGGGACTTTTTTAATCTCAAGAATAGATTATTTTGTTGCTTTTTTATTTTTTTGCATCTGTTCCATTTGTTTGATTTTCTCTTATAGCTCCTACTGAATGTTCTGGAGTGATCCTCTAATTCTGCTTTTTCCTATTCCTTGCAATTTCCAAATGTTAATATTTTTCTCTGTTGTTTTGAGATATTTTCCATCCTTGATCTTTCATTCTGTACCTACAAGTTTAGAAAATACTTAGCTCATTCAGTTCATCTACTGCATTGTTTTTTGTTTCTTTTTTTAATCCTTAGAATGCCTTGAGCTACTTTCTTCCTCAAATTACTATACTATACTTATTCTGGTTTGTCCTCCATTAGTTATACTTCTTTAGAATTGTGCTCACTTTGTTCTGGCTGACATTTCTCTCTCTGGTTGATAAAGAAAATTTAATGGTTCTACTGTACTTCTGTGTGTCCACCAAGCCAGCTCAAAGTCTGAGATGGTTATTGAAAGACATTGTGTTTGGTAGAAGACAATGTGGTACACTAGGGTCTTCTAAATAGCCTCTCAGTCTCAAAGAAAGTAGGACTCAGGCTACAGTTAAAGTTCCTTTATCTATATGGGTCCAGGGACATGAGACACTTAATGCAAAATTGATGCAGGCTTTCCTTTGCAGGTTCCCAGATCAATGAAGGTCAATTCTATACAGACTTTATTTTTTATGCTCTGGAGTTCTATCTTATTCTGGAATAGATGCCAAACATTCTGGTAAAAACCTGACACAAAGTCTCCCTGAAAGGCCTCTTATAGAGCCAAGGCTTCACTGGTACCCAGTTCGCAGTTAGCCCAAACAGCAATTTTGCTCAGAGGGGAAGGGATTTTGGAGTTGGAAGATAATTTGGGTTGGAAAGAGAGCTCCATCATGTTCAAGCTCCATTTTGATCCCTGGAGTCACAGTAACAAATGAAGATGTATGACTCTTATGACTTCTGTGCTCTAGTTGAGAGGAAAAGTGTAAACTTACATTAAAAAAAAGTTAACAAATCTCAATGATATGCTATAAGGATAATTAATAAGTAATAGGAAATACTGGGATGCCTGGATGGCTCAGTGGTTGGGCATCTGCCTTGGCTCAGGTCATGATCCTGAGGTCCTGGGATCCTGAGCCACATCAGGCTCCCCACAAGAAGCCTGCTTCTCCCTTTCCCTATGACTCTGCCTCTCTCTCTGTGTCACTCATGAATAAATAAATAAATAATATTTTTAAAAAAAAGTAATAGGAGATACCCAGGAGATTTCAGATTTGCATATGATTGGATAGTGAGGGGAGTGATCTGAAATAGATAATAAGCTGAGATCTGTGGGATGTGTAAAAATTGTGGGGTTAAACATTCAAAGTATAGAAATGGCAAATTCAACAGTCCCAAAATAGGATTGGACTTATGTGTTAGAAGAATAAAAGGAAAGCCAGTGGAACTAGAACATAGTGCTCCAAGTATAGTGATTGATACAGATAAATGCAATAACTCAAAAAGGGATAAAAATAGCATTCTCAAAATAAGATCAATAGCAAGTATTGACATTAATATTAAATATATATAAATATATATATTATACCTCCAAAACTATCAGGCAATTTCATATTTTTATTCTATTCTCATGTTATTCCTTTAGATTGATAAACAATGTTTTTATTCTCATCTTCCTCAAAAATAAATTTCAGGACTAAAGACCAACATGGACACATAGAAGAACCTAGCTTCTGTCTTCCTAACAAAGATCAACAATTATAGTTATCCTCAAAGAAAGACCTCTTGGCAGAGCTCTAGAGTCCACTTAAGAAAATTTAACAACAACAACAACAACAAAAATGGAACAAAAACCCTGAAGATCACCACACAAAAAGAGAAGGAGGAGGACTTCATGTTTCTTCATCATTCCCTCCTCCAACCCAGCACTGCTCACCACCAAAAGAAAATGTCCTAGCTATAAAGAGTTCCCTGTATTAGGAAAGGAAGAGTGGGGGTGAGCAAATATCCTTCCAGCCTTTTGGCACACCCCCTGAAGGTCTTTCTTCAGTTTCACTCCAAGAGCAATAAAGCAAGACATATAGAGATAATTAGGAACAATGAAGAAAGGCAGTGGTGACCAAGAACAGTTATTCTGCAGGACTGATAGTGGAACAATGCACCTGCTTTGCAGACAACCCAGCAGATTTTACCATTGAAAAAACTAATGACCAGCACAGCCATCCATCAAATTTTACCAGAATTCACCCCACAAGTATTTGCAAAGCCCAGGCCTCTGTGGCTAAGTGATTATAGATGCCAGCCAAGAACTGCACTGGGGATCCTAACATGCACTTGGGACAAGCCCCTCAAGCTGGGTACTTTCATGCTGCTGACATGATGCATATCATTAGCCTCCTCCATAGTAAGCAAGTCTAGGAATAAAAACTCTAGCTACAGGAAAGCATGCTGACAAGCCAGGCCCCTTATAGGTGTCAATAAGTCCATGGTGGACCCCAGTTCTTGCTACAAGCCCTGTTTGTACCACAACATTGGTATCATGTGCTGTCCCCCAGTGTGCTCACACTACTGGCTTCAGCCTCCTCCACTGCCTGCCCTGCCCTTAGGAGTTAGGAGGATTTAGGAGGTGCTACTAAGGCTCCCAGCAGTCCTTGCCAAGGAACACATAGTTGTTGATTCTGTGAACTACAGAGACTTGAGTTGAAGAGGCATCACAAAGTCCTAAGCCCTCAATCTTGGAGTACTATACCACTTAACCTGGGGTCATAGCATACTCCCATCTGCAGGTGAAAATATTCCCTTATCAAATCAGTTCACAAAGTCTGGAAGAAGAGACTGTTTGTTCAAATGTGTAGATACCAATGAAAGGCAATGGGGAACATAAAAATCAAATGTGACCCCAGAGAAGGACTACAGTAAATCTTAAATAACTGGCACCAAATAAGTACAGATCTAAGTTTTGGCCAACAAATAATTCAAATAATTGTTATAAAGATACATAATTTAATGAAATCAGAAAAAAGTACATGGGCAAAATGGAAAGTTCAACAGAGATAGAAAGCATTAAAAAGAACCAAACAAATTTTGGAGCTGAAGAATATGATGAGTGAAGAATATGATGAGTGAACTAAAGAACACAGAGAAAAATAAAGATATAAACATCACACTTCTTTATTTCAGAGTATATATGAAGGTATTATAATAAAAATAGTATAGTACTGACATAAACTGGACTCATAAACCAAAGCAACTAAATAAACATTCCAGAATTAAATCCTTTGATATAAAATTAACTCATATTTGAAAAGGGAGCCAAAAACATCCAATGGACAAAAGGTAATCTCCTCAATATATAGTGCTGAAGAAATGGATAGATACCTGAAGAACCATGATGTTGGAGGCTCATCGTAGGCCACTCACAAAAACTAACTTGATTTTCTAGAATTTATAAATATAAGACATACTATTCTAAAATGCTTGAAGAAAACATGTGAAAGGAGCTCCCTGATGTTGGTCTCAGAAACAATTTTTAGATAGGATTCCTAAAAGCACAACAACAGAAAAAAAATAAACAAATGGGACTTCAACAAACGTAAATGCTTCTACTATAAAGCAAAAGAAACAACAAAAAGAAAAGACTAAGAAAGGTTTTTGCAAGCCATATACTGGACAAGGGGTTAATTTCCAAAATATATAAATAACTCATATATTCAGTAACAATAAAAATATAAGATGCAATTTAAAAATGAGAGGAAGTAAACAGGTATTTTTTTCAAGAATAACATCCAAATGGCCAGCAAGCACATGACAAAGCCACTTACCATCACCTATCATCAGTAAAATGCAAATCAAAACCATAAAAGAGATATCACCTCATACCTGTTTAAATGGCTGTCATTAAGAAGATAAGATACAATAGGTGCTTACATGATTTGGTGAAGGGAACCCTTGAACACTTTTGGTGGAAATGTCTGCTTGGAATTCTCTCTCTCCTTCTCCCTCACACCTCCTCCCTCTAAGATAATTAATAATAATAATAATAATAATAATAATAATAATAAAATAAGTTCAGTAAGAGAAGAAGAAGTAAGGGATCTACATATAGCCAGAAAACAATAAGATGCCATTTTAAAGCAATTTTGGAAAACACTATGGAGGTTTTCCAAAAAATTAAAAATAGAATTACCATATGACCCAGCAATCCCATTTCTTTATGTATAGTCAAAGGAAATGAAAATAGGATCTCAAATAGTTATCTGAACTCCTAATGTTTACTATGATATTATTGATAATAGTTGAGATAAGGAAACATCCCAAATATCTGTCAATGATGAATGAAAAAAAGGGTGTAATGTATATGCATAACAGAATATCACTCAGCCATGACAAAGAAGGAGATCCTATTTGCAACAAGATGGGTGGACCTTGAAAGCATTATGCTAAATGAAATAAGTCTGACAGAGAAAGACAAATATAATATAACATATATAAAGGAACCCATAGAAATAGAACTTAAAGTGGTGGTTGGGTAAGGGTGTAGGTAAGAAGAGACATCGATCAAAGGATAGAAACTTCCAGTTGTAAGAGAAATAAGTTCTGCAGATATAATATACAGCATGGTAATTTAAATTAATAATGCTATATTATAGTCTTGAAAGACAAAAATGTAAATCTTACATGTTCTCATTACAAAACTGAAATGTAATTATGTGAAAGAATAAAGATATTAATTAACCGTAGTGCAATAATCATTTTGTGATATGTGTATCAAACCAATTTGCTGTATACCCTAAAATTATACAGTGTTATATGTCAATTATATCTCAATAAAGCTGAAAAATGTTTCTTTTTTTAATTTTTTTTGAAAAATGTTTCAAAAGAATCACAGATACTGTGTCATCATCATATGATATCTCATCTATCCTCTAAAATTATTTGAGTACTCCATTTTGCCCCCCTTTGGAAGCTCATGCAAACCTCTATGATGTCATTTATTCCACTTAAATGAACCTGAAACCTCCTCCATTGTATGAGTTTTCCTGTTTAAGCTATTTTTTTTTAAGATTTTATTTATTTATTCATGATAGTCACAGAGAGGAGAGAGGCAGAGACACAGGCAGAGGGAGAAGCAGGCTCCATGCCAGGAGCCCAACGTGGGATTCGATCCCGGGTCTACAAGATCGCACCCTGGGCCAAAGGCAGGCGCCAAACTGCTGCGCCACCCAGGGATCCCTAAGCCATTTTTAATATACTTAAATCTTAACCCCAATAACTGGTACACACTATATGTTCAGTAAATGCTGGTAATTCATAAGGAAGAGAGAATTCTTATAGACACCTTGAAAGGATAAAAGAAGGGAAGTGAATAGTGCCAAAATGTGTGGATCAAGTATGGAGGCTGGAAGGAAAAGGGAATTGAGATCTAGAAACTAACTTTATAATTGCAGTTTAGGGTGGATCATGTACATCTGTTGGAAACTTTCATCCTCAGGATAATGTTAAACTTGTATCGCTACTATCCAGTTCTAAAAATTTATTGTATATGTACTAATTGGTGTGTGGGAACCTCAGAAAAATGGAATAGTACAGTAATCTAGAGATTAGCACAAAGTGATTCTTTCGTAGGCTTATGAAGAGAATCAGTCACCCTACAACAAAAGAGACTAAGTATTTCTTTATAAGTATTGATCAGTCTACAGAAAAGTAAGAGATATTTGATTAGTTATGGTATATTTCTTATTTGTACTAGATTATGTTGTATAAGACTCACATTTCCTATCTTCACTCTTACCCAGTGAGTAACTAGCTATATGTAAGATAACTAATTCCTCGAGTTTGGACTGCTCACAGCAAGTGGCTTTTGTTCAAGTACTGTTGAATCCAAAGATTATTAAAATGCACCTCTTCTGGGTTGGACTTCAGGGAAAATCTAAATAACACCAGCACGCAGCAGCTATTTTATGAAGAAGATAAATACTTAACAGTGTTAGAAGTGCAATCTTGAGAATGTAAACAAAATTGACTTTGCAGGAAAACTAATACAGCACACAAATAGGCCCATGAAGGGATTGCAATGAGAAATGGAAGAGTGGGGCACTTAGGTGGCTCAGCGGTTGAGCATTTGCCTTTGGCTCAGGGTGTGATCCCCGAGTCTCAGGGTCAATTCCCACATCAGACTCCCTGCAGGAGGCCTGCTTCTCCCTCTGCCTATGTCTCTGCCTCTCTCTTTCATGAATAAATAAATAAAATATTAAAAAAAAGAAATGGAATAGTTATGAAATGTGGCTATTATCATATCATGATGGGTAGTGAGAAACCCTGAAGACAATATGTTTTACTATGGCCAAAGGTCAGAGAATGAAGTTCTCAGTACCATATCAAGAGGGTCTGATTTGTGTGTGTGTGTGTGTGTGTTAATAATGTCATTTTTTGTTTTGATCATGAGTAGCTCACTTGAATTAGCACAGTACATTGAGCAAAATATACTTCAATACTTCACTAAGCTTTAGTTGGTATGTACATATAAAAATTCATGTAAGTAGGAGCTCTCTTTATTCCAGTCTGATTAAAGTTTGAAACTTTAAAGCCAAATTTTGAATTATATTTTATCAGTGGAAGTCAGTGCCTCTTCATCCATACACATCATACTTTGCAACACTTTGCACAAGTAACTGAAATTCTTTGATTTTCTGTATTTGTGAAACCTGTGTAATACTTTTAACATTACATGGCTACCAGCATATTAAATATATGCATAACATATATGCATAAATAATAGCTATAGCATATACTCTTAATTTGGTTGATCAGAAAACATGTCCCAAGCAATTTTTTTTTAATTTTTTATTTATTTATGATAGTCACACAGAGAGAGAGAGAGAGACAGGCAGAGACACAAGCAGAGGGAGAAGCAGGCTCCATGCACCGGGAGCCCGACGTGGGATTCGATCCCGGGTCTCCAGGATCACGCCCTGGGCCAAAGGCAGGCGCCAAACCGCTGCGCCACCCAGGGATCCCCCCCCAAGCAATTTTTTTTAAATCTAACTTTGAAAAGAAATAGAAATGCTGTTATTTATTTATTTTTTGTATTACTACAGCTGGGACTAAACATTTGTTGCTATTATGGGCAATAATGAATACAAGAGTTTTAGGAGATGGAGAAAGGCAGACGACTCCAGAAAATCTCTAATAAGAAGGATCAGAGTGGTTTATATCACTCTTCTCCTCCCACATTCATACATCTCTATTTTACCTATGTTGAATTATATCCTTCTATCTCAGAGTTGTAGCAGAATTCCAATAAAACAGAATGGATAATAGAGTCACAGAGATACCAATCTATTCAGCCTCATCCACTGCATTCCAGGTTGCAATGCTGAATCTTTACTGCAAAGGGTGCTGTAGCCAGCCTAAGCTCCACTCAGACCACCATCATCATGACCCATTATCAGGGTTGTGCTACTGCCACCCTAATTCCCACTTACCAGGTTCCAGATAGCATCTCTGAGTAGTCATTGCCAGGGGCACTGTTGCTACTTTGAGCCCCAGTCCCTATCCCAGTTCAAGAATCTGAGCTGTCATTACTGAGAAAGGTACCTCCAGTGCTAAACTCTTGCTAGGGGTGCTGCCATTACACTGAGTTCCACCCCCATAGTGGGCTAAGGTGCTTACCCATCATTGTTGGAACTATAACCCAAAGCCCCAAGTGTCTGGTCCCATACTGTGTCTCTGACCCTTTATTGCTGGGATTGTGCACACTTAAATGTCAACTACACTAGCATGATGAAAGTAAAAGGATGGAAAAAGATATTTTAGACAAATGGAAACCAAAAGAAAACAGGGTAGCTCTATTTATATCAAACAAATTAGACTAAATAAAAAATTGTAAAAAGAGAAAGTCATTATGTAATGATAAAAGGATCAATTCATGAAGAGGATATAAGAATTATAAAATATACACACTGATCCTGGAACATACATATTATTAACAGGTATTAAGGGGAGAAATAGACAACAACACAATAATAGTAGGGGACATCAATATCCCATTTGCAACAATGAATAGATTATCCAGACAGAAAAATCAATAATGAAATAATGGATTTGAGTGACAATTTAGACCAAATGGACCTAACGATACATATAGATTGATTATTTCATCCAACAGCATGAGAATGCACATTCCTCACAAAAACACATGGAATATTTTCCAGGAGAGATCATGTAAAACCACAAAACAAGTCTTAATAAATTTAAGGAGATTGAAAACATAGCAAGTCTCTTCTGACTATAATATTACACTAAAATATATTTTTTTAAGCTTCATTTATTTAGTTTAGAAAGAGAAAGAGATCAGATGTGAGTGGGGGTAAGGGTAGATGTAGAGAGAATCTCAGACAGATTCCCCACGGAGCACGGAGCCCAATGCAGGGCTCAATCTCAAGACCCTGAGATCATGACATGAGCCAAAATAAAGAGTTGGATGCTTAAGAGACTGGGGTACCCAGGTGCCCCATGAAATCAATTTCATGAAGAAAAAAAAAACAAACAAAATCCAATTAAGTGGAGATTAAAAATGTGAAACTGAACAATCAATAATTCAAAGAAGTTCAAAAAATATAAAATAAATAGAAAGGAAGCACAACATATCAAAATGTAGGAGATGTTGCAAAAGTAGTTTTTAGAAAGAGCTTTACACTGATAAACATCTACATTAAGAAATAAGAAAGATCTGAAACAAACTCAACATATAACTTAAGAACAAACTAAGCCCAAAGTTAGCAGAAGGAAGAAATAGCAAAGATGACGTAGAAATAGGTGAAAGATGAGAAAAGCAATAGAAAAGATCAGTCGCACTAAGAGCTGGCTCTTTGAAAAGATAAACAAAATTAAGAAACTTTGGCCTGATTAAGAAAAGGAGAGGATCCAAATAAAATCAGAAATGAAAGAGGACGTTACAATAATACCAGTAAAATATAAAGAATCATGAGACATTGCTATGAATAATATGCCATCAAACTGGGTAACCTAGAAAAATGGATAGATTTCTAGAAACATACAATCTACCAAGACTGAATCATGAAGAAATAGTCTGAACCAATAATAATTAAGGGGACTGGATCAGTAATAAAAACCTCACAACACAGAAAAGCATGGAATAGATTATTTTCCCAGTGAATTCTACAGACTTTTAAAGAAGAATTAACACACATAACATCCAGTGCTCAAATTAACACCAATTCTCAAAGTCTTCCAAAAAAAAATTGAAGTAGAAGGGTCACTTTCAAACTCATTTTATTTTTTTTTAAAGATTTTATTTTATTTACTCATGAGAGATACAGAGCGCGCGAGAGAGGCAGAGACAGGCAGAGGAAGAAGCAGGCTCCATGCAGGGAGCCCGACATAGGATTCCATCCCGGGTCTCAAGGATCACGCCATGGGCTGCAGGCGACACTAAGCCACTGCGCCACCAGGGCTGCCCCTCAAGCTCATTTTAGAAGGACATCATTACCCTGATAGAAAAGTCAGACAAAGATAATGTAAGAAAATAAAGTTACAGACCAATATCTTTGATGAATACAGAAGCAAAAATTCTCAACAATTACCAAACTGAATTCAACCACACACTAAAAGGATCATTTAATATGCTTAAGTAGGGCAGCCTGATTGGGTCGGTGGTTTAGCATAGCCTTCAGCCCAGGGTGTGATCCTGGAGACCTTGGATTGAGTCCCACATCAGGCTCCCTGCATGGAGCCTGCTTCTCCTTCTGTCTGTGTCTCTGTCTCTCTCTGTGCCTTTCATGAATAAATAAATAAAATCTTAAAAAAAATAATATGCTCAAGTAAGATTTATTCCTGGTGTGCAAGGATAATTATATAGATGTGACATACTTCATTAATTGAATAAAATATAAATCACATGACCAACTAAGTAGTTGCAGAAAAAGTATTTGACAAAATACAATATCTTTCATGATAAAACACTGAACAATATGCGCACAGAAGAAATGCTCCTCACCACAGTAAAGGCCATAAGCTCACAGCTAACATCATACTTAATGTTGAAAAGTTAAAATCCTTTCTTCTAAGATCAAGAACAAGACAAGTCTTCCCAATCGTACCATTATTTCAGTTAGGAATAAAAAGAGAAACCATCTATAATGGAAAGGAAGAAGTAAAATTATCCCTGTTTGCAGATGCCATGATTTTTTTTTAATAACCTGATCTTATATATAGAAAACCTCAAAGACTCCTCTAAAAACTTTTAGAACTTATAAATTCACTAAAGTTGCAGGATACAAAATAAATATGCAAAAATATGTTGCTTTTATTTATTGTAATAACAAACTTTCAGAAAGAGAAATTAGAAAAAAATCTCATTTACAATTGTATCAAAAGGAACAGAATACCTAGCAATAAATTTAACTAAAGGACTTGTATACTGAAGTCTATAAGACAATAATGAAAGAGGGGCACGTGAGTGGATCAGTCAGTTAAGCATCCAACTCTTGATTTGGGCTCAGGTCATGATCTCAGTGTTATGCTGGGCATGGAGCCTATTTAAGATTCTCTGCTCCCTCTCCTTCTGCCCCTCCCTACTCCCTCTCTTTAATTAATTAATTAAATAAAAATTAATAATTACAAATTTAAAAAGTTAACTAATTAATCAAAGAAATTAAAGAAGAACCAAATAGGGACTCCTGCGTGGCTCAGAGGTTGGGTATCTGCCTTTTGCTCAGGGCATGATCCCAGGGTCCAGGATCGAGTCCTGCATCAGGCTTGCACAGGAAGCCTGCTTCACCCTCTGCCTACGTCTTTGCCTCTCTCTCTCTCTGTCTCTCAAGAATAAATATATAAACCTTTTTTTTTTTTTTAAAAAAAAAAAAAAAAAGGAGAACCAAATAAGTGGAAAGATAGCCCATGTTCCTAGATTGGAAGAATGAACACTGTGACTATGCCTATGCTACTCAAAATGATCTACAGGTTTAATGCATTCCTGATCAAAATTTCAAAGACATTTTTTACAGAAATAACAGAAAATGAACTATCCTAAATTGTTTGGAACCACAAAGTACCCCAGTGCCAAAATAGTCCTGAGAAAGAACAAACTGAGGGCAAAATATCTGATTTCAAGCTATATTACAAAGATACAGTAATGAAAACAGTATGGTATTGACATAATAGATCAGTGGAATATAGAGCAGAAATAAACATATACATATATGGTAAACTAATTTACAACAAAAGAGGCAAGAATATACAATGAGGAAAGGACAATCTCTTCAATAAATGATGCTGTAAAAACTAAACAGTCACAAGCAAAAGAAAGGAGCAGGACTACTATCTTATACCATACAGAAAAATGAACTCAAAATAGATTTAAAACTGAATATAAGACCTGAAACTATAAAACTCTTAGAAGAAACCACAGATAGTAAGCTTCTGGAAATTGGCCTTAGCAATGATTTTTTTTTTTATCTGACAACAAAGCAGAGGCATCAAAACAAAAATAACTAGTGGGAGTATATTAAGCTAAGAAGCTTCTACAAAACAAAGGAGTACATAGAAATGGAAACAGAAGAATCTATTTTACATACTGCTTATTATTAATTAAAATTATGAAAGTTTGATTTACACTAATTATAACCATATTTAATGTATTTACATACCTCTAATATCATTTTATCTGTGACCATAACATATGTATAGATCATAGGAATTAAAACCCTATTATTAGAACTGGCTAGATATTATTAAAAATCAAATAATTTAGTGGCTTATCAAAATAAACAACAAAGTAAAAATGTATTTCTTCCATGCAAAATCTACCATGGGTGTAGGCAATTCTCTAAGTCAATTATTATCATGCAGGTACTCAGTAGTTTAGAATGCTTCAAGATTTGACTTCATTATTTTAAATCAAGAATTCCTTTTTTTTTTTTTTAAAGATTTTATTTATTTATTCATGAGAGACACACAGAGAGAGGCAGAGACATTGGCAGAGGGAGAAGCAGGCTTCCTTTGGGGACCCTGATGTAGGACTTGATCCCTGGGATCATGACCTCAGCCAAAGGCAGATGCTTAACCACTGAGCCACCCAGGTGCCCCTCCAGGATTCCTTTCATAATCTCTACACTAACACATGAGATAGGTAGAATCTTATACTGAATATTAAATAGTTTGGAGAAATAAAACACATCACTTCTAATTGCCATATTGTCAAGAGCTAGTTAGAGGCCCATGTAAAACTACCAGTGTTCAAGCAAGTGTATAACTATATAAACCTCAATGCAGAAAAGGATGATATTTAAAAATTAGCAACATCTATCTAAGGGCCTGATTATTAAGACCTAACCCTACCAAAAGAGCTAAGTAGCATTCTTATAATAATTTAACTTTCAACATTTATTATCTTTTAAATTGTTTGTCCAGGATCTAACCATTAAAGTACCCAGTGAACATTTAAATATCAATATCCCATCAAACACCCTGCTGAAATATTGTATATTTTATAATAAAGAATGGCATTGGGATCCCTGGGTGGCGCAGCGGTTTGGCGCCTGCCTTTGGCCCAGGGCGCGATCCTGGAGACCCGGGATCGAATCCCACGTCAGGCTCCCGGTGCATGGAGCCTGCTTCTCCCTCCGCCTGTGTCTCTGCCTCTCTCTCTCTCTCTGTGACTATCATAAATAAATAAAAAATTAAAAAAAAAAAAAAAAAAAAAAGAATGGCATTTATTTTAATAAATGATATAATTACATAACACCTGGACCCTTTGGTCTTTTTCTTTCACTAGTCTCAAATTTACATATGAATTTGAAAAGCACAGTTTCAGTAATATTTGCCTAATAAAAACAGATCTTCCAATTGCTCAGTAGCTTTAATTCAATCAGGTCTGGATCAGGACTATCAATATACTTTCAAAATTATCCTTTCTTGTAGCTTAAAAAATATTTGCCCGGGATCCCTGGGTGGCGCAGCGGTTTAGCGCCGGCCCAGGGCACGATCCTGGAGACCCGGGATCGAATCCCATGTCGGGCTCCCGGTGCATGGAGCCTGCTTCTCCCTCTGCCTGTGTGTGTCTCTGCCTCTCTCACTCTCTCTCTCTCTCTCTCTCTCTGTGTGACTATCAAAAATTAAAAAAAAATTAAAAAAAAATAAACACTCAGAGACCTACTATATAATTCCTAAATTGAGACTGAAAAATCTTTCATTCTTTCATGTTGCCAGCATATAATGGAGTTACACTCTAACTTGACTTATTTCTAGTTATTTATTAGGTAGCAAATTTTAAATTACATGTATTTATTAGAAGGATGCTAGCTGCTGTAACAAACAAACCCAGAAGCCTACTATGGCTCAAACATGATGGAAATTTATTTTTCACTCAGATACTCCAAAATCTATATTCCTGATAAGGGTGGATCTCTCTTCCAAACAGAGATTCAGGGACCCAGACTCTTTCATTCTAGGAACTCTGTCTTTTTCAACATCCAGCCTGGAGAAGGATAAAGAATTGTAAATCCTGCCTTGTTAATTTTCCCCATTCTCACTGGTGTGAGGTGGTATCTCATTGTGGTTTTGATTTGTATTTCCCTGATGGCAAGTGATGCGGAGCATTTTCTCATGTGCATGTTGGCCATGTCCATGTCTTCCTCTGTGAGATTTCTCTTCATGTCTTTTGCCCATTTCATGATTGGATTGTTTGTTTCTTTGGTGTTGAGTTTAATAAGTTCTTTATAGATTTTGGAAACTAGCCCTTTATCTGATACATCATTTGCAAATATCTTCTCCCATTCTGTAGGTTGTCTTTTAGTTTTGTTGACTGTATCCTTTGCTGTGCAAAAGCTTCTTATCTTGATGAAGTCCCAATAGTTCATTTTTGCTTTTGTTTCTTTTGCCTTTGCGGATGTATCTTGCAAGAACTTACTGTGGCCGAGTTCAAAGAGGGTGTTGCCTGTGTTCTCTTCTATGATTTTGATGGACTCTTGTCTCACATTTAGATCTCTCATCCATTTTGAGTTTATCTTTGTGTATGGTGAAAGAGAGTGGTCCAGTTTCATTCTTCTGCATGTGGATGTCCAATTTTCCCAGCACCATTTATTGAAGAGACTGTCTTTCTTCCAATGGATAGTCTTTCCTCCTTTATCGAATATTAGATGACCATACATTTCAGGGTCCACTTCTGGGTTCTCTATTCTGTTCCATTGATCTATGTGTCTGTTTTTGTGCCAGTACCACACTGTCTTGATGACCACAGCTTTGTAGTACAAGCTGAAATCTGGCATTGTGATGCCCCCAGCTATGGTTTTCTTTTTTAAAATTCCCCTGGCTATTCGGGGTCTTTTCTGATTCCACACAAATCTTAAAATAATTTGTTCTAACTCTCTGAAGAAAGTCCATGGTATTTTGATAGGGATTGCATTAAACGTGTAAATCGCCCTGGGGAACTGGTGCAGCCATTCTGGAAAACTGTGTGGAGGTTCCTCAAAGAGTTAAAAATAGACCTGCCCTACGACCCAGCAATTGCACTGCTGGGGATTTACCCCAAAGATTCAGATGCAATGAAACGTCGGGACACCTGCACCCCGATGTTTCTATCAGCAATGGCCACAATAGCCAAACTGTGGAAGGAGCCTCGGTGTCCATCAAAAGATGAATGGATAAAGAAGATGTGGTTTATGTATACAATGGAATATTACTCAGCAATTAGAAACGACAAATACCCACCATTTGCTTCAACGTGGATGGAACTGGAGGGTATTATGCTGAGTGAAATAAGTCAATCGGAGAAGGGCAAACAGTGTATGTTCTCATTCATTTGGGGAACATGAATAATAGTGAAAGGGAATATAAAGGAAGGGAAAAGAAATGTTGGGAAATATCAGGAAGGGAGACAGAACATAAAGACTCCTAACTTGGGGAAACGAACTAGGGGTGGTGGAAGGGGAGGAGGGCGGGTGTTGGAGGGGAATGAGTGACGGGCACTGAGGTGGACACTTGACGGGATGAGCACTGGGTGTTTTTCTGTATGTTGGTAAATTGAACACCAATAAAAATTAATAAAAAAAAAAGAATTGTAAATCATTATTGTATAACCTCTAGGCTCAGGCCTGGAAATCGTGCAGCTTAACCTTCTACTGGCCAAATTTCAGCCATTACATGGTCATATCTAAATCCCAACAATCTGGGAAATAAAATTTAGTTGTGTTCCAGAAAGAAGATTGGATGTAGCCTTACAGTTCACATCACATGAAACTTCCATTTCTATCAATTCACTCTATAGTTAGAATGAGCACCATAAGAATACAAATCCACACATGTAGTTCCCTAAACTTGGAATCTTTAGTGTCAATCTATTGTCCTTCTTCCACATAAAGTCTAAATTCAATAACGTTATACAGATATTTACTTAAGGTCAGGTTTTCTTCTAAATTCTTTAACACTACTTCCTATGCATATTAAACTCTGGCCATTTTAAACTATGTAATTAAACAAATTAATCCAAAAATTTGCAATCCACATCTCAAATGACTTATTGCATATACTATTATTTCAATCTGAAATGAATTGACCTTCCACTTCACCTGATTAACTCCTATTTGTTCTTCACATCTTAGTTCAGAGTCACCTAATTTAGCAAACTTGTATGGATTCCATTCCTTTTCATGCTCTAAATTTATGTTTACAACATATCACACCACTTCTTGTGTAATTAGACAAAAATGACCACTTTGTAAGTATATATATGCATATCCAAGCTCTCTTTTCTTCCTACCCACTAGAGAAGATTCTAGATTTATGACTTTACTTACTTTCCCTTGATTCCCTTTGAGATGGAATTTCACCAACCAATAATGAGTCTACTGCTTTTGTGAATAAAATTAAAAATATATTGGGCAAAATCACTACTAAGGACCATTTCTTGGGGGAAAACAAGAAAAAGAAATATGTTGGACAGAGAAAAATGCCAATTAAATGGATCCTTCCAAGAATACCAAGCAAAAGGAAGATAATCCCATTACCCAAGTACTAGTGGATGATAGATTAAAAGAACATGCCTGTGAAAGCAACAAAATTGGAAGGGCAATGAGAAAGGGGTAGAGAAATCAAAATAATGAACCTGATGCATGAGGAAAAAGAAAACTTGAAGGGACAAAGATTAGTAAAGAAGAGGGACCTGGGTGGCTCAGAGGTTGAACATCTGCCTTTGGAGTTCCAGGATTGAGTCCCACATCAGGCTCCCCGCATGGAGCCTGCTTCTCCCTCTGCCCTATATCTCTGTCTTTCCATTTCTGTGTCTGTCATGAATAAATAAATAAAATATTTTTTAAAAAAGAAGATATTATTGTTTCCTGTGTTTTTAGAAGTTTCTTCAAGAGTGAGAAGGAAGGTAAATATCAAAATTCCTGTTTGTATTATGCTCCTTTGAAAGTGAAACCACTCTGCAATTGGTCTACACATGTCAAGACTTCATTTGAGTTGGATTTGTTCACTTGTCTCTCCCTCTAGGCTCCAGGGTACTTGAATTTCTATTGCAGCCTGTCTGGACCTCATAAATCTTCACTCAAATTCAATGTAACAGTCTTCTAAGGAGAACTAATACCATAGATGAAAGAATACAAATATAAACACTATAGTCTTAAAGCTAGGTAGAGATAGGAGTAGATGTACAGAGGAAAATATAAATGCTAACTACTATGAATGCATTATACAGGAAAGCTATATTCCCCTTTCCCCATTTGAAGAAGGAGATCACATCCTCTTTCCAGAAGCGAGTAATGAAAGAATAATAGAGAATTCTATTGGAATACTATTGGAAGAATACTTTCAGTCCAGCCCTGACTCCTCACAGCTTGTCCTTCCTCACAGAATGACTGATATATAATTTTTGAAATTGAGACAAGACACTCAGCTTGAATAGTTCAGACATGTTTCAATTATGGGACTGGGGAAATCTGTCCGCAAATAATATGGTTTCTTTCTGTCTTTATTCTCCATACAGTTATCACTGGGGAAGCACAGGAGAAAATTCTAACATTATATTTCTGCTTTGCATGGGGCTATTAAGAAAAAAGATTAAGAAGCTTATTTTTTCTTTGGATCCAAGCAAGATTCTCCTATATAGCTTTAAATGCAAGATAGCTAATCTTTGGCTAATTACAATGTGTGGTGATAATTATCCATACATTGCACCTCAAAATTCCCCTCAATTTTTAAGTACAAACCCAGCATTTTAAACTAGTAATTATAATTGAGGAGGATCTTTCTACTTTTATGTTATTCTAAGGCCTTCCCTCATATCTGAATCATATAGAGTTAATTGTATAATACATCTCTAGTTGCCTAACACCTTTCATCTAAGAAATTCGAAATTTGTATGGAGCATCTTTTTGATGCTAGGCTGACAAAATTAGACATGGCCTGCTAGACTCAGAGAACAATGTGCCTGAATTCTCATTTTTTATAGGCAAAGTCTCTTTCTCTCATGTTAATAGAATCTCTAATAAGAACTATTATTTGCAATGTTAGGTTGTAATATATTCCACTAAGTTAATTCTAATACTTAGAAACTAGTTTTATCATACCATAAGGTTAAATTCATATGATAGTGAAGAATAAATATTTTTTAAAAATTACCATGATAGATTCTGTGTATGAAAGAAGATAGCTGTTTTCCTTTTTGCCTTGGAGACAACCACACTCCCAAATCTCAAGAAGTTGAAACATTAAAAATGTGTTTTTCATCTCATGTATCACGTAGAATGAGAAATTTCCCAGCTATTCCTCACTCTCTTTCCAATTTCTGATTTTTCCATCTAAGAATTGGAATAATATCTAGTGTGTGAATTGAAATAAAATTGAAAAAGAAACAAGTGTTTTTTCTTCCTATATAGTGTTTCTGAATTTTATATATATTATAATCTTGTGTGATTTGCCTAAACCAAAATCAATATTTGAAAATCAAGATTTGTTGAAATAACTTACTAAATAGTTATGGTGATATACTGGCTTGATATATGTGTTAACAAAGAAAGGTGAGGTATCACAAAACTTACTGATATAAACTATTGACTTGTCTGAAAAGTGTTATGAGAAAATAACTACTTTGGCATCCATTCCATTATCAGAGTTTATGGAGAATATAATGATAAAATTATTTGATGCTATTGGCTAATAAAAGTAGAATTTCATATATTCTTTTTTTAATAACCTCTCTAACATGAGATGTTTGCAAATATTTCAACATTGCTTGTACCCCTATACTTTGTATGTTGGGACATGTGATATATATATATATATATATATATATATATATATATATATATAATATAATAGCACTTCTTTTTTTTCACTTTTCTATTAAATATATGCTAAAACTTATTTAGTGCCTTGCTCTATTGTTCCCATTCACTATAAAAATTATCAAAATGTGTTGGAACAACTAATATTTTAATTTGTTAAAGCAATTATTAATATATATATTATTGTGACATGCCATATTACTAAAAATATTAGCTAAAGGGATTTGAAATGTATTTTAAAGAGAATTTAATAATACATGTCATCTTATCAAAATGCAGTCCCACTTTTAGAAAGAACTACAGAAGTTTTATATCAACATCCAAGGGATAACAATACAAATGGCATTAGAACAGAAATAATAAAACCCAAAAGTTAATTTAAAAAGAAAGATAAAATGAAAGTACCGATTATTATATAACTGTGATAACACTTCTAATGAATAATAAGGCTCCTAAATATGAAGTTAAGCACACTCTAGGTTGATGTTTGTTAGAAAATGGATAATGTACAAAGTGAGAAAATTTAAAGTCGCTTGATATTCTTAATACAATCTGCCATCTATGAGAGCTATACTCTGTATTTAAGAGGTAAGATGAAACTTTGGATTATGTCCATATGTACCATATTTGGAATCAGACAAATATGAGATTGAATGCAGACTGTGCCTTCTCACTTAGTTTTCATTAATTCAACAAACACTTCCCAAGCCCCTGCTGTATATCAAAAACCTATAATAGAAGTCAATAAAGGATTGTGAACAAGTCCAATCAAAATTATTGTTATTTATCCTCTCTAAATGTCATTTCTTCATAGATTATTGATTATAATAATTAAAATTAAAAGCTGTAATACCATAGTATAAAACAATAAATTAGCTGTAGTTTTCATGCCTGACTATTAACATACACAGAATTTTGCAAGGAAGGATAATGCAACAGAATAGGATTTCACACATTCTAGACATCAAACACTTACACAGAGTCATAGTTAGAGTCAAGTAAACTGTGACAGCCTCAGCACTGTTAAAAATGAGCAGCTAAAAGCGAATTGTGGTAAAAAAAAAAATTGCTCTAACAGTGATTTTGACACATAACAGGAAAAAATATATGTGTTAATAATATGAATATATGTATGTATATCTGTATGTGTATACACACATATGTACATATTGTATATGTATGTACATATTAAGTGTGTACATATTGTACATATAGCCATATACATATTGTAATACGGTACATATTGTATATAGCCGTATAACCCTTTTACTCCATTTCTGTTGTTGGATGTATGCACTTTTGTGTTTCATGGAGGTTCAGCAGATAATATCCTACACCTCAGAGTACTTAAAAAGTTTGACAGACTACACAATACACCCTAAATTGCAGACACAGTATTTGAAGCTAATTTTAATCTGACTCAAAAGTCCCTAATTTTTTCTACTGTGCCACTCAAACACTAATAACTTTGCCATCAGTTGACCCTGGAATACTTGCTATCCTATCCTATCCTGGTCTCAAATGGCTAGAATTAAGCAACTGGAAATTAACCAGAAGCCATAGGAAAACATTAAAAAAATATTAAAAAGGTGTGTGAAAAACTACTATATTACTTTATATAGTTAACTCTTTTCTTCTACTACCAAACACTCCTATCACCAAGGAATGTGTGCCATTAGTTGGCTGCCAACATTTTTTCCATCTTACCTTCTGTGTATATTTCTGAGGTGCTCATTACATCCTACTTCCCTTTATAAGATACTCCTTCAAATGCATGTTAAACAGAGATCAACTGTCCAAGTTGTTTTTTGTTTTTGTCTTTGTTTTTGTTTTGGAAATTGATAAAAGACATTTTAATTGATTCAACAAATCATAATCTGGTATGTGCAAAGCATTGCCACAAACAGATAACCTATCCAGAATTTAAAACATGCAGGGTGTTTGATATTAAACAAGTAATTAAAAATAAACTGCAGTGACCAATAAAACATAAAGAAATGTAATAAAATGATGGTATGAACAGACAGATTTAATCTACACTAGGTGGAAGAGTTTACCAGAATAAACATAAAAGGTAATTAACAATGGGAAGCAGATGGAGTAAGGAAAGAAATCTTCAGACAGAATAGATATACATGTTCAAAGGCCCCATGCAATGAGGAAGCATGACACTATTCAGAATCTGATCCTCTGATCCAGGAGCACTGACAATAAGTATGTGGACCTGCAGAAAAAGAAATAAACTAGGTTGTTCTGGACTTTGAAGCCATGCTAAAGATTTTGCTTTTAGAAGCAAAGAAAAGTGATCTAAGAGTTCTAAAATTTTATTAATATACTTTTGATTTTAAAATGCTGTTCTGACAAATGGTGCAGGGAAATTAATAGTAGATGTGATGGGACCATCGCAAAGATCATTGCTTCTTAACTCTTTGGGGGAGAAAGAGTTTTATAAGTTTTGAATTAAAGCAGTAAACATGGAGAAAGCTATGTGTATTTAAAATACATAAAGAAGGTAAAATAGATAGGACGGCTCATGGATTATATAGGGGCCATGAACAAGAGAGCAATACTGAAGGTGAATCCTAGGTTTCTTCCCAAGACAATAAAATGAGGGATAAGGCCATGCTCTAAACTGGGAAGTATGTTTTGTTTGAAGTATCACGAGTTTGTATTTAGACATGAGACACTTCTGAGACAGTTTCAGATTTAGTTTCATGAAGCACACGAAGAGATGGAGATTGATATGCAGATTTATATCTGGAATGTTCTTGGATTCATAACCTTTGGAAGGGAAGCAAGCAGGCCTAGACAGGCCTAGACAGAGGAGAAATTGCCCTATGGCAGAACAATCCCAGGGAAGGCTTTAGAATTTACCATGGGGAACATAACACTGGGATAGACCTTCAGGGTTTTCCTCTGTTTGGGGACAGTGGGAAAGTCTTTATATCATTCCTACTGTTTTCCATGCAGTCATGTCATTTTATTTCCCCTAGAGTTGGCATTTGTTGTCATGTTCCTATGAGCTATCCTGCAGAATATGTTTGCACCATCTAGCAAGGTTATGCCATTGTATTCAATCTTGAATCCTGGGGGGTGTTCCCACATTAATAAATCCTTCTTACTCAATCTTCTGCTCCACTCTCCTTTGATCTCACAACTTCAGAATATAGTTCCAGGGTACTCACTGGGCCGTTGCTGGTACCTGTTGTTTAGGTACTAGAACTCTTTTTGCATATAGTCCTATGCATGGGTTATGATGCCACAAGACCTTAGTTATTGGCATCTGCTTTATCATAATCAAGCAGGATGTGGAAGTATTGCCAGGCTCCAATATGGAGGAGTAAACATCTTTCTTGGGGTCAGGGAGTTCATGGCAATTTGAGAATTCAAGATTTCCAGGTGTATCAATCTATATATTCTTATCCACATGTCAGGGTCACATTTTTTCCACTCTAGGTCCTTAATGATAGCATAGCAGGCCAGTGTTGGAATTTTAACTCCCTTTGAATTTCTCTGGATTTTCAATTATGATAAGCCCCAAACCTGTTTTTAGCCTTTTTAACTCTCAGATTGCAAGAAATGATAGCCTCTTTGCAACCTACAGAGGAGGTCTTCTGGCTTCATACTTAGCTTTTCATTGCTGATTAATCACACTTACCCTTTGATTATCTTTTTTTAAGTCCTGGGATAGTGGTCAATATTAGGAACAACCACCAAATTCTTCTATCTTAAGTATTATTTACTGGAGATTTTTATAACCACTTGGTAAATCACAGCAGTTAGTGGCTTATCCTGTACTGAAATATCATCCCAGTTAATCACTAGGAAATGTTTCAACATTGTCCTAGCATCTTGTGCTAGAGACTATCTGAGCTTGCCCAAGCCAGTAAAGGGATCTTCACTGCTAGCTGTGTTTGAGGTAGGATCCAGCTATATCTTAGGATCTGTTTTATAGAACCACAACTAGTATGGATTGCCATGGATTGTGTTCCATGAGAAGCAAGTTCTAGATGGAGAACCACCTGTGAAAGATAAAGAATGAAGCAGAATTGGGCAGAGGAAAAAGTTGCCTTATAATATAGTCTTGGCAGAACAACTCAGGCAACCACTCTGATGCTGTCTAGACATAGTGATCCTCATATAGGGAGACAGTGCTGAGCACTATGTCTCCTATATAGCAAGAGATTTTATATGAGCTGCCCTGGATAGAGGGAAAGGTCTTGGGAGTAATGACTCTCAATAGCTGAGTATAATCTTAAAGGGACAAACAGCTGAGAGTTGTTTGCTGATAAGATTTCTGGGACTGTATTAAGTAAATCATTCCTAAGGGACTCTCTGGCCCAGCCTTACAGTGCCCATTACAACAAAGAAGTCAAGTTGGATAAGACAGTGTCTATATGGATGTGGGATATCAGGAGGTAGATTTATACTGGAGATCAATGTGAGTTATCTATGTACATTTATCTATAATGCCATCATCTGTTTAAAACTACCTAGGGAAGGAGTAGGAGGAAAGGACCTCAGGCAAGGTCTCAGGGAGTCAACCAATCAAAGGGCATGAATTTACCGAAGAGAAGGAGAGGAGATTTTAAGAAATTTACAATTATTCAACTTAAATTTAGATATTTTACTTCTTAAAATTATATCTTCATTTTTCTTAGTGATATTTTATCATTCAACTTTTTTGAATTACATGGGTGAGCTTTTAATAATTTGGCACTCATAGAATTTCAGAAACAAAAATTTTTAAAAATATTATATTTACTTCAGGAGAAATAAGGTTCTATCTGAAAAAACATGAGTAAGTTTAAAATATGGAAAGATACTACGTGTAGAGAATTACTGTAGTGCCATTCAGTGAATGTGAGAAAAGCAGAAAAAAGAGGATTAGTGTTAATACAAAGTAGATTCTATTGTTGCATCAAACAGTCATTCTTAAAATTATATATGAACTTCAAGCCTGAAAAACTAATTTGGAATCATGTTTTAATGTCTTTAGAACAATTGGGTTAAAGTCTTAGGGAGTTCAGAATGACCTAGAATAACCATTAGTACTTTTCCAGATATTTTTAAGTAAATGAAAGTGAAGAATTCCAGTTTAAGGCATATAAATCCATTCTTATTTCACAACCTAATGTAGCTAGTTTTAGAATTAAGGAAGGAATATGCTTACCAGATGAATGGACTAAATGTTTGGTGGACAATGTAAAAAGTTTTCATAATATGTTATCTACATGTCATTATATATACTATCTCACATATAACATATAGAATTTCTTAATTCTTAACTTTAATATATATATATATTATATGTAATATATTTATATATATATGACAACTTTTTATTTTGAGATATTGTCAATACACATGCAGCTGCATGGAATAATACAGAGAGATCTGCTATACCTTCCACCCAATTTTTCTCAGTGTAACTATGAACAATATCAAGATTAAGAAACTGGCATTGATATAAGCCACTCACTTTATTCAGGTTTCACCAGTATCACTAGCATCCATTTGTGTGTGTACATGCGTTAAATCTAATTTTTTAAAAAATTTATTCATATTAGAGCACACAAGTGAGCACAGGGATAGGGGCAGAAGGAGAGTAGCAGACTTCTCGCTGAGCACAGAGCCCCAAACTGGGGCTAGATCCCATGACCTTGAGGTCACCACCTAAGCCGAGATCACCTGATCTACCTAGGCGCTCACATACTTTTAATGTTATGCAATTTTATAGTATGTTTTAAACATGACACAATATTTCTACAAATATATGTAAATAGACTTTGTATCTTGACCTTTGATGCAACTAAATTGAATATATTCCTTTTTGAAGAAAAGATGGAAACAAATACTATAGTAGTACTATGGTATTATAGCTTTTGTTATTATTTAGCAGATGCTACCAGCTAAAGGCACCCTGATATTTTAGCATTCCAAGTCTTAGGTCACTGTTTATCTAAGAGCATAAAACTCAGTATTAAATGATCATGTACAAGTCTTATTTATTTTCAGTTTTCTCAGATTGAAAAAAAAAGAAAATTAATGTAAACTATTTTTTATGACACAATTCTCACTACAAATTTTGAAGGACATAAATCAACATACCCATTTATGTGTGTACATGTGTATATACATATATATATATTCGTATATACACACTCAAAAACAGTCCTTACGGATGCCTGGGTGGCTCAGTGGTTGAGCATCTGCCTTTGTCTCAAGTAATGATCTCGGAGTCCCTGGATCGAGTCCCACATCCGGCTTCATGCATGGAGCCTGCTTGTCCCTCTGCCTACATCTCTGCCTCTCTCTGTGTGCCTCTCATGGATAAACAAATAAAATCTTAAAAAAAAACAAAAACAAAAAAAACCAGTCCTTAAAATCTGTTCTGTTTCAAGTGACAACCACTCTATACGTGTAAATACAACACATATTTTTCTACTCAGAGTGCAAAAAAGGTGTGTGAAGACAAAGATTTTATGAAGAATCATGCTCTAATATTGCAACCCCTAGGACACAGGCTGAGGTTTATTACTTATATTAAATTATTGCTCAAGACGCTAAAATATTTTACATGTATCTAACAATATATTCCCCTTTTCCTTCGTCATACTTCTCTTGTTCTTAATTCCTTGATTGAACATTTTCTTAGTTAAAAATAATGTTTGTTGATTTCATGTCAACATAACTACGAACTCTGATTAGTGAGAACTCAGTCTATACTAAGAGATTTTGTATCAAATTGTTTCACCGTCTTCCTGTTTCCTAAACCATAATTAAAAACCAAACACACTTTTTTGATGTTTATCTTACCACCTAAAATTGTAAGGATAAAAAATGACAGTATTGTTTCTAGTGAATGTTTTTACGACTTAAAAAATAAACTAAAGAATGGGGATATGTTGGGACACCTGGATGGCTCAGCAGTTGAGCATCTGCCTTTGGCTCAGGACATGATTCTGGAGTCCCAGGATCAAGTCCCGTATTGGGCTTCCTGCATGGAGCCTGCTTCTCCCTCTGCCTGTGTCTCTGCCTTTTCCTTTCTCTCTGTGTCTCTCATGAATAATTAAATAAAATCTTTTAAAAAAATGAACATAGATCAATAATACCAACCTAAATTCTCTCTAATAAAAAATTAATATATTTATTAAATAAAACCTTTACATTCGATCTAAAAACTTTCCTTAGTTGACACATTTGGAAAATCTTGATTGTATTTTGTGGTCATTATTTATAATAATTTTGTCTAATTTTGACATAGTAAATAGTTTTTTGTATCTTATGTGAGAAGGGAAAGAGAACATTCTGTAGGTAATTATTTTTGCCTTTTATTTTAAATAGGCATTGATCAATATTATTGTTGTATTCAGATGTATTCAGATTTTTCATAGAGTATCAGGATATCAGTAAAAGGAGATCAGCATAACAAATTATTTCCCATCTTAAAAAGTTTATACAATGCTAAACATATTCAATAGGATATTTGGTAGTGTATCCATGAAATTCCTTAACACATAAATGAATGGCCAAATTAATGCTGCATATTTGAAGAGAAGTTTGGCTCTTAAAAATGGTTGCATAATCTCTTTTTTGTATATTTGGGCTCTGTTAGCTGTTAATGAACTAAAATCTTTTGTAGGACTATGACCTCATAACAACTAAATATATTAAATTTGTTTTTCTGCATTATTGACATTATACTTGTTTATATGTCGTTGGTAATTATGTGTTGCTTACAAAGGAGATTACATAGGACATAAATATAGATTTTCATTCAAAATAGATGAATAAAAGCAATATGACTCATAAGAAAAAGCAATCTAGACATTACTGAGTTATGAAAATGCTTTATAAATAAGATTTTAAAACCCCAAAATATAAGAAGACATTATTCACTCCTACTTAAATTGCTACTTTGAATAACCACTGATAAAATGTTAGTTTTGATTATCTTAGGAATAAATATGATATCTTTAAAAGAAAAAAAGCATATACACTAAGTCTGTGTCTCTTGTCTTTTTTTTTTTTTTTTGTAAAGAAATAGATGATTTTGCTACTGCCAGGCTGAATCTAAAAGTAGATCTAAAAAAGTATGAAATTCCACTGTTCATTTTAATGAAATCTGAGTTTTTGGCTTTAATAACTTCAAGTTACCAAGATATGCGGTTAAATAAAATCACAATAGCATTTTTTTTTAAATGTAGGTTTATTTTTTCTTATTATGTATTAACTGAGTAGTTATAAGCTGATGAGGGAGGCAGATATAAAAATTAGCACAAACTAAAACTAAATGTGTTGAACTATTTAAATTTCAGGAATTGATATTAACATTTTTTATCTTGACAGATAAATGGTGTCAATAAGTAGTATATATTTGATATAATTTAATTTTTATGATGCCTGCATGAATATATAATTCTAATAACTATATTTCCCCTTTTCACTATTAGTAGTACCAACCATTCTCTATTACTATTTTGAGATTGAGCAGAGGTTCGGAGTAAACTAATAGCTAATAAATTTGCTTAAATTTAATAGAACCATAAATGGAAATATTTTCCTTAGAAGAAGTCTACAAGTAGATAAACAGATGGACCTTGATCCTTGAGGGCTAGGAACATATCATACATAAGTAATTTAACAATACCAAGCATGGTATGTGACATAAATATTTATATAATTGGATTTTAAATGCTCAGGCAATTATGCAACAGAATTTTAAAATTAACATTTGTGTATATGATAATCTGACCTGGTTAAAAACATTGTCACCAAAATGGTAATGAATTCACAATCTCAATAGTATATTTTCTACCTAACTCAAAAATTCTTAAATGCTATGGACAATGCAGCCAGCAGTGGCAGCAAATTGTCTTTAGTAATCTATGAAGAAAACAATCTAAACCTTTCTGGTCTCCTAATCCTCATTCTTAAGGGGTTTATAAGAATGCTGAATAATTGCTGAAATTTGAAATTGTTAACACTTTTTCCCTGGTGCCTAGTAAAGTGCCTCATCTCTCAAAACAAGAATATCAGTGGTTCTAAATTGGTAATAGCAAAGAAACAAATATGCAAGTCAACAAACAAAAATATTTTGCAGGTGCTTTAAGAAAATTATCATTGATACACATATAAGCTCAAAGATCTTTTATTTAAACAATGAGATATGGGTAGCCCTGGTGGCGCAGTGGTTTGGCGCCGCCTACAGCCTGGGGTGTGATCCCGGGGACCTGGGATCAAGTCTGATGTTGGGCTTCCTGCGTGGAGCCTGCTTCTCCCTCTCCCTCTCTCTCTCTCTTTCTCCTCTGAATAAATAAATAAATCTTTTATAAAAATAAAATAAACAATAAGAGATGGAGAATCTCACCTAAATGTTAATTAGTGCTAGAAAACTGGGTGACAAGGTGACAATTGAAACAAGGTTGTAGGGTTGTTGTTTTTTTAATTAAAATATATGACAACTCAGTAATAGTAAGATTATGTGGGGGCAAGATTAGGAGGACAAAATCCTGGGACAGAGAAAGAAAAAAGGCAATATTTAGCGATTACCCATTATGAATTTCAGAAACTAGCTGTTTTGACATATATTACCTCATCCTCACAGATAATAATGTCAAAATGGTGTTGACATCCTTATTTTAGACTAAAAAGTGATATGTCACAGATACTATTTGCTGAAGGTCATATGGCTAGTGAGTGGTAGAACCATGATTTTTAATTAATGTTTTTCCTTCAAACTCAATTATTCCATATCATTAAGATAAAAAGAGAGAAAATATAAATTTTATATAGATCAAAGAAGAGGTTAGCCCGGGTGGCTCAACGGTTTAGCGCCGCCTTCAGCCCAGGGCATGATCCTGGAGACCCGGGATCAAGTCCCACAACAGGCACCCTGCATGGAGCCTGCTTCCCCCTCCGCCTGTGTCTCTGCCTCTCTCTCTCTCTCTCTGTGTCTCTTATGAATAAATAAATAAAATCTTTTTTAAAATTAAAAAAATAGATCAAAGAAGTGAAGAAAATATTAATGTGCATCTGGAATGTAAATTGCATGTAATTTAAATTGCACACACATATATACCATTTTTGGTTCTCTTCATTTCTTGTGTAAGATCTAGCTTTCCTGTCTGGTATCCTAGTCCTCATACCTGAATTCCTTTAATATTTCTCATACTGAAGTTCTAGTGATAATTTTTTTAAGTTATATATGTTGAGAAAAGATCCTTATTTTAATTTTTTCTTTGTTGATGTTTTGTGCTTTTTTATTTACACATAATCAATGATTGTAGATTCACATGCAATTGTAAGAAATAATGTGAAGATCCTCTGTATCCTTTATCCAGATTCCTCCAATGATTATACCTCTTCAGAGCTATAATACATCACATCCAGGGAACTTGAAGTTGTTGAAATCCATCAATCTTACTCAGTGTTTTCCTGTTTTACATAACTCCATTTAAGAATGTGTGTATGTAGGTCTTGCAATTTTATTACATATGTAGGTTGTGTATTTACCTACAAAATAGGTAACAACGGACAAAATCGATAATTCCATTATTATAAGGAACATACAAGGTGCCTTTCTATTTTGTTATTTTTAAATTTTATTTTTCAGGTTTATTGTGATACAATTGACATAAATTTTTTGTATAAGGTTAAGGTGTACAATGCGATGGCTTAATATATGTAGACGTTGTGAAATGTTTCCCAGAATAAGGCTAGTAATCAAATATTTTACCTCTTGTAATACCATTGTGTTGTTATAGTGAAAACATTAAAGTTTCACTCTCATGGCAGCTTTCAATTTTAAAATATAATATAGTTAATTGTAGTCATTATGCTCTACTCTATGTCCCTATGCAATCACTATGTTGTACCAGAATTTATTAATTTTATAACTGAAAGTTTCTTTTTTTTTAAGATTTTATTTTTAAGCAATATCTACACCCAGCATTAGGCTCAAAATCACAACCCCAAGATCAAGAGGTGCCTTCTCTACAGTCTGAGCCAGCCATTTATAACTGAAAGCTTCTATTCTTTGAGCATCATCTCCCTATCCCCCCCAATCCTAAAGCCCTAGCAACCATAATTCTATTCTCTATAAGTTGATTTTTTTTTTTTAGATTCCACATAAAAGTGATAACATACAGGATTTATCTTTCTTTGGTTTATTTCAATTAGTATAGTGCCATCAAGGTCTATTTATGTTGTTGCAAGTGGCAGGATTTCTTTTTTTATATATGAATTATATTCTAGTGTGTATGTGTGTTGCTGTGTGTGTGCTCACACAAGCTACCTTTATCCAGTCATCTGTTGGTGGGCACCTAGGTTGTTTTCCTATATTAACTATATGACTGAGGCTGCAATGAACATAAGCATACAGATGATCTCTTGAGATCGGGATTTCATTTCCTTTAGATATATACCCAGAAACGAAACTGCTGCACGAAATAGTGGTTCTCTTTCTAGTTTTGTGAGGAACCTCTATACTCTTTTCTATAGTGGCTGTACTCAAAATGATCCCTTTACCTTTGCCACTTCTTAAAGATCATTGTTTTCAGTATCAATTATTTTAAAATTTTATTTCTATTGTCAAGTATTATTTGAAAGGATAGTCTATTATACACATATTTATGCACTTTTTCTTTTTTTTTTCCCTGATTCTCCAAGAATTTGTTTTATCATTTTTTGTTTGAAGAACTTCATTTAGACATTCTTTAACAGTGGGCCTGCTGAAGACAAATTACTTTTTTTTTTTCTTCTTTATCAGGAGAATGCTTTTATTTCTCATTTGAGAGATTGGGTAGCTAAACATACAACAGCTGCACATATTTTAAAATAGAACACTATCCCTCAACCTGCATAAACCAGCATAGGAAGCCAAACCACCATCTGCCACAATTAGTCCAGGAAGCCAACCCACAACCTCCATAGCAGTCAAGACTTCAACAATAAGTGACAGTTTATATTTTTATCCCTGTTTATATTTGGTGTTTCCAACAAATGACCAAGTGGTGAAAGGCAAATATGTTCCCCTAACTAATCCTTTAAGAGGCTTTGATACAAGCTGGCTTGTTTCCAACTTCTTCATTTAAGCAGCTTCCAATCAGGGCATACCTGAAGGCTTTCCCTTTATTTATTATATTTTTTTCCATTTCCTCTGCTTGTCTTTCAGTCTGCCAAATTTAAGCGATAGTATCTGACTCCCTTGCTATAGCAAGCACTGAGCAAATATCCTTTGCTTGTTCTCATTTATTTAAACACCTTCATTCCTGAGAAATAATCCCGATAGGCATAGAATTAACTGATAGCAGTTCTTTCCTTTCAGCAGTTGAAAAATATCACTTTCTACATGGGAAAAATTTGCTGTAGTTTGAACTCATATTTTCCTATAGGTGACACATTATTTCTGTCTGACTGCTTTCAAGATTATTTTTCTTTCATTTTCAGAAGTCAAACTGTGTCTTAGTATGGATTTACTTGGATTCATTCTATTTGTGGTTTCACCATTTCTCAAATCTGTAGGTTTCTATATTTCACCAAATTTGGGAAGTTCAGCCATTATTTCAGCCATTCTATATTTCCTTTCCTCCTGTGATTCTAATAGTATGAATGATGTTACTTTTCATTGTCCTAAATGTTCTAGACAATCTATATTTTTAGAATTCTATATTCTTCCTAATGCTGCATTTCGGTAAATTCTATTGGTCTGTTCCCTACTTCACAATTATATCCTATGTGCTTTCTACACTAATATTGAACTCACCCAGTGAGTTTTTTCAGTAAGTTTTTTGTTTTGCAATTTCCATTTTATTCCTGTAACTTCTGTGTCTTTGCTGAAATTTATAATTTTTATTTTTTCCAAGAGATTGGTAATTTCTTCTTGAATCATTTTTATGATGGCTGTTTTAAAGCCTTATTGAATCATTCCATCATCTGATTCTTCTGAGGGTTAATGATTGGGAGACTTTGAGTCTTATTTAAGCCGATTCAGCACTCAGTCACCATCTTTAGGTTTAGCACATGGTCTTGGTCTATTTTTATGGGGTTTTATTAGCAATTCAATTTTAAGAGACTTCACAGTGCTATTTTGGTCTGCTTGGTTTCTCTGAGTACCACTGAGGCTCCTATTATCCTGATGGAGCTGCCTGAGAAAGCACTAGAATTTTCCCACATGGTGTCTCTAGATAAAAGAAAGTAGTCTCTGATCTATGAAGATGATATCTGTTTTCCAGTTTAGGCAATTGTCAGACCAACCTTGTGTCTCAGTGGGACTCCACAGGAATGAAAAATACATGTTGGCTTAGGCTGCATGTTCTGGCAAGATCCCTCTTTTTTGTGTACCCTGGCCACTTAATGCCTCTGTACTAAGCTAGAGTGTCTCAGAGCCATGGAAATAAAGAGGCTTCCCAGGTTGGGCATTTGTTCTCATATGATTCTCCTTGCCAGTCTCTCTAAGCTGCTAGCTATCTTTTTTTTTAAATATTTTATTTATTTATTCATGAGAGACAGAGAGAGAGGCAGAGACATAGGCAGAGGGAGAAGCAGGCTCCATGCAGTGGGACTCTATCTTGCGTCTCCAGAATCACGCCCTGGGCTGTAGGCGGCGCTAAACCGCTGAGCAACTCCCCCCCTCCCCCTGCTGCCCAGCTGCTAGCTATCTTAAGATGAAGGAAGGGATGTTCAGGCCTAATGGGGAAACAAGACTCTTGGACCATTTATATAGTTAATGAGATTCCCAGATGACATACTTCCCAGTATTGCTTGAGTCACTAGTATCATTGCTGGCATACCTGTACGATTCTGGGAGGAATAAATCAACCTGGGGCACCTTCTTTTGTTCAGTGGGTGGTTGGATGACACATTTCCTTACAAAGCCTACCTGTGCTGATTTGCTGTTGTTTGGGGTCTTGCAGAACTCCCCACTGTAATGTAGCTTCTCTAGTCTGGGATTCATAAACAATCTCTCCTTTCCACCTTTCACAGTCCTACCTGGTTGCTTTTGTATTATTTCTAGGTCTTATAGTTGTACTTAGTGAGGAGGACCGGGGAGAGAATTTATTTCATCTTCTCTCTTATTTTCATTTTTTTCAAGCTGTTTTTGAGAATTACAACCTCTGCTTTTTTTTTTTTTTTTTTTTTTTTTTTTTTTTTTTTTTTTTTACTTTCAGATGTTTAATGACATTGTCCTACTGTCTTTGTTTGCTTTCTTTCTGAAGATAAATCTATTAAACTTTAACCATTTTTTGTACATAATGCATCCATTTAATCCTGCTGCTCTAAATATTTCTCTTTATTATTGAAGGACATTGTTTATGGTAAAATTTTGACATAGTTTTCTTCACGCTTCTTGTGCTTAAATTTGTCAATATTCTTGAATTTGAGTTCATTGTTTTCATCATATTTGCAAAAAGTTCATCTAGTTTTTCAAATAATTTTTCTATCGATTCCTTCAGTTACTCAATTATATTAATATTAAGCTGTTTGAAGTTGTCTTATGGCTCATTGGTGCTTTGTTTACATTTTTGTTCATTTTTTCTCTGTATGTTTAATTTTAGAGACTTTATTTTGCTCTGTGTTGAGTATTTCTGTACATTACAGGATATTTGGCAGCATCCCTGGCCTCTATTAACTAGATGCTAAGAGTATTTTCTAAGTTGTAACAACCAAAAATATCTCCAGATATTGCCAAATACAACTGAAGAGTGGAGGGCAGAATCATTGCTCTAGACCTCAGAATTGGATCACTTTATATCTTCCATGTTTCTGCTTAACAGGCCCATCTTCTACTCTGGATTGTGTCCATGCTGGTTTAGTTAAGGCTTCATTCTCTTAGCAATATTGAATGTGTACAGAAATGTTAATTCATCTATCTCTCCCCATTGACTTGTACTTAATGGAGTCTTGCCCTATAAACACAATTTATAATTCAAACAAATACCTGTGGGGAAATCCATAAACCTTCAAAATTTCAACCATTTTAGAAGCAGTACCCTACAATTCTGATCATTTCTTTTGTGCAGTTGTCTTACCACTCTATGCTTATGATCTGTTTGCTTGGGCTGTGCACTTGTTCTGGTATGATTCTCCAGGCATGAAGTGGGGATGAATGTGGAGGCTACCTCAGGTGCTTCTCTGAGGACATTCTTCCTTCCTTTCCCTATATCTGAAATGAATTACTTTACAAATTATCCAAGTTTTATATTTTTTGACCATTGGAGAGTAGATTTGATACCAGATATTCTTATTATTGTTAGAATTAGAAATCACTCCAGTGGCACCGGGGTGGCTCAGTTGGTTAAGCACCTGACTCTTGATTTTCATGTAGGTCATGACCTTGGGGTCCTGGGATCAAGTCCCATATTGGGGTCATGGGATTGAGCTCCACAGTGATCAGGGAGTGCTTCTCTCCTTCTCCCTCTGCATCTCCTGCCCTCTCTCTCAAATACATCTTTAAAAAAATATTACTCCAAAGGGAAATATTTTAGGGTATATATATATGCAATCAGATTAGGTTAGGTACATCAAAACATGTTATATAGAAAACTGAATTCTAAAAATAAATAAATAAATAAATAAATAAATAAATAAATAAATACAAAACAAAAAATTACATCAAGCACAAAATCAGATGTTGAAGTATCCAACTGTTTAAACGCTCAGTTTTTACCAACAGTAACTGTATTTTTCAAATATATAATTCAGTAACAAACTCTTTAAATCCTATACAAAACAAAAAGTGGAATTTTGGAAATTGGTATTTGTAATCTCTGAATTTACTAGGCTCTGGATTTTCCCTTTCAGTCATTTAGAAAGTACCTTATAGGAGGGGGGAGGGGCAAGATGGCGGCAGAGCAGGGTCTCCAAGTCATCTGTCCTCAACAAATTACCTAGAAAACCATCCAATCATCCTGAAAATCTACGAATTCGGCCTGAGGTTTAACGAGAGACCAGCTGGAACGCTACAGTGAGAAGAGTTCGCGCTTCTATCAAGGTAGGAAGACGGGGAAAAAGAAATAAAGACACAAAAGGCCTCCAAGGGGGAGGGGCCCCGAGGAGCCGGGCTGAGGCCGGGGCGAGTGTCCCCAGGACAGGAGAGCCCCGTCCCGGAGGAGCAGGAGCTGCACCGACCTTCCCCGCGGAAAGGCCTCCCGGGGACTTGGAGCAGGATCCCCAGAAAGGCGGGGATGCCCTCGGGCTCCCTGGGACAGTAACAGAGGAACTGCGCCCCGGAGATGCGCCGAGCTCCCTAAGGGCTGCAGCGCTCGGCGGGACCCGGAGCAGCTCGGAGGGGCTCGGGGGCGGCTCCGCGGAGGGGGCTGCGGGGCTCCGGGAACAGCTCGGAGGGGCTCGGGCGGAGGAAGAAGCTCCGCGGAGGGGGCCGCGCGGCTCTGGGAACAGCTCGGAGGGGCTCGGGCGGCGGCTCCGCGGAGGGGGCTGCGGGGCTCCGGGAGCAGCTCGGCGGCGGCGGCTCGGGCGGAGGAAGAAGCTCCGCGGAGGGGGCCGCACGGCTCTGGGAACAGCTCGGAGGGGCTCGGGTTGCGGCTCCGCGGAGGGGGCTGCAGGGGGCGGGAGCGAATCCAACAGCGCAGGCCCCAGAGCACAGGGCGCCGGGACACAGCCCAGGATCCGGCCTCCCCCGGGACAGGCAGAGGCCGGGAGGGCCCAGGACAGCAAGGACGCTCCTGCCTGGAACTGAGCAGATCAGCGGCCCCGCCCCGGAGCCTCCAGGCCCTGCAGACGGAGAGCCCCGGAGCTACTGCGGGGGCTGACTCCAGGGTCCCAGAGCTGCCCCCTCCACTGTGGCTTCCTCCCGGGGCCTCACGGGGTGAACAACCCCCACTGAGCCCTGCACCAGGCAGGGGCAGAGCAGCTCCCCCAAGTGCTAACACCTGAGAATCAGCACAGCAGGCCCCTCCCCTAGAAGACCAAGGAGACGGACCAGTTTCAAGGGAAGACAAGGGACTTAAAGTATACGGAATCGGAAGATACTCCCCCGTGTTTTTTTGTTTTTGTTTTTGTTTTTGTTTTGTTTTGTGCTTTTTTTTCTTTCTTTCTTCTTGATTTCTGATTGCTTCCCCCACCCCACCCCACCCTTTTTTTTCTTTTTTCTCCTTTCTTTTTCTTCTCTTTTTCCCCTTTTTTTTCTTCTTTCTCTTTTTTCTTTTTCTCTTTTCTTTCCTTCTCTCTCTTTTTCTCCTTTTCCCAATACAACTTGTTTTTGGCCACTCTGCACTGAGCAAAATGACTAGAAGGAAAACCTCACCTCAAAAAAAGGAATCAGAAACAGCCCTCTCTCCCACAGAGTTACAAAATCTGGATTACAATTCAATGTCAGAAAGCCAATTCAGAAGCACTATTATACAGCTCCTGGTGGCTCTAGAAAAAACCATAAAGGACTCAAGAGACTTCATGACTGCAGAATTTAGAACCAATCAGGCAGAAATTAAAAATCAATTAAATGAGATGCAATCCAAGCTAGAAGTCCTAACGACGAGGGTTAACGAGGTGGAAGAACGAGTGAGTGACATAGAAGACAAGTTGATGGCAAAGAGGGAAACTGAGGAAAAAGACAAGCAATTAAAAGATCATGAGGATAGATTAAGGGAAATAAATGACAGCCTGAGGAAGAAAAACCTACGTTTAATTGGGGTTCCTGAGGGCGCCGAAAGGGACAGAGGCCCAGAATATGTATTTGAACAAATCCTAGCTGAAAACTTTCCGAATCTGGGAAGGGAAACAGGCATTCAGATCCAGGAAATAGAGAGATCCCCCCCTAAAATCAACAAAAACCGTTCAACACCTCGACATTTAATAGTGAAGCTTGCAAATTCCAAAGATAAGGAGAAGATCCTTAAAGCAGCAAGAGAAAAAAAGTCCCTGACTTTTATGGGGAGGAATATTAGGGTAACAGCAGACCTCTCCACAGAGACCTGGCAGGCCAGAAAGGGCTGGCAGGATATATTCAGGGTCCTAAATGAAAAGAACATGCAACCAAGAATACTTTACCCAGCAAGGCTTTCATTCAAAATGGAAGGAGAGATAAAGAGCTTCCAAGACAGGCAGGAACTGAAAGAATATGTAACCTCCAAACCAGCTCTGCAAGAAATTTTAGGGAGGACTCTTAAAATTCCCCTTTAAGAAGAAGTTCAGTGGAACAATCCACAAAAACAAGGACTGAATAGATATGATGACACTAAACTCATATCTATCAATAGTAACTCTGAACGTGAACGGGCTTAATGACCCCATCAAAAGGCGCAGGGTTTCAGACTGGATAAAAAAGCAGGACCCATTTATTTGCTGTCTACAAGAGACTCATTTTAGACAGAAGGACACCTACAACCTGAAAATAAAAGGTTGGAGAACCATTTACCATTCAAATGGTCCTCAAAAGAAAGCAGGGGTTGCCATCCTTATATCAGATAAATCAAAATTTACCCCAAAGACTACAGTGAGAGATGAAGAGGGACACTATCTCATACTCAAAGGATCTATCCAACAAGAGGACTTAACAATCCTCAATATATATGCCCCGAATGTGGGAGCTGCCAAATATTTAAACCAATTAATAACCAAACTCAAGAAATACCTTGATAATAATACACTTATACTTGGTGACTTCAATCTAGCTCTTTCTACCCTGGATAGGTCTTCTAAGCACAACATATCCAAAGAAACGAGAGCTTTAAATGATACACTGGACCAGATGGATTTCACAGATATCTACAGAACTTTACATCCAAACTCAACTGAATACACATTCTTCTCAAGTGCACATGGAACTTTCTCCAGAATAGACCACATACTGGGTCACAAATCGGGTCTGAACTGATACCAAAAGATCGGGATAGTCCCCTGTATATTCTCAGACCATAATGCCTTGAAATTAGAACTTAATCACAACAAGAAGTTTGGAAGGACCACAAACACGTGGAGGTTAAGGACCATCCTGCTAAAAGATGAAAAGGTCAACCAGGAAATTAAGGAAGAATTAAAAAGATTCATGGAAACTAATGAGAATGAAGATACAACCGTTCAAAATCTTTGGGATGCAGCAAAAGCAGTCCTGAGGGGGAAATACATCGCAATACAAGCATCCATTCAAAAACTGGAAAGATCTCAAATTCAAAAGCTCACCTTACACATAAAGGAACTAGAGAAAAAGCAACAAATAGACCCCACCCCCAGCAGAAGAAGACAGTTAATTAAAATTCGAGCAGAACTCAATGATATAGAGACCAAAAGAACTGTGGAACAGATCAACAGAACCAGGAGTTGGTTCTTTGAAAGAATTAATAAGATAGATAAACCATTAGCCAACCTTATTAAAAAGAAGAGAGAGAAGACTCAAATTAATAAAATCATGAATGAGAAAGGAGAGATCACTACCAACTCCAAGGAAATACAAACGATTTTAAAAACATATTATGAACAGCTGTACGCCAATAAATTAGGCAATCTAGAAGAAATGGACGCATTCCTGGAAAGCCACAAACTACCAAAACCAGAACAGGAAGAAATAGAAAACCTGAACAGGCCAATAACCAGGGAGGAAATTGAAGCAGTCATCAAAAACCTCCCAAGACACAAGAGTCCAGGGCCAGATGGCTTCCTAGGGGAATTCTATCAAACGTTTAAAGAAGAAATCATACCTATTCTACTAAAGCTGTTTGGAAAGATAGAAAGAGATGGAGTACTTCCAAATTCGTTCTATGAGGCCAGCATCACCTTAATTCCGAAACCAGACAAAGACCCCACCAAAAAGGAGAATTACAGACCAATATCCCTGATGAACATGGATGCAAAAATTCTCAACAAGATACTAGCCAATAGGATCCAACAACACATTAAGAAAATTATCCACCATGACCAAGTAGGATTTATCCCTGGGACACAAGGCTGGTTCAACACTCGTAAAACCATCAATGTGATTCATCATATCAGCAAGAGAAAAACCAAGAACCATATGATCCTCTCATTAGATGAGGATCATCTAATGCTTTTCTCTAAAGCATTTGACAAAATACAGCATCCATTCCTGATCAAAACCCTTCCGAGTGTTTGGATAGAGGGAACTATCCTCGACATCTTAAAAGCCATTTACGAAAAGCCCACAGCAAATATCATTCTCAATGGGGAAGCACTGGGAGCCTTTCCCCTAAGATCAGGAACAAGACAGGGATGTCCACTCTCACCACTGCTGTTCAACATAGTTCTGGAAGTCCTCGCCTCAGCAATCAGACAACAAAAAGACATTAAAGGCATTCAAATTGGCAAAGAAGAAGTCAAACTCTCCCTCTTCGCCGATGACATGATACTCTACATAGAAAACCCAAAAGCCTCCACCCCAAGATTGCTAGAACCCATACAGCAATTTGGTAGCGTGGCAGGATACAAAATCAATGCCCAGAAATCAATGGCATTTCTATACACTAACAATGAGACTGAAGAAAGAGAAATTAAGGAGTCAATCCCATTTACAATTGCACCCAAAAGCATAAGATACCTAGGAATAAACCTAACCAAAGAGGTAAAAGATCTATACCCTAAAAACTATAGAACACTTCTGAAAGAAATTGAGGAAGACACAAAGAGATGGAAAAATATTCCATGCTCATGGATTGGCAGAATTAATATTGCGAAAATGTCAATGTTACCCAGGGCAATTTACACGTTTAATGCAATCCCTATCAAAATACCATGGACTTTCTTCAGAGAGTTAGAACAAATTATTTTAAGATTTGTGTAGAATCAGAAAAGACCCCGAATAGCCAGGGGAATTTTAAAAAAGAAAACCATAGCTGGGGGCATCACAATGCCAGATTTCAGGTTATACTACAAAGCTGTGGTCATCAAGACAGTGTGGTACTGGCACAAAAACAGACACATAGATCAATGGAACAGAATAGAGAACCCAGACGTGGACCCTGAAATGTATGGTCATCTAATATTCGATAAAGGAGGAAAGACTATCCATTGGAAGAAAGACAGTCTCTTCAATAAATGGTGCTGGGAAAATTGGACATCCACATGCAGAAGAATGAAACTGGACCACTCTCTTTCACCATACACAAAGATAAACTCAAAATGGATGAGAGATCTAAATGTGAGACAAGAGTCCATCAAAATCATAGAAGAGAACACAGGCAACACCCTCTTTGAACTCGGCCACAGTAAGTTCTTGCAAGATACATCCACAAAGGCAAAAGAAACAAAAGCAAAAATGAACTATTGGGACTTCATCAAGATAAGAAGCTTTTGCACAGCAAAGGATACAGTCAACAAAACTAAAAGACAACCTACAGAATGGGAGAAGATATTTGCAAATGACCTATCAGATAAATGGCTAGTTTCCAAAATCTATAAAGAACTTATTAAACTCAACACCAAAGAAACAAACAATCCAATCATGAAATGGGCAAAAGACATGAAGAGAAATCTCACAGAGGAAGACATGGACATGGCCAACATGCACATGAGAAAATGCTCCGCATCACTTGCCATCAGGGAAATACAAATCAAAACCACAATGAGATAACACCTCACACCAGTGAGAATGGGGAAAATTAACAAGGCAGGAAACAACAAATGTTGGAGAGGATGCGGAGAAAAGGGAACCCTCTTACACTGTTGGTGGGAATGTGAACTGGTGCAGCCACTCTGGAAAACTGTGTGGAGGTTCCTCAAAGAGTTAAAAATAGACCTGCCCTACGACCCAGCAATTGCACTGTTTGGATTTACCCCAAAGATTCAGATGCAATGAAACGTCGGGACACCTGCACCCCGATGTTTCTATCAGCAATGGCCACAATAGCCAAACTGTGGAAGGAGCCTCGGTGTCCATCGAAAGATGAATGGATAAAGAAGATGTGGTTTATGTATACAATGGAATATTACTCAGCAATTAGAAACGACAAATACCCACCATTTGCTTCAACGTGGATGGAACTGGAGGGTATTATGCTGAGTGAAATAAGTCAATCGGAGAAGGGCAAACAGTGTATGTTCTCATTCATTTGGGGAACATGAATAATAGTGAAAGGGAATATAAAGGAAGGGAAAAGAAATGTTGGGAAATATCAGGAAGGGAGACAGAACATAAAGACTCCTAACTCGGGGAAACGAACTAGGGGTGGTGGGAGGGGAGGAGGGTGGGTGTTGGAGGGGAATGGGTGACGGCACTGAGGTGGACACTTGACGGGATGAGCACTGGGTGTTTTTCTGTATGTTGGTAAATTGAACACCAATAAAAATTAATTAAAAAAAAATAGAAAGTACCTTATATGTAAATTTTTTGTCGTTCCTAGTTGATAAATTTAGATGTTGGTTTTCATCTACCCGTTCATGTCTCTGTGTTAATGTGTGTGATATCTATGCAGTGTTTTTGGCTCATTTCAAAAAGCCTAAAATATGCATACATTTCAAAGGAACTTTGAGTGGACAAATAGAGATTAAGGTACCTTAATCTCACATTGTGATCTCACATATATGTTGAATCTTTAATAAAAACAAAACAAACTCTTAGATACAGAGAACAAATTGATAGTTTCCAGAGACAGAGGGTGAAGGGTAAGGAAAATAGGTGAAAGGGTCAAAAATAGAAATTTCCAGTTATAAAATGAATATGTCATGGATATGTAATGTACAGCATGGTGACTAAAGTTAATAATATTCTATTATACATTTTAAAGGTAAGAGAAGACCCTAAAAGTTGTAACTATAGAATTTTTATCTATGTATGGTGATGGATGTTAACTGGATTTACTGGGTTCTCATTTTGCAATCCATGCAAAGATGAAATAATTGTATTGTACATCTGAAACTACTGTTATATATCAATTATATCACAATAAAATTTAATTAAAATTTATTCAACTGAAGAATGTAGAAACATATTAAAATGTGTACCACAAAATTAAAAATACTAGAATATATTTTAGTTTAATCTACTTTAGTTTGTATCAACTATTCTTTTCAATTACATTCCATCTTTTGCTTAGGAAAATCTCTAGGATAATTATATTTAGCCTCATTAGAGAAATATGGTTATTGAAATGGGCATTTAAGACATAATAGTTTTCGATCTGGGCTTAACTTAAAAGTATCAGTTGTGAAATAAATATTAAGAAAAATGGATTACAGAAAATCAGATTATATATAATATTAAAAAGAACAAAGTAAATATAATGAAGGGGAATGTTTTTATAATTATAAAATACCTTTTAATCAGGCAGTGTGTTATTTATTGTAGCATAGGATGTCATTTTTTGTTTGGGGCTTTTTTAAATTGAACTATAGTTGACACACAATATTGCATTAGTTTTATATGCACATCATAGTGATTCAACAAATCTATGCCTAATGCTCATCATAAGTAGCTACTATCTGTCATCCTACAAATGCTATTACAGTATCATCAGCTATATTCTTTCTGCTGTACATTTTATATCTGTGACTTATTCCATAACTGGAAGTCTATATCTCTCTCTCCCCTCTGGAAGCTTTCAGTTTGTTTTCTGTATTTGAGTCTGTTTCTTCTTTTTGTTTGTTCATTTCTTTGGTTTTTTTTTTAGATTCCACATATAAGTGAAATCATATGGCCTTGTCTTTTACTGTCTGACTTCAATCATTTAACATAATACCCTCTATATGCTGAGTGAAATAAGTCAATCGGAGAAGGACAAACATTATATGGTCTCATTCATTTGGGGAATATAAAAAATAGTGAAAAGGAATAAAGGGGAAAGGAGAGAAAATGAGTGAAAATATCAGTGAGGATGACAGAACATGAGAGACTCCTAACTCTGGGAAACAAACAGGGGTAGTGGAAAGGGAGGTGGGCGGGGGCTTGGGGTGACTGGGTGATGGGCACTGAGGGAGGCACTTGACGGGATGAGCACTGGGTGATATGCTATATGTTGGCAAATTGAACTCCAGTAAAAAAAAAAAAAACAACAAAGGCATTGGGGTGCAGGTGCCCCTTCAAAAAAAAAAAAAAGAATCGAGAGTACAGAAATAAATCTATATATCTATAGTCAATTCATTTTCAACACATGTGCCAAGACCATCTAATAGGGAAAGAATAGACTCTTCAACAAGTGGTCATGGGAAACTAGATATTCACAAGCAAATTGGAATCCACCTCACACCATATGCAAAAAATAACTTAAGTGGAGCAAGGACCTAAAGATAATAGCTAAGACTATAAAACCCTCAGAAGAAAATTAAAGAGTAAATCTTCATGACCTTGGATTTGACAATGGATTCTTAGATATGACAGCCAGAACACAGCAACAATGGAGAAAATAGATCAATTGCTCTTCATCAAAATTTAAAACTTTTGTGCATCAAAGGACACTATCTAGAAAGTGAAAAGGCAACCCGCAGAATGAGAGAAAGTATTTGCAAATCATTTCTGATGAAAGTCTAGAATCCAGGGTATACAAACAACTCCTCCAGCTCAACAACATAAAGAACAATCAATTAAAAATGGGAAAGCCATCTAAACAACCATTTCCCAAAAATTTATATATAAATGGCCAAAAAGCACATGAAAAGATGCTGAGCATCATTAGTCCTTTCAGAAATGCAAATCATCATATTAATTAGTAGTTGCCAAGGCCTGTGGGAATGGGGAGTTGGACAGCAATGCTAGAGTACAGATTTTCTTTTTGGGGTGATGACAATATTCTGGAATTAGTGGTAATGGTTGCATAATTTTGTGAATAGCCTAAAAAACACTGACTTTAAAACTAAAAGTACTTTAAAAGTAAATTTTATGGTATGTGAATGATAAAACAATTTTTAGGGGCACCTGGGTAGCTCAGCTGTTGAGCGTCTGCCTTCAGCTCAGGGTGTGATCCTAGGGTGCTGGGATCGAGTCCCGCATTGGATTCCTTATGGAGATCCTGCTTCTCCCTCTGCCTGTGTCTCTGCCTCTCTCTGTGTCTCTCATGAATAAATAAAATCTTAAATTAAAAAAAATAAGCTCTAGTACATTAGGGCTTGAATTCTTGTTTTGGAAATCTTGTAACAGCTGCCATTAAAAAAAGTCAAACGGACATTAGATTAACTCAAGACACGTGAGTGAGATCATCCTAGACCATTCAGTCCCAAGTGAGACCTTGGCCTTTAACTGACCTCCAGGATCAGCAGAGCTGACCCTGACTAGAGAAATTCCTCACTGATCCATAGAATTTGAGAACCAATAAATATTGACTGTGTTGGGGCACCTGGGTGGCTCAGTGGTTGAGCATCTGCTTTTGTCTCAGGTCATGATCCTGGGGTCCTGGGATCAAGTCCCATATCAAACTCCCCACAGCCTGCTTCTCCCTCTGCCTATGTCTCTGCCCCTCTCTCTCTCTGTGTCTCTCATGAATAAATAAATAAAATCTTAAAAAAATAATAATAATGCCCTCTAGGTCTATTTATGTTGTCTGATGTGGCAAGATATCCTTTTTTATGGCTGAGCCATATTCCATTGGGTGCATGCATGTGTGTATGTGCATCACATCTTCTGTATCCATTCATCTACTGATGGGCACTTGGGGTACTTCCATATCTTGGCTATGGTAAATAATTCTTCAGTAAACATAGGAGTTCATATATCTTTTTTAATTAGTATTTTCATCTTCTTTGGGTAAATACCTTGTAGTGGAAATTATGGGATCATATGGCATTCTTATTTTTTTAATTTTTTGCGGAACTTCAATATTGTTTTCCACAGTGGCTGTGTCAATTTACATTCCCATCGGCAGCATAAGAGGGTTCCTTTAATCCATATCCTTGCTGACATTTATTTTATCTGGTCTTTAAGTAATAGCTTTTCTGACAGGGGTGAGGTGATATCTCATTGTAGTTTTGAGTTTCATTTCCATTATGACTAGTGGGGTTGAGTGTCTTTTCATGTATCTGTTTGCCATCTGCATGCCTATTTTGGGACCAACTATTCATGCCCTTTCCCCAACAAATCAATGCTTTCATGTTGGCTCTTATAAACAAATATGACAGAGATAGTCTTAAAATACCAATTTTTGTGGTTTTTATCTTTAAAAAATCTTGAATGTTGGTAAGAAAAATTAGTTATAAGGGAATAATTATCTTTACAATACTTTGAGGCTCTATAGCAAATCCTGCTGACTCATGCTTCTAGGCCAGAAATATGTATATTTGGAAGTTTTCTACCTGGAAATGCTTACCTAACGATTCTGCAAATGAATACATACATAATTATTTATTATTTAACCCATACTGATTGGTATCCATTCTGTACCAAGCACTGTACAAGGCATGGGGAAATACTGACAGTAAGACAAAATCTCTATCCTGATTACATATGGTAATGTATATCATATGGTCAAATGACTAGGAAAAACAAAATTGAATATGAAATGGTTAAGAAAAACTATTAGATTTAGAGATATAAAACTATTAGAGATATAAAACTATATCTCTATGGAGATATAAAAACTATTAGAAATATAAATGATGGGGCAGTCCCGGTGGCTCAGCAGTTTAGCGCCACCTTCAGCGCAGGGCGTGATCCTGGAGGCCAGGGATCGAGTCCCACATCAGGCTCCCTGCATGGAGCCTGCTTCTCTCTCTGCCTATGTCTCTGCCCCTCTCTCTCTCTGTGTCTCTCATGAATAAATAAATAAAGTCTTTAAAAAAAAAGAAATATAAATGATAAAGAATATGATTTGTACTATTGCAGTGGTAACTTTTTTTTTTTTTTAGAGTCAACAGAAATCTTTATTAGAGGTGACATTCAACCTAAGATTTGAAGAATAAGTAGGTATTATGTTTTGGTAGCGAGCAAGAATTTCAGACAAGAGGAGAAGGAATGCTGAAAACTCAGAAGAATAATGGGTATGAAGGGAATAGTGTATGATTGTAAAAGACAGCAGATATTAAAGGAGAAAATAGAGAATGCTATTTAAAATTGCATGAATCTTATGTTTGAGAACGTGTGAGATATAACAACAAAATAGACACAATGAGAAGGAATCCCCTCCCATCACATTTGAATTTTTTTGTTCACGTTATAAAAGTTAAAAATCAAAACAGAAGATGAGAAGAAATATTTTATAGTGAAAAATTAAAAGGAACTTTGAATTGTATTCACGTCGTTTAAAAATTTTTATAAAGCAGTTTTAGGTTTACAAAAAAATTGAGAAGTAGGTATAAAGATTTCTTATATATCTGCTGCCCACACACATACATAGTGTCTCCCAGTTGGTTTTTTTTTTTGGCCAAGGATGAACCTTCATTAATGCATCAAAATCATCCACAGTCCATTGTTTGCCCTAAAAGTACTTTGTGCTTTGCCTGTTCATTTCCTCCCCAGCCCCACTTCACCCCTGGCAAGTCCTGATTTTTTTATGGTCTCCATAGTTCTATCATTTCCAGAATATCCTAGAGTTGGAATCTAGGATTCTGAATGATTTCTTTCATTTGGCAATATATTTTTAAAATTCTCGTGTCTTTTCAAGGCTTGGGAACTCATTTTTTTAAGTGTTGAATAATATTCCATTTTATGGATATACTACGATTTATTAATTTATCCTCTTAAAAGCATCTTGGTTGCTTCGCAATTTTGACAAGTATAAATAAAGCTACTATAAAATCTGTGTGCTTGTTTCATATGAACATAAAATTTCAGTTCCTTTCTGTAAATATCATGGAGCATGATTGCTGGTTTATATATAAAATATGTATAGCTTTGGAAGAAACTGCCAAACTGTCTTACAAAGGGGTGTGCTATTTTGCATTTCCACTAGCATATGTTTCTGTTGTACCACATGCTTCTCAGCATTTGATATTGTCAATTATTGGGGTTTTAGTCATTCTAATAGTATTGTAGTTTTATCCCATGCTTGTTTAATTCATATCATCTTGTATATGATGCAGAACACACCTTTTTATGTGCTTACAAGCCATCTGTATATGTTCTTTGATGAGGTGTCTGTTAAAGTCTTTGGCCTGCTTTTTAAAGAGGTTGTTTTCTTACTAATGAGTCTTAAGAGATCTTTGTATATGTTGGATACAGTACTTTATCAGATGTATATTTTGCAAATATTTTCTCCCTCATGTGGCTTGTCTTTTCATTCTGTTGACACAATTTTTAAATTAAATTCAGTTTATCATTTCTTTTATTGATTTTATTTTTAATATATCTAAAAAGACACTATCATATTCAAGATCATTTTTTTCTCCCATATTCTTAGCTAAGAATTTATATTTACTTCTACAATTTATATTTAAGTCTAAAATCCAGGTGAATAAAGTTTTGGAAAAAGGATAAGATCTATATAGAGATTTCTTTTCCTTTATTTTCTTTATTTTTATTTTTATTTTTTGCATGTCGATATCCAGTTATTTTGGCACCATTTGTTGAAAAGACCATCTTTGCTCTATAGTATTACTTTTTCTTCTTCATCAAAGATACTTGAGTATGTGGGTTTATTTCTGGAATCTTTTTGTTTCATTGCTTTATTTGTCTATTCTTTCACTATTCTTTCACTAGTACCACAATGTCTTGATTATTATAATACCTGTAGAGTAAGACTTGATATCATGTAATATTAGCCCTCCAATACTGTGCTGACTCTTCTAGGACTTTTGCCCTGCCACATAAACTTTAGTAACCTGTCTGTTAATATCTCATAAAATAATATTCTTGAATTTTATTTGGGATATCATTGAATCTTTATATGAAGTTGGGAAAAAGTAACATTTGGCAATGTTAAGCCTTTCTATCTATAAACATGGAAAATATCTCTATTTATTTAGTTCTCTTTCTTTTAGTACATCAGAGTTTTGTAGATTTCTTTATGTGGATACTGTATAGATTTTGCTAGATTTAAAGCTAAGTATTTTTTGCATGCTAATATAAATGGTATTATTTTTTTATTTTAAATTCTTTTTTTTTAAAGATTTTATTTATTTACTCATGACAGACACAGGGAGAGAAAGAGGCACAGACACATGGAGAGGGAGAAGCAGGCTTCGTGCAGGGAGCCCGACCTGGGACTTGATCCCTGGTCACCAGGATCACACCCTGGGGCTGAAGGTGGCGCTAAACCGCTGAGTCACGGGGGCTGCCCTAATTTTAAATTCTACTTGTTTATTACTGGCATATAGGAAAACAATTGACTCGTATATTAACCTTGCATTCTTCAACATTGCTATAATTGTTTGTTGCTTCTAAATTTGGGGGTATTTTTGTTGATTATTTCAGATATTCTATAGAGCCAGTCATGTCATCTGCAAACAAAAGAAGTTTTCTTCCCGCCTTCCCTATCTATATACCTCCCTCTTCCTTTGTTCGTTCTTTCTTTCTTCTTTCTTTCTTTCTTTCTTTTCTTTCTTTCTTTCTTTCTTTCTTTCTTTCTTTCTTTCTTTCTTTCTTTTTTTCTTCTTCTTTCTTTTTTTTCTTTTGCCTTACTGCATTAGCAAGGGCTTCCAATATGATGTTGAATAAGAGTCATTAAAGGGGATATCCTTGCCTTGTACTTGATATTAGTAGGAAAGATTTGAGTTTCTCACCAAGTTAATATAAACTGTAGATTTTTTGTGGATGTTCTCCATCAAATTGAGAAAGTTCCCTTCTATTCCTAGTTACCTCAAAGATTTCCATGAAGGGGGTTTCATGATAAACATGATTTTGCCTGATTTTTCTACATTTATTGAAATGTTAATGTAATTTTTTTTAGTTTGTCAATATGATAGATTACATTAATTGATTCTTGAAAATTGAACTATCCTTGCATAATTCAGATAAATATGACTTGGTCCTATAATTCTTAGCTTACTTTTTTGGGTTGGCTTGCTAATATTTTGTTGAGGTAAATTTTATTTTAATAGATTCATGCTGATTTCTGATTGAGTGGTCTATGTAATTAATTACTATAAATTAAGAAAATAGTTTAATGTCTATTACAACATTGCTTAACAAAAATGATTAGGTTTAATATTTTACTCTCAATGAGGTTAAAATTGCTGATCCTTATTGAAAGAATAGTTATTAGGGTTGTTCTTAAAATTCTCAGGGCTTATAGAGTTAAATAAAACTAATCAAGTTGTCAGAATTTTAAGTCATGTTTAAACTTCTCATAATAGCTGCAACTGTGAAATAAGAAAATTTGAACAAATGTGATTTTGAGAATGTGATTTTGCCAGTGTGGGTATATTTTGAATTTTCTTCTTTGGGGTTATTCTAGAGAATAGCACATCTGGTTTATTCAAACCCATTCAATTTGTGAACTCTGCAAGCTATAAATAAACCATAAATAAATTAGTGCTAGTTTTGAATTAATGATGAATATAGTAGAGCATTGTGGATTTATTACACTTTTAAATGACCTAGGGTCTACTAGTACTGACTTTATTTCTATGCTTAAAACTTTTTTGCTGATGTCCCCAAGGGTTAGAGGATTAGAATATCTTTAGTTTAGATTCCAACATGCATTTATATTCCCTCCTTTCCTCTCTCCCTCCCTCCCTCCCTCCCTCTTAGGTCTTTCCTCCCCCAACATTTTTTTTATTCCTAAAAAATAATTATTATAATTATTTAATATCCCATATACCAATTTACCCTACCTGACCACAGTTCATCTGAGAACCTTGGTAACTAGTCAATTACTTTGAAGACAAACAGTACTTAACATTACTTATTCCCATCTCCCTGGACAACATATTTAATTTAGTATTGTTCCAATCTCAGATCACACTTTCACATCTGCTACCAAATCCAATTCAACACTGAATATGAAATCTTCAGTAGAGTTTTCTGGAAATTCCCAGAAAAAAATTATCCAATAAAAACTCTGAAAGTTAACATTAAAACCTTTACAATTGCATTCAGTGATAGCATTAAACTGAAAACAAATACAGCTCTGGGAAATTACACCTTAAGCTTGCTGTCTGTGCCTTTGCTTTTTAGTTAAATAGCTTCGATTTAAATGACACCATTTTTCTATTGACATATTAATCTTTAAATGATTAATTCTTATTGAGAGCTTTCAGTACCACATATTTGGGCTGTAGTCACACTCCATTTAAAATCATGCTTTCAGTAGCCTTGGGGAAACACCGTTTCCCAACATTCTAATTGACAAGGTTTCCTGAGAGTATATTTATGCATTAAACCAAACATCTCATTACATACTTTAAATGTGTTATTAAAAGATGGATGTCTTTAATAAATGAAGTATAATACCCATGGATAGAGTGATAAAGAACAAAGAAAATATGAAAATTATGAATAGATATTTACAAGTTTCTTGCTGCCTCTGTATTTCATAGTATGGTTTAGTGGAAATATAATTAAAATACAGAATTTTTCAGTCTTTTAGTTGAAGGACAAAAGGCGGGAAGGAGAAAAAGTGAAAGAAAGATTTACCTAAGACTGCTATGATAACAAAAACATAAAGGATGTTTTCAGCTAATAGCTTAAGAATTTGCTTTGCTTGTCAAGTATATGACCAATGTGTTATGTTTGTGACATAATTATCTAGGATACAAGAAGCAAGCATAGTCTCTATTTACTTTTGGAAAACATAGAGGGATTGGAAAAGATCTATAATTTGGAGCTTTTGGAATTTTAAAGTTATTTACACTCAGTCTAGAAGAAAGTATCATTCTACTGTACTGGAATAAATTAAAGAGTTGTCCATTTTGATGCCATTTACTATAGAAATTAATTGTTTACATCTAAAAATAAACTATCTCACACACAAATTTCCCTCATGTCACATTATCATAGCCTGGGTTGGTATTACTGAAAGAGGTCAGGACAAAAAAAAAAAAAAAGATGTCAGGACAAAGATTTTTAATGGTCTTGCTCACATGTACTTTGCATATGACCCCTTTCTAAATTTCCTTTTTGTTATACCTAAGTAATTTACAAAAAAGAAAACAGCAAGGTTGATTTCTAAAAGTAGGCCATTCAAGAACCTAAAACAAGTGGGAGCAGTGGCATGTAAAATGAATTAAGACTTTTCTGACCACATAATTCACCAGAATCATTTATTTCTTTTTGAATTTACTTAAAATTTTAACCTAACCTATAAAATTACAAAACCCATAGAGGCTGCACAGGTATTCATGTTATTGTTACTCACTTTATCGTTTTTTCGAAACTAAGGAAAATATAAAGTAATTTAAAACATTTTCTAGTTTTTAGTAGTATATGTAAAAAATGTTATATATATTTCACATCTCAAGAATATATTTTAAAATTAATCAGGATATATACGTAAACAAATCCTTTATCTGTACCCTTAGATGATCTCGTATCTTTATTATTTGTGTTTTCAGAAGAAACTTGTGATTTAATGAACCAAAAACAATATTGTTGATATCTCTATAACCTTTGCTACTGTAATTTTACAGACAGCCTCTACCAACCTATAGAATAAATTGTTATGCATCTCAATCCTGAAAAAAAATTGATTTTCTGTTTAAATCTTTAGAATTTCTTCTCCTGTGCACTCCAATTACTTTTTTTGGGGGAAGGTTTTGTCTGTTGATATAGTTTCTTATTTATTAGCTTAGATCTTGAAGTGTATTGTGAATGGAATAATGCAAGCATTGGTAATAAATAGGTTAATAAGAAAAAATTATAAGTAGGTATGATTTTTATTTCATTTTCAATAGGCTTCATCCTGTGTGGAAATAAACTGTTACTCTCTTTTAGCCCTATATTATGAATGTGTGACATTTTTTCAAAAAAGGAGCCAGGAAAACCAATGCACAATCATTTTATTTTTGGATTATTTTGAAGCCTATGAATTTGCTAGTATTTATCTGGTTTTAACCTTAAAAAAATCAATTTATCTACAAATAAAAATATTTGTGGAAAATACATCTTTTATTGATTTTATGCAAATTCTAATGAAATAAATAAAACATCATTTATCCATCATTAAATATATAGGCATCCAACATCAGATCACCTAAATATATAAAGGGAATATTAGCAAATCTAGAAAGAAAAATGAACAGCAATACAATAATAGTAGGAGACTAAATACCCTACTTCCAATAATGGATAGAAAATACAGATGGAAAATCTATAAATAGCAGACTTGAACAACATTATAGACCAAATGGACCTAACAGCCATATACAGAACTTTCCATCAAACAACAGAATCATTCTTCACAATTACAATGGAACACTTTCCAGGCTATATCACACATTAGGTCACAGAACTAGTCTTAACAAACTTATTAAAACATAAGCCTGGATTGATGTTTATTCACTGTAGTACTCCAAGCCTGAAATTTACTTTTCCTAATTACTAAATTATTTGGGGAATCCTCTCTCTTCAAAAATTCCAAAATTCACTGGAAGGAATGGAGAGACAAGACATAATTTGGATAATTTAGTGGTTTTTATTTTTTTTTTAATTTTTATTATTATTATTATTTATTTATGATAGTCATACAGAGAGAGAGAGAGAGGCAGAGACATAGGCAGAGGGAGAAGCAGGCTCCATGCACCGGGAGCCTGATGTGGGATTCGATCCCGGGTCTCCAGGATCGCGCCCTGGGCCAAAGGCAGGCGCCAAACCGCTGCGCCACCCAGGGATCCCTAATTTAGTGGTTTTTAAATAAGTATTTTATAGAATTCTATAATGATGCTTATTTTCTACCCTGATGATGAATATTTCAGTATTATCAGGCAAACTATGAAAGTACATTTCTGAAAAATTTAGTACATTCCTTACTAACATTTCATAACAGGAAATAGGTTGAGCTCCATAAATATCAAATTGATTCTTGAATGTTATACCAAAAAGTTAAATGCTTTCTACTTTTGTACATTTACATTTGGAGAATCCTATTCTCTTGTATTCCTAGAACTAAGTGCCCCCACTTTTATCATTGTAGATATCTTTCCACAACTATTAGAGAAAGTTCTATGAGAATATATATCAACTACAGCTAGGACTGAATCTGTCTTGTAGGACCTTTGTTCCAAACCCATAGATAACCTAGTGATAGTAATTCAGAATTACTTCAGCAAAATGGCTAAATATTACTCATAAAAATTAAGAAGAGAGATGGGATGGGTTAAATAGGTGATGGGCATTAAAGAGTGCACTTGCGATGAGTTATCAGGTGATGTATGGAACTGCTGAATCACTATATTGTACACCTGAAACTAATATAACACTATGCAAACTAACTAGAATAAAAATAAAAACTTAAAAAAATTAACATGCAAAAAAAGAAGATAGAAAGGTGTAGTATGTCATTCAAAGTACTGTCAGCCTAACCAGTTCAACTGGCCAATTTTTTCTGTCTTAATACTACAGAGATTGTTCCTCAGAGAAGGAAAACAATAAGGGAAGGAGAGCTGCTGTAGGCAATATATTATGTATCAGTTTGGTCATAATCACTTCTTTGAGTTTACACATCTTCAAAATTTGGAAAAATATGGAATAACTTTCAAACTAGCAGAGCAAAATTATGTAGTATATAAAACCCCAGTTATTTTTGTCTGTTTTAATATCTGAAGCATAGATTTTAAAATTAATTTGGATACATGTAGAAACACATATTTTATGCATCTGTGCCCTTAGATGATCTTGCATGTCTCTTATTTAGGCTTCCTGAGGAAACTTATCATGATATAATGAGCCAGAACTAATTTCATAAGCAAGATAAATTCTCTCATTTAACCTGTATTATATATAACCACCAAAGTTAACTTCATGAGCTCATGTACTTTTCTCAGCTCATGTAGTTTTTTTCTTTAAAAAAGATATTTATAGTATTTCAAGCAGATAGAGAAATGTTTCTGATATATCTAATAAGATGCATATTATAATATGAATAGCTACTGGGTAATAAATGATATTTTTGTAGTTTGTTTAACTTCATTATCTTTCATCTATAACAAAACTTGAATTCCAAATAGCATCTGCATAGGTATGCATATTTTGATCACTCACAGATTCATAAGATGGGTTGTTACAACTCATGAATATACTTTATACTTATGTTTTTATATTTAATTCTTATAGTATATTGTGTTATAGACACAGATATGTTCATAGTGTTTTTACAATTATTCAAGTATCTTGGTAAACTAAAATACTTAACTGTAAATTACCGTGAAGGCAATTTGGTCAAATTACTACACCTCAAGTTAGTAGACTTGAGCAAAACATTGTGCACTCCCACCAGCAATGTAGGAGAGTTATAATTGCTTCATGTGGTTGTCTGCAATTGGTAATGTGTGTGTATATGTATAGTTAGTTGATGTATAATTGACATATTCTACTATATTTCATGTATACAGCATAGTGATTCAACAACTCTATATACTATGCAATACTCACCATATTCAAATAAGTACAGTTATCATTTGTCATCATACAATGTTATTATAATATTCTTGTCTATATTTCCTATTTGTACTTTTAATTCCTGTGGCTTATTTTATAACTGGAAGTTTGTACCTCATAATCCCTTTCACCTACATTACCCTCTACTCTCCTCTAGCAACCACCAGTTTATTCTCTGTGTTTGAGTTCGATCCTGTTTTGTGTCTTTCTGTTCATTTCTTTTAGACTCCACATATAAGTGAAGTCATATATATCTTCTCTGTCTGACTTACTTCAGTTGGTATAACACCCTTTAGGTCTATCTATGTTGTCATGAATGACAAAATCTCATCCTTAATTGTGGCTGAGTAATATTCCAGTATGTAAGTATGTGTGTATGCATATGTGTGTAAGTGTATGTATATATATATTTGTTGGCCACTTATTTATTGATAAACACTTAGGTTTCTTCCATATCCTGGCTATTGTAAATTATGCTGCAACATTTACTTATGACACAGTAACCACATGCATACATACTTACCCTAGAGAAATGAATATATCTGTCCACACATAAACCCATACAAAATATTTAAAGCAGTCCTTTATAATTGCCCACAAGATGAGAAAAAAAATCAAATGTTTATTACCAGGTAAATGGGGAAATAAACCTGTGTAGCATCCACAGGTTGACATAGTACTCAGCAATAAAAAGAAATGGACTTTCTATCCCTGCAACAATCTGGATAAATCTCAAAAAATATGTTGACAGAAAAAAAATGAACAAAAGCAACCTCATAAAGGTAAAATATTACATAATTCCATTGACATGACATTCTGAAAAGACCAAAGTATTAGGTTGGTGGATAAATGAATGGTTGTCAGGGGTTAAAGTTAGAGGCGGGAGCAGGGGGCAGTGACACTAAAGTTTTTTTGGGGTGATGGAATTATTTTGCATCATGGTTATGAGAATAAAATGGATATAACTGTACAAAAACCTTAAGGATCAATTGTATAATAAATTTAATTTTTTAAAAAACTTAAATATAAGTCACTCAGAAAAGTTATGAGACATTCTATTTTCCAAAACTAGTCAGTGGAAACCCAGTCCTAGAATACAGGCTTCCTGATGAAGAGGAAGTCTATTACAATTGCACAGTTCTCACAAAGAGAAATTCATGGAAAGTAATATTTATTGAATAAATCCCCTAGCATGTACATTTAAAGTAGCATTTATTTATATTTAGTAAGCTTTTCAAAATAATGCTGGTGGATGGATTAAAAGAAATTGTCCTATTAAGAAGAATCACACCTATTAAAATAAAACAAGGGTTTAAAAAAATCTCCTTTTACACTTCCACTAAGTAGATTTAATAAGTTTCTGTAGGTGAAAGATTCTGCATAAATAAAATTAATATCAGATGTGAGGGCAATCTGGCTGCAATGTCTGTCACTCTATTGATCGCTAGGATTGATTCCATTCATCTGATTGACTACAGATGTCCCTCTCCTTCCTTATCACTCCATGTGCACCACTCCCATGCTGCATGCTTGGTACAAAGAATAACCTTCCCTGATAAAGGAGGACACTTTTTTGGTCAAGGATTTAGGAGTAGCTGTGCTCCCCTGTTAGAACCTCCAAACATGTTCTTAAATGTCCATTTGCAGGAGAATGTAGGATAATAAACTTCCAAGACTCCAGACACATCCAAATGAGGTACCATATGTAGCAATCTGCCTTTCTTATAAATAAATAAATAAATAAATAAATAAATAAATAAATAAATAAAACTAGTGTCTTCTCTTCTTGGAAACTAAATTTTCAAACTTTTGATATTTATGGACTCACTGGATGGATTTCTGATTCGGATGAATTTTTGCTTAATTTTTTCTTTTCTTTTTGTCTTTTTTTTTAGCTAATTGTTAAATATTTTTGAAGAGTTTTCTATTAGTTTATAAAAAGTTGAAGGGTTACCATTATGCTCTAAAGGTTTTTCAACTTTTGGAATTTTTCATACACTGTTTTTTTTTCTTTTTAACCTATCACTTCATAAATCTCTAACAATAGGTAAATAACCTAAAAACACTTCATCATAGATATAATTTTATATGTCAACTCCAATTTCACTGAGACATTTTCCCAAGAGCTGACATGAAGCCAGTTTCACTACATTAAATTAAAAGGAATATAAGTAAAAATAGCTTGAGAAGTATATTTTACCAGATATTGTTTGTTGATAAGTTACAGACTGATTTTTACTTTTTATTTATTGGAATACAATTATGTTTGTCTTAAAAAAAAATAGGGCCCACAGAAAGTAAAGAAACTGTGTATTGAATCTTAGTTGGACATTTTGTTAAATGTTGAACATCATGATTTCACCAGAAGTCATTTATATATGAAAACTGACAATACAAATCTGGCAAAGTTTACTAGATGGGAAAATATATTGTTGATGATAAATCGCACTGTCTGATGATAACATACTTAACCACCTGTGAAAAACTTAATTCATTAAAATTCAGCATTAAGTTTAGATTTATCATGAAGTGTGATAAATACTTAACTAGAAGTGAGACTCAATACGTTGATAAAAGGTAGACCTCATATGCTAACAAACCGATACTTTATGCATTTAGATGGAGAATCAGGTGAAATTAATACCATAATCATCTAGGATAGATAAGCTTAGGTGAACTAGTAAAAAGGACAAAGCATTAAGCCTCATGGGAAAGGCAGACTTAGTGATCGCTAAAAAGATAGGGTTTGAGAACCAACACGGGAAATAGTGTTCACTGGAACTTAGCATTAATTTCCTTAAAATAGGAGTCACATTAGACTAACCACCTATTCATTGCAAGAAATAGCAGATGATGTAAATCCCACAGACATGTGTTCTTTCATTACAGATCGGAAAGTAAGGAAAAAATCCTATTAAGAATAGGTATATGGATGGTGTGGTAATCAGGTAAATTAATATAATTTTAAAATACTAACAAATTATTATCAACTTTTTCAGGTAAATCTACAGGAAATTCTCTCTTCAATCTTACCTTTTTCAAGTTTATAAAATACATTGACAAGCACATCTCATTAAACACATAGAAGATACATAACTGGGAAGGAAAACAATACGGTAGTCCCTTGAATAAGGCAAGGGTGAGGGATGCTGGCCCTCATGTAGTTAACAATCTGTATATAACTTTGATTCTCCCAAAACTTAACTACTAGTAGGCTACTGTTGACTGGAAGTCTTGCTGATAACATAAACAGTTGATTAATAGATATTTTGTATGTTATATGTATTATATATTCTTATAGTAAATAAGTTAGATAAATAAATGTTAAGAAAATCATAAAGAAAAGAAAATACATCACAGTATCATATTGTAAAAAGAATCATGAATGAAGTGGACCCATACAGTTCAAACATGTGTTGTTCAGGGTCAATTGTATATTGGATAGCATGATTAGCATACAAAAATATAATAGTGTCTATAACTCCATTGATTAAGTGAGGAAACATAGGTGATTAAATATATAAAAGCTAATTTCTGAACTTTTGCCCTAAAAACAAGCCTATGAATCTGCAGGCCATCCATCTCTCTCCATTTCTGAAAAAGTTTGTATAAAGTTTTCCTGATTTCCTCCTTTATATATGAAAGAATTCATCATTTAAGCCATCTGCATCAGGAATTTTCTTGGGGAAAATTGTAAAAATTGCATACACTACCACTTTAGCTAATATGGAATTATTCAAATATTTATTTCTTTTCTATTTCTGGTGTGTTTTATTTTTCAGTTTTTTAAAAAAAATCTAAGTTGTCAAATTCTTGGCCATAAAGTTTTCATATTTTAGAAAAGAAGACACTTGTAAAGAGTGAGGCAGTGGACATGTCTGTATGACAAAAAATATTGTTTCTTTTTTTTTTTAAGATTTTATTTATTTATTCGTGACAGACAGAGAGAGAGAGAGAGAGGCAGAGACACAGGCAGAGGGAGAGGAAGAAGCAGGCTCCATGCAGGGAGCCTGACGTGGGACTCAATCTCTGATCTCCAGGATTACACCCTGGGCCGAAGGCGGCACCAAACCGCTGGGCTGCCGGGGCTGCCTGAAATATTGTTTCTTGATAAGGTAAAAGTGTAATTTTGAAATAAACTTGAAAAACAATGTGGTTAAGTGATAAATACCATTCTATGGAAGAAAAATAATTTATTGACATTATGCCCATCCCATTTCTATTCAATAACCAAGGATATTTTTTTAATTGAAAAGTATCTGGGAACCCTGGGTGGCGCAGCGGTTTAGCGCCTGCCTTTGGCCCAGGGCGCGATCCTGGAGACCCTGGATCGAATCCCACGTCGGGCTCCCGGTGCATGGAGCCTCCTTCTCCCTCTGCCTGTGTCTCTGCCTCTCTCTCTCTCTGTGTGTGACTATCATAAATAAATAAAAATTAAAAAAAAAAAAGAAAAGTATCTGATCTTGTGTTGATTTGTCCTGTATGTGTAGTTGTCTGACCATATCATTTTTAATTGCTAGTTGATAATATCAAAGAAACAGTCAAGTATTAAATGTCTGGTTTATTATGATGTCCTTTAAGTAGCAATTCAGAGACTTGTTTTTTTTTTTTTTTTTTAACTAAAAGAAAGGAAGATAATAAATTACACATTTGTTTTTAGCACATGGGGATCTTGTGAACATCATTTTGGGTTAGAGATAATGGATGGAATAAAGAAAACAGTGAATTCAACCTTTGCAAAAGTATTACTAGAAGTATAAGTAGTAAGCATTTTAAGGATAAATTGTGTAACTTATCTCTGATTTCATTCTTTTTTATTATCAATAAAGGTAAAGGGGAAATAAAAGATGCTTTTACTTTTGGACAAGTAAAATTAGATTATTAGGAAAAATGAAGTGTCTTGTCATCAAAAAAATTTTTTATGACCTCATGAAATGTGTGTGGAAAACTTTAGGTAAATGGTAGACAGTGATGGTTTTAATTTAATTGCATAGAACTTCCACAAGCAATCATGCTTCCTCTTATTAAATACAACCAACATTATCTGTGCTATTGGGAAAGGCTTAAGTTATATGTGTATTTGTGTGTGCATGCTTAGGTTACATAGAAAATACTAATATTATCAATCATAATTAATGTTTGTAAGCACACTGTAGTGAAATAAGATGGCATGACATTTAATATTTGAAGATATTCATTCTAAGATATATTCAATAACTTGCTCAAAGGAAAATAGCTAATAAATTGTAGAATTTGCAATACAAGTTTGTCTTGCTCTAAAATCTTCCCTTGTTTCAGTACTTGAGCACTATCTTTCCTGCTGTAAAGTCATCATGCGATCATGAAAAAAATTAATTCAACTTTCCTGTTCCATAGTAAATGCTTAATTAATTTGATTCATGCTAACCGACACATCAGAAGGATAAAGAACAACTTTTTAATTCCTACACAATAAAATGTAGCAAAATTTCCCTTGATTTAGAGTTACAACTCTTTCAGTAATGAAGATTTCCCTCACCCAGCCTGGAGTCCCAAACTGAACAAATATATATTGTCATGTAAACTATTACTCCTTCTGTAAAATGATGGAAATAAAGAGAGTCAACCACTACTACCTTACAGAATTTTACCTTGTGACTGATGTAGTTAGGGTTTTGATTTGGATACAATCTGTCTGGATCCAATATCTGGATTTTTCCTCAGATTATTTAATAACTTGGAACTAAAGGAGAAAAAAAGCAAGCACTACAGGCAAAATTAGAGAAAATGTCAACTTGATGTGTTGAGAAGAATATGCTATCTTTAGATATAATTTATTGTGTATCTCTCCATTGAGATAAAGTACTCTGAGAAACATAAGGTATTTATATCTACAGAAATAAAAACTTCCTAAGTCTGCAAAAAGACTACTTTCATTGATGTTCACAACTGCTTTGCAGAATTATCCCAGAGCTCTGTATATATATATATATATTTTTTTTTATTTTTCTTTATTTAGACCAAACATCATCAAAAGGATAAAGACAGAAAATGGTCTCATTGAATTGCATTATTTAAAAATTTCCAAGTAATTGCAAAAAATATAATACAACTTGCACCAATTTATTTATTATTTATTTATTTATTTATTTATTTATTTATTTATTTATTTTTAATAATAAATTTATTTTTAAAATTTAAATATTTTAAATTTATTTTTATTGGTGTTCAGTTTGCCAACATACAGAATAACACCCAGTGCTCATCCCGTCAAGTGCCCCCCTCAGTGCCCGTCACCCATTCACCCCCACCCCCTACCCTACCCTTGCACCAATTTATTTATTTATTTATTTATTTTTAATAATAAATTTATTTTTAAATTTTAAATATTTTAAATTTATTTTTATTGGTGTTCAGTTTGCCAACATACAGAATAACACCCAGTGCTCATCCCATCAAGTGCCCCCCTCAGTGCCCGTCACCCATTCACCCACACCCCCTACCCTCCTCCCCTTCCACCACCCCTAGTTCGTTTCCTAGAGTTAGGAGTCTTTATGTTCTGTCTCCCGTTCTGATAGTTCCTACCCATTTCTTCTCCCTTCCCTTCTATTCCCTTTCACTATTATTTATATTCCCCAAATGAATGAGAACATATAATGTTTGTCCTTCTCTGATTGACTCATTTCACTAAGCCTAATAGCCTCCAGTTCCATCCACGTTGAAGCAAATGGTGAGTATTTATCATTTCTAATGGCTGAGTAATATTCCATTGTATACATAGACCACATCTTCTTTATCCATTCATCTTTTGATGGACACGAGGTTCTTTCCACAGTTTGGCTATTGTGGACATTGCTGCTAGAAACATCGGGGTGCAGGTGTCCCGGCGTTTCATTGCATCTGAATCTTTGGGGTAAATCCCCAACAGTGCAATTGCTGGGTCGTAGGGCAGGCAGGCCTATTTTTAACTCTTTGAGGAACCTCCACACAGTTTTCCAGAGTGGCTGCACCAGTTCACATTCCCACCAACAGTGTAAGAGGGTTCCCTTTTCTCCGCATCCTCTCCAACATTTGTTGTTTCCTGCCTTGTTAATTTTCCCCGTTCTCACTGGTGTGAGGTGGTATCTCATTGTGGTTTTGATTTGTATTTCCCTGATGGCAAGTGATGCAGAGCATTTTCTCATGTGCGTGTTGGCCATGTCTGTGTCTTCCTCTGTGAGATTTCTGTTCATGTCTTTTGCCCATTTCATGATTGGATTGTTTGTTTCTCTGCTGTTGAGTTTAATAAGTTCTTTTTAGATCTTGGAAACAAGTCCTTTATCTGATACGTCATTTGCAAATATCTTCTGCCATTCTGTAGGTTTTTTAGTTTTGTTGACTGTATCCTTTGCTGAACTTGCACCAATTTAAAAGGTAGTTTTGATGTGTGCAACCATGTTTTAATATCCAATAAAGGCAAAATTAGCATTACTTTTCACTGATGTAAAATACCATCTTTAGCACTATGAGTCATTATCTTTCAACTTATCAACTTGGGAAAAATTTGCCTTATTTATTTCTGGGAAAAAATATATCATTATAGATGTATGAACTTCGTATATTATTTTTAAAATTAGTAAATCTGTGTGAACACATTCCTGGGTGTGTATGTATATCTGTTTATTTATACAACTGTAAACACAATGTTTGTAAGGAGATAAATGTACATATAGATATCATAAGATCTTATCAAATATTTGTAAATATGACATGAGACAGCAAGGTACAAGGAGAAAAGCATAGATTTTTGCAATTTACTTAAACTTAAAAAGCCATAACTCCATAATTTACTACTGATAAAATTTTAGCAGTTTACCGAATACACTGCTGAGCCATATCTTTTTTAGAATATTTATGTAAAGGTCAAATGAAATATCACATGCAGATTGCATTACATGTAAGATAAAGTACTTTGATATAAAAGTTACTGATCCTGAATAACATTTGTGATATAGTTGTGTTTTCCTAAAAACTTATACTTTTAAACCTATTTCCTGACTGTGCAGCTTTTCAGGATAGAATGCTGGCACAGCTATTTATTCTATACATCGATAAATTATTCTCTAAGCTGTTTGCAAACTGGCCCCTTACACAGAGGGCAAAGAGAGAGACAAGAGAGGCAGACCACTTCTGATTGGTAGGTGGCAGTTTTAATAAGCAACGGAACTTCGTTATGAGGTTTCTTTTAGGTGGCTGTGAGATGAGATGTCCACTGCCTCTCCCCTCCCCTAGGCACCCACTACTAAATTTTAAAAGTGTCTATAGAGGCCTTAACTGAGTCAGTTCAGTAAGCTGTTTGCAGGAACAATTATCATTTCTAAATGGGAAAATAAAAGTACTTAGAATTGTGGGTAACAGCGCCTGCCTTCAGCTCAGGTCATGATTCCAGGGTCCTGGGACGGAACCCCATATCAGACTCCCTGTTAAGTGAGGAGTCTGCTTCTCCTTCTGCTCCCCATTTGGGCTGTCTCTCTCTCTCCATCAAATAAATAAATCTTTAAAAATAAAAAATGCAAATAAAAGAATTGTGGATAATTTCTGGAACCTTATTACCAGATGATGATAAAGTTGTAAAAATCTTCTCACTCAGGTAAAGTATTATTTCTGCTCAGAAAAAACCAAAGTAAGTTTTTTTAAAGAAAAAAAACATCCAGAATAAGACTTTCCACAGCTTCTGAGAAATCATTCTAAAGAAAAAAAAAATTGTTGTAAGATACCATGTTAATAAGCACAAAATAATAATACATCTAGCTTCTCCCCCATTTTCTACTATTCATAGAACATACCAAGGAGCCTCTGGTACAACAGCTGGTAGCTTCTACTCACCAGGCAAACCAGACTCCAATGTATAATCTGCTCTAACAATAGGGCATCTGGATCAAAACCAAACACAGAGCCAAGAGAATCCAATAGGAAAACACTTTAATTCTGTAGTACTAAAAGGATGGAGTTTTCTAAAAATACCTTTTGAGAAGTGTTAGCTAACCTTACCTAACTCATCTCTTAACTAAAGCAGCACTACTGATGTAATTATTGATGTCAGAATAAACAAAGTATCATTATGTTTTCCTTAGGAAAATATCTGCTTCCCTAATCACCTGATCACCCTATTTTGCTACCTATTTAACTCTTCCTTTTAAGCGGTTGCATCAACCTTAGACGTTAGTGGGTGCAGAGTGTTATCTACTCACTCTTTCCATTTATTCAGCTAATATGCACCATGTACTTCCTAAATAACATAAGACTTAGAGACCTGATGCCCAATGTTCAAATCACAAGAGCAGGAAAAATATAATGGTATTAATATTTTTAGTAGGCTCTAAGCCACACTATTATTAGTTAACAAAGACAGTTACTGTGTAATGAAGGCGAAAATTAATTTTATTGAATTAGTTGATGATATAATTATAGCACTGCAGGTGTTTATATCTACAGATTGTATTGGTAAGGTAATTAGGTCCAGCAAGTATGTGAATTATGTTAGCTGAAATTAGTTTATCACCAGATAGGAATTTAATGAAGTGGAAATGTACTTTTCTAGGTTATGCACTAGTCATTAGCATTAGCAATTGCAATGACCACTTAATATGATGTTAGGAAATAACCAGTTCAAATTAGGAAGCAAAATTAACTTAGAACAAATCTTATTCTTTAAGAGACTTGTATTTTTATTTTGGGAAACATAGATCAAATGATTAACGGTGCGAATTTCTAATTTCCCTTTAATCATCCAGTCAGTAATTATGATAATCTCTTTCTCAACACCAGTTGACTATATCAATACACATATTGAGTCTGTATATATTCAGGTAAAATAGTCAAACCATTATCTCCTTGATTGACTTACTTCAGTTACAAGAGAATTTAGTTAGTTGCCCTAGAAGCCAAAATAAGATAGAAAAACACCTCAGTCAATGATGCTGTTGTAATATTTCCACAAATGGTAAAATAAGACTAGCCCTGGGCACTTGGGTGGCTCAGTTGGTCGAGTGTCTGCCTTTGGCTCAGGCCATGATCCCAAGGTCCTGGGATTGAGTCTCAAATCAGGCTCCCTGCTCAGCAGGGGGTCTGCACTGCTCCTCCCCCTGCTGTGCCCTGCTTTCCCTCATTCTGTCTCTCACTCACTCTCACTCACCCTCTCTCTCTTGCTCACTCTCAAATAAATAAAATCTTAAAAAAAAAAAAACACAGAAGACTAGCTCATAATGCTGACTTCTCTAACACAAAAACAACTCTATATGAACTAAAAATCAAGTTAGGTACACCTGGGTATCATAGTCAGTTAAATGACTGACTCTTGGTTTCAGTTCAGGTCATGATCTCAGGGTCATGAGATCGAGTCCCCTGTTGGGCTCCATGCTCAGTGTGGATGCAGCCTGCTTGAGAATCTCCCTCTCCCTCTGTGTTTCCCACTCATGATCTCTCTCTCTAAAATAAATTTTTTTTTCTCTAAAATAAATTTAAACATCAGGTTATTTTTTTCTTACGTCATACAAAAGTAGCATACATATTCATCATGTTTCTACTTTTCCTTATTAAAACAAACAAAACAAAACAAAAACAACTAAATTTTATGCTTATTTAATGTTCTTTTAACATAATTTCTCTAAAAATATAGTTGACATACTAAGGTCCAAGCATTATAAGAAAAACTAAACACAAAACTGAACATGTAGACACTGCATTCAAAGGCTAAAATTGCAAGTAGACATAGTATTCTACTTTGTACCATTTCATAACCCCAATTCTTATGATTTTTACTCTTTAGTCCATGGGTTTAAGATAAGAGAATCTACATTTTATTTCTCATCTATTTATATTCTAAATTGGTTGATTCAAGCTAATTTTTTTTAGCTCTGTGTGCATGTGTGTTTGTAAAAGATCCAAATCCTAAACAAATAATGGAAAACAAAATAATTGTGTTTGTTGTTTCCTAAGAAGCTTTTTTACATTTTTCCAAACCGGAATGGCTATACTAACTTGAACGAACTCATACAAAGATCAATGATACAGGAAAGCTACCAATTAAACGATGCTAAACAAAGCAGCAAGTTACACATTGTCAGACATCTTGTTAACTTAGAAGAGTGTTAAGTCTCTGGTAAAATCAAAAGGGAAACATAGAAGAAAGTTGCTCATTAGGATTACATAATGCTCAATTTGAAAAGCCCACATAAGGTGAATTTTCTCATATTTTATATGATGCTTGAAGGCATCACTAAGAAAGGGATTTTTCCTAAATAGAAAGACCAATTAGAAATGAACTGGTGCAAGGTTAACACTTGTTAGAGCATGAGATACTTTTTGCAAGTATTTTGAGGATGTTTCTTGGTATCTCATCAACACTATGAACTTGAACAAGACAAAATTATGGATTTGAAGCTACCACAAAAATAGCAATACGCATGGGATTATGAATATACATATGTTATTTACTTTAATATGCACTTTCATAATCCTCTCATTTGATGTACTCAGCAACCCTTGGAGGTAAATGAGGATATATTTTAATATTAGAAATAATGAAAATTGTAACCCACTGATTTAATGACATATCTAAGGTTATGAGATATTGTGGGTTGAATTGCAATAAATGAATACATACCTTTTAAAAAGACAAAATAGGGTTTTTTTAATGCCTGTTTCTCTTAATGCAAATACTAAAACATGCACAAAACTCTAGAATTCAGAGTTTCAGAAAAATTCTAGTTCTTCTTTTTCCTTATTATCTGATAATCTTTTACAAATTCACTCCTTTTGTACTTGTCTCATTTTTGCTAAAAAGGCATGAAAGGAAACCATGCCATAATATTACCTTAGAGTATTATACTGCTTTAAACATGAGAAAAGTTACCGTTTCCCTTTGAATATAAACCTTTGAATATAGGACCGACTTGAGCTTTTTTTCCACTCTCATTTGTGGTTTCTCACAATTGTATTGCCTTCTTATTGGGAAGGCTTACAGCAGTTAATACATAAGCACTAAATAATAAATGAGTTAAGTAATCCTTATAATATTCCTTGCTTTGTGGCATATTTGCACAAGTCTTTTCCATAAATATCTCCCATTCTTGACGGCAGGGGTGAAGCAGGGCAATTCAAAGGCTAGATGCAAAAAAATCATGATAAATTATAATAATAATAGTGATGGATTGAATATAAGAAACAATGGTAAGACATTTTCAAATTATCACATATGTGCTGCAACTAGTTTATAGTTAATGAAATAGTTTCTGTTCTGCAAGCCATTCTGAGAAAAATAAGGCATTTGCAAACATTGTTATATTCAAAATGCAATAGATAACCAATAAATCCTGGTTTGTGTTCTCTATAGATTGATCATCATGGGAGGTGAGATAAAAGTAAAAAAAATGTTACTTTAAAAAAAAACTACAGTTCTTGAGATAGAATTTTACATGTTTTTGTTCTGTTAGTACCTTCAATTGCACAGAATTGTCTATTGATACATATGGGTGATCACCTATACACTTTTAAAAATAGATTTAATTTTTAGAGCTGTTTTAGGTTCATAGCAAAAATGAGTGGAAAATAAAGATTTCTCACATATCTTCTGCTCCCACACATGCATAGGTTCCCCCATTATCAACATCCCTTATCAAAGTTGTACATTTCTTACTATTGATGAACATACATTACACATCTTTATCACCCAGAGTCTTAGCTGACATTAGGGCTCACTCTTGGTGTTACATATTCCATGGGTTTGGACAAATGCATAAGGACATGACTTTACCATTATAATACCTTACATAGTAGTTTAACTGCTCTGAAATTTCTGTGCTTGGCTTATTCATCTTTCCATACTCCCAAACCCTGGAAACCACTGATATTTTTATTGTCTCCATAGTTTTACCTTTTCCAAATGGCATATAGTTGGAATCATATAGTAGAGTAACTGTTTCAGATTAGCTTCTTTCAATTACTAATATGCATTTAAGGGTCTTCCATATCTTTTCATGGCTTGATAACTCATATCCTTTGGGCACTGAATAATATTCCACTTTGTGAATGTACTATAGTTTATCAATTTACCTCTTGATGGACATCTTGGTTTCTTCCAAATTTTGGCAATTATGAATAAAGTCTCAATAAATGTTCACATGCAAGTTTTTGTGTGGACATAAATTTTCAAGAAAGATCCAGAAAACCTTAAAACCTCTTTCACTCAAATGCAATATTCTATATTCCTCTCTCCTCCTGGACTAGACAAAATCCTCCAAAGCTCTATTCTGCAACCCTGCTTTGTTTGTACTTTATGAAGTAATCATAACCTTCAGGCACAGGGTGACAAATTTGATCTATTTTCTAAGAGCTCTTGACAATTTAAAGGCAAAATTTATGGTAAAGATTTAGGCAAAGTAATAGACTTAATCTACCCATCCAACTGAGGTTTTAGTATCACATCTTCTATCTATGCATACGTGTTTTTACATAGATTAATAGAACTGATAATTATTTCTTATTTGGATTATCTGTGCTTCATTACCAAAATTTTTAGAAGTCAGTGGTGACTTTTCAGAATACAAGGTATTTCTAGGTGGGAGGACTCTATGAATGAAAGTAAGAAAGTAATACATCTAATTTGCTTTTATTTTTTTAATATTTTATTTATTTATTCATGAGAGACAGAGAGAGAGAGAGGTAGAGACATAGGCAGAAGGAGAAGCAATCTCCCTGTAGGGAGCCTCATCCAGGACTTGATCCCAGGACCCTGGGATCACAATATGATCCAAGGGCAGACACTCAATCACTGAGCCACCTAGGTGCCCCAAATTTGCTTTTATAAGAACATATTATATGTATGTGTATTGCAGCTGTAGTAATTGGATTTCATCTAAATATAATATTAAGGCTATACTATTGTAGTTCATACGTTTGTTTTTCAATGAAAAGTTGATATTATTTATGGAATAAATAGAACAATTTTTTAAAAATTAATTAAAAATTACACCTAAGCTTGCATTTAACTTTCTTCCCCCTCCATGTTCACAAGTTTCTTCACATTTCTATTTAGTTATATACATCTGTTTATCTGTAGCATTTGTCTTAACGCACACTATCTCTCTTCTACTTCTGATTTCCTGAGGTGGATGCATATAAAAACTGTCAAATATGCCTTAATACCTATTTCCAAATATTTTGTATCCTTTATATTCCTTAAGTGATATCTCTGCAAAATTTTCTCAAAAAACGTAGCTCAAGCTACAGAGATGCTTTTAGCATTAAAATTATCATTATAGTCCCATAAAAATTGTGTAAATGATTTCTTATTCCAAATATTCATCATAGTGTGTCAATAACATGAAAATTGTTATTGACTCGTTTCTTTATATTTGAATTTTAAATAAAAAAAACACAGTGGACTTCATCAACCTAAAATAACTTAAGATGAGGAAATTCAAAAACTAGTCCACACAAGGCCTTGTATTACCCAAGTGTTTTGGAAGTTTTATGTTATAGAAAGGAAGAAAAGTGAGAAAGGAAGGCAGAAAATGAATCTATGATGTATAATAGGATTAATTTATTGAAACAAGAACAGGTGTCACCTCAAAAGTGTGATATAACTATTCCTATGTTTTCTCCCCTCCTCTAAATTAGTGAGCTTATTTTTCACTGAGCTTTGAGTTTTGCTTGAAATTGCTAAAAATTCTATTATGAAATATTCACACAGAAAGAGATTAAATGCATAGGTAACATTAAATGCACAAATTTTAGACCACTGAAGGAGAGCCAGTTATGAGAAGGTTTTTTTTTTTTTTTTTTTTTGTTTTGTTTTGTTTTGCTTTGTGTTTATTTTTATTTTCTCTAATAGTGTGCCTTTAAATAAAAAAAGTTATTTGAGGTTTGTGCTAAATAATGAAAGCTCAACTAATGCCAATAAGCAACTGAAAAAAAAAAGATTGCACTTATTCTTGATTCTATAAGCTTCAATAAGGAAACTGTAATTTTAAAAAATTGTTTTAAGTCTTTACTTTCTTGTGCCAACCTGTAACAGAGATGCTAAGCCACTTCATAAAAGAGGAAAATTTCAAATAATATTGAACTGATTATAACCTAATTAAATATAGAGGACCAGCACAAACCCCTACCCACAGGACTTCTTCCAATCAGAGAGTTCTGCAAGGCTCTAGTTCTGGTGAAGTTGGTGTTGAGTCTCATTTCACAAGCAGACCAGAGTACACGCAGTTAAAACATGCCACATTCGGATTAGAGACCCAACACTGCACACAGAAGACAAGGAGAACCCCTGCAGACGACTGGCCTGAAGAATAAACCAGCATGGCATAACAAATATTGTATGCTGGAGATACTGCCTGAAGCACCAGGCTGAGGACACTGCATGACTTCTTCATAAGGCCATTACTTTCTAGATCAGGAGACTTAACTGACTTTTCTAACACAGAGAAAAATACAGAGACCTAGATAAAATTCCAAGAAAGATTAATTTATCCCAAATGAAAGAACAAGTTGAGGCCACAGCCAGAGAGCTAAGCAAAGCAGATATAAGTAACATGCCTGATAGAAAATTTAAAGCAACAATCATAATACTCACTGAGCTTGAAAAGAATAGAAGACATGGGGAGACCCTTACAACAGAGATAAAAGAGTAAGAAAGAAACACAAATGAAGAATGCAATAAATGAAATTGAAAACAGGCTTAATGCAATGAACAGCAGGCTACAAAAAGCAGAGGAAAGAAATGGTGACTTAGAAGACAAAATAGTGGAAAATAATGAAGCTAAAGAAAGGAGAGAAGAAGTATGGAACATGTGAATACACATAGGAAACTCAGTGACTCCTTTAAATATATTAACATTTGTATTATAGGAATCCCAGAAGAAGAAAAAGAAAAGGGGGCAGAAAACTTATGAGGAAATAATAGCTGAAAATATCCCTAATCTGGAGAAGAAAACAGACATCTAGATACAAGAGACACAGAGAACTCTCACTAAAATCAACAAAAGCAGGCCAACACCCATACTGTAGCTAAATTTACAAAATATAGTGATAAAGAAAAAATCTTAAAAGCAGGAGGACAAAGAAGTTCTTAACTTACAAGGGAAAACTCATAAGACAAGCTGGATATTTTCAACAAAAATTTGTCAACCCAGAAGAAGACATGCTATATTCCACGTTCTGAATGGAAAAAAAAAACTATACCCAAGAATACTCTATCCAACATGTCTATTATTCAGAATCAAAGGAGAGACAAAAAGTTTCCCAGAAAATGAAAACTAAAGGAGTTCATGGCCATTAAACTACCCTTGCAAGAAATATTAAAGGGGTCTCTTTGAGTGTAAAGGAGAGACCAAAGTGACAATGATAAGAAAGGATCAGAGAAAATTTCCAGAAACCACAACTAAACAAGTAATAAAATGGCAATAAATACATGTTTATTAACAATTACTTGGATGTAAATGGCCTAAATGTTCCAATCAAAAGACATAAGGTTTAGAATGTATTAAAAAAAAACAATATTCCTATATATCCCACCCAAAAGAGACCCGTTGTGGACCTAAAGGCACCTAAAGTTTGAAAGTGGGGGTGGAGAAACATTTGTCATGCATTTATGTCAAAAGACAGCTGAAATAAATTAAATTAAGTAAATTAAGCAATTAAATTACTATTAAGTAGTAATATTTTTTGGACAAATTAGACTTTGAAACAAAGACAATGGAAAGATGCCTGGGTGGTTCAGTCAGTTAAGTGTCCAAATTTTGCTTTTTGCTCAGGTGAATTTCACAGTCATGAGATTGAGCCCCACATTGGGCTTTAGGCTCAGTGGGGAGTCTGCTCAGCACAGAGTCCAATTCTCACCCTCTGTCTCACCCTCTGTCTCCTTTTCCTTCTGCTCCACCTGCTCACACATACTCTCTCTAAAATAAATGAATAAATCGTTAAAAAAAAAACCCAAAGACTATAAAAAGAAAAAAAAATTAAGTACATATATAATCATAAAGGGGAGAATTCAAGATGTAAATACTTATGCCCTTTACATGGGAGCACCCAAATATGTAAAATTACATAAAGGAACTCATTGATAACAACACAGAAATAGTAGGGGAGGTTAACACCCCATATACCTCAATGGACAGATCATCTAAACAGAAAATTAACAAGGAAACAATGGACCAGATGGTCTTAATAGATATACTCAGAACACTCCATGAAAAAAACAGCAGAATACACATACTGTTCAAGTGTACATGGGAAATTCTTCAGAATAGATCACATTTTAAGGAACAAAATAAATCTCAACAAATAAAAAAAGATTGAGATCATACCATGCACCTTTTGTGACTACAACACTGTGAAACTGGAGATCAACTTGAAAGGGATTTAAAAAAAAAAAAATTGGCAAGATCACAAATACATCAAGATTAAATACTATGTTACTAAAAAAATTAATGGGTTAGCCAGAAATTCAAAGAAAAAATACAAAAAAAATGAAACAAAACAAAACAAACAAGCAGCAAACAAAAACATGGAAACAAGTGAAAATGATATGGTCCAAACCACTGGGATGCAGCAAAAGCAGGCCTAAGAGGGAAGTATATGCCAATACAGTCCTACCTCAGGAAACAAGAAAAATCTCAAATACTCAACCTAACCTTACACCTACAGCAGCTATAAAAAAGAAAACAAATAAAGCCTAAAACCAGCAGAAGGAAGGCAATAATAAAGATTGGAGCAGAAAAAAAAATGATACAGAAACTTAAAACAATAGAACAGCTTAATGAAACCAGGAACTGGTTCTTTCAAAAAATTAATAACATTGATAACCCCCTAGCCAGACTTATCAAGAAGAAAAGAGAAAGGACCCAAATAAATAGAAACACAAACAAGAGTGGAGAAATAAAAACCAACACCACAGAAATAAATTATCATACTATGAAAAATGATGTGCAACAGATTGGAACACCTGGAAAATGCACAAATTCCTAGAAGTAGATGACCTATCAAAACTGAAATAGCAATAAATAGAAAACCTGAACAGAGTGATAACCAGCAAAGAAACTGAATCAGTAATCAAAAATCTCCCAAGAAACCAAAGTCTAGGACCAGATGGTAAATACTACCAAACATTCAAAGAAGAGTTAATATCTATTCTTCTCAAACTATTCCAAAAGTTGAAATTTCCAATTTCATTCTAAGAGGCCAGCATTACCCTGAAAACACAACCAAAGACTTTGCTAAAAACAAACAAAAATTAACTATAGACCGATTACCCTGATAAACATGGATGCAAAAATTCTCAATAAAATAGTTGCAAATCGAACACAATAATACATTAAAAGTATCATTTGCTATGAACAAGTGTGATTTATTTCTGAGCTGCAAATTGGATCAATACTCACGTATCAGTGTGATACACCACATTAATAAAAGAAAGGATTAGAACCATATGATCTTCTCAATATATGCAGAAAAGGCACTTGACAAAGTACAACATGTGTCCATGATAAAAACACTCAAAATAGTAGGGATAGAGGAAATATATCTCAAAAAAATAAAGGCCATATATGAAAACCCCAGAGATAATATCATCCTCAATGAAGAAAAACTGAGAATTTTTTTTTTTTACATTCAGGAAAACAGGGATGTCCACTCTTACCACAGTTATTTCACAAAGTCCTGGAAGACTTAGATGCAGCAATAAGACAACAAAAAGAAGTAAAAGGCCTTCAAATCAGGAAGGAAGAAGTCAAACTTTCATTATTTGCAGATGACATGATACTCTATATAGAAAACCCAAAAGACACCACATAAATAAATAAATAAATAAATAAATAAATAAATAAATAAATGATACATGAATCCAGTAAAGTTCAGGATACAAAATCAACGTGCAGAAATCTGTTACATACACCAGTAATGAAGCAGCAGAAATCGAAATCAAGGAATCAATCCTATTTACAGTTGCACCCAAAAATAATAAGACACCTAGGAATAAACCTTACTAAGAGGTAGAAGGTCTATACTCTTAAAATTTACAAAACACTGATGAAAGAAGTTGAAGATGTCACAAAGAAATGGAAAACCATTTAATGTTCATGGTTGGAAGAACAAATAGTATTAAAATGTCTGTACTACCCAAAGCAATCTACACACTTAGTAGAATTCCTATCAAAATACCAAGAGTGTTTTACACAGTTATAACAAACCATCCTGAAATGTGTTTGGAACCACAAAGGACCCCAAAGAGCTAAAGCAATCTTGTAAAAGCAAAAGAAATCTGGAAATGTCACACTTGTGGACATCAAGCATATTTCAAAGCTTCGAAGATCAAGAAACTGACACAAGCACAGACACATAGACCAATGGAACAGAATATGAAGCCCAGAAATGAATCCACAACCAAATGTTCAATTAATCTTTGACAAAGCAGATGAGAATATCCAATGGAAAAAACAAAAGACAGTATCTTCAAAAAATGGTGTTGGGAGAACTGGAAAACAACATGCAGAAGAATGAAACAACCACTTTCTTACACCATATACAAAAAAATAAATTCAAAATGGATTAAAGACCTAACTCTGAGACTTGAAAACATAAAAATCTTAGAGGAAAATACATGCAGTAACCTCTTCATTATCAGAGTAGCAACATCTTTCTAGATATTCTCCTGAGGCAAGGGAAACAAAAGCAAAAATGAACTATTGGGATTTCATCAAAATAAAAACCTCCACAGTAAAGGAAACAATCAACACAACTTAAACCTATGAAATGGGAAAAGACAAATGACACATCTGATAGAGGGTTAGTACCAGAAATCTATAAATAACTTATAAAACTCAATACCTCAAAAAACGAATAATCCAGTTAGGAAATGGGCAGAAAATATGAATAGACATTTTTTTTTTCCCAAAGAAGACATACAAATGCCAACAGATCCATGAAAAGATGTTCAATATTACTGATCATCATGAAAATACAAATCAAAACTACAATAAGATAACACTTCACACTTGTCAGAATGGCTCAAATCAACAATACATGAAACAACAGGTGCTGGTGAGGATGTGGAAAAAGAGGAACACTCTTACACTGTTGATGGGAATACAAATTGGTGCAGCCACTGTGGAAAACTACTTGGAGGTTCCTCGAGAAGTTAAAATGTAATTAGCCTATGATCTAGCAATTGCCTACTAGGTATTTACCCCCAAAATACAAAAAATTCTTATTTAATGCTTAATTTAATGCTTAAAAATGCTTAATTAATGCTTATTTAATTATTTAAACATCATGCAACATGATGTTTATAGCAATATTATCCACACTAGCTAAATCATGGAAACAGCACAAGTGTACATCAACTGATTGGTGGATAAAAAAGATGTTGTATATGTGTACAATGGAATATTACTAAGACACAAAGAAGAATGAAAGCTTGCCATTGCAACGACATGAAAGAAGCTAGAGAATATTTTTTTTACCCAGTGCTCATCCCGTCAAATGCCCACCTCAGTGCCCATGACCTAGTCACCCCAACCCCCTACCCACCTTCCTTTCCACCACACCTTGTTCGTTTCCCAGAGTTAGGTGTCTCTTATGTTCTGTCACCCTCACTGATATTTCCCACTCATTTTCTCTCCTTTCCCCTTTATTCCCTTTCACCATTTTTTATATTCCCCAAGTGAATGAGACCATATAATGTTTGATCTTCTCTGCTTGAGTTACTTCACTCAGCATAATACCCTCCAGTTCCATCCATGTTGAAGCAAATGGTGGGTATTTGTCATTTCTAATGGCTGAATAATATCCCATTGTATACATAAACCACATCTTCTTTATCCATTCATCTTTCTTTTTTTTTTAATTTTTATTTATTTATGATAGTCACAGAGAGAAAGAGAGGCAGAGACACAGGCAGAGGGAGAAGCAGGCTCCATGCACCGGGAACCCGACGTGGGATTCGATCCCGGGTCTCCAGGATCGCGCCCTGGGCCAAAGGCAGGCGCCAAACCGCTGCGCCACCCAGGGATTCCATCCATTCATCTTTCGATGGACACCGAGGCTCCTTCCACAGTTTGGCTATTGTAGACATTGCTGCTATAAACATCAGGGTGCAGGTGTCCCAGCGTTTCACTGCATCTGTATCTTTGGGATAAATCCCAAGCAGTGCAATTGCTGGGTCATAGGGCAATTCTCTTTTTAATTCTTTGAGGAACCTCCACACAGTTTTCCAGAGTGGCTGGACCAGCTCATAATCCCACCAACAGTGCAAGAGGGTCCCCCTTTCTCCACATCTTCTCCAACATTTGTGGTTACCTGTCTTGTTAATTCTCATCCTTCTCACTGGCGTGAGGTGGTATCTCATTGTGGTTTTGATTTGTATTTCCCTGATGGCCACTGATGCGGAGCATTTTCTCATGTGCATGTTGGCCATGTCTATGCCTTCCTCTGTGAAATTTCTGTTCATGTCTTTTGCCCATTTCATGATTGGATTGTTTGTTTCTTTGCTGTTGAGTTTAAAAGTTCTTTATAGATATTGGACACTAGCCGTTTATCTGATGGGTCATTTGCAAATAACTTCTCCCATTTTGTAGGTTGTCTTTTTTTGTTTGATTTCTGTTGTTGACTGTTTCTTTAGCTGTGCAGAAGGTTTTTATCTTGATTAAGTCCCAATAATTCATTTTTGCTTTTGTTTCCCTTGCCTTCATAGATGTATCTTGCAAGAAGTTACTGTGGCTGAGTTCAAAAAGGGTGGTGCCTGTGTTCTCCTCTAGGATTTTGATGGATTCTTGTGTTACATTTAGATCTTTCATCCATTTTGAGTGTATATTTGTGTATGGTGTAAGAGAATGGTCTAGTTTCATTCTTTTGCACATGGCTGTCCAATTTTCCCAGCACCAATTATTGAAGAAACTGTCCATTTTCCAGTGGATAGTCTTTCCTGCTTTGTTGAATATTAATTGACCACAGAGTTGAGGGCCCATTTCTGGGTTCTCTATTCTGTTCCATTGATCTATGTGTCTGCTTTTGTGCCAGTATCACACTGCCTTGATGATCACAGCTTTGTAGTACAACCTGAAATCTGGCATCGTGAAGCCCCCGGCTCTGGTTTTATTTTTCAATATTCCCCTGGCTATTTGGGGTCTTTTTGATGGCACACAAATCTTAAGATGATTTGTTCCAACTCTCTAAAGAAAGTCCATAGTATTTTGATAGGGATTGCATTAAATGTGTAAATTGCCCTGGTGACACTGACATTTTCACAATATTAATTCTTCCAATCCATGAGCATGGAATATTTTTCCATCCCTTTGTGTCATCCCCAATTTCTTACAGAAGTGTTCTGTAGTTTTTGCGGTATAGATCCTTTACCTCTTTGGTGAGGTTTATTCCTATGTATCTTATGCTTTTGGGTGCAATTGTAAATGGGATTGACTACTTAATTTCTCTTGCTTCAGTTTCATTGTTAGTGTATAGAAATGTCACTGATTTCTGTGCATTGATTCTGTATCCTGCCACACTGGTGAATTTCTGTATGATGTCTAACAATCTTGGGGTGGAGTCTTTTGAATTTTCTATGTACAGTGTCATGTCATCTGCAAAGAGGGAGTTTGATTTCTTTGCCAATTTGAATGCCTTCTATTACTTTTGTTGCCTGTTGCTGAGGCTAGGACTTCTAGTACGATACTGAAGAGCAATGGCGAGAGTGGACATCCCTGTTGTGTTCCTGATCTTAGGAGAAAGGCTCCCAGTTTTCCCCACTGAGAATGTTATTTGCTGTGGGCTTTTCATAGATGGTTTTTAAGATGCTGAGGAACGTTCCCTCTATCCCTACACTCTGAAGAGTTTTGATCAGGAATGGATGCTGTATATTTTCAAATGCTTTCTCTGCATCTATTGAGAGGATCTTATATTTCTTGTTTTTTCTCTTGCTGTTATGATCTATCACATTGATTGTTTTACAAGTATTGAACCAGCCTTGCATCCCAGGGATAAATCCCACTTAGTCGTGGTGAATAATCTTCTTAATGTACTGTTGGATCCTATTGGCTAGTATCTTGTTGAGAAATTTTGCAACTGTGTTCATCAGGGATATTGGTCTATAATTCTCCTTTTCAGTGGGGTCTTTGTCTGGTTTTTGAATTAAGATGATTCTGGCCTCATAGAACGAGTTTGGAAATATTCTGTCCCTTTCTATCTTACGGAACACTTTTAGTAGAATAGATATTGTTTCTGCTTTAAACGTTTGATAGAATTCCCCAGGGAAGCCATCTGGCCCTGGACTTTTGTGTCTTGGGAGGTTTTTGATAACTGCTTCAGTTTCCTCCCTTGTTATTGGCCTATTCAGGTTTTCTATTTCTTCCTGTTCCAGTTTTGGTAATTTGTGGTTTTCCAAAAATGTGTCCATTTCTTCTAGATTGCCTAATTTATTGGCATATAGCTACTTATAATTCATCTTTAAAATAGTTTGTATTTCCTTGAAATTGGTTATGGTCTCTCCTTTTTCATTCGTGATTTTATTAATTAGAGTCTTTTCTCTTTTGTTTTTAATAAGGCTGGCTAATGGTTTATCTATCTTATTAATTCTTTCAAAGAACCAATTCCTGGTTTTGTTGATCTGTTCTACAGTTCTTCTGGTCTCTATTTCATTGAGTTCTGCTCGAATGTTTATTAACTCTCTTCTTCTGCTGGGTGGAGGTTTTATTTGCTGTTCTTTTTCCAGTTCCTTTAGGTGCAAGGCTAGATTGTATATTTGATTTTTTTTCCCAATTTTTTGAGGGATGCTTGTATTGCGATGTATTTCTCTCTCAGGACTGCTTTTGCTGTATCCCAAAGATTTTGAGCGGTTGTATCTTCATTCTCATTAGTTTCCATGAATCTTTTTCATTCTTCTCTAATTTCCTGGTTGTCCCTTTCATCTTTTAGCAGGATGGTCTTTAACCTCCACATGTTTGAATTTCTTCCAAATTTCTTCTTGTGATTAGGTTCTTGTTTCAAAGCATTATGGTCTGAAAATATGCAGGGGACAATCCCAATCTTTTGGTATTGGTTAAGACCTGATTTGTGACCCAGTATGTGGTCTATTCTGGAGAAAGTTCCATGTGCACTTGAGAAGACTGTGTATTTGGTTGCATTCAGATGGAAAGTTCTGTATATATCCGTGAAATCCATCTGGTCCAGTGTATCATTTAAAGCTCGTTTCTTTGGAGATGTTGTGCTTAGAAGATCTGTCATTTGCAGAGCGTGCCATGTTGAAGTCTCCCAGTATTAGTGTATTATTATCTAAGTATGTCTTTACTTTGGTTATTAATTGATGGATATACTTGGCATGTCCCACATTAGGGGCATAAATATTCACGATTGTTAGGGCCTCTTGTTGGATAGACCCTTTAAGTATGATATAGTGTCCCTCTTCTCTTACTAGAGTCTTTGGGATAAACTTTAATTTATCTGATATGAGGATTGCTACCCCTGTTTTCTTTTGAGGACCATTAAAATGGTAAATTGTTCTCCAACCTTTTATTTTCAGGCTGGAGGTGTCCTTAGGTCTAAAATAAGTCTCTGATAAAGGCAAATAGATGGGTCTTGCTTTTTTATCTATTCTGAAACCCTGCATCTTTTGATTGGATTATTTAGCCCATTCATGTTCAGAGTTACTATTGAAAGATATTAATTTAGTGTCATCATAATACCTATTCAGTCAGTTTTTGTGGATTATTTCTTTGGTCATCCTCTTTCTTTTACAGAATCCCCCTTAATATTTCTTACAGAGCTGGTTTGGTGGTCACATATTCTTTCATTTTCTGCCTCTTTTGGAAGCTCTTTATCTCTCCTTCTATTCTGAATGAGAGCCTTGCTGGATAAAGTATTCTTGGCTGCAGGTTCTTCTCATTTAGGATCCTGAATATAGCCTGCCAGCCTTTTCTGGCCTGCCAGGTCTCTGTCGAGAGGTCTGCTGTTACCCTAATACTCCTCCCCATAAAGGTTAGGGATCTCTTGTCTCTTGCTGCTTTAAGAATTTTCTCTTTATCTTTAGAATTTGCAAGTTTCACTATTAAATGCTGAAGTGTTGAATGGTTTTTATTGATTTTAGGGAGGGATCTCTCTATCTCCTGGATCTGAATGCCTGTTTCCCTCCTCAAGTTAGGGAAGTTCACAGCTATGATTTGTTCAAATATGCTTTCTGGTCCTCTGTCCTTTTTGGCGTCTTCTGGAACTCCAATTAAACATAGATTTTTCCTTCTGAGCCTGTCATTTATTTCCCGTAACCTTTCCTCATGGTCTTTTAATTGCTTTTCTCTTTTTTCCTCAGCTTCCACCTTGCCATCAACTTGTCTTCTATGTCACACACTCTTTACCTCATTAACCCTCGTTGTTAGGATCTCCAGTTTGGATTCCATCTCATTTAATTGATTTTTAATTTCAGCCTGATTAGATCTAAATTCCGCAGTCATGAAGTCTCTTGAGTCCTTTATGCTTTTTTCCAGGGACACCAGTAGCTTTATAATTGTGCTTCTGAATTGGCTTTCTGACATCAAATTATAATCCAAATTTTGTAACTCTTCAGCAGAGAGTACTGTTTCTGATTCTTTCTTTTGTGGTGAGTTCTTCTTTCCAGTCATTTTACTCAGTGCAGAGTGGCTAAAAACGAGTTGTACTGGAAAAAGGAATTAAAAAAAAAAAGAAAAAAGAAAAAACAAAATAAGGAGGGGTATCCTTTGGTTTTATATACTGTAAATCCCTCGACTTCCCCTGGAGCTTTCCAGTGCTGCTTGGTCAAGAACTTGCTCTTCCCCTGTCCTTCCAACTGATCTTCTAGGGGAGGGGCCTGCTGTGCTGATTCTCAGCTGTGTGTACCTGGGGGTGATGTCCACCCCGCTCTGTCGCCAGGTACAGGGCTCAGTGGCAGCTGTTGACCCCGTGAGGCCCCTGTCCCCTGGCAGCCCCGCCCCTCCCAGGCACAGGGTGACACCAGGAGGCACAACCCCACTGGCGGCGGCCAGGTCCCCAGCCCTGGCGTCAGCTCCGGCAGTACCGACCGCAGCTCCCCGTCCGCACTGGCCTGGATGCTCCGGGGGCGGGGGGCGCTGACCCGCACAGCTCGGGGGCGCCCAGCGGCGGTGGCAGGAGCGTCCCCGCTGTCCTGGGCCCTCCCCGCCCCCCTGTCCCGGGGGGAGCGCAGGATCCTGGGCTCCGGGGCCTGCGCTGCTGCGGTCGCTCCCGGGGCCGCGGCTCCCGAAGGCAGCAGGGCGCAGCCCCCTCCCCCGGAGCCCCCGCCTGACCGACCGGCTGCTCCCCGAGGCCCCGCCGGGCGCTCCAGCCCTTTACCGCGCTCGGCCCGCGGGGTGTGGGGCGCCCTCCCCCGGGCGCACGTCCTCTGTCAGCGACCCCGGGGGGCTGGAGGCCCCACGGCCCCTCCTGCGGCTCTGCCCGGGCTCCCTGCTCAGCGCCTTTCCCTCCGGGAAGAATCCGGGGCGGATTCCACGTTCCCGCTTCTCCGGGGCGGGGCCTCCCTGTGCGGAGGCTTTCACCCCGGCCTCGGCCCGGCCCCTCGGGGCCTCCCCCACTGGATTCTTTTTTTTTTTATTATTCATGAGACAGAGAGAGAGAGGCAGAGACACAGGCAGAGGGAGAAGCAGGCTCGATCCCGGGAACCCAGGATTGCGCCCTGGGCCAAACGCAGGCCCCAAACCGCTGAGTCACCCAGAGATCCCCCACTGGATTCTTTTTTATTTTTTTCCCACCAATCTAGGTAAGTTGGTGGGGCCAGGTTTGGGGACCCCACTTCTGTGCCATCTTGCCCCGCCCCTCTAGAAAGGATTATGTTAAGCAAAATAAGTCACCTATAATTTAATGTTTAGTCAAATAATTTATGTTCTTATTTATCTAGAGTGGGTTTGGGGCTTTATTAAGATAATTTTGTAGTTTTTCTAGTTAGATTTTGAAAATTAATACTTCTCTGTAGCAGTTTGATTATTACAAATATAGAAAGTAAAGAAGGTATCTTATTTCTTCTGTTATCTATTAGAGACTTCATAATGTGCGCAAAGTAACATATTTACAAAGCAAGGATGGGTATTATAATGAACTTTCTACGCCCACTATGTCGTCTAACATGAGGGAAACAAATATTTTATTTTAGAGAAAGCGTGCTGATTAACAGACTCTCGGCATAAAGACATCCAAAACCCAAATCTGCTGAATGATGAAGTTGGGAGGATTGTAGCCTAAGGAATGAATAAAATGTATTCTGCAGCTAGGTGAGATTGTAGAGAAAGCAAACACTCACATGGTAGAATAGGTTTTTCTTTTCTTTAAAGTTTTATATTTAACATCTAAAATGATTAGCTCTGATTGAATCTTGATTGGGATTTTTTTTTTTAAGATTTTGTTTACTTATTTGACAGAGAGAGCAGGAGCCAGGGGAGGGTAAAAGGAAGAGGGAGAAGGAGAACTGGACTCCCCACTGAGCAGGGATCCCAATATGGGGCTCCATACCAGGACTCTGGGATCATGACCTGAGCTGAAGGCAGGTGCTTAATAGACTGAGCCACCCTGGTACCCCTTGACCGAGGTTCTAATCCAGACTTTAACGTGTTTATTTAGATGAATGGAAAACTCACTCAAACCATTAATTACAAAATTTAATATACTTTTTTAATAAGAGAGTGTAATTAATTCAGTAATATCTAAACTATAGAAGTGGGTTAGTCAGCAACCACTGTGCTGTGGTAGAAATCTTACTTCTTTTGTGCTAACTGTAATTTTGATGTAAATATTTGGGTAAAGTTGTGTTCATTTTGAGAATATTGATTAAACATAACTATGTCAGTAATAGTTTTAAAATAAGCAATAATGAATATAATTCTTATGATATGCAACAAAATATTCTTAGGTTTGGTTAGTATTAATATTATTGGGAGATAATGTTTTATTCCTAGATATAACTTCCATTGCTTGTTAAATATTATTTTTATTTTTATTTGATCAGAGTCACAATTTGGATAAAAAGGGGACCCTGTGTCTTCTCAAAAGATTTGCAAACATTTTTTTTTTTACATCCTTGCCCCAAATGTTTGATTTATTCCGAAGCAAGCAAAATTTGCCCAACAAGGGTAAATGTCAGAACTTAATTCCAGTTCACTCCTGTGATTAGACTAGAAAAGACATTTAAAAAAAAATATGGGCACATACTAACAATTTTTGGCTTATTTTGACTTTATCAGTAATAATTTCATTCTTTCCTTTTATAACTTTTAATGACATGTTTTCATAAACACTTAAAGCAATGTAATTAGTTCCTTCTTTGTGATGTCACTGATGCTAATAAAATTGTTCCTAAGTTTCCCTTTTTGCCTTTCATGATTTTTAAATAATTACTTTATTATTCTTAAATATATATATATACAAGTTTATGTATATACCTGAATATAGCTGAAAAAGTGCACTCCTTAATACCCATCACTTGTTTTTAACCAACCTCCTCCCCCCACAACCCCTTGTTCTCTAGAGTTAAGAGTCTATTTGTTGGTTTGTCTCTATCACTCCCTTTTTTCTCTTTGCTTATTTGTTTTTTTCTTAAGTTCCACATATGACTGAATTCATATACTATTTGTCTTTGTCTTATTTATCTTAGCATTATACTCTCTAGTTCCATCTGTGTTTTTGTAAATGGCAAGATTTCATCATTTTTATGACTGAATAATAAATATTCCATTATATATACACATATAAACCACATCTTCTTTTAAAAAAAAGACTTATTTATTTATTTGTGTGAGAGAGAGCATACAAAACTGGGGAGGGGCAGAGGGAGAGGGAGAGAAACTCAAGCAGACTCCCCACTGAGCATGGAGCCCAACATGGGACTCAGTGTAATGACCCTGAGATCATGACCTGAGCTGAAGCCTAGTCAGACGATCAAATGACTGAGCCACCCAGGTGCTCCCAACTCACATCTTCTTTTTCCATTCATTAGTTGATGGAAACTTGGGGTTGTTTCCATAATTTGGCTAATGTAGATAATGCTTTTGTAAACAGCAGTCTACAGGTATCCTTTTGAATTAGTGTTTTTGTATTCTTTAAGTACTTAATAGTGCAATTGATGGATGAGGATAGTTCTATTTTTAGCTTCTTGAGGAACTTCCATTCTGTTTTCCACAGTGGCTGCACCAGTTTGCATTCCCACCAACAGTGCAAGAGGGTTCTCCTTTCTCTGCATCCTCACCAGCACCTGTTGTTTCTTGTGTTGTTGATTTTAGCCATTCTGACAGGTGCAAAGTGATATCTCTGTGGATTTCATTTGTATTTCCCTGATGATCAGTGATGTCGAGCATCTTTTCGTGTGTCTGTTGGTCATCTCTATGGTAATAATTATTTTAAAGTAAAGCATGTTATTAGCCCCTTTTCATGGAACAATGCTTTTTCTATATACACTCTAATTTGATTTCCCTTTCATAAATTCTTTTGGTTTTTAAAACTATTTTCTCCCTCTTGCTGTCTTTCACAGAATAGTTTCTAGGATACTTTTTGCTTTACATTTTTCGCTTTATTTATAAACTAGTGGGGACAAATTTTGTAAATATTCTTTCATTTGAAAATTATGTTCTCCATTTCTTGGTAGCAGACTTCTAACCATATTTTTACTGAAAAATCTAATTATTTTTATTGAAAAATCTAATAATTTTTATTGAAAAATCTAATTTTCTTATTCAATTTTCTAATATATTGACAAGTTTTTCCTTGTTTGTAATCAATAGGATGCCTCATGTTCTAATGTAGACATGTTAGCATTCCATTATAACCAATTTGCTAGTCTGTTTTAGTAATTTTGCCACTTGATTTTTATAGTGGAAGGCATTCTCATTGATACATGCAAAGGCTATTTTGTTGTACATTTTGCCTTATTACTCTTTTATTATCTTTATGGTTATTAAAACATATAAATACATATAACATATGCAAACCATATAAATGTTCTAATAAATATTTTTTTTATTTTTTGTATTTATCTACTTATTTCTGTATTTATCTACTTATTTTCATTTATTCTCAATTTCTACATCTTACACATTTTATTTTTTTTATTTTTTTCATCTTAAACATTTTAAATATTGTTTCTCTTTGAAGAAAGGAGTCTTCTATGTACCTGATTTAAAAATAAAATGACTTTAAAAAATAAAAATAAAAAATAAAATGAGTTAGTATCTATTATTTATGCCACCAAACAACTGCAATAAGTTTTAAAAACATTGTATTGAAGTAAATAATACAGGAAAATAAATATGCCATAACTGTAACCTTGATGAAATTTCACTGACTAAACACATCTGCATAGTGGGCACTCAAATTAAAATATCAGATATTACCAGTGGCAAAAACATAGCTAATGCTCCTTTTCAGACAGTACCAGCACTTTCCTCAAGGGTAATAACTGTCTTCACTTCTAGCAGCACAGATTTCTCTTATCATATTTAGTAGTTCTTAGCAGTATAATTAGTGTGCAGTGTATACTATTTTCTTTGGCTTCTTTTACTTAAGTTTGTAAGATCCATCCATGTTGCAAACTGAATATGTATGTTTCCCCCACCAAAGTCATATGTTGAAGCTTAACCAATGCAATGCCAGCTTTTATTTTTACTCCATTTATAAAGTAGTTTTAGCTTTATAATAAAATGAGAGGAATGTATGAAGATTTTCCATGTACTCTGTGCCCCTGCATTCGCATAGGCTCCCCCATTATCAAAATAACTCACCAGAATGGCACTTATTTTTTTTTTTATCAAGGATATACCTATATTGATACATAACAACCACCCAAATTCCATGATTTACCTTAGGATTCACTTCTGCTGTTCTACACTCAGTGGATTTAAACAAAAGTGTAATGATATATGTTCATCATTATAACATTACATATAAACAAAAGTGTAATTATATATGTTCATCATCATAACATTATATAGAGTTTTTTTTTACTGCCCTAAAATCCTCTCTGTTCTGCTGATTCATTCCACCCCACCCTCGACAATCATTGATTCTTTTGTTGTCTCTGTAGCTTTGCCTTTTTCACTATGTCATATCCTTAGAATCATACAATATGTAGCCTTTTCATATTGGTTTCTTTCACTTGTTGATATAAATTGAATTTTCCTACATTTCTTTTCATCACTCAATAGCTCCTTACTTTTAAATGCTGAATAAAAATCCATAGTCTAGATGTACCAGAGGTTATTTATTCATACACCTACAGAAGCACATATTGGTTGCTTCACAATTTTGATAATTATGAAAAAAGGCTGATCATAAACATTCTTTGTAAGCTTTTGCATGGATATAAATTTTCAGGTCCTTTGGACAAATACCCAGTAGCCCTACTGACTATATTATACAACATTATGTTTAGTTTTATAAGAAATTGTCAAATTGTCTTCCAAGTGGCTGCATTATTTAATATGCATTTCTTTCATCAATGAATGAGATTTTCTATTACTTCACATTCTCACAAGTCTTTGGTATTGTCAGTGTTCTAGATCTTGGCCATTCTATAGGTGCAAAATGACATCTCATTATTGTTTTAATTTGCATTTTCAAATGTAATATGTAATGTTTTAATCTGCATTTTCAAAAGATGTAAACAGCATCTTTTCTTTTTTGCCATCTGCAAATCTTTGGTGAATGTCTGTTAAGGTTTTGACTCATCTTTTAATTGGATTGTTTTCTTATGAGTTCTTATGAATTTTATGAGTTCTTTATATATTTTGGGAAACAGTCCTTTATCAGATGTGTTCTTTGCAAATATTTTCTCCTAGTCTGTCTTGTCTCTCATTTTTTTTTTAATTATAATGAAGTCCAGCTTACTATTTTTTCTGTAGATCATGTCTTTGGTGGTGTATACTCAAAATCATCTAGTTTTCTCCTATGTTATCATCCAGGAGTTTTATAGTTTTACACTTGTCTATGATCCATTTTGAGCTAGTTTTTTTTTTTAAGGTGTAATTTCTGTGTCTAGATTGATTTTTTTTTTAAGAATGTGGATATTCAGTTATTTCACTTGTTGAAGAAACTATTATCTTTTGTCTGAACTATTGCCTTTGTTCATTTGTCAAAGATCACTTTTCTATATATATGTGGGTCTATTTCTGGACCATCTATTCTGTTTATTGACCTACTTGTCTATTATTTTACCAATGCCACACTGTCTTGATTAGCTATTTTTAGTTTTTTAGTTAGCTTTGTTTTTGTTTTGTTTTTCAGCAGGCTCCATGCTCAGCATGGAGTTCATTATGGGGTTTGAACTCAGGACCCTGAGATCAAGACATATGCTCAGATCAAGAGTCATATGCTTAAGTGACTGAGCCACCCACCCACTCCTTTATTAAACTTTTTGAAGTCATGATGTTGGGTAGTGTTGGTCCCCCAAATTTGGTCCACTTCTTCAATACTGTCTTAGGTACTCTGGGGTCTTTTGCCTCACCATATAAACTTCAAAATGGTTTATTGATATGCATAAAATAACTTTCAGTGATTTTGATTGAGGTTGCAAAGAACTATACAACAATTGAGAAAGAACTGGTATCTTGACAATATTGTGTAATTCTACTTATAAATATGGAATGTTGCTTTATTTCTTCTCTGATTTCATTTATCCTCCTGTAGTTATCCTCATCTAGCACTTCTACACATTTTGTTAGTTTTATACCTAAGTATTGCATTTTTGGAGCACTAACATAAAAATAATTGTCTATAATGTCAAATCCTACTTGGTATATAGGAAAACATTAACACTTATATATTAGTATTTTACTCTTCAACTTTGCTATAATTGCTTATTAATTCCAGGATTTTCTTTGTCAACTCTATTATATTTTCTACATAGACAATCATGTCAGCTGAAAATAAAGAGAGTTTTACATATTCCTTGCCAATCTGTATACATTTTCTCTCTTTTTTTGCCTTATTGTTTTATCAAGGACTTTTAGTGTTATGCTGAAAGGAGGGATGAGAGGAGGATTCTTGTCTTGTAACTGATCTAAATGGAAAAGTTTTGACTTTCTTACCATTAAGTATAATGTTAGCTAGAAGTTTTTTTGAGGATAGTCTTTATCAAGTTGTCAATGTTCCACTGAATTCCTACTTTTCTGAAAGTTTTTATTATGAATGAGTGTTGGAATTTTGCCAGATTTTTTTTGTATCTCTTGATAAGATCATGTGATTATTATTTTCTGGTCCATTGGTATATGATGGATTATATTAATTGATTTTTGAAGGTTGAACCAGACTTGTATACCTGGGATAAATCCCACTTGGGTGTGGTGTATAATTCTTTTTTTCCTCTTTAAGATTTGATTTGCTAATACTTTGCTAAGGATTTTTGCATCTGTTTATGAGAGACAATGATCTGCAATTTTTTTTTTGTAATATCTTATGTGTGTGTGTGTGTTTTGTTTTTGTTTCTATTAGGATAATATTGACCTCATTAAGTAAGACATGATATAGTCCTTCAGCATCTATTTTCTAAAAGTAATTGTGGAGAATTGGCATAATTTCTTCCTTAAATGTTAAGTATGGGGACTGGTGAGGGGGAGTGCCTGGATGGCTCAGTTGGTTAAATGTCTGACTATTAGTTTCACCTCAGGTCATGATCTCAGGGCTATGAGATTCAACCCCATGTCAGGCTCTGAGTTCAGTGGGGAGTCTCTTGGGATTCTCCTCTCCCTCTGCCCCTTCTCAGCTTGTGCATTCTCTCTCTCAATAAATAAATAAATCTTTTAAAAATGTTTGATAGAATCCACTAGTGAACTCATTTGGGTTTGGTGCTGTCTCTTTGGGAAAGTTATTAATTTCTGATTAAATTATTTTAGTAGCAACAGTCTTATTCAGATTGCCTATTTCTTCTGTGAATTTTGGTAGATGTATCTTTCAAGAAATTGGTCCATTTTACCTAAATTATCAATTTTGCTGGCATAGAGTTATTCATAGTATTCTTTTATTATCCTTTTATTTTCCATAGCACCTATCTATACACATGTCCCCTAAAAAGTTACTGATATTAGTAATTTGTATCCTCCTTATTTTTTAAAATATTTTATTTATTTGTTCACGAGAGACACAAAGAGAGAGAGGCAGAGACACAGGCAAAGGGAGAAGCAGGCTCCATGCAAGGATCCCAATATGGGACTCGATCCTAGAACTCTGGGATCATACCCTGAGCCGAAGACAGACGCTCAACCACTGAGCCACATGGGTGACCCTCTTTTTTCTCTTTTCTTCATCTTTTAGTCTTTCTATAAAGTCTTTAATTTCATTGATATTTAAGAACCAGTATTTGATTCTTTTGTTTATTTATTTCATTTTCAATTTGATTAATTTCTTTTTTTTTCAATTTGATTAATTTCTGCTTTAATTTTTATTGTTTATTTTCTTGTGCTTACTTTGGATTTAATTTGCTTTTATTTTTCTAGTTCTGAGGTAGAAAGTTAGATCATTGATCTTATATATATTTTTCTAATCCATACATTCAATGCTACAAATTTCCTTATAAGCACTGATATTCAAAATGAGTATTGCTATAGTAGGAATAATATTCATCCAATTGATTACTGGTTTTTAATTTGTTACTCTCATTCTTTGTTATGCAGAAGTCTACAAATTTTGACAAATCTTACATTCATTTTTTTTCATTTTTTTTAGTTAATATGTTTTCAGTTTCTCTGGTGACTTCTTTGACTTGTGTTATTTAAAAGTGTGTTGCTTAATGTCCATTTATTTTAGGATTTTCCAGGTATCTTTCCAATATTGCTTTCTATTTTAATCCCATGGGTGTCTAAGAATAGACTTGTATAACTTCCATTATTTTAAATTTCTTAAGGTGTCTTTTATGGCCTAGAATGTGTTCTATCATGGCGAATATCCTATATGGATGAGGTAATCTATAGATATTCATTATATTCACTTGATTATGGTGTTGTGTAAAACTATGCCCTTGTTGATTTTCTGCCTGCTGGGACTCTCCATTTCTAAGAGACAGCTATTGAACTCTCTAACTATGAGGGTGAAATCACCTATTTCTCCTTGTAATTCTATCCGTTTTTGCCACCTGTAGTTTTTTCGTCTGTTGTTACATTCATCCACATTAAGAACTGTCATTTCCTATTGGAGATTTAATCCCTTTATCCTTATGTACTGCCCCTCTTTTTTCTTAACAACTTTCCTTACTTTGGATTGGCTTGGTTTTGTGTGAAATTAATATAGCTACTCTTACATTGTTTTGATCAATGTTATCATGCAGTATATATTTTTTATCCATTTATAAAGTAAATTTTTAAGTGGGTTTCTTGTAGACAGCATATGCTCTGGTCATGTATTTAAATCTACTTTGAAATTTTCTGTCTTTTAATTTGTAAACTTAGACCAATGACATTTAAAATGAGTATTGATATAGTAGGAATAATAGTTATCAAATTGATTACTGGCTTTTAATTTTTTAACTCTCCCTCTTTGTTCCTATTTTTGTCTTCCATTATTTTTTTGCCTTTTGTAGTTTTATTTGAATATATTATGATTCCATTTTCTATCCTTCTTTAGACTCTCAATCATACCACTTAGTTTACTTTTTTTTAGTGGTTGCCCTAGAGTTCACAAAGCCACTTTCAAATAACACCATACCGTGCATAGGTAATGCAAACACTTTATAATAACAAAATATTTCTCATTCTTTCCTCTCATCTTTTGCATCATGACTGTCATTCATTTTATTTGTATATAAGCATACATAAATATACATAAAACATATACATAAACATACATAATCAAATGCATTGTTTCCATTTTGAATAAACTGAGATCAATTAAGAATAGAACAATTGAAGTTGGAGCTCTTTTTTTAAAAAAAAATATAGATCCAAATGTTTAACCTATATGTATATATTCCTTTTCCCTAAAGAAAAATTTAATATATCTTCTGAGACAAGTGTACTGACAACACATTCCTTGCATTTTTGTATTTCTGAGAAAGTGTTTGTTTCTCCTTCACTTTTAAAAGATAATTTTACAGGGTATATAATTCTATATTGGTGCTGGGTTTTTCTTTCAACACTTTTTTTCCTTTTACATTTTAACTATTTTATTTCATTCTACTCTTACTTGTATGTTTCCACCTCCATTTTGCCTTTTATTTCACTTTGAGGTTTTTTCCCCACTCAGTTCACATTGCCCCTATGCGTTGAAAATATTTATTTCTACTAATTATGTGGTATTCATCTAAAGCAACTGACAATTATAATTACATATTTATTCTACTTCTAGATAACACTTGAACTTTAAAATATCTACAATTTTATTACTCCTTTCACAACTAACATGCTATTCATTTTCAGTATTTCTCTAGCCATTTCTAACCTAGATTAGACTTTTAATATCATTTTGGCCATTCAATGATTTCTCAAATATTTTCTTATTCTATTAATTCCCCCCCCCCACATTCCATATTAGAGACAAAGCAGGGATTTAAGCTCAAGTAGTTTATTTATAAGGTGATTGCAAGAAGCATAAGTAAGGGAAGAGGGGAAAAGATTAATATACTGGCTAATGTTGTGGGGAGTTTGGGCTTAGTCTTGTTCAGAATCCACTGAAGAAACCTCCATGGTTTTCTTATTAGTGCTTAGGGGATTGAGGAAATGGCTGCTAAAACCTAACACTATTTAGTCGAAGGAATCCACAGAGATACTAATTAACTCCATAGTTCATCTTGGTTGTGACAGAGTGTGAAGGAAAACCCTCTAAAGCTTTGAAGAAAAGCCTGAGGCATCATTAGTGGAGTTGGAGGGAGATATTTGATGTGACAAGATAGTAAGACACATGACTTGTTCAAACACTATCCTCGTATTGAGTGTTTGAAGATTAAGGACCATATGTCTCCAGCAACAATCTCTACTTCATATTTATAATATGTTGCTCACCATTTGCAATTGCAGTTCAGATATGCCAACTGGGATTTTCATTCTACCTTTAATATGTCTTTTATAATTCTTTTCAGAGAAGATTCATTGCTGGATTTTTTTTTCAGTTTTATTTAAATAAATGTCCTACTTTGTGCCAAATTATTTTTTTCCTTGAGAGTGTGTTTATTCTCGCTTATTCTTTCCATAAAGGACATGTTATTTTTGTCCATAAATATTCTTCTTATTATTTAATTTCTGACCAGGGCTTGATTGATGCAATTTGTTTGGTTTTCCCTCCAAATAGCCCCTGAGATGAGGCTTCTCTTATTATCAAAGAGGTTATTCCAAGACACAAACTTTAAGGAGAGGGTAGGTGAGAGAGCAAAGAAAGAAAAAAAGTAAAACAATAAAGCAAGTTACCTCATGGGCATCCTGGGCTTAATCCCATGAGGGTGATTTTAAAAATAAAATGTAAAAATGTTTTTCACAATTATAGCACCTGAGTGGCATAGGAATTGATCTATATATACTTCAGTTCTTGCCATTAGGGAATAAGGATCATTAATTCTAAGTTCATCCTGCAGGCAGGCATAGTGGACTTTGGCAGGTAGAGAGACAACAGAGAAAAAAAAATCATGCACGTGCTCTCATTTGAAATTTGGCCTCACACAGGGAAGGAGAATATGGTTGGGGCACTTACAATGTCTTCTATACATGTATATCCCGGAAGGATACACTTAGGTTGCTTCATCCCTCCTCTTTGGAAGAAATGTAATACAAAAAAAGAAATTATCAAAAACATATTTCAAATATCGTCTCAGCAACATGGATGCATGAATGACAGGGAACAATATGGCTATCATTGCCATAAAGGGGTATTACAGGCTTTGGAAAAGAAGAGAGTATATGCATTATTAAAAAGAAATAGAAGAAAAAAAAGTAGAAAGGTTACAACTTTTTTCTGTTCTGGACAAAGTCAAAGTATAAAATTTAGGGTAAGAAGGGTAAGATAAAAAACAGTTGTTTTACATTTGAGTATACAAAATAAAAATTTAGTATACTATCAAATTCCAGAGTCACTGAGACCTGAAAAAATGGATATGAATAAAGATGACTTTTGAGATTTGAGATGAATTCAGAATAAAGGCTGGAAAGATGGTGGAATAGGAGGACCCTAAACTCTCTTCATCCCATGGATACAATTAGATAATATTCATATCTGCATAAATAACCCAGAAAAATACCTAAAGACTGGCAGAAAAAACTCCACAACTAAAGGTAGAGGAGGCCACAATAGAGAAGGTAGGAAGGTTGGAGATAAGGTTTGGGAATAAAAGGGACCATAGGAAGTTGTGTTGAGGAGGTAGCTAGTGACACAGAGAAGGGCCAAAAATAGACTATCGCACTGAGGAACCCATGTAGGGGAGACAGATTTTCATAACAGTTGACTTCGAAAGTAAGATGGACTGAATTTCATGAGTTCTTATATCCAATAGAACTTAAGGTCTGGAATTTTAAAGATTAGCAGGCTCAGCTCTGGGAGAACCTAGAGAACATTTGGAAGCTGAGTTATAGGTAACTTAAAGAGATAGCATGACAAACAACTCATGTAGATACAGCATAGAAGCAGCAGTTTGAAAAACATCTGGAGCATACAAGAGGGAGAGTTATTTACTCATCTCAGAGCATGTGTTGGAAAGGCAGGGTTTGGAGGGAGACCCTTCTAAGAACAAAAGGCGCTGGCAGGAGCCATTTCCTTCCCCTATCCTTGAGCATAAACACACAGCCACCTGTAGGAACCAGTATGGCACTAACATTCACTACTTAATTTGTTTAAATAATCCCCCCACCATGTTTTGGTGAATCTGCTCTTCCCAGTCACTCTTACCTCAGTCCTGGTCCCTTTCCTCAGAAGACTGGTGGGAGCTACACCAACACCAGGACTCCAACCCACACAGTTCTGGTGGCAGCAGCAAGTCTCATTTGGCAAATATAACAGTTCCACATCTCATTAAAATGCACCCCACCCTGGCTAAAAACAAGCATTACTTACAACAGGCAAAAAGAACCTCTGCAGACAACTGGCCTGAAGGATAAAGTGGCCAAGACACAACAGTAGGGCATAGGCAACATAGAGAGATAGACAAAATGAGGAAACAGAGGAATATGTCCCAAAGGAAAGAATAGAGTAAAACCACAGCTAGAGTCCTAAGTAAAACAAATATATGTAATATGCCTGATAGAGAATTTAAAGGAATGTTTATAAAGACATTCACTAGACTTGAGAAAATAGTGGAGGACATCAGTGAGACCCTTAACAAAGAGATAAAAAGGAATCCATTAAGGATGAAGAACATAATAAATGAAAAAAAATTGATTTCAAAAATAAGCTAAATCAAGCAGAGGAACAAATTAATGACCTGAAAGAAGAGTAATGGAAAGCAATCAAGAGGAACATGTATAAGAAAAATATATATATATATATACAAATTGATAACAGGCTTAGAGTTCTTAGTGACTCCATCAAGCATAATAAAATTCGCATTATAGAGATCTCAGAAGAGAGAGAAAGGGGGGGGTGGAAATATATTTTAGGAAATAATAGCTGAAAACTTTCCTAATCTGGGGAAGGAAATAGATACCCAGATCCATGAGGCACAAGGATTGCTCAATAAAATCAATCCAAGGAGGCCCACACCAACACACATAGTAATTAAAATGAAAAAAAAAATACTGATAAAGATAACAAAACAAAACATTAAAGTAGCAAGAAAAGACAGTTACCTATAAAGCAAAACCATAAGGCTATGGGCTGATTTTTCAGCAGAAAATTTCCATGTCAGAAGAAAGTGGCATGATATATTTAAATTGTTGAAGGAAAAATCTGCAACCCAGAATACTCTATCCAGCAAATCTATCATTCAGAAAGGAAGAGAGATAAAAAGTTTCTCAAAGTAAAACTAAAGGAACTCATGACCACTAAATCAGCCCTACAAGAAATATTAAAGGAGGCACTTTAAATGTAAAAGAAAGACTACAAGTGAGAGTATGAAGAGTAGGAATCACAAAATTAGTAAAAATAAATCTACTTGTAAAAATCAGTAAAGGGATTCAAAAAATAAAAAGATGTAAAATATGACATCATTTACTTCAAATATGGGAGTGGGGGAGTAAATAATGGGTTCAATCTCAAGCAACCATCAAATTCATATAGACTGCTATTTGCAGAAGGTGTTATATACAAAACAAATGGTAACCACAAATCAAAAACCAAAATAGATATGCAAAAACAAGGGAAAGGAATTGAAGTATATCACCAAAGAAAGCCAGCAAACCATAAAGAGGGAAAGAGAAGAAAGGATCAGAGGAAAAACTACAAAAACAACAATGAAACAAGTAACAAAATGGCAATAGATACATAACTATCAATAATTATTCTGAATGCAAATGGAAAAATGCTCCAATCAAAATACATAGGGTGACAGAGTGGATAAAGAAAGTAAGACCCATCCATTTGCCTACAAGAGACTCATTTCAAATTTAAAGACACCCACATATTTAAAGTCTGAGTATGAAGAAACATTTATTATGCAAATGAATATCAAAAGAAAGAGTAGCAATACTTATATCAGACAAAATAAACTTTAAAACAAAGTCTGTCAAAAGAGACAAAGTAGGGACACCTCGGTGACTCAGTTGTTGAGCATCTGCCTTTGGCTCTGGTTGTGATTCCAGGGTCCTGGAATGGAGTCCACATCAGGCTCCCTCTGGGGAGCCTGCTTCTCCCTCTGCTTATGTCTTTGCCTCTCTCTGTGTGTCTCTCATGAATAAATAAATAAAATCTTTAAAAAAAGAAGAGAGAGACAAAGGACACTATATTATAAAGGTAACAACCCAGGAAGATCTAGTAATTATAAATACATATGCTGCCAACATTGGAGCATCCTAAAACATAAAAAAGTTAATAACTAACATAAAAAATTAATAGCAATACAATATAATAATGGGAGATTTACAGCACCTGGGTGGTAAGTCAGTTCAGCCTCCAACTATTGATTTTGTCTTAGGTTATGATTTCAGTTTTGTGAGATCAAGCCCTTTGTCAGGCTCTGTACTCTGGAATCTGCTTATGACCATCTTTCTCAGATAAATAAATAAATCTTAAAAGAAAAATAGTAGAGACTTTAACACTCAACTTACATCAATGGACAGATTATCTAAACAGAAAATCAAGAAGGAAAGAGTGGCTTTGAATGATACACTGGAGTAGATGGACTTAACATATATATTCAGAACATTCCATCCTAAAACAGCAGAATACACTTTCTTTTCAAGTGCCCATGAAGCATTCTCCAGAATAGACCACATATTAGGCCACAAAACAGGTTCCAATAAATTGAAAAAGATTGTAATCATACCATGAGATTTGAGATGAATTCAAAATTGAATTTGAAAGAAAGGTAAAGCTGAGATTTAGTGTAGTGCATATTTGGTAATGCAAATGTATAAATATATTTTCCTCTCTATTTTTTTCTGTATAAGTATTTCGTCTGAGAATTCAACTTGTGGATAAAAAATAACTTTAAAATATTTAAGATTTTTAATTATGTCTTGTTTTTGTTTTGTTTTTATTGCTTTTATTTTATCTTTGTTTTAAATTATCAATTTAAATAAATTTTACTTTTAGATAAGAATGCTTGGTTAGAGCCAATGTCACAAACTCTGGCTAACCAGTATTTATAAGCAAGATAGGAAGACTGAGGAACCAATCTCATAAGATATTCAGGAAACAAAGAGGTTATTCATTCAAGAACATAGTCAAGGTTAGGCTACATGGTCAGTCTGGATACACAAAAATAATAAAATTAGTTTTTATATCATTTTATACCGTTGGTTCTGCACTGGATAAAGGAATGACACTATGGACAGCACCCTCAGCTGGATTACTTACAATGGCAGACATTCTTTTCTCATTCCTGATCATAAGTAGAAAGCATTCAGCCCTCACCATTAAGTATGATGTTAGCTGTTGCTGTTTTATATATTTCCCTTACTAGATTGAAAAATTATCTTCTACTGTTTCCTATTGGTTTCAAGAATCGGTGTTGGAGTTTTTCAAATGCTTTTTCTTTTCTTGCTATATAATACGATAATACATGGACTTAAGTGATCAATTTGTTAATATGGTGAATGGCATTGATTTATTTTAATATTAAGTGCAAATCTATATTTATGGTATTAAACCTCATGATTATAATGTATTATCCTTTCTATATATTGCTAGATTCAAATTTTTAAAATTTTTCTTAGAATCTATGCCTTTATGAATATTAGTGTGTAGCTTTCTCTTCCTGAAGTATTTTTGTCTGAAATTAATATCAAGGTCAATCTTACCTCAAAGAATGTGTTACAAAGTATTCTTTCTACTTCAATTTTTCTAGAAGAGTTAGAATTAGAACTAAAATTCCTTAAATTATTTTTTGTTAAGAATTCATCAGTAAAGCATTCAGGACCTTCAGTTTACTTCATGGAAATGTTTTTATTATATATTTAAATGATTGAAATTTATGATTATTGAGGTTATATATTTATTTTTAAGTAAATTGTGGTAATTTTTATCGTCTAAGGATTTTATTTCCTGGTTTATCTATGTTTTTGATATATAGATATAATATTGCTCATAATATTTCTTAATTTTCCTTTTAGTGTCTCTAGCTAGTATCTGCAGTGATATCACATGTCATATTCTGCTACTTATAATTGAGCCTTCTTTTTCTATCAGTATGAATTATTTTTATTTTACTGTTCTTATCAAAGAAACAACTTTTTTTTTCCACTATTGCTTTCTATTAAATTGATTTTTTAAATCTTATCCATGGTATTGTTTTTATGCTCATGTATAGTTTGTCTTTCTTTTCCTACTTTTTATTTTATTTTATTTTATTTTTATTTTCCTATTTTTTAAAGATAGTTACTGAGGTCATTGATTTGAGACATTTCTTCTTTCCCAACAGATATTTAATGCTATATTTCCCCAAATATTGCATAAGGGATATCTAGAAGTATCTCTATAAAGTGATATGTTTTTGATAAGTCAAACTCCTGGTTAAAAAGCCAGTGTCCCTTACACATAGAACCTAAAAAAGTTGAGCTTATAGAACCTGAGAATAAGAGAGTTTTTGAAGGGCTAGGGGTTGGTAAATGGAGACATTTTGGTCAAAGTGTATAGACTTTCTCTTATGATATGAATAAGTTCAGGGGATCTAAAGTACAGCATAGTTACTATAGTTAATAATATAGTATTTTGTACTTGAGATTTGATGAGAGTAGAACTTATATCTTCTTACCACACACACAGAAAAAGATAACTAAGTGAGGTGATGGGTATGTTAATTAGCTTGATTGTGGTGGCCAATTTCACAATGTATACATTAATTAAATTAAATGTATAACTAAATCATCACATTGTATGCATTAAGAAATCATCTCATACACCTAAATATATATCATTTTTATTTATCAATTGTACCTCAATAAAGACAAAAAAAAAACCCTAGTGTGATTTTTCATACTCAACCACAGGCAATTACAAAAGCTTTACCTGGCAAGCATTACATAAGAGAGCTGAGCCCCTGCCACACACACCAAATTTGGTACACAGCCAATGCATTTCAGTCTCAGAAGGGAATTGAAATTTCTTCCCCTCAGCAAACATGCCATATCCCTAACCCAGGAATCTTCACTCCCAGTCTCTTCATCAGAGGCATTGGGCTGAGGTCTCCTTTAGTTAACCTCCCAAAGTCTCCTTATAAGGAAAGGATGGGTTTCTCTGATTGACTTATTTCACTCAGCAAATATTATATGGTCTCATTCATTTGGAGAATATAAAAATTAGTGAAAGGGAATAAAAGGAAAGGAGAGAAAATGAGTGAAAATATCAGTGAGGGTGACAAAACATGAGAGACACCTAACTCTGGGAAATGAACAAGGGGTAGTGGAAAGGGAGGTGGGTGGGGGATTGGGGTGACTGGGTGATGGGCACTGAGGGGGGCACTTGGCGGGATGAGCACTGGGTGTTATGCTATATGTTGGCAAGTTGAATTCCAATAAAAAAATTTAAAAAAAGAACCAGAATAGAAAATCCAGAAATAGACCCATGATTAAAAAAATAATAATAAGGAAAGGATGAGGACACTTTGACACTTTTCCCCACATAACTCAGTTCCAATTACTTTTCCACTCCTGACTCTTCCCCTATCCCCCCCTACCCCTGAGTACAAAAAACTGCTAAGGCCTTTGGTTCAGGGCTCCCTCAACAGTTATGATAACCCTTCTACATGTCAACATTGACTTGGCCCTCAACAAGTACACCATTCCATGGTGGAAATAGATCCGGGAGAGTCAATACTTCCTTTGGCCTATAACATCATAGTGATTAAGGATTAATTCTTTCATATATAACTTGTTGCTTTAATATGCTACTCCAGTACACCTAGAGGCTCAGTTCTCTCTCTCCCAGCTCAGCTGAGCTCCTGACAGTCATATTTTTATTTATATTTAGTTCAAAATACTTTCTTAACTTCCCTTTTGATTCATTCTTTGACCTATAGGTTATTCAGAAATGTATGACATAGTTTTTGAATTTTTGGAAATTGTCTACCTTTTGTCTTTTCTTGACTTCTACTTTAAATGCATGTGGCCTGAGAAGATATTTTGTATCAACTGAATTACTTTAAATTTATTGAGATTTATTTTATTGACATTTATTTTATGGCTCAGTTATTGTCTATCTTAGTAAATGTCCCAAGTGCTCATGAGAATGTCTATCCCACCATTGTTGAAAGGAATTGTCTATAAATTTCAATTAAGTTGGTTGGATAGAGCTGTTCAAGTCTGCTGTATTTTTGCTGATGGTATGTTATTTATGCTATCATTTGCTGAGAGAGGGATATTGAATACCCAAGTACAATTATACAATTTTCTATTTATCCTTGCAATTCTATCAGTTTTTGCTGATATTTTATTTCTATCTATGTTGCCAATCCAGACTATCTTTTTGTTATTTTTGCTTAGTTATCTTTTATAGAGATATAAATAATTTTATCAGTAGTTTTTCTGCTTTCTTAATAATCTCTCTCTCTCTCTCTCTCTCTATATATATATATATATATATATATACACATATCAGACTGCTTGGTGTTTTCTCACATCTCACTGATGTCTTTTGTCATTTTTAAAGTTTTCTTTTTTTTAACTTCCCGTTTTTGAAATTCCCCTTTTCCCAGTGTTTGGCTGTTGATACTTCTATTATTCTATTATTATATCTTCAAGTTTACTAATCATTTCCTTTAATTTGCTATTAAATGTATGTGAAATATTGTTAATCTCAGACATTGCAGTTTGACATTACAGTTTTTAATCTTTAGAATCAGTTTGTCTTTGCCTTATATAACACTATTGCTACTTAAGTTTTGCATATATGAAATAGAGTTGTAATAATTCTTTCACTGCTAATTCTATCATCTGTGCTAATTCTATATTGGTTTCAGTTGATAATTTTTTCTCCCTCTTGTAGATCATATTTCCTTGCTTTTTTTGAAATCTTGATAGCTTCAGTGACATAATCAACACCATGAATTTAACCTTGTTGAGTGATAGATATTTCTGTATTCCTATAAAATTCTTCAAACTTTTTCTGAATTGTACTTGCATTACTTAATTACTTAAATAGCTATTTTGGTCCTAATTTTATGATTTATTAGCCTAGTCTGAAACACCTCTCAATCTAGGGTTAATTCTCAGTAATAAAGCAGATTGTTCTTAAATATTCTACCCAATTCCTTGTGAATTTCTCCAGTCTGAAATTTAGTAACAGGTTCTATTTCTGGCCCTGTTTGCATGCTTGTCCCTGCTCTCTAATATTTTCAGGTGTTTTCCCCCTGGACTTTAGAAATTTCCTCACATATATTCATGGATTATTACTCTCTCCATCTGTGCATGTGTCCTGGGTTCCCTTTCAGTTCAGTTCCTTCATCTTCAGTGTTCTATGAACTCTAGCCACCCTAATCTCTGTTGACTTTCAGCTCCCTCTTCTCACTTTAAAGTATCCATCACACTACATCTTTTTTTTCTCATCCTGTGCTATAGCTAGGAAACTCTCTCAAGGCAGTAAGCTGGGAGGGTTATAGCATTTCCCTGACTTTAAAACTATTGTTTAAGGGCATCTCCATGGCTCAGTCAGTTAAGCATCCACTCTTGCTTTCAGCTCAGGTCATGGTCCCAGAGTCGTGGGAAGGAGCCCCTCATCAGGCTACACACTTAGCTCAAAGTCTGCTTGTCTCTCTCCCTCTGCTCTTGCCCTTGTTCTGTCTCTGTCTCAAATAAATGAATAAATAAAATTCTTTAAAAAAAACTATTGCTTATGTATCTTGTCTGTTTTTTTTTTCTCTAGTTGTTTAAGGCATATTGTAAATCTTCTTTTTATTATTTTATCTTTGGAAAAAAGCAGAATTATCATCTAAATGGTTTTAATTCCAAAATTTTACAAGGATATGGTACAAAACAATATCATTCACATTCTTACTGTGAAATTTTATCTATATTACAAAATTTTCCCAATATAATTTTATATATGTATTATGTTTATATATGTATTATGCACACACACAGACATATCCAAATTTAACCTGTATATTTCTTCTCTCACCTATGAATATAAACAAAGATTTAGATACAGAAGTGAAAAATCAAAGCTCATACAGTGTTAGTGTTATTAGTTCATTGGGCAAAATTTTTTTTTAATTTTTTTAAATTTATTATAGTCACACACAGAGAGAGAGAGAGAGAGAGAGAGGCGTAGACACAGGCAGAGGGAGAAGCAGGCTCCATGCACCGGGAGTCCGACGTGGGATTCGATCCCGGGTCTCCAGGATCGCGCCCTGGGCCCAAACCGCTGCGCCACCCAGGGATCCCTCTCTGAGTGTTTAAACAACTAGATGTGACTTCGTGTATAACTTATAACTGTGATAGAGAAGCTTATGCTTTTATTGCTTTGATAAAGTGTTACCAGGGTTTTTTATAAGAGCTATTTGATGAGGTTAGGGAATTCTGTTCATGTGAACACTCAGAGCTATTCTTTTATGTCTTGCTGAATTTCCTTCTGTTGTGCACAGCTCTAGCATTACTTTTTCTTAGATGTATTTTCAATATGTACTGTATTATTTGGGTTATTTCATTGTTAGCAAAAGGAACGACTGATTAACTGGACCAGGTTTCACCACTGAATAGGAACCAAATTCCTATTGGAACTATTCACCACTGAATAGGATAAGCAGTAAAAAGTTTGGCTAGGATCTCACCATTATTATCTGATGCTAATATTGTCGATGAGTAATAATATTACTGTCTCTCCATTTTAAGAATAATTACTTTTTAACAAAATCGCAGTTGGAGCTCCACTTGGCTAAAACTGAGTAATGTTCCCATGCTTTAACACTCACAGGGAATCCCTATTTTGCCTTCCTTTCTTAAATGTTCAAAGGTGACTATTCATGAATTGTAGCATTCCTAAAAACCAAGAAGGAAATTTGGATATAGGCAATGAGAAAAGTTAATAAGTGGTCATTATACTATCAGCCTATCAATATGTTGCATTAAAGATGTATCTTCAGAGTAGTGTTTATAGTCAGGTACACAAAGCATTTTGGGGGTACCTCTAAATCTCTTACATATATCTCAATCTGTAAAAGCTACAGTTAGTCTTCAATATCCCAGAGTTCTCTTCATGCACATACACTTTAATTTGTAATTAAAATTGTAGGTTCCAAGAATGTATTGGGTATGTTGGGAGAAATAGAGAAAAAAACCCACATTTTTTAAATAGTGTGGTATATTTTACAAAGTCATGCTAAACATCATCCTTTGTGACCACATCTTCTTTTCTATAATTTGACTTTTTCTTTTATGATCTATTGCTCCATATTTCTTATGTGCATGCCTATAAATTTCAATAAAGAGATCTGTAACTATAGATCGAGAAAAAATTTATAAAACAGTAGCAATATAAGGTGATAGCACTCTGCCTTTATTATATATATATATTTTTATATATATATATATATTTGAAATTGTTCCTTTAGCTTGAAATATGACATCTATGTTATAATTTATTGTTTTCCTTACCTCAAAGGCGAACTATATTTTTAAAATTGATTGATATGAGGAATTTCAAAGTAATTCTCAAAAGTCATTAATGATAATCTTCTCTCCTTTGTTATAATGTTTACCTAAGAATAAACTTGACAATTATGGTTATCACTAGATGTAATCACCCTGTTTTATTCAGAATATTTTTGTTATACTTCTATTTAAAATAATATGCTATCCTGTGTTTGAAAGAATGTTCCATTGGACCACTCTGTTAGAAACATGATCCAGCCATATTTGCCGTTCTTTCTTTTTCATATTACATACTGCTTAGGTCCAGGTATGCTAAATTATGTTATTGTAATGAACAAACTTTAAATCTGACTAGCTTAAAATGAAAAGGGCTCATTTCTCACTTATGCTACCTGTCATTTTTTCCAACTGATTCCTTGAAAGTACTCCTGTGATCACTTTTCTTTCTTTCTTTTTATTTTATTTTTTTTGCTAAAATATACTCTTTTGAGAGTTTTTCTTGTTGAGCCACTAAATTTCTTTACATACTAGAAAAGATACTGGTTCTATTCCCAGGATTTTTCACAGATTTTTAAGCATTGTCAAATAAAAAGATCTTGTAGCATCTTCCTTTTTTTTTTTTTAATCTCCAAGGACTCATGCACCAATCTTCCCTGGGAAGGAAACAGTTTGCTGAATGCATCAGGATTTCCTTTTACTTACAATAGAGGCAAAAACTCTCATGAAAGCAACCACTGATGGGGCAGCATCAGTGTAAATATCAACATAATTCTTCCAAAACATTTATTTTCATATTTAAAGAAAAAACTTTAAATATATCTTGAATGTTGCTTATATCAGTAAGCTCTTTGTAACAGAAAAAGTTTTAATTTCACCATTTACAAATTTCATCAATGCTAGGGCATCATATTTTTTTTTCATAAAATTTGTTTACAATCAACCAAGATAAAAGAAAGATGTTTTCACTTTAGTATTCAAAACCTCTTTAACATATGTGACATATTATTATTCACACATGGATTCATTTTATTCTTTAAAAAAGGAAAACTTTCAATTTCTCATGCTGCATTTTTTCTAGTGTTTCATGCTTTGTAATTTTACAGAAGGAGATGAGTTATAATGCATAAATATTCCTACCATGAAGTAAATTCCCTCTAGTTTTCTATTATAGTAGTAGAGTTTGTTTGCTACAGTAATGTTACATAGTAGGGTGTTAGAGGTTGTTGAAAGAATCAATATAGGAAGGAGAAACTAGGCCATCAGCCTACCATTTTCCTCTCTCTGTGATTCAGTACTTACCACTTATTCATGGCCTCCCCTCCTTCATTCAGAAATTGAATATAGATGCAAATACAAAAACATAACCTTATTATGCATTGTTACCATATGAGGATGAAAGACCTCTAACAAAATTGTAAGCAGGCCTGCCTAGTCAGTATCCATCATCATGAATTCTAGTATCATGTAGAACATGAAGTTCAAATATGATTTTTAAAAATTTTTATGTATTTATTCGTGAGAGACACAGAGAGGCAGAGACATAGGCAGAGGAAGAAGCAGGCTCCCTGCAAGGAGCCCAATGTAGGACCCTATCCCAGACTCAGGCATCATGTCCTGAGCCAAAGGCAGATGCTCAACCACTGAGTCACCCATGCATCCCTTGATTTTTTTTTTTTTTTCACATCAGGATCACCTGTAATACCTACAGACATTTAGAATCCTAGCACTCAACAGAATGTTCTTGAATTCTTTTATCTTACAATAAATGAAAAAAAATTGTAAAATAAATTTGTTCACGTTCCTGTTGTTTAAATTTACATATTTTTGTAGGACTATGTCTACCAAAGGAAAGTTTTTCCTTATGGTTCAGATATATTTGACAATTACTGACAGTAAACAACTATGTACTACCAATAATTTGAATTAAACTAGAACCATCCAGATAGTTGATTGGCTACTGTTTTTGAAAGAGAGGTTTCTTTGTTTTTTCCTATTTTTTGAGTAATCTCTATACCCAATGTGGGGTTCAAACCCACAACCCCAAGATCAAAAGCCATACACTCCACTGACTGAGCCAGCCAGGTCCCCTGACTGGTGACTCTTAATAGAATCTGTAGCATCATTGTTCTCTTAAGATAGATACTACAAGTCAAGCAAATGGGCCCAGTGCCTCTTAATTCTCCAGTGTAAGTTTTGAAGAGCTCTTTGACACATTTTTTTATTATATAGATTGCATCCTAAAAGGTGGGGAAGTTTTTAAGCACTAGGTTAAGCTACTGGAAAAGTACTAGCGGATATTAGGGAAAGGTTTGTCAATATGTTAAGGCCAATGGTGTTTGCTAATTGGTGCTTACTGAAGTTAGACTCCTATTGTCCCACATATATTGGGAGACAGGAGCCATGTATTTCTCAGGCCCCCAGCTTTGAGGTATAATTGACAAATAAAAATTGTATATACTTAAGGTTAAGATTACATTTCAAAGAGATGGCTCAAGTCTTTGAGAAAGACATTCCTGGGTTCTAAAACTGTCAATATGTTGGGAAAAGATATACATCCTGAAGGGACAGGGAAAGAACTTATAATTAAAAATTTCAAAAGTCAGTTCTCTAAATTAAGAAGGCCAGGAGCCTAGAATGAGGAAGAAGTTTGTCTAAAGTTTAGTCAAGTGAAGTGAACGTTAAGGTCATCTTGGTCATATGTTGAGATTTCAACAATGTTAAGTAACCATTATATCCTTGATTTGATGCTTGTCATGGTTTACAAGTTGGAAGCTGTTTTCTCAACTTGAAGTGCCTATAATTTCTAGAGTCTTTCTTTTATTACCTTTATATTTCTTAAATTGGAACTTTTTCCTTATTGAGCTTTGGAGAACTTATGTAACTCATCCAATTATTTACAGGTTCAGTAAACCACAATCCATATATACAGTTAAACTTCCACTTTATAATCCCTTCCCTTGGAGGTAAAAGTTCATTGGTTATATTAAATACCTTCCATGTTACCAAAGGTGGCATTTTGGCCAAACATTTTAATAACATGCATAACATAAATAGCTATTCTGTTTTCCAAAAAAGTACCCTCTACTGCTTTCAATCAATATCCTGGCCTGTGCTACATACTGAAGAGTGTTTCTGTTCTTAGCAGTGTTATAATTCTAGTATTAATCAGCGAAGGCTTTCTAGATTATGTTGAGATAATCAACAACCCCAGATCTGATTGGTTTAAAGTGTAGCTTATTTTCTTGGTTGCATTACCTGTTCATTTTGGATCTTCTGGAGACTGTGGTACATATATCCTTAACCTGTAACAAGAAAAGTGGCAAAAGAAAGGGAGTTCTGGTATGCCTCACATGAACATTGAGTATCCATGCTAAAAATGACAGGGTCCAATGTTCTTATAAACCATGACCCAGAATAAATGTTACAACTGCTTCCAAATACAAGGGAGCTGATGAAAGCAATTCTACACCATGAGTAGAGAAGGAATAATAAAAATACCTGGCAAAGTATATTTTTGATTACTAACATAACTTCACTTTTTATGACTCCTGCTACTTTCCTTCCCAAATGAATAGAATATGATAAATGCATTTCTATCAAAATATAATTTTCATCCAATACTTTAAAAGCCAATTAAAGAGATAAATTTACTATGTCAAAATAAGCATTATTTGAAATAGAAACTATAGCCTTTATATTCTGATTTTTTTACAATCTGAATAAAAAAAAATAAAAGCCATTACAGTAGAAGGAAATCAGTGAAGACCTTGTGTGTTATTTTTTCATGTACAAACTATAAACCTTTTTTTAAATTACAGAGGCTTGGTCTGGCACCATAATACACAGTTAGCTGTTTTGGATAAAATAAATTTCACTGTGATACAATGCATTAGCATTGCTGTTGACCCAGGAGTACGAATGAAACTTCTGAATTCCAATGTAGAGGTATTTTCAATTAAGAGTGAGCCTGTTAGGAAGATGGATTTAAGATTCTTTCTTCTGCTTCCATTCTTAGAGACATATCTGAAAAATGTGATTCTATATATCTGTCATCAGGCTCAAAGCCAGAGGAAGATGGGCTTCTAATATCAGATGCATGTACTAAAACAGGATCTCCATCTTGCTAGCTCAGGATAAATTTTATCAGAGATTTCAGGGCTATGACAAGTCATATCTGTTATAGTTGACTGACTGGAATTTCCATAATTTTCATTTTTTTGAGTGTGTATGAGATAATACAAGTACAAATTCATTTTATTTTTAATAAAAACATAAAAGGGAAATCTGAATAACTAAAGCATGTTAAAATAAAACATATAGAATGCTTTTCCCTATCTATAAGAACATTTTATATGTGTACTGTTAGGTGATAGTACTTTATTTTAAACATTGTCAGTATTCATTTCAGAGAATATCTTATGATTAAAATTTTGGTTTAATATGAAAAATAAAAATAGGAAATTCTTCTGATTTTCCAGATTATACTCTTTTGTAGGCAACTCTGCCTAACATAGTGCTAAGACATGTTAACTTTCCAATATTGACTCTTTTGGGATTTAAATTAATAAAAACACGCAAAATTGATGCAATATTGCTTTATGTCATCCAGCAAGACACACAGTAGATATGTATTTGTTTTACTATGTTAGTTAAAGTTCTATCTCTGTCTCTGGTGTTCATTACAGCCTAGGACAAAAAGTGGCTGTGTTAGTAACACAGAAAACATAAGTTAACACCTCATGTATGACTAGAAGCACATCATCTTCATTCTAATTAAATGGTACACTTATCTAGCATTTTCTAGTATAAAATACACTTCTACTTCATTTCATTTTGTCACCATTAAAAATCTGTAAGTTCTAGAAATAACTTTAATGATATTACTACAGTGCCAAGGAGATAAAAGACTTTTTGAAATTTGGAAGTCTTGCATCAGGAAATAAATCCCATTTTTCTTACTCTAGATTCAGAATTTCTTCCATTATACCATAGCATTTTGTACTGTTTAAGACATCCACTGTACTCTTTGGTTTGATGACAAACATTAATTCAGGGAATACAAGTTGGGTATCAAGGACTCAGAAACGCAAATATATTTGATTATATTGGCAATTTAAGTAACCATTTTTCACTTGGTCATAATTAGTATATAAGAATGACTAATAAGTAATACCTCAGGGCAAAGCTGGTGAAATAAATTAAAATCATAAAATCATTTTCCCAAAATACATTTATGTCTTCCTGTTGAAATTCTATTATCGAAATAGTTTCTATAACAATTTTTTTTCAAAATTAAATATCTGAATAAAAACTCTGGTATAATCAACCTGCATGTGTGCCACAAGGGAAACATGCTTTGGTTAAATCCATACAAAGAACATATAGAGGACATTGCATTTACTCCTGAGATTTTTCCCAAAAGGCTTCTATTTGCTGTTCATGCTATTTAAATATACCATTCATTTATTATTATGATTTTCTCCATCTTTTCCTTGAGGCTTAGCCTATCATAGATCCCAAAATATACTTTGGCTAGGCATTGGGGAAATATCATAGTCTACTCAATGTACACTATCTTTCATTTTATTATAATACATTATTATTGTTATGCACATGGAAATCACAATTTACATTGGATAATGTACAAGATCATTGAATACTACAAACAAACATAGTCACTAATGAATTCATTAAGTGTTAAATAATTGGGTTATTGCTGTTTTAAGTTATGCTGAAGTAGAACAATTTTTATCTAACATTTTCTGCCCTGTTAGGCTGCCCTTTTCTTCATTTTTAATTTTTTTTTAGCTAAAAAGAGTATACTTTGTTTAGGCTTTTAAAATTTTTTTATTTTTTAAAAAATTTTATTTTATTTTTTTGTCTGCACTGTTTTGGGATTGATAGCTTCTTCATCTCCAATTTTGAGATACATAGGACAATAAAAAGTCTGAAGGAAATCACCAAAATATTATTCTTTGGATCCTGAGATTATTAACCTGTTTTCCTCTCTTCATCTTTCAGAGTCATTATATATATATATATATATATATATATATATATATATATATATATATATAAAGTCCAGGTATTTAGTTGTAATTAGTAGGGAAAAGAGAAATATATGTCTTCTCCAAATTCCCCAAATTGGAAGTCTTATAGCAGCATTTTGTTTTTGTTGTAAGCTTAAACTGAAAATAACTTAAAAGACTATTTCAATTAACAATGGAATAAATAGGAGTGCTTCAGGGGCTCAATTAAAATGTCCGACTTTTGATTTTGGTTCAGGTCATGATCACAAAGATATGAGATGGAGCCTGCTTAAGATTTTTTTCTCTCCCTCTGCCCCTCTCCTCTCCCCTCTAAACAAAACTAAACAAAAACACAATGAATAAAGTATGATAGATTCATATCATAGAGACCTATACTAAAATGGAAGAGAGTGAAATAATAAATATGTAACAACATGGATGACTCAGACACAATACTGAGGAAACAGCCAAAAATAAGTGAATATATAGTGGATGATTCTATGTATCTAAATGTCAGGAAATGTGTTCCATTAGAGAGTTGTAAAGATAGCATGAAGGAGGTTTTTGAAAATCTAAAATTATGGGGAACCTGGGTAGCTCAGTCAACTAAGTTCTGCCTTCGGCTCAGGTCATGAACTTATGGTCCTCTGATTGAGCCCCACATCAGGATCCCTACTCACTGAAGAGTCTACCTCTCTTTCTCCCTCTGCTCCTGCCCCTGTTCATGCTCATTCTTTCTTAAATAAATAAATAAAATCTTTTTTAAAAAACTAAAAATATTCTATATCTTAAATTATTAGGTTGCTATCTATACAAATTTGTTCACTTTGTAACAATTCATTATAATGTTCATCTAATATTTATATACTCTACCACATGCATTATATACTTATAGAGAGTTACAAAATAAACCAAAACATATAGCACAAACATTTTACTTAATTTTGATTAATTAAATCTTTTCTCCTAGAGACTTGAAACAAGACAATGGAGTCTGCCATTTCCATTTCTATTAATCATTATATATATATATATATATATATTTTTTTAAAGATTTTATTTATTTATTCTTGAGAGACAGAGAGAGAGAGAGGCAGAGACACAGGAAGAGAGAGAAGAGGCCCCATGCAGGGAGCCCGATGTGGGACTCCATCCTGGGTCTCCAGGATCAGGCCCTGGGCTGAAGGTGGTGCTAAACCACTGAACCACCTGGGCTGCCCTCTATTAATAATCATTATAGCGGAGATCATGTAAACAGCAAGAGGGAAAAGTGAAAGATAAAATAAATGGAGAGGGGCACCTGGGTAGATCAGTCAGTTAAGTATCCAACACTTGATCTCAGCTCAGGTCTTGATCTCAGGGTTGTGGATTCAAGCCCTGTGTTGGCTTCATGCTGGGCATGGAGCCTACTTAAATAAATGAATAAACAAACATAAATAAATGGAGAAGAAGAAATTAAAAGGTGATTATCAGAAGATGATATCATTGTTTACAAAAAAACAAAAAGAATTTCACATTCTAAGAATTAGTTCTAAAATATAGAAATCATTTATATACTATTAATAAAATATTAGAAATATTACATAGTTTAATTATTAAATATTTTTTAAAACAGTATTAGAAAAATTGATGAAGACATATTAAGAGGAAACACAAATCATGTTCATTCACTGGAAACCTCAATTGTGATATACAGATTCAATAAAATACAAATAAACTCAAGCCACAGTGTTTGGAACATTAACAAGCTGATTCCTAAGTTTGTTTGTTTGTTTGTTTTTAATTTTATTTACTTATGATAGTCATACAGAGAGAGAGAGAGGCAGAGACACAGGCAGAGGGAGAAGCAGGCTCCGTGCACTGGGAGCCTGATGTGGGATTTGATCCCGGGTCTCAAGGATCGCGCCCTGGGCCAAAGGCAGGGGCCAAACTGCTGCGCCACCCAGGGATCCCTGATTCCTAAGTTTGTATTGGAAAACACAAAGTGAAGACTTGTTAAGTCAACCTTGAAAAAATGAACAGCTTTGATTACATATACTACCTATTAAATACCTTTTGCTCTGCAGTTTCCTTGAGAAGAACATGCCCAGACTAGCCCACTTGTTCAAGGAATAGGAATGAGAGATATGTGGGGCAGAACCATGCTTAGCTAAACTCAGTTAGATCTAATGACCTCCAGCTTGCACAGAAGTGAGACTATGCCAAATAAAGGTCAACCACTTTGTAAACTGAGCCAACTAGAAGCTCTTCTGCAAGCGCATGCTGATTATTAATATTTGCATATTGCTGATATTTTGATTGTTACATAACCATATTGTTGCCAGTTGTACATGCACACACATGAAATACTTTATAAGTAAAGTACCTTATCTCATAAACCCATTAGATACTCACATCCTTTTATTTAAGGTTAGTGGACCAAAGTTTGAACTTGTTAAACAAACTAAAAGAACTTTCAAATTGCTAATTATTCATTTCTAAATATAAAATTATAGTTTGTAAAACCACAGTTGTCCAGTGGTCAAATTGCCCAGTTTTCTCAATTTCAAGTCTATTGATCACCTCCATTTTCCAACTGGTTCTTCTTATTCCATAGAAATAGTCTTTGCCCCCCACTCTTGCATCCCATGAGTTCTGTAACATCTATAGCAGTAGCTTTCTCAGTCTTCCAAAATGGAAAGACATTACTAGCAGCACTTGCATAAGGTCTGGTGGCTAGATCACATTGCCACATTGTGAAAATTACTTCATATGTATCCTCTATCTTTCCTTCTTTAAGTTTTCTCACTGTTCTACATTGTACCATGAGCAGGAACCCTTGAATTTAAAGCCCAAGGTAGAATTGAGTACTTTCTAAGATGCACTTCATTGTACAATTGTGGAAACAGATCCAAAGTGACTTTCCCAAAGGGATTATGTTGGTTAGACACAAAGCTAATGTTAATAATTGAGATAATTGTATTTACATTTTATCAATCTTTTAGATTTCTGTAATATCTTTATCTACTATAGACTACACATGAAATTTATTCTGGGTTCCTAAGCCATAAATTTGAAAACTGGTAGTGATATCTTTGATGCCTAGCAGTAGACAATAAGGAAAACTTAAGATCATTGCTAATTTGCTAATCCCCAAATATATACTCAAAATTTGTTTGCTCAAAAGTCTCGAGTATAAATAGAAATATAAATTTTAAACTTAATAGAGCTTAACCAAATGTTAGACTGTAACAGTTTAATTTGCTTTACATTATTCCTATTGGGTAGTTAAAGTGGCTTTTTGTTTGAGTTCTAAATGTGTTGCCCTTTAGTGTATGACTTATCAGTATCACTAGTAATTTATAAAGATAATTTGTTTTTCTGGGATAAAGAACTTCCCTTACATGTTAAGTTCAGTATATTAGTCCCACTGTAATATTTAATGGCAAGAATAGTGAATTTTCTATCTTACTTTTTAAAAGTGGACTAAGCCACTCTAAGTTTCAAAAGAGTATTCTTATTTTTTCTTCTAAATGAGAAAAGCAGAGGGGAAAAGGTATTGAATATAAAGCTCAAATAAGTATGGGACCAGAAATTGCAGAGCTGTTCTTTTGAAGATTCTTGCTTAAAAGGGAGACCAAAGAAGCACTAGTATCAAAGATGTTAAGTTTTAATTGATGCTGTAGGGTATATGGAATTTTGTCACATAGATACATTCTAAGGTACTCTGAGAAAAAAAATAATACTTAGATCTTACATTGCATTTTTAAATTGACAATGTTTTAAAAAAATAGTAAATTCTGATTATATCTCTTTGTGGTGGGTGAGTGTTATTAAATGCTGCAGGTCAGAAATACATTAGCTCTAGTGATAATAGTTATTGCCATAGTAACATGGACACCACAGGCCCAATACCAAAATCCTTACCTGTGCAAAATGTTCAGTGGTTTTAATGAGCGTTTTCTGTGAATCCAGTGTGCCCCGTGTGCTCACTTCTTTGGGAAATGTTTGAACTCAATGTTGCTTTATTCTTGTTAACTGTGTATGGTATAGCACATGTGAGTCACCCAAAACAGCATGGGGTAATTTAGGCTGATATTGCAATTACATTTAGACTTCACCATCTGGGTTAAACAAATGAATTACTAATAAGCCTGGTCCCTAATGAGGGGTGGCTTTGTCTAACAAAGAATAAAGACAGTGAAAGTCACTTGCACTTGTACTTTTGTTGACGGCTATTCAAAAAGTGCCCCTCTGGTTTCTATGCAATATAAGAAAATATTATCCTGTCATAACTAGATGAGTGCTTTAAATTTCAGTTAGACCCTCCACTGGAGCATCATCCTTGGACATTTTTACAGAAGTATGTACAAGCCATTTTCCCAACTAAATTCAAGTATAAAACCACTGATTTTGAAAACGTTGCAATAATCATCATGAGAAATGCAACATTGGTAATCTAAATTACAACACATGGTATCATACATCTTAAATTTTATGTAATTTAGTCATTATACATTATCTAATTTATTCATATAGCAAACTGTAAAGTAGTTAGAGTAGAAATTATTTTCAGCGTGAGTTTTGAAAGTACAACTCAAGTCTAATGCTTGGGAAGTAAAACAAACAAAATACACACACTCCACACACACACACACATACACGAAAAAATCATATGTTTTGGACTTGGATCAAAATACAAATTGCATTCAAATCACTAAACTCTTTCAGTCTCAGCTTCTTTGCCTGGAAAATTTGGATAGTAACAGCCATTTCTAGTTCAGTAGTCCTGACTTAGAGCAGTTTAAGTTTCAATTTTTTTTCTTTTTTACTTCATAGTGTTACAAATGTGGTATACATTCAGTAGAAATTGTACTTCACATTTTGAATTTTTATCTTTTCCCAGGTTAGTGACATGCAATCAGATATGCTCTCATCATACTCCACAGTGGCAGCAAGCCTAGCTCTCAGGACCACAAGGATGTACAACCGATACAGTTACAACCATTCTAGATCAATATGGCTTAATCGCTGGCCACCTAGGTGTCCCCCAAGCATGTTTAAATTAGGCTAAGCTAAGATATGATGTTTGATATATGAGGTGTATTAAATGCATTTTTTACTTAGGATAGTGTCAACTAACAGTAAGTGTATTGGAACTAACCCCATTATAAGTTGAGGAAGATCTGTATACTGGAAGAAAGTTATATAAAAACATATTGATTACTTTTAATTAAAGGTAAGCATACAGGTTAAATTTTTGAGGATAACAATTTGAAGAATATTCAATTTTCAAATAGGTAACAGAATGTGAAATAAAAATTCTTTAATTAATACAAAAGATAAGATGGATTTATTTTTTGAACAAGTTTGTTATTACGTATGTGTTTTTCAAGTTTTTATTTAATTTCCATTTAGTTAACATATAGTGTAATATTACTTTCAGGTATCAAATTTAGTAATTCTGTATTTCCATACATACTCAGTGCTCACTGTGACAAGTCCACTCCTTAATCCCAATCACCTATTGAACCCATCCGCCCACTCACCTCTCCCCTGGTAACCATCAATTTGTTCTCTATAATTAATAATCTCTTTCTTGGTTTGCCTATCTCTTTTTTCCCTCTTTGCTCATTTCTTTTGTTTCTTAAATTCCACATATGAGTGAAATCATATACTATTTTTTTCTCTGAGTAACATATTTGACATATTTTGCTTTGTATTATATTCTATAGCTCTAACCACACCATTGCAAATGGCAAGATTCCATTCTTTGTATAGCTGTAATATCCTGATATATACACACACACACACACACACACACACACACACACACATATATATGATCTTCACATTTTCTTTATCCATTCACCAGTAGATGGACATTTGGTTTCTTTCCATAATTTGGCTACTTGATAGTGCTGCTATAAACATCAGGGTGCACGCACCTCTTCAAATTAGAATTTTTTGTATCCTTTTGGTAAATAGTAGTGCAATTTCTGGAACCTTGGGTGATTCTATTTTTATTTTGAGCTACTTCCATCGTGTTTTCCAGAGTGGCTTCACCAGTTTGCGTTCTCGCCAACAGTGTGAGAGGATCCCCTTTTGCCCCATTCTTGCCAAAACTTGTTGTTTCCTGTATTGTACATTTAGTCATTTTGACAGGTGTGGGATGATATCTCCTTGTAGATTTGATTTGTATTTCCCTGATGATGAGTGATGTCAAGCACTTTTTCATGTGTCTGCTGGCCATCTGTGTGAACTTCTTTGGAAAAATATCTATTCACGTCTTTCTCTTTTTTTTAACTGGATTCTTTGTTTTCAAGTGTTAAGTTTTATAAATTCTTTAGGCATTTTGGATACTAACCACTTATCAGATGTTTCATTTGCACATATCTTCTCACATTCAGTAGGTAAGAGCCTTTTTATTTTTTGAAGTCCCAATAGTTCATTTTTCTTTTGTTTCCCCTGCCTCAGGAGACAAATCTAGTAAGAAGTTGCTATGGCTGATGTCAAAGAATCCCTGTATTCTTCTCTAGGATTTTGATGGTTTCCTGTCTCACATTTATTTTTTTTTAAGATTTTATTTATTCATGAGAGACAGAGAGAGAGAGGCAGGGACACAGGCAGTGGGAGAAGCAGGCTCCATGCAGGGAGCTCAACGTGGGACTCGATCCAGGGACTCCAGGATCAGGCCCTGGGCTGAAGGAGGCACTAAACTGCTGAGCCACAGGGGCTGCCCCCTGTCTCACATTTAGATCTTTCATCCATTTTGAATTTATTTTTGTGTATGGTGTAAGAAAGTGGCCCAATTTCACTCTTTTGAAAGTTGCTGTCCAGTTTTCCCAAAATCCACTTATGGAAGAGACTGTTTTTTCCATTGGATATTCTTTTCTGCTTTATTAAAGATTAATTGACCATATAGTTGTGGGTTCATTTATGGATTTTCTATTCTGTTCTTTTGATTTATGTGTCTATTTTTGTGCCAGTATCGTGCTGTCTTGACCACTACAATTTTGTAATGTAACTTAAAAGTCTGGAATTCAGACAACTACAATTCTTCTTTTGTTTTTCAAGATTGCTTTGGCTATTTGGTGTATTTTTTGGGTCCATAAATATTTTATAACCATTTGATCTAGCTCTGTGAATAGTGCTGGTAGTATTTTGATAGAGATTGTCTTAAATCTGTAGATTGCTTTGGATACCATAGATATTTTAACAATATTTGTTCTTCCAGTCCATAAGCATGGAATGCCTGCCCATTTCTTTGAGTCCTCTTCACTTACTTTCATCAGTGTTTTATAGTTTTCATAGTACAGATCTTTTACTTTCTTGGTTAGATTTATTCCTAGCTATCTTATTGGTTTTTTTGGTGCAGTTGTAAATTGGATTGATTCCTTGAATTCTATTTCTGCTGTATCATTGGTGGCATACAGAAATGCAACAGATTTCTGTATGTTGATTTTGTATCCTGGGAAATTAACGAATTCATGTATCAGTTCCAGCAATATTTTGGTAGAGTTGGGTTTTCTACATAAAGTATCATGTCATCTATAAATGTGAAAATTTGACTTTTTCTTTGCTGATTTGGATGCCTTTTATTTCATTTTGTTGTCTGATTGTTGGAGGTAGGACTTCTAATACTCTGCCAAATAACAGTGGTGAGAGAGACATCACTATCTTAATATTGATCTTGGTGGAAAAGCCCTGTTTTTCCTCATTGAGGATAGCTGTGGGGTTTTCATATTCAGCCTTTATTATGCTGAAGTATGTTCCCTCTAATCTTACTTTGTTGAGGGTTCTGATCATGGATTTATGTAGTACTTTGTCAAATGGTTTTTCTGCATCTATTGGGAATATCATACAGCTCTTATCCTTTTTTTATTAATGTGGTGTATGATGTTGATTTGTGAATGGTAAACAATACTTGCAGCCCAAAAATAAATCCCACTTGATCGTGGTGAATGATTCTTTTAATGTACTGTTGTATTCAATTTGCTAATATTTTATTGGGAATTTTTGCATCCATATTCATCAGGGATATCACTCCGTAGTTAGTTTTCTAGCAGTAGTAGCTGAGTCTGTCTGGCTTTGGTATTGTGGTAATGCTGGCCCCATGGAATGAATTTGGAAGTTTTCCTTCCATTTTTATGTATTGGAATAGTTTGAGAAGAATACATATTACTTCTTTTTAATATGGAAAGTGGAATTACTTCTTTTTAATATTTGGTGGAATTTGCCTGTGAAGTCAAAAGTCCTGGGCTTTTGTTTGTTGGGAAATTTTTGATTACTGATTCAATTTCCTTGCTGGTTATTATTCTGTCTAAGATTTCTATTTTTTCCTGTTTCAGTTTTGGAGGTTTGTATGTTTCCAGGAATTTATCCATTTTCTCCAGGTGGTCCAATTTGTTGACATATAGGTTTTCATAATCTTCTCTTATAATTGTTTGTATGTTTGTAGTGCTGGTTGTTATTTCTCCTCTCTATATCATTTTTTTCCTCTGTTTCTTCTATTGTCTCATTGTACCCAGTCTGTTTTGAATCTCAGTTTTTGCATTTTTTCATTTCTGACTGGTGTTTTTTAACTCTTTTTTTCTGTAGTAAGAGCCTCCCTGAAGTCTTTCATTCTGTTTTCAAGCCCTATTAGTAATCTATGACTGTTGCTTAAAATTATCCTTCAGAGATGATACTTACATGTATTTTGCTTAGATCTGTGACGTTTTCTTGTTCTTTCATTTGGGATGAATTCCTCTTGTCATTTGTCTAAGTCTCTATCTTCTTTCATATGTTAGAAAAGCCCATTATGTTTCCTGCTACTGAGAGTAATGCCCTTTTAAAGAAGAAGTCATAGAGTGTCCAAGGCCTCACACTTAAGGGATTATCTCTGGTGTGTGCTGCACACACTCTGCTATTGTGTTTTGGCTGATCTATCCTTTAGGTCAGAGGTCTGCAGAGACTCTCCTCATCTGCAATGGGCAGTGTTTGGTCCTTGGCTAGAATTTGGCTGGTTTAAACGAGGTGTGCTCTGGTCTGCTTGTTAAGTGAGACCTGCTACAATGTCCAGTAGAACAAAGCCCTGCAGAAGAACTCTCTGGTGGGGGACATGGTGTGGACATAGGTTTCTGCTGGTCTTCTGGGTAACAGGCCTGTTGAGCTGGGATGAGTCAAATTTGACCAAGAAGGTCAGTACCACCAGAGCACAGAGGACCTTGGTGTCAGCAGGTTAGGTGCCATGCCATTTATTGCAGGTTGCTCTATGCTGAGAGGCAGGGGAAAGAAATCGTGCCAGCCAGCAGCTTTGTCCCTAGAGAGAGGGGTCTCCATGCCTGCTACTCTCAGGAGTATACTCTGAGAGGAGTGAATAATCTCCCCACTGTGATCCCAGGCATTTTTCAGATTGCTGTTTCCACATGGTTTGCCAGCCTTCCCTCCAGAAGTGGGCAGTGTCCTCAGGGCTCTATCACCGCCAAACCAGCTGACCTTTAAAACTCCAGTCTTTAATTCCTGCTGGTTGCAAGAATTCATGAAAACCAGCCCCTCCTATATTCCTAGCCAATGACTTTGGGCAAGGGTTCTCCATGTGAGTTACCCCATGTATTCCTCTCTCACCAGGGCTCCTTCCCTCTGTTGTACCTGTGAACCATTTCTCCCCCAAACCACGTCTTCACACTTCCTACTTTCCTTGATATGGCCTTTTCTCTCCTTCTCTTTGTGGAGTTTGTTCTGTCAGTCCTCAGTTTGATATCTGAGGCATTCAGAATGATTTGATAGTTATCTAGTTCTGTTCCAGGGACAAGAGAGCCTAGGGTCCTCCTATTATGCCACCATATTAGCTCACTCTTCTTATACTAGATTTTTAAAATGTATTAATGTAAAAGTAAGTTGTATAATCAACAAGATATATTTTAAAAAGAAATGTAGCAAGAGGGCAGCCCGGGTGGCTCAGCAGTTTAGCGCCGTCTTCAGCCCAGGGCATGATACTGGAGATGCAGGATCAAGTCCCATGTTGGGCCTCCTGCATGGAGCCTGCTTCTTTCTCTGCCTGTGTCTCTGCCTCTCTCTGTCTCTCTCTGTGTCTTTCATGAATAAATAAATAAAATATTTAAAAAAAGAAATGTACCAAGAGCATGGCAGAGACAACATGAAAGAGAATGATGGAAATAATCCAAATATATCAATATAAAATAAACTTAGGTAGATTAATTTGATTGATTTGAGAAAATACTTCATTCAAATACTACCTATAAGGCACACAGTATAATGGTCAATTTTATATGTCAACATGGCTGAGCCATGGCTACCTAGATAGTAGGTCAAACATTATTCTAGTTGTGCCTATTGGTAAGAGTGTTTTTGGATGAGATGAACATTTAAATTGGTAGACTAAGTAAGCCACATTTCCCTTCTTAACATGGATGGCCTTCATCCATTGAGTTAAAGGTTGGAATAGAACAAAAATCATTATTCTTCCATAAGTTCAAGGAAACTCTGTCTGAGTGCATGAGTTGGATATTGGTATCTTCCTACTTACAGAACTCAAATTGAAACATTGATCTTATTGGGTATCCAGGCTTTTAACTTTAGGAATGGAAATACATGATATATCCTAGATCTCTGGATTGCTGACTGTAGGTCTTGGAACTTCTCAGCATCTGTAATTGTGTAAGCCAATTCCTTTTAATAAATATATAATTGATTAGATAGATCGATGAAAGATAGATAGATATCCTATTGTCTCTGTTTCTCTGGAGAACCTTGACTAATACACAAACCTATGCATAAGGACCCCAACAAAAGAGTTTGAGTATACATATATATTATTTTACATATAATATAATGGGCCCTCAAACTCAAAAGAGTTTGAGACTATATAAATATTACTTTGCATATAATATAATGGGCCCTGTCCTACCTCACCATTAGCTGCAATGAGTGCATTGGCTAAGTGGTCAACACAGGGGTCCTGCCCAGGCTGGTCCAGCTTATGAGCAGCTCAGAGCTCAATGTCTTGACCCCCTCTCTCTGCACAATTGGAAACATCGTCACAGGAACGGATTATCAGACCCAGATGGCCGTTGACGCGGGCATGCTGAATGTGCTGCCCCAACTCCTGATGCACCCCAAGTTCTCCATCCAGAAGGAGGCGGTTTGGGCCTTGAGCAATGTGGCTGCAGGGTCCTGCCAACACATCCAGCGGCTGATCGCTTGCAGCATGCTGCCTCCCTTGGTGGCTCTGCTTAAAAATGGAGAATTTAAAGTCCAGAAAGAGGCTGTTTGGACCGTGGCTAACTTCAAAACTGGAGGCACCATAGACCAGTTGATCCACCTTGTCTATTCTGGAGTCCTGGAGCCACTGGTGAATCTGCTTACCATCCAAGACACCAAAGTTGTTATCACCATCCTTGACGTTCTCTCTTTTATCCTCCAGGCAGTAGAGAAGCTTTCAGAGAAGGAAAATCTGTGTCTTCTGATAGAAGAAATTGGTGGCATTGATAAAATCGAGGCTTTGCAAATTCATGAGAATCCTCAGGTTGCCCTGACTGCTTTGAACATTATCGAGAGCCACTTTTGTGAGGGAGAAGAAAGTGTGCAATATTACCAGCGCTGGACCAAGATAATGAATTCTTAAACCGCTTAACAAAAAAAATACCAAGGCACCACGACTTCTAAACAAAGGACCAAACCCTAATTGGTAACTTCTTTGAGAACCTTCTATGAATCGGCATGGCACGGGTGTAAAGCTTTTTAAACTAAATGTTAATAAAATTTTCAACACATTCAAAAAAAAAATCAAACACATGTTTAATTTTCCAAAACACTATCCTAATTTGGATGACTGATTTGAGCCACTGTCCTAACTCTGCAACTCAGCATGCACTGCCAGTCTTCTAACACCCCCCCCCCCATATCCTTTCTCCCCCTGATCCCCCAACCACACCTTACAAACTTGAGATAAAAGAAATTTCATTCTGTGATTGGTAATTTAAGGATTTAAAAACCAATTTTAATACTTTTCACTAGTTTTGGCCTTTGAAGTAGGGAGACTTATGGGTTTTATTCTGCAAATTGTTGGTGGTCATGAAACCATTCATGTTATCTTTGTATTATCAACCAAATAACATTTGGAAAAAACACCTAATTTCTTTTAATACACCCTCAGATCTGTTACTGCATCTCTCATTTGTGATGCAATAGCCACTTTGCCTGTATTAAAAGGGTCAAGAGTAAATGCCTTTTTTGTTGAACATGTCTATAGAGTTGGCAGTTAATGCCGAAATTTGTCAAATAGCCCTTCCAAAATTATACTTGTGAAATATACAAAAAAATAAATTGATCTACTTAATTTCTATTCATTTAAAAACTGTAAAATATGTATAATAATATATGTAAAATATATATAAAATATATAAAATAGTATATATAAATATATATATAAACACATACTAGATCAATAAAATTAAAGAAGTTATTAAACTCAAATTAAGTAAACTTTATGGCAAAATAATGATTAAGTTTAAAGAAAATCGAATATCTAATTAAATTCAAACCCATATAATCCTCATAATATAACTTCAAATTATGTGAAACAAGAAGTGACAGAATTACAGGCGCTAATGACAAAGCAATAAACATAACTGGATAGTTTAACGCCCATATCTCTTTAAAATAATAGACTTCAAAGACAAAATATTGTTAAATATGTATAAAATATATACAATACAATTAATAATTGTGACCAAATTTGCATATATCATTTACTCTTTCAGCAATTAAGTTGGAAATGCATATTTACTTTTCTCAAGTACACATGGACATTTACAAAAGTTTATCGTATAATAGTCTGTAAAAAAAAGCATTTACACATTTCAGATAGTTGATAACATGAAGGATACTTGGGCCACCACATAAAAGACAAAAATTAATGGAAAAAATATATAATGAACACAGCCAGAAAGCTGGAAACTAAGAACGTATGGGCCAAAGTAGAAATCATAATGGATATTAGAAGATAACTTGAACTTTAAAATAAGCTAAAATATCATATTAATAATTTTAAGATATACAATCAAAAAATGGGCAGAGAACCTGAATAGACATTTTTCCAAAGAAGACATACAGATGAGCAACAGCACATGAAAAGATGCTCATTATCACTTATCATTAGGGACACGCAAATCAAAATAATGATGAGATACCACCTCACACCTGTCAGAATGGCTAAAATATAAAAGACAATAACAAGCATTAGTGAGAATATAAAGAAAAAAGAACTCTCAAACACTGTTGATAGGAATGTAAAGAGGTACAGATGCTGTGGAAAATAGTATAGAGGTTCCTAAAAAATTAAAAATAGAAATATCATTATATTATATACATAAATCTATATGTAAATTATATATATTATATACTTCATATATATGATAACACTAATTTGAAAGCATGTATTCATACTGTTTCAGCATTATTTAAAATAGCAAAAATGTGGAAACAAACTAAGAGCTCATCAATCAATGAATGGATAGGAAGATGTGATATATATATACACATATGTATATGTATATCTATATGTATATCTATATGTATATGTATGCAGACATAAAAAGAGTGAGATCTAACTACTTTTGACAATATGAATGGACATATAGGCTATTATACTAAGTGAAATAAATCAGCCTGAGAAAGACAAGTATCATATTATCTCCCTTATATATGGGATATATATAAGGATATATATCCTTATATATATAAGGATATTATCTCCCTTATATATGGGATATATATAAGGATATATATATATAAGGATATATATCCTTTTTTCTTAAAAAAAGGAATAAACAAACAGAAAAGAAAAAAACAGACCCATAAACACAGGGAACAACTGATGGTTGTCAGAGGGGAGTATGGTTAGAGAGATGAGCAAAATGGGTGAAGGGAAGGGGGAGATTCAGGCTTCATTAACTGGTAGCTATTCTTATGATAAGTAGAGCATAATATTTAATATTTTTTTAAATTTTTTATTTATTTATGATAGTCACAGAGAGAGAGAGGCAGAGACACAGGCAGAGGGAGAAGCAGGCTCCATGCACCGGGAGCCCGACGTGGGATTCGATCCCGGATCTCCAGGATCGTGCCCTGAGCCAAAGGCAGGCGCTAAACCGCTGCGCTGCCCAGGGATCCTTAGAGCATAATATTTAAAGTTATTAAATTACTATGTTGTATACCTGAAACTAATGTAACATTGTGTATCAACTGTGCCCAAAGAAACAAAAATAATTTTAAAAATTTTGGGCTATAGGTAAAATAGTATACCAGAGAAATATATATCCTGGAGTGCTCATATTATTAAAAAGTAAAAGTAAATATTTATGGGCTAATAATACAAATGGAGAAGACAGGAAACAATCCACAAAACAATCCAAAGACAATAGAAAGATAAGCAAAAGTAGATTTTAATATAATCAAATTAAAAGATTTTAACACAAATTAAAATATATGATAGAGATCAGCAAGGCCAAAAGATTGTTCTATGAAAAAGCAATAACTTAAGCAAGTAGTTTGCAAAATATATCAAGGAAAGGAAAAAGAGCAAACAAATAATGATAGGAATAGAAAAAGGTGCATGACTAAAAAATAGCAATTATTAAAAATAAGTGAATATTTTAAGCATAACTTATGTTATGCCAGTGAATTTGTATGTGCATATGAAATGATCATTCCCCCTAAAATATATCTAACAAATACAAACAAAAGGAAAAAAATAGCCTTCAGTTAAAAAATAAAAGCAAAATAAAACAAAACAATCTACAAACTCTGTTTAGTATTTTAGTTTTTAGTATCAATTGGAGGTCTAAGAATAAAATCATTACAAATATATATATAAAGAATAATGAATATATACATTGTGAGTATATTATGAAGAAAGAAATGCATTTTGTGTACTTTTATTTTTTAAAATTTTTAAAATTTCAGTATCATAAATTAAAGGCTGTCACATTAAAGGAAGCTAGAGACATGACAAATAAATACATTACTTTGGATTAGACCAGAAACCAATAAAATATTGTAAAATATATGATTAGGCATTTGGAGGAATTTGAATATAAGCTGTATTAAGTAATAATTAAGTAATTATATTTTATCCAACTCTAAATTTCTTTATTTTAATAATTCTACTGTAGTTATTTGGGAGAATATTCTTGTTTTCAGATTATGTAGAAACAGGTATGCTAAAAATACTTGTAATAGGTTAATCACATCATTAAGAAAATGCTTCTCAGTTGGAGAGGGTATCTTAGAGATGTTTGTAGTCTTAGTATAAGAACTTTTGGTGAATGTTATATTTGAGAAAAGTAACTGAACTAAAGAACTTACAATAATGGTTGTTTATGTCATTTGGTCAAGCCTTTTGTCAAAGAGACTCCATGTATAGCTTGTTTCATGAAAGGGGATTTGTACATCTGCACCATATAATTTGAACTTTTTTTTCCTTTGGCTTCTGAAAAAGGAAATACCATTCTTGAGTGATTCAACAGTGCTAGGAGAATAGACACAAACTGATAAGATTCTCTTATAGGGATTTTTAAAATAAATTACTGGCCATGGGTAGTACTCATAAAAAGAATGATGAATTCTTTTTTTTTTTTTTTTTTAGAATGATGAATTCTTTTTATGAGTACTATCTACATCAATGTTGAGGTATTTAGGAACAAACACAAAGTAAGTTTCAAAGGAAGAACAATTAAGTGAGAATCAAACATAAAAAGGAATTTTTAAAAAGATTTTATTCATTTATTTGAGAGAGAGAGAGAGCAAGAGAGAGAGCATGAGCAGGTGGGGGAGACAGGCAGAGGGAGAAGCAGGCTCGCTATGGGGAGCCTGATGCAGAACTCAATCTCAGGACCTGAGCCGAAAGCAGACACTCAACTACTGAGCCACCCAGGCACCCCTAAAAAGGAGTATTTCACAAATTGGAAAGACATAGAGACTTTCAAAGTTTTGCTCTCAATATACTGTAGGATATACAAACAAATACACAATCACACACACACACACAAACACACACACAGTTCATCATCCGCTTGCATGATTTTTGACTATAGAGAAGAATAGGGACTCCAGAAGGAGTATATTCTAGGCTTTCTAACCACTTGGAAAAAGAGAAAACAAAAAGAATTCTCACTTCATCAAAAACTAGAAAAAGAAAAGAAAATATGCAAATCAGTGAATAGACAGAGAAAACTGTTGCAGAGATCCATGGAAGAATGAAACATGTCCTTTGGCAGACATTCCTCAGACTGCACAAGTGCCTGAGGATTCCCCAGATTCTTCCTGTCATCCTAACGTATAAGGAAGAATAAACCAAGTCTATTTGAAATTACACAAAAATAAAAAGACAATTGAGACCATTTGAGACTAGGATAAGGTTAATAAAGTGCTTAATTTTGCTCCAATGCATATGATTCAATCAATTTAATATGTAAAGTTCTGGAAAACATGCCTTTTTTTCACACAAAAAAATCTACCTAGATTTTTGGATGATATGTCTTCTTCATTACTTCAAGTTATCTAATTTCTTTTTTTAATTATTGAATTTCTATAATAAATATGGATTGTTTTAAAATATATTTTATATCATATAGCATAATGTAAGAGGAGACCAAGCCGTGGTAAACCAGGAAGTATAGGATTGTTGACTAAAAGATTGGGCTTTATACCCTCCTACCTCACAGTTTCAGTTAATTTGTTTAGTATTCTTCTGTATCAGCCTTGAGCTTTTGTGACTATATCATTTAAATAGTGATTAAAACAAACATAATGTATACATTCATCAAATAATGCACAACCAAGGGAATATAGCTATAGTCCTACATTGAAATAATTCTTGTATTGCATTGTCTTGCTGTTTTACTTTTGTGTTATTTTCAAACTCATCCAGTGAACATTAAGAACACATTATGTTTCATTTGCTATATCCGCTTACAGATATAGCAAATTGAGATGCTTGGATGGTTGAGCTTCTGACTTTGGCTCAGGGCATGATCCTGGAGTCCCAGAATCAAGTCCCACATCGGGCTCCCTGCATGGAGCCTGCTTCTCCTTCTGTCTGCGTCTCTGCCTCTCTCTCTGTGTCTTTCATGAATAAATTAATAAAATATTAAAAAATAGACAGCAAATAATGTGATATGATACACTATAATGTGTATTTTATATTTAATATTTATGGTGTCGGTCCATTATATCACCTTACATAAATAGTTAAAATATCTCTATGCCTACAGTAGTGTTTGGTTGCTCTGTAACAAGTTATTACAAACTTAGAGATTTAAAACCTTAGCCATTCTATATCTATAGTTCCCGTGGGTCAGAAATCTTATCACAGTGGGATGCAGCTGGTTCCTCTTCTCTGATTCTCACAAAACTAATCATAGTTTTGGCTAGGCCACCTTTGTTTCTTCGATGTCTGGAGAAGAATTTGCTTTCAGGCTCATTCAGATTGTTGGCAGAACTCAGAAATTTTCTACTTGAAGTTGAAAGACGGAAATCCCCATTTCCTTTCTGTCAGTCATGGGCTGACTTAATTTCCTAGAAGATGAAGTCCCACTCCCTGCATGTGGCCCTCTCCTTTACAGAGCCAGCCATGACACTTGGAACCCATCTCATATGTGGAATGTCCTCGACTTCTTTGTCTGCTGGGTCTTGCCATACTCCTCTTCGGCTATGGTTTACTGATTTCTTATTTTTCCAGCTCTTTTTAGGGGCTCACACAATTAGATAGAGCCCATCTGTAGGCCACTCTCCCTATTATAAGGTGCTTAAACCTAATTACATCCGTAAAGGTCCTTTACTCTGTAAACTATTATTTTCACAACTCCTTCAAATTAGGCCATGGATATCTTTGGCAGTTTGTTAGGCACTGTCAAGAACACTCAAATCTACAAATGTCAAACTACTCAATTTAAACCAAGATTTCTGAAAGACTTTGAGGCACCTATGTATTTTTTTCTTTATTTATTGAGAGAAGATTGCCATAAAATAGTAGCTTTTATACTACTATATTTGTTTTTAGATAGCAAATTACCATTGGCAAATCCAAGCATCATAAAAATGTACATTACTTGGTAATTTATTATTTATGTTTCATGAGTTGATATTGAGTGTTGTTTCCCAGGGAAGAAATGTGTGAAGACATATTGTTCCTGCTGCTGTTTCTATTCCACTATTTTCTGTTCAGTCAAGTACCAAATTCATGAACATTCTGAATCCATATAATACCTTGTACCAAGTTCTATAGATTTTGAATGTAGCTATACTACCTTAAGGCATCGATTTACAGATGTCATTTAGCAATATATCCATGTTCAAATTCTTAGTATTTGCTTGCTTCATAGGTAATCATGGAAAAGTTACTTTCTATAACATTGTTTTTAAATGTTGCTGTTCATATGGCATAGAGCTAATCAAAATTGTATGATACTTTGTTAAAATATCATATATATTTTAAAGTCAATGATAATTTCAGCATGAATACAATAATCACATAATAAATATTCTGATTGTGTGCAATAAGCAGAAAAATGGGAATTTCCTTGGCTTTATCTATCATTATATAGTTATTGCTGTTGCTCCTTTTAATGAGTGTGAGAAGACACAGAAGACTCGGTAACATAAAACTCTTTATGGAAGATAATGGGGGGCAATTCAAAAGAAATAGCACATATATTATGACTGATGAAAATATTAAAATGAAAGGAAAGTTGGAATGCCCAGATAAACTGATATGCAAAAAGAGCCATTAACAAGGAACATTTCTCAGAGAATGTATTTACCACAGATTAAAAATATTTGCTTCATTCATCTAAGTTCTCAGAATTTGGAGTAAATTGTTGAGCTCCAAGGAAAAATCCTAAAGGTGCTTAAGCTTTAGCATTTATCACCATGAAATTCCTTAAGAGGGTTTCCAGTGTGCAATTTGCAACACTCTTCACCTAATCAGTTTTACCCACTGGCCTCAGTGGAGTTTGCCACACTACAGTATTTTTGGTCACTGGCCAATAAGAAAACCAAAATTAAAGTTTATCTAAGAGGAAAGAAAATAATGTTTCCCCAGGCACTTGGATTTTCTTAATGTAATTCCCTCTCTTCTATTTTAGAATTTTAGAAAGCACATTTAAATTTAGCTGACATATATCAGGACTATTAAGTAATGAGTATTAATTATTTCTATATATGTCCACTTTTATACTATGAGAAATACAATTTCCTAACCAAGTATATTCTTTCTGTTATCTCATTGGAGCCTTAATGTAGAGAAAGGAATGAATAAAGGAATATAAAGAGTAAAATACTTCCCTGCATCAGTCTAGTTTATTTCATTATATGACTGAGTTTCTGCTAACACACTCAATTTATTGTGTTTGATCAAGGATTAAGTGATGATATATTATGTATCTACCTAAAGAGAATAACTTAAAATAATGGCAACAATCAATATAAACATTCATTTTTCATATAGTTTGCATAGTTTTGTGATTGTAATTGTCTTACAAAAGGATGCCTCATAGAGATTAATATTTTTTCTTTTTTAGTCTTTTTTTTTACAAGATCAAATTCCTTCATTTTAAGTGCCAGTATTACTGAGTAAGTTTTCCCTTAGTAAAATAGGAATGGGAATAGGGAATCTTAAAATTGTTTTCAATCTTTTACTTATCTTGGAAGATCAGTTTGAATTACATAGGACAATAGCCCTTAGGAAAGCAAGAATTATTAGAATTAATCCAGGTAGTTCTGAGTGAAGATTAAATAATCAGATCTTTTGTGTTTTGTGGAGAACAAGGCCAGCCAAACTAAACTGACCCTACCCATTGGCCCCAAGAAGCAAGCAAACAATAGCAACAGTAAATAAATCTCATGCTAGAATGTAATTTAATAGGAAGGAGGAAAGAATGTGGTGAGTGGTTAATTGTTCTGAAAGGCCTTATTCAGGGGCACCTGGGTGGTTGTGGTTAAGCATCTGACTTTGGCTCAGGTCATGATCTCGAGGTCCTGGATCCAGCCTGGCATAGGGCTCCACACTCAGTGAGGAGTCTGCTTCTTCCTCTCCTTCTCTCTCTCTCCCCATCCCTCTGCTTGTGCTCTCTCTGTCCCTCAGTCTCTCAAATAAATACACAAAATCTTTTTAAAAAATAATAAAAAATAATGAAAGGCCTTATTTAATAACCTGAGTTCAGATTTCACCTCAAGATGCGGTTTATATATTTAAAAAAAATGATTTATGGAGTGCCTGGGTGCCTCAGTCAGTTAAGTATCAGCCTCTGCATGAGGTCATGATCTCGGAGTCTTGACATCAAGCGTTGCGTGGGGGTCCCTGTTCCAAGTGGAGTCTGCTTCTTCCTATCCCTCTGCCCCTCCTCCTACCAGCTGTGCTCTCTCTCTTTCTCTCTAATAAATAAAATATTTTTTAAAAACCCATAAGGTTGTATATTGATCAGCTGACAAAAAGTTTATGTCCAGAGTTTGTGGGAACATAGTCTTTTATTTTTCCTAGATCAATAGTTCATTATTTGCTAACATGGCAACTTTATAGAATATAATTACAGTAAACATGAGGTTAGACTGTGTATGTTTTTTGTACTATATTTTTTAGGTATAATTTCCACAGAGTAAAGTGGCTTGATATTAAAAATTTAGTTCAATAAGTTTTGACATCTGTATTCTATTTGTCTACTCTACAAGAACTACAAATGTATATGAGTATATATACTCACCATAGAAGATGCTTTTGTGGGATCTTTTTGTCAATTTTTTCAGGATAATTCTGTCACTAAAGACTACTTCTGCCTCTTTTGGATTTCAGAAATGAATATATACATTTTGTATTCTTTATCTGGTTTGTTTCACAAAGCATGCTATTTTGTGATTCATCCATGATGTTGCATATGTAATTAGTTCAGCCCTTTTTTTATCAACAGTAGTCCATTATATTAATGTGCTACAAGTCTTTAGTTCTTGTCCTATTAATGACTATTTAGTTTGTACCCAATTACTTACCATTTTAATTTGAATTTCTTACAGACTAATTACTTTGAATAATTTTCATGAATTTTATTCAATTCACATTATCTTTTGTCAGTTATTAATTCTGATATTTTTGCACATTTTTTGCCATTGACTCTTAGCCCTTTATATACTAAATATGTTATCTAAGATATACATATTTGTTCTTAATATTTTGACCCAAATAATAGCACACATAATCTTCTTAATGAAGTCTTTTGATAAAGAAATTGACAATCTTTATTAAGTTTAGTTTAGCAATTTTTATTTGGTTAATTCTTTCTGTGCCCTGAACAAGAAAATTTTCCCAAGATTTTGAAGTCAATCCATATTTCCCCTTACAATCTCCATGCTTCTGACTTTCAAGGACTATAATACATATCCAATTAATTCTTACACATGGGATGAGTTATGAGTAAAACTTTTTCCCACAAGGGTATCCAGTTTAGAGCATCATTTGTTAAAAGCAAACTTTATTTTCTCTATTGAACTGTCTCCTTTTTAAAAATATCAATAGATCATTGGTGAATTTCTGGACTCCTTATTTTGTTCCATGGATCTGATTGCTCATATTTTATGTCAATAAATCACTATGTTAATTACTGAGACTTATGATCTTGAAATCGGATAGAATATATTTTCCAACTCTTCTTTTTCAAGGTTGTTTTTGGCTATTTTGAATTCTACACATTAACCTAAAAGTTTTGGGACTAGATTTCCAATTTTTCTCCCAAAAGTCCTTTAAAGGTTTTGATTGTTATTGCATCAATATATAGACCACTCCTTTGAGGGGGGGATAAATAATTTTACAATATTAAATTTTCTTACTCATGAATGCAATATGTCTCACAGTTTTTTAGAAGATTTACTTATTTATTCATGAGAGACAGAGAGAGAGAGAGAGAGAGAGGCAGAGACATAGGCAGAGGGAGAAGCAGGCCCCTCGCAGGGAGCCCAATGCAGAACTTGATCCTTGATGTGGAATCACACCCTGAACAGAAGGCAGACACAAACGCTGAGCCACCCAGGTGTCCCTGTCTCACAGTTTTTAATGTCATATTTTTCTAAGCAAGACTCTATACTTTTCTTTTTTAAGAAAAATATTTATTCATGAGAGACACACAAGAAAGGCAGAGGGAGAAGCAGACTCCCTGCAGAGAGCCCCATGCGGAACTCCATCCCAGGACCCCGGGATCAGCCCTGAGCCCAAGGCAGATGCTCAACCACTGAGCCACCCAGATGCCCCGACTTTGTACTTTTCAATGTGCTTTCATATGTATCTTCTCTGAAGTCATTTTTTAAAATTTAATATTCTTTTAATAACATTACATTTATATTCCTTTTTCCATTTTTTTAATGCAAGAATAATTAAACATTATTGATTCTTGTATACAGATCTTGTATTGAGCACAGTTGCTAAATTCATATATCAGTTCTAGTTGATTCATTGAAGAGTCCAATGGTTTTCAATGAATCTATAATAGTCTATCTGAATTTTCTGTTTGCAGTAAAATTTCCCACCACCAGCTTTTTCTCTCCTTCCCCTAGCAAGTTGAATAGAAAATGTCAGAGTTCCTCACTCAGTACTACTGGGAGTTGAAGCCATGCAAACTCCTGCCAGAGCATGGAAATCCTCTCACTGACTCCACTAATTAACCATAATAAAAACAAAACCTGTCTCTTCTTTCAGCTTTCTCAAGATATTTTTGGGCTTGTTTGGGAATCTTTGTTCTTTCCAGGAAGACTTATTATGTGATTAATAAATATTTTAATATATATGTTAATCTTACTACACGTGTGGGATCATCAATCTTAACATTCAAACAAACTTCATGGCAAGGTGTTGATCTTGCCTTTTGTGAGGCAATGATAAGACAGGACCTGTCATATAATCTAATAATGACAGTTTCACTCCTTTCTTCTCAAATATTATGCTTATTATTTCATTTATTTGTTTTAATGCACTAGTTAGTACTTCAGTACAATATTAAATAGAAAGTATTATAGTGATCTTCCTTAATTTGTTTGCTATCAAAAAAAATTGTTTGCAATCTTAAGAGAAATTTTACTATTTAATAAGATGTTACTTGAATTTTTTAAATAAATGCCGTTTATAAAATTGACAATGCCATTCTATTCCAAATTTCCTGAGGTAACATCTTAAATAGATGTTAAATTTATTAAATGTATTTGAGGCACCTATTGATATATTTTTAGATTTCTGATTCCACTTTATAAATGACTTTTTACCTTTTGTTATTTGTAATTTTTAGTAATTGTTCTACAGATTACACTAAAACAGTGTAACTTTTTATCACAATTGACACTTAAATAATAAGAACCTTATAATAGTAAATATATATAACTTCAATGAATTTTGTCCTATTATTGCTATACATTTAATTTATGCTACAAAGCTGCAACACATTGCCATTATTTGCTTTCAACAGTAATCATACATACAAGCATATATGTTTATTAGCATAATATACACATAAATATTATACCTACATATAAGTATGTATGTATATACACCTGCATATATGTATTTTGTTATTAGTGTAATATTGTGTGTGAATATATTGTCATGCATTTGTATCACATTAACATATATAGTTCATATAATTTTATGTATTTATGCTTTGTCGTGTTTATTCGTTTATGAAGATTTAATTTTCACCTGGTGCCATTTGCCTTCACTTGCACAAATTCTTTAAATACTTATTACCATGTAGTCTTGCTGCATATGAATGTTCTCAGCTTCTCAAGTACAACTGCCTAAAATTGTCTTACTTTGCTTTCAATTTTGGAGAATTTTTCTTTGGTTTAGAATTTTGTGTTGACTTTTTAATGCATTTTAATGCTGTTGTTTCACATCTTTGCATTTATTCTGCTGGAGTTTGCTGTACTTCTTGGATTTCTTGGTTAATGGTTTATTCTAACTTTGGAAAAATCTTGTTAATTATCTCCTCAAATATTTCTTCGGTCCCATTCTCTTTCTTCTCCTCTGGTAGTCTGCTAAACCAATATTAGATTAATTGATAATTTCCCCAGATCTTGAGCATTCTATTCCATTTCTTCCATTCTCAGTTGTTTGTGTATGTGCTTCAGTTTAGGTAATTTCTGTTGAGTTGCATCAAAATTTGCTGATGCTCTTTTCTTGTCAATTTTGCTATGGAATCCTTCAAGTGAGTGGTTCATTTATAACATTTACATTAGATTATTTTTTTTAATAGCTTCAATCTCTCTGCTATGATTTACTGTCTCTCCATGTATGTTCTCTAGTGTTTTGGTATACATCTTAGTAAACTACTTTAAAAAATATTTTATTTATTTATTCGTGAGAGACAGAGATACACGCAGAGGGAGAAGCAGGTTCCATGCAGGGAGCCCGACATGGGAATCCAGAATCAGGCCTAGGGCTGAAGGTGGCGCTAAACCGCGGAGCCACCGGGGCAGCCCAGCAAATTACTTTAATAGTTACCTAAAGGCGCTTCTGAGTAATTTTGACAGCTGGGTCACCTTTGCATCTCCATTTTTTTTTTCCTTTCTTGAATTCATAATCAGGCATCTACAACTGTTTCATATATTTTTAGGATCATACTTTGGACATTGTGTTGAAAGGACAGTAAGAACTAAGCTATACAAATTTTTTAAATTGAAATTTCAAAATAGCTATCATCAGAAAATTTTGCTTATACTGTCAGTCCACTGTCATGGGGATCTGAGTTAATCTAATCTGAATTAAGAAAGTTGTGTTTAGGGCAGCCTGGTGCTCAGCGGTTTAGCGCCGCATTCAGCCCAGACCATGATCCTGGAGACCCAGAATTGAGTCCTACCTTGGGGTCCCTGCATGGAGCCTACTTCTCCCTCTGCCTGTGTCTCTGCCTCTCTCTCTCTCTCTCTCTGTCTCATGAATAAATAAATAAATCTAAAAAAAAAAGTTGTGTTTAGTTTCAGCTAAATTCACTGACAGCTTTATTTTTTTTATTTTTATAAATCTATTTTTTTATTGGTGTTCAATTTGTCAACATATAGAATAACACTCAGTGCTCATCCCGTCAAGTGCCCACCTCAGTGCCTGTCACAGTCAGTCACTGACAGCTTTAAATATTTTGAGGGACAGAAGTACTTCTCCAACATATCTTGGGATCTGAGAGAGAGCAAGATGCCAGAGATGTTCTATTGTTTTATAGCACAAACACCAGCTTTCTGAATAACAGAAGATCTCTTCTTTCTTTTCACCTCGCAACCTCCTTCCCTTCCCTTCCTCTCCCCCTCTCACACTCCCCTTTTCCTTTAGAGTCAAGCTATCCACATTTTGAGTTGTTGAGATTTTCTCTTTAATCTTGAATTACTGCACTGTAAGAGATTTATTTCATACTTCATAGGACAATGCAACACAGTAAGTGAAGATTCAGTCTTCCTCAAATGTTTATATCTCAGTGTATTAGTTTCGTAGGGTTGCCATAACAAAGTACCACAAACTGGGTAATTTAAACAACAGAAAAGTATTGTCTCAGTCCTGAAGGCCAGAAATCTGAGATCAAGGTGTTAGTGGCGGTGATTTCTTCTGAGGACTGTGAGGGAGAGTATGCTCTCTCTCCCAGCTTGCTGCAAATTGCTGGAAACCTTTGTCATTCCTTCACTTAAAGACGCATAACTCCAATCTCTTCCTCACATTCACACGGCATTCTTGTGTGCGTGTGTGTGTGTGTGTGTGTTTGTGTTCATATGTGTGCTTGTGTCCAATTTCCTTTTTTTTTTTTTTTTTTTTTGCAAGGATGTTGATCATATTGGATTAGGGACTCATTCTACTCCAGTATGACCTTGTCATATTAACTAACTATATCTGCAATGACTCTATTTCCAAAGAAGTTTATATTCTGAGATCCTTGGGGTTAGGACTTCAATATATGGGTTTGGTAGGAAAGGGGGGCACAACTTATGGCATAACACTCAGCTTTCCTGCCACACATTTAAGCCTTCAGAGAACTGCTGCAAGGTACTCACTGCTGATATGCAGCGACTTGAAGAATTTCAGCACTCTTGCTCTGTCCCCATCTTTTGCCTAGCCATTGTCTTTTCAATAGATGATTCCAACCTATAATTATTAGGGTGATATTTTTGTTATCTCTCTTACCCTCCTTCAGCATTCAGTGGGCAGATGCCTTGCTCTTAAAGAAGATGTCAGCTTTCAGTTTAGGGAATAGTCATGTGCCTAAGAATGATAGCTTGTCCTCCGGCTGCTCACCTTAGAAAATAGGATATTCCACTTGTTCAGAATCTTGTCTGTCATTGGAATGTGGGAACTATCTGCTATATGCCTCCAGAGTTCAGCCTCCCATTCTCAGCCCATGGGAATGCTGATGGATGGTTTCAGACTTGCTTTGTAACTGGGGCTCACTGGAATTTGAATCAACCATTCCTGCCCATACATGGACACTAAAAGTTCATTACAATTTGGCTTGTTTCTTCTTATCCCATATATGGTGAGTTCCTCCTCATTTTGACACTCTACCAGAAATAACACCAGCCATGGATCTTTTCTACTAGGAAGGACATGCTATGTTCTGAAAATTAGTTCACTTTTTAAATTGTTTTTGTTCTTATTTATTTATTTATTTATTTAGTTAGTTGTTTTATCTTCAACTCTGATTTTTTGTAAACTTAGTTTTTTGCTCATATATCTTGTTATAGTGGTGGTAGCAACATTCTGTTTTAATTTTCTATTACCCTAATCAGTAATTGAGTCTCACCATCATGTCTTTCTTGACAAGCCTCACATAGAAAATGTGAGCTTGCTGTGTTAAACAATTTCAGTGGATGCCATTCCCCTTATAGACATTGTAAGCATGATAGCCTAGAACTAAACAATTCTCAAAATACATAGCTGGACATAGTATACCTTCAATATTTACAGCACTCACTCGAGAAACCCTGAATCATTTCTGCATAGTGCCTGTGAGCTGAGAAACGATTGAAGAGATTTATTTCAGTGATTAATGACGTGCATATTACTGGGAATTTTTTCCCTGAGTGAAAACATAAAAAGGACTTTAATCTGATGGGCTCTGTTGTGTTTTCTTCGGAGAGTCTGAAGTGACAAAATATTGAATGATGAGAAGTCTATCACTTGATGCTTAGTTTCTGGCGTGAACAACACATTTCTGAAAACGAAGACAATTATGGTTGTCAACAATTTTACTTCAACTGCTACAGAAAAGAAAAACCAAGGTTAGTTTCTTCACAATCATCAGTTTTCCTCAGTTTGACAGAAATAAAGTCAAATAGACATGAATTCTCTTTTAAGATTCCCTTAAACAATAAAGTTGCTTACCTGGAAGGTATATCAGATGGTAGATTAAAGACATGAAAAAAAGTAATTTGGACTTTTATACTTCTATACTTTTCAATATCTTGGGATCCAAACACACCTTCTTAAGTTGGACCATAATATATTATTGTCATTGCCAAAGTTTGTGTAGGAATACCCTGGACTTGTAACAGTTTAGAAAATTGAACAACAAAAAAATATAAATCTGTGTTTTCACTTTGGTATTCAATAAAAGCAATTTTTCTGTTTTTTCTTTCTTTAAAAAATTCAATTTTCCAAAAGAAAAAAAATATTGTTTTATACTCACTAATTTGATAATGGGAACATTATTTTAAAAATGTAAAATTATCATTATGGCAATATTTGATTCTAATCTCTGTAAATACTGTCTTCTTTTTTATATATGACCCTAAACTAAAAGTCAAGTGTTTGTTTTGATGTTGGTTTCAAAAAGCGTATTATTAGAAAATCCAAAGCAATGAAAATGATATCACATAGCCTACCTACCATTTTACCTTTTCCACATTGGTACTGCTTCAAAGATTCTGCCAGAACTATGCATTAGAAATCTTTAGAAAAAATGAAAGAGGTGTATTAATAAATATATAGATAAGCAATTATTATTACTCTAAGATCTGATGAGAAAAGAAAGCACTAAAAGGTAAGTATATTCGGTTACATATTTCTAAAGAACAGTATATACATTTTAAAGATTAAATATATTTGTCCTTTTTCAGCAGATCTAAGAAATTAAGTGCAAGCTATTGATCTGTTGTCTGAATTATATAGGAAAAACAAGAACTTCATATTTTTACATTTTAAGCTTCTGGGACACACACACACACACACACACACACACACATGCACACACTTAAGGACACGAAGATCTGATATTAGATTCTATGGCCAATTAATTGAAACTGAAGGTGGAGGATATTAGCTAGAGTGATAACCCACTTAATTTGCATTAATTATTATAAAAAACTTTCAATATCAGGGTCTTTTTCAACCCTTTTGGACTTTACCTAAATGCACATGTTCATATCTTTCTGAAGAGTCAATCTTTTAGTGTAGATCACTTGTAATAATAGTGAGGTAAGCAATATATATTATATAAAGCACTAAAACCACTTACAAATTATTTAAAACATATATATATATATTTTTTGAATGGGATGTAGTTTACCACTATTTCTTTCTTTTCATGGAGCTGAATTCTATTTTTGTTGTTTTCACATCACAAACAAAGCTTAACTGATACATAACAAATTGCTCTCATCTTGGAATTTGGCACCAACTTTAGATTATTACAAATGGTTGTTAAATTTGTTGAAAATTATACAGCACATCAATTAATAAATGAAACTCATTGTTTCAAGTCATTCTTCAGAACACAGACATCACTTAACTTTTAATATTTTATCTTTACTTTTTTTAATAAATAAAATATATTGCCTTTCAAATTGTCTAAGTAATACTGTAAATTACTATAAAACATGCCATAAACATTACTATGAGAATTCTGGATCTGAATTGTTTTTCAGGGAAATGTAGAAGTTGGGTATTTATTTTGCAATGGAATGTATATGTTAAAGTTGATCTTGAATGTACTTCCAAAAGTGAATCTAGGCTTTAATTTTCTGAAGTATCATGAGTATTATTTCTATCCATGAGATTTATGATTTTATACATTACAATATGCATTTTTTCATTGTCCATAGAGAATAAATCTTCACATTGCTTGCATTTAAATTCTAAGTAATCCTTTTGTGCACTCTATTCAACTTTGATACATTTTTTCTGAACGCTTTTGGATTTTGATTTTGCAAAGAACAAATGCAATAAAGAAAATTTGACTGGAATGCATCCTTTTTAAAACAATGTGCAGACTTCTCTCCATCCTCAAAAGAAAATGTAATTATATTCTCATTTAATTTTATTATGCTTATGGAGAGCCCCTATTCCACTATACATATTCTAATAGGTTTTTCATTAAAAGTTTGCTTAATTCAAATTAGCATAATTATATCAAAGCTTCCATCTACTCTGTTTCTTCCTTTTCTGAAGCCCAAAGGTCAGAATGATTTTAATTAATTTGTGATTATTGTCGTTAGCTAAGAGCTGTAGAGAGTAACAGGTAAGAGTACCAAAGGGCCATTGACTGATGAAATTTTAACTAATAAATTCCTTTTCCAAAGAGATCAAAATACTTCAAAAACTATTGTAGGTGAGTTAAAGTCTCTTATTATCTTCCAGAAAAAAGTAAAATATGTGCATTCCTTTTTCCTATTTCTATTTTTATAGTTCCTATATTCCTTGGCAAATATAATTATTTTTCATCTTCAATGTAATTTTTCTAATTTTGTGGCATCCTTCTTCAGTACAACTCAAAGATTTTTACATAACATATTATCTCAGCAGTCAAGAGTTCATTTACTTCTACAAACGTCTTTTAAGTCTTATAAGCATGGAAATTTTTAAGAAAGCATCCTAAATATAATAATGCAATTTGATGATCATAAGAAAAGATTGTGATGAATTCCTCTGGTTCTATATTGCTAGAATTCTGAATTCCATCCTAAGTAATTTATTCCTTTATGTTAATGTATCTTCTTTCAGAACTCTAAATATCTTGTGATTTATAGTATTTTTATTATTCAACTTGCTAACACTAATGGAAATATTTTAAAGACTTTTAAACACACACCTGAGATCATTGTTCTTAACACACAGCTGAAATTATCAAAATTAGAGAAAACAAATTATGCCACAAATATATCCCATGGAAAGAAGACCCACAATTAGGTAACAAGGATATAACCTGTCTTACCTGTCTTATCTTTATTATGTTTTTAAACACTGATAATAACTCCACTCTGAATATGTTATTCTGTAGTTTTCATTAATTGGTTAAATGGACTTTAATGTATTCTAACACAACAGAATCGAGCCAACCACCCTGTTTGAAACTTCAGAGACAAAGATTATAAAGTTTCTGCCTGTGTACTTACCATATCATTATACTCTCATCTAATCGTCACAAAAATTCCGTTAGTTGTGTGCATATTATTTTATACTAGGATGCTATGGTTGCTGCAACAAGGTAACATAGATTGGGTGGATTAAGCAACAGGAATTTTTTGTTCCACAGTTCTGGAGGCTCAAAGTCTATGATCAAGTTATCAGCAGGATTGGTTCCCTCCAAGTGCTGCAAGGAAGACCACATGCCATATCTCTCCTTTAGCTCTGGTAGTTTACTGGATTAATGAGATCTTCAGCCATCTGTATTTGCTAATTGTCTTTACCCAAAAGAAAAGTAAACTTTTTAGTATCTTCATTATTGCAGGTAGCTTTACAATTTGGAGAACTATCCCAGAAGTTAGGACCCTAGCTTCATTCACCATGGGGAGTAGGACAGCCCCAAGTACTTGAGTAAAGCAATTCTGGGTTGTAAAACTGGCAAGAGGCTTTTCAAAAGATTTACATCTCTAAAGGGCAGACGAAGAATTTACAATTATAGGTTTTCTAAAGTAAATACTCTAAAGAAAGGGAGATCTTGGCCCTAAGGTAGAAAGAAGTCTTGTGTAAAATTTAATCAAGTTGAGAGGAATTTTAAGATTCTCTTGGTCCTTCTTTGGCATTATTACTTAGTGTAATCTCCAACAAACAAAAGTAAACTCCTTGGAGGAAATAATTTTGTCTGTTTGGGGCAAGAATTCTTCCAGAAGACATAGCACAGTATCTGACTCAAAACAAAACAACAACAACAACAACAACAACAAAACACTGTTGGATGAATGGATGGAATACATAAATAATAATGCTTTACTGGAATAAGCTTGTAGTTCATATTCACAAAAAACAAAAACAAAACAAAAAACGTGAAGGTTTTCAGGTATTTAGAGTTAAGAGAGCAGTCATAGTTCTTGTTTAGTTTGGATTTCTCTTATTTCAGTACAATTGAAATAAATATATCTCTAGGAGGTCTCTCCTGCGATGATGTTTTCTTATAACAGAAGGCATAACCTATGCCTCTTTATTTAAATAGGAGGATTGAGGTGTACTTTGTAAATTGCTTCCTTCTGTTATTTGAGGAACATCATCTTAAACTACTTTGTTTCCTGGTGACAGTTTCTTTTCATTTAGTCTCTGTTTGCCAGATACCACAACTAATGTCTATAAATTAAATGTTTTGTGTACTTTATGACCATCGTTTTGCTCACTTCTCATTCTCCTTGGTATGCAGTGAGGGAGTTATTTTCTATTTCTTTTAGGTCTAAGCTGAAAATGGATTTACCACTTGGAAGGAAATAACATAGAGCCTAAACTTTCTGTGCCGAAATCCAGATATGCTCCCAATACAGTCTTCTCTATCACCAATTTATGTCCATGACACATGGGCTGCATATACATTCTTGCATATAATCACCCCAAGTTGTACTTAGTTGAACAGCATGCAAGAGAAATTAGGGTTTTTCCTTCTGGGAAGTGATTGTGATGCTATATGTATTATTTTCAAACACCATGTTACTTTTTAAAAATCTCTCAGATAAATTGCTAATTGCTTTTATTTTTTTTCTTCAGTAATTAGGCCATGTTACTCAACCTGACTCCTTTCCATCTTCAACCTTTCCCTTTCCCCATCAAGGGACAGATAATGAAAGCAATGCATGGCAGCTATTGTCTGTCTAGGAAATGAATTTGCAAGATAAGAAATAAGAATTTAATTATCTGGCTTGACAGAGGTGTCTAGTGGCTTCTTTTTTTTTTTTTAACTTGTGTTTTACATCTTTTTGATTTCAATGTTTGGGTAACATTTGAAGCAAAGTCTCACTATTGCTTCCTTTGCTGTGTTGTCAGACATACGGTTGCAATGTCTAAGATCAGGGAAGATGTATACGAGGACAGGGAAAGCAATGATTCCACTCTGGTAGAACAGCAGTTATGGGCACACTACAAAAAAGGAAAAAGAATATAGCTGCTTGCAATTCCAATCTCTGCTGCTCAACCAAGCAGACGGAAGGTAACCACTGGCTGTGAAAGTAGCCTCTAGCTATCTCACTTTGAGCCACCAAGAGGGAATCATACTTTTGAAAAAAAAAAAAAAGTAGAATATAAGAGAAATTGCTCTGAGGGCTTGGAAAGGAGAAACAATAATACAAGTATCAGTTGCTATATAAAAAATAATTGTCGTACAATAAAAGTTACTCCTAAGACTATAGCTGGTCACAATGCTTTTTGAAACTGACTTTATTTTTGTTAATTGAAAATATACTACTAAAATAGATGTAAGCAAAAATTAAAAAAGCAAGTATAGTTTCCACGTAATTATTTTATAGAACTTAAATGAGATATTTTATAAAAATAAAAAAGCTCTAATAAATACAACAGTGTCTCTCTTTTTCTGTTTCTCTCTGCATAAGTTCTAACAAATCCTCTGCTATGCATTTTTCATTTCTAATATTATTCATTACTCTTTCTGTGTTGGCTTTTCTAACCCTAAAAGGCAAATTTCCAATAGACCTTGACACATTTTCACTTTCATATAAGGGGGATAAATGCTCCAGCATGCACACTGATGGAAATTAATTTGATCTAAATGCTCTTAGGCTAGCTATCTGGAAATGTAAATACTCCAACTGCAAATTTTGTTGCCAAAGGTTTTTCATTACCAGCAGGAACCCTGACCAGATTGTGAGAAAGCAGCAAAGTCCTAATGAAAAAAAAAAAAAGTAATCTGCTTTCTTTATCAAATTATCTGTGAATATCCGATACATCATTGCATTAACAGGGAAATCTATCCACTCTCCACCACGGTTTCCTCTGTAGTTTTGTACTAATGTCAAGTGATGGAAAGATGATCACATTTGATGAGTAAGATTAAGCCCCAGAATGAGGTCTGTGAATGATGATGAGTGTTGTGCATCCAGCAGGGAATCCACAACTGCAAAGTTAAACTTGAAAACATTTTTAGTCACTTGTCAAGAAATAGACAAAATAAAAGCTATCTTTAAATTTTAATATGTGAACTTTTGTGACTAACTCCATATGACCTATGCCATCTATTTTGATTTCTAGTCCATAACATTACATTTAGTACTTATTTTTAATCTATTTTATTGGCAGATGTAGATAAGATACACCAGTTTCCCTGTGCATTTTGATAAATTTGGGCAAGTATATAGTCTTATGTTGCCACCATCTCAAACATTTCATAAAACATCCATAAATCTAAAAAGTTCCAGTGGGTCTGAATTGAGTAATCCTACCCCACCAGCATAGGCAACCATGTATGTTTTGCCTTTATGGACTTATTTTCCCCTTTTCAGTATCTTATATAAACAGAAGCATACTACCTGAGTTGTTTCAATTGTGGCTTTGTACAGCTAACACATTGTTTCAAGATTCATCAAAATAACTCTGTGAATGGATAATGTGCTTATTTTTATTGTTGACCCATATTCCATCACAACGTGTTCATCCACTTACTTGTTGATGAATGTTTGTGCCCTCTTCATTTTTGGATTAACATGAATAAAATTGTTATGGGCATTTGTGTACAGGTCTTCATTTTCTTTGGATAAATCTTAGAAATGGAATCAGGGGGTCATATAGCAAATGTAACTTTAACATATAAGATATTGTAAATTATTTTCCAAAAATAAAACCAGGAATGCATGAGAATTATAGTTGTTCCACACCCACTGTAATACTTTGAACTGACAGACATTTAGGAAATACTAGCCACAATGGGTATGTAGTCAGTGTCCAGATGTACTTCATTATACTTGCATTTTCTTGATGACTAATGATGCTGAGCATATTTCATGTGGTTATTTGGCTTTTAAAATGCTTTCTCTGCAACTTGTCTGTTGTATTCCTGTTTTTAAAGAACTGAATTGTTGGTCATCCTACTTTTGGTTCGGTAAGAGTTCTTTATTAATTCTTAATATGTCTTCTCACAGGTGTATGTATTGTAAATATAGTTTCCTAGTCTTTGGCTTCTTTTTGTACACTTTTTAATGTAATAAATATTTTTACATGTTTAAACTGTCTCAAACTCACAGCAAAACTGCAAACAAAACTATAAGAAACTTTGTTTTTCAGGCAGTCCTGGTGGCTCAGCAGTTTAGCGCCGCCTTAGGCCTAGGGCATGATCCTGGAGACCTGGGATCGAGTCCCACGGCCGGCTCCCTGCATGGAGCCTCCTTCTCCCTCTGCCTCTCTTTCTGTGTCTCTCATGAATAAGTAAATAAAATCTTTTTGTTTTTTTTTTAAAGAAACTTTCTTTTCAAACCAATTTGGAAGAATTTGCTGACCTGATACATAACACACCTGAATATGTTAGTGTTTTTTCCTATAAACAAGAACATCCCCTGCGTAGCTAAGTAAGACCTTCAAAATGGGAACATTAACAGTTATATAAGAGTGATATATATATTTCTCTGCTCCATTCACATTTTTCCCATTACCCTAAAATGTTTTTTATAGTAAAATAATCCAGTAAAGAACCATTGCCACATTCAGTTGACATAATCCTTAATCTACTTCTATCTGGACATTTTTCTCAGTCTTTCTTTGACTTTTATGACCTTGGTATATTTTGAAGATTATATACTGGTGAAATATGTCACTTTTAAATGCTTCTTCATTATTAGATTCTGTTTTCTTGTGAAACTTCAAATGAGATATTGGAGATTAATACTGTATTCTTCTCACTGTACTCTGTGTACCCTATTCAATCCAATGCAGATGGAATTCACTTTGGTTACTTGATTAAGATATTGTCTTCCAGGATTCTCCCTTGTACAGATATTCTTATACTACATTATAATATATTATAATATATTTTCATACTATAAATACTATGTATTTTGAAAGAAGTGTTTGAAAATATGTATATATTTCATACATCATTAATCTTTAAACTTATTTATTGATTTATATAAGTATGGATGGATTATTCCCTATTTCATTCATTGGGTAATAATATAATACTAATTATATTCATTTTGAAGCTAAAGTTATCCCAGATTTTTGTCTTGTAAAATTCTCCCTTTCAGGCTTACTTCTATATGATTGTGACATCCTCCAATTATATTTTTTAAGATTTTATTTATTTATTCATGAGAGACGAGAGAGAGAGAGAGAGAGAGAGAGAGAGAGAATGGCAGAGAGAGAAGTAGGCTCCATGCAGGTAGCCTGACATGGGACTTGATCCTGGGTCTCCAGGGTCACGCCCTGGGCTGAAGGCAGTGCTAAACCACTGAGCCACCCGGGCTGCCCCCTCCAATTATATTTTAAACACAACTTTACTTCTGATACAGCAATATATTCTAAGCTCATCTTGTATTTTCTCATGCCAACACTTGAATTAGGCAATTGTGCCAGGACCTGTGATTCTTTATAGCATGTCATGGTATTTAGAAGTCAACCTAACTGCCCATTGAGGTGGCCTAGGAGGAAGGATGCTTTAATAACTATGGGCATCTGTGTTTGTTTTCAATTTCTGTGCAGCATATTACCAAAAAATGTGTGCCTTAAACCCACACATAAATAGTATCTCAGTTTCATTAGGTGAAATGTCTGGGCATAGGTTTAGCGGGAGCCTCTGTTTAGGGATTCACCAGGCTAAAGTCAAGTGTCAGCTGGTGCTTTAATTCTCATTTGAGGCTCGGGGTCTCCTTTGAAACTCACTGATTGTTGGTAGAATTCATATCCTTGTAGCTGTATGATTGAGGTATTTGGATCCAGGCTAGCTTTTAGCCAGAGACTACTGTTAGATCCTAGAAGTTGCAGTTCCTTACCATAGGGCACCAGAGACAAATCACGATATGGCTGTTTGCTTTCTTTTAGGCCAGCAAGTACTCCTCTCTCTGACTCTTCACCTTTTTAAAGACTCTTCTGATTAGTCCAGACCCACCCAGAATGATCTCTTTTTTGATTAACTCAAACTCAACTAATCAGTAATCTAATACCAAGTTTCATATCCCATTATATCTACAGGCCCCACCACACTAAAGGAGAGGATATTACACATGGTGCATACAATAGGGAGCAGGAATCTTGGGGGTCATCTTAAAATTCTGTGTATCAAAAAAAAATCTGCATATCACAGAACTAATAGCCAGGTCTTAATTTATTTTACTTTTATATTTCCATTCACATTTTCTTTCAATCCTTATATTTATTTTATCTGTTATTTTCAACTTTTTATTATTAAAATTTCAAATATAGAGCACAGTTGAAAGAATTTTACAATAAAAACTCTCTTATCCACCATTTACTATTAATAGACTACATTAGCATATATATCCATCTACTTTCCCTTATTTATCCAAAAATCCATTTTAGTTTTTAACACATTTCAAAAAATTTTCAGATATCAGTATACTCCACACTAAATACATTAGCAGGCATAGCACTAACTAGAGTTTGTTTACAATGATTTCTTTTGATGTAAAATCAATGAATAATGTTATTTATAACTTTTAAGTATGAATTCACTGAGTTTTGATTAATGCATGCATCTTAGGCACCCAGAAGGACAACTGAGGTATATGGGACTATAGTAATTATTATTTGCGGGCACCTTTCTATAAACAAATTGAATCACCCTAAATAAGTATCGAGACATTCCAACTATTTGATTTTATTCAATTATATGAAAGAAATATCTTTCTGATAAGTAAGGACAATTCACACACCTTGTTACAGGTCTGCAGGGCTTCAAGACAACTGCATTACACAAGTCTAGGAGATTGTTGGGCTATCAACTCAATTTCACATGTCAGTAGAGGATGTAAGGCATAACCTAAAAATAGGGACAAGGGTCAACATGGATGCAGAATGAGGCTCAAGTCATTTTACCCAAATGGTACTGCTGTACTCATGGTGTCCAAATAATTTTTAAGAAAGACCTCCAAAGTATGGGCATACTGAGGTATGGAGTCTGAGGGAGGCCCCTGCTTACCCAGTGTAAAGATGGTCCTGGTAACTCAAATCTCTATACAAATATAATATTCTTATTATCCCTAAGAAATCTCCTTTTAGTGGGATGCCTGGGTGGCTCAGCAGCTGAGCATCTGCCTTTCGCCCAAATCCTGATCCCGGAATCCTGGGATTGAGTCCCTCATCAGACTCTCCACAGGGAGTCTGCTTCTCTCTGCCTATGTCTCTGCCTCTCTCTCTGTATCTCTCATGAATAAATGAATAAAATATTTAGAAAAAAAAAAGAAATCTCCTTTTGGCACTTCATAGGGATTCCCCACCCTATCCTAGAGAAGGAATCACGTTTCTGATATTTTTTCACAAAGATCAGTTTTGTTTGTTCTTAATATAAATGGGATCATATGGTTTCTATGCTTTTGTATAGGCCTTATTATATGCAGCAAAATATTTTAGAGATTTACCCAAGTTGCTGCATACATGAATATTTGAATATATCACATTTTAAAAACATTATTCTTTTAGTGAGCATCTGGGATATTTTTAGTTTCTTGAAATTGTAAATAAAGCTACTATCAGCATGCTTGTACACATTTTGTTTTGTAAACTTATGTTTTCATTTCTCTGGAGTAAATGCTAAGGAGAGAAATCGCTGGGAAATAGGGGAATGCATATTTGGTTTGAAAAGAAATGGCATAAACTCTTTCCAAAGTTCTTTTTTATTTTTAAATTTTAATTTCAAATAGTTAATATGCAGTGCTATATTAGTTTGAGGTGTGCAATACAGTGATTCAACACTTCCATACACCATCCTGTGCTCATCACAGCAAGTATCCTTCTTAACCCCCATTAACTATTTCACCCATCCCCCCACCAACCTTCTCTCTGCTCACCATCAGATGGTTCTCTATAGTTAAAAGTCTGTTTCTTGGTTTCATTCTCTCTCTCTCTCTCTCTCTCTCTCTCTCTCTCTTTTTCCTTTTCTTTTGCTTTGTTTCTTATTCCACATAAGAGTGAAATCAAATGGCATTTGCTTTTCTCTGACTGACTTCTTTTACTTAGCATTATACTCCCTAGCTCCATCAGTGTCAGTGCAAATGGCAAGACTTCATTTTTTATATGGTTGAATAATATTCTATTGTATACATATGCCACTTCTTTATCCATTCATCAGTCCATGGATGCTTGGGGCCCCTCCATAATCAGGCTATTATAAATAAAGCCGCTATAAACATAGGGGATACATGTATTTTTGTGTTTTTTGTTTGTTTGTTTGTTTTTGTTTTGTTTTGTTTTGTTTTGGTAAATACCCAGTAGAGTGATTACTGGATTGTATGATAGTTCTATTTTTAACTTTTTGAGGAATCTTCATACTTTTTCCCCAGTTATTGCACCAGTTTAGATTCCAAAAAACAATGGAAGAGGATTCCTTTTCCCCACATTCTTGCCAAGTTTCTTGTGATTTTGATTTGAGCCATTCTGACGCGTGTGAGGAATCTCATTGTGGTTTTGATTTGCGTTTCCCTGATGATGAGTGATGCTCGAGATCTTTTCATGTGTCGGCCATCTGGCAGTATTCTTTAGAGAAATGTCTGTTTATATCTTCGGCCCATTTATTAATTGGATTATTTATTTCGGGAATGTTGATTTGTGTTAGTTCCTTATATATTTTAGATACTCGCCCATTATCAGACAAGTCATTTGCTAATATCTTCTCAGTACCTTGCCTTTCTGTTTGATTGAACTTTATCTTCACTGTACAGAAGCTTTTTATTTTGATGCAGTCACAATAGTCTATTTTTGCTTTCATTTCCCTTGCCTCAGAAGACACACCTAGAAAACATGTTACTATCATAAATGCCAGGGATATTTCTACCTGTGCTCTTTTCTAGGATTTTTATGGTTTCCAGTCTTACATTTGGTCTTTCATCCATTTTGAATTTATTTTTGTGTAGGGTGTAAAAAAGTAGTTCAGTTTCTTTTCTTCCTCTTCTTCTTCCTCTTCTTCCTCTTCTTCTCCTTCTCCTTCTCCTTCTCCTTCTCCTTCTCCTTCTCCTTCTCCTTCTCCTTCTCCTTCTTCTTCTTCTTCTTCTTCTTCTTCTTCTTCTTCTTCTTCTTCTGTAGCTGACCAGTTTTTCCAACACCATGTGTCTTTTTTGAAGATTTATTTATTTATTTATTTATTTGAGAGAGAGAGTGAGGGGAGGGGCAGAGGGAGGGAATCTTCAAGCAGACTCTCTGCAAGCCGGAAGCCCAAAGTGAGTCTCAATCTTATGAGATCACAAGCAGAGCCAAAACCAAGAATTGGACACTTAACCAGCAAGGCACCCAGGTATGCCTCCAGCACCATTTGTTAAAAGATACTGTCTTCTTCCCATTGAATATTCTTTCCTGCTTTGTTGAAGATTAACTGACCATATAATTGTGGGTTAATTTCTGGGTTTTCTTTCCTGTTCTATTGATCTATTGTGCCAATACCATACTGCTTTGATTACTACAGCTTTGTAATGCAACTTGAAGTCTGGAATTGTGATACCTCCAGGTTTGCTTTTATTTTTCAAAATTGCTTTGACTACTTGGGGTCTTTTTGTGGTTCCATACAAATTTTAGAATTGCTTGTTCTGGGTCTGTGAAAAATGCTGTTGGTATTTTGATAGAGATTGCATTAAAAGTGTAGATTATTTTGGGTAATGCAGACATTTTAATGAATTTGTTCTTCCAAGAAATGAGCACGAAATACCTTTCTATTTCTTTATGTCATCTTCAATTTCTTTCACAACGTTTTATAGTTTTTAGAATGAAGATCTTTAACTCTTCAGTTAGGTTGGCTTCTAGGTATTTTATTGGTTTTGGTGCAATTGTAAATGAGGCTGTTTTCTTAACTTCTCATTCTGCTGCTTTGTTATTAGTGTATAGAAATGTAACAGATTTTGTACATTGACCTTGGTCTCCTGTGACTTTACTAAGTTCATTTATCAGTTCTACTAGTTTTTTTTTTTTTTGGTGAAGTCTTTTAGGTTTTCTATATAAGCATATGTCATCCAGAAATAGTGAAAGTCTTACTTCTTCCTTACCAACTTGGGTGCTTTTGTTTCCTGTGTAATTTAATTGCTGTGGCTAGGGCTTCCACTATGATGTTGAATAAAAGTGTTGAGAGTAAACATCATTGTCTTCTTCTTGATCTGAGGGGGAAAGCTCTTAGCTTTTCCTCCATTAAGTATGATGTCTGCTCTGGGTTATTCATATGTGACCTTTATTATGTTGAGGGATGTTTCCTGTAAACCTGCTTTATTAATGGCTTTTATCATGAAAGATGATGTATTTTATCAAATGCTTCTTGAAATGATCATATGGTTTTTATCCTTTCTCTTATTGATGTGATGTATAACATTGATTGATCTGTGAATATTGGACCATCCCTGCATTTTAGGAATAAATCCAACTTGATTGTGGTGAATGTTTTTTTTTTTAATGTGTCATTGGATTCTGTTTGCTAATATCTTGTTGAGGATTTTTGCACCTATGTTCATTGGAGATATGGACCTGTAGTTCCATTTTTTGTATATGCTCTCTTTACCTGATTTTGGCATCAGGGTGATACCTCTGAGAGTGAATTTGAAAGTTTTCCTTCTTCTATTTTTTTTAATAGTTTGAGAAGAATAGGTATTAGCTCTTCTTTAGATATTTGGTAGAATTCCCTGTGAAGTCTTTTGGTCCTGGGCTTTTGCTTTCTGGGAGTTTTTCTGATTACTGTATTTGTTTGAGTTCTCTCTCTCTCTCTCTCTCTCTCTCTCTCTCTCTCTTCCTGAGTCTGGATAGAGGTTTATCAATTTCAGTGATCTTTTCAAAAAACCAGCTCCTAGTTCCATTGATCTGGTCTATTGGCTTTGTTTTTGTTTCTATATCATTTATTTCTGTTCTAGTTATTACAGCTACCCTTCTGCTGCTTTTGATTTATTTATTGTTCTTTTTCTAGCTCTTTTAAGTGTAATACTAGACTGTTGATTTGAGATTTTTCTTGCTTCCTGAGGTAAGCCTGTATTGCTCTAAACTTCCCTCTTTGAACCACTTATGCTTCATCCCAGAGGTTTTGGACAATTGGTCATGAATTCTTTTAATTTTGTTTATTTTCATTTATTTCCATGTAGATTTAAATTTTATATTTGATTTCTTGATTTACCCACACATTGTTTAGTGGCATATAATTTATCTCCATGTATTTGTGGTCTTTCTAGATTTTTTTTGTGATTTATTTCCAGTTTCATAGTATTGTGCTCAGAAAAGATACATGGTACGACTTCAATCTTCTTGAATTTGCTGAGGCTTGTTTTGCAGCCCAAAATGTGAACTATTCTGGAGAATGACCCATGTACATTTGAAAAAACTGTGCATTCTATTTTAGGATAGAATCTTCTGAAGATATATGTTAAATTCATCTGTTCCAGTATGTCATTCAAAGCCACTGTTTCCTTGTTGGTTTTCTGTTTGGATGATCTGTCCATTGATGCATTGTTGTACTATACTTGTATTACTATTAATTAATTTCTTTATGTTTATTATTAACTATTATATATATTTGGGAGCTCCCATGTTAGGTTCATAAATGTTTATAATTGTTATATCCTCTTGTTGGATTGTCCCCTTTATTATATAGTGGCTTCTTTGTGTCTACTTACAGTCTTAGTTTTATTTTATTTTTTATTTTTTTATTTTTTTTCAGTCTTCGTTTTAAAGTCTACATTGTCTGATACAAGTATTGCTACTCTGGCTTTCTTTTGACATTCATTTATCTGATAAGTTTTCTCCACTCCCTTGCTTTCTATCTGCAGGATTCATAGATCTGATGAGTCTGCTGTAGGCAGTAAAATAGATATATATTTAGATGGGTCTTGGTTTTTTTATCCACTCTGTCACCTATATTATTTGATTGGCACATTTGGTCCATTTACATTCAAACTAATTATTGATTGATATGTGTTTATTGACATTTTGTTATTTTCTTTGTGGTTATTTTTTTAGCTTTTCCTTTCTTCTCTTTCTCTCATGGTTTGCTGGTTTTCTTTAGTTATATATTAGGATTCTTTACTCTTTATTTTTTGCATATCTCTTACTGGTTTTTGATTAGTGGTTACCATTTGGTTTACATTTAACACATCTTCTGCAGATAGCAGTTTATATTAAGCTGATGGTCATTTAATTTTAAACTCATTCGTTATTTACCTCCCTTCCATATGTCAGATATTTGGCACCTATTTTACATATTTTTATTTTGTGTTTCTCTTGACTGATTTTTACAGGTGTGCTTATTTATTTATTTATTTACTTACTTACTTACTTACTTACTTATTTTAATTCCTATGGTTCTTATTTTCCACACTCTTAGAGTTCTCCACCATTCTTGTAGGGTTGATTTAGTGGTCATGAATTCTTTTAATTTTGTTTATCTGAGAAATTCTTTACCTCTCTTTCTCTTCTGAATGATAGCCTTGCTGGATGAAATATTCTTATCTGAAGATGTTTCTTCCTCAGCACTTTTAACATATCATGCCACTTTTTTCTGGCCTAAAAAGTTTCTGCTGAGAAATCACCCGATAGTATTATGGTGTTTTGTTTGTGTTTAATTGTCTTCTTTTGTCTTACAACCTTTAATATTCATTATCACTATTTTTTGCCATTTTAATAACTCTCTTCTGATGTTGAATTTATTGGGGGATCTCTGTGCCTTCTGAATCTGGATCTGTATTCCTTCTTAGATTAGGGAAGTTTTCAGCTATTATTTCTTCAAATACATTTTCCATTCCCCTTTCTCCATGTAGGGGGGAATCCCTATAATATGAATGCAATTGTGCTTGATGGTGTCACTGAGTTCTCTATTATTCTCAGTATGCAATATTTGTTTTTCTCTCACCTAGTCAGCTTGATTGCTTTCCATTACCCTATGTTCCAGGTTGCAGATACATTCTTCTACATTCCTAAATACTAGGATAAACCTACAATTTATTTTGTGCATTGTATTTTTAATTTCATTTAATTAGGTCTTCATCTCTGATATGTTATTTTTTATCTTTTTGTCAAGGGTCTCATTGATGTTCTCCACCCTTTTTAAAGTCCAGTGAGTCTTTTTATGATCATTACTTTAACTTCTTTATCAGGCATATTACCTATTTCTGTTTCACTTAGATCTCCTACTGTGATTTTGTCCTTTTCTTGCATTTGGGGCATATTCCTCCATCTCCTCATTTTGTCTCCCTTTCTGTGTCTGTTTTCTGTGTTAGGAAAGTTAGCTATGTCTTCTATTCTTGAAAGTAGTGGGTTTATGAAGAAGTTATGTAGTGCCCTGAAGTGAGTGCAGTGTCCCCTGTTCACCAGAACAGGGTATTTCAAACAAGTCTCATATGTGTGTTGCTTATGCCCTGCTCTTTTGTCTGAGTCAATTTTTTGTCAGTACAGACATCTGCACTGAATATTTGCCAGTCATGGGCTGTGCTTCCTCTCTGTGGTGTTAGCAAGACATAGGGAGGATTCTCAGGGCACTTGATCCACAGGAAGGCTCAGGAATTGAGGCAGTGGCGTTAGCAAAACTTGTGCTCAGCCACCAGTCCAAGGCCAAATCCCCAAAGTATGGTGGCCTCCAGGAATGTGGTGCGTGGTGGTGCCCAGGGGCATGAGTTCTTAAACCACTTTATAGTCTCAGCAATCATGTGTAAGAATTCTAGTGCTCCACATCCTCACCAGTATTTCGTGATGTAATTCCTTTTGAATTTTAAATTTTAGCTAGCTTGAAAGTTCTTTGAAAGTTTTGTTTGGTTCTTTTCACAGGGTTGTTGCTGATGCTGTTTTGTTCCTTTTAGTATAATTTTATAGTTGTAATTTCTCTTTTCATTATATCCATGCTTACTTTATTTTTTAAACTTTTTAAATATTTTATTTATTTATTTATTTATTTATTTATTTGAGAGAGAGAGAGAGAGAGCATGAGTGGGAGGAGGGGCAGAAAGAGAAGGAGAAAATCTCAAGCAATCTCTGCACTGAGTGTGGACTTTGTCACGGGGCTCCCTCCCAGAACCCTGAGATCATGACCTGAGCTAAAACCATGATTCACTCAGCTGACTGAGCCACCCAGGTGACCCCATTATTACTTTATTATGTATATTTTTAATAAGTATTTTGAATTATTATGTGCAAAGGTGTTATTTCTGGCATATCTGTCTCTGTTTCTGCTGACTAATATTCCTCTTGGTTTTAGGACATATCTAGTATTTACATATTAGTATTTGATGGGATGATAAGCATTGGCAATTGCGTAGTTCTTAATACCTGCATTTTGTTCCCTTACTCAGAAGGCAGTTAAATTACTTGCAGATAATTTCTATCCTCTCAAGATTTTTTTTTTTAAACTTGTTAAGGTAGAGGTAGAGTAACTTTTATTCTAGCACTAATTCTAACAAATGGCTCCTCTGCCATTCCCACTGAATGTCAGAGGTGTTCAATAAGGTCTCTCAACTTTGGCTGAAGCTTGAATTCTTTCACTCTTGTGTAAGCAGTAACAATAATGATGCTTACTCTGAAGCCATTGTTCTTTGCCAGTCTCATATAATTTTGCCCCACGTATGTGTAGATCGGTATTGATGAACAGACTCAAGATGACTCAGATTTCTGCAGGTGTTACCCTGTGTAGCTCCCTCTGTTCCATTGTTCTGCCCTGAGAATTTCAGATGCTTCAACTTCCTTTAGCCTCTGTTTGTGTTTCTGTAAGTCACCAAGATCCATCTTCTCAACCTGCGTTCACCTCTCAGTGCCACATCTACAAAGTGCCTTTGGAGAGAAATCCAAGACAATAATAGAACTCTCCTTGTTTTTTCAATGATCAAACTTCTTTGTTGCCTGTTGTTCATAGTCTGAAAATGGTTATTTCAGACATTTTCACTGGTTTTCTGGTTTTGGGCAGCAGGCAGACAAGTTGAATATCAGAAACTCTGTGATGGCTAGAAAGGTAAATAGAGTTTTTTTTTTTTTGTAAAAAAGTTCTAAGTAATTCATATTTAGATAATTATGTGTAAGGGAAACTGGGTGTCTCGTTTGGTTAAGCATCTCACTCTTGGTTTTGGCACAGGTAATGATCTCAGGCTCATGAGCTCTAGCCCCATGTTGAGCTCTGCACTGGGTATGGAGTCTGCTTATGATTATCTCTCTCCCCGGGCACCTTGGTGGCTCAATTAAGTGTCTGCCTTCATCTCAGATTGTGATCTCAGGGTCCTGGGACTGAACCTTATGTTGGGCTCCTTGATCAACAGGGAGTCTACCTCTCCCTCTCTGTTCCTTCTCCTTCTTGTGCGCAATCTCTCTCTCAGAAAAATCTTAAAAAAAAAAAAAAAAAAGAAAGAAAAAAAAAGATTATCTCTCTCCCTCTCCCTCTGCTTCTTTCCATCTGCTTAGGCTTTATAAAGAAAGAAAGAAAGAAAGAAAGAAAGAAAGAAAGAAAGAAAGAAAGATGCAGCCCTGATGTTTCAGATCTTTATTTGCATAATAACTTTTTGTCAGTATTTATATCACCGTTGGATTTCATTTGTCAGTTTGACTCCAATTATAATTTTTATGAAAATCTTTGTAATTATTTATTTAGTGGGTGAAATGACATTGTTAATTAAAGCACTTTTTGTCACAAGGAATTGATATTGTTTTCCAGCTTAAAACTAAATAGAAACTTTATTATAAATAAAAGTATATCTCACAGAACTAAATAGAAATTATTCTGTCAGATTTCAGGTATGAGCTCAATATAGCCCAGAAGTTCCCTGTCTCAATGGTACCTTGGTTTTACTTTTTTCTCATTTTGGCATTCTATGTGTTCCAAGTTCATGTAGCATACTGAGGAGAGAAATGATCAATTTCACATTTCTGGAGGATTAGCTCTGAATGGCCTTTCTCAAAGTAGGAGGACTCTGCTAAATCAAAATTTAATGAACAGATATGTTGGGTCACATTCATAAACCTGGATATTTTTTATAATCACATGTACATTTGACATGCTAATATAAGAGAATTTTCTGGGAAACGGTGGTACCAAACACAGGCGTCTAATTTATTGGGTAGAATGGAGGACTAAGAGAGAATTTTATGGCAATTATACAATGTGTGTCCTGTCACTTTTTTTTAGTATTTTTCTTTTTAAATATTAAGTAGTAAGTTTAAATGTTTTGAGAATGATGGCATTGAAGGTAAGACAATAGGTAATTCTAAAATAGAATATTTAGCATTAGTATGTTCTTTAGATGTAGTAGAGAATATTGTCTGAAAGTCACATGAACACACACTCTAGGATGCCTGGGACACATGAATATAAATGATAGAACTTAAATTCATTGTCTTTGCTAGGAAAGAAAAAAAGGTAAACAACTCTGAATGATTTTTATCATGATTGTATCCTAAGAAAATCACCTCTCTATATTAATGACTTCCATAGTACATATCCTTTTTAAAAAACAAGTTAATTAATTAATTTTTACAAGTCCATGTACATTGTCATATTAGTTTCAGGTGTGCATTATAATAATTCTACAATTCTATACATTTCTCAGTGCTTGCAAGATATGTGCCCTTAATTCCCTTCAATTTCACCATCCCCCATCCACCTTGCCTTTGGTATGTTCTCTATATTTGAGTCTATTTTTGGTTTGTTTGTTTCTTTTTTTTTTCTTAAATTCTGCCTGTAAGTGAAATCATATGGTATTTGTCTTTCTCTAACTTATTTCACTTAGCATTATGCCCTCTAGATCCAACCATGGTGTTACAAATGGCAAGATCTCATTCATTTTTTAATGACTCTCACATTTTATTTTTGTGACCAGTTAGTACAATTTTTATGAGGTAAAAACCCTTTATTTACCATGCAGTCATTGATGATTGTTTGGTACAATAGTATAATATAGTCCATTCTGACTTATTTTTATTATATAAATTAGTCATGATAAACAAATCCTTGCAGAAGTTTGTAGAGTTCACTGACTTATAATGATATTTAAATTTTAAGTAAAAAAAAATAACCATTTGCTATTTTAGCTAATTTGAAAACAAAGTCATTGTTTCTTTAACATATTTCTGCAGACTCCTACTACAACACAGATTTCTTAAAAAATATTTATTTTTCAAATATGTTTGCTTCCCCAAACCCTAAAATAATTGTTCCAAAGGAATGTACATTGTAGTCATATTTTCTGAAGTAAAATTTAATTAATATAAGAGGGAATTATTATTTAGGCCAGGGGAAGCCTAATTTTATGAAACAATAACATCAGCATCATTTATTGTATATTATGCAATGGTACAAAATGTGGAAATGATACCTGATATCTTTAGGATATGCCTAATAGAAAATTGCTTGTCTATATGACCAGTTTCTAAATAGAAAAGTCAAGTTAATAACACAAATATTGCCTTTTTTTACTTCTATATGGCTCTTTAAAACACGAGAGACAAGTCAATTTAGGTTTTTGTTTTGTTTTACTGTGTGTGTGTGTTTTGCATATAAGGTTAACTGTATATTTGCAATTACTTATTTACCAATTATTTTGTAAGACAAAACCATCCTTACTCTGAAATTTGTTAAACTTTTTTTAAGTCTTAGTTAAATTTATTTAATTACATTTTTTAGCAAAACTAAAATCACATGAATTATCACTGTACTTGAGATACCCATACATACAAATCATATATACTATATATGATTACTCTTGGTTTTGATGATCTTGACATTTTGTGGTGTATTGGTCAAATATTTTGTTGAATGTTTCTTGATTGGAACTGGGCTAATGTCTTCTCATGATTAGAATGGGATTATGAAATTTTTGGAGGGAGATCATCAGAGGTATTCTTATTACATAGTATCGATTGCATATATTATCAATGCAACTTCACTGATGATGTTACCTTGATCTCTTGGCTGAAATAGTATTTGTCAGGTTTCTCCTGGAAAAAGTTATGTGTGGGGTATCCCAGACATAAGGAGAGTGAGTTATGTCCTAGTTACTTGTGTATTGGGTGTATACATAAATTATTTCAAAACCTTCTGCATGAGAGACTTCTATTCCTATTTATTTATTTATTTATTTATTTATTTATTTATTTACTTACTTACTTACTTATTTATTCCTCTCATTCTATCAGTATTGACTCATAGATATTTAAAATACTTTGGGTTTTAATACAATACTCTTATTTTATTGTTTTGCTTATATTGTTCCAGGCTTACCCGTTGGGAACTTTTTCATTAGCTCCTGTGATTCCTTGACATATTTCATCATTATATGTGTGTGTATGCATTGTGTGTGTACATGTGTATCATTTTCCTTTTTTTTAAGGTCTTCCTTGCATTTCTTTATATAATATATTCCAAACTTTTCTTGTATATTTACTTCCCAGCTGAACCCTATTTCCTTTTATTGGTAAATGGCATTAAAAACTAATATCTGGGCATTAGGTAAGCTCATTGCTACAGGATATTTGCTTATAGGTACTCTGAATTGATATGGCAAGGAAATGTATGTATGCATGTATGCATGCTAAACTGTGCATTACATAAATCTATAAATATGTATGTATGTAACCACACATACACATATCTATATAAATAATGCTAAATTTTGTTTATGCTGATACCTCCAGCTCAAATCCATCACCATATGGGGTCATTCGGGTCTCCTCCCCTTGCTTACCTATAACTCCGTTCCAACAATGAGAAATCTAGCTCCTACACTTAACCATCCATTTACTTAATTGTTCAATTTCAGTATACATTTATACAATAGTTTCAAAATTTCTAATCTGTACACCCTTGGAAACAACTATATCAAGTAGAATATTTCGCCTATAAACATTTATTTTTACCTTTATTCTTACAGACTCAACTAATTTCTGAAGTTACTTAGGACAGCACCTTTTCTGCTCACTTCCCTCACTGAGATTGTTTCATATGTTTGTAATATAGCTGGATGCTTTTGGAATATTCTACATTCCATCCTGTGATACCTTGACCAATTCAGTGATTTTTTTTTTAAATTGGTGAATGTTAAACTCCACTCTGTGCAGTCAAATTCTCTAGGTTTTTGACAAATGCAGAGTGTCAGATGTACACCATGACAGTATCACACAGAATAGTTTCTCCGCCTCTAAAATCTCCCTTATTTTTTAGCTTCTCTAAAAACCTCTGGCAACCACTGATATGTTTACAATCTCTATAGTTTTGCCTTATCCAAAAGTCATCGAAATTGAATCATATAGTATGCAGCCTTCCACACTGGTTTCTTTTACTTATCAATATGTATTTAAGATGTATCCATGTCTTTGAGTGGTTTGAGATCCCATTTCATTTTGCTGTAAAGTAGTATTTTATTAAATGGATATACCACAGTTTATCCATTCACCTACCAAAGAATATCTTATTTGCTTCCAGTTATTGATGATTAAAAGCTAGCACTATAAATATTTTCTTGATGGCTTTGGTGTTTTCAACTTAGTTAGATAGTTATGTAATTGTACAATTACTGAATTATAAGTAAGATTTTGATTAGCTTTTTAAGATACTGTCTTCCAATGTCTTTCTATTAATTTGTACTTCCACCAGCAGTTAATGAGAACTTCTGTTGTATTACTTTCTTGTCACCAACTGGTATCATCAGGTTTTGGATTTTAACCAATTTAATCAATGTGTAAGGGTACTTTGTTTCATTTGCAACTTCTAAATGACAAATGAAATTGAACATCTTTCACATGTTTATACATCATATATCATTTGATGAGATGTCTGTTTAGATATTTTACCCATTAATTATTGGGTTAAAAGTTGTAATCATTGAGTCTTATGATTTTTTTATATTAGTTCTTTATTAGATATGTGTTCTGTAAACATTTTTCTTCCAGTATATGACTCATCTATTCATCTTCTTCATAAGAATTTTACAGATCATAAGTTTTTAATTTTAATATACTTCAACATATCCTTTTTTTTCTCCTATAGGCCATGCTTTTTAAAAAAAATTTTGGGGGGTCATGCTTTTGATGTTCTATCTAAAATCAAACCCACCAAACCCAAGTTTTCTCTAATGTTTTTTTCTACAACTTTTATATTTTACCATTTTAAATTTAGATCCATGATCCATATTGAATTAACTTTCATGAATAGGGATGCCTGGATGGCTCAGCTGTTGAGCTTCTGCCTTTGACTCAGGGTGTGATCCCAGGGTCCTGGGATTGAGTCCCACATCGGGGTCCCTGCAGGGAGCCAGCTTCTCCCTCTGCCTATATCTCTGCCTCTCTCTCTCTCTCTCTTTCTCTGTGTCTCTCATGAATAAATAAAATCTTAAAAAAAAAACTTTCATGAATAGTCTAAACTCTGTACCTAGGTTTTTGTTTTAAACATATAGACACTCTATTTTCCTAAGACATTTGTAAAATGAATGAAATGTTACTTGTGGATAAATGTATTTTGCATTAATAATCTTTGTCTCATGTCTTTATCACTCACCTTTCCAGAATTTTAAAACTACCCTTCTGTCTACCACATCTCAATCTGTCATAATTTGGCTTTTGTTCCATCATTCCAAAAAGTTTACTATAAGTCACTAAGGTTAAAGTAGCATATACTTTGGGATTTCTATAGTTTATGATTTTATAGAAATGACTATTTATTTTAAAAGTTATTATAATTATTTCCCAATTAAATGCTTAACAAGATAATATATGTGTGTGCATATATATATGCTGTATACAACAAATAAAAAATTAATTTCACATGAATAATAAAAGAAATATCTATCTCTTTTCCTTTAAGGGATTTTGGAAAATTGTTGCAACTCTAGCCATTTTGGTTATATTTTGTTCCTGATTTGCCTGTGTCTGGCTGATGCTCTGCCAGTGTTTGTCTTGTAAATTTGTAGTTTTTATTATTTTAGATAGAAAACTTCAGTAAAAGGAAAGTGATTTCTGCTTACCTGAGTTCTCTAGGTTAGGTAGCACAATGCATTGAAAATATTTTAATTAATTTGTGGGGAAAAGAGACAATGAATGTTATAGTTACATCATTTGTTACTCTTTGTATTACTTATGGGACTTAGTTGTAGGTAAACTCGAGAAAGTTTAAGATAGAAATGTTTTTTTAAAAAATATTGAATAATTTACAGCATGTTAGAAGGGTCAGAATATGGGCTTGAATGAAAAGTGATCAGAAAAAGCAGTCAGGGGCAACACCCAGCGAGATGACATAGTTAGTCAAACATGCCATTGTCAATGCTGCTAGCTGGATGCTGGAATCTCTGTCCCAGCACTTCCAGAAGAACTAAATGTCCCTCTCATGGAAATATTTTATACAAGATGTATTCATGTATAATATTTTTAAAGAAGTAGTAGGGATTATACATATTTGACTGTGATTTTATATCAGTATATACATGTTTATTCTTTTACATTTCTGTATAACATTATATTTTCTTAAAAAATATATTTTCTTTGTTCTCATTAACAATTCGGAAATACAAAATCATTCTTAGGTACCCTTATGATAATTTGGGTATAATTATAAGAATTTTAAGCTCTAACTTTTAATTTACCATTAATTTATCTTCGATTTTAACTTATAATTTTAAATTTTTAAATCTTACTTTTAATTTTTAATTTACCTTTAACTTTACATTTACCTCTAGATAATTATAAATGATTCATTATTTTTTTAAAGGCATATGATTCCTCCTCAATAAGTTGTTCATTGTCTTTGTGTAATCTTTAGATGGTTTTTTTGTCTATCTTTACTGATTTCTTGAATTTTATTTAATGTCCTGAATAACAATACTTTTTCATATCATTGTCTATATACTCCTATTCCTTATTGTTTTATTTATTTTTTTCCTTATTAATTTTACAGTGATAAATATTTCAAATTTTATGGAGTTAAAAGTACAAATATGCATCTCTTATTACTTGTATTTGGTTTATATAATTAGGATATCTTTTTTCCAATTGGAAAAATCCCTCCTTTATACTATTCTACTAGATCCCAGGTCACTCTGCACCCCCAAGTATTTTTTATGCTATCTTAGGCTGTGCAGAATGTAAAATTCATCCTTGACATTCCTAATGATCCATAACTCATGAGTAATAACCCATTATTAAATCTCAAGCCTTATTGGATAGTAAAAGTTCATAAGTCTCCCGTAAGTTCTGCTCTTGGAATTTCTGGCTCAGAAATGAGTTTTGAGCCTGTAGCAAAAGCATAGGATAATAAAAAACAGAGGGACTAGCTATGGTCTTATTTTCACCTCCAATCTTTAACCCAAATCTATAAATATTTAATATGGTACTAATTATGGTTTCCTTAGTTTAACCAGAATGCACCTTTTAAATTTTATAAAGTATTTTATTTGAAAGAGAGAGAGAATTTATGCAAGTTAATAAAAAATAAATAAATTTTGTTTTCATGTAGCATTGTCTGTGTCCATTACAGTGTTAAATAAGATGAAGAAAAATATCTTTTTAAATATCCTGGTAGCATATGGAAGTATTTTACAAGCTCTCTTTATTGAAGATTAATTGTTCCTTTTTAAAATAGTATATATTCATGGGACGCCTGGGAATCTTAGTGGCTGAGCGTTTGCCTTCAGCCCAGGGCGTGATCTCAGAGACCTGAGATCGAGTCCCACATCAGGCTCCCCTTGAGGAGCCTGCTTCTCCCTCTGTCTGTGTCTCTGCCTCTCTCTCTGTATCTCTCATGAATAAATAAATAAAATAAAATCTTTAAAAAATAATATTTTGTTATTTTTCTTTATAACTAAAACTTAATGACATCATAAATTTGCTGTGTTGGAAAAGGTTTAAAGAGCAGTTGACAGACTCCATACACAGACATGACAATTCTTTAATGACAAAAGATACAGAATATGGATATTTGCCTACATAATGCAGGAGCTCAAAGAACATATTCCCAGAGAGTGCAATAGCTTCTTTTCATCCAAGGCATCCCATGGAAGCCATAAACTTACATAACACTAGTCAGAGCAAAGGTTCTGCCAAGCAGGAGACACTCCCTTTGAAGTTCCCATGCGGGTTGTGTCTTGTGTCCCCTTCCCTCCTGACTTGCACAGACTTGCAATGCTGTGTGTTCGCAGGGGGCAAGTATCTCATGCCAAACAGCCCTGCCACCCCCACTCAGTTTTAGAATAAGACAAGGTGGTGCTGAAGAGTATATCTAAGACAATTCTTCCTAGAGGCCCACATCTGGTATGTCTGAGGCCACCCCTGCAACGGCACTAAGATGAGTGGTTGTGACATGTATTCCTAACTATTGCTATTTGGATTATTTCCTTTTTTCTTTTTCTATTATGGATAGTAGCACAGAGGCAAACTCTGCTAAAGCCTTCATCTCTCTCTCTCTCTCTTTTTAAAGATTTTATTTATTCATTCATGAGAGACACACACACACACACAGAGAGAGAGAGAGAGAGAGAGAGGCAGAGACACAGGCAGAGGGAGAAGCAGGCAGGGAGCTGGACGTAGGACTCGATCCCGGGACTCCAGGATTACGCCCTGGGCTGAAGGCGGTGCTAATCCGCTGCGCCACCCAGGCTGCCCTAAAGCCTTCATCTCTATTTTAAAAACATCTTTGCTTTAAAATAGGAAGCAGGGGATCCCTGGGTGGCGCAGCGGTTTAGCACCTGCCTTTGGCTCGGGGCGCGATCCTGGAGATCCGGGTTCGAATCCCACGTCGGGCTCCCGGTGCATGGAGCCTGCTTCTCCCTCTGCCTGTGTCTCTGCCTCTCTCTCTCTCTCTCTGTGTGTGACTATCATAAATAAATAAAAATTAAAAAAAATAAAATGGGAAGCAGCTTCTTGAATCTTAATTATGGATAAGTAATATTAGCACAAGCAATGACTTTAATCACTGGTTTAGGGCCAAAAACTCCTGAAAGTGAGAGTTCACATGATCTTGTCCACACCTGGTTTCACAATTTTTAATCTATTGTAGTCAGGCAATCTGACCACAGAGCAGAAGGATCCTAAGCCATGGGCCAAATAATTGCTTAGTTGGAACAGTTTTTCTAAGATAAATTCCTTCTCCCTAGTTCAATGATTTCTGGTTGATTCTGACTAATTACCTTATGCATCATAAGTTAAATGATTGGTTACAATTTGGGGGTAAGAAGACTTCTTTCTTACATAGGTCTTAACTGAGAGTATTTTGTTAGACAGACTGAAGGCTGGGAAATTTCACCTATACATCTAATTAAACTTGGATGTTACTTATCTAGCAATCCTTTGACTAAAAGCTTATGTGCATGAAATGTTTACATTTTATTCTGTGCTAATGTTTCAACATCCTTACAAATTTTCCAACTTTGATTTTGTATTTTAAAATAAGCCAATCTTTCTCCTCTGATAATAATTGGTTATATTTAATATGAAATATAAAACATGTAAGATATTTAAAATAAATATACACTTATTTAGTATTTAAAACAAATAAAATTTATTTAAATAAATTTAAATAAATTCATATAAATATTTTTAATGGAGTATTCAAAATAAATTAATTTATTTAAATGAATTTAATTAAATAAAATATTTTAAATAAATAAGATTTATTAAAATGAGCAAATGTAAATAAAATAATATTGGTATTTAATGGTAAGTTTAAAAATTTAAAATACTATTAATATTTGAGATTTAAATAATACTTAAATAAAATTGAACTAAATAAGATTGTCAATGATTTAAACTAAATATAATTTTTTCAGGGATGCCTGGGTGGCTCAGCGGTTGAGCATCTGCCTTTGACTCAGAGTGTGATTCCAGGGTACCGGGATCAAGTCCCACATTGGCTTCCTACATGGAGCCTGCTTCTCCCTTGGCCTGTGTCTCTGCCTTTCTCTTTGTGTGTCTTTCATGAATAAATAAATAAAATCTTTAAACTAACTTTTTCAAAGATCATTTGAAATTTAGAAATTAGTAACCAATTACTTCAATTTATACTTTTCATTATTAATACTTTTTGTACTTTCTTGCCTGGATAATGCATCATACCTAAAAAACTCAGTTTAGGCAAGGCATCATCTCAGTTAACCCATGACCAATATCAGCCTCACTCTCCTCATGGACTTTGAATTCTCTCTTCAAGGTTCTAATACAACTACCTTATGTTTATGAATAGATATCATATCCTTGCTAGAGAAAAATTGTCAAATGAACTGTTTATGTAATTCAAACAAAAATTAAGATTAACACTATTATGTGATCATATTTATAATTACTATGTTTATATTTGATATTCTTTATTTTTTTAACTTCTTGAGAAGAAAAGTGATTTTAAGGAAATTTAGAAATTCAGGATCCCTGGGTGGCTCAGCAGTTTAGCGCCTGCCTTCGGCCCAGGGTGTGATCCTGGAGTCCGGGATCGAGTTCCACATCGGGCTCCCTGCATTGGAGCCTGCTTCTCCCTCTGCCTGTGTCTCTGCCTCTCTCTCCCTCTCTCTGTGTATCTCATGAATAAATAAATAAAATCTTAAAAAAAAGAAAATTTAGAAATTCATAATTATACATTGTACTCAATTTTTACTTTTGTTTATTATGTGGTATTGAGTAGAAATTGGAATGTGTGGTATTGAAGATTGCAGGTGCCCATATTTATTTGTGGAATGACCTCAAGCATTGAACATGAATATATGATAGATATAGAAAAAAGAAAACAGGAAACACATGGACTTCACTGCTATTAAATCTATGTAATGTCATTTGAATCATATCTAAATGATTTCTTAGTACTTGCTACTGTCACCCTGACTTATATATACAAATAGATGTTAAAACTGATTAAGTACTCATTAATTCTAATTTCATTTGATCTGTTCCTGCTGACTTTGTGTTTAGTGACAAGAGTTGCACATATGCTAGACAATTCAGGGTGTCAAGAAAGTCAAAATTCATATCTTTTCCACTTGCTCAAATATTTCTGCAAATAGATTCACTCCATCTGTTCTTCGTGCTCACAGATAAGCTACAATGTTCATAATGGAGTTTGAAAACATATTCTAGTAATGAAAGATTGGCCTGAGAAAACTTTAAGAAGGAATGAATATAAATTTAATGATAATTTTAGTGCTAATTACTATTGTACTTTCAGAACCTGAATTCATCTCAAGGGTAATGTTTTCCTCATAACAATATTTTCTTCCTCAACTACCAGCCTTCTAAATCCTGACATATCTAATTTTTATCATGTCTTCTAAAGAAGCACACCTCATGTCACTTTTCTGCCTTAAGGAGAACAGATGTTATTATTAAAATGCAACCGTTTCCACCCATTACTACTCAGTGCTTCATAAAGGTTTCACATTACCACACACTGTTGACCAGGTTCATGCTGTCATTTGAAGTGGGAGACAAACGTGGATGTAATCATAAGCAGAAGGGAGAAATTCACTGTTAGCTGAACCTACAGAATTTTCTACCCTCAGCATTAGCTATGTAATATAGTGGCTCGGAGGGCAGTAGAGAGAGAAGTGAGAGCAATCATCTGGCTTTCATTCAGTGAGATGGAAGAGCCTGTCAAAGACACCAACAACTAATCAGCTGCTGACACTGATTGATGCTTTTGCTTGCATTCAAATCTATCACAGTAACCAAGTAATGTCTATGGTTTACCCAGTGGATAGATAAACTGGAGCTAATATATGGCTTCTAAGCAAATAGATCATTAATTCTGTTTAATAGGTGGGGGCTAAAGCTTAAATCTTCCAAATAGCAACCTTTCCTTTAACGGGGGGGAGGGAGGGTAGGCAAGTTATGGTCAACTAGGCAATACTGATATTTTTTACAAGTGACAAATTTGCTGTGTTAGATTTTATTTCAGCTTGCACTTTGCAATCGTCACTTGCTATTAAATCTATCAGAAATTTATTAACATGTTAATTAAAATGGCTGAAGAAGATAAGAATTGATAGACTGAAGGAGTCAGAGGATTGTTTTTTGTATATTCTTTCCTGGAGTTAAAAATTATATTTCTCCATCTGAATTTATGTTAATTTTTTCTTTTTTGTGAGATGATTTTTTAAAAAACTTTTAGTCGCTTAGTTAATTGCATTTTATTATTACTTGGTTTCTAATTAATTGCAGGGCATATCATAGAATGGCTTCTTCATGGCTTATAAATCCAACATTTTTCACCAATCAGCATCAAAGAAAGATGGTTTGAAGTATGAATTGTCAAGTGATAATTTGAGGCATAATTAAAAGACAGACCAAGGTTTCTATTAAAGTCAAGTCATATCTGACTAACTAGGACAGGTATAAAGAGGTATAGTTTCAAAAGTTTCATGAGACAGCTAAGAGTATTTTGGTAAGCATCAAACTTTTCAGGTATCAGGGTTATTTATTTTTTATTTTTATTTTTATTTTTATTTATGATAGTCACACAGAGAGAGAGAGAGAGAGGCAGAGACACAGGCAGAGGGAGAAGCAGGCTCCATGCAGGGAGCCCGACGCGGGACTCGATCCCGGGTCTCCAGGATCTCGCCCTGGGCCAAAGGCAGGCGCCAAACCGCAGGGCCACCCAGGAATCCCAGGGTTATTAATAAAATAATTTGTTCCAAAATATGTATTTAGAAATCTCCACAGAAAGAATATTTTTTACAAGCTCCTGGGTGGCTCAATTGGTTAAGCGGCTGCCTTCAGCTCAGATTATAATCCTGGGGTTGTGGGATGGAGTTCCTCTGTCCTTGGGCTCTCTGCTCGGGGAGTCTGCTTCTCCCTTTGCCCCTCCCCCACTCATGCTCTCTCTCTTTTTCTCACATGCTCTTCCTCTCAAATAAATAAATAAAATCTTTAAAAAAAGAATCTCTTTAACCAATAAAAGTAAAACAAGTGAATTTTTATTATGTCAATAATAAATACAATTTCCGTTTTGCCAGTTTTCCCCTTCCTTTATGGTTGCTTTCACTATTCCACATATGAATGAAACCATATGCGAAAGGCCTTTCTCCAATTGACTTATTTCACTCAGCATAATACCCTCCAGTTCCATCCAGGTTGAAGCAAAGGATAGGTATTAATCCTTTCTGATGGCTGGGTAATATTCCATTGCCTATGTATCCTCAATAAATAGTGTTGGGGAAATTGGACAGCCATGTGCAGAAGAATGAAACTGGGCCATTCTTTACACTAGACACAAAGATAAACTCCAAATGGTTGAATGATATAAATGTGAGACAAGAACCCATCAAAATCCTAGAGGAGAAAACAAACAACAACTTTTTGAACTTGGCCACAGCAACTTCTTGCAAGACACACCTATGAAGGCAAGGGAAAGAAAAGCAAAAATAAATTGTTGGGACTTCAAGATAAAAAGCTTCTGCAGAGCAAAAGAAACAGTCAACAAAACTAAGAGACAACCTAAGGAATGGGAGAAGATATTTGTAAATGTCATATCAGATAAAGGTCTAGTATCCAAGATCTATAAAGAACTTATTATACTCAACACCCCAGAAACAAACAATTGAGTCAAGAAATGAGCAGAAGATATGAACCAGACATTTCTCTTTTTTTTTTAAATTTTTATTTATTTATGATAGTCACAGAGAGAGAAAAAGAGAGAGAGGCAGAGACATAGACAGAGGGAGAAACAGGCTCCATGCACCGGGAGCCCGATGTGGGATTCGATCCCGGGTCTCCAGGATCGCGCCCTGGGCCAAAGGCAGGCGCCAAACCGCTGCGCCACCCAGGGATCCCCAGACATTTCTCTAAAGAAGACCCACATATGGCCAACAAGCACATAAAAAAAAGCTCCATATCACTTTCCATCAGGGAAATACAAATAAAAACCACAATGGGATTCCACCTTACACTGGTGAGAATGGTTAAAATTAGCAAGACAGGAAACAACAAGCGTTGGTGATGACGTGGAGAAAGGGGAACCCTCTTGCAATGTGGTGGGAATGCAAGCTGGTGGAGCCACTCTGGGAAATAGTGTGGAGATTTCTCAAGAAGTTAAAAACAGAGCTACTCTACAACTCAGCAATTGCACTACTGGGTATTTATCCCAAAGATTCAGATGTAGTGAAACAATGGGACACCTGCACCGTAATATTCATATCAGCGATTTCCACAATAGCCAAACTGTGGAAGAAATTATGATGTCCTTCAAAAGATGAATGGATAAAGTATATATATATATATATACACACACACACACACACACACACACACACACACACACATATTGCTCTGGGTAACATTGACATTTTCACAATATTAATTCTAACAAACCATGAGCATGGAATATTTTTCCATCTCTTTGTGTCTTCCTCAATTTCTTTCAGAAGTGTTCTATAGTTTTTAGGGTATAGATCCTTTACCTCTTTGGTTAGGTTTATTCCTAGGTATCTTATGCTCTCGGGTACAATTATAAATGGGATTGACTCCTTAATCTCTCTTTCTTCAGTCTCATTGTTAGTGTACAGAAATACCACTGATTTCTGTGCATTGATTTTGTACCCAGCCACATTGCTGAATTGCTGTATGAGTTCTGGCAATCTTGGGGTAGAGTCTTTTGGGGTTTCTATATACAGTATCTAGTCATCTATGAACAGGGAGAGTTCGACTTCTTCTTTGCCAATTTGAATGCCTTTTATTTCTTTTTGTCATCTGATTGCTGAGACTAGGACCCCTAGTACTATGTTGAACAACAGTGGTGAGAGTGCGCCTGACTGTCATGTTCCTGATCCTAGGAACATGGCCTTTATGATATTGAGGAATGTTCCCTCTTTCCCTACACTTTGAAGAGTTTTAATCAGGAATGGATACTGAGTTTTGTCAAAAGCTTTCTTTGCATCTATTGAGAGGATCATATGGTTCTTGTCTTTTCTTTTATTGATGTGATGTATCTCATTGATTGGTTTATGAATGTTGAACCACCCTTGCATCCCAGGGATAAATCCTACTTGGTTGTGGTGAATAATCCTCTTAATGTACTGTTGGCTCCTATTGGCTAGTATGTTGGTGAGAATTTTTTTTAAAGATTTTATTTATTTATTCATGAGAAAGAGAGAGAGAGAGACAGTAAGAGAGAGAGAGAGGCAGAGACAAAGGTAGAGGGAGAAATAGGCTTCATGCAGGAAGCCTGACATGGAACTCGATCCGGGTCTCCAGGATCATGCCCTGGGCTTCAGCAGTGCTGAACTACTGAGCCACCCAGGCTGCCCGGTGAGAATTTTTTCATTCAAGTTTATCAGGGATATTGGTCTGTAATTCTCTTTTTTGGTGGGATCTTTGTCTGGTTTTGTGATCAAGGTAAATCTGGCCTCATAGAACAAGTTTGGAAGTATTCCCTCCATTTCTACCGTTGGAAACAGCTTTAGTAGAATAAGTATTATTTCATCATTAAATGTTTGGTGGAATTCCGCTGTGAAGCCATCAAGGCGTGGGCTTTTTTTTCTTGGGAGGTTTTTGATGACTATTTCAATTTCCTCACTGGTTATTGGTCTGTTCAGGCTTTCTATTTCTTCCTGTTTCAGTTTGGATAATTTGTAGGTTTCCAGGAATGCATCCATTTCTTTGTATTTTTAATATACCATACCATACCAAACAACTTTGGAATTACTGTTTGCTATAATAATGAATATGGAAATTCAGATATTAATAAGCATCAGAATTTTCACTTAAAAAGATACAGGGGGAAAACATGATTAAAAATTATGTGGGGGACGATGGAAACCTATCTGGCCAGTAATCAAAATAAACTAATTCAAACATAGGGTGGCATGGTGCCATATAAAGGTTAGTGACAGATACCTGGGTATACTGATAAAAGGCTCTATTTTAATTGAATATGTCAATGTAAATCATTTCATCATTTAAAAATCTCTTAAGCAATCTGTAAAGGAAGTCATAAAAGAACTGTCATTCCTTGATCTTGTCAGTCTAATTTTGGAAACTATCTTCATAAAAGATTGCAAAATATACACAAAAAGCAAAAACAAAATGTATTACAGAACAACTAAAAATACATTACTATTGGCAGAAAAGTTCCACTAATGTTCAAGAATTGGGGAATGATTAAGCAAACTGTACTGGCACATTCCTCCATGATTCAATTGGGCTCATGATGCTATGTTTAAAAAGAAAGAAATATATATTTTATAGGAATATTAAGTAAATATTCATATGTTACATAGTGGTTTGTTACTATTTATATATTTACATGAATATACTTGAAATATTTTTTAAGATTTCATTTATTTATTTGAGAGAAAGAGGGAAAGAACATGAGTGGGAAGGAAGGGGCGGAGGGGAAGGGAGAAATAAGCTTCCCACTGAACAGGGAGCCTGAAGTGGGACTGAATCCCAGGACCCTGGAATCATGAGTGGAGACAAAGGGAGATGCTCAACTGACTAAGCAAACCCAGGTGCCTCATATACTTGAAATATTTTAAAAGTTCATTTAGGAATGTATTCTTTGAATTCCCAATAATAGAACTTAGGAATCAAATAAATTCAGGCAATATTTTATATGAATCTCTTGCTATCTCATTACCTGATATCTGAAACTCAATATTTGGATAATGCAATATACCTAAGTATTTAAACTTGCCATCCAAATGAACATTACTTTGATTCAAGAAAAAAGATACAATATGAATAGTAGGTCATTCCTGTATATATAAATATTAGGATTTGCCTTGGATAGTAGGAATATGGTCTGCTTTTTCCTTGTTTCTATATTTATCAAAATTTATATAATGAATAGTAATTTTTTTGTGTTGATAGAGAAATAACACTTGAGAGGAAGGGAGAATTTCATAATAGACTAGATCGGTTGGCAACATAATTCATTATACTTTCAGTCCCTTCATGCTTTCTGACATCTCTTTTCTCATCTCTAAAGTATATACAAATCTGTTATGTTTGTACCTTACCTATGTCTACATTAGGCTGATACTCTCTGTGTGTCTCCAACTGCAGAATAGGCTGGGATATAAGCTGCAGTTGGGCTATACAAAAGAATTTAGAGACCATTATACTAAAAGGCAAAGAATCTGATGAAAGTTCTGAAAATCTTTCCAGGACTTGATAGGCCCTTTCATCTGAAGAGTCAGAGGAAAGTCCTGTACAGTTTCCAGGAAATTGATTCTGGCAAGGAGCTAAATGGTCAAAGGCTGAGATACTCTATTTAGAAAATATGCAACTGAAAAACACTTGTCCTGTTGATAAGAATGAATGCCAGTTAGATATATTTTCTCATTTGTCCTTTATAAGAAGTTGTCAAAAGCAAAACAAAAGAAACATTATTTCAAATAAGAAGCATTTCCACTTAATATAGGCAAACCAGAATCCAAGAAACAATTGATAAATAATATCTATTCACTCATGACCCACTCCATCTTTGCACATAAAGAACAATCAATACTGTAATTCAACAATGAAAATAAACCATGAGGATAAATCTTGTACTTAATTTAGTAAGTACATAAATTAATAAATACATATGGGCTAGGGACAAATAGAATGTAAATTTAATTTGAAACCAAAGGTAAAATGACTACTCAAGAAAGCTTTCCATAAAATTGGGTACAATTTCTAAAGGAAAGCAGCAGCAACATTTGCTCTGATTGTAGTTAAAACAAGTAAGAAAAAAGATCCATCACATCCCTGAGAAAATAAACCAGGAACTCAAGAGAAACAGATCTTCTGAGGTACTAATCTACTTGGGAGTTATCCCTTGATGGAATCACTAATAGTTGTAATGAGAATCTATGTCTTCTGAGAGCATGATGTTCACAGCAACAAGAGCTGTGACCTGTAAACCAGTATTCTACACACAATTCTGTAACATTATCCTATTCTTGATTTTTATCATGTGAACATCTTACCATATAAAGGAGATGAAAATCATATGAAAACTTCTATACTATTCTTCATGGTAATTGAAATGATACTACATTTTACTTGGTTTTGTCAGGCATATGTAAAATATTTTGTATTCAACATTATATTTGTTATTTTATGTCCACCAGCATAACAATTAAGAACATGGAATTTAGAGTTACATCACCTGGTTTTAAATTTTAACTTTGACAATTAATACCTGCATGACACCAAGAAACTAAGATTATTTTTGCATAACTTAGTTTGTTCATTGATAGGGATATTAATAACTTCTACTGCATAGGGTTTTATGATAAATTAAAATGATACCAAAAAATGCTTTAAAATATCTTAAACTTTTTAATTTGTTTTAATTTTCTTTAGTATATTTCTTTAAATAGGCTCCACATCCAATGTGGGACTTGAATTCATGATCCTGAGATCAAGAGTCACATGCTCTACTGACTGAGCCAGCCAGGTGTTCCGTATCTGAAATATTTTAAGTGTTCAATAAGTAATAGATTAACATAATAATGATGATGATGATTTTTAAAAATCATTATAAAGTTACTGGTTAATTCTCACAATATCTCTATACAACATTGTGGGTAAGAAAGCTATTCTTTTCATGTTACCAAATACGGAAACAAAGACTCATATAACCATGTGTTGCTCAAAGTGACACTTGGATTAATATCAGGAATAGACAAGAATCAATGGGAATTCATGTTTGCTTCTAGAATTCTGTAGGTGTGGCATTGCTAAATCACATGTTTTCTTTTTCACACAGTACAGTGCTGGTTACCAGCAAAACACAAGAGAGTGGATCTACCATCTTCCCAGGAGGCAGTGGTGGGAGCAATCAATGGTGCTATGGTTGCTATAGATCTATATGTGTAACTCACTGCTCATATTACCTAACTTCTCCAATTAGGGAGTGGGCTTCCTAATCTTTAGTCCTCCTTTTCCAGTCCAGTTTTCCTCCCTTTGCACAGTTTCTAGGACCTGTTACTAAATGTTTTCCTGATGTAAAACTGCAGCCCAGGCAAGGGACTACTCCATAGCAATGGCTGGGATATAATAGATCAGTTGAAATTTTATCTCCAAATTCTAGTCCAGTGAGATTTTCTGACCACTCGCTATTCCCACTTAGCCAGGTAAAAAACAAGATCTATACATGGATACTTCTCCACCCAATCTAGGCACTAATTCCAGGCTCAACATCTCCCCCGACACATACCACTTTGCTTACATAACTAGTAGTATATACTCTTCTGCTTTTCTCATATTCACTTCCATTTTCTAGCAAGGTGTTCAGAATATGCTCTATATTTAATATATCCTTCATGAATACATGCATATTTAAATCAGCATGATGAACTGTGTAACTAAAACCTGCTGGTCTCAATTTCTGCTTAGCACAGAATGGAACAAATCTGAAAGAGGAAGGGATGAGGAGATGAATGTGGCACTTGAACAATTCTGGCTCTAAAGAGCCTTAACAAAGGTTGTTAACCTTTATTCCTGCCTATTAAAATTATCTTTGCCAAATGATTATTTTAGAAGCCTAGTGGCAGGTGTATTGCTTCTAGCTCACTGATCCTGCAGGGAAACCCACTATCCCACAGCTGGCTTTGCGACTTGTACCATAGATTAAATTGCTTGGTTAGAGGGGAAATCAATTGCTATTTTTACAAAAACTTCACAAAATGCTTGCAATCTACAATCTAATCAAAATCTAAAAGCCCCTTGTAGATTAGTTTTATTGGCTCGCTCTATACTGCAGAACTGATGACATTTCTCACAAAACCTGGTGCTGCCTCATTTCTTTCAACTACAGGGCTGATTTTCCTGATACTTACCAGGAGGAAATGAGTCCTTGGACAGTTGTTCATCTTCAGGGTATTATTTTTTTATCCTTTTTTTTTTAAATGCAGCCAAATTATTTGTTTCTTATATGCAACATTCTGTTTCTACAGACATTTACACAAATTTATTCATGGCAGTGGATAGAAACCACAAGTCACCTATCAGCAAAAATAATTGCTTATCACTTTGGAATCACTTAAAAGGGCACCAAACACTCATTCAATAAATATTTACTGAATACCTACCTTGTGTTGGACAAATGGATAATAGGAGTTGAAGAAAATGAATAAAAACTCACTTTTAGAGTGTCGAAGAGAGATTCAACCCATTCACTATTTTCCCCTAAATATATGAATGAAACTTATACATATATATGACATATATAAACATATATATGCACATAATATACATACTTCATACCACACAACTACTATATTCTATAACATATATACACATTATATATAATGCATTGACTTGTTAATGAATTATTTAATACTTAATTACAGCTCACAACATAGGGACTACCTCCTCAACCTCCCACTCACTCATGTGATTGTGCACACTATGGTAGTCAAATTATTTACACTCTTTCTCCATAGCCCTCAATGACTTTCTAAGTAACAAATAGGTTGAATTCATACTACTTGAAATTTTAAAAGGGAGATTGTTTTCTTTTGTGTTAGTGTAAACATGTTTTGTCATAAGCTTTAAGCTTTTGAAGTTTGGGCAATGTTCACAGTGTTGGCACTCTCGTTACTGACCAGGGCCAGATTTAATTTAGATACTTTTAAAGTAAAGTTAATAGGAACTTTCTGCAACTGTATTTCAATGTCAGCACTTCATATCCAACTGATTGGATTATAAACGACTGAAGAAAGTACAAGTGTTGCAAACATTTATTTGAAATGTAAATATCTTTTTTTTTTGCAATGACTTCCTTCCATGACAGAAATAAACTTCAAATAAAGCTTTATGCATGCACTGCAATGGAAGGATATATTTTAAATACTGAGTCTTGATGTGATTAATTTAATGATCATTTCCAAACCACAACATTATAATGGTAACAAAGAAAAAATAAGTGACTAATTGATATGTGGCACAGGAAGACTAAAGAGACAGATGGTTCCTATACAATGGCCAAAAAATTGAGAGTACTTGTTCTAGTCTGAGAGTTTTCTGCTGAGTTAGATCATTGTGAGATTCTAGGTTCTACTTAGAACCCAAGTCTCCTTTGCTTAATTGTTTAATACTTAACTTCCTCTAGCAGAAAACGTTGCCCTTTTTCTTTGAAATAACTCTTCTAGGTTTTTTTGGTATATGGACAAAAGCTGCATTAAAATATTGAATTTGGGAATAGTTCTAAACATTACCTCAGCTTTTCACTAACTTTGGAGTCCATGGAAACAGACAAATTTTGTTTTGGTAGTGTTCCTCTCTGTTTCATTGCCTCATATTTGTCCGCTCTGTTAGTTCCAGTCACCTAGCACAATGACAATGATACTCTGATTAGTTGTGCAAAGTCATCATCAATTGCTAGCCCACCACACCATGCCAAACCACTACTCCCTCCATTTTTTGAATAACCTTAGCATCTCAATATCATCATGTCCATTTTTACAGCTTAGATTTTAATGTTGAATTAAATCAAATACTATTCTGATAGTCAAATAAGACTAAGTGAAGAAACTGTTAATCAACTTTAAATCTTTCTGCCTCTGGAATCTGCTTTTTACCAAAATATACTCATTTATGTTTTTTATATATATAAGTATATATATAATTTTGATTTGCCAACATATAGTATAACACCCAGCGCTCATCCCATCAAGTGCCCTCCTCAGTGTCTATTACGCAGTCACCCCATTCCCCTGCCAGCCTCCCCTTCCACTACCCCTTGTTTGTTTTCCAGAGTTAGAAGTCTTTCATGTTTTGTCACCCTCTCTAATTTTTCCCACTCATTTTCCCTCCTTTCCCCTATAATCCCTTTCACTATTTCTTATATTGCCCATATGAGTGAAACCATATAATGATTGTCCTTCTGTGATTGACTTACTTCACTCAGCATAATACCTTCCAGTTCTATCCACGTTGAAGCAAATAGTGGATATTCATTTGTCCTTTCTAATGGCTGAGTAATATTCCATTGTATATATAGACCACATCTTTATCCATTCATTGGTTGATGGACATCGAGGCTCCTTCCACAATTTGGCTATTGTGGATATTGCTGCTATAAACACTGGGGTGAGAATGTCCTGGTGTTTCATTACATCTGTACCTTTGGGGTAAATACACACTAGTGCAATTGCTGGGTCATAGGTTGGCTTTATTTTTAACTCTTTGAGGAACCTCCACACAGTTTTCCAGAATGGCTGTACCAATCCACATTCCCACCAACAGTGCAAGAAGGTTCCCCCTTCTCCACATCCTCGCCAACATTTGTTGTTTCCTGTCTTGTTAATTTTCACCATTCTCACTGGTGTGAGGTGGTATCCGATTGTGGTTTTGATTTGTATTTCCCTGATGGCAAGTGATGCGGAGCATTTTCTCATGCACTTGTTGGCATCTAGAAGACGTCTATGTCTTTGGTGAAATTTCTGTTCATGTCTTTTCCCATTTCATGATTGGATTGCTTGTTCCTTTGCTGTTGAGTTTAATAAGTGCTTTATAGATCTTGGATACTAGCCCTTTATCTGATAGATCATTTGCTAATATCTTCTCCCATTCAGTAGGTTATCTTTTAGTTTTGTTGACTGTATCTTTTGCCGTGCAGAAGCTTTTTATCTTAAGTCCCAATAATTCATTTTTGCTTTTGTTTCTCTTGCCTTCATAGATGTATCTTGCAAGAAGTTGCTGTGGCCAAGTTCAAAAAGGGTGTTGCCTGTGTTCTCCTTTAGGATTTTGATGGATTCTTCTGTCACGTTTAGAACTTTCATCCATTTTGAGTGTATCTTTGTGTATGGTGTAAGAGAATGATCTAGTTTCATTCTTCTGCATGTGGCTGTCCAATTTTCCCAACACCATTTATTGAAGAGACTGTCCTTTTTTCTAGTGGATGTTCTTTCCTGCCTTGTTGAATATTAGTTGACCATAGAGTTGAGGGCCCATTTCTGGGTTCTCTATTCTGTTCCATTAATCTCTGTGTCTGTTTTTGTGCAAGTACCACACTGTCTTGATAATCACAGCTTTGTGATACAACTTGAAATTCGGCATTGTGATGCCCCCGGCTTTGGTTTTCTTTTTCATTATTCCCCTGGCTATTTGGGGTCTTTTCTGATTCCGTACAAAGCTTACGGTTATTTTTTCTATTTAGCTTTTATTGAGTGATTAATACCTGGCTTGGTTTATGATATGCTGTAGCAACATAATGGTGAGCAAAACAGGCCCTAAGCAGCCATAAAGTTAGAGCAAATTTATTATTCTTCCCACTGGCATTTTTATTTCATATGACTTCTTAAAGTAGTATGCTAACCCAATATATTGCATCTATAAAACCACAATTTTAACCTCGATGGAACAGAAACATTTGGGAATTTTTGGTTGCTGTTTATTTGTTGGATCTAAATTCGAATTCACAAGTTTTTATTCTGCCCTTTGACCAAAATCATTCTTGCTGAATTTGCTCAACAATGTGGAAAGAGTATATCGACCTCTTATAATGTAAGAGGCATAGTTTTCCAATTATTATACCAGAAACTCACCACCTGGAAGATTGATCGGGTTCTTATAATCTTTTGAAGGGCCATTTATTACAGTTACATTTCTTTATCTTTTAGCCAATTAATATATTTTTACTACATAAAGCTTTAGTAAAGCATGGAAAACCTGGAGGTCAATCTTGAACTCTATAATTCTCTTATAAATAAAAAATTATTCATGTTTTCCCTGATGCAGCATTATGTTATATATGATGCCTAATGACATAAATGTAACTATTTAGCATAAGCCTATTTATCATGAATGATTCACTTAATTATCCTAATACTAAAACAGTGTAAACAGCAACAACCACTATAATTTTCAAAGTTGGATGCATAAACGAAAATCTCACTGAAAAAGTATTCTTTGGATTCAAAATCATGCCAATATCCTAAAATAATTGAAATAATTACTGGACCAGTGATGTCCTCTTGTTTTCCCATTGTAAATTTGCAAATGTAGAAAATATTGAGGGATAGTCTGATTATGGGTTTATGTGTGAATGTTTGTGGTGGTGGGAGCTACCCAAAGTACTTCAGCTACAGCCACGTGGATACAATTTGTGAACTGTGGGAGATTCACGAAGGTTATTCATAATATTGTGTTATCTGTAATCCAGGAAATTTGTTCAGGAGAAAAAAAGTAAGATGATTAAGTACATAAATGAATACCTCTACAAGCACATACAAGTAATCACACGCTAAGGATCAAATATAAACACCTATACAGAGTTTTCTATCTTCTAACAGCTCAAGTACAGAGCTTTCTATTTTATAACAGCTCAAGTTATTCTGCCTGTGAAAAACAAATAAGCTACGTTTACATGAATCTAGTATAAAATTTAATTAAGCATTTTGCTAGTAATGACATTTAGTATACAATGGATATATACACATTGCATACTATATATAAATAGGCCTATTTAGAATAGAAATTTAGAATAATCACAGATAGAGAAAAGTGTACCATTCTAAATTTTAAGTAAACTTGTCTTTTTCTTATAATAATGTTATAAGTAATTCCCAATATGTAGACAGCAGCCTGTACATGACTTAAGGAGATGACAGGTTATAAAACATAATACTTGGAATGCCCAGGTGGCTCAGCAGTTGAGCATCTGCCTTTAGCTCAGGGCCTAATCTCAGAGTCCTGGGATCAAGACCCACACTGGGCTTCCTGCATGGAGCCTGCTTCTCCCTCCGCCTATGTCTCTGTCTACCTCTCTCTGTGTGTCTCTCATGAATAAATAAATAAATACATAAATAAATAAATAAATAATCTTTTAAAAACCTAATACTCCTATGAGGAAAATGATTTCATTCTAGGCAGCAAGAGATTTCTGTGTGTGGAAATACAATGTTCTCTTAACACTGCCAGCAAATATCAGTGTGATTCTTTGTTCCATAACTAAACTTAATTCCATCAAGAAAGCTCTCACAAATAATGGTTGTGGGCAAATATGGAGGGGAGACTGCTCATTATATTCCAACTTATGTGAACTGGGCAAAGGTTTTAACTGGCATTTATAAAAACACTTCCCCATTAAAGAACAGGGGAATGAGAGAGAGAGAGAGAGAGAGAGAGAGGGAGAGAGAGAGAGATTCTGAATTCTAAAGAAACAATTCATAAATCTTTAAAACAATACTGAGTACTTCAAAGTAGTTAGAAAAAATAGGTTAAACTGGGACTGATGAGATAAGGGTCTTTAAAGAGGACAAATAAAAGCTTGTTTGAGGTTTTCCAATATGTAATCTGCTTGTATTCCAAAAGTACGAAAACCTTTGTAATTAAATACTTCTGCTCTATTTCTTTTCTTTTTTTTAAAAGATTTATTTATTTATTTATTTATTTATTTATTTATTTATTTATTTATTAGAGAGAGAGAGAGAGAGAGAGGCAGAGACACAGGAAGAGGGAGAAGCAGGCTCCATGCTGGGAGCCAGACGTGGGACTCGATCCCAGGACCCCAGGATCGCGCCCTGGGCCAAAGGCAGGCGCTAAACCACTGAGCCACCCAGGGATGCCCTGCTCTATTTCTTTTAATCAATATTTTTCCTTTCTAAAAAATACCAGATTTAGGTAGCTGTTCATGAATATATTAGACTCATTTATCTTAGAGAAACTTGAAGAGTTTTAGCTTGCTATCTCTTTTAATTATAGAAATTAACCAAGAGAACTGTTTGAATAATAGATGTTTACTATCTATCAACTGGAGACTTAAAATATAGAATACAGAATTTCACCTATTTTCTTCTGATCTGTTTCTTACTAATGAAATCTATGTTTTGCTTACTTAGATTATTTTAATGGAACACAACTCAAAGGCTACCTTTCTTTATTCCTTACCTCCTTAAGATTTTATTGATCCTATGGCCCAGGAATGGGAGAAATGAGTGTTACAGTCCATGAACATGGTTGTCCATACATTTATTTTTTTAAATGGCACTTAATAATGCTTTAGATATGTCTGTAGATTTATTTATAACCGTCATTGTTTATTATCCTCTTATGTATAGTATATGTTTACTATTTACCTAATAACATTTTTGATAATATAAGTAAATACATGTAATTTTTGTATCAACTCAGTTTATACATCTGTATCCAGTTCAGCTTGCTTAATTAACTTATTAGGCATAATTAGTTAATTAAGCAATCCAAGGTTGCTTGGGTTTCTCTTTGAATATGAATAATATTTCATTTTATGTACATATACTACATTTTGCTCATCTATTTATCTTCCCATGGACACTTAAACTGCTTCCTATTTTAGCTATTGTGAATAATGCTGCTATGAACATGGGTGTGGAAATACCTCTTTGAGATCCTGCTTTCACTTATTTTCGTTATAAAACCAGAAACAGAATTGATAGATTGCTTGGTAGTTCTATTTTTAATTTTTTGAGAAGCAATCATATTGTCTGCCACACTGTTGGCTCTATTATTTTACATATCTACCTCGTATTAGTGTGTGAGGGTTATAATTTTTCCACAGCCTCACCAGTATTTGCTCTTTTTTTGTCATTTGTTACAAAAAACTTTTTTAGTAGTAGCCACCCTAATGAGTGTGAAGTGGTATCTCATAGTTTTCATTTGTATTTTCTGAATAAATAGCAATGATGAGCATTTTTTGTTGTGATTACAGGCCATGTGTATATCTTTCTTTAGAGAAATATTCAAGTCCTTTGCTCACTTTTGAATTGGGTTGCTTTTTGTTGTTGGATTTTCGGAGTTTGCTATCTACTTGGATATTAATCTTTTACAATCTATGACTTGCAAAATATTTTCTCTTATTCTGTGGATTGCCTTTTTACTCTAATAGTGCCATTTGGTGCACAAAATGTTAATATTTTCATGTAATTAAATGTAATTTCATCTAATCCAGTTTCTCTATTTTTTTTCTTTTGTTGCCTGTGCCTTTGTTATCATATCTAAGAAATTATTGACAGGCCTAATGCCATGAAGCTTTTACACTAATGTTTTCTTCTAAGAATTTTATCGTGTAAGTTGTAATTTATGTCTTAGATCATTTTGAGTAGTTTTATATGTAGTATTTGATAAGTATGAAAATTATTTCTTTTGCATGTGGATATCCAGTTTTCCCAGCAACATTATTGAAAAGATAGTGCTTTTGTCATTGAATATTCTTTTTTTTTAATTAATTTTTATTGGTGTTCAATTTACCAACATACAGAAAAACACCCAGTGCTCATCCCGTCAAATGTCCACCTCAGTGCCCGTCACCCATTCCCCTCCAACACCCGCCCTCCTCCCCTTCCACCACCCCTAGTTCGTTTCCCCGAGTTAGGAGTCTTTATGTTCTGTCTCCCTTCCTGATATTTCCCAACATTTCTTCTCCCTTCCTTTATATTCCCTTTCACTATTATTCATATTCCCCAAATGAATGAGAACATACACTGTTTGTACTTCTCCAATTGACTTATTTCACTCAGCATAATACCCTCCAGTTCCATCCACGTTGAAGCAAATGGTGGGTATTTGTCGTTTCTAATTGCTGAGTAATATTCCATTGTATACATAGACCACATCTTCTTTATCCATTCATCTTTCGATGGACACCGAGGCTCCTTCCACAGTTAGGCTATTGTGGACATTGCTGCTAGAAACATCGGGGTGCAGGTGTCCCGATGTTGCATTGCAACTGAATCTTTGGGATAAATCCCCAACAGTGCAATTGCTGGGTCGTAGGGCAGGTCTATTTGTAACCCTTTGAGGAACCTCCACACAGTTTTCCAGAGTGGCTGCACCAGTCCATTTCTATACACTAACAATGAGACTGAAGAAAGAGAAATTAAGGAGTCAATCCCATTTACAATTGCACCGAAAAGCATAAGATACCTAGGAATAAACCTAACCAAAGAGGTAAAAGATCTATACCCTAAAAACTATAGAACACTTCTGAAAGAAATTGAGGAAGACACAAAGAGATGGAAAAATATTCCATGCTCATGGATTGGCAGAATTAATATTGTGAAAATGTCAATGTTACCCAGGGCAATTTACACGTTTAATGCAATCCCTATCAAAATACCATGGACTTTCTTCAGAGAGTTAGAACAAATTATTTTAAGATTTGTGTGGAATCAGAAAAGACCCCGAATAGCCAGGGGAATTTTAAAAAAGAAAACCATAGCTGGGGGCATCACAATGCCAGATTTCAGCTTGTACTACAAAGCTGTGGTCATCAAGACAGTGTGGTACTGGCACAAAAACAGACACATAGATCAATGGAACAGAATAGAGAACCCAGAAGTGGACCCTGAAATGTATGGTCATCTAATATTCGATAAAGGAGGAAAGCCTATCCATTGGAAGAAAGACAGTCTCTTCAATAAATGCTGCTGGGAAAATTGGACATCCACATGCAGAAGAATGAAACTGGACCACTCTCTTTCACCATACACAAAGATAAACTCAAAATGGATGAGAGATCTAAATGTGAGACAAGAGTCCATCAAAATCATAGAAGAGAACACAGGCAACACCCTCTTTGAACTCGGCCACAGTAACTTCTTGCAAGATACATCCACAAAGGCAAAAGAAACAAAAGCAAAAATGAACTATTGGGACTTCATCAAGATAAGAAGCTTTTGCACAGCAAAGGATACAGTCAACAAAACTAAAAGGCAACCTACAGAATGGGAGAAGATATTTGCAAATGACATATCAGATAAAGGGCTAGTTTCCAAAATCTATAAATAACTTATTAAACTCAACACCAAAGAAAGAAACAATCCAATCATGAAATGGGCAAAAGACATGAAGAGAAATCTCACAGAGGAAGACATGGACATGGCCAACATGCACATGAGAAAATGCTCTGCATCCCTTGCCATCAGGGAAATACAAATCAAAACCACAATGAGATACCACCTCACACCTCACACCTCACACCAATGAGATACCTCTCACACCAATGAGAATGGGGAAAATTAACAAGGCAGGAAACAACAAATGTTGGAGAGGATGCGGAGAAAAGGGAACCCTCTTACACTGTTGGTGGGAATGTGAACTGGTGCAGCCACTCTGGAAAACTGTGTGGAGGTTCCTCAAAGAGTTAAAAATAGACCTGCCCTACGACCCAGCAATTGCACTGTTGGGGATTTACCCCAAAGATTCAGATGCAATGAAAAGTCGGGACACCTGCACCCCGATGTTTCTATCAGCAATGGCCATAATAGCCAAACTGTGGAAGGAGCCTCGGTGTCCATCGAAAGATGAATGGATAAAGAGATGTGGTCTATGTATACAATGGAATATTACTCAGCAATTAGAAACGACAAATACCCACCATTTGCTTCAACGTGGATGGAACTGGAGGGTATTATGCTGAGTGAAGTAAGTCAATCGGAGAAGGACAAACAGTGTATGTTCTCATTCATTTGGTGAATATAAATAATAGTGAAAGGGAATATAAAGGAAGGGAGAAGAAATGTTGGGAAATATCAGGAAGGGAGACAGAACATAAAGACTCCTAACTCGGGGAAACGAACTAGGGGTGGTGGAAGGGGAGGAGGGCGGGTGTTGGAGGGGAATGGGTGACGGGCACTGAGGTGGACACTTGACGAGATGAGCACTGGGTGTTTTTGTGAATGTTGGTAAATTGAACACCAATAAAAATTAATTAAAAAGAAAAAAAAATAATTTAATTCCATACTAATTAATGTAGTGTTATTAATTAACTAATTTGATTATTTGTGAGAACTACTATAATTTAATAAAATTTTACTGACTCTTGTTTGACATTGAATTAAGCAATAAGTAACTTTTTTAAAATTTAGTGTCTAAATTTACATGATTTCATTAGAGGCATTTCATCATAGAAAAGGAACTGGGAAAAAAAAAGTAAAGGAACTGAGATCAATTAATAAATTTAGAGTAGCTACAGTATTTATTTGAGATGATATTTATTTTATCCATTCAGGTTAGAGTACTTTTTTTGCCGTTTAAACTGGAGACTAAATATAGTAATTGAGTGTTTAAATATAAAAAGATTAGTATTTCTTCCTCATTTCTACAATGGTTTGACCATGAAATAAAAATGTCATCCATCTGACTACTTCAACTTTGCTCTGGAAGAACTATCATTATAAATCCATTGTTTTATTTAATATTTTTATAATAATTCAATTTTTCAACTCAAGAAGATTATTAATCACTTATAATTCTTTAGTCATTGTGCCAGATGAGGCAAAAATGAAGATTAAAAATATGTAAGCTGTTAGGCAAGTTACCTACAAGCTGGATTTTTGTCAGATATCAGGAGCTCACAACTGAATACTGTCTAGAAGTGGACACTGTAATTACTGACATCCCTCTGACATGTTGTCAGTTAGCAATATTGGATTTTTTGTTTGGGTCTCTTGTAAATTAAGGAACTGGAACAGGGACTGGAATTTCAGACAAATGCAGAACTTACCTCAGGCATAAAGTTTCAGTGGTCCCCAAAATCAGTAATCACAATAAGCAATAACTTAAATACAGTATTTAAAACAGTTCAAAATGAATGTAAAAAAAAAATCACAGTCAATAAAATAAAAGTCCTAATAGATTGGACACAGCAGTGTCATACAGAACAGTAAATGAGTCTAAGGCAAAACAAACCAAAAAAACTATGGACCTCTATAACCATGTTTCATCTAGTTTTAGTTTTTTCAGAACATTAAAGTAGAAGAAGTTGACTTCAAAAATATTATTGATAAATTTGTTTTCAAGAAGGTCAGATAAAATTATAATAAAAAGTAAAATACTGAGGGGGTCACTTGATGGGATGAGCACTGGGTGTTTTTCTGTATGTTGGTAAATTGAACACCAATAAAAATTAATTTATAAAAAAAAGTAAAATAAAAATATATTATACTTCAATATAAATAAAATATTTTAAAACACTAATATTGTAAATTTTAATATACTAACTTTTCATCAAAAAATTTTTATTTATTTACTTAACAGAGAGAGAGAGGAGAGCATAAGCAGGGGTGCATCAGAGGGAGAGGGAGAAGCAGGTTCCCTGCTGAGCAGGAAGCCTGACATGGGATTTGATATCAGGACTCCAGGATCATGGCCTGAGCTGAAGGCAGCTGCTTAACAGACTGAACCACCCAGGCACCTTGACTTTTCAATTTTTAAACAACTCTCAAATCCTGTTATTATTCCTGTTTAGAAGCAAATAAAATTCATATCAAGCAAATTTCTAATATGCCTTCTGAGAGATAAACAATCCCTATTTACTTGTTGAGGTAAGACAGGAGAGATTCTTTCCACAACGCACTTTCTGCTTTCTCTGTCTCCACTTCTCACTCAGAAAGCCAACTACTCCTTTCTATGTTTAGTCAATTCTATTATCATGTATTAAAAACCACAACTTAAGGAGACATTGTTCAGTGAATGGTAAGCATAGCACTATTAGAATATTTAAGGTGATATTATGAGACAGAATATTTATTATACACTTAGTAGGATCAATTATGTACAAAATATAAGCATAGTCATGGACAGGAAAAATATATTGGGAAAAGTGATAAAATAATTTGAAAATACTTTCAAATAGTTGTGGAATTCTTTCTCTAAAACTCAAATGATGAAGTGTGTCAATGACTTTAGGATGATAAGTCATGAATAGAAAGAGTGGATAAAGAAAACAATTATATAATATTTGGGTGAAACGAGCTAGTCAGAAAGGAGTAAGATATAAGGGATACTATATGTCTAAGCTAACCTGATGAAAGAAATTTATAGTACAGAGAGGATATTGGTCAGCAGGGAATATACTGCCAAGTTAGATAAATAAGTAATTCACAGATAATTCACAGTCATAATCATGATTATCAATATCATCATCATCATAATTGGTACAATTTTTGAGAGCCCACTGTGGGTCAGAGAGAGTGCCAAGCTTTGAAGTATATACAATGGAGTCAGTGTTATTACCTTCTCTACTTTTCACAGAAAAAATGGAAACTCAGAAATATTAAAAACTGCTCAAAATAATATTAAGAGTTGAGGTTGGAAACTCAGACTTTATCTATGAAAGGCAACTCTCTAACACACGGAAGAGAAGTATCAAAAGGAATTCACTATCACATGTAGAATTAAACTAAAAGAGTCATAGTGACACTTACCATTTGTGTGAACTCCTTATAAATACTATATCATTTATCCTGTGCCATATTAGGAGAGCATCAGAAAACATTATCCACTTCATCAAACTCCAACCAGATAGTGTTTAACCTATTTCTACATTTTGCTAGACTCAGTCCCCATTCCAAGCTTTGGTGTCCTCTATAAGCTTTCTTAGTTCTCACCTGTTTGTTTGTTTCTTATGGTGGTTCTAAATGCACAATAATATGAAATAATTTGTGTGTTCTATCAAAAATTACGCTGGCTTTTAAGATTCTCATTGCATAGTCAAAGAACGATAGTATAGCATAGATTAAGGAGCAAGGATTTTGTGGTCAAATGTGTATGAATCCTACTTCTGCCATTTCCAGTTCTAGAATTTTGAGCCATTATTTTAATAAAACAGCAAACAACAAAAATCTCTGGCTTTTAATTCTCTCTTCTACAAAATAAGTGTCGGTTAGTTTTATTTTATTTATTTATTTAAAAAAATTTTTGTTGGTTAGTTTTAATAATGATTGTATAGTTTCTAACATAATGTCAAGTTATCTGCATGCATAGCAAACAATAGCTATTAGTAGTAACAACAATATTACCTATGTCAAATTTGTGATAAACTAAAGTTTAATAAAGTGTTTAGAAAAGAAACATAATTTAATATTTATATCAAAACAAATTCAGCCCAATAGTTTAGCTTGTAATTAATTAATCTGAAAACAAAACTATAAACTTTATGTGAAGTCATTAGAGTCTTTGATATGTAACTTAGTATCCGTCTTGAATTCATGGCATTCTAATCCCATTACATTATGTTAAAAACCAGATTAGAGGGAAGCCTGGGTGGCTCAGTGGTTTAGTGCCACCTTACGCCCAGGGCGTGATCCTGGAGACCCAGGATCAAGTCCCACGTTGGGTTCCCTGCATGGAGCCTGCTTCTCCCTCTGCCTGTGTCTCTGCCTTTTTCTGTCTGTCATGAATAAATAAAACCTTAAAAAAAGAAAAAAAGAAAACCAACAACCCAATTAAAAAGTTAAAAAAAAAAAAACAGATTAGAAAAGTTATTTGAAAACTAGACCAGCAACATAATTTCTCATGGATCACCAGAGAACAAAGGGATATAATTACTATTACAGAAATTGCATTTGTTTTTAGGTAAACAAGCGGGCTTTTGAATTACGTAGACATAATACAAATTCCAAATCTAGTCAACAACTTCATGTGTAACTGTGCAATTTATTTACTTTATCTCAGCCTTTCTTGTTTTGAGAAGTTGAGATTTTCTAGCATCTATAACAAAGGCTTGCTGTGAAATAATAGATTATGCACATTGTAAATATTAACTATCAATATCATAATTTCCGGGGTACCTGGGTGGCTCAGACGGTTGAGGGTCTGACTCTTGATTTCGGCTTCTTCGGGGTCTTGGAATGGAGTCCCGACATCTGGCTGCAAGCTCAGCATGGAGTCTGTCCCTCTCTGATCTTTCTTCCTGCCATGTTCTCTGTATCAAATCAATATATATATATTCAACATCACCTTCCTCATCCTTCTAAGTATTGTTATCAATGTTGCAAGCTTGAATTTAAGACTATTTCAGGTTAATATGCAATGAATAGTATTTGGCCAGATATGATTTTTAAATGATGTCTTCTTTTTATTTTTTAAGATTTTATTTATTCATTCATGAGAGACACAGAGAGAGAGATAGAGAGAGGCAGAGACAGGCAGAGAGAGAAGCAGGCTTCATGCAGGAAGCCCGATGTGGGACTTGATCCTTAACCCCAGAATCATACCCTGAACCAAAGACAGATGCTCAACCTCTGAGCCATCCATGCATCCCTAAATGATATCTTCTTGAATAATACATGAACATTTCAGGAATGAAGCAATCTACTTTATAAAATATACTGATTGGATCATTTGTTTAGCTGTTCTAGCTGGAAATAATAAGCAGTTTGGATGAGTCTAAACCTTTCTAAACATTCTATTTTTTTCATTTCCCAATGAATGTTGTTTCATTAACAAACAATGGATGCATTAAGATATTCACTTACTTGTAAGGAGACATTGCATTACATAAGGTTTCTCCTGGCTTAATTAACTTTCTATTTTACCAGACCTGCAAAATATACTCTTCTCCCAAGTCTCCAAACAAATATTAAATGTCATGAATTTTTCATTTCTTTACATTATTCCAGCCACTTAAAAGATTATAAATTGAATTGAGTAGTTGTTTAGTACTATGAATTTTTAAAACCCATACAGATGATTTTTCATCCTGTGTTAGGATAGATTGTATTCTGATTTTAGAAATTACTGATTCTGAATGTATCCAGATATTTTCATATGATCATCCTAAGATGGGAAAAATCATGATTTCAGGGCCCATATTATCATTTTTCACACAAAGAGATTTTCAAGCAGCTTTTATTGAATTTGTAATATATGCCATAGTATGTGTTAGATGCTGGAGCATTATATTTTCATGTTTTACACTTGATGTTAACATTTTCTTTTTCTTTTTTTTTCTTTTTGTTTCAGTGGTAGAATTTAGTGATTCAACACTTGCATACAATACCCAGTGCTCATCACAAGTGCACTCCTTAATACCCATCACCTATTTAAACCATATCCTCACCTGGTTTCCTTTGCTAACCAACAGTTTGCCATCTATTGTTAAGAATCTGTTTCTTGGTTTGTCTCTCTCTTTTTCCCTTACAATTGTTTGGTTTCTTAAATTACACATAAGAATGAAATTATATGGTAGTTTTCTTTCTCTGTCTGACTTACTTCACTTAGCATGATACTCTTGCTCCAATAACATTATTGCAAATGGCAAGATTTCATTCTTTTTTATGGCTGAGTAATATTATATTTTATATAATATATAAATATATAAACATATACATACATATATATTGCTTTTTTATATTTTTATCAGTAGATGAATGGGCTCTATCCATAATTTCCTTATTGTTGATAATGTTGCTATAAACATAGGGGTACATGTATCACTTCAATTTAGTATTTTTGTATCCTTTGGGCAAATACATAGTAGTGCAATTGCTGAATGAGAAGTAGTTCTATTTCTAAGTTTTTGATGAACCTCTCTGCTGTTTCCCATCCTGGGGTGCATCAGTTTGCCATCCCACCAACAGTGGATGGGGTCTCCCCTTTCTCCACATCTTCATCAGCACCTGTTGTTTCTTGTACTGTTCATTTTAGTTGTTCTGACAGGTGCAAAGTAATATCTCTTTACAGATTTGATTTGTATTTCCCTGATAATCAGTGATATTGAGCATCTTTTCATGTGTCCTTTGGTCATCTGTATGTCTTTGGAAAAATATCTATTCATGTCTTCTGCCCATTTTTTAACTAAATTACTTGTGTTTTGGATGTTGAGTTTTTCTAAGTTCTTCATATTTTGGATACTAACCCTTTAAAAATATGTCATTTGGAAATATCTTCTCCCATTCTGTAAGCTGCTTTTTGGTTTTGCTTTTTGTTTCCTTCACTGTGCAGAAACTTTTTATCTTGATGAAGTCCTAGTAGTTTTCCTTTGCTTTTGTTTCCCTTGACTCTGGGGACTTATCTAGAAAAAGGTTGTAATACCAATGTCAAAGAGGTTGCTGCCTGGATTCTCCTCTAAGATTTTGATGGTTTCCTGTCTCACATTAAGGTCATTCATCCATTTTTAATTTATTTCTGTGTGTGGTATAAGAAAGTGGTCTAGTGTCATTCTTTCGCATGTGGCTCTCTAGTTTTCCCACACCGTTTGTTGGAGAGATTGTCTTTTTCCCATTGGATATCCTTTCCTGCATTGTCAAAAGTTCATTAACCAGTTGTGGATTCGTCTCTGGGTTTTCTATTCTATTCCATTGATTTATGGATTTTTTTTTTTTTTGCCCGTGCTATGTTTGACATTAGCATTTTCTTTTTTTTTTAAGATTTTATTTATTTATTCATGAGAGACACACAGAGAGAGGCAGAGACATACAGAGGGAGAAGCAGTATCCATGCAGGGAGCCCAATGTGGGACTCGATTCCGGATCCCATGATCACACCCTGAGCCAAAGGCAGATGTTCAACCACTGAGCCACCCAGGTGTCCCTGATACTAGCATTTCAATTAGTTTGTGCTAAGGGTTTAATTCAATAAATAAGTAAATAAATATTTGAATTTATTATGCAACATTTTTATATTTTATATTAACATTTTGACAAGACACTGTAATTCTTTTTCTTCTGTTTGATCACTAGTTCATTTCAGTTCATATATGTTTGTGTATATAAATAAAGTGTAGTAGAATTTCTGTACAAACTAAAAGCACAGTATTTGGTCCATAAATAAATAGCCTTTTCATTTCTATACACTAACAATGAGACTGAAGAAAGAGAAATTAAGGAGTCAATCCCATTTACAATTGCACCGAAAAGCATAAGATACCTAGGAATAAACCTAACCAAAGAGGTAAAAGATCTATACCCTAAAAACTATAGAACACTTCTGAAAGAAACTGAGGAAGACACAAAGAGATGGAAAAATATTCCATGCTCATGGATTGGCAGAATTAATATTGTAAAAATGTCAATGTTACCCAGGGCAATTTACACGTTTAATGCAATCCCTATCAAAACACCATGGACTTTCTTCAGAGAGTTAGAACAAATTATTTTAAGATTTGTGTGGAATCAGAAAAGACCCCGAATAGCCAGGGGAATTTTAAAAAAGAAAACCATAGCTGGGGGCATCACAATGCCAGATTTCAGGTTGTACTACAAAGCTGTGGTCATCAAGACAGTGTGGTACTGGCACAAAAACAGACACATAGATCAATGGAACAGAAGAGAGAACCCAGACGTGGACCCTGAAATGTATGGTCATCTAATATTCGATAAAGGAGGAAAGACTATCCATTGGAAGAAAGACAGTCTCTTCAATAGATGGTGCTGGGAAAATTGGACATCCACATGCAGAAGAATGAAACTGGACCACTCTCTTTCACCATACACAAAGATAAACTCAAAATGGATGAGAGATCTAAATGTGAGACAAGAGTCCATCAAAATCATAGAAGAGAACACAGGCAACACCCTTTTTGAACTCGGCCACAGTAACTTCTTGCAAGATACATCCACAAAGGCAAAAGAAACAAAAGCAAAAATGAACTATTGGGACTTCATCAAGATAAGAAGCTTTTGCACAGCAAAGGATACAGTCAACAAAACTAAAAGGCAACCTACAGAATGGGAGAAGATATTTGCAAAAGACATATCAGATAAAGGGCTAGTTTCCAAGATCTATAAAGAACTTATTAAACTCAACACCAAAGAAAGAAACAATCCAATCATGAAATGGGCAAAAGACATGAAGAGAAATCTCACAGAGGAAGACATGGCCATGGCCAACATGCACATGAGAAAATGCTCTGCATCCCTTGCCATTAGGGAAATACAAATCAAAACCACAATGAGATACCACCTCACACCAGTGAGAATGGGGAAAATTAACAAGGCAGGAAACCACAAATGTTGGAGAGGATGCCGAGAAAAGGGAACCCTCTTACACTGTTGGTGGGAATGTGAACTGGTGCAGCCACTCTGGAAAACTGTGTGGAGGTTCCTCAAAGAGTTACAAATAGACCTGCCCTACGACCCAGCAATTGCACTGTTGGGGATTTACCCCAAAGATTCAGATGCAATGAAAAGTCGGGACACCTGCACCCCGATGTTTCTAGCAGCAAGGGCCACAATAGCCAAACTGTGGAAGGAGTCTCGGTGTCCATCGAAAGATGAATGGATAAAGAAGATGTGGTCTATGTATACAATGGAATATTACTCAGCAATTAGAAACGACAAATACCCACCATTTGCTTCAACGTGGATGGAACTGGAGGGTATTATGCTGAGTGAAATTAGTCAATCGGAGAAGGACAAACAGTGTATGTTCTCATTCATTTGGGGAATATGAATAATAGTGAAAGGGAATATAAAGGAAGGGAAAAGAAATGTTGGGAAATATCAGGAAGGGAGACAGAACATAAAGACTCCTAACTCGGGGAAACGAACTAGGGGTGGTGGAAGGGGAGGAGGGCGGGTGTTGGAGGGGAATGGGTGACGGGCACTGAGGTGGACACTTGAAGGGATGAGCACTGGGTGTTTTTCTGTATGTTGGTAAATTGAACACCAATAAAAATTAATTTAAAATAAATAAATAAATAAATAGCCTATTAGTAGTAAAAGAGTCACATCTGGCAACTATGCTCTGTTTCAATAAAAATAAATACATAAAGCTGAAGAAACCCCACACCCCAGCCCCCGTGAGTGGGACCAGGCCTAACCCTGAGGCAGCCCATCCAGGCGCCTCCCATGAATTCAAGCAACAAAAACATTCTGTTTTTCCGAGATAAGAAAACTATCCCCCCCCTCGCCCTGACTGGGAAAGTCCCTGAACATGGTCGTGTTGACCTTCAAAGAAATCAATCATGTCATAACCCGAATGCTATGCTACTCCCGCGGTTTTTTGCCTTTAAAAGATGCCTGTAATTGCTAATCGGGGCTCTGCCACCTCGGAGAGCCCGTTTGCGCAAACGTCCAATAAACCCTCTTGCTTGTTGCATCTGCCTGTCTGGGGTCTGAGTCTCTGGGGCGTCCACCGGGACGCGTTGGCACCCGTGAGCCAGGGTCCAACAAAGCAGGAAAATAAAATCAAATGTCTAAACAGCATGATTGCTTCTGTATTTCTTTTGAGCTTTAGATATTTTTCTGTAAAAATTAACCAAATAATTTCTTGGCTCCTTACTCTGAAGACCCCAAATGGATCCTTCTAGTATGAAGTACTTGCAACAGCTTCTTTGACCCTGGTTGACTTTCCTGGTCCTCTTTCTGTCTTATTCAAAACCTCTAGGACTCACTCTGCTTCCTTACCTCTTTATTACTGTCAACCTTCAACTCTATGCACTGGCATTCCTCGCCACCAGGACCAGCTGTGATACAGGAATCTATTTATCTTCCTTTTTGGCTGTGGAATTTTTTTTCTGCCAATGAAACAAAAGTAACTAGAAAGTAATTTTTCTACATTACTCCTGATAATATTCTGATCCCATCTATCTTCTTTTTCCAAATTAAATGAAAATCACATGGACTATCTAAATTTCAGATAGATAAAATGTTCAATATCATTTTCCCTTAGATCAGATTCTACCTTAAATATTTTAAATAAGCAAACAAACAAAAATAAAAAGCAACAACAACAAATCCAGAGGCTTATACAGTCCCCAAAGGTCTTGCATCTAACCTCTTAGTCATCACTCACGATGCCCCTGGTGCACGTAATTCTATTTGGTCAGGGACTGCTTTGCATTGTGATGCTACACTCTACCATCATGGAAAGCTGCTCAAGTGTTTCTCACCCTGAGACTCAACTGTAGCATTCAAACTTAGAGGAGGTAGAATCTTTCTTCTTAATATCAAACGAAAAAACAAGAAGCCTATTTTTAAAGAGGTCTACTTTTAACTCTTGAAACACAAATGGTTAATCCCATTGTTTTTCCTTAATAGGGGATCTAGTACATTCTTTCTAATGGTGGTAATCTTAAATTCTGAAACCTTCTTTGTAAAGACAGGTATCCTTAATTTCTATAATAGCTTCACAAAAGAAATTTCTTTTACTATTTTACGTTGAAAGGGAAAGGGGAACAAGTGCATGTTTATTCTTTACTAAAGCATTCTGCTAAAAACAAACAACAAACAAGAAACCCACCAAAAGCCTTTTGTTTTAAGGCTTTTAATTTTATATGTAATGGAAATGGATATAAGATTAGTTAGCTTCAAGGATATCATTACTGCATTAAATAAAAGCTTATAGTTTAAGGGAACAATTCTGGTGTTGAAAGATATATTTTCAACTGCTCTCTTACTATGTGACAGAAACTAAAGGATTAAATCTCTTTTACTTGGTTCCTTAATACATAAAACTGACATTACTTCACTCACAGTATTTGGTTCTAATTACATTGTTTTATTAATTCTAAGTCATATGGTTTAATTCTTTCATATTTTAACATTCTGGAAGATATCTTTGTATAATCAATATGAGACAGAAGAATTATGAAATAAGCAAAAATAGAACATCCTATAATTTGATAAAATGATACATGAGATAATGTATAAAATGGAAACATCTTTTAAAAGATTTTATTTATTTATTCATGAATGACACACACACAGAGAGAGAGAGAGAGAGAGAAAGAGGCAGAGACACAGGCAGAGGGAGAAGCAGGCTCCATGCAGGGAGCCTGATGTGGGACTTGATTCCGGGTCTCCAGGATCAGGCCCTGGGCTGAAAGAAGCACTAACTGCTGAGCCCCCCAGGCTGCCCTAAAATGGAAATTTTATACATTAAATTAAGAGCTAGGCTTTGGAAAGAAAGTGTCTAGAATAAAATCCCACTTTTGTCTCTCACTAGCTATATGACCATGGAAAGACTACTAAACTATTTTAGACCTATTTTTTGTACTTGTGAAACACTAATGATATAAACAATAAATGCTTACTTCATTGTTCTCAGCAGAAATGATGTGATGTTTAGAAATTTCTAACATATAATCAGTGTTAATGAAAATATTTTTCAAGATTTTATGTATTTATTTATTTATTTATTTATTTATTTATTTATTCCTGAGAGACACAGAGAGAGAGGCAGAGACACAGGCAGAGGGAGAAGCAGGCTTCATGCAGGGAGCCTGATGTGGGACTGGATCCCGGGACTCCAGGATCATGCCCTGGGCCAAAGGCAGGCACTAAACTGCCGAGCCACCCAAGGATTCCATGTTCATGAAAATTTAGCTGGTTTTAGTAAAGTGAAAATAAAATAAAATCCATTTTGAATTTCAGGTATCAGATTTGTTTTTAGAAACAAATTAGCTACGGGGCACCTGGGTGGCTCAATTGAGCCCCGCATTGGGCTCCCTGCTCAGTGGAGAGTCTGCTTACCCCTCTCCCTCTGCTGCTCCCCCTACTTGCTCCCTCTCTCTCTCTGCCGCCTCTCAAATAAATATATAAAATCTTAAAAAGAAAAGTAAAAAAACAAATTGGCTATTACTCCACATTCTCTAAGATTATACTAACTTCCTCTGTGAAATTCCCCTTCAAGCCAGTGATGCAATTGAAGCAAAGCATTACTTTTAAACTTCTATTCATTCAGTCACTTTCACTGAATAAATCTCAGAATTTCCATGGATTTTTAAATGGTGAAATGTATTTTAGAAATACATACATGTCTATGTAATATATGTATTAGACCAATTTTTGGTAGAAATGATAGACTGGTAGAATTTGATAAAACAGATCAAATTTTTCTTTTATTTGCATGGTATAAAGGTAGAAAACCTCTTTAAATAAATAAGATCACTTTCTAGAAATTTACATTTAAAACAGACGGGCCTGAGGCTTTCTTCTCTAGAAAGTACTGCTTTATTTTCTCCCTATATAAACCAGGTTTCCTAAGTGCCTCCTGTCCCATCATTTGGAGATTTGTAGTCAGGGATCTTTCCATGGTTATATATATAATCTTTCCATGGTTATATATCTAGTCAGAGACAAAAGTGGGATTTTATTCTAGACATTCCCTTTCCAAAGCCTAGTTCTCAATTTCCATTCTGTACATTATCTCATATATCATATTTTATCAAATTATAGGATGTTCTATTTTTGCTTATTTCATAATTCTTCTCTCTCATGTTGATTATAAAAAGATACCTTCCAGAGATGTTAAAATATGAAAGAATTAAACCATATGTTTTAGTTTTGGATTGAAAGAAACTGTATGTATTCTATACAACTAAAGTGGGAGAAATCCTCAGTTTTCAAACATCCTGAAATTTGTACACCCATCTATATTAGTGTCCTATGGATGCAAAGTGCCACACAAGGGGAAGCTTAAAAGAACAAAAAATAATTATATCACATTTCTGGATGCTAGAAGTCTGAAATCACAGTGTTCACAGAACCATGCCATCTGAAGGCTCTAAGAGAATATCCTTCCTGCCTTTTCCAGCGTTTGGTAGACTCACATCTTGGTTTCTAGATGCATTATTTCAATCTGTTCTCTTCCTCTGTCTTCACATGACATCTCCCTTGTGTCTCTTGTGTGTTTACATGGCCATCTACTTGTAAGGATTCCAGTCGTACTGGATTGTGGTGCTACCCTATTCCAGTATAACCTCATTTGAATTTAACTAATTATATCTACAAAGACCATATTTCCAATTAAAATCAAATTTTGAGGTACTAGAGCATGGACTTCAGCGCATATGTTTTTGGGAGGACATATTCACCTATAAACTATAATACTATAACATTATCATAGAGATATATGTCCTATAGTAATTTTAAGAACTATCATATTTTATAATATGGCTAAAGCATCACTTGGGCCTTTGGATCTATTGAATTCTGTATACCTAATATATATAGCCTAATATGTAACTAAGAAACCCAAACCATATATCAACATAGTCCAAACTTATGTGAGAGTCCCATATACAAATGTGAGGCACAATTCATACCTACATTTTATGTACAATTCCCCTATCCCTATAATGACATAAATTGACTTCCTTCAATGTGCTTATACAAAAATATCCTTACTTTATTCCTTACTGCATAGGAAAAAAATGTTGCAGATATATGTTGTCTGGAGTTTATGAGTACTATTTCATCAATTTTTGTTACAAAGCCTTTCCGGATCATTTCTGAGATTCATTTAAACAGACCATGCTGAAGTGTCTTTCCAGTTCTTTAGTCTCTCAATTTCAAAAACTTCCCCTTGATTATACTTGACCAGAAATTCACATATTTATATCAGGAACCTATCCTTACCAGTAATACACCATCTCCAAAATCTGCTTCAAAAATCTCCCCTCTCCAATCAACACCTCTGCTTCCAATTCACTTACAGAAGACACACCTGGGTGCAATTTTGCCTTAATAAGCATATTCATGGTGTGGTCTTTCTGGCCACTGAACGAAACTCCCTGCCTTCCCAGCCTGAACAAAACTCCCAAGCTTAATTAGAACCAACTACTCATTCTACTGGCCTTTCTCTTAAATACTTAAGGATTACTAAAGAAAATAATAAAAATGGATTGAACTATAATATTTAACTTCATGATTCAAAGCCTCAACTGGCTTTGAACTCTGCAATGGTTCAATACCATTTTCTTCATAAATTCAAATTCCCACTTTCTGTAATGTTTACTGTACTAATTCTCCTTCCTCCTCAACCTATCCATGCTTTTCTGACCACATTCTCAGCTGATGCCCTGGCCTCATAATTCACTAGTGATGTAGAATCCATCTGATGGAATTTATTCCTTCTTCACATTACAAAATCCAAAAACCAACTTCTATCAGTAGTATTGTACCAGTAGTTCTATCTCTGACTTTGATCTATTTTCTTCTCAAATAACCTTCAATTTCTGTACCTCTCTACAAGATCACTCACTTTCACATAAAAACCTGTCCTAAAACCTACTTTTTAGATGAAAAGGGAAGTAAAATGAATAAAATTGCAAAAGGAAACAAGGAAACATCAATAAAGCAACTCTACCTTAATATCTATTTCCATGTACCCTATTTCTTTGTATCTTGAGACAAGTTATCAACATAATCTTAGAATCTTCACCTTTCATTCATCATTTGAAAAAAATATTTTTACTGTTTTTTTTTAAATTTAAAAAACAGTATTTTTTGAAACATGATGGTAAAGATTCTTATCATTACCAAATATTCTCTTAGCAAATCTTTACATGGAAGACACTTGTAAATATTTTCTGGCTGTTTGTCAGGATGAAAGAAAATTAGTTCCAATGACTAGCCACTCTTTGCCACAGCAGCTTATTGAAAGTTCATATATATGAAATCTGAAATCATTATAACTATGAAAGAAATGTAACAAAGCTAAACTGAGCCAGGATCTAAAATGTTTAAGTATAAGGGACCTGGAATTCTGTATGTTATTACATTAAGGAGCAATGAAACAGGGTCTAGTTTAATATTCAAAGCTCTGTGATTTAAGCAGAGGTAGGAGGGTGCAGAGTTTGAGAGTAGCAATGAGAAATTAAAGGATGCAATGCTCAACATCAAACCCAAAAGTCCAAGGGGTATAAAGTACAAAAGTCATCACTTGGGGGGAGGCACGTTATAGAGAAAATGATGTTCTCAGAAAACTTAGAGGATGACTAGGAAAGAAAAATCAGAAAAAATTGAAGATATGGGAAAATTCATAATATGGAGAATGTTGGCGGAAGGTGCTAAAGTGGGGGAATGTATAGAGCAACATAGGAGCTAGGGTAAGTAGAGAGTCTACAGAGACATGGTCAGTTTGTGGAGGAAGGTGTGGATGAGGAATAACCTGAGAGACCTAGAGTTCTCTGTGATGTCTTATAAGGGCAGGAAAAAAATCTAGAAATTATTCCTAATGGCTCTGAGGCAAAATGTGCTTGTGAGGTAGTGGAAGAGTAGGTGTCTTGATGTTTCATGCAGTATCCACTTTGTTTTCCACTTGGCTTCTACTGATGGAGGTCTCCAGGTTAGAATATGGATGATACAACTAAAAAACAGGGCCCATTCTTTGACCCTTGTAAAAAATCAACTACATATTCCTCAATTCAATTTATTGATTTGGATCATTTTATGAAGAATTCCAAATATCAAATTATCCATGCATCCCTGGAGTTAAAAACATAATTTCATTTTTAGTGCACCAAGCTTGTTCACATATCTAGGGATGTGTGTGTGTGTGTGTGTGTGTGTGTGTGTGTGTGTGTGATATTAATATTTTACTAGATTCTTTTTTTTAAAAAAAAATTATTTATTCATGAGACACAGAGAGAGACAGAGACATAGGCAGAGGGAGAAGCAGGTTCCTCTCAGGAGCTCGATGCAGGACTCGATCCCAGGATCACACCCTGTGCCAAAGGCAGATGCTTAACTGCTGAGCCACCCAGGCATCCCTGATATTTTACTAGATTCTATTTGTAATTATTTTATTTACAATACTTTAATTTGTAAAATATATTTATATAGTTTTTCTACTTTCTTCGTGAAAAGATAACTATATTTTCTTTGGTCATGAATCATTTACAGGATGTTAGCACTATCTCAGTTGCTTAAAAATAAGAAATAAGTGATATGATTTTCATGTACTCTTGGCAAACTTTAATTAATATTCTAATATTTTCTATAACAGTAGGTTTTTTTTAAGTTTTCCTCTACTTAGATTAATTTTTATATTTTATATTCTATCACGAAACCATCTATTTCCTCTCAGATGTCAAATATTTTCCCATGGAATTTTTTTTAAAGATTTTATTTATTTATTCATGAGAGACACAGAGAGAGGCAGAGACACAGGCAGAGGGAGAAGCAGGCTCCATGCAGGGAGCCCAACATGGGACTCGATCCCAGGTCTCCAGGATCACACCCTGGGCTGAAGGCAGGTGCTAAACCTCTGAGCCACCCAGGGATCCCCTTTTCCCATGGAATTATATGTAATGTCCTTTTACAATTATGTTAGCTTCTTTTATATGAGTGGTTATTTCTCTTTCCTCATTCCTAATTTTATCTATCTCTGATCTCTTTTTTTGTTCCCATATCATATTAGTAAAAGCTTATCTTTCTGGTCTTGACTTAACATGAATTCAATTTTAGATTGTTTGCTTATTGCAATAATTCTATATTTAGTTTTTTATTTATTTCTATTCCTTCATTTGTTTTTATTTTTTAACTTTCTTTATTATACAAATATGAGGAATAGGTGTTTTAAAAATAGTTTCTTTTGTGTAATGAATGTAAAAATGCTTTTTGGACATAGCAATCAGACACCAAAAGAAAAAAAAGAAGGCTGCCAGATAGTAAAGAAGAAGTCAAGCTTTCACTGTTTGCAGATGACATGATAATCTATATAGAAAAACTGAAAGACCTCACCAGAAAACTGTTACAACTGAAAAATAAATTCAGTAAAATCATAGAATACAAAATCAATGCATACAACTCTATTGTGTTTCTATAAACCAATAGTGAAGCAGTAGAAAAAGACATTAAGAAAACAATCTCATATATAATTGCATCAAAAATAATAAGATATGTAGAAATAAACCCAACCAAAGACGTTAAAGATCTCTAGTCTAAAAGCTATGAAGCACTGATGAAAGAAATTGAATATGACACATGAAGTGAAAAGACATCTTATGCTCATGAATTGGAAAAAAAAAATATTGTTAAACTGTATATACTACTCAAAGCAATCTGCACATTTGAAGCAATCCTTATCAAAATACCACTGGCATTTTTCACAAAACCAGAACAAGCAATCCTAAAATTTGTATGGAAGCACAGAAGACCCTGAATGGCCAAAACCATTCGTTAAAGCAAATCATAGCTGGAGGTATCACAATTCCAGACTTCAAGTCATATTACAAAACTGTAGTGATCAAAGTAGCATGTTACTGGTGCTAAAACAGACACATAAATCAATGAAACATAACAGAAAACCCAGAAAGAAACCCACAATTACATGGCCAATTAATCTTCAACAAAGCAGCAAAGAATATCCAATGGAAAAAAGTCTCTAACAAATGATGTTGGGAAAACTAGAGAGTCATATGCAAAAGAATGAAACTGGAACACTTTCTTATACCACACACAAAAATAAATTAGAAATGAATGAAAGACTTAAATGTGTGACAAGAAACCATCAAAATCCTAGAAGAAAGAACAGGTAGTAAGTTCTCTGACACTGGCCAAAGCAACTTTTTTTTTTTTTCTACTTAAGTCCCCAGATGCAAAGGAAGCAGTAGCAAAAATAAACAACTTCACCAGAATAAAAAGCTTCTGCACAGTGGAGGAAACAATCAACAAAACTAAAAGTCAACTTACATAATGCAAGAAGATATTTGCAAATGACATATTTGATAAAGGGTTAGTATCCAAAATATATAAAGAACTTATAAAACTCAACATCCCCAAAACAAATAAACTAATTAAAAATGGGTAGAAAACATGAACAGATATTTCTTCAAAGAAGACATCCAGATGGTAAACAGACACACGAAAAGATACTCAACATCACTTATCATCAGGGAAATGCAAACCAAAACTACAATGATTAGGTTAAAATAAATGATATATTTTTTCCTAGTTAATTTCCTATTTTAATTTGTTTTTTCTACATTTCTTTTTTGATAAAATGCTTATCTAAGAATGTGGTTGAGACTTGTTTGTGGTTATATATATGTACATATGTATATATAACATATATATATATATATATATATACACATATACATATATATAAATTTTTACATTATGATTAAGAATATGCTTTCCAAATTTCTATATTTAAAATATTCTTCAGATTTTTTTTGGTATGGTAACTACATATATAGAGAAAAATAAATGAACCAAAAAACCCAAACTGTCCATGAGTAATATGTTAACATATTTATCTATTTAGTTGAATCTGTTGACTTTTGGGTTATTTTATACTCTTATTTCAGTAGTTACCAAATCTATTTGATTCAAAATAGTGTATATGGTTAATTCCAGATATAATTCCATTTTATCTAATTCTCTTGACTTCTGATAAATTTTGCAATATATGATGTGTTGGCATGTTATCCATTGATATATATTTACAGCAATTGCATACTCATAAAGATGTATCTATTATTTTACAAAACATTTTTATCTTTATGAGAATTTTTAACCATAAATTGGAGATAATAATGGTGACACCTGGGGCACCTGATTTATTTTAATTTTTTTTTTTTTTTTTTTTTTTTTTATTGGTGTTTAATTTACCAACATACAGAAAAACACCCAGTGCTCATCCCGTCAAGTGTCCACCTCAGTGCCCGTCACCCATTCCCCTCCAACACCCGCCCTCCTCCCCTTCCACCACCCCTAGTTCATTTCCCCGAGTTAGGAGTCTTTATGTTCTGTCTCCCTTCCTGATATTTCCCAACATTTCTTTTCCCTTCCTTTATATTCCCTTTCACTATTATTCATATTCCCCTAATGAATGAGAACATACACTGTTTGTCCTTCTCCGATTGACTTATTTCACTCAGCATAATACCCTCCAGTTCCATCCACGTTGAAGCAAATGGTGGGTATTTGTCGTTTCTAATTGCTGAGTAATATTGAATATTACTCAGCAATATTTTAATTTTTCCACCAATAATCAGTGGAACCTAGATTGAAGTCCAGGTACTTTTGTGTTAAGAATCTATGCTCTCGGGATCCCTGGGTGGCGCAGCGGTTTGGCGCCTGCCTTTGGCCCAGGGCGCGATCCTGGAGACCCGGGATCGAATCCCACGTCGGGAGCCTGCTTCTCCCTCTGCCTGTGTCTCTGCCTCTCTCTCTCTCTCTCTCTGTGTGACTATCATAAATAAATAAAAAAATTAAAAAAAAAAAAAGAAAGTTCTCCTTCTTTAAAAAAAAAAAAAAAAAAAAAAAAAAAAAAAAAAGAATCTATGCTCTCGGGATCCCTGGGTGGCGCAGCGGTTTGGCGCCTGCCTTTGGCCCAGGGCGCAATCCTGGAGATCCGGGATCGAATCCCACGTCGGGCTCCCGGTGCATGGAGCCTGCTTCTCCCTCTGCCTGTGTCTCTGCCTCTCTCTCTCTCTCTGTGACTATCATAAATAAATAAAAATTTAAAATAAAAAAAAAAAAAGAATCTATGCTCTCAGCCATTATACTTTTGGAAGAGCTTTGGTTTTGTTTTGTTTTGTTTTTAATTTCTCTCCCATAAATAAAGCTATGTTTTCTCAAAATAGTTTAGTAATTTTACTTTCAGAATGTTTATTCTCTTTCAATACACGATTTTAATTCAATAATATTATATATCCCCTGTTAATATATCACTATCAAGACCTTTCCTAGTAATCACTGCTCTCTTCTCACTGCCCTCAAGGTTCTCTTTACACCCAGCCTAAGTGCATGTGAGGTTTTAGCAGAAATGGATGGCTTTGTGATGGAGTTGGAGCTGATGTTGTAGGTGTGGGGTGTTTGGCACCATTTCTATTCTCTTTTCAAGCCTTCAAGATATGGGCAAACACAGGGACCAAAGAGATGGTTCAGAGGACATATCTAACCAAAAGGGCTAGGAAGAGAGAAAAAACTGGATCCTAGGGCAAAAGATTGCTACCAGTCCACATAAGAATGATTTAAAAGGGTGAAAAGAGGGTAGAACAGTAAGGTTTCTGTGAAGAAAAAAAATGCATGTCACATATTCACTTTATTTTTTATTTCTTAAAGAGTTTATTTTTCCTGAGCAGTTTTAGACTCACACCAAAAATGAGAAGACTCTACCTTCCAAATATGCACAACTTTCTCATTATCAACATCTCCCACCAGAGTGCTGTATGAGTATACATTGATACAATATTATCATCCACAGTCTATCATTTACATTAAGATTCACTCTTGGTTTTATTCATCCTATGGGTTGGAAAAATGTGCAATGGCATATTCATTATTACATCATCATACAGAATAGTCTCACTGCCCTAAATATCCTGTGATTCACTTCTTCACACAAGCCCTCACAACCACTGTCTCCATAGTTCTCCATCTTTTCCAAAGACATCATTAGCCTTTTCAGATTGGTTTCTTCCACTTAATAAATTGTCTTCAAGTTTCCTCTATGTTATTTCATAGCTTGGTGTCTCATTTATTTGCATTGAATTCAATTCTCTTTTTAGGAAGAGATTATAGGTCTGTTCTTAAAACTAGATCAATTAAAGTATGATGCTCACTGAACACCCTATACCACAGGTGGAGAAAGTGAGTTCCAACTCATATCCTGATGAGTTCCAACTCATATCCTGATGAGTACTCCTGATGAGTACTTAATACTCTCAAAGGGATTTCAAAGCAAGTGATATACCCCTAAACTGCATATTTAAATCATTTTCTTTCTATTACACCATGCATCATTTTTTTACCTTAACTTCCTTCTCAAATTATATGTGTGATATGTTTTAACATCAAACAATAATGTAAGAGTAAGAATATATATACCAAGACAAAAGAAGGGACTGGGCAGTTTGACTAGAGTAGAGACTAGTGAAAATCAAGGACAAATATCATGAAGTCAATCATTTTTGAAAAGAATTCTTTAGGCTCAAAGGCATCAATAAGTCTGTGGTAAAGAATGAGGTAGCTTGGTATTTCCTAGAAAGAGAAGTTTGTCTAAGCCGAATAGGATTGAGAGACATATGTCGAGGCAAAGAGCAATGCAGAAAAAGACATAAAAACAGTTTTTAAAGGATTTACATCACTAGGTAATACTATCTTTCTCTGAAGCTGGGAGTTTGGTATGTTCCAGAAAACCTAGAATGTGAGATGTCCATTCCTCACTTGGACAAATAAGGCAGATTTCATTCCAGGCCTGAATATCACATTTGGTACCAATGTTTAATACTCACCTCAGATTATTTGTTTATTACCAAGTGGAAACAGAATATCATGCTGTTCAACACAGCTTGAAATTGCTATCTTCCTTAGGCTTGTATCTCTTTACAGGCTTCATAGTGTATTTGTTTTTCTTATTTATCTTTTCCATCAGAACTATATGTATTCTTAGACTAGCAAATTCAACCTTCTTAGAAAACGTATTTTATTACACTACAAAGCTGATTACACCAATTAAAGCAGATTTATACAGCAAAGCAAAAAGATGGATCAACAAAAATGGAAAAACTGATATCTCTAAGCCTTCCCATACACTGACATATTTCTCATTATTCTATTCTGGAAAGAAAATAGCATTTTACTTTGAAATCTTACATTCATATAATTTGCACTAAACAAATAACTGACTGAACATTGAAAAGTTACATTAAGGGATTCCTGGGTGGGCTCAGTGGTTTAGCACCTGCCTTCGGCCCAGGGCATGATCCTGGAGTCCCGGGATCGAGTTCCACATCGGGATCCCTTCATGGAGCCTGCTTCTCCCTCTGCCGTGTCCCTGCCCCTCTCTCTGTTTCTCATGAATAAATGAATAAGATCTTAAAAAAAAAAAGAAAAGTTACACTGAAAAATACATATCATGCAACCAATAATTAAATTGTGGCTACTAATTTTTGGTTTAATAAAATAATATGAAAGAATTTGTATTACAAACCATGGCCATCATCATGACTTAACACTGAATGCTAAAACTTTTATTGGGTGCCCAAAAGGATCTCTTCAAATTTCTCTATAGACCTAGGATTATAGAGTTCGAAGATCAGCTCTGGGATAATGAAGAGTAGGCAAAGCTGATAAACCATAGACTTAGAGCGGAACTATAGCCATGTGGCCAAAATGGATCATGAGAAATAATGATGAGTAAGTAAGAGGGAGAATTAAAGATAGGCACTGGCTGGGTGACAGGCACACGAGAGTGCAAGTTCAGCTGTCTGATTGCAAAATGTTCTACTTTGAAGGTTTATGACTGGGCCCTGTGGTTTCCACTGTTTTTAAATGAATGGAAATAAGAATACCATGTCATCATACAATAGAGTTCTAACATAGTTTTTTTTTTTTTTAGCATTTTAGCATTCTTCCCCTATAAATTTATTTTCAAGATTAAAAATAATTATAATATTTACTTTGTATTTTAAAACAATATTTTCTAAATTTTCCCCCTTTGCATCTGCAAGTGTTTAGAAAATGGTAAACACTAAAATAGACTTTAAAAAAAAATGTTATCTTTAGCTAGTTTTGAAACTGACTGAAGGCCAGCCAGTTAATTTCCTTTCTTGACAGCCAATTACATCCATATTCCAAACACTCCCATCACGGTCATGGGGTTCTCATACTCTAGGCCAGTATGCATCAGGCTTAAGTGCCCCAAGCCAGGTACCTGAAGGAGATAGTCACTAACCCCCTCTTCCAGAAATTATTCAAATCAGCTAGTCCCTAGGAGGCCCAAAAAAACCTACTTAACCTCACTCTATTTGTTATACATAATGTGCCCCCTACAGTTGCAACTTGACATTATCATGTCCCCATATCAATGCCTGGCAGCCTTCTCTTTTTGGGGGCTACATCAAAAAGTGTCTTTCATCCATTTAAATGTTACTGTTATGTTTCCCTATCAAAAATGTTTAATTCTTATAAATAAGTAAATCTTTCATGCTTGTGCATTTAATTCATGATTGATTAAGCACCTATCTGTGATTTTTCATTCCTGAGGGAAGTGGAATTTCAATTCCTAGAATAATGGCCAGTTTTGAAGTATCACATGTAAATACAGAGTCTGCAATATTGGAGAAGCAAATGTAGGAATACTAGTGTTTGGTTTTCCAAGGACATTGAACTAAACAAACCAACCTACCTACCTTATTCCTCTTATCATACCCACTTTGCAACCATCACCACCCAAGATCATAGGTTACAGAGACTGACCAGTGCCTCAAGGCACTCACAATTTAACAACAGCTTTCCATTGTACAATCATGCTCTACTTAACCATGGGCTTCATTCACTGACCTAGGAATCTACATATATATTTTCATAGGCTTTTTGAAATATCACATTCAATGTTTTCAGGTGGCAGATTGTCTTTTCTTTTGATTTCCTTATCACCGGAAAGTTTTTTCACAATATTTAGCTCACTGTATTGAGATAATTAATGTCTGCTAATATAATCTTAATAACTATACAGATCCAGAGGATGGACAGGGCCCAGAATTCCATAATACACTGATCAAGCTCTACTCTAGGAAAATTGCCAAAACTGCATGGCACTAATGTAAAATTATACATTCTTAGGGAAAGTGGCATAGCTAGCAATGAGGGGTAAACTCAAAGGGAATATGATGGCCAATCTCAACCTTTTGAAAGGGTAATTATAAAAAAGTGGTACTCATTCTGCTTCTGTTCCTAGATAATTTTTAAATGACATGTCATTTGGACAATAAGAAGGTCTGGGATTGCCAACATACTGTATTTTTTTTTATAACATATAACAGTATTGCTGAGGAATATTATCAAAAAGAAGTGACTATCAATTTACTCTTGAGCTAGACCCGGATACGAGAGGCTCCTTGCCCTTCTTCTCTGCATAGAATGTGGTTTCTGTTTGCCCTCCCTTCTCCTAGAGGCTGCTCAACTCCAAAAACATAGTCTTGAGACAGTGATGTGGTGTTAAAAATACCTGCATGGGATATGTGATTGAACCTGGGTAGGGTTTCTAAAAACTTTTAAGATTGGGGGAGCAGGTGCAAGGAACCATTCATCTTGCTACCACCCAAGACAAGCATAGTAGCATAGTATGTAAGTTCCCTTTGCTATTATTAAAATGGCCATTTACCAACCTGGACTGGCCAGCCTCTTTCTTTGATCTTTGCCCTCTGAGTACCAGGGCCAGTTTCAGATTTCACCAGGAGAGCTCCCCACATGATTGTAAATCAACAAGTACAAAAACCTTCAAAAGCAAAGAGTGGATTAAAATTGATAATCTTACTAAAATTTAGCTTTTGCTTTTAAGTCGTTCATTTCTGACTGTATTATACAAATCTTTATCTGACAGTGTTCGTCTTGGTTTTTGTTTTTGTTTTTAAATTTTTTTGGTGGGGGTTGCATTCAATACAATAAATCTGCTTTTGGTTCTACAGAACCCCTGATACAGATTCTATATGAACAGTAGAAATTCCAAAAAAATAATATGTCTACTCAAGCAGTTAATTGTTTTCAACACTATACTAGCAATAAAATGTTCTATATGTAATACTGTATTTTTAGAGCACACATAAACTGTCTTGGTTACAAAACTCAATAAAGTGCTTTATTCCCTGCCAGCTGGCATCTGTTCCAAAGAAAACCTGTTTAAATGTGCTGCTGTCTACACACAATCATTTTTTAATGCACCCTAATGTCCACTTTTATAACAAGCTTTGTTCCTGAGGTTGTTTCATTGAAGCAATATGCACTGGAAGTCATAAAAGAGAATTAGTAATGTAGACACAGAATGAAAAAACAGAATTTATTTGTTTGTAAATTGTGTCCTGTTTGACTGAGGTAGATATTTATGAATGATTTGTTAGATTTCAGTGTGATGTTCTGGGAGAGAGATGTGTGGGAGCATGTATTAGAGGCAAACATGTTTTCATATTTTACTTATTATCCAGTCATTCTCAATTTAATCTTTTAAACACTGTCTCTGATCTTAGGTGTGGCACCAATAGTTTTTGATTCTTTAAAAAAGTGGAAGTACACTTATCTGTGTATTGAAGGGATGATATTTTTTTTAAAAAAAAATATTTATTTATTCAGAGAGAGAGAGAGAGAGAGAGGCAGAGACACAGGCAGAGGGAAAAGCAGGCTCCATACAAGGAGCCTGACATGGGACTCGATCCTGGGTCTCCAGGATCACGCCCTGGGCTGAAGGTGGCGCTAAACCACTAAGCCACCCAGGCTACCCCAGGGATGATATTCTGAAACAAGTACAGATGTCCAGGATTTCATGAGAGCAAACTATTACTTTTTAATGTGATAAAAAAACATTAATACAGCCTCCTTTCTTTCTTATTCATAAGGATTATAGATGCTAAATATTTACCAGGTTATGATGTAAACACTCTGTCCATATTCATTTTCTTTAGTGATTTGCTGATTTAAAAAAAAAATGAATGAAACTGAAATTTCTTCACCATTGCTTGGGGAAATAATTTCAACATTTAAATGACCTTGATGTAGATTTTTTTTTATTCCAGGATTAAAAAATAACAGTTCTTTATTCACACACACGCACACGTCTGATGTGCAAACAAGCATGACTTTTAGTATGCAGTAAAAGTGAAACTAGTTTTAATTCCAGCTGCTCCTTAATATTTTTTTTTCCCCCAGTGGACTTTTTCTTTTGACCCCAGATGAAAACTCTTATAGTCTTTATGATTTTTATGCTCACTGTCAGGTATAATTTAAAAGCCCTTTAATCCCTTAAGTCAGAGAACACAGTCTTGGATTTAAAAAAAAAAATAGAAATGACCAGACCCATATAATAACCAACAGTCATTTTTTATTCAAAGATAAAACTTCTCTTCCTTCTCCTTCTCAAAGACCTTCTGTAGTCAGGAGGCATCATAAAAGAGAAATTTACTGACTTTTTCTTCATTAATCCCATATCTCTTCCTCCATCCTTATTAAAAAATAGGAGTAAGACAAGACTTTAATCTGTTAAAAAAATTCTAATTGAGCTGGATTTATAATCTCTGGCCTAGAAACATTCCTAAAATAAACTCATTTACTCAATAAGTATTTTTGAAGCTTCTGATATTTTTTTTTTAATTATATCCTCTATAACTAGGATTTTTCCTGTAATGTGCTTGGATATTTTATTTATCACTTTTCTCAAGGGTTCTTTACCCCTTTTGCTAAATGCAGGATCCTAACATAGCATTACAGGTGAAACTTATTTTCTTGGTTTCACTTTATTGTGGTTTGTTGATACAGCATTTTTTTTTTTTTAACAAATTGAAGGTTTGTGGCAACACTGCATTGAATGATTCAACTGACACTTTTTTCCAATGGAATTTGCTCACTTCTTGTTTCTCTGTCATTTGACACTGCCTTTTGGTAATTCTCACAATATTTCAAAAATTTTCATTACTGTTATATTTGTTAAGGTGATATGTGAAGTGATTATGACTCGCTGAAAGCTCAGATGATGGTTAACATTTTTTAGCAATAAAATATTTTTAATTAAGGTACATACATTTTTTAAACATAATGCTATTACACACTTAATAGACCACAGTATAGTGAAAATATAGCTTTCATATGTGCTGGAAAACCAAAAAATTCATTTGACTCACTTTATTGTGATATTCATTTTATTGAAGTGGTCTGGAACTGAACAGGCGGTATCTCCAAGGTATGCCTGTACACTGCCAAGCCAGTTTTGTTCCTCTAGGTGGCCCTATTCCATAGGATGAAAGTCACTTTAGTGAGCTATTCTCATTCTTGGCCACATATGTCTTAACCACTAATATATCCTTGCCCCCCCCCCAAATAGCAGCTGCCCAGTCTGCCTGTGTTGGCTTATATATATCACAATACTTGGATTTTTCAACTTGGATACAAGAATTTACTCTTTCTCATAAATCAAATATTCTGTTTAAGCTCCACCTCCAAGGCTGAGGTAAGTACAGATAACTATCCCTGCTCCCTAAGTAGTTATCTACAACTTCTCCTTTAAAATAGTCACTCTCTTGACCATTTTATAACCTCAACATGGTTACCTTAAGAGCCAACTAATTTACTTTTAGTCACCGATTTTGAAACATCTTCATGGTGAACCTTTAGAATATAATAAGTATTATCTTTACTCATCAGTCAGAAGTGTTATAGGAATCATTGGCTCTTAATAAAAATTTAGATAAAACATGGGTTAGAAATAGAGTGTGGGTAATAATAGCTTCTTATATAGTGGTATCTTATGTGTGAAAATCACTTTCATATTTCTTACTTTACTTAGGCTGGTAAACCTATATCAAGCTCAGGTTGATAGAGCATTTAACAACATAGGAAACATGTGCTCTAAATAATTGTCAATGAGAGTAATCCAAAATCATGTCTCATTAATATCTGCCAAATGATTGAGATTGAACTGATTGAGCTGGCTTTATAATCTCTGGCCTAGAAACATACCTAAAATAAACTCATTTACTCAATAAGTACTTTTGAAGTTTCTGGTATTATTTTTATTTTTGAATCATATCCTCTATAACTAGGATTTCCTGTAATGTGTTTGGATGATATTGTATTTATCACTTTTCTCACTGGTTCCTTACTACATATACACTTTTCTCACTGGTTTCTATATAGCAGTGTTTCTTGGATTCTCTCCAATGCTTACTCATTCTCTAATCTGTAAAGGCTACACTGAAGAAGATCTTTAGTTTTTATAGTTTATTTTTTACCATAGTTTACTTTTTATAGTTTATTTTTTGCAACAATCTAAGTATTGAATATGTGTTTTCAAAACATGCTGTGTCCTCTCGAGATTATGATAAATAACCATAACTTCTTCAAGATGAACATTGTAGCTATGTAATATTTAAAATTTCTCCTTACATTAGGGAAGATCACCAGACAACTGGAAAATAGAGGCTGTGTGCATTGATCCCTGGTATACTTTATAAATAGAATTGTGCTTTGACATATCCTAAAACTAACAGTAAGAGATAGAACAGGATTGCTTGTAGGTGACCCTTACACCCATTATATATGTTTAATTGACATTATTTTTTATTTTATAATAATTCATTTATGAAATATCCTTTATTTATTTTAGGCTCTAAAAGTAACTGTTGTACTTATATTGAGTAATCTGCATTGTTTTGTTTTGTTTTATGAATATTACAGATAATGTAATTTTCTAGGCTTCCTTTTTACATTGTATTCTAGAATGTTCAGAATATAATTTTGAGAATATACACAAAACATATACAAGATATCAAGATAATCATTTCCTACTTTAATCTCACTTTTAGGTTATTTTATTTTCACAACTTACATTTTCATCTTTTTCTTTCTTTCATCACATTGCGTGGATTTTTCATAATTTGCTATATGTCTTTTTAGAACATAATTGAATCTATTTAAAGAAATAATTATGCCTATTGTTTCACAACTGTGGTGTACAATGAGAAATTATTAAGCACACTGTATTGGAGCTAAAGTCAAAAAACTGTAACCACCCATAGCACTTATTTTTTCCAGAGAAACAGTCACAGATGAAAGTCTGCATACTTTTTTTGTGTGTCATATGACTCTGCTACTTTTATCTCTAATAACGTGATGAATAGTGTCAACATGACAACAGCAAAATTAATAGATTTTTATAGGGTCCAAGGATCTATAAGTTGTGTGATACCAAAACTTCATCCAATACATTTTGAAAATACATTGGATTTGACAGTGGAGTTTTGGTCTGTAACCATATATGAATACTTGCTTAGAAAATTTCACAAAGGGGTCTGTGTGGCAGAGAACCCATTCTGTTGTGAGAACTAACAGTTTGACCTGTCTCCATGATAGCAATATAACAGCATCATCGTCTTCAGACAGTGCCATAGTCCCCAAAGCTAGTGCCTGGTCTAACTTAGACCTGTGCAGGTAATCTGGGCACTGTTTCTGTCTTTATCACTCTAAGTTTGATTCTCTTCTCCCTCCTGTATATTCTTGGAGTTGTCTAAAAAATAAAATATTTAGAGTGAACACTCACTAATAAATAAAACCCTGATTAATACAGTTGGTATATAACTAACCCAAATCTCCCTCTTGTAGAAGTAAGAGTATTATTAAGAGGCAGATGTTGGCAGAATCAGAACCAAAGCTAGAGAATTGGTGGTGTAAAGAGAGACAGCTGCAGAACCACTAGAGAAAAAAGTAGAGGATATTGCTGTCTGAGATCAACCAAAGTGACTGGACCACATGAGAGTCTGTGGTTGACTATAACTGTGCCATATCCTCTTATCTGAGAGTCATCCATGTTACATTATTTCCTCTGACCTTTGTGTTCCCATCTAAGTGGATACTTTTGCAGTAATAACCTGCATTCAAAAAAATGTTTTGATAGATTGCAAATTATCCCCATCTCATTTTGTGTTACACACACACACACACACAATTACTTCCCTCATGTTCTTCTTTCTTTCTTTCTTTCTTTCTTTCTTTCTTTCTTTCTTTCTTTCTTTCTTTCTTTCTTTCTTTTCTTTTCTTTCTTTTCTTTCTTTCTTTCTTTCTTTCTTTCTTTCTTTCTTTCTTTCCTTCTCTCTTTCTTTCTTTCTTTCTTTCTTTCTTTCTTTCTTTCTTTCTTTTTTTTATAATTTGAAATGCGAGAAGTATTTCTGATAGCTGGCCAGGGAACATAAGGACACATTTACTTATTCAGATTAGCAAACGTCTCTAGTGAAAGAGTTTATTTGTTTCTCTTTATTTATAGAAATGAAAGTCTTTCTAAAAAATATGAACCTTAAAATAAAACATATTGCTGTTTGTATTGTTTATTATCCCAGTTTTCCATCTCCTGCTGTATTACTACTCCGTTCTGAAATATTTAATATTTGTCTACATAGCTTTCTTTTTGCTGTCTTCAACAAATCTCTTTCCCCGTGAGGTTTTATTTGGTTAATAACACCCTCTAAGTACTTAATGTGGCATTATGATTTGTTGCAAAGGTAGCCTGAACAGTGTTTGACCTCACATAGTTCTGTAGATCACTACTGATTTAAAGTGACAGACTAAATTCTCCACATTAGCCTGCACCACATTTTTAATACACCAATAAAACAGAATTACTTTAAAGGAAACGATTTTGTCAGTGCCTCTAAAGCAGTAAACAGAATGCAAATATCAGGGTACTTTTCCAAGTTATGGAGTATATACATCTACAAACCGAACTGTGCATCACAGAAATTCACTGCCTTGTACAGTATTTTGTAGGGAAAGAAAAAGCATAAGCACTCATATCAGGGAACTATTTAATGATGTTAAATATATCTAAAATTGTTTAAAAGAACATTTTTTTTGTTTTGGTGAGGGGTATACATGTGTTTAATTTCCTTTTAACCAAGAGCTGCATACCCTGTAGGATGTTTTACAGTGTATTTAAACCCATGTCTACATTTTTTCAAATTGCAGAAGTACCGAGATAGGCATCCCAGAAACCACTGGGTTTCCTATGTCATTGCTCCCTTTTAGATTACAAGGATCCCATGACTATTTTTTATACTTTACTTATTCTGCTTCATTTCTCTGTTGTTGTGCACCACCCACCTCCCTCACTCCAGATTTGGTAATCTTGATAATCTGTTCATCTATATAAGTATTTTTAAATTTCATTAATGCTACTCTACTCCATTCTCATATTTACCTTTATATTTTTTCTTTTATAATAAATTTATTTTATTTTTCTTGCAGGTGCAAGAATCATTGTTGAAAATGAAATTCTTCTTTGATGAAATCATCACCCTGAAAATGACCTATCTTAAGAATTCAGCTGATATAGGTATGCTTGGCTAGCTCAATTGGTAGAGCAGGTAACTCTTGATCTCAAGGTCATGAGTTTGAGCCCCACATTAGGTGTTGAGATTACAAGAAAAAAAAAGACTTAAAAAAATTCAGCTGAGGCATTTGAGTGGCTCAATGGTTGAGCATCTGCCTTTGACTCAGGTCATGATCCTGGGGTCCTGGGATTGAGTCTAACTTCGGCCTCCCTGCATGGAGCCTGCTTGTCCCTCTGCCTATGTCTCTGCCCCTGTCTCTGTGTGTCTCCCATGAATAAATAAATAAAATCTTTAAAAAAGAAATCTATCTGATGTCATCCTGGATGTGCCCCCTGGATTGCCCTGTCTTGTTCTGATAAGCTATGTAATAGCCAACTCACTTCTTTGACATGAATGACCTTGTCTATCCACAGTCAATCCATTGTTTCACCAAATATATACTGAGTTCCTATAGAGAGCAATTCTTTCTGTCTAGATGAATAAGTGTGTCAGATTTTATTATAATTATTAGTTTCTAAATCTGTTTTTCTAAAGTCTATGAGCTCCTTGAGTCTATGAACCATATTTTTCTTCTATTCACAGTACCAAGGATCTATTTGAGAATGATCATTTGAAATAATCCTTTAATGCATAATTAATAGTACAGAATGAGTGTGGTATTTACCACAATATGCTAGATATACTAAGAATTCTCTATTCAAAAACACATGTCCTGTGCAAAATGTTGTGAAAGAAGACATCAGCATACATGGGGTTAGGTTACATGTAAGGTAAAATAATGAAGACAAAGTGACTGAAAAAGCACATATTTGAATAACTTGTTCCTTCACAGTATCTATCAACAATAGGTATACACTTCATATCTCTCTATTTCCACATCCTAATCACTTTGCCATCACCTATTGTAGCCTTTAAGTCTATATACTACTTTGTGTAAGTCTGTATTTCTCCTTTAGTCTTATGCAGAATTTCAACATTGATAACATATGCATCTAATTCAGTTAAGAAATTTGAACAACTCAAATTAGTTGGTGTGGAAGAGAACAAAAATCACCACAGAATCCTCCCATCCATGTATGCAGAACTCCAATATCACTTTGTCACTCCTCCCATCAAGCTGTAAAGTATAATTCTCCACCCTTCAAACCTGAGGTTCACAATTTTTCTTTCCTTATCCAATGGGACATTAGTGAATATGACCTGAAGAGAGGGTTGAAAAGCGCTTGCACACTGGAGTTTTCTTTTTTAACTTTCTTTGGAATCCTGGCATTGCACACGTAAAGGAAGGTTTAGGATAATCTATCGGCACACCAGAAACCACATGGAACCAACTCAAGCTCTTCCATCTGAACTCCTTTAGACCAAGCAGCCTGCCTACAGCTATATGTGTGAGTGAGTCATCCTGAATCATCAACCACACACAAGTTCAAGAATAAGAAATGCTTATAAGTAGCGGAATTATAAGAAAAAAAATGTTTATTGCTTTAAGTAAATAAGTTTTCTTGATTTAAACTATTTCCCTCAACTAAGTAATGAATTCAGTTACTAAGTAGACAATCCGAGAAAGCAAAACAGTAACCATTTGTATTTATCAGTCTCATTATGCTACTGTTTCATTTACTATATTGGAAGATACTGTAAGCATTTTCCAGTGGCATTTGATCCTGTGCTGGATGTTGAAATGTATTATGAGGTTTATTACAAAAGAGAAACAGACATTTTATGCAGTGTTTTGGTTATTTAAGATATTTGAAAAATATGGTATCATTCTTTTCTCCCCATTTTAGAGTCAGATCTTTAGTTTTTAAATGTTTTTTGTAAAAGGTAGCTTAGATAGAATTTGAGAGATGCTTATTTTTCTGTTACTAAAGCTTTTACTTAGTAATATAGTTCAAATATTATTCTAATTATGTGAAAATCTAAAATAAAAATAGTAATGGCAAAGGCACTGTTAGCTATCCCTTGTTAAGTCTTTGCTATATGGTAACCAAGGACTATGCTGATGTATATAGTCTAGCTAATTTAATTGCTACAGGAATTAGCATCTCCAATAACACATAAGAAGTTGTGGATTAAGTAATTTATCAAATTCCATGTCATCATTGAGAGGTATAGCTAGGTTTTGAACAGTGCCTGTTTATGCCAAAGCCTGTGTTTTTAGCTATAATGATATGTATTCTGGTTCCCATTTATAGTAAACTTGCTCTTAAGTGTATTCTGAAAACAAAAATGAGCATGTCTTTTTTCATTTTCTGAAAATACATAATTTTTTTCTTTTGGTCAGAGATGTTTTAACAACTATAGCACAGCCTCTGATGTAGCCTGAGACTTATCTGCAATGAGTCAAATGTCTTTAGCACCAGAGATGATGCAGTGAGAAGGCAAATGAATGACTGATAAATAGTCCTCAAACTGAGGCCATTTTGGTGTCCATTCTTCCTTTGTCTGAATTTCATTCATTACTACTTATATTAATAATTTAACATGTATGAAATTTATCAGTGTAACATTATTTTCATAATGTTGGGAAATGAGCTGGAAAACAAGAACTAATACACAGTTTAGAAAGTTGTCTGAGATTATTTACAAATAAATATTAAACCTTAAACTAACCTCTTGTAACCAAATAAATGATCATCCTATTTTTTTCCAGAAAAAAGAAAGTTTCATGAAGATTTGCCAAAGTGTGTTAATCATGGGATGGCCTATGGAGTCAACAAAACATGTTTTGAAGTTAATTCTGATATTTATTAACTTTGTTATACCAGTTATTACATATTATTTTAAACTCTTAATTATATTATAATATTTTGATTATACTCTCCTATAAAAGACACTTATCTTGCAGGCTTAAAGATTATATGTAGAATAATCCTGATAAAATAGAACCGATTAATGGTAATTATTGTTATCAATAAGCCATGTTTGAAAAAAAAAAAAAAACTACTCTTCTTTGAACCTCTACAGATGAGTGAAAGAAAACCTGGCACTCTAGTATAAAGAAGAGAAAGAACCATATTATCTTGGGCAATGGGTCTACTCCTAAGCATCTTTTATTTATATTGGAAAATGTTTACAAACTATATACTTGTTGAGAGGAGAATATTACCCTGTATTTTCAAAGTCACCTGTCTTACTTGAGACAGAAGGATAGTGATGTTCCTGACGGTTATGGATTAAAATCTATTGTATAATCAGTGTAAATATAGCCAAAATTAAGATATAGATCAAAATTAATCTAGTAGGTAGACTTAGTTGATGTTTTAAAATAAATTAAGTTATAAAAATAATATTTGAAATATTTTATCCAATATTATAAGCCTAAGAGACTATTTAAATCTGAACATTTGGAACACCTGATTTACTCAGTGGTTGAGCATCTGCCTGTGACTCAGGTCATGATCCCAGGACCCGGGATCAAGTCCCACATCAGGCTCCCCAGGGGAACCTGCTTCTCTCTCTGCTTATGTCTTGCCTCTCTCTGTCTCTCATGAATAAATACATAAAATCTTAAAAATATATAAATAAATCTGAACATTTGTCTACTGGCCTACAAAATGAGCCCTGAGCTTTTGGATATATGATCATAATTTATCAAAAATTCCACTATCTTTATTAGTGCCATTTTACAGAATTGACTAATCACTGGAATCCCATATAGATTGAATTCCAAACAATTCATTTAATATTTGAGAAATAGATCTTGAGGAATAGGTTTAAAATCTAGAGATAGAGAGAACCTTATAACCTTACCTGTCTCATTAATTTTATAGACAAGAAAATTCAATCCTATGAATGCAAAATTATTTGTCCCAGTTTACCCAATATAGGAGGGTCATAGTTAGTATAAGAAGATAAAATTCATCTTTCAGAATTGGCCAACTTGTGATATTTTGCTATAGTAAAAAGATATTTACTTCTAGTAGAATTCTCTAGAATTCTAAATTAATAACTCTAATATTTTCAAGGCACTGGCTGGTTCAGTCAGCAGAGCATGTGACTTTTAATCTAGGGGTTGTGAGTTCAAGCCTCATGTTAGGCATGAAGCCTACTTACAAACAAAATTCTAATATCCTAAAATTTAATATAAACTGATGTCTTGACTACTTCTATGCAACATCATTAACTGTACCAAGCTTTCTATTGATTAAAAATTGTTTTTCTTTTACATTGTCATATTTTAATAAATTGGTCTTTTAACTAAATTTTGAAAGTCATTTATTTTTCCTATTGCCTTTTTTTGAACCTATTACATGAAGACATGGAGATATTGCAATATTCTTCTTTCTACTTGGTGTATTTCAATCTCACCAAAGAGTCAGTTACAGTGTGCTAGGGACCTGTGATTTGTGTTCCTCTTTCTAGCTTGGGTAGCTATTTCCACTTATAAATGTGCCACCATTTCTGGAAGGGTTGCTATTATAACTGGGCACCCCCTTATCCTTAGGGCATGTATCATCCCTGATGCTCTGCAATAGTCATTGTCATTTTTTTTCTGGAAAAATAAGAAGACAGCTTCCTGGTATCCTGATGTGAGGGACATAAGAATGTCTACATCCTCATGGGTTACAATCTTTCGGGAAGGTTTCAAAGCTGCATTGCTATGCCTCAAAACCTAACAGAGTTTTTATTTCAGTATGATGCTTCTTTCATATTTTGTCTATAATGCAATAAATCTCCTAGGAGAAAACTCAGATAAAAGAAGATTGCTTCAACAAGCTTAGGCAAGTTATCTTGGACTTGAAGCTAGGAAAAGCATGACACATTTTATTCTATATACCACCTGTCCAATCCCTCCTTGAACTGGATCTGATAATGATATCTCAGGAATGCAAGCTAGAGATTTCCTCTGTAGAATAAAAATTTATGCTAATTTTATTTATTTTTAAAAGAATATGATTTAGATTAGAGAAATAAATACAGTGTTGTTTTTTTGTACAACTGTATATGAATACACATACATGCACGATGTACAAGGAATTATTTTAAGTCATGAATTTTAAAAAGAACTTCCTCAGAGAGATGAGAACAGATTTATAACCAGCTGGTGTCAGGCTATATTTGGCATGTGGTACCTAGATTTAGTTATCATCTTCAAAGCCCATGAATACCATTCTAACAACACTATTGTGCATGTAAGACAAATGGTCGGGGAATTCCTTTAAGCAATCTCAGGCGAGGAGAACAAGGTCAAATGTCATCACAATACACTGAAGTTGCTGAGGATTGAGTCCCTAACTAGGTTTCCTGAGGCAGCCAGAGCTGTTAGTGCTGCAGAGGAAGCCAATGGTATTTTGAAAGATGTGAGAGCAGCAAGTTGTTTTTCTGTATTTTTGTATGCCAGTATAGATACGTGGTTTTGTTAAATGAGAATATGTGAAATATTTTAAATTCTGAGAATCAGACTACTGGGGTAAAATGAGGTGCCTGTCTTCCCTTCCCAAACAGGCACCAATATGTGCTTTGTATATTTACTCATAAAGGGACCACCGTGCTCAAGTAGAATAGATACTGAGCTCCTGAGTCAGCACTCTACATCAAAATATTCAAGGCCTCTTTCTCTCACCTCAGTAGCACTTACCATGAAGAAAATGAATTTTCTTCTATAGCCTGGTAAGGAATTCCAATGTTTTATACTAGCTTCTCTGAAAAAATGCTTACTCTACTCAGCTCTGCCTCCTACTTCTCTCTCAGAGTTTCCCCCTATTGCTTTCTTCCTCTACACAGCTTGTTCTGCAACGATTAGGCCAGAGATCCACTTCTGATTCAACCTAAGCCAAATGGATACTCTTTCTCTGAAATTTGGATTAAAAACCCTCAAATTCCATTTGTTTCTAATAAAATCTGGGAATTACTTAAATTCAAGACAGAAAGGGCTCAGATTTGAGCTTTCGATCAAGTTCAGCAGAGGGTGAGCTGCAGTTGGCTCCAGTTCCTTCTAAAAACTTTGTGTGCTTTCCATGGCTTCTGTGTGGCTGTCCTTTTGTAGTTTTCAAACATGTGCTCTTCGTGTTTTTACTTAGCTTGAGTGGATTCTCTTTCTTGCAATCAACTAGTTCCTGAAAACCCCTGGAGAGACCAGTGTCTATTTAGTAAATGTAAAGTTTAGGGTCTTTATATTCAGTGGCCAGGCTTTCTCTTACAACACAGACTCTGCTCTTTATTATTGTGCAACATTCTTGTTTTATTGCAACTATGAAGTGAGAGATCCATCACAGCAGCAGTACATCCACAGGAATTATAGTCTAGGAGAGATATTGCCTTTAAACTTTATTCCATTTAGGCTTTATATGTGAAGTCATGCATGGCTTATAATTTTTCTGGAAGATTTATCCTTTAAAGAATGCATTTGAATCTAAATGATAAATTTTCTCATCATTACTGGATTTTAAAAATTTCTATGAATCCTGCTCATATAAGATTCAGTATTGACTGAGATGTGTTATATAAAAGCCTAATGCTATTTCCTACATGGGTTTGTCTTCTTAGACATATCTATTCTCATGAAATTACAGGCCTATTATTTTTATACCTTCACATTCTTAGTTTCTGTCACCAAATACCAGTTTTTATTTTCATTTTTGTTTTTCAGCTAGCTGTACAGCTCAGTTCAACAAACGATTAATGTCTTACTTATTTTCAAATGTTTAGAATACATTAAAAAAATACATACGAAATGCCATTAGCAACTGCCCTGGCTAGGCAAACCAAAATCTCTCTGTAAAGGGTTTTGTGTGAATAAATTTAGGTCCATCTTCTTACAAAGAAAAGTTCAACCGTTAACTACATGTCATTAAAAATTAGAAATTTTCCTGCAGAAAATTCAGTGATTAAAGAAGTCATTTAAAACTGTTAAAAGAAAGGAAAAACAGTGCCTGTGCATAAATCAAACTATGACTCTGCCATATTCTCTAGTATCTTTTCTTTTTGGAAGAAAGGACACCATGGCAACCAGTATGTAATGGTTAGGAAAGGGTACTTCAACAGGTTCTTTGCTTTTTTTTAACCATAAGATGAACTATTTCCCTTTAGCCTCACTTTTCAATATCCTCTAAGACTGTGTAACCAACTCTCTGTAGTACTTTACTGTCAGAGAGAAAAGATACTATATAAAATGTCTTTCTATACCTTAAAACATTTACAAAAGTAAAACCATGTGAGAAAAATGCTTGTGTGTGTGTGTTTGTTTTAACATGTAGGCTTAATGAATTTGATGATCTCCTCATGCCAATATTTATGATTCCCTTTTTATATAGCTGTGATGTACAATATTAACTATATTAGAGAACATTGAACTAAGTAAATATCTCCAAAAGAGTTACTGCCAGAAATTGAATGAGATTAAAGCTTTTTTGTTTGTATGAATAACTATAGGATACTTGAGAAAAATGCTGGCATTAAGAGCCTGGATAATGGCAGATGCCATGTCTTTACTCACGCAGACACATACACACACACACAAATACATTTGTCTTCACAGTAGTTGTACACAAATCAACCTTTCCTAGCCAATGAGGTGAAAGTAGGTAAAGTTTAAAGACTATAGAAAAATATATGAGAGAGTGAAAGATAATTTAATTGTACATAAGCCATAGCCAGATGATGTCACTTCAATGAAGTATACTGAAAGAATTTTAAAAACTAAAAGGTTCTAAAATGCTTTTTTAAAAATATGTTTATAAGAGGGGCATGTGTCTCAGTGAGTTAGATGTCTGCTCAGGTCATCCTCCTGGAGTCCTGGGATGGAGCTCTGCCTTAGGCACCCTGCTCAGCGGGGAATCTGCTTCTTCCTCTGCTCCTCACCCTACTTGTACGTTCTCTCTCAAATAAATAAAAAAATCTTAAAAAAGACATTTATAATATATTTTATAAGGTTAAATGACAACTCTCACCACTGACTCTTTAGTAAAAGTATATATATGTTAACTAAGCATTATAAGACTATTAGTTTTGGCTAGGGTTGAGTTGCTATGTTTTTTTTTAATTTATTTTTTATTGGTGTACAATTTACCAACATACAGAATAACCCCCAGTGCCCATCACCCATTCATTCCCACCCCCCGCCCTCCTCCCCTTCTACCACCCCTAGTTCGTTTCCCAGAGTTAGGAGTCTTTATGTTCTGTCTCCCTTTCTGATATTTCCCACACATTTCTTCTCCCTTCCCTTCTATTCCCTTTCACTATTATTTATATTCCCCAAATGAATGAGAACATATAATGTTTGTCCTTCTCTGATTGACTTACTTCACTCAGCATAATACCCTCCAGTTCCATCCACGTTGAAGCAAATGGTGGGTATTTGTTGTTTCTAATGGCTGAGTAATATTCCATTGTATACATAAACCACATCTTCTTTATCCATTCATCTTTCGATGGACACCGAGGCTCCTTCCACAGTTTGGCTATCGTGGCCATTCCTGCTAGAAACATCCGGGTGCAGGTGTCCCGGCGTTTCACTACTTGTCAACATAACATATATATGTGTAGTTGCCTAATATGTGAACCAAAAGCCTTTGATTGTGTAGATCTACAGTACTTAATATAAAACTACTATTGGGGTCTTCTCCCTCAAATGTCCAGAGACACTACAGTTACTAAAAATAAAGCCTGGGGATTAAAGATCATACTTTAATGGTTTAATTGCCAATTATACAAAAATGACATGATGGCATTTTTTGTTTGTTTGTTTGTTTGTTTGGTTGGTTGGTTTTATGTTTGAAATGGCTAAAGGGGATCATACTTCATTGAAAAGAAAGAGATTTTTCTGATTTTTTTTTCTGATTTTCTCTCTTCAATACAACTGACTATATATGATTGAAATTATGGACCACATGAGACCTAGGGGACTGTTAAATTTATCAAGTGGAATGAAAATCACTTAGCCTGATCACACTGGAAGAAGAAAAATCATTTCTTTTTGATATGTAGAATGGGGCAGAATATCGCCGGATTTTAATGCTAAAGAATGTTACTTAATTCAAAGGGTAAAGGATTCATACTGCAATCTGGTAAATGTGGTCATATTGACTACCTAAATATAATTTTATTCCCAGCATACACAAGAAAGTATACTGTAAAAGACTTGGACTCTTTTTTTTTCTAATTTATCATTACTCTCTGACCATTTCTGTATCCCAAATCTAATACATTCTTTCAATTGTTCATGAGAACAGATCCACTCTCTTCTACTTGCTCAAGTAAGGTAATCTTCTTTCTCATACATCCTCTTTATTTTCTTTTCAAATGAATTCTTTCCATCAATATGAAACAACACTGTTTTTTCTCCTCTCTTAAAAAAAGGGAAAGAAAATAAAAACAAAAAAAGAAAGAATTTTTTCTTTTTTTAATTTTTTAAAAACAAAACACACATATCTAATTTTTTGTCTCAATACAAACTTTTATGTGAAATTTGCTGATTCTTTGGACCTGATATGAACTTTTAACATACAGCTTTTGAACCCAGACCTAATCTAATATTTAAGTTTTACCATCAGAAATAATGTCCCTTAATAAGATATACTAATGGAGATATGAAAAATTCTCACAGGGAATATGAAAGTTATTTTGTTATTTTCAAAACTTTGGGGGGTTCCTGCATATGTGTATGTTCTTGTTTCTTTGATATTGATAGGAAATTTAATGGGGATGGGGTTGAGTGGCTCTTTCCTTATGTCTCTTCTAAATGAATTAATAATCAGTAATAGGACTAAGAAAATCTAGTATGTTTATATTAAATTGTCCTATTAATATTTTTGTAGTTTTCTGAATTCAATTTCTAGATGAGTTTTAGTTATTTTCATAAGAATAGTATGTTTTACTGTGCTGAAATGTCCACATGTTCTTGCCATGGTTTCATAGATGGGAATAAAATCTGTTCTTTAAGATCAAGGGGAAAGGTATATATTTGAATATCTTTCTGACAGTTTTTAAAATTACTTATTTATCCTACAGTGTTTGTATTGCAGTGATAGAGAATAGATAAATCCAAAAATAATGCCTATGACAGATAAGAGACTAGCGAAGAAAATAGACTCTCCCCATATAGATTCAATCATTAGCATCTACAAGAACTAAACCAATAAGAGTTCAAAGAAAAAATTAACATGATATTTTATTTATAATCTTGGCACACACAACAAAACTGTGGCTTCATTATTGCTGCATATCTACTGAAATAACCACCCACATGGTTAGAAGTTGGAGATAACATTTTGTTTTGCTGTCTAAGAAAACATAAAATAAGGGTAATTGCTTATTTTCAATGAATCTTTCATTTTCATGAGTCAGAAAAATGTTTATGAAATTGTATCTTTTAATAAATATATATGCTATGACCTGGATATATAGCACAAATTATTACAAGATTCTTCACTAAAATAAAATTTAGTTTACCACTAACTAAATTGACACCACACTGAGGTAATATCTTTTGAAAACAAACTTTTAAGGTTTTTTTCCCAATCATAGAATTGAAATTGAATAATGATATGTGAAAAAGGCAGAGCACAAAAATGTGTGTTTATGTATGTGTACAGTGATATGAACCATATGAAGAAATATCGTAATTTTAAGTTTCAAACTATGCCAGACATACCAGTTTGGTGAAATTACATATGATTTTAATTTATTTTTGTTCTGTTAGTCATCATTTTTATAACTATATTTGCCATAAACCACAAACCAAAATTCATATTTGTATTCATTTTACTATCTATACTGTATAATCAAAGCTCACAAATCTAACATTAAAAACTTGGCACCATAGCAAATACCTAAAACACTAAAATTCATTTAGACTTGATACCTAATTTATGCTTCATTTTCTGGGTAGTAATGTAGCTTATTTTAGCTTCTCTGGTGACTTATTATCATATCATAAAACATAGCAAAAAGTAAATAAAAAGTATCCTCTTCATAATTCCTGGGCTTTTTTTTTTTCTTCCTGTCATTTTCTGTTGTTTGAAAACATTTTTCTTAACCTATTTTAAGTAGATTTTTCTTACATTGTGCAAAGAAAGAAAAGAAAAAGGAAACAGTGATATATGCATTGTAATAAATAATGAGTTTGCATATATTACATTTTTTAAGTTTAAGTGAGGTCTTCTTTATATTGCATAATTTTTGTACGGAAGTACATTTGACATACAATGTTAGACTAGTTGCAGGTGTACCTCATAGTATATTTAATTTTACTAAAAAAAAAAAAAACTGAGTTAGGTAATTTTTGTGGATGACTGTTTCATCTACCCCCAATAATAAAGTTATGTTTAAGTTCCTACACCTGGCACCTGTGAATGTGATCTTATTTGAAAATAAGGTTTTGCAGATGTAATTAAGATGTAAGTTAATATGAAGTCACATGATGTAAGGTAGACCCTTAATCCAATATGACTCTTGTCTTTATGAAAGAAAGGAGTAATAGACACACCACATATAACAGGGATGGGTATAGGAAAGATGTGTGTAAAAGGCAAAGAACTCTGAGGATTACTAGTAACATTAGAATCTAAGGGGAAAGAATGGAACAGATTATCCCCTAGAACTTTGAGAAAGAGCATTGCCCTGCCTACAGGTGTTTCAGGAATCTAGCCTCCAAAACTTTGAGAGAATAAATTTCTGTTGATTTAAGCCACTAGGCTTGTAGTTTTACAGCAGCCTTAGGAAAGGTATATGGTGTTTTTTTTTTAAATTTTCTTTAACGATTTATTTTTGTTTATTTATGATAGATAGAGAGAGAAAGAGAGAGAGAGAGAGGGAGGCAGAGACACAGGCAGAGGGAGAAGCAGGCTGCATGTAAGGAGCCCGAAGGGGGACTCGATTCCAGGACTCCAGGATCACGCCCTGGGCCAAAGGCACGTGCGAAACCGCTGAGCCACCCAGGGATCCCCGTATATGGTGTTTTTATAGCTATTTTATAATTTAAGATAACAGTATCAAAAAGAATGTAGGAAATTAGCAAATATCACATTCTAAGTGTCAGAGTGAAAATTTGCCTCAAGTACATTTGACCCAAATCTTGCTTTTTGTTCACTATGCCATTTTTGGTCAACAAAGTTGTGAGTGCTAACAGTTGTCTTCTTTTTTATTAAATATTAAAATTATTTCTTATTTGTTACTAAATAATGATCACGAATAAAACTTCCTCAAACTGGCACCTTTTCTAATTCCTCAAATAAATAAAACAGGCAATAATTGTATTTATTACAATGCATATATCACTGTTTCCTTTTTCCTTTTTTGCCCCTATATATTGTGGGCACTCAAGGTAAGTTGCATTTCTGTTCTTTTGCCTGGGTATATCATGTGAGTAATGATGACAATTGATTATAGTCAATACAATGTTCTTTAACTTTTTTTCACATTACTCTGCTTCTAAATTGTTTTAGGAAAAATTATGAAAGACAAAATTGAAGAAATGGAATGCTAAGTGTTGTTTATTTTAGTGTATACTTCTTTATCTGATTCTATAGAGCTCTGTACTTCTTTTTTGTCTCACTGCTATTTTGCAACTATTCGAATTATAGAAAACTGTTGGTTATGCAAATGAAATGATTGTCTCTAGCGAAGCAAATGAATTTTGTCAGATAGAGATGAAAACCATCTCACCTGTAAAAAGGTATTTTCTATTAAATTCATTTCAACATTTTTGATTTCCTATATATATCTGCTTTTAGGATTCTCATTTGAAATGGTCTGAAACATCTTGCTGGTTCCCCCATGAAATAATAAATTAAATAAAGTCTTTGTGTTCATTTTAGATTTGCATGACAGTCATGATTTTACTTTAAAGAAAACACTATAATATTCCATGTAGTTTTTGACAAAACTTTGATGAATAAAGAAATGAAAAGATTCAGTCCTTTAAAATGTCACTCTCTCTCAACATGATATGCAGCACCTGTGTGGAAAAGAACTGAACCCAAAAGCTTCATAATTTTTGAATTAGAAGGCAATTCACAGGAAGAAGCCAACAAGTAATTTTGGTGGGCAAAAAAGTGTAAGATAATTAAGTATTTCTTCAAGTAACAAGAATAAAGTCTACTTTACAGTGAGACTTAATGCCTTGTAATTTAACAACTAAATTGCTGATCTGGTCCATATTACTTTACAAAGTGAAGCTTCAGAGCAAAGAGGAGCTCCTGCTTTAGTTAAGGCCCAGTTAAAAGGCTTTAGTAGTATAAAAATAAATGGGGGCAGTCTTTATCCATTATCATACTTACCCCATCAAGCCAATTATAGTGTGCTCAGGTGCAGATTGACTATTTTTCCTTTGAAATATAAGAAAATGATTGTTCTTGCTGAACACAGGATGAGAGTGTGAACTAAACACCAATCTTTGTGTTCTGGCTGTGAATGACAGCTCCATGGTGTTTGAATGGGAACTAAGAACTAGTTAGAAAAAGAGCAAGGCAAGAAGGAATGTGGTGGCAGAGTAGGAGGCTTGTTTCATCCCACAAACACTACCAGATCACTGTTAAATCATCCTAAATACCTCCAGAAAGTGACCTGAAGACTGACAGAACAAACTCCACAACTAAAGAGAGAGGAGGCCATATTGAAGAAGGTAGGAAGTGCAGAGATGTGGTTAGGGAGAGAGAAATGGATTATGTATCCTGTAGAGGGAGGGGAGCCATGGTCATGGAACAGGGCAAGAGAAAGAGGAGCCCACAGGGGAATGCAAAAGGAGAATGATTGGTGGTGCCTGGATGGCACAATTGGTTAAACAACTGACTCTTGGTTTTGGCTCAGGTCATGACCTCGGGGTTGTGAAATCAAGCCCCACATGGGGTCCTTTCTCAGTGGGGAGCCTGTTTGAGATTCTCTCTCCCTCTGCCCCTCCTCCTGCTCTATTTCTGTACAATAAGTAAGTAAATCTTTTTTAAAAAAATAAGAAGAACATTTCTCCAAAGCCATTGACAATGACGGCTTAATTTTGTAAGTTTTTGTAAACAGCAGAGTGTAAAGCTTCGAGGTTTAAAGGTCAGCAGTCTTGGCTGTGATAGAGACAGGAGTGCACTGTACTGCTCCTGGAGAGAAGGCAGGTAAACAACTTAGGAGTAGACAGTGAGGAAACAGTGATCTGAGCATGTCTGGGGCACACAGTGGGGAGATTATTTGCTCCTCTCAGAATATTTCCCTAAGAGACAGTGTTATATAGATGTCCCTCTAGTAACAAAGGATCTGGCTGGTGCTCATTTTCCTTTCCCAGAAAATACACACACACACACACACACACACACACACAGTAACAACAACGACAACAACAACAACAACAACAACAACAACAACAAAACAGCCACCAGTGGGAAGCAACACAGTGTCCACACTGGTTGACTAACATGGATACACTAAGCCCCACTCCCCTGCATTTTGGTGTGACTAGTCCTCTCAGTCAAGCTTGTCTTAGTCCTAGTGTAGAAGCCCTCTTCTCCAGAATGCCAAAATACACCCTACCTACACAACTCTAGATTAGAGAGTTCTACAAGGCCTCAGGTCTGGTGGAGTCGGCATCAGGTCTCATTTCACAAGGAGACCAGACACACTTAGTTAAAACAACAACAACAACAACAACAACAACAACAACAACAAAAACACATTCTTGTCAAGGACCAAACACTGCCCACCACAAGCAAGGTGAACCTCTGCAGATGACTGGCCTAAAGGATACAGAAAACAGAACAAAACAGCTGAGCATATGCAGCACATATCAGAGACACTCCCTGCAGTGCCAGGCCCTGGAAACTACATGACTTCTCCTTCATAAAGCTGTTAGCTTCAGGAACAGGAGACATAACTGGTTTTTCTAACACAAGGAGGAAGGTAGGGGCTTAGACAAAATGCCAGGACAGATGAATTCATCCCAGATGAAAGAACAAGAAAAGTTAATGGCCAGCGATCTAATTGACAGATATAAGTAACATGAAGGATTTAAAACAACAATCATTAGGACATTCGCTACGCTTGAAAAAAGAATAAAAGACTTCAGTGAAATCTTTACTACAGGGATCAAAGAGTTAAAAAAGAATCAATCACAAATGAAGACTGGTATAAAAGAGATTGGAAACAGGCTTGATGTAATGAATAGCAGGCTGGAAGAAGTAAAGGAATGATTTAGTGACCTTTGAAGACAAAATAATGGAAAATAATGCAGCAGAAAAAAAGAGAGAAAGAAGACTTAGGGAACTCAGTGATACCATCAAATGAAATAACATTCATATTATAGGAGCCCCAGAAGAAGAACAAAGAGAAAAGCAGCAGGAAATGTATTTAAGGAAATAATAGTAGAAAACTTCCCTAATCTGGGATAGGAAACAGACATCCAGATCCAGGAGGCAAAGGAACTCCTACCAAATTCAAGAGAAGCAGGCCAAAACCAAGATATAACTAAATTTGCAGAATTTAGTGATAAGAAAAACAATCTTAAAAGTAGCAAGACAAAATAAATGCTTATTTATAAAGGCTATTTGGAAATTTCTCAACAGAAACTTGGAAATCTGGAACAGAATGGCATGGTATATTCAAAGTACTGAATGGAAAAAATCTACAGCCAAAAATACTCTACATGGCTATCATTCAGAATACAAGGAGAGATAAAGAGATTCCCAGACCAAAAAAAAAAAAAATCCTAAAGAAATTTATGACCGCTAAATCAGCCCTGCAAGAAATATTAAAGAGGACACATTGAGTGCAAAGAACAACCAAAAGTCATAAAGACAAGAATGGATCAGAGAAAATCTCCAAAAACAATGACAAAAACAAGTAATAAAATAACATTAAATACATATTTATCAATAATTGCTTTGACTATAAATGGAGTAAATGCTTTAATTAAAAGATATATGGCATCAGAATGGATTAAAAAACCCAAGACCCATCCATATGCGGCCTAAGAGAGACTTATTTTACTTTATTATTAGATATATATTTTTTTTTAAAGAGAGAGAGCACAATTGGGGGGCAGAGGAAGAGATAATCTGAAGCAGACTCCCCACTCAGTGCTCAGCCTGACATGGGACTCCATCTCATGACCCTGAGATCATGACCTGAGCTGCAATCAGGAGTCACATAATACACTGACCCATCCAGAAGCCCCTACTCATTTTGTACCTAAAGACACCTACAGATTGAAAGTGTGAAGATGATGAAATATTTACCACACAAATGGATATCAAAAGAAAATCCTAGTAGAAATATCTGTATGGAAAAACTGGCCTTTGAAACAAATATATAACAAGAGATAAAGAAGGACGTTGTATAATCATAAAGAAGACAATCTAATAGGAAGATTTAACAATTGAAAATATTTATGCAACCAAGATACAAGTACCCAAATACATAAAAAATTAATAACACACATAAAGGAACTAATCAATAGTAATACAGTACTCATAGGGAAATTAACACACCCCTTACATCAATGGAAGATCTTCTAAACTGAACATCAACAAGGAAACAATGGCTTTGAATGTCACATTGGACTAGATGGAGCTAACATATATATAAATATATTCAGAACACCTCACCCTTAAGCAGCAGGATATACATTCTTTTCAAGTGTATGTGGGACATCTTTTGTTCACATATTAGGCCACAAATCAGGCCTCAGCAAGTACAAAAGATTGAGATCATACTATACATCTATTCTGACCAGAATGCTATGAAACTAGAAGCCAATGATAAGAAAAAATCTGGAAAGGCCACAAATACATGAAGGTTAAGTTATATATGCTACTAAACAATGAGTGGGTAAAACAGAAAATCAAAGAAAAAAATAAAATGTACATGGACACAAATGGAAATGAAACCACCATAGGACTACACAACCTTACTGTACACTCAGGAGAGCTAGGAAAAGAACAACAAAGGAGACTTAAAGTCAGCTGAAGCAAATAATAATAATAATAATAATAAATATTAGAGCAGAAAAAAGTGATTTGTAAACTAAAAAAATCAGTAAAACAGATTAATGAAACAAGGAACTAGTTCTTTGACAAAATCAATAAAAAATGATAAACCTATAGCCAGACTGATCAAAAATAAAAGAGAAAGGATTCAAATGAGAGAGGAGAGATCATAACCAACACCACAGAAACATAAACAATCATAAGAGAATATGATGGAAAACTGTATACTGACAAGTTGGACAACCTAGAAGAAATGGACAAATTTCTGGAAACATAGAAATTACAAAAACTAAAACAGGAAGAAATAGAAAACTTGAATATACTAGTAATCAGTAAAGCAATTGAATCAATAATCAGAAAGCTACCAAAGAATGAAAATGCAGGGCCATTGCTTCACAGGCAAATTCTACCAAACATTTAAAGAAGAGTTAATAGCTACTCTCAAAGTATCTCAAAAAATAGAAGAAGAAGGAAAACTACCAAATTCATTCTATGAGGTCAGCATTAACCATGATACCAAAACTAGATAAAGACTCCACTAAAAAGAAAAGTAAGGTTGGAGGCATCACAATTGAAGACTTTAAGTTTTGTTATGAAAGCAGAGCTGTTCAAACCAGTATGGTAGTGGCACAAAAATAGACACATAAATCAATGGAACAGAATGGAAAACCCAGACATAAACCAGCAATTATATGGCCAATTAATCTTTGACAAAGCAAGAAAGAATATTCAATGGGAAAAAGACAGTTACTCCACAAATTGTATTGAGAAAACTGGACAGCAGCATTCAAAAGAATGAAACAGGACCACCTTCTTACACCAAACACAAAAATAAATTCAAAATGGATGAAAGATCTAAATGTGAGACCTGAAACCATAAACATTGTAGAAGATAAAACAGGAAGTAACCTCTTTGATATTAGCCATAGCAGCTTCTTTCTAGATATGTCTCCTGAAGCAAAGGAAACAGAAGGAAAAAATATACTATTGGAACTTTTTCAAAATAAAACATTGTTGCATGGAAGGAAACAATCAACAAAACTGAAAGGCAAACTTTGAGATCAAAGAAGATATTTGTAAATGACATACCTGATTAATGGTTTGTATCCAAAATATATAAATATCATATAAAACACAACACCCCAAAAATGAATAAACCAATTGAAATATGGGCAGAAGACATGAATAAACATTTTTCTAAAGAAGACATCCAGATAGCCAACAGACACATGAAAAGGTACTCAACATCACTTATCATCAAGGAAATACAAATCAAAACTACAATGAGATATCACCTCATACCTGTCAGAATGACTGAAAAACAAAAACAAAAACAAGAAACAACACGTGTTGGCAAGGATGTGGAGAAAGGGGAACTGTTTCACTGTTGGTAGGAACGCATACTGGTGCAGCCACTGTGGAAAACAGGATAGAGCTTCCTCAAAAAGTCATAAATAGAACCAACCTCTGATCCAGCAATTGCAGTACTAGATATTCACACAAATACAAAAATACGAATTTAAAAGGAAACACATATTCCAATGTTTATAGCAGCATTATCTACAAAAGCCAAATTATAGAAATAGCCTAAGAGTCCACCAACTGATGAATGGGTAAAGAAGATGTGGTAAAGGGGCTGATTAATTTAAAAAGATACATATATCCCAATGTTTATAGCAGCATTATCTACAATAGCCAAATTATAGAAAGAGCCTAAAAGTCCACCAACTAATGAATGGGTAAAGAAGATGTGGGGGAGGGGCAAGATGGCAGAAGAGTAGGGGTTATTAACTCAATGGTCCCACAAACTTATCCCGATAACTTTCAAAACATCCAGAACACCTACAAATTCGACCTGAGATTTAACGAGAGAACAGCAGAACACTACAGATAGAAAAGTTTTTGCTTCTAACAAGGTAGGAAGGTGATAAATAAATAAATAAATAAATAGGGGAGGAACACTGTGCGTATCAGGGCCAAAGTGGAGTGGTGAAAGCCTCCGGACAGAAAAGCCCAGCCCTGGAGAAGTGGGAACTTTAAAAATCCACGCTGGAGTTTTCCCAGATGGAAAAGGGCATTGCAGGGAAATTAGGCACAACTGCAAGAGGGGCAGGGAAGCCTCAAGATTCCTGGAGTCACTATAAGAGGAAGGCAGCTTGGGGGAAGAAAGCTCACCTCAAACTGTGGTCTGATATAGGGAAAAGGCTGGAGCACCCCAGCCCTCAGGGCATTTGCAACAAGCCAGTTGGTTAGGTGGGCTGGCTCCAAATGGAGCCCTTTTCCTTCAGGAGAGACAGTCCCAGGGAGCATGGATCTTGCAGCATAGGGCCCCGGATCTCAGGGCACCCAAGTGGAGAAAGCCGGCATCCTCCATTCCCCCTGGGACAGGCAGAAGCAGGGAGAGCACAGGACAGAGGACTCTTCTGCAGCTGAGCACCCCCAAGCTGTGCAGATCAGGGCACCCACACCTGCCCCCAGGAGCATCTAGTTCAGTGTGGACTGGAAGACTGTGGTTAATTACTCATGGAGAACTGACTCCAGAGCTGGAAATCTGACCCCTGCCTTTGTTGTTTTTCCTCTTTGTTTCACTTGTGCCTGGGAGAGGTGGGGCCACCAGGGAACAAAGGCCTCACAAGGTAAAGAGCTCCCACTGAACCCAGCACCTCTCAGGGGGCAGGGCATCTCCACCAAGGCTCATACACCTGATAATCAGCACAGCAGGCCCCTTTCCCAGAAGAACTGCTGGAAGAACTGGGTAAGAGCAAGTTCTTAACCAAACAACACTGGAAAGTTCCAGGACCAAGAGAAAATTGAGAGAAAATAGTACATAGAACTAGAGGGTCCCTTTTTTTTCTTTTATTTTTTTTTTCATTTTTCCATTACAACTCATTTTTATAACAGACTAAAAATGTCCAATATTTTTTCTCTTTTCCCATCTTGACTACAGTATTTTACCCACTCTTCATTTTTAAGTTTTTTTCCTTTTTGACTTTTGTATTTCTACAATTACATGTTTTAGATATATTTTTTCATTTCTGGATTCCCTTTAATATGTTCCATTTAATTTTGAGAGATATACAAGATATGTTTTGTTTTGTTTTGTGATTTTGTTTTCTCTGCCTCATTTTGTTCTACAATGGCAGAAGTTAATAACTTCTAAAACATGACCAGCATGCACCCCGAAACAAGTGGAACACCATGTTGGTTCACTCTGTGAGATTATATTCTCTCTTCCTTCCCATTCTGTCCCCCTCTTTTATCTTGTTTGTGTTTTTGTGGTCAATGTTGGGGCTTTCTATAAGTATTGCTGATTTATATAAATTTGAGACTGGGCATCTTCTAACATACAGAATAAAATATACTCAGAACCAAGAGGATAACCATCATAGAGACTATATTCTCTCTCCATTACCACGTCTTCACCACCACCATCCCCAGCATCCCCCTTTTTCTTCTTTATTCTCTTATTTTTTCTTTTTCTTTTTTCTTCTCCTTTGGCATGTTTTGCCTTTTATTTTTTAATACTTTGTTTTAAAATTTGTTTTTCACTTTAGTGGCTTCTTCTTCTTCTTCTTCTTCTTCTTCTTCTTCTTCTTCTTCTTCTTCATTTTCTGGTCTCTGAAAGCTTCTGAGCTTCATTCTGACCTCGTCAGAATCATCTAGGGTGGATTTTACTTAGGTTGTATTTGATATTTTTGACTCAGGTCCTCATACAGCCACTATGCACTGGACAAAATGACTAGAAGGAAGAATTTGCCACAAAAGAAAGAACCAGAAACAGTATTTCTGCCACAGAGTTATAGAATATGCATTTCAATTTGATCTTAGCCAATTCAGAAGCACAATTAAAAAGCTACTAGTGGCTCTGGAAAAAAAGCATAAAGGACTCTAGAGACCTCATTACTGCAGAATTGAGATCTAATCAGGCTGAAATTAAAAATAAATTCAATGAAATGCAATCTAAACTGGATGTCTGAACTGCTAGGGTTAATGAAGTGGAAGAGAGAGTGAGTGACATAGAAGACAAGTTGATGGTAAGGAATGAAGCTGAGGAAAAGAGAAAAATAAGAGACCATGAGGAAAGGCTTAGGAAAATAAATGATAGCTTGAGAAAGAATAATCTACATATAATTGGTGTTCCATAAAAGGCTGAGAGAGAGAGGGCCACAAAGTATATTTGAACAAATCATGGCTGAGAACTTCCCAATTTGGGGAGGGAAACTGGCATTCATACCCAAGACATAGAGAGGACCCCCCGAAAAAATCAATAAAATCCGTTCAGCACCTCAACATTTGATAGTGAAACTTGCAATTTCCAAAGATAAAGAGAAAGTTATTAAAGCAGTGAGAGACAAGATAGTCTTAACTTATATGGGGAGAAATATTAGGTTAGCAGCAGACCTCTCCACAGAGACCTGGCAGGCCAAAAAGGGCTGGCATGATATATTCAGGATCCTAAATAAGAAGAACATGCAGCCAAGAATACTATAACCAGCAAGGCTGTCATTCAGAATAGAAGGAGATAAAGAGATTCCAAGATAGGCAGAAACTGAAAGAATATGTGAGCACCAAAATGGCTAAGCAAGAAATATTAAGGGGGACCCTGTAAAAGAAAGAGGAAGCCCAAAGAAATAATCCACAAAAACAGGGCCTGAATAGGTATATGATGACACTAAATTCATATGTTTGAATAGTTACTTTGAACATGAATGGGCTAAATGATCCCATCAAAAGATGCAGTGTATCCAACTGGAAAAAAAAGTAAGATGCATCTATATGCTGTCTACAAGAGACTCATTTTAGACCCAAGGACAACTCCAGCCTGAAAATGCATGGTGGAGAACCATTTACCATTCAAATGATCCTCAGGAGAAAGCTGGGGTAGCAATCTTCATATCAGATAAATTAAAGTTTATCCCAAAAACTGTAGTAATAGATGAATAGAAACACATATCATACTTAAAGAGGCTATCCAACAAGAAGACCTAACAATCATGAATATTTATGCTCCTAATGTGGGAGCTGGCAAGTATATCAATCAACTAATAACCAAAGTGAAGAGATACTTAGATAATGATACACTAATAGTAGGAGACTTCAACATAGCATGTTCTGCAAATGACAGATCTTCTAAGCACAACATCACAAAAGAAACAAGGGCTTTAAATGATATACTGCACCAGATGGATTTCACAGATATATACAGAACTTTCCATCCGAATGCAACAGAATACACATTCTTCTCAAGTGCACATGGAACTTTCTCCAGAATAGACCATACACTGGGTCACAAATCAGGTCTTAAATGGTACCAAAAGATTGGGATTATCCCCTGCATATTTTCATACCACAATGCTTTGAAACTAGAACTCAATCATAAGAAGAAATTTGGAAGGAACTCAAGCACATGGAGGTTAAAGAGCACCTACTAAAAGATGAATGTGTCAACGAGGAAATTAGAAAAGAATTAAAAAGATTCATGGAAACTAATGAAAATGAAGATACAACCGTTCATATCTTTGGGATACAGCAAAAGTGGTTCTAAGAGGGAAATACATCACAATAAAAACCTCCTTCGGAAAATTGGAAAAAACCTCAAATATACAAGCTAACCTTGCACCTGGAGGAAGAACAGAAAGTTAAACCTACACTAGGCAGAAGAACAGAGATAATAAAGATTTGAACATAACTCAATGAAATAGAGACCAGAAGAACTGTAGAATAGATCAAGAAACACAGGAGCTGGTTCTTTGAAAGAATTAATAAAATATATAAACCACTATCCAGACTCATTAAAAAGAAAAAAACTACTCAAATTAATAAAAACATGAATGAAAGAGGAGAGATCACAACCAATACCAAGAAAACAAATGATTTTAAAAACATATTATGAGCTGCTATATGCCAACAAATTAGGCAATCTAGAAGAAATGGATGCATTTCTGGAAAACCACAATTTACCAAAACTGGAAGAGGAAGAAATAGAAAAACTGAACGAATAACCAGTGAGGAAATTGAAGTAGTCATCAAAAACCTCCCAAGAAACAAAAGCCCAGGGCCAGATGACTTCTCGGGGGAATTCTAACAAACTTTTAAAGAAGAAATAATACCTATTCTACTAAAGTTGTTCCTAAGGATAGAAAGGGACAGAATACTTCCAAATCATTTTATGAGGCCAGCATTACCTTGATTCCAAAAGCAAACAAAGACCCCACCAAAAAGGAGAATTATAGACCAATCAATATCCCTGATGAATATGAATGCAAAAATTCTCACCAGTATATTAATGACTAGGATCCAACAATACATTAAGAGGATTATTCACCATGACCAAGTGGGATTTATCCCCGGAATGCAAGGCTGGTTCAATACTCATAAAACAATCAATGTGATTTTTCACATCAAGAAGAAAAAAACAAGAACCATAGGATCCTCTCAATAGATGCAGAGAAAGCATTTGACAAAATACAGCATCCATTCCTGATCAAAACTCTTCAGAGTGTAGGGATGGAGGGAATATTCCTCAGCATCTTAAAAGCCATCTATGAAAAGCCCACAGCACATATCATTCTCAATGGGGAAAAACTGAGAGCCTTTCCCCTAAGATCAGGAACACGACAGGGATGTCCACTCTTACCACTGTTATTCAACATAGAAGTCCTAGCCCCAGCAATCAAACAACAAAAAGAAATAAAAGGCATTCAAATTGGCAAAGAAGAAGTCAAACTCTCCCTCTTCACAGATGACATGAAACTGTACATATAAAACCCAAAAACTTTCCCCCAAGATTGCTAGAACTCATACAGCAATTCAGCAATGTGGCAGGTTACAAAATCAATGCCCAGAAATCAGTGGCATTTCTATACACTAAAAATGAGAATGAAGAAAGAGAAATTAAGGAATAAAACCCATTTACAATTACACCCAAAACCATAAGACACCTAGAAATAAACCTAACCAAAGAGACAAAGGATCCATACTCTTAAAACTGTAGAACATTTCTGAAAGAAATTGAGGAAGACACAAAGAGATGGAAAAATATTACATGCTCATGGATTGGAAGAATTAATATTGTGAAAATGTCAATGTTACCCAGGGCAACTTACACATTCAATGCAATTCCTATCAAAATACCATGGACTTTTTTCAGAGTTGGAATAAATAATCTTAAGATTTGTATGGAAGCAGAAAGGAATCCAAATAGCCAGAGGAATATTGAAAACGAAAATCAAAGCCAGGGGCATATCAATGCCAGATTTCAAGCTGTATTATAAAACTGTGATCATCAAGACTGTGTGGTACTGGCACACACACACACACACAAAAAACACATAGCCCATGGAACAGAATAGAGATCCCAGAAATGGGCCCTCAAATCTATGGTCATTTGATCTTCAACAAAACAGGAAAGAATATCCACTGAAAAAGGACAGTCTCTTCAATAGGTGGTGCTTTGAATATTGGACAGCCACGTTCAGAAGAATGAAACTAGAGCACTCTCTTACACCACACAAAATGATACACTCAAAATAGGTGAAAGATCTAAATGTGATACAGGAATCAATCAAAATCCTAGAGGAGAACACAGGCAACACCCTTTTTGAACTCAGCCACAGTAACTTCTTGCAAGATACATCTATGAAGACAAAGGAGACAAAAGCAAAAATGAACTATTGGAACTTAATCAGGATAAAAAAGCCTCTGCATGGCAAAAGAAACAGTCAACAAAAATAAAAGACAACCTACAGAATGGGAGAAGATATTTGCAAGTGACATATCAGATAAAGGGCTATATTCAAGATCTATAAAGAACTTATTAAACTCAACAGCAAAGAAACAGACAATCCAATCATGAAATGGGAAAAAGACATGAACAGAAATTTCACAGAGGAAGACATAGACATGGCCAACATGCACATGAGAAAATGCTCCGCATCACTTGCCATCAGGGAAATACAAATCAAAACCACAATGAGATACCACCTCATACCAGTGAGAATGGTGAACATTAACAAGACCGGAAATCACAAATGTTGGAGAGGATGTGGAGAAAGGGGAACCCTCTTGCACTGTTGGTGGGAATGTGAACTGGTTCAGCCACTCTGGAAAACTGTGGAGGTTCCCCAAAGGGTTAAAATAGAGCTAGCCTATGACCGAGCAACTGCACTACTGGGTTTTTACCCCAAAGATACAGATGCATTTAAATCCCTGGACACCAGCACCCCAATGTTTATAGCAGCAATGTCCACAATATCCAAACTTTGGAAGGAGCCTCGATGTCCTTCAAAAGATGAATCGATAAAGATTATGTGTATATACATACAATGGAATATTACTCAGCCATCAGTAAGGACAAATACCCACCATTTGCTTGAATGTGGATAGAACTGGAGGGTATTATGCTGAATGAAGTAAGTCAAGCAGAGAAGGACAATCATCATATGGTTTCACTCATACAGGGAAAATAAGAAATAATGAAAGGGATTATGATGGAAAGGAGGTAAAATGAATGGGAAAAATTAGAGATGGAGACAAACCATGAGAAACTCCTATCTCTGGGAAACAAACAAATGGTAGTGGAAGAGGAGGCAGGCAGAGGGATGTGGTAACTGGGTAATGGGAACTGAGGAGGGCACTTATTGGGAAGAGCACTGGGTGTTATAATATATATTGGCAAATAAAGTTTCAATAAAAAATATAAAAATAAAATAAAAATTTAAAAGGAGTAAAAAGAAAAAAATAAAGATGTGGAATATATATACAATGGCCTATTACTCAGACACAAAAATAAAGAGTGAAATATCACCATTTGCAATGACTTAGATGGAAATATAGTGGATTATGCTAACCAAAATAAGACAGTCACAAAAAGACAAATACCATACGATTTAAGAAACAAAACAAATGAGCAAAGTGAGGTAGGGAGAGAGATGCAAAGCAAGAAACACTCTTAATTATACTTTACTTCTTTGATGGTTACCAGAGGTTGAGGGGATGGGTAAATAGGTTTTGTGGATTAAGGAATGCAGTTGTGATGAGTACAGGGTAATGTAATGTTGAATAACTATATTGCACTTAAATTAATATTATATTGTATGTAAATGAACTGGAATTTAAATAACAAAAATAAATGGAAGTTTGCTTTAGGAGAAACTAAACAATGACATCTGAAAAATATTTAGAGGTTTATAAAATTTTTAAATGCCATCTTAAAACAAAACAAGGTACTATAAAAGGTGAATCAGCATCGTTCAATAGTGTTGAGAATAAGAATAAAGTCTTTGTACTGCTCTTGTAACTGATACAGGTAACTGATACCGATATCCATGATTTAGCAAATTAATTTTATAGTGTAGATGATGATAAGAATTTATAAATTAAATAGGCTATTAAATATGAAATACATATAACCTCTTGGTGTTCTTTTTAAAATTCTATTTTAGTTTTTGTTTCTAATATAATAAATTCATAATGGCATAAAACAGGTACATTCATTCTCATTGGAATCTCTGTTTGAAATTCCTTTTGAATTGAGATTTTATCTCAAACTGGAAACCTCAAGGAAGTAGGTGTTTGAGAGTTAGGAAATCACATTTGGGTTTTCTCTTGCCTCACGATCCATCAAGTTTCATTCAATCCTATTTTGCTTTATATATGCCTCTTCTAAAGAACGTTTTGCATTGCATTTTAAGTAACGAATTATATTCAAATAAAGATATTTATTGAGCACTTACTATTTGCAGTCACTGTGCTAGAAAGCTCATAGGGAATATCTTGTTTATGATTTACTGTATTCATTCCATTTTTATGAGATTGTTAGGTAACATTATTATACCCATTTTAAGATTTTATTTATGTACTTATTTGACAGAGCATGAGTGGGAGGACAGGGGCAGAGAGAGAGGGAGAAGAAGACTCCCCACTGAGCAGAAAGCATGACATGGGCCTTGATCCCAGGACCCCGAGATCCTGGCCAGAGCTGAAGGCAGATACTTACCAACTAAGATACTCAGATGCCCCATATCCATTATATAAATGAAGCAAATGAGAATAAAACAAAAAGTCCTAGGAGACTCTCAAGTTAAATTATTTCCCCATGACTTCTGAATGTGGAGCCAGGATTTGAGTTGGTGTTTGTTTGTTTGTTTGTTTGTTTGTTTTCTGGTCCTGTGATCATGTTTTCCTAGCTACTCTAAAATTTTAATACATTGTATGACATTTTATAAGCAGAATGAAGGTATTTCAAAGTCTTTTAATACCCAAGATCAAGCTGGTTTCCAAGATAATTGACCAGCTCCATAGAGCTTTTACCTGTCCCAGGCTCTATAAAATTTATTTTTTTGTACATTCACAATAAAATAGGCCAAATGACTCTATTAGTCTCCGAGAAGCTACTACAATGTTCCAGAGAAATCTACCTAGATTCTACACAAACTGTATACATTTATTTACTTTATTTAATTTTTAAAATAATACTTGGTGAATTTGGGAGGATTATTTTTTGTATTTTATTATTAGTCCTGCTGTTGTATGGTTTTTTAATTAAATAAATAAATAAATACATACATACATACATAAATAATTTTTAAAGATTTTATTTATTTATTCATGAGAGACACGGAGAGAGCAAGAGAGAGGCAGACACAGACAGATGGAGAAGTAGGCTCCACGCAGGGAGCCTGACAGGGGACTCAATCCGGGTCTCCAAGATCACACACTGAGCTGCAGCGGCACTAAAACGCTGTGCCACCGGGGCTGCCCGTTGTATGGTTTTAAAGTGTAAATCAAAGATTCTATACCAAAATAGGTGGTCCTACGCTAAATTGAATATCTTCTGGAATATGCTTAGATCCTCAGGCCAAATATGTACCCTCCGCTTTGCAATTAAATTCTATGTTTTTACCTAAATTGACTTATGTCTTAGTACAATTTATGCTTTTTATGCTTTTCTGGGATGCCTTTTGGGCATGCATACATTTTTGCCAAACACTCATACCTAGCTGATCACTTTTAAGAAGTTAGTGTGTGAAAAGACCATTATATTTCCTAACTAAAAACATGGGCAATAGAACTAGTAAATATTTAGGAGTGAAGAAATCTTTGGCTTTTCTCAATTATATATTTTTACTTCATTAATGCCTTGATTAGAAAGGTATGATATTTACATAATTTTCAGAAAACACTGTAACACCACACATTCTCCAGCTTGTACTCATTAAACATAAAACATTAAAAGGAATAATGTTTTAATTCTGAAACTAAAAATGAATCTTTTCTAACTTCTCAGCAATAATTGGTAATATTTTTAAAAATTATTGTCATACAACATATTACCTCTCTATTGATTCTGAGAGATAAAAAATGAAATAATGAAAATATATCTAGAATGACATTTTTCATTTATATATCTTCAGTTTGGTGAAATTGCAAAGTAGACTATATTCATTTTACTCAAAGAAAAGTGATCTACAAAGTCATCTGGTTTCAAGTGGCATATTTACAATGTCAAGCAATCAAATATTTTGAGATTACTTCCTTGAAAAGAGAACCTGATCATAACTGTGAGAACACTGGTCTCCAGGATAAGGAGAGAAAAGAACTTTCCATACAGATCAATATCTAATTTATTTAGATATTAGGCAACTCTCAGGTTTCACTTATTTTATCTGAAGAAGATGAGAGGAATACTTATTATGTAGAATTTTAAAAAGAACATATATTAAAGCCATTTAATCTATTTTTTTCAAAAGTATAAGCATAAAAAACTGGAAAACTATATGGAAATTATGTAGTACTTGCTTTTCTGGTATAGTAATTGGATTTCACTTAGAATTACCACTAATAAAAAAAAAGGAAAGAATTACTGCTAATAAACGTTTACCACTAATAACCATTAAACACATTTGCCAATAATAGTAATAAATATATAAAGAATTTATATATTTTAATTATATTTCCATAATAGTTTGCTGTTTTAACTGACTTTATTTTTAGAACAATTTTAGGTTGGACAAATTAATGGAAAGTACGGAGTATTCCCGAATGGCTCCTGCTCCCAATATCTTTCACTTTTAATCCATGCCACAGAGGTGGTACATTTGTTTCAGTTGTTGAACCCAATTTGACACATTATCATTACCCCAGTCTATAGTTTACATTAGGTTTCTATGTATTTTGGCAATTGTGTAATGATCTGTATCCATCATTAGAGTCTCATACAGAGTAGTCTCATTGCTTAAAAATTTTTCTCTGCTCTGTGTATTTATTTGTCCTTTATTTACTACAGGTAGTCACAGATTTTTTTTTACTGTTGCCATAATTTTGTCTTTTTCCAGAATGTCATATAGTTGGAAACATACAGTATGTAGTCTTTCAGATTGACTTGTTTCACTTAATAATACACATTTAAGATTTCTCTAGATCTTTGCATGGCTTCATAACTCATTTAGTTAGTTACAACATTGAATAAATTCTACTGTATGAAAGAAATTAAAAAAAAAATTCTACAGTATGGATGAAACACAGTTTATATATCCATACACTGACTGAAAGATATCTTGGTTACTTTCCAGTTTTGACAATTATGGATGAAGCTAATATAAACACTGGTATGCAGGGTTTTTTTTGTTTGTTTGTTTGTTTGTAACATAAATTTTCAACTTCTTTCAGTAAATACCATGGAGACAGATGGCTGGAAGGTATGGAAAGAGTTTATTTTGTGACTGCTATACCACCTTCTGAAGTGGCTGAATCATTTTGTATTCCTATCAGAATTAATAATAGCTCTCATTGTTTCATCTCCTCATCAGCATTTGGCGTTGTCAAATTTTCACCATTCTAATAAGTGTGTAAGTGGTATCAGATTGAGGTTTCATTCTGAAATTTCCTAAGGGTATATGATGTTGATCTTTTTTCATATGCTTATTCCTATCCGTATATCTGTCATCCTTATGAAATGTTTGTTCAGATCTTTGCTTATTTTTAAATCAGATTGTTCATCTTTTATTACAAAGTTTTAAGATTTATTTATGTATTTTGCATAATGGTCCTGTATCTGATATGTCTTTTCCAAGTATTTTTTCTGTCTCACTTCTCATTGTCTTGGCATTATCTTTTACAGAGCAAAAGTTTTTTATTTTAATGAAGTAGAGTATATTAATTATTTCTTTCATGAATTGTGCTTTTAGTGTTGTATCTAAAAAGTCATCACCAAACTTAAAGCTACCTAGAATTTCTCCTTCTTAGCTTCTAGGAATTTGTAGTTTTTTATATTATGTTTTTTGTATACATTTCGAGTAATTTTTTGTGAAGGGTATAATATCTAGATTCATGTTTTTGCATGTGGATATCCAGTTGCTCTACTACCATTCACTAAAAAAAGATTATCCTTTCTCTATCGTATTGACATTGCTCCTTTTATAAAGTGCAGTTGACAACATCTGAGTAAGTATATTCCTGAGCCCTCTATTCTGTTTCATTGATTTATTTTTCTGTGTTCTTATCAATACCATATTATCATGATTACTTAGCTCTAAAATAAGTCTTAAAGTTTAATAGTGTGGGCAGCCCTGGTGGCTCAGCGGTTTAGCGGTTTAGCGCCTCCTTTCAGCCCAGGGCCTGATCCTGGAGACCCGGGATCGAGTCCTACGTCGGGCTGCCTGCATGGAGCCTGCTTCTCCCTCTGCCTGTGTCTCTGCCTCTCTCTCTCTCTCTCTCTCTCTCTCTCTGTATCTCTCATTAATAAATAAATAAAATCTTAAGAAAAAAGTTTAATAGTGTAAGTCTTCTAACTTTGTTCTCCTTCAATATTGTGTTGACTATTCTGTCTTTTGCATTTTCATATAAACTTTAGAGTAAGATCATTTGTATTTACAAAAGAACTTGCTGGGTTTCATTGAGATTGCAATAAATCTGTAGATTGAGTAGAAATGAACTAACATCTTGACAATATTAATCCTTTATATTCATTAACATGGGATTCTCCATTTAGTTTATTTAGTTCTGTAGTTTTCCTACTGTAGATCATATATATTAGATTTATAATTAAACATGTTTTCCTTTGGGTGCTAATGTAAATGGTAATGTGTTTTCAATTTTAAATTCCACCATTCATTGCTAGTATATAGAAAGTATAGACTTTTGTATATTAACTGTGTATCACTCAACCTTGATATAATCATTTCTTAGTTCCAATAGGTATTTTGTTGAATTTTTTATATTTTCTATAGACAATCATGACATCTGTAAATTAGAGAGCTGTTCTCTTCTTTCCCACTCTGTATAAATTTTATTTCCTTTTCATGTCTTATTGCATTAGCTTGGGTTTCCACTACAAATTTAAAAAAAAGAATAGTGAGAGGGGACATCTCTACCTTATTTCTCATCTTAGTGGGAAAGATTTTATTTTATAATCATTATGTATGTTAGCTGCTGATATTTTATAGATGTTCTTTATCAAGTTGAGGAAATTCCTCTCTATTCCTACTATGCTGAAAGTTTTTGTTATGAATGTTTTTTTTTTTCCTGCAGGTATTAAAATTACAGTGTATCTTTTTTTTCTTTAGCCTGTAGATGTAATTCATTCTATTACTTGATTTTGAAACCTGAAATAAATTCCATTGGTTGTGATATATCATTCTTTTTATATACTGTTAGTTTTGATTTGTTAATACTTTCTTGAAACTTTTGAGTCTATGTTAGTGAAAGATATTAGTCCATAGTTTTCTTTCCTTGTAATGTCTGCTTTTAGTATTAAAGTAATACTGGCCTCGAATAATTTAGGAATTATTCCCTCTTCTATCTTCTGAAAGATATTATAGAGTATTGATATAATTTCTTTCTCAAATGTATCATAGAATTCAACAGAGAACTATTTTGGGCCTATTGTTTTGTGCTTTGGAAGATTAATTATAGATTCTATTTCTTTAATTCATATATGCCTCTTAAGATTGTGTATTTCTTTTTGTGAGTTGCTACAGACTGTGTCTTCCAAGACATTAGTCCATTTCATCCAACTTCACATTTGTGGACATTAATTGTTCAAAGTATTCCAGTATTTTGCTTTAAATACCTATGAGATCGGTAGTGATATTCCCTTTTTCATTCTTGATATTAGTACTTTATGTCATCTCTTTTTTTTTCATAGTTGCTTGGCTAGAGACTTATCAATCTTTAAAAAGAAAAAAGAACAACTTTGGTTTTGTTGATTTTCTCTATTGATTTCTTGTTTTCAATTTTATTGACTACTGCTCTATTTTTTATTATTTCTTCTTATATCGCTTTACATTTATTTATTTATTTATTTTAATTTTTTTTTTTTATTTATGATAGTCACACACACAGAGAGAGAGAGAGGCAGAGACATAGGCAGAGGGAGAAGCAGGCTCCATGCACCGGGAGTCTGACGTGGGATTTGATCCCGGGTCTCCAGGATCGGGCCCTGGGCCAAAGGCAGGCACTAAACCGCTGCGCCACCCAGGGATCCCCTATCACTTTACATTTAATTTGTTATTTTTTTTCTAGTTTTCTAAGGTGGAACCTCATTGATTTTAAACCTCTCCTCCAATTATGCATTAAATACTATTAATTTCCCTCTAAGTAATGTTTTCGTTCATATTACAAATTTTATAACTTTTGTCTTCATTTTCATGCAGTTTCAAATATTTTAAAATTTCTATTTAGATTTATTCTTTGACACAAGTGTTATTTTGTGTGTTGTTTTCATCTCCACATATTTTTGGATCTTTTACATATTTTACTGTCCTTAATTCCTAACTTAATTCCATTGTGGTCTGAGAGTATACATTGTATGCTTTCTATTCTTTTAAATTTATTAAGGTGCATTTTATGACCCTGAATAAGGTCTATCTTGGTGAACATTCCATGTAAGCTTGAGAAGAATGTGTATTCTGATGTTGTTATATTAAGCAGTCTAGAAATGTCAATTAGATCCAATTAGTTGATGGTGCTGTTGATTTAACTAGATTCTATTGATTTTCTGCTTGTAATATCTGTCCATTACTAATAGAATGATGTTAATATCTACAGCTATAGTAGTAGATTTATCTACTTTTCCTTGCATTTCTATTCATTTCATATTTCTTTGTGTGTTTATTTTGTCTTCCACATTTGGTTAGGTGCAAATACATTAAGGATTGTTATATCTTTTTAGAAAATTGACCCCTTTATTATTATCCATTATCCAGAAAATCTGAAGGTTTTCTTTGCTTTTAATTCTGCTATTTCTTACATTAATATAGCTTCTCCTGATTTACCTTGATTGTGTTACTGTGGTTTATCTCTCCCCATCTCTTTAATCTATAGACATCTTGATGCATAAAATTTCTTCTTGACAACATATAATGAAGTTTTTTTTATTGATCTACTGTAACAATTCCTGTCTCAGTTTGTGTATTTAGACTATTAACATTTCAAGTGATTATTAATCATATTGACTTTTAAAAACCTGAAGAGGAGGGAATTCAGCTGGTGGACAGGGGCTTCCACTCATGCCTGAGAATTCTAGCCCACTCTTCTTTACATCCTGCCCTATGTACTTAAGACTTTCTAGCCACCCACTGTAATTGTGCGAGCCATTCCTTGCACTAAATCTCTTACTGTATATATATTTTAAAAATAATGTATAAAACCTTTTTAAATTTAGATCATTAATATACAGAGATAAAGGTGTGAAACAAATTTCATATATATTTTAAAAAAATAAATAAAATGTTATTTACTAGATATCTACATCTTGATAAGTTCCTTACTGAAATTCCAATCTTCCTGGAATGCTTTGATATGAAATACCTGCATCTTAAAAAATACGACAAACCAAACATGTTATAAAGGCAACCATGGTAGATTCACAAATGAAGTTTTCTCTTATCCCACAGAGCTACTATTATTGGTAAAGAAAAAAATACTCAGAATCCTCTTATGGTATTAAAATGAATTAATTTCTTTTTTACAAAGATTAAAAGTGAAGAATAGGCTCCTACTCTCCCTGAAATCAAAGCCAATGCAAAGGCTTAGAAGGACAACAGGTAATGGCACACTTATAGGTGTTGAAAGAACACCCTGAACGCATAAACCATGGAAATTCTACTGAAACACTTTGACATGGATAGACTTGAATCTCAGAAGTGCATCCAGTGGAGGAGCAATTTGCCTTTATCAAGTTCCCATTGGTTTTGGACCTGGCCATGACAAAAATACTTACCCATTTTTTAAAAAATACAAATTATGTTTTTTATTAGATGAAAGAAAATAATCAAGATAATTACCCTAAGTTTCCAATGAATGTCAAGACCGGCAAAGCAGACAGATCAGTTTAAAAAAACTTGATGACTGTGACACTAGGTGACACTCTGTTCAGACCTAATGGAGAGATCATCATCTATCTTCCAATTGGATCATGACCACAAAGCTAAGCATTTCCCAAACCACCATGAAACAAACAAACATCAAACTAACATTCCAAATCTGCCTTCATATTTCTTCAGTGGTGTCATTCTTAAAATGTCAGTTCATATCAAATTGGAAGTGAAACAAATATTACAATGCCATAGGAAAACCTTCATACCAACATATTTATATCATTCTGTAGAGTTCCATAAATTCATATAAATAAAATTTATATTTTGATATAGACATACTGTGTGTATAACGTTGTATTTTGGGGGGAGCACCTGGGTGGCTCAGTGGTTAAGCATCTGCCTTTGACTCAAGTTGTGATCCCAGGGAACCAGGATCTTGTCCCACATCAGGCTCCCCTGTAGGGAGCCCACTTCTCCCTCTGCCTATGTCTCTGCCTCTCTCTGTGTGTTTCTCATGAATAAATAAAAAATATTTTTAAAAATTGCATTTTTTTCTAAATGGTTATGATACATACTGAAAATTAGTTTCATAATTATCTTTTCAGTTTCTGTAATTCTAAATAAAGGGTTTTACAGTGTTTTAACATTTCTCCACATGCAAAAAAAGGTCATTAAATTTTACTTAATCTTGTGTCCTACTCCTTGTTATTGGTCTTGTATGAATATTTTACCATGAAATTTAATATGTAAATTTGATTACATAACAAACAAATATTTTCAGAATATTTTATTTGCATGAGAAAATATTTCTGATATATAAAATTATTTAAACAAAATGTAAATGGCTCTTAATTAAAAAAATAATTCATCAATTGCCAGAGATCTATAAGAATAATGAGATAATGTGAAAACTGACAAAGAAACCTATGAAAATATATTAACTCTCACTAATAATCATGTAATTACAAATAAAAAAACTAGTGAATATAGTTTTTAACATATTATACAAAGAAAAATTTTAAAAATGAATCACTTCTGTGTGTACTAAAATGTGGGGAAAGGGCAGCTTTATGATAGTGTACAAATATAAAAACAACTGCCTTCTGGCCATGTAGCTTCAAAATGAATATCTGATCTTAAAATGTACATATTTCTTTACAGATATTGTATTTCTAGAAATTCAGCTTAAGGAGATAATTGGACGGTACCTGAAAATGCATTTATAAGAAAATATTATTATAGGATTAGTGGAAATAGAAAAAAGATAAACAGCAAATAATAAAATACATCATAAAAATATATTCCTTAAAGATTATGAAACCTAAAAGGACATTATGTTTATTACCATGTGATAATACTCCTAATCTTTTTTTTAATAAAAGGCAGGTTATATAACCACCTGTATAATCAATATATGTAATCAATACAAACAAGGCAACATCTGACTTCTTCTGTTATGCTACATAATATTTTACTGAATTTGAAATTTGTATGTACATATTTTTGATGGTTCAACTTTTATAAGGCATTTTTCCAGTGAATGAAGTTCTCATTCAAGGATCCCAGCCTGTGTTGGAGGGTTGCTTCATAGTAGGCAGTCATTCTCCAAACAATTCAAAACAAGCACATACCTGAGGGGCTCCTTATTTATGAAAAACAAAACAAAACACACCTTATAAATTAAAAATGCCTGTGTTGAAAACCCAGTCAGTACTTGCAAGTCTGAGCCAAAGGTAAAGTCACTTTGATAGGTGGGCTAAATCGCAGGCATGATTTGCAAGGCAGCCACATTGCAAGTGGCCGTTTTGTGGGGAGACTTCCATGAAGATCAACAGCAGATTTATGTACTTGATGATGGTAATTGTTTCTCAAAGCAATGATGATGGGCTAGAGAATTTGTTCATGGTGTTATATCTGAATGTTTTAAATTATTCTTTGTATTTCAGTTTGTTTTGAATTTCATTTAAAACATATTTTATTTTTTTTGTTTTTTTTTGTTTTGTTTTTTTTTTTTAATTTTATGATAGTCACAGAGAGAGAGAGAGAGGCAGAGATACAGGCAGAGGGAGAAGCAGGCTCCATGCACCAGGAGCCCGATGTGGGATTCGATCCCGGGTCTCCAGGATCGCGCCCTGGGCCAAAGGCAGGCGCCAAACCGCTGCGCCACCCAGGGATCCCCTAAAACATATTTTGAATCAATACATTAAAAGTATTTTCATTGTAATCTTTTATGAAATAGTTTAATATAAAGCTTGAAAACACAGAAAAAAAGGCATATTTAATGAGGTTTATAAGCCAAAAAGTTCACAAGGTTGATACTTTTTAATGTATGAAATGTGCATAAGATGTAAAAAAAAAAAACAAAAAACTCCTGGACTAATAAGGGACATCATTCACATCCTAAAATAACCTGTGAAATATTCCAAAGAAAAATTTGCAGTAAGACATATTAACTTTAGAGTATGTCCTATATGGAGATCAAAGAGCTGTGAGAGCATCTCTAGACAGATCTATTCGTTTTATCTAAAAATATTGTGTTTAACTTAAGTGCTAATCCATCTATATTTTTGGGATTCAGTATTCTTTTAAAATACCAATGTGAATGAGAAATACCCATAGATATTTAAACATTAAAATCATCCCAATTTTAAATAATTGCTTATTAACAACTATATCATACATTTGATAAAATAGGTAACATCTAATTTGTTTCTCCTCGTGTTTATAAAAACTTCTGTTAGTAAGTATTAATTTAAGGTATTGTTGCTTGTGCCCTTCCATGAACCTATTAAATTCTTGCTTGTAAGTAGAAATGGGAATAGATTGTTTTAAATACGATCATTGAGTTGCAACATTTGGAATTCAAACTGTCATTCTCCTAAAATATCATTTCACATGTGTCATTTACAAAATTCATGTTCTTATCTCAAAAAAGCATTATCCATAGATTTAAATTTTATATTGCTTTCTATGGGACTTTGAAACTATATTTATTTGTACCCTCTTCAATTCCTATTTCTAAATTAGCATATTTCACTTCTTAGACACCTTTAAAAAAAACTATGTTGTTGAAAACCATATTGTCTTAACTCGCAAACTTCACTGAAAGATTTTTACTGTGTGTCTTTCCCCATCATCCATTGTATACTTAATCCCAATAATTATGTTTTTTTGGCCTAACTTGCTTGTGAATGTGATCAATAAATTATCTGTTATTTTTTTCTTAACAATTCTACATTATCTGATATCTTTGGCTTCATTTATCAAAATCTCTCCCTGTATAGTTTTGGTATGTTTTCAGACAGTAAAATAGAGTGAGTTTCAGCTTTTTCTAGAGCCACTCATCTCATACAAAATATTAAAGTTTAGATACTTAACTTGAATTCACAGTCTCTTAAAATATCTAGGAAATGGAAATGAAAATATTTCTCACATGAGGTTTCTTTTATGATTAAACAAAATGTATGAACATTCTTTGGACAGGGAAAAACACTGAGTGAATGTTTTCTATACTATCACCCATGTTGCTTTTCATCATATCAGTGTAGTTAACTCTTTAGCTCCTGGATGACTTCTTTCCTTCCTAATATTTCTATTTTAAAGCAGTCTTATAAGGTTTATTCACTGGCCTCTTTACTTTTTTATGGGCTTTCTCATTTTGCAAGTTCAAATATTAACAGCTGTAATAGCAAGTATACTTCTATCTTTGGTTTGTCGTTGACATTTAGTATCTAAACATTTCTCTTATTTTTTATTTTTTTCTCTTTTTCTTTAAAGATTTTATTTATTTACTTGATAGAGAGAGTGTGAGAGAATGCATAAGCGTGGTTGGGAAGAGCAGAGGGAGAGGGAGAAGCAGACTCTTGACTGACAGGGATTCCCCACATGGGCCTCCAAACCAGTACCTTGAGATCATGCCTTGAGTGGAAGGCAGGGCTTTAGTCAATTGAGCCACGCAGGTGCCCTTGTACCTAAAAATTTCTATTGTCTTCACAACATTTACACTTTAAAAAAACGAAATTTTCTTCAAAAAGATTCTCTGGCTTAGATTTACACAACTGCTAAAAGTCCTTTGGAAATGCTAGCCTAATGTAATGGAATTTGGGAATAACTTGCCTAATTGTAATGTCAATTCTTATAATTGTATATTGCATATATACAACTGTATATAATATACAATTGTATATATGCAATATATGCAAATAATATATGTTGTATACAACTGTATATATAATATATATAAATAAGCATTTAAAATATGTATATACATATATTCAATGGAAGGCTGGAAATAAGTAGGTAAATTCAGTGCTGTGATGATTTACTGATTTGTGAAAAAATATTTTAGAGAATTTTAGTCACCTAAAGGGAGGAAATGAATAGCTAAACTATAATCATGTAACTACAAAATGTTTGTACATTTTCAGATTTAGATTAGAATAAGTTAATATAATTTAAGGAATTGTAGAGCATATCTAATCATTGATCTCATTTCTAATTACTATGTTAGATTAAGAACAATATCATACTATTTAAATAAAAATAAATAATGATGTGTGAAGACAGGAGGTATCAATAAATGTAAACTTTCACTTTAATTGATTACTTAATATTAATGGGCATGTGCCTCTTTAAAAGATAAAGCTCAAAGGGTTAACTCCATAATGTGTAATTTTCTTTAGACAAACCTTGACCTGAGCTTGCAAAAAGAACATGTACATTGAAAAAAAAAAGCCAGGAAAAATACATACTATTTGAATTACATTAAATTTTTAAACTAAGAAAATAAAATATTTTCAGAACAACTTTTCTAATACACTTGTTATACTGCAGAGTACTTCTTCAAAACTCTTGAATGTATTAAATAAAATAGTATATGTCAAAATACTTTGAAACCCACAGTAAATTATTTTTGAATGCAGTAATGATGCCTTAAGACCACTGATACGTGAGAAATGAAAAAATACTTTATGTCCTACTTTCACGTAAAAACTCCACATAAATGGTGAATGACATATTATTCAACATACTTTAAGAATGAGACAACATATTTGAAAATCATATTTTTCTAGTGGAAAATGCACTCTGAGCTTTGGAAACATAAAAGATGCAGATAAATTTGAATACCCCAGGGTAAGTACAGGGTTTATCATGATGGGGGGAAATTAGACATGCAATGTAGTCACTTTCATGCAGATGAATATCTGAGATACCACAATATCTCTCTTGCTTTCTCTGTTTGTGTACACGCACACACACACACATACACATGGATTTTGTATAGGTAAATATGTGAAAGACTATCTGCTGCAAAAGAGAATCCCTAGATATAATAATACAATTTACAAACATATTCTTTTTGTAAGGGTGGAGGTTAGGTGGTGAAATACACAGACATCCATAAACTGTGATAGTGGTACTATCATGTCATTAATCACAGAAAACAAGGTGATTGGCAGTTACAAAATAATGGTCCTCCATCTGTCACTTGAGAGAAAAGAAAATGTATCTTTCCTAGCATTAAACCTGCTGTAGAGGTGGACACAGTACCATGAAGTCTTTATCAACTGCATATTTTCAAGTTAATGTTGTAGACTTTAGCTCAATTTGGATTTTTCATTCATGTTGCCACAGAACCTGAAGGACAGACACATTTAAAATGTGTTTTTTTCTTTTTTTTTCCTTTTCCTTTCTTTTCTTTTTTATTTTCTCTTTTTTCCTTCCTTCTTTCTTTCCTTCCTTTCTTCCTTCCTCCTTTCTATTTTAGTGTTAGTTCTCACATCACAAGGCTTATAATAATTCTATTTTTATTTTTCAGAAGGCAAAATATAAGTGGTGTGCAGGATAAAAAATATTCAAGAGTCTCTATGACCCTTTGTTTCATTTCCGATTTTGCTAAAATCATTGAGAAGGACTTTGATCCATTTTATAGAAAGAGCCTTGGGATGCCTGGGTGGTGGTTAAGTGTCTGCCTTTGGCCCAGGGTTGTGATCCTGCAGTAATGGATCGAGTCCTGCTTCAGACTCCCTGCATGGAGCCTACTTCTCCCTCAGCCTGTGTCTCTGCCTCTCTCTCTCTTAAATAAATTAAATCTTAAAAAAAAAAAAAAAAGACCAAAAGAGCCCTAAGCCTGGTATGGAGGACTTAAAGAAATACAAGGCATTAATCCAAACTCAAGAACTTTCCAGTATCCTCAAAGGAAGTATGTCCATATAAATGAAAAGCTAAATATGACTAGAGACACTTTTTCATACTCTATGATTACTAAGGTTTAAATATGCCTAGCCAGCCCTTTAACATAAGACAGATGAATTATTAAGAAAATCAAGATCTGGGTTGCAATTCTAGTTATGATACATAAGCAAGCTTTATAACCTATCTGAGATTTTATTGCCTTGTTCACAGCTTGGGCACATTAACAGAACCCCATATGTCATTTTTTAAAAGATAACATTTTAAAAGAATGTATAAACTAAATGCACAGGTTACAAAAATACATGAATACTCATGTGCCTAACAACCAGATCAATGAACTATTGCTTGTATTTTGAAAGGCCCATTTTGCCTTTGCCCATTGCACCTCTTTCCCTTGGTCACAGTGATAATTTGTTCTCACTTTCAATAAAAAAAAAATAGTTAATTAACTTTTATTCATTTTTCCTTTTATTTATTTTGTACTTTATTATCTTTATAAAAGTAGCATCATATAGTATGCAACTTGCAACTTGCAACATGTAATTTGTATTTGTCCATGTTGATATATGTAGTTCAAGTGTATTCATTTTTTACTTTGTATGATTTTTTTTTCTGTAAGCACATTAAATATCTAGTTAATCCTTTTCTGTTCATGGACATTTAGGTTGTTTGTATCCTCAACATAATACAGACAATGCTTCTATAAATGTCCACGTATATACTCATGTGCAAAAAGCTATTCATTTTCATGTATCTCTCATAATTTTAAGGGGCACCTTGATTATAACTTCCAGCATAGTACAGATGCTTTTATAAAAGTCCACGTATATGCTCACATGCAAAAATCCATTCATTTTCATGTCTTTCTTTTTACAAAAAACATACCTATTTTATATTCTGATTCTGCTTATTACATTATTCATTGATTATATATTTAAAATATATGTGCTTGACAGTGTAGTTCATTGCTTATTTTAATTCTCATTCATGACTTCTTCATTTGTTAAGATACTGAGTTCTCAGAATGGTTTTGAACTGTTTTTAATGTATGTCCCTATAAAGATATTTTTTTAATAATAAATTTATTTTTTATTGGTGTTCAATTTGCCAACATACAGAATAACACCCAGTGCTCATCCCGTCAAGTGCCCCCCTCAGTGCCTGTCACCTATTCACCCCCACCCCCCCTAGTTCGTTTCCCAGAGTTAGGAGTCTTTATGTTCTGTCTCCCTTTCTGATAGTTCCTACCCATTTCTTCTCCCTTCCCTTCTATTCCCTTTCACTATTATTTATATTCCCCAAATGAATGAGAACATATAATGTTTGTCCTTCTCCAATTGACTTACTTCACTCAGCATAATACCCTCCAGTTCCATCCACGTTGAAGCAAATGGTGGGTATTTGTCATTTCTAATGGCTGAGTAATATTCCATTGTATACATAAGCCACATCTTCTATAAAGATATTTTGTATTTGCTTGAAGAAGACCTCAGGTATACCACTGGTAGGCAGAACTATCTTATACCAAATTTTAAGCTTTTCAAGGATTACATAAAAATTTAACATAAGGTATTGCAAAAAATACAAGAAAGTGGAAATGCTCCCAATCTATTTTTTTTGATATTACAAAAAATCTGATATAAGGAAGAAAAGGTAGTAATAAGGAAAATAAACCACAATGAGATACCACCTCACACCAGTGAGAATGGGGAAAATTAACAAGGCGGGAAACAACAAATGTTGGAGAGGATGCGGAGAAAAGGGAACCCTCTTACACTGTTGGTGGGAATGTGAACTGGTGCAGCCACTCTGGAAAACTGTGTGGAGGTTCCTCAAAGAGTTAAAAATAGACCTGCCCTACGACCCAGCAATTGCACTGTTGGGGATTTACCCCAAAGATTCAGATGCAGTGAAACGCCGGGACACCTGCACCCCGATGTTTCTAGCAGCAAGGGCCACAATAGCCAAACTGTGGAAGGAGCCTCGGTGTCCATCGAAAGATGAATGGATAAAGAAGATGTGGTTTATGTATACAATGGAATATTACTCAGCCATTAGAAACGACAAATACCCACCATTTGCTTCAACGTGGATGGAACTGGAGGGTATTATGCTGAGTGAAGTACGTCAATCGGAGAAGGACAAACAGTGTATGTTCTCATTCATTTGTGGAATATGAATAATAGTGAAAGGGAATATAAAGGAAGGGAAAAGAAATGTTGGGAAATATCAGGAAGGGAGACAGAACATAAAGACTCCTAACTCGGGGAAACGAACTAGGGGTGGTGGAAGGGGAGGAGGGCGGGTGTTGGAGGGGAATGGGTGACGGGCACTGAGGCGGACACTTGACGGGATGAGCACTGGGTGTTTTTCTGTATGTTGGTAAATTGAATACCAATAAAAATTAATTAAAAAAAATAAAAAATAAAAAAAATAAAAAAATAGAAATATATGATGATCTAAGTACAAAAAAAAAGAAAATAAACTAAAATCCAACTTAATTTCCCTCATGACATAAACAATCTTCACAAAATATTAGCAAATCCAGTCAAGCAATAAAAAATAAAGAGAATACATTATGATGAATTAGGTTTTATCCCCAAAATAATAGGTGAGTGATTTTCAACAAGTCACTATATAATGAATCATTTATATATTTTATTAAATGTAAGTCACTATATAATGAATCCTTTATATATTTTATTAAATGTAAGAAGCCTAACATAAAAGAGTCCATATTACATTTATATGAAGCTCAGGAACAATCAAAACTAATTTAATGTGACAATAATTAAAAAGTTATGGGATCAAAGAAAAATGGACTAAAAGGGGAATGAAAGAACTTCCATATTTTATGTGGTGAAATATGGATATATAAAAAATGTCAAAACTCACCAAACCAAACACTTAGGATTATTTTTAACATTTTATTTATTTATTTATTTATTTATTTATTTATTTATTTATTTATTTATTTATTCATTCATTCATTCATTCTAGACACAGAGAGAGAGGCAGAGACATAGGCAGAAGGAGAAGCAGACTCCCTGCAAGGAGTCTGATGTGGGATTCAATCCAGGAACTCCAGGATCATGCCCTAAACCAAAGGCAGAGCTCAACTGCTGAGCCACCCGGGCATCCCAACATTTAGGACTTTTGATTGTGTTCTCTGCCAACTATACTTCAGTGAAGAAGTAATTGGAAAAGAGTGTCATAATGACAACATAAATATGTAAAAACTGTGATACCACTGGCCTGAAATCATCTTTTAGAAATCACTTGAGATAGAGCATGGGAAGCCAACACAAAAGCCTAATTTGCTTGTAAAGTCTCCTAAGGGATTTGTTTTTTTTTTTTTTAATTTTTATTTATTTATGATAGTCACACAGAGAGAGAGAGGCAGAGACACAAGCAGAGGGAGGAGAAACAGGCTCCATGCACCAGGAGCCCGACGTGGGATTCGATTCCGGGTCTCCAGGATCGCGCCCTGGGCCAAAGGCAGGTGCCAAACCACTGCGCCACCCAGGGATCCCTCTCCTAAGGGATTTGAACTTAATCCTGTAAATTTGAGGAACAATTGAAGGATGTTATGTAAAGAAGTCACTTGGTGGGTTTTACCTCTTAAAAAAGACCACTTGGGCATTAGAGACAGTAGGAACAAAAGAATGCTGAACATGGATTCATACTATCAGTTGACTACTGTGGTAAGAAATAATGAGGATCTGAAGTTGAGAAATAGCTGTGGTGATGTCAAATAAAGGGAGATATTTAGAAGTCAGGAAAGCTGAAAGTTGCATGTGATGTGTGTGGATGCTGTCAAAGCTAACTTTTGGATTTCTGGCCTTAGAAAGGTTTCTTCAACCATAAGATAAAATAGGAAACATAAGAGAAAGGGCTTCTTTGGAGGAGACAGCAAATTGTTTAATTGAGTATGTTGAAATTGGTACACATACAGAACATGCAAGTAAAAGTCTAGCAAATGATGATTAAGTGAACTTTGACCTTAGGATAGAAGTTTCTGTTCAGATTATATTATTCAGAATTCTAAATACATAGGTGGTATGGAAAACCATGGATTTATATGGGCCATATATACGGTGTGATGACTAAAACCTTGCTAATTTAGAAGTATTAGATATTTTTGAACATCATTTTCAGTGGGATTTCCAAGGTGTGTGTTTTTATGAGAAGGGGAAAGTTTTTGAAAATATTGAGGCATAAACCACATCTTCTTTATAAAATCATGTATACAATGGAATATTACTCAGCCATTAGAAATGACAAATACCCATCATTTGCTTCAACGTGGATGGAACTGGAGGGTATTATGCTGAGTGAAATAAGTCAATTGGAGAAGGACAAACATTATATGGTCTCATTCATTTGGGGAATATAAATTATAGTGAAAGAGAATAGAGGGGAAGGGAGAAGAAATGAGTAGGAAATATCAGAAAGGGAGACAGAACATGGAAGACTCCTAGCTCTGGGAAACGAACTAGGGGTGGTGGAAGGGGAGGAGAGTGAGGGGTGGGGGTGACTGGGTGGTGGGCACTGAGGGGGACACTTGACGGGATGAGCACTGGGCGTTATTCTGTATGTTGGCAAATTGAACACCAATAAAAAATAAATTAGGGATCCCTGGGTGGCGCAGCGGTTTGGCGCCTGCCTTTGGCCCAGGGCACGATCCTGGAGACCCGGGATTGAGTCCCACATCGGGCTCCCAGCGCATGGAGCCTGCTTCTCCCTCTGCCTGTGTCTCTGCCTCTCTCTCTCTCTCTGTGACTATCATAAATAAATAATAACAAAAAATTAAAAAAAATAAAAATAAATAAAAATAAATTAAAAAAATAAAACAACATTATGGAGGCAAAAAAAAGAGAAAATATTAAAGTATATATAAGCACATTTCAGTAATTCACAGTAGGCACGATGTAGTCTTAGAGTTATCTATGAAAAATATCCCTTTTAACTTTTTATAGTATTAAATATTTATTAAGCATTTTTAACATGTCTGTGCAAAATGTCTGAATAAAATAACTAAGATATAAGAAGATGCACACACAAGCTAGATTCCTGCCTACATAGGTTAATAAATAAATTTATAAAACCATAGATATGATTCAAATAATTAAACAGTTTAATCAATGGTAAATAAATTAGTTAAATCTAATTGACTGGCAAAGCATCCTGAGCCAGGGTTGCTGTTGTTTATCTACCTTCATTAAGTGATAAAGTCCAAAGTACTTAAACATGATTAAATCTTAAAGTCAAAGAAAGTACTTAGGCTGTGAAATAAACCCTGGTTTTAGACATTACATTCAAGTTCTCAACGTTGTCACTGAGATTATAGCTGAATTTAGGATGCCTGGGTTGCTCAGTGATTGAGCATCTGCCTTTGGCTGGGGCATGATCCTGGAGTCCAGAATCCTGTCCCACATGGAGCTCCCTGCATGGAGCCTGCTTCTCCCTCTGTCTGTGTCTCTGCCATTCTCTCTCTCTCTCTCTCTCTGTCTCTCATGAATAAATAAATGAATCTTAAAAAAAGAGATTATAGCTGAACTCAATCGCCTCATGTGATCACAGAGAACTCATGCTAGATACATATGTCCTGACCAAAAATCCAATTTCTAGACAATCTATGTACACTGAGAAATTCACACTAAATCATCTGATCTGTAATTCTTACTCTAAATTCACTTGATACTGTATAATATATAAGGATCTAACACCCTGAGAAATCATATCAATTTGTATCTTTAGTATTTTATGAGTTTATAAATATTTGTGGATATTTGGTTATTAAGGTATAATATTTAAAATAATCTGACACTACATGATAATGGATATTTTTATTCCAACTTAAATGCTAATTAAATAATTTATTTTAGACTAGTGCTTTTAAGATGAAAATTTAGCTAACTTTGCAAACATAAATAGAATCTTCAGAAAAACTTATAAATGACTGGATTTATAAATTTAAAAGGTGGGATTTGTAGGCCTATGTGTTTGAATAAGATATGTATGTTACACAAAAATTTTAAAGTAAAATATACATATATATTTCATAATATTTAGAGAAACAAATTCAGTTTTAAAATACTTGAGGAACGTTTCAGTAAGCAGCTGAAGTTCAGAAAGAGAACATTTATAAATGTAATTCATATTATTTAGTGAAGCTTCATAATATGTCAAAGTTATTTTCAGTACAATTAGTAAATTTTCCAAAACTGAAAAATAATGAATATTTTAAAATAATTTTCAAAGTTAAAATATAATTAGCATTTGAATTTTTATTTTTTACAAAATAACATGTTTTTTAAAAATCATGTACCCCAGAGTCATCTCTGTATATCCTCAGAGAACTAAATTTTCATACTGACAAGTAGTATTCACATACCTTAACAAAGAGTAGATATATTTAAATATATAATTTATGAATTGAATGTGCCAATCAATATGATGCCTAGTAAAAATTCATTTTAACAGTAACTGTTCTTTTGAAATTTTATAACATTATTTTTCTATTGGCATATTATATTTGTGAAGTGAATCTCACCTGTAAACTATTTTTCTTTAAGAAATGGTGCACACAATAAATGATCTCTCAGCCTGAATGAAATAGAATGCCAACAAAACTGATGAAAATTACAACAAACATATATTATCATAAGATTTTTTGGGGAAAAACATAAGAGTATATAGATGGATACCATCTCTTTCTAATGAAAAACATAAGAAATAAATGCCTCTTAATATAGCCCTTCAAAAATTTCAGGTTCCCTGATTGAAAATTACCAGCTATAAAAAGAGTTTGAAAGTATATGGTCAGAAGAGGAAAATGTGAAGAAAGGAAAATGTATGAAAGACTTTTAAGGGCAAACAGGTCATTTGATTAAAGGAATATAATTTATGCAGTGCAAATCACAGCATGGAAGATACTAGTGTTTAATTAGAAGTATTAAGATGATTATATTTTTGTATATTTAAAATATTATAATAATAATGTTACCATATGACTAAGTATATATAAAATATATTTAAATAAAATTAAAATATGTAGAATGACACCTTTTTCCTCAGCTTCACTGAAAAGAAATATAACTATATAACATATAATCATACAACATCATGTAAGTTTAAGGTGTACAATATGATTGTTTGATATATGTATATATTTTTAAATAATTATCTCAAAATGGTAAGTTAATACATCTATTACCTCACATAGTTACTTTTCTGGTATGATGAGAACTTTTTTTTTTTTTGAGCACGATGAGAACTTTTAAGATCTACTTTTATAGTAACTTTCAATTGTACAATACAATGTTGTTAACTAAAGTTACCATGCTCTATGCTATATACCCAGAATCTAATCACCTTAGAGCTGGAAGCATATTCCCTTTGAACAATAACACCCATTTTCCTCACCCTTGCCCCTGGCAACCACCAATCTATGCTATATTTCTATTATTTGTTCTTTCTTGGATTTCTGTATATTAGTGAGATCATAGTGCTGCCTTTTTATGCCTGATGCTAAGTATTAAAGTATATTTTTTCCATTTCCTGTTAACTAATAATAATAATTATTATTATTATAATTCATTGGAATTGTGACTCTAATTATGCTGCCAAAAATTCCTGCTATTTTTGTAACAGATAAATGGGACACTAGGAAGTTGAAAAGTCTTAATTTGAGCTATAACTAAGCTTTAGTCTACCTCTGCAGCTTCCTAGACCTTGGGAGGTGAACTTAACTTTTCCTTATCTGAAAGTTTTAATGTCAGGTTCTTTCTGTAAATAGACACAGGATTGTGCCAAAATGCATAGACATTCTCTAGTGATGAATAGTTCATTCTAAGAGATAAAAAATATTTTTTCTCAAACAACAGAAAATCTTCGTTATAAAAAGGGACATCCAACAGTCTGTATGTCAATTTCTATTTTGAACAGAATCATTTTAGTCAACATATCCTCAACTGCCTGTCCAAAATTTTACAATAATAAAAGCTCAGCTTAAATTATGAAATTTAAAGATGTATTCTGAAAACATTTATCTGTGCATGGGGGAGATTATAAAATATACAGGTAATTGATACTAAAATCAAAGCAATAACAGAGTGGAGACTGAGAAACATGAACTATGAACATAAGCTATGATATTTTTTATCTTGGGCAGAGCTTTTTATCTAAAGAATCTAATACACACATTTGTAAGGACATGCATGCACATGCATAATTTTATCTTTAAAAATTTGTGTACATTTTGTAGGGTTTATATACACATACAAACAGTCAGGGGGTTTATAATTTGTGACAAAATATTCTATTTCAATACAAATGACTAAAATATCATGAAAAATATATATTTCCTTGATATAATGACAAAACTACAGGTGTTTGATTAAGAATTCGGGTGATACGGCAGAATGAAACATGAAGCATGAAAGAACAAGACCCTTTACTCTCTTCTCTGAAGATGGCCTCGCCACACAAGTTTGAACCTAATGCACTCCATATCTTGTCCATATGATGGATGTTATTACGTTTATATTTGGATTTGGACACTAGGTTAACATTTCTACCCTTTTCTTCATTTGACCCTATGTACACTCACTGACAAAAGCTCATTTGTAAATAGAAATGCTCATTTCAAACTTTTCTATTATAATTCTGTCTATTTACTAGTCTTGAAACCTCTTCAAGTACGCATTACTTAGACCAGTCTTTAATCACCATTTTCCTATGTCCATTCTAGCTCAGCCTTAATTGAACTTGGTCATGTCCAAGGACTAGTATTGACAATTATTGATGTAATTTAGTGTGAGTGTGCAAAATAACCATGAAATTTCCATTTAAAAATTGCAAATTGCCTTAGATGGATAAGTTGTGTTTCCAATCACCATGTGATAAGTTGTTGTTTCATTCTATTTGTGTACCATAGTGTATATATAATCTATGAACAATCCGTTTACATTGCAAGACTTAGATTTCTAGAATTTGAGTTTATATTTATAGAAGCCAATAATTTATAGCTAGAATAAACAGATTTAAAATTCATAGTCTAGTAATAAACAGACATTACTATTCCATATATCAGTGCCCCTTAATTTATTAAAAATCAAATTATAATCTAAAATAAAATAAAAACAATGGCCTTTTTAAAAAATAAAACTTCAATGCAAAATTTATATAGAAGGCATTTTAGGCGTGAGAGTATGTGATGTGGTTTTTTCTATATATGATTATTTTTATAATAAGATAAATCTAGAATTAGCTAACAAAATACATAATATAAACTTGCAATTTAAAAAATGGAATTGCCTAAGGAATAAATCTTCTGTATATTTTATCATAGTAAACCTTTTATTTTTATATAATATACATAAATATGCAATACATGCACACACACATTCATACATATCTGAGTATTGTGTTTCTAAGAGTGGGACTGGCTGAATATTATTCATTCTCACAGGCCAAGGAAATGACATTAATTCAGCAATTTCATTTAGGCTTTGAGTACTATCAATGGGCATCATAAATCACTTGTTTCCTTATTTACTTGTAAACATCAAATACTGTTGTACTTTAAAATGCAAATAATAAAAGATTTGAGAATGTAAATGTTCACAGCAGTAAGGCAAATGGGTAATAGCTATTGTGCATAATTACTATAAATAAGGCTATGCCCAAACGAAGAAAGCAGTAGAAAAGAAGGAGTGACCACCTTTACTTGTGGGTAATCAAAGAAAACATGTTAGAGACTATATTCCAAATGAATTAGGAAATATGAGGAGGGAAAAAATCCAAAGAGAATGTGTATTTTAGGTCTACATAAACCAATGAAGGAGCAGGATATGAACTAAAAAAATTTATAATATGACAAAAGTAAATTGGAAAAAGAAGGAAGTTGGTAACTCAAAAGCTTGACAGAAATGTAGATGTCAGATCAAGCACAGTCTCATTCAGTGTACACAGAAGAGGCATTTATTATGTATGTAAATGAAATTCATTATATATATTTTAAAAAATAAAGATTGCATTTAGATTTTATTCTTATCACATTGGCAGCATGTTAGATGTAAATAGTGTGTGCAAATGTAGACAGATGATTTGTCAGAAGTTATGAAGAACAAACAAAGGAAATGTCAGAAGGAAATGGAAGAATATGTAACAGTCATTGAAGATAATAAATTATAGGGTTCCATTAATAATTTATAGACTAAGAGGAAATGGAAACTACACTTTCATACACCCTTGTTGAAGACCAGTTGGCTGCATATGAATGAGTTTATTTCTTGGCTCCCTATTTTGTTTCATTAGTCTACACGTCTGTCTTTAGGCCAGTACAAATCTATTTTAATTACTGTAGCTTTGTAATATATTTTGAAATCAGGAAGTGTGATGCCTCCAGGTTTATTCTTCTTCCTAGGGGTTGCTTTGATTATTTTTGTTTCTGTGGTTCCATAAAAATTTTAGGATTTTTTTTCTATTTCTGTAAAAAACGTCACTGTGATATTAGTAAAGATTGCATTGACTCTATACATAACTGAGTAATTTGAACATTTTAATAATATTAATTCATACAACCAACAAACATGAAATTTCTTTCCACTTACTTGTGTCTTCCTTCATTATTTCCATTGGTGTTATATAGTTCCCAGTTTACAATTCCTTGATTAAATTTATCTCTCAGTACTTTATTTTTGATGCTATTTTAATTTGGAAAAGGATAGTCTCCGAAACTTATGATGTTGGGAAAACTGGATATTTACATGCTAAAGAATGAAATTAATACTTATCTTCACAATGCACAAAACTCAACTCAAAATGGAATAAAGATTTAGAAATAACATCTGGAGCCTCCTGTGTGGCTCATTGGTTGAGCGTCTGCCTTTGGTTCAGGGCTTGATTCCAGTTCAAGGATCGAGTCCCACATTAGGCACCCTGTGAGAAGCCTGCTTCGCCCTCTGCCTATGTCTCTGCTTCTCTCTCTGTGTCTCTCATGAATGAATGAATGAATGAATGAATAAATAAATATAAAATCTTTAAAAAATAGAAGTAACATCTGAAACTGTAAAATAAAACACCTAGAAGAATGCATACAGAGCAAGTTTTATGACATTGGTTTCTTATGCATTACCCCAAAAGCAAAAGCAACAAATGCAAAAATAGAGAAGTTGAATTTCATCAAACTAAAAAGCTTCTATATGGCAAGAAAAACAAACAGAACAAAAGACAGCCTATGAAAAGAGAGAAATTATTTGCAAATCATATACATACTAAAGGATTAATATCTAAAATATATAAGGAATCACTAAAACTTAATAGCAAAAAAAAATACTTGATTTAAAAATGGGCAAAGAACTTGAATAGGCATTTCTCCAAAAATACATGTAAATGGCCAAAGTGTACATGAAAATATGCTTGCCATCATTAATCATTAGGAAAATGTAAGTCAAAACAACAATGGGAATCACTTCACACCTATTAGGATGGCTCTTATAAAATCAAAATTGAGTGTGTGTGTGTGTGTGTGTGTGTGTGTGTGTGTGTGTGTGTTGGAACCTTTATAACATGTTGGTGGGAATGTAAAATGGTGCATCTGCTATAAAAAAACAGTATAGAGATACCTAAAAATGTTAAAAATGGGACTATCACATCATCCAAAAATCCTATGTCTGAGTAAAATCCAAAAAGAATGAAATTAGGCTCTTGAAGAATATCTGCACTCCCATGTTCATTGCAGCATTATTCCCAATAGCCAAGATAGGGAAAAAATTAAATGCTCATCAATGGATGAATAAAGCAAAAGTGGTAGACACATACAATGGACACATTCAACCATAAAAAAGAAGGAACTCCTGTCATGTGCAACAACATGGATGAACCTGGGGGACACTATGCTGAGTGAAACAAATCCATTACGTGAAAAATACTGCATGATTCAACTTATATAAGGTATCTAAAATAGTCAAACTTCTAGAAACAAAAATAATGCTTGCTAGGGGCTGGGTGGAGGTGGAAGTATGGAGTTCCTCTTCAACAGGTATGATTTCAGTTATACAAGATAAAGAAGTTGTAGAGATCTGCACAACATTTTTTTTCTGAAGTCAACAATACTGTATTGCGCACATTTTAAAAAATATGTGTTAAAAGAGAGGATCTCATTCAAGTGTTCTTACCACAATTTAAAAAGACAGCATTTTAGACAATCATGTGACTCTGCTTTCTCTAAATCCAGTGAAGGTAAAAGAAATATATACATTTACATTGAAAAAAGAGAACAGAAAAAGTGGCAACCAAATCCTGTAGATGAGAGAGTGATGAACAAATTTTTAAAATATTATCAAAGCAGAGAAATTCTATGTAATAAAAAGAGGAAAGCCATAATTTTGTTAGAGGAACTCCATTCCAGAAATTCAATAAATTCAGGTTCCAGATGTCTGTGAAGGAAATAGTATAATGTGAGATTGGAAACAGAAAGACTGTTTCAAACACTTAGTTACACATGGGAATCCGTCTCCAGCCCTGGCAATCAGGTTTATGTCCTTCAGAAAGGTAGCTGGACTTACAGAAACAAAATAGAATGGAGAGCAGAAGTGAGGTTCTGAACTGAAGCTGATACCTGTGTATAATGACTGATAAAACATCCTCTATCTTTCAAATCATATCTCAGATTCTATTATACTGATAATTGCTAAGAAGAAAATTGGACTAAAACATAAGAACAATAAAACATAAAAACACTTTTTAGAAAAAAATATAAGAATATAAAAGTCCTATGATTAAGCAGAAATGTTTGCAATAGAGAATGCCTATTATATAGACATGCATATGCACACACACACACACACACACACACAAACACCCACACTAATTTGGGGAAAGTCTCAAAATGCTAAAGTATATAAACCTAAATAAAGTTTAAATAACCATGTTATGAATAGGTTCCAAGGCTTTCAAAAATAAATGATGTAGAAATCATAGCAGTTATCAACTTAAACATAATATATCATAAATCAATTTGGCAATGTTACGAATGGTTAAAATGACATGAGTACTGGGAATTGAAAAGAAACAAAAGTTATATTTCTGAGATGATAATGAAAAGTAGGTCAAGTGTGGGCAGCCAGAGAGACACACAAATATGTAACTAGGAATCCTTATCATTTATTTATATTATAATTTATGTAGAGACTCATTTATGCATCAAAGACTATACAATTCAGCTTTAAAATGATTATAAGATGATCTTCCTTAAGAAAGATTTATAATCTCTCAGAAATATTAATCACACTATTAACAACTCAATTTTAAACTAGGACTTAAGATAAATCCCTGTGGAAGAAGTAGTAGTAGTATGGCATTCCTTGTGTTTATGTTAATGTTTATTTGCTTTACTCTTTCTTATGACTTCCTCTTTTACTAATCTTGGATTAAATGTAAATGAAAAAACATGGGGTTAAGCCAAAATAATTTCTAAAATTAAATGTATATAAGCAGCTCAGTATAAACATATATAGTGCTCTGAATTATTTTATTTAGTTGACCTCACCATAAATTGAATCTAGTTCTCATTCCTGGAATTATTCACTTGACAAAATATATTCACAATCACAGGGTGAATTTATCCTGTTATTGACATTCACTTTATTATTTTCTACAAATTATACCAAAGATTTTCATTTCCTGTGATTTTCACCTTAGTATTATGAAAACAACTTCAATTAGTAATTAGAATTTTAAAATTGTCTAATTGGATGTAAGTTAACTCTCACAGTGTTGTTTATTTTTATAAAAGAGTTTTACGTATTTTTAAAAATTGGACTTAAAAGTAAATCCAGACCATTGTCACATAAAACATTACATAAATAATGATTTTAAAACCAAGCAGGCCAAATATTAGATATGAATACCAAGGACATTTTCTTTTAAAATGCAATTTTATAAACCATAGGTACTTTTTAAGTTTTTAGAAAAAAATATTTATCAGATATGACGCCTTCTTTTAAATGTCTCTTTTCACACACACCCATAAATTATATTCTGTTCACCTGAGGATTATAAACTATCGATTTCCGTCAAACTTCTTTTCACTTATGACCACATACATTTGTACAAAATAATTTGGCTCCATAAATAAAATGCTGTCTACCAGCAATGAGCCAGATGCTAATTTTATTTTTGAAAGAGAAACATGCTATATGTTTAGCCATTCCAGTAAAATATCTAATAAAAAAAACTCCAGCCAGCTATTTTTGAGAACTGGACAAGTCGATTCGGAAATTCAAAGTGAATGCTAATCTCCTAGAATAATCAAAGCAATTTTTTAAGTGAAGAAGGATAAATTAGAATACATAAAGACACATTAGTAGTAGTGGTAGTAGTAGATTTGGGAAAGGAGAGACATGTATATCAATGAAGATAGCTAAAGACCAACGCATAAATGATATATCAAACTTCAATAAAGATGTCAAATTAATACATTGTGGACGCATACATCACAGCATGTATACACACTGGCTTAACAAGGAGTCATAGACCTTATTTAAAAAGTTAGGATAACTGTAACACTTCTAGAAGAAAACAGCACAAACTATTTTTGTCTTGCTTTTTTTTTTTAAGGATTTATTTATTTATTTGTTTATGATAGACACAGAGAGACAGAGAGACAGAGAGAGGCAGAGTCACAGGAGGAGGGAGAAGCAGGCTCCATGCCGGGAGCCCGACATGGGACTCGATCCGGGACTCCAGGATTGCCCCTGGGCCAAAGGCAGGCGCTAAACCGCTGAGCCACCCAGGGATCCTCCCTATTTTTGTCTTGCTTATGGGCAAAGATTTCTCAAACACTACACAGATGTACATACAAATAAAAATAATAATTGAGGGATCCCTGGGTGGCGCAGTGGTTTGGCGCTTGCCTTTGGCACAGGGCGTGATCCTGGAGACCCGGGATCGAATCCCACATCGGGCTCCCTGGTGCATGGAGCCTGCTTCTCCCTCTGCCTGTGTCTCTGCCTCTCTCTCTCTCTCTCTGTGACTATAATAAATAAAAATTTTAAAAAAATAATAATAATAATTGAAAAAAATAAAAATAATAGTTGGTTATTAGCTTTTGAAACACAGCTAAGAAAAATGAAAAATGTAATACCAAATGCCAGAAATGATTTTAGTACCTATGCCTGGTAAAGAACTCATGCATAACATATAAGACATTAATAAGAAGATGAAAAATTAAACAGCAGCAAAATTTTGGACAGTTCACATAAACATAAAAAGATATTATATGTGAAGCAATTGAAGCTCTTGTACACTGCTAGAAAGGATTTAAAATGGTACAAATACTTTAGACAACTAAAGTTCAATGTGCACCATTCATAAGACCATGGACTTTACCAAGAAATATGAAAACACAAGGCACAGAAAGAATTAACAAGGATGTCCACAGCATCTTTAACTCCAACAGTCAAAAATCATAAAAAACTTGAATGCCTCTCAATGAAGTAATTGATAAGTGTGGTATCTCCATGCTATAGAACATTACTCAACATTAAGAAGGAACTATCAATATGTACAACATGGATGTATCTCAAAATCATTAAGTTCAGTGAAAGTAGTTAGACAACAAAATGTACAAAGTATATAAAATCCTAGATAACTCAGACTAATATATAAAAAAAAGAGAGCATACTATTGATTCTATGGGGCCAAGTGTATACGAAGTGATTGACTACAGTAGCATAAAAAATATTTATGGTTATGGAAATGTTCTGTGTCCTGATTCTGGTATGGTTTTGTGGGTGTATGTTTGTTAATACTCCTCAAATTTTGCACTTGAAATGGTCACATTGATTGTTGTTCAAGGTTTCAGCAAATGCATAAGGTTCTCCGTGGGTGTTAAATTCTTTTGAAAAGAGGTAATTTTTTTTTAATTTTAATGCTAGTATAGTTAACATACAGTATTATATTAGTTTCAGGTGTACAATATAGTGATTCAACAAGGCTATACATTGCTCAGTGCTCATCATGATAAGTGTACTCTTTAATCCCCATCACCTACTTCACTCATCCCTCCACCTCTCACTCCTCTTTGGTAATCATCTGTTTGTTATCTATAGTTAAGAGTGTGGTTTTGGGGGCACCCAGGGTGGCTCAGTGGTTTAGGGCCGACTTCAGCCCAAGGCCTGATCCTGGAGACCTGGGATCAAGTCCCACTTCAGGCTCCCTGCATGGAGCCTGCTTCTCTCTGTCTCTCATGAGTAAGTAAAAAAAAAAAAAAAAAAAAAAAAAAAGAGTGGTTTTTGGTTTGTCTGTTTTTTTCTTTGTTAGTTTGTTTTGTTTTAAAGTAAGTTCTTGAGACTAAAGAGTGTCTCATCATATCTATAGCCCAACTGCCCAATGTAGTGTCTCATATAGAGTAGATATTTCATATATTTACTGAATATATATGTAGATATATCACACTGCTTAATCAGAAGATTAAATAGAACCTCTATGCTCTGGCTTTAGAGACATAAAACAATATGAATGCTTAAGAAATTAAAAGCTTTAGATAGACTACTAACAAAATTAATTCAGCAACAATGGGGCAAATACTCATCCTAGTACATATTGTGTAGGCTGTGAAAATTTCATCCTGTTCATAATAAAGCTATCTCTCCTAAGCCTGCAAATATGTACTCCATCTTGCTTCAATTCTTATTCTGCAACTGTTTCTTCTTTTTTTTCTTCATTTTCTAGATATTAAGGATAATCTGACTAATTTGGAATAGTATTATTATTATTATTTAAAGATTTTATTTATTTATTCATGAGAGACACAGAGAGAGAGAGAGGCAGAGACACAGGCAGAGGGAGAAGCAGGCTCCATGCAGGGAGCCCGATGTGGGGCTGGATCCCGGGTCTCCAGGATCAAGCCCTGGGCCAAAGGCGGTGCTAAACTGCTGAGCCACCCGGGCTGCCCTGGAATAGTATTATTTAAGAACTTTCTATATCCTTTTTGCTGTAGGAGGGCAAAGAAAAAGAAGTGAGAAAATTCAGTTTCCTTGAATATTTACTGAGTAATTCAAAATATCACGCAAAGTGTTTGGGATAGAATAAATAGTAAGACATTTTGCTTTATTTCTTTGTAGACTGAAAGAAGAGTTTACAGTTTAATGAGGATCAATAACAGATTGTGATAACTTTGTTGGAAGTTGGAAATTGCATTAATGATTTATCATTATTTTAAAAAGTTAACTTATTCCATACATGAAAATTAGAATTTCACTATGTGATTGGTTTTAAGTCATTTGCTATAGCTATATGTAGCAATTAAAAAAGAGGAAGAAAAAAAAAAAAGAGGAAGAAAAGGGGCAAAATTTCATTAAGTTTTGTTCAGTAAATGATTTAAAGTAACTTATTTGTTGGTAAAAATAATGTAGTTTTTCCACATCCCCTTCAATAATTCTTTTCCTTTTTTGTCAAGGGAATTTTTCTGCACATAACACAAAGAATGCAAGAATAAAGACATAAGTATGCAGTTTCATTTCAATATTCTTTAAAAAATCAAATACATAACTTATATTGCCAGGTAACAATTATATTAGCCTGGATCATACTATACTTATGTATTTAAACAGTGCTACTTGGAACTATTTATTTGGTTTTGAAATGAAAATCAACAAGTATGTCTTATACCTGTCCTTTTAATAACATTTCAAAGGACATAATCTAAATTAAATTATGTTTTTCAAAGTACTTGAGATACTGATATTCTCAAAAAATAATAATCTCAAAATCCTAAGTATTTTTAATCCTCAGAATTATGTATGGAAAATAAACTACTATAGTTAATCATATGCTTTGAGAGTCATTTTCAAGTGCCAGATAAGATTTGTTAAAGGATTTGAAGTTGCACTCTATGCTACTTCTATGCTACTTCTACTTAACTCTTACACAAGATAAATAGTAAGCAGGTATGCCCAATACAAGTAAATTTATTACAAAATACATATTATTTTGAGCTTAACTAAATCCTCCCTTCATTGCATAGTAGCTATAATCACTTCTCAATTTAAAAGGGGAAATAAATTCTTTAATAATAATAATATGAGTAAGAGATTCAAAATTCTAATTGAAATGATACTACTGATAATTTATAAAAATTATTCCAATCAATTCTAGTTACATAATTATTTTTAAAACTAGAGTAGTACTTAATTTTTTATGTTCAAAATAAAATACAATATAGTCCATTTAGAAAACCTAACAGATAACTTGATAAGACTGTTTTAATATGAAATTTTGTCATTTTGTAAATAAGCATGCAAGAATCATATCAAAGTTAAATTTTTTTTTTTGGTGGGGTTACAGCAGGAGGGACTGGTGGTAGTTCCAAATTCCTGCAAGTCAAAGAACTATGTAGTCTAGTAGTAGCCACAATCCGTCTTGAAAGAATATAGTACAACAGTACATAAAATTCTAACTTAAAAGCTGTTTACCTCAAAACTTTTAAAATATTGATTGTATTGCAACTACAAATCTGATTCTCATTAATGACCCATATTTCTCTTTCAGGGGAGTTTTAAAAATTTCTCTTGTTTTAGGTGTACTTAAGTTTTACAACCCTATGTCTGTGCGCCTACAACTCAATAGACCCTTTTGATCAGAGATCTTATGTTCTCTCTGAGTTCTGGGAAAATTTCCATTCTTATTTATTTAATTATTCCTTCCCTTTATTCTCTGTTTTTTTTTTTTTTTCTCCCAAGACTAACTATAGGAGGATGTTCAAATTCCTGGTATTAAAATTTTATGTTTTCCATGTTCTTTTCATAGTTTACTTGGTAAAGGCACAAGTTTTCTAGTTAGACTGTCTGGATTTGAATCCCGTTTCAATTGCTTACAAAATGTGTGACTTAGATCAAACTAATATATATTTCTCTGTTTCCATTTCATTATTTATAAAGGATCCAAAATAGTAGCAGCTCTATCAAAATATCATCATAAGTTAATAGCTTCAACTTTGACTTACCCAGAGAAATATCAAGATTTTAAAGGGTACATCTACGATCTTTTACTGCAAATTATCATGTACTTATTTCTCCAAAATTCTCTGATGCTAATCAGCCATTTGAATCCTGTATCTGTAATTCCTACCTTCCTATCTTATACTTTCTTTTTTCCCAGGTGCTGAATGTTGCTCTCCATCAATGAGTCCCTGTGCTTTTTGTATTTGGGAGGGGAGGGCAGGGGTACTTCCAGAGTCAAGTAGAAAGTTAGCATATCATGTATTTAATAATTTTTATGAAGGCAGGAAGTCAATCTTCTCCTCTGTCACGTTCATAGCTTCCATAGCTTCAGAAAAATGTTTTACGCCATGATTATGAAGATTATGTTTTGCTGTTTTTGTTATTCTGATCTATTACACAATTCGAAATGTAGTCTAACCTCTTTAGGTCTTTTGTCTTTTGAATGAGACTCTTCTATGCCTGCTACTCAAGTATTGATTTTTATTAATACTGCAGAATATGATAATAGATCTCAAGCACATCTCTAGATACCACCTAGGTAGTTCCAGAAATAATGTCAGTTCTAAATTTCTACTTCAGATTTCAGATACAAGCTTTTGAAATTGTTTTTAACCTTTGTGGAATCAAAGAGCTATCATATTTCTCCCCTAATTTTCCACAACTTTAAACTTAATTAAAATAAGTTTATTTATTTTAAATTTTAAAGATGGTATATCTTTCTAATTCAACATAGTTATTGAGTCAATATTCAAATAATACCTTTTAAAGATTCAATAGCAGATAGGCCTACTTGAATTTTCATGGTGCTTATTACCATAATTTAATATTGATAAAATTATATTCAAAATTACTTTTGATAATAAAAATGAATACTCACTTAGAACAAGAAATATACATTTAGTTTTCATTTAATTCTTGTATAAAAATCTAAGTAGGATTACAAATTTGTATAAATATGAGAGTGGCTTACTAGAATCACACAGTAATTCATAGAATCTGAGTCTCTCTTGCCCCAAATTAATGGCTTCTGCTGTCCTCCAATGTCCTTTAAAACTCATAAAACTTTGATTTTTATTAAAAGTGACCTATAATTTTTATCATTATTTTTTCTGAAAAGAGCAATTTTAACTCTTTTGAAAACAGAGATGATTCCAGGATAGTCCTTATACTAACTGTTATCCAACTATACATTTGCATAAGAGCATTGCTTCAAAGCAAATATAGTTTTCCACAAAAGTTGACCTTATTCTTTTTTAAAGAGGCTTATATTTTTTCTAGTGGTAAATGCTAACTTATTTGAGATCACTTATTAACAATTTACCCTTGAACATATATGTTACAATTTTAGATGAAGCGTTCAGAAAACTCCTTCACATTTCCAAATTGATCCAGGATTTACTAATGTTATGCAGGACACAAAAAAATAGATATATTAGATATGCACCTGATCTAAAGATAGTTTCCATTGTTTTTTATTTAATTAAAGTTTGGACAATAAAATTATTGTATAAAAACACTATCTGGCTAAAACATTGCATTAATTTTATTGTGACAAAATCTTGATAAGGATAATATAGTTATTTCCAGTTTATTTAGAAGCCACTTATTGATTTTATAAATTATTCATCTCATTTTCTTGTACCATAATGTAGTATATAGATGAATCTTCATTTGGCTAGTTTTGTTCCCACAATTATTTTGTATCACAGAATGAATGGAAAAATGACATATGTAAATGTTAAAAATATTACTGAAAATATATGGTAGAAATTGAAGTGACAGGCTAGAGAGTTGATGTTTTGTTCATAACTATTCAAAAATGCCTAGCATGTCACCTTCTCTTGTACAAGCTATTTTTATAGCTTCAAATGACCCTTCTGAGCCCACTGAAATACATTCATCTATGTATTTAAGCTCTGTCTATTCTTCAACAACTCAATAAAATCTCCTTTCAATAAAATCTCCTTTCAAATTGTATATAAAATTAGTTTCATTCCTCTTAAATTTTAAACTATTATTATTATCCTGTGCCTTTGTTCTAGGAACTAGCACTATTTCCTTCTAGATGAGTAATCCTCAAAGGTCACAACTATCATTTTCAACTCTATAGCTCCTACAAATTTTGTTAATCAATGCATTGTAATGGCTGATTTTAGTTTAATTTCCCTCTTTCTACTTAAGATGTTCCACATAAATTGTACTCTCTGTAATTTACTATGACTCCTCAAAAAAAAGCAGGTAGTCCTTGGTAAAGCATATGCTAACAGTCCACAGCAAATTCTTAAGAAAATATAAATAAATAATTCTTAGTACAGGCAATGAAATCAAGTCTGAGTACATAACTAATAGTACAGAGACTTAAGAAAAATACAAACATACATACACTGTGTAATTTTTTTCTTGCTGCATAACAAACTACCACTCAAATGACAACTTAAAAACAAAACAAATTTATTATCTCAGTTGCATGAGTCAAGAGTGTGGGTACAGTTAACTGGGTTTTCTACTCAGGATCTCATCAGACTGAAAGCAAGCTTAGCTAGGGGTGTGATTCTCACCTCACTCTTGGGATCCTCTTTTAAACTCCTAAGTTCTTGGCAGGATTCATTTCCTTGTCATATGACTGAGATCCAGAATTTTTTGTTGGCTGTCATCCAAGGTACACTAAAGTCCTAGAGGCCACATGTGGTGCTTTATAACATGACTCTCATAGGAAGTTCACAACATGGCTGTTTGCCTTTTTCAGGGCTAGCAAGAGATTGTCTACTGTTGCCACTGGATTAGATGAGACTCAAAATTAGTGGATCAGAGACTTTAATTACCTATGGCAAAATAAATCTTTTTCCATATGTGATAACATAATTATGGGAATGATGTCTTATGACATTCACAGGCTCTACCCACTCTACTCTGGAGGACAGAAAGCTTAGGAAATATCTTACAACGTCTTAGAAGTCAGCCTGCCACTTGGGGCTCAAATTAATCTCAGGATCAGAATCATGACATTAGACTCAAACATCGTTGCTTGCTTAATATCATGCTTATCGTCTTACATAGTAGTCCCTGATGATTATGGCTTGATTACGGTAACCAATCATACTAGTATAGCTGAGCTATAGAGTTTCCCCGGATTTAAAATTGTCAATGCTAAAACTGGCTGACATGGGCAAACCAGGATGGTTTGTCACCTTAGTGTCTATTCTTCACCTCGTAGCGGTACTGACCATTACCTTCATCTAAAGTCCACTGGAAACAGAAGAGGAACATTGGGAAGCCATTGTGTTTCATATTTATCATCTGTATTTCACTTTGATATTACAAATAGTAGAGAAAACTGCAAGTTCATAAGGGCCAAACAAAGTGTTGATAGGCTTTTATCCTCTACTCTGCCTGAGAATTAGGTAAGTGAAAGACACATACCTATTACTTCAACTTTATATGTTATCATGAATGGTGATAATACCTACTGGTTTTCAAAAGAAATGAGAAAAGACTTCTGGTAGTACCTGTGTGTTTTATTTCTTTCATTTCTAAATCTAACTTTTGTCTTCTTGATTCAGTCATAAAACACAATTAAGTCAATATATTCATATGATGGAAGGAAGTTATCAAACCTTCTTGATATTCTGTAAACAAACACACACACACACACAAAAAAACTTCATTCAGTGAAAGCACCTTTATAGCTGTGGCTTTACTTACATTAAGATTTGTTTGTAGTTGGTCAGATGGCATTTATACAGAACACTGCTAATGTTGGGGAAAATGAAGATGCAACTGGATTGGGTAGGAGAAATTAAGATAAATGACTGTGACCGCATTTGGTTAATTTGGCAGACTAAACTGATAAATTAATTTTCCTCTCCTATTTCTCATATGTAATAACTCCTAGATGAAAAACAGTTAATAAATTCTGGAGCTCAATGTCAGAAAAGATAAATTTCCAGGGAAGACATGAAAAAAAAAAAAAACCCTCAAAATCAGAGCTCTGAAGGAACTAAAATCTAGGTGCTTATACCATAATTAGAACCAGACATGATCCTTAATGCTTAGGGTGTGCTCCAGAGCAAGTGGTTCTCCTACTCTTTGGTCTTGACTTAATTGCTTAAAGGAATAATTATGATCCCAAAGGGCTATTCTTTATTCATACATTTTATTAGATTGATAGTTTGGTATTTATTTTGTTAGAAATTAAAACTGAAAACAGACTTTATAAAACAAAATACACAAGAAAGTTTCCACATTGGAAAATCTATAATGTCATTCTTCAAATTAATAGATAAAAAAGGAAATATGACCTCAAAAGATACAGCAAAAATGTATCATTTTGTATGTGACTAACACTTACTGAGCACACAGTGCCAAGTAGAGTTCTAAACATTTTAAAAACTGTTAACAAAGGCATTAATCTATGAGAATTGTATTATAATTATCTCTACTATACAGCTGAGACAATTCAACACAGAGTGGTTAGTGACATGTAATAGTAAAAAGGTTTTAGGAGGAGGAGGATTTGAAACATGGCAGTATGGTTCCATATTTTGCACAGTTAACAATTTTGCTATTTTGCTTCTTAATGTCATTCATAATAATTTTGAAATAATCCAAACTTGTAATATGGGAAGCTCTTTAAAGATGACAAGTAAATTGATCAAAACCTACTGAAGATCAACATACAAAGGAAAAATTTAGAAACAATTTATATTAAATTTGTGGAAAATATATGGTTTCTAGAAGCATGCTCATTTTTAAATGAACTGTATGAAGCTCTAGTCAATCTAGTAAGACAAGAAGAAAGTGATAGGCATGACTATTTGAAAGATGAAGACTTTCTAAAATTGTAGATGATAAATGCATATTAATAGAAAAATTCCAAAAATAATCTCATAATTTCAAGTTGTTAGAAATCATCTGCCTACTAGATACATGATCATCTTACAAAAGTAAATAATACTAATAAATAAATAATAATAATAATAAAAAGTACTACTAAAAATAAAGGATAGGGAGCATGGCATAACATAGTTTTTGAATCACTATGTTCTACACCAGAATCTAATGTAACATTGTGTGTCAACTACACTTTAATAAAAAAATAATAAATTTAACAAAAAAATATTATTATTGAATACATACAAAACATGCCTAGGAATAATGTATCCAAAATTATGCAAAAATTTTAAGAATAAAAGATTCTTAAATATTATCAGAATATATAATAAAATATATAAAACAATTTGTATACATTTATGAATAAGAAGATATTAGTTCTTTTAAAATTAAACTTCCCAATTAAATTATTGAGGATGTTTCTCATGGTATTAATCAAAGAGAACTCAAAATCTGTAGAGTAGAATAAAATTAAAGTGCAGAAAAGTAAGCAAAATAGCAAAACAAGGATTAGGGAGGAGGAAGTTTTTCCCACTAAATAATAAATCTTATTAAAAAGTTATAAGAATTAGGGGCACCTGGGTGGCTCAGTCTGTTAAGCACCTAAACTTGGCTCAGGTCATGATTTTGGGGTGCTGAGATCAAGCCCTGAGTAGGGCTCCCTGCTCAGTGAGAGGTTTATTTGTCCCTCTCCCTTTCCCTCTGTCCCTCCCTCTGCTCATGCCCCCCATTCTCTCTCAAATAAATAAATAAAATATTTTTTAATTATATAAATTAAAATATTTTGACATCTATGCACATAGATAATATTGGACTCTTAAAGAGAATAGATAAACTTGAGTAGTTCAAATAATATGATAGATGTGACACTAGAAGTTAGTGGAGAAAACATTAATCTTAAACAGAAAAATTTATCGTTATCTCACTCCATGCTGTCTTTCTCATCACATAAGTAAAAACAAACAAAAATACAAACAAAAATACACCTCTGAGAAAATAAAAACTCAAGTGAAAATATAGATAAGCGTGACTACACAATCATTAAAACAATTATATAAATAAAACACTATAAAATTAAAAGACAATAAACACACTGAAAGAACTTGCGAACAACAGCAAATTCATAATAAAAAGCAATAATGTACCATTTCACACAACTTAAATTGACAAGAAAATAAAAAATTTAAATTTATATATACTACTGGGAAAGCTAATAGGAATGAATATTAGCACAATCACCTTGGGGATCAATCTGGTAATCTTTGTGGTTTTTTTTTAAATATTTTATTTACTTATTCATGACAGACAGGGAAAGAGAGGTAGAGACACAGGCAGAGGGAGAAGCAGGCTCCAGGCGAGGAGCCCCATGTGGAAGCCAATCCTGCAACCCTGGAATCATGCCCTGAGCCGAAGGCAGACACTCAACTGCTGAGCCACCCAGGCATCCCTGGTAATGTTTGTCAAAAAATAAAAATGTACCCATTGGAAGACTAATAATTCCACTTGAGGTGTCCTCAAGCTCATGTGCTTAGGGAGACATAAAGGGCTGAGCATTTCATCACTTTAAAGTTTTTTTTAATAATAATAAAAAAAAACAATCTAATGTTTTATTTATAAGGAAAATTATGTAATGTATGGTATATTCTTATACTGCATAGTATAATTCAAACATATAAATATGATCATTATTTAGAATATGGGTAGATCTTTCCAGGACAATAATAGGTGAAAATGGCAATTTTCAAAATCTTATACCACTAATGTGGACGTTTAAAAACATACCAACAATGACACTTTTATTTATAGTATTAAAAATTATACAATTTCACACTTCCTTCAAGGTTTTCATTGATTATCAGCAGACATAAGCTTACAACACAGTAATTTACAATACAGAGATTCACATGCAATTAGAGAGAAAGAATTCCCAGGGTTTTGTTGTTTTGTTTTTTCCCCCTTCTCCTTGCCCTCCATACAGAATTTACTTTATTCATTCTCCAACAATCCCTTTCCCACTCCAAGCATGTGAACACACAAAAATCTACTATGCCAGGGTAGTTCTTCAAAATCCTGCAATTGGGAATGATGGGGGTAAAGAAAGACTGGTGAGACTAGGGGTGAGGATGGGTATAGGATGCTGGTTCCTCCAGCGTCGCCGCGATGAAGAAAGTGGTTCAGCAGCTCCGGCTGGAAGCGGGGCTCAACCACGTGAAAGTCTCCCAGGCAGCTGCAGATTTGAAACAATTCTGTCTGCAGAATGCCCAACACGACCCCCTGCTAACTGGTGTATCTTCAAGTACGAATCCCTTCAGACCCCAGAAAGTCTGTTCCTTTTTGTAGTAAAACGAATCTTTTGATGGTTTTCTAAACCACTTTACATGAACCAGTGAATATTCAAAGGAGAACTAAATTTGAAGCCTGTACAAAAGCTTATCCCTATAACACGTGCCATACTATATAAACTTCTACTTTTGTCCTTAACATCTACCTCTCTGAATTTTCATAAATTTCTATTTCACAAGGGTAATTATTTTATATACACTGGCAGCAGCATACAATAAAATACTTAAGTGTAAAAAAAAAAAAAAAAAATCTGCCCTCCCACCCGCCCGCACCCTCCTTCTCAGAAACCACTGATTTTCCTTGCTGTCTAGTTTTAACTTTTTTCCCAGGTTTTATGTTCTAGAAGCATAAAAATGTATGCTTTTTTTTATTTATGCTTTTTTATGTAAATAAAATATGCTGGAACTTTTTGTTTAAAATGATAGTGTGTTAAGTAAATGAATGGAAGGACAAAATGGGTGTTTAAGAAAATTTTTGTGATACATTATGCATTCATGGGCCTGGAAGAATATAAGTAAAGGAATTGAATTTAATTGATAATGAAACGTAATATTTTTCTTGCCAACAAAATTTTTAACATCATACAGTCTCATGCTGTTTCATAACAATAGTAATGGCAGCAATGACAATAGTAGCACAAATGAAAACATCATCAATGTTCCATGAGGGACAACTATAGGAAAAGCATGAGAAAAGAACTGGAAGAAGTTTACTAAAACTTCCAAAAGGAGATCAATCTAGAAGGACCAAGAGACACATACAGATAGAATGAAATTAGAAGCCATTTATAGCCACACAGTGTACTAAATACTTTGACCTGGCTGTACTATTTTGCCGCCTTCACCAACATGACTTTACTAGCCCATTGTTTTCAAGATGGAATTATCTTAATATTTCTAGAAACTTTTGCTGAGGGAGATGAAAGTTTCAAATGACTTTTTTCTGTTTGAGGAACTTGGGAGAGGGAGCTTTTAAATAAATGTTAGGTTATACAACTTTTGAACACATAGAATCAATTAACTGTTACTTCCCAATATTCTTCCAAACCCCCCACCTCAAAATCCTTGCCTTGCTGGGGCTACCAGTTTAAAATTGCTTCTCATAACATCCACCTAATCCTTATTAAGCCCTCTCATTAAAAGATTTGCCTTAAACCAAACTCCAAAACTTCTTAAGTACCTTGACTTTGTCCTTCCTTTTGAGATTCAGCTAAGATCCCTCAAGTAGCTATCGCCCTTACCCAGGTAAAAATAAACATGGCTTCACCTTATCATCAGGTTGTCTTGGTGATATTTACAGGGAGCAAGCATTTGACAGGAGTCAGCAAGCAGCCATGAGGTGTTAAGAATAGCAGTAATTTGATAGGGCTGAAGTACAGTATTTTGAAACAGACTATCAAGAGAAACCTGGAGAGATAGGCCAAGACCTAACTCTAAAGGTTCTGTAAGCCATTCTAAAGAACTTGACTACTAGTCTGAAACAAAAGGCTAGTATTTACAAAGGATACTTAGTTATTTTTTAGATTCTTTCAGAAAAATCTATGTGTAAGCTAAGAAAAGTATAGCCTATTAGAAACAATAAATCCCTAAATACCATAAAAATAAAATAAATCCAAGAAGATTGTTAATACCCCTGTGATAATTTATGATATAGAAAATAAACATTTTATAATTTGGGCTTATAGAAATTTTTAGCAGTATACTTTTCCCTCATAAAAACAGCTAAAATAAGCTATAGTGTATTCATTAGATGTTTATTATTAATTTTAAACAAAAAAAATCACATATTTTATAGTATTTACTTCAATTCTCTTGAGCATCTTCAATCTCAGTGGTCATCTTCCAGAACAAAAACTTTAATGAGAACCACACAATGTAGCTCTTGAAGAAGTCCCATGACTATCATAGGAAATTCAACAACTATTGTTGTCATAAACTTCCATTTAGTATTATAATTCAGAATAATAAAACACTATAATTATCTGGTTTGAATAGTCAGTGCATTTCCAAGATATATTCAAAACATGAAGACAATTTGATGGAACAACTCATTCTTAGAGCAGTTTTCTTCAGCCTTCTGTTTTTGAACTTATTGCAAAGTATGTCAATGGTTACTCCAGTACTCACAGCAAGTCATTAAGATAGAATATATGAAACAAATCAGAGGTGAATATATTTCTTTAAAGGTAGAAATTTTTCTTATTAAAATGAAATTACATATTTTGCCTTGAGTTGGTAACAAAGTACTTCAAATAGTACTATAGTATAGTTACTTTTCAATAATATAAAACACTATTGTTAGCATGTAATCATTTAATTCTTTCAAGTCTATTATTTTATAGAGGAGGAAAGTGATGCACAGGTTGTTGAGCTAGGAAGAGACAAAATTCGTATTTTAATCCAGGTAGTTCAAAACTTATGTTATTCTAATACTAAACATAACTATTTACATTTTTAGGGGGGTTACCAGCTATTTATTTTGAAAATCTTTGTGGACAGTATTTTCATTCAATTTAATTACTCCATTATTATTATCATTTAGATTAAAATGCAGATATTTGAAGTACAAAGGGAGATAAATATTTTCAATAAAACTTACTCAAGTTTATTTTGTATGTGAATTTGTAATGTAACCAAAAAGTTTTCCCCTACATTCCAACTTGAATAAATGTTTGTCTAAATATAATTTAGGGTTTTTAAACCTAACTTAGTTTAATAATTAACCTGAAGCACAGAAAACAGAGACATGTGGGATCATATAATTTTCTATATAGATATTTTTTTCTCATTTTTGATTTTGAAATAAACTCTAGTTTCCAATAAATGCATGAAAATAATGTAAAATTCATTACAAACATAGGTATTACCTCATGTTAGCTATTTTTCAAATATTTTGAAATAGAAAGAAACAAGGAGAATTGACACCAGCATATTTATAATGCATGACAGAAAAGTTTAGTAGACTAAGAAATCTTAATCATCAAGGACTTCAACACTGCTGCTTTCTCAATATTGAGATTCTTCATAATCTTTTCATAGCCACAAACCTAGAGAAAACTATCCTATTCATTAATGTATTATATAATATTTCCCTTAGGCTTTATCTGGTTATATCATATCTTATTTCTTATTTTCTATGGGAATTATTGTATGAAAAAGAAATTTTTAATAGCCAATTAACTACAAATAATATAGGGAACATTTATGTTGAAGATTTGATGCAGAAACTGAATTTTCTTTGCTATAGAACCAAGAAACTGTGTCCTTCACAAAGCTCCAGTATTACACACACCAGCTTTTAGTTCTAAAAATATTTAGGAAATCTGCCTAAAATGCAAAATAAATACACTTTGTAGAAATTATGATTCATTTGATCTAAGATTGGGACCCCAGCATGAATTTTTAACAATCTCTGCAGGTATTGTAATGACATTCTGAAATGTCAGTCAAGAAACACTAGTTTATTATTGTTCACATTAAGGCTTATTTTTGTTCAATAAATGTAATTGTATTTATGCAATGATGTTCTTTCTCAGTGGCTCTATATTGATTTAATGAAGACAATAACAGGTAAACAGGTAATCCAAAGAACATATTTTTTTTAAGATTTATTTATTATTCAAGAGAGAGAGAGAGAGAGGCAGAAACATAGGCAGAGGGTGAATGAAGCAGGCTCCTCTCAGGGGCCCCAGTGTGGGACTTGATTCCGGATCCTGGGATCACATCCTGAGTCAAAGGCAGAAGCTCAACCACTGAGTGACCCAGGTGTCCCCAAAGAACATAATTTCTTTGTATTTTTTCTATCATCCTTATGGTGGTAGTGGGGTAATGGAATAGGATAAGAATATGAGACTAAGGGTTTATGAAGTAACTTCAGAGAAATTCTGAAATTCTGCCCATCAACTATTCCATCTATTAATTCTGTTAATTGACTGTTTCTCCTACTTCTATTTTGTTGAACCATATGGTAAGTTCAGAAGGCATATATGTGGTAATTACTATGATCTAAACCCTGTGATAAAAATCATAAGAGCAGCAACTTCATGTTCCTTCACTTGAATATCTTTATGAAATAAGAGTTAGCAGTTAAATACATACACGCTCTCTTTGGAAAAAAATCAAAAGCATGCCTTTTCAGTGGAAAACTGTTAATAACAAACACTTGAAAATGTATTGTAATTTTTCTAAATTATGTGTGACACTTTACATTAACTTCCCAAACATAGGATTTTTAAAACAAAATAAAAGAGTTTTATTTTAGCAAGGAAAGAAAGACAAATAAATCAGTAGTTAAAATATGGCGTAAATTTTCTAATAATACAATAGAAGTAGTAGAAAGAAAAGTATGTTGTATTATGTTGGGTTGATTAAGTTAGGGGAAGCCTGTGTCATAATGTGATATCTATACTGAGTTTTGGGAGATAATTCAAATTTATACATATTGACAAAAAAAAAAGGGCTAGATATTCCAGACAGAAAAAAGAAAGATGTAGACTCCAAATCTTCTTTAAAACTACTGAAAGAAATTGCATGATTATTACCTCGCCTAAATAACCCAACTGCTATGCTTACTTTCATGTATGCTTTTGAAACACTTGCTGTTTATAACAGCCAGTGGTAAAGAAATTATACAGACAAATATACTAAATCCAGTTATTCAGCTTTCTTTTATTATAATTTATTATGAGATTTTGAGTACCTTGTTCATACATGCTAATTCACATATTTTATGATGTCTATTTTGCCTTTTAAGAATACTTTTACTTCTTGGCTATCAACCATGTTTAGGAATTTCAAGCTGTTGGGTAAGTCAAATTTGCTTTACTGGTTATAGCTTGTTTATTTTTACTTATTTTTTTTATTTTTTCCTTCAAAGGTTGATAATATATTGGCTGCGGTAAAGATACAAACATATTTATTATTCAGAAAGGACATACTTATATATTTGTTGAATAAATTATAATAAATGTAATAATATGAAGATATTAAGTGTTATATGTGAAAGGGGAAAGATGAATTTGTAAAAAAAGGACTCTAGTATAATTAGATAAAAATTATTTAGCAATTAATACCGTTCATTAATGAAAGGTGAACAGAGACAAACTACTTTTTTTTTTTTTTTTTGCAATTAGCAAGAGGGTTTATTGGACGTTTGCGCAAACGGGCTCTCCGTCTCCGAAGAGGAAGAGAGCCCCGATTAGCAATTACAGGTATCTTTTAAAGGCAAAAGGAAAAGAAAAAAAACGCTTAAAGACAAAAGAACCTCGGGAGTCGCATAGCATTCAGGTTATTGATTTCACAGAGGGTCAACATGAACCTATTCAGGGACATTCCAATCAGGGTGTGGGGGGAAATGGGAGACAAACTACTTTGATAAATTTTCAGACATGTCATCCCAAATTATTCATTATAATGAATAATTATATAATATATATATTAATATTAATATATATAATAATATTCATTTGAATATTATTCATATTCAAATTATGAAATATATGACTGGAGTATTTTTCTAGAAACCAGTATAAGCTACTATATCAAAAATTCTGCAGTTTTAGATACACAGAAATAAAACTGAGGAATTGCATATAACATGAGAATGGTTTTGATTGCCCTAGGCTATGATAATGGGATTCCTGCCAAGTGTATAAAAAGAAGGCTATGAGAAATGCTTTGGTAACACAAAAGGACTTCCTAAGAAGTTATGACTTGATATACCCTTTGAAGATTTATATGTAATGCTCTTGCCCTTTTGAAAGAGCACAACTAATTTTTTAATGGTATCTCATTTCCTGTAGTACTTTTCTGTATCCAGAATATCTGAAACAGTATGTTCCACTGGAAGCTGGTATTTAATATAAACAAAAATAATAGGAAAAAATCATAGAAGAAACTAACATTTTTCATTTATAAGATAGTTCTGAGTGTTAAAATGAGACAAATAGGCTTTATCTTACTTAGCTAAACATTAGTTTTTATTACAATTACACACATAGCACACACTAGATTTCATATGTAAATTGAGAATGCTGACAAATATGCATTATTCAAATTCCCATTGGAGATTGGAGAGTTCTGGACAGAACAAAATATTGGTGGATGCATAGGTTTTAATGACTTCCAAGTAGTATAATTATTTACCCAGTTCTAGTTGACAAGGATATTAGGCTAGATCCAGATCACCTTCCTACATCACTAAGGGAGTGAATAGATCTAAACAAAAACATCCTCATATCCTCAGTCTTTATAGTACATCATATACAATGTATGAAACTCAATAAAAAATTAACAAATCAAGTAAGAAAAAAAAAAGTCAGACAAGTAAAACAGACACAAAACTACCAGATAGCAAAATAACAATAATGTGAAAAAAAGGCATATAAATAAGCATAACTACTAGGCTAAGGAATTTAATATAGAAAGCTTTTACCAGATTATAGGAAGCTATAAACAAGAATCAGAATAAAATGTCTTCTGCAGATTACACCCTGATTACAATAAAATTTATAAATGTTAGGATAGGTCAGAAAAAATATGCAAATGGAATGACAGAAGTTGGAGTAAACTGAAGTAAAGAACATCAGAGACATATACAGCAGTCATAAATCAATATGAAATTCTGCTGAGCAAGAATACCAGGGACCTCATACCTTGACATTGGAATAAACCCCTTGATTAATTCATCTGATAGCTTCTGGCTTTAATTCCTTAGCATTGTTTTTTTGATCTTGCCTTTCTAAGGTAAGAGTAATCTGTACTTGATTTGGTCCTTGTGGTAGGCTGAATAATGTCTCCTCAAAGATGTCCATATCTTAACCCCAGGAACCTATGAATATGTCTTCTTACATTCAAAAGAAACTTTGAAGATATGAATAAGTTAACAATTTTGTGATGGAGGATTACCCAGGATTTTTTAGGTGGACTCAATGTAATCATAAAGGCCGTCATAGAAGGGAGAGGGGAGAACAGAGAAGAGGGAAAATGCTACACTCTGGCTTTGAAGATGAAGAGAGGGGTCATAAACCAAGGAATGTAGATCATACCTAGAAGCAAGAGAAGGCACAAAAACAGATTCTTCCTAGAGCCTTCAGAAGAAATGTAGCCCTGCAAATCCAATTTGGACTCTGACCACCAGAATACAAAGAATACATCTGTTTTTAAAGTAGCTAAGTTTGTAGTAGTTTATTACAACAGAAATTAGAAAATAATATAGACATATTGCAGTAATTGGTAAGATTATCAATCATTTCTTTTGTAGGTAGGGTATAAGTGTAATCCATATTAAAATGTTTTATGAGAAGATGGGTGTGTTAGTCTTCAGGCCTGAATTATGTCAAATACAGTTTTCTTGCTCAGCATTCATTTCTACCCTCTTCTACCTTGCTTTCCTCATTTCAGAAGCTAACAACTAAATCCTGACTTTTGGGGATCCCTGGGTGGCTCAGCAGTTTAGCGCCTGCCTTTGACCCAGGGCATGATCCTGGAGTCCCGGGATCGAGTCCCACATCAGGGTCCCTGCATGGAGCCTGCTACGCCCTCTCCCTGTGTCTCTGCCTCTCTCTCTCTCTCTGTGTGTCTTTCATGCATAAATAAATAAAATCTTAATCAATCAATCAATCAATCTATCAAACAAACAAACCTGACTTTCACAAGACTTCTTGCAGTGGCAGGAGATTGTTAGAGTGAACAACCATAAGAGTTTGCCTGAGACTGTCCCAATTTAGAACTGAAAATATCATATCCAGAAAACCCTTCAATCCTAGGCAAAACTCTAAGGCTGCATCATGGCTTTCATGGATCTACATAGTATTCACTTTTGTGGGCACTTTCTTCCAGAAAAAAATAACTAAATAACTATATAAAAATATGGATTTACAACTGTACTGTGATTTACAACTGTAATATTGAAACATTTCTATTTTAGCCAGTCTTTCTTTCTACTGTACTTTAGACATGATAGAGCTAATAGCATCCCAATAGGACATGGGAGAAAGGTCAACAGAATTTCAGAAACCTTGGTTTGGCTTCCTTTAGCTGCAGAAATAGTTCCAGTAATCACTCCCCAAGCATCTTGTTTAGTGAGAATATATATATATTCACAGCCACCACAATCCTTAAATGATGCATCCATTTACTTACAAGGTAAGAAAATAACAGGCATTTTGTCAAACAACAGGTGTGGTAGTTCAATGAAGAAAGACACGTTAGAATGAAAAATTGTGAAGTAATAGATCATATGTTAACATGTCCCAAAGAAAGACACTATATAAAATACTTATGATATTTTCAGCCTAAAGACAGAAAATATCCCATCTTTTCTTCAAATAAATAAAACTATTAACAGTTTGTAAATGAGTAAATTCCAGTAAGACTGAATCATAATCAAGATGATGGAAACTGGCAAGATAGCAGAAGAGTAGGGGTCCTCAACTCACCTGGCCCCACAAACTTACTTAGATAACTTTCAGAACATCCTGAACACCTAAGGATTCAACCTGAGATGTAAAGAGAGAACAGCTGGAATGCTACAGAGAGAAAAGTTTTCATTTCTAACAAGGTAGGAAGGTGAAACAAAATAAAAATAAATAAATAAATCAAGTGGGGGAAGGAAACTGTGACTAGCTGGGCAAAAGCAGAGCTGTGAAAGCCTCTGGGGCATGAAAGCCCAGCACTGGACAAGTGGGAACTTTAAAAATCCATGCCAGCGTTTTCCTTGACCACAGGAGGGGCAGAGAAGCCTCAAGATTCCTGGAGACACTATAGGAGGAGGGGCACCAAGGGGAAAGCTCACCCCATCAAGATCCAATTGTGCTAAAGGGATGGAGCACTGCAACTCTCGAGCATTTGGGAGAAGGCAGCCAGTTAGGCCTCCTGGTTCTGCAGATCCCTTTATCCTAGAGCCTGGAAACAGATGGAGGCAGTCCCCAGGAGTGTGGGTCCAGCAGCACAGGGCTCTGGATCCAATGGCACCAAAGGAGACAAAGCCAGCCACCCCCTGTTCCCCCTGAGACAGGCAGAAGCCGGGAGGGCACAGGAAAGCAAGGACTCTCCTGCCTGGCAAAGTGTACATATCAGTGAGCCTGTGCCTGCCCCAAAGGAGCATCTAGACCAGTGTGGACTGGGAGGCTGTGGCTAGTTATTCGCAGGGAGCTTGACTCCAGAGCTGGAAATCTGGCCGCCACCATTTTTTTTCCTCTTTGTTTCACCCTGTGCCTGGGAGATGCAGGGCTCTAGGGAAAAAAGGCCTCACAGGACAAACAGCTCACCTTGAGCCCAGCAACTGGCAAGGGGCGGGGCATCTCCTCCAGGCACACACACCTGAGAATCAGGGCAACAGACCCTCCCCCAGAAGAACTGATGGTAAAACGATGGAAGTTGCAAGTTCACGAACAAGCAGCACTGGAAAGCTCCAGGACAGAGGGGAAATAGGATATAGAACTACGGGGTCCATTTTTTTATTATTATGATTACAACTTGTTTTTATATCTGGTTAAAAATTTCCAATATTTTTTTCATTTTTCCCACCTAAACTATAATATTTTACCAACCCTTTAATTTTAAGCTTCTTCCTTTTTGACTTTCATATTTATACAATTATGTCTTAGATATATTTTTCATTCTAGAATCCCTTCAATGTATTCAGCTTAATTTTGTTAGATATACAAGATATGAGTTTTTGTTTTTTGTTTTTTTGTATTTTTGTCTTATTTTGTTTTACAATGGTGGAAGTTAGTACCTTCTGACACATGACCAAAATACAACCAAAACCAAGTGGAACACCATGTTGGTTCATTCTGTGAGATTATATTCTCTCTTACTTCCCATTCTGCTCCCCTCTTTTATCTTGTTTATGTTTTTGTGGTCACTGTTTGTTTTTTATATAAGTATTGCTGGTTTATATAAATTTGAGATTTAGCAACTTTTAAAATACAGAACAAAACATACTCAGAACCAAGAGGATTACCAACTAGGTCCCCTCAGGGAGAATACATTCTCTCTCCACCACCACTTCCTCACCACCACCATGCCCCCCATTTTTTCCTTTCCTTTTCTTTTTCTTTCTTTCTTCTTTCTTTCTTTCTTTCTTTCTTTCTTTCTTTCTTTCTTTCTTTCTTTCTTTCTTCTTTCTTTCTCTCTTTCTTTCTTTCTTTTCTTTTTTTCTTTGTTTTTTTTCTTTTTACTTTTACTATTTTGTTTTAAAATTTGTTTTTCACTTTAGTGGTCCTTTTGTTTTATTTTGTTTTGTTCTTCTTTTTCTTTTATTTTCTGGTCTCTGAGCTCTTCAGAATCATCTAATGTGTATTTTATTTAGGTCGTTGTTGATATTTTTGACTCAGCTCACTCTTACAGCCATTTTGCACTAGACAAAGTGACTAAAAGGAAGAATTCACCACAAAAGAAAAAAACAGAAGCAATAATCTCTGCCACAGAGTTACAGAATGTAGGTTTAAATATGACGTCAGAAATTCAATTCAGAAGTACAATTATAAAGTTACTGGTGGCTCTGGGGGAAAAAAAAATGTAAAGGACTCTAGAGAATTTGTTATTGCAGAATTGAGATATAACAAGGCCAGAATTAAAAATAGATTAAATGAGATGCAATCCAAACTAGATGCTCTAACTAGTTTCTAGCATTAATGAGGTGGAATAGAGAGTGAGTGACATAGAAGACAGGTTGATGGTAAGGAAGGAAGCTGAGCAAAATAGAGAAAAACAATTAATAGCCCACGAGGAAAGGCTTAGGGAAATAATGACAGCTTGAGAAAGAAGAATGTAAGTATTACTAGGATTCCAAAGGAGACTGAGAGAGAGAGAAAGAAAGAGAGAGAGAGAGAGAAAGTACCACAAAGTGTATTTGAAAATATCATAGCTGAGAACTTCCCTAATCTGGGAAGGAAACAGACATTCAGATCCAAGAGATAGAGAGGACTCCACCAAATATCAATAAAAACCATTCATAAATCGACATTTAATAGTGAAACTTGCAAATTTGGAAGATAAAGATAAAACTCTGAAAGCAGCTAAAACAGGTGATTCTTAATTTATATGGGGAGAAATATCAGATTAACAGCAGATTTCTCCACAGAGACATGGCAGGCCAGAAAAGGGCTGGCAGGATATATACAGGGTATTAAATGAGAAAAACATGTAGCCAAGAATACTTTATCCAGCAAGGCTGTCATCTAGAATAGAAGGAGAGATGAAGAGCTTCCAGGATAGGCAGAAACTGACAGAATATGTGACCACCAAACTCACTCTGCAAGAAATATTAAGCGGGGGGGGGGGGGGGTGGGTGGGTGTTGTAAAATAAAGAGGAATCCCAAAGAAATAATCCACAAAAACAGTGACTGAATAGGTAATACAATGACACTAAATTCATATTTTTCAATAGTTACTCTGAACATAAATGAGCTAAAATATCCCATCAAAAGACACAGGGTATTAGACAGTATAAAAAAGCAAGACCAATCTATTTGCTGTCTACACGAGACTCATTTTAGACCTAAGGACACCTCCAGCATGAAAATGGTGGAGAACAATTTACTATTCAAATGGTCCCCAAAAGAAAGCTGGGACAGGAATCCTCATATCAGGTAAATTAGAGTTAATCGCAAAGACTGTAGTAAGAGATGAAGAGAGACACATAGTGTACTTAAAGGGTCTATCCAACAAAAAGGTCTAACAATCATGAATATTTATGCCCCTAATGTGGGAGCTTCCAAGTATATCAATCAATGAATAACCAAAGTAAAGAGATACTTAGATAATGATACACTAATAGTAGGAGACTTCAACACGGCACTTTCTGCAAATGACAGATATTCTAAGTAGAACATCACCAAAGAAACAATAGCAAAAATTCTCACCAAAATACTAGCCAATAGAATCCAACAGTACATTAAGAGGATTATTCACCATGACAAAGTGAGATTTATCCCCGGGATGCAAGAGTGTTTCAACACTTGTACAGTAATCTACATGATAGATCACATCAACAAGAGAAAAAACAAGAAACACAGGTCCTCTCAACAGATGCAGAGAAAGCATTTGACAAAATACAGAAACAATTCCTGATTAGAATTCTTCAGAGTGTAGGGACAGAGGGAACATTCCTCAATATCATAAAAGCCATTTATGAAAAGCCCACAGCAAATATCATTCTTGATGGAGAAAAACTGAATGCCTTTCCCCTAAGATCAGGAACACAACAGGGATATCCACTCTCACCACTGCTATTCAACATAGTACTAGAAGTCCTAGCTTCAGCAATAAGACAACAAAAGGAAATAAAAGGCATTCAAATTGGCAAATAAGAAGTCAAACTCTCCCTCTTTGCAGATGACATGATACTGTATATAGAAAACCCAAAAGTCCCCACCCCAAGATTGTTAGAACTCATACAGCAATACAGCAATGTGGCAGGACACAAAAATCAATGCCCAGAAATCAGTGTCATTTCTATACACTAACAATGAGACTGGAAAAGAGAAAGTAAGGAGTCAATCCCATTTACAATTGCACCCAAAACCATAAGATACCTAGGAATGAACCTAACCAAAGAAGTAAAGGATCTATACCCTAAAAACTACAGAACACTTCTGAAGGAAATTAAGGAAAAGAGATAGAAAAACATTTCATGGACATGGACTGGAAGAATAAGTATTGTGAAAATGTCTATGGTACCCAGGGCAATTTACACATTCAGTGCAATCCCTAACAAAATACCATGGCCTTTCTTCACAGGGTTGGAACAAATAATCTTAAGATTTGTATGTAATCAGAAAAGACCTCAAATAGCCAGAGGGATATTGAAAAAGAAAACCAATGCCAGGGCATCACAATGCTAGATTTCAAGCCGTACTTATTACAAAGCTGTGATCATCAAGACAGTGTGGTACTGGCACAAAAACATACACATAGATTAATGGAACAGAATAGAGAACCCAGAAATGGGCCCTCAGCTCTATGGTCAATTGGTCTTTGACAAAACAGGAAAGAATATCCACTGGAAAAAAGACAGTGTCTTCAATAAATGGTGTTTGGAAAATTGGACAGTCACATGCAGAAGAATGAAACTGGACCATTTTGTTACACCATATAGAAAGATAAACTCTAAATGGTTGAATGATATAAATATGAGACAAGAACCCATCAGAACCCTAGAGGAGAACACAGGCAACACCCTATTTGAACTTGGCCACAGCAACTTCTTGCAAGATACATCTATAAAGGCAAGAGAAACAAAAGCAAAAATGAACTATTGGGACTTAATCAAGATAAAAAGCTTCTGCACAGCAAAAGAAACAATCAACAGAACCTACAGAAATGGAGAAGATATCTGTAAATGACATATCAGATAAAGGGCTAGTATCCAAGATCTAAGAACTTAAACTCAACACCCAAGAAAGAAACAATTCCCTCATGAAATGGGAGGAAGACATGAACAGAAATTTCATAGAGGAAGACATAGACATGGCCAAGAAGCACATGAGAAAATGCTCTGCATCACTTGCCATCAGGAAAAGACAAATCAAAACCACAATGGGATACCACCTTATACTGCTGAGAATGGTTAAAATTAAAGAGACAGGAAGCAAAGTTGGAAACGTTGTGGAGAAGGGGGATCTCCCTTGCACTTTTAGTGGGAATGTGAACTGGTTCAGCCACTCTGGAAAACTATGTGGAGGTTCCTCAAAGAGTTAAAATAGAGCTACCTTACAACCCAGCAATTGCACTCCTGGGTATTTACCTGAAAGATACTGAAGTAGTGAAACACTGGGTCACCTGAGCCACAAATTTCATAGCAGAAATGTCCACAATAACCAAACTGTGGAAAGAACCTTGATATTCATCAAAAGATGAATTGATAAAGAAGATGTGGTATATATGTACAATCTCAGCCATTAGAAAGGACAAATGAATACCCACCATTTGCTTTGACATGGGTGGAACTGGAGGGTATTATGCTGAGTGAAATAAATCAATCAGAGAAGGACAATCATTATGGTTTCACTCAGATGTGGAATATAAGAAATAGTGAAATGTATTATAGGGGAAAGGAGCTAAATGAGTGGGAACAATTAGAGAGGGAGACAAACCATGACAGTCTCCTGACTCTGGGAAACAAAGGGTTGCATTTGGGGAGGTGGATGGGAGGACGGAGTAATTGGTTGACAGATATTGAGGAGGGCACTTGATGGGATGAGCACTGGTTGTTATATTATATGTTGACAAATTGAATTTAAATTAAAAACATGTAAAGAAAGGTCAAAATTACACCCATCTTAAGAGCCTTCTATGTCCAGAAATTAAGTTTCCATATTTACTATCATCTATTAAAATATAGAACAGGATAAAGGCATACAAAAGTGCAAGATAATGAGAGAGAATGAGAAATCCATGTGAAAATAAAAGAGGAAAACAAAAAATGAGAAATACTGGAGAGATAATAAAGATCAAAGACCTGCCTCTGTTTGTGAAGAAACAGGCTCAATCTCCTTGTTCATTATTTATGTCCTAATATATCTGAGTGTCTTCAATATCTTTATAACAGCAAAATGAGTTTTGATGTCAATTATTTGATGTCTTTGAAATGTTCTGTAGTATAAAACAGACCGTTTGTTAATAGCTACATATGCTGTGTACCTCCAACATATCTAGTGCTGGTATTTAAGCTCTTTGAGGACAACACCATTGCCTGTTTAAATTTTCTTTCATATTTGTAAACCCTAAGCCTAGCACACTGTAGGCTTTCAATAAATGTTGTTGAATGAGTGGATGGATTAATATAATTTTTTATGGACTGCTGAGGACACAAAAGAATGTAAGACATAAATGGGAAAACAGCTGACACATGAAAAATAAATAAAACAAGCAGTGAACAAGATGGCATACTTTAACACTAAGGGCAGTCAAAAAACGGAAAAAATCACTGTGAAGTATTCTTCATCAGTAAGGTGGGATATGAGGTGTTATTTGAAAGGAGTGCTCAGATAAGCTTATAAGATAAAGGAACTCAGTAGATTAAGTGTCTGTTCTCAGCTCAGGTCAGGAACCCAGGATCCTGGGATCAAGCCCCACACTAACTCCCTGATTTGCGGGGAATCTACTTCTCCCTCTACCTCTCCCTCTGCCTCTACCCCTGCTCATGATCTCTCTCTCTCTCTCTCCCCCTATTTAATAAATAATATTTTTAAAGAAAATTAAAGGAATTAATTTCCATTTGCAGTCACAATACAGGCAAACATAAGATATATTGAGTAGAGAGTAGATTAATTTGATTGCTGTAGAAGTTTGAAATTCTCAATGAAATGTGCAGATAAAAATCTAATGATGTAAGTCCACGTGGTATGTATCCTTGATGTGGTACTAGTGATGTAATATCTGTGATAGGAAAGACTTTGACGATCACACACACTTAATTCTTGAGCAAAACAGCATAAAGAAATTTAAGATGGTAATGAAAAAGTATCAAGGAATAGGAACCAAAATTATATTTTCCTTTTCTGACTCTGCCATTTAAAATATGTGAGCCTGGTAAAATTAATCACATTCTATCAAACAGATTCTGAAAATTGGGAGTAGCAGTATATGCCCTGCCACGCCATCTTCACAAATACCAATGAAAAAATATGTATTTAAACTATATGAAAATATTAAGGATAGATGATTGATAGATAATATTATAAAAGCAAAGATGGAAGGGATATTTTAGGAAAGTGGTACAACAAGAGTAAAAAACTTGATAAAAATTTTAAGCAAGATGAAGTTTTTGCTTTATCTGGAAAGTCTGATACAAGTGCCTTGATTAAAGTAATATCAAAGAAAGCACTAGAATAACAATGATGAGTCTGATATAGCCAGGGCAATGATCCTGGAGAAGGAAATAAACCAAACAGAGTAATTACCAAAATATCACTTAATTACCAAAGACAACCAGGTGCTGAAGTCTTCCATATTTGTATTCATTATGTCTTCCAAGGAAAAGCATGAGCTAAAAGATAAACCGTTTTTTTATTCTTCATTGTTTCCTATAAATAGTACCACATATTTAACACTTATGATGTCATTTTATTGAATTAATGAATTACGCCAAAATATTTTTTACTCAGTGACATATTCTGAAAACAGATTAAATATTTCCAATGATTTTTTTTTAAATGAAGTTCGTTTTGCCAACATATAGTATAACACCCAGTGTTTATCCCTTCAAGTGCCTTCCTCAGTGCCTGTCACCCAGTTAACCCATCCCCCCACCCACCTCCCCTTCTGCAACCCTTTGTTTGGTTCCAAGAGTTAGGAGTCTCTCATGGTCCGTCTCCCTCTCTAATTTTTCCCACTCAGTTCCCCTCCTTTCCTTTGTAATCCCTTTGACTATTCTTACATTCCACATATGAGTGAAACCATATGATGATTGTTCTTCTCTGATTAATTGACTTCACTCAACATGATATCCTCCAGTTCTAACCACGGCAAAGCAAATGGCAGGTATTCATCCTTTCTGATGGCTAAATAATATTCCATTTTCAATAATTACTTTAAGTTATAATTTATTTTTCTTTTTGTTGGAGTTCAATTTGCCAACATATAGTATAACACCCAGTGCTCATCCCATCAAGTGCCCCCTCAGGGGATGTCACCCAGTCACCGTATCCCCCGGCCCACCTCCCTTTCCACTAACCCTTGTTCATTTCCCAGAGTTAGGAGTCTCTCATGTTCTGTCTCCCTTTCTGATATTTCCCACTCATTTTTCCTCCTTTCCCCTTTATCCCTTTCACTAATTTTTATATCCCCCAAATGAATTAAACCACGTTTGTTCTTTGATTGACTTACTTCACTCAGCATAATACCCTCCAGTTCCATCCACATTGAAGCAAATGGTGGGTATTTGTCATTTCTAATGGCTGAGTAATATTCCATTGTATACATAGATCACATCTTTTTTAATCATTCATCTTTCAATGGACACCGAGGCTCCTTCCACAGTTTGGCTATTGTGGACATTGCTGCTATAAATATTGGGGTGCAGGTGTCCTGTCGTTTCACTGCATCTATATCTTTGGAATAAATCCCCAGCAGTGCAAATGCAGGTCATAGGGCAGGTCTATTTTTAACTCTTTAAGGAACCTCCACACAGTTTTCCAGAGTGGCTGCACCAGTTCACATTCCCACCAACAGTGTAAGAGGGTTCCCCTTTCTCCACATCCTCTCCAACATTTGTGGTTTCTGGTCTTGTTAATTTTTGTCATTTTCACTGGTATGAGGTGGTATCTCATTGTGGTTGGTTTTGATTTGTATTTTCCCTGATGACAATTGATGCAGAGCATTTTCTCATGTGCTTGTTGGCCATGTCTATGTCTTCTTCTGTGATATTTCTCTTCATGTCTTTTGCCCATTTCATGATGGAATTTTTTGTTTCCTTGCTGTTGAGTTTAATAAGTTCTTTATAGATTTTGGATACTAACCCTTTATCTGATATTTCATTTGCAAATATCTTCTCCCATTCTGTAGGTTGTCTTTTAGTTGTCTTGACTATTTCTTTCGCTGTGCAGAAGTTTTATATCTTGATTAAGTCCCAATAGTTCATTTTTGCTCTTGTTTCCCTTGCCTCCATAGATGTATCTTGCAAGAAGTTTCTGTGGCCTGGTTCAAATAGGGTGTTGCCTGTGTTCTCCTCTAGGATTTTGATGGATTCTTGTCTCACATTTAGATCTTTCATCCATTTTGAGTTTATCTCTGTGTATGGTGTAAGAGAGTGGTCTAGTTTCATTCTTCTGCACGTTGCTGTCCAATTTTCCCAACACCATTTATTGAAGGACTGTCCTTTTTCCAGTGCATAGTCTTTCCTGCTTTGTCAAATATTGGTTGACCATAGAGTTGAGGGCCCATTTCTGGAATCTCTAGTCTGCTACATTGACCTCTGTGTCTGTTTTTGTGTCAGGACCACCCTGTCTTGATGATCACAGCTTTGTAGTACAACCTGAAATCCGGAATTATAATATCCCAGGCTCTGGTTTTCTTTTTCAATACTCCTCTGGGGAATTTGGGGTCTTTTCTGATTCCACACAAATCTTAAGATGATTTGTTCCAACTCTATGAAGGAAGTCCATGGTGTTTTGATAGGGGTTACATTGAACATTTAAATTACCCTGAATAGCATTGACATTTTCACGGTATTAATTCTTCCAATCCATGAGCATGGACTATTTTTCCATCTCTTTGTGTCTTCCTCAATTTCCTTCAGAAGTGTTCCGTAGTTTTTAGGATATAGATCCTTTACCTCTTTGGTTAGGTTTATTCCTAGGTATCTTATGCTGCTTTTGGGTGCAATGGTAAATGGGGTTGGCTCCTTACTTTTTCTTTTCCAGTCTCATTGTTAGTGTATAGAAATGCCACTGATTTCTGGGCATTGATTTTATGTCCTCCCACATTGCTGTATGAGTTCTAAGAACCTTGGAGTGGAGTCTTCTGGGTTTTCTATATACAGTATCTGTAAAGAAGGAGAGTTTGACTTCTTTGACAATTTGAATGCCTTTTATTTCTTTTTGTTTTCTGATTGCTGAGGCTAGGACTTCTAGTACTATGTTGAATAGCGGTGGTGAGCATGGACATCCCTGTTGTGTTCCTGATCTTAGGATAAAGGATCTCATTTTTTCCCCACTGAGAATGATATGTGCTGTAGGCTTTTAGTGGATGGCTTTTAAGATGCTGAGAAACGTTCCCTCTATCCCTACACTCTGAAGAGTTTTGATCAGGAATGGATGCTGTATTTTGTCAAATGCTTTCTCTGCATCTATTGAGAGGATCCTATGATTCTTGTTTTTTCTCTTGCTGATATGATCTATCATGTTGATTGTTTTACAGGTATTGAACCAGTCTTGCATCCTGGGGATAATTCCCACTTGGTCAGGGTGAATAATCTTCTTAATGTACTGGTGGATCCTATTGGCTAGTATCTTGTTGAGAATTTTTGCATCTGTGTTCACCAGGCATATTGGTCTATAATTCTTGTTAGTGAGGTCTTTGTCTGCTTTTAGAATTAAGGTGTTACTGGCCTCATAAAACGAGTTTGGAAGTATTCCATCCCTTTCTATCTTTCAGAACAGGTTTAGTAGAATAGGTATTATTTCTACTTTAAACGTTTGATAGAATTCCCCTGGGAAGCCATCTGGCCCTGGACCTTTGTGTCTTGGGAGGTTTTTGATGACTGCTTCAATTTCCTCCCTGGTCATTGGTCTGTTCAGGTTTTCTATTTCTTCCTGGCCTAGTTTTGGTAATTTGTGGTTTTCTAGAAATGCATCTATATCTTCTAGATTGCCTATTTTATTGGCATATAACTGCTCATAATATGTTTTTAAAATCGGGATCCCTGGTTTTAGTTTAGTGCCTGCCTTTGGCCCAGGGTGCGATCCTGGAGACCCGGGATTGAATCCCACGTTGGGCTCCCAGTGCATGGAGCCTGCTTTTCCCTCTGCCTCTCTCTTTCTCTCTCTCTCTCTCTCTCTCTGTGTGTGTGTGACTATCATAAATTAAAAAATATATATATGTTTTGAAAATCGTTTGTATTTCCTTGGTATTGGTGGTGATCTCTCCTTTCTCATTCATGATTTTATTAATTTGAGTCTTTTCTCTTTTGTTTTTAATAAAGCTGGCTAATGATCTATTTATTAATTCTTTCAAAGAACCAACTCCTGGTTTTGTTGATCTGTTCTACAGTTCTTCTGGTCTCTATTTCATTGAGTTCTGCTCAAAACTTTATTAACTCTCTTTTTCTGCTGGGTGTAGGTTATATTAGCTGTTCTTTCTCCAGTTCCTTTAGGTGCAAGGGTGGCTTGTGTATTTGAGGTTTTTCCAATTTTCTGAGGGATCTTGTATTGCGATGTATTTCCCTCTTAGGCCTGCTTTTTGCTGTATCCCAAATATTTTGAATATCTATATCTTCATTTTCATTAGTTTCCATGAATTTTTTAAAATTCCTCTCTAATTTCCTTATTGACCTTTCCATCTTTTAGCACTTTAACCTCCGGGGTTTGAGTTTCTTCTAAATTTCTTCTTGTGATTGAGTTCAGGTTTCAAAGCATTATGGTCTGAATATAAATAGGGGACAATCCCAATCGTTTGGTATCAGTTGAGACCTGAATGTGACCCAATATGTGGTCTATTCTGGAGAAAGTTCCATGTGCAGTTGAGAAGAATGTGTATTCAGTTGCATTCGGATGGAAAGTTCTGTAAATATCTGTGAAATCCATCTGGTCCAGTGTATCTCTTAAAGCTCTTGTTTCTTTGGAGATGTTGTGCTTAGAAAATCTGTCATTTGCAGAATGTGCCATGTTGAAGTCTCCCAATATTAGTGTGTCATTATCTAAGTATGTCTTTACTTTGGTTATTAATTGATTGATATACCTGAGAGCTCCCACATTAGGAGCATAAATATTCATGCTTGTTAGGTCCTCTTGTTGGATAGACCCTTTAAGTATGATAGAGTGTCCCTCTTCATCTCTTACTATAGTCTTTGGGATAAAATTTAATTTACTTGATACGAGGATTGCTACCCTTGCTTTATTTGTGGATCATTTGAACGATAAATAAAGCTGTAGGTATCTTTAGGTCTAAAATAAGTTTCTTGTGGCCAGCAAATAGATGGGTCTTGCTTTTTTATCCAGTCGGAAACCCTACATCGTTCAATGGGATCATTTAGCCCATTTACATTCAGAGTTACTATTGAAAGATATGAATTTAGTTCATCATAATATCTATTCAGTCCTTGTTTTTGTCTATTATTTCTTTGGGCTTCATCTTTCTTTTACAGAGCCCCCCCTTAATATTTCTTGCAGAGCTGGTTTGGTGATCACATATTCTTTCAGTTTCTGCCTGTCTTGGAAGTTCTTTATCTCTCCTTCTATTCTGAATGACAGCCTTTCTGGATAAAGTATTCTTGGCTGCATGTTCTATCATTTAATACCTTGATAATACCTTGAATATACCCTGCCAGCCCTTTCTGGCCTGCCAGGTCTCGGTGGAGAGGTCTGCTGTTAATCTAATATTTCTCCCCATATAAGTTAGGGATCTCTTTTCTCTTGCTGCTTTAAGGATTTTCTCTTTATTTGTGGAATTTGCAAGTTTCACTATTAAATACCAAGGTGTTGAATGGTTTTTATTGATTTTGGGGGGGGGGGAATCTCTCTATCTCCTGGATCTGAATGCCTGTTTCCCTCCCAAGGTAGGGACGGTCTCAGCTATGATTTGTTCAAACATGCTTTCTGGCCCTCTGGCCCTCTCTGCGTTGTCTGGAACCAGAATTATACGTAGATTTTTCCTTCTGAGGCTGTCATTTATTTCCCTTAACCTTTCCTCATGGCCTTTTAATTGTTTTTCTTTTTTTTCCTCAGCTTTTTTCCTTGTCATCAACTTATCTTCTATGTCACTCACTCTTTCCTGTACCTCATTAACCCTTGTCGTTAGGACCTCCAGTTTGAATTGCATTTCATTTAATTGATTTTTAATTTCGGCCCGATGAGATCTAAATTCTGCAGTCATGAAGTCTCTTGATTCCTTTATGCTTTTTTCCAGAACCACAAGTAGCTTCATAATTGTGCTTCTGAATTGGATTTCTGACATTGAATTGTAATTCAAATTCTATAACTCTGTGGTAGAGAGTACTGTTTCTGATTCTTTCTTTTGTGGTGAGTTCTTATTTCTAGTCATTTTGCTCAGTGCAGCGTGGCTGTATGAGTAGGCTGAGTCAAGAATATTAACCATAACCTAAGTAAATTTCACCCTAGATGATTCTACCAAGGTCAGAGACCAGAAAGTGAAAACAAAGAGCAGAACGAAATAAAACAAAAGGACCACTAAAGTGAAACACAAATTTTAAAATAAAGCAATAAAAAGTAAAAGGTCAAGAATCCAAAAGTAGATGAAAAAAAAAAAGAAAAAAAAAGAGGTAAAAAAAGAAAAAAGAAAGAAAAGGAGATGAAAAAAAAGGGGGGGTACTGGAAGATGGTGGTGGTGATGAAGTTGTAGTGGAGGGAGAATGTAGTCCTGGAGGGTGATCTTCTTGGTTCTGAGCATATTAAGTTCTGTATGTTAGAAGATGCTCAGTCCCAAATTATATACACCAGCAATACTTGTAGAGAGCCCTACCATTGACCACCAAGAGATAAAAGAGGGGGGAGAATGGGAATGAAGAGAGAATATAATCTGACAGAATGAACCAGCACGGTATACCACTTGGTTCTGGGTGCATGCTGGTCATGTTTTAGAAAGTATTAACTTCCACCATTGTAGAACAAAATGAGGCAGAAAAAAAAAAAAAAAACACAGAAAAAAAACATATCTTGTATATCTCCCAAAATTAAGTCGAATATGTTGAAGGGAATCTAGAAGTGGAAAATATATCTAAGACCTGTAATTGTAATTGTAGAAATATGAAAATCAAAAAGGAAGAAACTTAAAAATAAAGGGGTGGTAAAATATTGTGGTTAAGGTGGATAAAGAGAAAAAAATTGGAAATTTATAGTCTCATATAAAAATGAATTGTACTGGAAAAGGCAAAAAAAAGGAGAGGTACTATATACTGTAAATCCCTGGACTTCCCCTGGAGCTTTCCAGTGCTGCTCCGTGAAGGACTTGCTCTTCCCCCGTCCTTCCAGCTGGTCTTCTGGGGGAGCGGCCTGCTGTGCTGGTTCTCAGGTGTGTGCACCTGGGGAGATGCTCCGCCCCTGCCGGGTGCCGGGCTCAGTGGGGCTGTTGACCCCGTGACGCCCCTGTCCCCTGGCGGCCCCGCCCCTCCCAGGCACAGGGTGACACCAGGAGGCACAACCCCACTGGCGGCGGCCAGGTCCCCAGCCCTGGCGTCAGCTCCCGCAGTACCGACCGCAGCTCCCCGTCCGCACTGGCCTGGATGCTCCGGGGGCGGGGGGCGCTGACCCGCACAGCTCGGGGGCCCCGGCGGCGGTGGCAGGAGCGTCCCCGCTGTCCTGGGCCCTCCCCGCCCCCCTGTCCCGGGGGGAGCGCAGGATCCTGGGCTCCGGGGCCTGCGCTACTGGGGTGGCTCCCGGGGCCGCGGCTCCCGAAGGCAGCAGGGCGCAGCCCCCTCCCCCGGAGCCCCCGCCTGACCGACCGGCTGCTCCCCGAGGCCCCGCCGGGCGCTCCAGCCCTTTACCGCGCTCGGCCCGCGGGGTGTGGGGCGCCCTCCCCCGGGCGCACGTCCTCTGTCAGCGACCCCGGGGGGCTGGAGGCCCCACGGCCCCTCCTGCGGCTCTGCCCGGGCTCCCTGCTCAGCGCCTTTCCCTCCGGGAAGAATCCGGGGCGGATTCCACGTTCCCGCTTCTCCGGGGCGGGGCCTCCCTGTGCGGAGGCTTTCACCGCGGCTCGGCCCGGCTCCTCGGGGCCTCCCTCACTGGATTATTTTTTATTTCCGCCTTCCTACCTTGTTAGAAGCAGAAACTCTTCTCTCTGTAGAATTCCAGCTGTTCTCTCTAAATCTCAGGTCGAATTCATAAGTTTTCAGGATGATTTGAAAGTTATCTAGATGAGTTGGTGGGGCCAGGTGAGGTGAGGACCCTACTCCTCCACCATCCTGCCCTCCCCGCCCCAAGTAATTACTTTTATCACTGTTCCTTGACTTCTCTATTTTTTTTTTTTTGATAACAGATTTTCCAATTATTTTGTGTCCAGTTGCCTTCTTCCTGGCTTTTCCATTCAAGATAAAATGTACTCTTTGGTGGATGGACAGCTATTGCTTAATATTTTATTACTGAAAATTACTGTGTGCATTTAATATATTGAGTACTAAATGTGGGATTTAAGAATTGCATATCAACATGGATAACTATGTCTGCTCTCTGGCCCCATACTTCCCATCACATGGATTGTCCCATTTTTTTAGATGGGGCACTTGAGGCCCACTGGGCTCTCACTAGCCTTTATTATATTCCATAACCCTATCAGTATCAGTATCAAAGTTGGAAATTATGTTTTAATTTCTAGCCTTTTATATCTCATTTTTCAATTATTGCAAAGCCTAAGTGGAGAAAAATACTTTTAAGTAGAATGCTAAAACTTAGAGAATATATATAATTATATATATATAATACTTAAAACTTAAGTAGACATTATATATAATACTTAAACTTAAGTATATAATATAATTATATTTATAATTATATATATTATATATATTTCCATGTAAGAAATAACCCCAAAATATACCAGCTTTAATATTTACATGTAAAAAATAGCCCCCAAGCCAACAATTATTGGCAAAGTTTTTTGTCCCTCAGGAATCTGAGGGTGGCTTATCTGGTGTCTCTGGCTCATTGTATCTCAAAAAGATATTGATCAGGACCACCATCACCTCTCAGCTCCACAAGGGGAGAATTCACTTGCAAACTTATACATGTGACTATTGACAGGTCTCAGTTCTCACTCTGAGCTGACTAAGAATTGTAGTTTCCTGGCATGTGGACTTCCTCATAGGCCTTCTCACAAAATTTCAGTTTCCTTCCTTTATAAGCAAGGGTTCTGAAGGAGAAAACATAAGAGTACCACCAGATCCCTTTGCAACCTTTTCTCAGAAGTGCAGCCTATCACTTTTGGAGTACTCTATTCATTAGGATGGAGGCACAAAGCTCAACTTACTGAAAAGGAGGTAATCACAAAAAGGCACAAATATCAGGATATGGGAATCACTGGAGACCATCTTATTGGTTGCCTACCATAGAACTCCTACTTACTGGAATTCTAAAATATTTGGCATAATGGCTGGAAACTTTGAAAAACTTCACCTTGTAAATGGAATTTTGGAGACAAAAATAACGCACAGTGTGTGTTTTTTTCACTGGGCACATGACTTTGGCTTTGGACTTCATCAAGTTGGCCAAGTGCATCTTTGATATTAACATTTTTCTTTAGGTCCTTTTGACATTTGATTTAGAACATCTCTCTATAGGCTTTATAAGCATTGGTGAGTAAAATGATCTTACTATCTCTATTGTGTTTCTCAGGCAAATATACTGGCCATTAGAGAGTTCTTGACACTGCAGTTGTAAATCCTGACCTTTATCTAGACTAAAGAAAAATTCTGGAAATTAAGTAGTAGGGTTTCTTTGCATTCCTTCTATACCTTTATTTTCCACAAGGGGCTATTTATTCTCGTGAATGTTAGAGAGAGATATTTTCACCTTATCCTTAGAAATGTCAAAGAACTTACCTTTTTTTTTAAATAATAGTGTCATAACATACAGTGCAAATTCATTTCAGATACACAATATAGTGTTTTAACCATTCCATATATTCCTCAGTTCTTATCAAGAGAAGTCTACTATTCCCTTCATTTCTTCCACTTTCACATACACCATCTACCCTCTGGCAACCACATTTATTGCTGTAAATGTTCCTCTTTGAACTGCTTTTGTTGCATTGCAAATATTTTGGATAATAGTATTTTCATTTTTATTTGTCTTCATGTATTTTTTTCCTCTTTGATTTCTTTGACCTATTCATTATTTAGTAGCATGTTATTTAACCTCTATGTATTTGTACTTTCTCCAGATTTTCTTGTGGTTGATTTCCAGTTTCATAGTGTTGTGGTCAGAAAAGATGCATGCTATAAATTTTATCTTTTTGAAATTGTTGAAACTGATTTGTGACCTAATATGTGATCTATTCTAGAGAATGTTCCATGTGCACTTGAAAATCATGTGTATTTGACTGTTTTAGAATGGAATGTTTTGGTCCAGTGTGTCATTCAAAGCCACTGTTATCTTGTTGATTTAATCTTTAGATGATCTGTCCATTGATGTAAGTGGGATTTTAATAACCTCTGCTACTATTGAATTACTATCAAATTTATATTTATATTTATATTTATTTTGTTATTAACTGTTTTATGTATTTGAGTGCTCTCATGTTTAGTACATAAAATATTAAAACTGTCATGTTTTCTTGTTGGATTATCCCCTTAGTGATTATACAGTGTCCTTCTTTGTCTCTTGTTATAATGTGTGTTTTAAACTTTATTTGTCTAATATCGTTATTGCTACCCTGGCTTTCTTTTAACATTCATTCACATGATAAATATTTTTCCATCCCCTCACTTTTAATCTGCAGATATCTTTCGATCTAAAATGAGTCTCTTGTAGGCAGTGTATAAATGGGTCTTGGTTTTTTGTGTGTTTTTGTTTTTATTTTTATCCATTGCACCATCTTCTGTCTTTTGATTAGAGCATTTAGTACACTTACTTTCAAAGTAATTATGGATGGTGATGTACTTACTGCCATTTTATTATTTGTTTTCTGTTTGATATTGTAGATCTCTGTTCCTTTCTTCCCTTGTTCTCTTCTCTCAGAATAAGTTGGATTTATTAGTGATATACTTGGATTTCTTTCTTTTTATTTTTGCATATCTATTACTGTTTTTTGATGTGTTACAATTTGGTTTGTATATAGCAGCTTCTGTCTGTGGCAGTCTGTATTAAGTTGATGGTTGCCTAAGTTTGAACCCATTATTTTTTCTTCTTTTCTGCACATTTTAAGTATATGGTGTCATATTTTACATAGTTTTTTACTCCCTGGATTGATTTTTACAGATATATTTAGTTTCATTACTTAAGTGCTTCCACTTTTCTTATTCTTACTTATGGACTGTTCTTTACACTCAGAGTGACCTTTAACATTTCTTGTAGTATTGATTTACTGCCCATGAACTCCTTTAACTTTTATTTGTCTGGGAGATTCTTTATGTCTCCTATTCTGAATGACAGCCATTGTGGATAAAGTATTCTTGGCTGCAGATTTTTCCTATCCAGCACTTTGAATATATTATGCCACTTTCTTCTGGCCTGCAAAGTTTCTGCTGAAAATATGCTCACTCACAATCTTTGGGATTTCCCTTGTATGTAACTGTCTTCTTAACTCTTAATGCTTTTTAAATTATTTCTTTATCACTGTTTTTGACATTTTTAATTACTATGTGTCTTGTGTGGTTATTTTTGGGGGGTTGATTTTGTTGAAGGATCTCTGTGACTGCTGGACATGATTTTCTGTTTCCCTCCCCAAATTCAGGAAGATTTAAGCTATTACTTCATCAAATAAATTTTCTTCTGCCTCTTCTGCCTCTTCTTCTGGAATTCCTATAATTCAGGTGTTGTTATGCTTGATGGAGTCACTGAATTCCCTAAGTCAATTCTTATTTTGCAATTTTTTTCTCACCTATTCAGCTTGATTACTTTCTATCACTGTGTCCTCCAGGATTTGTCCTTCTGCTTTTCCTAGCCAGCTATATATTCCATCTTGTGTATTTTTAATTTCAATTTATTATGTCCTTTATCTCTGATTGGTTCTTTTCTATATCTTTGTTAAGGGTCGCACTGATTTCTTCCACTCTTTTCTGAAGTCCAGCTAGCATCTTTATTATAATTTCTTTAAAGTCTCCATCAGACATATTACTTATATTCAGTTCACTTTGGTCTTTTTTCCTCTTCTTTCAGTTGGGACATATTCTTCTGTCTCCTTTTTTTTTTTTTTTTATCTAGCTCTCAATACTTCTTTTTGTGCATTATGACAGTCAGCTGTGTCTCTTGCTCTTGAAATTAGTGGGTGTGGCACATGCTTCTAACAAGATGGATCAAGTCTTCTTCCACAGGGGATGTGCAGCCACCATAGAGACTAAGTCAGCTGGGCCACTCCACAAATCTCATGCTGGTGGAGCACACAGTTTTAAGAAGGTGCATGCATCCCTTGTGTAAAGTAATTGGAGCCCACTGACACCAGGACTGAGGTCCCACAAAGTGCACTGTCAGGAGATATGATGTTGGCAAGGTTTACATTGATTTTCTAAGGGAGAGGACCCATAGAAAATCTTCTGGGACTGAGGCAGGGTTGGCTAGAGAGAGGAAGGAAAGGTATACACAAATAAGGTAACTAATACCACTACTATTCTGGTTCCAGCAGGCAGATGTATGTTTATGCTGGGGAACATAGGAAGGAAATGGAACATGCCAGCTTCTCTGTTCCTAGAAAAGTCCCTCAGTGAACTCTGCAAATTTTAAATAACTCTCCCTCCCATATACCCCAGGTTTTTTCAAACTGCTGCTTCTAAGCGGTCTCTCCACAACCTGTTTTTGTGCTATCTCTTTAAGGGCAAGGACTCAGTTTTCTACTTCTCCCTTCCCAGCTCTCCCAAAGTCAAACCCACTGATTTTTAATGTTCAAGGTTTTAAATCCCATTGTTATAAGAACTCACAAAATTCAACCCCTCTGGTTTTCGAAGTGAAATTTATGGGTATTCATCTTCCCCAGTTGGTCTCCCAAATGTAACAATCTGTTTCCCTCTCTTCTCCCTGCCTGTGGCTCCCTCACTCTGGCAGACAGACCATGGAATTTAGCTCCCACACTGTCTCCTTTCTATCCTCTTTGATGTGGCTTCTCTTCTATAATAAATGTAAAGTTTGCTCTTCAAGTTTTTTGGTCATTTTCTGGATTATCTATACTGTTGTAAGTGTTATCTATAGTTGTATCCGTGGGATGAAGTGACTTAGGGTCCTCCTATTCCTTCATCTTCCACAGAAGTCCCTATTCCTGCATAAATAAAATTATCTTGGAGACATAGTGATATAAACCATTGGAATATAGATAAGGAAAAATCCAAATTAAATAATTATAAATCCTGAGCCAAAAATCTAAAGAAAGCTTGAATACCAGATGCTTTTTTTCCTGATGCTAGCCAAGAAACCATGCAATCATAAGTAGAAAGACAAATTTCTCTAAAGAGAAGGATGACTTAAAAAATAGCTCTCAAAACAACAGAGGACAAACTAAATATATACTGACATATAATATCATAGGGGGATGCTTTGAAATTTAGACTCAAGTTTACACAAGTCACCTTAGACCTGTGGTTCTTCATTGGGCATGATTTTGTTCTCCTGTGAAGAGTCAACAGTGCCCAGTGTTATTTTCAGCTACCACAAATGAGAGCTTCCTGGCCTCTGGTGGCCATCCTCAGGGATGGTGCTAAGCATCCTACAATACCTAAGACAGCCCCTCATAATAAATAGGTAATTATCTAGCCAAAAATGTCAATAATGCTGTGATTAAGAAAGCCTACCTTAGACTTATGAGAAAGTTAAAAAAATAAAAAGAAAAGAAATTTAAATATGCCCATATCTAATTTTTCTGGCAGAGGTCAGAAAAAGGTATATTGCTGATATTATAGTGATTATCAAGTAAAAAAAATACAGTTATCTAAGGAAAGGTAATAAAAATTAAGTATTCAAATGTTTCAGGTCAAGAGTTAGTTGGAATAACTCCCTAGTAGGATCTGGGACCCAGGAAGCTATTAAGAAGCATCATCTCAGAGCTACTGATAGAAAGTTCATAGGAAAATTATTTGGAGAACCATATTTTGAAGACTGAGCCACCTATTTCAAATGATGATATAAAATTTGGAATTATGTAAGGGAAACACTGGGAAGATGAGTGTAAATTATCCCAGTAATACTTTAGTAACTTCAAAGGTAACTCAGTTATGTTTTTGAAAGTTGAGATCCAAAAACTGAATATACTCTCAGGAAGCATCTGAATAGATAAGCAGAGATATCATTGGTAGAATCACAGCTTGAGTTAGAGTTGGGACTGAGGAAGAACAACCCTTGGGTCATAATTTCTTTCTTCATAATTTTCTTTCTTCAGCAGTACATAGACACCAAAACATACATATAGTTTAGGGATTCCTCAACTTAAACAGAAAATTTCAGGGATGCCTGGGTGGTTGAGCATCTGCCTTTGGCTCAGGGCATGATCCCAGAGTCCCGGGATTGAGTCCCATATATGAGGCTTCCTGCATGGGGCCTGCTTCTCCAGAGGGAAGAGGCCTGTGTCTCTGCCTTTGTGTGTGTGTGTCTCTCATGAATAAATGGGTTATATCTTAAAAAAGAGAAAGAAAGAAAGAAAGAAAGAAAGAAAGAAAGAAAGAAAGAAAGATCGAAAGAAAGAAAAGAAAAACTTCACATTTCTGTCTTCATTAAGAGAAATAATATTGTGTGCTTTTATGAATATAGTTAACATATCCTGTTCATATTAGCAATATCATAATTTATTTATTAAAGGAATTAACAGATATTTTGTATCACACTAGAATTGTAAGACTTTGAACTACCCTTTGTGTTTATCCCTTTTGAAAAATCACAGAAGTAGAATTACTGTGTAAAAGATCAATATAAAAACATATATAACATTGTAAAACAATTTCAAATATCTTTACAATTTCAAATATCTATGTCCATTATGTTGGTTTATTTTGTAATTTTAGCAGTATTGTAAGAAGGGAGTCATAGATTTGGCTTTGCAAGACTACCAACTAGGTACTTGGCATGCAAAAATAGTTAAGAAACACTTTCCTGTATGAAATCACTCTACTAAAGATGGAGAAGGCAGGCAGGACTTATTTGCATAACTGATGTGTTGCCATATCCAGAATTGATGTACCTCATATCTCCTAGTAGATGACCTCTCTAGATGACATTAAGAGGAAATATGCTAGAGTTGGAGATGTATAATCTTAAAAAAATGAAAAAATTAGTGATAGATGCATGTATGATCCTGAATGACATACTGATAAGTAGTTCAAAAGACTGCAAAAGAGTGTATAATGAGAGCAAACAAGGGAAAAAGTAAAGTCTATGAAATTAGTTAAACCTTAGACTCTGTAAGAGAAGATCTGATTAAGGAAGCTAGATAATTATTACTCTGAAGAATGAGTTTCCAAGATTTAAAAAAAAAAAAAAGCCCAGATCTCTTGGTTCTGGAAATTTGCAATTTCAAGGAAGCCAGACTGTACTACAGAGAATAGATCAAAATGAGGGTGTATATTATTTAATTATTGATATTTGGTGTCAATTTAGCATGACTATATAAACTTTTCCTGAAAAAGAATACTTGCAAGTTGAGAATTTACAGGGAACAAGCAAGAAAACCCAGTTCCTAGAAGAAAGGCATTGACTTGGTTTGTAAGGGCTCTTTTAATTCCATGGATATAAAAATTTGATCATAATAAATGTAATCATGGATTTGGTCAATTAAACAAGACTAGAAATTGATAGAGGTGAAAGATCACACGTGGCCGCTTGCACATGTCAATGAAAGCTTCTCAGACTTCCAATCAACTCTTTCACAGGAATTTCCAGGCATTTGTTCAAAAAATTATAAACAATATCTTGTCTTTAGACATGGTAACAAATATGGAAAGGACCACTGAAAACTTTCCAAGAATACTGGTGCATCCTATACTAGCCATCAGGGTTCCAGCTGGGCTTTTATCAAAGCAAAATGAAGCTGGGAGCCTTACAATAGAGACTACATATGTTCTTAAGGCCCAAATGCCTCTACCTCAGCCAGAAACATGAAGATATTAACAAAATGGGAACTTGAACAAAGATCTATATAGTCTTAGGTATGATTTTTGTGTGTGTCACAAATACCGAAGTAAACCTGTCAGTATTCAAAAGCATTCTTATAAGATGGTAAATAGCAAACACAGACAGCTCTGCCCCATCATTGTCAAGACTCACCAGACATATTCCAGAGATGTATAAAGGACAACACTGACATTAAATGGAATTTTAGAGTAGTTAGATATAGTTAATGTTCATATAAGAGTTGGAGGAAAAAGAATAGAGTAGATACATTCCCTGGCATAAGAGAATTAAAATAAATTGGAGACAAAGATATTTTTGGGTCAATTATCAATGACATAATGGTATTTGAATTCCCTTTCAGAGGAAATGCAAAAGATATGGGAGACATTGACCCAGCCATGTCTGCCCAACCAAATACAGATCTTCATTGACTTACAGCAGGGTTACTTCCTGATAAACCCATCATAAGTAGAAAATGCATTTAATATACCTAACCCACCAAACATGATAGTTTAGCCTAGGCCACCTTAAATGTGTTCAGAACATTTACATTAGCCTATGCTTGAGCAAAATCATCTAATACAAAGCTTATTTTATAATAAAGTATTAAATATCTCAAAATATATTGAGTGCTGTACTAAAAGTGAGAATCAGAATGTTTTATGGATGCAGAATAGTTGTCAGTGTTTCAGTTGTGATTGCATGGCTGCCTGGGAGCTTTGGCTTGTTGGCCAGCATCATGAGAGAGTATGGTACCCCATATTGCTAGCCCAGGAAAAGATCAAAATTCAAAATTTGAAGTATAGTTTGTACTGAATGCATATCACTTTTGCACCTTGGTAAAGCCCAAAAAATAATTAGTCAAATTATTGTAAGTCAGGGACTGTCTTTAGATATGAAAATTCAATGATTATATCTAGATTTGAGTTCTGCTGCAAAATTTTTCCATAATGCAGTGAAATAATCCTGCCTTAAGTATACCTTCTTAGATACAATCACTAGGACTGTAATGTGGAGCATTAGCTGTCATGGAATATATTAAAGAGGCAGTGGCTAGAGTGTAACTTCAACCACAGCAATCATTGTAGAGAAAGCACAGTGGCTATGTAGGACATGCTCTCCCCATGACAAGTTAGTCAAACAGGTTAGACATGAAAAATTGTGCCAGTGTATTTAATGCTTCTGTTTACATTATATCTGCTAATATTCTTTTGGCCAAATTCTGTAACAATCGACATGGAATATAATCTGTCACAGTGCAAGGGACCGCCAAAACAGACCAATAAACTTTTTTAACAGAAGTGGCTGTTCATTTCCCTTTAGAGTTTTCAGACCATGAGGAGAAGAATTTTCTGAAGGCCAAAAAAGACTTGAACTTTAATCTATAGCTCTGTCACTCATTTGTTTTTATTCTCCCTTGTACTGTCGACTCTTTGGATTATGCTCCTGAAATAGTAAAGTCCACCAAATAAATAGCTCTTATTGAGATGTAATTGACATATAATATTATATTACTTCAAGTTCATGACATTATGATTTAATATTACGTATATATAACAAAATGCTCACCACAATTAGTCTAGCTAACATCCATCATCCATCAAATAGATCTTAAGAAAATTGTAAGGATACCTTAATTCACTTCCCTATTTCCAGGGGGAAAGCTCCACTGTTTCTGAATGTAAAGTAGAATTTATAGAATAAGAAAATAAAGAGGCTAACAGTTGATGTCACATGGGATTAATTTTAGAAATGACTGCTTCTAATCAAAGGGTTATGTTCTAACAAGAGTGATTTCCTGCTGTTTTCTCTTTCAATTTATTGGACACCTCATTTCATGATTAACACATTGTCACATCATAAAGGCAAAAAAAGAGACATTTCCTTTAAGTAGGACTATGCCAGAGGACTTAATTTTTAATATGTATCATACAGTTGGAGTACATATGAACTGGAAATATGAGAGAAAAAAAACTTGACTCTTAGTGAATTTTCCAGGTAAAATATTAAACCTAAAATGCAAATATATTAAAAAAATACAACTAGCAAAAGATAATTTTTTATCCTATTGTCTCTGGATTCTTTTTGGACTCCAAAAGTTTCACTTTGTTTCACACCTACTTTCCTCTGTTTGATCTCAAAGCAATTCCTGTTATAATTTTGGTATATATCATTCTATATCTATGTTTTGAGGTTTGTATCCATAAATACTATCGAGTATTGTTTTTACATGTCTGCATAAACATTCTCAAAAGTATTATACATATATATTTTATACCTAGGCCTTTCTTTTTCAGCATTATCTTCTGCAGCTCTATATATGTGCATATATTAACTATAAAAATTATTACTATTGAATATTTTTCATCATATGTATATTCCAATATATTCTTTCATCTCCTATTGTTGACCATGCATTTTTTTTTCCAATGGCTTACCACTGAACATGCTTTTGTAAGCCTTATTTTGGCAAGTGAAAACATTTTTCTAGGATAAAGAGCTGCATTGTTTCTTCACCTTATTATTCACCACTATGTTCCTTTATGATTTTTGTTCTTTGTGCTTTATTTAAGAAATATTCCCTAACCTATACCTTGAAGATATGTTTATTAACATCAAATTGTTTTTTTATATTTGATATATGCTATCAGAAATTTAATTTGCATGTGGTACCAGATATAAATCTAATTGTATTTTTCCCCATTCAGTTAGAAACTTTCCACAATGCATTCATTTTAAAAGAACCATTTTTCCTCAGTTATTTACTTTTTTTCTTATCCAAACAAGGACCAATACCCAAAGACCCAGTTGTACTTATTTGTTCTTAGTTATCTTTTCTATCTTATTGATCGATTTATAAAATCTTAAATAATATATTCTTTTCTTTAGGATTTTATTTATTTATTCATGAGAGACACAGAGAGAGAGAGAGAGAGAGAGAGGCAGAGACACAGGCAGAGGGAGAAGCAGGCTCCATGCGGGGAGCCCAACATGGGCCTCAATTCCAGGTCTCCAGGATCAAGTCCTGGGCTGAAGGTGGCGCTAAACTGCTGAGCCACCCAGGGATCTCCTTAAATTATGTATTCTTTCAAATGGGGCTTTTTAATCTTGGACTGAGGTAAAACAAGACTTTATTTTTATCCTTCAGGCAAAGTATTGTTTTTGTTAGCCTTCAACCTGATATCTTCCCCATAAATTTGAGAAATATTTTGCCAATGTTCATAATTTTAAGTGGAACAGTATTTCCATTGGTATTTAATTCATAAACCATTAAAAATTAACCTTTTAAAATGTACTATTCAGGGATCCCTGGGTGGCGCAGCAGTTTGGCGCCTGCCTTTGGCCCAGGGTGCGATCCTGGAGACCTGGGATCGAATCCCACGTCAGGCTCCCGGTGCATGGAGCCTGCTTCTCCCTCTGCCTATGTCTCTGCCTCTCTCTGTGTGTGTGTGACTATCATAAATAAATAAAAAATTAAAAAAAATGTACTATTCAGTGGATAGTTAGTATACTCACAAAGTTGTTCAACAATCACCATTACCTAATTGCAAGAAATTTGTATCACTCCAGTAAGAAGCCCCCCATAACCAGTAGCATTCATATCCTATACCCTACTCTTTCCCCATGCTCTGATACACATTAAAAATATAGCCTTTTGCATTTGTCCTCTTTCATTTAGCATAATTCTTTCAAGGTTCATTCATGATGTTGCATGTACTTCAGATTTTTATGGTTCAATAAGATTCCATTGTATGAATACATCACTTTTTTATTCATTCACCGAATAATAGACATAAGGATTGTTTCCAGTTTGGGCTATTATAAAAAAATGCTGCTATGAACAATCTTGTTCACATTTGTGTACTGATGTATGTTGTCATTATTTTTGTGTATATACTTAGGAGTTTGATCTCTGTGTCATAAGGTAACACTAAGTTTGCATTTTTGAAGAATTTACAAACTGGTTTGCAAAGCAGCTGCATAATTTTATTATCCCAGTAGCAATGTATTGGAGGTAGGCTCTGGATTATCTCTGGCTATCCAGGGTCATTGAGAACCAAGCACCATTTACTTAAAGCAAAAACCTAGGACCTGTGATCTAGAACCACAGAAGTTTCCCTGAGAAATCTCCACCTACACACACACACACACACACACACACACACACACGGCAGTTGTATGCTCCCTGCTTCCCTATGGTATAAGATAAAAAAGAATTCAGTAGGGCTAAGTTAAGATATTGGAAAGTACCTCTCCCACCAGCTTTTCTTTGGAAGAAAATGGGATTTAGAGGTAGGGTGGCGGCTATTCCTTTCCAAGAGATTCATGGTCATAAATTTCTTCTCTTTTAAATAAAGGTCCTACTCACCCCCAAATTCCCAATCCCTACTTTTCTGAAATGTAAAGCACTTGTCTCTTACCCTTCCTGTATGCACTGAGTGAAGAAATTTCTGGTCCTTTTATATTTGCATTTCCCAATTTTCACTGCAGAGGTTTAGAAAATTGAAGATAGTGAAACACTAGAAAAAAACGATTGATTTCATCATGTTTTAGATTAAGAACACCCAGTATACATTAGATGTTCTTACTTGAAAAGCCTTGGATGTTTTTATAGTAGTTTTTTTAGCTGCTGTTTTGTTATTCTATATTTGGAATAACTAAGTCATGAAAAATAAATAATTTTAGAATAAGACATCTGCATAGGTGCAAATGAAGGGACTCAAATGGATTCATTTACTTAATGCCACTGTGAACCTCACATCATATCCTTGTCATTTTTAGAAGCCAAAGCAGGCATTCAATATGAGATTAAGTTAATCCCTTTGTTTCACTAAGTCAAAACTCCTGGAATACTCTCAACCTCTATGCCAAACATGGCACACACATATTAGACTGTTGGAAGAAACACATACATTCGGGAAGGATAAATATTCTTAGCTATGAGAAACAGATACCATCTGCCTCAGAGGATTATCAACCTAAGAACTAATAGGATTTCTCTAATGGGATTAAAACATTTTCTTTGAAATGAAATTTCTTTGAAATTTTCTTTGGAGGAGAATGAAGAGAGTTTTCCAGCTGAATAGAAATGATACCATACCACCACCACCAACAGCAATAACAAATATCAGAAACTTAAGTGTACTGAGATCATCCTGATTGACTAGAATCCTTGTATTTTTCCTCTTGGCCCACTTTTCTTTCGGTCCTCCAGAAGCGCTGGGGGAGAGTTTGAGTCGTGTAAGCACAAAGAAACTCTAAAATCTTTCTAAAAACATTCAGTTCATAGTCTGGCCTCAAGTGTTTGAAAAAAAAAATGACCTATACTTATTTTATTTCTCCTCCAAAATGTGGAAATGCACTCTTTTTATAATTTTATTTCCAAGATCTCATGGTCATCAGTGCTGAGGAAAAAGAGTGTACAGACACCTAGTTTCAGGCTATCTCCAGAAAACACCCAATGGGCAGAAAGAAAGAAGCCCTTTCAGGAGAGCCCAACAAAAAAAGATGCTATAGAACAGATTCAGTCACCAGGAGAAGGCTGACGCGGGTAGGCATCAATATTTAATATCTCAGATGGTTAGGACAGAAAAGATCAATCAAGAGAGGCTGTCTACAAATGAGTTCTCTGGGTGAGCTTTCATTATGATGGAATCAAGTAAGACTGAGTCAGAGTCAAAATATAATCTAGTGGTACTCTAGAGATCAATGGTAGTGGATGAGGTGACAGGTAAATAAGTCAGTGGAATCAACTAAGTGAGTCAAGTATGGTGAAAGATTGATATCCTTAAAAAATGAGTAGTTGGGTAAGTAGAAAAGGTCCAGAGAAAAAGTGAGTTCTTACTGGGGCTAGAGGGGAAAAAAAACAATAAGGGAGGGTAAAGAATAGATCATAATGAATGCAGAATCCAGCATAAATAGATTAAATAAATAAATAAATAAATCATACATACATAAATACATAAATACATAAATAAGCTCTGTGGTGGCCGAGAGGCATCCAATGGTAATGGTGACAAAATGGGAATTGAGGGATGCTGTGTCCAAAAGAGAGTACAGTCCAGAGATACATGGTCAGACCTAGTCTAGACTCAGAGAAGCTATGAAAGCCAAAACAGGTAATGAAGCAGCATTTCCATAGACTCTCCAAACAGAAGAATAGATCTTTAGTCTATGGCTTAGTTCTCACACCCTTAAAGGCAGAAATATTGCTGTAATTGCTATGGAAATTTGCAAACAAAAGAGGTTTGTTCACTTGGCTGAGAAGACTGAAAATACAAGCTGTAGAAAGAAGCAGAACAGAGACAGAAGGACTTGGCAGGTTCACAGTCCCCACATCCCTACTTTACAGTTCTCCATTCAAACATTACCCAAAGGTTTGTTTTATATCCTTTCCCCTCTCAATTTCCACTCCAATGTCAACACTAAGCTATATACTGGAACCCCACAAGTGCATGGATATAGTAAGAATTGGAGCAAAAGAAAAAACGAAAAGAGATTAATCAACTTTTGTTGAGAGAACTCAGATCCTGTGGCACCTTACCTGCTTTCAAGTGAGTTTTTCAAGCTGGGAAAATATAAGAATTACATATGATGAAGGCAGAAGCAAAGTGATATTTAGGAAGGAGGCTGAGAAAAAAAATGATCCATTAGAAACAGAATCTTATAGTAATAGACCCTGGGAGCTTCAGGGATTGGTTACAAAGTCAAATGATCTATAGCAAGGTTTGTATATGTTCAATGATTTATTGTGTTAAGTGCTTTAAACCATATTATCCTAGAGAACCTATAAGTTTTGTAAGCCAGCCAATGTTTCAGAGAAGGAACCTGAAACCCAAGGAAGTTAACTTGTACAAATTTGGAATCCAAAGTCATGCCTCTGAAGTCAACCAATAGTCCTTCCACCAGTAGGCAAGATTCATCACTTTAATTATCATAGGTTGGCAGAGTAGGAAACCTGAGAATTTCTTCAGTTCTAATTTTCCTTCTATGGGGCCATGCTCTGAGGTCCCTATTTTCTGAGAAGCACTGGCCCTTTTAAACTGATGTCCTCATAGATTGTGGGTCCAGAATGCCATTAAAAGGAGAGTTTAAGATGAATTCAGATTGCTCAAGGTTGAATCTTAATTTTTAATATTTCTCTCCTCCTACTGCTACCTTTGTCATTCTGTGTTCACGCTAAAAGACATGAGAAAAAGAAAATAAGAGTATGGGATCCAGTGCTTTATCTTCTGTCTGGACAAGCTCCAACATTTGTTATTCATGAATAATAAAGTTTTCCACATTGAATGAATTGAAATCTGTTTTTATGTTATTATTCATTTGATGGTAGGTAGGAATATTTTCTACCTTTCCCTCTTTGTAAAACTCAAAGAAAGAAAGATATTCTGCTTATGATATTCAATTGATATTTCAGCCACATATCTTCTATTTAAAAGGGACACAAAATCTCACATTTACAAAAGCACATAGGCTTTGTCAGATAGGATTTATGCTTCTTTAGGCCATGAATAAACCTTTAGAATACAATCAGAGGTTTTTAGAGACTTACTACTGCTCTGTAGATAAATTGTGAAAATAGGAGTGGCTTGTCCTAAGACACTCAAGATGGAAAGGTGACTGAGGAACATGGCATAACAGCTTTCCTCTTCTGTGTATACTTTGAATATTCTCAATAATCAATTCTATAGCCACTGAATCTCTGTGTTTGAACTTTTACCTTAGATCTTTCTGCCACACCCAGATAGTTGGCATGTGAGCTGTAAATAGAAGACTTTGTCCCAGTTCTAAGCCTTGACTATTCCACTGGTTTTCCAGAGCAGGGGTTGGAAAACAACAGTGTGCAATCACAGAATTGTGTTTTTATACAGTCCATATAGTAAAATCTAATTTCAATAGATAGATATTTGCAATCAATTTGGTTCATTAACTGCCCTTTGAGATTCTCAGATTCTGATTCCTCCGTCACCACCATACCTAGTCCGTAGTAGTATACTTTTCCAATGTTAACAGTTTTAGCAAGCTCTATCACAGCTCAAAAATGTGAAATACTGTAATCACAACTGAGGTTCTACCATTTCAACAAGGTTTTTACAAAATACAACACGGAAAAAGGAACAAAAAGGAAAAATGATTTTTTAAAAACTTTCATGTGATACAACATAAAAAAAAAAAACTAAGACACGCAGCATGATTTCAAACACTTGCACTGTCACATGCTAGCTATATAAGTCATTTAGGGCAGGTTGTCTTCCACCTTTGTTCTTCGGTTTCTTTTTTTAGAATATGGAGACAAAAATATCCATAGATTGTGATATCAGTTGGGATATGATGGTGACAACTTGAGTAATCAAAATCAAAGAATATTAAGGGAAGTAAAATTCAATGAGACAGTCAATGGACCAGATTAATTATAATATATGTAATCAATCTTAGGTACACTTGATAAATGGTGGTTATGATTAAGAATACCAATAGAAGCAAGGAGGAGCCCTACTAGTCCTGAAATTTATTTATTTATTTATTCAGAAATAGCTTAATAGTAAATTCTAGTTCTTGGTGGCTTATATTACTTTGTAACCTTATCTAGAAGATTCTAATTTTTCTGGGTACAACTGGCAGAATTTCTGGCACAATAATCCATGGACAGCAGTCCTAAAAATCTACAGATTGAATTTCTCTACCAAGGTGTAATTCTTTCTTTCTTTCTTTCTTTCTTTCTTTCTCCTTCCTTCCTTCCTTCCTTCCTTCCTTTGTTCCTCCCTTCCTTCCTCCCTCCCTTCCTCCCTCCCTTCCTTCCTTCCTTCCTTCCTTCCTTCCTTCCTTCCTTCCTTCCTTTTCCTTCCTTCCTTTCTTCCTTCCTTTCTTTCTTTTTCTTTCTTTCTTTCTCTTTCTTTCTCTTTCTTTCTTTCTTTCTTTCTTTCTTTCTTTCTTCTTTCTTTCTTTCTTTCTTTCTTTCTTTCTTTCTTTCTTTCTCTTTCTTTCTCTTTCTTTCTTTCTTTCTTTCTTTCTTTCTTTCTTTCTTTCTTTCTTCTTCTTTCTTTCCTTATTTATTTACTTATTTTTCAGGTTAAGGATATTTCAGTGCTACATGATGTCATAGGTCATCATGATCATCTTCAGCATTGATGATTTGTTAGAACTCAGAGAATTTGGGGATGGGGAAAATTGTTATTCCCGCAACTGTGGTTTATTACAGCAATGAGCCACAGAATAACATTAACAGAGAAAATGGCTTCATAGGAAAGAATCCAGTAAAAAATAGGCATGAGCTTCTAGTTGTCTTTTCTAATAGGATGTGCTTCCTTTTCTCAGCAATCCTGTGAGAAAGTATTTCCAACCAGGGAAACTCATTCAAGCCTTTTTGTTGGAGATCAGTCTTGTAGTCATGAAGCATTCCATGACTGACTTCAGCTACTTATTCTCTAGCCCACTATCATACATATATGTCAAACTGATAAAGTATGGGTGAACAAAAACAGATATTCACTCCAAATAACGTTATTTAGCATAAAATACCTGATGTGTGACCGTAGGTCTCAGGTATATAAAGCTGCTCTTATCTGACCAGATCCTTTTCCAAGGGTTCAGAGTTAATCTCACAAGAGCTGGTCTAACACTAGTCATTTCTCTGAAGTATGCAGATTTTGGCTACCCCAACACTGATGAGCTAACTTTTACTACCAGACAACTTCAGTGATTTTTCCCAGAAAATGAACCTGAGATGACTCACTCACCTTTATTTTAAACTCAAAGTTCTCTTGCCCCACTTTTTCAATCATATAATTGAAATAGCACCTTATCCACATGAAGCTGAACTGATCACAGTGAACCCCAGGCTAAATTCAAGTCCATGTCAGCCTATTCATGGAAGCTCCCAAAGAGTCCCTTCACCTCAGGGTCTTCTCATGTATTGAGCATCACCCCCAGTGTTTGTCCAGTCAGAAGAGTTCACTTACAGTTTCTAGGATTGTTTTAAGATAAACTTGTCTCGTTTTTTTGTTTTTTGTTTTTGTTTTTGTTTTACTATATGTGATGTTGACCTTTGTCCTTTTTATCCAATTACTTTTTAAAAATCAATTTATTTGTTATTTTCTGCTTCGAGAACATTGTTGCCAACCTCCTTTAAAAGGCAAAAAAAAAAAAGTAAATAAACAAAATACAAATTAGAAGATGCAAATCTCAATACTCTGTGTTCCATGCACCATGTTAATCATCTAAAAAAAAATCCATGGTTGAATGAAGAGTTTGAAATTACCAAATCTTGAGATGATGTGTGTGCTTCACCATATTCTTAATTGAGACTATAGTAATTTCCAATTTGAAAACATAACACAATGGAGTGTGAGATTACATTATATATCTCAATCCCAAAATATAAACAATGAATTCAATGCTTAAAAAAAAAGAATACCAAATTATGGAATGGGGTGTACCTCAACATAAATAAATACAGTTATATAACAGAGTTTTTAGATACTACTTAAAAAAATTATTTTGGAGCTCTAATAGAATATTTTTCAAGTACTGCTCTTAATAAATCTTACACAGAATTGCAAGGCTTCAGCTTAAAATTATTTTGAAAGCCAAAAAATTTTTCAAACCACAAAGAAATGGAATATTATGGCAATCAATATTTCTGTTCTCATATTTCCTTACCCAAAAAAGAACAAGTTAAACATCTTTATTTCTATTTGGGCATATGTAATTCAGTCTTCTAGAGAAACAGAATCAATAGGAAACATTTATATAGCTATAGATTATGCATTTTATATAGATAGTTTTTAAATTGAAATATCTTAAATATAAGTATACAAATTATATTAATATAATTATATATATATTTATTTGTGTAAAGAAATTGTCTTATATGGTTAAGGGGTCTGGCATGCCCAAAATCTGTAGGGCAAGCCATCAGACTGGCAACCCAGGAATTAACGCTGTAATCTTGAGAAAAAACTTTTCTTCTTTGAGAAACTTTATTTTAGACTCTTTAATTCTTTCAACTGATTGGATGTGGCCCAACACTCACTATGGAGTATCATCTCCTTTACTTAAACTAATCTTACTTTTGATGTACAAAATTCCTTCATAGCTACATCTAGATTAGTGTTTTTTTTTTATTTTTATTTATTTATGATAGTCACACACAGAGAGAGAGAGAGGCGGAGACACAGGCAGAGGGAGAAGCAGGCTCCATTCACTGGGAGCCCGACGTGGGATTCGATCCCAGGTCTCCAGGATCACACCCTGGGCCAAAGACAGGCACCAAACCACTGCGCCACCCAGGGATCCCCTAGATTAGTGTTTGATACTACAACCTAGACAAGTTGACACAAAAGCTAACCACCACAGGGTAGCTAAGGGATTTCAAGATGAGAGATTCAAGAATATAATATGCATTATAAAAGTTTATTATTAGACCTGAAGATATTAACAGCTATCAGAGGCTATCAGCTAATAGGATTTCTTACAGCTTACAGTAAAGTCTGTCCAGAGCTGGCCCAGGAGTTTTCCTTTTAGCTCACAGTATACACTTTTGGGCACTATTTGAGTACTCTAAAACTGCATGTAGTATTTTATAAATGAGATATTAAAACCCACAGAAGTGAACAAAACAATTACATACCTCAAAATGGAATGGACATCATTGTCTAAGGACCAATATGAAAGTCACAGGCTTATAAAAATTGCATCAAGAAGTCTAAAGGGAGAAGCTTGTGGAGAATCTTAATATCATCAACAAATGCTTTTAATGTTCTGTTCAGAGCAAGAAGAAAAAGGAAAAAAAATAAGCTAATTGTAGTTTATGGAATTTTATAGCAGATAAATGACTGCAAATTGCCAACTTCCATTTTGATGATTTACTATTTGTTGAAGAGAATAATCAAACATATTTAAAGTAACCAAATTAACATTTTTTGAGATAATGAAAGTTGAGAATTCTTGAGAGGATCTTATGACACAATTCAACTGTTTATTTTAAATTTTTTTAAATTTTTATTTATTTATGATAGTCACACAGAGAGAGAGAGAGAGAGAGGCAGAGACACAGGCAGAGGGAGAAGCAGGCTCCATGCACTGGGAGCCCGACGTGGGATTCGATCCCAGGTCTCCAGGATGGCGCCCTGGGCCAAAGGCAGGCGCCAAACCGCTGCGCCACCCAGAGATCCCACAATTCAATTGTTTTAAATAACTTTTGTTCTCTAGAACCAGGTGTTGTCAATATACAAAGGAATTTACCAAAGTATCATTGATAATCTTTAAGGAATAATTGAGGACATGAACGATACTTGATAAGATGAAAATCAATACCATAGTGATAGTTTTTAGAAAAGAAAAAAGTACATTTTATATATTGGTGCTATGCAATAGAAATACACTGCAGGGCACATTTGCAATATTAAATTCTTTAGTTGCTATAATGAAAAATAAATAAAAAGAAACAGATGAAATTAATACTAACAATTTATTTTGTTTAATCTAACATGTTCAAATTAAAGTCATTTTATACATAGTCAACATAAACCTAATAGTGAGATAGCTTGCATTTTTATAGAACATTAATTTTTGAAATATGGTGTACATTTTATACTTACATAACTCAATTGGTACAGTCAATTTTTATTGCCTATTTAATAACAGAATTAAACACTGAAAATCAATTTTCTTTAATAATTATATCTGCATTTAAATTTCAAAATGTCAATGTTACATTTGTTCAAGATAAAATTTAATATCACCTTTGTGAACTTATTGACATCAAATTCAAAGGAAAATTCAATAAATCGAAAAGCAACATTAAATTTTGAATATCAGTATATTCTTCAAAATTTTCTTTTAGGTTCTGTAGCCAATTTACATAACATTATTAATTAGATTTAAAATCTTCTGAATATTGATTCAAGTTGGATGTAGCTTCTAGAGTTTTATATTATAAAATCTTTCAATTTCTTTTTTTTTAAAGATTTTATTTATTTATTTGAGAGAGGGAGAGAGAATAGGAGCAGGAGGAAAAGCAAACTCTTCACTGAACAGGGAGACTGACATAGGGTTGGTCCTAGCATCCAGGATCATAGCCTTAGCCAAAAGCAGACACAACCAACTGAGCCACTCAGATGCCCCTAAAATCTTTGAATTTCAACTATTATGCCTGTCTGGTTTAGTTACGTAAGATTTTTCTTTTTCTTCTGTTTTATGCTTAGCTCATTCATAGACAGAATGAAATCATGAGTAAAAGTAAATCATACCACCATTTTCTCCCTTTGTTTATTGAATATTTCCCTGCATGCATTCCTTCTCTTTCAAGATAAACTTGAACAAATGTTAACAATACAGTGTATCTATGTAATACTTTTCCAGAACATAATCAGTGAGTATGGCAAAAAAACATTAAATTGTTCAATTCATTGTTTTCTATTTCTTTAAGCAAATCCATAAGCTGGCAATGATCAATAGTATATAATATAAAATTGAAAGATAGTAACAACAGAGTCCCTGGTATCTTTTGTAGAGTCTGCTACAGAAAACAGAGTACAGTACTTTCAATATGTATTATTCAGTTATATGACTCATAAAGGAGACATTAACTTACTCTTTTAAAATATTCTTACATTCATATTATTTTACCTGAAATGTTTGGTGATAGAAAGAAAATTTATATATTTAAGTATATTTTTTCACATTTAAACCCCACAAGTTTGAATTTTTGAGACTGTAAGTTGATAGCATTTTGTTTTTGCTTTGGATGCTTTGAAGAGACAAAAATTTATGGAAAGTATTAATTGAGCGATGTCTCACTTCACATAATTAATCTCTTGATATTTTTATAAAGACATTTTATTATCATTTGGTGGCTTAAGTGAATAACTTGTGTAAAATTTCTTTCTTAATCTTTTCCTCTTCACTGCTAAAAATTTTCCACAACTCAAACAATTTATCATTTCTCCATATAAAATTCTTTCCTTTTTTGTTTTTAAATTGTTTCCTTTTTATGCAATGATCTGAGTAATTTAAGCCTATCCAAGGATATAAATTAGATCATGTTGAGAAAATTAATATTATAACTAGATATTAAATTATTATTTTGTATTAATTAGTTCTTTTATTATTTTTATAAAGGAATTCTTTTCAAATTTATTATTAATTTTCTAGAAATGTTTCAATATTGCTCATTTTATTAATTTTTTTAGTTTAATATTGAAGTTTAGGTTATTAGTTCATTGTAGATCTTTCAAAAAATTATCATTTACAGTAATGTTTCCCTCTAAGCATTTCTTGGGCTGCAACCCATAAGTTTGGTATATTGTATTCTATTTTTCTTTTTTTTAAGAAAAAAATTAAATTTTATTTATGTATTCATGACAGATGCAGAGAGAGAAAGGCAGAGGCAGAAACAGGCCCTATAGAAGGAGGCTGATGTGGGACTCGATCCTGGGACTCCAGGATCACACCCTGAGCCAAAGGCAGATGCTCAATGACTGAGCCACCCAGGCATCCCAATTACAGAACTTTTAAATGTAAATCCATTTCCTCTCTCCTTTATGCTATTATTGAAATACAAATTACATCCCTAATTTATTCTGTACCTATTGACATAAATTCATAATTCTTGCTTTATACAATTTTCTTTTTAAAAACATAATTGAAAAGTGTTACAAAAATACATTTTTTTTAATTTTTTTTTAATTTTTTATTTATTTATGATAGTCACAGAGAGAGAGAGAGAGAGGCAGAGACACAGGCGGAGTGAGAAGCAGGCTCCATGCACCGGGAGCCTGATGTGGGATTCGATCCCGGGTCTCCAGGATGGCGCCCTGGGCCAAAGGCAGGCGCCAAACTGCTGCGCCACCCAGGGATCCCAAAAATACATTTATTCTTTGTGTATACTCACCTATGACATTGCCTTTATCAATGCTCACTATTTTTTCATGTGGGTTTGGCTTATTTTCCAGTGTCATTTCATTTAGTTGTACAGATTTCATGTATATTTATTGGTCAATTCAGCTAGTGATACAATTTCTCAATTTTGTATTATTTGGGAATGTTTTAATTGTCCTTCATTTTGGAAAGATAATTTTGCAGCTATAAAATTCTTGCTTAATGGTCTTTTTTTTTTTAGGTCTTTTAATATGTCACATTATTGTCTCCTGTCTTTCATGGGTTTTGAGGATCTACTAGCTGTTAATCATATTGAATTTTTGTTTTTAATGGGATAAGCACCTTCTCTCTTGCTGTTCTAATATTCTCCTTTGCCTTATAGCAACTTGATTATAATGTGTCTAGGTGTAGACATCATATAATCCTACTTGGACAATCATTTTTTTTGTAGATGTGGATTAATGTTTTTCATTAGATATGAGACTTGTGCCATTATTTTAAAAAATATTTCTATGCCTCGTTTTTCTTCTGCTTTCCTTATGAGACTCACATTATGCTGATGCTTATACACTTGAGTGTTTTTTTTTTAAGATTTTTTATTTATTTATTGAGAGAGAGAGAGAGAGAGAAAGAAGCAGAGACACAGGCAGAGGGAAAAGCAGGCTCCTTGCAGGGAGCCCGATATGGGACTCGATCCCGGGTCTCCAGGATCACACCCTGGGCTGCAGGCAGCGCTAAACCGCTGCGCCACCAGGGCTGCCCCACTTGAGTGTTTCTTAAGTGTGTATTTAATGTCATTGAACTTCTGTTTAATTTTCTTCATTGTTTTTTGTTTCTGTTTCTTACACTGAATGATCTCATTTGCCCTACCTTCCTTTTTGCTAATTTTTTATATCTGCTTAAATCTGCTACTGATTTAGTGAATTTTCATTACAATTGTATTTTTCAACTCAAGAACTTCTAGGTTTCTTTATTTTATAAATTGTCTATGTCTTTATTGATATTATTTATTTGATGGGACACCATTCTCAGAATTTTCTTCACTCTTTATAGATTTTCCTTTAATTTTTTGAACATCTTTAAAATAAATGAATTAAATTGTGTGTCTAACAAGCCCGATATCTAGGCTTTCTGAGACTATTTCTATTGGTCAACTTTTTTTTTCCTTATATGGGCCTTACTTTTAAGATATTTGCATGCTTTTTTTAAATTATAAACTGGATAGTTTAAATGATATGTGCCAAGTTTGGAATCAGATTCTCCCTCTTCTCCAAAATTTGTTTTTGTTGTTATTTATGTTTATTCCTGTTAATAATAGATTGTTTAGTGATTTTTCTGACAAATTCTGTAAAGTCTCTATTCTCTGCTATGCATGACCACCAAAATTTCGGCTTATCTTCACTGTCAGCTAGTGTTTGGACAAAGATATCTTTATCAATTGGAGCCAGTAAGTCTGCCATGCTTGGTTGAGGAGGGGTGTGTGTGTGTGTGTGTGTGTGTGTGTGTGTGTGTGTGTCTGTGTGGTGGAGATTTTTGAATACTCAGATAGGTAGTTAAAACTTTTGCCTTAGCTTTAACTTCCAACTTGTACATATCCCCACATTCAGAAATTAGAGCCTTCTCAAATCTTTCCAGCAATGCACAAAACTCTGGGCATGTACACAGCCCTAAATATATGCATGGTCTTATAGATTCTCAGGAATATTTTGGCAAAGCCAGAATATGTTCCAAAGCTATTATGTGTATCTCATTTGCCAGTTTTTCCTTTTAAGCTTATTGTCTACATTATTGTTTTCCCCAACTGCTATCTACCAGCTCAGATATCCACAAATTTGGTTTCAACAAATGTTCTCAACAAATGCCTCCAAAAAAAGGTTTTTCACAGTAGGTGAATGCTGATTCACTCAAAAAATGAAAGCCTTCCATGTAAACTCAGACAAAACTAGCAGAGTGGATGAATAATGTCAATCTTCCATGAAGGCAGCTTTAAAGGAATTCCAACCCTGTATTCACCCTCCAGTGAATGCCAGAATAGTGGTTTCTGTCCTGACTGTGGTCTATTAAGGCTATTTTTTTTAGATTTTATTTATTTATTCATGAGAGACACAGAGAGAGAGAGAGGCAGAGACACAGGCAGAGGGAGAAGCAGGCTCCCTGCAGGGAGCCTGATGTGGGACTCCATCCCAGGACCCCAGGATCATAGGCTGAGTCAAAGGCAGATGCTCAACCACTGAGCCACTGTGGTGCCCTGATTTAAGGCTAATTTAGAGCTAAAAAGGAGATATTGGAACAGAAAGTATTAAAATGGCATATAGATTACTTTTACTAAAATTTAGTCATTTATCTTGAATAATTTTTTCTTTTTTTATTGATACAATTCTTTTGGTAATTTTCAGAGTTCTGAAAAGTCTATTCTATTTTTTCCACTTTTATTATTGCTTTTATGATGAAAATAGGTTTTAGAATCCCTTTTTATGCTACTTGCTCTGAGATCATCCTGCCCTTAAAAATAGAATATTAGGGCAACCTGGGTGGCTCAGCAGTTTAGCACCACCTTCAGACCAGGGCGTGATCCTGGAGACCCGGGATTGAGTCCCGCATTGGGCTCCCTGCATGGAGCCTGCTTCTCCCTCTGCCTGTGTCTCTGCCTCTCTCTCTCTCTCTCTTTCTCTCTCTGTGTCTCTCATGATAAATAAATAAAATCTTTAAAAACATAGAATATTATAAAATATACTAGTAAAGGTAAATATATAGTGAAATTTACATTTCTAATATTGTAGTGATGTGTTAATCACTTGCCTCTATTTTAAAAGTTAATAGACAAAGTATTAAAATTAACTATGTCTACAAGAATTTGTTAATGGCTAGACAATATAAAAAGAAGGAAATTGTGATAACAACACATATAATTATGAGGAAAAATAAGTGTAAACTCTATGTATGTATCAAAGTTACCTTGTTTTCAGCTTAAAATAAACTTTTGTGTCTGTAAAATATTTTATGTTGGCTTGATTGTGTAGCAAAAACCTCCAGTAGATACACAAATGATAAAAAGAAATAAATCATAGCATACAAATATGGAAATGATCAATTCATAGAGAAATGCAGCAAAAGAAGAAGAAAGGAACAAAACAGCCAGAAAACAATAATATGTCATTAGTAAGTCCTTACCCATCAACAATTACTTTAAATATAAATAGATTAAAGTATCCAATCAAGAGAGGAGTAGCTAAATGGATTTTTGGAAACAAAAACCAAAACCAAGACCCACCTATACGCTGCATACAAGAGACTCATTTCAGCTTTAAGAACACAAGTAGATCTAAAGTGAAGAGATGGAAAGATATTACATGCAGTGGAAACCAAAAGAGAGCAGTCAAAAACTCTAGCAAGAGACAAAGATCATTAATAATGTTGGCTCAATTCACCAAAAAGGTATCAGTTTTGAATGTATATGTACCAATATCAGAGCATCTACATATATTAGCAATACTAACATCTGAAGAGAGGCATAGATAATAATATAGTAATCTTCAATACCTTACTTCAAGTAATAGATCATCTAGCTGGAATATTAATAAGAAAATATGTTAAACTAGAAAAATAACTATATTAACTCAAATTTAAGATGTATTTTAGGGGTGTCTGGGTGGCTCAGTCAGTTAAGCATCTGTCTTTGGCTCAGGTCATGACCCTAGGGTCCTGTTTGAGTCCCAAACAGGCTCCCTGTTTAGCTGGGAGTCTGCTTCCCCCTCTGCTCTTCCCCCTTGTTCATGATCAATCTCTCTCAGATAAATAAATATAATCTTAAAAATTTTTTTTTATTAAGATTTTATTTATTTATTCATGAGCGACACGGAGAGGGGGTGGGCAGAGACATAGGCAGAGAGAGAAACAGGCTCCATGCAGGGAGCCCGATGTGGGACTCTATCCCAGGACTCCAGGATCACGCCTTGGGCTGAAAGCAGGTGCTCAACTACTGAGCCACCCAGGTGTCCTATCTTTAATTTTTTTAAGTATATTTTTACATAGGTATCACTGTAATTTAGGCTGTCCACATAAAATAATGGAATGAACACATTGAAAGTGAATCAATCCAATGGTACAAACTCGATTAGTTATGTGCTTATGTATAATACAAGAAATGACTGCATATGGCCCACGAGTGCACTATACTACTGTAGTGTAAATGCCTGACATTAAGCTTTTTGATTGTAGTGTAATTGCCTTACATTAAGCTTTTGATTGCTGAGGTATCCATTTCAAAGGCATTCATCTTGCATATGCACATTGTCAGCTGTATCAAACAGCTACTAGCAAAAACAACCAGGTAAGGCTGCCTATTCCCATGAAATTCTCTCTATCAAAAAGCACTGGGCAACCTAGATAACTGAGTTTGCATGACCTTGTTACTCCCTTCTCTTCACCCTAATTCCTATTCTTATGCTTTTTTTTAAAGATTTTATTTATTTATTCATGAGAGACACAGAGAGACAGAGAGAGAGAGAGGCAGAGACACAGGCAGAGGGAGAAGCAGGCTCCATCCAGGAGCCTGACACGGGACTCCATCCTGGGTCTCCAGGATCATGCCCTGGGCTGAAGGTGGTGCTAAACTGCTGAGCCACCCTGGCTGCCCTATTCTTATGCTTTTTAAATTAGTTGGCAAAGCATGAACCTGCAAAACCTTAGACACTCTACCCTTGAGCCTAATAAGCAGAGTCCCAGATCCTCTCTCTCACTGTCTTTCTCTCTTATACACACACAGACACACACACACACATACACACAATCACTATCTCCCTGACAACCTCAGTGTGTGGCCCTCAGGTATGCTGTGTACTTTTCTGGACCTTTGAGTATCAAATCTGGCTTCTCAAAGTTCCCTGATGGTTTTTGCTAAAACTCATCCTGCAATCATTGTAAGAATCATGAAGGCCTATCCAGCTACAACATCCAGCAGTCTGTGGGGGATTGCTCTGTGAATTATAGTTCACTCTTCAACCCCAGTTCAAAATTGTTGAAGTGGCAATATAAAGCATGTAAGGGAATTGTGGTCCAAATATACGCTTCTTCAAAATATCTATGAGTCCACAACTTGTACTCTATTCATTTACATATTCAGACAATAAATTGCCATGTGTCAAAGCTTTTAATAAAGTAAGCTTAACTATGGTAGCATACAGATTATTTTGACAATTTGCTTATTGACTTCCAGACAATATAATTTAAACTCTGGAGCTGATATTTAAGCATTCCAGCTTTTAATGTTTATTATTCTTTAACAAAATATGGGTCAGCCCATGTGGCTCAGCAGTTTAGCGCCACCTTCAGGCCAGGGCATGATCCTGGAGACCCAGCATTGAGTCCCCTGTCAGGCTCCCTGCGTGGAGCCTTTTTCTCTCTCTGCTTGTGTCTCTGACTCTCTCTCTCTGTGTGTGTGTCTCTATGAATAAATAAATAAATAAATAAATAAATAAATAAATATATAAATAAATAAAATATTTAAAAAATATATGTATAAGTCTTCCTCAGTGAAGAACCATGAACAACCACAGTGTCTTTAGTATATGAGCCTCTCGGCTGAGTTGCCTGAAACCTCTTTTTCGTATTTCAGATGTTTCTCGCCCATGGTCTGGTTGGGCCTAAGATTACATCTTCTAGCTCATTGCTTAAGTGTTCTGTAATATTTTGTTAAAATTTGAGATTTCATACCTAGTTTTCATTTGACATCCTGGAGGAGGTTTGGGATTATTTTTCAGTCCCTATAAACACAATTCATTTTGGTTCCAACTTGTATTTTACAGAGTTCATGATACTCCAGTGGCAGCTTTTTCCTTCTGCTTTTCTTTTTCCCCTTCATCCCTTTTTTCCTCCTTTCCTCCCTTCCTCTCTTTTTCTTGCTCCATTTATGTCCCCTCTTCATTCCTTCTTACATAGAGTTTAAATTAAAAATGAATCTCTTTATTTGAAACACAACTCTTTGTTTCACCCGTACAACAGAGGTATCTCAAAATGCAGTTGTTTTGTTATTTAATATGTGATGGATTAGATATATACACCAAAATACATCAGAGAATTAAAAACATTGCTATTTGGTTCTCATTGCTTATTTCAAAGGTCTAATCAAGAAGTATTTATAAAACACAATAATTTTGTCACATTAAAATAACTAAGGAAAATATCCTTAGGCAAGGTAAATAAATTGCCAATTTTGTTCATGATTCGATCTGCCTGTGACAAAATAGTTCAGCTCTGATTTCATTGGAGACAGATTTAGTATAATTGTAAAATAAAAAATAAATAAGCATTTTATGAGAGAATTACTTTTAAAGAATAAATTATCTGTACTTCCTTTTCTATAGAAATCATTACTGAGAATTCATTAACTTTTTCATATGTACTATTAACATCCCCTGTTTAATAATTAAAATGTAACCAGGTATAGGGAATATATTTATCAAAATCCAGCTGACCATATTATCTTGTTTTCTATTATTTTTATGGGAATATTTAAGTATACAGATTGCTCCATTCATAGAGTGTGTGTGATGCATTAGTATGTGTATAAATTTGTTAGCCCTCACACAGTCTGCAGCTCAGTTTTAATCTCTTCCAAGGTAAGGTTTTTGTTTACCAGTCTTTAGAAATTAATCACTGTCATTGCATTGTTAAGAGAAAAAATAATAAGACATTGATGAAGTGGCTACAATTTGTGCAGAGTGTATAAAAATTAGATTATGTAGAAACAGACCAAAAGCTTAAATATATTACTCCAATATGCTTTTTTTTCCCTCTGCCTGCCAAATGAAAAGTGGTGTTCAAGAAGGAAATAGATATCTCTTGCAAATACAAAATAGGAAAAATGCTTCCACAGTTATATTTCAAAGGAAACTCTTCCTACATATAATAGACACTCTGCTGCCTATTTCAAGAAAAATTGGTAAGGCAATAATAAGGTCATTCAAATTTCTATAGTATGACTTGCTGTTATTAATGTAGTGAAGGGTACATCTTTTCTAATTAATTTGGCAGAGGTGTGTTAAGAATCCAGAGAGATGAAACATTTCTTTCCACTCAAGGAAAACAAATGACTACAAGCAAATTAGTTTTAAAAAGGTGACATTTAAAAATCGCAACACCCACCAGATTTACTTGTATACCGCTCCATGTAATAGCTTTTGATAATAAGTTTTTGTGTTTTTTTTTTGGGGGGGGGGGGTTGTGTGTGTGTGTGTGTGTGTGTGCGTTCTAACTTTGTACCAGGTACACTGTATTCATCTAATTTTCTTAACAATTCACTGAGGTAGGTTTTGTTTTTATCTCTCATTTTACAGATGAGTGGACTGAGAGTCAGGGAAAATAAGCAAATTGTCTAAGGTCACATAGCCAGAAAGCAGAGGATGTATAATGTGAATCCAGGAATGAAACTTTAAGTCTTTGAGCAGTTGTCCTACTTTGCTAATCATTGGGGAAAATCTGTTTGGGGTCTAATACTCTGCCATTGGCATTCATTCATTCATTCCTTTTCCCATGTGGTAAGCATTTACTGAGCACTGACTATGTGCCAAACAATGAGCTAGGCTTGTGTGTGTGTGTGGGGGGGGGTAGTTTGCAGTATTGTAAGGAAGATAATACATATATCAGTCCAAAATTGCGAGTGATTTCTAATTGTAATTCATTCTGAAAAGATTGAGGATGTATATTTGCATAGTTTAGCTAACTAACCCTGTTTCAGCACAGTAATGGAAATATATATCTGGCATAGGCTGAAGGTTTTGGATAGTTTGGCTAGAAATGGGAATATCTCTTGAGCAGGGAGAGTATGCTGCCCCATATTCCAGGGTAAGCAAGAGAAACAAGTAACATCCAAACTACCCCATCCAAACTATCCAAAGAGACAGAGAGTAAGAATGAAATCCTCAGTCAATGATCAGAAACCGGAAACAGGGAAGACAGAATTAGGCTAAATCCAAGCTCAGAAAGATTCTCTTGACTAACTATATACACTGTAGTGTATATATATAGGAGAAAAAGTGGAGCTAGTTGTAAAAGAGTATAAGATGTAAAAGATGTAAAAAGATGTTATAAAGATGTTATAAGAAGATTATGGCTAAGACCCTGAATCACCTGGACCATTCTCCATTTAATATTTTCAGATTACTCCATTTCCTTTCCTTTATAAATGACCGTGTTCCCTTGGGGTCATCTTATCTTGTTATAACACCTTCAGCACATTCTTTGCTTTTAATTTCTCTTGATCTATCTCCATGCCTCCCTCACATTCAAAGGGCTCCCTGGTAAATCATGCAATTCCATATTTTTAAAGTTTCTTTAAAAATATCTAAACAATGTTTAAGATTATTTAAAAATAAAGCAAGAGGGGCAGCCCAGGTGGCTCAGTGGTTTAGCGCTGCCTTTGGTCCAGGGCTTGATCCTGGAGACATGTTGGGCTCCTGGCATGGAGCCTGTGTCTCTGCCTCTCTCTCTCTGTCTCTCATGAATAATAAAGAAAATCCTAAAAAAGGGAACAATAGCTCACAAATATAAACTAAGAACCAGGTGCTAAAACATAAGCTGGGTGACTGACTGTTAAAATAAAATATTTAAATAGGACCCCAAATCTCCTAACATAATGGAAAAAATTTTGAGAGTACAATCACAGGTCATACCAAGAACCAGGAAAATCACAACATAAATGAGAAAAGATATTCAATTGGTTCCAATAATGAGATGAATCTTATGATGTAATTCTCTGATAAGGAATTTAAATTACCTATGATTAACCCCCACCCTCCCACACACACAAACACTTCACATACATATTCTCTTGAAAGAAATTTTAAAAAATGAAGGGCTTAGCAAAGTACCACATTATAAGAAAGAAACAAATGTTAATTACAGAATGGAAAAATATTATAAAGGAATAAACCAGACTTACCAAGTGGGTTAGAGTACAGAAAAAAGAAGATAGAATCAATGAACCTAGGGAAAGAACAATAAAATTTAGCCAATGTAAACAACAGAAAGAAAAAGAGTAAATGATAAAATTTAGAAAGCCTCAGATATCATGGGAAATACACAAAGTCCAACATTTGTATCATTGGGATCCCAGAAAGAGAAAAACAAGAGACTAAGTTGAAGCAGTATTTGAAGAAATAATGGTTGAAACTTCCCAAATTTGACAAAAGACAAAATTTCAAATCCAAGAAGCTGAGTGAATCAAGATAAGAATCTCACAGAAACTCACTTTAAGATACAACAAAAGCAAAATTTTGAAAGTAAAATATAGTTAGATGATAGATAGATAGATAGATGATAGATGATTGATAGATGCTAAACAGATAGATAGATGATAGATGATAGATAGATAGATAGATAGATAGATGATAGAGAAATTAAAAGTAGCCAGAAAAAGTTATGCATTACTTGTAACAGGAATACTGTTTCAAATACAGTTGACTGTTGAACAACATGGGGATTGACCAATATTAGCAGACTTTTTTTTACTATAGTATAATACTATAAATATATTTTATCTTTCTTATGATATTCTTAAATAACATCTTTTCTCTAGCTTACTTAATTGTAAGAATAGAATATTAATAATAGGTATACAAAATATGTGTTAATCATGTATCTTATTGGTGAGGCTTTGGTCAACAGTCAACTATTAGCAGTCATGTTTTTGGGGAATCAAAAGCTATATGCAAATTTTCAACTAACTTTTTGTTGTTTAAGGTCAACTATAAGTATATATTTCCTATCTGAAATTATGGAAACCAGAAGAAAAAGCTAGAAGAACTGTCAATAGTGAGTTCCACAGCTTCCAACATTGTTCTTTAAAATTGAAGGGGAGGGGGAGGGGCAAGATGGCGGCAGAGCAGGGTCTCCAAAACATCTGTCCTCAACAAATTACCTAGAAAACCATCCAATCATCCTGAAAATCTACGAATTCGGCCTGAGATTTAAAGAGAGACCAGCTGGAACGCTGCAGTGAGAAGAGTTCGCGCTTCTATCAAGGTAGGAAGACGGGGAAAAAGAAATAAAGACACAAAAGGCCTCCAAGGGGGAGGGGCCCCGCGAGGAGCCGGGCTGAGGCCGGGGCGAGTGTCCCCAGGACAGGAGAGCCCCGTCCCGGAGGAGCAGGAGCTGCACCGACCTTCCCGGGGGAAAGGGGCTCGCAGGGAGTTAGAGCAGGACCCAGGAGGGCGGGGATGCCCTCGGGCTCCCTGGGACAGTAACAGAGGAACCGCGCCCCGGGAGATGCTCCGAGCTCCCTAAGGGCTGCAGCGCTCGGCGGGACCCGGAGCAGCTCCGAGGGGCTCGGGCGGCGGCTCCGCGGAGGGGGCTGCGGGGCTCCGGGAACAGCTCGGAGGGGCTTGGGCGGCGGCGCGAATCCAACAGCGCAGGCCCCGTAGCACAGGGCGCCGGGGCACAGCCCAGGATCTGGCCTCCCCCGGGACAGGCAGAGGCCGGGAGGGCCCAGGACAGCAAGGACGCTCCTGCCTGGAACTGAGCAGATCAGCGGCCCCGCCCGGGAGCCCCCAGGCCCTGCAGACGGAGAGCCCCGGAGCTACTGCGGGAGTTGACTCCAGGGTCCCAGAGCAGCCCCCGCCACTGTGGCTTCCTCCCGGGGCCTCACGGGGTGAACAACCCCCACTGAGCCCTGCACCAGGCAGGGGCAGAGCAGCTCCCCCAAGTGCTCACACCTGAGAATCAGCACAGCAGGCCCCTGCCCCAGAAGACCAGCGAGACGGACCAGCTCCAAGGGAAGTCAAGGGACTTCAAGTACACAGAATCGGAAGATACTCCCCCGTGTTTTTTTGTTTGTTTGTTTTTGTTTTTGTTTTTGTTTTTGTTTTGTTTTGTTTTGTGCTTTTTTTTCTCTCTCTTTCTTCTTGATTTCTGATTGCTTCCCCCACCCCCCCTTTTTTTTCTTTTTTCTCCTTTCTTTTTCTTTCTTTTTCTTCTCTTTTTCCCCTTTTTTTCTTCTTTCTCTTTTTTCTTTTTCTCTTTTCTTTCCTTCTCTCTCTTTTTCTCCTTTTCCCAATACAACTTGTTTTTGGACACTCTGCACTGAGCAAAATGACTAGAAGGAAAACCTCACCTCAAAAAAAAGAATCAGAAACAGCCCACTCTCCCACAGAGTTACAAAATATGGATTACAATTCAATGTCAGAAAGCCAATTCAGAAGCACTATTTTACAGCTACTGGTGGCTCTAGAAAAAACCATAAAGGACTCAAGAGACTTCATGACTGCAGAATTTAGATCTAATCAGGCAGAAATTAAAAATCAATTAAATGAGATGCAATCCAAGCTAGAAGTCCTAACGACGAGGGTTAACGAGGTGGAAGAACGAGTGAGTGACATAGAAGACAAGTTGATGGCAAAGAGGGAAACTGAGGGAAAAAGAGACAAGCAATTAAAAGATCATGAGGATAGATTAAGGGAAATAAATGACAGCCTGAGGAAGAAAAACCTACGTTTAATTGGGGTTCCTGAGGGCGCTGAAAGGGACAGAGGGCCAGAATATGTATTTGAACAAATCCTAGCTGAAAACTTTCCTAATCTGGGAAGGGAAACAGGCATGCAGATCCAGGAAATAGAGAGATCCCCCCCTAAAATCAACAAAAACCGTTCAACACCTGGACATTTAATAGTGAAGCTTGCAAATTCCAAAGATAAGGAGAAGATCCTTAAAGCAGCAAGAGAAAAAAAGTCCCTGACTTTTATGGGGAGGAATATTAGGGTAACAGCAGACCTCTCCACAGAGACCTGGCAGGCCAGAAAGGGCTGGCAGGATATATTCAGGGTCCTAAATGAGAAGAACATGCAACCAAGAATACTTTACCCAGCAAGGCTTTCATTCAAAATGGAAGGAGAGATAAAGAGCTTCCAAGACAGGCAGGAAGTGAAGAATATGTAACCTCCAAACCAGCTCTGCAAGAAATTTTAAGGGGGACTCTTAAAATTCCCCTTTAAGAAGAAGTTCAGTGGAACAATCCACAAAAACAAGGACTGAATAGATATGATGACACTAAACTCATATCTATCAATAGTAACTCTGAACGTGAATGGGCTTAATGACCCCATCAAAAGGCGCAGGGTTTCAGACTGGATAAAAAAGCAGGACCCATCTATTTGCTGTCTACAAGAGACTCATTTTAGACAGAAGGACACCTACAACCTGAAAATAAAAGGTTGGAGAACCATTTACCATTCAAATGGTCCTCAAAAGAAAGCAGGGGTTGCCATCCTTATATCAGATAAATTAAAATTTACCCCAAAGACTACAGTGAGAGATGAAGAGGGACACTATCTCATACTCAAAGGATCTATCCAACAAGAGGACTTAACAATCCTCAATATATATGCCCCGAATGTGGGAGCTGCCAAATATTTAAACCAATTAATAACCAAACTCAAGAAATACCTTGATAATAATACACTTATACTTGGTGACTTCAATCTAGCTCTTTCTACCCTGGATAGGTCTTCTAAGCACAACATATCCAAAGAAACGAGAGCTTTAAATGATACACTGGACCAGATGGATTTCACAGATATCTACAGAACTTTACATCCAAACTCAACTGAATACACATTCTTCTCAAGTGCACATGGAACTTTCTCCAGAATAGACCACATACTGGGTCACAAATCGGGTCTGAACTGATACCAAAAGATCGGGATAGTCCCCTGTATATTCTCAGACCATAATGCCTTGAAATTAGAACTTAATCACAACAAGAAGTATGGAAGGACCACAAACACGTGGAGGTTATGGACCATCCTGCTAAAAGATGAAAAGGTCAACCAGGAAATTAAGGAAGAATTAAAAAGATTCATGGAAACTAATGAGAATGAAGATACAGCCGTTCAGAATCTTTGGGATGCAGCAAAAGCAGTCCTGAGGGGGAAATACATCGCAATACAAGCATCCATTCAAAAACTGGAAAGATCTCAAATTCAAAAGCTCACCTTACACATAAAGGAACTACAGAAAAAGCAACAAATAGACCCCACCCCCAGCAGAAGAAGACAGTTAATTAAAATTCGAGCAGAACACAATGATATCGAGACCAAAAGAACTGTGGAACAGATCAACAGAACCAGGAGTTGGTTCTTTGAAAGAATTAATAAGATAGATAAACCATTAGCCAACCTTATTAAAAAGAAGAGAGAGAAGACTCAAATTAATAAAATCATGAATGAGAAAGGAGAGATCACTACCAACACCAAGGAAATACAAACGATTTTAAAAACATATTATGAACAGCTGTACGCCAATAAATTAGGAAATCTAGAAGAAATGGATGCATTCCTGGAAAGCCACAAACTACCAAAACTGGAGCAGGAAGAAATAGAAAACCTGAACAGGCCAATAACCAGGGAGGAAATTGAAGCAGTCATCAAAAACCTCCCAAGACACAAGAGTCCTTGGCCAGATGGCTTCCCAGGGGAATTCTATCAAACGTTTAAAGAAGAAATCATACCTCTTCTACTAAAGCTGTTTGGAAAGATAGAAAGAGATGGAGTACTTCCAAATTCGTTCTATGAGGCCAGCATCACCTTAATTCCAAAACCAGACAAAGACCCCACCAAAAAGGAGAATTACAGACCAATATCCCTGATGAACATGGATGCAAAAATTCTCAACAAGATACTAGCCAATAGGATCCAACAACACATTAAGAAAATTATTCACCATGACCAAGTAGGATTTATCCCCGGGACACAAGGCTGGTTCAACACTCGTAAAACCATCAATGTGATTCATCATATCAGCAAGAGAAAAACCAAGAACCATATGATACTCTCATTAGATGCAGAGAAAGCATTTGACAAAATACAGCATCCATTCCTGATCAAAACACTTCAGAGTGTTGGGATAGAGGGAACTTTGCTCGACATCTTAAAAGCCATCTACGAAAAGCCCACAGCAAATATCATTCTCAATGGGGAAGCACTGGGAGCCTTTCCCCTAAGATCAGGAACAAGACAGGGATGTCCACTCTCACCACTGCTGTTCAACATAGTTCTGGAAGTCCTCGCCTCAGCAATCAGACAACAAAAAGACATTAAAGGCATTCAAATTGGCAAAGAAGAAGTCAAACTCTCCCTCTTCGCCGATGACATGATACTCTACATAGAAAACCCAAAAGCCTCCACCCCAAGATTGCTAGAACTCATACAGCAATTTGGTAGCGTGGCAGGATACAAAATCAATGCCCAGAAATCAATGGCATTTCTATACACTAACAATGAGACTGAAGAAAGAGAAATTAAGGAGTCAATCCCATTTACAATTGCACCCAAAAGCATAAGATACCTAGGAATAAACCTAACCAAAGAGGTAAAAGATCTATACCCTAAAAACTATAGAACACTGCTGAAAGAAATTGAGGAAGACACAAAGAGATGGAAGAATATTCCATGCTCATGGATTGGCAGAATTAATATTGTAAAAATGTCAATGTTACCCAGGGCAATTTATACGTTTAATGCAATCCCTATCAAAATACCATGGACTTTCTTCAGAGAGTTAGAACAAATTATTTTAAGATTTGTGTGGAATCAGAAAAGACCCCGAATAGCCAGGGGAATTTTAAAAAAGAAAACCATAGCTGGGGGCATCACAATGCCAGATTTCAGGTTGTACTACAAAGCTGTGGTCATCAAGACAGTGTGGTACTGGCACAAAAACAGACACATAGATCAATGGAACAGAATAGAGAACCCAGAAGTGGACCCTGAAATGTATGGTCATCTAATATTCGATAAAGGAGGAAAGACTATCCATTGGAAGAAAGACAGTCTCTTCAATAAATGGTGCTGGGAAAATTGGACATCCACACGCAGAAGAATGAAACTGGACCACTCTCTTTCACCATACACAAAGATAAACTCAAAATGGATGAGAGATCTAAATGTGAGACAAGAGTCCATCAAAATCCTAGAGGAGAACACAGGCAACACCCTTTTTGAACTTGGCCACAGTAACTTCTTGCAAGATACATCCATGAAGGCAAAAGAAACAAAAGCAAAAATGAACTATTGGGACTTCATCAAGATAAGAAGCTTTTGCACAGCAAAGGATACAGTCAACAAAACTAAAAGACAACCTACAGAATGGGAGAAGATATTTGCAAATGACGTATCAGATAAAGGGCTAGTTTCCAAAATCTATAAAGAACTTATTAAACTCAACACCAAAGAAACAAACAATCCAATCATGAAATGGGCAAAAGACATGAAGAGAAATCTCACAGAGGAAGACATGGACATGGCCAACAAGCACATGAGAAAATGCTCTGCATCACTTGCCATCAGGGAAATACAAATCAAAACCACAATGAGATACCACCTCACACCAGTGAGAATGGGGAAAATTAACAAGGCAGGAAACAACAAATGTTGGAGAGGATGCGGAGAAAAGGGAACCCTCTTACACTGTTGGTGGGAATGTGAACTGGTGCAGCCACTCTGGAAAACTGTGTGGAGGTTCCTCAAAGAGTTAAAAATAGACCTGCCCTACGACCCAGCAATTGCACTGCTGGGGATTTACCCCAAAGATTCAGATGCAATGAAACGTCGGGACACCTGCACCCCGATGTTTCTATCAGCAATGGCCACAATAGCCAAACTGTGGAAGGAGCCTCGGTGTCCATCGAAAGATGAATGGATAAAGAAGATGTGGTTTATGTATACAATGGAATATTACTCAGCAATTATAAACGACAAATACCCACCATTTGCTTCAATGTGGATGGAACTGGAGGGTATTATGCTGAGTGAAGTAAGTCAATCGGAGAAGGACAAACAGTGTATGTTCTCATTCATTTGGGGAATATGAATAATAGTGAAAGGGAATATAAAGGAAGGGAAAAGAAATGTTGGGAAATATCAGGAAGGGAGACAGAACATAAAGACTCCTAACTCGGGGAAACGAACTAGGGGTGGTGGAAGGGGAGGAGGGCGGGTGTTGGAGGGGAATGGGTGACGGGCACTGAGGTGGACACTTGATGGGATGAGCACTGGGTGTTTTTCTGTATGTTGGTAAATTGAACACCAATAAAAATTAATTAAAAAAAATAAAAAAATAAAATTGAAGGGGAAATAAACAGTCCCAGATAAAGGAAAGTTAATATGAATTTCTTGCCACATTTATTTGGACACTTTTTTAATCTACTTAAATTCAATTAATTAACATATAGTGTATTACTAGTTTCAGAAATAGAGTTCAGTGATTTATCAGTCTTATATAACACACAGTACTCCTTACACCCTGTGCCCTCTTAATGCCCATCATCCAGTTATCCCATTCCCCTATCCATCTCCCATCCAGCAACCCTCAGTTTGTTTCTTATTATGAAGAGTCTCTTATGGTTTGTTTCCCTCTCTGATTTTATCTTGTTTCATTTTTTTCCCTCCCTTGCCCTATGTTCTTCTACTTTGTTACTTAAGTTCCACATATGAGTGAAATCATATAACTGTCTTTCTTTGATAGATTTATTTTTCTTACCATAATACCCTCTAGGTCCATCCGTGTTGTTAAAAATGGGAAGATTTTGATTTCTTGATGGTTGAGTAATATTATTCCATTATATATATATGATATATATATATATCATATTTTCCTTATCTACCATTCATCTACTGATGGACATCTGGGCTCTTTCCATAGTTTAGCTATTGTGGACATTGCTGCTATAAACATTGGGGTGCAGGTGCCCATTCAGATCACCACATTTGTATTGTTGTGGTATATACCTAGTAGTGCAACTGCTGGGTGGTAGGGTAGCTCTATTTTCAAATTATTTAGGAATCTCCAGACAATTTTCCAGAGTGGCTGTAACAGCTTGCATTCCCATCAACAGTGTGAGAGGGTTCCCCTTTCTTTGCATCCTCACCAACATCTGTCATTTCCTGACTTGTTAATTTTAGCCATTCTGACTGGTGTGAAGTGGTATCTCATTGTGGTTTTGGTTTGTATTTCCCTGATGCTAGTAAGGTGGAGCATTTTTTATGTGTCTGTTGGCCATTTGTATGTCTTCTTTGGAGAAATGTCTGTTCATATCTTCTGTCCATTTCTTGATTGGATTATTTGTTCTTTGAGTATTGAGTTTGGTAAGTTCTCTGTAGATTTTGTATACTAGCCCTTTATCTGATAAGAAATGTGCAAATATCTATTCTATTCATATAGGGCATGAATTCTATCTATTATTTCACCCTAGTTCTGGAGTTTTGCAGTTCTGTGTGATTGGTAAACTTGGTATTAGCTGGATATTCTTGACAATCTTCTGGTGAGGGGCCTGTCTCACTGATTCTCAGGTGTCTTTGTCTGGGTAGAATTGCACTGCCTTTGCCGGGGGGTCAGACTTAATGTAAGCAGCTCCAGACTGCAGTATGTAGCTTTTGTTCCCTGAAGGCTTTCTGTGCCACTTTAAAGAATGAAAATAATCATTGTGGCACCCTGATGTCCAGCTCCAGAGCTGAAAAATCATGGTCCCCATTCTTCAGTACACCCTCAAGGAAAAGCAGACAATTGCTTTGGTCTCTCTGCTTTCTGTCTTCACTCTGTGTTCACCCAGATGTCCATCAGTAGATCAAGCATTTTTATCTCAGGCACATAACCCCAATTTAGTCTCCAAACTTTGCAGACCCCTGCACCCTTCTCTCCTCTTGTGGTACGGAAGGGAGTCTCACCATGGTTCCCTGCTTGGAAACCAGTTGTCCAAAAACCTTGCCAGACTTCATGGTTTATGGGAACATTTTGGTGAAAGCCCACTCCTGGGTTTGATAATTGCAGCTGGCTTCTCTACTGGGATGCGTGGAAACTCTGCTGCACTCTGGCATCCCTGGTCTTCCTGTAACCCTGGAGATCCTAAGACCACCTTGTTCCATCTAGGATTCCTACCCCTCACAATCCCCACCACCACCACCACCACCACCTCACAGTCTAAGCACCTTTCAGGCAAGGATGTCCCTCACTGAAGCAAACTTCTGAAAGTTCTGGTTTTGTGCTCCATTGCTTTATCACTTTCTAGTAGCTGGCTTACAGAGGCTCCCTACCCCTGCAGTTTATCTTCTCATATATCATGCCAGATTGACTTCTCTGCATTTCCTATCTTGCAGAAAGCGGTCACTTTTTTAATTGTAGAATTGCAGCAATTCTTTTCCTGGATCTCCAGTTGAATTCACAGATTCTCAGAATGATTTGATAGCCATCTACCTGAATGGACCAGATGAAACTAGAGCCTCCTACTCCTCCACCATCTTCCCTCTCTTCCTGTCCCTATTTTGACACTGTAATCAATTATTTGGAGCTGAATTAAAATAAATACTATAGTTTTTAATTTTTTCATATACCTGTAAACCTCTTGGGTGCCTGGGTGGCTCAGTTGCTTAAGAGTGTGACTCTTGATTTCAGCTCAGGTCATGGTCTCAGGGTCCTGGGATCCAGCCCTGTGAGGGCTCCATGCTCAGTGAAAAGTCTGCTTGGGGATTCTCTTTCCTTCTCCCTCTGCCCCTCCCCCTACTCATGCTCACTTTCTTCCTCTCTTTTAAATAAATGAATAAGTCTTTAAAAAGATAAAATAAAATAAATACTTGTAACTTCCTTTCTTTCTTTTTCTTAATTTAATATTTATTTTTATTGTTAACTTTTAGAAGTGGGAGGGGCAAAGAGACAGGGAGAGAATCTTAAAGAGGCTCTACACTCAGTACACAGCCCAAAGCAGGGCTTGATCTCAAAATCTTGAGATCATGACCAGAGTAAAATTCAAGAATCAGATGTTTAACTGACTGAGCCACCCAGGCATCTGACTCTTTCCTTTTAAATTTTAAATAAGAGAAGGAAATTAAAACATTTATGTTTGATTACTATATAATTTCATTTGCTCAATTTGCATTTATGTGTCTTTATACTTTTCATTATTTTGTGTAACTATTTCCTGTGTAAAGACATGTACATGAAATTATCTCAAAGGAAATCAAAATAACAAATCAAAGAAAAATTATCTTATGATGAATATAAACTTCCATTCAAGTTTACAATACTTTGGGGGAAAATATAAACTTAAGTAGATTATAAATATACACCCTACACTTGTAGCATTAATTAGGATTTACAGACATTTTCTTAGTCAGTTAAGATTCCTCATAACAGTCCAAAGTAGAAGTTGCAATGCCACCAGAGGGAGCAAGATGGTTTACTAGCAAGAATTTGAGCCTTACTTAACCAGGTAAGTGTGGCCTAAATTCTAGAACTAATGCTTACTAGCCTGAATAGTATTGCACAATGACTTTAACTTCCATTTCATCATCTCCTTACTAGCAAGTTAGAAAAAAAAAGTATTTGTTTCCTTGTTGATAATATTACACAATAATTTCTATAAATTTATACTGAACATGGCACCTAGCATATTTCAGATATCTAAAGTGAATTGATAAAGAATAAACAAATGATGAAACTTAGTCTCAGAAAGGTTACCAGACTTTCTCAGTCATTATGATAGAAAAATGATATAACTGGCACTTATCTGAAATAACCATGGTTAACTTTAGCTCTTTTCAACTGTAAGAAAAATAGAAATTATTTCTTTTCAAACAGTTAATAATTCTGTTAAAGCCCATTTGAAAGCAGGTATTGAGCAACTACATCTGTCTTAGTCATCTTTGGATCACAAAATTAGCAGAGTTCCTTAGAGACAGAAATTTTATTTAACAAATATTAAATTCATAAATTAATATATTGCTTTTTATTTGGGGATCACTATATGCAGTTGTAATTCTTCATTGAGAATCTTATACCCAAACAAATACTTGCATACTTATTTTGAATCACTTGAAATCTAGTAAAATGTAGTACCCAAATTCACATTGAATAAAATTAGAATGTAATTCTATAACATAGTCCGTTTTTACATAGTATGTAGTCATTCATGAAGGCAGATAAATGTACTGCCTTTTGCGATCTTCTAAATATCCTACTGATTTTCTTACAATATTATTGCTCTTATAAGAAGTTTTAGGGTTCATGTAACTAAATATAATTTCTCCCTTCAAATTGCACTTATGAAGTGCAGGATTTAAATTGGCACTACATGCATCATTTTTCATGGTCGCTTTAGGATTAAATCTCTCTACATGGTGCCTTAAGAAATATTGCCAACTTGGCTTCAAGGTTATAGAGTAGACACTTGGTGATTAGAATTCTGCATGAGTGGTTGAAAAATAGATATCAAGATATCCAGTTGTTGGTATAATAGGTCTCTTCTGAAATGTTAGATACTGCCATGGGTAATGTACAAAAAGCATTAAACATTTACATCCAGGATGTAAAGGGGTTAATTCTAAAAGGCTGAAGAGATTTGTAATGCAAGAGAGTTGTACTATACAACATGTTAGTTGGACAACCAAAAATAATTCAACAAAAGGAGAGAATCACAAAATCTAACTCTTCCATTTGTATCCATAATCCTTAGCATAGTGGTTGTGACATGAAAGGACTTAGTAAAAGTTTAGGAATGTGTCATGGATTAACCTTTCCAATTATCTTACATTTTCTCAAGTCATTTTTCTCTTTAGTTTAGAATGAATATTCATTCCTTGGCACAGATTCAGCATTCTGTGTAGGAATTACACAGTATTTTTTTGGTAAAATGAACAAAATATTAATACAAAATATCTATCAACATAATCATTGATAAGTGGTCTATTATTTTAGTGCCATGAATGAGTAGATCCAATTCGATCTATTTCTATGATATGTTCTTTATTTTTAGTCAGGTTTCTATTATAATAGGAAGGTTTAGAAATTGGTTACTTAAAAAGCATTTTTTAAAATGCAATACTTAATGTTCTAGTAAAGTTTAGGGGACAATTGTTCTTGGCAAATGGATATGGTCATTTTTCATCAGATACATTCATCTTTGTATCAAAAAATATTGTATTATGTTTTTCCCCCATCCCAGCAAGGAAAAGCTGAACAGTCCTAAAAAGTAATAAATCTTTCTGGATTCATAAGAGAGGCATGGACATAGGGCAACACTCTCACCTCAAGATTGGAGAGATGCATCAATATAGGGACTCAAGTCTTACCAGAGCAGACTCACAAGCAGAAATTCCACAGAGGAACCAGAATCTAAGTAAGAAAATCTGAACTGTAATGGAAAAATTGCTGAAAGCTCAGTGAGGTCTGAAAATTAAAAGCTCCGGGGGGCCTCAGCCACATGAGAGCCCACACATCTACATATGATTTATCTCACGGAGCTCAGTGAGGGTCCTACAGTAAATATCGGGGGAAAATCCCCTTAGGCTTCTAGCAGGAGCAGGAGAAAAAAAATATTTTGAAATATGCCATAGCATTCTGTTCTTAATAAGGCCTGCCTCCAGGGGAAACAAATAAAGGAGAGTCTAAACTGCCAGAGACTAAGCAGCCTGGGGAAGGGAAATCCCCAACTCCAGTTCCAGCCTAATATGTGAGAGAAGGGAAATACCCACCTACAGCCCATGGTAGCCATCCTGCCAACCTAAAGGGGGTAAAAAAATGAGGAATACATGTACAGTTTATATTCCAGTGGCAGAAGGTCATTAAAAGACTAAGATTTTATCATAGGACTGACTATGGAAAGCTTTTGCATGTACACCTTCACCATCACAATATTAAAAGCCTATGTACATTTTTTTTTTACCTATTACATCCTTTCCGGCTAGCAAGAAAAAATTAAAAGGCATATCAAGAGGCAAAAACACAGTTTGAAGAGATGAAGCAAGCACCGGAACCAGACATGTTAGTGATGTTGGAATTATTAGAAAAGGAATTTATGATAATTGTGATTAAAATGCTAAGGGCTCTCTAATGGATAAAATAGGCAACATACCAGAATAGATGGATAACGTAAGTAGAGAGATTGGAATCCTAAGAAAGAACAAAAGAGAAATTCTATAAGTGAAAATTACTCTAACAGAAAAGAAGAGTGAATTTGATGGGTTTATTAGACAGGGTACAGCTGAGATAAAAATCTCTGTGCTAAAGCACACATCAGCAGAATCCTTATAAACTAAAAAAGCAAAGAGAATAAAGATTGAAAAACAAAACAAAACAGAATATCCAAAGGCTGTGAGAACAACAGTAAGAGGTGTACCATACATGAAAAGGGAATACCAGAATGAGAAGAGAGAAACAAACAGAATGTTTGAAACAACAGTGACTGACAATTTTCCCCAAATTAATGTCATACATCAAACCACAGATCCAGGAAGTTCAGAGAACACATAGTAGGAAGATGCTCCAGAACTATACCTAGACATCATATCATCTTCCAATCACAGAGAATCAAAGTCAAATGATCTGAAACATGCCCAGGGAGTTGATGAGGAGGGGACAGACTTTACCAAGAGGAACAAAGGAAAGAATTACATGAGGAGAGGACAGACTTTACCAAGAGGAACAAAGGAAAGAATTACATTTGGCTTTTCAGAAACCCTGTAAGCAAGAAGAGAGTGAAGGGAAATATTTGAAATGTGGAGAAAAAATACTCATCAACCTAGATTCCTATAAGCTTTTAAATTATCCTTCAAAAGTGAAGGAGAAATAGTTTCTCAGACAGAAAAATTGAGTGACTCTATTGCCAGTACACCTATCTTGCAAGAAATATTATAAGTTCTTTATAGAGAAGGTAAATAATACAAGTCAGAAATTCAGATCTACATAAAGAAAAGAACATCAAAGAAAAAACAAGGGAGAGTAAAATGAAAGATTTTATTTCTCTAACTTTAACCAATCTAACAAATAAAATATTATTCAAAATAATATTAGCAACAATTACTCAGTAATGTATATTCTAGGTATATATGTATAATATTCTAAATTTTATGTAATATTCTAAAATATAAGTGAAAAGACTGACAATTATGGTACAAATATGGGAGCAAGGATTAGAATTATTTTGTTTTTACAAGGTACTCCTATTATCTTTGAGGTTGTATACTATTATTTGAATGTGCACTTGGATTACCTATAAGTGTATAATGCAAAGTATAGGGAAACCACTGAAAATAATAAAAATAATAAAAAATAATAATAATAATAATAACTATAGCTAGAGAAGGAGATAAAATGGAATCATGATGTTCTCATTAAAAAACAAAACAAAACAAAAAGACAGAAAAAAAGGGACACATGGGTGGTGGCTCAGTGATTGAGCATCTTCTTTGGTTCAGGATGTGACCAAGTTCCAAAATGGGCTCCCCTCTAGGAATTCTGCTTCTCCCTCTGCCTGTGTCTCTGTCTCTCTGTGTATCTCTTATGAATAAATAAATAAAATCTTTTTAAAAAGGCAGAAAAATTTTGGAAAACAAAAATAGGAACAAAGGTAGTAGATAGAAAACAGTAATGAATGTAATAGATATTAATTAAATCATGTCAATACTTTGGATTTCAATGGTCTAAATATTGCAATTAAAAAGATTGTCAGGGGGCGCTTGGGTGGCTCAGTGGTTGAGGTCAGGTCGTGATCCTGGGGTCCCGGGATCAAGTCCCACATCAGGCTCCCCACAGAGAGCCTGCTTCTCCCTCTGCCTGTGTCTCTGTCTCTCTCTGTGTATCTCATGAATAAATAAATAAAATCTTAAAAAAAATAAAAATAAAAAGATTGTCAGAGTACACCAACAAAGACAAAAAGAGAGATAAACTATATGCTGTATACAAGAAGTCCACCTTAAATATAAATAGACATATAGACTAAAAATGGATGGGAAAAAATGTAGCATGCTAGCACAAATGAAAAGAAAAAAAATAGCTATATTTATTTCAGACAGAGTACATTTCAAAGTGAAGAATGTTATCAGGAACAAAGAAGGGTATTATATAATGACAATGAGGTCAAATGTCCAAGAAAACATAACGAGTCTTAGCATTTATACACCTAACAAGAAAGTATCATAATTACATGAGGCAAAAAATTCATAGAAATGCAAGGACAAATAGATTAATTCAATTGTCATGATTAGAGACTTCAATGCCCTTCTCTCAACATCTGATGGACAGATCCATCAGACAGAAAATCAGGGAGGATATAGTTGAACTTGAAAATATCATCAATTAATATATAAAATTGATTCTAAATACTACTTCATTCAATAACAGAGGAACACACATTCTTCTCAAACTCACATGGAATGTTCACCAAGACAGATGCACATTGTGGACCATAAAATAAACCTTTATAAATTTAAAAGAATAGGAAGCATTCAAATCTGGAGCTTAGATGGTGGAGTAGCAAGAGGACCTTAGGCTTTCCTCATCCCTTGAGCTAAATAAATATCAAAACATTCTGAATACTAAAGAAATCTGAGGACTGATAGAAAAACTGCACAACTAGAGGGGAAAAAAAGAGGCCACATCATGGAAGGTAGGAGGTTTGGAGATATGGTTTGGGGAAGAAATGAATTGTGGGTGTTGTGAGGGGAGGGACTCCCGGTCATGGAAAGAGAAGAGAGAGAGAGAGAAAGAGAGAGAGAGAGAGAGAGATGAATACAGGGGATCCCAGAGGGAAATACTTCCCCAAACAATTGACTGGGAAAACAAGAGGTGCTGATTTTCATGAGTTTTTACAACCAGTGGGGCTCAAAGATTAGAATGTAGAGGTCCAAAGCATGAGTGATATGGAGATGTAAAGGTGCTGCAGTGCTCTGGAGAAGGAGGTCATATAGCTCAGGGGTCAGATGGTACCATCTGAAGATCCCCTGGGACTCACTGGGAGACACAGTTTCCCCTTCTTGGAGTGCATCTGGTAGAGGAGGCACTGACTCTCAGGGACTAAAGAATTGGAAGGCACCATTTCCTCCCCTGTCCCCCATCATAAACTAACTTCAGGAAGCAGCACAACAGTAACACTGGCAGCCTAAACTGCTTACCCCAGGCTCATGCCTCTGTACTCTCCTAGGACTGCTTTTCCTAAGGCAAGTGTCCCTGAAAACCAGTGCAGTGGGCCCCCACCCCTAGAATACCAGCACAAACTCACCCCCTGTCCCACCCCTGTTCTACTGTATACACATCATGCCTACTGACCACAGAGTTCTGCAAAACTTCAACTCTAGTGAAAATAGCATCAGGTCTCTTCTAACAAGCAGAACTGAGCACACCTAGTCAAAATTTGCCACACTGGTGGAAGTCCAAACACCCTCCACTGCAGACACGGAGAAACTCTTCAGAGGACTGGCCTGAGGTAAAGATTACAGACCAAACACAGCAGCAGAGTGCCCCCCACATACCTAAGACACTTCTTGAAGCACCAGGCCTTGACAGTATATGACCTCTTCTTCGTAAGGCCAGTACTCTCAGGAATAGGAAATGAAACAGGCTTTCCTAACGCATAGAAGAGACATAGACAAAATGTAAATATGGAGGAATTCAACAAGAAAGGGAAAACAACAAGAAAAAGACACAGCCATTGATCTAAACAAAACAGACATAAGTAGAATACCTGATCTAGAATTTAAAGCAACAATCATAATGCTCCCTGGGCTTGAGAAAAGCATGTGAGACACCAGGAAGTCCCTTACTGTGGAGATAAAAGACCTAAATACTAGTCAGGCCAAAACAAAAAATGCAGTGGACAAGATTTGAAACTGTCTGGTTGTAATGACCACAAGGATGGAAGACTCAGAGGAACCAATAAGTGATATAGAAGACAAATTTTGGAAAATAATGAAGCTGAAGCGGGAAAGAAAAATATTAGATCACAAATATAGACTTAGGGAACTCCGTGATTCCATAAGTTGTAATAACATTCATATCATGGGAGTCCCAGAAGAAGGAAAGAGGAGGAGTAGAAAAGAGAATTGAAGGGGATGTAGAAAGCTTATTTGAGGAAATTGTGGCTGAAAACTTCCTTAATCTGGAGAAGAAAATAGACATCCAAATTCAGGAGGCACAGAGAACACCCATCAAAATTGACAAAAAGCAGGTCAATACCAAGACATATAATAGTTAAATTTACAAAATATAGAGATAAAGAAAAAAAGCCTAAAAGTAGCAAGACAAAGGAAGTCACCAATTTACAAGAGAAGACAAAAAAGTTTAGCTGCATATCTTCCACAAAAATTTTGCAGGCCACAAGAAAGTGACACAATATGTTCAAAATGCTGACTGGAAAAAATATACAGCCAATAATATTGTATACAGCAAGACCTTCATTCAGAATATATGGAGAGATAAATGGTTTTCGAGACAAAAATGAAAGGAGTTTATGAACCCTAAATCAACCTTGCAAGAAATATTAAAAGGAAAGAATGAAAAGAAAGACAGAAAGCAACAAAGATTTGGAAGGAACAGACAAAGTCTTCAGAAAAAATTACAAAAAAAGTAATAGAATGGCACTAAATCCATATCTATCAATAATTAATCTGAACTTAAATGGACTAAATGCTCCAGTAAAATGATGTGGGGCGTCAGAATGGATAAAAAGCAAGACCCATTTATATACTGCCTAAAAGAGACTCATTTTAGACCTAAGGACCCTGTAGATTGAAAATGAGGGGATGGAGAAATCTTTATCATGCAAATGGATGTCAGAAGAAAACTGGAATAGTAACATTTATATCAGGCAAACTAAATTGTAAACCAAAACTCTAACAAGAGATGGAAAAGGGCACTATATCATAAAAGAGGGGTCTATCCAACAAGATCTAATAATTATAAATATGTATACCCCCAACTTGGAAGAACCCAAATATATAAAACATAACAAACATAAAGGAACTGATTGATTATACTACAATAAGAGTAGGGGACTTTAAACCCAACTTACATCAAGGGACAGATGTTCTAAGCTGGAAATCCACACAGAAACAATGGCTTTGAATGACACACTGGACCAGATGGACTTAACAGATGTATTCAGAACATTTTATCCTAAGGCAGCAGAATACAGATTTTTTTTCAAGTGTATATAGGATATTCTCCAGAACAGATCATATACTGGGTCACAAATCAGGCCTCAAAAAGTATAAAAAGATTGAGATAATGCCATTCATATTTTCTGAACACAACACTATGACACTTGAAGTCAATCAGAAGAAAAAAATTGGAAAGATCACAAATATACGAAGGCTAAAGAATATCCTACTAAAGAATGAATAGGTCCAGTAGGAAATTAAAGAAGAATTTAAAAAAATATACATGGAAACAAATGAAAATAAAAACACAACAGTCCCAAACCTTTGGGATACAGCAAAAGCAATCCTAAGATGGAAGTGTATAGCAGTACAGGCCTACCTTGAGAAGCAAGGAAAATCTCAAATACACAACCTAAACTTACACCTAAAGGAGCTAGACAAAAAAAAAAAAAAAAAAAAAAAAAAAAGAAAAAGAAAAAAAAAGCCATGAGCTAGCAGAATAAGGAAAATAATAAAGATTAGAGCATAAAACTGGACAGCAACATATAAAGGAATGAAATTGAACCACTTTCTTATACCATACACCAAAATAAATTTAAAATAGATTGAATTTCTAAATGTGAGATAGGAATCCATCAAAATTCAGACAGTAATGTCTTTGACATTGGCCTTTCCAACTTCTAACTAGATACATCTCCTAAAACAAGGGAAACAAAAGCAAAAATGAACTACTGGGACTTCATCAAGATAAAAACTCCTGCAGAGCAAAGGGAATAATCAACAAAACTAAAAGGCAACCTTCAGAATTGGAGAAGATATTTGGAAACAATGTATCTCATAAAGGGTCAGTATCCAAAATATATAAAGAACTTATAAAACTCAATACCAAAATGAATAATGCAATTAAAATGGTCATAAGACTTGAATACACATTTTCTCAAAAAGAAATTACAGGTGTCTTACAGACATATGAAAAGATGCTTAACATCATTTATCATCAGGGAAATACAAATCAAAACTATAATGAGATATCACTTCACACCTGTCACAATGGCTAAAATTAATGTAGACAACCACAGGTATTGGTGAGGATCCAGAGCAAGGGGAACCTTTGTTGATTTACATCGCCTGTTGGTGGGGATGTAAACTGTTGCAGCCACTCTGGAAAACAGTATGGACATTCCTCAAAAAATTAAAAAATAGAACTACTGTGTGATCCAGTAATTGCACTACTAGGTATTCATCCAAAGGATACAAAATACTGATCTGAAGGGATACATGCACCCCAATGTTTATAGCAGCATTATCAACAATAGTCAAATTATGGACAGAGCCCAAATGTCCAATGACTGATGAATGGAATAAAGAGGTGTGTGTGTGTATATATATATAATATATTATATATTCCATATGTAATATAGCAAATATAATGGAATATTACTCAGCATCAAAAAGAATGAAATCTTGCCATTCACAATAATGTGGATGGAGATAGAGAGTATTATGCTAAGTAATATAGATCAATCAAAGAAAGACAAATATGGTTTGTCCCAAACCTTTGGGATACAGCAAAAGCAAAAGTATATACCATATAATTTACAATATAGTTATATGGTTATAATATGACTATATATGGTTCTAATGTGGCTATATAATATGATTGTATAAATTCCACTTTTTTTGTTGTTTTTTGTTTTTTATAAATTCCACTTTTATATGGAATTTAGAAAACAGAACAAATAAACATGGTGGGGGAGAGTCAAACCATAAAATAGACTGTTAACTACAGAGAACAAATTGAGAGTTCCTGGAGGGGAGGGGAGTGGGAGAAGATAGGTCAAATGGGTTATGTTATGGGTATTAAAGGAGGCACTTATGATGAGGACTGGGTATTGTATGTAAGTAATGAATCACTAAATTCTACACCTGAAACTAATATTATATTGTATGTTAATAAAAATAAAAATAAATAAAATGAAATGAAAAAAATCAATAAAAACTTGAAAAATGAATAGTCTGGCTATATACTAACATAAAAGTAAATAAGTAAAGCTGAGCTTGATTTTACTTATTAACAACAACAACAAAAGGTTATATGATCTCTGATGTTCAAATTTCAAAGTTTTATTTAACACATTTCTGAAGGAAATCAATTATGTTTTTAATTATTTCAATTTAAAAAATATATATGGAAAAATTTTAAAAACAAAACAAAAGCAATCAAAATCTGAACTCATGGATACAGAATACAGACTAGTGGTTGCCAGAGGAAGGGGAGATGGGGATAGGGATGGGCAAAATGCATGAAGAAGATTAAAAAGTAAAAACATCCAGCTATAAAATAAGTAAGTCATGGGATATAACGTACAGCCTGGTGGCTATGGTTAGTAATACTGTATTATGTACTGAAAGTTGCGAAGAGAGTAGATCATAATGTTTTCAGCACAGGAAAAATAAAAATAAAACCTTGTAACTATGTATGGCCATGATTTTTTTTTTTTTTTTTTATGATAGTCACACAGAGAGAGAGAGAGAGAGACAGGCAGAGACATAGGCAGAGGGAGAAGCAGGCTCCATGCACCGGGAGGCCGACGTGGGATTCGATCCCGGGTCTCCAGGATCGTGCCCTGGGCCAAAGGCAGGCACCAAACCGCTGCGCCACCCAGGGATCCCTGGCCATGATGTTAATAAGCATTATTGTGGTGATCATTTCAAAATACATATGAATATCAAATCATATGTTGTACACCTGAAACTAACATAATGTCAGGTATACCTAAATTTTTCAAAATAAATAAAGATAAAAATGAGTTAAATAAAAACATGTAATTATCTGGTCGCCGCCCCCACCGCTGCTGCCATCGCCGCTATGGCCCTGCAGAGGGAGGAGAAGCAGCTGGAGGCATCGCTATATGCACTGCTGAGTCAAGTGGCTGGTCTGAGGAACTCACCGGGGAGTTTCATATACACGTTGGAGAACGAGGATGACCGGCTGACCTGGCCGTCTCTCCTGGACAGCGTCGCCTTGCTCTCCGGACAGTTGAACACTTTGAACAAGGTCTTCAAGCATGAAAAGACACGCTGTTCCGCAACCAGGTCGTCATCCCCCTGCTGCTGTCCTCAGACCGTGATGAAGATCTCATGCGGCCGACCGAAGGACGAGTGCCTGTTTTCAGCCACGAGGTGGTCCCTGACCACCTGAGAACCAAGCCTGAGCCTGAGGTCGAAGAGCAAGAGAAGCAGCTCACAACAGATGCTGCTCGCATTGGTGCCGACGCGGTTCAGAAGCAGATCCAGAGCTTGAATAAAATGTGCTCGAACCTTCTGGAGAAAATCAGCAAAGAGGAACGGGAATCTGAGAGTGGAGGTCTCCACCAAACAAGCAGACCTTTAACCCTGCAGACACCAATGCCTTAGTAGCAGCTGTGGCCTTTGGGAAAGGGCTAATTGAAGGCCTTCTGGCAGTAGTGGTCCTGGCCAGCCCGGCCAGCCAGGAGCAGGGCGGATCCTTGCTGGAGCCTCAGGATTACAACAAGTACAGATGGCGGGAGCTCCAAGCCAACAGCAGCCACTGCTCAGTGGGGTGCAGATGACCCAAGCAGGTCAAACAGGGAAAATGCCAAGTGGAATAAAAACCAACATCAATTCTGCTTCAATGCATCCCTACCAGCGGTGAGTGTGGCCGGCAACTTGGCCCAAAGCTGGACTAGATGGGTACAATAAAGAGAACATCGGCTTTCAGCGCCAGACAGGTTCCAGCTGCACCACTGACTAGCTGAGTGACCTTGGGCAAGTAACCTGATTTTTCTGAGCCTGTTTTCTTTGTAAATGGTGGTGATACCTACCTCACAGGGTTGTTGTGAGGACTGAAATGAGAAAATGAATGTAAAACAGTACAGCCTATGAAATAATGGGCATTCAATAAATGATAGTTTCTACAGCCAAAAAATAAAAAAAAAATAAAAATAAAAAATGTAATTATCTCTATGTTTTTAATTTAAATCAATAACTTAAAAAAAGAGGACTAGTAAACATTCAATGCTTCCTCTTAGAACACAATGAATTTAAACTAGAAATAAAAAAACATTTAAAAAATTGGAAAATCCCCAAATGCATGGAGATTAAACAACCAATTTCTAAATAACACAAGTCAAAGAAGTAACTTCAAGAGAAATTTTTAAATATTTTAAGTAAATGAGAATAAAATTACAACTTATTCCAATTTGTGGATGCAGTAAAAACAGTGATTAAAAGGAAATTTATAACACTGAGTGCATATATTAGACAAGACAAAAGATAAAAAGAGAGGCCTGAAATCATTAACCTAAGTTTCCACCATAAGGAATTAGAAGAAAAGAAATTATAAAAATTAGAGCAAATATCAATAAAATTAAAAAAAATAGGAAATCGGTACAGAAAAGCAAAAAAACAAAGCTGGTTTTTCAAAAAGATTGAAAAAACCAGTAAGTCTGTAGCCAGGCCAAAAAAAAAAAAAAAAAAAGGAAAGAAAGAAAGAAAGAAGGAAGGAAGGAAGGAAGGAAGGAAGGAAGGAAGAAGAAAGAAAGAAGAAAGAAAGAAAGAAAGAAAGAAAGAAAGAAAGAAAGAAAGAAAAGAAAGAAAGAAAAAGAAAGAAAGAAAGAAAGAAAGAAAGAAAGAAAGAAAGAAAGAAAGAAAGAAAGAAGAAACTACTAATATCAGAAGATAGGAGGGAACATTACTACAGATCCCATGGGCATTAAAAGGACAAAAAATGAATTTTATGGACAACTCCATGCCCACAAATTAGTTAACCTAGATGAAATGGACCAAATCCTTAAAAGACATAATCAACCAAAACTTACACAAGAAAAAATAGACAACCTGAATAAGCCTATATCTACTAAAGAAATTGAATAAATAATTAATAAACTTCCCACATATGAAGTGGGATAGGTTTCCTGGTGAATTATGCTATTTAAGGAAGAAATTACACCAATTCTCTACAATCTCTTTCAACAAATAGAAGCACAAGGAATTGTCTTAGCTGACTCTATTAATGCAACATTATACTAATACCAAAACCAGATAAAGACATTATAAGCAAGACAGCTACAGATCAATATCTTTCATAAACATGGATGCAAAAAAATTTCAAGAAAAAGTTAACAAATGAAATTCAACAATATGTAAAAAGAATTACACACCATGACCAAGTGAAATTTATCTCAGTTATGGAAGGCTGGTTCAACATTTAAAAACCAATTAATGTAACCCATCACACCAACAGCCTTAAAAATAAAGTTCACATGGTAATATCCATAGATGAAAGAAAACATGAGAAAATCAAACACCTATTTGTGATAAAAACTTTCAGTGAACTAAGAATAGATGGAAATCTACTCAAATTGATAAATGGTATCTAAGATACCTACAGCTAACATTATATTTAATGGTGAGAAACTGCAAGCTTCCCCTAACAGGAACAAAGGATGTCCCCTATTATCACTCCTTTTCAACACTGTATTGGAAGTTCAAGTTAATGCAATAAGGCACAAAGTGGAAATGAAAGTTACATAAATTGGGAAGGAGGAAATAACACTGCATTCACAGAAGACATTCATCTATGTAGAAATTCTAAAAGAATTAAAGTGGAAAATATGGAACTAATAATCAATTATTGAAAATTTACAGGATACAAGGTCAATATACAAAGCCCATTGATTTATTATTTACTAAAAATAAAAAAGGGGAATTTTAAGTTAAAACCATTGTACCATTTACATCAGCACCTTCAAAAATGAAATACTTAGGTACAAATCTATCAAAATATATACAAGATCTATATGAGGAATACAATAAGACTCTGATGAACTAAAACAAAGAACTAAATAAATGAAGATATATTTCTTGTTCATGGATAATAAAACACATTATTGTAAAGATGTCATTTCTTCCCAAATTGATCTACAGATTCAATGCAATCTCACTGAAAATCCTAGCAAGTTATTTCACGGATATGAAAAACTGATTCTACAGTTTATAGAAAGAGGTCAAAGACCCAGAATACTCAATATAATATTGAAGGAGAAAAATAAGTTTGGAACATATATATTACCCGAAATTAAGATTTACTGTAAAATGACAGTTATCAAGACAATGTGACATTTGAGAAATAATACACAAACATATTAATAGAACAGGATAGAGGCCAGAAATATAACATCACAAATATAGTCACTTGATTTTGACAAGTTAGCAAAGTCAATAAATTGGAGCAAAGACAAGTCTCTAGCAAACAATAAGGAAACAAAAGTACACATCTTCGTTAAAAAACAAAACAAAAAAACGAGTTTAGACACAGACTTTACACCATTCCGAAAATAACTGTACATGGATCATAGACCCAAATATAAACTGCAATACCTTAAAACTCCAGTTAGATAACTTAGAAGATAACTCCTGGGAGTAATCTAGGAGTATAGGGTTATCTTTTTGGATAGAATACCAAAGACAAAAATCCATGAAAGAAATAATTTGTAAGCTGTGTTTTGTTAAAACTAAGGAACAACAAGAACAACAACAAAACACAAAAACAAACAAAAAAACCCACAAAACTTTCTGCTCTCTGAGAGATATTGTCAAGAAATAAGATCAGCCTCAGCCTGGGAGAAAATATTTACCAAAGACACCCCTACTAAAGGACTATTATTCAAAATGTTCAGAGAACTCTTAAAACTCAACAATAAGAAAACTAACAACTCAATTAAATAATGGGCCAGAGACTTGAAAAGAATCCTCACCAAAGAAGATAAAAGATGAAAAATAAGCACATGAAAAGGTGCTTCACATCATATGTCATCAGGCAACACAAATTAAAATAACAAAAGAATACTACTACCACATCCATTAGAAAAGCTAAAATCCAGAACATTGACAACACCCAATATCAACATTATGAAGAGCAATAGGAATTCTCATTCATTGTTAGTGGGAATGTAAAATGGTACAGTCTGAAAGACATTTTAGTGACTTCTTAGAAAAATGCATGTATTTTTACCATGTGTTCCAGCAAAATCACACTGCTTACTATTTACCCAAAGGAGTTGAAAACTTATATCTACACAGAAACCTCCACATAGACATTTATGGCAAATGTATTCATAATTATCAAAACTTGGAAGCAACTAAGATATCCTTTAGTAATAAATAGATAAATTTATTTTATCAATTTGTTATGTCTTTTTGTTATAAATAAAACTGTGGTACATCTAGAAAATGGAATTTTCAGTGCTGAAAGAAAAGGAGCTATCAAAGCATGAAAATATGTGGAAGAACCTTAAATGCATATTGCTAAGTGAAAGAAGCCAATCACTTAATATTATGTATTGTATGATTCTAACTCTAAGACATCCTAGAAAAGTCAAAACTATGGAGACAATGTAAAAACTAAAAAAAAAAAAAAAAAAAAAAAAAAGATCGGTGGTTGCTAATATGAACAAGCAGAGCACAAAGGATTTTTAGGGTGGAGAAAATGTCCATAGTAGCCAAACTGTGGAAGGAGCCTCGGTGTCCATCTGCTCTCAACCCACTCATGCTATCTTTCTCATTCACTCTCACTCTGTCTCATAAATAAATAAACAAAAAAACAAATACATCTTTTAAAAATTATTACTTAACAAGATTTTTATTTTTTTAAGATTTTAGTTTAATTTATTTTGTATATTTTTTTAGAGTTTGTTTTGCCAACGTATAGTGTAACACACAGTGCTCATCCCGTCAACTGCCCTCCTCAGTGCTTGTTACCCAGTCACCCTGTCCCTCTGCCCACCTCCCCTTCCACTACCCCTTGTTTGTTTCCAGAGTTAGGAGTCTCTCATGTTCTCTCTCCCCCTCTATTTCCCACTCATTTTCTCTCTTTTCCTCTTTAATCTCTTTCACTATTTGTTATATTCCCCCTATGAGTGAAACCATATGTTTGTCCTTCTCCAATTGACTTACTTTACACAGTATAATACCCTCCAGTTCCATCCACCTTGAAGCAAATGGTGGGTATTTGTCATTTCTAATGGTTGATTAATATTCCATTGTATATGTAGACCACATCTTCTTTATCCATTCACCTTTCGATGGACACCGAGTCTCCTTCCGCAGTTTGGCTACTGTGGACATTGCTGCTATAAACATTGGGGTGCAGGCATCCCAGAGTTTCACTTCATCTGTATCTTTGGGGTAAATCCCAGGCAGTGCAATTGCTGGGTCGTAGGGCAGTTCTTTTCTTAACTCTCTGAGGAATCTCCACACAGTTTTCCAAAGTGGCTGCACCAGTTCACATTCCCACCAAGAGTGCAAGAGGGTTCCCCCTTTCTCCACATCCTCTCCAACATTTGCTGTTTCCTGTCTTGATCATTTTCCCCATTTTCACTGGTGTGAGGTGGATTCTCATTGTGGTTTTGATTTGTATTTCCCTGATGGCAAGTGATGCGGAGCATTTTCTCATGTGCTTGTTGGCCATGTCTATGTCCTCCTCTGTGAAATTTCTGTTTGTGTCTTCTGCCCATTTCATCATGGGATTGTTTGTTTCTTTGCTGTTGAGTTTAATTAGTTCTTTATAGATCTTGGATACTAGCCCTTTATATGATATGTCATTTGCAAATATCTTCTCCCATTCTGAAAAAAAAAAATATCTTCTCCCATTCTGTGGGTTGTCTTTTAGTTCTCTTGACTATTTCTTTTCCTGTGCAGAAGCTTTTTACCTTGATTAAGTCCCAATAGTTCATTTTTGCTCTTGTTTCCCTTGCCTCCATAGATGTATCTTGCAAGAAGTTTCTGTGGCCTGGTTCAAATAGGGTGTTGCCTGTGTTCTCCTCTAGGATTTTGATGGATTCTTGTCTCACATTTAGATCTTTCGTCCATTTTGAGTTTATCTTTGTGTATGGTGTAAGAGAATGGTCTAGTTTCATTCTTCTGCACATGGTTGTCCAATTTTCCCAGCACCATTTATTGAAGGGACTGTCCTTTTTCCAGTGGATATTCTTTCCTGCTTTGTCAAATATTAGTTGACCAGAGAGTTGAGGGGCCATTTTTGGGTTCTCTATTCTGTTCCATTAATCTCTGTGTCTGTTTTTGTGCCAATACCACACTGTTTTGATGATCACAGCTTTGTAGTACAACTTGAAATCCGGCCTTGAGATGCCCCTTGCTACCATATTAATTCTTCCAATCCACAAGCATGGAATATTTTTCTGTCACTTTGTGTCTTCCTCAATTTCTTTCAGAAGTGTTCTGTAGTTTTTAGGGTATAGATCCTTTACCTCTTTGATAAGGTTTATTCCTGGGTATCTTATGCTTTTGGGTGCAATTGTAAATGGGATTGACTCCTTAATTTCTATTTCTTTAGTCTTATTGTTAGTGTATAGAAATGCCATTGATTTCTGGGCATTGATTTTGTGTCCTGCACATTGCTGAATTACTGCATGAGTTTTAGCAATCTTGGGGTGGAGCCTTTTGGTTTTTCTATATACAGTATCATGTCATCTGAGAAGAGGGAGAGTTTGACTTCTTTGCCAATTTGAATGCCTTTTATTTCTTTTTGTTGTCTGATTGCTGAGGCTAGGACTTCTAGTACTATGTTGAATAGCAGTGGTGAGAATGGACATCCTTGTCTTGTTCCTGATCTTAGGAGAAAGGCTCCCAGTATTTCCCCATTGAGAATGATATGTGCTGTGGGCTTTTCGTAGATGGCTTCTAGATGTTGAGTAATGTTCCCTCTCTCCCTACACTCTGAAGAGTTTTGATCAGGAATGGATGCTGTATTTTGTCAATTGCTTTCTCTGCATCTATTGAGAGGATCTATGTTTCTTGTTTTTTCTCTTGTTGATATGATTCATCACATTGATTGTTTAACGAGTTGAACCAACCTTGCATCCCGGGGATAAATTCCACTTGGTCATCGTGAACAATCTTCTTAATGTATTGGTGAGTCCTATTGGCTAGTGTCTTGTTGAGAATTTTTGCATCTGTGTTCTTCCTGTTCCAGTTTTGGTAATTTGTGATTTTCCAGAAATGCATCCATTTCTTCTAGATTGCCTAATTTGTTGATGTATAGCTGCTCATCATACGTTTTTAAAATCATTTGTATTTCCTTGGTATTGGTTGTGATCTCTCCTTTTTCGTTCGTGATTTTATTAATTTGAGTCTTTTCTCTTGTTTTTAATAAGGCTGGCTAACGGTTTATCTATCTTATTAATTCTTTCAAAGAACCAACTCCTGGTTTTGTTGATCTGTTCTACAGTTCTTCTGGTCTCTATTTCATTGAGCTCTGCTTGAAACTTTATTATCTCTCTTCTTCTGCTTGGTGTAGGTTTTATTTGCTGTTCTTTCTCCAGTTCCTTTAGGTGCAAGGTTAGCTTGTGTATTTGAGGTTTTTCCAATTTTTTGAGGGATGCTTGTATTGCAATGTATTTCTTTCTTAGGACTGTTTTTGCTGTATCCCAAAGATTTTGAAAGGTTGTATCTTCGTTTTCATTAGTTTCCATGAATCTTTAATTCTTCTCTAATTTCCTGGTTGCCCCTTTCATCCTTTAGCAGGATGGTCTTTGACCTCCACGTGTTTGAATTTCTTCCAAATTTCTTCTTGTGAAGAAGCATTATGGTCTGAAAATATGTATGGGACATTATGGTCTGAAAGCATTATGGTCTGAAAATATGTATGGGACAATCCTAATCTTTTGGTATCAGTTGAGACCTGATTTGTGACCCAGTAAGTGGTCTATTCTGGAGAAATTTTCATGTGCACTTGAGAAGAATTGTATTCAGTTGCATTCGGCTGCAAAGTTCTGTATATATCTGTGAAATCCATCTGGTCCAGTGTATCATTTAAAGCTCTTGTTTCTTTGAAGATGTTGGGCTTAGAAGATCTGCCATTTGCAGAAAGTGCCATGTTGAAGTCTCCTACCATTAGTGTATTATTATCTAAGTGTGTCTTAACTTTGGTTATTAATTGATTGATATACTTGGCAGCTCCCACATTAGGGGCTTAAATATTTATGCTTGTTAGGTCCTCTTGTTGGATAGACCCTTCAAGTATGATACAGTGTCCCTCTTCGTCTCTTACTACAGTCTTTGAGATAAACTTTAATTTATCTGATATGAGGATGGCTACCCCTGCTTTCTTTTGAGGACCATTTGAATGGTAAATGGTTCTCCAGGCTTTCATTTTCAGGCTGTAGGTCGCCTTAGGTCTAAAATGAGTCTCTTGCAGACAGCAATTAGATCAGTCTTGCTTTTTTACCCTGTCTGAAAACCTGCATCTTTTGATGGGATCATTATGTCCACATAATGCTCACATTCAGAGTAACTATTGATAGATATGAATTCAGAATCGTTGTAATACCTATTCAGTCCTGTTTTTGTGATTATTTCTTTGGGTTTCCTCTTTCTTTTACAGGATTCCCCTTAATATTTCTTGCAGAGCTGGTTTGGTGGTCACATATTCTTTCAATTTCTGCCTATATTGAAGCTCTTTATCTTTCCTTCCATTCTGAATGAGAGCCTTGCTGGACATTGTATTCCTGGCTTCATGTTCTTCTCATTTAATACCCTGAATATATCATGGCAGCCCTTTCTGGCCTGCCGGGTGTCTGTGGAGATGTCTGCTGCTAATCTAATATTTCTCCCCATATAAGTAAAGAATCTCTTGTCTCTTGCTGCTTAAAGGATTTTCTCTTTATCTTTGGAATTTCCAAGTTTCACTATTAAATATGGAGGTGTTGAACGGTTTTTATTGATTTTGGGGGTACCTCTGTATCTCCTGGATCTGAATGCCTGTTTCCCATTCCGAGTTAGGGACATTCTCAGCTATGATTTGTTCAAATATGCTTTCTGTCCCTCTGGCCCTCACTGTGTTCTCTGGAACCAGAATTATATGTAGATTTTTCCTTCTGAGGCTGTCATTCATTTCCTTTAACTTTTCATCATGGTCTTTTAATTGTTTTTCTCTTTTTCCTCAGCTTTTTCCCTTGCCATCAACTTGTCTTCTATGTCACTCTTTCCTCTACCTCATTAGCCCTTGTCCTTAGGACCTCCAGTTTGGATTGCATCTCATTTAATGGATTTTTAATTTCGTCCTGATTAGATCTAAATTCTGCAGTTATGAAGTTTCTTAATTCCTTATGCTTTTTTCTAGAGCCACCAGTAGCTTTATAATTGTGCTTCTGAATTGGCTTTCTGACATCAAATTATAATCCAAGTTTTGTAACTCTGCGGCAGAGAGTACTGTTGCTGATTCTTTCTTTTGTGGTGAGTTCTTCTTTCTAGTCATTTTGCTCAGTGTAGAGTGACTGTATGAGTGAACTGAGTCAAGAATATCAATCATGACCTAAGTAAATTTCACCCTAGATGATTCGACAAGGTTTGAGACCAGAAATTGAAATCAATGATCAGAACAAAATAAGACAAAAGTACCACTAAAGTGAAAAACAAATTTTAAAACAAAGTAGAAAAAAAAAAAAAAAAGGCCAAGAATCCCAAAGAAGAAGAAAGACAAAAAAGGAAAAGGGGAAAAAAAGTAGAGAAAAAAGCAAAAGTAAAGAGGAACAATAAAAAAGATAAAAGTGGGACACCTAGGTGGCTCAGTGGTTTAGCGCCTGCCTTCAGCCCAGGGCATGATCCCCGAGTCCAGGGATTGGGTCCCATGTCAGGCTCCCTGCATGGAGCCTGCTTCTCCCTCTGCTTGTGTCTTTGCCTCTGTGTGTGTCTCATGAATGAATAAATAAAATCTTAAAAAAATAAAAAAGAAAGAACAAAGATAAAAGAAAAACAAAGGGAAGTACTGGGAGACAGTGGTGGTGAATGAGTTGTAGTGGATGTAGAATGTAGTCTATGTGAAGGGTTCTATTGGGTCTTTCTCTTGGTTCTGAGTATATTAAGTTCTGTATGCTAGAAGATGCTCAGTCCCAAATTTATATAAACCAGAAATACTTGAAGAGGGTCCTACCATTGACCACCAAAACATAAATGAGATAAAAGAGGGGGGCAGAATGGGAATGAGAACTCTCACAGAATGAACCAGCATGGTATGCCACTTGGTTCTGGGTGCAGGCTGGTCATGTTTTTTTTCTTTTTTTTTTTTTAAGATTTTATTTATTTATACATGAGAAAGAGAGAGAGAGAGAGAGGCAGAGCACAGGCAGAGGGAGAAGCAGGCTCCATGCAGGGAGCCTGACTTGAGACTCGATCCCGGGATTCCAGGATCATGCCCTGGCGGAAGGCAGGCACTAAACCGCTGAGCCACCCGGGCTGCCCTGGTCATGTTTTAGAAGGTGGAGTTGTACTGGAAAAAGGAAGAAAAAAAAGGAAGGGTACCCTCTGGTTCTATATAGTGTAAATCCCTCGACTTCCCCTGGAGCTTTCCAGGGTTGCTGGGTCGAGAACTTGCTCTTCCCCCGTCCTTCCAGCTGGTCTTCTGGGGGAGGGGCCTGCTGTGCCGGTTCTCAGGTGTGTGCACCTGGGGAGATGCTCCGCCCCTGCCGGGTGCCGGGCTCAGTGGGGCTGTTGACCCTGTGAGGCCCCTGTCCCCTGGCGGCCCCGCCCCTCCCAGGCACAGGGTGACACCAGGAGGCACAACCCCACTGGCGGCGGCCAGGTCCCCAGCCCTGGCGTCAGCTCCCGCAGTACCGACCGCAGCTCCCCGTCCGCACTGGCCTGGATGCTCCGGGGGCGGGAGGCGCTGACCCGCACAGCTCGGGGGCGCCCTGCGGCGGTGGCAGGAGCGTCCCCGCTGTCCTGGGCCCTCCCCGCCCCCCTGTCCCGGGGGGAGCGCAGGATCCTGGGCTCCGGGGCCTGCGCTGCTGGGGTGGCTCCCGGGGCCACGGCTCCCGAAGGCAGCAGGGCGCAGCCCCCTCCCCGGAGCCCCCGCCTGACCGACCGGCTGCCCCCCCGAGGCCCCGCCGGGCGCTCCAGCCCTTTACCGCGCTCGGCCCGCGGGGTGTGGGGCGCCCTCCCCCGGGCGCACGTCCTCTGTCAGCGACCCCGGGGGGCTGGAGGCCCCACGGCCCCTCCTGCGGCTCTGCCCGGGCTCCCTGCTCAGCGCCTTTCCCTCCGGGAAGAATCCGGGGCGGATTCCACGTTCCCGCTTCTCCGGGGCGGGGCCTCCCTGTGCGGAGGCTTTCACCGCGGCTCGGCCCGGCCCCTCGGGGCCTCCCCCACCGGATTCTTTTTTATTTTTTTTTCCGCCTTCCTACCTTGTTAGAAGCAGAAACTCTTCTCTCTGTAGCGTTCCAGCTGTTCTCTCTTTAAAGCCAAGGTCGAATTTATAGGTTTTCAGGATGATTTGAAAGTTATCTGGTAAGTTGGTGGGGCCAGGCGAGGTGAGGACCCTAATCCTCTGCCATCGTCTGCATTTAAGCACTTAACAAGATTTTTAAATAATATTTACAATAAAACAAATATAAATAAAAAATGAAGGAATATGAAAAATGAACACTGTTGAGGATTGTCAGATTGGCCATAATTTATTTTCTTCCAGTAAAAGTCCCTTTATGATATGACTGTGAATCTCCACTCCTCAAGAGTGGGGACCTATTTCCCTACCTCTTTGGTTTAGACTAGTGGGTTTTTGTTTGTTTGTTTGTTTTTGTTTGTTTTACCTAGGCCACGTGGCAGGGTAATGTGCCAGTTCTGAGCCAGGACTTTAAGGCTTTTTGTATTTTTCTCCTCTTGCTGCTCCTAACATGGACATGTGGAAAAGTCTGGGCTAGCTTAGTGAATAAACAACATGGAAAAAGAAAAACCATTCAACCTGGGGCCTCCTGGTCTAGCCAGACAGCTAAACTATCATCTGATTCTGTATGCCCACCAGACAGCAAAAAACACTTATCTGAGTCCAGCCTCAATTCCCAACTCACAGAACTATAAGATATATACATGGTTATTGTTTTAAGCCACTACTTTGGGGATAATTTGTTTTACAGCAATGACTTACTGACAGAGGCAAAATTGAAATGTAAAAGACAGAAATTATTTTTTAAAAAGATAAAAATATAAACAAGAGAACTAGATGTGTTTCATGAATCAAAGGAAAAATATGTCTGGCTTTAGAGGCTGGAAACTAAATTATAGAATAAATAATCTTTAACCCATAAGCTGGTCCTTTTTGTCTTAAAAATAGGCAGTGTACCTTCTTTGTGCCTGAAGGGACTGTCTCAAAGCTGAACAGAAATCCACTAGGAGGAATGGCATTCATACCTAGTTGAACTAGTGCATGGAAAAGCAAGTAGGGATAACGGATCAACTCTTTAGAAAAGAGGCCACAAAACACAGAACATTTTAAGGCTAATGATGTTACTGCTGTTGGTCAGGCCTCATACATAACAAATTTAGCACTTAAAGCAAGTGGTAAACATTGTTGCTGAGTGCCACACACGAGAAAAGTGGTAAAGTATATCCATCAAAATGCTCTTTATCCTCCTTCAAATGAAAATATTTGGAGGAAAAATATTTTGATAAGGATGAATATTTTTACAAAAGCTACTTTTTTAAAAAATTGGGTTATAGGGGTGCCTGGGTGTCTCATTCATTTAAGTTTCCAGCTCTTGGTTTTGGATCAGGGGTCCCCATTCAGCAGGGAGTCTGTATCAAGATGCTCTCTCTCTGCCCCTGCCAGGCTCATGCTTGTGCATGTTCTGCATTCTATATCCTGTGGAAATATCCTTCAATAATGAAAGGGAAACTAAATATTCTTAGGCAGATGAAAAAGAGAAATTTTCACTAGGGGAACTTTCCTTAAAAAATGGCTAAAGGGGGATCCCTGGGTGGCGCAGCGGTTTGGCGCCTGCCTTTGGCCCAGGGCGTGATCCTGGAGACCCGGGATCGAATCCCACGTCAGGCTCCCGGTGCATGGAGCCTGCTTCTCCCTCTGCCTGTGTCTCTGCCTCTCTCTCTCTCTCTCTGTGACTATCATAAATAAATAGAAATTTAAAAAAATATTTAAAAAAAAATGGCTAAAGGAAGTACTCAGAACATAAAAGAAAAAGTAGCAGAGGAGGCTTGGAATTACAAAAAGAAAACAAACAAACAATGAATGGATAAAGATTAAGGATAGAAACTGAGGGAAATAGAAAGCCATTAAATAAAATTTTAAGATCATATTTGATAACTGAAACAAAAATTATCATAATATCATCTGATGTGGCACTCCAGAGAATTGCACTTAAAATGTGGAGAGAGTAAGGAGACCTATGTGGAAGTAAGACTTCTACACATCACTTGAAGTGGTAAAACAGTGATACCAAACAGACTGTGATAACTTGTGTGTCATAATACCTATAGCAACTACTATGAAACGTATACAAAACTGATATAAATACTGCAAATAAATCAAGACAAATTCGTTAAAAATCTTCAAAATCTTGAAAAATCATCCTACAGAATGTTGAGGAAAAACAGAAGAATGAGTAACAGAAAAAAATAAATAACAAAATGACAGATTTTTGCCCTAACATAAAAATTCTTAAATATAAATTATCTAAATATGTCAATTAAAATGCAGAGGGGGACACCTGGGTGGCCCAGTCAGTTAATTGTCTGATTCTTAATTTTTGGCTCGGTCATGACCTCAAGGTGGTGAGATCAAGCACCAGGTCAGGCTCCATGCTCAGCAGGGAGTCTGCTTAAGATTCCCTCTCTCCCTTTCCCACTGCCCCTCCACCCACTCTCATGTAGGCTCACACACTCTCACTCTGACTAAAACAAATAAATATTTTTTAAAAATTAAAAAATGAAATACAGAGAATTACAGAGTAGAAAAAGACATGTTGTTTAAAAAACCCCATTTCATATACAAAGGCATAAATATGTTGAAAAGCACATAAATTGGCATTAAAGAAACATGACTATCTATTTGTAGATTATATGATTGGCTATGTAAAAAACACAAGAAATCTGCCAAAGAAAGCCTTTAGAAATAGCAATTAAGTTCTGAAATTTTACAGAATACATAATCAACACAAATTGTTTGCCTATAGAAATCAAAATTAAGATATAATACAACTTAAAATCACTTCAACAAAATTTAAAAGAAATCTAAGAAAACCTAAATAAATGGAGACACATAATATGAATTGGAAAGAATCAACATAATGAAGAAGTTAGAGTTCCCTTTATTATTTATAGGTTTAATAAAATTTTAATGAAAATCCTCACAAGAATTTTTCATGGAAAATGTTTTTAATATATTAATCTTTATTTTGTCCTGAATGTACACATGAGGTTTCTGAATCAGAGCAGATTTCCTATTACTTATCATTTAGGCAATGACATGCCCTTCTGTCTCAGTTCTTACACCAACATGATGAGCAACAAGTCAAGTATTCTCTACATACATAATCTGATTTGTAGGCGAAGAATAGAGAAAATGAATTTTCTGTACTTATATTCAGACAAAAAAATAGGCAGCTGATTCTTACCTATCATAGAGTGTTCATCTTGGAAATTTCTACTCGAATACTTTGGAATTTAAATAATTCTCTCCAGGGAAAGTGAAAGAGCATTGCTTTAGGCTTTATAATCCAAAAATGACTTATTTTTCTTTCAAGTGTAAAAACATACCTCTACAGTTTAGGTAAATATCTGTGGAGTTTTCAATTTCTCTACACACTAGTTAACTTCTGCTTACTCTTCTAACACAGTTTCCAAGTTCCAGTAAAATTTCTTCTAGGACCTAACTATTTAAAAACATAAAGATATTTTCTCAAAAATCTAAATTGTTTCACAGTAAGATAATAAATATGCTTCCTGACAATAACCCAAGCCCAGAATATTTTATAGTTGACTCCTTACAAACATGCATAGGATGATGAGCTCATATGATTTGCAAGTTTAGTATAGATATTGGAAAAACTCCAGTTCATCTTATAGGATTCATGTAACTATTGAAAAAACAAAACAAAACAGAACAAAACAAAACAGCACAGTACAAAACGCTGAGACAGAGTGAGATCGAAAGAATTAAAGGTCAGTTGTAATTATCAATTTAGTTATAAAAATTTTCAAATAAAATATTAGTTAACCTAATTTTCTACTATTTTAAAATAATAGTCTATCATTGTATTTATTACACAAATTTAAAAGTTTTCAACAGTAGTAAATCAATGTAATTCACTACATTTCTCAGATTAAAGGAGCGACATCAACATCATATTATTTCAATGAATGCAGAAATTCTTTCATACCTCTCAATTGCTAATAAGTAGAAGGGAACTTAAACTGTTAAGGAAATATTTACATGAGGAGGTTTAGATGTTATTTCTCTATGATCAGTAAAGCAAGAGCGATGCTTATCAATAGAATCACATACTTGAGGTGTTGCCAGTGTTCTACAAGAGGCCAACAAACTTTCTTAGAGTCAGAAGTAAATATTTTACTTTGAGGGGGACAAGAGACAAAACTGAGGTTATTCTGTAAGAATGTATATGATCATTTCATATGTATCCATGAAAAATGCAAAAAGTTGTTATTTCCAAGGCCTGAATGAAAAAAAAAAAAAGTAACTGATCATGTGCCATGATCATAGTTTGCCAGTTCTTCAAAGAAAAGAAAAAAGAAAAGAAAAGGTAAAATTAAAGAAATAAATAGCGTATGACTCAATAGTTCTGCTACCTTTTGTTGCAGAGTTGTTCATTGCAATAGTCAGAGAAAGATTCTTGAGATGTTGTATGGTGCAACTCAGTAAGTTTATTTAAGCAGCATGGGGCAGGACCCATGGGCAAAAAGAGCTGTACTTTTTTGGTATGAAACTGGTGGTTATATACTTAGTGCTCAAGGGTGAAGGGATGTGCAGGAAGTATTAAATCACAAATGTCCTTTTTTGAATTTCTACTCATAAAACTACTTTTCTCTGGTGCTTATCATTCAGTTTGATATTAGTTATTAGTGAGATATACAGGCAGTCATGAGACCCTTTAAGAATGTAGCAACCAGCACATATTTGATTCTTATTGGAACTTTGCAGTCTATATGTCAGCCTTTGGGCTAACAGTGAACATTTTTCTGCTACTATCACACATCACACTGACACAGACATTATACATAAAGCCTTATTTCCTACATTTTTTCTTGCTCTTATACATTGTTGATCTGATAGTATTTTTATAATAATTATAGTGTAACTTGCAACAATAATATTTCATTCTAATTCCTTAGTAAATATTATAGACCACCTTATTTCACTGAATGAGATCAGAAGAATATCATATTTTCTGTAAAAACCATCTGTAATTGAGAATTACTTCTATGGAAGACCAAATTCAGTATATTTATTATGCTGACTTTTTTACCTGCCACAATTCCAGAAAGAAAATTTTGATTTGGTCACATATAATGTTTAATATTTCTCATTTTTATGATGATCACAATCTTTACATACTTTGAAAACAGCAAAGCACTGCCTAAATATGTAGTAAAAAAAATAAATCACAAGTACATAGTACAGTTGTGTTTCTATACAAGAATAAAGCCTCAAATTAACTACTTAAAATAAAGTGCCTCATTTTCCTTTGCACTGAGTGAAGCAAATAGTCCAATTGAGCTCATTTGATGAAAAATCCTTAAGACATTCCATTTACATTTTTTACTCCACTCAGGCTAACCACCCAGTGATTTTTTTTTCATTTGTCTACGGTTGACATATTCAGGAATACATTAGAATAGGAGAAAATTTATTTAAGGACTCTCTAGAGAATACACAGCTGTCCTTTAATCTGAGAAATTTTACAATTAAAAAATAATATCCACATAATCCAATAGATGAAAGACTGTTCAAAGGAACTGAATTTTCCTTCTGATTGATGGGAACAGAGAGAGTGCTGCCTTTGCATTCTTGTCTCAGATGACAACTCACTGATCTTCTATAGCATTCCACTGGCAGCCTGCCTTCTAATTCTATCAAATGGCAGACATGACAACAGCAAACAATTACAGAGATATAATTTCTATCATATGGAGTTATTTTTATTGGTTTACTAAATTAGCTTCATCTAAATGTACAATCTGTTTCAATTTTTATTTAAAGCTGCATTCATTTAAATCTGTCTTATACCTGTACATGCATATGTGAGTCTGTCAGAGTTGGGTGTTTTGCTCTTATAGGACAGCTTCATTAAAAATGACAACAGCAACATTTTAGCTGACTAGAGAGATTTTTATTCTTAGTATATAGACCAGTCATTTGACTTGTGAAATTGGTTTCAAAAGGCTTGCAGCAAAATGGCTTTGACAAGATGTCACACTGTGAAATGTGGGTGACAAGATGGATCTCAGTGAATAGTGCAAAGAAAGATGACGTAAATTAATTTCAAAATAACAACTTGATTCTGCTGATAGAGGGAAAAGAACATTGATTGTAACAGGACAGGACCATCAACGATAGTCCTGAGGCTTTGTGAATACAGAAATAACCAGTGGAGGAGAATTTTAGACTTCAGTTTTCACAGACAGAATAGCTGAAGTAATGAGGAGGAGAGGTTTAGAAAAATACAGGCAAAAATGTTCATTCAGCTTACAACCAGAGAGTTTGAATTCTCTTATGAACCTCCCAATCTCCTAAGAGGTAAAATACAAGTTGGAACTCCCTGAGACTGTCAGTATAGCTCCCTTCAGATGTTTTACAGGAGTGTTCAACTTGGTAATGATTCATTAAGTTGTACATGTATGAGGTATATGCTTTTGCATACATATGCTTCATTTTGCAGTTTTTCAATCCATTTATTTTTCTCTTGCCCTCAGGTGCCAGTCCAGGACTAAAACTTCCTTCAAGTTTTTCTGCTTCTTTTATAACTTCTGAATATCAACAGCTAAGGACATTGAATGATTTCATTTCTATGGTAGTTCTATTTGTCCAAAATAAGCAGAAAACAAATAAGGCATATATTAATTGACTGATTTCCATGCACAACCACTCTTAACACCTTATTGAAGACCTGAGTTTTATTGACTAGGATTTCCTCAGTTTTTAGAGGTAGTATGAAGTATAGAATATATTTATTGCCTTGAGATTATTTCATAGAAGAGAGAGGGAATATTGAGAACAACTTTTTAGAACGCCTTGCTTAAAACATCTTCTTATCATATAATTCTTTTCTGGAAATGTCTCAATAAATATCAACTGACATCTATATTTGCCAAAGGCTGCTCATCTTAGAGCATAAAAAGCCCTTAAAAGAAAAAAGAAAAAAGCATCTACTAGATGCAAGTCACAGCCAGGTGCCTTAAAGGAGACACAACAAACGTAGTCTGCTAATTTAGCAATTTGGGTTACCACGGAAGTTAAGATATGGATGTTAAATTCAAGCAGCCATTGGTTCACTCTGATTTGACAATTAAATTTTTGCAATCACAGAAAAATTATTTTCCCTTTCTAATAAGATCCTAATAATGATATCTTATTATGGTCAGTCTTCCAAAAGGGCTTTAAATTTCCTCTTAGCTTGATTGAATTTTAGATTGTCTTTTTTCCTGACTCTAGGCCCCTGGTTTCCATTTTCTTAGAGTATTTACTGTAAAAAGAAAAGAAAAAGTTTAAATTGTAAATTCTTTCTCTACCCGTTTGAGATATAAATCTTTTATTTAATTATTTAGCAGTTGGCAAGCACTTAAGTTCTTTCCATATCTTGGCTATTATGAATAATGCTGCTATATATGGAAGTAAAATAAAGATATTACTTTTTTTTAATTTTTATTTATTTATGATAGTCACAGAGAGAGAGAGAGAGGCAGAGACACAGGAAGAGGGAGAAGCAGGCTCCATGCACCGGGAGCCCGACGTGGGATTTGATCCCGGATCTCCAGGATCACGCCCTGGGCCAAAGGCAAGCGCTAAACCGCTGCGCCACCCAGGGATCCCAAAGATATTACTTTGAGATCCTGTTTTCATTTCCTTTAAATATAACCCAAAAGTGAGATAGCCAAATCATATAATAGTTTTATTTTTAATTTTTGTGGAAACTCCATATATTTTCCATAGTAGCTATACAAATTTACATTCCCACCGAGACACAAGGCTTCCCTTTTCTCCACATCCTTGTTAACACTTGTTATCTCATGTCTTATTTTCTGTTATTGAGTTCTATGAACTCTTTATATGTATTGAATATTGGTCTTATATAATAAATATTTTTTTATTATTTTATCATATTTCCTAAGTTGCCTTTTCATTTTGCTGATTGTTTCTTTTTGCTGTGCAGAAGATCTTGAGTTTGATCTAGTCTTGTTGAGTTTAGTTCAGTTGCTTGTACTTTTGGTGTCATATCCAAAAAATCATTGTCAAGACCAATGTTGAGGAGCTTCTTCCCTATGTTTGCTTCTAGGATTTTTATTATAGCAGGTCTTATGTTTAAATCTATGATCCATTTTTTAAAGATGTATTTGTTTATTTGAGAGGGAAAGAAGAAAGGAAGAAGGAAAGAAGAAAGAAAGAAAGAAAGAAAGAAAGAAAGAAAGAAAGAAAGAAAGAAAGAAAGAAAAAGAAAAGAAAGAAGAAAGAAAGAAAGAAAAAGAAAGAAGAAAGAAAGAAGAAAGAAAGAAAGAAAGAAAGAAAGAAGGAAAGAAAGAAGAAAGAAAAAGAAAGAAAGAAAGAAAGAAAGAAGAAAGAAAGAGAAAGAAAGAAAGAAAGAAGGAAGGAAGGAAAGAAAGAAAGAAAGAAAGAAAGAAAGAAAGAAAGAAAGAAAGAAAGAGAAAGAAAGAAGAAAGAGAGTAGGGATAGAGACAGAAGGCACCCTGAGCTATTTTTTGAGTGGTATATGTCAGGGGTCCAGTTTCACTCTTTTTGCATGTGTTTATCCAGTTTACCCAATAGAATGTGTTGAAGATACTCTCTTTTACACATTAATTGTTCTTTTTTTTTCTTCTCAAGTATAAGTTGAATAAGTTCTATACACATTTTTTAATATATAGTTACAATTGTGGAAAATGCCATTGGAATTTTGATAGGATTTGTGTACAATCTATAGATGGCATTGGATACTATGTACATTTAATAATATTCAACCTTCAGACCAATTATCATCGGCTATCTTTCCATTTGTGTCTATTTCATTTATCAAGGTTTTGTAGTTTTCATTGTATGGATCTTTCATTTCCTTAGTTATATTTATTTCTAGATATTTTATTATTTGGCTTATATTTTGAGTGGAATAGTTGCTTTATTAATTTTTCAGATATTTCATGGTTAGTTTATAAAAATACTACTGATATCTGCATGTTAATTAGATATCCTTCAACCTTACTGAATTTAATTAGTTCCAACAGGTTTTTCTGCTTCATATAAGCCTTTTACCAGTATTACAACCAAGAATCCCTTTCTCAAAGAACTAGGAGCCATTCTTTTGAAATGTAATAATCAAGGAAGATAATGTCCCTATCTCCCAGGGTCTGTGAAAGGGTAGGAGCCTAATTTGAATGGATGTCTTGCTCCAAACTATAAAGCTACCTTCTTTCATAAAAATACAAGATAACTTTTAATTTTTAATTTCTTTTTTAAGTCAGGCCAATTAGCAAACACAAATAGCTTAAGATCTTCCCTCACCTAGGTACTTAAAAACACACTTACTCTTTGTTTCAGCCAAGTTATGTTCAGACTGCATTCTAAGTGTCTCTGTTCAATAAAGTGGGATCATATAAAGTCCTTCTTTCCTGCTTAACTTTTTCAGATACAATTTTTTTATTTGAAAATGTTTTAGGTGTAAAATCTCATTTAATGCTCACATCAACCCAATCACATAGGTGTGACATATGATTATCATTTTTATTATTTTTGTTAATTAAAAAGTTAACACATATAAATTGTTATTGGAAGAGCTCAGATTATAGTACAGGTAGCCAAACTCTGGAGCATATGCTTTTAAAGTCTACCTTATAAGTTCTTTCCATCTTCATTTATTTTTCCATCTTAAAAGTGAGTAGAATGATATTTACATGACTATGATTTTTTAAAGAATTAAATACTGCAAATATTACACCTAAAAGAGCTAGAAAAAGAACAAGCAAAACCCTTAACCAGCATAAGGGAGAATATAATAAAAAAATTAGAACAGAAATAAATGACATAGACACTAATTGAACAACAGAACAAATCAACGAAACCAGGAGATACTTCTTTGAGAAGATCAACTAAATTGATAAATCTATACCCAGAATTCTAAAAAGAATGGGGGGGGGGAACCAAATAAATGATATTACAAATGAAAGAGGAGAGACAGAAAAATCACTACAGAAAATAAAAACATTGTAATACTACATTTTGAAGACCTATGCTAATAAATTGGGTAACCTAGAAGAAATGGATAAACTCCTAGAAACATAACCTATCAAAGCAGAAGCATAAAGAAACAGAAAAGAAACACACTAATTATGAACAATGAAATTGAATCAGTAATCAAAAAGCCCCAACAAACAAAAGTCAGGGACCAGATGGCTTCACAGATGAATTCTACTGAATATTTAAAGAATTACTCAGGATGCCTGTGTGGCCCAGCCGTTGAGCATCTGCCTTTGGCTCAGGGCATGATCCTGGGATCCAGGATCAAGTCCCACATCAGGCTTTCTGCATGGAGCCTGCTTCTTCCTCTACCTATGTCTCTGATTCTCTCTCTTGTGTCTCTCATGGATAAATAAATAAAATCTTAAAAATAAAATAAAATAAAATAAAAAAATAAAGAAGACTCACTATTTATCTTTAAACTATTCCAAAGGATTAAAGAGAAGAAAAACTTCCAAATTCATTTTATTTTTTTATTTTTTATGTATAAATTTATTTTTTATTGGTGTTCAATTTGCCAAAATATAGAATAACACCCAGTGCTGATCCTGTCAAGTGCCCACCTCAGTGCCCGTCACCCAGTCACCCCCCCAAATTCATTTTATGAGGCTAGTATTACCCTGATAACAATATTGGGTAAAGACACAGCAAGAAAGAACTACAAGCCAATATCTCTGATGAACATACATGCAAATATCCTCAACAAAATATTAGGAAGTGAAATCTAATAATACATTTTAAAAAATCATTCATCAAATCAAATGGGATTTATTCCTCAGATGCAAGGGTGTTTGAATATTTACATATCAATCAATGTGATACATCACATGAATAAGAGAGAGGGTAAAAACCACAGGATATTCTCAATGGATGCAGAAAAAGCATTTGACAAAGTACAATATCCATTCATTATTAAAAACTCAACAAAATAGGTTGTAGGGGAACATAACTCAACATAACTAAGGCCATATAAGAAAACTCCATGGCTGACATCATCTTTAATGGGGAAAAATGAGAGCTTTCTCACGAAGGTCAGGAGGAAGCAAAGAATGTCCACTTTTACTACTTTTATTCAACATAATAATGAAAGTCTTAGCCACAGCAATCAGACAAGAAAAAGAAATGATAAGCATCCAAATCAATAAGGAATAAGTAAAATTCTCACTATTTGCAGATGACAAAATCTGAAAGACTCCATCAAAAACCTAGTAGAACTGATAAATTCAGTTAAGTCACATTATACAAAATCAATCTATAAAAATCTGTTGCATTCCTACACACCAGCAATGAAGCAACAGAAAATTAAGAAAATGATCCATTTACAATTGTACCAAAAACAAACAACAAACAAAACAAAATAAAAAAAACATCTATACTCTGAAAATTATAAAACAATGATGAAAAAATTGAAGATTACAAAAAGAAAGACATTCCACACTCATGGGTTGGAAGAACAAATATTGTTAAAATATCTGTACTACCCAAAGCAGTCCACAAAGTTAATGCAATCTCTATCAAAATATCAATAGCATTTTTCACAGAACTAGAACAAACAAGCCTAAAATGTGTATGGAACCACAAAAGACCCTGAATGGCCAAAGAAATCTTATAAAAGAAAAGCAGAGCTGGAAGCATCCATGATTCCATCATGATTCCATGACCCCAAGTTATATTACAAAGCTGAGGTGATCAAAATAGTATGATACTGGTGAAAAAACAGACACATAGATCAATGGAAAATAATAAAAAACCAGAAATAATCCCAAAACTGTATTATCAAATAATTTTCTACAAATCAGAAAAGAATATCCAATGACAAAATGAACAGTTTCTTCAACAAATGGTGTTGGAAAAACTGGACAGCAACATTCAAAAAAAGAAGCTGGACTACTTTCTTACACTATACACAACAAATAAATTCAAAATAGATTAAAGGCCCAAATGCAAGACCTGAAACCATAAAAATCCTTTAAGAGAACACAGGCAGTAAATTCTTTGACATTGGCCAAAGCAACATTTTTCTAGATATGTTGCCTGAGGCAGGGAAAACAAAAGCAAAAATGCAGTATGGGAACTACATCAAAATAAAAAGCTTCTGCACAGCAAAGGAAACAGTCAACTCAACTAGACGGCAACCCATGGAACAGGAGAAGATATTAGCAATGACATATCTGAAAAAATGTTAGTATACAAAATATAGTAGGATTTATAAAACAACACCCCCAAAATGAATAATCTGATTAAAAATGGGCAGAAAACATGAACAGTCATTTTTCCAAAGAAGGCATCCAGATGAACAACAGACATGAAAAGATGTTCGTCATTAACTACCATCAGAAAAATCCAAATAGAAACTTCAAAGGTATATCACCTTACACCTGTCAGAATGACTAAAATAAAAAAAAACACAAGAAATAAGAAATAACAGGTGTTAGTGAGGATGTGAAGAAAAGGGAATCCTCTTGCACTGTGGCTGGGAATGCAAGCTCATGCAGCCTCTCTGAAAAACACAGTGGAGTTTCCTCAAAATGTTAATAATAGAACTACCCTACAATGTAGTAATCACATTACTGGGTATTTACCAAAGAAATACAAAAATACCACTTCAAAACGATACATGTATCCCTATGTTTATTGCAACATCATTTACAATAGCCAAAATATGAAAGTGGTCCAAGTGTCCGTCAGTCAACAAATGGAAAAATAAGGTGTGGTATATTTATGCAATGGAATATAATTCAGCCATAGAAAGGAATGGAATCCTGCTATTTGGATGGAGGTAAGGAGTTTAATGCTAAGTGAAATAAGTCAGCAGAGAAAGACAAATGCCATAGGATTTCATGGATCTGTGGAATTTAAGAAACAAAACAAATGAGCAAGGAAAAAAAAGAAAGCCAAAATCAAGAAACAGATTCTTAACTACAGAGAACAGATTGATAGTTACTAAAGGGAAGGTGAGTGGGGAATGGGTGAAATAGGTAAAGAGGATTAAGAGTACACTTTTCATGATGAGTGCTGAGTAATGTAAGAATTACTGAATCACTATATTGTACACCTGAACCTAATATAACACTGTGTGTTAACTATACTGGAATTAAAATTTAAAAACTTAATTAAAAATTAATTCTGCTGATCAAGCAGGTATTATTGTAATTAATGTATTTTAGTTAATATTTAGTTAATATGATTTCTAAACTAATGTCAAGAATTAGGTTATTTGATATGTCAGTATATTTTAACGAGTTTAAAAAAATATTCCAAAGAATGAAACTTGATCCTCAGCATGGGCAGATTCTTTATCTCCATCTTACACCTTTTTTTTTTTTTTTTTGTAAAAATGAGCATCATATAAGCAGTTAATGAGATTCAAGACTGAGAGTGATTTGCTATTGTCTCATGAATTCCTGAAGAAACAAAATTCTTTTAGAGTGTCTATATATAGACACACTCTGCAAGCAGCAACACAGATGCATTTATGAAGAGATTATTTACCCACCACACCAAGCAAAATTTTCCCATAAACAAAACATACTGGATGAGTTGTCAAGCATGTTCATAAACAGTACTCAGTTCTCTGAGAACAAAGCATAGATTCCTCTCCTAACTGCTCCACATTTTTCTCTTTGAGTGGCTCATTATAAAAATGTGTGCGTGTGCATATGTGTGTGTGTGTGTGTGTGTGTGTGTGTGTGTGTGTGTGTGTCTGTTTGTGTGAGTGTTGGGTCAGGCTGGAGTAAAGGGACAGAATACCTAAGGAAAAGGATATTTCTTTCCTGCTAAGTATTGATGATCCACTCCAGGAAATTAAAAGAGTTATTATTAGAAATTACAAGATAAGCAATTTTGATAACAAGCAGCTGTGTAAATGTTTAATACTTTCTATTGTTATGCAAGGTAGTTTAGGCTCTGCTTGGAGCAGTCTGGGAGCAGGATGCCCCAGATTCACTGCCTTTGTTCTAAATCTGCAATGCAGCTTGCCAAGCATTCTTATGCTTGGAACACTAAGCTGACAAGGAGCTTCATATATATATTTAATAAAATATTATGCATTGTAAGTATGTGTATTACATGTTATAAATGTATATTGTATATCATATGATTCTTATCTATAAAAGGTCAAATATGTTAATCCAGGGTTATGAGGGAGTGTTTCACCTTTGTGAAATAAAGTTGCAGCAAAATGCTTTCGCAAAATACCATGCTGAGAGAATTAAGTACTAAACTGAGGCTTGTATTCTGCTTCTGTGAAAACTCCAATCTTTAATGTTTTTGCTAAAGAAGTGCAACCTTAATTTAACAATATTTTTTTCCTGTGGAGTTTTGAAACTATTTCTTTTCTGTAATATTCTCAGAAGGTTTATTTTTCTACCTAATACAGAAATTACTTTTGAGAATGTTGAATTGTGCCTGAGCGTTGCAAAAGAGCAATATTAAGAAACCTGCCCAAATTTTCCATTCAGTAAATACTTAGTTGCAAGGAACTTCCCACTTCATATATTGAGATAAGACTCACAGATGCCCCACCTTGGTTACATGGGACAAGGACAAAAACAGGCCATTCAAATTCTTATTCTTTCCTTCTGGAAATTAGCTGAACTATATGTCTTAGCTGATTGATCAGAACAAAAGCTTGTGACCAAGTTAGGCTTTGGTTTTCCCTGGACTCTTGAACACTGACCCACTTTCAGCAGAGCCAGCATATACTCCTTTTTTAAGGGCTTCTCCTGAAAATTGGCTTACTTCAAGATAAATATTCCCAATCAGCTGTTCAATCATGCCACCTTGTCATCTCACACCTTCACACCCCCCATTCTGTCTACTTTTGTCCACTCCTCCTTACCAAACAAAAACAAAAACAAAACTGCTTATCTAATTAACCTTTGAGATATTTGCCATTTCTGTATTGTAGTAGTCTCCCTCCCTGCCCCATTATAATTGTCCCCACTCCTTATTACAGCGATCCTTTCTAATTAAGTCTCTCCTCACCCTAAGACCAGATTTTTTTTGACATTTTGCATATGTAATCATTGCATTGAAACTTAGAATCATTAGACTATCAACACTAGAGACTCAGAGCTAATGTAGTCTGATATTTTAATATTCTAATAAGAATATTTTAATATTTTATATTTTAATAATACGTATTTTAATATGTATAGAATCTAATATGTATATTAGAATTGGATTCCAGATCACAATGCAATAGAACTAGCACATATATATATATTACATAATACCAAGTTTCAGATCAGTTGTTCTTAGAATACAGATTGGGAGATACTAATTCTCAAATGTCCTCTGTTTACAGATGAAAAATGAGATTACATGACTTAAGCAAAGAATGTGCAGCTAATCAATAAGTCAAGCTTGGACTATGACACTGATTTTCAAAACAGTATGTGACCCATTACAATACTTTCTTTGTAATATTAAACAAAAATTATAACACCAGCATTTTCAAATGGGAGCATAATAGGTCCATATGACAAGCGTTTGCTTGGAGTCTATGAAACAATGGAGAGCCCTTTGGACATAATGGTACATTGACATTAATTATTAAGTGCTAATTAGTAGAAACATACATTGAATATTGTAGTGGGCTGTCTTCAAAATGATTATTGAATATATTACTAAGCCTTGATATACATTCTTGGGATACATTAAGATATCAGCCACCTTATCTCTACCGAAGAAAATATATAGCATTGTATTAATGATTACTATTCTATTAACAGGCTTTAAAAATGATCTATTATTTGAAACAATACAGAAAGAAAAACTGCTTTAAATTAAAAATCTATTTTTAATATAAAAGTAAAGTTGTGCCCTTTATTGAAGAACAAAAGTGATAAACCCCTAGAGTCCAATCAAATGCACATAATAACGTCAAAGACAGAGGGCACTCCAGTAACATAAAATAAATGAAGAAAGTCACTATTTTAACACACTGGATTTTTCTTAAGTTTTTAAGTGAAAATCTATATTCTTTTCTGATTTTGCTTTATTTCCCATTTACTGTTGCTATTTTTAAGAAAAAGCAGATTGTGATATTCTGGTGGTCTCAGCTCTGCAAACAAAACACAATAATTTGTAAGGGAATTGTTTTGTAAATTGTGTCTGAATAATCATTCAGTTTACAAAGTTGAGGAAAAAGGAGTGTCATAAGAATAGTGAGTCCACAAGTAGACAGGGTTTCAAGAAATCAGTCCCTCACTTGGGAAACAAACTTTCATAGTTTTTATTGTAATTCTTCTCTGCAGATAAAACAGAATAAAAGCACCAAAAGAAATATGTTTACTAGGGATACCTAGTGGCTCAGTGGTTGAGCGTCTGCTTTTGGCTCAGGCCATAGTTCCAGGGTCCTGGGATCGAGTCCCACATCAGGCTCCCTGTCTAGAACCTGCTTCTCCCTCTGCCTATGTGTCTGCCTCTCTCTCTGTGTCTCTCATGAATAAATAAATAAAATCTTTTTAAAAAAATGAAATATATTTTCTAACACCTCTTTGCAAGAATAGCAGTTGACCTCTGAGAGTTGACTATAGGAAGGTCCAATTCTTTTATTATAATCAGATCACTTTGCAATTAACCAAAAGTATGACGGAAACCCTATGATAGTAAGCGTGGTTGAAATTTATACCTTCCCCTATGTCACATCTTTATAAGATGTAATTTGAGTATGTTGCTTCTGTTTTATTTACATAGGCCTATGCTTTATATATTACTATGTAGTGATAATTTTCTCTTTATCTTATTTTTGAAATATTGTCCCATTTTGCAATTTATTCTTCAGTATTGTGGACAAATACATGTATCTATATCCAAGCAGCTAATGAAATGTCAAGTGTAAGTTAGCTGTTTATTGTCTGATTCTGGGAATTATCTATAAAAGATTATTTTTGGCAAGGATATCATCATGAAACTAAAATGAAATTTGAATAGTATCAAGGGAAAACAATAACTTCCAAACCTTTGAGCTGCCATTCAGATACACATAGCTAGAAGCTAAAAGAAAAGGAGCAAGTAGAGAAAAGGAAAAATACTTCCAGATGAAATACACACATACACACAGAAGACTTCTAGACAGTTCCTAATGTGTGAAGCAAGAGAATACCTGCATTCTAAGATTATGCTCTATATAACTACAGTCATTTAAAAGATAGACTATAATATATAGGGACTGTTACACACATATTACAGTAATAATAGTGATCCCATTTTTAGAATATCTTTTCTATGTTTCTTAAGACAATTGCTGATATTTTCATATTATGACATTTTACTAAAGACAAAATTTGCAGCCCAACTCAAATGTTAGTTGAAGAGGTGTTATAATTTACCAGCTTATTTGTACAAGAGTTTCAAACCTCTCATGATATCTGGTCTTCTCACTTTTCCCAATGTGAAAGGAAATCTTGAAAAACCCAAAGGTTGTGGATTTTGTTTTTAAAAATCAAAGTTTTATTTCTCATTCTTTTAAATATTACTTTTGAGACCTTGGGAATATCTTTTATTTTTTTCTTTCTTGGAGCTACAGTTCCCTCATCTATGAAGTAACAAATAGTTATTTTATGGAGAATGGACCACAATAGACTGAGTGTTCAGCAAATGTGTATTGAGTTGTTTCACTATGTAAAAGCTTATTCTCTGCTATTCAACAGGCATTGAATACCTTTAAACATCTCCAAAATTGTGATTATTTACTCCAAAAAAATATTTGTTGCACTACCTTTTAAAATCCACAATCAAAAATTGTGATTTAATTTTTTAATCCTAAAAGATGTTTTCCCTATTTATTGTTATTTCGGCATCTCTAATCAACCACTTTCCTTCTACTTGCAGTTCCCAAATTATGAATTCAAAGAACTAATGAGACTGATATTTCAGCAGATGGTTCAGCCCTAGAGTTTCATCTGAGTCTGAGATTTTTAGGTTCCTTGGCAGAATAAAAGATATAGCTGTTTGCTCCAAATTTAGACAGAATAATTTAAATAAAGGAAGAGTGAGTGATATGATTGGAGTGATTCTAAGAATCAATTATAAAATAAGTTAAGTATAAGAATACTTGAAAATTGTCATAATTTGTGAGTAAAATCAATAAACTAGTGGGAGTGTAAAACATGAGAAAACCTTTAAATTTCCTGACTTTTTAAAAAAGCAGATGCCGGTGTGTGATGATTTTTCCAAATTATCAAGTGATGGTCTCTAACCATTACCTAGAGAGAAAAATAAGAAATATCTTGAATTAGCCTCTTCAGTTACAGCTATGTGATGCCACCAAAACAGACTTATCAATAGTGAAGTTATATTTAAGAATCAAAAAGGTTTTTTTTAATTTTTTTAACATATGATAAAGATAGAAATATATAGAAAGAAACATTGTATACTTAGACTGAACTCTGTCACCAACCCCAAATGTACATTCCTGGGAATGTATTGAATTTTTTTAAAGATTGATTGATTGATTGATTCATGAGAGACACACACAGAGAGAGAGAGGCAGAGGCAGAGGGAGAAGCAAGCCCCTCATGGAGAGCCCGATGCAGGACTTGATCACGGATCCCGGGATCATGACCTGAGTCAAAGGCAGGTGCCCAACCGCTGAGCCACCCAGGCATCCCTTATTGAATTTTTTAAAACTCAAATTTAATAATGGATATTTTTTATAGAATTTTTTTAAATTTTTATTTATTTATGATAGTCATACAGAGAGAGCGAGAGAGGCAGAGACACAGGCAGAGGGAGAAGCTGGCTCCATGCACCGGGAGCCCGACGTGGGATTCGATCCCAGGTCTCCAGGATCATGCCCTCGGCCAAAGGCAGGCGCTAAACCGCTGCACCACCCAGGGATCCCCAATAATGGATTTTTATTTATAATGATTCTTCTCTTTTCTTTAAGCTAAAGAGTTAATTATAAAATAATTATCCTTCCAGTAGGTGTGTTTCTTTCTAGGGCTGGGTCCAAGGCAACCTGGTATGAGTGTGAGAACTTTCATAGGTCTTCTAATCAACCACTTTCCTTCTATGACAAGGTTTGTCAGTCACACCCTGTTACCTTGGGGACTAGCATTTCTTCCCCCACCTATCTGTATGAATCAGATACAAAAAGCCACCATACTGTTTTTTTTTTTCTTTTTAAATAGAGTGTTTTCATAGGAAAATTGGGAGCTTTATCGGGTTTCAACTACGCACAGTATATTAGAACATTTCACTATCACAGAATCACTCTATCCTTAACTCCCAGTGAGGAAAAGACTGTCCAAATAAAAATTTGATGTGATTGAATTGGCTTGAGACCCAGGCCCGTCCAATAACTCATAAGCCACAGGCTAGTGAAGAGCCTTCCACAAGAACTGGAAATGAGTTTAGGTGAGTGTTGATGTTTTCCCTAGCAGCATGGCTACATTAATGCCATTGTTGTTTTGCTGATATATTAACAACTGAATCTATCATATGTAGGTTAGTTGAGGGATCAAACTATTATATGTTAAATTCTAGGCTCTACAAAAAAAATGAGTGTTTTATTGTTTAAATAAAGACAGCTGCAAAAAATCTAACTGAATGAGTATTAAAAATTCTTATATTTTTGAGTAATATGTCAACCCCTTCCTTGTATGTGGTTTAGTTATTTCTTTTGAATCCTACCTTTGGCAATTTTTGGTTTTAGATTTAGAAAATTATCGACTTCTTGATCATCTTAAAAGAAACTTTATTTCTTCTCTGTATTTTTTCTTTTTTTCCAAATGGCATTATTTCTCATGTTCTCACCATGCTATGCCTGGACCATTGCAATACTCTAAAACATGACTTATTTTGTTTGCTTTTAAAGCATATTGCAAAAACATCAGACTTCATAAAAACATTTGTGTACTGGTTGATTTTTTGTCTACTTTCATTGAGCTGGAGTGAAATATAGCCTCTGTAGTGCAATCCTGTACATGGTGACAAAATTAGACCTTTCTTTACAGGGTTAAAATTATAATTTTGGTCATATCAAGTAATGATGAGAGTTGTACATTATTTGTTTGTTCTTTTATTTAATAAAAAGCAAATCATATAGTTAAGAACAATCTAAATCTGCTCTTTTGCAAATTTCATGTGGTAAGTTCCTCAGCATCACTAGAATCCACATTGCATATTTGTTTGCAATCTGTATATATGAGTGCCAAATACAGGATCATAGTGGCCTAGAGAGTATTTGTTAGTGTTCTTAAACTGTGATAAACAACAAAAAGAATTGAGGTGAATATTATAAACATAATTATTTCTTCCCTATTCCATTTTATTCATTAATTCTCCATTTTTGGGAGACCCACTGCTTCTGGTAGGGGAAGGAAGCATAGAACAACAACAGACAAATATAACGCAGAAAAAGTACAAATTTTAGAAAAATTTGTATTTGGCTAGGCAGTATATATCTCACAGAAAACTCTAAATATATCTATACATTTGTCCCTTGTAGAGATAAATAAATAAATTCACTTAAGTCAAGCTTAAAACGTCTCCTTTCTGATCTCCTTTCCCACCTCCACCATACATTAAGAAAATGATGATGACAGAAGGACATATTTTTATTTGTTAGTTTTCTAAGTGTGACAAGAAAGAATTAAGGTAAGGAGTCTCAAATTTCCTCTATGGAGACATTCAGACAAAACTCTGAATTATAGGGGAAGTACCTCCATACATATGCACACATACACCCTGTAAAGAAAAGAAAAATATGACCAATAAATAGACTTGTATACCTCTAGGAAAACAAGTTCATGGTCTACCATTCAGATCTGTAAGGTCTTTCATAATGTAAATGTTATTAAATATTGGGGTAATGTAGACTGTGAGATCAAGATAATTAAAAACTATTTGGAAAGGACCCACAATCATTATGAATTTCTAAAAAAATTGGACAGCTTCTGTTTTAACAATTTTAAAATAAAATTTAAACAATTAAAAATAAAATAAATTGAAAATAAAAATAAAGTAAATTAAATTTTAAAAAATCAAAAATAAATTTCAAAATAAACAGCTATTTTTATTGTTCATAGTAATGAGAAGCAGAATTTGTTGACATAGCTGGAAATATCAAATGACTTTTAAAACCAAATTAAAATATCACTAACTTAGAAATTCTAGGGATGCCTGAGTGGCTCAGCGGTTGAGTGTCTGCCTTTGGCTCAGGGGGTAATCCCAGAGTCCTAGGATTGAGTCCCCCATTGGGCTCTCTGCATGGAGCCAGATTCTCCTTCCTCTTCCTATGTGTCTGCTTCTCTCTGTGTGTCTCTTATGAATAAATAAATAAAATATTTTTTTAAAAAAGTTAGAAATTCTAAAGTGGTCGGGTTACTATCTATTGAAACGATTTGCATCAAATGGAATGAGGTAATGAGACAATTTTAAGATTCTTTTGAACTCTTTACAGACAACTCAGAATAACAATTCACAAATAAAGAATACATGTTTATTGCAGCATTGTAAAACTACCAAGTAAGAGCCTGGCATTTTAATTTATTCATAATAAACTATAATTTTCTATGCATTAGGCCTAATTATTACTAGATAATACTTTGGCAGTCTTAGTCCATCTTATTATATATAATTGAACTTGCTAAAACCAAATTTCATTTTTAAATTCCCCAAATTAAACATTGTACTCATAGACACTTATTGACTTATTCAATAGCTGAGTTGTGAAATTTTGCCACATAAAAATGAATTCATAAACATAAGTTTATGAGTGGTACTCATCTTCTAAATAATTTAAAATTATATATTTTTAACCCAGAATTTAACCCACACATATATGGTCAACTGATCTTCCACAAGAGTGCCAAATACACAGTGTAGAACAAATATTCTCTCCAATAACTGATGTTAGGAAAACTGGATATCCACATGAAAAAGACTGAATGTGGACTTTATCTTACTCTATACACAAAAATAAACACAAAGTGAACTAAAGATTCAAAACTTGAAATTGTAAAACTCCTAGAATACAACAGAAGGCTTCTTAACTTCATCTTGGCAATTTCTCACATATGACACACTAAAAGCACAAGCAACAAAAGCAAAAATAGACAAGAAGGACTGCATCAAACTAAAAAAGCCTCTACACAACATAGGAAACAACCAACAAAATAGAATGGCAACTAATGGAATGGGAGAAAATATTTGAAAGCCATATATCTGATAAAGAGTGAATTTCCACAATATATGAGGTAAGAAAGTCCTAAAATGCAAGGCCCAAACAAAACAAAAATAATAATGCAATTTTTAAAGTGAGCAAAGGACTTGAATAGACTTTTTATTTCTTCCAAGGAAGACATACAAATGGTCAACAGGTACATGAAGAGATTTTCAACATCACTATCTATTAGGAAAATGCAAACCCAAACCATAATGACATATGATATTATGACTGTTAGGATGACTATTATGGAAAAGAAAAAAGATAGTACTGATGAGGATGTGGAAAAACTGTAACCCTTTTTAATATTTTTTGGGAATATCAGTAGGAATGTAAAATTATGTAGTTTAAGTAAAATAATATGGAGGTTCCTCAAAAAATTTAACATAGGATTATAATATGATTCAGCAAACTCACTTCTGGATATTTACCCAAAAGAATTGAAATTAGATCTTGACAAGACCCCTATTATAATTAAATTTACAAAATATAGTGATAAGACAATCTTCCAAGTGAAAAGACAAAAATCTTTAAGTTACAAGAAAAGACCAATAAGGCTAGCTGGAGATTTCTCAACAGAAACTAGAGAAGCCAGAAGAGAATGGCATGATATATTCAAAGTGCTAAATGGAAAAAATCAGCAGCCAAAAATGCTCGATATAGCAAGGCTATTATTCAGAATAGCAGTAGAGATAAAATTCTTCTGAGACAAAGAAAAACTGAAAGTGTTCATGACTACTTAACCAACTCTGCAAGAAATATTAAAGGGCCTCTTTGAGTGCAAAGGAGAAACAAAAGTGGCGAAGACAAGAATGGATCAGAGAAAATCTCCAGAAATAAGGAAAACACATAATAAAATGATAATAAATACACACGTATTAATAGTTACTTTGAATGTCAATGGACTAAGCACTCCAATCAAAAGACCTAGGGTGTCAGAATAGATAAATAAAAAACAAGACACATCTATATGTTGCCTACAACAGACTCAGTTTGGACTGAAAGACATCTGCAGATTGAAAGTGAAGGGGTGGAGAAACATTATGCAAATGGATATCAAAAGAAAGCCAGAGTGGCATATTTTTATCCAACAAACTAGACTTTAAAGAGACAAAGACTGTAAAAAGAGACAAAGAAGGGCATTATATAGCCATAAAGGGAATAATCCAACAGGAAGATCTAACAATAGTGAAATATTTATGCACTCCACATGGGAGCACCCAAATATATAAAACAATAAAGCAACTAATGATAACACAATAATGGTAGGGGACTTTAACACCCCACTTAAATCAATGGACAGATTATCGAAATAAAAAATAAGGAAACAATGACTTTGAATGGCCCACTGGAGCAGATGGACTTAACAGATAAATTCAGAACATTCCTTTTTTTAAGATTTTATTTATTTATTCATGAGAGACAGAGAGAGAGAGAGAGAGAGAGAGAGAGGCAGAGACATAGGCAGAGGGAGAAGCAGGCTCCACACAGAGAGCCTGATGTGTGACTTGATCCTGAGTCTCCAGGATCACGTTCTGGCTAAAAGCGGTGCTAAACCACTGAACTACCTGGGCTGCCCAATTCAGAACATTCCTAAAATTGCAGAATACACATTTCTTCTAAGCATACGTGGAATGCTTTCCAGACTAGATCACATGTTAGATCACAACATAGGCCTTAACAAAAACGATGAGATTGAAATCATACCATGTATCTTTTCTGACCATAATGCTATGAAGCTAGAAGTCAACCATGAGAAATAACCTGGAAAGACCACAAATACATCAAAGTAAAAAAAAAAAAAAAACATGCTACTAAATAATGAATGGGTCAACCATGAAATCAAAGAAGAAATTAAAAAAAAATACATGGATAAAGTGAAAATGAAAACACAATGGTCAAAAATCTTTGAGATGCTTCAAAAGCAATCCTAATAGGAAAGTATATAGCAATATTGTCCTACCTCATGAATCAACAAAAACTGAAAGAGAAAACTTTACACCTAAAGGGGCTACAACAAGAACAACAAGTAAAGCCTAAAGCCAACAGAACGATGGAAATAGTAAAGATTAGAGCAGAAATAAATGATATAGAAACTAAAAATGCAATAGAACCAATCAATGCCAGGAGCTGGCTTTTTGAAAACATCAATAAAACTAATAAACTTCTAGTTAGACATTTCAAAAAGAAAAAAGAAAAGACCCAAATAACTTGGTTTTTGCTCAGGTTATGATCTCAGGATCCTGGGATCAAGCCCTGCATCATGTTCCACATCCAGTAGGGATTCTGCTTTAGGAATCTCTCTCTCCTTCTGCCCTTCCCCATCTCTCAAACAAACAAATAAATCTTTCAAAAGAGAAAAGAAAATTCAAAAGTTCCACAAATAACCTGCTAGAAATGATAAATCTATTCAGTAAAGTCATATGATATAAAATCAATGTACAAAAATCTATTGCATTTCCATACACTAATAATGAAGCAGCAGAAAGAGAAATTAAGGAATCAATGAAATTTACAATTGCACCTAAAACAATAAGATACTTAAGAATAAACCTAACCAAGAGGTAAAAGATTTGTACTCTGAAAACTGTAAGACACTGATGAAGGAAATTGAAGATGACACAAAGAAATGGAAAAATTTTCCATGCTCCTGGACTGGAAAAACAAATAATTTAAAAATGTCTATACTAGCCAAAGAAACCTGCACATTTTATTATAACTAAATTTAATAAAATCCCTATCAAAATAGCACCAGTGCTTTTTACAGAGCTAGAACAAAAAAAAAATTCCTAAAATTTGCATGAAATCACAAAAGATGCCTCATAATCAAAGTAACCTCAAGAAAGAAAAGCAAAGCTGGAGGCATCGCAAATCCAGACTTCAAGTCATATTATAAAGCTGTAGTAATCAAAACAGTATGGCATTGGCACAAAAATAGATGTATAGATCATTATAACAGGATAAAAAAAACCCAGAAATGAACCCATAAGCATATGGTCAATCAACAAAGCAGGAAAAAGTATTCAATAGCAAGAAGACACTCATCAAAAAATGATGTCAGAAAAACCAGACAGCAACAGGCAAAAGAATGAAACTGGACACTTTCTTACACCAAACACAAAAGCAAATTCAAAATGGATTTAAGACTTGAATATGAGACCGAAATCCATTAAAATCTTGGAGAATATAGGCAATAACTTCTTTGACATTGGCCATAGCAACTTCCTTCCAGATATGTCTCCTGAGACAAGAGAAACAAAAGCAAAAAATAAATTATTGGAACTTACTCAAAATTAAACAAACACAAAAAAATCTTTCTGCACAGCAAACACTTAAAAAAACTAAAAAGCATTTTACAAAATGGGAGAATAGATTTGCAAATGACATATCCAGTAAAGGGTTAGTATCTAAAATATATCACAAACTTCCACAAGTCAACACCTAAAACTAAAATAATCCAATTTAAAAAATCGACAGAAAACACAAAGAGACATTTCTTCAAAGAAGTTATCCAGATGGCAAACAGACATAGAAAAAGCTTCTCAACACTCCTGATCATTAGGGGAATTCAAATCCAAAACTACAATGAGCTACCACCTCACACCTGTCCGTATGGCTAAAATTAAAAACCCAAGAAACATCAGGCATCTGTGAAGATGTGGAGAAACAGGAACCATCTACTCTTTGTGGGAATGCAAACTTGTGCAACCACTCTGGAAAACAGTATGGATGTTCCTCAGAAAGTTAAAATAGAACTACCTTATGATGCAGCAATTTCACTAGTAGGTATTTATCCAAGAATACAAAAAATACTCATTTAAAGGGATTCATGCACTACTATGTTTATGGCAGTATTATCTGTAACAGCCAAATCATGGAAAAAGGCCAAATGTTCATTGACTGATAAATGGGTAAGAAGAAGTGATATATATACATTGTGTGTTAACTGACTGAAATTTAAATAAAAATTGTAAAAAAAAAAAAAAAGTATGACTTTATCAGGACCCAGAACTTAAAGAGTCTAATGTAGGATCTCTGTCATGCAATAGATCTAGGCTATAGATAGCCAAAATGGCACTGCAACTGTAAAGGTAATAAGTACTTCACAGGATGTATAAACAGGAAACATAGAAATTCAGAGACAAATGAAACAACTACCAACAGAGAGAACAAAGAAAGATTTCACTAATACAGTAGTATTTGAGCTTTGTATTCAAAGTTAGGTAGAATTTGGATAAGTGGAAATTTAGGTTAGAAGCAAGGAAGATGGAGGAAACATCACAAACATAAACACATGTAGGTAAGTAGAAAAGCAAGGGAGGCTTATTGCAAAGAGGATAGTTAATTAAATCAATGTGGAGATATAGAAGGTTAATAATGAATAATAATGGAAATACATAGAAGGGCTAGATTATAGAAGACATGGAAGACTAAGATAAAAATATTAAATGACATATTTTGAATAATCATGAACAATCATGAAATATTTGTTAGGAAAAGACTGTCCTTCGCAAAATTAACTTTGAAGATGTAGATAAGATGGACCAAATAAGGGGAAAAAAAGAGAGAGAGAGACAGAAAGAGATAAATAAGAACACTAATAAGGAGTACATTGTTATCTAACTATTAAATAGTGAATCCTGGGATACGCTTGGGTGGCTCTGTGGGTTGAGTGTCTGACTTGATTTCGGCTCAGGTTATGATCTCATGGGTTGTGAGATGGATTCCCACATTGAATGAGCTCTGAGCTTAGGGTGGAGTCTGATTTATTTATAAATAAATAAATAAATAATAAATAAATAATAAATAAATAAATAAATAAATAAATAAATAAATAAATAAATTTTTACAAAATGATACAAATAGATAGTGAATCCTGGGGATAAAAAACAATGAAAGTGAAGAGAGAAGGTCAGAATCCTGACTTGTTTGCATGGACTACTGGGAGAATTGGAAATTCATTTGAAATGGATTTTTTTTTTCCCAAAAACACATTAAAATTTTTGAAATGTATGCCTCAAATTTTGTAGTTATTTTATTAATAGAACAAATCCTGAAAGGTGATATTCAAAATATTCTCTAACTGCTATGATATGAATACTAATCATATGGAATGGCACTGGTTTGGGGCAACACCATTGTTGCCAGTATTTAACACAGAGGAAGATGACTGAAAGGAAAGAAAATGCAGTAAGTGTTCAGGACCATCAAATTTATCAAGATTTGAGTTGCTTATGGGATATCTATTTGGACATGTTCTATAGTCACATGTAAATTGAGAATAGTACTCCACAATGTGGTATATTTCATTTAATCTATAAGTGGAAAAATTCCATTCAGTTATTGAGAGGGACAATTTGAGCTCTAAGTTACAAAACACCCTCAAGCAATTATTGCCAGTAAAATATTCTAGAAGCTTTTCAGCTTGTATTCACTAAGGAAGATGGCAACCGTTAATTTTCGGTGAGGAAATAAAATACACTGTATCCTTGCTCCACTAAAGAAGTCATGGTATATTAAGTGAAGTATTTCTGATTATACACATTCATTAAGATAAGGAACATAATGCAGTGTGGTAAAATGGAAGAAATAAACAATTTTAATTTATATGCATTTTCCTGCAAATTTTAGATACATAAATTTAGGTAAGATAATTAATGCTTAACTTCTCTGAGACACTCTTTCCTTCCACAAAAGATATGAAAAGTGATAACTTAGGATTCATAGTTAAAGTTCAAGTGGATAATAAATGTAATGACTTAACCAACACAAAATGCCAGAATAGTTTATTATATTAATGTTTACTATGCCATCCTAAAGAAGCTGGATGGATTCCCATTATGTTATAGTGTATGCTTAAAAATGGTCCAATGTAAAGTGTATTTTAGGGTATCTTCATGGCTCAATTGGCTAAGCATCCAACCCTTGATCTCGGCTTAGTTCTTGGTCTCAGGGTCATGAGCTCAAGCCCTATGTTGGGCTCCACACTGGACATGGGGCTTACTTAAATTTTTTTAACTATATTTCATATGGCATAAACAGTATTAATTCCGGTGGCCTTCAGGGTGTATCAAAGCAAAAGGAAGTCTTCTATCTGAATGGCTGAAATCAACATTCTATATGTAGTTGACATGATTGTCTTTTAGAAAAACCACAAAATACTTTCTAAAACAATGTGAACCGCAATATCGACAATCATTTCAAAATCACCAGAGCTAAAGTCATAGGGCACATGGACCAAATTCTAGACTTTGAATTGAAAAAAATCAAGGATGACTTACTCAACATACATCCCAGGATATTTAAATTCATGGTAAGTAATATTCTTTTAGATGCAATAATGAAACTATCTTTTTAGTATTTAAGTTATTCTTTCATAAAAGTTGAGCCTTCAAAAGCAATCTTCCTTTTGCAGAAAATAGGATGTTGGACTGATTTATGTGAAAGTAGCTTGACAGAAATAATGCACCTCTGTCAATAATCTCAATGTGAGAGGACAATTTAAAATAATACGGGCATATTGAGCTTTAAGAGTAATAAACATCACTGTGCTATTGTCATCAAACCAATAAAAATGTGCCTAACTCTCTCTGGATTTGAATGGTTTCAATGGGCAAAAATTCCTTTTTTCTTTAATATTTGTGATCCAAGTCAATTTTTCCCCCATTCAGGAACTAAACTCAATGAAACACTTATAACAGAGACACTCTTGTGTGAAATGTACTGAATTCTAGGCCAATGAAAGACCTGCAAGTTATATGCCTGTTCTTCATTTCTGAGGCATATCTGATTATTTTAAATATCTTCTAAGATTGTAGTATTTCATTATTTGATTTACTATATACTCAGATCTCGTTATAAAGGAGTTTGCTGTGCCTTTCTTAAGAATTTTGAAGGAAACCATAACCAGTGAGGGTTAATCAGAGATAAATCAGAGTCAAATTCAAGAAATTATATGAAGGAAGAATTTGTTTCTAACTTGTTTTGGAAAGAACTGAAAATAAGGAAAAAGTAATTTGATATAATACATTTATGAAATGTTTTATGATAGCATATCTCTTGAGATGCTGCAGATCTTTGAACATGCTGTGGTTCTGTGGATAGACAGGTGTGGCAGCAGCCTTAAAGTGTAAGACCTTCATGTGATTAAAGCCATGGTGACAGGGATAAACATGTGGACCAGAATGGTAAATTACTAGTTTTAAAAATTATTGGAATTTTTCATATTTCTGAATAACACATATACAATTGGGTTTTTTAATTATTATGTAGCAAATTTGATGCATTTCTGGCAACTCTGATACATTTCCAATGATACAATCACCCACCTGCTCAGTCACACACAAGAGATGGGCCTGGAGCTGTTGGGCAGTATGTTCTTTCTGGTTGTCTTTGAGACATTGATTTGCCTAAGATCATAGAAATAGGAAAGAAATTTAGGATAGGATACTAGGTCTCCAACATCTCAATCTACTACTGTTTCCTTAACCATGCTGTTCAGAAAATACAGCAGTGTAAGCCAAAAACTTCTGGAAAATAGCCTCATTTATTTTTGTTAAAACAGACATGTCCGTTGAATCCAGTGATGTTTTTATCCTAAAGCATTTATAGTAAAGAATCACATGTGAATTCTATGTGCATCCTGAGATTCCATGGCAAATTTTGTCTTTTTACGTATTCCTCATTATCTCAGTTATTACATCAGAATTGCAAAATTTTCATCTATTCATTGAAAAAAAAAAGTATCTCAAGTGGCATTTTCTTCAGGGAATCTAACTGTAAGTATGGTTCGAGGCCTTACACTGGGCATCCTTTTTTAATGTCTTTCTTGTTACACTTATTAGTTGCAGAGGTGTTCACCATTACTATCAACTGTTGCTAATAATAGGAAACTGCAATCTTAAGCAGTTTACAGGACTCTTGCATTGTATCCCATAGGACCAGATGTAACAGGTGTGATATGTAAAACTCATTTTTTTACCTTCCTTTATGGATCTATATGATGTTTTAAGAAACAGTGAAGGAGTGCCTGGGTGGCTCAGTTGGTTAAGCATTTGCCTTTGGCTCAGGTCATGATCCCGGGGTCATGGGATCAAGCTGCTGAAGGGATCTCTACTCAGCAGAGAGTCTGATTCTCCCTCTCCCTCTGCCCCTTTCCTTGGCTTGCATTCTTTCCCTCTTTTTCTCTTAAATAAATAAAAATCTTAAAAAAAGAGAAACTGAAATTTGGGACATGTGATATGATAATGGTAAGTTATATTCAAAATTAAAATATTTTAAATTTATCTGTGATGATAATTTATCATATTAGACCCTGACTTAAGTTACATCTTCTAGAAGCAACTGCATGTGGAAATCTTTGTTCAAGTGGTATGTTTAATGCTATTTTCCAGAGGAGGGGAGTGAGACAAACTGGATGAAGCAGGAGTTCAAAATGTAGCAAGAAGGTGATCTCAGCAGCACAGATAGCACCAGAGATTTAACCCCACCTTGTGACAAGGGACTGGCTTTTTGTACAACCCCTAGTTGGCTGAGGGTGGAAGTGGAGGAGTCAGTGTGTCCACCCATGTGACATAGCTATCATTTGGTCATGGGCAACTCACCAGAAAAGTGGACATGGGTGAGTTGTTACTGGGTAGATATAACAAGTAGAAAAGGGGATTTAGGTGAACACATAGAGCATCTACTCCAATATTCCAATGTGACTGGAAATTTTATTTCAACTTCTAAGTTTTGTTTTAAGAGGTAATTAATAACATTTGTTGCCGCTTCAGCAGAATGAAAATTTCTCCAAATTGAAATAATTATTTAAAAAAACTATGTGAAAACTACAGACTCCAAGAAATTGTTTAATTTGGCTTCACCTACAGTAAACCAGTAGTTATATTAAAATCTTGCATGAAATGATTTTACTCAAATAATTGGATGAAAATTTAGGAAATATATGTAATACTTTGTGAATTACATGTGTCTACATTTTATTGCATCAACAATATATCAATATATCAACAATATATCACCAACTTATCAACAGGACAATGAGACAGACACAGTAATAAATGAGTTTGTTGCCTTGGTTAGTTGCTGAATTCCTTTTTTATTCCTTTTAGTTTTGTTATAAAGTTATATTAGTGTAGAAGAATTGATTATATTTTATTAACAGTTTATCTTGATTTAACAAATGTGAAATATCTAAATGCAGGTATGTGTCTTCTTGCTCTGAGCCCCTCAATGATTAGTTCTAGACTTGCCCCAAAATGACCACTTAAATGTTTTTTGGTTTGGGATAATCTGGAAGGCACTTTGCACTTTTGCACCAGTAAGAAAAAAAAAATGTCATTTTTTTTTAATTAATAAGTTTTAGGTAGAATACATTCTAGCTCCACATTTAAAAATATGGCACTTGACCCTTATATGGCATCCAAAATTTTTCTCCTCTATTACTTTTCTAAGATTTTAAATCAGATGTTTATTTTTAGGTTTTTAATTTGCTGTTTTCATGTATATAAATGTATTTAAATTTCTATTTCTTTAAGATATCACATATAGGCCAGACCTTTTTTCTTCTTGAAAAACTAGGAAACATGGGACACCTGGGTGGTTCAGTGGTTGAGCTCCTGCCTTCTGCCCAGGACGTGATCCTGGAGACCAGGGATCTAGTCCCACGTCGGGCTCCCTGCATGGAGCCTGCTTCTCCCTCTGCCTGTGTCTCTGCCTCTCTGTGTGTGTCTCTCATGAATAAATAATAAAAACCTTAAAAAAAAAAAAAAGACTAGGAAACTTAAGATCCTTCACTAGATTCTATCTTATCTCTCCTTCTACTTAAATTGTACTCCCTATATTGTTACATCTATAATGGCAAGATATGGAATATTTACTTTAGGTTTGTTTATTATTTAAATTCAATTTAGTTAACATCTAGTGCATTATTAGTTTCAGGGGTAGAATTCAGTGATTCATCAATTGCACATAATACCCAAAGCTCTTTGCATCAAGTGCCCTCCTTAATGCCTGTCTCCCAGTTACCCCAGCGCCCCACATACCTCTCTCCCAGCAACCCTAAGTTTGTCTCCTGTAGTTAAGAGTCTCTTGTGGTTTGCCTGTCTGTTTTTATCTTATTTTATTTTTCCTTCCCTTCTCCAATGTTCATCTGTTTAGTTTCTCAAATTCCACATGTGAATGAAATAATATGGTAATTGTCTTTCTCTGATTGATTTATTTCACTTAGCATAATACCCTCTGGTTCCATCCACATTGTGACAAGTAGCAATATTTCATTTTTTATGGCTGAGTAATATTCCATTTTATATTCCACATATTCTTTATCCATTCATCTGTCGATGGACATCTGGGCTCTTTCCATATTTTGGCTATTGTGGATATTGCTGCTGTAAACATTGAGGTCAGTGTGCCCCTTTAGATCACTCTTTTTGTATCCTTTGGCTCTTTTTTTTTCAAAGATTTTATTCATTTATTTATTCATGAGAGACAGAGACAGAGAGAGAGAGAGAGAGGCAGAAACAAGGCAGAGGGAGAAGCAGGCTCCATGCAGGGAGCCCCACGCAGGACTTGATCCCGAGTCTCCAGGACCAGGCCCTGGGCTGAAGGCCACACTAAACTGCTGAGCTACCTGGGCTGCCCTCTTTTTGTATCCTTTGTTTTTTGTTTGTTTTTTTTTTTAAGATTTTATTTATTTATTCATGATAGTCACACAGAGAGAGAGAGAGAGGCAGAGACAGGCAGAGGGAGAAGCAGGCTCCATGCACCGGGAGCCTGACGTGGGATTCGATCCCGGGTCTCCAGGATCGCGCCCCGGGCCAAAGGCAGGCGCCAAACCGCTGCGCCACCCAGGGATCCCTCTTTTTGTATCCTTTGGATAAATGCCTAGTAGTGCAATTATGGGTCATAACAGAGTTCTGTTTTAAAATTTTTTAGCAATCTCCGTAATGTTTTCCAGAGTAACTACACTGGTTTGCATTCCCACCAGCAGTTACTATAGGTTTATAAATGAAATTGAGCCATTTGTTGTTGGTACTTAAAGTTACTCAAATATAAAACAAAAAATTAATTATAAGATGGTCATTATGTTAGTGTAGTTGTTGGATGTTCAATTCTAACTTTGAGTCATGCATAATGTTTCTGGGATGTTATAGAAAAAGGAAATCATTTTAACAGCCTAGATCACTTCCAAAGTGACTAATTTACCCAGAGTACCAGACGACTGGCTTTTCATTTCACTTTATATCCAATGGTAATTTCTTCATGGAAGAAATTCAATCAAAATGAAACAAATTAGGGAGTGTCAGGGTGGCTCAGTTAGGTTCCTACCTTCAGCTCAGGTCATGATATCAGGATCCTGGAATAGAGCCCCATGTCAGGCTTCTTGCTCAGTGGGGAGTCTGCTTTTTCCTCTCCTTCTGCTCCTACACCTGCTCATACACTCTCTCAAAATAAACAAACAAACATACTCTTAAAAATGAAGCAAATTAGGCATAAAGGTAACTTATGAGTCTGATAACAATTGTTTTTTTTTTTAATAGTAATTGTGAATTTATTTGTTTTAAATTTTATTTATTTATGATAGTCACACAGAGAGAGAGAGAGAGAGAGAGAGATGCAGAGACATAGGCAGAGGGAGAGGGAGAAGCAGGCTCCATGCACCGGGAGCCCGACGTGGGATTCGATCCCGGGTCTCCAGGATCGCGCCCTGGGCCAAAGGCAGGCGCCAAACCGCTGCGCCACCCAGGGATCCCGAGTCTGATAACAATTGTGATGCAGATTTGCTGTATCTAGGAAATTTTCAAATATACTGGCTTAAATTTATAGATTTACATAAAGCCAATACTCTTTCTCTTTTTTCTCTCTTACCCACATTGGCTTCTGCCTAGTACTTTCCACGGAGTTTTTACTATATCTCCACTATAATATAGAACTACAATTGGAACTTACTTCTGGTTTTTAAAAATCTCATTTTAATGAGGGTATTTTGTTTCCTTTCCATCAGATTTGCAGGTAGTTAACACAGTTACATTTAATGCTTTTATCATTTCTGTATAATATAAATTTTATTTTAGACATAATTTTCTCTTTAATCACATTTAAATTTAATTGTAATGTTTTTAAAGCAATGTGAGAGCCATTTTTAAAATGACCCTCATTGGTTCTTAATTTCAATATAAAAAAGTATTAATTGAATTGGGGGGCCATAATCCTTGTCACTAAAACTTTGCCTTTCAAAGTTCAAAGTCAAATGTATTCTAGTCTCTTAAAGCAAAGACAGGTTAAGTAACTTCTAATTAAAAGACACAACCCAACAGGTGGATTGCAGTCTGGCCGCTCTACATCTCCTCTGGCATCCAGTGTTACTGATGAAATCTGATTCCAGCTCAGCTCCTTCTTTTTGGGCAAATGAATCTTTGATTCTGGAAAACTTAAGAATTCTATCTATACTTTTGATATAAGGGCGTTCCAAAAGACTATTTCCAGGTGTGGACATTTTTCCATTCCGTTTCACACTCTACAGGCTCATACCTCTATAGATAAATCTATTCACTTTCAAAAGATCTCATTATTATTATTATGTATAACTTCTCTGCTTGTCTCCCTCTTGTGCCACCACTTTCTCTATTCTTTTTTTTTTTTTTTAATAGAATGTTAGTAATTTGAATACAAGGTATTCTGGACTAGTCCCCTCTGTCTGTTATTTTTCTGATTATTCTCACCTCTTCATCTTTTTTTTTTTTTCTGTTCTCTACACTAAAAATTTATTTTAAATTTATATGCCAGAATTATTTTTAATCTATTCCAGGAAAATGTATTTCTTTAAAAATGTTGATATATTTTTGCGTTTTCTTAAAAGAATGAATTTCTTAGAGACTAGATATCATTTTTGAGCCTGGGTTCTTATGTAATAAAAATTTCTCTATAAACAGAGATGAGAGACTAACCATTGCTGACTTCTATTCCATATGTAGTGCACAAATTATTTAAACTCATTATTAAACTATAGCGTATTCCTGCTGTCTATGCTATCTGATTTAGGCCACAATCATTCTCAGGGATCTGCCAGTAAGAAAAGACCAACTTTTGAGGCTTCTTTATTAAGTATATACATTAGTTGCTATATTTTCTATTTTGGCTTATCCCCTTTCCTTTTCTCTCTCTCATACTCTCTTCTTAAGAAATATATCTGTTGTTGGTCCACAGCAACCTAAGACACCTTCAGTTATCAGTTCTATTACATATATATTCCTCTTTGTACATAATTAACATAATTTCAGTAAAATATTTTGGAAGAGAGATGTAAAGACATACAGTCTTCATTTTTAAGTTAAAAATCTGATGCCTAAAAAAAATGTTATAAAAGCTGTATTTTAAAATTAATTCAAAAGTTATAAAATCCTATGGCTTCTAATTATAAGGGAAAATTAGATTCTTAATATTATCAATCTAACCCCAAAGTTTTAATACTATTTCCCTGATTCATTCTTCCTGTAAGATCTAGCAAATATATAACAGCTCTTATGCTCTTTTGTAAAATGTCTGTGCTCCTCAGTCCGTTTTTTTTTTTTTTTACTGTAACTGTTAGAAAGTTAGTATGTCTTTTGTACTTGTTTTTTTGTGACAACTTCACTGTCCTAGAGTTCTCCGTTATATTTTTTCATCTTTTATTTCCATGGTGAGCTATATATGCTACCTCAAGCAGTCTTTTAATGGCTTCCATCTTTCCTTCTCTTTTTCATTGATATCCTTGTGATTGAAATATTATCATCCACCTCCAGGGCACTCAAGAGCAGTCACAGTTCTCATTCATCTTGAAACTCCAATAATTGAAGTCCTTTACCTGCTCATATCTTTCTGTTAGATGTAAGATTTGTCTGTTGCAAGAAATTTCCATTTTGTTTCAAGATTACAGATAGGTGCTGAAGTGTATACTACATTGAGGAACAAGCTCTCCTCCCAAGATTCAAAAAATTCCTTTTCTCAACAACTGATGAGCATGCCCTTCAGAGTACAAAAGGTGAAACGCAGATCATAATGAATAAATAATTGGTCTAGCCTCCCCTCGACAGAAAAGATGATACAAAATGATAATTGAGGTTTTCAAAATGACTTCAATAGATTTTTTTAAACACAGGACTGTAAATTTCTAAAAAAAAAAAAGGGGGGGGGAACAAGAAATCCTTAGAGACACAATGCATTTATCAAATTTTTCTCTATATACATTTTCCAGAGAATCCCAAACTATATTGTTATTTTCTGACTGAATTTCTTATCGCTCTAAACAATTTTTCTATCACTTTTCCCTTTTGTACCTGTCCTCACACAGAACTGAAAGAATACCAGACTGGGAATCTCAAGTACTTTGGGGAAATATCTCACATATTATACATTCTTTTAAAAATTTCTAGGGTCAATTCATTTTGATTTAGTCGTATTAGGTACTGTGGAACATACTAGCAATAGGAGTGGCTGCTCCTAATGTGATAATAATTTGTGTATGGATTTTTTGACCCTTCTCTTCTCAAGAAAGTGTTGAAAATTGATTAGTATCCTTTCTCAGGTTTAAAATGTTTTGAACAAGAGTTCAATCTTCCGGTAAAGATAAGTGAACATTTCCTTGGAGGTAAGGAAGTAAAAAAAAAAACTAAATATTTTCTTTATGCCATCATGTTAGAACTTCTAGAAAAGTTTATGTGTGAACTTATAATTGATATTCTATAGATAGACTACCTCTTAAGGGATTTTTTAGTGAAATAACAAGTTGTATGATAATTGTCTGCAACATTGTGTTTCCTTAAAGATAAAAAAAATTGTAATAAACATTCTAGTAACTGAAAAATAGTGATCAGCAATGTCACAGAAATTTGGAACACTGACTTTTTTATGGAGTGACTACTCCCCATTCAAGAACATTTACTACTGGGACACCTAGGTGGCTCAACGGTTGAATATCTGCCTTTGGCCCAGGGCATGATCCTGGAGTCCCGAGACTGAGAACCACATCAGGCTCCCTGCATGAAGCCTGCTTCTCCCTCTGCTTGTGTCTCTGCCTCTCTGTCTCTCATGAACAAATAAATAAAATCTTAAAAAGAAAAAAAAAAGACCATTTACTAGTAAGTTCATCTCTATTCCGCTGAGGGCTGAGGGAGGTAGAAATGCTATTGGATGCAGAGAATGGAGGTTCATAGTGAAACTTTCATTTGTACTGACAGGGTGTTTGTGAAAAATGACTGCTAATAATATATCATGTAATGCAATGATGCAAAATTAATTGCTTCATTTAACAGACTTTGAGAATCCTTCTGATCAGATTTCACTGGTTTATTTATTTATTTATCTATTTATTTATTTATTTATTTATTTATTTATAAAGATTTTATTGGTTTATTCATGAGAGACATACAGAAAGAGACAGAGAGAGAGGCAGAGACGCAGGCAGAGGAGGAAGCAGGCTCCATGCAGGGAGCCTGATGTGGGACTCAATCCGTGGTCTCCAGGATCACACTCTGGACTGAAGACAGTGCTAAACCGCTGAGCCACTGGGGCTGCCGTTCACTGGTTTTTTAAAACAAGGGAGAGATTCATTCAAAAGATCAGAGCAATTTAAGAGACCAAAAAAAAAAAAAAAAGTGCCTCTCTCTCTTCCAACATACTCCACACACGAGCTTTCTTATATTAGCAGTTCAGAGAACTGTGCTTCCAGTATAAGGAAATTGTTGGGATTCAGAGTGTGACATCTCCAAAGTACACAGAGTTTTATACATTTATCAAATGAAAATTTTAATCATAGTGTTAATATCTATCTTTACAAAATTATGAGGCTATCCATATACTTCGGTAATATTTACTCAACATATCCTACAGAAATTTCTATTAGCATGTATTTAAACAATACACTTATGTCTACTAATTAAATAAACAAAACTTTAGCCGTCCTATAGTCTATATCCATTGCATACATTATCCATGTTTCCCTGACCCCAGCACCCCCCCCCCCCGCCGGAAAAGGTAAGAGTGCAGATCTTTATTTCGTAATAGCTTTTATTATATTATGCTTATTAATAGTTCACCATCTATAGTCATATAACATAGTTTCAAATTACATCTCTAGCTGGTATGACTGTGTGGCCTTGGACAAACAATATAATTTTTACCTCAACTTTCATATCTTTAAAATGGAGTAACACATTTATCTAATAGTTGTTTAAGGAATTAAGTAAGAAAATCATTATGTGCCTTATCAACAGGCACATCAGAATCACTCATTGAATACTATTATCATTAGCATCATCTTCCTCTTATCTGGCACTGGATCTTCATTAGTAAAATCATGTGATGCCTCCCCCAACTCCTCATATTCTTATTTTCTTGAGGTAGATTACATATTCCCTTAAACTGACACAACAGAGATCTTGTGAATGTTTTCCTTCCTTCTTCCTTCCTTCCTTTCTTCCTTCCTTCCTTCCTTCCTTCCTTCTTTGCTTTCTTTTCTCATTCCTTCTTTCTTTTCTCTCTCTCTTTCCTACTTCTGGAAATGATCTGCAAGCCACCAAGTCCCTTCTTACCTAATTATTTCTGCTGGATATTTTATTTGCTGATTGGTTTGGTTTTTGTTTGTTTGGTTGGCTGGTTTGTTGTTTTTATTTTTGTGGCCCAAGTCATTGAAAGATTCAGAGAGCAGAATTAGTTCTCGCCAGTGTCAATGCTACTATAGCTGCTCTAAGTGTGTGGCTGTCTCATTCTAAAGCAGTGGAGTCATCCATATTCCATCTTGGTTTGAGGTCCTAGTTTGTCCCTATTATCTTACTTCAGGAAATGTAAAGCATTTCCGATCTACCCATGGAAAGAAATGATTTGTTTCCACTCTGCCCCTAACCTTTCCAATACTAGAACCTCCAGTTCAGAATGAGATAACGTTTCCTGAACTGGATTTATATCTACTATTTACATCTCTTGATATCCAATACCCATATTCATATATTGTGTAATACAATTTAAAACAATGAGCTTAGATCTATTTTAGCAGCCACTCTGATATACCCAAAAAGTTTTAGAATTACCACTTATATATTTTCTTTTATTTTGGCCAATCCATGACTTTCTCATTCATTTAGACTTTAATTATAAATTAATTGTTTCTCTCCTCTTTAAAATCAGTTATTTTGGGCAGCCCCGGTGGCGCAGCGGTTTAGCGCTGCCTGCAGCCCAGGGCGTGATGTGGAGACCCTGGATCGAGTCCCACGTCGGGCTCTCTGCATGGAGCCTGCTTCTCCCTCTGCCTGTGTCTCTGCCTCTCTCTCTCTCTCTGCATCTCTATGAATAAATAAATAAAACCTTTAAAAAATAAAATAAAATCAGTTATTTTTGTTCCTTTTTTCACTGAATTTCAAAGGATTATGACTTTCCAAAATATATGAAAATAGTTCTTCTGTGATCAATTAATATCTTTTTTCCTTCATCCAACTCATCTCTCAGTATCACTTTGAAATAGGAAAGATATGTCTTAGATAAAAAGATGTGAATCAATGTGACATATTTTCCTAGTCCATATGACTTTATATTATCAGTATGAATGTTTAACTCATAATTGTTTGACTCATAATTTTTGATAAACATTTAAAACTTCTGAAATTCACTATAGATTTTATATATTTATATATATGGTTTATATGGTTTCTTCGATTGCCTTTTTCTCCTATGATCATTTGTATTGTTTCTTAAATTCTACATATGACATTCGTTTTTCTCTGACTGACTTATTTAGCTCAACATCATACTTTCTAGTTCTATCATGTCATTGCAAATGTCATTCTATTTTATGACTGAATAATATTCCATATATAATATTCCATATATTTCATATATATACCATATAATATTCCATATATATTATAAATAAGATATATATTTCATATATAAATACCATTTCTTTACCTATTCATCAGTTGATGGACATTTGCACTCTTTCCATAATTTGCCTATTGTTGATAATGCTGCTATAAACATCCAAGTGCGTGTATCACTTTCAATTAGTGTTGTATTCTTTGGGTAAACACCTAGTAGTGCAATTGTATATCATAAGGTAGTTTTACTTTTAACTTTTTGAGGAACCTCCATACTGTTTTCCATGGTGGCTGCACCAGTTTGTACTCTCATCAACAATGTAAGAGGGTTCCCCTTTCTCCATATCCTCACCAATTCCTGTTATTTCTTGTGTTAATTTTATCCATTATGATAGGTGTGAAGTGATACCCCATTGTAGTTTTGATTTGTGTCCCCCTAATGATCAGTGATATTGAGCACCTTTTCATGTATCCATTGGACATTTGTATGTCTGTATGTCTTCTTTGGAAAGAATGTTTATTCATGACTTCTGCTCAATTTTTAATTGAATTATGTATTTGTTTTTTGTGGAGTTGATATATATATATATATATATATATATATATATATATATATATAGTAACACACTTGTGTTCTCTAGGGAATTATTTTTGGTGTTGTTTTTGATTTACTCCTACTCTCTATAAACTATTCCACAAAAAAATTACTAAGTTCATAAATGGCTCTGCCAGAACATTCATGTAAAATCTGCGGATGTACATATGCAAAGGTGTCCTTAGGGTATACATTCAGAGTGGAACTGCTGGATCTTGGGCATGTGTATCTTTAACTTTAGAAGTTATTAAACTGCCTTCTGCAGGGCTTACACCTAACAACAGTGGAGTACATGATTCATGCTAATATTTGATACTGCCAAAGTTTTCATTTTTTAAATATTCTCTCATTAGGCCAAAAGTGCCTCATTTCAGTTTTGATTACATTTATGACATAGCTATTAAGGTTGAACATCTTTTCCTGTTTTTATTGGTAACTACTATTTCTTCTGAGGAGGAGGTTGGTTTTGGCTATTTTACTTTGATCATTTTATTCCATAGTTATTTTGAAATCCTAAATAACTGGATGGAAATTCTTTATAGGTTATATATGACAGAATTATATTCTCAATAGTATGTATTTTGACTTTCTTCAAGGTGACTGATGATGAACAAACTTTTTTAAAGGTATTTTGGTTTATCTATTTCTTAATTTTTGATTTAACAGTGGTTTGCACTCTTGTATCTTATTAAAAATTCCTTCCATGCTGCTGGTTCATAAAAATTCTTCTTTCCAACTTCCAAAAACATCAGAGTTTTGTTTTTCACATTAGTCCAGAATAAAAAATCTCTGACCATGTTTGCTTTCATGTTCCTCTCAGCTGGACTACATTTTAGATAGGCTTCTTCCTAATGGATAGCCTTTTACTTGCCTTTTTAAAAAGCATTTACCTTAGAAATCTTATCATAGTAAGTTTTTTTTCTGCCCCCTTTGAGATATAAAACTGTTTAAAGACCACCTACCAAATTTAGCACATGGAAGTATTTTTCTCAAGGAGCTGGGAAATATCTATTTCAAATATAATCATCAAGGATAAACTCCAGGTTTCTGTGACAGGATAGGAACCTAACTGCTGCTGGTGAGTTACTTCACATTATAACACTACCTCCTATCATGAAAGTATTGAGGAAGTTTACTTTTCTTTTGTACTTAGCAAACACAAGTAGTCTTAATTCTTCCCCTCACCCCAATTGTTAAAAACCAACAATGTTTCTTTTGGTTCATCAAAGTTAAATTCATACCTCATTTTGATCTCTCTCTCCTATTGCAAGAGCCATGAATAGCTTCATCTGGTGGGATTTTTGTTTTGACATTAGCTCTCACCCTTAAAATAATAAAAAGCCATTTTAAAAAATTAATCTATTTTCCAATGACTTCTTTCAAAAATATTTTGTCTACCCTTTGCTGTTTTGATTTAGTTTTACTATTCTGAATGAAGTAGAATTATTATTATTACTTTATCCAATCTGAATTAATTCATTGGGTTTCTGAAATGTAAGAATTGTTGGTTTCCTTAGTTTTGTAAAATTCTCAGCCATTATATCATTGAATATTTTTTTTTCCATTCTCTTCTTTACTCCATGACTCTGATTTTTAGACATTCTAAATCTTTGTTGTCTCTTTTCATCTTCTTGTTTCGCAGTTTATTAATTCTCTTTTAAATCATATCAAAACTCTCATCAAATCCATTAATTTTTCATTATTTAAGAAAATTATACTTCTCTTTTATTATTTGTAAATATCTTTATTAATGGTTTATATTCTCTCTCCTCACTTGTATTTTAAGCCCTACTTTTATTTCTTTAATATTTGACTAATACTTTCTATTTTATGTCTTATAATTTGAAAATCTGAGACCTTGTTGATCTGAGACCCTGTTGATTTGAAAATCTGAGACCTTGATGCTGCTTTCTGGCATTTAATAGTATTTTTTTTAATTTTCCTGTTGTGATTTTTAGAAGGTAATTTCATATTTGTTGTAGGAGTTGGTGAGATTTATTAAGCTTCGGGCAAAAGTGAGATTTCCTGAAAATATTAAATGTAGCTTTGTGGCTGCTGTTTGCAAGTATTACTACTCCTAATTCTAATTTGAAATGGGATTTTGGCTTTAGATATTTTTGAGATGTTCATAATTCCAAGGTACTATGAATTGATACTACTAATATGTACATTTATATGGTAAGTATATATTTTTAGAAGACTATCTATATATGGATTTTATTTGCCTCTTAACTATAGCTCTAGAAGTGCAACTATCATTATTCTTTCCTCATAGTAAAGAGTAACTGTTTATTTAATTTAAAATATTCTCAACTGAATGCAGAGTCCTTTGGGGACTCAATTTCATGCACATGTTTCCAGCTGGACTTGCTAAGTACCTTACGTGGGATCAAGGCCTAATATTCATGTCTTCCTTGGTCTTTAACGCATGAAAAGTTGAAGTCGTTTTCACTAGGTTTAGGCAAATATATTACAAATGAAAAAATGGTTTCAGTACTCTGATTAAATGTCTAGATTCTTGCTTTTAAAAAAAAATGTGGCAGGGTTTCTATCTTGCCAGAACATACACATTTGAAGCTCTATTTTTGTTGTTTTCTTTTATTTATTTTGTTAAATTCATCATTCTTAGCTGTTTTCACTGACAGTGAAAATAGCTATTGTTTTCACTGATAGCTAACTAGTTTGTTAGAAACTGACAGTAACATGATTATCTTTTAAAAACAACTGATATGAGTGAGGAAATAAAGCTGAAATATAACTTGTATCAATTATACTACTTGCACATTTTTAAAAACATAGAAAGCTATAATATATATTGCTTATAGATACATGCATGTATGCAAAAATATTTCTTAAATGCATAATTGGTGAAATGAGAAGCTAAATAGCAAGCTCAAGCTACTTCAGAGGAAGGTATTTGGGAGTGACATAGGATATTGACAAGGAGAATGAGTGCATTTATCCATTGATTTTTAAAACATAATTGTTTTATAGATTATAAAATACCTTGTACTTTTTGTATCATTAGTCCATTAAAATGTTTTAAGCATCAGGAGAAATAAGAAGTATATTTACATAGTATCCACAGTAAAGTGCAAAACAGGACCAGAGCATTGAATTATATAATTATAAATTATAAATTGATGAACTAAATTTTATCACTTTGCATTAATGAATTATGTACTACCCTAAAATAGCCTTTCAACAAGGTCCCTTCGGCAGATGTGTAGTGTTGTGAATACTAATATTGATGTTTATTTTTCTTTGCTCAATACAATGAACAATAAAGTTGTTACATGTTTAAAACATATAATTTGGGGCACCTGAGTGGCTCAGTTGTTAAGCATCTGCTTTCAGCTCAGGTCATGGTCCCAGGGTCCTGGGATCAAGCCCTCTATCTATCTGCATCGAGCTCCCTGCTACTTCCTCTCCCTCTGCCCCTCTCCCCACTTGCGCATATGCACATACACGCTCTCTTGCTCTCTATCTCTCAAATGAATAAGTCACATCTTTTTAAAAAAGACATATAATCTATATTTCTCAGTAAATTAGGAGAAAATATTTTAACTTTTTAAAACAAATTCTATTTTTTCTTCCATTTCTGTGATTATTAGCTCAGATTTGACCTTATAATTTTAAAAACATTATAAAATCTTACACTCTCGAACTTGCCATTTGCTTAGCCATGACTTTCCTTATATGTCAAATACCTGCCAGAACTGCAAAGTATAGAGATAAGCTTTTAATATTTTAATAACTCCTCAATTTGCATTCCCTTTTTTAAAACTTTGTTTTATTTTCAAAATATGTTATTTCTACCATTTTTTATTTTTTCCATTAGAAAAAGTCCGAGTCCAAAGGCTCAAGGTCCCTTCAATAAGCTAAGTCGTATTCTCATTCCAGAGGTAATGTTGATATTTGCTTATGTATTGAAAAAATTATGCATTATTTTAACACTATAAAAATTATTAAGGTGACACTTAGGCCTATGTAGCAATTACTTCCAAAAATGTAAGTTTCATTTAATGATAAGGATTATAATTATAAAGAATATATAGAGAAATATTAGGTACAGTAAAGTTCATGAGTGGCTTTAGTTGAAAAAAATATTCCAGAGCACTCTCTGTGGTGCCACTTACAAAGACATTTGCCAAACCTTCTAAGTATTGTTAAAAAGTTTTCTTAAGTATAAAATTCAATGCAGTAAGTAATGGATGTGCAGTAATTCAAAATAATCTTCCTCCTGAAAAAAATGAGAAATGCTACTAAAATGTGTATATATGAGTATAAATATATAAATATGTATATTTAAATTTGTGTGTATATATGCATATACAATTTCACACATGCACATACATAAGTTGTTATATGTATATATCAAGATCCAGAAGACAAAAATCAGGAGCTGAAGCCACCGTTTAAAGTTGCTTTTGCTAAACTGGTATAGCCACTGTGAAAAACAGTATAAAGATTTCTCAAACAATTAAAAATAGAAATGCTGTATATTCTAATAATTCTACTATTAAGTATTTAACCAAAGAAAACAAAAACACTAATTCAAAAAGTTATGCACTCTTATGTTTATTGAAGCATTATTTACAGTAGCTAAGATATGAAAGCAACCTAAGTGTTTATCAATAGACAGATGAATAAGGAAGTTGTGGTATATTTATATATAATAGAGCACTATGAAGTCATAAAAAAGGTAAGATTGTGTTTGAAGGGTATTATGCTAAGTGAAATAAGTCAGACTAAGAAAGAAAAATACCATATGATTTCACTCATGTATGGAATCCAAAAAAGGGAAGAATGAACAAGCAAAAAGCAGATCAGACCTATGGAGAACAAACTGATGGTTGCCAGAAACTAGGGGTTGTAAAAGGTTGGGCAAAATGGGTGAAGAGGAATGGGAGATATAGGTTTCTAGTAATGGAATAAATAAGTCAGGAAAATAAAAGCGCACATAAGGAATATAGGAAATGATACTGTAAGAGCAATGTACAGGGAGAGATGGTAATTACACCTGTGAATACAGCATAAAGTATAAACTTGTTAAATCACTATGTTGCACATCTGAATCTAATGTAACATTGTGTGTTAACTACTAAAAACAAACAAATAAACATAAAACCAAAAACCAAGCCAAAGCAAAACATAGCAAAGATAAATATTTCATAGAAAAAGAAACAGGAAATACAAAAATAATAATTAATAATAAATAATAATAATAATAATAAAGTTACTTTCGCTCCAGGATAAGAGGCTGAGAATCAATTTTGAGAAATTTGAAGTGAAAAGCAAAAGTTGAAATCCAAGATTTCTGAAATATTGGAAATCTGCTAAACAATCCTCTATTTATACTTAATTACATAAACTGCACAGCTGTAGGTCTTGCAGACACAGAATCCTAACTTCAAGATGCTTTGATAGTTTAGGCAATTTCAATTTATAAAATTGGCCTAATGTGATTTTATATTGTTCATTCTATTATATGGTTGTGGAAGCAAAAGAAAATTATCTATGAGGAAATGTAATATTCTTCTAGTTATTAATTCTTCAATTATGTCACAAAAATTTCCAAAATGCATTGCCTTACTACACATTTAAAATAATTGAGGCATAATATAAGGCAAATCATTGTGTCTGAGAACCAACAGAAATTACTGACGACTGATAGAATCTCACTAAAATTCTTTGTAGAAAAAGGATATTCTTTCTACTAGAGAGAAAAGCTGAAATTAAAAATGTCACCAAGGAACTTAAAAATATAAGCACACATTGCAGATTTGCAATGTAACCAACACTTCTTGCAAAAGAACCACCTAGAAATTCTAGAAATTAAATACACACTAATCAAGATTAAGACATCAATAAGTAGGATTAATAGCAGTACTAGATTTTTTTTTCCAGATTTAAAATTTTGGAGGAGGAGGCGTGGTAAATGTAGTCAGAAAATATAACGTGTATTTAATTGGAGCCAGCAGAAACGGAAGGAAATGTGGAAGAAACTATATATATATATATATATATATATATATATATATATATATATATATATATATATATATATTAATCCATGAGAGTTTCCTCTAATTGATAAAAGAAAGAATCTGTAAATTTTAAGAAGCCAAAATTAGTACCAAGGAGGTAGATAAAATCTATATACAAACATAGTATTTGAACCTAAAGAAAATCAAACACAAAAAGAAATTTTAAAACAGTTTATCAGAAAGGGAGACAGAACATAAAGACTCCTAACTCTGGGAAACGAACTAGGGGTGGTGGAAGGGGAGGAGGGAGGGCGGTGGGGGTGAATGGGTGATGGGCACTGAGGGGGGCACTTGACGGGATGAGCACTGGGTGTTATTCTGTATGTTAGCAAGTTGAACACCAATAAAAAATAAATTTATTATAAAAATAATAAAACAGTTTGCATTTAAGTTAGCAACAGTTAACAACCACTAGGTTCCTAGATGACTTCTAATACCAGAATTTCTATTATAGAAATTATAATAGAAGTAATATAGCAGGATAATAATATTTTAATACATAGATTGAAAATAATTGCCAACCACATATTTTAATATAGAAAAAATATTAAAGAATGGATGTGAAAAATCATATTTCTATATAGACAAATTCTGGTAAGACCCACCATCAGCAAACCTGTCATAAAGTGAATACTTAGAGTTTTCTTCAGGATGAAGAAAAATGATCTCAGTTGTCATTTTGGAAATGCAGAAAGGAATGGAGAGCAACAGAAATGAAAAGGTATACATCCACCAAGATATCTAAACTCTGGGCCATAAAACACACTTCAACACATTTAAAGTAACCGAAATCACACAGTATTTGCTCTCAGACCACAATGGGATTTAACTAGAAATCAATAACAGAAAAGTAGAAAGTCCCAAAATATGTGGAGATTAAACAATATGCCACTAAGTAACACATTCACCAAAGAAGCAATCGAAAGAAAAACTTTAAAGTATTTTCAGCAAAATGAAAATTGAAAGCACAACTTAACAATATTTGTGGATGCAGTGAAAGCAGTAGTTAGAAGTTTGCAGTGTTGAAAAAATAGGAAATCTTGGTCGTTGTGCTTTTTAAATTCAGCATGGGTGATTCTCCAAATGACATGTAAGCATTTCCATTCCTTTATATACTGTCCAAGTGTCCTGCATTTAACTCCTGGATTTGTTAAAACAACAACAATCACCACAACAACACGTACATTGAAAACATGCTATATGATTATTCCATTCATATTCAATTAAAAAAAAAAACAGTTGCACCTAAATCATAGTGTTTAGGGGTTTGTACTTATATAGTAAAACTATAACAAGGAAAGTAAACAATCACTTTTTGAACTGAGGAAGAAATATCAGCACAGTGTTTTCTTTTTTCCTATCACTTCTAAAATAAAATAAATCTCAATTTCAACCTCCCTCCCTGTCTCTCTCTCTTTCTGGAGTATATATATATGCATATAAATGCATGGAGGGAATACACACACATACACACATATACACAGGAGAGAAAAAGTGAAGAAAAGAGTGAGAATATCCTATCTTGATATATATATCCTGTTGGTTTGGTTTCCCTGGAGAATGCTGACTGATAGGGCTCCTGAGTTGCTGGCTGTATTTTAATTTTTACCTGTGTGATGGTTTACATGGATACTCATCTTTTCATTATTGTTGTTTTTGAGAGAAAGACTGTGCACATATGACTGTCAGGGAGAGGGAGAAGGAGAGAGAGAGGGAATCTTAAGCAGGCTCCACACCCAGTGCAGAGCCCATTAGGGGGGCTCCATCTCACAACCTGGTGATCATGACTTGAAAGGAAATCAAGAGTCTGGGGCATAACCCACAGAGCCACCCAGGAGCCCTTATGGATGTTCATTTTCTAATAATTCTATGTGTTACATTTATGTTTATGCTATTTCCTTATGTTTTTATATTTCTCAATAGAAAATGAAGCAAAAATAAGAAACAAGGAGAAAGGGTGAGGGAACCCTTACTAGGGACTGTTATATTTAAACTTCTAGGACAGAATTCCAATTTGCATATATTACACTTCATCATTTGCCCACATTCCAACGTTAAACAGTGTCAGAGCCCTGTGACAAGAAACTTCAGTTATGCAAACATGCCAGTCCTGACATACTGAACTTCTCTTCTTCACCAATAACGACAGAGCTTTTGTAGCCATGTTTTTCTCCACCTGGACTGAGTTTATACTTTCTTAAACCTGAGGTAATTTCTTTTTGCCAAAGGCACAGACCAGTTTATAGCAGTGAGTAAATCCCGTGGTTTCCACAGACAGAGAGCTCAAGTCCCTTGGCCATTGAAGAATCTGACTTAACCAAAAAATAGGTGGGGGGGGGGGCAATCATTAAAATAGCTTTGGCCTGTAAAGAAATCTAGAGATTAACAAATATAACTTATTTCACTTAAAATCATTAACGATGTGAGCTTACAATGATTATCCTCATTTTATTGTTGAGGAAACTGACATTCATAGAGCATATCTAATGGCTCCATGTCACTCAGCTACCACCATGAAAGAAACAGGCTTGGAATCCGGGGTTTCTTTCACATCCAGTTTGTTGCTGTGCCTCACTGGTAGTGGCTTCAAATGGAACTACTCTATTTAAATGACTTTCTTGATGGCTAAGTTCATAAGCAAGCTGAAATCCCCCAATAGAATGATGTTGTGTAGCAATTTACACTTCCAAAGTGTTTTAGATTTCTATTTTTAGCCGGTTGTTAAGATCTAAATGTTTTTTGTAATATACATATTAATACTAAAGTTGTCCGGATGAAGACACAGACATGCAAGAAGATTGAATGAATAATCCAAAGGGTAACTTGGAATTTAAACTTAGAACACTTGAATTGTAAACCTGCACTTGACTCAATTGTTATATTACCCCTATACAATCACATACTGTTAGAAATATCTTTCAAAATTTTGTAAGTCCCTCTGGAAATCATGTTATCATGCTTGAATCATTACAGGGGTATTAATTGTATAAGCCATATGTGTGTATGTGTGGTTGTGTGTGTTTATAATTTGTATAGTGACTGGAAAGATATTGTATTGAAGTCAAGAAGTTCCAAAACTTAATGCTATAAATCCAAAACTAGGCTGATAAATATCTTTAGTTACGATAGAGCACTCTCATTAATTTGAATTTCACTAATTCACACTTCCAATAATTCATTTAGAGCATTTACTAAATTGTTATAAAATGGTCTGAGCTTTTACTTATCTATAATGAAGGAGTTCGAGGGAAAATTAATACTTGCCCAGAGAATATCGAAATAATTGAAAAGGATGTAAGGACCTGTTTTCAGGTGTCCAAACACTCTAGAAATCATTTACATACAAGCAATTGATGAGCTAATTTCAACTCATTCTTATCTATTCACTGAGGCTATTCAGTTTCAGAACCCTAGTGCTTTGTTAGTCTAATTCCAATTATAGTATATAAGAGGGTATTGAAAATGCATTTTGAAAAAAATGTATTTCATTAAAAAGAAAAAATTACAATTAAGACCTTTCACTAAGGGAAATTAATCCAGATTGGGAACCAGATTAATGAGTTTTCTTTATTTATGGCTAAAAACTTTATGCTCTCTAATATATTTAAAAAAGGAGAAATCACAATCTAGGTTATAGTTTCTATTCTCAAGATTAATTGCTTTTTTAATTAAGAATTTCTGCATTGGTTATAACTTTAATTATCCAGTGAATATATATTTACTTTTTCAGAAGTATATAGAAATTTAACAAATTTTGATTTTAAAACTTGAGAGTGAGCCAAAGGATATATAAAATACCAACCTAGCCAGGATGTTTGGTTAAGCATTTACAATAATCTAAGAAGAAATGAACAAATATTAATACAAATCCAGCCATGGGATTGAAACTATGCCTCCTAACCCATTGAATTAGCAAATGTGTTAAGAGTTATTATCAGACAAAGGTCAATGAATCAATATACCAAGTATTGACATGTTTATTGAAGCCTGCTAGGGGAAAGGCAGATGATATACAAAATCATTCAAAAATTACCATGAAAAATTATGGTATAGAGGCAAGAAAAACATCTGATTCAAATTGTAACATTGCCACTTAGGAATTTGTATGGTTAACTTTATGGCACTTCTATTTCCTTCTCTTCAAAAATTCTGAGAATAATACTTTCATTTCCTCAATGCTAGAAAGTTTCTATGAGGATCAAAACTATGAATGTTTTGAAAATAGCAAGTCACCCTCTAAATATAAAATATCTATTACTTTTAGGAATAACCTACTATATGACTAATTTGACCTAGAAAAATTCTGGGATTCATACTTTTAAACAAGTTAAGAAAGATCACTTCATTTCTGCCACATGAACAGAGCGCTCACTGTCCTACACCAGCTGAAAAATCTGTCAGATATGAGATGCTGACCAAGAGTGCTGGGAAAACGCATGATGGAGTGACACTGAAAATAGCAGAGCCAGAGGCAACAATGTGATTATCTTAATTGCCAACCTACAGGACCCTAAAATTGTACTGCAGCCTTGGAAACCTAATTGATAATACCTAAGACTCCCAAGAACAAGTGTTTTCCCATCATCAACAATGTAAGAGTTTGTACATGATGTCATCTCAAAAGCAATTTAGATTTTATCACTGAGATTATATTCCCTACAGCTTAAAGTAGATTTATGTAATCCCTTTTGGTCTAGACCAAGTTGATTGTCTAAACTTCAAATAAAAATAACATTAGTTTGTTCCTTTCATGCTTTTTTCAATAGAAGCGAGACAAGTCCCAGGAATGACACCATTATAAATTATAAAAAATTACCAATAAAGAGTACAGGTGTCACATGGGCTGTAAATTATTCTGACAGCCCAAGGCAACCAGAAGCAAACAATTTGTACAGAATATTTCAGGAAAGCATCATTCTCCAAACTCAGAGCTAAAGTTTCCATAGAAAGTTATTCATTTAAGTGGGCTTAGGTCATGGAAATTGTTCATCTGAGAACTGCAGCTGGCCACACAAACTCAAGGTGTAAATTAGATAAGGTTCCACTGAATCAGTATCTATCTAATAATATAGAGAATAGTGGACTAGCTCTTATCTTATCACTAGATTTGACTGAGAAAATTTAGCCCAGTGGGAACTGGAGTCTCCATAAGACTTGAGTTGGAGGATAAAGATTCTAATTCCAATTCGATAAGTAAGTAGATATTTAATCTTGAACAAATAAAATAAATTCCCTAAGATTATTTTCCTTATCTATGAATGAGAAAACAGATAGTGGAAAAAGTATTATTAAATGGCTTTGTAAAAATAATCAGATGAAGCCATATATCCCAAACAGTCAGAACCTACTAAGTGCTAAACTATATTTGCTAAATCAGAGTTGTAAATATTGCATTGCATTATTTGTACAGGTGACTTTTTTTTCTATTTAATTTCACACAATTACTATGCTTTCATGTTGATTGTGTTGGTGATTGTTTTAATGGCCTGTCCCCAGAAAGAACAGGGGCATTGAGAGTTTCCTGGAACCCTTTATCTTCTTTTGCCCTTGCCTTTCTTCTGTCAGTTTTTCATCTCTAATTTCTGCCTTCCACAGTAAAACTTGCTAGACAGGCCTCTTTCTGGATCAGCACTAGTGTTCTAACTGAAGGAGCTGTCATTTTCTTTGTCTACTACTTGCTAAACTTCAGTGATTTAAGAAAATACTTCCTGGCTTAACTCCCCTGAGTTCAGCAAGTATGTTTCCACTGCCCTTGTTATTTCTGTTTCTAATTGCTGATAGGAAAAAATAAAATAAAATCTAAGCAATAGAAACTGCAGAAGGTGCTACTTTAGTAAGGAGGCCTCCCATAGTCTGCAAAAAAATTGAATGTCTTTTGTTCTTTTCAATATATGAGATAGATTTAAAGAATTAGTTCAAACAGTGGAGATGAATATGGTGAGATGAGTATTGTTTGCGAGACTTTCCCCATTATTCAAAAAGCCCTTTCTTCTCTGGTAGTCTGCCTGGGTTCAAATCCTGATTCTAACACACTATGACCTTGGATATAGTATATGAGTTCTCAGCCCCTTGGTTTCTCCTTCTGTAAAATGGGGAGGGGGGGGATATCACATATCAATGCACCATAGAATAGTAGTTAGGATTAGATGAGTTAATGGTTGTAATTATTTTTTAAAAAAACACTGAACATGATAAAACTGTTGTACATTAGCCATTATTATTGTTATTTGATCTTCTACAACATATCATGTTACTTAAAAGGAATTCAATCATCCCTTAGGAGTTATACTTACCAGTTAACTATCATATCCATTACACATACTCTATTTTAATGCATAATGAATGTAATATCTATATACACATATGCAACCAAATTTACATCTAAATAAGGAATCATTAAAATTCTTCTAAGTATTTTGGTTAGCTATATCAGTTTTTTCAATGTAATTAGCAATTGGTTGGACAAAAGAGATACAAGAAAACAAGTCAAAGAGTATCGGACAACACATTCTTTGAACAGACATTCCTAATATGATCTTTCTTTTTTAACAGCCATAGGAACAATGTTTTTTCTTCACTATATTCTTAGTCACCACATGTTACTGAAATTTTCCTGCACATGGTCTGTACCATATCCTTGTAAAGGTTAGAAAGGAGGGAGCTGGGCCAAAACTAAAGCAAGAAATCTATTTTTAAAAATTATGTATAAACCCTACACCTGCTTGTGTTCATTATTTAGAACATAGTAACCCCATATTCTTGGCCAATTACTGTCACAATTTCCCTTTGAGATTTCCGTTATTTTGATATTCTGAGATATATTGCAAACACTATGAGCTATTTAATTCTATAAATATAATTTTATGACTGTAATTTAGTGCCAAAATATAGGGTTAAGTGTAATGACACATATCATTTCTGTGCCTGCTTCCTAACAATATGAAAGAAACTGTAAAGAGCTTCAACTCAAAAGTCAGAGGAATCTGTTTGAATTCCATCACTAGCACTTACTTAGAGGAAAATGACTTAGCCTCTCTGAGCTCCCATTTCTTTTTTTTTTTTTTGTAAGACAAAGATTACAATGCTTTCTACCTTAGACAGTTGTTATTATAGGGGGGAAAAAAGACAGGCTACACCATTAAGCTATGCTCTGCAAGGAAAATAATTGACCAAAGGCCCCTCTAAATGCTCAAGGTGCTTGTATAAGGCCGTGCTTCCTGAAGGTGGCTCCAGACAATGTTGAATAACTGGGATAAGGACTACAATCCTACTGAGATCGATGGTAGCTACACTTGTGGTGAGCATAATGTACAGCTTGTTGATTCACTGCAATGTAAACCTGAAACTAAGGTAACAGTGTGTGTCAACTATACTCGAATAAAAAAAATAAATACAAAAAGAAAAAAGAATTGAGAGCGTTCGAGCCAAAGTAAATTCAATCCTGAGAGAAACATGACTCCTTCACTGGAGACTTTGGCAAGAAGACTCCAATGGGTTTGACGAAACCCTTCATAGACCTGGGCTGTCAGTGGAAAGTCCTTGACACCCAAGCTTCCTCTTTTCCTCTCTCCTTCATACTGTCTGACCTGCAATGAAATCAGGAAAAATATCCTATGTGTTCCTCACCCTAACTCTTTATCCATCTCATACATTTCCCACTCTAAAACTCTTATTTTTAATCATATCCTGACATCTGTAAATCCAACCTACCAGATAATATAACATAGCATATGGCATACAGGAACTACTTAATGAAATGTTAATAATTTATATTAATGGACACCACATGAAAGAAAAAATTCTACACACGTTGTGTGAAGTGAATATACAGAATTTTATTTTCTCCAGTACAAAATGTGTATATCCTTGCACATAGAATCTGAAAATAGATTTCTTTTTTAAATTTTACCTTGTAGCAAAATCATCAGTATATTTTATTTTTATTTTATATCTATATAGATTTCCCCCAGTATCTTTTGTGGCCACATAGATGCATACTTTAATAACTCTGACAATATTTTTACCTAAAATAGTGAGTTAAAAATTTAGAATTTAGCCTTATTCTGTCTAGGCTATTTTAAAAGATATGGAGATCACATGTAAGAGACATATGAGCAAGAAGGAAAGGAAATAATCATTTAAAAGAATTGGAGTTAAAAATAAGTGTCAAGGGAAAAACTGAATTAATTACACTGCTTTTCCTTATGGCCAATATTTCCCATGGAACAATGATGTGTTTGCATGTTGGGGAGAAGGGATAGCATCAGAATGTGCTAAGGAGGATGAGTAGAAAAAAGTAGAAAATAATGAAAAAGAACAAGAGCATAAGAACTCATAAGAAATGGAAGAGATTTAATTTCTCCAAAAGATGAAGAAGCAACATCTTGTTTCACATCATTTCTCTTCTCTTTCCTATACCTACACAATGGAAAACTGACGTATTGCCATTCTTGTCCTGTAATTCTTGGATAGCCACCTTTAATCTGGAGTTTAAAAGGCATGTTTAAAAAATGCATGCTTATGTGCTATTATTTTAATTCTACAAACTTATTTGGAATTTGTTAAGGGCTAAAAATTGTCCAGAAAATTCATAACTAAAAGCAATATATTTCCTGCTTTTCAAGGCTCTGCTCTGAAGTGCAAGCATTACAAAGAGTATGATACACTGTGCAAACTCCTTTATCAGAGGACTGTACAAGGTGGTCTGGAATGATCAGAGGGAATGTTTTGTTCTGCCTTTAAGAGTGGAAATACTCTAGAAGGGCTCAGTCAGTTAAGCATCTACCTTTGGCTCAGTTCATGATCTCAGGGTCCTGGCATGGAGCCTGCAACTAGCTCCCTGCTCAGTGGGGAGTCTGCTTGCACTTTCCCTCTGCCCCTCCCCCAGCTTCTGCACACCTGTGTGCATACACACACTCTCTCTAAATAAATAAAATCTTAAAAAAAAAAAGAGTGGAAACACTCTATATAAAGCTGAAATTGCAGATACTTGAAGAATAGACCTTCTCCAGTGAGATGGGGTCAAGAAGCATCTTCTGAGGCAGAGGGAAATAGCACATCAATAAATTCATCACAACATGGGGAACCATGAAATACCCCCAAGGAGACAAATAATTCCTTGTGATTGGCACTAGGTGGACATATAAGAGAGCACAGCAAGAGATGAGGCAAGATTGGTGGAAAGAGGTCAAACTCTGAGCAGCTACGTGCTATGCTTTTATTATAAGAAAGATACTGTTATTATCAAACTACTAAGGAGACTTCTGGAAGCCTCTTTGTTTATTTAAAACTTCATCTCTCATTCTTACTTCCCAATTGTTTGCCCGATAAACTTTCTTCCTAATCACCATTTTGGACTATGTAGGAAGAGATTTCAGGTATGTGACTTAGCAAAATAAAAATATTAAAGCCCAATTAGCTTTTCACTCATTCTGCATGTCAGCATTCTACAATTAATTTGGTTTGTATGGCATGTTTTTCCTTCATTCCAATGGTGGCTAAATTTATTCTTTGAAAAGCACAAAGACATGCCTCATGTTCAAAGTTAAAAATTTTACCTGAGGAATCTGAGATCTATGAATAAGAAACAGCAAAAAAAGTATTTTTTCCAGTTGGTCTGTATTAACGCCCCCCCCCCAAAAAAAAAACATCACAAAGTTGACTGCCCTCTTCTCACAGTGCAATATTATCAAACTATTCCTTAGCAGAGCCTCTAAATTGATGCTGACTTTAGGGAACTGAACAAAAGTAAAGTTTTAGTTCTATATTCTGTTCATCTGGACAGCAGAGAGAATGCAGTCTTCCAGCCCCTTGCATGATCTCTCAGACTAGCACTTTTGGATCAATGATAATTGCAAAGTTAGGGTCAATTGTATTTGCAAAACTTAGAACTTCATTTCATGTTAATAGGGTATGGGTTTAGTCAGTCATTTAATAAGTAAAATAAATACAAATTTATTTTTAATCATTAAAACAACTTTCACAGGGCACCTGGGTGGCTTAGTGGGAGTATCTGCCTTTGACTCAGGTCCGTGGGGAGCCTGCTTCTCCCTCTGTCTATGTCTCTGCCTCTCTTTTTGAGTCTTTCATGAATAAATAATTAAAATATTAAAAAAAAACAACTTTCACAGATTTAAACAAGTTTCTTTTCAAGCCAGATTGTTTTGTGTGACAATTCTTTTTCATTAATAGAGCCACAACTTTCTTTTATTCAGTACCATAGCCAGACCCCTATTACTGGAAAAAAAAAATTACACTCCTTTGGGACTTTAAACTGGGTAGTTGTAGCTTGAAATGTTAAGCATACAAGAAGTCATTAATCTAGAAAGGGAGCATAGAGCTCATCTGCAGCTCCCCACGTGGAATTGTTTTTTAATGATTCAGGAAACTTAATCCCTTTAAAGTAAATCATTTGGAACTTTGATGCTTCAAAAGCCTAGATTATCAATTTTCCATTAGTAATTTGATAACTTTTAAAGGCATAAAACATAACATTGGGGAGGAAAAGATGTTTGAGAAATCTTATCTTTTCAAATTATGTTGAAGTTTTTTTCAGATAGTACTTTTTGTAAAAATGTAGAATGATTAAATTCTAAATGGATTCTAGTGAATTTTTTTTTTCAAATGTGTTATTTTGGGGGAAGGGAGGCTGATACAGGTAATGATTCAAACTAAGTATTATAACTATTTGTGACATAAAGATAATATATTTAAAACATGTGAATATTTTATTTATCTATTCCTTATGCACTAGAATAAACCTATTTAATATTATGTGGTTGCATTATAAATAGCTCAGTCATTTGAAAAATATAGTAATTATCAATGGTATTACCCTTCTTCTAATGCATTGGACTCCAGGATACATCCTGCAATGCATTTTCTCATTGTTATCTATGTATATACTTGTACTGTAAGACTAAGGTGAAAACAGTAAAATTTCCATATGAAAATTTCAATACCTTAAATTATCAAAATCTATAACTACCAGCAAGACATATTTATATAAATATACTTTTATAGAGGAGATTCTATTAAATTTTATTTAATGGAAAACCTATGTACACACATGTTTATCCTCATCCTTGATACGTTATATGCTCTTTGATTAATTTTCCATTCATATTATCAGTTTAGAGTTGAAGTTTGTAGGACCCTTGACCAAGACATGAAACTTGTAAGGAGATATCATATTTAGACAGTGTTATATGTTTGTTTTTGTTTGTTCATCATTAGTATTTTGTTCGTCTCCTTGACATCTCTGTTTTGGTCCACATCAATTTCTACAAATAAATTAGCCATGATTTCGAAAGAGATTGTATTGAATCTGTACATTAAATTGGGGAATATTGTCACCTTAACAATATTAATTTTTTCAATCCATGAACATAGGATATCATTCCATTTGTTTTCATTTAAATGTCTTTAAATAATGTTTAATAGTTTTCAGTGTACAAGTCTTGAAAATTTTTGCTAGATGTATTTCTGAGTAGATTTTAAAATGATATATATATATTTTTAAATTTATTTATTTATTCATGAGGGGGGGGGAGAGAGAGAGAGAGAGAGAGAGAGAGAGAGAGAGAGAGAGAGGCAGAGACACAGCAGAGGCAGAAGCAACTCCAGGCAGGGAGCCTGACGTGGGACTCGATCCCAGATCTACAGGATCACACCCTGGACTGAAGGCAGTGCTAAACCACTGAGCCACCCGGGATTCCCTTAAAATGATATTTTAAATGGAATTGTTTTCAGATTGCATGTAAATACAACTGTTATTTTGTATATTGATCATGTATCTTGCAAACATGCTTTACACTTAAGGGAAGTTTTCTGGTTATAGAATTCTGGTTGATAATCTTAATTTTTCAGCACTTTGGCTATGTTATTCTACTGCCTTTTTTGACCTCCATCACTTTGATGAGAAGTCAACTATTCATTGTGTTGAGATTTCCTGTTCATGATGTTTTCTCTTGCTGCTTTCAAGATTGTCAATTTCTTTGATGTTTGGCAGTTTGTCTATGATCATATGCTATGACCAAATCTCTGAGTTTAGTATACCTGATTTTCAGATGTGTAAATTAATGTTTTTCTTCAAATTTGATAAATTTGACCATTATTTCTTCAAGTATTCCTTTGCATCTTTTTTCACTCTGATTTCTAATAGGTACACTTGATATCTCACATATCTCTGAGTCTGTGTTCATTTCTCTTAATTTTCCCTTTGTTTCTTCAGACAGCATACTTATAATTTATCTAGCTTCAAGTATGTTAATTTTTTTCTATACCAATTAAAATTTGCCTCTAAATTTCTCCCTGAATTTTTCATTTCAATTAGTATAGTTTTCAATTCCAGAATTTCTATTTATTCTTTTTTTAAAAAAATAACTTCTTTATATTTACTGATATGCTTTATTTTGTGAGACTTCCCTGTAGATCTTTAGAAAGATTTCCCTTTGTTGAACATATTTATAATAACTGATGTAAATCTTTGTCTTCTAAGTCCAATATAGGTTCCCTCAGGGACAATTTCTATTGTCTGTTTATTTTTATTTGTTTGTTCCTTCCATACATACAGGGCAATATTTTCTTTTTTTCTTTGCATATTTTACATCTTTAAAATTATACACACAATCAATTTGAAATAAAGAAAAGTGACAAATCTGGAAATCTAATATCTACTCTCTAGTGTTTGTTGTTGTTGCTCTTTAATGAAGCTTGTCATGATTCTTTTTCTCTGTTTAGTGACTTTCCATTTCTAATTCCCTAAAATTTATTTTCTTGGTTGTGTGTGGCTAGTATAGCTTCTGATTGATTAGCTTAGTGGTCAGATAATGTATGGTTAGGAATTTTTTTAAAGATTTTATTTACTTATTCATGAGGGACACACAGAGAGAGTCAGAGACATAGGCAGAGGGAGAAGCAGGCTCTGTGCAGGGAACCTGATGCAGGACTCAATCCCAGGACCCTGGGATCAGAACCTGAGCCAAAGGCAGATGCTTAACCACTAACAACCCAGATCCCCAGGAATTTTCTTAAATTCAATGAATCGAAATGAAATGCTTTGTCTGTGTGTTTGGGGACATCTTTAATGTTCCTTCAATTTACAGCCCTGCCCTAGCCTTCACTTTCTCATTACACAGTGTCTCAAGGTCAGACAGAGTTGAGAGATTAAGGTCTTTTCAGATTGTTCCTAAGAATTCACAAAGCTCTATACATGTGCATGGCCTTTTGGATTTTCAGGAATACTTCTTTGAAAATTGAAGAATTTCAAAGCCCCCTACTGACATCCCTTTGCTCTGTATTTTCTTTTCATGCTTTTCACCAGCCACTCATTTGCCCCACTGGGTAAATTGCTACCTGAGGCAGTTGTGATGTTAAACAATTGCCACTGATTTTTTTTTTGACAAACACCCTGAAAATAGTTCTTTTAGTACTGAAAGAGTTTAGATTAAGGTAAAATATATACAAGCCCTGTGATTCAGGTTTGTCCAGACAGCCTTTAGACATGTGAAATAGTGACAGTTCTTGAGGATGGGGCTTTTTGGTGAGCTATAAATTGATTCTATCCTCCTTCAGTGTGTGCTGGTCATCTGTCTTTCCGAGCTACGAAGGTTATAGGGCTGCTGATTTTTAAATCTATTGCAGGACAGGGAAGAGACTTATAAAAATAGGAAAAGGTAAAATGTCACAAAGTATACTCTTCCTACTGAGATTCAGCTGTTTCATTGAATAAACACTCCTCAATTGTTGCAACCATTGATTAATTTCCAGAATTTGAAAAGATAGTTTTTGACAATTTTGCCTATGTTCTTATTACCTTATGTGAGGATCAGATTATCAAAGGTTTTTCTCTCTACCATTCTGGAAGTGCTTCCCTCCTTCACTATGACTTTTATAAACAGAATAAATGAAAACCTTAGATATTTTTATACCTCTCCATTTCATATTAGTCAAATGAATGTCTAAGGAAAAGAAAAACAACTAATTGATTTTTTTTTATTTTTGTGCTAAAGTATATTGTTATTTTCTGAGGATAAATTACTATTCAAAAATAAAACTGTTGAATCCCAAATAATTCTAAACTTTGTATAAAAAGTTCACTTTTTATTTTGTATTTTCAGGGTTTTTTTTTTAAGATTTTATTTATTTATTCATGAGAGACACAGAGAGAGACAGAGAGACATAGGCAGAAGAGGGGAGCCTGATGTGGGATTTGATCCCAGCACCCCGGGATCAAGTCCTGAGCCAAAGGCAGATGCTCAACCACTGAGCAACCCAGGTGTCCCCAAAACTTAACTTTTTAAAGACACTAGATACTTTGATCCCATTTCTATCTCTAAATCCCATGATCAATACCTATCAATACCTATGCTATCAATATCTAGTGTTCCATCATGATTAGGCTATATGCTATTTAAATCTATCTATCTATCTCTGTGTGTTTAAGGAATAGTAGATACCCGAAAATAATGGTGTACTAGGTATCAAAGATTTTATACGTGTATGTGTATTCTTTCTGTTGAGTCTATTAAATTGGAAACTATGTGTGCGTATGCTAAGTGTGTATGTCTATATTTAGCTATCTTGTAATCCCTGCTAGATATTTTCATAGTGCCTTGTAATTAACAGGTGTTCAACATTATTTCTGAATAAAATATAATCACCAGTTATTTTTGAATATCTAATGGATCTGCTACATAAATATTTTCTCATATGTGAATAAATAATGTTCACCTACATATTTGCCTTTGTTATTTAATGTTAGAATAGTGTACTCCCAACAAATCTAACAATCCCCTCCCATAATGTGGCAATTGTATCTCTGATTCTGACTAAAGATTTTACAATTATATAAATCTCTATAAATGTATTTAATGGCATTATTTGCACAATAATTATCTTTAACCCTAAGTTTGTATACATAAGATAGGCACATATTCATTTTTAGAAAAATTTATCTGGATCTTGGATCCTAAATTGTCTTGTACTTATCATCTGTACATTTATCTCTCCCCCATTTTGTTATTCATTCATTATTCATATGCTTTACCTTTATATACCTCTTGCTTTTAACTCTATTTTATGATTTTTTAAAAAAATTTAAAAGATTTTATTTATTTATTCATGAGAGACACAGAGAGAAGGCAGAGACATAGGCAGAGGGAGAATCAGGCTCCCTGCAAGGAGACCAATGTGAGACTCAATCCCGGGACTCTGGGATCACACCCTGAGCAGAAGGCAGACGCTCAACCACTGAGCCACCCAGGTGTCCCATATTTTCTGATTTTTTATCTTGTTTCATAATTTTGTTATAAATCTACTCAACTATGCCAAGATTCTTCCTATATATTGATAATTATCTTTTACATACTTAGCACTTGATTTTCCACAACCTTTTTAATACGGGCACTGGGTTTTACTCAGATTCCTGGCTTAACCATACTTAATCTTTTCTTTCTCAACTGACCCTCAACCTTCCATATCAGTTAAGAAAAATAAACCATACATCTGACACTATTCCTAATGAGAGGGGAGATTTATATTTTCTCCCTTGAATCTGGGAAGTCTAATACCTGCTTTGACCAGTTTAGTAGAGTATACCTGGAACTTCTGAGAACAAGTCATAAAACACTATGCAGTATGCCTGATTCTCTTGGGACATTTGCATTTAGGATTCTCCCTTTCAGAATGTAGCTGCTGCAATGTGAGACACCCAAGTCACGTGGAGAGGCCACGTGTTGGTTGGCATACTGGTTGACAGACCCAAATGAAACCAGCATTCATATCTTCACAACCCTAACAGACAATATTGACCAGATAATTTCAACTCTCAATGTTCACATCATTCCCAGCTAATCAAGTCCTCTTGGCCAAGGCCCTAAGTATAGACAACAGCAGAGAAACCATTCCATTTGGCCCGGCCTGATTCCTGAACCACAGACTTTGAGTATAATAAATTGGTTGTTTTATGTCACTAAGTTAAGGTTGTTCGTTTTACATTAATAGGACTAAAGGATCTGGCCTAGTTCCAAGTCCTCCCTATGACCACACACACACTGCTCAGTGAAGTCCTGGTAAGTCGAGTCTGACAATTGGCATATCAGTCTTCCATGGAGTTTTGAGAATATTGTTTCTTAGAAATTCCCTGGGTGACATGTATTTTCTTTTTCTCTCTCTCTAATGTCTGTTTCTCTTGGAAGTAGCATCATGGTTCAAGGATGTAAGTCAACATACATCACTGAACACTTAGCTTTCTCATTGTAACACTATATGTCCTAGGAAAGGTAGAAAATCTAAGCAAAAACTGTACTTGAGATATCTCCAAAGTCTCAATATATCACAGTTTTCACTAAAACTGCAGCACCAAACATTTTGAAAACTTATTGTTGATCATTGAAATGGATGGCCCAAGAAGCGGTAATAAATGTTCAGAAAGACCATTGGTTTTAAATTAAATCCGTCCCTAAGATCTATTTGTAGTGGCAACATGCATATAAAGTAGCAAAGTGCCTCCCTGCAATGAGGTCTGTTACTGCCTTTTAATGTAGCCACACATAAGCTTTATGTTGCTATATTCATCTAACTGCAGTTTGGTCCACTTCATCAATGGAAATCTACTACCGTAAATGATAAAATACCCATTCTAAATCTGTAGACTTTGGTTCTTAACCATTAGCACAAGGTATTATATAATCCTGTGCTATCTAAATAGAAACGTCACCTAGTTGGCCATTGAGCTTAGTGGTATAAATAACTAAGAATAAGATAAACTTGGTATAAGGTAAGACTTCCTATTATGCTAACAGTGAGAAGATGCCTATGAAATAAGAGTAGTCATTTCTGTACATTGACAATGTATACATCTGGGGTATATTGTAGATATCAAGTAGCAATTTAGTGAGTTTAGCCAAAATTAACTGAAAATTTTATATGTCTTTGTCTTTACCTAAGAAAAAAATATAAATTTTATTGACTTTCTTTCTCTTTGGAAAACCTACTATAAACCTTTCTCCAAAATAATCAATAAATAATTCTAAGTGTTAATTTCTAAAGGTATACTTTATACATTGAGCCATATTCTGTTCCTTGAAGTTATTTGTAGTTGAAGAAACAAATTAGCAGAGTGCACATTAATTTAACATTTGTTCTTCAAGAAAATAATGATTAAAAAAAAGAAAAATAACAAGATCTATGGAGCATCTTTTCTACATAAGGCATCCCAATGTGTAAATGGAGAAAAAAAAATTAAAAGTAAATTAAAGGCCACATTAGAAAATAAAACACCTATAAATAAAATATTACAAATATAAGGAGAAAATATATTAATTCATGTTTTCAAAATAAAGATGAAGGACCTAGTTCTTACATCCATCTTTTTTACCTAAAAATTTCACTGACAATTTAATAAAATAAATTGATCTAATTATATGATGTCTCTAAAATTACAGGAAATTAAAAAGCAAAGTGTGAAATTAATTTAGGGGGAAGCAAGTTTGTAAGAGTCAAATGCCTAACTTTAGGAAATTTTTAAAACAATGTGTACTGAGGTAACCGAAAATGTCTACTTCATAATTTGTATATATCTATAAGACAATACTATGCAATAGGTTAATTTAGTAAATCTAAAGAAACTCCTCACTTTTAATTGTTAGTCTTGGTCCAGATTCAAGCATGACAAAACCTCCTAAAAATCAGATTGTTGGGAAAAGAGTTTATTTTTTAAAATTGTCTTATAAAAATATACATTTAAAATTTAATGTAATTTAAATCTTTCCAAGCATATGTTATACCTAGCACTAGGCAAATTGCAATGAAGATAATACCTTAGTTTTTGTTTGGTTGAAAAAGCAAGAATGATGTGGATATGGCAACCTTTGTAAATAAATTGCTTATAAAAATAATTGAATTTATTTAAAATGCTTAAAATCAATGATAAAGCATAAAAGAATGCTTTTCTTAATAGTTAAAACTATCTGGGGCTAATATTAAAATAGTCTACATATTTGGATATATTGATCCATTGCCAGGCACTTGGAATACTTGGATGAATAGAAAAGCCATCAGTTCTGTCAAAAAACCTAATATGTATTAGAGTACAGAGATACAGAAATAGGTAAATTACAGAACAATGCCAGAAGCTTAACGATCAAAGAATGTATTAGGTACAGAGATCACAAGATGAAGGGGCTATCAATTCTATTTGGAGAGAGGTCAGAGATGTCTCTCTGGAGAAATTCTGAGTGTTTTTGAGAAATAATTGCTTCACTTTGAGGACATGGAATGAATAGTTATTACAATTAGAAAGAAAAACAGTGAGGAACGTATAGTAGAGCAGATATTTGATTTTAATGTATTGTACTACTGTGTCAGTAAGTGAAGTGTGAGTTATTTGAAACACACAATCCTTGGACTGTTTTCTGCCACTCTGTATCCTCTAAACTGGAAACGGCAGCATCCATATCCATGAGAAAGCTCCCACACCATGCTGCTGTGATAATCAAATAGCTTTACAGCTTTTTAAAATTTGTTCTTAACATCGCATTCCTACTTCTAATTCTCTATAATACTATATAATATCAACCATTTTCCTTAATTAGGATGGCCGGAGGAAAATATAATTTCTATTGGCTCACTTTTTAAAAGTTAAAGTAGATAATTATGTTGGGACATTTGGTACCTAATGGGACTATCATAGGTCAGTGAATATGTATAGTAACACCACTTCCACCTTTCCTCTCCTGTCAATCCAGCATACTTTCTCTTCTAAATTGATCTGTATTTAGGAGAAACTGACTAGATCTTGATCACTTTGGGAAATTTTTAACAATTCTCAGTTACCTATTAGACAAGGGGGGATTAGGATTAGTTTTTAATGTAGATTTTTACTTTATAGCTTCAATTAACCATTCGACATTCAGCTGTTACTATCTCTTTACATGTTCTTAACAAGAGAGTCAAGCTAAGTGACTCATTATCTAATGCATATATCAGGGAAATATTTTCACATTAAATTGTTTGTGCTGTTTCTCAACACAATTTTCCTGCCTCTATTCCATATTCTTCCTGTCTTCTACTCCACTACCTTCACTTAAGTAGTAACAAGTGCTTTCTATAGGCATCACCTTTAAAGTAAGTTGACTTTTATAGAAAGATGTGAAAGAAGAAAGGAGTAGAGCTCAGTTTTGAACTTTGTTTTAAACTTTCAGTTTTGAGGAACTAAAAACCAAACATTTGAAATAAAAGGCTTTGGGGATTAGAAGAGCTTGAGAACCCAAAGCTAAGGTTTATATCATGAACAGTAAACTTTGAGTAAAATAGAGGAAGATCCGGATTGCTCTCCCTTACAAGGCTAGATAGGAAATTCCGGAGATGTGATGGAAAAAGAGAAAGAAGACATGACCCAGGGTATAGAAGGATGGATTAGCTAGCTTAAGAGAATGGGTCTAGAGGAGCTAGTGAGCGCAAGTAGAGTCCATATTATGGTTCCCAAAAGAATGATCATTGTCTTTTCTTGGCTACAAGCAATAAGGTGGGAGCCAAGTTCTCACTAATTATTATTGAAAACGGGGCATCTTGTCTGTATTGACTGTGATATTATCTGTCCCTTTTACACTCAAGCAGTGAAGATCACTCACCTGCAGTAACCCAAAAGAAGTTGTTGGTCAGTAGCTTACCAAGAGCAACATCAAGAGCAAATGAAAAATACAGTGAGATATCACCTCACAACTGTAAGAACAGCTAAAATAAAAAACAAGGGGGACGCCTGGGTGGCTCAGTGGATGAGCGTCTGCCTTTGGCCCAGGGCGTGATCCTGGAGTCCCAGGATTGAGTCCCACATCGGTCTCCCTGCATGAAGCCTGCTTCTTCCTCTGCCTGTGTTTCTGCCTCTCTATCTTTCATGAATAAATAAATAAAATCTTTTTAAAAAATAAAAAATAAAATAAAAAACAAGGAACTACAAGTGTTGGCCAGGGTGTCGAGAAAGGAGAACTCTCTTGTACTGTTGATCAGAAGGCAGCTAGTATGGCCACTCTGGATACCAGTATTGGTTTTCCTCAAAAAGTTAAAAATAGAGCTACCCTATCATCCAGCAAAATACTAGGTATTTATCCAAAAAGTACAAGAACACGAATTCTTAAGGATATATGCGCCCGATGTTTACAGCAGCATTGTCTATAATAACGAAATTATGGAAATAGCCCAAGTGTCCATTAACTGATGAATGGAGAAAATTATATATATAATTATTATATATAATGTATATATTAAAATTATTATACATTTGTATTATACATTTAATTACATTAAATTTAAAATGTATATCAACAATATATTAAAATTATATATATATATAATTCAGACATAAAAAATGGAATCTTGCCATTTGTAATAACATGGATAAGCTAGAGACTATAATGCTAAAAGTAAAATAAGTCAGTCAGAGAAAGACAAATACCATATGATTTCATTGATATGTGGAATTTAAGAATCAAAGCAAATGAGCAAAGGGAGGAAAGAGAAGATATTAAAGAAATAGATTCTTAACTATAGAGAACAAACTGCTGGTTACTAGAAGAGAGGTGGGTGGGGGAGGAGGGATGGGTGAAATAGGTGATGGGGACTAAGGACGGCACTTGTGATGAGCACTGGGTGTTGTATGAAATTTTTGAATTACTATATTATGCACTTGAAACTAATATTATACTGTATGTTAACTGGAATTTAAATAAAAACTTAAAAGAGCAACATAAAGATATTTGTTTTACATCACCTACGTTGTCTGTACGTTTAAACAACACTGTAAAGTTTTAAAGACCTTGAATACAGGAAGGGCAAACATGGAAAGGGATGTTTTCCCACTCCTTCTCTTTAATCTTCCACCTGCCTGTCAACCTGGATAGGTGAAACACAAAGTTACCCCAGGATCCCTCATTTCCCCTCAGAGATGTTAAAGCTCTTCATCACCATTTTTTGTGAATTCCATCATCTGCTTCTACTCATATTACCCCATTCTGTGAATTATTATCACTTCATTCCTTGCTGCTATGTCCTATTTATCAGCAAAGAATCAATATAGATACAGGCTATTTGAAAATCTAATTGTTAATAGTCTTCATTATAAAAGTTATAGTTTTAAGAAGTATTGGCTGTCAATGTTCATTTCTAGTCCCTTTTTGGTAAAATTTCCTCAATAAATCCAATCATATGTAATAACTTCATCCATTAAAATTGCACCCCACCCTTTGGTTTATAATAAGCTTGTAAATTATCAGTCAGAAATTTGGGATGCGATAAATCTTAATTTGACCCAGATGCTGGTACTTGAACTTAAGGTATCAATTTCTTGTCAAAAAAGATATTTAATTCTTTTTACAACCAAGTCAAATATAAAGACCTTAAAATTCTCTTTCCTGCTCCTTGCCTTTTCCCCTCACAAGATTTTCTAGATGTTCCAGAATACCTAATCTTGCAAACGTTAACCAGCAAGGATGGTATTTGTTCTTCTCTCTTCCTTCTGGCATTTATCAGCCTTGAATTTGAATTATCTTACAATACTCTTTCTTAACCTAGCTTTGTGATATTTTTGAAATCACATTTTTGTTATCTTACAGTTTACCTATATTTCTTCATCAGTCTTTCTACAGAGTAGGGGTGGGCAAACTACCATGCAGGGGATAAAATCTGGCCCATTGGCCTTCCCCCCCCCACACACACACACAGGTAATTAATAATAAATTTTAATTATTCACAACTTGTACAAAAAGAAGACTATGCAACAGAGACTGCATGTGGCTCGCAAAGCCTAAAATATTTGCCTTGCATATTGCTGTTAATGGTTAGCCACTTTTGAGAAAAGGTTCACTGACCTCTTCTATTTGGTCACAAATATTTGGTCCATTACCACAAAACAGGTAGCCTCCCAGTCTAGGATTTGTAATCAATCTCCCATGCAGATACATACCACATAAGGATTCCTTGAAGTCCTGGAAAGGACTCAACTATAGTGTGGTAAACTCTGTAAATTCTGGAATCCTCAGCAATACCATGTGTTGTTCTGTTTTGTTTTTTCAGTCCATTGGGGTCTTAGATATGATGAATATTTAATTTTTTTCTGATTTACTATCCAATTGATTGCAGTTGGGACAGAGCTCAAATAGGGTTATCTGCTTTCTTGCATATGTATATCTATTAGCTAAGATCATCATGTTAAAAGTTAAATATCTACTTAGGCTTTTTTTCCCCTTCTGGTTAATAATAATCTGCATTAAATCTGAGTTTTAAAGATTTATGTTTATTTTCAAATATATATATTCATGCCATGAATTAGATCAATGGTTTAATTATCAGGTACACATGGGTAAATATACTACAGAATTTACATCTTTCTCTTTATGTGATAATTTTTACCTATGTGTATTTTAAAATATTGTAAAATGCAAAAAAGAGAAACAATTTTGATTTCAACATCTTCAATGTTACGGTAACTAGCCTCTCTTTGAAATAGTGGGTGACTATTTCTATTCTCTGATAGTAGGGGAAGTTCCATTATTTCAAAGGTTGCATTAAACCTCTGCTGAGAGAGCAAAATAAACAAATAGTCAATTCACTGAAAAGGAGAGTGACAGGAAGATAGTCGCATTCATTTACATTTATAGAAAGCATCCTGAAAATTTATAGAAAGCATTTATCTGTAGGTGAGCTGCTAAATGCTGTTGTAAGAGTGCATATTATGCAACTAGACATAGGCATATCCAAATGAACAAGCAAAAAAGATTAGAAGAATTTAGGAAAACTCTGTTTGCTTTCATTTGGCATGCAAAAAATAATGAACTTGGTTCTCTATGTGCCCAGAAGATGATTGACAGGGTATCATTAACAATGCAAAAATTAAATGTTTTTACTAATACAGTCCTCCCATATTCATTGGTGTAGCAAATCGAAATGCTAAACAATAACACACCTGCCACCTCTAAATACACATGCTGATGTTTATCATTCAAAGCAATAGTTTATTTCCCTTGTGAGGATACACTAAGCATTATCTGAGCCAAATTGTTAAGGAAGCAGATGCTCCTTCACTACTATCTACTTTTCCTTTTCTCTATTCACTAAAGCCTCAACTTATCATTCCACAGGAAACTGTTATCCTCATCCTTGGAATGCTAAGAGACATTAATTTGCATGCTGACACTAGAAATATCTATGATATTTCAATATCATATTTCAATAATTCTTCACTCCATTCTTTTCCTAACACATCATATCGTTAGATACACTGTTTTCTCTTACTGTTTCTCTGATGGAGATTGAAGTTACCAATTTTAATGAACCATTGATAAAGTCAGAAATTAGATATTAGTTCTGTTAATTGGCTTCCACCAAACTGATTTTACAGATTACTTAATATTCTCAATACAACTTGTAAAACATATTAACTAAAGCATATGCTAGTTGGCTACTCTTTATTGTATCTGCACTGATTGTTGATTTACCAGGTATTGATTGGGTTTGCACACAAATCAGTTTAATTTAGATGTAATATTTCATCTAATAACATAATTTAATTAAATTTATGTGTACCAGAAATATATGCATATGAAAAGATAATTATTTTACCACAGTTACTGAATGGTTTAGATATTGTGGATATTGTCAGAAAAATCAACAACTTAATGACCACATGTGGAAGTAAATTTCTCTCCAGCAATACTACTCAACATCTTTTTAAGGGGAGCTAAACTCACTAATTAATATGTAGTTAAATTGAGAAATCACTGTACAATAAAGAGTGAATTTCCATATTACCTACAAAAAATAACTCAGAAAGCATTATATACATCACAAAATATGTATTTTAAAAACCAAGGAAAGAATATAGCAACTGCCTGCAACAAGGTAGACAAATTTTCAAGTTTCCGCGGTTTTGTTATAGGAAAATCACGTATTTTAAAGCTTAAAAAGAAAAAAAAATAAAGCTTAAAAAGTTACAAATAATTTATAACCAGCTTAATGTGACACACAAAAATTAGCATGGGCAGACTTAAAGAGGGAATTTTATTTCTCTGTATTGAAGAAAATAGAATCATACTTTCAAATACAATTTATTGGTTAGTGATATGTCATCTTTAATCCAGCCTATTAAATAAATGGATTGAGTGCTAAAGGCAAAATTCTTTGAGTTCTATTTTGGAAAAAAATGGTGGATAACTATGTGTCTTATGGTATTATAAAAAAAGTTAATAACATTAAATATACAGTTCATAAAATAGCATTTACAAATAACAAAATTCCAAATTCAATTAATTACTAAATCTTGACGAAAATGTGGCCTGAGTTTTTAACACCACTGCCCAAAACTCCTAAAGGAAACTATGGAGAACTAAAGGAAACTATAGGAAAACTATAAAGAAAATGTTTTAAGTGATATAAATCTAATTGGAATTTGGCAACATAAGGAAGGCGATGTTAAATGATGATGATTTGGTAGAAAAAAAAAATATGTCCTACGACATCATAACTGTTCTTCATAAAGCAAACAAATCTAGAAGGGAAATGATAAAATAAAGAAGTAAAAATAGTTTATGTAGTAGCTAAATCATGCCTTGTTTTAAAAAAAATAGTTTATCTAATAGTGATAATATTGGGGCACCCAAGTGGTTCAATCTGTTGAGTATGGGACTTTTGATTTCAGCTCAAGTTGTGATTTCAGGGAAGTGGGATTGAGCCCCACACCAGGTTTTCTGCTCAGCAGGGTGTCTGCTTGAGATTCTCTCTCCCTCTACCCCTCATTCAATTCACATATGCTCTCTCTCTAAAATAAGTAAATAAATATTTAAAAATAGTAATATTATAAACAAGAGTGAAATTACTATGCTGTAAATTTACTATTTTTCATCTAATCAATTTACTGGTTTTGTCTTCTAAATAACTTTTTAATGTTTTCTTAGAATGATGCTTTTATTAATTATTTTTATGATAAGCACTTTCACAGAGTTTTTCAAATTATTACTAACTACATATACCAAGATAATTGATGACAGCATCTACATTATAGGATCTCCAGTGTTAATGAAATTAGCAATAAGATATTCTTCTTGTTATATTCCCTGCAGTTCTTTTCTCTGAAAATTTTAATACATAGTTTCTGATCTTTAAATAACATCAGCCTATTTTTTCTATGCAGAGTGACACTATAAATCCATTCATAGCTTCAGTAGCAAGTTTATCAGCATAAAGAAGGTTTTTTATAAATTGTTTACACCTGTTTTTCAACAATATTCTTAAAATTACAATTTACATCAATGATTTACCCAAATTCTACATGTCCAAATTAAAATTCAATTTCTTATCCCTCCAAATTTATTTCTTCTTCTTTGTTTACTTAATATATGACTCCTTTACCGATAACTTAGACATAAAACACTGCATCACTCATAAACTAATCTATTGGGCTAGATTTTCTCCTTCTGTTAACTAATCATCATTCTCTTAAATTATAAAACTTTGTTTTCATTTTACTTCTCTAGTTAAATCCTTCATTACTTGACTTATGAATTATAGCAATAAGATTCTAAACTATTGTGTACCGAAAAAATAAAGGAGTATGCTTTTTTCCTTCAAAATTCTTTGATGAGTCTCTGTAAAATATACAGTAAGTACACATTTCCTTGTATGTTGTACAGAGCTACTAGCAATCCAATCATATACTAAACTTTCTGTAACATTCACCATTCTTTCACTACTTGTTACATTCTACTTTCAAAAATATTAATGTAACCTCATATCTCTGAGATTATTTATATTGCTTATATATATTTATATACAAATTATTTCTTAATCACTGTTAATTCTTCTTTGCAAAAATATAATCACCATTTAAAGTTCAGACTGGATTCCATCTTTTCAATAAAGTCTTCAAAAAATATTTTTTTGATAATATGACTTTCTTCGACTTTCTTCCAAGGTGGCAAATTTTCCTAATTTTAAGTTGGATTTATAGTTTTGGAAATATAATAAAATTATTCATCATTAGTCAAATGGATAAAGTAGAAAGAATTGAGTATCATTTTTGGGAGCATGACTCTAAAATTTTAAATGCCTTATTTGTCCTGGCTGCATAATATGTTTGATATAGTATACAGACAGTTTTTAAAAGTGGTAAATGTGGTAAAAACCATGAGAACTACACGAGAGAACTAGGACAAATTCTAGGATACATAGTTTCTAAAAAGATAAAGAGGAAATGAGGAAAAATAGCAATGTCCAAAGAGATACTGACTAAAATTTTCAAACTGCACAAAAGAAAAACATGCTACAGATTAATAGTAAATTTTTTGAAAACCGAAGACAAAGGGAAAATCTTAAAAGAAGCAAACAAAACTAAATAGCACATTAAAAAGATCATATACTATAATCAAGTGGAATTTATCCTTAGGGTTCAGGATTGCTAAACGTGTGTAAATCAATAAATGTGACACATCATAGAATGAAAGACAAAAGAACATAGATGATCTCAATAGATACAAAAATGTATTTTAAAAAATGCAACATCTTTTTGTGATAAAACCCACAACAATCTAGGTATAGAAGGGATATACCTTACTATAATAAATACTATGTATGACGAACATGCAGCTTACAAAATATTTAATGGCAAAAGGTAAAATCTTTCCTCTAATATGAGGAAAAAGACAAGTGTGCCCATGATCACCATTCTTATTCAACATAGCACTGAAAGTCTAGAGCAATAAAGCAAGATAAAGAAGTAAAAGGCATAAGGAATTAAAATTGTCTCTGTTGATTATGTACCTTACATATAGAAAATCCTAAAGATTTAACAAAACATTTGTTGGAACTAATCAATAGTTTCAGTAATGCTGTAAAATATTAAATCAACATACTGAAATCAGTTGTTTCTCTACACTAACAACAAAATATGAGAAAAAGAAAGCAACAATTCTATTCACAATAACATCAAATCAATAAAATATTTAGCAGTAAATTTTAACTAAGGAAGTGAAAGATCTGTACAATGAAAACTGTAAGACTCTGATGAAAAAAAATTTAAAGAGACACAAATGGAAAGATGTGTTCAAGTAAAAGAATTGATATTGTTAAAATATCCATACTACTCAAGGCATTTATAGATTCAATACAGTCCTATGAAAATTCCAGTAGCATTTTTCATAGAAATAGAAAAAAAAGTCATAAAATTTGGAGGGTTCCACAAAAGATCTCAAATAGCCAAAAAATCCTGACAAAGAAGTTTAAACCTAGAGGCATCAGACTTCATGATTTCAAGGTTTATTACAGGCTATAGTAATCAAAACAGTATGGTACTGGCATAAAAACAGATACATAGGGGATTCCTGGGTGGCGCAGCGGTTTGGCGCCTGCCTTTGGCCCAGGGCGAGATCCTGGAGACCCGGGATCGAATCCCACATCGGGCTCCCGGTGCATGGAGCCTGCTTCTCCCTCTGCCTGTGTCTCTGCCTCTCTCTCTCTCTCTCTCTCTCTCTCTCTGTGACTATCATAAATAAAAAGAAAAAAAAAAGAACTTTAAAAAAAAAAAAACAGATACATAGGCCAGTAAAATAGATACAGCTCCAAAATAAAACCCCATATATACTGTCCTCTAATATTTGACAAGGGGGCCAAGAATACTCAATGGAGAAATTATAGTTTTTTCAATACCTGGTATTAGGAAAACCAGAACATCACAGGAGAAAGTGAAATTATTATAATTATTTTTTTGAAATTTCATTTATTTATTCAAGAGAGACACACACACACACACACAGAGGCAGAGACATAGGTAGAGGGAGAAGCAGGCTCCATGCAGGGAACACAATGTGGGACTCAATCCTGGGACTCCAGGATTATGCCCTGAGCCAAAGGCAGACATTCAACCACTGAGCCACCCAGGTGTTCTGAGAAAGTGAAATTAGACCACTATCTCATGCCACTCACAAAAATTAAGTCAAATGTAATAAAGATTTATATATAAGACCTGGTTAAACTCCTAGGAGAAAGCACGGAAAAAATTCCTTGACATTGGCCTAAATTTTTTAGATATGACACCAAAACCAAAAGAGAGACTATATCAAACCAAAAAGTACAGCATAAAAGAAGCACAGCACAGAAAAAAACAAAACAAAGCAAAAAAAAGAAAAGAAAAAGAAAAAACATCAATCAGTAAAATGAATATCAACTTATGGAATGGCAGAAAATATTTTCAAACTCTCTGATAAGAGATTCATTTCAAAAAAATATAAGCAATTTATTCAACTCAATATCAGAAATACAATTACAAAATGGGGAGAGGGACTGAATAGACATTTTTTTTTCCAAACAAGAAATATAAGTGTCCAATAAGTACATGAACAAATGTTCATCATCACTATTCATTAAAGAAATCAAATCAAGAACATAATGAGATATCACTTCACACCTGTTAGGATGACTATCATCAAAAAGATGAGATAAAATTTGGTGAGGATGTGGAGAAAAGGGAGTCTGCACTGTTGGTAGCAATGCAAATTGTTATAGCCATTATGGAAAACAGAATGAAGGTTCCTCAAAAAATTAAAAATAGAATTACCATGTAGTTCAGCATTCTGATGTTTGAGTATATATCTGGAAGTAATGAAAACAACCATAGAAAAGAAGAAAATTCTGCCATTTGTAACACATTGAATGGACCCTGAGGCATTATGCTGAATGAAACAAGTCACATAGGGACCCCTGGGTAGCTCAGCAGCTGAGCATCTGCCTTTGGCTCAGAGCATGGTCCCAGGCCCAAGGATGGAGTCTGCATCAGGTTTCCTGCAAGCAGCCTGCTTCTCCCTCTTCTCTCTGCTTCTCTGTTTTTCATGAATAAATAAATAAACAAAACCTTAAAAAAAAAGAAACAAGTCAGAGAAAGACAAATACTGCATGTAAATACATATGTGTGGGATTTAAAAAAGTGGAACTTGGAGAAACTGGAAGTAAGATGGTGGTTACCATGGGCTGGAGATTGGGAGAAATGGAGAGATGATGGACAAAGGGTTCAAACTTCCAGTTAGGGGATTACTGGGTGACTCAGTGGTTTAGTGTCTGCCTTTGGCCCAAGGCATGATCCTGGAGTCCCACATCGGGCTCCCTGCATGGAGCCTGCTTCTCCCTCTGCCTGTGTCTTTGACTCTCTCTCTCTCTCTCTCTCTCTCTCTTTCTCTCTGTCTCTCAGGAATAAATAAATATTTTTTTAAAAAACAACTTCCAGTTAGAAGATTAATAAGTTCTAATGTACAGCATTGTGATTATAAATAATAATACTGTATTATATTTTTGAAATTGTTAAGAAAGATCATAAATCTCAACACAAAAACGAAGTGTTTTTGACATGTCATGTAATGGCAGTGTTAGCTAACAATTATCATGGTAATCATTTTATAATATACAAGTTTTCAAAATCAACGTGTTGTACACCTTAAACTTACATAGTGTTATATATCAATACATCAATTATATGTCAATAAAACTGGGGATAAAATATTAACTGTACATAATATCAAATATGTTGGCCAAATTATATATTATAAATTTAAACATTTGGCACAGGCTATAAAGTTTTACTCATTCTATTTCAAATCAAAATAACACTTTATTTAAAGAAGAGCATTGAGGGATCCCTGGGTGGTGCAGCGGTTTAGCACCTGCTTTTGGCCCAGGGCGCAATCCTGGAGACCCGGGATCGAATCCCACATCGGGCTCCTGGTGCATGGAGCTTGCTTCTCCCTCTGCCTGTGTCTCTGCCTCTCTCTCTCTCTCTGTGACTGTAATAAATAAATAAATAAAAATTAAAAAAAAATAAAGAAGTAGCATTGAAAAAAATGGTTTTCTCATATTTTATGCAGCAACAAAGGAGAGAATATATAGAGGTATAGAAATTTAAACTACTTATTGGAATCCACTAACTTAAAACTGCCTAAAAGAGATAACTAGATAACCACTATGTGTTCAGAACAACACACATGCAAGTTGAATTTTATGCAATATGATAGAAAAGAGTACTCTCCTTCCCTGAGCTTCCTCTTTGGCTAGATGGTGGCCTTTATTGTGATTTGGGCACATTTTGGTGAAAAACACTCATCAATTCATTTTTCAGCCAATTTGTACATGAAGCCAAATAAGTTGGTGTGTGTGTGTGTGTGTGTGTGTGTGTGCATATTGCTTAGTAACAGGTTTCTCTTTCATCAATACTTTATGACTAAAGAAAAAAAATCTGCAAATTCTGTCACTTAAAAAATCCTCATGAGACCTTCTTTTGTAATAATTAGACTTTTATTTGCTCTTCTCTCACATAAAAGACCTGAACCTAAGAAAAATACAAACTGTGATTCTCTATAAATAGAAATGACAGGTAAGAAATTAGTTTCACTATATATTTGAAATAATTGCTATGATGTGAAGAGCTATCATAATTATAAATGATTAATCTCTTTATCTCTAATATACATATATTTTAATAAGTAACCCAAGATCCTTCCTTTGTGTGTCAATATAGCAATGATGACATTTCCGTGTACTATAGATTTAAGGATTTTATATTTCTCTCTTCTGGTCACATATACACAGAGACATGCAGATACAGATATCACATATAAACATATGCTGTACATAAACACATATCTTGATATTTGCATCCAATATATTACAAATATGTATACTATATATCTTAATCTATAACAGGAAATAGACTTTTTTTAAATATAAAGAAGTAGCAGAATTGTTGCTTTATTGATACCTATCTGAGCTTGCCATTAAACTCAGCAGCAACAGAAACTCAAAGATTATAGTCCATTTTCCCTGAAATAGCATTACAACATTTGTGATTATTCCAAACCCATCCTGGTGAACATTTATACTACTTATATAGTGTTGAGAGCCAGAATATTAAGGCCACAGTTATCTGGGCTTCGATACTTCTCCACTTGCTTGTGAGAACGTAAGCACTTTATTTAATTTTTTTCGCCTCATTTTTCTCATCAGTGAAATAAAAATTACCGCAACTTACACACTTTCACACAAAGTTAGAACATATTTATTGGATAATCATCAAATGTTCATTTCATCTGTTCTTGTCTTAAAATTTTTTTAAAGGTTTTTTATTTATTTGAGTGAGAATGCATAAGTGGTAGGAGCAACAGGGAGAGGGAGAAGCAGTCTCCCTGTCTGGAATCATGACCTGAGCTGAAGGCAGACACTCAACCAACTGAGCCACCCAGGGACCCCTCATCTATTCTTCTATGTATTCCTTTTCTCTGTAGAACTTACAATCATATCACATGCAATTAATTGTACATGTTTAAACTGCCTGTCTCTTCACTAAGGAAATTTCATTTTTGTTTTGTTCATTGCTATGGCCTAGGATAGTATTTATATACTCCACAATAGGTAATGAAAATCTATTAATTGTTCATTGCTATGGTGTAGGATATTGTTTATATACCTCATAATAGGAAATGAAAACCTATTAATTTTATTAACCCTCTAGTTAAGCATTGTATAGATCTAATATTCAACGTTATAATCAGAAGATACGACCTGCTAAGTCTCACCTAAATGTAATTTGGTGTAATTCAAACATCTTGATTTTCCTGAGCTTCCTAATATTGGAAGTTTCCAAGTGTACAAAGTTTAGATTGTTATCAAACTCAGATAAATAATACAAATCATTTGCAACTTCTTAATATATAAACTATGGGTGTAACATTTGTTATCAATAAATAGCTTTCCATATATCTAAATATGATACTATTTTTATTGATAATGAGCATGGTAGATTTTGCAATTCATTACACAGATTTCCCTTCAATAAAGGACTTATGATTACAGTTGTTGAAAGTACTGATAGTGAAAAAACTTTAGGTCTCAGGGATCTTTAGAGATAGCTTCAACTTGGTTCAACGTTTCACTGCTTCCTGGGCAGGCCCACCTCTAATAATTAAATGAATGGGAAGTATAAAGTCCTGATAATAGTGATCTGATCATAAACTCAGGACAACTCTGAAAAGCCATTTTTATTGCAAGGATCTCAGCAGGATTAGCAAGATTACTGTTGAGTTTGTAGCACAGCTCAATTTATTTCCAATTGTGTTTTCTTCCTCTCCATTCCATAGGTGGCAATTCCAAATGTCCTCATTAATAAGCAACCTTCAGATCCAACTCAGTTTTAGAGTCACCTTCCTGGGGAACCAAGAAAACAACACTTCTTTTATAAAGGAGGAATTAGGATTATGTTTTGGACCTGAATCACTCAGCTCTTGATTGTCATTGAAGATCCCATCACTGGTGGTAGCTGAGCACACAGAGTGCCTAGCAGAGTGCCACAGAGTGGCAAACCAATTGTTAAAACTAGCAGTTATGTTGAATTAGAATAACTTACAGATGAAAGAATTTGCTGATGCATTTAAAAATAGCAATCATAAAGATAATGACTTCAATGTCTATTTCTATGTTCAGGAAAGTCTGGAAAAGATTGATATTAATCTGAGTAATTAATTTCCAATTATTGACTGAGGCAAGTGTAGAAGCCAGAGAGTCTCCTTGGTAACTTAGCAGGGAGTACAAGCATGTCGGCTATAGCAAGTTCAGCACCTTGGCAAAGAATAGAGCCTCATGGGATTACCTGATTTGTATTAACGTTCCAAAAATGATAATTGAAGATTTTCCTGCACCCTCTAAATCTTCAGTAATGACTCATGTCTTCCTATTCTGCTAAAACCATACTGCCTTGCTTGGAGATGATCCAGAGACTTTTTTTTTAGTAATACAGAATGTGTTGTTCTGAAGATCTTTTTGCTCAAAGTAGGGAACAGTTCTGAGAAGGTCCACAGCAAGAGTCCCGTTGGATGATAATCTTTAACTACTGCTTTAGATAAATAACTGAGGATGCTATGCCAAGGGACTAATGAGCAAAAAGGAATCAGTTTCATTGTAATAGGTAATTGACTACACTGCTGTTACCCAATGGGATGAGATACATTTTAACACTGAAGTATCTTTATTTTTCATGTTTTTAAAGTTTATTTATTTATTCATGAGACACACACACACAGAAAGAGAGAGAGAGAGAGAGAGAGAGAGGCAGAGATACAGGCAGAGGGAGAAGCAGGCTCCATGCAGGTAGCCTGATGTGGGTCTCAGTCCTGGGACCCAGGGATCATGCCCTGAGCCAAAGAAAGACACTCAACAGCTGAGCCACCCAGGTGTCCCCACACTGAAGTATTTTTAAACACCTATTAAAAATGTCTTGCCCAACTATAACAATAAAGACAAGAATAGGAACTCTGACCAGAGAAGGACATGAAGGGCAGTGTTTAGAGTCCCTGGATCAAACGACAAGGTAAACTATCAACACCAGTTAGAGTTGCTAGACAAGGGTGATAAGAATCTAAAATAATAATAGTGGTGAGAAGCAATGAGAATTAGCTGCATTGGGGTCCCTGGTGGCTCAGCGGTTTAGCGCTTGCCTTCCACCCAGGGCATGATCCTGGAGTCCTGGGATAGTGTCCCGCATCGGGCTTCCTGCTTGGAGCCTGCTTTTCCAATTGCCTATGTCTCTGCCTCTCTGTGTGTCTCTCATGAATAAATAAAATCTTAAAGAGAGAGAGAGAGAGAGAGAGAGAGAATTAGCTGCATTCCAAGACCAACTGCTTCACTGGTCAAAACAGAATATTCCTTGAATTTTCCCCTTCTAAATTCAGAAAAATGTAGAGGTTAACTGTAATACTGGAGAAGTTGCTCCTAGAGTGAAGAAGTGAGTCAGAGCGCTGCCCAGCATGACCCATGGTGGACACTGTCGTGGGTTTTTCCAGAAGAACTTATTGCCTCACTGCTGAGCAATGTGCTGAATAATCTTCAACTCTTATCTTCTTTAGGGACTTCTTCAACATTAGAGAGTTGCCTGGCCATTTCTATGGCCCTCCTGCAGCCCATATTTAATATTAACTGATGATGGGATATAAAGTGTGGGCCATCCAGCCCAATACTAGGACAACTCTGAAGAGATATTTAAGCTCAAGAACTTCCCATGGAGTTAGATGGATTGTTGTTTCCACAAAATGGGTTGATTTCTCTTTCTCCCTCTGCTCAATCCTGCTTACTTCCCCACTTTTCTTAATACAAGTCTCCATTCAAAGAACATTTCTTAATAAACTTACTGCAACCAAACTCCATCTCAGAGATGCACTCTTGCCTCTCAATTCTAAATTTCATACACTTAACGGATGGCAGCATTCTTTCTTTGTTTTTGTTTTATTTATTCATAAGAGACAGAGAGAGAGAGAGAGTGAGAGAGAGGCAGAGACACAGGCAGAGGGAGAAGCAGGATCCCTGTGGGGAACCTGATGTGGGACTCAATATCAGGACCCCTGGGTTTAAACCCTGAGCCGAAGGCAGATGCTCAACAGCTGAGCCACCCAGGTGATCCAATGGCAGCATTCTTAACTAGAAAATTTTCTAGTTGTTTAGGTAAACATTGACTAATTCTTAAGATCTGTTATTAGCCAATAAACTTTTATTGTCTGGTTCTTTGTGGCTCGCTAACTTGTTTATTCATCACAGCATATTAGAATTTCTATAGAAAACCTATAAAGTTTCTATAGGTTTAACCAATAAACCTTTAAGAACTCTTCTGGCTGTACTTGATCACATGAGCATTATTTTGACCCAGTACCCCATTTACTTAATTACTGATTGCTTTTCATCAAATCACTATTCCTTAGTTGATCTTCTTTGGTTCATTGTATCTATTTATCTAACCAATTCTTTTGGTACTTAACTTTTGTTCATAAAAATTAGTTATTACCACCATCCTCTCCATCTTAAAGAGATCTGTCCATCAGACAGAGAAAAAGATATCTAGCCATATTAGTGATATCGTTTTTCGGTTTTAAATTTCATCTCATACTTGAGTTTTCATTCCACGTTATTCTCCTATAGACAATACTAATTAAGAGATTTTTGTCTTTCTTCTGTCCTCTGTTTCTCATGTATGTTTTGCACATTAGAATTCATTGTATTTTTCATCTTATGAAACACACTACAAAATAATGCATCCTGATGTTAGATCTTTCTGAATGTGAAAAAAAAAAACAGTACATAGTAGCTCTGTGCTTTTTGGGCAAGTTATTTAATGTTCCTAATGTTGTAAAATAGTGAAATTTTTTCTTAGGGTATGGATTAGATGTGGACAGCTCAATGTTTAGATACCGGTGAACACTGGATAAATTAGGACAGGATGGCTGGAGTGAATGTGGAAGCTGTACATTAAGGTTTAGTATCTAAACTTAAATATATTTGTTAAGATGATTACACATAAGTGAGATGACTTAATATTTGATTTGGGATCAATAGAGACACTAAAAAGTTATGATAGTTTCCTCTGCTAATATCACTTTCTAATTTGTTATTTTCCCCCATTTATTCACTCTTCATCTGCATAAAAACGTATTTTCTTTATTCTTTTCCTTGGGCAAAATATCTCAATTCCTATTTATTTAATTTATTGGATTAATATTTCTCTACTTTTCTTTCTATGATAACAGATAAAATTTATTTACTTATTACTTAAATCTGAGCTCTTTAATGACTAGTATATTTCATTTGCTGATTTTTCAAATCAGAAATTCTTAATTTTGTTTTCAATTTTGCAAATATAGAGGCTTCTGTCAATGTTCATGTAACTATTGATTGAAAAAGACAATCTGAAGCCAATGTAGTTTAAAATATATATCTACTTTATGAAGAATATATTAATACAAATAATGAAATAGAATACCCAAGATTTAAAAAATCCTCAATTAAAAGTTTATAAGCAAATCTAGCTGTGCATATCTAATAAAATTTTACTAGGAACCCAAGTAGCTATATTCCATATGGATGTAACTTAGCAGAACAATAAATCCATTTATTTGTGCTAAAATCACTTTAGATGATAGGTAGGGAAAGTTATGAGAAAAAAGTATATGAAATTGTGTCCAAAAACGTGCTATTTAGTAAACAATGACCTGAATACATTGCATATTAGAGAAAATGACTTAAGGAATTTAAAACAGGCATGCTGAAATTTTGTGGCTATTATTACTTGTTATAATAAAGGCATTTAACTGAACTTATCCAAATAAAATAAATCTATGTCTTAAGACTGAATGTCTAGCTTAAATACAATATCATATTATATTCAAAAGTATGTTACAATTTATATAAAAAAGACAGATATATTACTGAAAATATTTCATTAGTATTAGGTGTTTTAAAATTTCAGCCTAGTGATGTTGACAGACAAAATAATATGAAAATTAAAACAACAACAACAACAAAGACTATCATTTGTGTGAAAAATATGATAAATTTGCCATAGGGACATATGCACAAAACATATGCAAGTCCTTAGAAAGGAAACTTTCCACTATTTCAATCATTATTATCTATTTATTCATATTTACTTGATTTGTTTATTTGTAAGCACCTACCATGTGCAGGTGTATCAGGCAGTATAACAGAAGTAACACTGCAGTAACAAAGTATTGAAAAATCCCCATAGCTGGATAAAACTAAGGTTTATATATTTAGTGTATAAAACTAAATTTACATCTGATCTGTGGGTTGGCAGGAAGATTTTGCTCATAAAAGTCAGCCAAGAATTTAAGGCATGCCAAGATTTCCTATAATCAACCTTGATTTAAAAAGAGCTCTGAAGCATATAACTATCAATTAAGCACTATTTCTCCAGTGAGCCACTGCCACTGATGGTAAGGGAGACCAATCCAGCTTTTCTCCTTGTTTTCTGGATCCACAGTTCTTCTTATTGGAAACACAGTATCATATAGATGTTTTTGATTCAGTACATACGGTGTACTATATCTTTGAGAATGGTGTCTCATTCTTGCAGAATGCCTCCAAGCTGGCACATCAGCTTTACCTCCTTTAGGCCATCGTAGCACACTTTTAGGAAAACTGCTTCCAGATAGTGCAATATGTGAAATTTAGGATGCCTGGTCAATTTTCATATTAATTATTCCTAAATTTATCTAATTGTTAAATGCAATCCCAGTCAATATCCAAGCCACAAATGGAATTAAATATTTACCAAACATATATCAGTAAAATACTTGTCCTTAGAATATATAAACAGCCACTAACACTTAATATTAAGAAGACAAACAACTCTGCAAAATAGGCATTATATTCGAATAGATATTTTGTAAAGAATATCTAAGAATGGTTAACAAGAAAATGAAAATATGACTGATATTTTTAGTCACTTAGAAATACTACTTATATCCAGGACATAATATCAATATACAATCATTGGAATGGTTACCATAAAAATGACTTAGTACAAGATGTTGACCAAGAGGTAGAGAAATTAGAACTTTGATACAGTGCCAGAAATGCAAACTTTGTATTCTTATTGAAAAACAGTTGATATTCTTAACAATAGAGAACAAACTGAAGGTTGCTGGAGGGAAGGGGAGTGGAGGGATGGGCTAAGCAAGTGACTGAAATGAAGGAGTGCACTTGTGATAAGCACTGATTGTTATAGGTGATGAATCACTAAATTCTACTCCTGAAACCAATACTACACTATATGTTAACTAACTTGAATTCAAATTAAAAAAAAAAAGGAAAAGAAAAACAAATCAATCACTTCTTATAACATGCACTCTAATATATGACCCAAAACATCCCATTCCTATGCATTTACCCTAGAAAAAAAGAATATATATGACTCCAAAAAGATTCCTACGTGAATGTTCACAGTATCATGATTTATAATAGCCTTAAGCTGAAAATAAGGCCATTGTACCTCAACAGGAGAATGGATAACCAAATTGCAGTGTACTCATACAATAAGAAAGATGATTACAGCATTCTTCAACATAGCAAAACACTGGAAACAACTCATTGTCTCCACGAACAATGACATCTATCATTGGCTATAGCCATGCAAAGGAATTCTACTCAACAAAAAAATAAGTGAAATATAAGCAAATGTGACCACATGAATGAAACTTAAAAGTGAAAGGAAAAGGTTAATTGTAGAAGACTATAACATTATTCTATTATGTAAAAATTAAAATGACAAAACAATATCTTATGGATTCACATGAATCTGGCAAACCTAGTTTTTCTCAGAGATGAAATAGTTAATAAAAAATTTTCAGTAGTTATCTCTGAGGAGAAGGGAAGGGAAGAAGAAGCTATAGAAAAGAGGCACACAGTTCTTCAGATCTATTGGCAAACACCTATGTCTAAAAATATATGGATGTATGGGTATTTACTTTTATCCTCTTTATTTAAATTGAATGTATGCTCCATATGTACATAATACTGATGTATGCTGATATATATGTGTATATATATCATTTATGTATAATTAATATATTTCAAGTTTTTAGAGATTAAAAATCAAAAATGAGGTTCTTACTTGGCTAGAAAGAGGCTGAACTGTGTTTTAAAATGAATTTCTCTAATCCCAAAGTCCATGTTTTAAACCACAATCTTTTATAGCCTTCAAAATGTAATTTCAGAACAACTGTCCTTTCAGAGCACCTGAGTATGATAAAAGGAAGGGAATTGCTGTTTGTTGAACTCTTAGTTAGAAAGAGAGCTCCAACCTAATTTTCATCAGCTAGTAAAGCAATTTACATTTGCAGTTTCTGAGTGAAATAGGTGGAAGAAAGAAAATAATGATGAAAGAGGGGTAGGCCAACAAAGTTAGATTAAACTTCCATGAAATTCATGTGGCAAATGTAAAAATTAATGCTTCAATATAATACCTGAATACGGCAAGTGAATTCTTTTACCAAATGAATATAGAATAAATGTGAATGCAAATAATTTTTTTTCCTGGGATAGATTAAATTGGTCAATGTAAGATTATTACTTCTAATAATCAGTTTTATATTGCTAATCAGTTTTATATTTCTTTTTTTTTTAATACCACCTATATTCCTTTACCTTGTCTTATTTTTTTTATCATTCTCAATTAATCTTTCCTATGTTATCTTAGCTGCTCATTCCTCATATGGAGACATTCAGTATTGTTTTTCATATTAAAATAAATACTATCCAAAAAATAAAGATTATCATGCATTGAAAAAATTGAAATCCAAGACTCATAGCTAGGACCGAGTGTCCTACCAACTAGATTAAGCAGTCACTAGACTTCCCTGATTTCTCTCCTGACCCTGTCATATAAGTATATATAAACTTTGGCTCCCCTGTGTCTCAATCTCCTCATGTGTAAAATAACATCAAGAAGTTGAAGGGTTCCTGGATGGTTCAGTCAGTTAAACATCTGTCTTTGGCTCAGGTCATGATCTCAGATTCCTGGGATGGGGCCCCAAATTGGGCTCCCTGCTCAGTGTGGAGTCTGTGTCTCCCTCTCTCTACCCCTCTCTCCACTTGCTCATGCTCGTTCACTCTCTCTTTCCCTTTCTCAAATAAATAAAATCTTTTTTTAAAAAGTTGAACTTAGGATGCTTGTTTGGCTCAGCGGTTGAACACCTGCCCTCAGTCCAGGGTATGATTCTGGAGTCTCGGTATCGAGTCCCACATTGGCTTCCCTGCATGGAGCCTGCTTTTCTCTCTACCTATGTCTCTGTGTCTCTCATGAATAAATAAATAAAATATTTTTTTTAAAAGTTGAACTTTATAAGATTATTGTAAAAATTAAATGAGGCCATGTCTATAAAAATCTTAGAACAGGTCATGAAAATATAAAAATTTTGATAAATATTGTTTCTTATTGTCCAATCAACCTGTGTATATATAGCAATGCACTATGTGGTATATTGTATACAAGGTTGTCAAGTACATTAACTGAGTGTGATTTCAATAGTCAAATACGGCAAATATATAAATTCACGGGATGGACATGATGAGGATACAAATTTTACTTCTAACATGAAGATTAACAAAAGGCTTACCTAGTACAGAGATAATATGGAAGTGTAGACAGTGGAACTACCTAGAAAAAAGAATCCTAGTCTTTCGAATAAAGTATTCTTATTTTTTGGATAAACTACATGTTATCCTATCCTTCAGGGAGTTTGGGAATGGCAGAATGAATGTAATTTAGAGATAGAAAAATTATTCCTAAAAATTATTTAAATCGCCCAAAATTTGTTTTTAAGAACTTACCTGGTAATTTAAATACCTGAATCACCTGGTTTCATTGAATGTATCTTCTTTTGATTTTTGGAACACTCTCATGGTTCCTCCTGTAGTTTTTATTTTTAAATTGTATTCCAGACATTGTGTGAAAATGAACTGGGAAGCCTGTAGTTTAATACTTTGTTTTACTGTAAATGTTTATTTCCAAAATGCCGAAGCCTTTTCATTGTGGGTTGGTTAAGATGAGAGGGTTATCAGACAGTGTCAAGTTAGATTCAAGTTGAGCCAGTGATACAGCAACATTTTAATCATATTGAATTTATCTTTGATTATTCCAATGCCCCGAATCCCAAACCATATATATTTTTTCTCATTAATTCAGACTGGCAGAAAGTTGGAAGCAATATCAGCTGTCTTTGGTTCATTTTTGTGTTCTATACCAGGAGAGTCCTAGAACCCAATTATCAAGAGAAATATGTGATTTACGTATGTTTTCCTGCTGCTTTCTTATAGAACTCTGAGGCAGAGAATATTAGGGAGAGAAATTTCTTGACTAAACAGTTTGTCTTTGCATTGGTACTCTTATAGCTTCTGATGTATCCTATCAATAATAAGATTTTTCCAAGGCTGTCTATTTTCTCCTTGTCTTTGCTAAATTTCTCTACCTATCTATATCTATAAGCCTATCTCTATGTACAGAAACTGCTAACACTTTGATCATACATAAATATCTTATTTTAAGGAGTCTCCTTTACATCTAATTCTCTTCACAATGTCTACATAATATGTGAAATTAATTTTAATAATATATTCAGCCAACCTAATATATCCAAAATTTTATCATTTCAACCCATAATCAATATAAAATTATTGAGGTAGATTAGATTATTTTTATACTAAATCTTTAAATCTGGTATGCACTTTAGAGCATATCTTTACACGCTAAATTTTCATTGATGATAATTAGTCTGCATGTATTTTATGAAATGTGTTGTTGAAAAAGTAGATTTACATAACCAAACTATTGAATAACCAAGTGAAGTATCTGTTTTTCTAATTTAATTGTAATTATAAATAAATAAAAATTTAAAATGTAGATATTTAGTGTCACTAGCCACATTTCAAGTACTCAGTTGCCACATGTGGTTAATGGCTACCATATTGGTGAACACAACTCTAGCTCTGCCCCTTGTCTTGAATTTTCTTTTCACTATTCTTTATTTTTTTAAGATTTATTTGACAGAAAGAGAGAGAAAACATGAGTGGGTAGAGGGAGAGGAAGAGAAAGACACACACACACATACACACACAGACTCCCCACTGGATGCAGAGCCTGATGCATTGCTTCATGAAGGGCTTATCTCCAGCCCCTGAGATCATGACCTGAGCTTCAATCAAGAGTCAGCCACTTGAGGCACTCAACCACCACCCAGGAGCCCTCCAAACTCACTCTACCATTCTTGTGTTTTTTAAAATCTCTGTCCAATCGTCATCATTTAAATGAGTCTAACTTCACTATCAAATTTAGGTTAGCTCCTTAATGCCCACCCACACTGGCATTCCCCATCTTTCTTTTCCTGCTCTACATTTTCTTTATTCCTTGTCAGTTTCATCTCCAAATATTCTATATTGATAATGAATTAATTATTTTTTATAGTCTCCCTGCCCCCTACTAACAGTAGGCTTTACAAGCATATTAGTCTTTATTTTATTCATTGATTTTCACAAGCAGCTAAAATACTGTATTTTTAAAATATTGTTGAATGAATGGGTTCCCCTCTAAAAAAATAATTGCAAAATATGTTGTTAATTTAGCCTATCTCATTTATTTTAATTAATTAATTAATTTATTTATTTATTTATTTATTTATTTTTAAAGATTTCATTTATCCATTCATAGAGACACACACACACACACACAGAGAGAGAGAGAGAGAGAGAGAGAGGCAGTGACACAGGCATAGGGAGGAGCAGGCGCCATGCAAAGAGCCCAACGTGGGACTCGATCCAGGGTCTCCAGGATCACGCCCCGGCCTGCAGGCGGCGCTAAACCGCTGGCCACCGGAGCTGCCCCTATCTAATTTTCACATCTATAGACAAACACATTAGTTTTGAATGCATACTAATTTGAACTCTACAATGCAGTGAAGTGGGACGTGAGTTTTCCTTTTTGTACTAAATTATAATAGAAAGACTAGAAGATCTGACAGAGAAATAATGAGATTCAAAATATGTTTGTCCTTGTCTTCTCTGTCTTTGTTTCTTCCAGAAATTGTTAGTGTTTGATATAAACAGGTATGAAAAGAAAACAGGTATGAGTTGCTTTTATGAATAGAATATATCAGAAATTACAATCAGCACAAGACAGCATCTATTTTGCTACCTCTTACATGTGGATGCCTTAGTGTTAGTCTTACAATTTTTTAAAAAATCTTAAAATCGGGATCCCTGGGTGGCGCAGCGGTTTGGCGCCTGCCTTTGGCCGAGGGCGCGATCCTGAAGACTCGGGATCGAATCCCACGTCGGGCTCCCGGTGCATGGAGCCTGCTTCTCCCTCTGCCTATGTCTCTGCCTCTGTCTCTCTCTCTCTGTGACTATCATAAATAAATAAAAATTAAAATTAAATAATATCTTAAAATCTTCTCTATTGATTATCATAGTAAACACTTCCTCAACATGTGTTTACATCAGGACTTTGCTATTGTAGGCAATACTACTTCAAGATTTTGATAGAATAAACTTAGGAGGAAAATACCTACTCCAAATTTGTATAACAAGCTGATGGCAAGAAAATGAGACTCTCATTCCTTATGTGAATTGGGAACTCCATGTGTTCACTATATTTGCATCACTGATCAAGACATTACTATGCTAACAGAATTCAGAGAAGCAACAGATGGATACTTTTATTTTTATCTAAAAGATCATCTGATACCTTAATGTCACCCTTTTTTTTTTTTTTTTTTGGTAACTTACATCTCTTACTCTTGCATATTATTGGTATTCTCTAGGCCTCATTTAAACTGGTTTGAAAAATCTCACAAAATCTCCAACCCCAACAATGCCAGGAGATGATTTTCTCCTCCCTATTATGTCTGCCTCCAGATTACCATTGAAATCCTAAAATTACCATGCCTATTTTAAACTTACCTTTATTCATTCTTACCACATAGATTAAATTCTGTTCTCTATACTCAGGAGAATTGATTTAAACAAAATCTGTGGTTTCATCATTTCATTGTATCTGTTTTAAATAGATCCAATTAGATTGTATTTGGTTTTGCTTTATTATTTTCCCAAAATGTCTACTGATAAATTTGATAGTGACAAATGAAAATAACTATTACATTGTAGGTGATACATGGGCTACTAATAACCACGTTATTAAATTTATTCAAGCCATCAGGCACCATTTTCAATAAAAAGGCAATTAGAAGAAACTATTATACTAAAGTATAATAATACTAAGTTGTTTATTACATTTGCTGTTTACTTTTTAGGAGCCTTTCAGCATCTTAATCATCAACTTGAAATATCATTTACTGGAAAATCTACTTGAATTAAATTAGAATATCAAGATTTTCCTGTCAGAAACTAAAATCCATCATCTGTATCTAGCAAGCTTTTAGCTTTCAAGTCCTTTGATGAAGAGATTATGATATTCTATCATCATTCTGACTTTTGGTGTAGCCAATGACCACAAATACTGTTACACACGATGGTCTCGTTGTAATTATCCACTTGACATCTGACCTTAAGAGATTAACCATAATAACTTAAAGTGTTACTTTTACACTTGGGATATTTATTTTCTCTCTCCTTATGTCATTGGAATCATTTATAACAACTGAACAATCTTTAAGTATCTGGCAGTAGTTCTAGTGAAAGGAGAAATTTAGTCCATTATAGCGAAATCCAGGTCAACAAAAGAAAGATACATTAAGTCATTTGTGCAGTTCACACTTTGTTTACATGAAAGTTCCTTACCTTTGCAGGTATTTTCTCCTCAGGGAAGTAGCAATTATGGAACTATGCATACTCTCTTTTTTAATATCTGCTTTCTTAGGAAAACTAAATTCAATAGCAGCATGCATACAGTATTAGACACTAATACCCTATAGCTTTATTTTGGGCATTTTTATTGTCCCTACTTTGTTTTGTAACTTATTTGTATTTTCATATTAGGAACAGGGTGTTTACTTGGATGTATTTTGGGGTTTAGCAAAAGGATAACACAATATTTCCAATACATTAAGTACTTGAATTTTTGGGTATCAATCCAATCATGAACAATGAAGGGTAAAATTGAGGACTATAAGATCATAAGTGACATATTTTGTTAGATTCATTTTTTCTCATCATAAGCTTATAATAGAAAACCAGGAGTTCCTCTATAGTTTAAAAAGGATATACTTTTAGCATGAAGTATTTTGCAGCGTGGACAGTGAATATGCAAGGAGAAACTGCACACAGGATATAACTGAAATCAATATATTTCTACACAAGAGTTTAGATAAACATTGGGTGAATATACTTATTGAGCTTCTGCATGAATTGAGAATATTTGGATAATACATCTTTAGACAATTTAGACTACAAAAGGCACAAATGAAAAGCTTAAAAAAAGTAAAGTCAACTTTTCAGATAGTATATTTGAAACAAGGGATATTAGATTCTCTAGATAAGTGTTTTCTAATAGAAATGTAATATGAGATGTATATGCAATTTAAAATTTACAGTAGTCATATTAAAAAAACAAAATGGGATTTCATCTTAATATATTTTAACACAATGTATCAAAATTAAAGTAATATATTTTAACACAATGTAAACAACAAGAATTATTAATGAGATGGTTCACATACTTTTTCTTATCCTAAATCTTCTAAATAAGTACATATTTTACACTTATAGTTCATCTCATTCAGATCCTACATTTTATTCTAAGATTATTTATTTACCTTCAGTTTTCATAAAAGTTACAGTTGAAAAAAGAGACACACATACCAAAAGTTTTTTTTTTTTCCCCAAAGTTTTTTAAAAATTTAACTTTCCACTAACTGGATTGAAGACTGAAAATTCATTCTCATTTAATGTTTGATTCAACATTGAGACAACTAGCTCATTTACCTAAGAATAATTTACTTCATTTTTAATGAAAATATATCTATTTCAAGATTACATTTATGTTAAATAAATTACCTAACTTTATAGTAAATTTAGTACTTTTAGTGCTAAATTCAAAAGTGTGTTGCATAAATTGGAAAGCGGCTTTAAATTTATCAAATGAAAATGTTTTCTAAATTTTTTGTAGCTTTACAGCAATTTACATTATAATGTCCATAATTAAAATCTCTATATTGATTAATATAAGAAAATGTTGATAATGATCATTATTGATTTCCTTATGTTAAAATTCATTTTCAATACAAATCTTTGTACCTTTCTATCTAGGTTGCAAATAAGCTTTTTCTTTCCTACTGTAGTTCTAAATTGAACTTCTTCATTATAGTGCAATATAGTGAGAGAATATAAGCCACAAGACCATATTTTGTCTGTGATTAAATAATTTTAATCAAACATTCCTTTTATTTTAAGATAATTTTAAAGTTTAGTTAGTAGTGGAGTAAATCTGTGTAAAACTCTTCCACTATACAACTGATAAGCATTGTCAAAAAACTATCATAAAATTCATTGTCTTCTAGTTCAGTCATCAATCAATTTGTGCAAAACTGAATGGTTTTAAAAACAATATACATGACATTGTCCAGAGTCTGCCTCAGAAAACTAAACACAAATATTTTAAATATTAAGCAGAATGGAGAAAATCATAAGAAAAAAATCAATCTTTTGTTGTAAAACTCTAATTAATCCAGATTATTAGTTAGTAAAGTTGGCATATAGAATATTGAGATAGTACTTTAGGTTTTTTTTTTTCACAAGTATCTGGTATTTAAATAAATAAATAAATAAACAAACAAACAATAAGAAAAACAAGTATCTGGTATTCTGTGATAAATGTAAATACATAAAAATACACTGTGCAAGAGTCAATAACGTTAATGATTTTAATAAAATGCTTGTTAGAAAATTTGAAAGCACCTTGAAACAACACATACTGAATATGATAATTTTATAGTATTTCATATGTTGCAAGACTTATCTAAAGCTAAAGAAAAATTCTTAACCTTTTTCAAAATTTGAATAAATTAATTTTTGATGTGGTTTCAAAATTCTTCTATGATTTTGAATTTTTTTAAAGATCTTATATAACTGTGGTGGCTTGAGAGATGATCTTTAATTTATTATAACATATCTATAATATTTTATTTCACTAGTTTCTAACAACATTTCTATAATAGAAATAATTGTTATTTGTACTTTTGTCCATCATTACTTCAAGAATCCAAGCTGTTTCACAACTTGCCAAACTAATAAGTTCATATTGTTAAAAATGTTTAATTTTTTGGTGGATATTTATTTATTTATTTATTTATTTTTAAATTTTTTATTTATTTATGATAGTCACAAAGAGAGAGAGAGAGAGAGAGGCAGAGACACAGGCAGAGAGAGAAGCAGGCTCCATGCACCGGGAGCCTGATGTGGGATTTGATCCCGGGTCTCCAGGATCACGCCCTAGGCCAAAGGCAGGCGCCAAACCGCTGCGCCACCCAGGGATCCCTTTGGTGGATATTTAATTCTGATATCAAACAACTAATTTCAAATATTACTCTTGACCGTTTAAGGGAAACATCAAATTTGTGATGTGTTTTTATATAAGGTCTTTTTATACTATCCACTTTATTAAACCGTTAAAACTTTTTTCACACAAAAATAGCTTTTGTTTTGCTCTGCTGCAGAACCTGCAATCTCTATTCATTCTTATATTTGGTATATACCTTGTTTCAATAAATTTTAATCATTAGTGTTCTGATCATAATTCTAGTTTCTGCATCTCCACTAGATGTTGCATCAAAAATATGGCTTTGTTTTAATAACAATGACATATGAGCAGGCAGTTTAGTATGGTCTCCTTAGGTCTGAAGGAACACAGGTTTAATGTTAGTGACTGCAAGTCTGACTGAAAAACAGTAAAAGAGGGGGAAAAAAAAGAGAGATCTTCCCTCAATACTGCAAACACTAGAATGTCTGCTTCAGCCCCCCTTGCAATACTTGGCCAAGCTGTGGTATATGTAAGTATGTATATGTGTATCTTTGTATATGTATATATGTGTATACCACATATATAATAGAATATTAAATAGCCATAAAAAGATGAAATCTTGTATTTGTAACAAGGATGGACCTATAGGGTATTATGCTAAGTGAAATAAATCAGACTAAGAAGACAAATATCATATAATTACATTCATATGTGGAATTTTAAAAACAAAACAAATAGAAAAACAAATAAAAAAGTAGAACTAGACCGACAAATACAAAAAACAAACTAATGGTTGACAGAGAAAAGGGGGATGGAGGGATGAGCAAAATGGGTGAAGAAGAGTGGGGGATACAGGTTTCCAGTTATAGAATGAATACATCATGGAAATAAAAGGCACAGCATGAGGAATACAATGATAGTCTTGTAAGGTGACAGTAGTTACACTTGTGATGAGCATAGCATAATGTACAGAGATGTTAAAACACCATATTTTTCATCTGAAAATAATGTTACCATTGTATGCCAACTATACTCAAAATTTTTATTAAAAGGTTCAAATGGCTTGTTTGCAAAAGTAAGCTAAAAATAGTGTAGCCTGCATGTAGATAAAACTACCATAAGGTACAATGACCAAGATCAAACCCCAAGTGACTTTCATATCAAGTCTACACCAAAGCCTCACTTCTATTTAATGATTCTTATTCATCTTTCAAAATTTCTTAACAGTATGCCATATATCAGAGTTTTTGAATATGATTTAAGTAAGCCCTTCTTTTCTCAATCCTTTGATAGTTGGATAGACAAAGTAATCAGGCAAAGATGAAAATAACCTCTATTTTACTGATAAGCCACATGGAGCTGTATGTAGCTTATACTTTAGGTTTCCATCCAAGCACAAATTCTAAGAATTCACCTTTGAAATAAACATTCTTAACCACCACGTTACTGATATATTTGGACAAACCACTGGACTCTCCTTTGCAGATAGACTGCTTACCACAGACAGTCAGTCAAAGAAAGCCTGAGAGTGAAGGGAAAGACAAAGTGGGATGGGGAGAGAGAGGAGAAAGAAATACATTATATACACAATATTTTAAAAATATATTTATAATATATTTTTCAAGTTTGGAGCATACTTCTCATTGTGGGAAATCTTTTCCTCAAAAGTTTGGTGATTTTTCGATGGGCACATCATATCTGATTGAGTTTTCACCAAGATCTCTACAATTGCTTGGCTCCCATGATCCTCAAGGAAGGAGAGATATGCCATCCAGCATGGTGCTCTCTAGGTGTGGGGAATATCCACTCTTCTAGGGAGAAAATAACTGCAGGTCTGGTAACTCTCTCCCTGGTCCTAGCATTAATATTTTCTGCTTTAGCCTCTAATAAAAGCTGCTGCTGCCTGCAAAATACCCTCAACTGCAGCTCCTCCATTATTGCCTTGGTATGTATCCCTGGGTACTAAGTCACCTAGACTGCTTCCACTTTCTTAGTAATCTTCTCTTGAATGTGTGTTAGGTGATGATTTCCTCCAGTTGTGTTCTATAAGTCATCTGAGTTTGCCTACTTTCTTTCTGCCATGGTTAATTTTATGTATCAATTTAATAAGGATATGGGGTTCCCAGATATTTGGTCAAACCCTGATCTGAGTGTTTCTTTAAAGGGTGCTTTTTTAGATGAGTTTAATACTGAAATTGGTAGACTGAATAAAGCTGATTTCCTTTCCAAATGTAGATGGAGCCCATTTTAGCAGCTGAAGGCTGGAAAGAATGAAAAGCTCACTGTTCCCCAAATAAGAGGAAACTTCCTATGCCTGACCTCCTTCCTGTTAGGACATCAATCCTTTTCTTGCCTCTATAGTGAACTGAAGCATTGACTCATCCTGGGTCTCAAACTTCTGGCTTTCATACTGAAAATGGGACTGGCAGCCTCCATAATCTCACAAACCAATGCCAACTCATTCACACAAATGCGCACACACACACACACACATGCACACATATCATCCTGTTGGTTTTCTTTGAAGAACATTGACTAAATACATTAATAACTCCTCAAAATGTCTTTGTTAGTAGCAGCATGAATCCTTTTTTCTAATATGATTATAAATTATCTTATTTGTTTTCCTCTAACATGTCTGATTCTCTTTCTCTTTTTCTTTTAGAAACATTTATTATTTTAAATATCATGAATTTGGAATAGGAGAGAAGGTAAATTAGTATGTCCATCCTATCTTTATCAAATCTTTCCTTGTATTTTTAATAAAAATCCATTTTTTGTGTGTTATCTCTAGTTGTACCCATGCTGTTGTAAGTGGCAAGATTTCATTCTTTTTAATAGCTACACAATATTCCTCTGTGTGTATGTGTGTGCACACATGTGTGTGTATGTGTGTATACCACATCTTCTTACCCATTCACCTATTGATGGACACTTGGGCTGCTTCCATAGTTTGGCTGTTTTAAAAAAAAAATGCTGTAATAAACATAAGGGTGTATGTATCCCTCTGTAATTAGAGTTTTTGTATTTTTTTAGATAGTAGTGCAATTCTTGGGTTGTAGGATACTTCTGTTTCTAATTTTTTGAGAATCTCCATACTGTTTTCCACAGTGTCTGCACCAGTTTGCATTCCCACCAACAGTATAAGAAGATTTCTTTTTCTCCACATCTTAGCCATTTTGTTGTTTCCTATGTTTTTTACTTTGGCCATTCTGACAGGTGTGATGTGATGTCTCATTGTAAGGTTTCATTTGTATTTCCCTGATGCTGAGTGAGGTTGAACATTTTGTCATACGATGTTGGCTATCTGGATGTCTTCTTTAGATAAACGTCTATCATGTTGTCTGCCCATTTTTAAATTGGATTTGTTTTTTAGATATTGAGTTGTATCAGATCTTCATATATTTTGATTACTAGTCTTTTATCAGATATGGCATTTGCAAATAACTTCTATTCAGTAGGTTGCTTTTTAGTTTTGTTGATTATTTCTTTCACTGTGAAGAAGCTTTCTATTTTAATGTGGTCCCAATAATTTATGTTTGCTTTACTTTTCCTTCCCTCAGGAGACATATCAAGAAAAACATTGTTATGGGCAATGTAAGAGAAATAACTGCTTCTTCAAGGATTTTATGGTTTCAGGTCTATTTAGGTTTTTAATCCTTTTTGTGTTTATTTTTGTGTATAGTGTAAGAAAGTGGTCCAGTTTCATTCTTTTGCATATGACTGTCCAGTTTTTCTAACACTATTTGTTGAAGACACAGTCTTTTTGCCATTGAATATTTATTTCTCCTTTGTGGAAGATGAATTGACCATATAATTGTGGGTTCATTTCTGAGATCTCTGTTCCATCCCACTGATCCCATAGTCTATGTTTATGCCAGTAACATACTGTTTTAGTTACTACCACTTGGCAATATAACTTGAATTCTGGATTTGTAATATTCCAGCGTTGCTTTTCTTTACCAAAATTGCTTTGTCTATTCATGCTGTTTGTGTTCCATATAAATTTTAGGGTTTTAGTTCTAGTTCTGTAGAAAATGGCATTGGTATTTTGAGAGGGATTGCATTAAATGTGTAGATTGCTTTGGATGGTATAGACATTCTAAAAATATTCATTCCTTCAACACATAAGCATAGAATATCTTTCCATTTCTTTGCATTGTCTTCAGTTTCTTTCATCAGTGTTTTATAGTTCTCAGAATACAAGTTGTTCACCTCTTTGGTTAAGTTTATTCCTAGATGTTCTGTTGTCTTTAGTGTAATTGTAAATGGAATTTTCCCCATAATTTCACTTTCTACTGTTTCATTTTTACTGTATACGATTGCACAGATTTTTATAGATTTATTTTGTATTCTGCAATTTTACTGAATTCAGTTATCAGTTTTAGTAGGGTTTTTTTTTTTTTTTTGGTGGAGTCTTTAGTTTTCAATACATAGTATGCCATCTGCAAACAGTCAGATTTTTACTTCTTCCTTACCAATTTGGATGCCTTTGATTCCTTTTTCTTGTCTGATTGCTGAGGCTAGGACATCCAGTATTATTGTAGAATAAAAATGGTGAGAGTGGGCATCCTTCTCTTGTTCTTAACCTTAGGGGAAGAACTCTCAGATTTTCCCCATTGAATTTGATGTTCACTGTGGGGGTTTGATGTATATAGCCTTTATTACATTGAGGCATACTTTGCAGAGAAGGTTTTTTTTTTTTTTCTTTTTTTACCATGAATAGATGTTATACTTTGTCAAAGGCTCTTCTGCTCTATTGAGATGATCATATGGTTCTTATTCTTTATCTTATTGATATGATGTATCTCATTGATTGATTTGAAAATATTCAACCACACTTGCAACCTAGAAACAAATCCCACATGATTGTGGTGAATGTTTTTTTTTTTAATGTATTGTTGGATTTGGTTAGCTAGTATTTTGATAAGTTTTGCACCTATATTCATCAGGGATATTGACCTGTGTTTCTCTTTTTTGGGGGAGGTTTTCTCGTGTTGGTGTCAGGATAATGCTGGCCTCATAGAATAAAACTCAGAATTTTTCCTTTCTTTTCTATGTTTTGGAATAGTTTGAGAAGAACAGATATTAACTTTTCTTTAAATGTTTGGTTGAATTTTCCTGGGAAGCCATCTGGCCCTAGAGGTTTTTTCTTGGGAGTTTTTTTGACAACTGATTCAATTTCTTGGCTCGTTTTTGGTCTACTCAAGTCTCTTATTTCTTCCTGTTATAGTTTTGGTAGTTTATATGTCTCTAGAAATGTGTCCATTTATTCTAGGTAGTCCAGTGTGTTGGTGCATAGTTTTTCAAAATATCATTTATAATTATCTGTAGTTCTGTGGTATTAGTTATTATTTCTCCTCTCTCATTTATTATTATATTTATTTGAATCATTTTTTTTCTTGATACATCTAGCTAAAGATTTCTTAATTTTATGGATTTTTTTCAAAGAACAACTTCCTGGTTTTTATTGATTTCTTTTATTGTTTTTTAGCTTGTTCTTTAGTTTATATATTATTTATTTCTACTCTAATCATTATTATTTCCTTCCTTCCTCTGTCTTTAGGTTTTGTTCACTGCTCTTTCTCTAATTCCTTTAATTGTGAGGTTATGTTGTTTATTTGAAAATTTTCTTGCTTCTTAAGGTAGGTCTATGTTGCTATATACCTTAGAACCATTTATCTGCATCCAAAAGATTTTGGACCATTGTATTTTCATTTCTATTTGTTTTCATGTAATGTTTTTTATTTCTTGGTTGTCCCATTCAGTGCTTAATTGTATGTTACTTAACCTCCATATATTTGTGGTCTTACCAGATTTTTTTCCTGACATCTAGTTTCATAGCATTATGGTCAGACAAGATTCATGGTATGACTCTTATCTTCTTGAATTTATTGAGATGTGTATTGTGGTCTAATATGCAGTCTATTCTGGAAAGTGTTCAGTGTGCATTTGTGTGCTTTTGAAAAGAATGTGTATTCTGCTATTTTAGGATCAAATGATCTAAATATGTCTGTTAAGTCCATGTGATCCAGTGTGTCACTCAAAGCCACTGTTTCTTTATTGATTTTCTGTTTTAGATGATTTGCTCATTGATATAGGTGGGGCATTAAAGTCCCTTAATATTATTGTATTACTATTAATTATTTCTTTTATGTTTGTTATTAACTGTTTCATGTACTTGAGTGCTCTCATGTTTGCTGAATAAACATTTACAATTGTTACATCCTCCTGTTGGATCATTCCCTTTGTTATTCCATAACGTTTTTATTTGACTCTTGTTACAGTCTTTTAAAGTCTATTTTCTGATATCAATATTTCTACCCCAGCTTTCTTTTGGAATCCATTTACATGATGAGTGTTTATCCATCCCCTTACTCCCTATCTGCAGGTGTTTTTCAGTCTGAAATGAGTCCCTTGTAGGCAGTATATAGATGGGTCTTCTTCTTCTTCTTTTTTTTTTTTTTTTTTTTTTTGGTTTTTATGTACTCTATCACATATGTCTTTTGATTAGATTTTTAATCTATGTGCATTCAAAGTAACTATTGACAGATATGTATTATTGCCATTTTGGTACTTGTTTTGTAGTTGTTTGTATAGATTTTCTCTGATCCTTTCTTCTTTTTCTGTCTTTCATGGTTTGTTGGCTTTTTTGTTACTGTTGTTGTTCTTGGCTTTCTTTAGTGATATACTTGGATCCCTTTTTCTTTATTCTTTGCATATATATTACTGGGTTTTTGATTTATAATTGCTGTTAGGTTTATATATAACATCTGCATATAGCCAACTATAAGAAGTTGATGGTCATTTAAGTTTAAACCCATTCTTCACTCCTCTGTCTCCCATGTTTTAGGTATATGGTGTTGTATTTTGCATACTTTTATTTTATGAATACTTGGACATATATTACAGAAATATATGTTTTCATTGCTTTGTGTTTTTTTTTTAACCTTTTATACTGTCACCTCTGGTCTTCCTTTCCACTCAAAAATTCCTCTTTAATATTTCTTGTAGGGTTGGTTTAGTGGTCATGAACTCCTCTAGTTTTTCTTTATCTAGGAATCTCTTTATCTCTCCTTCAATTCTGAATGATAGCTTTGCTGCATACAATATTCTTGGCTGCAGATATTTCCCTTTCAGCATTTTGAATATATCATGCCACTAATTTCTGGACTGCAAAATTTCTGCTGAAAAATCTCACTTTATGGGATTTCCCATGTATATAACTGTCTTCTTTTTTTCTTTCTGCTTTAATTGTTATCACTACTTCTTGTCATTTTAGTTACTATGTGTCTTGGTGTGGACCTCCCTGGATTAAATTTTTGGGGAATCTCTGTGCCTCTTAGATCTGGACATCTGTATTCCTCCCCAGATTAAGGAAGCTTTCAGCTGCTATATGTTCAAATAATTTTTGTGCCCCTCTTTCACTCTTCTTGTTCTTCTGAGATCACTATAATATGGATATTATTATGTCTTATGCAGTTACTGAGTTCCCTAAGACTATACTCAATTTGAATAATTTTCTTTCTTCTTCTTTGCTCAGCTTTGTTATTTTTACTGTTCTGTCATCCAGGTTGCTAATTCATTCCTCTGCTTCATATAGCTTGGCATTTTTTCCATCCGGTTTAGTTTTTATTTCATTTACTGTGTTCTTGATTTCTGATGCTTCTTTTTAAACTCTGTGTTAAAGGTCTCACTGATGCCCTTCATTATTTTACCCAATCTAGTGAGTATCTTTATGATAATTACTTTAAATTTTCTGTTAGGCTAATTACTTATGTTTGTTTCATTCTGATCTCTTGTTGTGGTTTGATTCTGTTCTTTCTTTGAAATATGTTTCTCTGTAACCTCATTTTATCTGACTTTCTGTGTCTGTTTCTGTGTGTTAGGAATATCATCTAATTCTTTTGCTCTTAAAGATAATAGCCTTATGAGGAAGAGATCCTATGGTGCCCTACAGTGCAGTGTCCCCTGTTTCCCAAGGGCCACGCTTTAAGAAGTGGCTCCTATGTATGTTGCATTTGCCCTGGTATTGAGTCTTCTTCTCTTTTTCTCTTCAGTCCAGTTGTCTGCAGAGGCTCTCTTTGCCTATTATGGGCAACACAGTAATTTGACAAGTTTATACATTATGCTATGCTCACAAGTGTGGCTACCTTCTGCACCCTACAATATTATTACAATATCATGTGCTATATCTCTTATGCTGCATCTTTTATTCCAAAGACCTATTCATTTCATAACTGGAAGCCCTTATTTCCCCACTGTCCTTCACTTTTTTTCCATCTCCCCACATTCTCCCTTCAGGCAACCATGAGTTCTCCATATTTACATGTTTGATTCTACTTTTATTTATTTTCTAAGATTCCACATATGAGTGAAATCATATGGTATTTGTCTCTCAATCTTATTTCACTTAGCTTTATACTCTATGGCATCAACCATGTTGTCACAAGTGACACATTTTCAAATCTTTTCATGACTGTATAATATTCCACCATATATATGTATATATATCACATCTTTCTTAGTCATTCATATATTAATAGATACAATTTGCTTCCATATCTTAACTATTGCTAATAATGCTCCAATAAATGTAGGGATGCATATATTTTGGATTAGTGTTTTCATTTTCTTTGGGTAAATATCCAGTGATGGAATCATATAATTTTCTATTTTTAATTTTAATTTTAATTTTTTAAGAAACCTACATACTGTTTTCCACAGTGGCCATACCAATTTACATTCCTACCAATAATATATGATGGTTCCTTTTTCTCCACATCTTTGCCAACACTGGTTATTTCTTGTAAGATGATATCCTATTGTGGTTTTGATTTGCATGTCCCTGATGATGAGTGATGTTGAGCATCTTTCCATGTTCATGTCTGTGGGCCATCTCTATATCCTCTTTGGAAAAAAAATTATGCATAGAATTAATTTTTAATCTTAAATAGGAGCCCAAGTGGTAACACCATGTGTCCCTTCCAGGTCTCCTGGTCTTTTTCTTTCTCTTGTTTCTTTCTCTTCTCTCTCTCTCATCTTCCCTGTCAGTTGACTAAAAGACATTACTGCTTCCTTTGATCCAAATGTTTAATATGATGGAGCCATGCCATAGAATGAGTCTTCGTTCTTAGCCACCCTTTGGAAAAGAGAAACCAAACAGCTTTGGGCTGTAACATAAGCAAGTAATCCAGTGAGATTTTGGAATTGCTCATTAGAGAATTTAGTTTACGCTGACAAAGCATTAAGTCCAAACTTGTAACATTGGCATAGGATCCTTGCAGAAGGCAGTGCATGAAAAAGATAAATCAGGCAGCAGTGTTCAAAATCCACCTATACATTGCCAAAGAATTTAGAGGGAAAATCACCTTTGGTAACTTGGAAGTTAACTTACATGACTATTAATTTGTATTTCTAAGGAAATAAATTGGAAAACAAAATTTTAGTAATTTCTGCTGTTTTTTATTAATTTCATTTGACAAGGTAAAACCAGAAAAAGATAAGTTCAATAAGTAATTACTCAGTTCTGTAAGTATAAATGAAGTACAAAAGCAGGTCTAGAATTTTGCAGTGTTCAAATATTGGACAGCCAAATGTTTCCAGATCCCTGGGAAAGAGAACACAGCAAAAGGCTTTTAGCTACATAGGCCTGGTGAAATTTTTCAGCTGATCAAAGTGACTCAGCTTTCTGGCAAAGAACAGATCAAAATATGGCCTTTACATTTATTGTTCCATATGGCCTCAGCCATTAAATATTCTTCCATATAGTCATTAAATAGAAAGAGATATAAGGGAACCAGAAGCCAAATAAATAGTGTAGTTTTGAAAAACACCTAGCCAAGAACATAAGATAGAGTTGATGTCACAGGAAAGTGAAACAAACAGAAGAAAAGAGAACTTGTTGAAAAAATTGATTGCAGAGAAATTGCAAGCCCAGACTAAAAAGCATGTGATTATTCAGCATGCCTTAAAACATTCTGAAGGTTAAGAAAAGACTTCAAAAACTATGTATTCTGTAAGGAGAGCATACCGTCTTCAAATATGAAGAAGGAAGATAGCAATCAAATAGAATTTCTCAGGAAGCAGGGTGTTTAGTGAAGCTGTACTCTAACATTCATTAGTGGAAATAAGAGTGGAAATAAGAGTAAAATAATTTACTTTTTTTTTAAGTTTACATTTCATCCAATTATCTCAGAGATTCATTAGGTATTATTTAAAATGCTAAGTAATAAAATTGTTAACAAAACACCAGGCATTTATTTCAGTACCCCAGAACTAGCTTTAAAATATTCATTCTTTTATATCTGCTGAGACTTTGATTTCTTCCCACTGGGCATGCATAGAGGAAATAAATTCCTGTCTCAGTCTGGGTTCACATTTGTTAATATACAATGCTGCAATCCAATATTCTATGTGAACATAAATTTGAATTCTTGTCCACATGTTCCATTGTTTTTATTCACTAGGTCCTGCTTATCTTCAGTGAAACTGATGTTTTTCTCTTTAGTCTTCTTTTCCATAGTTTTTATATTCTGCATCTTCAATGTATTCCTATTTAGATTTTCCATAAGGCCCCAACTAAGAACATTGATGAATGGTGCCAGGGAAGTATTAATATCTCAAGATATTTCACTATGACAAGTTTGCAATCCCTACATAAAAGTATCAAAAGGCAAGGTTTAAAAAGCAAGAATCATCTAAAAACTACAAAGAAGTTTCTTTTCCAGAGAGAACTAACTTCCATGTTCTCCCCTATATTTTTCTCCTTTCGTTTCTTCTCCTTTCAGAGTTTTCCTACTTTGGATCAACAGAGTACACAACATTTTTTTTTTCTGTAATTAAATATCTTTTCTTTTTAAAATTGTGCCCCCCCTTTTTTTTACTGCTTTCATGGAGAAATAAAGCTTTATTTCCATCCTTTTCTATATCATTGTCTTCAGACAACTTCAGAAAGAATAGTGGAACTAGGAAGCCCACTTCTTATAACTCACTTCTCATATTTATATGCAACTTAGAATCCTCTTAATTCTGATAACACATATTTTGAATATCTGTAGGCCAAATCACAATCATGATTGCACACTGTTTAAGGGAAAAAACTTAGGTTGATTTCAGACCTTAATTAAATATTATAAATATCTGTGTCTAAACTTTGCCTATTAATATCAATTTCATTATATTTACCTTTGTAAATAAGGATCTTACATGTTAATTAGCATCATAAATAGTACTGTTTTCTCTATTTTTGACATAAAAAAGTAGTTTCATTCACCTGAAAATGCTTTATTATAGTTATTTCCCTCTTATTTTTACATATATGAAACACTGTGTTCAAATATATAAAAACTATACTTATAATTTATGGATACTGGAAGGAAATATATAAAAATTACATGTGATATATAATCAATATTTAAAAAATACAAAAGGTCTTCAAAGTATATCTGTTCAAAATCTCTGAGTTACATTTGTTTCGCTTTTTTAGAGTCAACTTTCACTTTGATATGCTGTACTGATAAGGACTGGAATTTTTAAAAAAGAAGAAAAATGTATCTATATATTAGATAAAAAGATAAATATTAATGAATAAAAAAACAAGCAGGGAGGGGGAATACATCTTAAAATTTAAAACACTATAAATATAGAGATATATTGTTAAAAATATAAAACTTTGATAGAATCTTTTCTACGCAGACTTCCTTTCCAAGATAATACCCTCCAAAAGGCAATGGAAAAAGTAAATTGATATTTATCTTTCAGTATGTGACAAACATGACACAATATTGTTTAAAAACTAGCCAGAGAGAGTGGATGCTCTTAGCACACACAGCATATTCTCTCTCTCCTCCTTTTTTCCATCCTCTACTCCCCTGCTCTCCCTCTCTTCCTTTTTCTCCCCTTTCTCCCTCTCTTCCAGAGAAATATCTCTTTTGCCTCATGTTAGTAAAAAGATATTTTTGCCTCATAAAAACATATCTTTCTACATCAAGAAGACATTTCTTACCACTTACATTCTTCCCTTATTCCTTTTTGATTCTATAGGACCTAAGGTATATAACTAAATAAAGATTCAAAATATTTACTTTAATTATATATATAATATATGTAACTATATATTATATATACACATACATACATACATACACACATAATAAATGTAAATCTTGCCTGTTCTTCTACAATTCAGCTTAAAATATCATCCATTAATGGTTAAAACTAGCAGCATTCTTAGAGACGATTTCCATCAATCTCCTTTTTCTTATCTGTAAAAGATTAAATGATTTGCCATTGAACCTCCTGGTCTACTACTCTGCTCTGAATAGCATCTATCCAATTAAATCTTATAATACTTACTTGACAAGATATGGATGGCTATAATATTTTCTAACATATTAAAATAATTTCTATTTTATTCTTTAAATATGCATTAAAGTAGGTATATGTGTGCATTGAAGTCACAATTGCAAAGTCACTATGAATCGTAGGTTTAATTAATAAAAGTCTGTAAGAATGTAGTACTTCAGTTACATTCTTGCAGCATGAGATATTTGAGTGAAAGGAGCCTTGTGTAATATTGGTAAGTACATTTTAATGCTTATTGTAGAAAAGTATATTAGACTGATGAAAAATGTACTAGTTAAAGATATTATCATCATTTGAAAGTGCCAAAGAATTCTACACTCAATAGGCATTTTTTTTCATGAAATAAGCATAATACAAAATTGAAAATCTTTAAGAATGTTGCAATATTAATTTATGGGCAAATTTAATCATAATTTGTAATTGTAAGAAAGTCCATTGAAAAGAAATTAAAAAAAAATTCAATAGGAAAAGTTTAACAAACTTAGGAATAACTCACATGAAAAGGAGAACTTTTGGTCATCTTGAAATAAAGCATCCTGCTCTTCAATACACATACAACTTAACAGAATAAAAGTATGCAAATGGGAGGCAATATATTTATCTTGAGAAAGGTAAAGTTTTAAAATATAATCAAGCAGAAATATTATAAAATGAGTTCTACTGCAACAATATTTTAGGATAATAGCAGAGATGTCAGTTAAGCAATTTGCAAATCGTATATTTCCCTGCTGTGTTTGCAAGATTACCTTGTGAATCATCAGAATCCATAACTCTAAAGGCTTTTGATTTACATTTGCCTGAAATGCAAGGCCAGAAAGGACATTGCAGATAAGACAAACAACATGATGATCTAGTAGCTACAATACCAATAAAAAATAAACAAATAGGTCTCTTCTTCCAAAAGGCTGAAGCTGACACTTTACTTTTGCAACCAATAATTCTCTGCAAATATATAGACTCTTTATATAGATTACATTGGAACAGCATTTTTACTCAGGCTTGTTCATGTATTTTATATACAACGTGATATTTGAGGCTAAAGGTGGCAGGAGAGGGCTTCTTTAACTATGACACTTTCCAGAATCTTTATAATCTTCCATTCCTGTATGTTTGACCACACTCTATTTCCCTTTGCTCCCTTAATCAAATAGCTTTATTTTTTTGTATTCAAACTTATATTCTCACTGGTATTGCTTGCATTACTTGTTTTATCACATCTTGTACTTTCACCAAGAATGCCTACTTTCTCCTGATAAAAATAGAAAATATTTGCCAGTGCTTTACACATGCAGGAACTTTTATAAGTTATTTAATATATATACTATATATATATATATATATATAATATATATATATGACTAGTGCATGATACATCTAAAATCACTTATAAAAGTTCCTGAATAATAATAATAATAATAATAATAATAATAATAATATAGAGATAGATATTAAACCAATAAGAAAATAGATACTGTGGGGTTAAACAACCCTCACTAGGTCATTTGCCCATAATTAATGGAATTCATACTGACTAGCAGTTTTTGAGCCTCTGCCTTTCTTACTAGTCCTTCCTTCTCCCTTTACTTTCAAAATGCTCCATCCTTGGCCACAAATGTGGCCCTCAGCAACTGTGATTTACACTTTCTAAGTGCAGTCCCCCAGGTCACAATTGATTAAACCTCTGTGGATGCCTGCACAAGCTTTTCTCTATTGAGTAGAGGAGGCTTATGTGTGTGTTTGGGGGGTGGGAAGCTGTGTGTGGGTGGGTAGGTGTTGGAGAAAGGCATTCATAATGTAAGCACAAAACTACAGAGAGCTAGTAGGGACAGAGAATATAAGACTGATACATAAACAGAAACAGAGATAAGAAGATAAGAAATGCCAGAAATAGCACCCATATCTCCTCAGTTCCAAAACCATAGCAAGTATATTTGTACTATTGTGAAGCTTCAAATTGCAATTGGAGTTTGCCCAGCTAGTCTTTATAAATGTCTATAAATGTGGAGGTTGGAGCTTCAGTATCTTATATTGTGGACTAAGTAGAAAACCTAAGGTGAAAAGATGGCGATACATAGATTTAAATGTAGAAATAAAATCAAATAGATGAGATCTAGAGAACACTGATGCCTCTTCAGTTTTTTCTTAAGCTCCTACAAGAGCTCCTACATTTGGGCTGACAAAATTATAATCCGAATATTTTGATAATCCCTGTTTGTTTTGTTTACTGCAGATTGATTATATCCAACAAACATATGAGATAATAGATAATATTTTAACCTGCAAGATTAGAATAACTAGCTTTTTCAAAGAATGTCATGGGAATATATTGTGATAAATGAAAAAAATGCCTAATTACATGTCTGTTAGTAAATATTTGACTCCTTTTACCCTATTTCTTTCCTGCCTGATTTTATCTTATGATCTATACAATAATTTTAAATATTTTTCTTTCTTAATTTTATAGAATTAAAATAATTCCAGGTTTACAAAAATTTACAAAATAGTACAAAGACTTCCTATATTCCCTTGCTCTAAATTCTTCAAACATTACCATTTTTTTTACATAATCATAGTACAGTTAGCAAAAACAAGAAATTAATTTTGCTAAAATACTATTAACTAATCTATAGTTCTTTTTCAAATTTCACCAATTATCCCACTAATCCCCTTTCTCTGGTCTCAGATCCAAAACAGGATACTACCTGATATTTGTCATTTTCCTTCAATTTTCTGTATGGGGAAAGCTGCTCGGTTTTCTTTGACTTTAACCTATTTTAAGAGTTCTACCCAATTATTTGGTAGAATTTATTCTAATTTAGATTAGTTTGATGTTTTGTCAGGATTAGATTCAAGTTATACACTTTTGTTAAGATGACCACTAAATGCTATTAAAGATTTAGTAACCTGTAGTAATCTTTTATTTAGTAATAAGGATTACTAAATATTTAGTATTTTATGGGAAGATAACTTCAAGATTATGCACATGTCTTATATTTTATCATATTTGGCCCCATCAATTTTAGTATACTCTGGGATTCTTGACTAGTGATTGCCAAAGATGATTTTCTGTTTTTTCTATTTTCCATATCTTTCTTGGAATTCTACTGTAAGAAAAAGCAATCTCTTCTACCCAATATATTAATTTGTTCAACTGTTTATTTATATTGCTATGGAATCACATACTTATTTTATTCTATTAACAGTTCCATTTTGGGGTGCACCTGGGTGGCTCAGTGGTTGAGCATCTGCCTTCAGCTCAGATTGTGATCCTGGTCCGGGGATCGAGTCCCACATGGGGCTTCCTGCAGGGATCCTGCTTCTCCCTCTGCCTATGTCTCTGCCTCTCTCTCTCTCTCTCTCTCTCTCTCTCATGAATAAATAAATAAATATTTTTTTAAAATTCAATTTTTTATTGTTAAAATTGTCCTAGATTTGGCCAGTGGGAGATTTTTCAAGTTAGTTTCTGTCTTTATATTTGCCAAAATCATTTTTTGAAAATATTGCTCCTTATTTTCTGGCACTACTAAACATTCCAAGCATATCTTGTTCTGGCATCAGCAGTTTTTCAGAGTTTTGGTTTATGGCATTGAAAGAATGATATTTAGAACAACAACTAATTACTGGGCATATTTATTGCTACTAGTTTGCCACTGTTCTAGGATGCCCAATAAACAAATCTAATATATATATAGATAGATATAGATATAGATATAGATGATATAGATATAGATATATGTGTGTATATATATATACACACACATATATATACACACACATACATACATACATATAGATGTATGTATGTGTGTGTATATTCATGAACACCTGTATCTCTTTCTGTACATCTCCATTTGTGTGTGTTAAAAAGTTTATACTGATACCTCAGTTTCCAGTTCATTTTATCCTTCCTCCATTCCCATTTGCAACTACTTTCACAGACAGTGATTAACATGGCTCACATAATCACATAATCACATAATACCATTTTATCTGTTTGCTCAATCACAGAACACACGTATAAACTAGTTTCAGAACCACCAACCCATAGCTAGTGAAAAACAAAGTTGCTAACCATAGTACGACATTTGAGTGCAGTATTTTTGTCTTTAGTCTTGCCATATATCAACATATAATTTTTGTTTAAGTTGTTCATGTTATTTTTTATCTTCTTCATAACCTTCAATGTGGTTACATTAATTATTTGTAATGCGTATAGATACACTTATTACTATTTGAATTAGAGGTCTCCCACACATTTGGGATGATTTTAACATTTTATTCTTGAGATATGTAAAATATTGCTAAGATTATACATGTCACACTATTCGCTATATAAAGAAGTATTATCAGAGAAATATCTCTCCTCTCCTTAACCGTTGTGTCCTATTCCTATTCATGCATTCATTAGTTCTCTGTGAGATGTGGGTACTTGCTATTTAATATGTTTTAAAGAGTGATACTCCAGAATATTTGTATTTTCGATCTAATGCTTACTACTACAGTTTCTTAATTCTTGTAGTCCCTCATTTTTGTAATTATCTTCTTTGTCTGAATTGTCAGTTTCTAATAGTTTCTTTAATTCTCAACTATTAGCCATATCAACCATCAATGAAAATATTTTCTTTTTTCCACTTCTGTTTTGGTTGCATTAGCTCTACTCTGTCACAATATGTAACATTACATATTAATATTTTACTATTATCCACATCTCTTATGTTTTAAAATTTCATTTTTATATATTAAAATATTCATCATCACTTTTTTGCTTATGTTTGCCTATAACCAAGTGGTTAAATAAAAGCTTATCTTCTAACAAGTTTTTCAAAGATCCCATAGATGCCAAATTTCCAAAGTTCTTGTACACTGGAAATTGTTTCATATGGTTTTGATAAGTGAAGGAGAAGTTAGCTGATATTTAATTTTTTTCAAAAATACTTTGTTGTTGCCTTAATTTGTGTGTTGTTTTCCAAAAAAAGTCTGTAATTCATTTGGTGATGGTGGTTGTGTTATTCCTGTTTTCTCTATTCTCCAACAGTATTTTATTGGCTTACTGCTGTTTCTCCTATATCAGAAGTACATTTGTTACAAATGATGAATCTACACTGATGCATCATTACTACCCCAGGTCCACAGTCTACATTATCTTGGTGTTGCTCATTCTAAGTGTCTTGACAAATGTTTTATGACATATATCCACCACTGTAGTATCATTTTATCACCCTAAAAATAATGTATGGTCTGAGTATTCATCTCACCTATCCTCCTTCTCTCCAACCTCTAACAACCACTGATCTGTTTACTAAACTATAGTTATGCCTTCTTCACTCATACGTGGAATATAAGAAATAGTGAAAGGGATTATAACGGAAAGGAGGGGAACTGAATGGGAAAAATTAGAGAGGGAGACAAACCATGAGACACTCCTAACTCTGGGAACCAAACAAAGGGTTAGGGAAGGGGGACCGTGAGGAGGGCACTTGATGGGATGAGCACCGGGTATTATACTATATGCCGACAAATTGAATTTAAATTAAAAAAAAAATGTAATATAGTTTGAACCATAGAGTCAATAGCTTTTTCAATTGATTTCTATCATTTTGTAATGTGCTCTTAAGTTTTCTCTGTGTCTTCTGGCATGATAGTTCATTCGTTTTTAGCATGGAATATTCCATCATCAGGATGTAACACAGTTTATTTATCCATTCACCTATTGAAGAAAGCTACCAAAAGCTACCATTGTTGCTGAAAAGAGATATGAGTAAAGGTCCTCTTATTCCACCATTTTACTGATGTCACTCCTCAAACTATTTTCTAATTTCACTTGTGATTTATATTTTGACTTGTATGTGATTTTAAGAGTTTCTTGCTTAAATTGTACATATATATAAATCCCAATTTTCTTTTGTTACTCTCTATTTCCACTGTTGTCAGAGAATATATTTTTATTTAAATAATTTAAAATGTATTTAGCTATTGGTTGGCATAATTCATGTTCTATCATGGAAAATACTATAAGTGTTTTAGAAGAATATGTATTCTGATTTGGGCTGGAGAGTAAAATATATGTATATCAGGGCTAGTAAGTGGATAGTGTTGTTCAAGTATTATATATTTATTATTGAACGTCTAATTATTATCCATTATTTAAAATGAGATATTTAAATATCCAAGTGTTATTCCTGAGGTGTCTATTTCTCTCCTAAATTCTTTCAGCGTTTGCTACATGTAGTTTAGAATTTTGTTTCAAATATTGTTTAGAGGGGATCCTTGGGTGGCGCAGCGGTTTGGCCCCTGCCTTTGGCCCAGGGCGCGATCCTGGAGACCCGGGATCGAATCCCACGTCGGGCTCCCGGTGCATGGAGCCTGCTTCTCCCTCTGCCTGTGTCTCTGCCTCTCTCTCTCTCACTGTGTGCCTGTCATAAAAAAAAAAAAAAACAAAAACAAAAACAAATATTGTTTAGATACACATATAACTTATAACTATTATATCTTCCTGATAAGTGGATACTTTTATAAATAAACTGACTTATTTGTTTCTATTAACAAATTTTGACCTGAAGTATAGTTTTCCATTATCATTATAGTCATTTCAGGTTTCTTTTGGTTGCTGTTTTCTTAGTAAAATTTAGCATGATTTTCTTTTTATCCTATTTGGTCCCAAAAATCTAAAGTATAATTCTCTAGTAAACATATACAGTTTGGAAAACACTTTCTTTTAAGTTCATTATGCCAATTTTTATCATTTAATTGACATATATAAATCATCTATATTTAATGTAATTACTAATGAGTTGGAGTTTCTGTCTACCATTTTACTAGTGGATATTTTTACGTCCTTTTTATTCTTCCATCCTTCTATTACCTTGTATTTTATTATGTAGATATATTCTAGTGCACCAGTTTAATTACTTGTTTCTATTACACTTTTTAGTTATTTTTCTTTCTTAGTTTTTGGCCTGGAAATTACAATTAACAATTTATGCTGAATTAATCTTGTTTGTATTTCTATTTATTTAATTACAGTTAGCAAAACCTTTGCTTCAGTATTGTACCACTCCCTCCTCCTTCATCTGTAATTATTTTATGAGTTGCTTATGTCTTTACGTACTATGAGGTTATCAAACTAGTTTTATAACTATTTTATATGCAGTTGTCCATTTAAAAATATAGACGACATATGTTTAAATTATAAATATATTTGGAAACCTATCTATGTAGTTACTTACCTGACTTATTCCCCATATGTCTTCATGTGTATAGCTATTGTGTAGTATTATTTTATCTCATCTTGAAAGATCTTTAGTATTTCTTATAAGGTGGGTACTCATACTTTCTTCTACCTCTCTATCTCAGTTTGCTATCCACAATGATAATAAAGCAAGAGTATAAAGGCTTAATATTTATTATTACTAATTCATATATTTGGAGCTGGAGAAATAATCCTATTCTTAGATTTCCCTGGCTCCACTTTGTATTTTTTTAAAATCCTGAAAAATTTCTTTATAACTTTCAAATCAATAACACTTCCTTTTTCTGTACTGACTTAATTATACTCTTCAACATGTAGGTATTCTCACTATAACTGTAGGAAACTTTTGTCTAATACTCATCTCATTTAGAAGCATTATATATTTATATTTTTATCTCTTTTTTTTCTATCTCTTTTGTGGGAAAATAAGCACCATTAAGTCAAAGACCAAATTAATACTCATAATAAGAATGCCTCATTACATACTATAAACACTCAACAATTATTGAGTTAATGAATAGATTATTACTAGAATTTTGAGACAAATTTTGAGTAAATAATTAGTATTTCTGTCCTGGAACCTCATAATAATGAGTTGTCACAAAATTGATGCATTAAGACTCTAATTCATTTAAAATCTAAGAATGTCAAAAGATTAAAACATATACCTTCAGATAAGAAATATTATCATTATTGTTTTTGAAACCAACATCATTTTATGAGTGTCCATCATCAGTCAGGATTTCTGTTTATCTTATTGAATCTTGAGGACACTCAAGGTTGTTATTTGTCCAGAGCATAGAAAAATAAATAAATAAATAAACTTTTCTGGCTAGATAATAAAAAGTGAAAAATAAATATTAAATATTTAAACAAAAGCTAAATTTTTAAATTTTTGGTTTACTCTAATTATTGCATTGTTGATTGGCTAGTATCTAATCTATATTACAAAAACAGATTTTCTAAGTGCCAGATGAAAGCATTCATGTGTCCTACAAGTCAGTTTATCCTCCATATTTTGGTTTCTGTCTTCTTTTTTTCTTTTTTTTTATACTTAGGTTAGATCCCTAGTGATTATCAGAATAATTAAGGTTTATGTCTGTTTTGAAGGGCAGCTATTAGTAGAAAGCATCATTAAAAATCAAGCAGGCTCATCTGGAACAGGGCAGAAGTTCAGAAGCATAAAATACACTAGATACTACATCATGAGTGCGGCTGTGTAAGTGATTGCCTCTTTAAAGAGTTGATAACTTACTGTCCAACATATTCTTGGAAAATATTTTTAATTATTTTAGAATTAATCTATTTGTTTCAACTGAAATTCTACAATTTACGTTGGATCAATTCATTTTTCCAGTCTTTTTTTAAAATTTTATTTTATTTTTATTTATTTATTTAATCTATGATAGTATTTATTTATTTATTTATTTATTTATTTTATCTATGATAGTCACAGAGAGAGAGAGAGGCAGAGACATAGGCAGAGGGAGAAGCAGGCTCCATGCACCAGGAGCCCGATGTGGGATTTGATCCTGGGTCTCCAGGATTGCGTCCTGGGCCAAAGGCAGGCACTAAACCGCTGCGCCACCCAGGGATCCCATTTTTCCAGTCTTAATCAAAGTACTTGGATACTGTTATAAAGGACAATGAAAGTGAATAAAAAGTAACTGAATGCAATAAGTAGAATATATTCAACTCAATTTTATTGAACAAGGAAATTTGATAGATCTTGAAACTGAGACCAAATATATTAAGACAGAGATTTATTTATCAAGCAACTTAATACTGAGAAGAAATTTTACCTAAAACATAAAGAAAATTAAATTACATTATTGTAGGATACATAATTGGTATTTCTCAACCTATAGAGATAACTAAGGATTTTACTGAAATGCAATTTTAATTCTGTGTATCTGGGTTAGTGCCTGATGGTCTTTATTTTTCATACTTTGATACCAAGGGGCTAATCAATACCATGAGTATATTTTTTAGAAATAGCAGTTAATATGTACTAGGAATCAGAAAAGATTGCAAAGCTGATTACATGTCTCTAATGAAGGAAAAGATTTCAGTAAGTGCTTTATTTTGTGTTCTAATAAAAAAAGAAAATTCTGATATTTTTATTACTTTTGCTTACTTGTTACAATTCCACCTTGGGTCTGATGCAAGACAGTTACTGAGAGGACTTGTTGCAATTTTACTTTAATTTGTTTCCCAGGAGAAGCATAAATTTCTTCATGGCTTGTCTTTGCCCAATGTTTTGATTTTCTAGTCTTATTCATAAGGCATTAGAACGGACTTGAACCTTCTTTGCATTAGTCAGGGAGTAACAAGCAATCTGAATAGCAAACTTCTACAATGAATTAGGTCTCCAGACAATTTGCTCATGAGACAAGCAGAATCCATTTCTAATGTGAGCAGACACACTGAATGCAATAATGTGCTTCTACAAAGTACTGACCATTTGAACTGTCTCAGACCATATGAGGGCTATCATTAGAGCAGAATACACAGATTTGAGTGCATTCTCTTTCATAACGAAATCATTTTCTTCTAATCTCTTATATTTTGACCACTTCAAAAATACCTCCCAAACTTCTTCTCCATTGTCTCTACAAGGTGAGCTTACAAAAAGCATGTGATACTAAGAACCTAATGATTTACCTTGATGTGACCTTCCTCAATATATTATTACATTAACAGGAAGGAGCTATTAAAAACACAGAATACAAGAAAGTGTTTTGCAGTCCTTTTTTGGTCAAGATCTCCAAACTCCATAGCTAGGTTCCAGATATATCCTTGGTTTATGTCAGAGAACAGAGGTAGGCACTTGTCCCTTGTTTTTCATTGCTTTCTACCAGCCCTACTACATAAAAGCAAATTAATCCTTTTATCTTGGAAAGCAGGAAAATTTAACACTTCCCAAACACTTATATTTGCTGACTATTACAGTCATTTTTTAAAGTCCTTTTACTAAACACAATGGCAACTTATAATACCATGTATGTACCTATACACATTCCTGAATATCGTTTGTTTGTTTTTTATCGTTCAAATACAATCATTCTCCAGATTTATTTATCAAATCCTACAAAAGTCTTTGAAAATTCATGTGGTAGGAATACTCAGGGCAAAAATATTCTAGAAATAGTTCCTAATAGTATGCTACTGTTTTGCCAATCTCATATATATGAAATGAAAGTGATATAATCTTTTACTCTGGATCAGAAATGTAATTACTGGATTTAAGAACAATCATACAAAATAGAATAGGAACCCATGTGTAGGAGGAGTATTCCAACACAACTGGCAAAAGGCAGATGGTCAATAGAGCTACTTAAATAAGATACAAATATGAAGAAAATTAGTCGTAATATTGTAATTATGTGTATAATTTCCAATTTACTTCTATAGCCTTTAAAATTTATTTTTGCTCTTTGAGAAAGATTTCACTAACTCATGTAAGTATTGTAAATTATTAAAAGACTACTATCCATGCCTTTAAATAGATAAATTAACTGAATCCATATATTCACAGCTCTCATCAGAGAACCAAACTACTTATGTCTTTCCAATATTTGCTTGCAATATTTGAACTTTGTGATTCAGTGCATGTGAGTGTGCACTAAATATTGCTCTTGATTAATATCAATGGATATATTCATAAATTGTACTGCTGTGAAAGATACTAGTGGCATTGGTTTTAATTTAACATGTTCTATGCACATTTCACATATTGGAAACACATTTATATGCAATGTTTAGCTATGTGTACTGACTTAGAAATGTTTTAACTCTACAGATTGCCAAATGTTTAAATATCCACAAAATGATTGACACATATTAACTATTTTTATGTTACTAGCTAACATTAAATACTCCAGAACTGGTAATTTAATATAGAATCTATCTCAGTGTTATTCAGATTAATTACTTTACCCAATGAAGCTACTTGTAGTTTTGTTAGCAAAACTTAAGTAGATATTTTTGAAATAAAAGCATAATATGTAAATTTATCTTTAATCACACCACAATTTTTACTTAATTTGTTATGATTCATTTTATGATTCTGTGGTTCTCTTTATTTGTGAAGTGCTTGGCTATCAGGTTCTAGAAAAATAAAGGGTTTTTTTTGTTGTTGTTATTTTTCTTTTTCTTTTTATTTATGATACTCACACAGAGAGAGAGAGGCAGAGACACAGGCGGAGGGAGAAGCAGGCTCCATGCACCGGGAGCCCGACGTGGGATTCGATCCCGTGTCTCCAGGATCATGCCCTGGGCCAAAGGCAGGCGCTAAACCGCTGCGCCACCCAGGGATCCCCGAAAAATAAAATTTTTATAATATCTAATATCTGATAGGACTATTAGAACAATTAAAATTTAAAAGATTTGTATAACATTATATTCTTGAAATACAAGATAATTTCAAAATATTTCACACAGCAAATACTAGGATATGCATTGCTTAGTCAATTCTATATGATTATAATTTAGAAAGAAACACATATTTTTCTGTAATAGTATATCTTTCCTTATAAATAAAACCAATTTTATAAATCCACATCAAAATGTATAATAAAGTATCATTAAATGTAACGTGTTTGATATTACTTAATTACATGGCATATTTTTGCATCAAATTTTCTAAAATCTGTACATTACTTAGATTAACTAAACTAATAATTTGATATAGTATATTATCACCACTAAATTCTTAAATTAGGATTTCATTATTGGGTGCATTACGTAGGGTATATTGCAATACATTGCATACACTTACAAATCCATGGTTACAATCATATTTTAAGCAGTGTGGTTTTAATTTTTTTCTGATTATTCCTTTATAGCTTTCTAAAAACTTTTGATCTCTTACTTTAACCCAAAAGTCTTTTTCTTCTTGATTTTATTACTCTGACTGTGTTTATTGTGATGACTTTATTTTTTATACTACTTGGAAACTGAGAAAAGATGAGTTATTGCTGCTACTTAATACAGAGATTTTGAAATAAGCATTCATACTGCAAGATGTCTGAAAATTTAAACTGTTCATTTAGTGGAGAAGGACATTTAACACCTTGGAAACATAATTTAACCCTTGTCTCATCTCACACCACTATTCTTTGTCATCCTTTGACATTTTTGCAAAGTATGTTCATTGATATTCACTAATGTCACTAATTGACATACACACTTTAGGTATTTTAAGAAGTCATTCAACATAAGCACTGCACAAGTCACTGAGAAAGAAATAATGATTAAAACACTGTCCTGCTTTCAAAAGTTTAGAATATAGTGGAAGACTATAAATAAACATAATATACATTTATATTTATCATTAAATATGCTGCAAAAACTGTCTCCAAAGAGGATCACCATCAATTTCTTCCTTTCCCTTATCTAAATGGTACTTCTCACAAATAGAGATGAGTTGGGTTTGTCTTCTGCTTGAATGTAGTGTAGATTTTGTGACCTTCTTGACCAAAAGAATGTGTAAAAATTCACATTCTGATACTTCCAAGTCTTAAGGCACCCTACAGGTTTTACTTGGGTCTCTTTCTCAGGCTGCTGTCAGGTAAAACCCAATACAAAATCGCAACAGTTCGTGTAAACCCAGAATAGCCCAGAGGAAAGACCTTAAGAGAGACAAAGCTAAGGCCTAGATCCCAGCTTTCCAGCCATCTCAGCTGAAGAATCAAAGATGTGAATGAAAATAACTCAGCACAACTGAGCCTTTAGGTAGTTTCCAAGCCCAGCAGCTACTGACTGCAATACACATGGGAAACATTAAAGATCATGTATTTGAGTCCTGATAACTTACAGAACTATAAGTAACAATAATATGTCTTATTTTAAACTCCTAAGTTTGTTATCTTAAAAATGATTAATTAGAAACCATGTGTTTATATTTACATATGTACTATATAAGATAGATAAATAACAAAATATGTGTTATATAAAATGCAGATGTCTTTATATACAGAGCGATGAAACAGATACACAAAGGCCTTATTAGTCAAGTAGATATTTAGGAGAATGGGACTGAAGTGATAGAGCAAAATGAGATAAAAGGGGATATAAAATATTTCTCTGAGGTTTTAAGAATGCTTCAAACTAGAATGAAATAGGTAATTGTAGCAGAATGTACCATCAAATAACCAAGCTTATTTCTCTGCTCTCCAGTTATTCTTGGCCTTTGTTGCCATTTATATAGGGCCCTATGATTTTATTTTAGCAAATAAAATAAGAATGGAAATGTGTGTGTAAACTCCAAAGTTGGCCCTTGATTTCCAGACCATTTTTTTCCTTCCTTCCTTTCTTCCCTCCTTCCTTCCTCCATTTTTATCTTTCCTATCCTTTCTTCTTTCTATCCTTCATCCCCTCTTTTTAAAACAGTTATGCACTTCTAAAAAATATAGTACACTTTATTTTGTATTCCTTTGAGTTTCTAATCTAAACTTCCTGTGGGATAAATCATTATAAATATCTTTCTTGGATCTGCAATTTTATTTCATTCTTTTTTATCATTTCTGTCTTTTAACACCATAAGAATTCCAGAAGATATTCTGATGATTCAAGCTTCTCTCATGCTATTATTGCTTTCTTTCTACTCAGTTTTCCTTCTCTTCATGTTAAATATTATTTTAATGAGACTCCTCAAATTTCTATGCTCTAAATTTATTGTATTTTCTCAAGGCACCCTGTCCTGTTCCTTTACCAAATGGACACATTTTAATCTATATATTTGTTTACATAAAATTTATATCCTTTATTAAAATGTATATTCTGTGAGGCCAGGTAAAAATTTTTTCTCATGACTAGTGAATGGCTAGAAACATGTAGACAATATATTTCCTCTAGTAAATGTAATAGAGCACTTTATAGCTATACTGTAAAATGCAACTGAATTTGGTTTCTATTATTTACAGTACCATATTTAATCTAATTGACTAAGGTTACATTTTGAGTTTGCATATATGTTACCAAAACACTCTCCAACCACCTTTCACAATTATATTTACTCCTTTAATTATAAATTGACATATGAAAAAGTTAAGTAGAGTCTTCAGCATATTTTTAAAAAATCAATGAAAAGTTCAAAAGTATATGTCATGAATTTATCTTTGGGTAACTCTGAAGAAATCTTAGAAACAATAATTTTTGTTCCTGTTAGCCAAACATATGAACCAGGAATAGCTTAGAAAAATAAGAAATATTATTAAGCTGAAGAAACCCCACACCCCAGCCCCCGTGAGTGGGACCAGGCCTAACCCTGAGGCAGCCCATCCAGGCGCCTCCCATGAATTCAAGCAACAAAAACATTCTGTTTTTCCGAGATAAGAAAACTATCCCCCTCCTCGCCCTGACTGGAAAAGTCCCTGAACATGGTCGTGTTGACCTTCAAAGAAATCAATCATGTCATAACCCTAATGCTATGCTACTCCCGCGGTTTTTTGCCTTTAAAAGATGCCTGTAATTGCTAATCGGGGCTCTGCCACCTCGGAGGCGGAGAGCCCGTTTGCGCAAACGTCCAATAAACCCTCTTGCTTGTTGCATCTGCCTGTCTGGGGTCTGAGTCTCTGGGGCGCCCACCGGGACACGTTGGCACCCGCCAGCCAGGGTCCAACAAAGCATTGGTTGAAGCTTCATGTTTACGTTTCTTACCCCGAATATGTGTTCCTAAATGCCCAACAATAAAGGATGAAAGTGTTGCTTTTCTCTCTCATGAACCTCATACAACAAAAAAACAAAAGGCCAATTCACTTGACTAATTTTCAGATGGAAATTCTATAATCTAGTTTAAACATCAAGTGGAAAAGAGAAATTATAAATCTATATCAACCTTGTTAGTTTGGAAAGGGTATCAATAGGTTATTTTTCAATGAAGATATACTTTTTCTATTAACTTTAAAATTTGGCTTGGTGTTCTTAAAATGTTAACTCTTTTTCAGTGTTACTTATAAATGATCCTTTCCAGAGTAGTCTGCATGTGACAGGAGAAAAGGAAGTAGATTGTGCATTTGATTCTTTAGGAGCTACATAAAAGATATGCTATGCTAGAATTATATATATATATATATAATTATTATATATTATATTATATATTTATATATTATATATGTTATATATATTTATATTATATATCATATTATATATAATAATCATATATAATATATAAGCATATATACATGTGTGTACATTAACTTTTGCTATTAGCAAAGATATAACAGATCAAGGGATAAGAAAAGGAGTGCTTTTTTTTTAGTCTACAAATTTATTTTTTCTTACTTTCTACTTTTTTTAAGATTTTATTTATTTATTCATGAGAGACAGAGAAAGAGAGAGAGAGAGAGAGAGCGAGAGAGGCAGAGACACAGGCAGAGGGAGAAGCAGTCTCCATTAGGGAGCCCAGTGTGGGACTTGATCCCGGGACTCCAGGATCACACCCTGAGCGGAAGGCAGAGGCTCAACTGCTGAGCCATCCAGGCATCGCTCTTACTTTATACTTTTAATATTTTCCTAGATTTATTGAGAAATAATTGTCATATAACATTACGTAAGTTTAAGGTGTAAAACCTATTAATTTGGAAATGTATGTTTTGCAAAATGATTACCACCAAAACATTAACGAAAACCTCCATCACATCACATACCTACTTTTGTTTTGTAGTGAGAATATTTAAGATCTACTCCTTTAGCAAGTTCAATGTATATAACCCAGTATTATCAACTATAATCACCATGCTGTACATTAGATCCTCAGAATTTATCTGTCTGATAACTGGAAATTTGTACATTTTGACCAACATCTCCCAGTCTCCCACATTCCCAGCCCTTGCTAAACACTATCGTACTCTGTCTCTATAAGCTCAGTTTTGTTAGATCCCATATATAAGTGAGATCATACAATATTTGTCTTTCTTTGTATGGCTTATTTCATTTAATGTAATGTCTTCAATGTCCATCCATGTTGTCACAGATGGCAGAAATTTCTTCTTTTTTAGATAAGAATATTATTCCATTATACACACACACACACACACACACACACACACTGCATACACCCACACATACACCTCACATTTTCTTTTGGAACATGTGGATTACAGATCCATTCATTTCTTGACAGATGTTTAGGTTGTTTCTGTATCTTGACTATTGTGAATAATGCTGCAAAGAACATGGAAGAAAATATATTACTTTGAGGTCCTATTTTCATTTCCTTTTGATATATACTCAGAAGTGAAATCCTGAATAATGTGGCAGATCTATTTTTAAATTTTTGAGGAAACTTTGTATTTTGGTTATGTCAGTTGTAATGTCTCCTCTTTCACTTCTGATTTTATTCATTTGAATCTTCTTTCTTTTTTTCTTAGGTAGTCTCTGCAAAGGTTTGCCAATTTTGTTTATCTTAAAAACGATTTTAATTTCTCTGATGCTTTTTTAATTGTTTTTTGGGGTCTCTATTACATTTGTCTCTTCTCTGATCTTAGTTATTTCTTTCTTTTTGCTAACTTTTGGTTTACTTGTTTTATTTTGTTTTGTTTTGTTTTGTTTTGCTTCTTTGTTTTAGTTCCTTGCAGCATAAAACTTATTTAAGATTGTTCTTTTTCAGGCAGCCCGGTGGCTCAGTGGTTTAGTGCCTGCCTTTGGCCCAGGGCATGATCCTGGAGACCCGTGATCAAGTCCGATGTTGGGCTCCCTGCATAGAGCCTGCTTCTCCCTCTGCCTGTGTCTCTGCCTCTCTCTCTCTCTTTATCTCTGTGTCTCTCACAAATAAATAAAATCTTTAAAAAATTTATTAAAAAAAAAAGATTGTTCTTTTTCTTAGGGTAGATATCTATCCTTATAGACTTCCTGCTTAGACTGCCTTTGCACCATCCCAAAGGTTTTGATATGTTTTGCTTTCATTTTCACTTGTTTCAATATGTTTTTAATTTTCTTTTGATTTCTTCTTTAATATGTTGGTTTCAAAAGTGTATTATTTAATTTATATACATTTGCAAATTTTCAAGGTTTCCTCCTGTTAATTGATTTCTATTTTCATACCACTTTGATTGAAAAAGATACTATAGAACCAATATTCTTAAATTGGTTAAGGCTTGTTTTATTTCCCAACATATAATCTATACTGGAAAATGTTTCTTGTGATTTGAGAATAATGTGTTTCTTGCTGCTGTTGGATGGAATGTTCTGTGTACACGTTAAAGCCATTTGGTCTAACGTATGGTTCAATTCCAATGTTTTTTTTGGTTTTCTGTCTAGATGATATATCCATTGTTAAAATTAGAGTATTAAAGTTCCTTTCTATTTTGTAGTGTTGTCTAGTTCTCCCTTCAAATCTGTTAGTATTTGCTTTAATAAATTTATTTGTTTGATATTGCATACATGTACCATTGACATTTGAACGACAAGGGTTTTAATTGTGTAGGTCCACTTATAGGCAGATTTTTTTTTGTAAATACAGTACTATATATATTTTATATTCCTTATTATTTTCTTAGTAACATTGGGTGTTCAGATCTCTTGGGTCTTATTTAGACCTTCTTACTTTATTGTAAGAATATAGTATATAATACATATAAAATGAAACTGTTCATCAACTGTTTATGTTATCAATAAAGTTTTGGTAGTTTGTATTTTTTCTAGGAATTTGTCCTTTCCTCCTGATTGTCCAGTGTGTTGGCATATAATTTTTCCTAATATTCTTTTATGATTATTTGTATTCCTGTGATGTTGGTTGTGATCTCTTCTCTTTCCATACTTGGTTTTATTTATTTGGGTCCTTTCTCTTTTCTTTTTCATAAGTCTAAGAATTTATCAATTTTATCAATTCTTTCAAAGAACGAGCTCTTAGTTTCATTGATATGTTCTACATTTTTGTTTTTCTCTATATAGTTTATTTCTGCTGCAACCTTTATTATTTCCCTTCTTCTACTGGCTTTATGCTTTATTTGCTGTTCCTTTTCTAACTCCTTACAAAAAAAATATATCCCCTTTAATATTTTTTACAGACCTGGTTTAATGGATAAATAATTCCTTTAGTTTTTGTTTGTCTGGGAAACTCTTTATCTCTCTTTTTATTCTGAATGGCAGTCTTATTCCATAAAGTATTCTTGGTTGCATATTTTTCCCCATTCAGCATGTTGAATGTCTCATGCCACTCTCTTTTGGCCTGTCAAGTTTCTGTAGATAGATCTGCTGCACATCTGATATTTTTTCCCCTTGCAGTTTAGGGATTTCTTTTCCCTTGCTACTTTTAGGATTCTTTCCTTTTCTCTATGTTTTAAATTTTTTACTATTTTTATTTTTACTATTTATATTTTTACTATTTTTTACTCTTGGCATTGGCTAGCTTTTGTTGAATTTGATGGGAGCTCTCTATGACACTCGAATTTTGATGTTTATCTCCTCCTCCAGATTAGAAAAGTTTTAGCTAGAATCTGCTCAAACTTTCTGTTTTTCCTCCATATTTTTCTTCTGGGATTCCTATGATATGAATATTATTAAGCCTTATGGTGTCACTGAGTTCCCTAATTATATATTTGTGATCCAATACTTTTCTTTCCATCTTTTTTTTCAGCTTCATTATTTTCCAAAATTTTATCTCCTGTATCATTGATCCATTCCTCTTTGTCCATCCTCAATGTCATTATATACAGTCAGTTTTACATCTCAGTTATAGTTTTTTGTTTGTTTTATATTTAGCCTGACTAGTGTTTAGTTCTTTTATCTCTGTATTAATGGATTCTCTAGTGTCTTCTATGCTTTTCCCCAGCCCTACTTCTGAGGGAGGGGCCTGCTGTGCTGATTCTAAGGCTCACTTGCCCTAGTAATGATGCACCTGCAGGGTGCAGTGGGGTGAGGCATTGTGTAAGTGGTTCCAGCCCCCACTGAAGAATGCTGTGTTGCCCACTAAAGCCTGTTTCTGTAGATAGGTGGGGGGAAATGGTATCACCCTGCTCTCTCCATCAGGGAGATGAGAGACTGCAGCTATTCAGGAAGCCTTCACAGAAGAACAATCTCCTTTCTTATGTTCCAGGTTCCTTCAGAACTCTGCTTTAGTCATCTGTGTCTGAGCCATCTACAGGCCAGGCAGTGCAGTACTCCTGTGTTTTATCTCAGGTGCATGACTGGATTTCAAAAAACTGTAAATTAGAAGATACCAGTGCAGCACAGACCCATGCTGATCCTCTGGAGGAGGGTCTCACTCAGCTGTGACTGGTGCCTATTTGTCCCGGAAAAGCAGTTGCATGACTGCATAGAAGTTGAGAGTTTTTAGTAAACCACAGCCAAAATCTGGATTCCATGTCAGCTGCCTCAGCAGGTAAGTCTGCTGCTATGTTAATTAATGGAGCCACTCAGTGGTGCCTATCATGTCTTTTGTCCCCTGAGAGACAGAGTTTACCTCTCCCAAATGCACTCCACAAAGGGGAACTGTTTCTCCCAGTGCAACCCAGGTGATCTTGAGACCATGCTGTCTGCTCCCAGATCTATGTCCTCTACACCCCCCGCCCCCCCCACCACCACCACAGGAGCACTGCTAAGGCAGCCAGGCACAATCCCCAGTGACAGTGTGGACTTCTTTCAGACTTTGAGCACCACTCTTATAAAATCTTGTGATAATCAGCCCCTCTTATTTTTGCAGTCAGTGGTTTTGGGGAAGAGTTTTTGTGCAATCCCATGCACACTGCTTTTTGTGTCTCTCTCTGATCAGGGCTCGCTCCTGCCTGCAGCACACACAATTCTTTTCTCCCTCAAATCAACTCTCTGCAGGTCCTACTTTCCACCATGTGGCCATTTTTCTCTCTGTAGATGTACAGTTTGTTCTCAGTCCTCAGAGTTATTCCTTGGGTGTTCAGAATGATTTGATATTTATCTAGCTGTTTTTGAGGAATGAGACAAGCATAGGGTCCCCCTACTGCTCTACCATCTTAACTCCTCTGTCTGATGTATTGGATTTGAAATAGTAGTCACCTTCTCCAGTCTTTACTAACCTCTTTCAGGGAAGAAATACTTTGTATCAGCCCTGGTAGAGATTCTAAGACTTATTTAGACCTTTATAGACAAACTTTTTCTACACTCCTTGCTTTCTCTTGTGGCAGAATTTTAAACTTATCAGCCTTCACTGAATCTTGCAACAGACTAGAGTCTTCCAACTTTATGCCCAGGCTCACTTGCTATCTGACAAAGCCCTCTCATGCCACCATTGATAGTGAGCACAGAGACCTGACTATATGATAATGAGGGATGGGTTATAGATGAGACACATGGAACACTAAGGGTGCCTGGGGTCCAGTTGGAAAGATCCATCAGAGAGGTTTTCCCAGCAGGTTGTAGGTAGGGGAATGAGTGATGTATTTAAATAAAAACATTGCTTTTACCCACTCCCATGCATCCAAAGTCATTTTTTGTGGGCTCACAGAAGACTGGAACATCTTTGGAAACTAGACTTCAATAAAAGCTCTTGTCTTTGAGTGACCATCTAAGTTAGTGTTATCCAGGAGCTCATGTATCATGGCAGACAGGCTAGAGCTCATTCATGGGCCACTGAAGAGACCATAGCCTACACTGAGGTCTGTCTGCCTATTATCTGATACATAGGTGGGCAAGACTTCCTCTAGGTCCTTTGGTATTTGTTGTTGAATCCCATAGATCTCTTAAAGGCACTTTGGTCTGTGGGAAGATGCTGAATTTTTGTTGGTAGGGAGCAAAAATGAGGGAGATCTTATTTTGCCATGGTGCTGATGTCACTCCTCTTGCTTTCTCTTAAATATACTCAATTAACTTAAATATATTCAAACTAGATTGCCACATTCCTATCAAAAATAAAATATATTCATGTATTCCATCATTTCCTCCACTGCCTTGACATTTGAAACATTTTAATTTATTCCATCTTTACATTAATTAAATTTAACATATTTTATCTCATTTACCCTACAAACCAATGTTTGCAAGTGAATTTATTTTTCAGGCATATCAATAAAATGTTTATGGCTTATAAATGCTATTCCCTTTTCCTTTTCTTTTTAATGTATAAAGGTTTGGTAACAGTATAATCAAAATAAATGCCATGTAGACATTGAATGCTATAGTTTATTCTAATGGGAAGGTTCCAGACACTACTCTTCTCTGCATGAACTTCCAAGACCATAATTCTCTAGCCCAATCCCAAAGTAGTAAAGTATCATGAGTGAAGAAAACTACAATCTAAAGTGTATATACTCAGGACCCCTGGGTGGCTCAGTGGTTTGACTCTCACCTTTGGCCCAGGGCTTGATCCTGGAGTCCCGGGATTGAGTCCTGGGATTGAGTCCCACAATGGGCTCCCTGTGTGGAGCCTGCTTCTCCCTCTGCCTGTATCTCTGCCTCTCTCTCTCTCTCTCTCTCTCATGAATAAATAAATAAAAATATTTTTTAAAAAAAATTTTAAAGTGTATATACTCAAGGGCTCCCTCCATCTCTGACTGCCAGGCTCCCGGAAGATGTAAAGGGTTTTAGCACCAAATATGTTTAGGTGGCAATTTAGTTCTGCCCTTTGGGTATTTTCACCTGTGACCTTTTGATTCTACTACTGGCGTAGATCAATGTAGACATTTGTGCTCAGAATGCAAATTTCTGTAGATTTTACTCTCTTCTCCAATCCTGAAGACAACCCCTTTTCTTGAAACTTTTGGACATTACCAAATATTTTATCCCTTACAGATAATATCTTCACTTTGAATGACTGAGAAAGCCAATTCTTTTTTCACATTTTAATATATTCACATCACTCAATTGCCTTAGGTTTTAAATCCTTCAGGCAAGCAATTCCATACCTGCAATCACTGTATCATCTTAAAAGGTATTTCATGCAAAATATATAAGTTATGCTGATATTTAACTTAAATAATGTCTTCAAAGTATTTTTTACCATAGTTTGGCCATTTAAAATGACTCTAAGAAAGTAAGCAACTATGATAATATTTCCTCTCTTTTCCAACCTGGAGCAAACATTATTTAATAGGGATTTTCCTTTGCAGTCAATATACTTGAATAGTATTTCTTACAGAAAAGTGTCTGTAGCAATGTCTCAGTTTTTCCTCTTTTTTTATGAAAAACTAATATAATATTTTATATGCCTGCTAAAAATGGCCAAATTTGCCCAAATTGGCAGCCACAGTAATGACTATTATTCTCTAAACTACTGATACAAAACCTTAGATATCTTTCAATACTTTGTGGGCTTAAATCATATTCTTGTATGTTGGTTTCTTTCTGTCTCTGAGCTGAGAGTAATTTTCTTGTTTGTAATAGTATCATAGAAGTGAGCCAAGTATGGACCATGGATCATCTTGACAGGTTTCTGCTGATTTAGAAAGTGAATGATTCCTGAAGAGTCAATGAACCAATAGGAAAAAGAAAAATGTCCCTTTCTGTTACATTTGAGCTTACAATGGGAGGAGATGTCCTGAACTAAATTTATCATTAGAAAGATTTTTTTTTCCTGGTAATATTGATTTGACCAAAGTGCCAGGAACTGATGTCTATGTGGGAGCCTATGAGATTTTAAGACTGAGAATTCATTACCCCAATCACCAAAGGTCAGCATTGACTCTTTAAAATAAAACAAAACAAAATAAACTACAGCTACTGTAAATGAAGCTTAAGGCCAAAGCTAGACAGAAATCAAAAAAGAAATGACATGTCACTATTTTAAGCTAAATTTATCCTTATTCGAGTTCTCTTCCCTTCCTCCTCCCTTTATCATAATATCCACAGGCACACAAACTAAGAAAAGCACCTTTTATAGGGGAAAAATGTTCATACACCTGAAAAAGGAATGTAGCTCTTGATTCAGGACTCATGCTGATGTGCTTAAGAAAGATTTCTTAACACCTATTCACCCTTTCTCAAGCTTGTACCCATGATGGATATAATACTTTTATAAAGACCCAAATCATTCTTAAAGTTAAATAAAAATGATCTCTTTAAAGTCTGCCTGTCCTGTTAATTTGTGCTACCCTGGGTCTTTCTTCTCTTCATCACTGAGATAACTCTTGTGCCTAGAAACACCTGTCACAACATGGTCACTATTTTATACCAATGTATCCATTATTAGAAGCCCTGATTGACAAAAGAAACAAACCCACTCAAAGAAGAGATTTAGTGCACACTAGAGATATGAATTAAAGGTTCTCTACACTCTTGAGAGTGTTCTATATTTTCTAGGCATTTAGCTTATCTTTTAGAAAACAAGCAAAAAATATCATTAACTATCCTTCCCCTCAACAACTATTCCTTCTGATTCAGTCAAGTCTTAAGTATTGAGCCACATTGTTCAAAGATCAGCACAGATTATAAATTAAGAAATGCGGGCATTATTTTTATTTTATATGAAAGTATGCCATTGTTCATACAAGGAACTTAGAGAAGTAAGATTCACTCATAATTTAAACACAAATGTAATTATTTGAAAATAGATAAGAGAAACTAAATACCGTTATATAATAGAGGTAATTTAGATTCAGTTGAAACAAGTTGTAATATCTGTTTATGTATAAACATTTTTTTTGCATCACAGTAATAAGGGTAGGACAGCGAGAAAATTATTTATTTCATAATTGTACCAAGAGGACTATCTCTTTGAAAATACTTCTACATTAGTACATACAAATGGGATTCCAAGATCCACACATATATGTGCATTGTTGAGCAACATAAATATAAATGTTTAAGCATTTTTCATGCCCTACCAAAGCTTCAAGTCTAAGCACAGTATTAAATATTTCACCTAGCACAGTCAAGGAACTAATAATTTCCTATTTAATATTTTTACTAAATAAGTTTAATTGATCTTAATATTCATCCTGCTAAAGAATAAAACTTAAAGACAAATTTTAAGGCAAAAATAAATAAGAATATAAGTAAATACAGTTATATATGTAGGTAAATAAATAGGTTAATGCATACATACATATATGGGGCAGTCATTATACTTGACACATTGACACTTGAAGTTAATTCCTAGATTCTGTTTATTGCCAGCTATGTTTTTCAATGTAATTTTTCCTTAGTTTAACTTGTGGTATCTTAATTTGATATGCTATCGTTAGTTACTTACAATTTTTTTCTTGAATAAGACACAGTTTCTATTTGACATAGAATTAACTCAATTTACATTACTTTCTTTTCTTAAAAAATATGCAGAACTTAAATATTTCTTTGTGACTTAAAGTTGATACAATAACATTAATAATATTACTATGCTTTTGTACAGTGACTCACTTAAGGAGCTCTGAGACCTTACAAATTACTTCATTCTGGCATAAATTATACTATACCAATATGATTTTTACTATTTTATTTTTTCCTTTAATTTTCTGTTATGCTACTTCTTGGTATGTGAGTTCATGCGTGTATATGTGTGTATGTATAATACAATTACTGAGTAGCACTGTAAGGATAAAGTTTCTTTGCAAAAGTAAAAATAAAATAAATGCTTTTGGAGAGCCATTATAGCCTAGGATTTCTTAAAACAAATTTTGCACTTTCTCGTTCCTAGATGAATATAGAACAGATAATTCAGTCTTCCATAAACATTAAGTGAATTAACATAAGACCAGAAATGGAACTATAGAGCACTATTAAAATCATGATTCAGATAAGGACTGACTAGATTTCAAAGTGAGAAAAACAGGTAAAAATAATTTATAATCAAAATTAATCTTAAATTTTGCTTAAGAATGCATTACAACAGAGACTGGAATTCTTTTTTTTTTTTTCTAATATTTTATTTATTTATTTGAGAGAGACAGACAGAGCAGGAGGACTGAGGCCTAGCGACAGGGAGAAGCAGACTCCCCACTGGGGAGGAACCCTGACATGGGACATAGACTGGCCTTCTTGCTCTTAACAAGTCTAACTATAACCATTTCTTCTATTAGTACTAGAATCTTTCTTTCTTTTCTTTCTTTCTTTCTTTCTTTCTTTCTTTCTTTCTTTCTTTTCTTTCTTTTTCTTTCTTTCTCTTTCTTTTTTCTTCCTTCCTTCCTTCCTTCCTTCCTTCCTTCCTTCCTTCCTTCTTTCCTTCCTTCCTTCCTTCCTTCTTTCCTTCCTTCCTTCCTTCCTTCCTTCCTTCCTTCCTTCCTTCCTTCCTTCCTTCCTTTTTCTTTAATTTAGTAAAGGACCAGATAACATAATTCATATGCAAGTTGAGGAAATAAAAATAAGTAACTTTTGTGGTGGAACAATACTCAGGGTGAAAAAAATTCTTGCAAAGTACTAAAAACCAGTAATAAACCATTTTTCATATAGTCACTTGAAATATATGTTATAGTTTTGTGTTTTTTTTTTTTTAATTTCAACTCTCTTTTGTTTGGCTAGTTCTGTTGTCAAGTATATAATCACATATAGTTAAATTTTAACACTTGCAATATGTAAACACATGCCCAGTGATGTTTCTTGTATGGTCTTATGCAATAAGACCACATGGCATAGTATAGTATAGTATAGTATAGTATAGTATAGTATCTAATATAAAATCTTATTTGAAAAAATAAATTTACAGTCTTCCACTTCAGAGAGTTGGAGTAAATGTACTTTCCTCTATTCTTCCCATAAGTTAAGTCAATAAGCCCAAGATATTATATATAAAACACACATAAGAAGACTTCTGAAAGATAAGACAAACAAGACAAATGAGCTATGGACCTGGGACCCAAGAAAAGACAGTAGCAATTTCCTTTAGTTTTTCTCTTGCCTCTTATAGTCTAGGTTTGGATCTAAAGAAGCTAGCAACTGGATATGCCAGTGAGCACAGGAAGAAACAAGGTCTTTTCTTTTCTAGTCTAATAACTATAAAATCAGGAGCCTAGAAATAAAAGCTTTAAGATGATAATGCTGTACTCCAGTGAACACCCACCCCACCATATTTCCAAGTGAAAATTAATACTCTAAATTTCCAACCAGGAAACCTGAAAAAGAAAAAAATAATCAAAAATCAAATAGGAAAAAAAGAAATAATAAATATGACATTAATACTCAATGAAATTGAAAACAGCAACAGAGAAAAATAAGAGAAAATAATCAAATCATAAAGCTAGGTTTCTGAAAAGATCTACAAAATAGATTAAACTCTAGCCAGGCCAATCAAAATGAAAGGAAAGAAAACATAAATATTACCAGATATGAAAGAGGAAGCTTCACTACTGATCACAATTAAAAGGATAATAAAAGTGGAATGCCTGGGTGACTCAGCAGTTGAGCATCTGTCTTTGGCTCAGGGCATGATCCCAGGTCGGCGGATTGAGTCTCACATCAGGGTCCCTGCATGGAGCCTGCTTCTCCTTCTGTCTATGTCTCTGCCTCTGTCTCTCTCATGAATAAATAAATCTTAAAAAAAAAAAAAGGATAATAAGAGAATACTTTGAACAATTCAATGTCCACACACTTGACAGCATAAATAAAAGAAACAATTCCTTCTAAAACATGAATTATCAAATCTTATATGAGGAAAATAGATCATATGAATATATTTATTCTTTATACTTATGAAACTTTGAATAGAAATTTAATACTCTGTTGAGGGAGTGATGTCAGTCATGTGAAGAGTTGGACATCCTATACGCTTCTTCAAATAAAAAATGACAAGTATATAAATCAGAGAAAGAAGTAAAATAATTTCTTTTTGAAGATGATGGGATCTTATATTTAGAAAATCTTGAAGATAACAGAAACACACAAATTATTACAACTGATAGAGGAATTCAGTAAAGTTTAGGATACAAAATCAACATTTAAACACTTGTTGTTGCTTTGTAATACACTAAAACACATAAAATGAACAAGAGATGAAGAAAATCATCTCCAGAAGGTGTTTGGAAGATGGTGGCAGAGTAAGAGGATCCTCGGCTGGCCTTCTCCCATGAATATGACTAGATAACTATCAAATCTTCTTAAGTACCCCAGAAATTGACCTGAAGACTGGCAGAACAAACACCACAACTAAAGGAGGTAGAGAAGAAGTTGCATCAAAGAAGATAGAGGTACAATTTGGGAGAGAAACAGATCTTGGTCGCTGTAGTGGGAAGGCAGACATGGTTGCAGAGAAAAGCTAGAAATAGACTAACTCACAGGGAAGTGCACACGCAAACAAATCCCCATAGCAATTGGCTTAGAAAGTTAGGGGGGGGGGTCACATTTCATGAGTTCTGGCAACCAACAGGGCTTAAAGCCTGGAGTTTCAAAGGTTAGTGAGCTTGGCAAGGATAGAGTCTAGAGAGTTTTATGCTGCTCTTGGGGAAAAAGCAGACAATAAACGTGTGGACATATAACATGGAAAGAGTGATTTGAAGAGTGTCTGGGACACACAATGGGGAGATTATTTGTTCATCTTGGAGTGCATCCCAGAGAGGTAGCCTTCTGGGCGATATCCCTCAGGGAACAAAGGAAATGGCCAGAGCCATTTCTTCCCCCCTTTTCCTCAGTAGAAGCAGAGTACCAGATGTGGGAACCAGCACAATGCCAACACCCTCTACTTAACTTGCTTACACCAAGCCCCTCCCCCATTATCCTATGTTCAAGTGGAATCACCTACCCAGTCTAGTTTTCCTCAGTCCAAGCAAGGTGGGCCTGCTGCCCCAGAAGACCAGCCCAAACTCCTGATCATACTTCCTCTCTCAACTCAGGAGTTATGTGAGGCCTTGTTTTCAGCAGTGGTAGTGGCAAGTTTCAGTTCACAAGCAAAGCAGAACACACCTAGTTAAAACACACCACATCCAGGCCAGGAACCAAACACTGCATACAGGGAGCAAAGAGAGCCTCTGCAGATAACTACTGTGAAGGATAAACTGTCCAGGACAAAACAGGTGCACACATTGAAGACCCTCTTGACAGAGCCAGGCCCTGGAGAAGAAGGAACACATATAACAAGGCATGACAAGACCTCTTCTTTATAAGGCCAGTATGCTCAAGAATAGGAAATGTAGCTCACTTTCGTAACACAAATAATCAGACCAGACTTAGGCAAAATAATAAGATAAAGAAATTTATCCCAAATGAAATATAAAGCAAGGCCACATCCACAGATCTAAGCAAAACATATAAATAACATGCCTGATGGAGTATTTAGAGCAATGTCATAAGAATATTCGCTAGACTTCAGAAAAGAGTGGAATACATGAGTGATATCATTAACACAGAAATAAGGAATATCATAGTAGAGATAAAAGGCTCAAAATGAAATTAGAAATATGCTTGATGGAATGAAAAGCAGAATGGAAAAAAGAAGAGGAACAAATTAATGACCTAGAAGATAAAGCAATGAAAAATAATCAAGCTGAACAAAAAAGAAAAAATAATTACACAAAATGAGAAGAGACATAGAGAGCAGAGCAATTCTATCAAATGTAATAACATTTTCATTACAGTAATTGCAGAAGGAAGAGAGAAAAAAGTTGGCAGAATATATATTTGAAGAAATAGCTGAAAATGTCCTTAATCTGAGGAAAGGAAACATATATCCAGATATAGGAAGCACAGAGAACCCACAAAAATCAACAAAAGCAGATCACATCAAGAGTTATTATAATTAAAATTTGCAAAAGACAGTGATTTAAAAAAAATTGAAAGCGGCAATACAAAATAAGACAGTAACAGACAAGGGAGTCCCATAAGATTACCAGGGAATTTTTCAGCAGAAATTTTACAAGCCAGAAGGTCCTGAATGGGAAAAATATGATATATTCAAAGTCCTGAAAGGGAAAAATCTGCAACCAAGAATACTCTATATAGCAGGGCTATGTTTCAGAATAGAAGAGGAGATAAAGAGTTCCCCAGACAAAAACTAAAGGAGTTCATGACCATTAAACCAGTCCTGCAAATAATATTAAATAAGACTCTCTGAATGGAGAAAAAAAGATGAAAACAACAAAGGCTAGAAAGAAATAGAGAAAATCACAAGAAACATCAACTATACAGGTTACACAGTGGCATTAAATTCAGGTCTTTCAATAATCACTCAATATAAATGGACTAAATGTTCTAATCAAAAGACATAAGGTATCAAAATGGAGAAAAAAGCCAGACCCTTCTATATGCTACTTACAAGGGACTCATTTTAGACCAAAGTCACCTCCAGATTGAAAGTGAGATGATGGAGAACTATCTATCATGTTAATCAACATCAGAAGAAAGCTGGAGAACCCATTCTAATATCAGACAAACTGAGTTTTATTTTATTTTATTTTTTCTTATTTAAATCCAATTAGCCAATATGTAGTACATTAGTTTCAGATGTAGAATTTAATAATCCATCAGTTGCACATAATGCCCAGTGCTCATCACACCACATGTCCTCTTTAATGCTCATCATCCAATTACTCCATCCCCCCACTCACATCCCCACCAGCAATACTGATTCCTTCCTATAGTTAAAAGTCTCTCATGGTTTGTCTCCCTCTCTGATTACTTCCCATTCAGTTTTCCCTCCCTTCCCCTGTGATCCTCTGTGCTATTTCTTATATTCTACATATAAGAAAGACTTGCGATAATTGTCTTTCTCTGATTGAGTTATTTCATTCAGCATAAAATCCCTCCAGTTCCACCCATGTCAATGTAAATGATAAGTATTCATCCTTTCTGATTTTGTATTCATTCTTTTCAGCTTCTGATTCTGATTCTGATTGCTGGGCTGTAGGGTAGCTCTATTTTTAGCTTCTTGAGGAAACTGCATACTGTTTTCCAGAGTGGCAGTATCAGTTTGCATTCTCACAAAAAATGTAAGAGGGCTAACCTTTCTTTGAATCCTTGCCAACATTTTCTGAGTTGTTAATTTTAACCATTCTGACCAGTGTGAGATGATATCTCATTGTGGTTTTGATTTTTATTTTCCTGATACCAAGTGATGTAGAACATATTTTTCATGTGTCTGTTATCCATTGGAATGTCTTCTTCTTCTTCTTCTTCTTCTTCTTCTTCTTCTTCTTCTTCTTCTTCTTTCTTTTGGATGTCTTCTTTAGAGAATGTCTGTTCATATCTTCTGCCCATTTCTTGATTGGATTATTTGTCTTTGGTTGTTGCATTTAGTAAGTTCCTTATAGATTTTGGATATTAGCTTTTCATCTGACATGTCATTTGGTCTTGGTGAATAATCCACTTAATGAACTGTTGGGTCCTATTGGCTAGGATGTTGGTGAGAGTTTTGGCATCCATGTTAATTAAGGATTTGGTCTGTGATGGGGTCTTTCTTTAGTTTTGGAATTAAGGTAATGCTGGCCTCATAAAGTGAGTTTGTAAGTTTTCCTTCCATTTTTATTTTTTTGAAACAGCTTCAGAAGAATAGGTAATAAATCTTCTTTAAATGTTTGGTAGAATTTCCCTGTACAGACAAACTAGATTTTTTTTTTAATTTTTTTATTTATTTATGATAGTCACAGAGAGAGAGAGAGAGGCAGAGACACAGGCAGAGGGAGAAGCAGGCTCCATGCACCGGGAACCCGATGTGGGATTCGATCCCGGGTCTCCAGGATCGCGCCCTGGGCCAAAGGCAGGCGCCAAACCGCTGCGCCACCCAGGGATCCCCCAAACTAGATTTTAAACCGAAGACCATAACAAGAGATGAGTAAGGGAACTATATCATAATTATGGGGACTATCAAGGAAATCAATTGTAAATATTAATTCCCCCAGCTTTGGAAGAACTAAATAGATGAATCAATTAATAACAAACATAAAGAGACTCATTGATAATGATACAATAATAGTAGGGGACTTTAACACCCCACTCACAGCAACGGAAAGATCATCTAAGCAGAAAATGAAAAAAGAAACAATGGCTTTGAATGACACATTGGACCAGATGGACTTAACAGATATATTCACAGCATTTCATTCTAAAGCAGCAGAATATACATTCTTTTTGAGTGCACATGAGCGTTCTCCAGAATAGATCACATACTGGGTCACACAGCAGGCTTCAAGATGTACAAAAAGATTGAGATACCATGCATATATTCAGAGCACAATGCTATGAAACTTGAAGTCAACCACAAGAAAAAATTTGGAAAGACCACAGACACATGGAAGTTAAAGAACATCCTAATAAAGAATGAATGCATTAACTAGGAAATTAGAGAAGAAATAAAAAAAGAACATGGAAGCAAATTAAAATGAAAACATGACAGTCCAAGTTTTTGGAATGCAGGGAAGGCAGTCATAAGAGGAAACTATATACTGATACAGGCCTACCTCAAGAAGCAAGAAAAGTCTCAAATTCACAACCTGACCTTATACCTAAAGGAGCTAGAAAAGGAACAGCAAATAAAGCATAAAGGCAGTAGAAGAAGGGAAATAATAAATATTATAGCAGAAATAAACCATATAGAGACAAACAAAAAAGTAGAACAGATCACTGAAACTAAGAGCTGGTTCTTTGAAAGAGTAAATAAAATTGATAAATCCTTAATCAGACTTATCAAAAAGAAAAGAATAAAGACTCGAATAAATAAAACCATGTATGAGAGAGGAGAGGTCACAACCAACACCACAGAAATACAAATAATCATAAGAGAATATTAGGAAAAATATATACTAACAAACTGGGCAATGTGGAAGTAATGGACAAATTCCTAGAAAATACAAACTACCAAAACTGAAACAGAAAGAGATAGCAAATGTGAACAGAACCATAATCAGTAAAGGAATTGAATCAGTAATGAAAAATATCCCCCAAAAACAAAGTCCAGGGCCAAATAGCTTCCCAGGCGAATTCTACCAGACATTCAAAGAAAAGTTAATACCTATTCTTCTCAAATTGTTCCAAAAAATAGAAATGGATGGGAAATGTTCAAACTCCTTTTGTGAAGCCAGCATTACCTGGATTCCAAAACCAGATAGAGGCCTCACTAAACAGGAGAATTATAGGCCAATATCCTTGATGAACATGGATGGAAAATTCTCAACAAGAAACTAGCAAATAAAATCCAATAGTGCATTAAAAGAATCATTCACCATGCTCACGTGTGATACATTATTGGGCAGTAGAGGTGGTTTGATATTCGCCAAACAATCAACATGATACACCACATTAATAAAAGAGGATTAAAAAAAACATGTTATCATCTCAATAGTTGCAGAAAAAAGCAGTGAACAAATAAAGCATCTTTTGATAAAATCCCTAAAAAAAGTAGAGATAGGAGGAACATACCTCACATCATAAAGGCCATATACAAAAGACCCTCAGCTAATATTCTCCATAGGGAAAAACTGAGATCTTTTCCTTTATGCTCTGGAACAAGACAGGGATGTCCACTGTCACTATTACTACTTAATATTGTACTGGAAGTCTTAGCCTCAACAATCAGACAACAAAAAAGCAATAAAAGGTGCCCAAATCAGCAAGAAGTTAAATTTTCACTATTTGCATATGACATGATATTGCATTTAGAAAACCCAAAGACTCCACCAAAAATTGCTAAAATGAATACATGAAGTTCCCAAGGTCTCAGGATATAAAAATCAATGCACAGAAATCTGTTGCATTTTTATACACCAATAATGAAGAAGCAGAAAGAGAAATCAAGGAATTGATCTCATTAACGATTGTACCAAAAACCCATAAAATATCTAGGAATAAAGTTATCCATAGAAGTAAAAGATCTGTATTTTGAAAACTATATAATATTTATGAAAGAAGTTGAAGAAATGCAATAAATATTCAACAAAGCAAGAAATAATATTCAATAGGAAAAAAGACAGCCTCTTCAACAAATGGTGTTGGGAAAATTGGCCAGCTACATACAGAAGAATGAAACTGGACCACTTTCTTACTCCATACAGAAAAATAAATTCAAAATGGATGAAAGACCTAAACGTAAGACTGCAAATAATCAAAATTTTAGAATAGAAAACTGGGAGCTTTCTCTTTGGCCACAAGAACTTCTTACTAGACACATCTCCAGAGGCTAGGGAAACAACAGCAAAAATTAAATATTAGGACCTCATTAATATAAAAAGCTTCTGCACAGTGAAGGAAATAATCAACAAAACTAAAAGGTAACTGACAGAATGGGAGAAGATAGTGCAAACGACATATCAGATAAAGGGCTAATTTCCACAGTCTATAAAGAACTCATTGAAATCAATACCCAAAAAATAAATAATCCAGTTAAGAAATGGGCAGAAGACATGAATAGACATTTCTCCAAAGAAGACATACAGATGTCAAAGAGACATGAAGAAAAAAATACCCAGCATCACTCATTATCAAGGAAATACAACTCCAAACCACAGTAAGATACAACCTCATACCGGTCAGAATGACTAAAATTAACACCTCGGGAAATAACAGATGGGTGTGGAGAAAAGGGCACCTTCTTACACTGCTGGTGGGAATGCAAACTGGTCCATCTACTTTGGAAAACAGTATGGCAATTCCTCCAAAGTTAAAAATAGAACCATCCTAGGACACTACTAGCTCTTTATCCAAAGTATACAAAAGTGCTGATTCGAAGGGATAACATCCCCTTCAATGTTTATAGCAGCACTATCAACAATAGGCAAATTATGGAAAGAATCCAAATGTCCCTTGATAGATGAATGGATAGAGAAGATATTTTATATATTATGTGTATATATACATATACAAATATTACTCAGCCATCAAAAAGAAGGAAATATTACCATTTGCAACAATGTGAATAGAATTAGAGTGTATTATGCTAAGTGAAATAAGTGAGTCAGAGAACAACTAATATCATATGATTTCACTCATATGTGGAATTTAAGAAACACAATGGGTGAACATAGGGGAAGGGAAGGAAAATTTTTAAAAAGATAAAAATAGATATGGAGGCAAACCATAAGAGATTCTTAACTATAGGGAATAAACTGAGGGTTGGTGTGGGGGAGATAAATGTGGGGATGGGCTAAATGTGTGATACGCATTAAGGACGGCACTTGTGATGAGCGCAGTGTTTATATGTAAGTGATGAATCGCTAAATTATACCCTTGTAACCTATACTATATGTCAATTAACTTGAATTTAAATAAAATCTTGGAAGAAAAAAATAAAGGGGGATAAAAAGAAAAAAATAGTGTTATTGAGATAGAGTTAACATACCATAAAAGTCATTGATGTAAAGTGATTAATTCAGTGGGTTTTTCTTTTTTTACTATATTCACAGGTATGTATACCATCATTACAGTCAATTTTAGACCACTTGCACTCCTCACAAACAAGCCCTAGACTACCAGTTTTTGTTTCTGTGTGTAAGGAATTTGGAAGTTGCCACTCCACTCTGACAACAAGTGAAAAGCTGAATAGTTTGAAAAATCAGCAACTCTCCTTTATAAGGGAGGGAAGGACTCAGGGCAACTACCAGTTTCAAGATTAAAGAAACAGGCAAAGAAAGACTCACAGTTTACCTGAGCCTAGATTTGGGAATAGAAAGTGTAAAACCAGTGCTGGGGAAGGAAGCCACCAACTGCAGTTGACAAATTGGTGGAAGTTCAGAATGAACAATTCTGAGAGTTTAAAAACTCCAGAGGACACCAGTCATAGCCGGCACCCCACGATATTGTGAGATTTGCCTGCAAGAACTTGACCAGGTTCCTAATAGTTAATGTCTGAGAAAAATTCCCTGCTGCTTCTGGCAGGATGAGAAGAACAGGAATCATAATGAAATATCCCAGAGCAATCCATTCTTAAAAAGGCTTGCCCATAGGGAAAACTATCACTTGCAGCCTAATCAGTTGGGTATTACAGAGGCTGACTGAACTCAGGAAGAATAACAAACTTTTTAGCTGGCTGTAGTCTTCCATGTGATAGAAGGGAAATACCCAACTCCAGCCCACTCTATCCCACTAAATGGGGAAGAAAAAAAATAAGAAACTTGTGAAATTCAAAGTACAGAGGCATGGGTTCATTGAATGACAGAGGTAGTCACAGAAGTAGAGAATACTTCCCCTTCCACAATACCACACAACGCATTACAGAAGGCCCATTTATAGTAATTCTGTTTTGGTCACATTATGTCTTGCTATCAAGAATAAAATATGAGGCATATCAAAAGGGAAAAAAAGCCCTACACATTTTGAAGAGACAGAGCAAACATCAGAACCAGTTATGTCAGAGTGTTGGAATTATCAGAACAAGAATTAAAGACAATTATGAATAATAAGCTAAAGACTTTAATGAATAAAGTAGACAGCATGTAAAAACAGATGGACAACATATGCATGGAGATTGAAATCCTAAAAAAATGTTACTGATCAAACACTGTAACAGAAATGAAGAATATCTATAATGGGCTTATTAACTGGACATGGTTGAAGAAAGAATCCTGGGCTTGAAAATATATCAATAGAAATTCCCCAAAACTAAAAAGCAAAGAGAACAAGAGTGAAACAAAAAAACATAATTTTCAAATATTGTGGGACAACTACAAAAGGTGTAAAATATATGAAATGAGAATACCAGAGGAAGAAAAAGAGAAAGAAATAGAAGAATTATTTGGAATGATAATGAATATGAATCTTCTCAGCTTAATGTGATACAGGAAACCACAGATCAAAGACCCAGGAAGCTCAGAGAACACCAAGCAGAAAAAAATGAAAACAACAGCACAACAACAACAAAACTATACTCAAGCATGTCATTTTCAAAACACAGAAAAACAAAGAAAAAAATCCTGAAAGAAGCCAAAGAAAAAACACTACCCACAGAGAACAAAGATAAAGATTATATCCAGCTTCTCTTCAGAGACCATCGAACCAAACAAGAGCAGAGTGAGATATTTAAAGAGTTAAGAGAAAGACCCATCAACCTAGAATTCTGTACAATGTGACATTATCCTTCAAAAGTGAAGGATAAATAGATTTTCTCAGAAAAATAAAAATTGAAGAAATTTTCGTTAGTAGACCTGCCTTGTGAAAAATGTTAAAAGAAGTTCTCCAGTTACAGAACAAATCATTCCTGATTCTACTTATACAAGATCTCTAAAATAGTCAAACTTATTGAAGCAGAGAGCAGAATGATAGTTGCCAGGAGCTGATTGGAGGAGAAAATGAAGAGTTGCTAATCAATGAGTATCAAGTTTCAGTTATACAAGACACATAAGTTCTATATATCCACTGTACAACATGGGACCTATAGTTAACTATACTGTGTTATACAGTTAACAATCTTTTAAGAGGATACACCTTATATAAACTGTTCTTAGTACCAATTTAAAAGTAAAAATTGCCAGACCTTAACTTCAATTACTAAAAACTGCTTTCTTCTCAAATACTTATTTTCCCTTTGTGTTTCATTTCCAAGAGTGCAAAAGTATCATTTTATTTTGTGGTGCTGTTCTTCAAAAGTGCAGTTTTTCCATCTATGGAATGCATAGTCCACAAAACAAACTATGGAAATACATGACAAATAAAGTAATCACTTTTTAAACTTACACATAATATATTTGGATAAAATGTACTTGAGCTGGTTTAGAATGTTAGATAATTGATGGATATACAAATTAATAGCTCTCTGTGGAAAAATAGAAGACATACATCTATTTTAACAAAATAATTAAAGCTAGATAATTAAAGCAAGATATTTACTGAAACATAACTAAACATAATGGGTAATATTTCCATACAGATATAAACATATGCACCATTAGATAATGTACAAAACTATGATTTCCAAATTGTCCCATTTGAAAATATTTGAGATATATATATACACACACACACACACACATTTTGCCTGGAAGAATGAAATATGAAATATTCTGGATGTAGTAATCAAACAAAACCATACAAGTAGCCTTTCCAAATTTCTCATTATAACAGAAAGGGTTTAAAATACACACTTCTGTGACTACCATCCTTAATTTATAGGATGTAACACATGGTCCTGGCATTGCTATGTGGCCACACCTGTCTCACACCAGTTAACGCCACAATTGTTTAATTCAGCCAATTATATACTCACGGGAAAGGAGTCTAACAATGGACCTCTGATTCGAAGGAGTATATGGACTCCTTGAGGTAAATAAGCTTCAGTGATTTTCCCCCCAAAAAGAAATGGGAGAATATATAAGAGTTGATGATAATGAGATATTATAAATAAATGTGAGATATCATAATTATTTACAACATGAGATATTATAAACTAGTACAAGATTAAGTACCTGAAGGATGATGCAAACAGCAGGATTTGTAGGAGCACAGAGGAGAAAATAATCACTGAAGATAGGAAGAGGAAAATTTCACAGAGGAGGAAGAATTTGCACTAGGTTGAATATCGGGGCATCTAGTATAGTGAGGGGCCTTACATCCAAATTTAAACATTTCTTTCTGTAAATCCATCTTTATTATTTTTGCATTCCTATGTCCTATGAAGTTATATTTTATAAAGTAAATTTCTCAATTAATTGAGTCTTTTTCTTCAGTTATCACCTCTCTAATTAACCATAACATTGACATTGAAAAAAATCCACCTGTTTTATGTGCATTCCCTATTTAGTTATAATTTCAAAACACAATTGAGAGAATAGAGATACACATTTTAAGTTTGGCAAGAAGTTTATAACAGACTTTGCCCAATGCATGCTTATATCTAAAGTAAGTTCTTTCATATTTACCACAATTATACATATACATATATATCAAAATACATCATATAATCACATATAAATAAATGCATGTATTATATATTTATATATACACAATTATTGATATGTATATATTTAAGATACTTCTTTAAAAGTAGTATTTTTAATCTGTCATGATGTGATGCAGGCATGTCATGATCAGCTCTGAGGTATGTAAAAATGATTTATTATTAACAATTATTGCATTAAAATCTAATATTGCTTTTGGCTGGTAATTACCTCATTATCACTAGTCTGAATCACTACATAGTCTCTTAAATGGAAAATAATACAATAAAATCATAGCTATTTTGTTTTTTTTTGTGTTTTTTTTTAATTTATAAATTAATTTTTATTGGTGTTCAATTTACCAACATACAGAAAAGCACCCAGTGCTCATCCTGTCAAGTGTGTGCCTCAGTTCCCGTCACCCATTCCCCCCCACCCCCTGCCCTCCTCCCCTTCCACCACCCCCAGTTCGTTTCCCAGACAGAGTTAGGAGTCTTTATGTTCTTTCTCCCTTCCTGATATTTCCCACACATTTCTTTTCCCTTCCTTTATATTCCCTTTCACTATTATTTATATTCCCCATGAATGAGAACATACACTGTTTGTCCTTCTCCAATTGACTTACTTCACTCAGCATAATACTCTCCAGTCACAGAAAGAGAGAGGCAAAGACATAGGCAGAGGGAGAAGCAGGCTCCATGCGCCGGGAGCCCGACATGGGATTCGATCCCAGGTCTCCAGGATTGTGCCCTGGGCCAAAGGCAGGCGCCAAACCGCTGCGCCACCCAGGGATCCCAATAAATAAAAATTTTTAAAAAATCATTCCTTAATCATTTATGTCCTCTTTGAGGTCTTAATACATAATCCCAGGAAAATAGATCCCATTGGCAGGACTTTGACTTTATATCCAATATCCACCTTCCTAATATCCAATATTTATTTTCTTTCTATTTTTACTTATCATGCACAATATAACAATCGCAATGATAAACCTAATTAAATTAAATACCAGTGTAAGGTATTAACTGTACCCAGATTAGGGTTTATTTCCAGACACTTTCCTATTTTAATTGGTGCAATATATTGTTTCATTTAGCTCTTTTACTTAATATATCAAAATAATGATCGGTTTTCATATAAATCTCCACAATGATCATTTATATGATAACAATAACTTGTTAATTTGGTACATAAATATTGATGTAGCCATAGTCCAGCTTCTGAGCATATAGTTTGGTTTCAGATTTTGTCTATATTATGCCAAAATAAATATATTTGCTGATATATGTCTATCTATTTTTCCCTTTAGGATATGTCCTTAGTGAAAATACCTAGTTTTGGAAATACTGAGTTTGAGAGATGAAGTCATGTACTAAAGCCAGATAAAATCTGTTATCCTGATGGTTTACCTCTATGCTCATCCACAAGACAGAAGTCCTAGACGGCCAGAAGATTTTGCACCAAAACTGGTACTAAGAAATTGAGGACATATTTTTCATGGAAAGCTTATTTGTTAGCATTGGGTTTTTAGGTGTTTGCTAAGTGGTAAAAGAAGGAGACCAGTCACATAGACTATTAATTTATTAAGTTTTTTTGACTCTCAGCCTCCAAGTGATAAAGGGAGAAAAAGTTGAAAACTCTTAAAAACACTTTAAAATTATAATTCAGACTTAGACTTGATAGTCTGTTGAGAAAAAGTGAACTATTAAGTGTGGCATCATAGACACTCCATCTTCTAAGCACATTGCTGGTTTGGTCTTCTTCCCTCCCTTTGAAGTGAGAAATAGCTATCAATTTGCTTCCACCAGTGAAACATAAGCAGAAATAATAGATTCAATAACCTAGGTCAGAACAGAGAAAGATGAAAATGTGTCTGCCACATTAAAATAAAATAGGAGGACAAAAAGAAAATGTAAGGAAGAGTAACTCAAAAGAGAGTAGTGGTTAGAAGAACTAACTCCTAATGAAAAAATAAAAAAGGAGTAGATCCAAAATCTACATTCTTGAAAAATTAATAAGACAAGGCTGTTGGTTATCTGTGGAAAAGAATTTTCAGTGGTGTCATGTGAATGAGAACTAGATTGGAGTAGGAGTTGAAAAAATGGTCATAGATGATTGGAGCTGCTTTTTCCAGAAGTTTGTGCATAAAGAAAATGAAAGAAATAAAGTCATATTTGCAAAGAGTAATAAGATCAATGGGAGGGAGTTAGATTTTTTTATTTTTTGCCTGTAAGACAAGGTTACTTCTGTATGTTTAAATGTTGATGAGTTTAAATGTAGAAGTGTTTAAATGTTTAAATGTACATGAGTTTAAATGTTTAAATGTATGATTATTATTGTATTTGCAAATTGTTCATTTTTTTAAGAAATTCATACCTGCAACTAGTAAAATTGCAGCAAAAGTGGAAGCAGAATCTCCAATAAAACCCATATAAAGATGCAAGAAGCTGAATAAATGGTTTTCTTTTATGAATAAATTTTGTGTTAAAAATAAAGAATTTTAAGTAATGATTATATACATAGTAATAGCAATAATGGGAGTGGATAATACTGCCAAATGAATGTGCAGAGTAAGAAGACAAGTCAAAGGAACATAAGAGAAAGAAATGGAAGGAGAGAACTCAAGGAGCCTTTAGAAATATCCTAAAGTTGGTTACAGACTAGAATGCTTCTGTTGATGAATGGATATATTCATGTTATTTTCAGATGCCATTATCTATATTCTATATATCTAAATTTTTATCTATATCACAATGTACATGTTTCTTATTATCTAATTTTCTATATTCTGGAACCTACAAATATAGAAAAACAAGAAAATTTCATCTTTACACAGCCATTATTTGACAAAGATCTCAAATATATTAATAAAATTTTTATTTTTTTCATCGTGTGCTATTTTTAAAATTTGTTTTTGTGCTTTCCTTGATAGATTTGCAATATCCAAAATGTATGCTAAGATGATAAAAAAAGATCAATGCTTGAAAATTATATGGATAGCAGAAAACTAAATGTTCCAATATTAATATGATATTGAGGTATTTATTTCCCCAAAATTAAGCGACAGCAATACAGCTCCTGATTTCTGTTAGCTATATAATTGCTGCTTAATTGCAATACATTATGAGAATCAAAATTAACTTATGTTTGGGAGTTGTATATTTTACTAATTTTTTTAAACATTTTTAAGTTAGAGGATTGTATAATCAGTCTTTTTTCCATCATAATTACTTGGAATGGCCATTACTTCTACCCCAAGATATGAGAAAACACAAACAATGGGAATGAAGCAACGGAATCTTCATATTTAACAAGCATTTCAGAAAACTTTTTCTTAGCCACTGAAATGCATCTCAATGATCTCTACCTCCTGGTAGTTCAGCCTTCCTATAATCATTTCCTTTCAAGTGTGGACTGGATCTAATGATTTGATTCTAACAAAGAGAGTACTTCAGTGTGATGGAATGCCCTTCCAGGATTAGGTTGTAAATCATTGTGACTTCTCTGTTGTTCACATTCACTTTCTCTTTCTTGTTTGTCCCCACTTGCTCAAATTGATGAAGCCAGCTGCCATGTTGTAAGCTGCCTTATGGACAGTCCTGTATTACAAGGAATTGAGGACAGTTTCCGGCAAACAGCCATCAAGGAACTGAAGCCCTCAACCCAAAAACTTGCAAGGAATTGAATACTGCTAACAACTACCAATTGAGCTTGGGTGGATTTTGGATCCTATCAATATCAAATATTGACAAGACTGTATCTTGGATGACACTCTGATTGCAGGCTTGTGAGAGTCCCTGAGTCTGAGAACCCAAATAAGCCACATGCAGATTATAACATAATAAATATGTGCTGTTGTAAAATTCTAATTTTTGGACAATTTGTTATGCAGCAATAGATAATTGTTAGAATAATATTGCATATGAAGACCAAGAACCACCCCCCAAAAAAATAAATACTAGCAAAATCATGATGAAGAAAGCAAAGATTTTCTGCTTCAAGCTATTAAATATTTACCACTACAATTTTGAATGTTCTGACATTATATACAACTAGAAAAACACAGAAAATAAATACTCTGGAAACCACTTATCTTATATATAATGAAGATATCTCAAAATATACTGTCCTAAATAAGATAGATTTTTTTCTTTCACATAACTTTGTAAGTAATAACCAACTTGTCCAGAGCTGAAACTCAGGTAGTACAAGCAATAACAATAGGACCTAGACACTATCTATCTTGTTCTTCTGCCACATGAAGAGTGCTAACTTAATCCACATGGTTAAAATTGGCTTACCATCATTAAATCTACATTTTTTCACTGTTGGATGGGAGAAGAGAATATTGAGAGTGAGTTTTCTTTTAATGACATGGTACTAAAATTGTGTACATTTTTCTTCTTTTGACATCCTCTTAGCTAGAATTTATTCATGTGTCACACAAAGCTTCAAAGGAAGCCAGGAAAGGTAGTTTCTAGCAGACAAGTCATATGTCCAACAAAACTTGAAAGCAAGTTTGAATTTGAAGGAAGTAGGAGTATTATCAGGTACAGAAATCAAATTTTCATCAAAGACATTTAATATTCTTAAAGAAAAGAATAATATAGCAAATTAGACAACCAAAATGCATAAGCAAATATGAGGTATGACAGAAGATAGCATTTTCAAGAAGCTGAAGATAATACATAATGGCTTAAGTGCAGCGTTCTGGAGGCGTTTGAATGAGTTTATTGAAAATTAGCTTATTGCAAAAAATGAATCCAGAAAGGTAGCTTGGTGTCTTAGCAGAAGGTCTAAAAGCACTATCAAGGATTTCTTTTTCCCAAGAAAAGTCGGGGTTGCCTGGGTGTCCCAGTTGGTTGAGCAATCAAGTCCTGATTTTGGCTCAGGTCATGATCTCAGGATCCTGGGATGCAGCAGTGTATTGTGCTCCTTGCTCAGCAGGAAGTCTGCTGGAGATTCCCTCTCTCCCTCTGCCTATCCCCTCCTAAAATAAATAAATTAGTTAATATTTAAAAAAAGAAGAAGAATGGAAACACTTATTTTGGATGAAATAGTAAAAGAATAGGTTGTGTTAGGAGGCACTTCAGGAAGCAGAGATTAGGGGCAGTTAGTCATAAAGAGAGTTTTAATGCATGATAATTTGTGTTACAATTCTTTTCTTTTCTTTTCTTTTCTTTTCTTTTCTTTTCTTTTCTTTTCTTTTCTTTTTTTTTTTTTTTTTTTAGATTTTATTTATTTATTCATGAGAGACACAGAAGAGAGAGAGAGAGGGGCAGACACATGGGCAGAGGGAGAAGCAGTTCCCCATGTGGGACTGGATCCCGGGACTCCAGGATCACGCCCTGGGCGGAAGGCAGGCGCTAAACCCCTGAGCCACCCAGGATCCCCTGTAGTTACATTTCAAGGCACATAAAATATAGAGCCATGGAAGTGAGAAAGAAGAGATGATATTTTAAAGCATTCACTTGAAATGGAATAAAGTAGGATAAATTAGAGTAGGATAGGATCAAATAGAACTGAGCAAACATCATAATGTAAAATAAAATAACATAAAAATTAGATAATAAGTTGAATGTAAGGAATAAGCCAGAGTGAACATTTGATTATGACTTCAAAGTTCCCAGGCTAAAATTCTTCCAGAGAGTAGCTCTCCTGGGAGCAAGTAATACAGTAGAAATGACAAAAGTTTTTTGGAAAAAAGATAATGAATTCTGTTCTGTATGTGTAGTTTCAAGTACCTATCTGATGATCTGATAGAAATTTGTGACTAAAATAATAAATTATATTTTAGTTTTCCCATGTTCATTGCCTTGGCTTTATTTTAGAACACATGCTTTTGTTGTGCTGAGTTGATTGATCTAGTAGTCTGTCACCAAGCCAGTATTTCCAGAACCTATTACCCAGTGAATGCCTTTCACATGCTTTTTTTTTTTTTTTTTTCTCCATCAGCATGTGTTGGGCAATGAGGCACAAAAATTGCATATAGTGCCTTAATTTTAATACACAAATATATACTGCTTTACTAGTGCATTTATTGTCTTTCTTTTCCTAAAAATCTATATTGAGAAGACTAAAATAAATCATGTTTTGCCTTGAATGATTTTCCAGTACTTAATCTTCATGAATAATATAAATGCTATACCCAACCAGAAAGAAATTAAATTTATTTGGGAGATTCTGTACAATACTGTTAGGATTTATTTTCTTTAAATAATAACTTTAAATATCAATAGAGAAAAAAACAGAGCCAAAGAGAAAGCGTATACTGTAATAATAAGTTTTCTAAGAAGTTACTTCAGATTTGAGACTTCTTCATTTATTCCATCAATAAGCTAATATACTGCCCTATTAGACAAGGTCTTTAAACCAATTATATAAGGTTAATTGTATAAATTAGCATACCTAAAATGATAGCAACAGCACTAAGTGGGTGAATAATGAGTGTTATCTAACTGAATGTATTAAATTCATCTGTGTTCATCTCCTAACAAAAGCAGTAACCTCTTAAACATTAAATGGGATAACTAATATTTATAAGTATTTGTTTTTTTAGAGAAAAAGAGAAGTATATACAAATTATGCTGCTTGCTTTTTTTTCTAATTTTGCATACTATAATGATGTTCTCAAAGAACACAAAACTTGAATATATTTCAAAAATAAAATCACTATCCAATGACTAGAGATTCAGAAATTTGGCCTAAAGGATCTCAAATTCCATTTAGCATTCTCTTTATATATTGTATTCCTAACAATACCTTGCTTGATTTTCATAAACTTGAGACTGGCAAGTTGGAATCTGTTAAATGCCATGAAAGGAAATTCAAGATATTTTTCAGTCTCTAAAATTGTTTCTACTCTATACCCCTTGTGGTCCAACCACAGTTACTTCCCATTGGTTGAAACTGCCTTGCTCTTTCATGACTCTGAATTTATTGATTTCCTGTGCTTTCCTAAGTTACCCTTCTGTATTTTGAGTTCTTACTCCCTCTTTCCTTCGCATGCCATATTTCTATTACTCTTCCTCATTTTCTCCTTTTCATCTTCATCCTTCTCCTCATCCTTTATCTCAACAGAGTTATTATGTTTTGGGGGTACCCAATACATTTCCTAACATATTACCTCATCATAAATAATTCTGCTCCTGTGTGAAAATCTAAGCCTGTGTTTTTATTTTTCTTTTTTTCTTTTTTTTCCTTTTTTTATTTTTTTATAATAAATTTATTTTTTATTGGTGTTCAATTTACCAACATACAGAATAACACCCAGGGCTCATCCCATCAAGTGACCCCTCAGTACCCGTCACCCACTCACCCCCACCCCCTGCCCTCCTCCCCTTCCACCACCCCTAGTTTGTTTCCCAGAGTTAGGAGTCTTTATGTTCTGTTTCCCTTTCTGATATTTCCCACACATTTCTTCTCTCTTCCCTTATATTCCCTTTCACTATTATTTATATTCCCCAAATGAATGAGAACATATAATGTTTGTCCTTCTCCGACTGACGTACTTCACTCAGCATAATACCCTCCAGTTCCATCCACGTCGAAGCAAATGGTGGGTATTTGTCATTTCTAATGGCTGAGTAATATTCCATTGTACACATAAACCACATCTTCTTTATCCATTCATCTTTTGATGGACACCGAGGCTCCTTTCACAGTTTGGCTATTGTGGACATTGCTGCTATAAACATTGGGGTGCAGGTGTCCCGGCATTTTATTGCATCTGTATCTGTGGGGAAATCCCCAACAGTGCGATTGCTGGGTCGTAGGGCAGGTCTACTTTTAACTCTTTGAGGAACCTCCACACAGTTTTCCAGAGTGGCTGCACCAGTTCACATTCCCACCAATAGTGTAAGAGGGTTCCCTTTTCTCGGCATCCTCTCCAACATTTGTGGTTTCCTGCCTTGTTAATTTTCCCCATTCTCACTGGTGTGAGGTGGTATCTCATTGTGGTTTTGATTTGTATTTCCCTGATGGCAAGTGATGCAGAGCATTTTCTCATGTGCATGTTGGCCATGTCTATGTCTTCCTCTGTGAGATTTCTCTTCATGTCTTTTGCCCATTTCATGATTGGATTGTTTGTTTCTTTGGTGTTGAGTTTAATAAGTTCTTTATAGATCTTGGTAACAAGCTCTTTATCTGATACGTCATTTGCAAATATCTTCTCCCATTCTGTAGGTTGTCTTTTAGTTTTGTTGACTGTATCCTTTGCTGTTGCAAAAGTTTCTTCTCTTGATGAAGTCCCAATAGTTCCTTTTTGCTTTTGTTTCTTTTGCCTTTGTGGATGTATCTTGCAAGAAGTTACTGTGGCCAAGTTCAAAAAGGGTGTTGCCTGTGTTCTCCTCTAGGATTTTGATGGAATCTTGTCTCACATTTAGATCTTTCATCCATTTTGAGTTTATCTTTGTGTATGGTGAAAGAGACTGGTCTAGTTTCATTCTTCTGCATGTGGATGTCCAATTTTCCCAGCACCATTTATTGAAGAGACTGTCTTTCTTCCAATGGTTAGTCTTTCCTCCTTCATCGAATATTAGTTGACCATAAATTTCAGGGTCCACATCTGGGTTCTCTATTCTGTTCCATTGATCTATGTCTCTGTTTTCTGTGCCAGTACGGCACTGTCTTGATGACCACAGCTTTGTAGTACAACCTGAAATCTGGCATTGTGATGCCCCCAGCTATGGTTTTCTTTTTTAAAATTCCCCTGGCTATTCAGGGTCTTGTCTGATGCCACACAAATCTTAAAATAATTTGTTCTAACTCTCTGAAGAAAGTCCATGGTATTTTGATAGGGATTGCATTAAACGTGTAAATTGCCCTGGGTAACATTGACATTTTCACAATATTAATTCTTCCAATCCATAAGCATGGAATATTTTTCCATCTCTTTGTGTCTTCCTCAATTTCTTTCAGAAGTGTCCTATAGTTTTTAGGGTATAGATCCTTTACCTCTTTGGTTAGGTTTATTCCTAGGTCTCTTATGCTTTTGGGTATAATTGTAAATGGGATTGACTCCTTAATTTCTTTCTTCAGTCTCATTGTTAGTGTATTGAAATGCCATTGATTTCTGGGCATTGATTTTGTATCCTGCCATGCTACCAAATTGCTGTATGAGTTCTAGCAATCTTGGGGTGGAGACTTTTGGGTTGTCTGTGTAGAGTATCATGTCATCCGCAAAGAGGGAGAGTTTGACTTGTTCTTTGCCAATTTGAATGCCTTTAATGTGTTTCTCTTGTCTGATTGCTGAGGCTAGGACTTCTAGTACTATGTTGAATAGCAGTGGTGAGAGTGGACATCCCTGTCTTATTCCTGATCTTAGGGGAAAGGCTCCCAGTGCTTCCCCATTGAGAATGATATTTGCTGTGGGCTTTTTGTAGATGGCTTTTAAGATGTTGAGGAATGTTCCCTCTATCCCTACACTCTGAAGAGTTTTGATCAGGAATGGATGCTGTATTTTGTCAAATGCTTTCTCTGCATCTAATGAGAGGATCATATGGTTCTTGGGTTCTCTCTTGCTGATATGATGAATCACATTGATGGTTTTATGAGTATTGAACCAGCCTTGTGTCCCGGGAATAAATCCTACTTGGTCATGGTGAATAATTTTCTTAATGTACTATTGGATCCTATTGGCTAGTATCTTGTTGAGAATTTTTGCATCCCTGTTCATCAGGGATATTGGTCTGTAATTCTCCTATTTGGTGGAGTCTTTGTCTGGTTTTGGAATTAAGGTGATGCTGGCCTCATAGAACAAATTTGGAAGTACTCCATCTCTTTCTATCTTTCCAAACAGCTTTAGTAGAATAGGTGTGGTTTCTTCTTTAAACATTTGATAGAATTCCCCTGGGAAACCATCTGGCCCTGGAGTCTTGTGTCATGGGAGGTTTTTGATGACTGCTTCAATTTCCTCCCTGGTTATTGGCCTGTTCAGGTTTTCTATTTCTTCCTGCTCCAGTTTTGGTAGTTTGTGGCTTTCCAGGAATGTGTCCATTTCTTCTAGATTGCCTAATTTATTGGCTTATAGCTGTTCATAATATGTTTTTAAAATCCTTTGTATTTCCTTGGTGTTGGTAGTGATCTCTCCTTTCTCATTTATGATTTTATTAATTTGAGTCTTCTCTCTCTTCTTTTTAAAAAGGCTGGCTAATGGTTTATCTATCTTATTAATTCTTTCAAAGAACCAACTCCTGGTTCTGTTGATCTGTTCCACAGTTCTTCTGGTCTCAATTTCATTGAGTTCTGCTCTAATGTTAATTAACTCTCTTCTTCTCCTGGGCATAGGGCCCATCTGCTGTTTTTTCTCTAGCTCCTTTATGTGTAAGGTTAGCTTTTGTATTTGAGTTCTTTTCAGTTTTTGAATGGATGCTTGTATTGCGATGTATTTCCCCCTTAGGACTGCTTTTGCTGCATCCCAAAGATTTTGAATGGTTGTATCTTCATTCCCATTAGTTTCCATGAATCTTTTTAATTCTTCCTTAATTTCCTGGTTGACCCTTTCATCTTTTAGCAGGATGGTCCTTAACCTCCACGTGTTTGAGGTCCTTCCAAACTTCTTGTTGTGATTTAGTTCTAATTTCAAGGCATTATGGTCTGAGAATATGCAGGGGACGATGCCAATCTTTTGGTATCGCTTCAGACCCGATTTGTGACCCAGTATGTGGTCTATTCTGGAGAAAGTTCCATGTGCACTTGAGAAGAATGTGTATTCAGTTGAGTTTGGATGTAAAGTTCTGTAGATATCTGTGAAATCCATCTGGTCCAGTGTATCATTTAAAGCTCTCATTTCTTTGGAGATGTTGTGCTTAGAAGACCTATCAAGGGTAGAAAGAGCTAGATTGAAGTCACCAAGTATAAGTGTATTATTATCTAAGTATTTCTTCACTTTGGTTATTAATTGGTTTAAATATTTGGCAGCTCCCACATTCGGGGCATATATATTGAGGATTGTTAAGTCCTCTTGTTGGATAGATCCTTTAAGTATGAGATAGTGTCCCTCTTCATCTCTCACTACAGTCTTCGGGGTAAATTTTAGTTTATCTGATATAAGGATGGCTACCCCCTGCTTTCTTTTGAGGACCATTTGAATGGTAAATGGTTCTCCAACCTTTTATTTTCAGGCTGTAGGTGTCCTTCTGTCTAAAACGAGTCTCTTGTAGACAGCAAATAGATGGGTCCTGCTTTTTTATCCAGTCTGAAACCCCCCGCCCTTTGATGGGGTCATTAAGCCCGTTCACGTTCAGAGTTGCTTTTGAAAGATAAGAGTTTAGTGTCATCATGATATCTATTCAGTTCTTGTTTGTGGATTGTTCCACTGAACTTCTTCTTAAAGGGGAATTTTAAGAGTCCCCCTTAAAATTTCTTGCAGAGCTGGTTTGGAGGTCACCTATTCTTTCAGTTCCTGCCTGTCTTGGAAGCTCTTTATCTCTCCTTCCATTTTGAATGAGAGCCTTGCTGGATAAAGTATTCTTGGTTGCATGTTCTTCTCATTTAGGACCCTGAATATATCCTGCCAGCCCTTTCTGGCCTGCCAGGTCTCTGTGGAGAGGTCTGCTGTAACCGTAATACTCCTCCCCATAAAAGTCAGGGATTTCTTGTCTCTTGCTGCTTTAAGGATCTTCTCTTTATCTTTGGAATTTGCAAGCTTAACTATTAAATGTCGAGGAGTTGAATGGTTTTTATTGATTTTAGGGGGGTAATCTCTCTATTTCCTGGATCTGAATGCCTGTTTCCCTTCCCAGATTAGGAAAGTTTTCAGCTATGATTTGTTCATATACATATTCTGCCCCTCTGGCCCTTTCCGAGTCCTTGGGAACCCCAATTAAATGTAGGTTTTTCTTCCTCAGGCTCTCATTTATTTCCCTTAATCTATCCTCATGGTCTTTTAATTGTCTGTCTCTTTTTCCCTCAATTTCCCTCTTTGCCATCAACTTGTCTTCTATGTCACTCACTCATTCTTCCACCTCCTTAACCCTCATCATTAGGACTTCTAGTTTGGATTGCATCTCATTCAATTGATTTTTAATTTCTGCCTGATTAGATCTAAATTCTGCAGTCATGAAGTCTCTTGAGTCCTTTATGGTTTTTTCAAGAGCCACCAGTAGCTGTATATTAGTGCTTCTGAATTGGCTTTCTGACATTGAATTGTAATCCAGATTTTGTAACTCTGTGGGACGAGGACTGTTTCTGATTCTTTCTTTTGAAGTGAGTTTTTCCTTCTAGTCATTTTGCTCAGTGCAGAGTGGCCAAAAACAAGTTGTATTGGGAAATGGAGAAAAAGAGAGGAGAGAAAGAAGGAAAGAAAAGAGAAAAAGAAAAAAAGAAAAAAGGAAGGGAAAAAGAAAAAAAGAGAAGAAAAAGAGAAAGAACAATATATTAAGGGAAAAAAAGGGTGGGGGAAGCAAATAGAAATCAAAAAGCAAAAAAAACAAAAAAAAAAAAAAACAAAAAAAAAAAACAAAAAAAAAAACAAACACGGGGGAGTATCTTCTGTTTCTGTATACTTTAAGTCCCTTGACTTCCCCTGGAACTTGTCTGTCTAGCTGGTTCTGGGGGAAGGGCCTGTTGTGCTGATTTTCAGGTGTTAGCACTTGGGGGAGTTGCTCTGCCCCCTGCCTGGTGCAGGGCTCAATGGGGGTTGTTTACCCTGTGAGGCCCCAGGAGGAACAACCACAGTAGCAGCGGCCAGCTCTGGAGCCCTGGAGTCAGCTCCCACAGTTAACTACAGATCTCTCAGCCTCCAGGGGCCTAGATGCCCCGGGGGGGGGGTAGGGGGCGCTGATCTGCTCAGCTCATGGCAGGAGCTTCCTTGGGATCCTGGGCCCTCCCGGCCTCTGTCTGTCCCGGGGGGAGGCCAGATCCTGGGCTGCGACTGGGCACCCAGTGCTCCCGGCTTGTGCTGTTGGATTCGCTCTCCTGGTGGCGCAGCAGCCCCCTCCGCGGAGCTGCCTCCCGGGCCCCTCTGAGCTGCTCCGGGTCCCGCCGTGCGCGCTGCAGCCCTTCAGGTAGCTCCGTGCACTCTCCCCGGGGTGCAGTTCCTCTGTTACTGCCCCCGGGAGCCTGAGGGCATCCCCCCCCTCCTGGGGTCCTACTCCAACTCCCTGCGAGCCCCTTTCCGCCCGGGAAGATGGTGCAGCTCCTGCTTCTTCGGGTTGGAGCTCTCCTGTCCTGGGGACACTCGCCCCGGCCTCAGCCCGGCTCCTCGTGGGTCCCCTCCCCCTTGGAGGCCTTTTCTTTCTTTATTTCTTTTTCCCTGTCTTCCTACCTTGATAGAAGCATGAACTCTTCTCACTGTAGCATTCCAGCTGGTCTCTCTTTAAATCTCAGGCCGAATTCGTAGATTTTCAGGATGATTTTAGGTTATCTAGGTAATTTGGGTGGGGACCGGTGATTTGGAGACCCTACTCTTCCGCCACCTTGCCCCTCCTCCCTCCATCCATTTTTTTAATGGGTCAATAAAATATTGTACCTCAAGACTCAGTAAAGGGAAGAATCAAAGCCCTTGTCAACTGCCTATCAGCGATGTGTGCTTCATATATGGTCAGATATGAGTTGGTGAGAGCAGTTAAAGCATTTGGCTCACGTAGTGCTTACACAGAAGGAAGGAACGGTAATCTTGGTTTGTGTATAGAACTGACTCTTGGGTTGTGCTGATGCTGATGCAATAGCACTGTTGCTATGGCCCTAAATGAGCTTATAAAAATCTGCTTACATAGAAATGGTGCTTAAGGAGTGTGGATATGATTTTTAAAATCACATTTTTAGTTAAAAAGTATACTAAACAAAGCTCAAAACATTGGTATTTGTTATGTTTCTAGAACTAAATGAAGTCAATATTACTCACATTTCATATTTCTACATTGAAATTTTACAGCAGGCCTATATGAGCAAAAATTTTACATTTTTACACTGGTTTTAAATATTATTTATTTCATAGGATAGCATAGTCGGTTAAGCATCTGACTCTTGGCTTTAGCTCAGATCATGATCTCAGGGTCCTAATATCAAGCCCAATGTTGATCTCTGCACTCAGTTTGGAGTCTGCTTGAGATTCTCACTCCCTCTCCTTCTGCCCCTCCCACTCATACTCTCTCTTTAAAATAAATAAATCTTAAAAGTATTATTTCATAATAGGCTTTCTGCCTCTTAGGAAGGAAAAGCTCAAGCAAGATTAGACATTTTTCTATTAATAATCAGTGTGGTGTTTATAAAAGTCAGACTTTGGTATACCTCATCACAGTCAGTTAAGTGACCAAGTCTTGATTTTAGTTCAGGTCATGATCTTGGGGGGCTGGGATTGAGCCCTGCATTGGGCTCCCTGCTCAGTGTGGAATCCGCTTGCCTCTGTCTCCCTCTGCCCTGCCTTCTGCTTGATCTGTGTATCTCAAATAAATAAGTAAATCCTTAAAAAAATAAATAAAAGTCAGGGACACCTAGGTGGTTCAGTGGTTGGGCATCTGCCTTCAGCTTAGGTCATGATCCCAGGATTCTGGGATCAAGTCCTGCATCAGGCTCCCTGCAGAGAGCCTGCTTCTCCCTCTGCCTATGTCTCTGCCTTTCTCTCTGTGTCTCTCATGAATAGATAAATTAAAAAAATAGAAGTCATATTTTTGCAACTATTACATTTGGTATGGGAAAATGTAGCTTTCTCTCTCCTACTGTCTTTCAAAATTTGAATTGAAAATGGAAAAATTACTTTGTGTCAAAATTCAATGGATGTATTTCCTCCCAATTCAGTCTTTTCCTTTTTTTGTAAATAAAATTCATTTGCAATAGTAGCTTAGGTGATGATAGTTACAATGAATAAGATCAAATTAATATCATTTAGTAATTAGCATTAGGTTAAAGGGTTAATTTTAGATAGTAGGGATAATATAGCCAGTGAGAGAGAAAGAGAAAAAGGTTTTATATTCATACATTATAAGTATTTATAGAATCTAAGCCAGAACAAAGGCAATGCAAGTTGTTAATGATTAGGATCTTCTTTGACCAAATAAAGAAATTGTGAAGACTGTGATCACAACCTTTGGCACAATTAGAGTTATTTTTCTTAATGTCCCAGAAAAATTTTAATACATTCTGTCAAGATTGAAAAACTCATCTTTATCACTTGAAGTCAGAGTATTATGTTGACTAAAAGTTTTAAAGGTAAGCCACTTAAGATGATAAAAGTTTTAAGTGACAACAGAACATATATAATGAAAGAAAGAAATTTGAATGACCTACTTTCTGTTAAGATGGTATCATGTTCCAGAATGCATACTTCTGTAATAGTTTACATGTTAAAGCCTATACATCACATTTTCATGAAATTTAACTGATTCATACAAAAGAACAAAGATCTAACTCTATATTATTAAAAGATAAATATTATAGGATAAAATAGAAAATATCATTTTATTGTAGTAAGAACATATAACATGGAATTAACCCTTTCAATAAATTTTTAAGTCTACAATATTATTAACTTGAGGCACAATGTTGTGCAACAAATATCTAGAAGTTAATAATCTTACATAACTGAAATTTTATACATGTTAATTAGCAACTTCTCAATTCCTCCTGCCTTAAACTTTGGCAACTACCAATCTATTCTATGCTTCTATGAGTTTTCTATTTTAGGTATTTTATATAAGTGGAAACAATCAGTATTTCTACTCTCATGATTGGCTTATTTCACCTAGCATAATACTCTCCAGGTTTATGTATGTTGCTGCATGTTGTAGTATTTCTTTCTTTTTTGAGGCTGAGTACAATATCACTATATGTAAATGCCACATTATTTTTTATCCATTCATCTATCAATGAGAATTTAGATTGTTTCTCATTTTAGTTATTATGAACAATACTGCAAAGAACACGGGAATGAAGATATCTCATGGAAATCTTGATTTCTGTTATTTTATAAAAATACTTAGGACTGGGATTGCTGCATCATATGGTAGTTCTACTTTAATTTTTTTGAGGAACTTCCATACTATTTACCATAATGGCAGTACCGTTTACATTCCCACCAGTGGTTTGGAACATTCCATTTTCTCCATATCCTCACCAATTCCTGCTATCTTTTTGTTTAGTTTTGTTTTTGATAATGGCCATCTTAACAGGTGTGAGGTAATATCTCATTGTAGTTTTGATTTACATCTCCGTGTGATTATTAATGTTGATAATCTTTTCCTATAAGTCTTGGCCATTTGTATGTCTTCTCTGGAGAAATGTTCATTCAGGTCCTTGGTCCATGTTTTGATTTTGTTTCTTTTTCTTTTTGCTATTGAGTTGTAGAAGTACCTTATATATTTTGGAAATCATTCTTCATCATATACCTGATAGAACCTAAGGCTAGTTCTCAGACAGTAACAAGAGAATATTAATGGAAAATCAGGATGTGACCTATCATTATTTTAACTAGAACAATATCAGAGAAAAAAATATCAGTTATCCAGTGCAATGTGTGAAAGGTCAGAGATGTTACATCACTGTCTTAGTGTATCCTTTTAAGTTATTTCTTCTGCCTGCCTTCCCTCTTCCACAGAACAGATGTTTTCCTGTTAAAAACGGAATTCTAAAGGCATCTGAGTGGCTTATTCAGTGAAGCATCTGCTTTCAGCTCAGGTCATGATCCTGGGGTTCTGGGATGGAGCCCTGCGTCCCAGGATCCCTTGCCGACCTCCCAGAACCCCTCACTCTCTCCATCCCCCTGCTTGTGCTCTCAGTCTCTCGGTCAAATAAATAAAATCTTTAAAACAATGGAATTCTTCCATGTCATATTACTGCATGAGGACCCTAACTCAGTTGCTGTTTTCAAAGATAAAACATAAACTCTCTACAGTGAGATAAAAGATCTTTCACAAAATGTCCCAACCTTCTTTTCCTGTGTGCTGTGGCTTTCTTAAATTAACACTTGTGGAGTAGAGCCCGAGTATCAGATGGTAAGCCAAGGATGAAGAAAAGATCTCAAGGGAATTGAAATAGAGAAGTGTATTCCCCACAAGTCTTGGAGGAAACATAAGGCATGCCTCAAGGGATCCAGAAGGGGAGGGTGAGGCAAGGTGCAAGCAGAGAACCACAGGATCTGGGGTCTGTTGGGATTCCCAGGCTAAGCCTGGATTGATCAATTCAAACCCCCCCCCCCCCAAAAACGTGCAGTTCTGGTAAGCTCTGCTTTGGTCAGTCTTATCTAAGGGACACATAAAGAGAAGGCCCTGGGGGTGAGGGAGACTTTATCATAAGGGCCATTGCTGAACTGGCTACAACAGGAACTACATTTACTTGTTATTCTGATGGTTATTATAAAGAACATGCATTTACCGGAACAACTAATGTCCATTTATCTTTGTAGCAGCCCACTTGGCCAAACAAAATGGGTGCTAAGGCAGCAATACATGGAGTAAGTCAGTCAAAATCTTGATACTATGACATGTACTAGCATATTTCTACCACCCTCTAGCTAACCTATGTGCTAGGCAGTATCATTTACTCATAACTCTCTTTGTACCTTTTCTTTCCCATTTAATGTTCTGACAGGATATTTGTATACAATGAAAACAACTCTTATCCCCTTTTGTCAGGCCTTCCCTCATTCTCTTAGCTGGAAATAAAAGCTATTTTTCTCTCAATCTGCAGCACATTAAAATTGCTATTGTGGCACCCAGCATATTGAATTATTTTGCCATTATTCATTTATCCATCTGGGCTCTCCATTAGACTGTGATTTCCTTGAAGATGAAAAATTTGGGGTCATTAATGTAGTTCCAGATCTAGCACAATTTTTGAACATAGGTGTTTAATCAATATCTATTATATTTTCAGATTCTGTCAACAGTTAAGAATTTAACTCTATATAAATATTGTTTTAGTAATTTATTAAGTACATATATTTAAAAGATATATATATATTTTTTAATTTTTACTTATTTATGATAGTCACAGAGAGAGAGAGAGAGAGAGGCAGAGACATAGGCAGAGGGAGAAGCAGGCTCTATGCACCAAGAGCCCAATGTGGGATTCGATCCCGTGTCTCCAGGATCGTGCCCTGGGCCAAAGGTAGGCACCAAACCGCTGTGCCACCCAGGGATCCCAAGATATATATATATATTTAAAAGATGAGCCTATTTGTGGTTTTATATATATATATATGTAAATACATATATGCACATATTTAAAGATGAGCCTATTTGTGGGCATAACTTTTAATGATAGTTTGAATAAGTTTGTCAAAATCTGAATGAAACAGCACAATTTTATTTTATCCCAGAATATCATCATCCTAGCATTTTTCCAATATTATAATGCTTCACAAACAAGTCATTGTTTACCATAGGCTTTGCCCAATGTTATGTTATATATTCTTATTAAAGATTTTAAATATTTGCTTTTGTTATAAAGCCGTATGGTTTTCATTTGCCATACTTCCTAAAAAGAAAAAAAACCTTGATATTATTATTATAGCTTCCACATATAATAATTTAGAAAATATTAATATATTACTTCAGATACAACAAAAATAATGCCCCTTTCACTCTATTTAATTATCACATTTCTAAATTTGTTTGTAGCTACAGACCTTGTTATTAAAAAGAAGGCTGATTAACTCTTTGCAATAATTTGACTTTGAATAATTTGGTATTAAATTTAAACTGAATTTGGAAAGGTGGCAGATGAAATGGGATAGCCATCTGCACCACAGGGTCCTGGAAATGTTGCTAATGTCTAAGTAATAAGGAAGAAGTCCAGAAAGTTTCATCTCTTATTGGAAGAATTATATCAGCCTCTATGACAAAATAGTCAATAATAAAGTATGTATATTAATTAATAGGACCAAAATCATTCCCCAAGACAATTTAGAAAACATCTAAAGCTAAGGAAATGTTGACGTTTATGGCAACTAAAATTAAAAAAAAAAAGTTACACTTATATGTTTATGGCAAATCAAAGAAAAGGATAAATTATAATATTAAGGTGTCAAACTGAGATAAGCAAAACAAATCATACGTATCATATTATAGACAAAGATCATAGAAATAAATTGATATCAAAAGTTCTGGAATAATTATTACTAAAAAAAAAAAACTATTTTTAAAAATTGATTCAAAGCTTGTCCTAAGTGTAATCTTGTGAAGAAATTTTGCATAAATTGCAAATTTATTTTCAGCAAACTTTGCAGAAAACAAAGGGCATTATGGCTTGTGACCAAGAGAATGTTTATTTGTAACTTTTTTGTGTTGGCAGTTAGAATGTAAAAATTCAAATAGTTTGCTTTCTTTTCTTTCTTTTTCTCTTCTTTCTTTCTTTCTTTCTTTCTTTCTTTCTTTCTTTCTCTCTCTCTTTCTTTCTTTCTTTCTTTCTTTCTTTCTTTCTTTCTTTCTTCCTTTCTTTTTCTTTTGTCTTTGATGATTTTAGGTTTGTTGCTTTGTTCCTTATATGCATCTCGGTCACTATATAAGGAGATGTCATACTTAATGATACTTTAATTTTTTTGCATGGATTTGAGTATGAATATATCTTATTGGTGTTAATTTCCTATCCCCTATAGACTAAAATATACAAATGGCTTAGGTAAATGCAGATAAAAGAAAATATAATGTAAAAGGCACTTGTGTCAGAAACCAGTCTAGCACAAGCAAATTCAACCAGTATATGGACTAAAAAATCAATTATACTTTTACAACAAATAACATAAATTTACCCCCGTAGTTTTCTCTTCCTCATGTCTCACCTCATAGCCTCTCTCACACTTGATTTTCTAGGGCTTTTCACTGATGTGGGTCCTTTTCTGTCATTAGAATTAAAAGGCAAATCAGATCTAAAAGAAAATAATCTGAAATTGGTTTAATTTATATTTGAATCTTTAGCCTATTCTCCAGAATTTATCCTTTGGGAAGTAAAATATAGCTACGTGTTCTGATGAGGGAAAAATTAAAGTTTTAAATTTCATTTATTTATTGAAAAATGCTCTGCTTTTGAATTTCCACGAACTTTAAACTACATGTTACATATAGAGATATAGACATTCAGCTAGCTTCTTTGGAATAGAACCAATTATAAGCCTCTGTAAGTCATGTAAATGTAAGAAAAGTAATATGCAGTGTTTTGTAAGAAAGAAAAGATGTCACAGAATGTTTTATGCGTCCTTTCAAAGGCAGTCTTTTTTGAAACTCTTATTCAAGCTGTCACTTGTGTGTAACTTAGTGAAGAAATAACTACCTGGGAGAAAGGAGATTTACCAGTTCTTTTGGGGACAAGATCATTAGAAGGTTTCAAAAGTATGAAAAGTATGAGGAAGTTGGGCAGTAAGAGACAGAAAGTGGCTATAAAGTTGACAGAATAGTTACCTAGCACCCAAACATTTGAACTTTATATAAGTGAATTTTGAGGAAATGGGTTCAAATGAATTACGATACTGTGATTTATTATTTGTTTGTTTGTTTATACTATTTAGGGTCAAACTATGGGAAGTGAATCTAACTACAGTGTACACTGTACATTAAAGGTATATGTTATCCTAGCATAACCTATAGAGTTATTGAATCACTATTGTGTAGGGGCCAAGAATAGTCTGCCCCAAAATGTGCCACCTTGGCACACTGATTATTTTAAATAAGAGTTACTTAAGTGACAACCTATGTGGGAAGGACACTCAGACCTTGCTCTATCAAACAAGAAATAAATTACTCATGTGAAATGTACTCTCCCTATACCAGTTGGTAAAAAGATATCCTTACCACCAGATATGGGAAATTTAGAACTGAGGAGGCTGTTTAAAGAACCCTCATTACTTTTTACTAATTTACTATCCCAGCCCAAATTCTGCTTAGAGTTCCTTATGAATTGAAGCTTTCAAAGTTAAATTTCCCTTGTCCTGTCTAAAAACTATAAAAACTGCATGCCCTGATCATTTGTTAAGTCTCAATTTCATAACTAGGCCTCCATGCACACATCATAAAACTTTTTTCTCCTGTTAATCTGTCTCATGTAAATTTAATTCTTAGTCTATCTGGAAGATCTTGAGGCTAGAACAGAACTTTTTCTTCTCTTCAGTTGTATGCCTGAAATCAAAGTAACATTGTGTGTTAACTATACTCAAATTTTAAAAAGTAAAGTAAAGGAAAAGAAAAAATAAAGGCATATGTCATACAAACCAGTCTTACAGTATAATTAAATTAGCTGGCACAATAGTATGTATAAAAAAATGGCATTAAACATACCACACACACACATACACACACACACACACACACACACAATCCATTCACAGTGATAAAATCTTCATTTTAAAAAATCTGGCATAATTCCATATAACATACTTTAATATGTAAGATGATATAAAAGGCAGGAATAAAACACTTTATGTAAACAACCTAATTCAGACTATTGCTACCATTTTCATCATACCTACTTTTTATATTTGTTATATCTATTTTTAAAGATATTTTTATTTATTTGAGAGAGAGTGCAAGCGAGAGAGAGGGCATGAGTTGGGGGAGGGACAGAGGGAGAGAAACTTCAAGCAGACTCTCCACTGAATGTGGAGCCCATCACAGGATCTATCTCAGGATTGAGAGGTTTGACCAACTGAGCCACGGCTGTGGCACTCCTTTTATATCTATTTTTTTAATGAACATTTCTTTATATCTCAAGATACCTATGTCATCTATGAATGAAATCATCCAATAATAAAGTCCTTTTTGAAAATAGCTGGAATCACACATATTTCTACTTATCCCAATCAGGTCACTAATTTGTCAGTTTGTTTTAAAGGATGTAGAAAACATAATACAATTGATTCTGACTTTCAAGATAACCACTGAAGAATTTTACTCAGATGACCCTTACTTTATAAACTTGAAAATATTGTGAAATAAATTCATTGATAAATACTACTTATAATAATAATCATCTTATATCCTCATACTGTACTGGAATACTTGCATTAATTCAGATTTTAAGATATTAATTTGTTATGAACTTAATTATCTTTGGAATTTATTTGTGCTAAACATGTACTAACAGATTATGGGAAAGACCATCACTTTTTGGTAAATGCTTTGATTGTGTTTAGCTTTAAAAATCAGCTTGGTTAGATATATAAATTTGTTCCTAAATTTTTTGCTAGTTTTTGTAATTATTGGTAAGTCATTATCAATAGAAGAAAATAAAAACAAAAATTGACATTTCTGTATAATCATTTCCATCCATTTTTTCCCTCAGATATAAAACATTTTTTTCTTTCTGTTACTATTCTTTCTCTACTACTATTAATAATAATATAACTATTATTTTTCTTTCTTTAAAATGATATGCAGCTTATAAGTGTCTTATTAAATATGTACTATTTTTTTTCCTAAGAAAACTTTATAGGGGCAAAGTAGTACATTTTAAGAATATTAACATTATACTATTGGGATTTTGGGTCTTCAAACACATATACATGTAAGATTTATTCATTTCACTTTATTGAAGTTTTGTGACTCCTAAAGAGTTTATTATATTCTAGAGGAAAATCCTTTATGTTATTTGCTTTATTTAACAGTATGTCAATACACCTTTAGAAAATGGGTACAGGCCTACTGATACACACATAAATATGTGTATTAATAAGATCTTTCAAGTCTTAATTCCACTATCTACTCCTCTATCATCTTTCTACTCCACTATCATCTTGAACCAGGCTCTCATCTCTGATCTTATATATTAGTCTTGGCCTTAGTTTTTATTTATTTATTTTTTGTCTTCAGGCGTCCTTCATTTTGCACTACAATGATCCTCTTAAATTCTGCTGTCTCAAATCTTTCCCTTGACCAAAGTTCTTTAGTTATCCTCCAACAGACACAGGCATGGTTTTATCAAAATACACATAGAGCAATATCTTCAGTTGCTAGGCAGTATTAAAGACACTTTATCTTTGAATAAAGACGATTTTTTAAAAATTTTCAATCTACTGCAGACAAAAACCATCATAAGGTATAATGAAAAGGAATACTAAAAAACAAATCAGAGAAACACATAATAAAGGGCAATTTTATATTTTCACACTCCATAGGTAAGAATAGCTCCAACAAATTTTTATTAAAATTTATTTTAAAAACACTCTCAATGTCTGCACTTACCTTGTGATATAACAGCAGCTGATAGCCTTCAGATTGCCCTGATCAGGAGATCACATTTTGGGTAGCAATGTATTGAAAGATATGCAAAACCATAGGCAAATCTGGGCAGCCTGGGTGGCTTGGTGGTTTAGCACCACCTTCAGCCCAGGGTGTGATCCTGGAGACCTGGGATCGAGTCCCACATCGGGCTCCCTTCATGGAGCCTGCTTCTCCCTCTGCCTATGTCTCTGTCTCTCTCTGTGCCTCTCATGAATAAATAAGTAAAGTCTTTAAAAAAAAATAGGCAAATCTCCTTTAGAAATGATTATAAATGAAAAAAATTTTGGAAAATCATTACTAATTTTTAGACTTAAAAATTCTTGCCATATATGCATCTAAGCTATATTATTAATCTTTTTAGTTTTTCTTTGTATTCATATAATAAACTAGAAAGAGATAATTTTTTCTATTTAGTCAGTAAATAGAAATGTTTTATTATATTTATTAAGGAAACTAAAATCACATGTGGTGAGGTAAGATGTGGTGTTATGCAACCTACTCCAGGGTACATACTGGTTCATATACAAACAAAACAAAACAAAACAAAAAACTAGTCAACTACAGAAACAAGACAGCCAAAATATGTCAGAAAAATGCACACAATTAGAATCATAGATCCATGGACGTCCGTTGAGTAAAATATGTATATGTTTCAGTCTCAGTATAGAAAATAAAGGCAAAAATCTGTGGATTCTAAAATCATGCTGTTCAGAATATGGTTATTTTAACCATGACGAGCTTCAAGTTATTTGCCTCTTCAAAGCCAAAAAATTTCTTGGATTTACACAGCAACATTGTGTAATGAAGTGCAGCAGTCTTATGATGCTGGCAGATTAGCTGGCTGATAAGAGAGACCTTTCTCCCTCATTACCTGCTAAAATATCAGAAGTTCATCAGAGTCTAGGTTTGAGAAAAAAGACAAAGTATGGTTTTCAGAGGCCTATAACTACAGGGATCCTTGTGGGAACTAGTAAATTTAAGAGCTTTTGGATTTCTAAAAACAGAGAAAAGCTGCATCTGTAGGTACAGTCTTAGCCCACCTCTGAAAGAATAGGGAGCCTAGTGAGCAAAGAACCATTCTCTATATGTGTTAACCATCAGCAGAGGTTCCACAGTAAACCTGCTTAGTCATGCAAAGTAAAAAACCTTCTAGCTTCTTCCTAGCTGTGGATTCCTAACTTTGAAAATACTTCCAAAAACCAGATCTAAATACAGTTAACTAACTGCAGTTTGAACGTAAGAAAATTATTTATTATTACAATAATCCAATGTGTTTTGAAGGCATATAACAGAATACAGAGTCTCTATAATACAATATTCAGAATACAGTGCAAAGTTGGCTACATATGGAAAATTTTAAAAATATGATTAATCCTCAAAAGCAAATATTTGAGATTACATACATTGGAGTTATCAGACAGCCATCTTAAAGCAACAACTACACACATGCTAAAATGTATAATAAAACATTCTTACAATGAAAAAAACTAGAAAATCTTTGTAGGACATGTCAAATATGAACAAAAAACAAAGTAGAAAACATTTAAGTTGGATAATACAATATCCAAAATTAAAAACTCATTAGATGTGCTAAAAAGCAGAATAGAAAAGACAGAGGAAAGTGTCAATTAACCTGGAGATAAATTAATTGAAATTACCTTTCTTTGAAAAATGGAGAAAAAAACAAGTATGAAAATAAATGATCTACGGGATTGTGGAATAATATCAAAAATTCTAACATTCATGTAATAGGACTTTCAGGAAAGGAGTGACAGAAAAGGGCAGAAAAGGCATTTGAAGAAATAATGACAAAATTTTCTGGAGTTTGTTGAAAGAAAAAGCTTAGAGTTTCAGTGAGCTCAGTGAAGTCAAAGAAAAAAATTCACGAATAAACCACACCTATAAACATCATAGTCCAATTGATGAAAGATGAAATGAAGATAAAATCTTCAAAGCAATGAGAGGAAAAGGATATATCATATAGAGGGAAACAGCAATATGGTTGACCACTGGTCCTCCATTATAGAAGCTATAAAATTATGAAACAATTTTAGAATGTGCATTGACCCCCAAACAAATACTAAAACAAGGAAAAACTCTCCACCAGAAATTCTACATCTAACATAAGTATACCTCATGAATTGAGAAAAATAAGACACATTTGGTGGAAGGAGTCTAAGAAGTCTTTCACCAACAAACTGGAACTACAAGAAATATTAAGGGATGTTCTTGAGACCACACAGAAATGATAAACATACGGAAAGTTGATTCTTTAGTAAGAGGTGAAGAACAAAGGAAATGGTACTGGCATTTCTTTATTAAAATATTTGTGGTGGACAAGGTTAGATGCCACTTTAGTTCTTCTTCAAAGTAGAAGTGCTGTCTGCAGACAGCCTTCAGTTGACATCTTCTGTGGCATCTCAGGTACACATTGCTTACATGCAATGATTGCTCAGGATGGAGGTATAAACATACAGCCATTTCTGAATACAAAATACTCTGATGGGTCATTTCAGCTTCAACATTCTTGATGGGGTGAACTGGTGATGTTGAACATCTACTGTGGGTAGGTATCACCTTTACACAAAGTGTCTTCTTACCTTCTTTCTGTGGGTGTCATTCAAAGAACAGTACAAGGGGATCCATGGGTGGCGCAGCGGTTTGGCGCCTGCTTTTGGCCCAGGGTGCAATCCTGGAGACCCGGGATCGAGTCCCACATCTGGCTCCTGGTGCATGGAGCCTGCTTCTCCCTCTGCCTGTGTCTCTGCCTCTCTCTCTCTCTCTCTGTGACTATCATAAATAAAAAAAAAAAAATGTAAAACAAAAAAACAAAAAAAACAAAGAAGAGTACAAGCGTCATACACACTAAAATAATCATAACAATAACAGGAATGAAGACTCTAAAGGACAAATCCCTGAGGAGACTAAAAGGGCATCGAGTCATGATAAGGCACATAGTTTATAAAGAAAAAATAGTTATAAAATTGTATGCTCCAAATAACAAAGCATCAATAGATTAAAAAAAAACAGTTTAAAACTGCAAGATCTTCATAAAAATTTCAATTTTATTGGTAGATTTCTATAAGCCTCATTCATAATTAGACATATATATTGGAAAACATGTCTAGAAGAAGTAAAAATCTATATTTTTAAGAATTATACCCACATATATAAAAATATATACATATTCTATTTTTTTAAATAAAGATTTTATTTATTTATTTGAGAGAGAGAGCACAAGAAAGTGGGGGGCAAAGGGGAGAAGGTGAAGCAGGCTCCCCATTGGGTAAGGAACCAAATGGGGCTAGATCCCAGAACCCTGGAATAATGACCTGAGCCAAAAGCAGACAGTTAACTGACTGAGCCTCCCTGGTGCCACCATACTCTGTTTATTATATATGCTTATATATGCTCAACTGAGAACATGAATTAGTGATTAAATAGAAAATTTAGTACTTAAGCTTGCAATCAAGGAAGATTCAGAATAATCTAAAGTAATGGAGAGTTGTGACTGAGTATTTCTCCTGAAGCTCTTCACATTGAATTTGACTTTCAAAAAATGCTAGAAATGAAATAACGAGCAATCAATTCAACACAAAATGTAGCTGGTATTTTGATATTTATTTAAATATAGGACTTTTTTAAATCGATTGAATGCAAATGAATCTAAATTGACAGTCTTCTAGATAGGACTTTCTGCCTTCAACATCATCCCGTCCCAGTATCACATTTCCTTTAGTGATAACAGATTAAATGTGCTCCTTCCTCCTGCACTGCAAGAAGTCTCTTGCCTGGTGTGAGAATCATTTGGCATTAATTAAGCCTACCTACCTCACAAGAGATCTAGACATTCTAAAAAACCTTAGTTCACAGCTGTCATGTGGAATAAGCTATGAGTCAACACTGCTGCTTCCATTTAAAAATATCACTAACTTTAAACCTGTTGGGTTAGAATAAGCAGATAAGTAAGTCTGATTTCATATAATGAAGATAAACAGGTGCATTGTGAAAAACTAATGGCTAACGGTTTCAAATGATGGGCAAAATAGATTATAATTGATGGACATGATTCTCTTCTCAAAAAGCAAATGACACTGTTGAAATAACCTAGACATAATATTCTTTCAAGAGAAAAGTGAATGGATATGGTTTTGCTTACTTTTGCTTTTAATTTTTAACTTCATTTGAAGGACTGTGTTAACATGTTGAATTTAGATATTTTATAAGCTCTGAATGTCATTGTTATATGTAGTTATTCACATATTTGCCTAACTGTAGCTACTGTATTTGATGTGTAAAGTACTAGGAATACAAAGAATAGCAAGATATTTTTCTGATTTCAGAGTCCAGTGCTTAACCACTTGTTTTAATTTGGCTACTATTATAATCACCTGGTAGGCATGGAAGGTTATCTATGAAGTATAGATGATCAGGTTTCAACTGAGACTAACAAAATACCATTATCTGAAGATAGAGACTGAGAATGCTATGATCTGAAATACTGCAAGATGGTTTAAATGGGAAACAAGATTTGAGAAATATATGCATACAGCCTATAAAGGGTGCAAAATTCAGAAGAAATTATGTCTTTCAATTTTTAACTTAAAATACTTTCAAATTAAATTTTGACTTAAAATAATTAAACCTTAGGTTAAATATTTACAAATTTCTGAAAATGTCTAACTTCTATCTGATGTTAATGCAAAACAGTCAATAAACTATAAGGCTACAGAATGCCTCATATATATGACAGTAAAAGACAAAACAACTAAAATTATGTAATTTTGGAGAGGAATGTGTGTTACAAATTTTAAATCTATTATTTGAAAAGAACATTAAACTATCAATTTATTCTAGATTTTAAGAATATGCAAAGTAAAAATATTAAATAACAAAAGAGCTTTTTAAAGTTAAATACATCCAAATTGATAGCAAGAAATAAAATGGCATGGGTAAGGATAATTCTAATCAGTTCATAATACAGTAATAAAAGTGAAAAAAAAAGGATTAAAAAATATGGTCTGGAAGTAGACAATATATAGAAAGAAGTACATATTATCAGTAGTATGCCATATGCAAACAAATTAAACATGCTAGATTAGAAACAAATATAATGATAATTCTGGATGAAAATGCAGAATTAAAGTTTGTGTGAGATAGGCACCAAAAAGTTCAAACACTGAATTCTTGAAATTCAATAAATGAGGGGAGAAAACACGACACAATATAAAGCAAAATAAAGCTATAGTAATTTGATACAGAACAGATTTTAATACAAAATCTTACGTAGAAGTCACTATATAATGATGAAGAGTTCAATTTCTCAGGAAGCAATAACAATTTTATACTTGTCTGCACGTAATAAGAACATTTGATATATATAAACTAGAAAATATTGATGGAAGTTCAAAGAGAAACCAACGAATCTTTATCTTATGAGAGCTGTCAAGATAAATATCCCAATTATGGATAGATAACCTATAATATATTTTAAAATGCACAATTAACAAACACAACATATACGATCCAAAGTCAAACAATTCCGGAATACATTTTATTCTCAAGCACACTCTCAACATATAAAAAAATCACAATACATATTAGGTCTTGACACAAATACCAACAGATTTCAAAACTGTGACATACAGGCAGCCTTCCCTATGCACAATGTAAGTAAAAGAAGCAAAAGCCAGCTTAACCACCCATATGAATAAAGGCAAAGAGAATGGCATTGTGACTATCACTTTCTCTTTCTCTTATTTTTTGTATTGTCTTTCTCTATTTAGTAAAATATAAGCTCCAGAAACCTAGATATTTTTTGTCTTTCTATTAGCTAATGAAACCCTGGTGCTTAGAATGTTGCTTGGTACATATTAGGCGTAAGATTTAATTCCAACCTTGGTTCTAACAATTTATTGCAAGTTGATTTACCTCAGTTTTCTTATCTGTACTATTTCTTACATGGTGAGGTTTTATATGAACTAAAGAAAACATACATACACAAAAGACATTTTACGTATTGCCACGCACATATTAGGCACTCAGTTAATATTAGCTATATGGTTATATGTTGTTTATTATATATGATGTATTACTTTTATGATTATCATGTTAGCAATAATTAACAATAGTATTTGGAAGGAACGTTTAAAAGCATATTTTTAAAAGAGTATTAATTTTCAGATATTTTGTCAAATAATCTCAAGACACATAAGACTCCTTTATGGTAGTGTTTTCACTTGTTGCAGTAAATTTAAAAGTCTTAGTTATGCTAAAGCAATCATTTTTTTCTGGTAGTGTTTGTGGGAGTTTGACATCCCTCAAGTCTCTCAAAGTGTATCCCCAAAGACTACTTCATTTCCAAGGGTCAAGATCTTTGATTTGGGAAGGACATACTTCCTTAATGTCCCAGGAACCTCCTATTCAGAGCTCTCTATGTTCATGATGGTAAGGTAGGTCCCAGGTTGTATCTAAACTGTAATTTTTTTTAAATTGATTTTCCACCTGCTGAGTTTGTACTGGCTCCTATCAATGAAGACCACTCCATTTGGGATGTTTTCAATGACTGTTGGTACATAAGCATTCCTTCCTTCTGTCTTTTTCTTTTCCTTTTCCTTTTTCTTTTTTACTTAAAAATCTGTCTCAAGATGATAACCTTTCATTTCTGGCAGACTAATGAAAACATTTTCCAGGCAGGTCACTAATTGTCAACTTAAAAGATTCCTGAGACTCTCTAGTAATGCAGACAATGAGTTTCCTACTATTCTGTAATTGTCATGCCATATGATGTGGCCAAGCCATCAGCCTCCAAAACTCTTCCTTTGCCACCTATAGATAAGGCAATTTTTAAAAAGATGAGTTCTTTGGCCATTTCTCATAATGTCCTTAATTATCATAAACCTTTCTTCCTATTTTACATGAATACTGTGGACAGTCCTTGGTGTTATTATTCAACTTCATGGAAATGGTTAGAGGTGGGTAGACTGTCATATGTTTCTTAATCAGTAGGAAAAGCCTATATATATATTTTGTCTCAAGGTAATAAAAGCTGAAGTTAAAGTAGTAAACGTCTCTACTGACATGATTTTAGAGTCTTTCTCAAATTTGATGCTCCTTTAAGTCGTATACTAATTAATGCTCAACAAAAATACAATATCTCAGCAATTAGGATGACCATTTATGAAATTATATTGCTTTATCTTTCATATATTTCGGTCTGTCTTTGTAAGAATCTAAACTATGCTCCATTCCTTCCATTATTGGCAGAAGAAACTTACACTTGATTCTGTCTGGGATTTATCCAAATTCCAAAGAAATCATCATGCAGCCTCTAAGAAAATCTAAATATATTCTTGTTTGTTTACAACTGCAGCAGTAAACTATCAGGGTAAATTACAAAAGGCCTCAAATCACCTATCAAAATGAACCAGAGGTGAAATCTGGTGAGAAGACAGAACACATTGCCTTCTCTGAAGATTGTCAATGAACTACACACGGTTTTATATACAATGATAGCAAGTATGTCTTTAAGCTAATACATGATTTTTAAATGCTTTGAAAAAAGTGAGTGTTCTTTACCTCAGTAGAAACCCCAATTTAGAAATATCATCAGATAAAAGAATTTCTTAAGTGCTCTATTGTTCTGTAAGAAAGTGACCAAAGGAATAATGTGGAGGCTAAAGCAATGTGCTAGTTTATTAACTAGATTTATAACTAAGACCCAGCTCTATCCCCATGTTACCCAAGAGCTAAATCTATGAAGGCTGTAATGGGATGTCAACCTTTGACTCCGTAATCAGAAAATAATATTGTCGAATGTTACCTGATGATCACCTCTGGTGCTTTCAGAATGGCACTTCATGTGGCACTGGTGGTCTCACCATGGAACCCTAAAAATATTTTCCAGAGAATCACTTATCACACAAAAGACAAATAGCCAGTGTACTCTATCATCATTCTTAGCATCCAGTCACCAACAGAAATCATTATAAAACTGTAAAGGCTGGACATAGAAAACTGAACACAACTCAGAGTTGCTTAGAATATTTCTATGCAGATTTTATAGAACTATACTCATGCACTTGATTTTTAATATATTCTTTCCATTATATTCTGGCTTTCTAAATAGATTAAAACTGTTTCTTGCAGGAAAGCCCTGGCTTTGATTGTAACAACCAAAACAAAATCACTTGATTTTGTGTTCTTTTCCTGAGGAATTTCAACCCATTTCTCCAAGGACTGTGCCCATTTGACTAGAGGTTTCATTTAAAATCTTTTAAAAGCTTCAGCATTTACTCAGAAACCTCACTGTTTTACATTACTGCAGTCTTCTGAGGCAGTAGGAAAAATGGAATTCTGATTTAGGAAGATAAAACATTCAAAAGTCTCAAATTTCCATGTTCAAAAAGTAGTGTCAATGGCTTTATGAACAATGAGATCAAATGCTTCTGTTTAATTTTTTCTTCCCTTTATGACTTAGGAACAAGTCATAAAGTCATCTAGGAAACCACCTTTGACACTAGACCCTGATCTATTGCAGGCTGGCTTGGCAACATACTTCAAGTGGTTTATGAAATCTACATTCTATTACTAATTAATACATGTGAATTTTCTTAAACATCCTTTAAAAAAATCTGTGTTATTTAAAACCTAAAGACTGGGGATCCCTGGGTGGCGCAGCGGTTTAGCGCCTGCCTTTGGCCCAGGGCGCAATCCTGGATACCCAGGATCGAATCCCACGTCGGGCTCCCAGTGCATGGAGCCTGCTTCTCCCTCTGCCTGTGTCTCTGCCTCTCTCTCTCTGTGTGACTATCATAAATAAATAAAAATTAAAAATATATATAGAAAATAAAAAAATAAATAAAACCTAAAGACTGTCTTCTGAAAAAGACATGAAGAAAAAGATATTGAATGCCAATGAAGGATATTATTAGGTATTATCAAGAAAAGCACAACAATAAAATAATAAGCAGTGATCTTCACATGAATATTTTTCAAGTATTCATGGAATACTGAAAAACTGTTCTAGCTAAAATTTTCAGACCTAGACTATATCAGCTGATGGTTTTTAGGACAAGGCAATTTCTCTACAGAACTTTCATATCAGTTCTAGATCCAGCAGATCCAGGTATATGAAGTAGTTACTTCCTAAATAAAATGAAACAAAGGCAGAACCACATATTATCAGGTTATATCTTGATGCTCATATTCTGTATTTTCTTAGCTGTGTAATATAGCAATATCTAGTTCTGAGAGTTTTAGTTTGGAAATAAGATCAAGAATCTTGGTTTTATTTTGGCACACTGTAATCCTGAAGTACCCACTAAGATCATGATCTTTCTTTTAATAATTTTCTCTGTTGTGCTGCTTGTATACCTAATTTCTGGAGTTAAAGATTTTGCTGTACATTTTCAGTCACATCATAGTATTTGATAAATTACTATTAAACAAAAAGCTCAAGGAAATCTGACACAAAAGCCTCAACTAAATTTGAATATCCTATATAACAAGTCAAGCAGAGAAGCATCTGGGTTGAGTATGTTCTCAAGCTTATGTTCTTAGTTTAGGCTGAAAGATGACTTAAAGAAAGAACTGAAAACAGAAATAAGGATTTTATACATCACTGATAAATGTGTAAATTGTTATAAACACTTGGTTTAACAATTTGGTGTCATCTTTAAAGGAGGAACTTTCCTTTAGCCTATGACTCAACAATTCTATTCCTAGAATCTGAAAAAGTTACTTCAGATCCAATATGGATCTGAAGATATAAAAAAACCTAAATAAGCAGCATCTTTCTTCATGATAACAGAAGCCTGGAAACAATATAAAGGGCCATTGAAAGGAAAATGAAAAAAAAAAAAGTTGTGGTATGCTTATAAAATGGAGTCATATTTTAATTTTTTTTTTATTTTTATTTTTATTTATGATAGTCACAGAGAGAGAAAGAGAGGCAGAGACACAGGCGGAGGGAGAAGCAGGCTCCATGCACCGGGAGCCTGATGTGGGATTCGATCCCGGGTCTCCAGGATCGCGCCCTGGGCCAAAGGCAGGCGCCAAACAGCTGCGCCACCCAGGGATCCCTGGAGTCATATTTTATAGAAGAAAACGTGTTTCAAGGAATAGAAATAGCTTGTACAAAAGCCCTAAGATCAACTTTCACAAAATAGGAAAAAAAGAAATATTTGAAAAATTCACAAACTTGCTAAATATTTAAGATATAAATATTTGTTTTCACATAAAAATGTATAGTTTGGCTCAAAATTGCGTTTTGATTCTCCATATATTTTTAATTTTCCACATTTTATGGTTAAAGAATGATATCTCTAAGTTTAACCAGAGTAAATTAGACATCCCAGTCCTATATTTGTCTTAAACAAAACGTCAAAATTGTAGCTAGGACAAATAAACTGTGTTTCTACAAAAATGTGTGATAAAAGGGAAAATACTTATTCAGGAGAGAAACCCTTTGAGGGGGCCACTACTATGAAGAACTTATTTTATTTATTTATATTTTAAAGATTTCATTTATTTATTTACTTACTAATTTAAGAGAGAGAGCAGGAGAGAGAGAGAAAGAGAGAGCGCACACAAGCAGTGGGAGCATCAAAGGGAAAGGGAGAAGCAGGTTTCTCACTGTGCAGGGAGCCTGATGTGGGGCTTGATCCCAGGACCTCAGGATCATAAAATGATCTGAAGCCAGACACTTAACTGACTGAGCCAAACACCCCCTGTTAAGAATTTATTAATAAAACAGCAGAAATAGCTTTATAACTAGTGTTTCTTTTTAGAAATGTGAATTTTTTTAGATAAAAATGATCCCAACACATTGACAAAAGTGATAAGACGAAACATGAACTTTACAGCATTAACACTTCTCAGCTAAGAAGCATAAATAGCTCCTATTCAACATTCCTAATGGAAATTGTCAGTGATGCCCATTACTTTTGTGGAAATGGAATGAAAGAACAAAAGCTGACAGCTAGGTTGATGGAAGAGAAAGCATTGTATCTTCAAATAATAACTGGCATAATAGAAACTCAAAATAATGCATTTGGAAAAGTACTCTCATTGATGTAATGTCTGTCATATATGTCAGTCATATGAAATGTTTAACTTGCCTAGGGAAGTAAAGATGCTAAAAAAGAAAACAATTTCTTTTGAATCCCCTCACAAGATCACATAGAAAAGCTATAAAAGTTCCCCCCTTCTTGTGCAATTTGGTAAAATGTTTGAAAAGAAGGGAGCAAATCATTACACATCCTCAGCCACATTTTCTTTTCTGTGTCAAACTCATGTTAACTAAGAGGACTCATTTGTTCAAATCTGGATGTTACTTGGGAGATTGTCAGAACCTGCTTGACTTTCTGCCTGAAACCCCTTTGAGAATACATATAGTTTTTTATGGCAAGTTTGTTACCACGAGTTGTTTTTCTGCATAGGGCAGATAACCAAGATCCTCTTCTAAGAGGTTAGCTCAGTTTTAAGGTGAATGTTGCCACTAGTCCTACTTGCAGCTATTACTTTTCATTGTTGGTGTGTGTTTTGTTGGGTACTGTCAATTTGGTTAAATTCTGATTCCCTATCTCGTTTCCTAGATGCTTATTTCTGCTGCATGTTGGGCCCAGAATTCCCAAGGATGTCCATTCTTACCACTTGCTCCATTATCCTAATTATGACCTTATATTTTATTTAACTCAAAAATCTGGATTTGCAGGCTAGCAGCATGGCATGTACAATGAAATATACTGTATATATCATAAATAGATACAATAAATACTTAGGGGACAATATAGACTTCAAACCAAACCTGTTGTTTTCCAAAGTTCATTAAATTTCTACCTATCCACCTCCCAGTGTTACTCATAAATTTGCAAGCAATTCTTTATGGCATGTATACAAGGATACATTTCTTTCTGGCATTACATTGTCAACTGCCAGCCTTCCTCCAAAAACCACTAGTTAAAATGCTAGTCAAGAAAATTTGATTAAAATAGCTAATGCTTTACACAACCTCAAAAAGTTTTAGTAGTGTTTATGAAGGAAGGGTAAGAGGGGTATATCTATAGGCTTTAGGGTCTGGACTCAAGCAACTCAAGGTGCATGTTTTATGAAGGGGACCAGTTTAGCATATTATTGGATATTAATTGGGCAAGTTTAATAACCATAGTTTAGAATTCATGGTCACAGTAAGGAGACGTTCTTGAAGTTAGCCTTGTAATGTGTTGTTTAATAAGCAAGCTATTTACCCAAGTGAGCAATTTTTTATCTGGGTAAGTTGATTTACAAGATTTTCCAAAGCCAAGTAATGAAATTATTTGTTGGTTTATAGTATTATCTTCTTGAGAAATAATTTTGGAATAAGTAGTCAACTGATGTTGAAAGAGATAGTTTCCAAAAATAAAAAATAAAAAGAAAAAATAAAAAGAAAGAAAGAGATAGTTTCCGTTCTAGGTTACACTAATTCAGCTGTGTAGATGTAAATAGTCTCACTCATCAACATACATCATGGCAAACGCTCTATGCTTGCTGAAAATTAAATTATGCAGTTTGAATGCAAGTTTGAATATATTAGTGCACAGATGGAGGTGCATTGGCTTTCCTTCCTTGTGAAATTGTAGTGATCAGACAAGGTAAAATCCACTGAAATTCTGGGATTATTCCCTTGTGAAGTTATAGATAAGCTTTGAGTTCATAATCTTGGGACTATAGCTAAAATAAACATGGAGAACTGTTACTAGTTTCAGGATGGTTTAAGTGAGGGAGCAGGCACCTGTATTTAGATTCAAGGTAGGGAGGGATTATCATATGAAACTCACCTATTTATGAAAACTCAATTTATGTCAAGATTTTCTTTCTTGGGATCCCTGGGTGGTGCAGTGGTTTAGCGCCTGCCTTTGGCCCAGGGCGCGATCCTGGAGACCCGGGATCGAATCCCACGTCGGGCTCCCGGTGCATGGAGCCTGCTTCTCCCTCTGCCTGTGTTTCTGCCTCTCTCTCTCTCTCTGTGACTATCGTAAATAATAAATAAATAAATAAATAAATAAATAAATAAATAAAGATTTTCTTTCTTCTCAACTACTTGAGAGCCATCAACAATCTTCTTAGCACTATCTGCCCTACATAATTTTCTCACCTTTTTCTTCTTGAAGACTGTTACCACTGATAGGATTTATTTAAACAGATCTTTTTCATTTTCCCAATAAATGAAATTTTGCCTAATTCTTGAGGGGTCCCTATGTCATGTACCACATTTCTGGAGATTGAATCTCTGTCCTTTTCTTAGTCTTTAGGTTTGTTTTGATGATCTATTAACTCTGATGCCATAAAAAGTTTTTTTTAAACATATAATCAGTATGCCAGACAAATCTGCTGTTTTTTTTTAATTGATTGATATTCAGCCTTAATCCAAGGAAAATGCAAGTGAAGTTACAGAGAAAACAGCTGTACTACTGTAAAAAAAAGCAGGCAAATAGATTATAGACTAGAGCATACACAAAAAAATAATACTATAAAAGAGAAGAAATTGGAACAAAGATTCCAAGTAGTAAAGTATAATTGTGGGATCCCTGGGTGGCTCAGCAGTTTAGTGCCTGCTTTGGCCCAGGGCGTGATCCTGGACCCCGGATCTAGTCCCACATTGGACTCCCTATGGAGCCTGCTTCTCCCTCTGCCTGTGTCTCTGCCTGCCTCTCTCTCTCTCTCTCTCTCTCTCTCATGAATGAATGAATGAATAAATAAATAAATAAATAAATAAATAAATAAATAAATAAATTCTTAAAAAAAAAGTATAATTGCTACAGGTAGATTCCAAATGAGCTTTGGACTTGTTAGGACAAGAAAGAAGGATCATAAACATTTATAAAAATTACTCAGCTCAGAATAAAAAGCATACAGTTGTTTGGAAAATCATAGCCTTTAAGGAGGTCTATATGATATAGTAAATATTATAGTCAGTATATTATCATTAATATGATATTTAGTGATCTAGTATTCCTTTCAACCATACGCTTGAATGCTAGGTGATAATATAGTATCTAAGGAAAATCATTTACAAAAAAAGTATCAAAAAGGGTGCCTGGGTGGCTCAGTCAGTTGAACATCTGACTCTTGGTTTCTGCTCAGGTCATGATCTCAGAGTCCTGTGATCGAGGCCCATGTCCAGGCTACATTCTCAGTGCAGAGTCCGCTAGAGATTCTCTCTCCCTTTCCTTCTGCCCCTCCCCAACTCATGCAAGCTCTATAAATAAATAAATACATAAAAACATTTTAAGATAAAATCTTTAAAAAGCTGTCAGAAGACAAGATCTCTATCTAGTACAAATATACTACTATTATATAGTCATTTTATGAGAACATATATTTTGAATTTACTAAACATTAAAGAAGGAATTTTAGAAATACAGTGATCCAGAAGCAACACTATCCAAGAAATAATGGTGAATTACCTAAGGAGAAGGAAAGAATTATCTGTTTAGAAACCATAATGAAGACAGAGATACCTATTTTACATCTAAGACCAGTGGTATAAAGATTGTTGAAAAGAAAAATCATCACCACAGAAATATACAGAGGAAGCTATGTCCTGGCAAATCCAGATTAATACTGAAATAGAAACAGGTAGGGAATGTAGGGGTACAGTGGTAAATTTTATGTATTATTTTGACTGGCTAAAGATGATCAGATAGCTGGTAAAACATTATTCTGGGTGTGTCTGTGAAGATATCCCTGGGAAAGATTAGCATTTGAATTAGTAGACTGAGTAAAGATTTCCATCACCAATGTAAGTGGGAATCAACCAATCCATTAAAGGCCTGAATAGAAGAAAAATGCTGAGAAAGGGCTAATTCACTCTGTGCTTCAGCCGAGACATCTATCTTCTTGTTCTTGAACATCAATGCTCCTAGTTTTTGAGCCTTAGGACTTACACTATTTTAATACCTCCCTACCACTGCCACTCAAAACCATTGTCAGGTTTATTGACTTGGACAGAATTACACAACTGGCTTTCCTGGTTCTCCAGTTTACAGATTTATAGGTGGAAGATCATGGAACTTCTCAGCCTCTATAATCATATAAGACAATTCCTATAATAAATTTCCTCTTATATATATCTATATATCTATACATGTATCCTGTTGGTTCTGTTTCTCTGGAGAACTCTAATACAAGAAATTACGGACATGAAAGAATTTATTGATAGTGGGCCATGATTTTGAAAGTGATAACTAGAAGTGTTTCAGGACCTGGGGAGAGATAGTGAAATTGGAATAAAGTAAAAAGAGCCATATAGAGCCTTATGAGCATTTTAATGTGGAAGATGAGAGGGACCTGGGAATCTGAAGTTTATTTTCACCAAAATAAAGATCTGGTGTAAAGAACGTAGTGATCTTAAGGCCAGTAATAGTAGTAAGACTCTGAGTTTTAGAAAGTTAAAAATGCATATTAAAGCCACTGATGGGGGGATCCCTGGGTGGCTCAGTGGTTCAGCGCCTGCCTTTGGCCCAAGTGCCTGATCGTGGAGTCCTAGGATCGGGTCCCGGTGGCGTGGAGCCTGCTTCTCCCTCTGCCTATGTCTCTGCCTCTCTCTCTCTCTTTATCTCTCTCTATATATGTCTATCATGAATAAATAAATAAAATCTTTAAAAAAAAAAAAGCCACTGATGGAGGAGAACAAGCTGAAGGAAGGGAAATCTTGAGAATTATGAAAAGTTTTTTTAGTCAAATTTTATAGTATGTTATTCGATTTCTGGATAAATGCTGAATAATATGTATATACTGTGGGTAGTGATACTTACAATCTGTTACTAAATTAAAATTAATTGCATTAAAAGATATTAAAATTCATTAAACATTTTTCAGTTCATTTACATTGAAAAATCATAGAATCCAGAAATTAGTAAGCATCCTTTATTTTAGAAACAAATGATAGAACTAATTTGTTCAGTATATTTACAATTATGGAATATAAAACTCAGAATTAAAACAAACATATATTAACTCCTAACCCAGTTTTCCATCTAAATTCCAACATCTTCATATATTGAATGCAGGGATGTATCTAGGTGTTTGTTTGTTTGCTTGTTTTTTACCACATCATACATGCAATTAAGTTACAAATAATTTGAAGTGATTAAAAGAAAATATGACCTTTTCTTTTTTTTAAACTTTCAAATCTCTAGTTAGAATAGGTTCAGATATATTACAAACTCAGGTTCACTTACTGTTCATGTGACACGTGGATATTATCATTTAATTTTAGCTCTTCTCCATATTTTCTTCTTTTAGGAAAGAGTCTAACATTATTTCCCCCATTTGGAACATCACTAGTCACTATATCAGAGGAAAAAAAGAACAAAGTATACACCTGCTCTTAAAGTTTTCAATATGAAAGTGACACATATAGTTCCTATTAATTTTTTTTCAAGGCAAGTGTCATGGCTTCACCTAATTATAAATGTGTGCAAATCAACCATATTCCTCGAAAATAACTGAAAGTAATGGTAAACATAACATAAACATAAACAGTATGGCTACCATATTCTACTTTCTAATCAACATATATTCAGTTCCTTCTTTCCAGACCAAAACACATTCCTTTTTCAAGGGAGAAATACAAAAGTCCTATGTAGGTCAATATACCCATAATCAAGAACAGCATCTCCATCTTTCATGGAAATTTCTTAATAGAGGTCCTGTGAAGTAGTCCTAAACTGGTCCTAGAGTTCTAGATGTGGTTTTACTTGGTCTGGAGACCTGTATATTTTTTTAAAAGAGGAAGTAGGGATTTTATGTTCCCATTCTTCAATATTCAATGGCAGAGGAAAAGAAGGAACTACAATGAATACCTCTTCTTAGAAAAGGAAAGAAAAGAAGGGAGAAAAATACTGGTCTTTGATTCTTGGTTAGTAGGAATTATGATATCTTTATGAGCAGATATTTTGAGACATGTTTAGTTAGCTACTTCCTTAATTAATAACATCTCTGTCCATTACTTCTCATAACTCTGGCACTGACACCTGGGAGATTTTTTCTTTTACATTATCCTCAAGTAGACAGTGATAAATTTGTCCTTGTTAAAAGCTCAGCCGATTTCTCAGCCTATCTACTATCCAAATAGTTGGGGGCCCTAAGATCATTTTTAGACCTAAAATAATGTTAAGTCCAGACTGATATTTCTCTTAGCCTTATATCTCTTTCCAAAACTGAGTGAACTCGGGATACCTGGGTGGTTCAGCGTTGAGCGTCTGCCTTCGGCTCAGGCTGTAATTCTGGGTCTGGGCATTGAGTCCTGCATTGGGCTCCCTGCGAGGAGTCTGCTTCTCCCTGTCTATGTCTCTGCCTCTCTCTGTGTGTCTCTCATGAATAAATAAATAAAATCTTTTTAAAAAATTGAGTGAACTTACCTGATTTTAAACAGCACCATGTGACAATATCCACAAAGTATCCTTGAGTTATAATTCTCATATTATTATATATTATTAATTTAATTTAATATTAAATTTCTTTATTTTTTCTATTTCTTTCTTTTCTTTCTTTCCTTTTTTTCCCTCCCTCCCTCCTTCCTTCCTTCCTTCCTTCTTCCTTCCTTCTTCTCTCATGTCTCATTCTGTCTCAAGGTAACTATGAGTGCCTTGAGTTTATCATGTGATGATAGAAATCACAGCTCTTTAGTTTTCTGTGAGCCACTTTTACCATTTGCAGTGTTAATGTTTCACTTGCAATACACCCTAGATTAGATGTTTATTCTCCCATGCTTTAGGTTTTTCAAATGTTTTCACAATAGAGTAATGGCCTTTGAGGACAGCCTTGATCTTAGTTTCTTTAAACTGTATTTTGTAAAAAGATTTATTTATTTTAAAGAGACAGTGAGTGCAGGAGTTTAGGGGGCAGGAATAAAGGGAGAGAGAGTCTTAAGTAGTCTCTATTCTGAGCTTGGGGCCTCACTCAGGGCTCAATCTCACGACCATGACCTGAGCCAAAACCAAGAGTCAGAAGATTAACGACTCTGCCATCCTGGTGCCCCATCTTAAACTGTTGTTTATTTATAATTATATTATGCCAAAGTGAGAATCTTTTGTATCTCTCAAACCTCAAAGTTTCCAATATTAGACTTTTTTTTTTTTTTTAAGATTGTATTGATATATTTGAGAGAGTGAGAGAGGGCATGGGTGGAAGGGAGGGAGAAGGAGAAGCAGGGAGCTCCATGCAGGGCTTGATCCCAGGACCCCGAGATCATGACCTGAGTTGAGAGCAGACTCTTGACCAACTGAGCCACCCAGGCACCCCAATATTAGATTTTTTCTAATCCTTTTTATTCCTACTTTCAAATTTCCCAGTTATTTCCTGAGTTCAACTCTTTCCTATACCTTACCAATGACAGTCTCCAATGAACAGTACACATAGCTAATATTGTATTGTCTGACTTCTCCCCCTAGCATATGTGTTTAATTAACAAAGACAGCAGTATTACAAAAAAAAAAAATTTCTACTGTCTAACTTGCAGGGTTTCTTTCACACCTTGGTTTACAGTTTCCTTGCTATCAGCCATCTAACTGTTAATCCTAATCATCATCTTATGATTTTATTATGAAGACACTCAACCACTGGTTTCAGTTTCTTGTTACCTATGTACCTTAAAAAACATGCAGACTAGCTACAGTAGAAGGGAGAAAGAGAAAAGGAATCTGAACAGTTAGTTACTTACGTATCTTAAAAAACTTCTTTCTAGAAGCAATGTATGTTATTTCCACTTGCATTTCATTAACCAAGTAAGTCACCTTATCACACTTAACCTCAGGGTTCTAGGAAGTGCAATCTTATCATGTGTCAAGATGATTGGTAGAAAGTACTTCTAACTATTACATACGTCAAATTAATCAGGTATTAGAATTTTACATATTTAGATTAAGAGAGAATGGTGATACCATATTTTGTTTACCCATCAACATTAAATATCAAGGTTGTTCAATAAACTTTGATTCAACTCAGGTAAACAAAATGATCTAATTAGCATTTCAAATAATCAGTGATTAACAATTAATCACTGTTAAAATCAATGAGAACATTAAGTGGTAAATTACAACACTACTCCATTTCTTACTTGGCATCTGTTTCTGAGCTCTAAACTAGTCCATTCTGAATTATAATTATCTGAAATATCCTTAAAAATATAACTTCCTTAAAAGTAATTGGTTTTTTTTTAAATACCTTTTTTTAAAAAAATATTTTATTTATTTATTCATGAAAGACACACACAGAGGGAGAGAGAGAGAGAGAGGCAGAGACATAGGCAGAGGGAGAAGCAGACTCCATGCAGGGAGCCTGATGTGGGACTCAATCCCGGGACTCCAGGATCATGCCCTGAGCCAAAGGCAGGTGCCAAACCACTGAGCCACCCAGGGATTCCCAAAGTAATTGTTCTTTAAGTAATAAAATTCACTAAGAAACATCATCGTTATCTCTGCATCTACAACTCCATAACTGATTCCATAAGTCACCCCAATATTCTTTATTCGCTGACACTAACACAATCATAAGGGATGTTACAGTCATTAAGAACTATATTCTTTGTCTTTTAAGGGACTATAAGATCATTCCTTTCTTTATCTAAAGTTAAACACACCCCAAGGCCGAGAGGTGGTGTCATGCCATCGTTGCCCCAAGTTATATGCATAATATAGGCCTTGCATATAAAATACTTAAAAAAAAAGAGAGAAATACTGTATCCAGTCTTTATTTTTCCTGTTGCAATGCTAGGGAGAGAAAAGGGATTTGGAAGAGTAGGAAGTTTCTTTCTTCTCAGAGGCATGCCATCTCTACAATTTTGTCTCAAATCTTAGCCATACTTGATATCTATTTTCAGAGTACTGAATTACTCTTTTGCTTTTTTTTAAACTTTGCTTTTTAAATATTTTATTTATTTATTTGAAAGAAAGAGAGAGATAATTAGAGAGAGCATGAGTTGGGAGGAGAGAGAGAAGCAGGCTCTCCACAAGCAGGGGGCCCAACATGGGGCTTGATTCAAGCACCTGGGATCATGACTTGAGCCAAAGGCAGATGCTTAACTGACTGAGCCACTCAGGCAACCCTAAAAAAGATTTTATTTATTTGAGAGAGAGAGAGAGAGAGAGAAAGAGAGAGAAGGCACAAGCAGGGGCAGAGACAAGGAAGCAGACTCTCCACTGAGCAGGGAGTTCAAATTGGGACTTAATCCTAGGACCCTAGGGTCATGACCTGAGCTGAAAGTAGATACTTAACCAACTGAGCCAATCAAGCACTGCTTTTTTGCTTTTTTTTGAGTAATTATTTGGGGCTGGAAAATAAAAAGGATTAATATTAATTGATCATTTAGTATTATATTATGGTAAAATCGTTTGTAGGTTATATTTCATTTGACCTGCTAGCACTTTTTAAGGATTTATTTTATTTTAGAGAGAGACAGAAAGAGAGAGCATGAGCAGAGGGAGGAGAGGGAGGGAGAATCTCAAGCAGACTCTGTGCTGAGCATGGAGCTGGGCGTGGGACTTGATCTTATCACGTTGAGATCATTACTGAGCCAAAACCAAGAATCAGATGTTTAACCACCCAGGCGCCCCTGACATGGTATCATTTTTATAAACTCAGAGAATCTAATTTTTTTCTCAAGAGTCAGAATTTGTAGATAGTGGAGGCAGAACTAATTATCAGACCCGTGTCTCCAAGTCCATATGTCCTATCATGTTACACATCGTCTCAAAATACATAGAAGGTATTCAATACATGTTAATTCAAAATTCAAAGCACTGTTCTAGATCCAGTGTAGAGGGAAAAAAAAAGCTCAGCCTTTTTCTTATAGTGATTTATGATCTTATAAGGACTGGGAACAGAGGTAATATTTGAGGTGGTCTTTGGGGAGTAAGGTTTTCATATCCTGAGCTATGGAAGTTTGCATTACATGCTGAGAACAGCATGAGAAAAGTTGCAAAGGAGAGTGCCCGCTATCTCTATATGGCTGGTACCTTCAGTGAGAAATAAGTCTAGTGAGGAAGGAGGCAGTGGATCATAGAAAGCCTTGAAAACCAGCTAGAGAATTTGAACTTTTACCCTGAACTTTACGATGAATTGCCTTCTTCTTCTTGCCTTCTTACAAATGACATAGTTTGTTTCTAAAGACACTAACTCCCTCACCTTTGCTTGAATGTTTGCCACAAAACAATGAATTCATCCCATGCTTTTCAATCATTTTTTGGGATGGCCTCTTAACATTGAACCAAACTACAAATACCATTCTCAGAAGCCTTATGAAATTGCAAAACTGTTTCTGGGAATACAACATAACTTTTGGCCTGAAGATTTCCTTTGGATTCTAATATTTTTGTTTGAATTCTACTCCTATCCATTAGCACAGTGTCCTCTCTAATGTCCTTGTTTACTCCAAACCCAATATTCTGAAAAGAGAAATGGAATGATGTATTTGGTTTAAGCTAGACACTGACTGAGTGATGACATTTAAGCACATTTTGAGTTAGAACTAGTGCAATATAAACAGCAATTGTGGCTGAGGAGTAAGGAGGATGGGCAATTATGCTTCTAGTAGGCTATTTTTCATGTCCATAACTGGACATAAATATAGGCAATTCAGAGCAGGAAGAAATATGACTAGAACTCAGCTTGGCTGACTTAGTTGCTAGCAGAAAAAGGATCCTGAAAAGGGCTGGGAGTTTGTCCATTTTTGCCTCATTTGTTTCCAAGAGGAGTCTGTTTCTGCCTCATTGATTTCTACTCCTCATTGAGTCATGCTCCCATGCTTGTTAAATATCACTTCATTGCTTTCAATTTCATCCTTAGCATCTCATAAGTAAGCCACTGCATAGTAGCACCAAGTTTCAGCCCCCAATCAAGTGCATCATGGCCCAATTTTTCCAACCATGTTCATTTACCTCACTGATCTGAGCCATGAAGACTTCTTTCTTTGTCAGCCACTCTGTTACATCACATCAAGGGCCTTGTCACCACCAGGAGCAGTGACACACTGGGAAAAAAAAGAACAGTTTTCACCTTGCAGTATTTCAATAGCACATGAAGGTGACACACAGGATACAGGAAAGAAAGTGGTTTTCCCCCTGCCACCAGTAAAAGTGCTCTTTCACTTTCCTACCCTCACAGATGTATCTCCAATAGCTTCCAGAGAGAGAAATTACTGTGAGTTCCTCATGCTAACTGTTCAGGACCACAGTTTGAATCTACTGAACTGCTTACTTTAAAGCAAGAAATTGATCAGGACTTATATTATCATCTCTTTTATCCCTGTTCATCTCAGGCCATCAGTTATCCAGAAAACATTCATATTTTCATATTCTCATAAAATGCCCTACCCTCCATCTCCTTGCAAACTCTCTAGACATGTGATTTTATTTTTTATTATTTTTAAAAAGATTTTATTTATTCATTAGAGACACACAGAGAGAGAGAGGCAGAGACACAGGCAGAGGGAGGAGCAGGCTCCATGCAGGGAGCCAGATGTGGGACTCAAACCTGGGATTCCAGGATCATGCCCTGAGCCAAACGCAGGCCCTAAACTGCTGAGCCACCCAGGAGTCCATAGACATGTGATTTTAAAAAATCCTTTCTGATCTCAAGTTCTTCTCTTGATGTTTCCTTAATCTTCTCACTCTTAGTGAAAACGGGAGTTCTCTTGCTCCATGGCAAGCAGTTTCTCTTTCTTTTTTATAATAAATTTATTTTTTATTGGTGTTCAATTTGCCAACATACAGAATAACACCCAGTGCTCATCCTGTCAAGTGACCCCCTCAGTGCCCGTCACCCATTCACCCCCACCCCCCTACCTCCTCCCCTTTCACCACCCCTAGTTTGTTTCCCAGAGTTAGGAGTCTTTATGTTCTGTCTCCCCTTCTGATATTTCCTACCCATTTCTTCTCCCTTCCCTTCTATTCCCTTTCACTATTATTTATATTCCCCAAATGAATGAGACCATATAATGTTTGTCCTTCTCCGATTGACTCATTTCACTCAACATAATACCCTCCAGTTCCATCCATGTTGAAGCAAATGGTGGGTATTTGTCATTTCTAATGGCTGAGAAATATTCCATTGTATGCATAAACCACAGCAATTTCTCTTGTGGGCCTCCCTAGTGGAAGATGTTTTATCCCTTTTATTCTTTTAAACTATATACCAGAGATAGTATAGGTCTTTTCCTGCTTTCCATTCTAAAATGCAAACCATTTATCTTAGCTACTTCTCAAAACATCAGCTTCTTTGAAGTTCATATCAACCAGCCACTAAAACAACAAAAAAGGCAAATTAGCCTTTCTTTAACTTGCCATTCACCAACATCTTAGGTATCAACATCATCCTTTTCAAATACTGAAGAGTATTTTGTTTTCTTCCTCACTTTCTTCTATTTCTTTACTTCTGTCACCACCTCAATGACCTCAGCCTCCTTATGGGGATGTACAAACATGAGCTCCTTAGTTTCTTAAACTATTCATTTTGAATTACGGTTTTCTCCACTTCATCTCTGTCATGATCACAACTCAGAATTGGTCATAGCTATTGGTTCTTTCTTTTATCATTTCCTGGTTATATATGTTTCCTGTGTCATTACATTGAATAATAATTGAGATTGAATAAAATATAAACTTTACTGCTTTAAAAAGACAATCTTAAGGTAAATAGTCTTTTTTTTTTCTTTTAAGAGCATAGTGGTGAAAACTAAAATGATAAATAGTATACTTTGATGCCACTGCTGTGATTAATGGAATGATGTCAGCATGTTTGTCTCCTATTGTTTTTGTTCTAACAGTGCAAATGTCAATGCACTAAAAGGCATGTAACATCTTAGTATTATTTTAAAATAATTTTGAAATTTCAAATCCCTTCAAAGTGTCCAAGGGTGTTTATGGGTCTGTGAACTAAACTGAGAACAATTGCTATGGAGTATTTGTTTGAAAGTTAAGAGAAAGTCATGTGAAGAATGAATTTTAAATTAGATACAGAGTTCTTGATGTTCTGAAATTTGTATTATGCTAGAGTGGACAAAATGTAATATTTTAGGGCAGCTTGGGTGGCTCAGCGGTTTAGCGCCGCCTTCAGCCCAGGGCCTGATCCTGGAGACCCGGGATCGAGGGCTCCCTGCGTGGAGCCTGCTTCTCCCTCTCTGCCTGTGTCTCTGCCTCTCTCTCTCTCTCTGTCTCTCATGAATAAATAAATAAAATCCGTAAAAAAAGTAATATTTTAAAGTGGTTATTGTAACAGAGCAAAAAGTAGCATATCTTGATTCTTAGGAGTGGCCAAGAATTTGAAAAACAGAAGAAAAGGAGGTCTAAAGAAAGCTCTACACCTAAGCACCAAAGGGTTTGGGTATCATGTTTAATAGAATGTTATTTAAGGATCAGAGGATGGTTAACTTGCAGCATTGAAGTGAATAAAAGGTATAAATATTCAGCTATTAAATGTATTGTATTATGTAATTGAGAGACTTGATTCTGTTGTTCAGAGGGCAAAACCAAAGACAGAATTAGTGTAAAGAAGATATTTCTAATCATTATTCCAGTTTTATAAATGGTAACATTCTCACTGAAAATATTCATGTTTAAAATAAATTCTCATTTTTTTCCCAACATACTTTAGGGATAAGTGATACTCAGAAGGCTCAGAAGGAAAGTTGGCCTTGCACTCTGCGGTCTCTGAAGCCCATTACCAAGTAAGAGTTTACATTATTTTTGTGATTTACCATGGTTCCCAAATGTACCATCTGAAGCCAAAACTGCATGGCAGCTTAGACATTCAATCAAATTATTTTTCCTAATACTACTCAAATAAACATAACCTGATTTTATTTAGGTTTGGGCTATTCTTACATCACACAAGAGCTACCTGTTTCCCCAGGAACACATCTCATAATTTAAATTTCATAACATGTTCTTATTTCACCCACCTTTGATTGGCAAATATAGAAGTTATTTAAAAGTGATTATGATTGTGTATATCCAATAACTAGATTAAAAGGCATTTATCACTCTCTTTTTTAAGTAAAAAAAAAAAAAGATACTTGATTAAAGACTTCTACCTTGGGCACAAAAGGGAGAGCAAGAGACTGTCATTTTTTAAAAGTTTGAGATCTAGGGAAGCTAATGAAAGTTATTACCAGAGGAAAGTTTTTATGAGCTTCATTTCACTTTTGGGATCTATGATGCAGATTATTTGGGAACTCAATGGGTTCTATATATGTATATGCTGCCTCTGAACTTGAGTTTGGCTCCTCATAGCCTAATTTGGCTCTTTGGTAGCATTCATTCTGAAATGTGCTGGAAAAGTCTAGACATTCAGATATCAAATCTAACATTTCTAACCAATGGGATTTCAGTAATACATCTGATGACTATGTAGCTATAAAGCATAGTAGGAACATAACGAGGACTCTTTAGTTCCTCTGCTTAGCTCCCTAGAGCAATACATTTCATACTGAAACAAGAGTTATTGAAGGACAAAATAGGTTCTCCTCTGCATGGTGCATTCCCAAACTATTCATTATTTTTAACTTGAATCCTGTGATTCTGAGGAATAACAACCCAAAGAGGATATAAAAAAAATGAATTGACTATTCAATGCCCAAAATTTCTAAACCTTATACAACTTGGAATGTGTGTTGAATCTAATTGTTTGGACAAAATTAAATTTTTAAGTGAGTATAAAAATTGAATCATGGCTTCTCTATGCGTATTTTAAATTCAAACACGTTTAATAATATATCTTTGCACATGCATTATTTTACCTAAACTGCTCAGTAGAGAAAAAATATATGTACACTTAAAAATATTCCTAAAATTAAAAAAAAAACCACAAAATTTCTTTCCTATCAACTTAAATTCCACTTTTTAGGGTAAATTTCTTTGCAAATTCCCTCTCCCATAAATCTATAGGGGCACCTATTAATCTTCAAATGGGATAATACTTTACCTATTTTAAAATTAATTTCCTTTTTATTGTATTTTTGAGATCCTTCCATGTGAACACATACTAATTATCATTTTTACCAGTTTAATAGTATTCCATTATATACACTATATTATATACACTATAATTTACATAAGAAGTCCTGGATGACCAAATCAATTATCCCCAGTTTTTGGTACATGAAAAGCAAGTTAAAATGAGTATTATTGCCCATATGTTTTTGCACACATATTTTATGATTTTTTAAATGTGAACTTGCAGAGTTAAAAGGTATATGCTTATAAAACTTTTATAGATATAAACATTCTTATATTTAGTTTCAGTTGCTGTTGATTATAACTTTAGTCAGACTTACTAAGATATTTAATAAATACAAATTTGTGAATTGAGAATCAGACCTCCGAAGTATAAAACAATAGTCAAACAAAAGAGGACAGTTTTTAGTAATATAAATTATGCTTTATGATCTATATATGCTAAAGAAAATGAAAATTGTTCTGTGTTTTATTCAGGAAATGGGTTCCATGTAATTTACAAATGAGGTCTAATTGGATAGATCTTAATTGTTAAACACAAAATATCATAATTTATTTATTCTACTTTTTTATATTTATAAAAATGATATAGGTATTGTAATTTGCCCCAAAAGCTATTTAAAAGAATTTTAGTTACACAATTATGGGGTTTTACAACTTAGAAAATAGAGGATGAAAAAAATTGTGTTTCTACTAATAGGCCTAAGGGAAAATATTATGATATTTGCATAAAAGCTGAAAAACTTTTCAACAAATTTCTGTTTTTTTCAACAAATTTCAATACCCATTTCAGATCAACACACATGTGCAGAATAATATATTAAGTGATAGTATCTTTCTTATCATGAAAAAGCACATATACATTATTTTGGACTAACATCTTTCTTGATGGGGAAAACTGAAGTATTTCTACCATGAAAAGGTAAAGGCTGAAAACACTTGGCCACTGCATACCTCACTAGCAGGGTGCAGGGCCTCTTGGAAAAATGGATATTTCTAGACATACGATAGGAAAATTTCAAGAAAAGCATGATGTATTTTGTCTATCAAAAAGCAAAAATCCTTTAAATTTGAGGCACAGATGTCAAATTGATGAGCTCTCTGGCAAAATTAGTTACAATTTAAAGCATTAAAAAACATATTACTCTAATTGTAATACACTAAATATATAAATATATGTAAGTGCATATTGATGTTCATAAATAAACTGAAAATAAATGACTCACAAATTCTTACTGAAGAAATGTTAAAGAAAAAATCAAGCTTATGTCTTACTTAAAAATGGAGCATTGCAGTTTAATCATAGTTGATGAGATAAACTATGAGATTAACTCTAGTTCTTTGTAAAGAACATTTATTAATAAATGGGGGGGGACAAGATGAATTAAGAAAATTTGTATGATCTAGCCTTCAAAGTAATAATCATTCAGGCGCATGTCATTACTGGGTTAGGCATCATCCTAAATGTTACTAATATCAGAGAAGAAAATTAACCCGTACAATGAAATGATCTCACTGTCTCCAGTGAAACAAGTGATCCAACTTAACATGATTAGTAGTAGGACAATTATTTTAAAAGATTTTATTTATTTATTCATGAGAGACAGAGAGAGAGAGAGAGAGAGAGGAGAGACACAGGCAGAGGGAGAAGCAAGCTCTATGTAGGGAGCCCGACGTGGGATGTGATCCCAGGTCTCCAGGATCAACCCTGGGCTGAAGGCGGCACTAAACCTCTGAGCCACCGGGGCTGCCCAGTAGTAGGACAATTTGACTGTAAATGACTTCTCATGAGGGTCAGTGAACTAGCCAATGAATTATGATGTGTTTGTGCCAAAAATGTGTAATCTGAAACTGATCCCATCTTAAACCTGCATTCAATTCATTAAGAATACAGTGTATGAAAAAAAAATACAGTGTATGAAGGAACTTATTGAACAGCACAACAAAGATAAAAACAGACAAATCCAGACTTCGGTATAGTCTAAAAAACAGCTATCTTGATCTTTGAAAAAAATGAATAGTGTAGAAATGTTTATATTACATTTAAAAAATCTAAAGACTTATTATAATCTTACTCTTAAATAACCAAATGTAACATGATTTTTGAGTGAACAATGATTCAACAAATTTGAATATGGACTACTTACTTGCAAATGACTCAATAAAACAAAAAAGGCAAATGTGGATGAACAAATAAGTAGGTATAGATTATTTATTTATTTATTTATTTAAAGATTTATGTATTTATTTATGATAGGCATAGAGAGAAAGAGAGGCAGAGATTCAGAGGGGTGAGAAGCAGGCTCCATGCCGGGAGCCTGACGCGGGACTCGATTCCAGGACTCCAGGATTGCGCCCTGGGCCAAAGGCAGGCGCCAAACCGCTGAGCCACCCAGGGATCCCAGGTATAGATAATTTAAATAGTTGATGATGATGTGTATAGGGAGATAGAAATAGATGTTAAAGGGAATGTGAAAAATATTGATGAGTCTGCATGATAATTTTATTATTTTAACCTGCTTTGTATTTTTTGAAACTTTTCTAATAAAAGATGAAAAATACAAATCTCAAAAGGGAGTTAATTCCTCAGCTCTAATTTGGATAAGAGAAATAACAGAAAAGTATGTAAGCTTTTAGTTACCATGAATTTTGTGACTAATTAAAAAACAGTTATTTGTAATGAAAGTTCGAGTAGATACCATAAATAGAGCCTTATTCATCATCAAAAACCTTTTTGTTCCTAATGCATAGAAGGTCCTGAACAAATAATGGATTTGAATGGAAATAACATAAACACTTTTGTAACTGGTCTTTTGCTTCAATTTGGTTGTATTTAATATGCATGTCATTTTTTTAGCATGTTGTATTTTTTCTCAAAATTATTAATTCGAGATTTTAGGTCAAACTTTAAGAAAAAGTTACTTTGCAATATACATTGATGTGAAAATACATTTGAACAAATGTTAAGTAATATGTTGATACTTATAGAATAAGGGGCCAGAAATGACCCAGTGTAACTATCACTCATAGCATCTTATTGGTAAGAAAAATCTCAAAATACGATTATAGTAGTGGTAATGAGATTTTCAAGAAAATTTCTCAACTTGATAAAGTAAATGCTTCGTATCTTTGCTTCTCTAAAACTGTAATGCATATTCAAGAAAATGTTAAATCTGATTGGCTGACATTCTAGCAGAGTAGATTCAGTTTAAAAATTGATCTACTTTGTCATGGCAAGGTTTCTTGGAGAAGATCCAGCTTTTTTGCTGGTCTTTGTTTTTAGTAATTTTATTTTATTATGCTCAGAGTCGTTGGCCTCTCTTAAAACAATTTTAATATTGCCTAAGTGAGACTATGCATAATTCAAAAAAGGCTTTTATGATTTTTTAAAATTAAATACATTAATAAGTTTTCTAAGTCTTTTGGTCTACATTCAGAATTTCTTTTGTTCTTACGTGATTTTTTGATCTCCATTTATAGCTACATATAAAAACTAAAGAGCTTATTACATTTTTTAATCTTAGTAATTTTTAGGTTTTTGATTTCAGAATATGTTGGTTTTCTTGTTCCTGTTGTTTCCTTTGCTGTATTGTTTTTATTATACTTTGCACAATAAAAATATCTGCTTTATGTTTATTAAAATTACACTAAATATGTATACTAATGATAAAATTAATTGCCTCCCTTCATTGCTCCTTCAAAGCAATGCTTTCCCTTTCCATCTCACTCTTCTGCAATCACACACAAATATTAAGTATATTAATTGGAGCTCAGTTTTCTTTTTCTAACAGCTTTAATTACTGTAATTCTGTTGTCCTATAAGACAATTCTAAAAAGTTTTTATTATCCATTGTCAGGCTAGTGAATCACATGGGAAGATCATTTCCCCACATCCTAAGGCATGTCTAGGTTTCCAAATCACAGAAGAAGTAATGGAGTCAGAGCCAGAATATTTCAGATGCAGCACAGATCAAAGCAAGTATGTCTTCTGCATTCTGCAGACAAGCAGACTAGTTATCCATGTCAAACTCTGGTCTTAACATTCAGTTACTGACATTATCAGCATGCTATGAAATAATACCATTGCATTAAAAGGCTGGTCATTAGAAGGAAAAAAAAAATGTTCTTGTTTTAAAAGCATCTTTCAAAGGGTAAATAAGTAAATTAAACCTATCCCCTACAGGACTCTTCAATTTAACTTGTTTACATAGACAAGCCTTGAATTTTATCAAGAAGGAGCTTTACATCTGGATTTGAAGACAGACTTCACAACTGCCCATGGCTGGTTGGTGGCCTGGTATTCAATAATAACCGTGTGGAAAGTTTCCATTAAGACCTGACTATACAAATGTCATCACCCGTAGCTACGTTAAACCTATGTAGTCAACTTTTAAATCATTCTCTTCAAATATAAATCAGATTTTCATTAATTTTGTATCATTATCTATATATGCTCTCATTTATAAACACTTGTTTAGATATATGTTGATGATCATTCTTTTTTGATGATCATCCTTCTCCCTTTGAATCATATTATTTATAAGATCTGTATTTTTTGAATCTAGTCTTTCAAGTAGTGACTCATTAAATAGTATCACTTCTTTGCTCTTTTATCTATTTGAGTAATACTTTTTGAACCTTTTAAATAACAATATTTTTACTTTAGGTCTTTTCCTTAATTTTGAACAGCTCTTTATATTGTAATGATGTATTATAAACAGGTAGAGTCCTGGAGTCTTAAACATTTATTTGCTCTTACAACTTGAGATGTTGAGTTCACAGCTCTGAGTCTGTTTTCGATGATATATGGTGTATGTATTGGGGATTGCTACTATTTCATAAGGTAAATTTGGGAAAAAAAGGTAACATAAGAAAAGGCAATAACTCTTGAAACTTTTTATTTAGTTCTTTCCACATCACTACATTGCCTTCAGATGTTAACTGATTTCTCTTAAATCTATATTTCTGATGCTGACACCACTTCCACACTTTGCATCTAAATTTTTATTTCCTTGTAAAATCAGACTCATATTCTTTCAGGAAAAACTGCTCCTATCTAGTTTCACTTAACAAATAATGTTTGTACTATTCCTCTAATTATTCAGAAGCAAGACCTGTGAGTCAGGTTTTATTCTTCCATCTTTCATTCCAATACTCCATTTGGTACAACATAAATTTATTTTATGTATCCCAAAATACTCTTCCTCTTTTTTTTTTGTTATGTGTTTATTTACCTTATTGGCAAGGACACATTATTACTCTATAGAAAAATTTAAAAATCATTTTAAAGTCTCCTGAGTATTTACATTTAGGAAAATATTTTGTGTGTGTGTTTGTCTGCTTGTTTGTTTTTTATATAACATGTCTTGATATTTCTTTAGGAATTAAGCCATGAGACTCTCATTTTATTTTTAATCTTGGTGGCATTTAAAAGTACGTTTGAAAATATTCCGAGTCTTCGTTTTGTTGAATGAAAAACATGACAGTACCTTTTAATAATGAGATAATGAACTTGTCTATATTTCTTCAAAATATTTTTGTTTCTATTCTGAAAATAAATTCTAACAAAACAGAAAGTGTTATTGGAAAATAGTGGTTTCCACTGATTTAGGCTGCACAGAAATCAATTCATCTAAAATTTGCCTCATGTACCAGCAGGAGGGCTAGCCATTACTTCAGATAAAGAGAACTTTCATAATTTATGTTTTTAAACAAATTATTATCATTATCGGGGATCCCTGTGTGGCTCAGTGGTAATGCCTCCCTTCGGTCCAGGACGTGATCCTGGAGTCCCGGGATAGAGTCCCGGGATAGAGTGCTTCTCCCTCTGCCTGTGTCTCTGCCTCTCCCTCTCTCTTTGTCTCTCATGAATAAATAAATAAAATCTTTAAAAAATTATTATCATTATCAGGTATTCTGTGTTTCAGATATCAGTGAGAATACTAATTACTATGGAAAAGTAAACAATAATCTGTATTCCTGAATCCTCATATATTTAAATCAAGATGAAGACTATTTACTTAAAAGTAACTTAGAATGGACTTGTTATTCTCTAAGTAAGTTATTTTTAAAAAGACATTAAAGTGGTTCTAAATTTTTATTTTGAGCTATTAGCTTCTTTTTCTTAGTAATCTAAGAATCAGCTTTGAACAAATTGATTATACCAGCCACCTTACTCAGTATAACTTATGTGGAAATTACCAGGAAGATACATCAATTGTCTTTTACTCTTTGGTCTTGAGAATCCAGAGAATCATTTTTATTTCTTTAGAAAATGATTCTTTTAACACACACATATTAGTATTAAATTATGATATTGACCAATTCACCTCTTTCTTTCAAAATGTCCTTTTGGGACAAGTGTAACCCTTAATTTTGAATGTTTTGTATCCATGATATTTTTGAAATATATTTTCATCCTTTTAAAAATTAACTGTATACAAAAACAGCAAATAATGCAATGCCTTGAATACTGCAATATGGCAAGTTCATTTCCTTAATAATATTCTATGTTTTCCTCCAATATAGAAAAAAAATCATGCTTAAACTTAGTCAAATTTTCTCGGAAGTCTTTTTTTTTTTTTTTTTTTTTTTAAGTAGGCTCCATGTCCAATGTAGCACCCAACACAGGACTTAGACTTACCCCTCTGAGATCAAGACCTGAACTGAAATCAAGTGTTGGATGCTTAACCAATTGATCAACCTAGGCACCCAGGACTATACATTTTTAAGTCATGCAGAAGACTATAAACCATACTATCAGTTAAGTATTATTTTGCTTAATTCTCAACATTTATTCCAGTTTTTAGAGAACAAACCTTTCAAGTGTTAGCAATTATTTTGTTTTTTAAAGTCTCTGAACACAATTATGTAGCTTTAAGACAACTATGAGAGTCTTAAAACATTAAAATACTATTCTAAAGTTGTTTTCAAAATTATATCTCATGTAAAAACCCAGAAAGATTGTGGTATTCTGGCAGATGTAAATAAAAGTCACTATGAAAATCATATTGAATTAATTATGATATAAAATATAGATCATTTTCAGTTGTCCCTTACTTTATATTTTAAGTAACATAACTTAGCCTTTGGAGAAAAAATGGAAAAATCTGGAGGGAAGAAGTAGGAAAGAGGACAAAAAGAGCTAGGAGAATAGAGGAATAATTTAAAGATAGCGAAGAGAGAAAAGAAACTGGCTTCTTTATATGGAGATTTTTTTCACCTCAAATATTTAAGTATATGTCTTAATTTTGAATCAATTATATAATATTATGCCAAACATATATTCTTTATTGGCCTGGTTTTCAATTGTCTGCTTTTAAAAAATTGTGGTTAATATGGAGTAAGTTTTGTATTACTTATCTGAGTTTTTATAAATAATGTATAGAAATGTTTTTATAAATAATGTATAGAAATAGGATTTATGGAGTGTTAGTGGCATTGGATTATCTCTTCATATTAAGTTCAGTGGCTGCCTATATAGTGGTATAGAACCAAACTGAAACTCCTTTTGTATTCATCTAATCTCAGTAAATATTATGGAGGTTGACCACTAATTATCCACTAATAGTATAATGTTAAGCAGTGTAAATTTTTAATATTTAAAATTTTTATGATTTTTATACATGACACTTAATGAGTTATTTTTTGATATTTCATGAGTCCCTGATAAAATGTTAAATGATATAGTGATAACTATGTAAAATAATATTTGCACCACCACTGTCAACTTAATACACCCACATTGGTTAGATGATTGGATCTTATTGATGAAGTATGTTGGCATTCATTTAGATCCTGCTTGAAGTACATGATGTCTACTGATTGTGATTGCCTTATAGAAGGCAATTTGGGTAATTCCATACTTGAATTGTTACTTAAAAATATACATTATTCTACTTTGCTATCTTTCTTACCAGTCATAAACTGGGAAAATTGTGCATTTGAGAAAAAAAATCACAAGTGGAATATTTTGTGTGTGTGTGTGTGTGTGTGAATTTTAATTTTACATTTTAATTTGGTATTCTAGCCTGGAGGTATTACATAAACTCAATAAATTTTCCCAATTTTAGTATTATTTATGGTGATTTCTCAAAAACTTTTAGATCGTATTGAATTTTGAAATTCATATTTACTTCCTTTAAGAAAATGCATGTTTTTATTTCTCAAACTTAAAAATAATTTAAAAACCACAGTCTCTGTGGGGTGCCTGGGTAGCTCAGTCAGTTGGGTGTCTGACTTGATTTCAGCTCAGGTTGTGATCTCAATGTTGTGAGATCAAGCCCTGTGGCCAACTCCACAGTCTTAGAGGAATATGCTTATAATTCTCTCTCTCTCTCTGCCCCTTCCCCTGCTGGCTCACTTTCTCTTTCTCTCTCTCTCTCTCTTGAAATAAATAAAATATTTAAAAAAGAACTTTTGAGCTATTCAGATTATTTAACATAATATCTCTGATTCCTGGAATACTTTAAAACTTAATTTTAACATTTGAATCTTGACAATCATGACAAAGATGCCTGGACATCCCAGTAGAGACTAAGTAATTCATTGCTTTAGTTGTGGCAAATAAAACTAAACATTTAATCCTAGAGAATAGTGTTGTTTTAGCTGTAAGCATTGAAAACTTGGCAGATTTTTAAATAATTCTAAGGTATGCTTTGCCAATTTGCTTTGATATTTTGGTAGGAGGCCAAAGTTTTTATCTTTGTTTTATGTGGACTAGATACTGAATGCTATGTCTTTGTAGAATATGTTACCACACATTTCAGAGCAATGTAAAGAAAAAAAATAGTTTAAGTCTTTTATAATATGGGATGTGAGAAGTTATAGTCTCAGATAATATGAGATGATTGTTGAACTCATGATTAAGACACTTGTATATGATTTAATAGACATTTTTGGCAGTGAATGATTTGAAATGGCTTTGATGTCAGTAAATAAATTGTTACTACCTTTTGTGTATAAGACACTGCAATATATGGCTTTTAATGCATACTTAAGAGCCATACTTTTAATGCATACTTGTATGGTTTGAGTAGACAAAATGAGATAATGAATTCAGTACTGTACTGGGCACATAGAAGATAATTGGCAACTATTAGCTAACATCAGTTTCATTAGTTATATTAGAATACATTGATCTTTCACTAAATAAAATTCCAATTAGATTAAGTATTATTTTGGGACACCTGGGTGGCTCAGTGCTTGAGTGTCTGCCTTTGGCTCAGGGGCATGATCTTGGGATCCTGGATTGAGTCCTGCATCAGGCTCCCTATGGGGAGCTTGCTTCTCCCTCTATGTTTCTACCTCTCTCCCTCATGAATAAATAAATAAATCTTAAAAAAGATTAGGTATTATTTCATATTATAGTTTTGCTAAATACTCAGAGGAAATGTCTCTACATACTTTTTTTTAATCTACTGTTATTTCTTAATCATCCGCTGCTTTTTTTGTTTTTCTTCTTTATTCAGTCTCTAAAATATCCAGACTCTTAGTGTTTTCCACACCTATTAGTCTCAATGAAACTTTGTATCTAATTTAGTCAAAGGATTCTAAGAATGTAACAATTTGACTTGTATATCCTAAGACTTCCTTTTAATTTTGAAATAACACAATTCTTATTCACTGTTGAAAATCAGTATCTTAAGAGCAGGAAAGCAGGAGCAGGACTCCTAATTTGAGTCTTTATTCCAAGTGGCAATTTAGAATACTATACTTCTTAAAATGAGAAGTTACACACTGCTAATCTGTGTTATTTGAAGCTGTTGTCAGGTACAAGACTGTAAAATTGTTAAGCTACCAAAATAATTAGCCACTATATTAGGTCTTACTAGGTTATGGTGCATAGAAGATTAAAAAGTGTTTGTAACAAACTTGAGTCTGCAGCTGCTCTGTAGCATCCCATACAGAATTCACTATCTTGAAAGATTAGGATGGGGTACATTTCTCTGGGGTGAAGGTTCTGAAAAATAATTCATATTCACAGTTCTCCAAAAATCCAGAGAGCCTGATTTCTCACAATGGTCTTTTGAGTGGCAGTACTTGAATGTCCCATTCTAATACTAATGATTAATGTATAAGAGTTGTGCAGTGTAATATCATTTTTTTTCTCCCTGAAGCTTCTTGGATCCTGATTTCAGTAGCTGACTTAACATATAAATTGGCCCAAACTTGGCAAAAATCAAGAATATTTAACAGGGCACAGATGGTGCAACAGAAAGCAATATCCAGAGATTTGGTGACTTGAGTGCTCTCTAACCCTCCACCAGCTGCTTTAGCTCAAGTGTGAATAAAGACCTTTTAAGAATCAATGAAAATGTCTCATGTTGTGCCTAAGTATTGCCCATCCAACCAAATTGACACCAAAAACAGAAACAACCATATGGTTTTAAGTGTATTAGGGAAAAGTAGGCTGTAGCTTGATACTTAAGATTAAGTATGTTAAAGCATTACTCCTGATTGCTTGCACATTGCATATTTCTAAGAAAATTTAATATGAAAAAATATACTCAGCTCTGACACACTTGGCTATCTTTTAGTTTTCTGCTTAAATATAGAAGAAAGTAAAACAGACAACTAGTGCCCAACGCCAAAGGATAATACAGATGACATTACAGGAGTTCCTTTAAAATTGAAACAAAATAACAATAAATATATTTTTAGGGATCCCTGGGTGGCGCAGCGGTTTGGCGCCTGCCTTTGGCCCAGGGCGCGATCCTGGAGACCCGGGATCGAATCCCATGTCGGGCTCCCGGTGCATGAAGCCTGCTTCTCCCTCTGCCTGTGTCTCTGCCTGTCTCTCTCTCTCTCTCTGTGACTATCATAAATATATTTAAAAAAACACAATAAATATATTTTTAATACATGTGAGTTCTGATAGCATATGAACTGAAGTGAACACTGAATTATTTTCAATGGCTAGAGGTACTAGATATGATTTCTTTGGCTTGCAGGAAATGATGACTGATTGTACACACTGATTACATTTAACATGTGAAGTTTGATACCTCTTTATGTAACTGAAGACCTCCAGCTACAGCTTTCATTTTCAGCTGGTAATAATAAATAAATGGGTCCTATTTCTCTAAGTATACCTTAAAACTCAAGTGGCTATGCTTAATATAGAATGTGTTTCTAGCCTACAAAATAAAAGATATTTGATTTTAAGTCAGGATTTTATATTTTTCTAGGACATTTTATTAATCACAGAAAGTGAGCATATGGAAATAATTTAGTAGTGTAAAATAAAAGCATTACTAAATGAGGTTAAAAAAAGAATGGATGTGAACTTAATATAAAGAAAATTATTTAGATATTTATACCAGATGCTAATATATTCCACTAAAAGAATAAATTTACCTTAAAATTTTAGAGGTGCCTGGGTAGTGGAGTAGGCTAAGTGTCCAGCTCTTGGTTTCAACTCAGTTCATGATCTCAAGGTCATCGAACCCTGCATCAGGCTCCACACTGTGTGGAGTTGGCTTAAGAATCTCTCTTCTTCTGCCCCTCTCCCTTGAGTACTTTCTCAAGTAAATAAATATTTTTAAAAAATACATTTAAATTGCCTAATTGCCATCATAACTGAACACTGTATTTGAATATCATTGTGAGGCAGTGGTATGAGCCTTATCTTTAAGCAGAATAGTGTAAGATTTAGGTTAAAATAAAACTGCCGAAAATTGGAAGCAAGTAAAAGGCGCTGATGGCAAATTTGCTATGTATTTATTTGGGCTCTTTAACTGAATCCTATTTATACATACCTAAAAAGATTATTTAATGAAATATTTTGGGCTAGAGTGGGTGAGAGAGCAAAGAAGATAACATAGATCTCAATATTAAATTTTCATTGGATTCTGGCCAAGCAAATCAAATGGTATTTAGGAGGACAAAGAATAGAGGTAATGGACTTAGGAGCTAAGGACAAAATAGGCTTCCATCTAGGATGATACTTCATTTATGTAATTAAAAAATTTAAAGTAAATTGGAATCATTCCCTTTTTAAATGCAACCCTAGGGATGCCTGGGTGGCTCAGTGGTTGAGAGACTGCCTTTGGCTCAGGGCATGATCCCGGCGTCCTAGGATCAAGTACCACATCAGGCTTCCTGCATGGAGCCTATTCCTCCCTCTGCTTATGTCTCTGCCTCTCTTTCTGTGTTTCTAATGATTAAATAAATAAAATCTTAAAAAAATAAACCTAATTCTATAATCAGACCCAAAGCACACTGATTAAGGTGGAGGGTTTTTTGTTTGTTTGTTTTGTTTGTTTGTTGTTGTTGTTGTTTTTGAGGAAGAATGTTGCAATGCCCTTCAATCCTTCTTCAAAGGAGAGCACTGAGGAAAAAAGAATACCAGATATTTTATCTGTTAAATGCAGTCTTACTAAGCACTGATTCCAGATGTCCTGAATTGCTTCTTGGTTAGAGGTTACCTTATGGGATGAGATATTATATGGAGTTCTGGCACAGAGATCTCACATTGGTTACAATAAGCGACAGACCCAGTTTGTGCTTATTTGCTTGATATTTTAATGCATAATTAGAATGGGCATACTTACCTTGTGGAATGGTTCTCACAGCAGTTTCCTAACTGTGTTGTAGAAAGATAATGTTAGAAAAAGCCAAGTTCAGTGGTGCCTGGATTGTTCAGTTGGTTAAGTAGCTGACTGTTGGTTCTGGCTCAGGTCATGACATATTTAAAGGGCAGTAATAAAACTAATTATTTGTATTACAAATTAAATTGTTAAATACTAAAATGATTAATGATAAGTTTATAAAGATTATGGGAAAACAGTTCTCACATACTAGGATATTTTTGCGAATTGTTCCAATATTTAAAGGCTATTACCAATATGTTATATAACAAATTCACATTACTTTTTATTAAACAGTTCCACTTGTCAGAATTTATCATGTATAATCACAGGTTACAGATGACACAATCAGGAGTATAAAAATGTGTTATGTAGAACAGCTTACAAATTGTATACAAATTAAAAGAACATGAATGTCCACTAGTAGAATATAGCTTCGATATGAAACCTCAATTCTGTATGCTTGGATTATTTTTATGTTAGAATATGAAATCAAGTAATATGTTTTAATAGAGGAAAAGCCTTGAAATATGTACTTTTAAGTGAAAAATATACTTTATGATAGAATGACCATACTTACACGTATGTGCACTATTTTTTAGTAAAACAGATGCATTTAATAGTGATTATATCTGGGGATGGTGCAGGAATTTTGGTTACCTGGAAAGGTCTATTTTTACTATAGATTGCCTTTGATCCATTTGTACTTTATGTATATTTATTATATTATTATGTAACATAAATTTTGGCTGTAACATAAAGTTTGGCTTTACACTGAAAGACAAGTTAAGCCCTTTACAACATATATTTACAGGCTAATGGCAAAAATGACCCATAAAATTAAGACATGTATTTAAAGTAATTAAACTATTAGGTGTAGAAGAGGTTATATTGAAGATAATTGTCCCACATTTGTCATTGACTTTTGTGCAGACAGTCGTTCATACAAGCAGTAACAGCTTAATTAGACAGGTTTCTTCATTCAAGGAATATGTTTTTGCTGTTTGACATAAGGCTAGGCTTCTGGGTAGATGAAGTAGACAGGATAACTCCAGGCTCACTTCTGCCCTTTTTCTAAAATTATTTAGTTTCTAAGAAACTTACATTTCATTGATCCATATGTTACAAACAAAATAGATTAAGGAATTGTCAAATATATTTCCTTTAAGAGAGGATATTGTGTTAATTACATTTTCAAATTATATTTCCATGTTTAATAGGATTGTAAAATCAACCTGCAGGCTGGTCTAAAGGGGGTGATTTCAAAATCAATAATAATGTACATTGTAGGGGCAGCCCCGATGGCTTAGCGGTTTAGCACCACCTTCAGCCCAGGGTGTGATCCTGGAGGCCCTGGATCGAGTCCCATGTCAGGCTCCCTGCATGGAGCGTGCTTCTCCCTCAGCCTGTGTCTCTGCCTCTCTCTCTCTCTCTCTCTGTTTCTAATAAATAAATAAAATCTTTAAAAAAATAAATAAATGTACATTGTATATGTTGTGTTCTAATATTGGGGCCTTCTTACAATAAAGTTTAGACATATGTAGCTCCATTTTTAATTGGAGTTCAATTTGCCAACATATGGCATAACAACAAGTGCTCATACCATCAAGTGCCCCCCCTCAGTGCCCGTCACCCAGTCACCACAACCCCCAACTTATCTCCCTTTCTACTACCCCTTGTTCGTTTCCCAGAGTTAGGTGTCTCTCATGTTCTGTCATCCTCTCTGATATTTTCCACTAATTTTCTCTCCATTCCCTTTATTACCTTTCACTATTTTTTATATTCCCCAAATGAATAAGAACATATAATGTTTGTCCTTCTCCAATTGACTAGCATCACTCAGCATAATACCCTTCAGTTCCATCCACGTTGAAGCAAATAGTGGGTATTTGTCATTTCTAATGGCTGAGTAATATTCCATTGTATACATAGACCACATCTTCTTTATCCATTCATCTTTCGATGGACACCGAAGCTCCTTCCACAGTTTGGCTATTGTGGACATTGCTGCTATAAACATTGGGGTGCAGTGTCCTGCCATTTCACTGCATCTGTATCTTTGGGGTAAATCCCCAGCAGTGCAATTGCTGGGTCATAAGGCAATTATATTTTTAACTCTTTGAGGAACCTCCACAGTTCCTCCACAGTTTTCCAGAGTGGCTGTACCAGCTCACATTCCCACCAACAGTCCAAGAGGATTCCCCTTTCTCCACATCCTCTCCAACATTTGTTTCCTGTCTTGATAATTTTCATGATTCTCACTGGTGTGAGGTGGTATCTTATTGTGGTTTTGATTTGTATTTCCCTGATGGCAAGTGATGCAGAGCATTTTCTCATGTGTTTGTTGGCCATGTCTAGGTCTTCCTCTGTGAAATTTCTCTTTTGCCCATTTCATGATGGGATTGTTTCTTTGCTGTTGAGTTTAATAAGTTCTTTTTAGATCTAGAATACTAGCGCTTTATCTGATAGGTCATTTGCAAATATCTTCTCCCATTCTGTAGGTTGTCTTTTAGTTTTGTTGACTGTTTCTTTTGCTGTGCAGAAGCTTTTTATCTGGATTAAGTCCCAATAATTCATTTTTGCTTTTGTTTCCCTTGCCTTCATAGATGTATCTTGCAAGAAGTTGCTGTGGCTTGGTTCAAAAAGGGTGTTGCCTGTATTCTCTAGGGTTTTGATGCATTCTTGCATAACATTTAGATCTTTCATCCATTTTGAGTTTATCTTTGTATATGGTATAAGAGAATGGTCTAGTTTCATTCTTCTGCAAATGGCTGTACAATTTTCCCAGCACCATTTATTGAAGAGACTGTCCTTTTTCCAGTGGATAGTCTTTCCTGCTTTGTCGAATATTAGTTGACCATAGAGTTGAGGGGCCATTTCTGGATTCTCTATTCTGTTCCATTGATCTTTGTGTCTGTTTTTGTGCCAGTACCACACTGTCTTGATGACCACAGCTTTGTAGTACAACATGAAATCTGGCATTGTGATGCCCCCAGCTATGGTTTTCTTTTTTAATATTCCCTGGCTATTCGGGGTCTTTTCTGATTCCACACAAATCTTAAGATGATTTGCTCCAACTCTCTTAAGAAAGTCCATGGTATTTGGATAGGGATTGCATTAAATGTGTAAATTGCCCTGGGGAGCATAGACATTTTCCCAATATTTATGCTTCCAATCCATGAGCATGGAATATTTCTCCATCTCTTTGTGTCTTCTTCCACTTCTTTCAGAAAAGTTTTTAGGGTGTAGATCCTTAACCTCTTTGGTTAGGTTTATTCCTACGTGTCTTATGCTTTTGGGTGCAATGTAAATGGGATTGTCTCCTTAATTTCTCTTTCTCCAGTCCCATTGTTAGAGTATAGAAATGCCACTGACCTCTGGTCATTGATTTTGCATCCTGCCCCACTGCCGAATTGCTGTATGAGTTCTAGCAATTTTGAGGTGGAGTCTTGTGGGTTTTGTATGTACAGTATCATGCCATCGGCAAAGAGGGAGAGTTTGACTTCTTCTTTGACAATTTGAATGCCTTTTATTTCTTTTTGTTGCCTGACTGCTGAGGCTAGGACTTCTAGTACTATGTTGAATTAGCAGTGGTGAGAGTGGACATCCCTGTTTTGTTCCTGATCTTAGTAGCAAGGCTCCCAGTATTTCCCCATTGAGAATGATATTTGCTGTGGGCTTTTCATAGATGGCTTTTAAGATGCTGAGAAATGTTCCCTCTATCCCTACACTCTGAAGAATTTTGATCAGGAATGGATGCTGTATTTTGTCAAATGCTTTCTCTGCATCTAATGAGAGGATCATATGGTTCTTGTTTTTTCTATTGTTGATATGATCTATCAAGTTGATTGCTAAACGAATGTTGAACCAACCTTGCATCCCGGGGATAAATCCTACTTGATCATGGTGAATAATCTTCTTAATGTACTGTTGGATCCTATTGGCTAGTATCTTGTTGAGAATTTCTGCGTCCATGTTCATCAGGGATATTGTTCTATAATTCTCCTTTTTGCAGGGTCTTTGTCTGGTTTTGGAATTAAGGTCATGCTAGCCTCATAAAAGGAGTTTGGAAGTATTCCATCCCTTTCTATCTTTTGGAACAGCTTTAGTAGATTAGGTATTGTTTATGCTTTAAACATTTGATAGAATTCCCCTGGGAAGCCATCTGGCTCTGGACTTTTGTGTCTTGGGAGGTTTTTGATGACTGCTTCTGTTTCCTCTCTGGTTATTGGCCTATTCAGGTTTTCTATTCCTTCCTGTTTCAGTTTTGGTAATTTGTGGTTTTCCAGAAATGCATCCATTTCTTCTAGATTGCCTAATTTATTGGTGTATAGCTGTTCATAATATGTTTTTAAAGTCATTTGTATTTCCTGGTATTGGTGGTGATCTCTCCTTTTTCATTTGTGATTTTATTAATTAGAGTCTTTTCTCATTTGTTTTTAATTAGGCTGGCTAATGGTTTATCTAGCCATTAATTCTTTCAAAGAACCAACTCCTGGTTTTGTTGATCTGTTCTACAGTTCTTCTGGTCTCTATTTCATTGAGCTCTGCTCGAATCTTTATTAACTCTCTTCTTCTGCTGGGTGTAGGTTTTATTTGCTGTTCCTTCACCAGATTTTTTACAGGTGAGGTTAGCTTGTATATTTGAGGTTTTTTTCCAAATTTTTGAGTGATGCTTGTATTGCGATGTATTTCTCTCTTAGGACTGCTTTTGCTGTATCCCAAAGATTTTGAATGATTGTATCTTCATTCTCATTACTTTCCATGAATCTTTTTCATTCTTCTCTAATTTCCTGGTTGACCCTTTCATCTTTTAGTAAGATGGTCTTTAACCTCCACGTGTTTGAATTTCTTTCAAATTTCTTCTTGTGATTGAGTTCAATTTCAAAGCATTATGGTCTGAAAATATGCAGGGGACAATCCCAATCTTTTGGTATCTGTTAAGACCTGATTTGTGACCCAGTATATGGTCTATTCTGGAGAAAGTTCCATGTGCATTTGAAAAGAATGTGTATTCAGTTGCATTTGGATGGAAAGTTTTGTAAATATCTGTGAAATACATCTGGTCCAGTGTATCATTTAAAGCTCTTGTTTCTTTGGAGATGTTGTGCTTAGAAGATCTGTCATTTGCAGAAAGCCCCATTTGAAGTCTCCCAGAATAAATGTATTATTATCTAAGTATGTCTTAACTTTGGTTATTAATTGATTGATATACTTGGCAGCTCCCACAGTAGGGGCATAAATATTCATGACTGTTAGGTCCTCTTGTTGGATAGATCCTTTAAGTATGATATAGTGTTCCTCTTCATCTCTTACTACAGTCTTTGGGATAAACTTTATCTGATATGAGGATTACTACCCCTGCTTTCTTTTGAGGACCATTTGAATGGTAAATGGTTCTCCAACCTTTCATTTTCAGGCTGGAGGTGTCCCTAGGTATAAAATGAGTCTCTTGTAGACAGCAAATAGATGAGTGTTGCTTTTTCATCCAGTCTGAAATCCTGCTTCTTTCGAGGGGATCATTTGTCCCATTCAAATTCAAAGTTACTATTGAAAGATGTGAATTTAGTATCATCTTAATACCTATTCAGTAGCTGTTTTTGTGGATTATTTCTATGGACTTCCTCTTTCTTTTACAGAGTTCCCCATAAGATTTATTGCAGAGCTGGTTTGGTGGTCACTATTCTTTCAGTTTCTGCCTATCTTGGAAGCTCTTATCTCTCCTCTATTCTGAATGAGAGCTTTACTGGATAAAGTATTCTCGGCTGCATGTTCTTTTCCTTTATGACCCTGAATATATCCTGCCAGCCCTTTCTGGCCTGCCAGGTGTCTGTGGAAAGGTCTGCTGCTAATCTTTCTCCCCATATAAGTTAGGGATCTCTTGTCTCTTGCTGCTTTAAGGATTTTCTCTTTATCTGTAGAATTTGCAAGTTTCACTATTAAATGTTGAGGTGTTGAAAGGTTTTTATTGATTTTAGGGGGTATCTCTCTATCTCCTGGATCTGAATGCCTGTTTCTGTCCCCAACTTAGGGAAGTTCTCAGCTATGATTTGTTCAAATACACTTTCTGGTCCTCTGTCCCTTTCTGCGCCCTCTGGAACCCCAATTAAGCATAGATTTTTCCTTCTGAGGCTGTCATTTATTTCCCTTAACTTTTCCTCATGATCTTTTAATTGTTTTTCTCTTTTATCCTCAGCTCCCTTCCTTGCCATCAACTTGTCTTCTATGTCACTCACTCTTTCTTCTACTCATTAATCCTCATTGTTAGCACCTCCAGTTTGGATTGCATCTCATTTAATTTATTTTTAATTTCAGCCTGATTAGATCTAAATTCTGCAGTCATGAAATCTCTTGAGTCCTTTATGCTTTTTTCTAGAGCCACCAGTAGCTTTATAATTGTGCTTCTGAATTGGCTTTCTGACATCGAATTGTAATCCAAATTCTGTAACTGTGTGGGAAAGAGTACTGTTTCTGATTCCTTCTTTTGTGGTGAGTTCTTTCTAGTCATTTTGCTCAGTGCGGAGTGGCTAAAAACGAGTTGTACTGGAAAAAGTAAGAAAAAAGAAAAAGAAAAGAAAAAAAAAAACAAACAAAACAAACAAAAAAACAAGGCGAGGTATCTTCTGGTTTTATACACTATAAATCCCTTGACTTCCCTTGGAGCTTTCCAGCGCTGCTGAGTCAAGAACTTGCTCTTCCCCTGTCCTTCCAGCTGGTCTTCTGGGGGAGGGGCCTGCTGTGCTGGTTCTCAGGTGTGTGCACCTGGGGGAGCTTCCCCGCAGTCTGCCAGGTGCTGGGCTCAGTGGGAGCTGTTTACCCCGTGAGGCCTATGTTCCCTGGTGTCCCGGCTCCTTCCCAGGCTCAGAGTGACACCAGGAGGAACAACCCCACTGGTGGAGGCCAGCTCTCCAGCCTTAGAGTCAGCTCCCGCAGTAACTACTGCAGCTCATAGTATGTCCTGGCCTGGATGCTCCGGGGGCGGAGGACGCTGATGTGCACAGCTTGGGGCACTGGTGGCAGAAGCGTCCTTCATGTCCTGGGCCCTCCCGGCCTCTGCCTCTCCTTGGGGGAGCACAGGATCCTGGGCTGTGTCCCCAGCACCCTGGGATCTGGGGCCTGCACCGCTGGAATTGTGCTCCCAGGGCCAGCGCAGCCCCCTGCACCGCAGAGCCACCATCTGAGCTGCTCCCGAGGCCCCACCTGGCAAGCACTCCAGCCCTTTCTTGAGCTCGGCTTGCAGTCTGTGGCAATCTCCCGTGGGCCCACTTCCTTTGTTAGTGACCCCGGGAACCTGAGGCCCCACGGCCCCTCCTGCGGTTCTGCTTGTGTTCCCTGTCATTGCCTTTCCCTCCCGGAAGAATCTGGTGCGGATGATGAAAGTTCCTGCTTCTCCGGGACTGGGCTTTCTGGTCCTGGAGGCTTTGCAACCCCGCCCCCCACCCCAGCTCAGCTCCTCAAGATGGCCCCTCCCCCACTTGATTTTATTTATTTATTTATTTATTTATTTATTTATTTCCATCTTCCTACCTTGTTAGAAGCATGAACTCTTCTCTCTGTAGCTTTCCACCTGTTCTCTCTTTAAATCTCAGGCCGAATTCATTGGTTTTCAGGATTATTTGAAAGTTATCTAGGTAAGTTGGTGGGGACAGGTGACTTGGGGACCCTACACTTCTGCCATCTTGCCCCACCCCCTGTAGCTCCATTTCTTAATCTTTCCTATTTTAATATCTGAAGAATCCTTTCTGTTCTTACTTGGAAGCTCAACAGTACCAATTTATTCACCCTTACATTAGAAATGTGAATGTAATTATTCACTTTTCAATTGAAAATATATATCCCGCTACTCAAATCTACATTATTAGATAAATCTTTCCCCAAAATGGAAACTTCAGTTTTGCATTATAAAGAGATTAATGCATAGCAGCTCACTTATTATTTAAACAAAGACAATTATCTCAAATAATAACAGTGCTATTTGGGACTAATTGCAAATCAGAAGAGGTCAAAACAAGATCTGAAAAATACCTTTGTATACATTTTCTGAAAAAAAAAAAGTTCAATCAATTCTAATTAAATTATATTAGTTATTACCTAAATCATTTTTTACTCAGAAATTTCAGACTTAGCTTGCTTTCATTTTTCTTTGGTTTTATAAATACTGGGACAACACAAATTTTGGATCGATTTGAAAAGCTCTATAGGTGTATATTTATAGAGATATCAAACATTAATCTTCAAAGAGTTTTCTGTAATAAAAATAGCTATTTTATAATCCACATATACAGATAATCCTCAATTATTCTACCGTAGTAGTTATACTTAGGAATAGCATGTTCTTAAATCTTTATAAGGTAATTTTCAGTAAGATACACATTTTGATTACAAAAAAAATACAATTTATGTTGTAGACATTTTTACAGAAAATTATAATTTTATCTTCTGAATTTTAGAAATAGGTTTCTATTCCCAATTTTTAAAAAACTAACTCTAAAATAATATTTTGAGCAGGCCAGAGCCCTCAGCTGGCACAGCACCTTAAGGAATCAGGTGTAGGACTAGTGACCCAGTGCAAATTCTGCTAACATATCCACCTTGCTGCCAAGTTCTGCAGGCACAACCCCTCAGAACTGGCCCACATGAATTCCATTAACACCACAGAGAACAAACACAGCCCATAATAGGCAGAGAGTCAGTGATTACACTAAAAGGAAAAGTGACTTAAACACAACAGAAGGCATAAGTACATGCAGGATACTAACCTGAAGTACCAGGTTTTGGTAAATAGGAGACATTGCCCTGCAGGGAAGTACAGAAACTCTTCTCCATAAAGTCACTATTTCCAAGGGCAGAAGACATAACTGACTTTCCCAACACAGAGAAAGAGACACAAAGAGGCAGACAAAATGAGGAGAGAGAAGTTAATCACAATGAAAGAATAAGAAGAGGCCACAGCCAGAGATCTAAATGAAATAGATATGCATAATATGCCTGATAGAGAATTTAAGTTAATGGTCATATGAACACTCACTGGCCTTGAGAAGAGTGAAACCCTTAACACAGAGATAAGGAATAATATAGAAGAGATAAAGGATTCAAAAGTGAAATGAGAAACAAGCTCGATGGAATGAACAGCAGAATGGAAGAAGCAGAGGGATGATTAGTGACCTAGAAGAAAGGGTAATTAAAAGTAATCAAGCTGAACAAATAAGAGAGAAAATAATTATGCAAAATGAAAACAGACTTAGGAAACTCAGTGAATCCATCCAGTGTAATAACATTTGTATTATAATAGTCTTAGAAGAAGAGAGGGAAAAGGGGGCAGCAGATTTATTTGAAAAAACAATAGCAGAAAACTTCCCTATTCTGGGGAAGGAAACAGATATCCACATCCAGGAGGCAAAGCAGCAACACAAAAGAAGACAGTAGCTTACAAAGGAAAACCCAGAAGACTACCAGGAGATTTTTTTAGTAGAAACTTTGCAAACCAGAAGAGAGTGGCGTGACATATTCTAGAGCTAAATGGGAAAAATCTGCAGCCAAGAATACTCTATACAGCAGGTCTATCATTCAGAAGAAAAGGAGAGAGTTTCTCAGGCAAACAAAAAATAAAGAAATCCATAACTACAAAACTAGCCCTGCAAGAGATATTAAAAGGAGCTTTTTGAATGAAAGGGGAGACCAAAACTGACAGTATGAAGGTAGAAAATACACAATAAGTAAAAAAACAAATGATTATTCCTATAAAAAATCAGTAAAACTCACAAAATAAAAGGACAGAAAATATAGCAATGTATACTTAAAAATGGGCAGGAGAGAAATAAAGAGTGAGTTCAAACTAAAATGGCCATCAACTTGACAGAGACTTCTATAGGCACAAAAGGTTGTAGACAAACCTAACAGTAATGATGAATCAAAAACCACTAATAAATAAGCAAAGAATAAAGAAAGAGGAATCTCAATGTATTTCTATAGAAAATCAACAAACCATGAAAGAAAAACATGAAAGGAACAGAGGAAATCTCCAGACATGACCACAAAACAAATAATAAAATAATAAATACGTATCTATAATTAATTTGAATATAATGGACTAAACACTCAAATCAAAAGATGTTAAGTGAGAGAATGGACAAAAATCAAAACACAACAAAACAAAGAAAGCCATGATCAATCTATATGCTGCCTGTACAAGACTGAGGAAAGAAGAATACCAAATATTTTAGACCTAAAGACAAATGGAGATTGAAAGTAAAGGGATGGAGAAATATTTATCATGCAAATGGAGGTCAAAAGAAAGCCAGAGTAGCAATATTATATTGGACAAAATGACTTTAAAACAAAGACTTAACAGAGACAAGTAGGACACTGTATATTAATAAAGAGGACAATCCAACAAAAAGTTATAACTGCTGTAAATATTTATACACCCAAATACATAAACAGTTGATGAAACAAGTAAAGAAATTAATCAATAATAACATAGTAGAGGGCTTTTTCAAAGATTTATTTTTTATTTTAGAGAGAGAGCACAAATGGGGGAAGGGATTGAGGGAGATAGAGAAGTGGACTTCCCACTGAGCCCAGAGCCCAACTTGGGCTCTCACTCTCACAATCCTGACATCATGACCTGGCCAAATCAAGAGTCAGTTGCTTAACTGACTGGGCATCCCAGGTGCCTCAATAGTAGGAGACTTTAAGACAGAATTTTTCAAGGGACAGATCATGTAAACACAAAGTCAGCAAGGAAACAGTGACTTTGAATGACACACTGGAAAAGGTGAATTTAATAAATATATTCAGATCATTATATCCTAAAAGAGTAGAAAAACATTCTTTTCATGGGTACATGGAACATTCTCCAGAACAGGTCACATATTAGCCTACAAAACAAGCCTTAACAAATTCAGGATCAAAGCCATACCATGCATTTTTTTCTGGCCACAACAAGATGAGACTAGAAAAAACTTGGTAAGGCCACAAATACATAGAAGTTAAATAACATACTACTAAACAAAGAATAAGTCAACAAGGAAGTAAGAAATAAAAAGTACATGGAAACAAATGAAAATGAAAGCACAACTGCCAAAATCTTTGCAGTATGGTATGGCAAAAACAGTTCTAAGAGAGAAGTTTATAGTAATGTAGGACGACTTCAAGAAGAAAGATAGGATGCCTGGGTGACTCAGCGGTTGAGCATCTGCCTTTGGCTCAGGGTGTGATCCCAGAGTGTTGGGATTGAGACCCGCATCAGGCTCCCTGCATGAAGCCTGCTTCTCTATCTGCTTGTGTCTCTGCCTCTCACTCTCTCGGTGTCTCTCATGAATAAATAAATAAAATCTTTTTTAAAAAGAGGAAGCAAGAAAAATCTTAAATAAATCAACCTTATAGATACAGGAGCTAGATAAAGAACAGTAAACAAAACCTAAAACTAGTAGAAGGAAGGAAATAATAAAGATAAAAACAAAAATAAATGAGATAGAAACTTAAAAAATGATAAAACAGATCAATAAATCCAAGAGCAAGTTCTTTGAAACCATCAATAAAAATGATAGATTTAGTCAGACTCATCAAGAAATAAAAAGAGACCCAAATAAATAAAATGACAAATGAGAGAGGAGAAATAACAACCAACATCACATAAATACAAAAAATTAATGAGAATATTATGAAAAACTATATGCCAACAAACTAGATAACATAGAAGAAATGGACAAATTCCTAGAAACATAAAATACCAAAACTAAAACAGGAGGAAATAGAAAACATGAACAGACCAAAAACCAGCAAAACAAAACCAAACAATAATAAAAAACTAAATCAGTGAAGGGGCACATGAACCCCAATATTTATAGCAGCAATGTCCACAAAAGCCAAAATACAGAAAGATCCTGGATGTCCATCATCAGAAAAATGGATAAAGAACATGTGACATATAGATATATAGATATATATCACATCTTCTTTATCTATCTATATCTATATATCTATGTATCTATTCCATACAATGGAGTGTTACTCAGCCATCAAAATGAAATCTTGCCGTTTGCAATGACATGAATGGAACTAGAGGGTATTATGCTAAGTGAAACAAGTCAGTCAGAAAAATACAAATAGGGCAGCCCCGGTGGCTCAGCGGTTTAGCGCCGCCTGCAGCCCAGGGTGTGATCCTGGAGACCTTGGATCGAGTCCCACGTCGGGTTCCCCACATGGGGCCTGCTTCTCCCTCTGCCTGTGTCTCTGCCTCTCTCTCCTCTCTGTGTATTCTCATGAATAAATAAATTTTAAAAATCTAAAACAAAAAAAAAAAAGAAAAAGACAAATACCATATTTCACTCATATGTGGAATTTAAGAAACACAGTAGATGAGCATAAGGCAAGGGAAGAATAAATAAAATACAATGAAAACAAAGAGAGAGGCAAATCATAAGAAACGTTTAACTATAGGAAACAATCTAAGGGTTGCTGGAGGGAAGGTGGGTGGGTGGATAGGTTAAATGAGTGATGGGCATTAAGGAGGGCACTTAAAGTAATGAGCACTGGGTGTTTTATGCAACTGATGATTCACTAAATTCTACTCTTGAAACTAATAATAGAGTATATATTAAATTAAATTGAATTTAAATAAAAAATTAAAAACAAAACCCCCCAAACTTAATTAGTAACCAAAAAACTTCCAACAAACAAAAGTCCAGGACCAGATGGCTTCACATGTGAATTCCACCAAATGCATAAAGAGTTAATACCTCCCTATTCCTTTCAAACTATTCCAAAAATAGGAGAGGAAGGAAAACTTCCAAATTAATTCTATGATGTCAGCATTACCCTAATACCAAAACCAGATAAAGACACCACTGAAAATGAGAACTATGGGCTAATATAGAAGCAAAGTTCCTCAACAGAAAACTAGCTAACCAAATGCAACACTATATTAAAAAAAAAAATCATTCACCACAAGATGGGGGGTCTATTCCTGGGTTGCAAGAGTGGTTCAATATTTACAAAGCTATCAACATGGTACATCACATCCCTAAGAGAAAGGATAAGAGTCATATGATCATTTCAAAGGATGCAGAAAAACGTTTGGCAAAGTAGAGCATACTTCCATGATAAAGCTCTTTAACAAAATAGGTTTAGAGGGAATGTACTTCAACTTAATAAAGATCATTTATGGAAAACCTACAGCTAGCATCATCCTTAATGGGGAAAAACTGAGAGCTTATCCACTAAGATTAGGAAAAACTCAAGGATGTCCACTTTCACCACTTTTATTCAACATAGTACTAGAAATCCTTGCCTCAACAATCAGACAGCAACAGAAAAATGAAAGGCATCCAAATTGGCAAGGAAGAAGTCAAACCTTCACTATTTGCAGAGAACATGATATTTTACTTGTCCAAAAGATTCCACCAAAAAACTGCTAGAACTGAAAATAGATTGAGTAAAGTCATAGGATACAAAATCAATGTACAGAAATCCATTGCATTTCTATATACCAATATGAAGCAGCAGAAAGAGAAATTAAGAAAACAATCCTATTCACAATTATTCCAACCAAAATAAGATACTAGGAATGAACTTAAACAAATAGGTAAAATACCTGTACTCTGAAAACCATAAAACATCGATGAAGGAAATTATATATGATACAATGAAATGGAAAGGCATTCCACGCTTATGGACTAGAAAACCAATATTGTTAAAATACCTATACTACCTAAGGAAATATGCACATTTAATCCAATCCCTATCAAAATGCCAACAGCATTTTTTTTTTTTACGGAACGAGAACAAACAATCCTAAAATTTGTATAGAACCCAAAACTCCAAATACTCAAAACAATTATGAAAAAGCTGGAAGTATCACAGTTCTGGACTTCAAGTCCTATTACAAAGCTGTAGTGTATAAACAGTATGGTACTGGCACGAAAATAGATACATAGGTCAATACAACAGAATAGAAAATCCAGAAATGAACCCATAGATATATGGCCAACTAATCTTCAATAAAGCAGGGAAAAATATCCCAGGGAAGAAAAAAACTCTCTTTTTTTTTATGGTTTTATTTATTTATTTGAGAGAGACTGAGAGAGTGCACAAGCTGGGAGAAAGACAGAGGTAGTGGAAGAAGCAGACTCCCTGCTGAGTAGGGATCCTGATGTGGGGCTTAATCCCAGGACCCCGGGATCATGACCTGAGCCAAAGGTAGATACTTAACTGACTGAGCCATCTAGGCACTGTGGGGGTTGGGGGGGGCGCGGAGAGATTCTCTTCCAGAGATGATGTCGAGAAAACTGGAAACATGCACAAGAAAGAAACTGAATCACTTAATCTTACATGATACACAAAAATAAATTCAAAATGGATTAAAGATCTTACTGTGAGACTTGAAACCATGAAAATTCTAAAGGAGAACACAGGCACTAACCTGTGACATCAGCTTTAGGAACTTTTTTTCTAGAAATGTCTCTGAAGGAAGGGAAACAAAGCAAAAAACAAAAACAAAACAAAAACAAAAAATATTGGATCTACGTTAAAATAAAAATTCCACAGCAAAGGAAACAATCAATGAAACTGAGAGGCAAACAACGGAATAGAAAAAGATAATTGCAAATGACATATCTGATAAAGGGTTTACGTCCAAAATTTATAAAGAACTTATACAATCCAATACCCAAAAGACAAAAAATCCAATTAAAAATGTGCAAAAGACAGAACAGATATTTCTTTAAAGAAGATATACCAATGGTCAATGGACACATGGTTAGATGCTCAACATCACTGCTCATCAGAGAAATACAAATCAAAACTACAGTGAGATATCACTTCACATCTTTCAGAATGGCTAAAATAAACAACACAAAAATCAAAAGGTATTGATGAAGACATGGAGAAAAAGGAAACCTTGCGCACTGGTTGGTGGGAATGCAAAGTGGTACAGCCACTGTGGAAAACAGTATGGAGATTCCTCAAAACATTAAAAAAAATAGATCTACTCTGTAATCCGAGCAACTGTACTAGGGGACATTTATCCAAATGATACAAAGGCACTAATTCAAAGGGATATGTGCACACCTTTGCTTATAGCAGCATTATTTACAATAGCCAGGATGTGAATGTGGCCAAATGTCCATCAACTGATGAATGGATAAAGAAGATATGGTACATATATTCAAGGGAATGTTATTCATCCATAAAGCAGAATGAAATCTTGTCATTTGCAATGACATAGATGGAGCTACAGAGTATAATGCCAAGTGAGATAAGTCAGAGAAAGACTTCATATGACTTCACTCATATATGAATCCAAGAAAACAAATGAAAAGAGAGAGAGGCAAAGAAACAGATTCTTTTTTTTTAAAGAGATTTTATTTATTTATTCATGAGAGACACAGAGAGAGAGAGAGAGGCAGAGGCACAGGCAGAGGGAGATGCAGGCTCCATACAGGCAGCCCGATGTGGGTCTCAATCCCAGGGCTCCAGTATCACGCTCTGAGTCAAAGGCAGAGGCTCAAACTGCTGAGCCACCTAGGCTGTCCCCAAAGAAACAGATTCTTAACTCTAGAGAAAAAAATTGATGGTTACCAGAGGGGAGGTCATTGGGGGGATGGGTTAAACAGGTGATTGGTTTAAGGAATGCACTTATTGTGTTGTATGGAATTATGAATCACTATATTTTATTCATGAAACTAATATAGCACTGTATGTTAACTAACTGAAATTAAAATAAGAAACTTACAATTAAAAAAGATAAAATATTTTGATTTTTTGGATTCACTTTAGTATATGTAAAAGATCCTCTATTAATGGAAAAAAAGAAATTTTCAGTCTAACACTCTTCAACAATATTTTAGAAGTTACTTTTCTGTTCTGCTATTTTGTGTGTGGCACACTTAATAACTTTGGGTTTAAATTCTCTCTCTTGGGGCACATGTGTCTCAGTGGTTCAGACTTTGGCTCAGGTCATGATCCCGAGATGTGGATCGAGTCCCACATTTAGGATGCGATCCTGATCCCATGATCAGTTCCTGGAGTCGAGTTCCCCATCGGGATCCTTGTGAGGAGCCTGCTTCTCCCTCTGCCTGTGTCTCTGCCTCTCTCTGTGTGTCATAAATAAATAAATAAATAAATAAATAAATAAATAAATAAATAAATATCTTTAAAAAATTATCTTTCCCTTCCCCTTCCCCTTCCCTTTCCCTTTCTCTTTCCTCTTTCTCTCCCCTTTCCTGGTGTCCTCTCCCTTCCTTTCCCCTCACCTTCTCTCCTCTCCTCTTTTCTTGACTGGTAGTAACTACCCTTACCCCACCAGCCTGGAGGATCATACCTCTCATTTTGAAGTTAAGTCTCCTAATGTAGTAATAACTTTCAGGCTATAGAAAATAGGTTGTATACAACTTATTAGAATGTGCAAATAAGGAGTGTAAGAGGAATTTCATCATTGTTAGTTGATACTCTTTTACATTTATACAACATGAGTAAAAGTTAGGTATATTTTATGACACCAATGTACTTCCTTGCTCAACATTGTGTACCAGGAAGGTACCTTAAGCTTGACAGATCCTAAAATACCCATTTAAATTATAGTACTTTGTCCATATGGATTCACAAAAATAATAACTATGAAATTATCCCTCTTTAATTAATTCAAAACTGAATATTTCAGAATGTTCCTTCTAAGACAGAATGTTCTAAGTTCTTGGTGTTTGGAGGGAGGGAAGTTTTATACATATTGTAATAAGACATTTAAATGAAATCTACATCATTACAAATTTGTTTTATAATTTTTATTTTTTAATTTTTTTTTTTTTAAAATTTATTTAAAATAAATTTTATTTAAAAATTTATTTAAAAATTTTAAATTATTTTTCTTTATTTTTTAAATTTTTTAATAATTTTTTAATTCCCCTGTCTAGCTCATGGTAATTACTACTCCACTCTCTGCTTCTATGTGTTTTACTATTTTATAAATCTCATATAAATTATAATATGCAATATTTTTCCTTCTGTCACTATGATATTTCACTTAGCATAATGCACTCAATATTCATCCATGTTGTCAAATATGGTAGGCTTTTTGTCTTATTTTTAAAGTTGAATCGAATTCCATTGTATGAGTATACCATATTTTCTTTATCTATTTATCCATCAGTAGACATCACATTTTGGTGCTCTGAATAATGCTGTGGTGGACCTGGCATACAATTATCTCTCAAGATCTCGATTTAAATTTTTTTTTGGATAAAAACACAGAAATGAGATTGCTGAGTTATGTAGTCATTCATTTAAAAAAACTTTTTTTTTTTTGAGTAATCATCGACTGTTTTCCATAGAAGCTACAAAATTTGCATTTGAAGAATAGTGTACAAGGGTTCCAATTTTTCCAAATCCTAGCCGACACTTATCTTGTATTTAAATTAATAGTTATCCAAAGTGTGAAGTAATATCTCATTGTGGTCATGATTTTAATTTCTGATGTTGATCATTTTTTTCTTATACTTTTGGCCATTCACGTGTCCTCTTTGGAGAAATGTCTGTTCAAGTCCTTTGCTCATTTTTATTGGGTTATTGTTCTTACTGCAATTGAGTTGTAAGAGTTCATCACACATTTTGAATACTAATCCCTGGTATTAATGGCCTTTTATCATTACATAATGTTCTTCTTTGTCTTTTGTGACAGTATTTGAAGTCTATTTTGTGTTATATAAGAGATACCAGCCATTTTCTTTTGATTACTATTTACATGGGTAACTTTTTATTCCTTCAAGTTTAGTCCATAGGAATTCCTATTCTTAAAGTGACTCTTCTATAGATAGCATATACTTGGACTTTAGGGTTGTTGTTTGTGGGTTTCTTTGTTTGGTTTTGTTTTTTGAATTCATTTAGGTCCTCTATGTCTTTGGATTGGGAAGTTTAATCTATTTACATTTGGAGTAATTATTAAGAGAGAATGACTTGCTATTGCCAGTTTGTTAAAATTTTTTTTGCCTGCCTTAAATTTTTTGTTCCTATTTTATTTCTTGCATTTTTCTTTGCTTTCATTGATTTTCTTTTTCCCCCCTCTTTTAAATTGACATGCTTTTATTCTTTTCTTTTGTGTATATTCTATAAGTATTTTCCTTGTGATTTTGACAATGCTTACCTAAAATAGTTTATAGTTTTAGTGGTATTGAAAGCTGATAATAATTTCAATAGCATGCAAAAACTAAAATTTTCTTTTCCTCTCAATTTATGTTATTAGTGACACAATTCACATTAATTTATATTTTTTATCCATTAATATATTTTATGGTTATTTTAATGCTTTTGCATTTTAAGTTTTATATTAGGATTAACAGTGATTTTTCCACTACCATTAAGATATTAGTGTATTATGTATTTGAATATATATATACCATTACAGTGAGTTTTAAACTTTATGTGCTTTTGCATGCTGCTTAGCAATTTTTTCCCCAACTTACAATTCCCCTTAACATTTCTTAGAAGGCTACTGATGAATACTGTCAGCATTTGATTATCTGGGAAAGTCTGTTCACATCTTCCTCATTTTAGAAGTTCACTTTTGCTGGGTACAATAATCTTCACTGGCATTTTTTCTGATTCTACACTTTAAATATATTATTCCTCCCCCACTTCCCAGATGATACTGTTTTTTTCTAAGAAATCCTCTGAGAGTCTCATGGGGTTTCTGTAGTATGTGACATTTCACTTTACTTGCTGCTTTCATAATTTTTCTATTGTCATTGACCTTGGTCATTTTATTATAATGTGTCTTGGTATGGATTTCTTTGGGTTCCCCTACTGGTATTCATTGGGTTTCACAGATTTTTTTTTTAATATTTTAAGATTTTATTTATTTATTTATGACAGAGAGGGAGAGAAAGAGAGAGAGAGAGAGGCAGAGACACAGGTAGAGGGAGAAGCAGATTTCATGCAGGAAGCCTTATGAGACTTGATCCTGGGTCTCCAGGATCATGCCCAGGGCCAAAGATGGCACTAAACCACTGGGCCACCGGGGCTGCCCAGGTTTTATGGATCTTGATGTCAATTTCCTTCTCCAGATTTGGGAAGTTTGGGCTATTATTTCTTTGAATAGTTTACTATATCTTTCTCTATTGTTCCTATTATGTACAATAGCTCATAAGTTAGGTCTCTTTAGCTTTCTTAATTATTTTCCATTCTTCCCCCCTCCCTTTTGCTCCTCTTTCTGAATAATTTCCAATGACTTGTCTTCGGTTAACTATTTTTTTCTGCTTTATCTAATCTTCTGTTCAACTTCTGTAGTGAATTTTTGTTTAGTTTTATTCTTTAACTTTGTTTTGTATTTTTAAAACATTTCCTATCTCTTAAAATTCTCAGTTTGAGGGGTGACTGGGTGGCTCAGTTGGTTAAGTATCTGACTCTTGAATTTGGTTCAGGTCATGATCTCAGGATCATGAAATCAATTCCTGCACCAGACTCTGCCCTGGTGTGGAGGCTGCTTAAGGTTCTCTCTCTCCTCAACCTTAGCCTTTCCTTTACTCCTGGTACATAATGCTCTCTCTTTCTCAAAACAAAAACAAAAACAAATCACAACTCAATTTTTTCATACATTATACTCCTGCCCTCACTGAATAGCTTTATAATGATTACTTTGAATTTTCCTTCAGGTAAATCATATATTTCCATTTCATTAGGATAAATTTCTAGAGGTATAGTGCATTACTTTGTTTAGAATATATTTCCTTTATTGTTGTTGTTGTCTTTATTTCCCGAATTCTTTGTGTTGGTTTCTGTACATTAGACAACATAGCTAACTAATCTCAGTCTTTATGAACTAGTCTTATACAAGAGAAAACCCATACCAATCAGCACAGTCAGAGATCCTGGGAGGCATTTAAATTTTTGTGCTAGTTCAAACTGCCATCATGTTCTCAGTGATCCTCTCTGTGATCCTTAGGTATGTGAAGTTTACTAGATCCCATTAGAGCCCTGAGATAGTCAAAACAGAATCCAGTGGCTTAGGAAACAACATGAAAGTCAGCATTTGGATGTATGGTCCACTATACTTCCCTCCTTAAGAAAAAAACCCGGTTTCTTTTTGTTTGCTTTCTTTCTGCTAAGCTGGGGTATGGAGCTGTGGCATGTGTGAATTTTTTAGGGCAAACATCAGTCCTTGTTTTCAGTGGCCTTCAAGGAATTAGGGTATGCCAGGACTCATCAGAACTCAGAAACAGGTGAGACAGAAGTCAGTGCCTCAGTAAGCCCCAGCATAATCTGAATTTTGGACCAATGGTTTATTTCTTTCCTTTCCTGCCCAGGGAGATTATGGGAGCTGGGAGTTTCATTCTAATAGTATAATGCTGTGCAGATGGATGGCTTATGGTGAAGGAGAGTGTCTCAAATGTTTTTACCCACCTTGATGTGGTTGGTTCTGTGCTCACGCAACATGCAGGAACTTTTCACTTAGTTTCTGGATTTCTCACAAAGGAAACTGTTTTGTGTATTGCCATTAAATTGGTATGTCCATTGGAGGAAGGAGATTACAGGATTTCATTTTCACCCAATTATGTATTATGTTTTAGATATTTTAAAGATCCAGGCTGGGTATAGACTACAAACACAAATTAGAATAATTCAAGAAATGCTTAGTAAAGGGGATATTTGCAGAGCTATGGGTAGTGAAAGTGCATGAAACAGTGCTGAGCCACAGGTTAATACAAAGGAGCTGTAGGTAAGGGGGAAAAGTAAGGGGGAAGTTGTGGTTACCAGAACCTGGTAAAAGAGCAGAGTGGAGAAGAATAGAGAATATAGGAAGCTAAATAATGAACTTTCCCCAAACTATATCTGTATCTTTAGTTCTAGAACCTATAGATATTATCTTAAATGACAGAAAAGAACTTTACAGATATGATTAAGTTAAAGATCTTGAAATGGGGAGAAAATCCTGGATGGTAAAATGGGCCTTAAATGCTGTTATATGAATTACCATAAGTCAGGATGGAGGCAAAGAGATTTGACATAGGCAGAAGAAGTTAAGGTGATGTGATTTATGGAAGCAGAGATTAGAATTAAGCAATGATAAGCCAAAGAATGCTGGCTACCACCAATATGTAGAAGAGGCAGGGAATGGATTCTCCCATAAGAGATTCTGGATGGAGTATCCCTATCTACCATTAATTTTGACCCAGTGATAATGATTTCAGACTTCTGGTTTCCAAATCTGTGAGGGAATAAATTTCTGTTATTCTAAGCTCCTACATTTCTGATAATTTGTTATATCAGCTATAAGAGTCTAACAGAGTAAAGAGAAGGAAAAATAAAGGATTAAAAGGCATGAAGAAATACAATGGAAACATAATTGACTTTGGAACCAGAAAGATTTAATTTGACTTTCAAATCCCTAATCTGTTATTTCTGTGACTTAGTTGTTAGCAAAATAGTGATAATTTTCAATAAACAATATTTCTTACAGTCTCCAATTCATCATATATCTTCTTTCAAGGTAATTTTGGCACTATGATAGTTGTAAACTGTTGTGTAGGATAATTAATATAGAGTAGAAGGTATTGGAATAACAGTTATGGAAAGGGGAATGAAGCTATACAATATGAAGAAGAAGAATTGAACGAACCAAGACCATATGTTACTAAGATCTCTGAATAGGAGCAATAAAACCATAGCAGAAACAATATATCTGAAAGATCTTATGACAAATAAGAGAGAATATTCTAGCAAAGTGTTCAGAGCAATCAGGAAGATATGCCCAGAATGTTATAACAGATAGAAAAAAAAAAGGTCCTCTTGAATGTTGAAACATAATAGGTTAGAAACATTTTAAAATCTCTTAATATCAGAAGAAATTAGTTGATTGCAGCCTAAGACTATGGTTAAAATTGGGTGAATGCACAGGGAAAGAGTTTAAAAGTTAATTTCTGTGCAGATTTGGTGGCTTTTTCAGTCTAGAGAATGAGAGAAAGCAGTATGGCTTATCTTTGTATGTATATATACACCTTGTTCATATTCTAGTTGATATCTTTGTTTTTTTTATTTAATGGATAGACCTTCTCCCCTAATTCTTACCAAGTTTTTGTGGTTTTATATATTTAATCCATTTCCACCAGGTTTTCTGTGTTTTTTTTTTTTTATAATAGACAAAATCACAAAACCTTGCTCTTAAATAAGAGGATATATTTTATAGTAAACTAAAATAATAAAATTATATGTCAGATGATATCTTAGTCTTCCTCTCAGTAAATCGTCAGTCTCTGAGGGTTCCCTTTTCTTTTTCTACTATCTAGCCATTGTGGAGCAAGGATCAGAGATGAAAAATATGTCACTGCATGGGAAAAGCAAGATTGATTTCCAGCTAGCAGTGCTCATAAAGTTGTTAGTTTTATGACAGAAGATTCCTACAAAAATAACGCACATCATCGACTAACTAGTCAGGCCATAACTGATATTCTGGAATTTAAAAAATAAGAGATGACAAGGGGCACCTGGGTGACTCAGTAGTTGAGCATCTGCCTTTGCCTCAGGTCATGATCATGGGATGAAGTCCTGCATCAGGCTCCCAACAAGGAGCCAGCCTGCTTCTCCCTCTGCCTATGTCTCTGCCTCTTTTTCTGTTTCTCTCATGAATAAATAAATAAAATCTTTTTAAAAATAAGAGATGACAAGGGATCCCTGGGTGGCTCAGCGGTTTAGCGCCTGCCTTCGGCCCAGGATGTGATCCTGGCGTGCCAGGATTGAGAACCACATCAGGCTCCCTGCATGGAGCCTGTTTCTCCCTCTGCCTGTGTCTCTGCCTCTCTCTCTCTCTCTCTCTCTCTCTCTCTCTCTCTCTCTATGTCTCTCATGAATAAATAAATAAAATCTTTAAAAAAATAAAAGAGATGACAAAATAAGCTATTGCTTAAAATTCAAGAGGCAAGATATATCTGGGGAAACATGGTCTAACCTCAGCATTGGCTGAAATCATCAGCAGTATATAAAATTGAGATTAAAATTATTTATTATTAAGAGCAGAACATATGAGAAAACAATAACCTCATTCTTATAAAAATATCATCTTAAGTTATTTGATTTAAAAGCTAGGGTTATTTTTGTGGTCACCAAACATACTTATAAGATACTAAAGGGAGAAGAGAGTGACTGGATCACAATAAGATTTCAAAAATGAGGGACTACTGAGTGGCTCAGCAGTGGAGCATCTGCCTTCAGCTCAGGGTGTGATTCCAGGGTCTGGGATGGAATCCCACATCAGGCTTCTTGTGAGGAGTCTGCTTCTCCCTCTGCCTAAGTCTCTGCTTCTCTCTCTGTGTGTCTCTCATGAATAAATAAATAAAATCTTTACAAAAAGAATTCAAAAATGACCTTTCCAAATTTCTAGAGTATATGTGTACAATTTAATGAAGTATTTAAACCCATCCTATAAACTGCTATAGTTTTCTGAGTTTTCCCCTTTTAATCTTGGAGTGTAGAAGAGTGTTAATAAACTGAATTATCAATTATATTTTATTAGTATATTTTATATTTTATTTATTTCATATTTATATTTATGTCATATTAACATATTAATTTAATATGTTTTAGATATAACTTATAGCACAAAAAAGAATAAGTATTAACAATGAAAGAAGGACTGAAAATAATATAAATAAAATATATTTCACTGATTTTAAAATAGTCAATATATGTCCTCTAATGAAGAATATTAATAATCAAGATTCACTTATCATTTAAGAATAAATGTATTAATTTATTCAATCATCTATTTATGCAATTAAAATTCTGTATATGGTTTCTTTCATATGTCCTCCAGGTTTCCCCCTTCCAAGATGATCTCCTCTTAGATATTCACATAACACCATTCTCTTATTTCCTTCAAATTTCTTAAATATCACCTTTCTTTTAAGGCATTTTTTTACTCTTTGAAAATTTAGTTCTTCCACCCTGACAATACCTATTCCATGCCTCTACTTTCTTTTTACTCCTTGATGCTTGTCACCTTTTGTTTATGGTGGTTGTGGTGCTTGTCACTTAGTAAAAGAGTGTATATTTCTTTTTAAAAAAAAATCTATTCATTTATTCATGAGAGAAACAGAAAGAGGCACAGACACAGGGAGACACAGGCTCCATGAAGAGAGCCTGATGTGGGACTTGATCCCGGGTCTCTAGGATCACACCCTAGGCCGAAAGCAGCACTAAACAGCTGAGCCATCCAGGCTACCCCGAGTGTATATTTCTTTACATTAATTGTGTATTGGTCATTTTCCACACTAAAATGTAATCTCATGGGATCATATATTTAAACAAGCTTTGTTCAATCTCTAGCACTTGAAAGAATGTTTAGAACAGAATTGGTAGTGAAAATGTTTGTGTAGTGAAAAAAAAAATGTATTAGATGGCCTAGGAGGATAATATAGCTGGAAATATAAATGTAACTTGAAGTAAAAGAAAATGCAAGGGTTATGTAGAAGAGTAACAGTTTCCAAAAAAGAGATACAATAGTCAGACATATATGGGCTGAAAACTCAGAATTATTCTGTTAGAGAAGCCAAGAGAAAGAGTATTATTACTATTATTTAAGAAGACAGTGGTCAATGGTGTCAAGAGGTAAATGTGTCAAGAAAGAGGATAACAAGATGTCATGTGTGAATTTGTGACATAAATATCACTGATAAAACTCAGAGCTGCTGATTAGAATTGTAAAACCTGATGAATTAGGCTTGTGAATAAATGAGAGACAAAGAAATGGAGATTCAAATTCAGCCGCCCCGGGATCCCTGGGTGGCTCAGCAGTTTAGTGCCTGCCTTTGGCCCAGGGGCAATCCTGGAGTCCAGGGATCAAGTCCCACATCGGGCTCCTGGCATGGAGCCTGCTTCTCCCTCCTGTGTCTCTGCCTCTCTCTCTCTCTCTCTATCAATCAACCAATCAATCTTTAAAAAAAAACAAAAACAAATTCAGCAGCCCCTTCAGGAATGTTTGAAGGCAAATGAAGGCAAGAAATGTAGCTTCAGAAGAGTAAGTGGTTGAATGTGAGATTTATTTTATAAAAATGGGACAATTTGGGGAATCTTTAAAAGACAATGGGAAGCATCCATATCTTGGCTATTCTAAATGATGTTATAGTAAACATAGTGATACATATATATATTTTTTATGTATCTTTTTGTATTAGTATTTTTCTTTTCTTTAGATAAATAACCAGTAGTGGAATTACTGGATCATCTGCTATTTCTATTTTTAATTTTTGAGGAAACTGCATCCTATTTTCAATGATTTTATCAGTTTACACTCCCACCAATAGTTCAGAAGAGTTCCTTTTTCTCCACATGCATTGCATACAGTGGAATATTATGCAGTCATAAATAAGGTTGAGATTCTGCCATTTGTGACAATGTGGATGGATCTAGAGACTATTACACTAAGTGAAATAAGTCAGACTAAAAACAGATACCAAATGGTTTCACTTATATGCATAATCTAAAAAATAAGATAAACAAAAAGCAGAATTAGATCTATAAATACAGAGAACCAACTGATGGTTATCAGAGAGGAGGGTATGGTGGGTGGACAAAATGAGTGAGGGGGACTGGGAGATGCAGGTTTCCAGTTATGGAATGAATAAGTCATGAGAATAAAAGATACAGCATAAAGATTATAGTCAATGATTTTGTAATAAAGTTGTATGTGACAGATGGTAACTACACTTGTAAGCATAGCCTAATATATAGAGACATTGAATCACTATGTTGTATGCTTGACATGAAAGTAACATTGTGTATCAACTATACTCAAATAAAAAATTAAAAAAATAAAAGACATTGGGAAAATTCTATTAGACAGATGAGGTAAATCTAAGAAGGAAAGAATATCAACAGTATAAACTCTTTGAAATATGAAAGTACAAGGTATTGAAGACTCTGCTGGTTACTTATCCAATATCCAGTCTTAACTACACAACAAGATTCTCAGATTTTTCACATGATTTTGTTTCCAGTTAAAAATATTTACCTCCCATGATTTTATTGTTGTTAAGTGTGATCCTGCAATCCACTTAACTGAAGACATGTAAAGGGAAGACATTGTTTAGGCTTCCAACAATGTTTATTAAAAGATCAAAACATGTATTTTACTTAGAAACAATCCCTAGGATTAAGGATAAAGGTAATCTAACAGGAAGAATATTAGATAATTATCCATGTGGTTATTGAATGTATTCAAGATAAATACATGGCTTGAGTTGAGAAATAGAATTCAAATATGAGGATTTTGAAGAATGAGAGTAATCAAGATTCAGAAGGCTAATTGCTGCAAGAAGAAAGATTGATAAGGCCAAATGGAAATTAGAGGAATGAGCATGGGCATCATTATTTTCAACAAAAAGGGGGAAAATAATAAATCATAAAAGCAATGGGGAGCAAGGACACTTTTCTGAACTCAGAAGGATATAAATTATTGAATAATAAAAGCTTCAATTAAAGAGGAAAAAGATGGAAATGATAGGTTTGGAAAAGAACTACTGTTTGCTTATGACATGGAAGTGATCATACTGTTTCAAAAAAGTTTTAGGATAAAATAAATGCTGCTTATAGAGTGGCACTTCTAAGAGATAGAGCAGAAGAGAATTATGGTGGAGTGACTTGGGAAATCAAAGTTAAGAGCAAGGAAATACTAAAGTGAATGATGATGATGAGTCAACTAATAGTTGGCCTGTAGTCTTCTATCCCACAGTTTCTAAAATTTCTACCAAGATTAAAGATTTTAAATATAGAACTATAATTATGAATAATATTTCACTCTATGTTCTTATCTTTCTCTTATATTAGGCAGTCTTTATTTTAGAGTAAAAGAACAAAAATAAAATATTGGATCCTTTTAATTTTGTCTCATTTTAGTGTTTATTAATTTACCAAAAACAACATACCATTCCTTTTGTGTTTTTTAATTTACTTTCTCTCTATTCCTTGTGATATCATTCCATCTTACCTTTTAATTTGTAGCCTTTATGGTTTCCTTTATTAATAATTACTCTGCTTCTTACTTGTCTCTTCCGGTATGATTTTCTCTCCACTGTCTTCTTTTTCTTCCTCTCCCACATCTACCAATAATTTCACTGTTAGGTCGGTTTGTTTGTTTTTGTTTTATTTTGTTTTGTATGATTCATATGGAAACTTTTTCCTCCCTTGGAGTTCTTTGAGTTCACTTTGTCAAAAAAAAAAAAAAAAAAAAAAAAGGATTCACTTTAATTCCCAAGCTTTTAGTATTAACTGAATCCACTGTGGACACATAATTTTAGCAAATACTTCCACCTCCCTGTTTAGTTTCTTTCCTTTAGAAATTGAAGAGTTAAACTTCATTTATTTTAAGTGTCAATTTTTAATTCAGTGGATCTACTTTGTCAGTAACTACCATGTATATTCAGTGTATTTCAGCAAGCATATATTATGAACTAAATGTGTAAGTTTCAAGACTATATACTAAGTAGGAAAAAATGTGAAATCTCTTTCAAATTTTCACTAGCTTGGGCAAGAAGAACATGTCTATATAAGAAATAATAGCCCAAGGAAGATAGTGATTTATGAAATAGAAGAATAAAAGGAGGAGGGGCAAGATGGCGGAAGAGCAGGGTCCCCAAATCACCTGTCCCCACCAAATTACCTAGATAACCTTCCTAAAAATCTACGAATTCGGCCTGAAATTTAAAGAGAGACCAGCTGGAATGCTACAGTGAGAAGAGTTCGCGCTTCTATCAAAGAGGAAGACGGGGAAAAAGAAATAAAGAAACAAAAGGCCTCCAAGGGGGAGGGGCCCCGCGAGGAGCCGGGCTGAGGCCGGGGCGAGTGTCCCCAGGACAGGAGAGCCCCGTCCCGGAGAAGCAGGAGCTGCACCAACCTTCCCGGGTGGAAAGGCGCCTGCAGGGAGTTAGAGCAGGACCCAGGAGGGCGGGGATGCCCTCGGGCTCCCTGGGACACTAACAGGCACCTGTGCCCGGGGAGAGTGCCCCGAGCTCCCTAAGGGCTGCAGCATGCACGGCGGGACCCGGAGCAGCTCGGAGGGACTCGGGCTGCAGCTCCTCGGAGAGGGGGCTGCCTGTCCGAGGAGCAGCTCAGAGGCGGATCCGGCAGAGGAAGAGGCTCCGTGCCGAGGGGGCTGTGCGGCTCCGGGAGCAGCTCCGAGGGGCTCGGGGGGTGGCTCCGTGGAGGGGGCTGCACAGCCGGGAGGGCGAATACAACAGCGCAGGCCCGGAGCACAGGGCGCCGGGGACACAGCCCAGGATCCGACCTCCCCCCGGGACAGGCAGAGGCTGGGAGGGCTCAGGACCGCAAGGATGCTCCTGCCCCAAGCTGAGCAGATCAGCGGCCAAGCCATGGAGCATCCAAGCCCTGCAGACGGAGAGCCCCGGAGTTACTGCGGGAGCTGAATCCAGGGCTCCACAGCTGGCCACCGCCACTGGGGATGTTCCTCCTGAGGCCTCACGGGGTAAACAACCCCCACTGAGCCCTGCACCAGGCAGGGGCACAGCAACTCCCCCAAGTGCTAACACCTGAAAATCAGCACAACAGGCCCTTCCCCCAGGAGACCAGCTAGGCGGACAAGTTCCAGGGGAAGTCAAGGGATTTAAAGTATACAGAAACAGAAGATACTCCCCCGTGGGTTTTTTTTTTTCTTTTTGATTTCTATTTGCTTCCCCCACCCTTTTTTTCCCTTAATTTATTTTTCTTTCTCTTTTTTTTTCTTTTTTTATTCTTTTTTTCTTTTTTCTTTTTCTCTTTTCTTTCCTTCTTTCTCTCCTGTCTTTTTCTCCTTTTCCCAATACAACTTGTTTTTGGCCACTCTGCACTGAGCAAAATGACTAGAAGGAAAACCTCACTTCAAAAGAAAGAATCAGAAACAGTCCTCTCTCCCAGAGTTACAAAATCTAGATTACAATTCAATGTCAGAAAGCCAATTCAGAAGCACTAATATACAGCTACTGGTGGCTCCAGAAAAAGGCATAAAGGACTCAAGAGACTTCATGACTGCAGAATTTAGATCTAATCAGGCAGAAATTAAAAACCAATTGAATGAGATGCAATCCAAACTAGAAATCCTAACAACGAGGGTTAATGAGGTGGAAGAATGAGTGAGTGACATAGAAGACAAGTTGATGGCAAAGAGGGAAACTGAGGAAAAAAGAGACAAAAAATTAAAAGACCATGAAGATAGATTAAGGGAAATAAACGACAGCCTGAGGAAGAAAAACCTACGTTTAATTGGGGATCCCAAGGACGCCGAAAGGGCCAGAGGGCCAGAATATGTATATGAACAAATCATAGCTGAAAAATTTCCTAATCTGGGAAGGGAAACAGGCATTCAGATCCAGGAAATAGAGAGATTCCCGCCCTAAAATCAATAAAAACCATTCAACACCTCGACATTTAATAGTTAAGCTTGCAAATTCCAAAGATAAAGAGAAGATCCTTAAAGCAGCAAGACACAAGAAATCCCTGACTTTTATGGGGAGGAGTATTAGGGTTACAGCAGACCTCTCCACAGAGACCTGGCAGGCCAGAAAGGGCTGGCAGGATATATTCAGGGTCCTAAATGAGAAGAACATGCAACCAAGAATACTTTATCCAGCAAGGCTCTCATTCAAAATAGAAGGAGAGATAAAGAGCTTCCAAGACAGGCAGGAACTGAAAGAATAGGTGACCTCCAAACCAGCTCTGCAAGAAATTTTAAAGGGGACTCTTAAAATTCCCCTTTAAAAAGAAGTTCAGTGGAACAATCCACAAAAACAAGAACTGAATAGATATCATGATGACACTAAACTCTTATCTTTCAATAGTAACTCTGAACGTGAACGGGCTTAATGACCCCATCAAAAGGCGCAGGATTTCAGACTGGATAAAAAAGCAGGACCCATCTATTTGCTGTCTACAAGAGACTCGTTTTAGACAGAAGGACACCTACAGCCTGAAAATAAAAGGTTGGAGAACCATTTACCATTCAAATGGTCCTCAAAAGAAAGCAGGGGTAGCCATCCTTATATGAGATAAATTAAAATTTACCCCGAAGACTGTAGTGAGAGATGAAGAGGGACACTATCTCATACTTAAAGATCTATCCAACAAGAGGACTTAACAATCTTCAATATATATGCCCTGAATGTGGGAGGTGCCAAATATTTAAACCAATTAATAACCAAAGTGAAGAAATACTTAGATAATAATACACTTATACTTGGTGACTTCAATCTAGCTCTTTCTACCCTCGATAGGTCTTCTAAGCACAACATCTCCAAAGAAAGGAGAGCTTTAAATGATACACTGGACCAGATGGATTTCACAGATATCTGTAGAACTTTACATCCAAACTCAACTAAATACACATTCTTCTCAAGTGCACGTGGAACTTTCTCCAGAATAGACCACATACTGGGTCACAAATTGGGTCTGAACCAATACCAAAAGATTGGGATTGTCCCCTGCATATTCTCAGACCATAATGCCTTGAAATTAGAACTAAATCACAACAAGAAGTTTGGAAGGACCTCAAACACGTGGAGGTTAAGGACCATCCTGCTAAAGATGAAAGGGTCAACCAGGAAATTAAGGAAGAATTAAAAAGATTCATGGAAACTAATGAGAATGAAGATACAACCATTCAAAATCTTTGGGATGCAGCAAAAGCAGTCCTAAGGGGGAAAAACATCGCACTACAAGCATCCATTCAAAAACTGGAAAGAATTCAAATACAAAAACTAACCTTACACATAAAGGAGCTAGAGAAAAAACAGCAGATGGACCCTATGCCCAGGAGAAGAAGAGAGTTAATTAACATTAGAGCAGAACTCAATGAAATTGAGACCAGAAGAACTGTGGAACAGATCAACAGAACCAGGAGTTGGTTCTTTGAAAGAATTAATAAGATAGATAAACCATTAGCCAGCCTTTTTAAAAAGGAGAGAGAGAAGACTCAAATTAATAAAATCATGAATGAGAAAGGAGAGATCACTACCAACACCAAGGAAATACAAACGATTTTAAAAACATATTATGAACAGCTATACGCAAATAAATTAGGCAATCTAGAAGAAATGGACGCATTACTGGAAAGCCACAAACGACCAAAACTGGAACGGGAAGAAGTAGAATACCTGAACAGGCCAATAAACAGGGAGGAAATTGAAGCAGTCATCAAAAACCTCCCAAGACACAAAAGTCCAGGGCCAGATGGCTTCCCAGGGGAATTCTATCAAACGTTTAAAGAAGAAACCATACCTATTCTCCTAAAGCTGTTTGCAAAGATAGAAAGAGATGGAGTACTTCCAAATTCGTTCTATGAGGCCAGCATCACCTTAATTCCAAAACCAGACAAAGAACCCGCCAAAAAGGAGAATTACAGACCAATATTCCGGATGAACATGGATGCAAAAATTCTCAACAAGATACTAGCCAATAGGATCCAATAGTACATTAAGAAAATTATTCACCATGACCAAGTAGGATTTATCCCCGGGACACAAGGCTGGTTCAACACTTGTAAAACCATCAATGTGATTCATCATATCAGCAAGAGAAAAACCAAGAACCATATGATCCTCTCATTAGATGCAGAGAAAGCATTTGACAAAATACAGCATCCATTGCTGATCAAAACACTTCAGAGTGTTGGGATAGAGGGAACTTTCCTCGACATCTTAAAAGCCATCTATGAAAAGCCCACAGCAAATATCATTCTCAATGGGGATGCACTGGGAGCCTTTCCCCTAAGATCAGGAACAAGACAGGGATGTCCACTCTCACCACTGCTATTCAACACAGTACTGGAAGTCCTAGCCTCAGCAATCAGACAACAAAAAGACATTAAAGGCATTCAAATTGGCAAAGAAGAAGTCAAACTCTCCCTCTTTGCCGATGACATGATACTCTACATAGAAAAACCAAAAGTCTCCACCCCAAGATTGCTAGAACTCATACAGCAATTTGGTAGCGTGGCAGGATACAAAAATCAATGCCCAGAAATCAATGGCATTTCAATACACTAACAATGAGTCTGAAGAAAGAGAAATTAAGGAGTCAATCCCATTTACAATTGCACCCAAAAGCATAAGATACCTAGGAATAAACCTAACCAAAGAGGTAAAGGATCTATACCCTAAAAACTATAGGACACTTCTGAAAGAAATTGAGGAAGAAAGAAAAAGATGGAAAAATATTCCATGCTCATGGATTGGCAGAATTAATATTGTGAAAATGTCAATGTTACCCAGGGCAATTTACATGTTTAATGCAATCCCTATCAAAATACCATGGACTTTCTTCAGAGAGTTAGAACAAATTATTTTAAGATTTGTGTGGAATCAGACAAGACCCCGAATAGCCAGGGGAATTTTAAAAAAGAAAACCATAGCTGGGGGCATCACAATGGCAGATTTCAGGTTGTACTACAAAGCTGTGGTCATCAAGACAGTGCGGTACTGGCACAAAAAACAGACACATAGATCAATGGAACAGAAGAGAGAACCCAGACGTGGACCCTGAAATGTATGGTCAACTAATTTTCGATGAAGGAGGAAAGACTATCCATTGGAAGAAAGACAGTGTCTTTAATAAATGGTGCTGGGAAAATTGGACATCCACATGCAGAAGAATGAAACTAGACCAGTCTCTTTCACCATACACAAAGATAAACTCAAAATGGATGAAAGATCTAAATGTGAGACAGGATTCCATCAAAATTCTAGAGGATAACACAGGCAACACCCTTTTTGAACTCAGCCACAGTAACTTCTTGCAAGATACATCCACGAAGGCAAAAGAAACAAAAGCAAAAATGAACTATTGGGACTTCATCAAGATAAGAAGCTTTTGCACAGCAAAGGATACAGTCAACAAAACTAAAAGACAACCTACAGAATGGGAGAAGGTATTTGCAAATGACGTGTATCAGATAAAGGGCTTGTTTCCAAGATCTATAAAGAACTTATTAAACTCAACACCAAAGAAACAAACAATCCAATCATGAAATGGGCAAAGACATGAAGAGAAATCTCACAGAGGAAGACATGGACATGGCCAACATGCACATGAGAAAATGCTCTGCATCACTTGCCATCAGGGAAATACAAATCAAAACCACAATGAGATACCACCTCACACCAGTGAGAATGGGGAAAATTAACAAGGCAGGAAGCCACAAATGTTGAAGTGGATGTGGAGAAAAGGGAACCCTCTTACACTATTGGTGGGAATGTGAACTGGTGCAGCCACTCTGGAAAACTGTGTGGAGGTTCCTCAAAGAGTTAAAAATAGACCTGCCCTATGACCCAGCAATTGCACTGTTGGGGATTTCCCCACAGATACAGATGCAATGAAATGCCGGGACACCTGCACCCCGATGTTTATAGCAGTAATGGCCACAATAGCCAAACTGTGGAAGAAGCCTTGGTGTCCATCGAAAGATGAATGGATAAAGAATATGTGGTCTATGTATACCATGGAATATTACTCAGCCATTAGAAAAGACCAATACCCACCATTTGCTTCAACGTGGAAGGAACTGGAGGGTATTATGCTGAGTGAAGTAAGTCAGTTGGAGAAGGACAAACATTATATGTTCTCATTCATTTGGGGAATATAAATAATAATGAAAGGGAATATAAGGGAAGGGAGAAGAAATGTGTGGGAAATATCAGAAGAGGAGACAGAACATAAAGACTCCTAATTCTGGGAAACGAACTAGGGGTGGTGGAAGGGGAGGAGGGCGGGCGGTGAGGGTGAATGGGTGACGGGCACTGAGGGGGGCACTTGATGGGATGAGCACTGGGTGTTATTCTGTATGTGGTAAATGAACACCAGTAAAAAAAATAAATATAAAAATAAAAAAATTAAAAATAAATAAAACTGTACCGGCAAAAAATAAATAAATAAATAATAATAATGGATGATTGTTTTAGCTGATAACAATTGAAAGACAATAAATACAAAATATATTTGATATAGTTAGCTCAACATTTATAATTCAGTTTTAAAACAGTATTACGTTTATGCCATGGATGTTATTAAGAAACTTATGGTTTTAAATTTATGTTGTGGTTAATTGTAAATTTTTTGTTAACCATAAAAAATCATGAACTAGACGCTCAAATAAAGCATAATTTTCTGTTTGTGTATGCTTAAGTTACACTAAACAAAATAAGTTATACAAAGAATATCTATAAGAATATCTTTCTATTAAAAGGTTAAGGAACATTTATTTTGAAAAGAAATCCTTCAAGGCTGGTGTTATAAGGGTATAGCATCAGTTTTCTTTTTTTCCTAACTGTCCTGGGGTGATACACCCAAGTCTTCCATTATAATCTATATAAATTACATGCATTATCTGTTACGTATTATGAAAATTGTGATACTTTATGATGGAGACTTTTGAGAAGCTACCGTTCAATCTTTATGTGTAATATACATAATTTTAGTGTAACAATTTATTGGATTAAATTAACATGTTTATATATTTATACACACATAACAAAATAGATAAGAGAAATGACAGAATAGATTTCATTGATAGCTACGTTAATCTGAAATGCTTATTTATACCATCTTTGGAGATCTTTTTATGCAAGAGGGTTTTTATATTGGTAAATGCAGTAAATGGAAATTACTGATAATACGAATAATTGCCATTTAAATTGGACCAAAAACTATGCTAAATGCTTCCCATATACTTCATTTGATTCTGAAAGAAAAGTTAAAAGCCAGCAAGTTCACATTTTTTTTAAATAAATGAGGCAAAGATTTCTTCTACTGTTAAATTTAACCACAAAACTAAAGCTCAATTTGGCTATGAAAATCTAGACTACCATTTTTAAATTTAAGTTTCAAATATGTTAACCATTGTTTAATGGCCTAAAGTATATTTGTTGAGAAGTCCAATTTTTAAAATATATTTTTCTTTTCAAAATTGTTTTAGGAAACAATTTTAAAGACTAGGTGAAAATGAAAAATGATAGCTTTTAAAAAAAGGGGTAAAAGAGAATAAAGGAGACCAATGTTACAAAAACAAAGATATGTTTTTGTTTTGTTTTCTGTTGTGTTTTATTGTACTGTATTAAAAAATGCAAAGGGGATCTATCCTCATATTTTTTAAGTGCACAAAAACTATAGATTTTTATGTTGTAATAACTATAAACATCTGCAATACAAAATACAAAGCATATAAATATCTAGTTTTCATACCTGAAAAACAATGTGTAATGCATAATTCTAAATATAATAATAAAACATCAAAAATAGTGGGAAAATTTATTCTTAAAAATAATATCACGTAAATACATATTTGGATAACAGTAAGCAAAACATGGTTTCTATAAAGTCTGTTGTATCTTTTTTTAGGTTAAATATGTAAAATTTGACAATAAAGTTATACAAATTCATAAATAAAACATAAGCTATGAAATAAAATTCTGAAGCATAAAATTAAGTTTTATGTGATGAAGAGAATGTTGAGGATCTGAAAAAATTAAAAGCGTTATTAAATCTTAAATTTGGAGTGATAAATATATGATAATCCCATATGTGATTTTTTTCAGATTAATAGCTTTTATTCCATGTTCAACTTTTTCTTCTTAATTTCTGAGAGCGTACTTAATCTAATGCTCACAATAATACAATTCAAAACAGTAACATCATGTTTCTGGGGTTATTGTGAAAATTAAATGTAGCTATTGATCTTTATTGATATTACTGTTGTTACTAATTAGTAGTATCCATATTTAATGAAATAACATGCAAACATTAGACTGAGGCATTTTGAACTAATCATTATATTTTAACTGAAAATAAATTATGTGAACTATTAAAATCATATATATATATACACATATATATAACTATACACAAATATACACACACTTAAAATGGAAGAAAATTCACCAAAATTAAATTAAAAATTCTAGGTGTTTTAATTTTAGGTGATTATTGAATTATCATTTTCTAAGATACATTTTTGCATGTGTCACATATACATCTCATTTAAAATACACATTACATATAATTTAGTTTCTGTATGTTATAAATAGTAATTTGATTCACATGCAATATACATAGGCATTTGTGTCATATTCTAACATGTATAATTTAATATAAAAATATCATAATATTAACAAAAGTAGTTTTCCCCTTGTAGACAAGCACTTTTCCCACTCCAGACCCTGCTATCTCCTGGTGTTCTGTTTCTCTAATTTTGCCCTTTCAAGAATGTCATATAGATGGATCATGCACGTGAAATTCTTTCAATCTGGCTTCCTTCATTAAAAATAAGACATTTGTGGTTCATTGATGTTATGTGTATCATTAATTTGTTCCTTTGTATTATTAAATATAATTTCTTTTTTTTTTACTTTTATTTTAAATCCAGTATAGTCAACATATAGTGTCTTATCAGTTTCAGCTGTACAATGTAGTGATTCAACATTTCCAGATACCCAGTGCTCATCATAACAAATGCACGCCTTAATCCCCATCACCAATTTTACTTATAGCCCACCCACCAACTTTCTGGTAATTATCTCTATAGTTAAGAGTCTATTTCATGGTTTGTCTCTCTCTCCCTCACTCTCTTTTTATTACCCTTTGCTTGTTTTGTTTCTTAAATTCCACATATGAGGGATACCTGAGTGGCTCAGTGGTTGAGCATCTGCCTTTGGCTCAGGTCATAATCCCAGGGTCTTGGGATCAAGTCCCATATTGGGCTCCCCACAGGAGCCTGCTTTTCCCTCTGCCTGTGTCTCTGCCTCTCACCCTGTGTCTCTCATGAATAAATAAATAAAACATATTTTTTAAATCCACATTGGAGTGAAATAATATGGTATTTGTCTTTCTCTGACTGCTTATTTTGCTTAACATTATTACTGTTTCCATCCATATCTTTACAAATGGCACTATTTCATTCTTTTTAGGACTGAATAATATTCCATTGTACACATGTACACATTTTCGTTATCCATTTGTCTATCATTGGATACTTAGACTGCTTTGGTGATTTGGCTATTGTATATAATGCTGCTATAAAAACAAAGGTGAATGTATACCTTTGAATTAAGAGTTTTTGTATATTGTGGGTTAATGCCCCATAGTGTAATTACTGCATAGTAGCGTAGTTTTATGTTTAAGTTTCTGAGGAATCTCCACAACATTTTCCAGAGTGGCTACACCAGTTTGCATTCCCACCAACAGTGCAAGAGGGTTCTCCTTTCTTCACATCTTTGTCAACACCTGTTTCTTGTGTTGTTGATTTTAGCCATTTTGACAAGGTTGAGGTGGTATATCATTGGAGCTTTGATTTGCATTTCCCTGATGATGAGTGATGAGTAATTTTTCATGTGTCTGTTGGCCATCTGTATGTCTTCTTTGGAGAAATGTGTGTTCATGTCTTCTGCCCATTTTTAACTGGATTATTTGTTTTTTGAATGTTGAGTTATGTAAGTTCCTTATAGATTTTGGATATTAACCCTTTATCAGACATGTCATTTGTAAATACCTTCTTCCATATTTAGTTTGGTTTTTAGATTTCTTGTTTCTTTTGCAAGCTTTATTGTTTTTACTTTATTGTGATATAGTCCCAATAGCTTATTTTTGCTTTTATTTCTCTTGCCTTATGAAATAGATCTTAAAAAATATTGCTATGGCTGATATCAGATAAATTATTGCCTGTGTTCTCCTCTAGGATTTTTATGGTTTTAGGTCTCACAATTAGGTCTTAAACTCATTTTCAGTTTATTTTTGTGTATAGTGTAAGAAAGTGGTCCAGTTTGATTCTTTTGCCTGTACCTGAGCAGTTTTCCCAACACCATTTGTTGAAAAGACTGTCTTTTTGCCACAGGATATTCTTTCCTGCTTTGTTGAAGATGAATTGGCCATTGTTGTGGTTTCATTTCTGAGTTTCATGTTCTGTTCCATTGATCTATGTGCCTAATTTTGTGGCTTTGTAATAGAACTTGAAGTCTGAAATTTTGGTATCTCCAGCCTTGGTTTTCTTTTTCAAAATTGCATTGGCCATTCAGCGTCTTTTTTAGTTCCATGTATATTTTAAGATAGTTTGTTCCAGGTCTATGTAAATGCTCTTGGTATTTTGATAGGGATTGCCTTAAATGTGTAGATTGCTTTAGGGAGTATAGACACTTTAACAATATTTGTTCTTCCCACCCATGAGTATGTAGTATCTTTCCATTTCTTTGTGTCGTGTTCAGTTTCATTCATCAGTGTTTTATAGTTTTTAGAGCATAGGTCTTTCACCTCTTTAGATTTATCCCAAGGTATCTTATTATTTTGGGGTAAAATTGCAAATGAGACTGTTTTCTTAAGGTCAATTTCTTCTGCTTCACTACTGGTATATATAAATGCAACAGATTTCTGTACATTAATTTTTGTATCCTACAACTTTACTAACTTCCTTTATCAGTTTTAGCACGTTTTTTTGGTACATTCTTTTGGTTTTCTATAGAGTATCATGACATCTGCAAATAGTGAAAATTTTACTTCATCTTACCAATTCTGTACCTTTTAATTTTTGTTATTATTGTTGTCTAATCGCTGTGGCGAGGACTTTCCAGTACTAGGTTGCAAAAAAAAAAAAAAAAAAAAAAAAAACAGGGAAGAGTGGTCATCCTTGTGCCTTCTTAACTTTAGTGAGAAACTCAGTATTTCTCCATTGAGTATGATGTAACCTGGGTTTTTCATATATGCCCTTTATTATGTTGAAATGTATTCCCACTAACCCTACTTTGTTGATGTCTTTTTATCATGAATGAACATTGTACTTCGTCAAATGCTTCTTCGACATCAACTGAAATGATCATATAATTTTTATCCATTTCTTTATTGATATCTTGAATGGCAAATATTGAATCATTCTTCAAACCTGGAAATGAATCCCATTTGATTTTGGTGAATGAATTATTTTAACGTATTGTTGAATCCAGTTAGCTATTATTTTGTTAAGGATACTAGCCTCTTTGCGATATATTTTCCTTGTTTTGGTATCTGGGTGATACTGGCCACATAGAATAATTTCGGAACTTTTCCTTGTATTTTTTTTAAATTACTTGAGAAGGATAGGTATTAACTCTTCCTTAAATGTTTGGTAGAATTCATCTGGGAAGCCATCAAGTCCTGGACTTTGTTTTGGGAAATTTTTTTATTACTGATTCAATCTCCTTGCTGGTATTTGGTCTGTTCAAAATTTCTATTTCTTCCTGCTTAGTTTTGGTAGGCTATATGTTTCTAGGAATTCATCCATTTCTTCTAGATTGTGTAATTTGTTGGCATATAGTTTTTCATAATATTTTCTTATGATTGTGTTTCTGTGGTGTTAGTTGTTATTTTTCCTCTTTCAGTTGTGGTCTTATTGAGTACTCTTTCTTTCTTTCATGAATCTGATTAGAAGTTTATCAATTTTATTGATCTTTTCAAAGAGCCAGCTCCTGGTATTATTGATCTGGTCTATTTTATTTTTTATTTATTTTTTTTAGTTTCTATCTCATTTGTTTCTGTTCTAAACTTCATGATGTCCTTCCTTCTGCTGGTTTTAGGTTTTGTTTATTGTTCTTTTGATAACTGCTATAGGTGTAAGTTTACATTGTTGATTTGTGATTTTTCTTGCTTTTTGACTTAGGCCCATATTGTTAGAACTTCCTCCTTAGAATAGTTTTTGCTGCATCCCAAAGATTTTGTACCAGTGTATTTTCATTTTCATTTGTTTCCATGTGGTTTTTTTTTTTTAATTTCTTCCTTGAATTCTTGACTGACCCACTCATTGTTTAGTAGCAGGTTTTTTTTGTAAAGATTTACTTATTTATTTGAGAGAGAGAGAGTAGGGGGAGAGGGAAAGAGAGATGAAGAGAGAGAATCCCAAGCAGCCTCCACACCCAGCATGCAACCCCACATGGGGCTTGTTTTTGGAATATTCTGACTTGTGATCTATCTATTCTGGAGAATGTTCTGTGTGCACTTGAAAGGAATGTGTACTCTGCTGTATTAGGATGAAATATTCTGAATGTATAAAATCCTTCTGGTTGGCATGTCATTCAAAGCCACTCTCTCCTTGTTAGTTTACTGTTTGATGTATCCATCAAATGAGATGTAAATGAGATGTTAAACTCCCCCACTATTATTGATAGCTCCTTTATGTTTGTTATTAAATATTTTATGTATTTGGGTGCACCCATGGGGGTGCATAAATACAATTATTGTAATTTCTTGTTGGATTGTCTCCTTTGTTAATATATATTATCCTATTTTGTCCCTTTTTAGAGACTGTGTTTAAGTGTACTTTCTCTAAGATAAGCATTGCTACTGAGACTTTCTTTTGGCATACATTTGCATAATAAATGTTTCTCCATCTCCTTACTTTCTATTTGCAGGAATCTTTAGATCTGAAATGAATCTCTTGTAGTTAGGCTATAGATGGGTCTTTTTACAATTTTTAAAATTTTAATTTTAATTAATTTATTTTTATCCACTATGTCACCTATGTCTTTTGATTGGAGCATTCAGTCCATTTACATTCAAAGTAAATATTGATAAATATGTATTTATTGCCATTTTGTTACTTATTTTGTGTTTTATGTAGTTTATCTCTGTTTTTTCCTCTCTTTCGCTTTTTCAAGGTTTGCTGGTTTTCTTTGATATGCTTGGGTTCTTTACTCTTTATTTTCTGCATTTCTATTATTGTTTTTTTTATTTCTAGTTACTGTTTGGTTTATATATAACATCTTCATATGACAGTCTATATTAAGCTAATAGTTATTTAATTTGGAACTCATTCTATACTCCTCTCCCCTCCGTGTTTCAGATATGTGATATCATAGTTTATATCCTTTTATTCTGTGCTTCTTTGACTAATTTTTACAGATATACTTATTTTGTTTTGTTTTTGTGCTTCATATTTTTCTTACTCTTACACTTTTTGTTTTCCACTCATAGAGTCCCTCTTAACAGTTATTGTAGGGCTTATTTAGTGGTCATGAATTCTTTTAACTTTTATGTGCCTGAGAAACTCCTTATCTCTCCTATGTTAAATGATAACCTTATTGGATAGAGTATCCTTGGCTGCAAGTTTTTCCCTTTTAGTACTTTGAATATATACATCATGCCACTCTCTTCTGGCCTACAAAGCTATTATTGGAAAATCAGCTAATAGCTTTATGAGGTTTGTTTGGGATGTTTATGTCTTCTTTTCTCCTGCAACCCTTAAAGTACTTTATCACTATTTTTTTTTTTTTTGCCATTTTCATTACTATATGTCTTGGTATGGACTTCCTTGGGCTTAATTTGTTATAGCATCTCTGTTTCCTCTCCCAGATTCAGGAAGTTTTCAGCTATTATTTCTTCAAATACATTGTCTGCCCCCTTTTTTCTCTCTTGTTCTCCTGGGATCCCTATAACGCAAATGTTATTTTGTTTGATGGCATCACTGAATTCTAGAAGTCTATTCTCATTAGGCAGTATTTTTTTTCTCAACTGTTCAGATTTACTGCTTTCCATTGCTCCATCCTCCAGACTGATACATTCCTATTTCCTGTAGCCTACTATTTATTCCACCTATTGTATTTTTAATTTCATTTGAGTTCTTCATCTCTGATATGCTGTTTGTTTTTTATCTATTTGTTGAGGGTCTCAATGACATCTTTCACCCTTTTCTGAAGTCCAAAGAGCAATTTTATGATCATTACTTTAAATTCTCTATCAGACATACTACTTATTTCTGTTTCATTTAGATCTCCTGCTGTAATTTTGGCCTGTTCTTTCATTTGGAACATATTCCTCTGTCTCTTCATTTTGCCTACCTCTCTCTATCTGTTTCTTTGTGTTAGAAAGTCGGCTACATCTTCTGGTCTTCAAAGTAGTGGCTTTATGAAGCAAAGGTCCTTTTCTTCAAAGTAATCCATGCCTTATAACAGTGTTTTGCAGTGTAGTGTTCCCTATTTATCAGAAGCTGCTACTTCAGGGGAGTCTCCTATGTGTGTGCTGATAGCATCCTGCTATTGTGTCTGAGTTGTTTTTCCTTTCATACAGACTCTCTGCACTGATTGCTTGTTGTAGGCTGTTCTTGCTCTCTGTGGAGAAACTCAGTCAAGGCCAGTTCTTAGGGGGCATGACTAGAAGAGGACTCAGAGGTGAGGCAGAAGAATTAGCAAAATTTGCACTGAGCAGCTAGTCCTAGTCTGGATCCCTCATAGCAGAATGGCTGCTGGAGGTGCAGCTTCAAGTGGCAGCCATGAGTGTGGTGCTGTGTGTGTGTGGTGGCTGAGTAGGGCTCACAGATGGCATTAGTAAAATTTGCATTGAGCCCACCAGTCCTAGGCCAGATAACCTGAAGCATGACGGCTAATTGAGGGCAGGGCACAGGGAAGCTGTGGCTAGGTAGGGAGCATATGGAACTAACAAAATGTGTACTGAGCCTAAGGCCAAGGCCAGTATGTTTGGAGTGGGTGAGTACTCAGGAGAACTCATAATTAAGGACACACTCATAGTAGGTTAGGTAGTAAACATCTGTACAGTTAGTTCCACCTTCCACAGGTGACTCTGTTTCTGCTAGGGGATGGGGAAGGAAAATGGTGGCTGCCACTTCCTTTTTTTCCCCTAAGAAGTCCCCCAACATGTTCAAAAATCAATATAAATAGACCTTCTTCCCTTTGCCCCAGACACCGGGAAAACTGTTGTTTCCTTCCAGGCTTACCCAGTGGTGAGTCAGCTGATTTTTACAGCTCCGAACTCCAAGTCTCTCTGGTTATACAAACTCATAGAATTTAGCTACAATAGTGAATAGGAATGTTGAGGTCAGAAAATGCTTGCCCCCTGAAATCATAAAAAAATATTCTGCTATCTATCACTGAATATGGTATTACATGTGATTTTCTGGTTAATTTGTAAAAGCCCTTTATCTGATTCAGAAACTTCAACATTTGTACCACTTTGTAGAGTCACTGTTTTTTTAAATCATGAAGGTATATGAGTGTGTGTGTTTGTGTTTGTGTGTTTTGATTATGAACGTTGAATATACTGAATTTTGTCAAATGTTTTTCTGCATCTATTAACCTTTATTATTTTGTTTTTTCTTTAACGAATTAAATAGGTCACTTCTTTAAAAAGGCTTTATTTTTAAGTAATCTCTACATCCAACATGGGGCTCAAACTCACAACCCCAAATCAAGAGTTGCACACTCCATCAACTGAGCTAGCCATGCACACCTAACTTTTCAGACAATGATCCAGGCTTGCATTTTTAGGGTAAATTCCACTTTGGAATTATGTATTATTGTTTACATGTATTACATAATTTAAGTGATTGAGGATTTCTACATCTATATTCAGGAGGAATATCGTGTTGTAATTTTGTGGGGTTTTTTTAGGGGTTTTTTGTTTGTTTGTTTGTTTTGCTTTTATTTTTAGTTTTTTACTTTTCTGATTTGGGACCAAAGTAATCCTTATAACATGTTACGATGTATTACTGCCTCTTTCACTATTTTGAAGAAAATTGTGCAGGATTAGTATTATCTTTTAAAAAAATATTGTGAGATATAATTCACACACTTGAAAATTCACCTTTTTAAAAAAGTGCATGGTGGCTTTTCAGTGTATACACATAGGTATGCAATCATCTCCTTTAGCTAATCACAGAACATTTGATCTCCATTAAAAGCAAAGCTGTATCCTATGTGCAACCCTGTGACATAGGATAAACCTGTTATGTAATGAGTAAGTGAGGCTTTCTATATACTGTTGAACACTGTTTTTTTTTTTTAAGACTTTACATTTACCTTAATAACATATTATTAGACAGTGTTTTACTTGTGATATCTGATTTTGATATGACAGTAAAACTAGCTCCATAGAATAAGCTGATAAATGTTCTCATCATTTTGACTTTTGGAGGAGTTTTAAAACATTTGTGTTAATATTTTTATTATTTGGTAGAAATAAACAGGGTAGCCATCTGGGCCAGGGTTTTGTTGTAAGAAATTTTATGATTACTGACTCATTCACTTTATCCATTACAAATCTATAATGCTTTATTTTATCTAACTTATTATTACACATTTGTTCATGGTATTTCCTTATGATTCTTTTTATCCTTTACTATCTTAGCCAATAGTGGCATCCCTTTATCCCTGATATTGTGATTTGAAGTGATTTTTTTTTCCCAAGGTCATTGTTTAATTAGTTGTTTATCCTTTCATAGAACCAACTTTAGACTCTATGTATTTTTAAACTTTCTATTCCATTTATTTCTATGTTTTTCTTTGTTATCTCCTTTGTTCTACTTGTTTAGGGTTGAGTTTGTTCTTTTTCTACTTTATTAAGTAAGGGTAAAGTTTAGGGTAATAGTTTTTGAGTTGAGATTTTTCTTTTTTATTACTATTGTTTACAGCTCTAAATTTCTCTCCATATACTATCTTAACTGTGTAACTTCTGTCATGGTATATGTTTGTTTTAATCATTTGAAAATACTTTCTAATTCCCCTTCCAATTCCTTAATAGTCTAATGGTTATTAAGGAAAATGCAAATTAATTTATTTTCTCCTTTACATCCTTTAAAATTTCAATTTCTTTCCTGAGACTTACTATTTTTTATTTGTTTTAAATGTATTCATATTTACTCAGCTCTTATCTTGACCATTTTAAAGTCTTTTGTCAAGTATTTCTAATTTCTTTCTTATGTCTTTGTTGGTATCTAGTGATTTTTCTGTCAGTTTGTGATTTTCTAGGATCTTATTTTGAAAATTGATCTTCAACTGAAACCAGAATGTTTCATATTATGTTACTGTTTAGATTGTTTGAACTTTCAGAATTTATTTTTGCCAGCTTTCTCTTAAATTGCTACAAGGAGGGAAAAGGAGGTTATTGTGTTATAAGATCCAATTAAAGGTAGAAGTATCAGTTTCTGATTCAGCTTCTATTGATGCTTGAGTGAGTGATGCCTCTGGATACAGGTGGAAGTTCCAGATCCACACAAGATCTGTATTGACCCCATAGTATGAGTGGTGATTTCTGGGCAAGGGTGAAATTGCTGACTCTCCATTAGGTCAGCAGTGGCCTTTGTCTTTGTCTAGTAAGTCAATGTCTGGGCATATTCAGGAAGTTTTTATTGATATTTTCTCACTTTCCAATTTCTTTGCATGTCTTGTAATGTTTCTTTGTTGATAACATTTAAAATAATGTAGCAACTCTTGAAATTAAATTTCTTCTGCTTCTCAGGGATTATTATGGTTGTTTTTATAATTACTGTTTGTGGTTTTCCTCAATTTTATAATATATTATTTGCTGTGTATGACCACTGATATATCTTCTTGACTATAGTAGTAAGCTATGGTTAGACATTCTTTTTGCTTTGCAATAGATTTTGTGTGTATGCTTCAAAACATGTTAACACTCCTACAATTAAAATTCTGCCTTCACTTTACGTTCTGGTTGAGTGTATCTAAAAGATCAGCCTGGGATTATACATTAGGTGGGGCCTAATCAGGTCTTTCCTGGCTCATGTATAAAACTCCAAATGCATCTGGCTTTTTAGATTCTCAGAAGTAGGTTACATAGCTTTTCAAGGCCACCTTTTGACCTCTCATTTCCAGCTTTTCATTTTGAGTTCTTGGTCAGCTTTTAGTTTCCTCAAACTGTTACTGCTATCTCAAAGAGTTGCAATTATTAATAACTGCCACTGATTGCTTCTGATAAGGGTTCCAGGGGAAAGGTTGTTTGCCGTGAGTGAGTTCTGAGTCAGATCAAATAAAGATAAGCAATACAAATGAATGTTTGCACAGAACTGCCAGACAAGTCAAATAATGAAAAATAACTGATGTTGGTACTTTGGGGGAAGCTTGAAATACATACTTCTTCCTTAGTGACTGTTAGTCTCTCAGGTTTCATGAGTACTATGATCGTAAGTTTCCTGGTTTTCAAGTTTATTGTGGAGTACAGGGATGCAATAGGAAAAACTAAAATGCTATAGATTTCATTAACCTTAACAGATCCAGCCATTTTTATTAGCTTTTTGTTCCTCAGATTGTTGCACAAGTCTTTGGTTAATTTCTGGCATTCTAAAAAATTGATTTTGACAATTGTTGCCAGTGTCCTTGTGTCCTTGTGCTTTTATGGACCAGCAGGAGGTTTTTACTCCATCACTAGAGAAATTTCAATATTATTTCTTAAAAGTTTGGTAGAATTTTTCTTAAAAAAAAAATTGGACCAGAAATATTCTTTCCTGTATTTTTTATTAAAAATTCAGTCTCTTAAATATAGACAGACCACTCTACTCATGTTTTCTATTCTTCTTGAGTATATATTCAGGTTTATTTTTTAATTCCTTGTAGTAGTCTATTATTTTGAAAATGTCTTTACGGTTGACAGCAATGCTTCTTCTTTAAATCTTGACATTTGTAATTTTTGCATTTGTCGTCTTATTTTTTCACCTTGGTCAGTCTAATAAGAGGATTTCTAATACATTGATGTTTATTGATAAGTAGCTATTTAATCATTTTTACTATTTTCTCTATTGTTTTCTTGTTTTTAGCCTCAGTTTTGCTCCTATATCTGTTACCTTTTCCTGATTTTTATTTATTTATTTATCTATTTATTTATTTATTTATTTATTTATTTATTTTGGAGGGTAATTGATTTTTCCCCCTATTTTCTTGCAGGGAAACTTAGATTACTTATGCCTTAAATTTCCATAAACTACTTTAGCAGCTTTCCTCAAATTTGGTATGCACAGAATTTTCATTCAAATCACTATTTTCCAGTTTCTCTTGCCACTTCCTATTTGATCTCATGGGTTATCTAGAAAGATGTTTAATTTACAAAAATGTAGGAATATTTGATTATCTTTTAATTATCACAGAAATTATAACAGTTAAAATAACCATATTCAATACATTCAAAATCTTAAGAAGATGAATAAAAGGCATAAAAAAGAATAACATCTCATTTCCAAAGTGAAAAAAAAAATACACACACACACACACACACACACACTTGATGAGATTAATAATAAACTAAATATTATAGGGAGAAAAAAGATTAGCAAATTTTACAAGTATCAATAGAAAGTATCCACAATGAACCCCAGAGAGAAAATGTATCAAAGAGAATGTTCATAGCATCACTGAGCTGTATGACATCAGGTGGTATGATATACGTGTAATTGGAATCCTGTGAAAGAGAAGAGATGGGATTAGAGAACAAATCTATGAAGAATTTATGGTTGAACATTTTTTAAAATTGATAATTCCTTCATTTTTATAATATCATCTACTTAAAATTTTTAACATATCCAGAAGAGAGTAAGATGGCAGCAGAATAGGAGGATCCTAGGCTTGGCTCATACCATGAACACAACTAGATAAGTATCAAATCATCTTAAATATGCCAGAAATAGATCTGAAAACTGAAGAACAAACTCCCAAACTAAAGGGAGAGAAGAGACAACATTGAAGAAAGTAGGCAGTGTGGGGACATGGTTTAGAAGAGAAAGGGATTGCAGGTGCTATACGGCAGAAGGAGCCATGACCTCAGAGAAGGAACAGGAGCACATTCTTAATCTGGGGAAGGAAATAGACATCCAGATCCAGGAGGCACAGATACCTTCCATGAAAATCAATAAAACGAAGTCAACACTGAGACACACTGTAATTAAGTTTACAAAATATAGTGATAAGAGAAAAAATGAAAAACAGAATGGCAACAGAAGACAATAACTTATAAAGGAAAACTCATAAGGGGGATCCCTGGGTGGCGCAGCGGTTTGGCGCCTGCCTTTGGCCCTGGGCGCGATCCTGGAGACCCGGGATCGAATCCCACGTCAGGCTCCCGGTGCATGGAGCCTGCTTCTCCCTCTGCCTGTGTCTCTGCCTCTCTCTCTATCTCTCTGTGACTATCATAAATAAATAAAAATTTAAAAAAAAAAAAAAAAAAACTCATAAGGTTAGGAGATTTCTCAACAGAAACTTATCAAAGCAGGGCACCTGGTTGCTCAGTGGTTAAGCATCTGCCTTTAGCTCAGGTTGTGATCCCGAGGTCCTGGGATTGAGTCCTGCATCAGGCTCCCCACAGACAGCCTGCTTCTCCTTCTGCTCATCTGCCTCTCTTTGTGTGTCTCTCATGAATAAATAAATAAAATCTGAAAAAGGAAGAAAGAAAAAGAAAAGGAAGAAGGAAGGAAGGAAGGAAGGAAGGAAGGAAGGAAGGAAGGAAGGAAGGAATATTCAAAGTGTTAAATGGGAAAAATCTACTGCCAAGAATACTCAATCCAGAAAGGCTATCATTTGAAATAGAGAGATAAAGAGTTTCCCAGACAAACAAAAGCTGAAGGAGTTACTGACTACAAACTAGCCTTGCAAGAAATATTAAAGGGGATCAAAAGTGGAAAGACAAGCAAGGATTGGAGATTTCCAGAAACAATGGCAATACAAATAATAAAATACCAATAAATACATATCTATCAATAATCACTTAGAATGCAAATGGACTAAGTACTCCAATCAAAAGACATAGAGTGAGAGAGTGGTTTAAACAAAAGAAAAAAAGACCCACTTATATGCTGCCTCTAAGGACTCATTTTGAAGCTAATGATACCTGCAGATTGACAGTGAAGGAATGAAGAAATATTTATCACGCAAATGGATGTCAGTGAAAGCTGGGGTCCAAAAAGTTAATAAATAAAATCAAGAAATTAAGTTGGAGTAGCAATACTTATATCGGACAAAATAGACATTAAAGCAAAGATTGCAACAAGTGACAAAGATCGACCAGAAAATTAAATAAATTTTAAAAATACATGGAAACTAATGAAAATAAAAACACAATGGGTTACAACTTCTGGGATGCAAGAAAAGTGATCTTAAAAGAGAAATATATAGCAATACAGGCCTACCTTGAGAAGCAAGAAAAATCTCAAATGACCAACCTAACTTTATACCTAAAGGAGCTAGGAAAAGAACGACAATTGAAGTCTAATACCAGCAGAAGGAAGGAAATAATAAAGAAGAGAGAAGAAATAAATGATATAGAAACTTTAAAAAAAATCTGAACAGATCAATGAAACCAGGAGCATGTTCTTTGAAATAACTAATAAAATTGATAAACCTCTAGCCAGACTTATCAAAGAGAGAAAGACAGAGAGAGAGAAGTCCCAATGAATAAAATCATAAATGAGAGAGGAGAAATAACAACCAATGCCACAGAAAAACAAATGATTATTGAGAGAATATTTTGAAAACCTCTATGTTGGCATTGTCCATATTGGACAATCAGGAGAAAAATAGATAAATTCTTAGAAACATATAAATGACCAAAACTGAAACAGGAAGAAATAAAAAACTTGAACATCAATAACCAGGCAAGAAATTAGATCAGTCATCAAAAAACTTCCTAAGAACAAAGGTCTAGGACTAGATGACTTCACAGGCAAATTCTACCAGAAATTTAAAGAGGAGTCAATGCCTATTCTTCTCAAACTATTCCAAATAAGAGAAAAGGAAAGAAAACTCCCAAATTCATTCTATGAGGCCATCTTATCCTGATACCAAAACCAGATAAAGACACTACTAAAAAAGAATTACAGGCTAAAATCCTCACAATACTAGCAAACCAAATCCAAAAATATATTGAAAATAAATCATTCACCATGATTAAATACGATTAATTCCTGGGTTGGCAGGGTGATTCAATATTTGCAAATCAATCACATTAATAAAAAGAAAGAACCACATGATCCTTTCAACAGATTAAAAAAAAAACTGACAAAGTACACCACTCATCCACGATAAAAAGCCTCAATAAAGTAGGTTTCAAGGGCACATACCTCAACTTAATAAAGACCATACATGAAAAACCCATAGTTAATATCATCCTCAATAGGGAAAATCTGAGAGCTTTTCCTCTACAGTGAGGAAGAAAATAGGAATGTCAACTCACAGCACTGTTATTTAACATAGTACTGGAAGTCCTAGCTTCAGCAATCAGACAATGAAAATAAATAAAAGGCATCTAAATTGACATGGAAGAAGTCAAATTTTCATTATTTGCATATGATATGATACTATATATATAGAAAAATCTAGGGATCCCTGGGTGGCGCAGCGGTTTGGCGCCTGCCTTTGGCCCGGGGCGCGATCCTGGAGATCCGGGATCGAATCCCACGTCAGGCTCCCGGTGCATGGAGCCTGCTTCTCCCTCTGCCTGTGTCTCTGCCTCTCTCTCTCACTGTGTTCCTATCATAAATAAAAAAAATAAATAAATAAAAAAAAAAAAAAAAAAAAAAAAAAAGAAAAATCTAAAAACTCCACCTAAAAATTGCTACTACTATTACATAAATTCAGTAAAGTTACCGGATACAAAATCAATGTACAATAATCTGTTGCATTTCTATGCACCAATAATGATGCAGCAGAAAGTAAAATTAAGGAATAAATCTGATTTGCATTTGCACCACAAACCTAACCAAAGAGGTGAAAGATCTGTACTCTGAAAACTATAAAACCCTGATGAAAGAAACTGAAGATGACAAAAGAAAAGGAAAAACTTTCCATGTTCATGAAATAGAATGTCTATTAAATGTCTATACTATCCAAAGCAATCTACATATTTAATGAAATTTCTATCAAAATACCAACAGCATTGTTACAGAACTAGAACAAACAATCCTAAAATGTGTATGGAATCACAAAAAAAAAAACAAAAAACAAAACAAAACAAAACAAAAAAAACAAATAGCCAAAGCAATCTTAGAGAAGAAAAGCAATGCTAGAAGCATCACAATTCCAGACTTCAATTTTATAGTACAAAGTTGTGGTGACTAAAACAGTACGGTAGAGACACAAAAATAGATACATAGGTCAATGGAACAGAACAGAAACACAGAAATGAACCCACAGGTATATGGTCAATTAATCTTCAACAAAGCAGGAAAGAATATTCACTGCGAAAAAGAATGTCTCTTCAACAAATAGTGTTAGAAAAACTGGACAGCAACATGCAAAAGAATAAAACTGGACCACTTTCTTAGATCATACACAAAAATAAACTCAAAATGGATGAAAAACCAAAATATGAGACCTGAAACCATATGAATCCTAAAGAACACAGGTTAAGTAACATCTTTGACATCAGCCACAATAACTTCTTCCTAGCTATGTCTCCCAAGGCAAGGGAAACAAAAGCAAAAATAAACTATCAGGACTTCATCAAGATAAAAAACTTTTGCACAGTAAAGGAAAAAAATCAATAAAACTAAAAGGCAACTTATTGAATGGGAGAAGATATTTGCAAACGACATACCTGATTAAGGGTTAGTATCCAAAATATACAAAGAACTATAAAACTCAATATTGATAAAGTAATTAATCCAATTAAAAATGGGCAGAAGACATGAATAGACATTTTTCCAAATAAAACATACAGATGGACAGCAGACACATGAAAAGATGCTCAAAATCACTGATCATTGGGGTAATTAAAACCAAACATAAGGCACCTAGATGGCTCAGTAGTTGAGCATCTGCCTTTGGCTCAGGTCATGATCCCGGGGTCCTGGGATTGAGTCTCATATCAGGCTCCCCGCAGGAAGCCTTTTTCTCCCTTTGCCTATATTTCTGCCTCTCTCTCTCACTTTCTCGTGAATAAATAAATAAAATCTTAAAAAAACATAAATGGAGATTATCACCTCACACCTGTCAGAGTGGCTAAAATCAAAAACATAAGAAACAACAGGTGTTGGTGAGGATGTGGAGAAATGGAACCTTCTTACACTGTTGGTGGGAATGCAAACTGGTGCAGCCACTCTGGAAAACAGTATGCAGGTTCCTTAGAAAGTTAAAAATAGAACTACCCTCTGATCTAGCAACTGCACTAGTATTTACCCAAAGAATAAAAAAATACTAATTCAAAGGATACATGCTCCCCTATGTTTATAGCAGCATTATCTACAATAGCCAAGTCATGGAAACAGCCTGTGTCCATCGACTGATGAACACAAAATGAAGATATGGTATATACATATAATGGAACAGTATTCAGCCATAAATAAGAATGATATTTTGCCATTTGTAGTTATTAGATTATTAAGCTAAGTGAAATAAGTCACTCAGAGAAAGAAAAATACCATATGATTTCACTCCTATTTGGAATGTAAGAAACAAATGAGCAAAATGAAAAATAAAAAAGTGATGAAGGGGTAAATCAAGAAATAGTCTCTTAGTATAGAGAACAAGTTGATAGTTACCAGGAGGGAGACGTGTGGGGGGATAGGTTATATAGGTGATGGGGATTCAGGAATGTACATGCCATAAGCACAGGGTGATGTATGAAAGTGTTGTATCACTGTATTGAACATCTGAAAGTAATATTACACTGTATGTTGAATTAAAAAACAAAAAAAAGCCTTTTTGTTAACATATTGAATAGTTATTTTGTTTTAAAGTCTTTGTGTGGTTAATTTAAACATCTGCTTCAGTCTGGGTTGATACTGACTTTTCATTTCATTACAGGTAATATTTCCCATTTCTATGCATACCTGATAAGTTTTTACTAGATCCCCACACTGTGAATTTTACCGTAGAGAGTGATGATTTTTGTATCCTTATAAATTGCTTTTTGAGATTCTTTCTGAGAAAGACAAGTTACATGAAAAAAGTTTGACCTTTCAGGTCTTATGTTTAAAATTTGTCAGTGAGTACCAGTAGTGTTGAATCTAGGGCTAAGGACAGACAGACCTCCGAGATATTGTGGGTTTGGTTCTGAACTACCATGATAAAGCAAATATCACCATAATGTGAGTCAAATGAATTTGTGGTTTCCGAGTGCATGGAAAATTTGTGTTTACACTATATTGTAATCTATTAAGTGAACAATAGCATTATGTCTAAAAAACAATGCATGTACCTTAACTTAAAAATATCTTATTGCCAAAAAAATGTTAACTATCATCTGAGCTTTCAGGGAGTCATAATCAATGATTACAGGTCAACATACATATAATAACTAAAAGCTTGAACTATTGTAAGAATTACCAAAATGTGACAGAAATACACAAAGTGAGCAAATGCTATTGGAAAAATAGTGGTAACAGACTTGCTCCATGCAGGGTTGCCACAAACCTTCAATCTGTACTAAAAAAAAAAAAAAAAGATGCAATATTTGTGAAGCACAATAAAACAAGCTATACCTACATTCCTCATTTCTGAGGCAAAACCCTGTTTACTCAATTCCATGCTCCATGAATTATGAGTTTTCCAATCTGTCTGGTGAGAACAGACACTGTTCCTGGCTCTAAGTGCCAGATATCATTCCCTTTTATCACTTCAGGGGGTTCTTTTCTCATTGTTAAGTAACTTCCCTTCATGAGTGCACTCATGCATATTCTGTTGAATACTCTAGTGAAAGTCTCTGCAGATGTCTGTAGTTCTCAATGCAGCTCTTTTACACTGTTCTACAAACTCTAGTCACTTTTATCTTCTCAAGTTCTTAGCTCCTTCTCCAATCAGATGCTGAGTTCTGCCTGGATTGTCTCTCCCTCTGCTATGGGCTGGAAGCTTTCTCAGGTATAGAGCTCCTCTATTTATTTTCTGTCTCTTAGAATTTATTGTACTCCTTGCCATTGTTATGTCTTTCTCTCAGTGCTCCCTTCTCTCTAGGTCTTCTTCACCACCAGGCACCCTGCAACACTGCTCCCAATCCTCCTTGCATATGCTCAATGAGGAATAAAGGAAAAGGGACTGCAAGAGGTGTGATTTCTCCTGTCTGTGGCTATAAATGTTCTTTAATCTTCTGCTAACACATACTGGGCCTTCAGAAATTTCTTAAAATCTATAACTAAATTATCTTATCTGACTGGTATTAGGGCTGGTCTCTGTTTCTGATAAACAAATGCTAGCTTCACATTTCCTCTGGCACGTGCCTGTGTTTCCTTATATTTCAACTTAAGACTTCTACATATGAATCTGGAGTAGAACACAGTTCAGCCCACAATAGTATTTATAGCATCAATTTCACAAATGGCAAGATCCCATCTTTTTTAATGGTTGTGTAAGAATGACATCTTGCCATTGGGACAACATGGACAGACCCAGGGGGGATTTATATTAAGTGAAATAAGTCAGATTGAAAAAGATAAATACCATAGAATTTCACTCATATATAGAAACTAAGAAATGAATAAACAAACAAACAGCAGAATCAGACCTATAAATACAGAGAACAAACTGACAGTTGCCAGATGGAAGGGGGTGAGGGGATGAACAAAAAAGATTAAAGGGAATGGGAGATACAGGCTTCCAGTTATGGAATGAATAAATCATGGAAATAAAAGATACAGCATAGGGACTATAGTCAATGATACAATAACAGCATCACATAGTGACAGATGATATGTACACTTATGGAAGTCCAGCATAGTATATAGAGATACTGAATGGCTGTTGTATACCTGAAACTAATGCAATATTGTGTGTCAACTATACTCAAAAATAATAATAAAGCATCAAATTTGTAAATTAGACTTAATTTTTATCATTGTATATTTAAAATAATTTATAAACAACTTTTAAAAACATTTTAATTTAAGAGAAGAGGCCACTTGTAGATGATTATGAGTCATTTCTCATATTCAAGTGTAAAAGCAGAATACCAAGGTAACATGCTATACTTGTGAAATAAATATTAGCTTTTAAGTATATTATCTACTTAGCCACTATATACAGTCAGTTATGCAAAAAACTAAACAATATTTCAGCTCCACAATTCCAGCTGTTGTCTTTATATTGAAAGATGAGATCCCTTTAGATTAGAATGTTTTTTAAAAGATCTTAAAGATGATAAAACTTATTCATTCATCATTCTGTATTTGTAACTATGGAGAATGTATACGTTACAAAAAGAATTTCTATAGACCAGCATAATCATATAAATTAGAACTACAAATACCCAAGGTCTCAGAGGTAATTTAGATCTGCCAGTGGTGGTTTCTTTCTTATATTACTGTCAATGACATTTGGTTCAATTTCAAATGCAATACAGTTTTTCCCTGCAAAGTAGATTAAACTATTTGTTTCTTTGTAGCACATTATTATTCTAGTTATTTGACTTCGAATTATTTTATTGCTTATCTTATTTGGCTTTTACCTATATCAGCTATAAGTTTACATATTTTACCTGTACAATATACAAACATACAAACCCATATACATTGTGTATACCTGCATAAACATACACATACATATATATAGTCTCCTTTAAAACTATCTCAATCTGTGGTGCATAAATGAATTTTCTGATTCTTTTTCCTCTATGATCAGAGGTAGGAAGAACAGGCACACATCCCAATATAATATTCCAGTCCTTAATGTCATCATGCAATTTACCACAATTTAGAGTTTCTTCATGCTCATATTATATCAGTCTTCTAACACTACAGTCCAAATTTATATCTGTCTTGTATGTTTTCTCCCTCATAGATTTTTCAATATTTTTTCAAGGTTTAGCCAATGACAGCTACTTAAATTTTATACCTGAAGCAAAAGTTTCAGGAAATATCTCCAATACTTTAACTTCTTAAACTATTTCTTTGTGATTTGTAGCACCACCCTTAATAAACAAGTTAAGGGAGGAGAAGAGAAACTGGAGTCAAAAACAACAGGTCAAACAAATTATACCCAACCAGAAGATCCTTTTCACTGTTTGCCAAATATAAATAAACAATATCTTTGTGTCTACTGTACAACGATTTTGTCTTTGTTCTATCCATCACTGAAGTCAAAGAATTCACATATTTGTACCTTTTCCCAGTGGTAATAGATTTTGTTGTTTCTTTAGCAACATTGGTTCAAGACCACATACACAAGATTACAAAGTAGACACCATTTATACTAATCAGTAGTAACTGATATATGTATGCATTTACAAATAACTCATCTTGCCAGTATATTGTACTACACATAATATTGAAACCATATGTTAAGTAATAAAAAATATGAGAAATTCTCAAAATTGTTTTAAATGTGAATATCAGAAATCTTATGTGTCCCCCCTGAAACAAAATGGTTTCAGTGTGTTGATTGTGACTCGAAGTGGTAGTCCAGGTCTGTCAGAGATAGATAGATAGATAGATAGATAGATAGATAGATAGATAGAATCCTGTATTCATGTGGAAGTCAGAAAGATATATATAAATGCATGCCATATAGATATCTGTATATTTTAATATCTACTTGAGAGATTATAATTATCTGTAATCCTAGTTTTCATAACCAAACAATAGGAAAGTGATAAACATCACAGATAGGGCAGTAACATACAAAAGTAATGGAAAGTATCTGTACTCCATGAAACATCTTTTAGATAAAAACAAAGCAACAAACAAATAGGCCATCATTTCTATGGCATTGTACTGCATATTAGCTGATAGACACTAAAAATTCCTTACTCCATAATGTCTCTTGCCCTCAAAAGACATTATGTAAACACTGACCCATATATAATTGTTTCCCTTCTTTTTCTTTATGTGATTTTAATATGTGGCCCTCCTCTAAAGAACATTCTCACTAGTTGTGAAAACACACACACTGGAAACATTGAAATAATAACAGAAAGCAGTTTATGGATATAAGCCTGTGTGAAAGGTTTGGACAAAATCGCTACTGACTTCAGCATGTTGGGTAATAAATATGACACATTTATGGATATTAGGATTAACATAAAGGCCTCTGCATTTCCCCAAAGCACAGAACTAATTCAGGACTTCAGAGTTACTGTTATAATTGTCAGGAATGGGATTGAAAACTAGGTCTTCAGTAGAAAGATAGCACAAGAAATCTGGAGCTGAGCACAGGTAGCTTATTGCTAATGAGAGCATAAGACCAGGACTCCAGGTTTATCTTAACCACCTGTGTAATCTTAGACAAGGAATTACATATCTCTAGGCCTCAGCTTTATCAGGTATAAACTGGAAGCCTGAATTAGAGAAAATATTCATTTTATGTTGATGAGGCTTTAGGAGAATAGAATGTCAGGTGGAGAACATAAGTGCAGGCCTCACATTCCCCAATACTGATAATACCTGTAAAAAAGGTCTATGTCACTTATCATGTATATCAAAATATACCTTTGTTTGAGGATTAAAACATGATTATGTTCGAAAAATGTTACATTAAAAAAAAATCAAGAACCAATGGGTTAGTTTATCTCTTCCAGTTGATGATGTTTTACAGAAATGTCACTGAGAACACTTGTTGATAATGGAATAAGTGTATTCTTTTCATCATTAGAAAATTCTGGAGACAAATTAACTGTAGGTTCACTTTAATAGCTTGAAGTCTCCTTGGTAAAGCCCAAGGCATACTCTCACTCATATCATCAAATAGCATTCATGGCCATAAGGGAGTTGTACCATAGAAAAGTTAACCAATTGAGCTAAAACATTTGAAAGGCAGAAAAGCACATCTATCTCTCTTTTACCCTCTTTTCCTCACTTACCTCCTGGTTTAAGCCTCTACCTGTTGGCAACACATGCATCCTCAAGTAGTCTACACATCTTTCTTTTACACTGTACCTTCTGATGCTAACTCCAAGGCATTATTCTAATATCGAACAACCTTCTGCACATCACTGTTGCCAATGGTCATTTACAAATCTGCCAATGTTTATTGTGATGATCAAGAATATTTTCTCACCAGGTTAAATATCTTTTAAACCATAAATTAAGGTGCTAAAACTTCTATTTTATTTTTTTTTAAGTCTGATACAAATTCACTGATGCTAGGTAAGATGATAATACCTGAAGGTTTCTTTTCCCAATATTGAATCAACAAATGTAACTCTAAATTCAGAAAATTTCTTAACACTCGGTAGTAGAAACAGAATAGACTAGGTAGCTTAAAAGTCCTGGGTTCAGGGATGCCTGGGTGACTCAGGAGTTGAGTGTCAGCCTTTGGACTAGGGCATGATCCTGGAGTCCTGGGACTGAGTCCCACATTAGGCTTCCTGCATGGGGCCTGCTTCTCTCTCTGCCTATGTCTCTGTCTCTCTCTGTGTCTCTCATGAATAAATAAAATCTTAAAAAAAAAGTCCTAGGTTCATACCCTAAATTTTCTAACTATAGCCTTGGAGGAGTTACTGAATGACCCACAGTGTCCTTGTCTATAAAACAGCAATTTAATTTTGTTTCAGAAGATTGTGTGAAAACTAATTCCCTGGTGAGATGCTGAGATCATAGTAGGAATTAACAAGCTAAATCCCATTTCTTCCCCTGCCAATACATTATTTTTGGTTTTAAGAGGCCATATGTGTTCCTTTAATTTCCTCCAATATGTCTGGCCAAGATGCATTCTGGTCACTGTGTATCCTTGCAGACCCAAGGAGACATTACACAAATTTCTGTGGTAGGCATAGAAGGAGTCCCTTGTGGTACTCTGGTTATATTGTCCTTCATGTGTTAAGGTTTGACTTGTATTAACTCTCAAGTAATATATGACATTTTCATATACAGATTTCATTCTCTCTCTAGAAAATATTTTAGAGTTTCTAACATAATCTTGCTCCTATAGGAATAAATACTATTTCCAATTGTTTGTAGTGCACTTCTTAGGCTGTTATTCTAAACTTCCCATAACACTACCATGAATCTCTCTACTATACCAGGCATCCATGAAAGCTGCCTTTGAGTTTTTTAAGTGAGCCAAGCAGAATAGTTATTCATTCTTCCAATGAATATTGTGGAGTATTTCCTATGTGCCAGAGGTGATAATGAGTACTTGAAATACAATGTTGAAAAAGGTAGGCAAAACTTCTTTTATTAAAGTGGGGGTACTGAGGATAAACAAATGCTTAAGTAATGTAAATTAGAGTCCTAAGACAGATGAACACTGCATAGCAGTCAGGAGTGACTAGGAAAGGACTTCCTAGTTATAAGATACTTAAACTGAAACTTGAATGATGAAAAAGAGTTGACTTAGCAAAGATCTAGAAGACTGTTGCACAGGCTCAGTATGAAGTTCTAAAACAGTTTGTGACTATGTCATTAGTTTGATAGGTGTATCTACTGTCTTTTAAAAATTTAGAAATTTTTACATCAAAATAGCCATTATTATTTTATTATTCTATGCTATTCATGTTTCCTTATAAAAGAATATTAGAACATTGGTTTTAATTCTGACAATATATTTGGTGTGGTTCAATACTAAATATCTAAATTTACATTTGTTTTTATATATTTTCAATATTATAATTTTAAGGAAAATCACTAGTAAAATCATAACAATTTATCTGTTGTGGTTTTGTTGTCTTGTACTTTTCCAATATCCCCATATATTCAAATATAAAATCTATGTTAGTTAAATTATTTTCCCAAGAAAAAACTACATTCCTCATTCATTCTATATTATCATGTATTGAATCTCTTCTCAAAATTACTGTTTCAACTTTTCAACAACAGTATATCCATCAATATGGTACTGGAAAAAACATTAAGTATAATTAAAGTTAAGTGGTTTATAATTTGTTGGTAGAATTGATTTTTCTCTCAAACTTAGGCTTCTAAAATCAAGTGTGCTTTCCTGAAACTGGAAAAGTATGTTCTTGACTCTATGTTTTCTCCTCATTAATAAATGCTGGCATGTCTAGTAATTGAATAGTATGTAGGCAACACAATCATGATGGTTTGAGTTTTCTTAGATTTGTATAGAGTTGATGAGGAGAAAATATTTCCTTTTAAATCACTTTTGTTTATTTTGATTTATTTTAATCCAAAGTAACAAAAATAATTGGTTTTAATAATACAAACTCTGTTGTTATAGAATAGTGTCTCTGTCAAAAAGACAGAAAGTAGAAAGGTTAGCAGAGGCATTTTGTTACTTAGGGATAAGAACATCAGGAACCACACTGAGAAATTAAAACAAATAAACTATGCCCAGCATTCTTGTTTTTCAGCTTCACAAGTCTTCTTTTTTTAAAGATTTTATGTATTCATTTATGATAGACATAGAGAGAGAGAGGCAGAAGCACGCTCCATGCCGGGAGCCCGATGTGGGACTCGATCCTGAGACTCCAGGATCGCGTCCTGGGCCAAAGGCAGGTGCCAAACTGCTGAGCCACCCAGGGATCCCCTGCTTCACAAGTCTTTAAGAACTGCCCTATTCCTGGAAAGACCACCAAGTTACAACAGAGCAGATGTCCAGGAGCAATGGAAATCATACATGTACGTGGGAAATTGCAGAGTTCAGCAAATTTCTTTTAGTTATGCTTGAGAGATTAGGAAGGTTTTTTGTTTATTTGTTTTTTTAGAGACCAGAAGTGGAAGGAAGGGACAGAGAGAGGGGGAGAGAGAATCTTAAGCAGGCTCCATACCCAGCACAAAGCCTGACACAGAGCTTCACCTCATAATCCTGAGATCACGATTTGAGCTGAAATCGAGTTGGACACTGATTGAGCCACCCAGCTACACCATTACAAAGGTTTTAATAAGTCCACTTTCTCATCAAAAGGATAACTGACCAAAACGTTGCTGGCTGGCAATATAAAGTGCCCCCCAAATTTTGCTCAGAAGAGATAGTATTTTGAGAGTTATAACCCTGTCTTACTTTTTTTTTTTATTTATGATAGTCACACACACACACACACAGAGAGAGAGAGAGAGAGAGAGAGAGGCAGAGACATAGGCAGAGGGAGAAGCAGGCTCCATGCACCGGGAGCCCGATGTGGGATTTGATCCTGGGTCTCCAGGATCGCGCCCTGTGCCAAAGGCAGGCGCCAAACCACTGTGCCACCCAGGGATCCCCCTGTCTCTTTACTTGTAACAAATAATAAAAGGTTCTTTGCTTTCAACACTTCCTTGGGGTGTTTTCAATTTAATGCACCCCAAAATGGCAAAGCATTTTAGTTTTATTACAATAAGAAACAATTTGGATACATCAATTAGCTCTACTATGGGGTGATATCTGTAGATCTAAAACAGCCAATTCCCAATGTATGAACTATTCAAGGTTCCTCATTAACTCTCCAGGGGATTTTGAGGTCCAAAACATTTTTTAAATAATTCCATCAGGTTTTGGGGGGTTTGGGTTTTTTTTTTCACTACCATAACAAATTACTACAAACTTTAAACCACAGAAAATAACTAACATCCTGTAGATCAGAAGTCAGTATCACTGGACTAAAATCAAAATGATTGGCATGACTGTGATCCTTTTTGGAGGTTCCATGGGAAAACCTGTTTCCTTACTAATTCAGGTTGATATAGGAGAAGTTCCATTTTCTTGTTGTCAACTAAGGGCCATTTATAGTTTCCAGAGACTATGCATATTCCCTGGCTCATGGCCCTCTCACTCGATCTTCACTCACTCATAGTGGGTTGATTGTCATTCTCACAGTATAAATCTCTCCTGCTTTTCTGTCATCTCTCTTTCTCACTACAGCTAGGTATGGTTCTCTGCTTTTAAGGTCTCAGGTGATTATATTGGACCCACCCAGTAACCTAGGATATTCTCTCCAGCTCAGGGGCCATTAACTTTAACACATTTGCAATCTCCTGTTGTCATATAAATGTCATATTTTCATAGGTTCTGAGGATTAGGACATGGTATCTTTGATCATCATCAATATCATGTACCACACAGATATTCTGCCTATCACACTAAGACTTTGTCTTTTTAACTGTGTTGACGTGTTCACTGAGGATGCATAAACTTAGCATTTTGGCATAATCAAGGCATTAGCACCAAACACTATTTCAAGTTACTGTATTTTTCACTTCCAGGTACTTGCATTAAGATTAAAAAATAAAGAACATCAACACTGTCCTTGATGAAACACTAAAATTATTAATTTTATTAATTATTTAATACACCTTTTTGTAATATTCTGTCAGGAGAAGAGAAGTGTTCATAAATGTTTCTGTTGTATTTTGAAATATGTTGGCTAACTTGAGGAAAAACATTTCTACAACTGTTTGAATTATATAAATAACTAGACTTTCTTTTCATGAAGCTACATTTTTTTGTTTGAATGAATAGCAGATAAATTATGGTTATTTAGATTTTTGGGGGGCTGATAGTCTTGCACATGACTCTTTCAGAAACCAACTCACATTGTTTGTTGCAAACAATAAAATATAAAATTTCAAGCCAAAATACAAATTTGGGAAATTTCTATGCCCCATCATGAAGTTGACAACTTAACTAACTTCAGTGGTGATAATGATGAATGTTGCTTTTCTTTATATATTTTATAACACAATGTGGCACCACTTGCACTATCTGCATAGCTCAGTATTTTTCAAATCTGGTTTGAAATTTGAAAGATACAATGTAACAAAACTGAACAGGTGAAAAAATCCATCCCCAAGTTAAGGGCTGACTGAGTGGTTCAGTAAGTTAAATATCTGACTCTTGATTTCAGCTCAGGTCATGATCTCAGGGTTGTGAGATCAAGTCCTGTATCAGGCTCTGTGCTGAGCATGGATACCGCCTAAGATTCTCTTTCTTCTCTCTCCCTCTTTCTCTGCCCTATTTGTCTCTCAAAAACAAAACAAAAACAAAACAAAACAAAAAAACAAGTTAACATTTAGTATGCAATTACACAGTTCCATATGTTAATGTTCATTGATATATGATTTCAGATTCCACACTACAACTAGTCTTTTAGAAACTACCACTTATCTGAAAAGATATCAAATTACTTTTCTCTTTTCCAAATATATCTTTGCGAAGTTGTATTTTCTTCATATACTTCAACTTCAACCAAATCTACATAGCAATAAAATAAATATTGTAAATCCAGCTATCTTGGGGCAGAAATAAGTTTTTCATAAACATTTTAATAAAGTGTGTGAAGGGTTTATTAGTCATTTATAAATTAATTAATATTTTTAAATCCCTCAGTTGTAATATGAATATGGGCATAACTGGTAACTATAACTGCATACCCAAAGTTTCTTGAGGTTTTCTATAATTTTAAGAAAATAAAGTAATTATATATATATATATATATATATACACAAATATATTTGGAAATATGACTTTTGCTTTGTTAGAATTATATAACCAGTAGGTTTAAAGTACATATTTTTCCTTTCAGTTCTATCAATCTTTTCCTTATATACTTTGAAGATCTCTGTGTTAAGTGTATACATATTTGGAACTGTTATATTCTTGGAGACTTGATTCTTTTATCATTCCATATCATTATGCAATGGCCTTCTTTATTCCTATAGTCCTAGCAATCTTCTTTGTTTAAAAGTTGCTTCATCTGAAATTGATCATTGCATATCTTTCTCCATACCTTTACTTTTAACCTATATCATCATATGTAAAGTCAGTTTCTTATAGACTATAGTTGCCTCTGTAACCATTCAAATGGTCTCTGGTATATATAAACCATTCACACATATAGAGTGATTATTGAGCTAGGTGAGTTAATACTCATCATGTTTGTAACTTTCCTAATCATTTTATGTTTCTATATATATGTACACCATATATAATGATATATATACACTATATATATGTACACTACATAATGCAGTGCTATACAAGTAAGGGTTCAGTGAAAAGGCTTAGTGGAAAGATACAAATACATCTACCCACTTAGAACATGAATGGAAATATTAAAAATATGGTTTATAGGGCCTACTAAGTGGTAAGGAATTATTTTGTATAGCTATTAAAACAGTTACAATACAAAGTTCCAATGGGCCATTATTTTGTTTATGTTACTTAAGTCCATATCAGAACTTTATAATAACAAGTAATTGCCTATACGTGATAAGTAATACAGAACATATGTGCTAATAGGCATTCTTTCTCAGTTATTGTATGAAAAATTGCAATATTAAGTTTACAAATGTATATACTTGTAATTTTATTAGAAATAGCTTTTTTTCAAGTTTATGATATCAACAGGAATCAAGACAGTATCAGATTATAAAAGAAATTTAATTGGTTCTTCATTTCAAAGAAACATGATTGTTTACTGAATTTTGATACTGAGTTGTTTACCAGATTAGTGAGAGACATCTCAATTATAACAGATATTCTAGTTTTAATGCCTGATTTATTCTATTGTGTCACTACTACTAAAAGAAAACAAAAAAAATTATCATAATGAAAAGACTGTGTTAAAACCAATTACTCAGCAAAATGTTGTAAGTGTCATCCATATAGTTAAAATATGTAGACACCTCTGTATCATGTAAGCAGTACAGTATCATGGTTAAAATGTGGTTTCTAGAGTCAAAATGGTGAAGATTGAGTTTTAATGCTATGTATCTTTCCTATGGGACTTTATAATTTTTTAAGGTTTTATTTATTTATTTGAGAGAGAAAGAGTGTGTACACACAGTTGGGGGGCAAGCAGAGAGAGTGGGAGAAAGAGAACCTCAAGCAGATTCCCAGCTGAGTGAGCCTGACCCAGGACTTGATCTCACATCATGACCTGAGCCAAAATCAAGAGTCAACTTGACTAAGCCACCCAAGTGCCCGAAATCACACAATGTTTTATCTTTAGTTTTCTCATGTGCCTAAATGGGAAAAATATTTACTATAGATTTGCTTTAATGATTAAATCAAGAATCTATGTGAATAACTCATCAGATTTGCTTTCACATAGTAAATTCCATAATAGGTATTAGCTACATATATTGTATGACTGCTCTATGTCTGGAAAACCTTAGCCAAATAATTATTTCCCTTCCAGTGTCTTAAATTTCACAATTATAATAAGAGAAGTTTATGAGTTAGAAGGAATGACAGAGGCACTACTTGATTTAGTAGGTTGTAAAGCTTTCCTAAGATAGCTTGTGTTAGAAAGAAATGCTTTTGTATTCCACCCATGATGATCTTATCTTAAAATATAAATTCTCCAGGGAAGGGTAACTTCTTCAATAGGTTTTCACAAAGTGATCAGTTGCCGATGAGGGCAACCATCTTTCATGGGAAGGCATATTTATGTAGTAGTTTTAAGAACATGGGACCTGGGGCAGCCCGGGTGGCTCAGCAGTTTAGCGCCGCCTTCAGCCCGGGTGTGATCCTAGAGACCTGGGATCGAGTCCCACATTGGGCTCCCTGCATGGAGGGTGCTTCTCCCTCTGCCTGTCTCTCTCTCTCTGTCTCTCTCTCTCTCTCTGTGTCTCTCATGAATAAATAAATAAATAATCATTAAAAAGAAAAAGAACATGGGACCTGAAATTGAATATTGGTTCTAATAATTACTATTAATCTTGGGCAAATTATTAGATTTTCATTTGTCTTAGTTACCTCTTTGTAAAAAGTGAATAATTTTGTAACAGTACCTTATGGGACTGTTTAGTTGCAGTTAAACAAGTTAATATTTCCAAAGCACTGAGAGATGTACCTAGGACATAAGAGAACTACACCAAAACCTTTTATTATTATTATGTCATTATTTTTCTAAAATATATATTAGGGAGCATGAAAAAAAAGAAAACACAGAGGAAACTGCTTTAGAAAGAATTGTAGCTCCCAAATTACTAGCATTCCCAATCACCTAGCAGAAAAGTATGTAAATTATCTTTGAAAGAAAGTAACATTATACATAGCCTCAAAATATTTCCACAATTAATACCATAAACACAGTCTGACACAAAATAAAAAATAATTATGAATATGAGGAGAAAAACAGTATAAAAGAAAATCAACATAGCCAACAGACAGTAGAAACACACACAAAGGTTAAAATTATTCTAAATAGATACATACTTCAAAGTGTATGTTGAGCAATATAAACTAAATTGAAAACTTCAACAGAAAACTGGAAATTATACAACTCAAATACATAATGTAGAAATTTAAAAAAATCAATAGATTTAATTAGCAGAATATTAGAAAGTCCTAAAGACAGAATCAGTTTACTTCCGTTACCAAACAATTTATCAGACATTAATTCAGGAAATGAACAGGTGAGCCTTGGTTTGCTGCCACAGCAAACTGCTCTGTCCCTGGGTACCCCGAGGGGGCTGGACAAATTGAAAGCATGGCTTCGGGATAAGTTTACCAACACTGTTGTCAAACAAACTCACAAGAGATATTAATATCTCAAGAGATGAGGGTTTGGAAAAGAGAAAGGGAGAAATTTATTTCAGGTTCTGGTAGCCAGGGGAAGTGGCAGGCTCAAGCTTAACAACCCACCTCTCTCCTCATAAGATGGACATCTAGAGTTTTACAGGAAGAGGTTCAAGGGGTTATAGTATAAAAGGGAAAGCAGGGAACATGTGATCATGGGTGGGGCTGGTTATATGTTCAGCCCACAATCAGGCAGGGAAAGGGAACTGTGGAGTGTCCTGTAGCCAGTCTGTTGCTTGCTACCAGAGCTTTCTGATCTGGAAGTTGGAATGGTCTAGTTATTGTCAAGAAAGTGAGATAAGAAATTATAGTTGAGCAAGAGGGCTCACTGATATTTGAAGACAGACTGCAATAAATATCCAGAAGGAAGCATGCAGAGACAGAATATAAATAACACTGAAGTAGGGGACAAGAGAGGGAGAGAGGAACATTTGGAAAAGAATGAACTAAGAACTTCCTAAACATATGATATCAAGAGATAGATTAAATACATCCTAAAACCCATGAACAGTATAAACAAAAAATAATTCACTATTATACATGAATGATTACTTTACAGAAAAACAAAGTTAAAGACAACCTTATAAGGAACCACAAATATAAGGCAGATGACCTTCACAAGATCAAAAATCGGACCTATAGCCAACTTGTAAATAATCATAATAGAAGCTGAATTAAATCCTCAAAGTATTGATAGAAAATGACTTCCAAATGATTTTGCTAGGATAACTTAAGATAAAAGTTTACTGAAAGAATGACCATGAAATACTGACATTCTCAGAAAAAGATTTAAAAACCTTGTATCTACTAGAAGTACCATAGGATAGTATAGGGTACTTTTCAGCCGAAAGGAAAATGATCCCAAATGAAAAATGGAAAATCGAGGGTTGCCTGGGTGGCTCAGTGGTTGAGTGTCTGCCTTTGGCTCCAGGCGTAATCCTGAGGTCCCAGTATTGAATCCTGCATCGGCTCCCCATAGGGAGACTGCCTTTCCCTCTTCCTCTCTGTGTGTGTGTGTGTGTGTGTGTGTGTGTGTGTGTGTGTGTCTCATGAATAAATAAATAAAATATTCTTAAAAAATGGATAATTTATAAGGAACATAATAGGAAGATTTCAAAGTAGTATATCATTTTACATTGAAAGTTTTAGATTTCCATGTGCTCCACAAATGGGAGAATATTTGGTGCTTTAAATTGTTTTCATTTTAGCTCTTTGTGTGGTTAAGTAACTTTATCATTTTTGTATTTATTTTTATTTACCTGCTTTCTGACTAATAACGTTGAGAATTTTTTATATACTTACTGGATTTTTTTATGTCTTCTTTTAAGAAGTGCCTGTTCAAGTATTTTGCTAATTTATTACTTTATTCACCTGTTTGTTACTGAGGTCCTGATTTTAAGTTTTTAAAATATATTGTGGATATAATCCCTTTTCAGTAATATACAATTTACAAATACTTTCTACTAGAGATATTTTTTGATGAGCATGAATTTTTGATTTTTATAAATTCCAAGTTATCAATGTTTTAAATGGGTCATACATTGGTGTCCTCAGATCTAGCTTACCAGAATTGTGAAGATATACCCATTTTCTTCTATTATTTTTACTAATTTTGATTTTAAGTTAGATCTATCATCCAGCTCAAACTGATTTTTGTCTAAGCTGTGATATGAATCACGAGCAGCTACTGGGACTGCTGATTCTCCTCCTCCACCCATGCAGAGCCCACACTTAACTGTTGAGTTATGATCCCTCAGGAAGAGGGATCCTAAGAGGACATAGGATCCACATAAACTGTTTAAAATTCTCCATGGAAGATTTCTTTATTCTCTTCCATTTTTAAATTCACTCATTTACTTATATCACTATGGATTCATATATATTTATTTATAAATGGAATTTAATCCAAATCTATTTGATTTATTTTTTGCTAACATTGTTTTGATACTCATGAGAGGAGAAGCCAAATTGGTGGCTTTGTATTACAAGGTCATTAAGGGATCACTTTTAAACAATTGCCTAGATTATATTAAGTAAAAGTGGCTTTAAATGAGACAGAGAATCCTTTGTGCAAATTATTTAGTTTAAATACTAATTAATGAGTATAGCACTTGGCATAAAGGAACTAAGTTCAATTATTAATGCCTTTAATAATAATCAGAATTTGGGATGCCTGGGTGGCTCAGTGGTTGAGCGTCTACCTTTGGCTCAGGACGTGATCCTGGAGTCTCGGGATCCAGCCCACATCAGGCTCCCTGCATGGAGATGCTTCTCCCTCTGCCTGTGTCTGTGCCTCTCTTTCTTTGTGTCCCTCATGAATAAACAAATAAAATCTTTAAAAATAATAATAATCAGAATATAAGCATAAATTCTTCAAATATTGTATGTATAAAATAACATACTTAAGAAGAAAAGGAAAAAATAACTGCCTCTGTTTTTCAGAAACTATATTCCAACAATCAAAATCATGTTAAAAAACAAATTTAAAATAATGCCTCTTTGAACTCAGAAAAATTAAATCAATGAAGGCTTTTAAGCATGGCTGAAAAAACATCAACAAAAAAGAAGCATATGCTTAATATAATTTCATGCCTTTCTAAAATTTTTAAATGTTTCATTCTGTGGGATAATATGAGACATAACAGAAACACGGTTTATTCCAGAAACACTTCAGAGCACCTAGGTGACTCAATTGGTTAAACATTTTAAAATATATGTATTTTATTTAAATTCAAATTGCCGAGATACAATATAACACCCAGTGCTCATCCCATCAAGTGCCCTCCTCATTGCCCATCACCCTGTTACCCCATCCCCCCACCCACCTCTCCTTCCTCAACCCTTTGTTTCCCAGAGTTAGGAGTCTCTCATGGTTTATCTTCCTCTCTAATTTTTCCCCACTCAGTTTCCCCCTTCCTTACATCTCCTTTCACTATTTCTTATATCCCACAAAGGAGTGAAACGATATGATTGTCCTGATTACTTATTTCAATCAACATAATACCCTCCAGTTCCATCCACATCATTGTAAATGGTAGGTATTCATCTTTTCTGATGGCTGAGTAATATTCCATTGTGTGTGTGTGTGTATACATACACCATATATATATACCACATCTTCTTTATCCATTCATTTGTTGAAGGATATTGTGGCTCCTTCTAAAGTTTGGCTATTGTGGACATGCTGCTATGAACATTGGAGTGCAGGTGTCCTCTATTGTTTCACTACATCTGTATCTTTGGGGTAAAAATTCAGTAGTGCAATTGCTGGGTCATAGGGTAGCTCTATTTTTAACTTCTTGAGGAATCTTTACACAGCAGAGTGGCTGCACCAGCTTGCATTCCCACCAACAAGGCAAGAGGGTTCCCCTTTCTCCAGATCCTCACCGACATTTGTTGTTTCCTGTCTTGTCAATTTTAACCATTCTCACCAGTGTAAGGTGGTATCTCATGCGGTTTCGATTTATATTTCCCTGATGGCAAGTGATGCGGAGCATTTTTTCAGTGCTTGTTGACCATGTGTAGGTTCTTCTTTGAAGAAACATCTGTTAATGTTTCCTGCACACTTCATGACTGGGGTGTTTATTTCTTGGGTGTTGAGTTTGAATCATTCTTTACAGATCTTGGATATTAGCCCTTTACCTGATATGTCATTTTCAAATATGTTCTCTCATTCTGTAGGTTGTCTTTTAGTTTTGTTGATGGTTTCATTTGCTGTGCAGAAGCTTTTTATCCTGATTAAGTCCCCATAGTTCATTTTTGTTTTTGTTTCCCTTGTCTTCATAGATGTGTCTTGCAAGTTGCTCTGGTCAAGTTCAAAAAAGTTGTTCCCTGTCCTCCTCTAGGAGATTGATGGATTCTTGTCTCACACTTAGATCTTTCAACCATTTTGAGTTTATCTTTGTGTACTGTGTAAGAGAATGCTCTGGTTTCATTCTTCTGCACATGGCTGTCCAATTTTCCCAATACCATTTATTGAATAAATGGTCTTTTCTCAAGTGGATATTCTTTCCTGTTTTGTTGTAGATGAGTTGACCATAGAGTTGAGGGTCTATCTCTGGGTTCTCTCTTCTGTTCCATTGATGTATGTGTCTGTTTTTGTGCCAGTACCATATTGTCTTGATGATCACAGTTATGTAATACAGCTTGAAGTCAAGCATTGTGATGCCCCCAGCTTTGTTTTTCTTTTTCAACATTCCTCTGACTATTCGGGGTCTTTTCTGGTTCTGTACAAATCTTAAGATTATTTGTTCTAACTCTGAGGAAATTCCATGGTATTTTGATAGGGGTTGCAGTGAATGTGTAAATTGCTCTGGGTAGCATAGACTTCTTCTCAATACAAATTCTTCCAATCCATTAGCATGGAATGTTTTTCCATCTCTTTGTGTCTTCCTCAGTTTCTTTTTTTTTTTTTTTTTTCTTCCTCAGTTTCTTTCAGAAGTGTTCTGTAGTTTTTAGGGTATAGATCCTTTACATCTTTGGTTAGGTTTATTCCTAGGTATCTAATGGTTTTGGGCACAATTGTAAATGGGATTGATTCCTTAATCTCTCTTTCTTCAGCCTCATTGTTAGTGTATAGAAATGCCACTGATTTCTGGGCATCGATTTTGTATGCTGCCACATTGCTGAATTGCTGTATGAGTTCTGGCAATCTTGAGGTGGAGTTTTTGGGTTTTCTATATACAGTATCATGTCATCTGAGAAGTGAGAGAGTTGACTTCCTCTTTGACAATTTGAATGCCTTTTATTTCTTTTTGTTGTCTGACTGCTGAGGCTAGGACTTCTAGTACTATGCTCACAGTGGTGAGAGTGGACATCCCTGTCGTGTTCCTGATCTTAGGAGAAAGGCTCTTAGTTTTTCCCCATTGAGAATGATATTTGCTGTGGGCTTTTTTCATAGATGGCTTTTAAGATACTAAGGAATGTTCCCTCTATCCCTATACTCTGAAGAGTTTTGATCAGGAATGGATGCTGTATTTTTCAAATGCTTTCTCTGCATCTGTTGAGAGAATCATATGGTTCTTGTTTTTTTTTTAATTGATATGATCTATCATATTGTTTTATGCATGTTGAACCACCCTAGTACCCCAGGGATGAATCCTACTTGGTTGTGGTGAATAATCCTCTTAATGTAAGTTTGTTAAGCATTTGCCTTTGGCTCAGGTCATGATCCCTGTGTCCTGGGACTGAGAGCCATCCTGCTATTGCCCACCCCTCCCCCTAGTTGACTCCCTGTTCAACAGGGAGCCTATTTCTCCCTCTCCCTCTGTCCCTCCCTCTCCCCCTACTCATGCTTTCTCTCTTAAAAAAAACAAAAACATAAAGTCAACACGACAGTCTACATTGGATTATGGACACAAGACCGAAAAATTGTATGAAGCTATATTCAAAAGCCTGCAATGCTTAATGGGTCCATAAGTCAATAAAAGATGACTTATTATTCATACATTCCTAGGCATTCGAAGTGACATAAATAGATATTCGATGCACAATTTCAAAATGAAAAATTTATTTCCTTAAAAGTGTTCTAAATTTTCTCCAAGAAGTGATGATAAATAACTTGTATGTATTGTGAAAAGCTAATACAGAAGACAGGAACATTTAGACTTTCCGAATAACATCATTATATTTAGCCACTGAGGGCAGTAATGTCAATGTTTTGTGTTTTATTTGCATTTTTTATATCACCACAGTACAAATTCTAAATGTAACTTTTAATTTGAAGAACCACCCATATTATTGCCATATACTTTATTATTTTTTAAAGACTTTAAATAATTTAACTACACAGAGATATTTCAGATATGGCACATAAAAACAGTATAATCAGAGTAATTTGCCTTAGAAATTTCCATATAAAAATCTTTTTTCCTATATATCTGGGTAGAAAAAGGTGTTACAATTAGCCACATGAATAAGTTCATTTTATAGGTTAAAATATTAGTACTCAAAAAATTTTACTGACTTCTTCAGCTTTTCATATAGTGGAATCAGAATGAATACTCAAGACCTTTCCCTTACTCACACTTTCATTTTTTTATTCAAGTGTAAAATAGACACTTTAAACAGCTGCAGAATTTATACATTTTAAATATAAGAATATAATAGGGGTACCTGAGTGGTTCAGTAGGTTAAGTGTCTGACATTGGCTCAGGTCATGATTTCAGGGTTCTGGGATGAGCTCCATGTCACACCCTGAGCAAGGCTTCCTGCTCAGTATGGAGTCTTCTTTCCCTCTGCCCCACTCCCCAACTTGTGGACTCTTTCTCTCTCTAATGAACAAAATCTTTGAAAAAAGAGAATGTCATAATAGAAATAATCAAAAGTTGTCACAAATATCCAAAATTATGTACTAGAAGTTGTCCAAATTTTCTTCCAATTATTACAGAAAAAAATTAGTACTTTCAACTTTCTATATATAAACATATGTAGGGGATCCCTGGGTTGCTCAGTGGTTTGGCACCTGCCTTTGGCCCAGGGTGCCATCCCGGGGTCCCAGGATCAAGTCCCACGTCGGGCTCCCAGCATGGAGCCTGCTTCTCCCTCTGCCTGTGTCTCTGCCTCTCTCTCCTCTCTCTATAACTATCATGAGTGAATAATAAAAAATATTTAAATAAATAAATAAATAAACATGTATACAAATATTAAAAATTTTGATACACTCATATTGGGAGGAAAATACTGTTCCATGTAATTCTGCATAGTTTTTCTTAATACATTAAAAGTTACATCAAAAATATGATTTTTAACATTTATAAAATTCAATTAACCAGCAAGTATAAGTTTAAGTAAAATTTTTCATATATGTAAAGAATATTGGTAGAATCACTAAGACTTGTGTAATAGTGATTATTATGCATTGGCATGCAATTTTAGAATACAACAGAAAGTTATAAAATATCTGAAATTTAAATTCTATATATGTTGTTTGCAGAAGGGCATTCAATTCAATAATTCTCTATTAATAACATGTTACGTGATATGCTTAAAAAGCTGATCTAATAACTTATACAACTTGATTTTACATGAATCTATATAGATTTTAAAAGACCGTATAAGTAGATATATACTCATTATTCCTGTATGAAGATATTTTTTAACTCAAAGAACATAAAAATTCTTTTAAAAGGTGGAAAAAAGAGTCATGACTAATAAAATTGGATTCCTCAAAATTAAATACCATATTAAATTTAGAGGAAATGATATAAGTCATACATATCTTCCTCTTATAATCATGTTTTCTTTTGTATATCTCTGCTCTCTTTCACTTCTTCAAAGGAAATATGTATAACTGCACATTGACAGAACTATCCTTTAATCAAATTTTACAAAAGCTTGGGGAATATTTAGAATTTATATGGCTGTCTGATTTTAAAGGGGTGCTTTGCATTAGTTGTCTTGGGAGTTATGAATCTCTCCAAAATAATGCAAAAGTAATGCTGAAACATCAAGACAGAACAAACATTTGTCATATAGCTACATAAAGATGAACAGAAGTATCTTTCAACATCATTCACAGGAGCCACTAGAGGTGTAATGTAATGATTGAGTTGAAAATATACGGAATTTATTTGCTAGAAATGGAAATGCCTTTTCTTATATGCAAAATATCAGTTTGATAAATGACTGATTACTTTAATAGAACTTTAAAATACTTTCATGTTTCACAGAATACCAAATCACTATTGTTTTTCATATTCTGTTCAAAATGCAAATCGATTGACTTTTTAGTATTTTTACAAGAAACCAGAGAAAACCAGGAAATTATCTATTATCAATTTGCTTTGGGGAGGTCATAAAAGATTACCTAGGATACTCATATTGAGTGAAAACCACATTTTATTTCTTCATTGATTTTTCCCTCATTAATAACTTTCCTTGATCCTAAAACTGACTTCATTTATTCTGGACAATGTTCCCCAATGTATTCACTTCTATGTACCTTTCAGTACGTCAGGAATAAGGGAAAAAAAAAAGTTCCCAGACTCCCTTGCAGCTAGCATGCTGATTCAATAATGACATACACTTGAGACACTGAAGCAGCATAGCTTCAACTCTAGCTGCTGCTGATAATGAGTGAGGTTATAGAAATGAAGATGTAGCTAGATTCTGGAGTTCAGTGTTCAAGAGACAGAGCTGCACAGTGTTTAAACAGTGTTTGCTGTCCCTATTCTTATTAGTTACCAGTTTTGTGGGTATGAAACCAACTCTGATGATACAAATTACGAGAGAAGCAAGAGTAAATTTCTTAAATCTCATTGATGTTAGTGTTAGCTCTCGAAATCTATCATCCAGTTTTAACTTCAGTTACTTCCAGTCTTTCAGGCTTTCCAAAAAGTTTTACGCACATTATTCCATGTACTAGCCTATTCAGTCAAAATATCTGTGCTAAACCTTGAGAAATTATATCAACAAACCTTGATAGTATAAATGTGTCATTACATGACTAAACCTAAAGTCCTCTCCACCCCATCTTTTTAACAGAAAACAAATACACCACTGAAGTTCTCATTGCATTATTAGAATAGCAAAATGAAGCAACTATCATGTGACCCTCAAATTATAATTAAGAAAATATTCTAACTCATTTGTTATGAGAACTTCATTGCTGTGAATTTTATATTTCATAACCTCTAAGTGAAGTCTGATGTTATAAAATCTGAGCTTTTCAAATAATACTCCAACTTTTTTCTTACTTGTCCACCTAAATTTTGTAAGTGGGAAAACACAATTAATTTCTTACCTCCCTTAAGATGGAGATGATTATGTTCTCAGCTTTCATCAATGAGGTATGAAGACAAATCAGCAAATTTACTAGAGAACTTAAGTGAAGCTTTTTTTTCTTCCCTCCCCCCCATTCTTACTTCATTGAATAGCGCTAAAATATTTAGAGCTGCTGAAGTCACATTGTAGCCAAAGGCAGTAAGCACAAAGAACCAAAGCCAACACACAAAATATCTTATACACTGTTTAGAACACTGATCATCAAGTATTCTGTTACTTGTGCCTGAATGTATCATTTACCAGTTTTGTGAACTGGGGCCTTCTCTAAGGTTCTAGCAGTCATACCTAAAATTGTGATGTAGATGCAAATATGCAGATTACATTTAAGTAAAAGTGAAATTACACATACAGAATACCATGCTTAAACAAATGAAACCTCTGGACTCAATTTTTCAAATAAGAACTGAATTCATCATGATGATACACAACTGTGGGGGCACGGGTAATATTTCTTTCTTTCTGTGCTTCTATACTTGCAGATGAACACCAAAGGAAGACTCCTGACCTCATAGTTAAAAAAAAATCTCAGATAAATCTGATAATAATTTTGAATGATATTAAATAAATCAGAAGAGTATATGGGAAAAGTACTACTGGCTTTCATTACTTTAAGATCAAATAACTACTCTAGAGTATATGTTCAGGTCTTACAATCAGTTCTAAGAAATAATAGTTATTCATCTAGTACCATGTGACATATAATTAAGCCAAAATAATTAGGCATGATGTTTCTGGATTAGCTAATAATTCAAATGTTCACATGAAGATTAGATCTTCATAAGTATATAAAGTATGCAGAGATTGATAACTTAGATGATGTTTTATAAAAAATAAAAATATAAGAAGAGTATAAAGTTTTAAAATATAAGACTAAAGTTTTCTTTAAATAAGTAGAAATATTTCAACTTTGGGTGTCATTTTGTAGAGTATTCTTAAATTATTAAATTCAAATAACATTTCCCTCTTAAGGCAGTTGTGATAGCTTTGGTACCTATACTTGGCCACAGTGATTGAATGGAAACTTTTAGTTCAAACCTATAATGTATTAATTTGGAATTACAAGATTCACTAAATAGAACATCTTTGCATGTAACATTTAACATTAAAATAATTATGTTATTATGCCTGTTTATATGCAATCTATCCAACCATGTAGTGTGCTACTGATATTGCTATAAATTGGATATATTTACTAGTTTTAATCTGATTTTCCTAGGACTCAACTAAATTCAGATCCCTCTATGTGTAACAGCAGTGAATATAGGTCCTAGTTCATATGTGATTATTCTAAATGGATCACTTCACTGCTTCAAGTATGTTAGGTTACTTGCTATGATAGCTCAGTCACTCTCTTTAAATTACCAATATTTTCATCATAGGGTACTGGTTTGTTATTTATTTGCTACTTTAATACTTTTTCCTTTGATAACTCTTTCCTAATTAACAACAGTAAAAGTAACTACAATATTGCACAATGCTTTCTTCTGAGCCTATTTCTTCATTGGGAAATATTTTTAGAAATTATCTTTTTCTTTTTAGTTGGGAATAATTTTATCTTGTTGGTTAAATGATGCAATGTAGTTCAAACATTTCTACGTCTATTATTTTCTCTTAGTCAAAATGGCTTTATCCTACCCTCCCCCATTTCACTGACTGTAGATAATGTATACCTACTATTGCCAAACTGATACAAAAATAGTGATGTGATGCTTAACCAATGCAATATATATTATGGCTAATCATATGTATGCACAGAGGTGACAGACTTATACCTGCATTTACTGTTGAAATGTTTTAAAATACTGCTTCTTTCTTTAAAGTTTAAAAACAGTTTTAAAACAACAAGATACAAAGAGTATAAAAGATTGCCAAATTAGTAGAGACTCAGATAAGGATAACAATTCCAGTAAATACAGTTTAGATGCATGGCCTTGAGAGAGTCATTTTCCTTATTACTGATCTCCAAATAGACATTATTAAATAAACATCTCCAAGGAATGGTCTGACCAAAGTAGCATATTGTACATGAAGCAAAAGCCTTGGATAGAGTAGTCAGTGTCTGTTTACATGAACTATGTATTGTCATAAATCAAATATTGATGCCCATACACATTCAAAAGTCTATGCACCATGATTTTAGTCTCTTCTTTTTCTTTAATGATGATGTCGATGACTAGTGACAGATGATACATATAATAAAGATTAATAATAATAGTTTTATTATTAAATGAATTACTACATGGTAGTTTTACTTGAAAACATACTTTCACCACTTATTTAGATAAAAATTAATAGGTAGATATTTAGTTTTCTCATATATGCCTTTATAATGTGTTAATGTCAATTAGAAAGGGTTGAAAAGATAAAGCTAGCTTTGTTTATAAATGTACAACTATTAAATGCTGATCTCAGTTTTGAAAAAAAAAATCTTCAAGAGTTTTGTAGGCTAAGTGGCCTTAGAGTCAATATGCTGTCAGTGTTGAGGTAAAGATACTAAAAATACATCTGTTTTTAATGGAAATTGTTTAGGTAAACATTTGGTGCTGGTTTACATTGACAGTATGTTATTAATAAAAAGTAACATAAAGGTCTGCCTGGAAGTAAGAATAAATAGGCAGGTCATCTTTGGCTGAATATACTTATCCTTTTCATAAACTAATTTGTAGTCTGTAGAGGACTGAAAATGGCTGATAGAATAGAGTAAATTTTGCATGTGCCTCTTCTACTCCTTGTAATCAGTGTGGTCATAGAACTATCCATATACCCATGAGGCTAATTTAAAATATGAAGGCCCTATTTTAATACAGAAAAAAAAAAAAAAAAAACCTTAACACATAATCAACATGAAAAAAAAAAGACCACAATGACTAAACCATTGTCTACATATAGGTGTAAGAGTACAAGCATTTTTATACTGTTAGATGATCATGCTTTAAAGAGAAAACATATTAAAAAAATAAGAAATTATTTTACTACCAGGGATGAACATTATAATTTGATGCTGAATCCTTTTGATAAGGGAGGGCTCTTGGATACAAATCTAGAAATATAGACAAAGGTTGCTTTGATGCTTTTTCAAGTTTCATTTGCTTGCTGCTTCCTTGATCAAAAGCACTATTCGTTATATTTGAAACCTCTTATATTATCCTGAAACCATGTTAAGAATAGAGGTAGAGGCTGGGTGGCTCAGTTGGTTAAGTGTCCAACTCTTGATTTTGGGTCATGATCTCCTGGTTTTGCAGCCAGGGAGTCTGCTTGAGGATTCTGTCTCCCCTTCCCCCCACTTCTCTACCTGCTCACGTACATATGCATGTGCTCTGGCTCTCTAAACTAAATAAATAAATAAAAATCTTCAAACAAACAACAACAAAAAGCAAAGGCAAATGGTAGGGTTTGAAGGGTAACAGAATAGCAGCACATTGTATCAATCCACAGTGGAACACAGGATATTGTCTGTACTACTCCAACCTGTTCCTAATTAAGACACTGACCAAACCTAGGAAGAATGAGCAAGCTCACCATTTTCATTTCTTACAGACAAAATGCAACAAACAACATATGTTCCTGCTCAGACTAACACAAAAATCCCATTTTGGTTATTAATACCGAAAACACTCAGAGTGAGTTAAGCCATTAATTATAGTGACAGCATTTATTCTCCCAGTGGCTTATACATGATTAGCTATAACATATGTTCCACCGCTAAAAAGAAAAGTTAAAAAATAAAGTAAAACAAAGGGTCAATGAAGGAAAATTGAGATTCTTCTGTAGAAGTGATGAAAAGCACACCTGTACTTTCTCCATTTGTCTCTTTTATTCTAGCCTCTTGCTCATCTCTTAATTTGTGTGTCAAGAAGTTTTGAAAATAACTGCTGCTGCTTTAAAACAAGATTCACATTTTAGCCAGTAAGATTCTGACATCTACATGCTCAAAATTCAGGAAAAAATAAATATGCTGAATTCAACTATTAGTTCATATCTCAAGGGCAGCACACTGATCAGAAAAATAAATTAAGGAGTAATATTTTGGTTTAGGGGTGAAGTTTTGTTTACATTCTTTAAGTGGTGATGCTTTGCATCCTTTTAAATATCAACATTAAATATATTTAATATATGATTTATTTTATCTATGAAAATCAATCAATGGATCCCTATTCATAGGAAAAAATATTAGGATAAAGTGCAAGTTCATGAAATACGAAAGGTACATGCATACCTTAACCTACAAACTAAAGTTTTATATCAATATCCTGGGATTCTCCAATTATTTGTTTGACAAGGGAACTTATGACTTGTAAGCTGTATGTAAAAACAGCTCTCCATTGGAAATAACTCCTCTTTTTTTCATGAGACTTACTTTATATAATGACATTTACAAAGTGAGTAGTTATGGCAAAACTCAGGAGAGACGTGATGCTTTTATATAACTTTCATAGGACTTTTATCACTCTAAAGCCATATCTTGTGATTATTAATGGGCAAACAATGAGGTTATTGACCTATTTTGGCAAATTTTAAGTTGCTTCCTTCTGACTCTGCTAATTTATCTGGTGAATACTAAACACAAACTGCTAGGCTGGAAGGTATTGCTGTCACACAGCCAATCAAGTGTACACAGAGCCAATGGGAGTTTTCTTCCCACAGCCTACAGCCCTGAGGTGGTTCCAAGCAGCTGGTCCCCTACCAGAGCCATGTGTCACGTGGCTCAGCACACAGAGATTCCCTGCAGTAAGCAGGGCTTCCCTGCAGCTTTCTTATTTCTGTGCAAAATACCCCCTTCTAATTGAGAAAGTGCTGTTAAATGTCTATGACTGCAAAGCTATTGAAAATTGAGAAAAATTGCCCTTAGTTCCTGGTACCCTGAACTTTGAGCAATGTTAATGTGAGTTATGTGGGCATAAAAGAAATGCAAGGGCAGCAGGATTGCAGCCTCGGTGGTTTCCAAAGAGCGCCTGAGCTGCAAGACACATTACAAGTTAGTTGAGCAGTATCACAGGCTATTTCAGGGCTGAATACATTTACCATGAGGCTCTTCACTTACACAAGATGTCTCCAAAGTAGTTCTACTACCATGAAATGAAGATTTTTTTGTTGTTGTTATTTAAAACAGCTCCTCTTCACTCAGAAATTAATCTTAAATTACTACGAAAAAAAAAATTACTACGATACCATTTGTCCTTTAAGGATTATTGTGCCATGATGGAAAGGTGTATTGTCTGCTAATGATTATTTTCCTTCAAAGAGAAGAAGGCAGTATGCAATAGATAACATGAGAACTGGAACCATAGGGCCTGCCGTTTGTCATATATGCCTTGTGAGAAAAATCACTTAACCTTTCTGAATGTATTTCCTCATCTTTAAACATAAAGCTATACCATATAACTGTATAAAATAAAGACTTTTAAAATAAATAAGGTATTTTATAACTGATAAAATAGTGCCCATTATTATTGTTATCAACATTAGCTTAGTCACTTTCAAGCCAACCTCAGTGATACAGTAGAGTTTTTGGTTCTTGTCTCACGGAGTCAAAGAATGAATCTCACAGACAACAGAGAGTGAGCAAAGTGATAGAAGTTTGTTAAGCAGAAAGACAGAGAAAGCTCTCAAAGTGAGAGGGGTCTAACAGGATTGCCACTAAGGGCTTCTATGGTCTGTCTTTTTATAGGAAACTGACCAAAAATTTAGTAAATGTCTTACCATTTTCAGGGTAGATATATAAATATCATGTCCATAGTTAGAACAAATATGGTGGACTTAGAAGAAATAAGGTATTTCTTTGCAAATATCATGAGAACGAACAAGGTGTTCCCTTCTCTCTGGTTAATATATCCTCCATAGTATTTCTCTATAACTGGGGTTTCTGTGAGTCTAGTAGCCATTTTGGAGCTAGGGAACCAGGTTTACTTTTCTGTTTTTACTGGCTTGCCTCAGTTTCCTTGGGATGGGTAAGAGCCTGACTCTGAGGCCTTTCCTTTATCTTTTCCTGCCTAGCCCCGTCTGCCCGGAACATTCCTACATTGACGGGAAGGACAAAGGGATATTTAGATACTATTTTGCTGAAAGATATAGGTTTATCTTGTATGTTTAATTTTTTTTTTTTTTATGATAGTCACAGAGAGAGAGAGACAGAGAGAGAGGCAGAGACACAGGCGGAGGGAGAAGCAGGCTCCATGCACCGGGAGCCCGACGTGGGATTCGATCCCGGGTCTCCAGGATCGCGCCCTGGGCCAAAGGCAGGCGCCAAACCACTGCGCCACCCAGGGATCCCTATCTTGTATGTTTAATACCAATGCTTGCATATTTAATATAAGTCCTATCATAAATTTTGGTTACTTACAGATTTCTTCAGTTACTTCACAACACAGGTTCTTACAACCCAATATTTCACAAACACACACAAGGTCTAGAAAGGAAAGAGGGAAATCAGCCTCCTCCTTTATAAATCTCAGTCCGCTAAGGTAAAAATACATACGGAGCAAACTATGAAATTTTCCAGGATGTAACCATGCGCGGCTCTTGCGCTTACAAGCAGCTTCCCTCCAAGGGTGTACTGGTGACACGACCCAAGAACGGATCATCCCGCCCCTCATCAACCAGCCCCTTGACCTCTGCAGTGCAGGTGGTTCCGGTTTACACAGCACACACGCCCACCTGATATTATGGTCGTTATACTTACTGCCCACGGCTCTCAGACTTGCTAGGTGATCCAAGCACAGTCTCCTTCAGCATTGGGGATTTCTATTTCCTAGCTCTATCCTCTTTCTACTCCAGGAGAATCCAAGTACATGCCATGAAGTTAGAAGGCACCATTCTCCTTCACACTACCTTTTCTCTGAAAATATTTTCTACAAATTGCCTCAAATAAAAAGTCTCTCCGAGAGGACATTTCTTTGATAGGACTTTGACAGGTACAGCTATCAAACAGAGGGAGCTGTACAGGGGAGGCTGCCGGAAACACTGCCTGAGGTGAACAGGAAGTCGAGTAGAATTGTGGGAAGCAGGGGCGGGGCAGCGGCTGCTGGGGTGTGCCGGAGAGCAGCGATGTGCGTGGCGTGTCATGACGTAGACGTAGACGTAGACGTAGACGTAGACGTAGACGTAGACGTAGACAGACCTGGCCTGAGGAAAATGTCAGGTAGACCTAGATGTGGAAGGAGATTTCTTCAAGGCTTGTTTCCTGTTCCGCAGGTGATTTGTCTTGTACTCTGCTCTTCGCTGATTTGGGAGAACTTCCATGCACGATGTAGCAGAGCCACAACCACAGGAGTTAGCTCTTCCACCATCTAGCTTTGTGAATTCGGGCAAGTAACTTAAATGCCCAGAGCCTAGTTTCTGTATTCTTTTAAGGACATAATTATACATAATTAATTGAAAATCAATTATATTCAGGGGGCACATGGGAACACCCATCAAACGGCAATTGCAGCCGTTGTTGTTTTTGTTACATTCCTGCTATTAATATAATGCCTCCACTGAAATGGGTGGGAGGGCTTTAAAAAGACAGTTGCAAAAAAAAAGACAGCTGCCTCACTGGGTTTTTGCTATTTTGCTGCTTAATGTAGGTGTTTTACAGATGAATCAGTATCTTCACGGAAAGACACCTTAGGAAAAGCTAATACTTTTTAGTCCATGTCTAGTGATTATAAATCCTCAACTTCCAAACTATATTTTATCATTATATTATAGTTTGTTGTTGAAATGGTATTCGTTTAAAAAAAAACATTATATCAGAGTAGGTGCTAGATTTGCATTGTTTGGATTTTTGATAGACAGTAAATGACAAATGCTAAGTAAGGTTAGTGAATGATCCTAAGGCTACATGTGCAACTTAAGAAATATTAACTTTGTCCAGCACTCCCAAGATTATGCCCCAGTCATCATCCACAGTAGTGCACGGGGTAGTAAACACCAATAATAGATGCCACACATACAGTACGGATGTTTGAGTTTTCATCCAAATATATCTGCATTTTTATATTAGTTTTCCTCCTTCTTTCCTCCTCCTTCCCCTCTTCCTCCTCTTCCTCCATTTCTCATGAAGTAATTTCGACTAAATTGTTTCATTATTTTCTGTTCTCCTAGAATGCTACTAATGTATGAAATAGTAAATAATACATGAATAGCATAAATGAGATCCTCACTTTTCTTGGATAGTCAAATGACAAGTGAGTAGAAACTAATTATGTATTGTCTTTACAAATGTGACATATTTGTGTCACTGTTCTTTTAAAGTGCACTAAATTGCCATTTGCCCTGCTGCTTATCCGGCCAGGAAAGCTCCAAACAGGGAGTTATTGTAAATGTTAAAGACATCAACTATGATATGCCCTTAAAATATATCTCTCAAGAAAGCTTTGATAATATATTTCACGTGTGGTATAGGAATTACATCTTAATGCAGTTGTGGCCAGTTGAATTTTACGGCCACAGGGAATGAGATGGACTTTGGCATGCAAGCTGTTATTAGAGATAACATCTCTAGCTTGCAACTCTGTTGCGGTGTAACTCTGCAAGGAGTTCTGGAATATAATGGCTCTTCAGGGTGCACTATGACTCTTGTTGAATTCTCTGATGAAAGCATGCCAAATGAGGAGATCTTGGCCTCAAGCACTGCAGACAGAATTGTAGGGATTTCCTATTGGTGATACAGCAGTATATAAAGGTTTTGATTCAGTATATGCACTACATCCTAAGGGTGGTGCTGGTTCCTTCCAAAATACAATTTTTAAGCTTATTTTTCAATTTCCATATTTGAGAGACCATACCAGTGCTCTATCAGGCTAACAAAATACAGGTGGTATAGTATTTGATATAGCCAATAGGTTCCAAGTAACTTGGCTCACTCTCATACCTTCTTTGCTATATATTGGTCCCCCTGTCTGGTACAGTATAAATATTCCTTCATGGTGATGGCCAAAAGCCTGTTGAGCCAACAGTGCTATAGGACTTTTCAGTATACTCAATAATCATTTGGTCCCCTCCTTAATACAAATGGTAATTCCTAATTAATAGTCTGCATACCAAATTCCATCTTATTCTTAGGGACAACACAACTGTAACAGCTGTTACCAGAAACAGGTAGAAAGCAGGCTATTACATGGGGTTTGGAGACTCCCCCTGCCCTGCAGACTACACGAGGCTTTTATCTTCTGTTGCTGAAAGGCAGAGAGAGCTGAAGAAGAGAATAGAGACTTAATAGTCAGAAAGAGCAAACTCCCAAGAAGGGTGGACACATAGCCAAGGCATTGTGTATTAAGGAAACATTAGGGCTCCAGTTAAAACAAATAAGGACCCCAGAATTTATTAAGTAGACATCATGACTTTCTTTCTCATATGCTTACTATTTTCTCAGCTCACACACAAGACGTTTTGTTCTGATTTATTTCTTATTCTGACTCAAAAGTTTTCTACCTAACCCTAAGGATTTGCCTTCTGCCCAAGAATCCTTAATCATTGCCGATGATGTGTTAACACTTATTATACCCAGAGTTATGACCATAACAGATCTGAGATGAGCAAGGAGACAGAGTAAGACATGGGGGATGTAGGGTTCTAGGCGAAACCATCCTGATTGACTTTGGAACATCACGGACAGTCTGGAAAGGGTGAATGAAGACCAAGAAAAACAATTCTGCTGGCTTTACTTTTGATGTTTGGTCTGTGTATGTTGGTATAGGTTTGAGGCATTTATGGAGATGACTCTAATTAGGTTTCTTTTCCCCCAAAACAACCAGCACTGAGAGTCAGTGACATGAGTCATCCAGTTGGTGGTATAAGAGCCTGGGGCACCAGGTACATCCGTTGTCTCTCTGGGGATGGTGCTTACAAATCAGCTGGCTGCAGAGGGAAGTTGAAGGGCATTAACCCCCATTAAGGGGTTAGGGAAGGAGGCTATTATTTGGAATGGCTCATGGCAAAAATCAGATTGATAGCAATGAATTCATATCAAATAACTTGTTCTGCCTGGATAAAAAGGCAAAAAAAAAGTATTAATATCCATGATTCTGGTTCAGAAAACAGAAATTTAAAAATGAAACATACCAAAAAAAAAAAAAAAAGAAGAAGAAAAAAACAAGATATCTGTGAGAATTCCTCACAACATTTTGAAACACATGACTTCTCTGTTTACTGTGAGGCTACTGATTAAGAGCTAGCATTTGAACGTGATTGAAGATAATAGAGAGGACTCTCTCCTACAACGCGTGTGTTCCCTTAATATATTCCATCACCTCTGCTTCTGACTACTGCACCTATAACTAAGTTGTACCATAGCCTGGTTGAGGACATGCTGTGCCTGATAAAGGAGGTACAGGACTACACTCCAACACTCCAATGGAGCTGCAAGTCCTGCCTGTGTATACCTGCAGAAAGTGAAGGAGCACATACAGGCTGTTACCTGAGATTCTTGATCAAGAGAGATGGTACATAAAATTGGAATAAGGGAGAGATTATTGATTTGGGAGTATTATTTCAAGTTATAGGATGTGACAGCCTTGCAAGGACCCTAAGAAGTCTCTGAGAAGCATGGACAAAGGGCTGGCCCTTTCTTTGTGGAGTTAAAATGCCAGAACTTCCATGTATAATGGTTTTGAAAGGATTTAAAGGCTCAGTGTAAGACATACCATAAAATTATATACATAAGATGGTTCATGATGTACCATTTACTGAGACTTTAAGGACTGCTGTGAGAGGGGCACTGGCATAACTCAAAAGTCAATGGTCACTCTCCTTCCTCAGTGCAAAAAGTCATTATAGAACTAGACTAACTGATAAGAATGGTCTAGTAGGATCTCAAAACAATAAAGGCAAGGTACAGTGCTGCCAGAATATAACAAGTTTAAATTGCAAATGAGGAAGATTGACCTACAGAAAATTATAGAGGTGGTTAACCTAACTTAGTGTCTCTAGGGAAAAATAAATGGGTAGCCAAAAAGATAGTCATCAGCTTATTTAATCAGAAAAAGAATCAACGTTGGATAACAAGGTTGCTGAAGGGACTTCACCCCCACTCACAAGGGGAAAAAAAGAAGGTCCAAACACTTGCTTGTTTTCCAATACAGACTCCATTGCCTGAATATTCAGCTGGGCCCGTTAGTGAAAGAACCCTATAACACCATAGAAAATACTTTGATAATAATTCTATTTGTTTCCTCAAAATTTCCTATAGATCCACTTAGATAAGTGCACACCGGTGAGTAGGAAATATCCAAACATATTGAAGGATGTTAGATAAAGTTTGACGTTGGTACTCATTAATTTGATGTATCATTATGTCCCTCTCCTTACCCCTATCTGCTCTACCAGGATAGTGGCAGCATGTGAGAGGCAGGTAAAAAATAAATAAATAAATAAATAAATAAATAAATAAATAAATAAATAAAGTCCTGACTAAGATCTGGATAGTTTCAATTCCAATGAATCCAGAAATCTATCAAATTTTAATTTTTTGTTCCCCAAATATATACTTGGAATTGGCATACATAATAGTTTGTACAAGCCACACACTGGGTCCTAGGCCTGAAGAGTAACAGCTACTACATAGAGGGCCAGATGGCAACCATTAAAACTACCTCCTATCCCAGCCAAGATAATAATTCAAAACATAATATCACATCCCAGGGGATAAGAAAAAATGAGTTCCATTCTTAAGACCTGAAATATATAGAAGTAGTAGTTCCATTTAATTCAAATGCCAAAATGAGCCATATGAGTACAAAGTGGTAGTGCAAGTAGCCTGTCATATGTTCTGGCAGACCTTTATGGTATTAGAGGTAGTGGTAGTGGCGAGATAAAATGGCTCATGTGACTTAATGGGATGTGCTACTGAGAGAATCACAATAAAGGCCTCGGGTTCTGGAGTAAAGGCCATGACAACCAAAACATGAATTATAAGCCATTTGAGGAAAAAGTTTCTGTCATGCATCTGGTGAAGGAATAGCAAGGGACCAGGAGATTGAATAATCCCCATGATCTGGGTCCTTTCAGATGTCTTAAGATTTTCAGATCTATCTATCAGCAATCCATCATATTAAAGTTGTACCTCTATGATCAAATATGATTAGAATGAGCAAGCTGCATGAGCAAATAGCCCAGATCTACATATCATTACTGTTCAACACTGCTGCTCTCTCAGGTCACACCTTTGGTATTTAAGAGATCTTGTCTGACCAGTGATGGAGGAAGTAAAAACTAGCTTTTGTTATGGATATGCCAAAGATGAGTAGCATGTTCACTGTAGCTTTCTTTGGAATGGATTTGATAATTAATGACAAAGGAAAATTCTCTAAATGGACAGCTTCAAACTTTCCATCTGGCCATCCATTCTGTTGTAAAAAGTAAAATGGCCTAAAGTTTATATATATATATATAACTTCATATATATGTATATATATATATATATACATACATAGTCTCATGGGCAGTGACAAATGGTCTGGCTAGTTGGTTAGAACCTTGGGAAGAGAATGTTTGGAATGAGTCCATGGTATGTACATATGGCAGACATCAAGGAGTGGGCATATAGTGTGAAGACCTTTGTGTGGATGTACATCATAAAACATGCACCACAGAAAAGATACTAATTAACAAGTAGACAAAACGACCCAGCTAGTTGATATCAAGCAACTTCAGTCACCAACCACAGTAGTGTTGGCATGTTGGGCACATAAACAGAGTGGTGGTCCTCTTGGGATACATAGAAACTACTCATGAGACCTACAACGAGAGCTTCCACTTACTAAGGGTCATTTATTTAATTCCGATATTGAATGTTCAATCTGCCAACAATAGAAACTCATGGTTAGCTTCTGATGTGACACTATTGCTCAAAGACACCAACTGGCCACTTGGTGGAAAATTATACATTGTAGTCCTTTGATCTTGGAGGGGTCAAATATTTGTTCTGACCAAAGAGACAAATACTGAGGGTATGGGTTTTTCCAACTATTAGGCCTCAGTCAGCACCAACTTATGGGCTGGTTGATTCATTGGCATGAAACCCCATGGAATATACATGGTCCATCAGGTATCCTGCATTAGACCAAATTGTCAGCCCTTTATACCAACAGCTTTAGGACTCACTGTAGAAAGGCCACACTCAGATGGCTATGCCCCTGGGTGAGGTACCTCACTGTGAGGCAAGTTCTGAAGGCAGGTGTTAGCTGGATGCTATTTGCTTACAACTGTATAGCAGTTACTTTCATGAAGGCAGATTCCTGTGCCCAACACACTGTGCATGAATCATTCAACAAATATTTACCAAGTACTGTACAAAGTATCATTTGCTGTATCGGACACACAGATTACAAAAAAGGAGAAAGAAAAACAGGTGTAGGCTGCAATTCCAAAGACCTTAGTGTCAACATTGATAGGCAAACCAGTACTTCTAACAGCATCTAAAGAGATTAAGGAAAACTATATGCTTTGTAGTCCAGGAGTATTAAGAATGGGTACTTCACTCAGACCGTGAAGAATAGTGACAGTTCCTAAAAATGGAATATTTGAAATAAATATTTAAGTAAATTTTAATGTAGAAAAGACTTAGGTAGAGTATTCAAAGGAATGCATAATCTTATGGAAGTGGAAAAGAACCTGATCTTTTTGAGAAAATATTTCAGCATAACTGGAGCATAATATGATAATGAGAAATTGGTTAAGAGATAAAACTGAAAAGGTAGACTGGATTTGGTCAATGAAGGAGCAAGCAGGACATGCAAGAGAGTATATAGCCTATAGGCAACACAGAGCCACTAGAAAGTTTTATTCTGGGGAGTGAAATTATCAGAATTATACTTTAGGATATTTAATCTGGCAACTATATAAAATAATTGTAGTAAAGTGAACCAAGGTACAAGTTACTTTAGTAAGACAGATGAGAGAAAAGGGAGACTTAAAACAATAATAGTTCTTACGGCAGAGAATTATCTTTTAAAATATTTTTCACATGGGGAAGGGAGGGAAAAGCTGAGTGACAAGTAATTAGAGAGGGAAGCAAACTATGAGAGACTCTTAACTATAAAAAGCAAACTGGGGACACCTGGATGGCTCAGAGGTTGAGCATCTGCCTTTGGCTCAGGGCATGGTCCCAGGATCCGGGATTGAGTCCCACATCGGGCTCCTTGCGGGAAGCCTGCTTCTCCCCTGCTTATGTCTCTGCCTCTGTCTCTGTGTCTCTCATAAATAAATAAATAAAATATTGAAAAAAGAAGAAGAAGCAAACTGAGGATTGCTGGATGGGAGGTGGATGGGGTAATTGGGTGATGGGCATTAAGGGAGGCATGTGATGTGATGAGCACTGGGCATTACATGCAACTGATGAGTTACCGAAATCTACATCTGAAACTAATGATGTACTATATGTTGGCTAATTGAATTTTAAATTTTTTTCAATTAAAAAATTAATTTTAAGATTAAATGGCATATAATATGGTATCTATACCTATTCCCAAACTACTGATACCTCAGGGAAGGTTGCTACAGATGTTAACCTCAGGTAGCCAGTAACATCATGACTGTGAAGATGAGAAGGGGAAGGGAGCTGGTTTTGCTTAAGCCACTGGTGTCAAGTCTGCCCTCATATCTGAATCTAAGTTATTTCATGAATCTTTAACTTGGCTAGGAGATGCCATAAGGAAACTCCTTCCTTTGTATCTGTTCAGGTCAGAAGAATTTTGTATCCCCTGCCATCCATGTTATTTTGAAATTCTTTCAAAAGATTACTCTTCTTTTAAAACAAATTATTACTCTTGATCCTTTTAAAACTCCTCTCATCATCTCACATACTCTCTCTGGAATATTAGATGGTTCCATTTTTTAGCCAAAGTGTTAAAGTTCAACTGAAAACACTGATTTTCACAAATAAGATATACTTGTTCTATTCATTGCTTGTGAAATCATATGCTATCTTATCTTCATCTATCTTGAATCATCCCCAGTATGTAAGTGTGCCCTCCTTGTTTTAAGTTAGTGCTGGGCCTCTTCAGAGGTCACTGGATGAAAGGGTACTTTGGAGAAATGCTTTTAAAGATCTATGTACTGCACTTTAAGCAAATACTTGGCTGAAAATTCTCCTTTTTCTAAGTACAGCAAGGTTAGACGTATCAAGCTTTTTCTAGTTTATTGCTTCCAAATTCACATTTGTGCTTTCAGTGGTCCATGTTTTATTTTCGAAAATTAGCACATTAATCATGGCACATATTTAATAGGAAGTGATGACTCTTTTTTTCAAATGTCTGTAAGACATTTGGAGTTGAGCTGTACCCATTACTTCTTCTGGGCATGCAAAAAGAATACATTCTCTAGTCTACTTTGTAAATAGTGTGACATCCAAACTATATTCAACTAAGTGGAAGTGATCTGTACCAGTTCCTGATTGGACATTTTAGGAGAGCATGCATGTCTTCTTCATGTTCTTTCTGCTTGCACCAGCTGGATACAGATGTGAAGGACCTGATATTGCCACCTAATCTGGAAATTAGACATACTGATTGTAAAAGCTTACTAATAATCCCTGTCCCTAAAATTAAAATTGGTCACTTTTGTCTATACAGGTTTCATTTTTTGGTATGTTCTTGAATTGTGCCCTTACCTTTTAACCTTCTCCCTTTTTCAATCTAGAAACTTGCCTGTAAAACTCCAAATTCCAGCTTTTGATTTTTTTTTTCAGGAAAGTGATGTACACTGTTCCACAAAATATGATTAAAAATGGGATGCCTGGGTGGCTTAGTTGGTCAAGCATCTGCCTTTGGCTCAAGTCATGATCTCAGGTCCTGGGATCAAGCCCCATGTCAGGCTGTCTGTTCAGCAGAGAGTCTGTTTCTCCCAGAGCCTGCTGCTCTGATGACTTGTGCGCTCTCTCTCTGTCAAATAATTAAGTAAAACCCTTAAAAAATATAAGATTAAAAATTTAGTGGTGCATTGTATCTCTCACCTATCTTATTAGCATGAAGTCTGTTATCTCTTAAGTCTGTTAACTCCCTACAATATGGCTAAGAAATAAGAGGTCTCTTAAGCTTAAGGATTGGTAGTTTGGTAGTCACAGAATAAACTGGAGTATGTTCAGTCTATGCAGTGGCTGGTGGTTGAAGCCATATGGATTCACTAACTTAAGTTTAGCTCCAGGCAATCAGTGGACACTTCTTCACTCTTGAGTGATGTTGGGCTCAAATCCATATAGAAGCCAAAGTAAACCCATGCTTAGGCTCGTAAGAATATATTACTTTTATACCCACTAAGATTTCTCATTGTTCCTCAGAGCAGTTCACTGTGCCAGTGTCTGCATATCTATAGGTTTTGAGATCTACATGAGATAGACCAGAATCAGCTCTATTACACATTGTTAGTCATAGATGCATTGTTCAGTAATTAAATTCCCTGTTCTCTCAAGATATTATTTAAGGATGAATTGATATTTCCTGTCATTTGAGCTTTGCCATCTCTAGTATGTTGGAATCTTTTGAGAGCAAATTTTATTGGTCTTACCTTCCTAAAACTTTTCAGGCCTTGTTATACAAATTAACCATATATCTTGCCCAGTGACAGGATTAGATATTTTCTCATAATCCTATACCCTAAGATTCAACCAGTCCAGTGGTGCCAAAAAACCTAGAAAGAAAGTAGTTGCTTCAAATATCACCAGTAACCCAAGTCTATTAAAAGAAATTAATGGACTGGCCCCTTTAATTCCAAAGTTTACTTCACTTAGTGCTGCTAGAAATGTACAATTCAATAAGTGGAGGTTTATTTTCTCTGGCTGCAGATTTCACACACAGTGAGTTTCATTTTATCCTCAAGTCAAACACTTTTTCATTGTGCTCTGAGCACAAGCACCTATTAAATGCCATCTCTGTTCCTCCTTAATTCTTAAGTAGTCAGTGTCAAAACTGTATATTCTTTCACTTGTATCATTGTATTAAAATATCATTCCATTGTATTAAAATAACAAGTAATGCAGCCATATTCTTGGATTAAGTCATATTGATCTATTTCTACTCATATGATTAACTTTTAAATACAATAGTCTCCCATTATCCATGGGCAATACATTACAAGACCCCCAATGGATGCTTGAAACCATGGACAGTGACAAACCCTATATACTTTTTTTTCCTGTACATATCTATGATAAAGTTTAATTTATAAATTAGGCATAGGAAAATATTAGCAACAGTTAACTAATAACATAGGACAATTGCTAATAATACACAACTGTAATCAAAGTTATGTGAATGTGGTCTCTTTCTTTCTCTGTCAAATATCTTATTATATGGTACCTCCGCCTCTTCTTGTGATGATGTTAGATGATAAAATGTCTATATGATAAGATGAAATGAGAGGAATGACATAGGCACTATGATATAACACTAGGCTACTACTGACCTTTTAATGATGTCAGAAAGATCATCTGTTTCCAGATCATGGCTGATCATGGGTAGCTGAACCTGGAGAAAGCAAAACTGTAGATAAGGGAGGGATTACTGTATGTTCCAAATTTTCATATACATTTCCTCTAAAGATAAACCATGAATGTGTTGATCAGTGGAGCTTATTTCTAATTTAATACGTTTCTTCATAATCAGAGCTTCAATTAGCTTATTTAAATAGAAAACTTGATCACATACCCAGTTCTGAAGATCAGGCCATCCACCGACTCTAAATTTTAATAGTTCAACTAAGTGAGGCCCGGGAGTGATTTCTTAATAAGATGTATTCTATTTTACTTATGGTTTCCAACCCTAAACAGAAGTCACCTTAACCCCCAAAAGAGAGAGAAAAAGAAAAAAGAAAAAAGAAAAATGCCTAGACTTAGATGGTGGTGATCTTATATTATGGGTGCCAGAATCTACTGAGGCATTATGATAATATTCATGTATAATTAACAAATCACAGTGTGTAAATAACATCTCTAATATATTGTCAAGATGGTAGGAAGCTCATACCACCTCTAGCCCTAAAGGGACAAGAGAGAGGATTTGGTTGTTTACCAGGGATAGTGGCTGATGGAAAAAGCTGCCTAATTGAGTTGTCTTTGATAGGAAAGGCAGCAGACCTACAATGACTGTACAAGGAGGAAGCAAGAGAGAGTAACTCCTCCACCTTTGTCCTCCAGCTCTCCAGTCTCCTAACAAGGATCCCATTGGCTAAATCAACTCAAAGTCAGAGACCCATGGAAGCCATTAATATTGCCCATGTTGGCCAGCCTCCCAGACTCAAAAGAGGGGGCAGATAGTAAATATTCGATATGACACATTTATTAAAGTTCCCAGAAATAGCACTGGTGAGGAATATTACTGAATTTTGTATCATTGAAATTTCTTAGTGTATTCTCTACCGATTCATGAGATCTTCTTATTCAAGCAGTAACAAGAGTTTGTTGTCCAATCTTAGTATCCAGTTATGCCCTCTGGATCCTTACTATGCCTTACCCTGTGACTTTGATTCCCTATTTTAGGAAAGGGTCGACTTTAATTTAAAAATCCTCTGATGAAAAAAAGAATCCTCTAATGTTTTATTTTTGGGATCATAAGACACAAACTATGGCACACATTGCTTCTTTTTAGAAGACTAACAGTGAGAAAGATCACATATTGACTTGTTTTAGAAAACCAAATGTAAAAGCAAAATTACTTTGCACTTCTTTTCATCTTCTGTAATCTCCTGTATATCCTACTTCTGCTTATTTGTCCCTATTTTTCTGGGTTTTTACTACAGGTGATAGCATCTGTATTTTTAATTGAAATTCCCTACATATGTGACCAGGGCAGCTCTTTTCTTAAGCTCTTTTCTCCTTCTCATATTGCTAGAGTACTGCTTGAGAAAACAAACAACAATTTTATATATATATATATATATATATATATATATATATATATATATATAAAATATATGGAATAGATATTTTATATATATATAAAATACATGGAATAGATATATAAACATATATAGATAACTTTACCTTTGGGATAAGCACTGCTTGATCTAGTTTAGAAATTGTAGATACTCCCTTCAGAGAAGTCCTCTGTCTTTTTTTTTTTTTTTTAATTTTTTTATTTATTTATGATAGTCACAGAGAGAGAGAGAGAGAGAGAGAGGCAGAGACACAGGCGGAGGGAGAAGCAGGCTTCATGCACCAGGAGCCTGATGTGGGATTCGATCCCGGGTCTCCAGGATCGCGCCCTGGGCCAAAGGCAGGCGCCAAACCGCTGCGCCACCCAGGGATCCCTTTTTTTTTTTTTTTAATTTTTTTATTTATTTATGATAGGAAGTCCTCTGTCTTAAAACGTAACTGACAAAGCTATCTCTTAAAGCTATAGCATGAATCTTAATGTTCTTTTTAAAGTAAGACTCCCTATCCTTTCTTAAGAACTGAGTCTTTTCCTCTTAAAGTTTCATTACAGACAAAGGGGAAAATTGGTGATGTTTTCTAAACTTGAATGGCTCACTAAAACTCTTTATTGGGAGTGTCTCTAGGAAATATTTACTGAAACAGCCTTATCAGCATCTCCTCACCTTTAAAAATTTCTGTTATGAGACTTCCTGGAACAAAATTTTGAACAAAAGTACAGTAAAAATAAGTGTCATTTGGCCATTACATTTGGGTGATCCTTCAAGATTTTCATAATTTGTATTGTATATCCTCATTAAGAGCTACCTCAATAATTGCTGTTAATTGCTTTTGATATGAGAGTCTGTTGATTTAAAGCAATAGACTGCAATTATTCTTAACTGAAAATATTTACAATATTTTTAATAAGGGAAGATACATGTATATATAAAGTATATGGCTAGCTGTAGTTTGAATACATCATTCTCTTGTAAGGACTTTTTGGGAATAATAAATCATAACACAAATTCCCCTAACATCACAGAAGATGAATGTTCTGCTTTGCAAGATACAGCAAGCAAACATTTTGTCAAATATTTGTCACTTCTAAACAAGGTTTGCTTCTCATCCTGGGACTATGGGGTACATACTATTTAATTCCTTACCTCCTCCCTCTTCCCCAGTCAGATAACTCACATTTTAGTTTCTGTCACTTGCAACATCCACTTCTGGTATAAAAATACCTATCTACATTTTATATTCTGCAGATAACATGAAGTGTTACTTAAAGAGAGAGAAGTCTATGTTTCACACAATAAGTTATCCAGGGACAAGCAATCCAACATTACCAAGGAATCAAAGTCCTCCCATCTTCTGGTCACTCATTCTTATATATAAAGCTTCCTCTTAATACCTACCATATTATAATCATTTAGTAAAAGTCATGCGTTTGCCATTTTTGTCTAATTTCTATAAAAATAAAGACATTAAGTAAATTGCAGAAGATGAATCAGTAAAGAGTGAGCAGTAGAAAAAAAAGTTGCATTTTTCTTGTAGAACTTCTATTTATATATTATAGACCAAAATTGTGACCCAATTTTGACCCAATAATAATGGAAAATGAAGAATTGAGGTTGTAAATATTGTCATTGGGTATTCACTTAGTTAGCTTAGAGCACTTACCTCAGGAGTGAAAAATTACTAATTTTATTATTTTATCAAGGAGACTGATTTCAAAGATAATACAAAGAAATTATAGAATATATAAAGTAATTTTTATAGCTTATCCTTAAACCCTGAATTTCTTTAAAACTTAGGCAAAATTTATGCACATCCTGATAATTTAATGACACTGGTATCTAAGTTTTTAAGAATCATGTGTTATCAAAAACGTGCCTAAAGCACAGACTCATGCATGTCACCAAATTAATAAAATTTTCATAAAATAGCGAAGTACTGTTAAGTCTGTGGTGGAGGATGATAAATTATGAGAAGTTGGAGTTATTTCTGAAAAAGAAAAATGTTAAAGATTTCTAACTGGCACAGTCACTAGGGATTTTATTTTCCTCAAGTAAAACCAAACTATTGGCTGATTTACTCTTAAATGGTTTAGAAAAGAGTATTAAGAAAGTCAAAAATTTGAGAATCTCATTAGGCAGTTATTTTTGTTGTTGTTATTAATGAACATATCCATCACCTCACATATTTATCTGTGTGAGCGTGTGTGTGTGTGTGTGTGTGTGTGTGTGAAAGAGAGAGAGAGGGGGGGGGAAATTAAAAGAGAAATCAGTTTTTTTGGAGATCCTTTGGAAGATTGGAAAAAAGGTTATGTTAAAAGTAATGACTCTTCGGGCACCCGAGAGGCTCAGTTGGTTAAGTATCTGACTCACTCTTGATTTTGGCTAAAGTTATGAACTCAGGGTCATGGGATTGAGCCCCAAATTGGGCTCCACACTGAGTAGGGAGTCTACTGGAGATTTTCTCTCTCCCTCTCCCTCTGCCTTTCTTCTCCGTGTGTGTGTGTGTGTGTGTCGCTCTCTCAAATAAACTTAAAAAAAAAGTAATTAATCTAAGCATCAACACAGATACTCAAGATTGCACAATATTGAGAAACGGATGTCAAGTCTATTTAGAATCTGTGTAGGCAGGGACACCTGGGTGGCTCAGTCATTTAACCTTTGGCTCAGGTCATGATCCCAGGATCCTGGGATTAAGTCCTGCATTGAGCTCTCTGCTCAGCAGGGAGTCTGTTTCTCCCTCTGCCTGCTTCTCTCTCTCTCGCCTGCCATTCTGCCTATTTGTGCACTCTCTCCCTGTCGAATAAATAAAATCTAAAAAATAAAAAGAACCTGTGTAGGCAAGACAAATTTCACTATTCACTGTTCATTGAATCACTAAAAGTAGTTATCTTTCCCCTTAAACTTTAGTTTTTCCCTACTAAAAATATTGAAGAAAGGGGTGGAGGAAAAGTGATTGTTTACCCACTCTGAGCAAAAGAAGTCAGAGGAGATACTTTTAGTTACACTGTCTTAGTACCTGTTGAAGAGGGTAGAAGAGGACTTATCATAAACATAAAACCCTTTCTACCAGAGTAGCTGAGACTTAATTTAGCCCAACCTCCTTTATCTTGGAGTCAAATCTAAATGTTAGAGGGTTTGCATGGCACTAAGGCATGTGTGTGGCTTGTACTAGTCTCTGATTGTCTCATATCCATGTCTGCATATGTTGAGTCATCCATTACCTCTCCTAGTCTTAAGCATTGATCAACTTAGACCATTCTCAGTTTGGTGTCTAAACTAGACACTTCTGTGTGATGAGTGAAGGAAATGCAACAATTCAAATTTTCTCTACTGCTCTGGGTTTTTAAAATTGTGCCAAGACACTCTCCATGGAGCTGGGAAAAGAATGTAAAGTGCAAGAACTCTAAGCAATATTCACTGACATCTACATTCTGAGCAAGTAGCTGTTAGGTCTCCCTTCTCCAAACCTTTACTAGCTTTGAGAGATAAGAAAGGAAACTAAATATTGCCCCCTAAAACTTCAAAAATTTGACTAAATAAAAGAACCTATGAGACTTTATTTTTGAGACTAAATCAGGAAAATTTCTTTGTAAACTCTCAAGTCATTTCTTTCAGGTGATAAAAATAGATTTGACTTTAAAAAGGGAAAAGGTTAAGAAGGAAAACAAGAAGTATCAATTTATATTTTATAAATTTTATGTATATTTTAGAATATATATATTTTTAAAATAAAATTGTATATCATGTGCTATATGTTTTTAAATTTTATTTATTTATTTATTTATTTATTTATTTATTTATTTATTTTAGAGAGAGAACACAAGTGGGAGGGGCAGAGGGAGAAAGAGAGAGAATCTCAAGCAGACTTCTCAGCAAGTGAGGAGCCCCACATGGGGCTTGATCTCACAACCCTAAGATCAAAGCCAAAACCAAGAGTCAGATGCTTAACTGACTGTGCCACCCTGGTGTCCTTCATGTTCTATGTATTTTATAGACAGATTTATAAAATAAGATAATTTATAATGCTACACATTTATAATATATGTGTATCTATAAAATAATACTTCTTGTATGAGTTGCATTTCAACTTTTTTTCCAGTTTCATTGAGAGATATTTAACTAACAGCACCATATAAGTTTAAGGCATGTAGCATGATCATTTGATTTACATATATTGTGAAAGGGTTAGCAAAGTAGATCCAGCTAATATCCATCTTCTTGTATAGATAGAATAAAAATAAAGAAAAATGAATAAATATTTCTCTGTTATGAGAACTCATAGGATTTACCCTCTTAACAACTTTTCTACATATACAACAGTGTTAACTATAGTCATCATATTATATATTGCATCCCTAGTATTTATTCATCTTATAACTGAAAGTTTATACCTTCTAACCATCTTCCTTCAATTTCCCCTACCCCTGCCCTGTGCACTTGGTAATCCATGTCTGATCTCTTCCTATGAGTTTGTTGGTTTTAGGATTCTACATGTAAGTAAGATCACACAGTATTTATTTATCTCCATCTGACTTATTTCACTTAAAATAGTGCCTTCAAGATCTAACCATATTGCGTCAATCAGGTTGTAGGATTCCTTTGTTTTTTTTATGGCTAAATTATATATATATATATATATATATATATAAAATCTCCATTTGTCTACTGATATATATATATATATATATATATATATATATATATATATATATACATTTGTCTGCTGATAGACATTTAGGTTGCTTCCATGTCTTGGGTATTTTAAATAATCTGCTAAGAATATGGAGTGCAGATATCTCTTTGAGTTACTGTTTTCCTTTTCTTTGGATATATTCCCAGAAGTGGATATATGGAATTATACAGTAATTCTGGTTTTAATTTTTTGAGGATCCTCCATACTCTTTTCCATAATGGCATTATAATTTACAATCCCACCAACAGTACACAGGATTCTCTTTTCTCTGTACCCACACCAGCATTTTTTATCTCTTATCTTTTTGATGAATGCCATTCTAACAAGCATGAGGTGATAGTACTAGTACTACTCATTGTAGTTTTAATTTGCATTTTCCTGATGACTGGTTATATTGACATTTCATGTATCTATTGGTTATTTTCTGCATATTCTTGGAGAAATGTTTATTCAAGTCCTTTGCCCATTTTTAATTGGATTATTTGTGTGGTTTTTTTGCCATTTAATTGTATTAGTTTTTTTTATGTATTTTGGATATTAAGCCCTTATCAGATACATTATTTGCAAATATATTTTTCCATTCTTAGGAGCCTATTATTATGGTCTATTTCTGGCATGGCAATTGCTTGAGCTTTGAGGATGGGGATGGGGGTAGTGGTGGCTGAGAACAGTTGGATAGGACTGCTGGCTTGGTTCTGTACACAACTGGACTACAAAACGGGTTCTGAGGTTGCCTGAATTCTCCAGGTAGGGATAGGTACTATATTCACTTATAAATTGCACTGTGAATTAGCTTCCCTTTTCTGGCTGGTACAGGATCCAAGGCCCCAGAGACTTTGTAGCTCATTGTTTGGAAGTTGAGTCAGGCAGAATGGACAATGAATCCCTTGGTCAAATGAGGGCACATGTTTTGCTCTTTTGCAAATGGCAGAAGCCATGACTGTGCTCTCTGTTCAAGTGCCACTGTGTCTGGCACCGTTGAATGGGCTGTGCAACTTCCTATTTGCTCTGTTTAGGTTCCCTGCTCAGAGAATCTGAAGGCTGTATTCATCACTAAGAGGGACTACAGATTAAATCCCCTGAGGTGGGAGAAGCAGTGGGAGAAGCAACTCTAAAGCCAGTAAAGCTTTTTGTTTATTATTTTGACTTAAGCTGACTTGTACTGTGAGTTCCCTGACTGAACAAGGCCACTTGTTTTGCTCTACAAGGTATCAAGTTGGCCTGCCTACCTCCGGGCTTTAGCATCACTAGGCTCCACTGCTTCCAAGGGTTTGACCAGCCCTTCTGGTCAGATGGGGTGGAGAAAACACTCTACAGAAGGCATAGCTAGGATTCAGTTTCTTGTGTAGGCATGGGCAAACCAGGCTCCAGGGCTGACAAAATTCCTATTTTGAGGATCTTAATTAGATAGATCTACACCCTACTGAGTTCCTGGTCCAGCTATGCTCCTGACTTGGTTCAGGTGAGCAGAACCACTGTTTGGGATTACTACTTGAGCACTGCAGGTATGAATGAAGTCTGCCAAGATCCCTGTACTGATTGTTGCAAGTTTCCCTCCTTGCTTCTTCATTCATCATGATCAGATCCAAAGTGGTTGGGCCCCTTAGATTCCCTGCAATTTTCATGGTGCAAGATCTGAGTGTGGATTGCTGCAAAGTGGCCCACACTGCGGGGAGGAGTCTTGGTGTGCCCTCTGTGTTCTCTTTTTTCCACTAGAGGAGCCTGAGTCTTGGGGGAGACCTCTTCTTGTGGTGTCATGCTGGCCAATGTTGTCAATTTGCAGCTGCTTTCCTTACCCTTCTAAAGCATTCCATTCTTGGTCTCTGTAGTGCAGGGGGCTGTTCCAGCCTCATCCTCACATCCAGGATTCTCTCAGTGGTGTCTTGTTTTTGAATAACTGTTAGTTGTTCTCTTTGGGGGAATGAAGTCAAGAAAAACTTATGTCATCATCTTGGTGATATCATGCATAGCTTTTTTTTATTGAAGTATTGTTGACACACAATGTTACATTAGTGTTGGGGGTACAGCATAGTGATATGACAAGTCTACATCTGATGCTACACTCATGCTACCTTCTGTCATCATACCACACTATTACAATATAATTTGACTATATTCCCTATGCTGTACCTTTTATTCCTGCAACTTATTCATTCCATAATTGGAAGCCTGTATCTCCAACTTCCCTTCAAGCTTTCTGCCTATCTCCCACCCCTCTTCTCTCCAACAAACATCAATTTGTTCTCTGTATTTAGAGGTTTGTTTTTGCTTTTTGTTTGTCTTGTGTTTTTGGATTCCACATATGCATGAATTCCTATGGTATTTGTCTCTTTCATTTCATTTAGCATGTTACTTTCTAGGTCCATCCATGTTGCAAATGGTGAGACCTCATCCTTTTTTATGTCTGAATAATAGTTCATTTCATATATATATGACTTCTTTATTCATTTATTTATTAATGGACACTTGGGTTACCACAATATCTTGAAAAATGCTGCAATGAATACAGAGTATGCATATATATTTTTTTCAAATTAGTGTTTTCATTTTCTTTGGTGAATACTCAGTAGTGGAATTTGCTGGATCATATGGTGTTTCTATTATAAATTTTATAGGATACCTCCACACTATTTTCCACAGTGGCTAACTAATTTATGTTCCCACCAACAGTGCACAAGGGTTGTCATTCTCAACTTTTTAATTTAATAACATTTTCTCATGTTCTATAAGAAATATAGAAATTACTAGTCATAACATTTCTGATACTCTATTGACGGATAAAATTACTTAATTTATTCAGTGCTCACTTTTTCAAAATAAAAACTAGATTCTCAATAAATATTTGTTAAACCAATAAGTTCCTGCATGATAGATTTGTGTTTGGGTTAGATTTCTATATTAATTTCATAAGCTCTACTACAGAAAAAGTTATGTTTTAACATTTCCTTTTTTGATACCATTCCAAAATAATTGACCTAAAATTGAGGTTAGGAACTTCATTTTATTTCACTTTTCTCTTCATCATATGATGAAGAGTAATTTAGGTCACAATAGATATCTTATTAGATCATTGCTGGATATCTATTTTTAAAAACTGCTGTGTTTCTGTTTTATTCTGTTTTCACTGAAATATTTTTGTCAGTTATTGTTTAATGAGTTTATGAGTCAAAATAAAAATGCTTAGATTATATTTAGGATCTGAAACATTCAGAATTGTTGTTCTCTCCCTCTCTCTTTGCCCCTCCCCTTGTTCTCTCTCTTTCTCTCCTCTTAAAATAAGTAAATAAAATCTTCACAAAATCAGAATTGTTAATGAAAGGTTAATTGAGAAATAAGCATACAATCTACCCTTGAACTTCTTTCTTGCTAGTGGTTGGGAGTGGTGATGATGGTGGACAAAAAAATTTGGCAAAAAATATGTAACAGAATTTATCTTAACTCCTCTTTTCTTGTATTTTGTCATCAGAAGGATATAGAAGATAATGGGACAGAGACATGTCAAAGACTTAGAAGTGCAGGAGAAGTGGGAGACTACCTTAATAGAAGAAATGTATCATCTTAAATGTAGTTCTGATAGGAAAATGTCAGCTCTTTTATAAAAGACATTTAGAATGGCTCTCACCCTAATAGAATACTGCAAAATACTATAGTGCAAACAAAGGAGGGATAGTTATCTTGTGCTGTCATAGAAGATTTCTGAGAACTGAGTTTAAACAATAAATAGCAATTCATCATTTTAAGTTTCTTAGAATTTGCACACGTAGAGATAACATACATACAAAAAATACATGGAATTATGGAAATGCATAAAGTATTGGTTGATTCTAAATGTATGACATAGTGAAAGGCCGTGTGTGAAGAGAAAGTGGTAGCAAATCAATCTAAGAGTAGGCTGGCTGTGGATTGGAAAGGACACTGTGCTAAGTGCTAAAGTTTTAGAACTTGATTCTAGCCATAATATTAAGAATTCAGTATTTGTTACGGTTGTTCTTTCTAACCTCAGTGAAAACAACATACAGAGAATTTTTCAAATGATAAATTTGAGATCCTATCCTATGTGATTGTTTCTAATGTAACCCCTGGCAATGTTTTGAGTATAATTACTATTTAGATCACTATTCAGTAGTTTTCACAACTGACAGAATTTGTTTCAAAATAAGCCTTCAGTGTTCATCTTCAGAGAGTTATGCCAAGAGTTGTATCAGCGGGCGTCATTCTTTGCTTTAACATCTATGTAAATCTATGGAAAGTCTTAAGAATATTAAGAGCTTATATCGCTATCAGCAAGATTCTCTTTTACATTTCATGTTCTCATTCTGTATGTATATCCTTTCAGTACACAAAAGAAATAACCTTACTATTTCCTTGCTATATGACCTGCAGTATAATTTTTTGAAAGTTTTTAATTTGCAGCAAATGTTGAGATGAATAGATTAGAAACAGATTAAACTGTGATTAAGCTGTAGTTTTACTACAGACCCATTAATTTACCTATGTCCCATTATACATCCTAACACATTGGCATAGTTTCTGTAACATGGCATTAACTATTTTCACTCTTCTGAAAAAGACATTTTATATTGAACTACCTACAAGATCTAACCACAACCTGCGCTAGTAACAAAGAAAATAATTTTTGTGGGATCCAAATGTCAATCATTTTCCAGTTTGCAAATTGAGTCCAAAACATTGCAATGATAATGTCATTGTGATTTTTATCCATGCAAGTACCAATGCCATAGTCAACTTCTAAATATCTAAATATCTAAAGTTGTTATAGAATTAGACAAGGAGATTGCATTAATGAAAGTGTTCCTAGGATAGCAGCCACACTTCTACTACCTTTCTATGGTGATGACATCCCTGAAAATAGCCTGTCAAAAATAAGACAAAGAGTTGGGAAAACTTTATGGCAAATTTAACTGTGAAATAACTGTTTTCTCCATCAAGAGAATTGCGATAAATGTTTTGCAGAATTTAAAAGTCATTCCCAAATTAGTTTCAAAGAATTGACTGCAAATGACAGTCCCCAAATGTGTTTTTTTTCCTTCTTTTTCTCCTTGTCATTGCCAACTCAGAGCATTAAGAAAATCTAACACTGAAAGGACTACTCCTGTGAGATGTGAAAATAATTATATGTTCTGCCTGAACTGATAGGCAGAGAAACATTCCATCTCAGATTCTGCAAAGCATGTCAATTTCAAGTTTGCATGTTTTCTGTTTCTACTACCCACAAGTTGTAGAAGCAGTGATTGGAAAACAAAAGCATTATCCCTACAGCAAGGAACCTTGAAAATTGGATAGATGACATACTTTCCCACTTTTAGTGTAAAATAAATGAAAAGTGTTATTTCTGGCTATAGGTTTTGGGATAGATAATGGAAACCATTTTACAAATTTGAGCCTCAAAAATTTTGCTATAACAAGTGGGTTCTGTTGCATTAAAAGTAGAATATTAAGAATACATATTTATGGAGTCAACGTGCTTTTAAAAATTATCTTGAGTAGAATTGCATGAAATAGATCTAGTTTTTCATTGACTTCAAATTTAAATCCAAGTTTATTTCCTATTTAAAAGAAATGTCTAATAGAATAAACTAGAACCATTTGAAAATAAATCTCTCTCTCTCTCTCTCTCTCTTTTTTTTTTTTTTTTAAGATTGTTTGGTGCCCTAATACTAGTAGTGATTCTGTAAAATTCCCATTAATTTGCAGCATTCCAATACCTCATTCTCTGTTGTTTTCTATTCTCAGGTCTCACTATGATTTTTACCATATGTGGTAGAATAAAGACTTCTTTTTCTGTTAACCTGAAATCAACTCTTATTCTCAGACTTTTTTTTCTTGGTTTTGTACAGCATAACACTGAAATGAAAAAAATAAAGCAAGTGTTACCAAAAAACAAAACAAAACCTTTGTCTTTTGCCATGCAGTGAGAATATATTGATGAATGTGATTTTTTAAATAACACTTTTTTATTACAGCAGAGATAGATATATTGTATAGGAAAAAACAAAATTCAGGAAGCCATAAAAATCTGTTATAATGCCTCTTATTAAAATTTTTGTTCATATTAAATAGTCTTTTTTAAGGGTGATATCTGTGCAGTTTATTATTAGATGAGATTTTATATGCAATTTTCCCCCACTGGAGACTTTTTTAAGCATTCCTTGTTATTAACTAGATAAAAATACATGAATGCCTATTATTGCAACATATGAAATATTTGTAATTGCTTTTACAATTTTCTAATATTTTAATATTTAGGTTGTTTTCAAATTGTTATTAGCATAAGGGAACTATAGATAACTCTGGATTTAACATTAATACTAGAAACAAATGGAACAGGGGCACCTGGGTGGCTCAGTGGTTGAGAGTCTGACTTTGGCTCAAGTCGTGATCCCGGGGTCCTGGGATAAAGTCCCTTATTGGGCTTCCTGCAGGGAGCCTGCTTCTCCCTCTGCCTCTCTCTCTCTGTATTATTTCATGAATAAATAAATAAAATCTTTGGGAAAAAAAGAAACAAATGGAACAACAAAAATAAACAATAGAATAGAAATAGAAAAAAATAGAAGCAACAAAAAATAAAGATACCCTAAACTCTATTTCAAATAGTATGAGAAGTATGATGCTCTTCTTAAGATACTTATTTATGCTCGAAGAGTTATATTGATATATTTTCTCATGTTCTAGTATCTTTTTCCTTCTAGTCTCTCAATGTTATTAATACCATACTTTCAATGACTGACATTTCGCCTCCTCATGTATCCCTTAATTTGGAGAAAATAGTCCCATTCTTCAGACAGCACTATCAGAAGATTGTTCTGTTTGGGTGAATTTTATTAAAGGAGGGAAACGGAGAGGATTACTTCTGGCATAGCAAATTATTTAAAATTGATTATCATATACTGTTACAATAAAATTTCTTAGGAACTCCTGCAACATAGGCTATTCTGCTTGTCTACAGTTTTTCCTAGGCCCTCTGGCGTTCACCCTAGGCCTAAATGTTGCCACTTCTGCATCCTCATCTCCACTTTCCAGCTCTCTATCTTTTGCTTTCTTTTTTTTATTACCAACTACATTACTTCTCTTTGGCTATACCTGAACTTCAAACACTCATATTTCATATCACAGGACAATTAAGCAATAATCACACACCATTTGTATACAGGAGTCCTTGTCTTTCCTAACTGAAGGCCCATCAGAGTCCATTAAAGTATTGTGTTGTTTTGTTGAAAGAACCATTTATTTTACTGGACAGATCGATTATATTGCTATCTAGAAGGCCGGCTAACCAGAGTCACCTATTTATTTAATAAATAGGTTTCTTTTCATAGCATAGATAAAGCAAAATGATTTTATGAACACACAAAAGAATGGCACATCTCTGCTCACATCTGTAAGAGAGATTAATGTGAAATTATTGTGTCAAAATAAATTCTGTATATCGAGGAATTTTGTCAGAACTTATAATACTTATATTTCTATCAATAGTATGTAGTTGAGTAATTATAATATACTATTATTCAAATAGTATCAATTTGATAGGCTAAAAAATGATTCATTAATTTACATTTCTATTTCACTACTGAGGAACATAAATTTATGTTTTTTGTCTTTTGTAAATTTTTCACTTGTCTCTAATACTGGTCTATTCACTGAGAATGACATTACTAGCCAGTACATTATTTCAATTACTCTGAATTTGACTGAATATATTCTTAGAGGAACATTGAGCTGGAAAGCAAAATAATACGTTGTGGATAAAATGAGTATAGATATCACTGTGCTATTTAGTGATTTCCAAATTTTCCTTTATCTCTAAAGTCCTAACTTTACTCCTTGAGAATGCAAATGAGGGAAGCTCCAACAAATCTATCCCTCTTACCAGCTCTGTGCATGGATAGTGTGATTAAATCATCAACTCCTACCCATAGAGACAAATGTTGAGACAATACATGGATGCAGCAAGCGAAGAATTATGGCAAATGGGAGAAGACACATGAATAGATAATAATAATGCCACTGAGAAATATATCTTGTCTTTTTCCAAAGAGTGTTTCAATTTAAGAGAATAATATTTTTCGCTATTTCTTCCAGATCGGGTCAATACTAGGAAAGCATTCAGTTACCCTACCCTCCAAGAAAATAAATTGGATTGAAGTTAAGATACAAGGTTTACTAGAATATTTTATCTGTGAGTTTTGGGGTGAAAGAACAATAAATGGTAATACCTGATGAACTGGCTGCATTATAGTAACCTGGAACTGTCCTCTTAAGTCATATTAGTGTGTTTATGTTTATCATGTTCGTTCTTTTATATTCTTGAGAAAAATCTCATTTAGCAACTGATAGACTGACTGCTCTCAACTAGGATGAAATTCTTTGGAGACACCTTCTTGGGTATAAAGGATAATACAATGCCCCTATCTGCAGAAGTCTACTTTTCTTTTTGACTACAGCACATATCAATGTGAATAGAGTACTCTATAAGCAAGCATTCACAGAATCAGAATAGTGCCCAAGAGTGTAAATATTAGCATCATAGAATATTTCCACATAGCATCACTGTTGCTGAAAAATGTATGATTTTAAGCTTCATGCCTGCTTAGAGTGAACTACATCCAGGAGTTGAATATGTTCAACTGAGACTGAGTCTTGGGCATACTATGATTTCTAGGTAAGTACTACAATGTACTCAAATTTCACCCATGTCACATGTAATAGATGGCAATGATACTTGTGACAACCTATGCTGACTCTTGAGTGTGGGGCAATGTAACTAGCAAGGTCTGAAAACTGAAGGGACTTCAAGAGAATGTCTGAGCTGAAATAATCCATACCTGCTAATCATTGTACCTTATAACTACACCCGTCCTTAGTACACAGATAAAGCATTTTAGAAAAGTCTATTATCATCTACACAAAGATAATTATCCATATCTTCATATTTTATACACAGCATCTTTTGTTCAACTTTTGTAAATATTTTTATTAAAAATATTTATGTGAATTTTATGATATGCAAGAAACTTTGTAAGTACTTTACAAGTATTAACACATACTTAATCCTCATAGAAACCCTGATAAACATGTCTTTTGCCCATTTCATGATTGGATTGTTTGTTTCTTTGCTGTTGAGATTAAGAAGTTCCTTATAGATCTTGGAAACTAGCCCTTTATCTGATATGTCATTTGCAAATATCTTCTCCTATTCTTTGAGTTTTGTTGACGGTATCTTTTGCTTTGCAAAAGCTTCTTATCTTGAAGAAGTCCCAATAGTTCATTTTTGCTTTTGTTTCTCTTGCCTTCATGGATGAATCTTGCAAGAGGTTACTGTGGCCAAGTTCAAAAAGGGTGTTGCCTGTGTTCTCCTCTAGGATTTTGATGGAATCCTGTCTCACATTTAGATCTTTCATCCATTTTGAGTTTATCTTTGTGTATGGTGAAAGAGACTGGTCTAGTTTCATTCTTCTGCATGTGATGTCCAATTTTCCCAGCACCATTTATTGAAGAGACTGTCTTTTTTCCAGTGGATAGTCTTTCCTCCTTTGTCAAATATTAGTTGACCATAAAGTTGAGGGTCCACTTCTGGATTCTCTATTCTGTTCCATTGATCTATGTGTCTGTTTTTGTGCCAGTACCACACTGTCTTGATGACCACAGCTTTGTAGTACAACCTGAAATCTGGCATTGTGATGCCTCCAGCTCTGGTTTTCTTTTTTTTTTTTTTTTTTTTTTTTGGTTTTCTTTTTTAAAATTCCCCTGGCTATTCGGGGTCTTTTCTGATTCCACACAAATCTTAAAATAATTTGTTCCAACTCTCTGAAGAAAGTCCATGGTATTTTGATAGGGATTGCATTAAACGTGTAAATTGCCCTGGGTAACATTGACATTTTCACTATATTAATTCTGCCAATCCATAAGCATGGAATATTTTTCCATCTCACAACAGCAAAGAAACAAACAATCCAATCATGAAATGGGCAAAACACATGAACAGAAATCTCACAGAAGAAGACGTAAACATGGCCAACAAGCACATGAGGAAATGCTCTGCCATCACTTGCCTTCAGGGAAATACAAATCAAAACCACAATGAGATACCACCTCACACCAGTGAGAACGGGGAAAATTAACAAAGCAGGAAACCACAAATGTTGGAGAGGATGTGGAGAAAGGGGAATCCTCTTGCACTGTTGGTGGGAATGTGAACTGGTGCAGCCACTCTGGGAAACTGTGTGGAGGTTCCTCAAAGAGTTAAAAGTAGACCTGCCCTACGACCCAGCAATTGCACTGCTGGGGATTTACCCCAAAGATACAGATGCAATGAAACGCCGGGACACCTGCACCCGGATGTTTCTAGCAGCAATGTCCACAATAGCCAAACTGTGGAAGGAGCCTCGGTGTCCATCGAAAGATGAATGGATAAAGAAGATGTGGTCTATGTATACAATGGAATATTACTCAGCCATTAGAAACGACAAATACCCACCATTTGCTTCGACGAGCATGGAACTGGAGGGTATTATGCTGAGTGAAATAAGTCAATCGGAGAAGGACAAACATTATATGGTCTTATTCATTTGGGCAATATAAAAAATAGTGAAAGGGAATAAAGGGTAAAGGAGAAAGAGTGAGTGGGAAATATCAGAAAGGGAGACAGAACATGAGAGACACCTAACTCTGAGAAACAACTAGGGGTGGTGGAAGGGGAGGTGGGCAGGGGGTGGGGGTGACTAGGTGACAGGCACTGAGGTAGGCACTTGATGGGATGAGCACTGGGTGTTATATGTTGGCAAACTGAACACCAATAAAAAATAAATTTATAATAAAAAAAAGGACCAGGACAGCATGACATCGTGAAAATGATACTGGACCTGTAGTTCAGAGGCCTGGATTCAAATCTTAGCTCTGCTACAATCCAGCTGTATAATGTAGAATAGATTAATTTTCTGATAAAATTTATTTCATTGGCTACAAAATAAGTAGGAACACTAGAAAAAGAAAAAAAAAAAAAAAGAAACCCTGATAAACAGGCACTCTTATCATCCCTATTTTATAGTTCAGGAAATTAGGGCATATTGAAAAACAAAATTCAACCAAGTGTAATTTAAAGATCTTATTGGCTTTATTTAACAATTCATGATTTGGTTAGCATCCAATCTAGCAGAGAGAAAGAACCTTCAAGGAGCTTTACAAAATGAAAGACTTTTACAGGCAGGAAGGAGTGGGACAAGGCAAAAAAAAAGCTGGGTGGTTATTGCCAAGTCACCTTCCTTTAGAGGATGGCAGAGGTCTATCAAGCAGATTACCTAATTAGTGCTGATTATTGCAATTCCTGATTGACTGGTTTAAGATTCCATTTCTGGGAGAGCTGAAACTGTAATTAAGTCATTTTGATGATGTGGGGCTTAGCATGAGTGACTCAACTTTTTTTTTTTTTTTGTCTTGTTTTTAACAGGCACTAAGAGGTTAAAGGTTATGCTTAATGTTTCCCACCTTTGAGCAGCTAATCCAGCTTTAAACCCAGGACATTTGCCTTCAGAATCTGCTCTAAATCATTGTCTTCTTACCAATTGCTTTTCCATTTTGTCCTCCCTTTGACTTCCTATCTCCATTTAGCTTTTCATACAGTACTCATTGTAAAATTCCCATATTCCTTCTTTTAACATTCCACTTTGAGCATGCATGGTATCCTACTTATTTTCCTAAAGTAAAAGATTGTTTCATTTCAGGAAATTCCTCACAGCTACATGTCTAATTCTCCAACAAAAGGGGTGGTTTGTTGTGACAAAACACACGACCTAGGGCATAAAATAATCCACACTGAGATGTAAAATGATGTGGAGGTTGTCCTAGAATATTGAGGTTATTTTTTCTGCAAAAAAAAAAAAAAAGGAAGCTGTATATTTTTGCCAGAACACTCAAGTGCTATAACTGGGCCATTTCTCTACGTGGCAGGCATTGAAGACTTTTCACCTTTGTAAATGCAGTACAGAGGATGGGTAATGATCCTTCTTTAAACACATAACTTTTTTTGATATCTGTACACCTGATAACACTAAGTATAGATTTGAAAGTTTGGAAAGACCTTAATCTGCTTAAACTTCACTCCTAGAATTTCTTAATCATCACAATGACCAATACTTTTTTTCCAATAACTGCTAGTAATACTAGAGGATACACATGGCACTCTTCTTTCACAGAATCAATCTCCTGCTAACACCAGAGGATAGCTCTGTGCGAAAGATTTTTCACTTACTGAGGTTACCAACCACACCTTCAAGTAGAATGTAAATGATCATAAAGTCTCAATTTGCATTTTCCCACCTGAGTACCAAATAAAATGTGTTAATATTGTAGTATAAAAATGCATTTGCTGCAAAGCTTCCTATGACAAATCCTATTTAAGAATTATCTATCCTGGCAGCCCGGGTGGCTCAGGGGTTTAGTGCTGCCTTCAGCCCAGGGCCTGATCCTGGAGACCTGGGATCAAGTCCCACATCCGGCTCCCTGCATGGAGCCTGCTTTTCCCTCTGCCTGTGTCTCTGCCTCTCTCTCTCTCTCTCTCTCTCTCTCTGTGTGTGTGTCTCTCATGAATAAATAAATAAAATCCTTAAAAAAATAATAAAGAATGATCTATCCTTTTCCACCTGTAACACCTCTGTTACAACTATGGATTATAAACCAAAATATCATATTCTTCTGATTTTATCAATATTCTGGCAGCCAGAATATTGTTAGTATTAAACTATACTAACTATAATAGTATAGTTTGATAGTATTAAACTATTAGTAGTATAGTAGTATATTAGCTTACTATATACTAGTAACTATATTACTAGTTTACTATATACTAGTAAACTATATTAGTTTACTATATACTATATACTACTGTATTAGTTTAATATAGTAGTATATTATATTAACTAGTGTAGTTTAATAGTATTAAACTATTATAGTTAGTATTAAACTAGTTAGCCAGCTAGTTAGTATTAAAATGTATCAAATGCAAACAGACCAGTGACTTGACTTGAGATGACGCTTTTAAAAACAATCACCACTACATTCTTTGTTGTTGAACCACCCTTCCTTCCCTTTTGGGGTATTCTTTTTTCTTTTTTTATAACAAAGGTCTATAGACACTTTCAAAATATCAGCTGCTTGGCAACCTATGAAGCCTGTGCATCTGGTTACAAGTTACCTAAGCGAGGAACTGAGATTTCAAAGGCTGGTATGACCTGTTTTGGAGAAATTTTTGTAAACAAAGTATCAATTGTAAAACTATCTTTGTAAATGAAAATTTCAAAGTTCAAGGAGAATAATGTCCTTACTATCTTAAGGGCATACGATTTCTGAAAGAAAAAAAAAAAGCTTCATAGCAACAGTGACATACAAACACTGTTGTATTTTGTTCTTCTGAAAGATTGAGATGCTGCTTATACTAGATCCAAACAAATTAGCACCTGTTTGCTATTATTTCCCATATAACTTAACATCTATTTTTTTAAAATTCAGATTTCCTACCCAATTTCTGTTGAATGTATAGAAATGCTTTCCTCCTCTGCTACTTCATTTTTATAATTAAAACCATACAGTTAGCACAGTCCCAAAATAATTTTGGGGAATATAGATAAGGAAGGAAACAAAGCAAAAAACAACATTGACTCACTGATTAAATGATTCCAATAACATTTAAAAACATAAAAGCCATGATGTTCTGACTTTGGTATCAGATACTCAGTAGTCTCACACTGGATCGGTTTGGATCCACCATAGGCACTAACCCTTTCTTTCAAGTCCTGATGATACAGTATTTCTGGCAGCCAGAATATTGATAAAAATCAATATTTTTATTTTCCACTGAACAGAGAATGTCCAGGACACTGTTTGGTATATTAGTTAGCAGTGGTAGAAAAAAATGATAGCCAGTGGAAAAACCACAGGAAGGTATATCCAAGTAGGAAATGTACTTTTGCTCAATTTCTGAAGGATCATTCCTACACATGGGAAAATTAGAGTTAGGGCCTGGTCTCTTTCAAAGCATCGGCATAGTCAACCTGATGGTTATTCTGCCTTCTTTTTAAGGATTCATCCTGTGTCATCATTTCCAGTAACTCCAGACCTACCCTTCTTCATGGATATTTTCCCAAGTTCCACATTTTTTGTCATATCCAATCTATGTGGAAACTTTCTGATGCTTATGACCTACCCAGTGACTATGAACAAGTATCTTAAGTGTGCTGTAGAAGAACTTCCACATTTCTCATGTGATTACACCGTTCTATAATAACCTGAGAGGGGTATAAACAGGAAAGTAACCACTGGATTATGCATATAATGTCAGGAAAATAATGGAGCATACCAGGGCCTCATAAGAAGTATGTACAAAGCCAAGTCCCACCACATTAGACTAGTATGGGGCAGGATATATTCTGTTCTGCCTCTTAAAATGGAGCATGTAATTAAAAACCAGGTTTCTTAAATGACTTCTTTGTCTTTGTATATCAAGTAGGACACAACTTGTACCAAACCACTCTCCCTTTTTCTTGTATCTGGCCTATAATATTACCTCTACTTATTTGTGAAGATACATCTTAATATACTATTAGCTCTCAACCAAGAATTAACAGATAAAAACTATACTTCCTCTCCAATTCTACAATTGAAAATATGAATGAGCTATGCTGTCAGAAGAAGATTGAATGCCTAGCTGACACAGCAGGGTGTGTTTAGATGGGTGGGCACTAACAGGGCGCTTGGCTGTATCCCAGCAGGGCCGTAATTACCAGGCCAGGATTCAAGGCACCAATATAAGAAATAAAGTGGCAGATCCCTGTAATTATGGGAAATTAAGAGGATCAACTTCCATTGTCATTTTAGGGTGAAAATAAAGTGGGCATGTGTAAAATAAAAGGAAGTTGTCTGACATTATCATTTTTCTCCTTTTCTAGAAAGGCCGTATGATCAATGTAGAGGCAAAAGACACCTGTTATTATGTACAATGATATAGTGGTCTATTTTATTTTCATTCTTTTAGTCTTCTTTAATTTTCTTAAAATATACTGAAAGCATTAATACCCTCATGTTAAAAATGGGAAAAAAATCCTTAGGCAGAAAAAATAAACTTCTTTCATAATTTTAAACTCTAGATGTCATCATTGGATCTTGAAGTCAGATTTTCTGGCTCCAGAACCATGGTTGCTTCCCCTGTGAAACATCTGCTTCAATTCAAAGTGCCTTGGAATATGGGCTACATCATACATCCTTATTCATCGTCTCTGAGTTTTATGAAGCATCTTGTCTGAATATGTTCAGTTCATACCAGCTGATTTAATTTAAATTAGGTCAAAGAAGAGTTTGATTAAAACAAGTGTATAAAACCTTAGAAGTATTACCCAGCACCATTTATTAATGTGCTGTATGTAGTATGATTTGAAAAGCCTATAATATCTAAGGATTATGATAAAATATATATCAACACATACCTTTTGAGTATGAGAAAACTGGGTTAGACAATCTGACCACCTACATTTATAATTAGAAAAAAGAATTTCTTTCATATTATTAGTAAGAACTATACATTTATAACCTGTACAATAAATATTAGTTTGTCTAAACTTGGACATATTAGAGTCAGACTTCTTTAAAATTCATAATGTAGGAAACTGTAAGTTTCCATACCATAAACTTTAGAGAAATATGACTTCAGTATAATCATATGTCTCTTCTTTACCATCTCAATATTCACTTTCTACAATTTTTATGTAACATGAGGAAAACATCAATGTTGCCATGGTGCCAGTTTTCTAGGCCTCTATACCATTTCCTAAATTCACTTCATGAAAAGTATCCTCATTGAACTTTAAGAATCAAATTTGTTAATTTTTTTTTCCTGTCATAGTCCCTTCAGTTTCAAACATTACTCATTCACTCTTAATATTTTGCCTCCTTTCTTTTAAAAAGTATATTTTAAGAACATATCTTCTAGGCTTAACTGTTATTTTTACTTTATTGTCAGAAGTTTATTTTATTTTTTCTTATTTTACCTGGCTTCACTTATGATTTTTCTAACACCTTTAAAAATATCCATTTTATTCTCTTGCTAAGAATTTACTTTGCAAGTTGAAACCTGGTCCACTATACTTTAAAAATCAACCTGAAAATTCTGATCATAGGAGAGAGCAAAGTAAACATTATTGTAATCTTCATTTGGTCATTGGGAAGCAAAACATTTGAAGAAAGATTGAGTCTTTGAACTGGTCTCCCTCCGCATTTCATCCAGGGCTTAAGAAAACCTGATGTGCTGTGCTATTGATTCAGACCTGTAGGCCCCATGACCTCATTATCTGGGGAAAAAAAAATCTTCAAATAGAGTAGACCAGACAGGTTTTCCCTCTTAAAATAAAACAAAACAAAAAGCTGGAGAAAGAGTTTGAAATATTCTCTTGAAGAAAGAAAGAAAAAAGTAGATAGTGTCTTGGAGGTATCCAAAGTTCCTTTACTACTTACTGTTCAGTGTTAAGTTTAGACTGAAGAGATTTTTCACCGGCATACCCATAGCAATCTAATTAAGACATAAGCTATTTCCAAAGGATGTAAATTCCTTCTTATTGGAGTCAATGTGAATAATAGGAGCTCTGACTCTAAGAATTCATTTTTTCTAAGCAAAATGATTATACATTTTTTTAAGTAGTCACATTTGTAAATGGACCATACAAAGTGTGGTTTAACAATAGCAGCAATGGGACCCCAGGGTGGCTCAGTGGTTGAGTATCTGCCTTCAGCTCAGGGCATGAGCCTGAGGTCTTGGGATTGAGTTCTGCATCGGGCTCCCTGTGGGGAGCCTGCTACCCCCTCTGTCTATGTCTCTGGCTCTCTCATGAATAAATTATGAGATAATAAATTATGAATAAATTAAAAACAAAATATTAAAAAAAAACAAAAACAACCACCACCAACAACAAAACAAATATATGAATCAGTAAAACAGAGTTAAAGAATTGCAGCATCATCCTTAAAACTGGGAGATTTTAACACATCAATGATAAAATTAATCTCCTAGGCATATAAATTACTTCAGTAACAAACCCCAGTAGTTTCAAATTACATTTCTTACCAAGTCTTGTTTAGTCCTTCTCCCAAATAAGCTCTTTTCCTTTCAAGTTACCCTTTTTCCTTCTTACCTTCAGATTGCAAATTAATGGTCTTCTTTCTATCTTGTTGGTTTTTGTTTTTCTTTTACTACTTTTCCAAACTCTGGACAATTTTATCTTGGACACATGTCTCTCATTCATCCTTTTCTTCCTTACGTGGTCCACCAATATTCTCTCTAGGCTTATCACCATCCTAGAAGTGAGTTCTGAGCATGAATTGATACTTCATCTACAATCCACCTAAGCCATCTCTTATATTACTCTCAGTTAGGTCTTCTAAAGATACTGTTTTCCACATGCTAGTTCCCTCACTATGACTTTTTAATCCCTGGCTATCTGGCATGCCATATGAAATACATATATCTTTTTCTTTCTTTAGAGATTTCCCAAACCCTCATGCATGCTATGTGTCAATAACTGTGCTAAGCAGGAAAGGACAAGACATAGCCCTTGCAGTTTTTGATTTTGCAGCCTAGTAGAAAAGACAGCCACTGAATAAGTAATTACAAGGACATTGAGTTTTATAAAAGAGAAATGCAGCAAGCCAGATGAATATTTAAAGGGAACCTTATTATTTTTATTCCACTTTGCATACTACTCCTCCCAGTACACTTTACCCTAGCATGAACATTCCTTTGCAGTCAGGCCTGCTAAATTACTTAACATTCATTAAACATATCCTGCTATTTTGTAACTGTGTGTTATTCTCCACCGTTCTGCTATACCAAATCCTTAAAAACTTAGAGAAGACACCATCCCCCCATACAATTTCTTTGAAGGTTTCTGTGTTACCTCTGCATACTTCTATTATGTTACTATATTATATGTAATTATAGTTTTATGTGTCTGTCTCCTCTCCCAGGTTGTTAGTATCTTGAGGGAAGCAACTATGTTTTACAAATGTTTGTACCATTCTAGCATCTAGCATATTGCTAGCCATTTTATTAATCAATTAATAAAGGGTGTGTTGGATTGCATTGAACTGTTTTTATAGATTGGTTGTTTTCTATTCTCTTTCAACATATAAATTGACAGATAATTAATTAAAAGGAATTACTATAACTCATGGTTTCTATGCTTCTACCATAGTGAATCAGGAGCAAGTTCACGTGAAACATATTTCTCACCTACGTGGAAATTCCTTTATCGTGCCAAGCCCAGTTTTGCCCCCATGGCCCTGTTCATACCATTTACTTCTTATATTACAGTGTTTTGTGCTTCTCAAAGTGATATATACTTTCTCAATAATTTGGGAAATACAAATCTCTGTATAATTATTAGATAAAGTAACAATAAACATAATGTGACATCTGGGAACACCAGTTTATCTCTAACTGTAAGTACTTTTGAATTTTTTAAAAACAACTATGAATGTATCATATATTACAATATAAACTGTAAATAGTTTCCAAGGTGAAGCATGAGACTTCCATAAAATTTTAAACTTACAAGAAACTATTTGAGCTAAACTTTGACATTTGTATGTGATTAAAGTACTTTGGTGAAAGACTGTAAAGAGGTCTGAAATTTAGTGGAATGAGCATGTGGGCTTTTATCCAGTCTTTGCAAGTGTATTTCTTAGTAGCTATGAGTCTTCGAAAAATTGATTTACCTCTTTGAACTTTAGTGTCTGCACCTATAAAATGGTGATGGCAGTTCAGCACATTATTCAGTGTTAAGTGTGCGATGAATGTAAAGTGGTACAAAGTAAACAAAGTATGACTGATTCTCAATAAATAATTTGTAGAGAATGTCAAAGTAACATCTAAAAAATGGAGAATATCTTGTCATCAAAAATATAATTATTTCTAAATAAGAACTGTTATAGCTGTAGGTTTTCTTTGGGTACAATATTAAGAAAATTAGTAAAGGAAAGCCATGGTCATAAGGAAACATGCTATGGAATAGCTCACATCTAGGTATAAGTTTAAATTCAGTTTTATTTTAACTAACAGAACTACCATCTGGTCGGTGTCCGAGGTCTCTTGGAAATGAATTGGAGGTTTCAGCCCAGTGCTTACGGACACAAATACCCATAATAGGATAAACCAGAGGCTACTTCCAGATTTAGCACTCTTGTCAAATGCTCTAGTGGAAAGACCAAGGTTCATGTGGCACAGAACAAAACTCTTCTCACATTAATTACTTGTCTCTTAAGCAAGGCCTTTGAGAGCATTTCAGTTCCTCAGAAAAGACAACTGCAAATCCTTCTACATTTACCATGGGAGCAAAGAGGAATGCCAAGTGATCAAACTGGTAAACAAATTGAATAAAATTAGATGGTTAAAGGCAAACAGATACTGTTCTGCTTTACCATTTCCTACAAAAATTAATAACATAATCTAGGGATCCCTGGGTGGCGCAGTGGTTTAGCGCCTGCCTTTGGCCCAGGGCACGATCCTGGAGACCCGGGATCGAATCCCACATCAGGCTCCCGGTGCATGGAGCCTGCTTCTCCCTCTGCCTGTGTCTCTGCCTCTCTCTCTCTCTCTCACTGTGTGCCTATCATAAATAAATAAAAATTAAAAAAAAAAAAACATAATCTAATTAACCTTCCTTTTCAGAGGAAAAAAGAACTAGCTACCATGCCAAAATAATTTATATGCAATGCCCTTTTTTAATGTAGAGAATTTTCAATTTTAAGTATTTCCATGAACACTTAAAATAGGAACCTTAGTAGTTTCATTTTATTAGTTGTTTCTTATATTATTCCTTCTACCCTCTCTTGTGAAATTGGCAGGATTCCAGGCAGGCAATTATACATCCATTTGAAACCATAGTTAATCCTCTTATCATTCCTTTTCATAAAACCTACAGAAACTACTGTTTTTCCTCCTCAATAGTAGGAATTGTAAGAAAATCACTGGAAACACAATGACATGATATGAAATAAAATTGTTCTTTGAGTGTATTTATTTCTGGAACATGCATTGCAAGTGGAGACTTTGTTGTGTATAGCAATAGCATTCACTAGCGAGGTGGAGTAAATTGATTTCCCTGCAGTCACTTAACCATCTGAACTATAATTGCAAGTACAGTCCATTAACTGCAAGGGCTTAAATTCCTTCTTCTGTCATGTTTTCTATAAGGTATGTATGTGAAATTGTCTTACTAAAAAAAAAAAAATCATTACTAAAAAAAAAAAATTCTCCATTCTTTGGGGCCGTATTCTGAACCAGATTTTTATGGAAATGTAGAACTGTACTGAGTAAAATATCCAACAATTTTTTTATTTCAACAAAGCCAGAGTTATGTTTATCCTTCCCCAGATAAAAAGGTTGCTTTGGCATATTTGTTTGTTTTAAAAATGGTATAAATAAACAAACCATTAATCATGGCACATCCAGATGATGGAATATTATTGAATGCTAAAAAGACATGAGCTATTAAGCCATGAAAATAGATAGAGGAATCTTAAATGTACATTACTAGTGAAAGAGGGCAATCTGAAAATGCTATGTACTATACAATTCCAACTATTCAATATTTTGGAAAAAGGAAATTCAAAGAAAGTAAAATGATCAGTGGTTATTGGGGATTGGAGTGGGAGGCAGGATGAGTAAGCAGAGCACAGAGGATTTTTAAGGCAATGAAAATACTCTGTATGAGACTATAATGATGATTACATATCATTATACATTTGTCAAAACCCACAGAATGTACAATACCAAGAATGAACCATAATGTAAACTATGGACTCTGGGTGAATATGATGTGTGTGAGCTCATCAGTTGTAGCAAATGTACCACTCTGGTGGGGGTGTGTATAATTTGGGAAGCCTTGCATGTGTCAGGGCAAGGGGCATATGGGAAATCTCTGTATCTTCCTCTCAATTTTTCTTTGAGCCTGAAACTGTTCTAAAAAAAGTAAAATCTCAATTTAAAAAAATTTAAACCATAAAAAATTAAAAATTTTAAAACTCTAAATACAGAAAAGTAGCTTTAAACTAAAAACAATAGTACAAATATATTTCTCAGAGAGACTGTGGCGATACTCTATTTTTCACAAGAGCTAATAAATAGCTATTATCTGGGTTTTGATGAACATACTGACATTTCCATCAAAAATAACTGCTTTTATAAAGTCCAACTGTAATTTGAAATTTTTTTCATTGTTATTCCTTCATTATTGCTAAATCTCAGATGATATGGTTACTTTGTCACTGAATTATAACCATTTCTTTCTAAAATTAAGTCCAAAGTAACAATTACCTTCTTTACTCATGGAATTCTTTACTTTTCTACCCTTGAAACTATTCACATAGAATGTTATTCATTTGGAAAATTCATTTAGCAAAAAGAGAATTCATAAACACGCTGAGCTAATTGTAGTCCCCATTTCAAAAACATGAGCCTTAGTCACTTTTACAATCTACGTTGAGAAAACATTTTCTATATTTCCTTTTTAATTATGTATTCTGAGTAATATTTACTTGAATATATAATTTATCACCTTTTATCTTATTCCCCATAAGCTTCACTGTATTTTTATTTCATGTTTATGGATAAATGTAATTGATAACATGATGTTTCAAGTTGTCATTGTTATAGTACTTTGGGTTTTTATGGAAGGTACTTTGTCATTTATGAAACATCCATTAATCTGGTAACATAAATTATTGGTGAAGAAAAATAAAATTATACTTTATACCTTAACTTGTATTCTCTTCATAATGTGTCTCTTCTCCAAAGGCATGACGTTGATTGAAAGGGTAAATATAAGCCATAGTTCATACATATAAGTCTTTTGAATTTCTGGACAGACTACAAATTTATAACTAATGTATTTCAGATTTCCTCTGACTCTATCACTCATAAAGTATTGTTGAATGTGTTGAAATATGGCAGATTTCCTATCATATCTGGAGACCTAAGTTATATGCTTATTTTTAATTCCTACAGATTAAATTTTCTGAAAGGATGTAATGAAAGGGTCCTCCCTTTGAACACAAAAAATATAGTTCATGAGTTGGCTGCTGGAATGGGCCTACAAAATGTGGACAGGTAGCTTCTAAAATTCAAGAAGATAATCTCTCTGTGCGTTCTCTCCCAAACCCCAGTCGAGGTGTGCGGACTCATAAATTTGTAGAGCTAAAACTAGAGTTTACTTTTGGTCATTTAATATTGGCTGACATCAAGGTCAGTGTTCCTGAACTCTCTGGATATTTTACCACAGATTAAGCTCAAGTAGAAAAATTTGAGATGACATCCTGCTTAACCTTCAAGTTTTGCTGACAGATAGATGGTTCATTCTATAATGTAGAGTTGTTGAATCTAGATTCCCAGGCTAAGATTATAACTTCCATTTTGGTGGGGCTAACATTATTAGTTTCAGTAAGTAGAATATGAGTAGAAATGTCACTTTCTGGTCCTTAGGTCATTGATATGACCAACTTCCTATTTTCTAATGTAAGCAATTATTGCTTATATCGAAAATAGATAAGCTCTGAACTTACAGAACTCCTTGGGCTCTGCTTTATATGCATTCACCAAATTTGCATGCATTGCATTTCATTGTAATTGAGTTCAAAATATTTTGCAATTTTCTTTAATGGCTTTCTCTTTGATCCATGGATTACTTTGAAGTGTCTGGTTTATTTTATAAATATTTATATATTATCTGTAGATCTTTTTTTTAATTTCTAGTTATTTTGGTGGATTTCCCAAAAAACTTATATGATTTTTTATTTTGTATTCTATAAATTTTATTTTATGATTCAAAATATCATGTATTTCGGTGAATGTTCATAGTGTGCTTCAAGTAAATGTACATTCTGCTGTTGATTGCAGTGTTTTATTAACTTCAGTTAGGTCAAATTAACAGATAGTGTTTTTCAGATTGTCTATATTGTTTCTGATTTTTCTGTGTATCTTTTATGTTGATTCCCCAGAGGACTGTTGAAAAATTAAACTATAAAATCATCAATTTGTCTATTTTTTTCAAACATATTTTGCTTTGTGTATTTAGAAGCTCTATTGTTAACATCTAAACATTTGGGGTTGTTATGCCTTCTGGATGAATCCTTTTTATAATTATTCAGTGCCTATATATCCCCTTGATAATATTCTTGTTCTGATGTCTCCTTTATGTTTTAATATAAACATTCCAGTGTTCTTTTAGTGCTTGCATTCTCTATATTTACCACCCGTTTTTGGTTTGCATTGATCTCTTTATATCAGAGATTAATTTCTTAGAGACAGTATATATTTGGGTTCTGATGTTTCTGATCCAATTTGGCAACCTCTGCCATTTAATTCAAATTTAATACAATCATTGCTATGGCTAAATATAAATCTAGCATCTTGCTAGTTATTCTTTACTTTTTAAATTATTCTTGGTTTACTTGTGGTTTCCTTTCCCATTTTTTTCTGCTTTTTCTGAGTTACATTTTTAAAAATAATTCCATTTTGTATTAACTGTTGGATTTTTTTGTCTTTCCTTTTTATTTAATTTTACCAGTTGCCATACTGTTCACAATATACACTTTAATGTATCACACACACCTATCTTCATATTATATCATGCCACTTCAAATAAATAGTAAAAATCTTAAGACACTATACTTTCCAAATATTCATTCTCATTTTAGGTAGTAGTATAGACACAAACTTTACATCTGCTATGTAGCTAGTGCCTCATAATGCAGGCACACATTCCATTGTTATTTGCTACTGTATATTTTATTGAAGAGCCCATTACTTTTTAGAGAAATCAAAGAAAAAAATACCAAAATCTTTTACATTACTGTTTGCATATATGACTTCTGGAATTCTTCATCACTTTTTGTACCTTCAGTTTCTATCTTCTGTCATGTTGCTTCTGCCTGATTATGCCTTTATATTTCCTATAGCACTGGTTTTCTGTGAAGTTGAATATTATTCAGTCATAAAAAAGAATGAAATCTTGCCATTTGCAATGACGGATGGAGCTAGAGAATATTATACTAAGTGAAATAATACAGTCAGAGAAAGACAAATACCATATGATTTTTACTCATATGTAGCATTTAAGAAACAGAACAAATGATTATAGAGGGAAAAAAGTGAGAGACAAACCTTGTTCTTCTATCTTTATCCCTCTCTGCTAAGAGCTCTCATTTGTTCATGGTTATTATATACCTTTCATACTAGATACTCTAATATATTAATAATGCTATTTCAAAGTCCCTATCTAGGACTACCAACATCTGGATCATCTCGGAGTCTTGTTTTACCAACAGAATTTGATACGACACACATTTTTCCATGTATGGAAGAGTAGAGACCCATTTATCTTATCTGTGAAGTAGTTACTATGGTACAGTTGAGTCAGTCTAATCAGAAGTTGAACTAGATTTTTCTCTTAAAGATCCTATATTATTCTTGAGAGACACACAGAGAAAGGCAGAGACACAGGCAGAGGGAGAAGCCATTTCCCTACAGGGAGCCCAATGTGGGACTCAATCCCAAGACCTCAGGACCACGACCTGAGCCAAAGTCAGAAGCCCAACCACTGAGCCACCCAGGTGCCCCGAACTAAATTTGTTTTTTGTTTGGTTTTGGTTTTGCTATTATTATCCTTAGTGTTCATGGTTTATATGTTCTTCTAGCTGTGGTATGATGTTGCCTTGTGGTATGACTTGGCTCACATAATCCTGAGTTTACTCAGTGGTAGCACTTTCAACCTTTAGCCATCTCTCTACATTTATGCGTCAGGAAATTTATCTTCCCACTTTTCAAGTCTCTCCAGCAATAGACTGGTATCATTTGTTATACCATATTAGGCTTGTATTGTGAAAAAGTAGGGCTACTTTTTGGTTTTGGTCCAGCCTCAGTCTCAGACATGCCCTTTGGTTTTGAGCTGCAAGCTCGGGGCTATCTTAAAGTTCTTGTTCTTTTTCCCTGTGGCAGCCAAATTCTAGTTTAATTAAATCATTGCTGTGTTTCCTAATGGAAAAATTCCACTCCTTGGAAGTAAGACATCTAGGCCAGATGAGTATATGATTATAAAGACAGGAAGTGCAAATTTTGCTAGTGGATCACTAGAGGTAATAGTGATTACCCTTTGATTCCTGGACCTGAGAATTCTGGTAATGAGAGAAACAGAACCCATATATTGGGCACAGAATTAGAGCACATCCAACCTTCTGGAGGATATTGTCCCATACCTACAAGATATTTTCAGCCAGCTAGCATTGCATTTGAGTTTTAAAAGGTCATAACACAGCTCCAACAAACCAGTTGTTTCAGAGTGATGAGAAACATGGTAATAACAGTGAATTCAACAGGTCTGGGCCCATTGTCTCACTTCACAGTAAGTAGAATCAGCAGTAACTTGCAAGGCAACTATTCACAGGAGATCACCACAGGCAAAGTAAAGTTAGCCTCTTCAGATGGGAAGAGGAGCTGCTTCTACTGGCAAAGAAGACTCAGCAGAATTTAGAGGTTCAGTGTTCTCAGCTTCATGTTATTTTTCAATGTGTCTCCATTACAACTTTTCAAGATTCTGTTTCTTACCAACTAATAAATTTCCTTAATGAAACATTCCCTGGGAGGTTGGGAATTCAATTTGCATTGTAATTCAGCCACCTTCAGGGTGAGACCCTGGGTTTGTTTTTCAGAAATCTTAGCCCTATAGCTGTAGGGAATACAGGTTTCTTTCAGAGTGCATGTACACACTTACACATCATTTATGTAGAATTTGAGATGTGGATTTCCAGTCCTAAATTCATTCTTTTCTTTCCCCATATTCTTCAGTGCAAGAAGGAGCAGCCAGACAATATAATTGTATTTCTTAGTTTGATTAACATGTTCTAAAATGTTAAAAACATAACGTCTTACCTTTTTAAGTATTTACAAGTATCCAGTGGTGATTGTGACATCTCAACTGACACATTATGTCATAAACTTCCAGTGTCCTCTTCACCCCTGAACATAAGAATCTTTAGTTTCTTTAAATCTAATCAGACTAGAGAACCAATCCCCGAAAGAAGAAGAAGAAGAAGAAGAAGAAGAAGAAGAAGAAGAAGAAGAAGAAGAAATTCAGAAAGCTTATCCCTAAGATTGTCTTTATCTAGAACCATTTTCAGTACCAAAATCTTTATTAGGGTTCTACCAGAAAAACTGAATCTATAGGAAATATATGTATATGAAAAGAAATTTATTCAAAATTGTTAACTTTTGTGATTAGGTGGACTAACTAGGAAGTCTAAAATCAGTAAGGTAGGCTAATAGACTGGAAACTCCTAGGGCTGTGGTCCACAGGCTGACTGACTTTGGTCCACAGGCAGATTTTTTTTTTCCTTCTCAAGAAAGCTCAGTTTTGTTCATTCAGCTTTTCATCTGTTTGATTGAATGCATTCAATAAACTCAGGTTGTTGGTGATAATCTCCTGCACTTAAGTGATTGTAGAAGTCCATCAAATCCATCAAATCCCTTTATAGGGATATCTAAATTAGTGTTGTTTTTTTTTTTAATAACTAGGTATATAGCCTAGCCAAATTGGCCTATAAACTAACCATCACTGTATCTTATGAGTAAGATGGTTTCTTTATCCGCAGCCAGGAATAGAATTATTTTTCTACCCTTCCCCAACTGCAACACATCTTTGTTTCCTGATATGGGGAGATGAGGTTCCAGGTTTTCTTTCCCTTTACCAATGGCTTAAGTAGATAGGACTCAAAGGAAATGGCAAAGATAGGTACTCATACTTCACGTAGCTGATTAATTCCTTGGAGAGACTTTGTTTTATTACCCCAGCATTTTGACTTTTTTTTTCTTACAAAGAAAAGGCTTTGTTCTCAAAGTATGCAATTTTTGCTCCTTCTCCACACAAGTGGGATTGTGTGGAAAAGATTTTTGTGGGAAGGTGCAAACCCCTCTTGTGCCTGGATCCCCAAACTATTCCACACTATGCTAGCCCATCTGTAACCTTTAGGGGTTCATTAACATTTTAACTGATTTATTTCTTATCTGCTTGTATGGATGCTTATATCTTTTTTTTTCTAATCTGTGTCTCAGATGAAATGTTAGTGTGCCCCTTTTCTCCTTAGAGGAGTTCATATCTCTTTGAAAATCGGGTTACATGCTTGTCTTGTGACCACTGCTTACTAACAGCTAAGTGAAAGTTATAATTTTGTAGTTTATACAGCTACTTATCATACTTAGGATTAAAGTGACCTTCTTCCTTAGATTTAGATTTTTAAATGTGATGTAGGTTGCACCAATAAGATGAATATACAGGTGTTTTAGAACATAGAGATAGAGCATGATGAGAAGGAGATCATTCATCTCATGACTTTGACCTGTATGCTAGCAAGCATAGGCTAAGAACTATTAGGTTTTACTATTGAGCTATATCGGAGTTGCTTTTGTCAAAACTTTAGCTTCGTATGAGCCAAGAATAAGATACAGAGAACTTATTTTATGGTCCATATCATGGAGGAAGACGTATAGCAGATTCTTGATTGAACACCTTCCTGCTAATGTCAGGACAGAAAGTTCTATCTAGGGTGTGCAGTGTGGCTCTGGGCATTGTTCCTAGAAGTTAAGCAAGCTTCTAATTTTTTAGCTTTTACAATAACTATATAATTTGGTAAATCAATTCAACAATTCTACAATATATTATGATTTATTATTCCTATGAAAAGAGCTGGCATAGTTTCGGTTCTCGGCAAGTGAATCTATCAGATACTGTTACTACTTCTTCAAATATGCTAACTCTTCCTCTTAAATCTGTCAAGATCACAGCATATTTTGAGAAATAAATTTGGCCAATGACATCATTGACTTATAGCTATCTTTATACTCTATAACTCTTCTTGATGAATTTTGATACTATGTATTTTTCTAGAAAATTGTCCAATATTAGGAAATTTTGTAAATCCAGTAAGTATAGAGTGGTGCTACTTTTGAGTGTCTGTGATTAAGTGCTGCATGAATATTATCTTTTTTTTCCTCTTATTTGTTTTTGAGCTATACTCTAAAACTTCTCATTTCTATTGATCAGTTTTAGAAATTATCTCTTGGAATAATTGGTGAATTCTAGTATTTTTTTGTTGTTTTTAAATTTACTTATTTCTGTTTTAATTTTATTGAATGCTTTGATAATGAAAAATGTTTACAAGATTTATTATATTAATGCTTAATTAATGACTTTTCATAAGTTCCTTTGAAATGCATGTAATAATAATATGACATACACGTATATGTATATACACATACATATGTTAATTTTTCTTTCCCTGAGCAATGACTGAAAACATTGTATAAGCAGCCTGTTATTGTCTGGCTTTCAACTTTTTCAGATTATATTTTACACATTATATTTTAGTACATAAATATTCATAACAGAGCTTTGCTATTAACAGTTTATTAATATTGATCTTGTATTTTCATAATTATTTTGCTTTCCTGCATTTCTGTGTCTATCTACCTATCTACTTGTATGTGTGTGTGCATTATGTGTGTATACACATATACCATTTTCTTATTTACTGGAGTACATAATAAAAAAGGGGGAATAATTGTGTCAATAGGTACGCTTATAAAAAAAATGTAAAGTATAAGTAATATCAAATTTTAATTTTTCATCAAATCTAAGTACTTACATTGTATAGTAGGTTTATCTTCTTATACACCTTTTATGGCCTGTGTTTTGTTATTTTCTTAGCATCCAGAAAAGTTTACTGATTTTTTTATACCTTCCAAGATTGAACGACTCTCTCAGGATTAAAAAGAATACTATTGGGGTGCTTAGGTGGTTCAGTTGGTTAAGTATGGGACTGTTGATCTCAGCTCAGGTCTTGGTCTCAGGATCATGAGTTTAAGCTCTGCATTAGGCTCTATAGTGGGCATGAAACCTACTTGAAAAACAAAAGGAACCATATTATTTTGAGACCTATTATTAAAATGAATGATTATATATTTTTTCATCTGGACTTGTCTTTGCTTAAGTAAACTACATATATATATATATACACATATATATATTCATATGTGTAGATATATTTTAGATTTAAGACAATTTTATTGCAATACTGTTTTAGTAACACATATTTTTTAATTAAGATAATATTATTTTGGGGATGCCTGGGTAGCTCAGTGGTTGAACATCTGCCTTCGGCTCAGGACATGGCCCTGGGATTGAGTCCCACATTGGATTCCCTGCAGGGAGCCTGCTTTTCCCTCTGCATATGTCTCTACCTCTCTCTGTGTCTCTCATGAATGGATACATAATTTTTTAGAAGATATTATTTTGTTTAATATTAAAAGATACAGAACAATAATTTTATTATTTTATTCAGCTTCATTGTTGTTTCATACTTCTATTTTATTTTATTTTGTTTTTCTATTTTTTGCTTCTCTTTTTTAAAATTTTTTTTCCAACCTTACTGAGGTATAAGCTGAAAGTTATAGTCTCTTCAATAAATGGGCTGAGAAATTTGGATATTCACATGCAAAAGAATGAAACTGAATCACTGTCTTACATTACACACAAAAATCAACTCAAAATCGATTTAAGGACTCAACCTCGGACCTGAAACCATAAAACACCTAGAAGAAAATACAAGTAGTAAGCTCCTTGATATAGGTCTTGTCAATGAGTTTTTTAATTTGACACCAAAAGCAAAAATCAAGTGGGACTACAAGAAACTAAAAAGTTTCTGCACAGCAAATGAAATCATCAACAAAATGAAAAAGCAGACCACTGAATGGGAGAAATATTTGCGAAATATATATCTGATAAGTGGTTTATATCCATAATATGTAAAGAACTCATATAACTGAGTCACAACAACAACAACAAAATCCCAAACAACCCCATGAAAAAAATGAGCAGAAGATATGAGTGGACATTTTTCCAAAGAAGACATACAGATGGTCAACTGGTATATGCCAAGGTGCTTAACATCAGAAAATGCCAAACAAAACTACAATGATAGGTCACTTCACACCTACCTATTAGAATGGCTATTAACAAAAAGACAAAAAGCAGCAAGTGTTGATGAGGATATGGAGAAAAGGGAATCCTTGTGCACTGTTGTTGGAAATATAAACTAGAGTCACCTCTATGGAAAATAGTATAGAGGTTACTCAAAGAATTAAAAATAAAGCTACCAAATGATCCAGTAGTTATATTTCTGGTTATTCATCTGAAGAAAACTAAAGCACTAACTTGAAAAGATATATGCATTTCTATTTCTTCTTATACTTGCTTTAAAATTTTTCCATTTATTATACTGTTAATATTTTCTTTTTTTATTAATTTTATTAATTTTTCTTATCAGATTATTTGAACTGCATGTAGGATATTAACTTTTATTGTGTTTGTTCAGTTTTTTTTATAACTTTTCATTTTGTATATATAGATATAGATAAGTTTAATTTTGTATATATTCGTATAAACATATATACTTACTTTGCCTATATACAGGTAATATATATATACATATATATTTTATATGCATATATACTTTTTATTAAAATCCATAAATATTGTGGTCAAAGATTTCATTCATAACTTTTTATGCTTATTTGATTTATCTATATTTGCATTCATTCAAAATCTATATATATTTTTTAATTCAAATATATTTTTTAAAGTGATCACTGTATTATAGGAACTGGGTATATAAAATAAAAAAGAAAAGAGTCATAGTAATCTCTGCCTTCATGGATCTTATATTCTAAATTAGGAAGACAAATATTATACAAAATAAATAAAATCTACAATATGTTGAAAAATTGTCTAACAAAAAGCTTGAGTAGTTACCACTTGTGTCACATGGTGTAAAGTAGGATTTACAGGCAAAAGATTAGCAGTGAAATGGCAAATAGATTCTTGAAGGCTTCTGTTGTGCTTAGAAAGGTGTACATCAGTCATTCTTCGTATTATGTGGATTGAATTATAATCTAAAAGAATGACTGCCCTATTTTGTCCCACATTTAATAAAGACTCTAGGGGATGGGTAGAATCTGAACATGTAGTTCAGGGATTTTATCATCATCAAGTTGCTTTGCCAGGGAGCTCAAACTATTTTCAACTGAAATCAGATGCCCAAAGGAGTTGTTGCATACCTGTGTTGATAACCTGGAGACTTTCATGAAGGTTGAGACTAGGAGTAAAGTGTGTGGAGGGGCTTAATTCAAGCCATTAGTTCAAACTCTATGTTGCCAGGCAACCTGACAGAGAAAGCTGCTGCAGTCTTTCAAAGGACAGCAGGAAAGGTAGATAAAATGTATCTGAAGACCGGGAAATTCATTATTTTGAAAAGGGTGTTCAGGAAAAGTTTTATTTAGATGCTAAGATTTAAGCAAAAGCTTGAAATAGGTGAAGGAATGAGTCATGTGGTTATTTGTTAAGAGTATTCCCTGATGATGGAAGAGCAAAGACGAGGTTCCCTGATCTTATAAATTGTTCTAAGGACTTTGGCATTTACTCAGAGTAAGCAGAAGAGCTGTGGGAGGATAGAATAGAAAAGTAATATTCCAAATTACATTTTTAAAGATCATTCTGGCTATTGAGAATATTCTTTTGGGAAATTAGAGTGTAAAGAGTGAGGTCACTTGGGAGATTATTTAAATAATCCTAGTATGTTATCTCCGGTCTTCTGAGAAGTAGATGTCAAGACATAATACCATGTACAGCAGATTTTTATTGAAGGAAACATCTGTGAGGGAAAAATGGAAGGAGGCTACAGGGGACTGGGGGGCAAGGGAGCAAAAGACTGAAGATCTGACCTCTGTGAAAGATGGGAAAAAGGAAGAAAGGAAGGGAAGGACACCAGGAAGACAGGTTATTCTTGGATTGTATTGTGGTCTTAATGAAAGTTTTTGAAAGATTGACAGGGAATTATAGAACCAATGCCACCTGTAACATGAATCCCACATCTCTCAGGAATGTGCCTGCCTTAGATCCCTGCTATGTTCAGTCATTATCTGGGAGCAGCCCATAGAAAGCATGGTTTAACACAAAAGGTAGATTGGAATTTCTAAGTGCAACAGTTGGAGCTATTTCACTTAGCTCCCTGCAGTGGGAACTTGGATTGGTATATTTTCCTGGCTGCCACATCACATTAGCAATGATGGTAGTTGGACCATTAGAGGTGATAAGGAAGGAATCTACATATATTTAGAAGATAGAGCAGACAATATTTGATAAAGGTTGTATTGTATGATGAAGAAGAGAAGAGAGAAGTAAAGAGAGTCATCTATAAGGAATTCATCAAAACTAGCTCAAATTAGTCTATAGGAAAATAACAATACAACCTTTGATAAAGGTTGTATTGTATGATGAAGAAGAGAAGAGAGAAGTAAAGAGAGTCATCTATAAGGAATTCATCAAAACTAGCTCAAATTAGTCTATAGGAAAATAATAATTTGAATTCACATTTAAGATCAATTTATTACCTTCCTCCATTTTTTTACAAAATGACTAAAAATGTACTTAAGAACCTCATGTCTCATAATCCACAATATACAAATTAAATAACACAATTGAAAGTTTCAAATACTAATTTTGCAAAGGTGAAAACAACTTAATTTTGGCAATAATTTGGGGAAAGGAGTGCTTTTATTCTCTCTGCTGGGAGTCTAATTCAATTTAACAACAAACCAGCTTATCACATATGTAAATATATGACAACTTACGTAAAAATTATCAAAGTTTCCTTCAATGCACTTTTTAAAACTATAAAACTGCTTAATTTTTATCCCATCCAAAATAGTTTTGGTACGTACTACTCTCATGAATACCAAACACACTTTTTTTTTTGTATCTCCAGAATATGCATATTTTCAGTGTAGATTTTTTCTTTTTTAAAAATATTTTATTTATTTACTAATGAGAGACACAGAGAGAGGCAGAGAGAGAGAGGCAGAGGGAGGAGAAGCAAGCTCCGTGTAAGGAGTCCGATATGGGACTCGATCCCAGAACTCTGGGATCACACTCAACCACTGAGGCACCCAGGCGTTCCTAGATTCATTTTTCTATTTAAAATCTATTAAGTTCTCTGAGATTTTTTTAAACCAATAGCTACTGAGTTTCTCTAAATTTCCATCGGTAGAGGCAAAGATATTACTTAATTTTTGTATCTTTGGAACCTATTAAAGACTGTAGAGATGAGACTAAGTAAATATTTTAGACATGTATTGAATTCAAGATAGTTTTCAGGGTTTACAATGGTAGAACAAGGAGTTTAGGAGATACATTTTTGTAAATAATTCATACTAATAAAAATTATATTTTGTACAAAATAAATTTAAATAGTAATTGTATAAGCATGTGTCAGTATGCATATACACACATCAGTAATTCTCAGATTTGCTGATACTCTTCCTGTAACATGCAATATTTTGAGGGATGTGTGTCAGAATTTGAGAAATGACTTCTCATTTGAGGAACTGAGTTTAGAGCAAATATAGCCAATGAAATCCGAAGTAAAAACTTGCCAACCAGTTGAAATGATAGAACCTATTTTATTTCTTTTCTCTGAAAGTTGTGTTGTAGTTGGAGAACTCTCAAAATTATTTTTTTTTCTCAAGATTTTTTTTCGGTATTTAAGTACTTTTCAATTTAGAATGTGATTTATTTCTCTTGGTGGTACATCCCATTACCTAAAGGCTTTTTCACTACCTTAGGCTGCCAGAATTCAGTAATCTATATTTTTTTGGATCTACAAATAATTTAAATAACATACCAATCTTTATATTCAACAGTCCATAGTAAAAACACGAAAATTGCAATAACTCAAATCAATTACTTTTGGTCTTTTGTCCTTACTGTAATTTGAGGAGAAATGTGCCCCTCTCCCCATCTTCTTTTCTATATAATTTCTTAGCAATAACATCGAATAGTATATCCAATTGCTGACAACATTAATAAATTTAAAAGAAATGTAACCGATGTGTGGTTAAATTAGATTTTAGAGAAGTGGTGGAGATTAATGTATATAACTAACTCAGGTGCTTTAATCACCTTGATTTGACTCCAATAATTTATACATAGATTTTTTTTTTTTACAATTTCTTTTACCCAAAACTTGTGGAGTATTTATATAAAAGTTGGACTGTTTGTTCTAAATGGTATTGTCTGAGAAATAATGGCAGAATCACCTGCTGATTTACTACTTAATGTTAGCAGATATCTTAATTAAAGTTTTCCAATTGTGACTCTAAAGTGCAATTCAGTTTTCATACAAAAGATAAAATCCTGAATTATGGTTTCTTACATTTTTTATCACTAAGTCAATGAATCCTATTTATATTTTCTATAATTTATATAAGTGAATTATGTATACAGAAGTATAAAAAGTTAAAACTTATTATAATTGTGTAATATATGCCAATTACTTATACTATGTAGCAGTTCTCAGTGGGGACATTTTTGTCCCTCAGGCAACATTTGGCAATTTGGAGAAATTTTTGGTTGTCAAAAGTAAGAGTTGTTACTGGACTGAAGGCAGGGATGCTTCAAAACATCTTACAGTGCACAGGACAGTGCCCATCAACAAAGAATTATCCTACTCAAAATGTCAGTGTGGAGATTAAGACCCCATGTTAGAGGTACAATTGTAAGCAAGACAGAATTGCTGTTCTCTCACATAAAATTTACAGTTTAGCAAAAGAGTACTCTAGTAGCATTAATTTAAACAAGGTTCACTTATAATATTGAAAAGTGGTCTTATGTTAAAATCATAATTAAAATTTATATTTTTATAGGTTTAAAAGGTCCCAATAAAAATATCTTTCTTCTTCATTTGAGATTGGGGCCAATTAAGATGTAGCCATAACAAACAAATCATCAATTTTGCTACTTGCACATATCAGTTTGGAGGATGTTGCTTAAATATGCAACAACTCAACCTTCTTATCCTATTCAGCTTATTTTATATATTTTTTCCATTCTATTGTGAGAATACTGCCATTTATATATAAACTCTCTTGCAGACCTCTGCAGGAGAAATTGGAAAGAGTATAATGTTTAAAATTATGACTTGTGGAGCATGATCAGACCATTTATTAGCAATGTGACCTAAAGAGAGCAGCTTTAGCTTTCTGCAAAGTCAGGTTTCTCCAAGTGATAATATTACCTATGGCATGTAGTTCTGCAAGGATTAAAATTGACAACACATACTAAGAGTTAAATATAAAAACCTAAGCCTCCCAGTCCTTTCTGGTCATTACCATCTTTTATCGTCTCATCTGAAATTAAGAAGAGTTTGAAAATTAAGCAAGATTTTATTCCTTCCTCATTCTTGAAGAGGAAAAAATTCTTTAAGCAAAGATATGTATTTTTAAGAGAAAAATGCTAATCAGAATGTTATCTACTTATTTTGCTACCTAAGTAAACAGTACTTTTAATCATAATATTTAATACAGGTGATTTTACCATTTCATAATACTGAAAAAATTATTGTAGTCTTTTGGAGACATAGAATCACAAGGTACATTTAAAAAAGAGAAAAAAAGTAAGAGTAAATAGAGAAGATATAATTGGGAAGGTATGGAAAGGTAGACATTTTTTTTTCTTCGAAGATAGATATTCTTAACTGTATTACTCATTTAACTTAGATGACAATGTTTATCTCACTTATTTTGATTCAAACACCTGCTTTTTTACATTTGTATAAATAACTGGGAGTTTAGGAAAATATTTTAATTCTTACATGCCTGAAGGTTATGTCTCTAAAGTCATATTCCTTCATTATAGTTGGTGTTACTGATTTGTGAATCAATTTGTGAAACCATTGGAAGAAGAATCAGTAAAATTTGACTACTTGAACTTTTGAACAATTTTCAAAAATGTGAAAATATTCTCTGGCACTCTCAGATTTTGTATTAGAAATTTATTATCACTGAAATTTATAAATTAAACTATCTGCTATTTATATAGTATGAAACTTATCATACATAGTAGAATTAAAACAAATATGAGCTAAATAATTTAAGGACATCTTTAGCTAAAATATCATGGGATATAGCTGAAAGGCTACATCCACATAAGTACAAAAAAACCTTCAAAGTAATAAAACATTTTAAAAGATTGATAATTGAGATCTGAGTTTTATAGTATAAAACTATATTATAAAAAATATAATAATTTTAATATATCTTATCTATTGTTTAGTTATTAATAAATTCAATGTAATGTTTAATTTTGCTTTAAATTGCCTGCTAATTACTCATAAAATGAAGTGAGACAGAACACAAGGTTAAAAGGTCTGTTCTTAGAATGCAACTTTGTTTTTTCCTACTTGTTCACAAAACAAAGTCTGTAATCTTTTTAACAATTTTTCACCTAATTTTCCTCAATAGGTCAATAGGTCATTTCTAGCTATGCCTTTCTGGTGTTTTATGACTTGAAATAAAGTAGTCATGTATTAATGAATTATAAAATCATAGTTTTACTCAATTTTGACAAGCAAATTATCACTTTGTGAAATATAAATCGTAATTTAGGGAGGAAAATTTAATTACTGCATATTAAATAACATTTTTTCATCCTCATTATTTTTTTCTGAATATATTTCTTTACTAAGAAAAAAAACATGCTACAAAAAAGGAACTACAAGGCATGGTCATACAGCACTTGGGAACTGAGGAAATCTGTGCAATTTTACTTAAAAAGACAATTTTTTAGAAATTTATTTATTATAATACAAAATATCAGATTATAAAATTAACTTCCATTTTATGTGTGTCCTAAAAGTGATCACTTACTTGACTTACCACATTATATTGAATATCCACCTAAGATCTAGTCTCCTAACTACCTGACCCCCTAATATATGTAAAACAAAAGTAATTGGTAATTCTGATTCTTATGCTTGGATTAGTGTGGAAAACGAGAGCTTTGTCAAATGAATAAATTATTTGAATTGGAGTGAGGAAGTGCTATTTAAGCCAAAGACATAGTCCCTAAATAAGTAAATATTTATTTTCATGAAAAAAATTCATATCCAAAGTTCAAATTAGGGGTGACTGGTTAGGTGGCTACCCTACTCTCAGGTCATGATCTTGGGGTCCTGGGATCCTGGGATGGAGCTCCCCTGCTCAGCAGGGAGCCTGCTTCCCCCGCCCTTCCCCTGCTCCTTTTCTCTGTCAAGTAAATAAATAAAATCTTTAAAAAAAACAACAAATAAAGCAAAATTCAAATGGCATATGCTTTGTCATTTAAATATTTTTTATGATTTGCTTTGTCATTTACTGTATTTCAATTATTACAAAGTAGATAGTTTAATTTCTAAATTTCAGTGAAAATATTGACACTTGCTTGTATCTTATTTATAATACACTACTATTTAAAAATAGAAAGTTTCTTTCAGAGCGTATCTTTTTTCTTCAATCCCATCTCACTTTTACATTTCATGAGCTTACTTACATTACCTTATTTAAGGAAACATTAGCATTTTTTCTCAATACTTCTGTAGTCCAAGAAAATATTGTTTTGTTTGATAAGTCTAAAAATATAAACTAATCTGTTTCTTCATTCCCTGTTTTCAGTATTAAGGGTAGAAGAACAAAATACTCACTGAAAAGACTATCTTGACACTAGGGGTGTCTGGTATGCTATTAACAAAATGATTAGGGAAGTTTTTTGCTTAAAAAGGTGCAAAATGCCAGAATAAAATTTGTTGGTGGCACACTTTCATTCTTTTTCCTGCCTTAATTGAAAATGAGATATCTAGGACTCGAGCAGCAATCTTATATCCATGGGGACAAAGTGCAAGCATAAAAAGCTAGTGGCTAGGATAGAGAAACAAAAACAAAATGAATTTTAGTTCCTTGTGAAACCACTGAATAAGTTAACTAAAATTAAAAAAAAAAAGAAAAAAAGCCTACTTTAAGAATAAGTGAGAAAAATAAACTCTTACACATTTTAGCCTGTGAGTTCTTTTCCTGACACTTACCGCTAAACATATTCCTTACCAAAACAAGAACCTACTATATAATATATGCCTCAAACCTAAAAAAAAATTTCCTCTTCTTGTTGAAAAACAGCTCCAATGAAGGCACTACATACACAACAGTATGTTAGGGTCTTTATTTCCTCTCTATTCATAGTTCTAGACCATTCTTCATTCTTCCTATTGAAACACTTTAGGTATGAATTCATCTTCAGACAGTTACAACCCACTAATTTTACTTATTTGGGCATTCTACTTACTTTTTTTTTTTTCTACTTACTTTTAATTAAAAATTTTATCTCCTAGATCATTGCCACATTCTTTAACACTATTCCTGTAGAGGTTTTCTCTGTCAGGCACAGAATAACAAGTTTTTATATACATAATCTAATTAACAAGGTTAAGTCTTATATACATGAGGTACATAAAAAAGCAAGGTTTATGTGAGGGTCTCAAAACTCAAGAATTATTTCAAGATCTAAATATAAAAAAGTCAAACACGCAGTACCCAGTCTTCCATTCCTTTCAGAATTTTAAAAGTCCATTCCAGCCTTTTAGAGAGAAATTCAGACTTTTTACTAGAAAAAATTAAGAGCCTTCCCCAAAAAATTTTGATAATAATAATTCCTACAAATAAAATGCATACCTGCCTTTTTAATCAAGTTATAGTGAAGGTGACAAAGCTCAGAGTCTAACCACCGTCATAGATATTCTAATCAGCAACAATATAGTCACTTTCTTTTGAAAATGAAAAGAAAGCCAGAGAAACTGCCAGACATGTGAAGAAAATCTATAGCATTTATGAGAGAGATACTAAAATACAAACATACAAAGAAGAAATGTGTCCTCTTAGGCCAGGAATAATAATAGACTATCACTCCAAATGAAGTTCTGTAGGATACCTCAAGCAGCAGAAATTCTAAGTTATGATTTCCATGCTCTATTACAAAGGAGTGCATAATTCACATGTTCTCTAGGAAGCCATGACTTAAGTTGCGTGTGCATGTTTATTATGAGTAATGCTCTTGAAATGAATATCATTTTAAGGACATTCAAGAAGTAAAGCTTCTTCCTCCTGGCAAATCATTAGTCTTATTACCCAGAGGCCCATTAAACAAAGATATTAGACCAAGTCATCTGTATTTCTTCTCTTTCCTATGGGGACTTCCATCTGGTAAAGTGAACCAAGGGTTTCAGGATAGCTTTTTAAAATCCTTCTCCCATCTCCAAATCAGTGGAATGTGTAAAATTGGAGGGACTGATAATGACATGTATTTTTAAGTATTTGGAACAACTAGAACTCTCATACATTGCTGGTAGGAGTGTAAAATGATACAATGTCATTTAAAATTCATTTGCTAATTGATACTTCCTTAAAAAGTCACTTACACATTTATCCTATGATGACACATAGGATATGACACACACTTTTACAATTTAAACGAAATTTAAAAGAAAGATAAGTAAAAATACGTATTCACAAAACAGCCGTACAGTGGTATTCAGAGCAGCTTAATTCATAGTAGTTATAACCTGAAAACCATAATATGCAGCAGAATGAATAAAGAAGTAGGGACATATTTATACTGCACTGCTTATAGGGCAATGAAAAGGAATGAAGTACTAATGCAAGGGTGAATCTTAAAACACTGCGTTGTGTAAAAGAAGCCAAAACAAAGATTTTCCTTATTTATTTTTTATATTTTATTTTAAATAAAATAAAATAATTAAATAATTTAATTTTAAATAAAGTAAAATAATTAAAATATTTTCTTATTTTATTTTTTATTACCCAACCCAAGGATGAATAAAATGAATTTATAAGCAAAGAAATCAGATTAGTCATTGCCCCGGTGTAAGGGTAATGGTTGGTTTACCATGGTAGAATTGATCAAAGGGGGAAAAAGAGAATATTTGGGGTTGTTTGAAATACTTTATGACTTGTTTTGGGCAGTGATTACACAATTATATGCAATTGCCTACATTCAAGACACATTAGACTTATTAAATCATATTGTTTATTGTTCTTATCCAACAGTTTTACAGATGTGTAATATGTTTATTAAATATATTTATATATATATACATAGATTTTATGTTTATTGTATATAAATTAAAATATATAATATAAAGATGTTTATTGAAATTAATATATCTTCATAAATATTTTAAAAATACATTTTTTATGGAAAAAAGAGAAAGAACATAAAGGAAAAGGAATGAAACTGGTATCGTATTTACAAGGTTTTTCTAGATGTTAGAAAACAATAATATGATTTCAGTGTAATTCTGAGGGAAATTATTTTCAAACTCAAATTCTATATCAGTTAAAATTTTTAAGCAACATGAGAGCAGAATGAAGATATTTGGACATTTAGGGACCCAAAAAGTTACCTTCCTTTGAACCCTTTCCCCAGAAAGGAGTGAAAATTGGGCTTCCTTGCAGGAAAGACATCCTGGAAAGAAACATTGGTTTCAAGAATCTAGATTAAGCATTCTTCCCTTACTGAAGTCCAGACACACTGAAATCTAGGCTTCTTGCTTTGTCTTAAAATAATTCATTAGGTATTCTTTGCTTCAGGACACTTGCTTTTTCTGATAACTCTTTAAGAAAATCACTGTTTCCTAGATATCTGCATGACCTACCTCTTCAACTCAGTCAGGTTCTATTTAATCATTACCAAATATTAAAGGTCTTTCCTGACTCTCTTCCATTACACAGCAATGCTACCCTTACTTACTCATTATCTAACTCCTAATCCTGTTTAATTGGTTTTCATAGGATTCATCTCTACCTGATATCAAATGCAATACATAAATGCATGTCTTAAAAGTTTATATGTCATTAAACATATGTAATTCATTATATATAGTGTCTAATTATTATCTTTTTTGCAAGAATGTAAGCTCTATTGCTATCAGAGATTTTAGTTTTTTCACAACAGCCTCAGTACCTAGGAAACTGATATTCAGAATGAGTATTGAATGAATAGCTTTTATATCGATCATTTAAAAAATCACACTAATTCACTTCCTTTTGTCCCTGTGTGAGGCAAATACACCTTTTTTATTAATTTTATTATTATTTGAAAAAAATCTTGAGGAAAGAGGCACAGGTCTAATCTTCAAACTCTTTCATGAATCACTTTAAAGGAGTCTTATATGGTCAGACAAAATTTCCAAAAGGAAGTGCTATCAAAGCTGTACTATGACTAACATATGAAGAGCAACTTTTAAAGAAAAGAGATGGTGAGATGTGAATAATAGTTTGGGCCATGCTGCTAGAATATGATGGTGAGATTATTATTTTGTAAAGTGCTGTGCCAGTGTATTAAATCTGATCTGAGAAATGAAACTATCTGGACTACTGGGAAGATGTCCAGTTTTTGGTGTGTTCAGGCACTGATGGTCATTTATTCACATTTTCATTTTACTTGGCTGAGAATATTGATTTAATTTAAACTAGGTTAAATTGTACATATTTCAGTTTATTTTACTGAGTGTAAAGTCACGTCCATGTTATTTACTTTACACAGATGAATATTTTTTTTCCTCTCTTCAGTGTTTCCCAAGAGCAAGTGACATGTGCTGTATTACACTCTTATGTCACATACTCACCATTTTTTTGTAAGGGCTGCTCATGATTATAATTTTGTTTTACAGTTTATAAGTAATTAAAATTCTATGATTATATCAAGATTATATTCTAAGATTATATCATTTTTTTTTCAAATTACAGATTACCTTAGCATTTTCTGTTGATTTCTATGATATTCTTTCATATATAGCATTATAAAATTTTTTGCTTTATACTTTGGAAAAGAAACTCGGTAAAAGTTGTCTCACTTCCCTTACTAGGTAACAAGCATTCATTATTGGTAAGCTATCTAACCCTTCTGCTATTTATTTTCTTTTTCTGTAAGGTTAGGACTTTCATCTCAAAATATGGTTTCCAAATTGTGCTCCTGGGAGCTCTTGTTGAGGTTCAACATTATCTTCAGGAACTATCTTGCTAGGATGTGGAAAGCATTAAAGACAGAAATTGATGAGGTAGGATTTGGGAGGCCATGGTTCTCCTGTTCTTCCTATTCCTGAGTGTCCACTGAGCACCTCTCTATTGTATCTGCTATGCTTGCATATAAGGTTTTTAAATTTTTTCTACAAAGATAATTTTGGCCCCGAATTTAATGACTTCCAAATTGGTAACAATTTTGATACTTAATTATTTATGACCTTGCATACTTACAAAAGATCTACCACCTGCTTAAGGAGTTCCTTTTCTGTTACATTTGTCTGTACTGAGATATCAGGTAACTGTTCAGTGCAGAAACATGTTTTTTCATTCATGTATCCCCAAAGTTAGCCTAGTACAATATCCAATGGGTGTTCAATAAGGGGTTGATTATTGACTGATTTGATGAATTCATAAAAATACTTCAGAAAACTCCATTATCCAAACTTCCCTGTATATGTTTCACTACTGATAATTTAAATTAATCCCTATTTTCAGTTTAGAATAGGGAACATTTTCCCAGACATCAACTACAAGCATGTCTTTCAAAACACTAACACCTTCATAATGGCAATGATTATAGAATATTTGTTCATTCAAGTGTCATTTCCCAAACCATTTTCTGCTGTATCCATTAATATATTTTGGCTTCTTGGAAATATAATCAAATAATCCAAGTTTCCTTACTTTTTACGACTATCAGGATTGGTTCCTGGGAATGCCCAGTGGCTCAGTGGATTAAGCATCTGCCTTTGGCTCAAGTCATGATCCTGGGGGTGTCCTGGGATCAAGTCCCATGAAGGGTGGGGGGAGTCCCTGCTCAGTGGGGAGTCTGCTTCTTCTCTCCCCAAACCCTTCTCCTGCTCATGCTTGTTTGCTCTCTCTCTCATATAAGTAAATAAAATCTTAAAAAAAAAAGATAAGTTCCTGAAATGTGTGAGTTTTGCTAAGATTTTGTTATCTATCAGTGTACTCTCGATACTAAAATTCAGGAATAAATAATGTTTTCATGAATGTATAGAGAAAAATATCGGATTAATTATAGTCCTGAACCTTTTTAGGAAGCCTACCCTTCTAAGCAGAACTTACATTTGTCTACTTTGTGCTGAATGGAGTAGGTACCATCACTCACTATAAGATTTTCAACTTTCCCAGAACTATCACAGTACAGAGGATACTAGGAATAAATCAGTAAGTAGCCATACTATAGTAAGTTATATACAGATTAGATTAGGACAATTCTGAATAGACAATATGAACTAACTGTAAAAGCTAAATCCTCGCCCTTCTAAACAATGCCCAAGCCCATGGTGATAATAAAGAAGTACAGAGATTATTACCCCCAAGTGTACTATCATGATTAGAGAAAGAAGAGCAAATAAATACTTCCTTGTTAGAAAACCACACTCACTCTGATGCTTTGAAATATACCACATTTTTATTTCTTTGGTCTCTCTCTCTAATCTATAAATTTAGGACTTCTAGGTCTTGGAATCAGTTAGTTATATGAAGGAGGAAGGTAGGTGATTTGGTCTGTAGATGAAACATTTTTAATGTAACAATCTTTAAGACCTATGTTTTACTAGGTTTCAGCTCTTGTATTCAAATAAATGTGACAAAAATTTTAATGAGAGAAACTGTACATTTCTGTGACACAAGGGGTAGAGATTTAGAACGATCTTTTTAAAAAAACTAAGTAATACACTAACAAGGAAATCTTGGCAAATTATTTTATCACTCATTGAATTCTACTTCCAGTTCTCCCCTGTTTGACTTTCACTCATTTCTTAAGGACTCTGCTCAAACTTAATTTTCTCATTGTGACAGACCGGATTTCTTTGTTTCTCAGGCAACATCTTCTGTCTCTATTTTTTAAACTAATGAACATTGTTTTTTAAGCAGTTATGGATTCACAGAACAATTGACTGAGAAGTTCAGAGAGTTCTATATACCATTCATCTACATAGGGTCAAGTTTCCTTGCTATAAACACCCCTGCATCAAAGTGCAGTTTAGCAACAATTAATGAACCTGCATTGACATATTATTTATTACTCAAGGTCCATCATTTACACTAAGGTTCACTCTTAGTGTTAGTTCACTTCTATAGATTTGGACAAATGTGTAATGACATGGTTCTGTATCCACCACAGAACAGTTTCACTGCCTAAAAATCCTCCAGGCTCTGCCTATACATCCCTCCCTTCCCCCAAATACCTGGTACCACTCATCTATTTATTGTCTCTAAAGTTTTATCTTTTTCAAAATGTCAAATAGTAGGAATCATACATAGTACACAGCCTATTCAGATGAATTTCTTCCAGTCTTATACGCATTTAAGATTTCTCCAGTTTCTTCATAGCTTGATAGCTCATTTTCAATACTGAATAATATTTCACTGTCTAGATATACCACTATTTATGCATTCACCTATTGAAGTGTGTCTTGGTTGCATCCAAGTTTTGGCAACAGTTTAAATATTTCACTCCACTGTCTTCTTACTTGAATGATTTCTGAGAATTCAGATGCAAATCTTATCTTTACTCATTTATTGGTAGGTTGTTTTTTTTTTTTTAACCTCCTCTAACTTCTTTCAAAATTTCTTATTTTTGATTGTCTGAAATCTGAAAATGCCTGATATACCAAGGTGTAGTTTTTGTTTTGTTTTGGTGTTTATTCTACTTGCTGTTTTTGGAGCTTTCAGGATCTGTGGTTTGGTGTCTGAAATTACTTTGAAGGAAATTTTGTCATTTCTGCTTCAAATATTACTTCTGTTCCTTTCTCTTTTCTCCTTTTGGTATTCCATATGTATGTTTCACCTTTTGTGTTGTCCTGCAGATCTTGGATATCATGTTCTGATTTATTTCCTCCCCCCACCCCTTTTTTTTCTCTGCTTTTCAGTTTTGGTAGTTTCTACAGTCATATCCTTAAGCTCAGAGATTCTTTCCTCAGCTCAGTCTACTAATGAACCCATCAAAGTTATTCTCTAACATTTCTTTATTATTATTATTATTATTTTAAACTTCCATCTCTCTTTCTACATTAACCGTTTAAGCTTGCTCATTGTTTACCTCTTCCATTAAGCTCTTAGCTTACTAATTAAAAAAAAAAAAACAAATGTTCTAATAAGTCCACTATTCCTGCTATATCTGACTCTGGTTCTAAAACTTCTTCAGTATCCTCAAACTGTGATTTTTTTTCATCTTAGTATGCCTTGTAATTTTTTGTTGAAAGGTAGACATGATATATTGGGTAAATGGAACTGTAATATATTGATAAGGATCTTTGGGAATGGAAGCTTTTATTATTCTTATGATTAAGTCCCAGTCTTCTGTGAGACTGCACCCTGAACTGTTAATTTCACCAGTGCTTTTAACTTCCCTCACTCACTATTTAGAACTGAATGGCTAGGTCTGTCAATTTCCCTTCCTCCACATGGAAAGTTAGAACCAGTTGGAGTTTGTTATTTCCCTTCCCCTAGGTAAAACCCCAACAGATTAGGCTCTGGTAAATTAGTTTTTCCTAAGAGCAGGCCTTATGAAGTAGAATAAAATACTCTAAAATATTTTAAATGGTTATTTTTCCTCTCCCTTCCCTATGGGAAGCAAGAGGGAATTTTTCTTTGATATTCTCTGTGAGAACCTGATAGAGTTCCTGGGCATAGAACTCACAAAACTGTAGATTCCTCCCTATGACTGAGTCCTCTTGGAGTTTTTAACACTCAGACTTGTCTGCACTGAGTCTCTAGCAATTGATCAATCGAGGTTTTCCTACTGAAGCACTGGTTACTGCAGGGGTTTCTGTTCCTGGGTTTCTGCTATGGTAAGTTTTAATTCTCTGTATGCACTTATCTTTCTCTCCAGCATTGGGAGCAAAGGTTTGCCCTTTGTCCTCACTTCTTTGTCATCTCTAAAAAGAGTTGTTGATCTTTTTTCCAGCTTTATTCATTTATAATTGATGTATAACATTGAGTAACTATAAAATGTACAATATGATGATCTAATACACTTAAATATCGTGGAATGATTACCACAATAAGGTTAGTTAACACCTACACCTCCTCACATAATTACCTTTATCAATGATGAAAACATGCAAGATTTACTCTCTTAGCAACTTACATATATATGTTACACTGCAATTAACTGTAATCACCATGGTGTATAGTAGATTCCTACTACTTGTTCATCTAAGCTAGAAGTTTGTACCTTTTGACTGACATTTTGCCAATTCCTCCACATCTCATCTCTGGCAACCATTTAACCATTTTTTTTCCTTGTTTTTAAGAGTTTGGTATTTTTGGATTCCACATATAAGTGAGGTCATGCCAAATTTGTCTTTCTATCTGACTTATTTCACTAAGCATAATGGCCTCAAGTTCCATCCATGTTGTGACAAATGGCAGGCCTTCCTTCCTTTATATGAGTGAATAATATTACTTGTATATATACATATCCCATATATTCTGTATCTCTTCACCCATGGATAGAACTTAAGTTAATTCCATATTTTTGCTGTTATGAATTATACTGCAGAGAACATAGGAGTCCAGGAAGAGAGTGATTTCATTTCATTTGGATACACACTCAGAAGTTGGATTGGTGGATCATATGGTAGTTCTATTTTAATTTTTTGGAGGAACCTCCACATTGTTTTCCGTAGTGACAATACCAACTTACATTCCTACTAACTGTACAAGAGTTCATTTTTCTTCACACTCTTGCAAATACTTATTATCTACTGTCTTTTTGTAAGAGCCATTCTAACACATGTAAGAAGATACTCTTTTGTGCTTCCGATTTGCATTGCCTTGATAAGTAATGATATTGAGCAATTTTTCATGTACCTTTTGACCATTTGTATGTCATTTTTGGAAAAATGTCTACTTAGGTCATTTGTCCATTTTTAAATTGAGTTATTTGGTATTTATGCTGTTGAATCATACTAGTTCTTTATTCATATTGGATATTAGTGCTTTAAGAAATACATAGTTTACAAATATTTTCTCCCACTTTGTAGGGTGCTTCTTATTTTTGTTAATCATTTATTTTGCTATGCAGAAGCTTTCCAGTTTTGCATAGTCCTGTGTGTTGATATTTTGATATTTGCTTTGGTTTCCTTTACTTTTTGGTCATACTCAAAAATCATCAAGAAAGTCTAGGATCTTCCTCCATATTTTTGTACTAGGAATTTTATGGTTTCAAATCTTAACATTTACATCTCTAATACATTTTGAGGGTTTTTTTGTGAATGGTGTAAAATAGGGGTACAATTTTATTATTTAGCATGTGATTTTCCAGTTTTTCCAGTACCCTTTATTGAAGAGACTATCCTTTGCCCGTTGAGTACTATTGGCTCCCATGTCAAATGGAGCTGGAGTTGACCAGATAAATATGAGTTTGTTTCTGGTCTCTTGATTCTGTATCATTGGTCTATGTGTCTATTTTAACACTAGAACCATGCAGTTTTCATGACTATAGCTATGTAATATAATGCACTGACTCCAGCTTTGTTCTTTTTTCTCAGGTTGTTTTAGCCATTCAGTATCTTCTGGAGTTCCACAAGTATCTTAAGATTGTTTTCTCCATTTCTGTGAAAAATGCTTTTGGGATTTTGATATAAACTGCATTGAATATTGATGGCTTTGGGCAGTATGGAAATTTTAATAATAGCATTTTGTTGATGCTATTTTAAATGAGGTTGTTTTCTTTATTACTTTTTCAGATAGTTTATTGTTAGAGTGTAGAAATACAATTGACTTCTGTGTGTGTTGATTTCACTTCCTACAATTTAACTGAATTCATTTATTAGTTCTAAGTACTTTGATAGACTCTGTAGGGTTTTCTGAATATAAGAATACATCTGTAAATAGAAATGATTTTACTTCTTCCTTTTGAATTTTTATGCCTTTTATTTCTTTTTTGTACTTAACTACTCAAGGTAAGTCTTCCTATGCTATGGTGAATAGTGATGATAGTCGTTATTGTTCCCGTTCCTTGTTTTGTTCCTGGTCTTAGGGAAAAAGGTTTTAGCCTTCCACTCTTTTTTTTTTTTTTTTTTTTTAATGATAGTCACAGAGAGAGAGAGAGAGAGGCAGAGACACAGGCAGAGGGAGAAGCAGGCTCCATGCACCGGAAGCCCGACGTGGGACTCCATCCCGGGTCTCCAGGATCACACCCTTGGGCCAAAGGCAGGCGCCAAACCCCTGCACCACCCAAGGATCCGTAGTCTTCCACTCTTAAGTATGATATTAGCAGTGAGCTTGGCATACACAGTATTTTATTGAATTATATTCCTTCAGGATCTAATTTGTTGAGAGTTTTAAAATGAAATGATATTGAATTTTGTTTAATGATTTCTCTACATCTATTGAAACTATTGTATAATTTCTATCTTTCAATATATATGTATATCACATTTATTGATTTGCATATATTAAATCATCCTTGCACCCTGGAGATAAATCCCATGATTATAGTGAGTAATTCTTTTAATATACAGTTGAATTTGGTTTGCTAATATTTTGTTGAGAATTTTTGCAACTATATTAATCAGAGATACTGGCCTACAGTTTTCTATTTCATGTTTTTTTCTGGTTTTAGTATCAGGTAATGCTACCTTCACAAAATGAATTTTGGAATACGCCCTTCTCTTCGTGTTTTTTTTTTTTTTGTTTACTTGCTTGTTTTTTGGTTTTTGATTTTTTTGTTTTTGTTTTTTGAGGATTTTGAGAAAGATAGGGATTAATTCTTCTATGAATGTTTAACTGAACTTATCAGCGAAACCCTCTAGTCCTGGGCTCTTCTTTGTTGGGAAGTGGGTTTTTTTTTTTTCTCTTTTTCTTTTTTCTACTTTTTTTCTTTTTCTTTGAGAATAGTTGACACATTGTGTTACATTCATTTCAGGTGTACAGCACAGCGATTTAACATCTTGGTATTTTTTTTTTAACATCTATGTATGCTACCCTGTGCTCACCAAGTGTAGCTACCGTCTATTACCATACAACACTATCACAATATCATTGATAATATTCCTTATGCTGTACACTTTATTTCTATGATTTATTCATTAGATAACTGGAGGACTATATCTCCCACTCCCTTTCACTCATTTTGTCCGTCCCCCTTCCTTCCCTCTGGCAGTCAGCATTTTGTTCTCTGTATAAATCAGACCTATAAATATAGTCTGATTCTGCTTTTGTGTGTGTGTGTGTGTGTGTGTGTATTCATTCATTTTGTTTTTTAGATTCCACATATGAATGAAATCATATACACATGATTTACACATGTAAATCCTTTTCATAAGTGTAACACCATGAAACTTGCTCCCTGATCTAGTTCTACTTCTTTGAGTGTAGAGTTCTTTCAAGTATTTCAGCTTCTGAATTGTTATTTCCATGGATATTTAATTCCTTTCTGAACAGAACTCATTCTTTCAGCTTCCCTTCTAATGTAAAACAATTTTTTTTGAAATCATATATAAAACATTTTTTAAAGCATATGTTTTAAGGGGTTTTGTTTTTGTTTTTTGTTTTGTTTTGTTTTGACCAGTCGTCCTTTATAACAACAACTTCAGCTTTGGACACCTCTGTGCTCTGAAATATCTTCACATTTTTCATTATAATTTAGGAAGGCTATATGTACATATTATTTTCTGATTGGATGTCTGAGAATGATTTTTCCATTGGTTTAACTCAACAACTTCAGGTTGATATTATGTATTGGAGACAAAATATTTCCATATGAAAATATTTGTATACAATGATTCCTCTTTTTCTTTAGTCATCCTAAAGAATCCAGTTGAATATATGTCATTCCAAAAGATCTAGTGTGTGGGTTGTCTGTTTACACTTGTTTGGTTGACATGATTGAGGAAATATGTCCTTTTTGAGACTATAAAATGTGTATTTTTCTTGATTTAAATCTATTTCAGAAATTCCTGAGTATTCTCTGAACATTGGATCTTTTTTATGATATCAGAATACATTCATAGGCTTCTTTTTATCAGTTTATTCACTCTTAAAAATAATTGACTCTGATTGTCCTGTACTGATTAATAACCCAGAAGGAAAAAAAAATAAAAATAAAAATAAAAAAAAATAACCCAGAAGGAATTTTCACCCAAAATCTTCCCTCAAGATCTGTAGAGAAAAATATCTGTTAGGTAACTTACGTAGAGGGCAAGAAAACCACTGAAATAGGTGATCCATTTCTTTCTGACTCTCTATTTCTGAATGGAAAAAGAGTTCCATTGAATGAACTCTTCAACATTACGTGATTTTTAGGTTTGTGTTCTAGTACAATTCTTGTACAGATTTCATACAACCATAGTTTCAAAAACAAAATAATTCTAAGTGATGTGTTTTCCAACTACTTTCTACCTGCCCTTGCTGCATGTGTGTGTATATGCATGTGTATGTGAGTGTGGGGGGGGGAGCATGGGCTTAGGCATGAGCATGTGCATGTTTAAATTAAGGCTGATTGTGAAATTTGTGGAAGGGAGTCAGAGTAGTTTAGAGTGACCACTGTACTTACATTACCACATTGCTTAACCTTCCATTTACTTTCTCCATCTCTACATTATTGGAGACTGCTGCTACCCTATATGTACAATGGAGAGATCAAGAAGTTATAGCATGGGTGAAAATAATCATTGGGATTATATTTGCTAAATGAATGACAGCTATACAAAAAGAATGATATATAGTTTGTTAGATGGGTATTATTCAGGGAAGATGTTTCTTTTGCTCCTGATTTTTTTCTGTTTGATTTTTAAAGAATCTTTTTTAATTTTTTTTTTTTTTTTTTAATTTATGATAGTCACAGAGAGAGAGAGAGGCAGAGACACAGGCTGAGGAAGAAGCAGGCTCCATGCACCGGGAGCCTGATGTGGGATTCGATCCGGGGTCTCCAGGATCGCGCCCTGGGCCAAAGGCAGGCGCCAAACCGTTGCGCCACCCAGGGATCCCTGATTTTTAAAGAATCTTAATAACAGTTAATAAGACCTTCTGTTGATTTCATATTTCATTGATAGTCATCCAGAAACTATCATTAACCATGTGCCTAAACCATGCACAGGGTAAAATGGAAAGCAATTTTGTTGAAAAGAAGTCTCTTTTGATTTAAACCTCTAAGAATAAAAATTTAATTTAGTAGAATCTTCAGCTTCAAATGACAATGTACAAATAGCTCTCTCCTAAAACGTTTAGTTTTTCACTGTCTTTTTCATCTGCAACATATAAATAACTAAATCCACAAATACCACATATAAGAACTTCAGATTCTGGAAAATTCAAGGCTATTCTCTGGATGATTCCATATAAATATTTTTGGCTAGGAATAAGATGAGATTTCTTTCTAGAGACAGTTCCTGAGGGCAGACCATGTGTGTATGCATGTATGCCTGTACATACACATGTGTGGATGTGGATGTGGTGTGTATCAGAAAGCAGAATTGAAATTTAAATCAGATTACTTGCTCCACCAGTTTCCTACACAGGAAAAAAACAAGTCAAAATGTAAGTCATAGTCTTGAAGATGAAAGAAAGTTTAAAAGTGAATAGGTTGGGATTTTAAACTTTTATATTTTCCCCCCTTTTAACCAAGCAACAGAAAGGAGAGATTGGAATAACTTGTAGAATGGTTTATTGTCATGAAGTCATTCCTCAGGAGAAATGATTACTGTGTGAGGTGCTCTTTAGGCTTCAAACTCTTCTGTAGGCCTTCTCTTTGGTCACCAGTTAATGTAATTTCCCATCACTATTCTTGCCGTTGTCCATGAGACTGAATTATTAGGAATATCTCCCATAATTCTGCCATCTTTTACCCATCATCTCTGGAACTTTGTTGTTTGGAAAATGCATCAGAATTTTAATTACGTGCATCACCTCTTTCTGGCCCATAAATATGACCAAAGTTTGGTCTGATTCCTAATCTAGGGGAAAAAAAAAAAGACAAAACAGAAAATGAAAACAATAAGAACAGTAATAGTTAAAACCAAAAAATTGGATGTAGGAGAAGGAATTATGAATGAGAGAAAAAGAATCTGAAACACAAAACTCAGATAATATTTACCCATAAATATTGGCTTGAATTCCAGGAAAGTATGATGAATAAAAAATATTGACAAATATGGTGGTAGCCCAACTCTGGAGCAGTTATAAAAAGAAAAAATTCTGAATTTAGCCCAAAAGGTCTCCACATCTCTAGTCCCTTGTGATAGTCTTAAAAAATTCTATTAATGAGAAAATATTGAAAATGAAAGGGTTATAAATTTAGGAACATGTTTTGATGGAGAAAGCATCATGGTTATTTTAGACAAAAACAGAAAATATAAAATACCAAAAGGAACAAAGTTGGAACAAAATAAAATATAATGTGACCATAAAGAGATAAACACTGCTAGTAGTTGGTTTTCCATCCTTCCAGTGTCTCTGATTTTATTCATATTTTGCTTATGTATTGAGTGCTTAAAACATGCCATGAATGATTCTGTGTACCTTATATGTATAAACTAATTATGTTCAATAACCTTTTAAATACCGTTTTTGTTCTCATTTTATGAATGAAGAAACTATGAAAAAATGTTTAGAGAATGACAAAACTTTTCTAGGTAGTGATGGTACAAACCCACATTGAAAGAAGGTATATACAGTTTTTAAATAAAACAGTTATACAAGAATAAGCATTTTTGAAAAAGCAAGTTAGTCTCCCTTTTGCAGCAATTTAACTTGCCATCATTTAATCAAACATAGTATATAGCCCATAAGTTTTAATCCTACTACATTTTTTTAAATATATTACTGCGTTCTACTGTCTTTCACCAGCATTGTTCTATGTGGAATCCCTCATCACAGCAGGTAATATAGATTTTGCTTGTTATTATTCTTTTGTCTCTCTTACCTTGCTGTCCTCATTCATTCCTCATTCATTCCTCATCAACAACTTCTTTCACCAACATGTACATACAAAAACACACATACAGACACATATTTATTCCCTCACACATCACATCTTGACCTTGCTTTTCTTTATATAAGGTCTCTTCTTCATCATCCTTCACTAACCCTTTCACATAGAAATGTGATGAACTCTTCTGTCTGTATATATATACATATACTTTATATATTCCAGTTATATATACTTTATATATTCTATATGTGATATATAGAATAAAATATAGAATATATTTTATATATCTACAAATTATTTATAAATACCCTTCATGTAATTGTCTCCAAACGTACTCTGTAATCTTTTTCTGGGCAGAGAGTTTGGGCATTTTTGTGACACAGCATTTATGTTTTATTAATGGCCATTTTTAAAAAATCATTTGCTTTATTGTTCTCTCAACTGAAGAATACTAATATGTAATTACAAACAATTCAGAAATTATATCAATGTTCTTTTTTCATCATGTATCAAGAAATGTTAAAAAGAATACAATAAATACAATTTTAATTAAAGAGTAATTATTAGGAAGTTCAAATACTTTTCCACAGATACCTTAGCTTGGAAAAGGTCTTTTTACCTTTTTATTTCCTTGCTAATCAATTCTTATAATCTTGGCCAACTTTTCCTGTTAAAAGAGTCATACTGTTATTTAATTGATTCTGACTATATTACTATGTGTCTGTGGGTGCGTACATGTATCCACAATTTCTACAATCTACTGTGCTCAGACTGGTTGAAAAAAGATTTCTCTTTCCTTCTCTCTCTCTCTCTCTGTCTCTCTTTGTTTCTTTTGGTTTAATTTCCAATCCACTATGTACTACTAGAAATTTTTCAGACTTGAATTTAGTCAAGTATTTGAATTTATTATTATTTTATTTATACAAGCGAGAAATGTCCACCATAGGGTGGTGCTGTGGTGATGTGCAGCTAAGAAAATATAGGATAATACAGCAGATACTTTTTTGTGTGTATGAGGTAAAGTTTAACTGGTGCAGCCACTCTGGAAAACTGTGTGGAGGTTCCTCAAAGAGTTAAAAATAGACCTGCCCTACGACCCAGCAATTGCACTGTTGGGGATTTACCCCAAAGATTCAGATGCAATGAAACGTCGGGACACCTGCACCCCGATGTTTCTATCAGCAATGGCCACAATAGCCAAACTGTGGAAGGAGCCTCGGTGTCCATCGAAAGATGAATGGATAAAGAAGATGTGGTCTATGTATACAATGGAATATTACTCAGCAATTAGAAACGACAAATACCCACCATTTGCTTCAACGTGGATGGAACTGGAGGGTATTATGCTGAGTGAAGTAAGTCAATCGGAGAAGGACAAACAGTGTATGTTCTCATTCATTTGGGGAATATGAATAATAGTGAAAGGGAATATAAAGGAAGGGAAAAGAAATGTTGGGAAATATCAAGAAGGGAGACAGAACATAAAGACTCCTAACTCGGGAAACGAACTAGGGGTAGTGGAAGGGGAGGAGGGCGGGTGTTGGAGGGGAATGGGTGACGGGCACTGAGGTGGACACTTGACGGGATGAGCACTGGGTGTTTTTCTGTATGTTGGTAAATTGAACACCAATAAAAATTAATTAAAAAAAATAATAAAGGTCTTTTAAGAAATAGATTTGGCTTACACTATTAAATGTTAGGTTTGAATCTCAGATAATTCTCTGTTTTTCATATGAATATTGCTAAACTTAAATTTACATTACCTGTATCATTTTTCCTCTACAATATTGGCTTTCTTTTAAATGATGACTTAGATTATATAAACTTTTAATCTTCTTTAGAGAAAGTCATATTGCTAATAACAATGTATTTGGTATTGTGGAAAACTGCTTTGAGTTATAAAGGTAATATAGTAGTGCTTTGAGTGCAGAAAAAAATTTGTGACTTGCATGTAAAATTTGTAACTTGCATATAAAAATCTTTTGAGGCAAAGATTTAATGAATTGTTACCGAGAAAGCTTGCTTGGTTCATTTATTAAAAATGATGCTTCAAATTATTAATGAAGTTTACCATGAAGAAATAAGATTTTATGTCATTTGTTTTTGCTTAGAATAACATTAACTTTTTTTAGATCCTTCAGTAGAGGAAATTTAATGGGGAACCTGCTATTGTTAGATTTTATTTTGTATCTAGTTATAAATCAATACTTGAATGGTGAAGAGAGTATATTACTTAATCAGTCTTTAAAAATAAATGAAACATTGCCAGCAAACCTCAAGAGATTCCACTATATTTTTTATATGGAAGAGAAAAACACCACCATTTTAGAAAAAAAAAAAAGTCAATTAAATAGACTTAAAATCCATAAGAAATTGAAGACACAGCTGACTGCAGTACACTTAACTAAGTAAAAGCAATTCTTAATTTGGCAGTCTTTAAATAGAAAATTTCAAATAAACTAAAATTTATTGCAGTAAAATTGAAAATTTATCCAACTAAAATTTCAAAGCTGCAAGTGTTGTAAAAGGACAGATACAATGGTGTTTGTTGCAGTATTTTTTTATTTTAAAAGCCAGGAAACAATCTAAATATTTATTAATAACATTTTTCAAACAAAATAACATGATGCAAAGATTTACAAGAGTGAACTACATCTTTACATATCAATGTGAGTAGATCTCTAAAATAGGTGGTTGGTGAGAAGATACAGATTGAGCAAGAATAATGTAGTTCATTGAAAATCAAGCAAACATATAAATTGTTTTATACTTTACTTATGAAAATCATATCTGTAAATATAGAGATTGTGGGTTGGAGAAATATGCAAGGAACTTTTCAAAATACTTCTATCTTAGGGGAAGGAGAATTGAGGAGAGAAAGTAAAGAGAACTTCAACTAAATCTCTTATCATAAATGTGCTTATTTTCTCTTTTCAAAATGAAAGGAAGAAATTTCACAAAATATTTAAGGTGAACCTGGAAGTGATGGGCACATGGCTCTTCATTATATTGTCCTTTATATCATTTTCATTTTTAAAAAATTCTCAGACCAAAATAAAAGAACTATTCATTCTTTGCAGGAAACAAAAGTTTCTACTTTTTAACATGTTTAAGGCAACTGTCATGAATGTTATATAGTTGTTGAAGGGGAGGTAGATGGGGGATGGAATAATTGGATGATGAACATTAAGGAGGGCAGTGATGTAATGAGCACAGGGTATTATATAAGACTGATGAATCACTGAATTCTACCTCTGAAACTAATAATACACTATATGTTAATCAATTGAATTTAAATAAAACTGCATATGACATTTTAATATCTTGAACAAGAAAACATAAGTATGCTTGATAATGAAATCAGAGTCAAATCATCAGAAACAACATCAGACACTTGGTGATGACAGAAGTCAACCTGATTGTGTTTTAAATAAGATTGAAGGGCACCTGGATTGCTTAGTTGGTTAAGCAGCAGTTGATTTTAGCTCAGGTCAGAATTTTAGAGTTCTGGGATTGAGCTCCCATTGCGCACCCCACATTGGGCTCCTGGCTTAGCAGGGTTCTGTTTGAGGATTCTCTTTCCCCCTCTCCCTTTGCTCCACTCCTCCCCTCTCTAAAATAAATAAATTTATCTTTTAAAAAAATAAGAAGATTGAAACCCAGAGAGTTTTAAATATGCATAGTTGCTCATAACCCATATTTGTTAAACATTTCTACTACAGAAGTGGATTTCAATTTTGATTTGAATTCTTTTGCAAACTAAACATTTTATTGAAATTCATACATAGAACAATTAAACTTTGAAAAAAAAAGTCAGGTCATAATACCTAAATTATTGAAAAAAAACAAAGGACTTAAAGGATAATTCATCTTCCAGAAAATCCTGTTATCAGACTGCTTGCCATGAACCTTTCTTAGGGCTTGTGTGCTATTCATAGTCCAAAACAAGATGTCACCAGAAATGATGCTGTTTGTCTTGGACAAACGCTTGCACAAAAGAAAATCTGATCATGATGTCAGACTTGTGAGACACTGGAAAAAGAGATATATTTTATTAAAACAAATAAAGAGATACACTGTAAAAAATACCAATATTTGTGAAAAGGTCCTTCTGGACAGAGACTTATCCTTTATGTTCCCAGGACAAGAAATTTGGCTTTCTTGAAGCATAAACAATCTGCCTCTTAAGTCAGGAGAGGATAGAACTTATTTAAGATCCACCAACAACATATTACTTGGCCTATATTACTTCTTGCCCTTCAGGGATGGGTGTTTCAACTCAAAGTAATATTTATTCCAAATACCACACTAAATATTTTTGCAATCTTCAACTTGATTTCCTGAGTAGTTCCTGTCTCATAGACCCATCGGAATGACTTTTAAGTTAAAGGGAGTCCTGAGAGTCAAGATAGACCAAGGATCTCAATGAAACAACATGACTTCAGAGGAAAACAGTTAAAATAACAAATTGTCTGCAATAAGGACAGTAAAAGAATTGCCTAAGACTCACAAGAGAAAACTGAGCCTCTGGTAATGAAACTACTTTGTCTATTGCTATAAAACCGTTCAGTGAAATCCTCAGATCTCTAACAGGGTAGAAGTATGTCTACCATAAAGAGTAATTTCTTATTATGTTTTTTGCAAACATCAACATATATATTAAAGAATATACACAAAATGTGGTGATAAAATCTACAGTAAATAGATTTTCAACCTTAAAAAAATCTAAGCAATTGAACTCTTTCTATTAAAAAGTAACAGCAGCATGTTCAGGACATACTCTTAATTAGAACTCTAGCTATATAAATCCCAGATGAGCTTTTTATATTTCCAAGTTGAGCTTTGAATGAGAACATTTATTTGCCTTCATTAGAGTAATCTCTATAGACACAAATGTTATTAAAATAATGTAAAAAATAATACTAATATTTTTTAAAAATTGTAATGGATGTCCATTTTGCTATGTTTTAGTTAACTGTGTTTACCAAAAGTGATAAAATCTATTAACTTTTTTTTTTTTTACAATTTCCACTTAATTTCCCCATAGGAATAGTTCTAGAATGACCTAATATGTAGAAAGTGCTTTCCACACAAAAAGCAGTGATTTTCAAAGTGTTATTGCTAAGAAAGAAGAGAATTGCTAAGCTTCTAAAGGTGCATTAATCATGGCAAGACCTCAGGGTCTAATTTACTTTGTCGGGAAAAAGTTAATTGTTGAAAGATGCTCTAATGACTGAAAACAATAATGCACTTAAAAAAATATGCACTGATTTCCTTCTTGGCCATTGAAACTCCAGCAGTTTTCTCAGTTTATATGCCTACATTTCCAATGCTTGAATGCACACCTTTACTGAACTTGAATTGCCTCCTTTAAAATGGGATTAATAATTACTTTTGCCGTCTTTTTTTTATTTTATTCACATAAAGAATAGGTCACAATTTATGCATCATTAACTTTTATTTTCAACTTTTTAAAAATAAGATTTTAGATCTCATGCTCTATTACTGCACTCCATGTAATACATTTTGAAGAAAGCTTCCTATTTTAATAGCATATTTATTTTTTTAGGAAGTTATCTTAGCAGTCATTTTGTTCAGGAACTTATAAATTCTCTATATCTGGTGGCTTTTTTATTTATTCAGAAGAGGCAATGAACTGTTGATATTATTGTCATTTAATATACATCTTTCCATCTTTAAGGTATCTACTCTAAGATATTCAGTGCTTTTAAAAATTTAGTTACAGTATTTTTCATCTCTGACTTCTGAGTTATTATGTAAGTCATATATATATATTTATACATATATATAAAGGGGCTCTAGATGGAAATTTGTGTAGCTGTACAAGAGTGTTAAAATTACTTCTCTTTTAAGGATGAGTAAGACTCAGAAAGGGACATACTTTCTTGCTCATTTTGTCTTAAACAAAATTCTATTACTTGGAACACATAGCTGAAGTATTATGTATCCATTTGCTTTTAGTAGAAGTTATTTCTTTAGAAATGACCTGAAAACCAACTTTCATTTTCATTTTTCCCCCTAGTTTTATTGAAATACAATTGATATATAGTATTGCATTATTTTAAGTTATACAACATAATTATTTAATATATATACATTGCAAAATGATTCCCACAGTATATTTAGTTAATGTTCATCACCACATAGTTGCACACTTATTTTCCCTGTGATGAGAACTTTTAAGATTTATTGTCTTTGAAGTTTCAAATATACAATATAGTAGTTAATTATAATCTCCATGCTGTATATTATATTGCCAAAACTTATTTATCTTATAACTGAAAGTTTGTACCTTTTGACCACCATTATCCCATACCACCCCCACCACTGGAAAACCACAAATCTCTTATCTGTTTCTGTGAGTTTGTTTATTTTATTTTTTAATTTTTAATTTTATTTAGATTCTATATATAAGTGAGATCATACAGTATTTGTTTTTCTCATTCTGAACTATTTTTGGCAGGCATAATGTCCTCAAGGCCCATCCATGTTGTCATGATTTACAAGATTTCCTTCTTTTTTATGGCTGAGTAATATTCAGTTGTGTGTTTGTGTGTATTATACTTATGGCACCTTTCTTTAGCCATTCATCCATTGATGAACTTAGGTTGATTCCTGTCTTGGCTATTCTAAATTATGTTGCAATGAACAAGAAGTGCAGGTTTCTCTTAGAGAGTAATTTCATTTCCTTTGATACATACCAGAAGTGGGATTGGTGGATATAGGGTAGTTCTACTTCTAATTTTTTGAGGAAACTCCATACTGTTTTCACAGTGGCTATACCAACTTATTTCTTACCAACAGCATACAAGGGTTTCCTTTCCCCTATATCCCCCGTCAATTCGTATTATCCATTTTCTTTTTTAAAGATTCCATTTGTTTATTTGTGAGACACACAGAGAGAGGCAGAGACATAGGCAGAGGGAGAGGAGAAGCAGGATCCCTATGGAGAGCGTGATGCAGGACTCAATCCCAGCACCTGGGATCATGCCCTGGGCCAAAGGCAGACACGCAACTGCTGAGCCACCCAGGCATCCCTCTATTTTCTTTTTGATGACAGTCATTCTAACAGTATGAGATAATATCCCTTTATGATTTTGACTTATATCTCCCTGATGATTAAAGAATTGAACACCTTTGGACATCTGTATATCTTTGGAAAAAATGTCCATTCTGCTCCTCTGCCCATTTTTTAATAGGATCATTTAGGGTTTTTTGCCATTGAGTTGCATGAATTACTTATATATTTTGGATATTAACCCCTTATCAGATCAAATATTTTCCCCCATTCTGTGATTTGCCTTTTCTTTTTGTTAATGGTTTCCTTTGATATGCAGAAGTTTTTTAGTTTGTATCTGAGATAATTGATTTTTATTTCCATTCCTTTTTCTTTTGGTGCCAAAAAATATTGGAACAACCAGGGTTAAAGAGCTTACTTCCCTTTGTTTTCTTCTAAAAATTTTATTGTTTCAGGACTTATATTCATCTGTAATCCACTTTGAGAGGGGTGCCCAGTTTCAATCTCTTGCATGTGTCTGCCTAACTTTCCTAGCATCACATATTACAGACACTATCTTTTTTTCTGTTGGATATTATTGACAATTCTGTTGTAAATTAATTGACCATATATGTGTGGGTTTATTTCTAAGCTCTCTGTTTTGTCCTATTATATAGACATATAATCTTTTTTAATACCGGTATCATACTGTTCTGATTACTATAGTTCTGTAATACAGTTTGAAATCAGGAAATGGTTATGACTCCAGTTCTGTGTTCTTTCTCAAGATTGCTTTGGATAATTGGGGTCTTTTGTGGTTCCATACTAATTTTAGGATTTTTCTATTTCTGTGAAAAATGTTATTGTAATCTGATAGAGATTGTATTTAATCTGTAGTTTTTTTTGAGTAGTATGAAAATTTCAACCTTGTTCATTCTTCCAATCCATGAAACCAGAGCATCTTTCTATTTATTTGTGTTTTCAATTTTTTTCATCAGTGTCTTAGTTTTCAGTGTACAGATCTTCACATCCTCAGTTAAATTGATTCCTAGCTATTTTATCTTTCAATGCAATTTTTAATGGGATTATTTCCTTAATTTATCTTTCTTATAGTTTATGATTAATATAAATACAACTGATTTTTATATATTAATTTTATACCCTGCAACTTTACTGACTTTATTTGTTCTGACAGTATTGTGGTGGAAGTTTAGAGTTTTATATAGATATATACACATGATTATATCATCTGCAAATGAGACATTTATACTTCTTTCTTTCTGATTTGGAAGCCTTATTTTCATTGTCATTTTAATTATAATGTTCTTCAAAACCCATCCTAAATTTTGATTATGACAAATTATAAAATCAAAGTTGGGAGAGCTCTTGCTAACCAAAGTAAATAGGCTTCCGTGACCTTGTTTGGGAACAAAAAATAACTTGTTCTTTTTCAGTTTTGTTAAGTAGACAATCAAAATAGCACTTTATGAGATTAATGCTTTGTATTTTATTCTATTTTGTGGACTGTGTGGTTTATTTGATAGGGCATAATTTTTAAGTGAACACAACACTGTGGGTTTTAAAATATTGGAAAAAATGGAATAATTCAAGTAAAGCATCACATTATTTTATCATATCAATTAGAGATCACACCATATATTTTGAATCCCTCTTCCTAGAACAATACCTAGAATATGATGTATATTCAACAAATGTTTTTTACAATTGTCAGTGAATTCTACTTTTCCATAGAAGATATTACAAAGAGACTTCTTTTAGATGTACTCTCACTATGGACAGATTAGAGGTCTGTAGGTATAAATGCTGTCTTTACAACACACACTGCTTTTCTGTGGTAAGTGACTCTGAATTCAATGCATTTTTCTCTTTCTCTTTCTCTCTCTCTTTTGGTTAGGATACTTTGGCAGGATTCTTAATAAGTCTTCCATTAGTTTTCTCATGCTCTAGCTCTGGTATATTTTTTCCCACTCACTTTTGTATTGTCAGTAAGGACTCTAAATTGATGAAGAGTCTGTTGTTGGTCATTTGTTTTTGCATAATACTTCACTTTTTATAAAGCACATTCATTTGTAATTTTGAAAAGCATTTTTAGAGCAGCCCGGGTGGCTCAGTGGTTTAAGCGACACCTTCAGCCCAGGGCCTGATCCTGGAGACCCAGGATCGAGTCCCACATCAGGCTCCCTGCATGGAGCCTGTTTCTCCCTCTGCCTGTGTCTCTGCCTCTCCCTCTCTCTCTCTGTCTCTCATGAATAAATAAATGAATAAATCTTAAAAACAAAGAGAAGCATTTTTAAATACACATAATAAATGTTAACATTCTCACTGTAAATAATTCATACAATCTAACACCTCCCCTTGGCTACTTCCCCATTGCAGGGCACCTCATAAAGAATAATCTTTTTATCATCTTATGAATATTTTTATGTATTTAAGTTCATTCAATAATGTCATTTAGTAATTCATTATTATGCAAAACAACAATATTATACTGTATTTCATCAATTTCATGACAAATATTTTCCTAGTTTTTAACATCTCTGGATGAAAATGGACCATCTTACAATCATTGGCAGCTCATACTTTAATTGGCAGTAATTTTTCTTTGTAAGAAATAAAAGTATATTTTTAAAATAGTGAATTATGGTATTTTAAAAAATAATGGTAGTTACTTGCAAAATGTATTCAAGTTCCAAACAACATATAATGCACACACACTTAGTAGTAGAAGCCTGTTAGCTTGCTGATATGGCGTGGTGGTAGGTGGGGGAAAAGAGGATGGTTTCTGTTTTTGTTTCTGCTTTGGACTTTTCTGAATAAGTTTCAGTCCTTAGCAGGCACAGTGACCCTGAATCTTGCAAGTATTAATTTTACAGTTCTTCTGCCTCTCCTGGCACTGTAGTTCAGGACCCAGTTTATTCTTTTCCGCTTTTCTGAGGTACTGTTTTTTTCTGCTTCCTTCCTCCAGCTGCATTGACTTTTCACCAGTGCCATTAGGGCAATGATGTTTGTAGCCATTCTCCCAATTTATTAAATTCCTTTGTGCTATAATGCAGACAGTAGAAGAGGTAAGGCAGAGATTTGTGCTCATCCTTCACAGCTTCTTTTCTCTTTTCCCAGGTCACCAAAACAATCAAAACAAAATTTGTAGAGCTCTACCTAAATATTTTTTGTGTGCCCAATGGTATTCACAGAGAGCAAGCCTGCACATGTACAGTCCTCCCCAAAACCTCACCTTATTTTCTGGAACTTGCATTTTGCAAACTTCTTACTGGTTGTGTTTACCCCAGAGAGTACCCATACAATCTTGTCTCCTTTTAGATTTGGGACCAGTCAATTGCTCTGTTCTCTAATTTATTAATTTAAAAAAATGTCATTAACTTCAATTTAGTCTGACTTTTATTGTTCTGTTATTGTAAGGGTAGAGTGACACTCTTTCCAACTCTCTACATCCTAGAATTCCCTTTTTTGTTTTGAAAATATATTTATTTTTCATAAAATGTGCTATTTTTGCAAATGTAATGTATTTTTTGTTATTTTGCATGAACTGATTTGTATTTAAAACTTTCTCATTTTAATTTGTTAAAGGGTGATATATAAAGATATAACCCACAAAAATATTTAAAAGATTGCTTAAGAGTATACTTGTTAAAAGCATAAAAGAGTCTTGAAACCACAATATTGTAGAATCTCTGCTCTAAACTTAACTGGGAACCAAGAAATACCTCAAATAAATAAACAGATCTTCTTGTATGTTTTTGAGTCCTGTACATCTTCCTGTACCTCTGCTTGAAAAGGAGTGAGAATCTTGAAAACATCCTCATTTCTGGGGTAATAATTCATGTGAAGAAAACTATATTTAAAGAACACAGGGGAACGGAAATTGAAATATTTTTAAGTATAAACTTTCAAGTTGTTAACTTTCTACTTAATAATTACCACTGTTTTACTTTGGTCACTGATTTAAAAACACTGTCACTGTTTTGTCTAAGGCAGAGCAAAGTACATAATTGCAGTGCTCAGTGTAAAATAGAAATTCTGGGACTCTTGTTTAAAGTAATAAAAAAATTTCTAGAGAGATAGCTGAGTATTAACCCAAGCATGAGGCCCTATTGCCTGAACAGATGGAACACCATGAAAGCAATTTTGAGACTACCTACCATTCCATGGACTCTTTACCTGTTTACTCATGATTCTAGACATCCCTTTTTCTTATTTTTTATTGTTCATATTTGTTTTATTTCATGGTATGTTCACCCCTAAATAAAGCAACTACATTTCTGTCTTAAAAATAACAAGAACAAGATTTTCAAAGCAGCTGTCCATACCCAAAGGTTTTAATATTTTTATATTTTTTCCCCTTTTATCTTTCTCAGACTAAGTTTGCTTTTATACAGCTCTCCTTCTGATCCTGGAATATTTTAGAATTGCAGTTATCATGTCCTTTTAAATTATCCAATTTGGTTTAATGTGGTGAAACATTGTTAGAGGTAAATTATACATGCAAAGAGAGAAAAAACAGACATAAAATGTGACAAAGCATAGATACTATAAACTAATATATAAATACATAAACACATATACTCAAAACCAAATTCAATGAATCTTTATAACTAAGAAAAACAGATCAGATACAAAAGAACACGATTCAAAATGTTTCTCTACCAAATGGCATCTGTGTGGTCTTCTATGAACCAAGACACCATATTATCCACTTATATCTCACATTTGAATTTACAACTTATTTTGATTATCACACTGGAACACTGTTACTACTTTCATGAACGTCTTTTCCAGTAAACTAGGCACTTCTGTAGGGAAGTTATGTCTTATTCATGCTCAGCCTAAAAAATAGTTGACCTTTTATTTTTTTCTAAGATTTTACTTATTTATTCAAAAGAGACACACACACAGAGAGGCAGAGACACAGGCAGAGGGAGAAGCAGGTTCCTCACAGGGAGCCCTATGAGGACTTGATTCCCGGATAGGGATCACGTCCTGACATCCCAGGCAGATGCTGAACCACTAAGCCGCCCAAGTGCTCCTGACATTTTAACCTAAAGAAGTCAATTAGAAAAATCCAGACCATGATCTAAACTTATATTGTATGCACAGATGGAATTTATCATCTAATGACAGATGGTATTCTCAAAAAGAACTGTCACTGAACACAAAGGGTCCCCAGCTTAGGGTGCATCAGCCAAATAGATCAGCCCTCTTTTGATTTGAGCAAAAGTTTTTTATGACTTGAGCAAGTGTGGAGACAGGGATATAGTTCTCAAAACATTGTCTCCCCTTGGGGTTAGTGCAGGAAGCTTTTATTCAGTACGCCAGGGGCCAAGGGCAGGAAGCTTGCATATTCATGAGGGAATTTATCCATATTCTATTACTTAGACACCTAAGTTAAATGCACATGTTTAGCGTGTTTAACATGCTAGCCCATACATACATAGTATCTTCAAAAACTAGCGGAGTTGTCGGGCTTCTGGGAAGCGATTTTAGTATTATAATGCACTAATGGAACTGTAAGGCATTTCAGGGGGCTTCTGTGCAGGTCCTCAGCTCCAGTCTAGCTCATGTTGGTTCTGTGTTAGTTTCTGGGTCTGCACTCCAGTGTTGTTCAACTCTTCTAGCGGTTTTGCTGCTTGTTCAGTTTTTCATTGTTCAGTTTTTCAACTCTTCTGAGTAGGGTTCCTGCAAAACATTTCTTCGAAACAACTTTTACATACCTTGTAGGTTTCTTATGCCTCCATTAGCAGAATCACTTAAAGTGAATCCACTAAAAAAGTGAGTAAATTCACAGTAAATTATGAAGAAAAATATTTTGCTTGGAATTTTATCGTAGAAATAAAACTTAACTTTTAAAAATTACCTTTTCATGTGTTGAGCAATGATTAGATTTATAATTGAACATATGCTTTAATACTTAGGACAAATAAAATATTAATCAAGGATTCAGTTACTGATTACATTTTGTTTCCAAAGATATTATGGTGTGGTATGATAAAATATCTCTTCCTTCATCATTGCTTCCACCACATGTTCAGGAATTTGGTTTTTAGAAAAACACCTCAGGATCTTTTGATCCCAAGGTCTATTGGGATCTTTTGACTCTCAAACCATTATCTTTTGACACATAAAACATTGTCAAATTAACTTCTTAAAAACAAAAACCCAAAATACTTCTTTAACTGTTAATCCATTTTAATTCTCAAAAAGACTCCTTTGTTAATGCCTTTTTGATGATTTGAGACTTTTTTTATATAATCTTGCATCTTTTTCAAGATCTATTGTTTAAAGTTGCTCTCATTATCTATTATGTTTGTGATATAATGTCAGATGTTCTGTACATCTGAGATTCAATAAAAAAATGATAGGCAATATCCAGCTGGAATAAATTCTAATGTCAACTGGTGAGTATTTAGTTGGAGACCCATTTTGAGTCATTCATTAGTAAATATTAGCCCAATAAAATATTTTTCTTCTTATACCTTATAATTCTAGAGACTTGGATAATGCATGGTTGGATAATGAGAACAGCTCTATTTTGGGGAGATGTAGCTTTTATTCAGTGACAACAAAATCATGTTTTATTGTATATGGTTGAGAATATTTTCCTTGGAAAAGTGGCTGCATTGTGTTGTGTGTTTCGGTGTGCTTATATATGTATTTCATACACATACACATACACTATCTCACTGATTTTGCCCAATTGCCAGAATCATTAATTAGCTAACCAGGCTCCTAAGTATCACATTTATAAAATGGTAATGCATATATGAAGTAAAATATGATTCTTAGCTAGATTTCTAGCTTTAATGAATTTCAACATTAATCCCATATGACTCATCTGTCAGGAAGTGTGAGAATCAAAACTGCTCCTTTTGTTGCCTTTCACTCACTGTAAAAACAGAGCAAAGAACAGTCCCTTTGGCACATTCATCAAAACTGTGATCAGGCTGATTAAAATGCAGATATACTGGGGCTTATCTTTCATCTGCAGTCCAGCAGTGATATCTGATTTATTTGAATCTCATTAACACTCTGTTTCCGTGTCTCTTTTACTATTGTTTGCTGCTGTTACTGGCATCTAATTAAACAAGCACAACTGGAAATTTTGTATGCACATTTGCTCTATATGTTTCTCTGATATCATTTGAAACCTGTCTTCCTACCCGTAATGTACTCCTCAGGCATAGCATGAGGATGGAATGGTAATTTGGTGTTGTTCTGCACTATGTTACTTTTGTGTGAGGAATCACAGATCTTATAAATTTTTAAATTGAACAATACTCTCTATCTGTGAATTTGCTCCTATTTCGTTTAAAGAATTTGCCACTTGGAATAAAGGCTTTTGGTGTCTAAATGATAAAGCCAGCATTTCACAGGATATTTATTTATTATTGGTCTGACTTCGGTGGTGTATTTTGTTTTTTTGCACACATTTTCACTAATCTGTCTCCCATATAGGTTTTCCCATTTTAGCAATTCAGATCCTAGGAAATTATGTTTACTGAGTGTCCTCTTTTAAAGCACCATTCTCCTTACATCACTTCAGGTTTCTCAATTGCTATACCAGAGCACATTTCTAGTCATTTCTCTTTTAACTCTTTCTGAAAACTACCACTTTGTTCCCAAACCACACAAATAGAAAGCAGAAAAAGAAAATAGAAACACATCAGAGAGCTATGAAGCTATTTTAAGTCAAGATCAACTACTTCATTCTATATACATTTTTATACTATAGAATTACAAACAGGAATTTTTGAGAAGTAATGTCCATTATATTAGCTTTGTGTCTATGTAGTATTTGTTTCAGTGCCATGAACAGCAGGGAATGTATCGTGAACTTTTGTGATTGTGTCCCTCTATTCATGTTAACCAAATTAATTGAATTTAAGCCTTAGTAATTGGGAAGCATTTGGATATAATCATATTTCAATTACTGTAATGTTACAACTCCATATTTCACCATCTGATGCTTCTAGAGGGAACAGTATGAACAAAAAAAAGAAAATTTGCACCAAATATCTTTTGAAAAATTGAAAAGGGGAAAGCAGGGATGCCTGGGTGGCTCAGTGGTTGAGCATCTGCCTTCAGCTCAAGGCATGATTCCCTGGTCCTGGAATCGAGTCCCACATCAGGCTCCCTGTGAGGAGCCTGCTTCTCCCTCTGCTTATGTCTCTGCCTCTCTCTCTCTGTCTCTCATGAATAAATAAATAAAATCTTTAAAAATAAAAAAAGGGGAGTCAATTATTGTTTGCTTTTTGTTGGAAAGCATATATCAAAGACACATGTATACAACATATATCAATTGTTGGCAAACATTATCCTGCTTTGTTATCTCAGTGAACTTGTATACTAAAATTATTTTCTTGATATAATTCTGCTTTTGGATACCATGTGTATATATCTAATCTTGCCCTACTGTAAGAACTATTTAATTAGTTAATTACATTCTGCAGGTGAAGACCTAATAACATTTGATGGTAATAAGTGGAAAATAACCATTCAAATATATTACTTATGTGGCTATAAAATTGGTGCCAAAATTTTAGGGGCAACCTCTTAGGGTGATATGTTTATTTTGTTGGAAGAATGATAATGATTCTAGGATTTTGCTACTGAAATAATACCATGAATACCTACATTATCTATTTATATGCTACCTATTTTTCATTTATTAAAACATATGTTGTAATAGCAGAATATTAATAATTTAAATGACTATCATAAATGACCTTTAAATGTGGTAGAAGAATAAAATTGAATACTAAGCATTTCCAAAAATTTTAAGTTAGATTTATATGTATTGATCTAGGAATCTGTCCATATTTTTGTAAATGAAAAATTAGATTGATGAATGTTATGTGTTATATTATTCCATTATGTAAATGTATTTTGTATGGTATATGTTATATATGTTTATATAGAGAGGTATATTTCTATAACCTGATGAGAGAATACACCAAGCTGCTAGCAATGGGTATCTATATGGTAAATACTTAAATAATAGAGAAATTTTCTTTTCCTAATTTGTACAATTAAAAGGGGAGATGAAGTGTTTTAGATGTTTACTAGTTAATAGTTTTTAGTCCTTCACAAAAAGATTATTTAATCCTCGTGATCAATAAGACTTCCTAATTATGCTTTCTTGGTATTATCTTCTTATATATTATTGTTCTGTTCTCCACGTAGTCATATGTCTTCAACATATAACTGAATTGAGTGACTGCATATGTGGAAGAAGGAGACAAAGTCCAAAGAAACAGTTTCTTATAGGTAGGGGAGGTCCTCAAGTGAGTGTATATTTTATTTTACTCCCATTCCACTGGTAATAACTTAGTCATACAGTCATACCCAGACAGTGTTCGTATGAGTGTCTGTGTATTTGTGTGTGTCCTTTCCCTTTCTTTGCCCCTAAACCACCATTATCTGTGTTCCAAATACATAGTTGAATGTAATATTGAAATATGCATTATTTATATTAAAATTTCTTTCAATGTATCAAAGTGGATGACTATGTGCTTTAATTAAATGCTAACTATCACAAAATGAAAAAGTGTTTGCCTTCTGTCCATTAGTAAAATAAAGTTACAAATATTAATAAGAAATTTTTCTTCCATCTTTATGGGCCATATCAATTGAAATGTTGTAAAACACACCAATGTCCTAGCTTATATTTTAATAGGTTTAGTTTTTTCAAAGTTCAAATCATGTTGTTAAATTAATTAGAGTCTTCAATAAAAATATCAGTTATACAAATCTATTCACAAGTGCCCCAACAGTGGTTTTTAGCCAGACATGCTGTGAATGTTACTTTAATATACCATGATTTGTTATAAAATCACTAATGTCCTGGGAGATGAAAAATAAAATCAAGACTTAAGCCATTGTATTCTAAATTTTATAAGGCATCAATCTGGCATGTAAGAATATATGTATATTTTCAGATTTTTATAAATTATGTATCTATACAGGAAGGTATACAGTCTAACTTTTATGGATACCAATATTTCTTAAAACAAGTATTATTTTCTACAAGGTTAATAGAATTCTTTTTGAAATCTATCTACTATTTTAACATTTCACTTTCTTTAATCTCATGTATGTAATTATTTTTAACAAGAACTATCTAATTTTGGTCATCTCCTAGTGATACATCAGTGAGCATAAATTGTTATTCAATTGTGTCAGTTTTCATCTTTGAGTCAATGACCCATAGAACCACTTATACCACAAATGTGAAATGATTCTGTTAACACAGAGCAGTTTCCAGTTTCCCTAATCATTAAAAAAAAAAAAAAAATCCCACATGTTTAATATAAAATGTTCTTCATTCTACTCCAGGAATCTATCAAACTAAACTAGATCTATTTCAGTGCCATATTTTTTATTGCTATCTGCACTTTCTAGTCTAGTCATCTCAATTATTTGTTATTAAGTTTCTATCCTTGTAAATATTCTCAAACTGCTTGTTCAGGTCACTATTTATAAAGCAAATACCTTTTCATTCTCAATTGGAGCATATAGTCATTTTCATTATAAGTGTATTTATTTTTTTAGTAGTTTCTACACCTAACATGAGGCTTGAACTCATGACCTTGGGACCAAGAGTTACATGCTTTTCTGACTGAGTGAGGCAGGTATCCCAGTTTATAGTCATTATTGAAGATAATGCAGTTTAGTGGTTATACCACATTCATACAAGTCTGAAATTCAAATTCCAGCTTTGACCATTTCTGGATATATACCTTTAGGTCATTTACTTAAACTATCTGAGCTTTGTTACTTCATGTGGCTATTACTATTATTTAAGAGATACTATGATTTGAAGTAAGATGAGGCACCTAAAGCACTTAGTATGGGCACTGGTACACAGTCATGATAGCTATTGCTAACTCATATAATTTCTATTCTCACTAATTCTGATCTGTCATTTTCTGTGAAGGATATGATACCAGTTCTCATCCTCTTTCTTTGATTACTTCTTCTTAGTCTCTTTGGCTGTTATTTTTTCCTTCCATTTCTTATATTTACATATTCTCAAAGTTTTTTTGTTTGTTTGTCCACAGGCTCCCCTAGGTGATCTTTTCCTTTGTATGTTATAGATTTAATGCTTATTTTTCCTTAGAATTCATATGTTGAAAATCTAATCCCCAAATGATGGTGTTTCGCCATGGGGCCTATTGGAGGTAATCAGGCCATGAGGTTAGAGCCCTCATCCTGGGATTAGTACCCTCATAAAACAGGACTTGAGAATTTACTTCCTCTCATTTTGTGCTGTGTGAGAATACAATGGAAAGGTGGCCTTGTGCAAACCTTGAAGCAGCCTCTCACCAGACACTATATGTGTCATCACCTTGATCTTGGACTTCCTATTCTCCAAAACTGAAAAATGGATGATTGCTGTCTAAAGTAATCAATCTGTGGTATTTTGTCATAGCATCCTTATACTAAGACTCTCTTGGTATAAAATATCACTTTTTAATTCTAATCATTTGAATTCTGGAATATAAATCTATAAACATATCTCCCCTTTTTGGATCACCTCATATATATCATATTTCCTTCAGAAGATTTCTAAATATCTTTCTGATGACTCACCCTCCACACACGTCAGTCTGAATTAATCTAGTTCCCAAATCTATCTCATTATCCTTGAATTACCAGTTAGTGGTACTTCAATACTCACAGTCACTCTAATTTTTGAGTACATTGTAATCTTTTCCCAATTAATCATTTGCCTAATAAAATGAATTCTACCTTCAGTATAGCTCTATTTACACTCCTGCATTTCTACTCTGTCCCACTGTCACTCAGGCCCTTACTATTGTCTTCTGAATTTCAGTATCTCCTACATCCTTTTGCATTGATGCCAGAGTAAACTTCACATTTCAAAGGTTCCCTCATTTCCTAATCATTAATTAACATACAAGTATAGCCACAGTTTAGTCCTACCTACCTTATCATCAATAAATGACCCTTAATACTGATTACTAGACATAGGTTAAAAGAAGAAAAAAATATATTTCAGATAAAAGGGATCAGGATGATGAATTGTCTATAAATCCTTTGATATGAAGGTCTTGAGGTTGCTTTACCTGAATAAGAAGAGTCATGGGTATGACTATTTCTTACATACAGTTCTTGAGAAAGTATGCATTTATTTCAAGAGGTACTATCTAGGTGTATGCTATATAAAAAAGAAAAACTATAGAAATCATAGGAGTATGGTTCTTGAAACAGAGACTTGTTAAGTGATCAAAGGTGCTGTCAGTCTCCAAAGTTAGAATATTATATTCCCTGCAAAGTAGTTAATTAGAGCATACATACATGCTGTTAAGAGGATTAATAAGATACTTCACTGGAGAATTTATGGAATTTTTGTTTGATTGAAGAATTGCCAAAATTTTATGCATATGGGAAGAAGCTAAGAATCCTATGGCCAGTCATGCTTTGATCTAAAACGTCAATTTTAAGGTTACTAGTAGTCATTTTGAGGGTTGAAAGAATTGGCTGAAGGAAATAAAGGGAATTATAATTAGCTCTGTATGATGGGGTCCATATATCTATTTGCCATCGCTGTTTTATTTTGAATGTTTTTGATAAATATTACAGGTACAGGTAGGGGCAGAAGACGGGAACTGATAAACCTAATTATAAACTGGTTGCATCTTTCTAATTCTGTGAACTGAAATATTCATTCATGTTGACAATAAAGAAGAGAATATATTAACGACTGAGCCTTGAAAAGGAAAAGAACAAAATGAAGATTTTTTTCAAAATCCCTTATTAAGTAAAATATAAACTCTCTGAGAGGGCTGATACCTTAAATTTTGTCAGCCAGCATTTTAGGTTTTAGCTGTCATCTTAATTATCAGCTAGCACTTAAGCAGAGACATCAGCTTAGTGCAGGCTGCCTTGGGAGCTCAGGAAGGAAAAGGCCAGTTGTCTGGAGAGGCAAATGAAGCCGAGTCTGCAAAGAGATGCCAAAGATTACAAAACCCACTGCATCATTTGCTGATAGCCAGTTCACCTACTAAAATACCTTGCTCTCTTAAGAATAAAAACTATTCCTGAAGTATTGAAAGTTAAATGAGCAGAAAAGGGATTTGTGTTCTCACCCCTACCCACTATAACCTCCTCCTCTACCTCCCCTCAGCCTTCAGGGAATGACTGTCTTTGATAAAATGATTATATGGAACTATTCATAAAAGTTTGTCCTGAGAAAGAGTCATGTGTCTGACTCCACCTGTAGAGTATGCAACTCTCAATGTCTAATATCACGGTTGTGAGTTTGAGACCCATGTTGGGTGTAGAGATTACTTTAGAAAAAAAAAAAGTTTGCTATGAGAAAAAGGCTCTCTTAACAAAACAAACAAACAAAGAAACAAAAAACCCTTTTGTGCCTATTGTAAAGAAATTTAAATGCTTTCACGTCTGTGTGACTCAGTGGTTGGGCACCTGCCTTTGGCTCAGGGCGTGGTCCCCTGATCCCAGATAGGTCCTGCATTGGGCTCCTCCCTCTGCCTGTGTCTATGCCTCTTTCTCTGTGTCTCTCATGAATAAATAAATTTTAAAAAGTTTAAATGCTTATGAATGGTATTTCTATTATTATAAGAAATACATGAGTGGTCTTCAGGTTGAAGTCAGGAAAAAAATACCAAAGCAAATTTGAAGATACCATAGCCAATCACCCTGATACAGCAGGAACCAGGGAGGAAGTGGGAGTCCGGTAAAACGGAAGAACAGAAGAGACTTGGATTAAAATGACAATAAAGAAAGGGAACAAGACTAAACAGAAAGGGATCCTTGTTAACCATCTAAATGGAGCTCCCTAGGAATTTAAGTGTGTGGGACGGAAATGTTTTTAAATACTTGGTACTGGGCATTCCGGGTGGCTCAGCGGTTTAGTGCTGCCTTCAGCCCGGGGCGTGATCCTGGAGACCCAGGATCGAGTCCCACGTCGGGCTCCCAGCATGGAGCCTGTTTCTCCCTCTGCCTGTGTCTCTGCCTCTCTTTGTGTGTGTGTGTGTCTCTCATGAATGAATGAATGAATAAATAAATAAATAAATAAATAAATAAATAATCTTTAAAAAGTAAATAAATACTTGGTACTATCCTCTGAAATCTGTTTCTCTGTCAAAAAGTAAAATAAGTTTATTTTTCTTAAATAAATGCAACCCGTTATTAAAATGTTATGGAGTTATAACTTCACTATCAGATATCCAAACCTTTGATTGTTTTAATTAGTCATATTTATTTTTTGTTATCTGATGTTTGCATTGAGATACCCCTTTTCCCATTTAATGCCTAAGAAGGCATCAATTTTCAATTTCTTTCAGCATGTGTTAGTTTTGGTGGTTTTAGAACATCATATAAATGGAACCATACTGTGTGTGATGAGGGAACAGATTAGCTGAGGACAAAGCACAAGCTGACACCTGACAAATGCCCCCCTCCCCCACCTTGGGATATGTGTGACATTCCTCAGGCACTCTTGGCTGCCTAAAGCTAAGGAGAAGGAAAAACAAATAGTTAATCTATAGATAGTATAGTCCTGTACACAGGAGTCTCCCTCAGTTTACAAAATGTCAGTGATTTACAAGAAAAAAAAAAAGCATGCTTATCAATAATCTAACTTCCAGAAGGAAACTCCCAACTATCTTAATGTTAATGCTTTACTAGGGAAAAACAACTTTAATGTGACAATGGCAAGTTCTCCGATATCTTTTAGGTACTCTTTAGCATACAAAAATTCTTTTGAAAGCCTCCCTTTTGCTTATCTCTTCTAACTCCTCAGTATAAAATCAGCCACCCCTTCCAACTGTGGCAAGCAGCTCTTCCCTGCCTGTTGGTCCTGTCCTGTTGTTGGACCCTGGCTCACGGGTGCCAGGGTGTCCCGGTGGACGCCCCAGAGACTCAGACCCCAGACAGGCAGATGCAATTAGCAAGAGGGTTTATTGGACGTTTGCGCAAACGAGCTCTCCGCCTCCGAGGTGGCAGAGCGCCCCGATTAGCAGTTACAGGCATCTTTTAAAGGCAAAAAGACCGCTTAAAGGCAAAGAAACCGGGGGAGTAGCATAGCATCCAGGTTATTGATTTCTCAGAAGGTCAACATGAACCTGTTCAGGGACATTTCAGTCAGGGCGTGGCGGGGGGAATGGTTTTCTTATCTCGGACAACCAGAATATTTTTTGTTGCTTAAATTCCAGGGAGGCGCAGGGATGGGCTGCCTCTGGATTAGGGCTGGTCCTATTCACAAGGGGGGGGGGGGGGGGGGTTCTTCACTGTGCTGTAATAAAACCACCATTTTGCATCAAAGACTTGTCAAGAATTCTTTCTTGGTCGTTGGCTCTGGACCTCACCCCACCAAGTCTCACCTATATTCCAAAACTACTTATATGTATATGACTGTGTTTGGCTTCTTTCTCTTAGGGGCTTAAACAAAAGTTTGAAGTCTATTAATTGTGTTGCATCAGTAGTGAGTTGTTTGTTAATTTTTGTTTTTGATTCTGCTTAGAATCCCTCTTTGTGGATAAACCACAGTGTTTATCCATTCCTTTGTTCTTGGGCATTTGGATTATTCCAGTTTTGGGTTATTATCAATAAATCTCCTAAGGACATTCACCTACAAGGTTTTTCTTGCACATATATTTTCGTTTTTCTTGGCGATAACTTAAAACTGTATATGTAGAATGAATCACAGGTTGAGGGGTTGCTTAATTTTTATGAAAAAAAAAAAAACAGACTGATTTCCATAGTATTTATATCATTTTACATGTTTACTAAGACTATATGAGAGTTTGAGTTGCTCTAGATTAGTCTTTTTTTAAAATGTGATACTCCATTGAAGATGAAATGGTATCTTATCTTGCTTTCACTTTGTATTCTTCTTATGATTCACAATATTGAACACTTTAATGCATTTATTGCCAATAAGTATATTTTCTTTTGCAAAGAGAATTCTCAGGTCACTTATCAATTTTTAATATTTTCTTTTTACTAGTAAATTGCAGAAATGCTTTATATATCTTGGATACAAATTCTTCATCTGATATATCTATTTAAACATTTTTCTACCAGTCTGTGGCTTGTTAGTTTTACTGGAGATATCTTTTGATGAGCAAAAGATTTTATTCTATTAAAGCTTATTTTATCAATTTTTTAATACACAATACTTTGTGGGAAATGCCTACTTTTTCATATGCAAAAACATCTTACAAAGATAGGAAAATAATGTCATAATCTTTTTTCTTATAAATTTAATAATTTTAGAATTTTATATTTGTGTTTGGTCTATTTTAAATTTGTTTTTATGTACAGTGTGAGGGATGAATAAAAGTTCATATTTTGGTCTGTAGATTGCTAGCTATTATACCTCCATTTATTGAAAAATCTGTTCTTTCCAAGTTAAATGGCTTTGGTGCCTTTGGTGATAAACCAATTGGTTATATACAACTCAACTATTTCTGGATAATATATTATAAGCCATGGAATAGTTTCTTTACTTTTATACCATTACCATAAACTCTTATTTACTATAGCATTACAGTAAGACTTGAAATAAGGTAGTGTGTGTTCTCCAACATTATTCTTTCTAAAGATTACTTTAGCTATTTTAAATTCTTTGCATTGCCACATAAATTTTAGAAATAGCTTGTAAATTTAAAAAAAGGCATGCTTTTTTTTTTTTTCTTAAATTTCATTGAATGAAAGATCAATTTAGGAAAAATGACCATATAAATAATAAGGTTTTTAATTGATGATCATGGTCTATGTTTCCATTTATTTATCAGTCTTCTTGCATTTATCTTAGTGATGTTTAAATTTTAGTGAAGAATTATTTTATATTTTTGAACTTATTTCTGAGGATTTTTGTTTTACTTTATGGTATTTTAAAATATTTAATTTTACATTTTTTCTTGATATTTTTACTATTGAACTTATATTTTTCAAATTTGTTATATGCACATATTAGCTTTAAGGTTTTTATAGATTTCTTAGAACAACCTATGTGAATTATTAGGCTATCTGATAACAAATATTTGCTTTTTTCTTTCTAATTTTTAGGCCTTCTAATACCTGTTCTAATTGTCCTGAGTCTTACATTAAACCAGATACTTAGGTTGAATGTTTTTGCCCAGATGCATAAATATGTATGTGTGTATATATATACATATATGTTTTTATATACAAAAAATATATATGATGGTACAAAAATATATAATACATACAGATGTATACATGCATATATATTTGTTTTCCAAGTATTTCCAAGTATATATGTTGGGCTGGCTGAGAGACAGGGCCACCCAAAATGGCGGACATCTCAAATTGGGTCAAAATGGCTGATCTTCCCGCCAAAGCAGCCATGACCACCACATCATCTCCAGTAAATTGAACCTAGACGGGAAACCAAATTCCATCCAGGACTTTCCAGCCAGGGACCACCCCCCATCATCTGTACTATCCCCAACCCCGGCCAATCACCTAGGGACACGGTGTTCCCTTGCCTAATTTGGCAAGGGACCCACCCGGATCCAGACCCAGAACCACTAAGGCTTAAAAACCCCCACACTCCCCAACCTGGCGCGACTTCCCTGACTTGGGCCACCTCTCCGAGTCAGGGAACCTCGCCCTGGAGCGCTCCCCGTTAAAAGCACTCTCAAACCTATTGCCTGGCTCTGCTGTTTTTATTTCTCCACCGTTCATTTTGGAAAAAAACCTAACAATATATGGATATATATATGTGTCCATGTGTGTATGTATATGTATGTATTATTGTTTTGCAAGTATTTTGCAATTGAATTTTGATCTCCTCTTTGTAACCATGGTTGCTTAGAAGAGTTTCTTTTCAATATGTGATAGAAATTTGGGTTTCTAAGGGGTGCATGACTGGCTTAGTGGGTGCAGCATATATGACTCTTGATATCAGGTTCATGAATTTGCACCCTATGTTGGGCATAGAGTTTACTTTAAAAAAATAATTTTGATTTCTAGTATTATGAATGAGTTTTGTGCATTATTATAAATGATTTGGTTCAAAACTATTTAAAAATTTAGAAGCTTTAAAAATTATTTTGGGTGCAATGTTATTAGGATATATAGTAGCTTTAAAAAGGGTAATGAGCATGGAGAATGAGAGACAAAGAAGTCGACCAGAAAGGATCAGATCTGAGAAGATAAAAGATCAGGAATTCAGCTGGTGGCCTGATTATTTTAAGGACATTTGGGACAACCCAGAGACATATAAAAATGTAGAATTGGCTATATAAGTCTGTAGATTATCAAAGCAATTTTGTAATGTCGTTCATTTAAACTGTTTTCTAGTAAATAATTGGCATCAATTATTACAAAATTATATTTAGTATTATACCCTATGGAAATATGTTGATCTGTATTTTAGTTATCCATAACTTTGAAATTTTGTACTTTTTTTTCTTTTTATTTATTTATTTATTTATTTATTTATTTATTTATTTATTTAGAAATTTTGTACTTTTTATAGGAAAATAATATTACTGACTGTAGGAGTGCTGACACCACTGATTCCACCTTTGGCCCTTCATCTTGTTCATTCCCCAACAATGACCTCTCTCTCGGGGCTATGTGTTTCAGGCCCCTTGAAGGTTAATATCATGTCCCAGCTGGAATGTAGGAAAGCTTGTCCTGATCATCCCTAAAGTGGTATACACACAAGGTTCTACTTTATTTTATAATTTTTTAGAGATTTTATTCATGAGAGACACAGAGAGAGGCAGAGACATAGGCAGAGGGAGGACCAGGCTCCCTGTGGGGAGTCCAATTCAAGACTAAATCCCAGGACCCCAGGATCACAACCTCAGCCAAAGACAGGTGCTCAACCACTGAGCCACCCAGGTGCCCCACAGGCTCTACTTTAGAGAATTGGTAGAGGTGACTAGTACACAGAGGGCTCTACTTTAAATAGTAGAGAGCCCTGGCACACAGATGGCCCCCTTTAGATAGCTACCCTGTGACCTTACCACCATGCCCTGCTATATAAAGCTGGGGATTAAAGTCTGGACTTGGTGGAGAATAGGGCAGGGAATAGCTGCAGATGACCTAGGGAATCTTCTACTCAATACACATCCTGTCAGTAAATTACTCGGAATTAAATTCCTGTTAATGGTATGGAGTACTTTGTCTATCTCAAAGTACATTCTCCACAAGGATACCTTACTGTCACTCCTCCACCTTCAAACACTGACATTGAAATTAGAAAATTTCTCAATTAGATTTAAGATATTTTACTTAGTGCCTACCACTAAGTAGAAATACCACATTACCTTGACATAGTGACTTATTAACAATGAAGTATTTCTGTAATGCATCTATGATCCCTATCCATCTAGTATTTCTAATGACTTTAGAATTTTTATGATGTTACACTACTTAAAATTAAGAAATAAATAGCTTTCAATCAAGATCTTGGAATCCTGAGAGAGCATGCATCTGGATTTGAACCCACATTTTCACTTAGGAATGTAATCAGAGGCAATTTCTTAATTTCTTGTTCCTCAGGTTCCTTTTAACCCACTTCAAAGGGTTGCTATGAAGATTAAATGAGTTAATATTTTTGAAGTGCTTAAAACAGTGTCTGGAACAGAAAAAGCAATATATGTGTTTAATAAATAAGTTAAAACTTTTTAATTTCACCATTCACTGCATTGTTAGAAAATAGCAATTGTTGCTTCTAAGAAATGGCATTTTTATTATTTCATTAAATATTAATATCATGTTAGAAACAGCTGCAACTTACTATATTCTTTTATTCTCAGCACTTACAAGGCTAAAAAATAATAAAGAAAGAAAATAAAGTAAGCATTTGCTAAGCGTTTTCTGTGTGCTAAGCACATACTAAGTGTCTCAACGATCCTGAGATAAATTCCATTAGCCCCTTGTTATATGTGAAGAAACTGAGGCTTAGGGAAAGAATTGACCTTGCCAAGGTCACATACTAATATTGTCAAAAAGTGAATTCAGGCTGAGTAACTCTGTATCTTAAGCCATGTACACTGTCTTCCTCAGTCCCATATTCAAGCAGCTAATATTCAAACTCTAACAGTAGCTTGTAAATAACATTAGCAAAATTAAAAAAAAAAAAACTTAGAAATTTATTTTACTCAAATCCTTATATCTCCCAAAATTCAGAGAACCAATCTTTTAGAAATTAAAATCCACAACCGAGCAAAGGGGAGTGGAAAGTATTATCTGAGGGGAGGTTGGAAAGTATTATCTGCTTCTCTGTCTCTTATTAACACAAATTCAGGTAGCAAGCATTCAATATATATTATTAAATAAATGTATGAGTAGCTGATATTTTTCACACCCCATGAAACTTCTTTCCATATGCTTATATTACCAGGGGTTCAGTTAAGGTATAGTATGCATATAATAAATGCTTCATATTCACAACCATTTTACCAATGTCTGCAGATTTCAAAACTAAAATACAAAATCAAGTTAATTAGAAAATCATGTATCCTGTCTGCATTTGATTTTCAAACTTTGCAGTAATAATCCTGGCAACTAATATGAGAAAATTTACATTTTAGTGTTTCTGCTTTACCTTTTGACAAGTGGGATTATTATTATGTGTCTCTCCTTCAACCCCCCCCCCCCCCGCCCTGGAAAAAAACATGATAAAAGTATTAACCAAACACTTGGGAGATGACATTAATTAGATTTGTGTTGCAGGAACAATAAGTATAGATTTCTATCATGAAAATTTTCATTATTGAGAAATATGTAAATTTTTATGGACACTTCAAAATTAACACTGATCAAAGAGAAGAATGGAACTTCTCAGGATACTGGAATTTTAAGTATTTTTTTTTCATCCTTTAAAATATATATATTATTAACTTAAAACCTAAAAGATGAAACTATATACGATTTTACAAACAATATGCTTTGAATACCATTTGGAGAGTTTAATATTATGATTATTAATTAAAGGTAAATAATTATTTTTCATTTCTTGCATTTTTCTTCTAAATGAATGTAGGATGGCCAGATAAGTTATTTGTTTCCCATGATCTCCCTTAATTTGAAAGTGCACTTAGCAATCGGAGAAGGACAAACATTGTATGTTCTCATTCATTTGGGGAATATAAATAATAGTGAAAGGGAATATAAGGGAAGGGAGAAGAAATGTGCGGGAAATATCAGAAAGGGAGACAGAACATAAAGACTCCTAACTCTGGGAAACGAACTAGGGGTGATGGAAGGGGAGGAGGGTGGGGGCTGGAGGTGAATGGGTGACGGGCATTGAGGGGGCACTTGACGGGATGAGGACTGGGTGTTATTCTGTATTTTGGTAAATTGAACACCAATAAAAAATAAATTTATTATTAAAAAACAAAGTGCACTTAGTTTTTATTCAAAGTTTGTTTCTTTGTTTTTGTTTAAGATTTATTTATTTATTTGAAAGAGTGAGAGAGAGAAAGAGAGCATGATTTGGGGGAGGAGTAGTGGGTGAGAAATTCAAGTAGACTTCATGCTGAGCATGGAGCCCTAGGCAGGGCTCAATCTCATGACCCTGAGATCATGACCTGAGCTGAAATCAAGAGTCAGTAGGTCAATTGACTCAGCCACCCAGATGCTCCTATACAAACTTTATTTCTAATCTAAGAATCTCAAACCCTGGTATAAAGTTTCAAGATAAACTAGAATGAGTGTAGGACTCTAGAGATAAAGTACTTCATATCTTACTTAAAATACATTTTGTTGAGGGGCATTGGTTGAGTGTCTGACTCTTGGTTTCAGCTCAGGTTATGAGCTCATGGATCCTGGGATTGAGATCCAAGTCAGGCTCTGTGTTCAGCAAGGAGTCTGCTTGAAGATTCCCTCCCTCCCCCACCTCCAGCTTTCTCTCTCCTCTCTCTCTCATTAATAAATAAATATTTTACAAACACATTTTGTGAGTACCTGGGTGGCTCAGTTGTTGGTTAAGTGTTGCTGTTGGCTCAGGTCATGATCCCAGGGTCCTGGGATCAAGCCCCACATCCGGCTCTCTGCTTTTCAGAGAGCCTGCTTCTCCCTCTGCTCCCCGCTCATGCTCTCTCTAGTTATCTCTCTCTGTCTCTGTTTCTCTCTCTCAATAAAGTCTTAAAAAAATAAAAAAAATGCATTTTGTTGGGATAACAAAATGCCTAGTGGTACTTACTAAGAGATACAGATGAGTATCTATGCAAATAAAAGCCTGGTAGGCTGGGGCTAGATGCTCAATCCTCATCACCTAATTCAAATATAATGGCTTTGTTATTAATGAAAGATATTTAAATCCAAACACCAAATATATGCAGATCCTTGTGTTTGAAATATTTTCTCTCCTTTCTTATGTTACCCACCGGGCTAGAATTCTGACATTCCAGGTCTCAGTTTAAATCTCACTGTCATATGAGGGTCACTTTACTGACCATTACCACCAATTCTCTCCCACTCCAGGCTCAGTAGATTGTCATCTTATTTATCTGTTTGTTTACTTCACATTTTTTGTTAGCACTTATGTGTAGCTGAAATTTAAAACTTACTCATACAAGTATTTTTTTACTGTGTGTCCCAAAGTAAGCTATAAGTCCCAGGAGAAAGTCATTATTTTCCTTCAGCTTATTTAGAACTTCACACAATATTTGACTTTCAGTAAATGTTTTTTGAATAAATAATGAACAAACCAGAACAACAACAACAAAATAATGATTTGAGAAGATCTAAAACAAGACCATTTGTGAACTATTTGAGGGATTGTCAGACAAAGAATAGATGGAGATATAATTAATTAGTTTCAGTGTAACTAATTACTATGAAGATAATAATGTACATCCTTATTTGATCATTAATCCATCTTCATCGTGTGTCCAATACAATCTTCTAATTGCTAATAGATGAATAACAGGTTCAGTTCCTGTACCTACTTTTCTTTCTATTCTATCTTTTTTTTTTATATATATAAATTTTTATTTATTTATGATAGTCACACAGAGAGAGAGAGAGGCAGAGACACAGGCAGAGGGAGAAGCAGGTTCCATGCACCAGGAGCCTGACGTGGGATTCGATCCCGGGTCTCCAGGATCGCGCCCTGGACCAAAGGCAGGCACCAAACCGTTGCACCACCCAGGGATCCCTCTATTCTATTTCCATTTGCATTATGTGTTGTTGTTGTTGTTGTTATTGTTGTTGTTGTTGTTTCTCTCAATGATTTGGTTTCCACCTAACTAAAAAGATTCCCTCACTCACTTTGCACCGACTGATTTTTTGCCTTTCCCCCCCCCTATAATTTCTCTAAATTTCTGCTTTGAACTCTTATTAGTTTAGGTGGCAGAAATACCATTTTAATCAATGTAGTGATTACTCAAATTCCTTTTGCTCTGAACTCAATAGAGATTTTGGGGTGGGATACTTACACGTATGTGTATAGTCCATCTAACATAATTTGATCACCTGTCCACGCTAGCTTTGATTGTTACTATCCCTGGCATTCCAATAATAGTGTTATTGTAGTATCTCTTTCCTTTGACAAAGGCCTCTTTGAATCTTACTTTCACCTTACAGCTTCAGGGAAGATGGGAATATTTTTTGTGTGGCACAGGTGATATTCTGCTACTTTTCCATGATGGCTTCTGAAGAGCTCCATGAAATGGGTTACAGGTCTTTGCTTTCTCTGAGATGCCAGTACCTAATAATATCTTGTCTTTTTCCTGATTTATCATTGTTGCCATAGTTTTCTCTTTTATTACAAGTGTGGTCTATTTTAGAGGTATTATTTATTTATTTATTTATTTATCCATTCATTATTTTTTAATACTAAGTAATCTTGTGGACTAAACCTTTGAAATCCAATTTGTTAGGGTTTTTCTTTTGTTCTGTTTTCTACTCAATTGTCACATTAATTTCTAGAAACAATGAATATCTTGGAGAAGATCTGATAACAACAGGATGGGGAAATATTAGGGTGTAATTGCTTAATATTTCCAAATATCACCACACATATCTAATTACATTACAATTGTTTGTTAACCTTAACACAATATATACTTGTTTAACACTGCGGCAAATACTTCTACCTCATTACCTTTGCTTTATCTTGATAATTTTAGCATGTTATTATGCCATGTGCAATTTTCTACATGCACTGTTGTGCATAATTTATTCTGCATCTGTTTTATATGATATTGATTTGCTTTGGACAACTCTACTCCTAAGACTTGGCTTAGGATTTTATTGTGGTTGCATTTAGACAGACCACTATTGTCTTTCTGGTCACACAAACGCCACTAGAATTATTTGTTTCATCACTGAGACTCTACACTGGCCAGGTTAGCTCATAGAAAGTACTGACCTTATATTCCTCATAGTCTTGTTTCAATGATACCCATTACTCCTGATATATTGATGACACTGAGTTTTGAATTTAATATTCAGTTGATTAGGATAAAAGGACTTATTTTAGCTATCCCCAAATTTGATAAAGAAAGAAAATCTCTGGTTCAGATTGCTTCCAGGAAAATCATAATCTCAATACAACAATAGATCCTTTATGCTATAGATCTTAGTATTTCTTTTTTTAAACACCCCATTTATTAGAGTTCATTGCTATTAAATATCTGTCTTAAATATATCAATGACAATTTACTATTAAAAAAAGAACTTCGGGGATCCCTGGGTGGCTCAGCAGTTTCCTGTCTGCCTTTGGCCCAGGGCGCCATCCTGGAGTCCCGGGATCGAGTCCCATGTCAGGCTCCCGGCATGGGCCTGCTTATCCCTCCTCCTGTGTCTCTGCCTCTCTCTCTATGTCTATCATGAATAAATAAATCTTTAAAAAAAATAAATAAAAATTTAAAAAAACTTCATAATATTTTAAATCCCTAAATTTCTTCTGCCTAACTGCCTATATACTGGAAAATGAAACTCTCTTAACTCCCTGTTCCTCCTCTTGTGTGCTCACTTCAATTCTTCACCTTTAAACATAGCTGCATTGTGACAATCCCCTAATGTCATACATACTACAAGATTATTTTACTGGCATTTTCCTCATCTCATCATCTCATTGGTAGAGAAGTGAAAGTTTCAGTACTTACATTAAAATTATACAGATTGCTCATTATTGATTACTAACAACTCTATTTTTTTTTTTTTTTTTTGTACAAGAAATGATCCTTCATAGAATCACTACTAGTAAACATTTAGGTTAAAATTTGATCCTGGAGATTTCTAATTTTAAAACCAAGAAACAAAGAAAGAAGTAAGAAAAAAATTGAATATTTATTTCTCATTATATAGTTGTCCTAAGGCATATATTTGTATATACTCAATGTTAATATAGCTCTAGGCAATAGTCTTCCAACATATAGTATCTCTTTCCACTCTTAGCATTTTTGAGGTTCAATTTGAGTCCTCTAATTAAAAAGAGAAAAAAATCAGGAGCATATAAAATAGGAAGCTAGAGACGTTAAAAAAATAAAAATGTAAATGTATTTACGTAAAATTATAAAATGTCTATAATGCAAACATTCAACAAAGTTAAGGAATGTATGCAACACATACATAGACAAAGGGTTTCCTTGACTTCCTAAGTATTTGTACTAATCATTCTTATATAGACAAAATACAAGTAGAAAAATGGACAAAATACCATACAGGCAGTAGCCAGGTTAAAAAAAAATATATATATATATGTATAATTCCCTTTACATATACATATATATTTATATATATATATATACATATATATTTCCCTTTATATTACTAATATAAAACTATATTATATATTATATATATATATATAGGAAATGAGCAAAAAAAGATCCTCTAACTCACAATGAAGTAAACAAATAATGAAAGAAATCACAGATGCCTGGATGGCTCAGTGGTTGAGTATCTGCCTTTGGCTCAGGGTGTGATCCCAGTCTGGGATCAAGTCCCACATTAAGCTTCCTGCAGGAAAGAACTTCCTTCTCTCTCTGCCTATGTCTCTCTGTCTCTCTCTGTGTCTCTCATGAATAAATAAATAAAATCTTTAAAAAAAAGAGAAAGAAAAAAAAAGAGATAGAAATCAAATGCTGTTTTTATACATCTGGCAATTTTTTAGGGGATATAATTTGGCAAAATCTGTCAAATTAAGATGCATGAACTGGTCCAATAATTCTAGGGCCCAGAAATTACAACAGATATATTTATACCAGGATGTAAATATAAATTCAGCAGTTTTGATCGAATAAAGTTAAAAAAGATTCTAAATGTCTATTAATACAGATCTTTTAGGTAAATAAGGATTCAGATTAATGGGTTGTAGGCTTTTTGAGAATAAGATCACATTCTTCTATATTGTTGAATTCCTTGCAGGACATAGACGTGGATACTCAATAACTTTCTTGGATTACCAAAAAATGGGTCATAAAAATAGATTTAAAATGCTTGTGTACATTTAATCAATTAAATTATTGATCAATTATGAGACACGAAATATTGTGCTAGTTAAATGAGAAGTAAATAATAAAATTAGATATAGTGCTTACCCTTACTGACCTTATAAAGCAAGTTCAAGAGATTATAAGGTTAATTTAAATAATAACCCTCCAAGTCATTAGCATGTTAGCATCTATTCTCTATGGTATTAATTAGGATAAGTGGTAGTAAGCAAATATTACATTGTAAGTACATTTTTGATTAACACCTCTCCATGAGTAGGTTATTATATTAGTTTTCTATTTCTAAGTAACAAATTACTACAAACTCAGCAACATAGAATAACCCCCACTTATTATCTACAAATTCTGTAGGTCAGAAGGCCAGGAGGTTTCTCCTGAGTTCTCTCCTTAGGTTCTTGCAGGCCTTAATCAAGGTGTCTTCTGGGCTGGACACTTTTATGGAGATTCAGAAGATGAATCTGCTTCCAAGTTCATTAAGATTTTTGCCAAATTCTCTTCTTTGCATTTGGAGGACTGAAGTTCCCATTTCCTTGCTAAAAGTCAGCCAGGGCTGGCTCTCTGCTTCTAGAAACCACTCACTTTCCTTCTTAAGTGGCCTTTTTAGTTAAGCCAGCAAGGACAGGTTAAGCCCTTGTTCTCCTCAGCTCTCTGATGTCTTCAGTCATACCACCACTACTGCTATAGGATTTATGTGAATAGATGAGGTCCACCCAAGTAGCCTTCCTTTTGATTAACTTGGAGTCAACTGATTTTTAACTTTAAAAAAATCTGCAAAATCCATTTTTGCCATGTCAAAGGCATCTCATAAAGTGTGTGATGTCTCATCGTGTTACTACCTGGATTAGGGTGGGGAATATTGTCAGGGGTGGGGCACATTTTAGAATTTTGCCTACCACAGTCATATACTCTTATTAGATTAAGTATTGTAACAGTGTTAACTTTAGCAAGCTATTTGCCTTGTATGCTTTCCTAAATCTATAACTAGTGGTCTACTGTAAGCTAATTTTTTAAGGCCTATTAAGGCCTCTCAATATATAGGTTTTTCCTTAATTATATTTACATACCAACATAAAGATTTAAATGTAAGATGAGTAAAAATGAGAGAAAATCTGAATGTGAGATTAAATTAGATCCAGAAGGCAAGAGTTTGAGAACAGAAAAATGTGGAGACTCCATTTTAATAATGTTATTTTTTAAAAATATGCAATTTTAATATTTGTTACATTCACATGTTGACAGCACATGTAGCTATAAAGAAACAAATGAGTTTAGAATCTAGGTTACAAGCTCAATTAGTTAAAACAAAGCTAAAGATAACCTACATTGTTAATAGCACATTATGAATCATAATGATCTCAGAGTGTTTGAGTCTGCACACCTTCATTAACAACTTTTTGGTTGATAATCTAGTAGCAAAAACTCAGAGAAGAGGTAAATTTGTGGCTTGCTATAGTGGAACACGGAATATTAGCCTGGACCTACAAGCTGCTCTGATTTTTCCCCATTCTTTTTCTACATAGAAAATTCTGAATAAAGATCAAATATTAGCATACATAGGAAATACCTACTCCATTGGTACCAAACAGATTTAATGTTTCTTATCTTTGTTACTCATGCACTCTATACATGTTTATGTTACATCAATTATCATCTTTAGTCACAACTTTTTACTTAAATGAATTTTGATTACCTCACTTTTTATGCAGTAAACTCAGGCCAGGAATATGCATTTTTATTTGTATCTAAAAATGCCCAAAGCTAAATAGTAGCTACACAATTTATATTTTGTTAATAATTTCCCAATTTCCCAAATATTTTTGATTATTAAATTAGCCTAAAATGGGGAGGGGGTGCAGTTTAAAGCACAGTTTTTTTTTTACACTCTTTGCACTTTGAAGAAATCTCAATTTTATGTATGGATCTTTTTGAAAGGAAGATATAGACAGTACCACAGTTAAAGTGAAGAAAGGAGTGATTTTATGACTTAGGTCTGATCATTTAGATCTACCAATTTGTGAGTTTGATGGACTGATATTGTCCACGGGAAGAGACTATTTCTGTGGTATGGCTTCCTCATGTCTATGAAAAGGTCTATTGGTATTTTGAATGAAATTGCATGGGATTTATATAATTTGAGGAAAATCCTCAGCTATAATTAATTTTTGGTATTCATACACATGAAACATGTTTGCACTTAGTATTATTATTTCTCAAAATTCTATGTTACTTACTATTACTATATTACTAATTCTATATTACTTACTATTTTATTAAGTAAATATAATTTATTAATAAATGTATCTTTTTAAATTTTTATTTGTTTTTGTTAACAAATATATCTTATTAACTTTTGTATTTTGTTCTTATGGCCATCAGATTTTTAATTTCCTATTTATAATATTGTATAGCTTTTTTGGAAATATTACTTAGAGCCCTATGATCTAAAATGTTTTATTTTGTTTTTAAATTTAATAATTTCTATCAGATTATTTTAATGCAATGATACAGATAATACTCATTTTTAAAATTTTACTTCAGAGTGCATTGTGTAGTTAAGGGATTCCCTTAAAACTATCAAAACTAGAAAATTAGCATTGTATTTTCTCATTTGCAAACTTTACACATAATTTGGCAGTTGGTCAAATGATGTTTTTTCTAGGAAAAGAAAATTTGTAATTATAAATTTCATTTATTTGTTGGCATATCTTTTTAGACTCCTTTAAAAGAGTTCCTGAATTTTTTATTGTATTTCACAAAACTACCATTTTTGAAGAGCACAAGCTACAAATTTAGTGAAACATCTCTTAATTTGATTTGTCTGATGTTTTCTCATGATTAAATACCAGTTATACATTTTTGGCAGGAACACACACACACAAAATGATGCTAAGTTTGTGCCATTATATCATATTAGGAGAGATACATTGTTGATTAATCATATTATTGGCAATATTTAACTGTGATCATTTGGTTTGGGTACTGACTGCTATGTTTCTTCACTGTGAACATGTCACTAGTTTATCCTTTGTAAGGAATAAATATCTTGTGGGCAGATAATTTTAAGACTTATGTAAATATTTTGTACTCTTCACTTATTCACCCTCTAGTTTTAGTAGCCATGGATGATCAGAATCAATTGTTGTTACCAAATGGTGGTTTTCTGAGTCAATCATTTTTTCTCATTGATTAGTTGGCATTGCACTGCAAGTGATAATTTTTCCTTTATATTTAATCATTGTATATATACTTGCTTATTTATGTATTTACTTATTCGCATTAATGTGGATTTATTGATACTTAAGTAAATTTGTTATAATCCTTTACTTTTATATTTATTTTGAGGCTCAGATTTCCCAAGTTTTGTTTAATAGATCAGGTGTTCTCAGATCTGACTCTTTCATGTTTTTTTTTTCTTTTTCCCTTTTCTTTCCTTTTGACATGCTCCTGCCATTCTTTGAGCAGTTCCTTTTTTGGAACAGGATAATGTCATAGGCTAATCTTATGCCCTAAGCTCAGTAATTGGCCATTTTCCCAAAGACTCTTAGTTTCAATCAATGGAAAAACAATGAATTTTGTAACCAAAAAGTAAGTGCTGGTTGTTTTCATTGCTGCTGAGGTGTCATTGCATCCAGACACCCCACTGACAGAGATATAAAACATAAATGTTTACTGACATACACATATCCATACATGTGTGCATGCATAGATATATAAGCACATCCAAAGCCAACTAGTTTATATATATTTGGAATGTATAAATTGATAACTTAAATCTAGTTGACATATTAAGCAATCTGACTTGCCAAGTGACAAATGGGGTATATAAAAGGCTGATACAACTGTCTCCTTGACTCAACTTAAATAAAGATTCTACATGGAAAACTTGGTGGTTCATGTTCTGCAAATAAAACTCTTCCTGTGCAACTAATGAAGGATCCTTGGTAACTGTGCCTAGAACTCTGAATACCACAAAGCTTGCCTGTGATTTATTTGTCCTACTGCACAATACCCTTTACCTGTATTAAAGCCCATCATATTTATACTTTGTAGAGTCTTATGATTCCTTTCAGTTGTCCAACCTGTGTAATTCTTGCAACATGTATTTACTCATATAAATATATATTCATTTTTATGTCATGCTATCTAAAAATGCATAGACAAAACCACCAGATTACATTGTTTAACTCTAGTTCCAATCTAATGCCACATTGTTGTTGTTATTCTTTGCCCCTTCCTTATTTATAACTCCCAACTCTGACAGTGAAAAAACAAATCCCCATTGTCCAAAATACATTCACTCATTTGCTAAAATTTTGAATGTACAAAAAGGAGTTTCAGAAGTGCTATTGCACTTGTAAAATGAACCTACTATTTAGTGTTTAATGTCTATTTGGAGGATTTTATTTTATTATTTTATTTTATTTATTTTATTTTATTTTATATTTTTGGTCTTTAGTATGAGGATATATAATTCTAATACTGTATTCAAAAGTTACCTGGGTTAATTCTTTTCTATTCTCTTTAGTGTGACTGTGTTGTTCATTTGAAATACTGTTTGGGTCATTTGAGTCTATTTAAAGTTTTAGAGATTTTTCATCCCTTCTTTATGGATTGTATCTATTTATCTATTCATTTAATCATGTTTACTTATTTATGAGTATTGAAAAATTAAAATGGTTTGAAGTTGCAGGACTATGCAAAAAAATATATTAAGAGAAATGTTATCTTCCCTAATTCCCTGTATTCTTTCCATCTCATTTCTATCCACGTCCTGTAGGTAACCAGTTTCATTAATCTCTGAATTACTTTTCCTATGTCTCTTGTTCAAAACTGCAGATACATATGTATTTTCTTATTTCTCTTCTGTTCTTTAAACACAAAAAAAGCATACTATAGATCTGGGATTTTTTTGTCAAGGGCCAGAAAAGAAACAGTTGTAGATTTATTGGAGTAGAAGTAAATCAAGGCTTTTAACTGATAATTTTAAAATATAAACATTAAAATCACATATACATTTTGGAATACATACTTAGTAACTAGAAGAAAAAAAGGGTTCAGGAGGGATTTTTTTTCTCAATTAGTATTAATTAACAAAATCAATTGCAAAACTTCGGTTAATGTTGATGTGTGGTTAGATTTTACATGTCATCTTCAAATGTGTCTTTTCTTATAGATAATACTGCTAAATTCTGTTGTCAGTCTTTGAGTATATGATTTTAATTGAGCATATTTACCACTTAGAAGGCAGTTGTATAATTATATTAAAATTTTCCTTTGATGCATACACCTTAGCATGCCAACACATTTACAGATCAGTCAATTCCAAATACAGTTTAGATAGAAGCTCCTCAGTTACACAATTAGGTCTATTGATAAATATGAAAATTCTCTTTGTGCTTGTGTTAAGGTCTTAAAAAACCCTTTGATTTGTAACTTAGAAAATATATTTATTGGAAATATTTATGGAAATAGAAATCTTGCTCTTTGTTTTAGCTTTTGAAAGGATAAAAAGAGTATTAAGTCACTTGACATTACTTAAGATTCAAATATCAGTTACTCTTAAAGTGACTTTGCCACAATGTAAGTTTCACATATAAACAGTATTTTATCTTGTAATTTTAGATCAAATTCACTAAGAAATATTTTCAAGTATAAATCAAAAGCTAATTTCCCAAATCATTCAGTGTTACATAGTAGTCATTGAAAATGGTTCTTCCAATTGAGAAGAACTACAATTTGGCCTTGAGTTCAATAAATTGAAACAAAACTTCACCATCGCTGAAGTATGAAACTGGCGTGTTGTAGGACAAATAAGGGTATTAACTTTCTGTTAGAATAAAAAGTCACAGAAATAACAATGGTTAAATGCACACATGTCAATATCATTTACCATTGACCCTCCTAGCTTAATAGCACATGCCAGAGTCACATATTTCAAAAACCCCTTAAAGTATCTGCTGGAAAATAATACAATGGATATTATGGACTTTAAATGACTTAATTTTTCATAATCTTTGAAAATTTGTATAAGTCCTTTTTCCCTGCTCCACACTATTTTTAATATTGTGAATTTAACACTTCTCAGCAGATTTCACTTTAGTTTGTACTCAATTAATGTTTTCTTGACTTCTTCTAAAAGGTGTTTGCCTGTAATTGTTCATGAAGACTATTCATACAAGGTAATTGATTCTCTTTTTTTTTTCAGTCACTTTTTACTTGGCATTAATGTCTTGAATAAATAACTGAACAGGGACAATTACATCTTTCTAGTTTTCAAAATCCAATGCAACAACACAAAATGAATTTCTCTTTTTTATTTCATTTTTCTTCTTCTTTTTAAGTTTTTAATTCTAGTTAGTATACATACATTATAGTGTATAGTATACAATATAGTGATTCAACAATTTCATATATCACATGTTTTTGATTTTGATTTTTTTCCTTCATTTTTTACAAATATTTAGTAAGTACTAAATATGAGATATTGTAGCATTCAGGGTAATTTACTTTCTCATATAGAAATAATTTTATTTTTTGCATTAATTCAGGTAATCATAGAAATATGAAAAATACTATATTTAGTAGTTTGCTTCTAATTAGCTGTTGAAGTTGCTCCCAATTTTCTCAACTCTTCAAGAAATTCTTCTCACTGAAAATGTCATACTCTTAAGTTTATTTTCTCTGGTTATATTTCTTTGATTCATCCAAATAGTATGTAATTAATTACCCATTTGTGAATGTTTTTTATTATGTGGCTAGCACACAAACCACTGAAATCTTACTTTCATTTTAGCTTCACTTTTAATTTTTATTTTTTTGAAGAAATTCTGCTGTGATAAGCTATTCTAATACATATGTTCTAATTTTTCCTGCTGTTGCTTTCGTGTGAGCTGAGAATATTGTGATAAGTGCTTACAATTCGAAAACAAAAACACAAATAATCTAATTAAAAAAATAGGAAAAGGAATTGAATAAAAATTTTGTGAAAAAAGATATACAACTGTACAATAAGTTATTGAAATCATGCTTAGCATTATCAGAAATAAAGCAAATATAAGTTAAAAACCACAATGAGATACGATTTCACACTCAGGATATCATTAGTTTTAAAAGGATAAATAAATAAATAATGCTGGCAAGGTTATGAAGAAATTGGAACACTTTTTCATTGTTAGAGGGAATTTAAAATTATGTAGCTGGATTGAAAACAATTTAGCAGTTTCTTAAAAATTTCAATCTAATTTTACCATAGACCCAACAGTTTCATATTTATGCAAAAAAAATGTATATATATACACAAAGACTTGCACATAGCCATTCTTGGAAGCATATTTCATAAGAGTCGAAGAAAATTGACTCATATCTGACAGTAGTACCTGGAGACCAAAATAGTGTTTTTTTTTCTGCATACGCCTTTCACAATACTCAAGAAGTCTGCCTCACAGTGAATTCAGTGGGGACAGAGACCGATGTTAGATTTTTCTTTTCTTTTCTTTTCTTTTTTTCCAGTCACCCAAAGTACTATGGGAAAAGTTACAGTTAAAAACAGCAAAAATTTCTAATGGGTTTTCTGATTTCTGGAATCAGGACCAAGTGGAAAATTCTTTAACTACTGATTTTTGCCAAGAAGTAAGAAAATGATGGTATCACATCTCTGGTAGAATTACAGATAGTAAAGAAAGATTTCCACAGGTATCATGTTTTGACCAGTGCAAAAACTGGGTAGATAATAATGGTAAACTACTGGAAATGTAGTTTCATCCTTATGTCAGTCTCAGCAGTGGATACGGATGAAGTATCTTAACTATAACAAATTAATGCAATGCCTGGTGCATTGTATATAACTATCTGCAACTATTGACCTAAATCATCTGTTTACTTCCATTCATATAAGAAAAATAATCACAAGCAGTTTGTCTTTACCTAGCAAAAGCAGCTTATTACTTCCATTGTCTTAGGTACTCTAAATCCTTCTGCTTATCACAATACTGCCTGGAGAATCCTTCATAACATTAATAGCCCACAAAATACAAGACTATGCATTAGAGTACTTATGTTTTGCTAATTGCTCCTGGTAAGCCAGAAATAGCATGCAATCTAAAAGCCTTAGTGGAACACTTGAATGCCAAAAAGAGGAAGATGAATCCTGCAAGGTGTCTGTTTTGCCATATTGAGGAAAAGTAACAATCCAATGGTCTTGGGTGTTCTGGTGTATTTTTCTAAAGCGAGGTAAAAGTTGCTTTATTTTATGTCACACAACACAAAAAAGCCAGATAATTGGGGAATTCTGGAGGGACAATATACCATATTGGGAATGCTGTTCAGATTCATTTACTATGTGTTCTATAAGGCTTCCTATTTTCAGTAATATCTGAGGACAAACAAAGATTCTACTGTACATCTTGGCTACCACACAAGCACTTGTCCCACTTGTGCCATATGACAAAGCCAATGCTATGAATAGTGTTTTCATCAAACATATATGTTAAATATGGTCTTTGTTCAGTCCCAATAGAGAAATCATAGAACTGACAATTAAAATTTTTGAGAAAAACCATGCTGATTTCTAGCAATAACTATTAAACAGTGATTCTTGACTGTTACTAGGCCCTAATAGACATTAAATTCTTAATAATAAGACACCAAGCTGTCATGAATTGTGTTATCTAATCAAATGAAAAATGAAATTAGACATTGATGGCAGGATTTTTAAATTAAGTTGAGATGGTGTAAGACTGGGCCCAAACAGGTTCAGAAGCCAAAATACACATGTGATAAGTTGACAAACTCCTTTTCTCTCTTTTCCTATTTCACTATCTCTCCCTTAATCCATATATAGAGTTTTGAGGAATTTAATAAGAGAATGGAAAAGATAGAAAGGCAAATGTAAAATGAGAAAGGGAGGGCTTTAAGAAATTGTTAGACAAAATTGAATTTAATATGAAATATATAAATTAAAATATTTTGTAGTGATAAAAACATAATCCATAGCAAAGATCCAAATAACATGAATAATTTAGATAGCTTCAAAATACATTAAACATAACCTAAGAATCCTAAGGAAAAATAGTGTGAACATGATTGTAATATGGGATTTTAGACTACCTCCTAACCTATGAAATAACATTTGGAAAGAATAAGGATATGTAGGACTTAATTACTGAAGTTAATGCAGTTAATATATATCATATTCTGAAAATACTAAACCTGACTACTTTTTAAGTCCCTAGCATTAATAAGTAAAGCAGACATTTACCAAATCAGAAAAGCAATCTCTGATGTATTGTTAAAAAGCATCCCTTTTAGGCCAGATTTACTGTATCCTTTAAGTTTTGCTATACCATGTTTTCATTTTCATTTGTCTCAAAGTATTTCTCTATTTCCCTTTCCTTTTCTTCTTAGATATATTGGTTGTTCAGGAACATGCTGTTTGATCTCTACATACTTGTGAATTTTCCAGCTTTCTTCTTGTAATGGATTTTTAAATTTCATACCAATATACTTGGAAAAGATACTGACATTTTTTTCAATCTGCTTACATTAAGACTTGTTTGATAGCCTAACATATGATCTATCCTAGAGAATTTGCATGAGTGTTTGAGAATATGTGTTTTCAGATACTGTAGATGGAATATTCTATATATGCCTATTAGATCTATCTAGTCTAACATGTAGCTTAGGTTCAATATTACTTTATTGATTATCTTCTATCTATTGTTGAAAGTGATGTATTGTAGTCCCCTATTATTATATTGCTATTTCCCCTCTCAGGTTTGTTAATCTTATGCTTAATACATTTAGATGCTCTGATAGTGGGTTCCATAAATATTAAAATTGTTAAATTTTCTTGATTAATTGGTCCCTTTTATTATTATAAAATGATCTTTTTTTTTTTTTTTAAATTGAAGGAAGGCTTTCCTTTTTTTTTTCTTTTATTTATGATAGTCACAGAGAGAGAGAGAGAGAGAGAGAGGCAGAGACACAGGCAGAGGGAGAAGCAGGCTCCATGCACCGGGAGCCCGATGTGGGATTTGATCCCGGGTCTCCAGGATCGCGCCCTGGGCCAAAGACAGGCGCCAAACCGCTGCGCCACCCAGGGATCCCTAAAATGATCTTTTGTTGGCAGTGTGGGTCTTATATTTGTTTTGTTTCATGTAAGTATAATTACCACTGCTTTCTTTTGGTTTCCATTTGCATGGTGTATCTTTTTAAATCTATTTGCTTTTAGTGTATGTTCTTAAAATTGAAGTGAGGCTCTTATAAGCAGTGAGATTTATTTGTTTTAATCCATTCAGTCACTTAATGTGTTTTGGCTGGAGAAGCTTTTAGAGATTTTAGTTATTTATTTTTGAGAGACAGAGATATGCAGAGACATAGGCACAGGGACAAAGCAGGCTCCCCATGGAGGGTCTAATGAGGGACTTGACCCCAGGACACAGGGATCATGACCTGAGCTGAAGGTAGACACCCAACCACTGAACCACCCAGGTGCCCATTGACTTGAGAATTTAGTCCATTATATTTAAAATTATTGATAGATATGGATTTATTGTTGCCATTTTGTTGTCTTTGGGTTATTATTCTGGTTTTACTGTTCTTACTTCTTCAGTCCTTTGTTATTTGATGATTGTTTGTGGTTTTATGCCTTGATATTTTTTCTCTTTTGTGAAACTACCGTAATGTTTTGCCTTGTGTTACCATGATTATTACATAAAATATCTTATTGGCATAATAGTCTATTTTAAGCTGATAATTACAACATTGAACACATACAAAAGCTCTACATTTTTGTACTAGCCTCTATGTTATGTGTTTGATGGCACAATTTGCTTCTTTTTGTAGTATTCTTAGTGGCTCCCAGGATTTGAGGTATCCCAAAGGAGAAGATCCTAGTCAGCATCTGGATGGAAGCTGATTATAAGTTGGACCCTCAGTTAGCAGCTGGGAAAGCACACAATAAAACTGCTAGGAAGAAACTGAGAAACAGGCAATTTTGCTTGTGCCTTCTGCCCTGAGCCCAAGTGCACAGCTATGGGATATGCTCCTGTTACTTTTTAAAACTGCTTCTTTGTTGTAGTCCTCCTTGGGCTTGTGAATGCAAGCCCCATTATCCATCAAAGCTAGGTGATGTATGGGATTGTCCTTGTGGTGGGAACCTTTAAAGTTGAGGCATATGTGGGCATACTCCTTCTAGGGAGATACTGGCAGCTTGGAGATACTGGAGATACTCCACCTCTCTTGGTGTGAACTGGAGGGTGAATGTTGAGAAAGTGCTCACTAGCTCCTTTAGGCTTCACAGAAGACTGCAGTCAGCATCAAACTGCGTGCTAATTAGAGGGTCCACCCTCAGGCAGCCCCTTATAAAGTACGTGGTCAAATGCTTTCAGGATAGAACCAGATTGGTCATTTTTGCCTATTCCCTCTGCCCAGGGAGATACCTTGTGGTGAATGCTTGCATATCCATTGGAAACTGCTTCTTTTTTGCTGTAGTCTTGTAGGACTCATGAATAAAAGCCCTTTTGACTTTTAGTGGTGGGAATTTTTAGGGGCCCATCCCTTAGACGGGAACCTTAAAACTTGGGGTGGCAGATATGAGGTACCTAACCCTTAGCTCCTCAAGGAGAGGTTAACTGTTAGGAGATCTCTCTTGGTTATGTAACAAGGATGAAATTTATCATAAGAGTATGTATCATTCTTTCTTATGCATTTCAAGATGGCTATATTCTTAGTTGTCTGATATATAGGAGGCATTCAACTAGTTTCTGGATTTCTCTCATATGAACTGTACCACAAGCATCTATGAGAGGAGGGAAATTCAAGAGCCTTCTATGTCATCATCTGGTCTAATAACATTTGCATTATCAATATTTAAAGAAAATAAAAGCATCTACCAATTATATAAATTAATAGACTAATATATATTGTATAGAAATTCTAGAATAAAATATGAGAAGGAATGCATTAAAAGGAATATATAAAAATAATTATATGGAAATCTCTAGTTTTAAGACCTATGTTTTCAAATAAAAAGTACACTCCAATAATTATAATTATTCTACGAATGATAGAAGAATAAACCTAAATGAACATACCCCAGGACACTTTATTCTGAAGATGCAAAAAGCAAGGAAACAATATAATTCTCATGGGTATAAGATACAAGGAAATAAGAGAGAATTCCCAGAAAATTCTGAGAGATGGGCACCTGAATGTGGCTTAGTCAGTTAAGTGTGTGACTCTTGATTTCAGTTCGGTCATGATCTCACTCACAGTTCTGGGAGAGAGCTTCATACTCAGTATAGTGTCTGCTTGAGATTCTCTCTCTTTCTACCTTTGGCCCACTCACATTTTGTACTTTCTCTATCTCTTTCTTAATATAAACAAAATCTTAAAAAAACAAAGAAAATTCTGAGGGGAAAACAAATTGCTTACAAATGAAAAATAACTCAGTAATAGCATTTTCCTTATGAACTCCAAAGCAACAGTCAAACAACATTTTCAAAACAATAATGGAAATTATTGGTCAAATTTAAATTTATGCATAAGCTATCATAAAAGAATGAATATCAACTAATGACATTTTATGATAGAAAAATGAGAGTATTTTTGCTACATTATGACACAACAAAGTTAAAAATATTGTTAGCAAGTATTAAAATAAACCAAAAAAGGGAGGAATAAAATATCACAGTGCTTTAGAAATTGGCATATTATTTCAGAAAATTTTTCCAACTATTGATAATATAAATAACAATATTTTTTCTGTGTTCAGCCAACTAGCAAAATTAAAACTCTAAGCAGTAAGATGAAGAATGGGAAAGTTTTAATGGGTAATTAAGGAAAGTTATGTTTGGACTAGAAATATAAATATTGAATGACTTGAAACAATTTTTATAATAAAATTATAAGCAAATATGTGACTGTGTGGTAGACAGTATATGTGGTATGTAATACCTCTCTTCCTGCTCCAAGATATCCACATCTTAATTGTGGAAGCCTTTGAATATGATATCTTACATGGAAAAAAGTAACTTTGCAGATATGATTAAGTTAAGCATTTTGAGATGAGATGATAATATTGGATTTTCTGGATGGGCCCAATGTAACCAAAAGGTGATTTCCTTTATAAAGGAAAGAGGCAGGAGAGTCAAAGAAAGACATGTGGTAATGGAAGCAGAGGTCTGATAAAGAAAGATTGAAATTGTTGTACTTCTGGCTTTGAAGATGGAAGACAAGTCCATAAGCCAAGGAAGGTATATGGCTTCTAGATGTTGGAAAAGGAAAGGAAAAGATTCTTCCCTAAAGCCTTAAGAAGGAGTAAAGATCTGCTGACACCTTGATTTTAGTTCCATTAAGCCCATTCAGATTTCTGATCTTCAGAACTGTAAAATCATAAATTTGTGTGTTTCAGCCACTATTATTGTGCTATTTTGTTACAGCAGAATAGGGAATTATAAAACAATATAACACCCTTAAATATGGGCTATGCATTGTTATTTTCTTCTAAAATTACAGTATGAAAGAGTGAGAAAAGAGTTAACTTTACAGTTAAGAAATAAGACAAACACTCTCTTGGGTTTGTTATTAAGATCAACATCATAAATAAGTGATATTGATAGCATTTACCCTTAATATGACACAATAAACATGACAGTTAAAGACAGAAAGACCCTGTAGTCTTTGTCTTTAAAATCTTTAATTCCATATAACTGTAAAAACAACGACCAGATAACCCTAAATTGTAAGACATTCTATAAAACACCTGACCAGTACTCCTCAAAAAATCTCAGAGTCATCAAAAATAAAAGTCTAGGAAACTGTCCCAGCAAGATGATATTAAAGAGAAAGGAAAAAAGAAAAGTTGTAATATTGTATCCTGGATTGGATCCTGGTAGGGAGATAGCATTGAGTAAAATATTTTTAAAAAATCTGAACAAAGTATGGACTCTAGTTAATAATCATGTGTTAATATTGTTTCATAATTGTGATAAATGTGTCATAGTAATGTAAGATGTTAACTATAGGGAAAACTGAGTGTGGCAGGGATATATGAACATTCTGTTATTTTTGTGAGTTTTCTACAAATCTAATCTATTTAAAAATAAAATATTCATATACTTACATTATTGGGGAGAAACACACCCATCACAAAACTAATAAAATACTTGTGAAATTATATGTTGCAAAGACAAGCTAAAATAATTGGCATAAGAATAACAACACCAGGCTTGGAAAATATGAAGTGTAAACAATAGTAAGTAGTGGAATGGCTGGAGATGAGCTGATTCTGCTTGGATTCAGTTTGGCAGGTCTGCTTCAAGTTGTGATTCCAAATAGGTTTGCATTCTATCAATGGCCTGATTCTGGTCTTCACATATGAGCATTTTGGGTACAGCAGCTAACTGTGAAAAACATTGCTCTTGGAGATGGTAGAGGAGTACAGAGCAAGCCCAATTTTATAAGCTCATTACATGCCCCTACTTTTACAAAATCTGCTAACACCATATGATTTAAATCCAATCAAGTCAGTCAAGAATCAAGAAATTTCACTCTGTCCTGTGGGAGGACCTGCCAAATTACAGTCATGGGAATAGCCATGACTGGGAGACAATCATTTAATTTACCACACCCTCCATCATAGTGATAGATTTTTTAACTTTCGTCTCTCTGAATTATAGTTTAGAATGATGAAAACATACCAAAGACAAAGGAGTTTTGAAAACCACAGTCCTCAAATAGGACCTAATGGAATCTACAAAATGTGTAGTTTTTTTTATCAAGTAGAAATGTTGTTTTTGAACTTTGAAGAGATGTTGTAATAGATGGACCATTAATTAAGACATATAGAACTTTTCAAGAAATGTTAAATGATAAAAAGCTTACAGGCCATATTCACAAATTGTAATTAATTAATTTATAGAATAATAAACAGACATTTAAAAATCTCCCAGTGAAAGAACTTTGAGAAACTAAGAGCTGATTTTCTTAAAATCAAGTAATAAACTGCTAGCAAGACCTGTAAGGTTTAAAAAAAAAAAAAGTACAAATATTAAGTGGTGAAAGAAGAAAGAGCCATAGTGAAAATAGATACTTTATATATGAGATTAAAATAAGTTACTTTGCTCCAATGAATTTCCAAAACTAGACAAAATGGGTATTTTTCTAAACAAATGAAAAATTACAAAAATAGATTGAAAAATATATAAAAATATGAACAATAAATGACAAAACACCAATAAAACAAATCCATGTCTTCATCATTTAATTGAAGATAGTGCAAATGCCAACTTACTTCACATGACAATATTGAAAATTAAAGAAAACAATTTATATAATGTCTTAATACAGTATTGATACAGAGTAAGGATTTTTTTTTTTTTAAGATTTTATTTATTTATTCTTGAGACACAAAGAGAGGCAGAGACATAGACAGAGGAAAAAGCAGGCTCCCTAAGGGAAGCCTGATGCAAGACTCAATCCCAGGACCCCGGGGATCATGACCTGAGCCAAAGGCAGATACTCAATCTCTGAGCCACTGAGGCATCTTATGGTTTTATTTTTTTAATTTATTATTATTATATTTTATTCTTTTTATTATTTTAAAGAATTTGTTTATTTATTCATGAGAGACACAGAGAAAGAGGCAGAGACATAGGCAGAGGGAGAAGCAGGCTCCCCATGGGGATCCTGATTTGGGACTGGATCCCAGGACCCTGGGATCATGACCTGAGCTAAAGGTAGATGTCCAATCACAGAGCCACCCAGGTACCCTCAGTTTTGTTTTTTAAATATTATCATTATTGTTTATTGACAGATAGGAATAGGTCCTGAATATTTTGTACTTAAAAATTCTTACCTTTTTTCTCCACCCCCCTAATTCCCCCTTTTCAAGCCAAAGGCAGTTGAAAGACGCCCTTTAAACCTCAAACCCTTAGGTCTTATATTCCAATCAATCTACCAGTGTCCACAGAGATTACCATATGATTTTGGAGTTAGATCAAAATGATGTCCCTTGTTCTCTTTTGCATTTGTCCCTATACATATTTATTCTCCTCTGTGAAATGAGTGGCGAGTATGACTCTAGTACAATTCAAGAAGTCATTATTTCCATGACATAATATATCAGTATCATCAAAATTGCACACTAATTTCTCATAGTAGAAGTGCATTGTTATATCACATATATGGCCAGAGCATTAAGTTAGTGTAAAACAAAAAGGTTGTCAAGAAGTTTGGAGGCAGAGAGAATGCTTCTCTGAAGGCTTCCTACATTACATTCTATCTGAAAAAAAAAAAAAATATATATATATATATATATATATTTAGTAAAGTAAAATGATACTGTGTGAAGAAGGTTAAGAGCATTATGCTTTTTAAGAAACAGTCTAGAAATATGAAATAATAATAATCATATATAGAATATATTTAACATTTGTAGAATGTAATTATACTTGAGATAATCTATAGAATTATCTTAAGTGTATGGTTAGCACATGTTTTCTCTCCTGACCCCAAGCCTCAACAATGATTTAATATAGAATACCTATAAAGACTGACTCCCAAAAGGTAGATAAACAATGGTGATATGCCAGGAGCTCCTGAAACACCCAAGTGTGGTTTTGCTACCTTACAAATATGCTTAATAGAATGAATCAAACACTACCTTCTTGAAAAAGCAGCCTTTATTAGGTAATTAACTCTAAGCTGACAGTTTAACATCTGTGGTTATATTTTAATTTATTGATTTATTTGCAATTTTACTTATTGGTACAATAATTTGAGAATGAAAACTTCATGTTGAAGTATTCTGAAGTATCTAGAGTATTGCAATACTATTATATTTTAGCATACTCAATTGCCATGGCAATTATACAGGGTACTCGCAATCCAATATGATAAATGTCCATGAGAAAAGTCAATTTTTTTAGTCTCTGTTATCCTTATCTAGAGACAAGACCCACTCATTTATTTTTTTTAAATCACATTATGTGAGCGACTGTATTAATGAAGTTCATTTTTTCATTCCATCCACTTCATGCTTTATTTAAAGCCCTAAGTAGTAGAGAATTTGGTCAAGCATCTAAAATGTTCTTTGCTATTTGAACAGAGCTAAACTATAAAGAATGTGACAGATAAAATACATTAAATCGCAATAATTCCTTAAGAAAGAAGTTTAAATGTAGTTAAACTGTAGTGAAGGAAGAGTTTTAAATGTTACTCTTAACAGGAGGGCTTCTAGGGAAGGTAGTGGAGTAGAAGGATTCTAAAGGCTCATACTTTCTTATCGATATAATTAGATAACATCCACAGCAGTGTAAATAATCTAAAAAAAAAAAAAAAAACCCTGAAGACTGACAGAACAGATTCTCCACAGCTAAATGAAGAAAGGTGACATGGAAGCAGAGATGTGATCAGAGTGGGACTGTTCCCTAGAGGGAACAAGCATGGAAAAGTAAAGGACCAAATCCCATGTCAGATACCCAGGTGCAGGGGACCCACATGGGTAAGATGAATCCCCATAACATTTGGCTTTGAAAACCAGAGGGACCTAATGTTCAGTGGGGTTTAATACCTGGAACTTTGAAAATCAGTGAGCTCAGCTCTTGGAAGCCAGAAAGGTGGAGTCCCTGCTCTTGAAGAGATAGCAAAAACAATAATCTCTAATAAGATACCCCATAGAAGTCAGAAGTTTGGAAAACACTTGAAGTATACAAGAAGGAGATTTATTCACCAATCTCAGAGCATGTGCTAGAGGGGCAGGGATCTTTGAGGGACTTCTTTAAGAACAAAAGAGTCTGCAGGCACAATTTTTTACCCCAACCCCCAGCATAAATAAACAGACACCGTGGCAACCATTGTAACATGTACATTCTACACGTAACTCAAAGAGTGTCCCTCTTTCCTGCCTTTCCTGCTGATCTGTCCCTTCTAGTTTGTCTTAGCCTGGAACCCATCCAATCCTGGCAGTGTGTAAGTAACCCCGACAGGGTGGCCAGCACTACTCTAAAGTGATGACTTCCACCCCTGAGAAAGAGGGGAAGATAACCACATACTATTCCAACTGCAGCCCCAGCAGTGGGCTAGGGACAGACATTGGGTCTGATTGCAGGCCCCACCCATGAACAAAAGCTTCTGAGGAGACAACACTGGGAAAGTGCCCCATAGTTTGGTGCTACAACACCTCTGGCAAGCTCCTAGTCTGACTCAATTCAAGCCAAAGGAGGTTCCAGACTAACCTGCTGACAACACAGGAACCAAACTTTGCCCATAACAGGTAAGGAGAGTCATTGAAGACAAATGAACTGAAGGCAAACACAGTTTATCCACAACAGTAGGGCATAGGCAACACACACAGGAGATACCCCTGAAGTGCCAGGTTCTGGTGAGCAGGTAACACAGCATTGCAGACCCAACAGGACCTCTTCTTCATAAGACTACTACTTTCAAGATCAACAGATATAGCTGACTTTCATAACACATAAACAGACCCAGAGAAGTATACAAAATGAGGAAACAGAAAAATATGTCCCAACTGAAACAACAGGACAAAATCAAATCAAGAAAGCTAAACAAAATGAAGTAATATGCCTGATAGAGAATTTAAAGTAACAGTCATAAAGATACTCATGGTACTTAAGAGTGGAGGGCCTCAATGAGAGCCTCAATAGGAAGATAGAAAATATAATCAGAAATGAAGAACACAATTACTGAAATTAAAAATACCAGACGGAATAAATAGAGGAAGCAGAAAAATGGTTCAGTGACCTAGAGGACAAAGTAATGGAAAACGATCAAGCAAATAGAAGAGAGAAAAAAATAATAAAAATAAATGAAGATAGACTAAGGGAAATCTGCAACACCATTAAACATAATAATATTCACATTATTATAAGGATCTCAAAGGAAAGAGAAAAAAAAGGGGACAGAAAATTTATTTGAAGACATGATAGCTGAAAACTTCCTGAACCTGGGGAGGAAACAGAAATAAATATCCAAAAGGCACAGAAAGCCCCTAGCATCTTCAACCCAAAGAGGTCTATACTAGGACACATAGTAATTAAAATGGCAAAAAGTACTGATAGAGAATTTTAAAGGCAGCAAAAGTAAACAGTGACCTACAAAGGAAAACCCACAAGGCTATCAGCTACTTTTTCAGCAGAAACATTGCAGCCCAGAAGAGAATGGCATAATATATTCAAAATGCCAAAAGAAAACAACCTGCCACCAAAGTACTCTATACAGCAAGGCTATCATTCAGAATAGGAGAGATAAAGAGTTTCCAAGACAAGCAAAAGTTAAAGGAATTCATGACCACTAAGTCAGCCCTAAAAGAATGTTTAAGGGGACTCTGAGTGGAAGTGAAAGACTATAAATAAGAGTAAGAAAAATAAGAAGCACAAAAGCAGTAAAGTATATCTATAAAACTCAGTCAAGGAATTCATTTAAAAAAAGGATGCAGCATATGATATATACACCTAAAAAGCAAGGGGGTGGGTGAGGAGTAAAGAATAGATTTAAACTTAAGCAACTGTCAATTTAATATAGACTACTATATGCTGAAGATGTTATACACAAACCAAATTGTAACCATAAATGAAAAGCCAGTAATAGATAATGCAAAAAAAAAAAAAAAAAAAAAGTGAGAGGAATCCAAGCATATCACTAAAGAAAGCTAACAAACCATGGGAAAGTGGGAGAGAAATAAGGAACAGATAAGGACTCTAAAAATAACCATAAAATGAGTAAAAATGTCAATAAGTACATACCTGTCAATAATTACTTTGAATATAGATGGACTTAACTCCAATCCAAAGACATATAGAAATGGATTGGATACAAAAGCAAGACCTGTCTATATATGCTGCCTATAGGGAACTCATTTCAGACATATTACAGACATATGCAGATTGAAAATGAAGGGATTGAAAAGCATTTATAATGCAAATAAATGTTCAAAGAAAGCTGAGTTAGCAGTATTTATATCAGACAAAATGGACTGTAAATCAAGAAGTGTAACAAGAGACAAAGAAAGATTATTATATATTACTATATAATAATAAAAGGAAAAATCCAACAGATATAACAATTATAAATAATTATGCACCTAACATAGGAGCACCCAAACACATAAAGCAGCTAATGACTAACATAAAGAAAAAAATGGATAGTAATACCATAATAGTTGGGGACTCTAACACCCCTACATCGTCACTTACATTAATGGATAGATCATCAAGAAAGAAAATCAAGAAGGAAACAATGGCTTTGACTGGAAACATTAGGCCACATGAATGTAACAGATATATTCAGAAGACTTCATCCAAAACCAGCAAAATATATATGTTTTTCAAAGGCACATGAAACATTCTCTAGGATAGATCACATATTAGGTTACAAAGCAAATCTCAACAAATTCAAAAAAATTGAATTTGTACCATGCATCATTTCCAACAACAACACTGTTAAACTAGAAAATCACAAACAGGGGCAGCCCGGGTGGCTCAGCTGTTCAGCGCCACCTTTGGCCCAGGGCCTGATCCTGGAGTACATGAAGGTTAAATAACATGCTACTAAATAATGAATGTATCCACTGAGAAATAAAAGAAGAAAACAAAAATTAAATGGTGGCAAATGAAAATGAAAACACAAAATGCGGACCAAAATCTTTAGGATGCAGCAAAACTTGTTGTAAGAGGAAAGTTTATAGCAATACAAAGCCTACCTCAAGATGCAAGAAAAATCTCAAACAACCTAACCTGAGACCTAAAGGAGCTAGAAAAAGAAGAACAAACAAACAAAACCCCAAACCAGTAGAAGAAAGGAAATAATTAAGATTAGAGCAGAAAAACATAAAACATAAAATAAATAAATAAATAAATAAATAAATAAATAAATAATAAAAATAAAACAGATAAATTAGAAAATGTCCTTTGGAAAGGATCAACAAAATTGATAAAGCTTTAGACAGACTCATAAGAAAAAGAGACAAAGAGAAAGAGAGAGAGAGGACTCAAATACAAAAATCAGAAAAGAAAGAGGAGAAATAGGGGATCTCTGGGTGGCTCAGCGGTTTAGTGCCTGCCTTTGGCCCAGGGCATGATCCTGGAGTCCTGGGATCGAGTCCCGCATCGGGCTCCCTGTATGGAGCCTGCTTCTCCCTCTGCCTGTGTCTCTGCTTATCCCTCTCTCTCTCTCTCTCTCTCTCTGTCTATCATGAATAAATAAATAAAATCTTTAAAAAAATAATTAAAAAAAGAGGAGAAATAACAACCAACACCACAGCAATACAAAGGAATATAACAGAATATTATGAAAAAATTACATGCCAACAAAATGGACAATGTAGAAGAAATCAACAAATTCCTAGAAACATAATCTCCCCAAACAGACAAATAGCCAGCAAGGAAGTTGAATGAGTAATAAAAAAACTCCCAGTAAAAAAAACCCAGGACCAGATGGCTTCATCATGAATTCTACCAAATATTTTTTAAAAAGTTAATACCTGTTCTTCTCAAACTATTCCAAAAAATAGAAGATGAAGGAAAGCTTCCAAATTCATTCTATGAAGCTAGTATAACCTTGATACTAAAACCACATAAAAGACACTACTAAAAAAATTAAAAAGTAGATATCAATACCTCTGATGAATATAGAAGCAAAAGTCCTTACCAAAATATCAACAAGCTGAATACATTAAAAATTCACACACCACGATCAAGTAGGATTTACTTCTAGGATGCAAGAGTGGTTCAATATTCACAAATCAATCAACATGAGACATCATATTAACAAAAAAAGGAATAAATATCATATGGTTATTTTGATAGGTGCAGAAAAAGCATTTGAGAAAGTACAACACCCATTTATGATAAAAACCCTCTGGAAAATAGTTCTAGGACACCTCAACATAAGAAAGGCCTTATATGAAAAACACACAGCGAACATCACATTCAATGGGACAAAACTGAGAGCTTTTCTCCTAAGATCAGGAACAAAACAAAGATATCCACTCTCACCACTTTTACTCAACATAATACTAGATGTTTTAGCTTTAGCAATTGGGAAAGAAATAAAAGGAATCCAAACTGGTAAGCAAGAGGTGAAACTTCCCCTTTTTGCAAATGACATGATACTACATAGAATAAACTCTAAAGACTCCACCAAAAATCCACTAGAATTGATAAATTCAGCAAGGTTATAGGATACAAAATCAATATACAAATATCTGTTGCATTTCTGTACACTGAGTAGCAGAAAATGACACTAAGAAAACAATTATATTTACAATTGCACCCCAAATAATAAAATACCAAAAAATAATTTTAACCAAGGAGGTATAAGACCTGTACTCCAAAAACTATAAAACATTGATGTAAGACATTGAAGACACAAATGAGTAGAGATATCCCATGCTCATGAATTGGGAGAACCAATATTGTTAAAATGCCATGCGACATTTTAGTGATGTACAGATTTAATGCAATCTCTATCAAAACATCAACAGCATTTTTCACAGGACTAAAAAAAAAAATTCTAAAATTTGTATGGAGCCATAAAAAAACCCAAATAGCCAAAATAATCTTGAAAAAGAACAAAACTATAGGTATCACAATCTCAGATTTCATGATATACTACATGTATAAATAGCTGTAATAATCAAAACAGTATGCTACTAGCACAAAAATAGACACATAGATCAATGGAACAGAAGAGAAAGTCCAGAACTAAATTCATGTTTATATGGCTAATTAATTTTCAACAAGAGACAAGAATATGCAATGGGAAAAAGTCTCTTCAACAAATGGTGATGGGTAAACAGCTACATGCAAAATAATTAAACTGGACAATGTTCTTTACCATTCACAAAAATAAACTCAAAATAGACTAAAGACCTAAATGTGAGACCTGAAACTATAAAATTCCTAGAAGATAGTACAGGCAATATTTTCTCTGACATTGATTACAGCAACATTTTTCTAAACGTATCTCCTGATAACCTATTGGGACTACATCAGAATAAAGTTTCTGCCCAGCAAAGAAAATAATCAACAAAGTATGAAACAACCTATTCAATGGGAGAAGATATTAGCAAATGACATGTCTGGTAAAGGATTAATATCCAAAAAATATATATAAAAAAACTTATATAACTCAATACACAAAAAAACAAATAATCTAGTTAAAAATGGGCAGAAGACATAGACATTTCTCTAAAGAAGACATACAGATGACTAACAGGCATGTGCAATATGTGCAATATCACCAGTCATTAGTGAAATGCAAATCAAAACCACAATGTGATATCACCTCATACCTGTTAGAATGGCTAAAATCAACAACACAAGAAACAACAAGTGTCAACATGGATATGAAAAAGAAGAAACACTTATGCAGTGTTGGTGGGAGTATAAACTGGTGTAGCCACTGTGGAAAACAGTATGGAGATTCCTCAAGGAAAGGAAAAATAGAATTACCATATGATCCAGAAATTCCACTGCTGGGTATTTATTCAAAGAGTGTGAAAATGCTAATTTGAAAGGAAATATGCACCCCTGTGTTTATTGTAGCATTTTTTACAATAGCCAAATTACCAAATGGTAATTGTTACCAAATGGTAACAACCCAAGTGTCCATTGATAGATGAGTGGATAAAGAAGACGCAGTACATATATACAATGGGATATCACTTAGCTATAAAAACATAATGAAATCTTGCCATTTGTAACAACATGGATGGATCTAGACTGTATAATGCTAAGTGGTATAAATCAGTCAGAGAAAAAAATACCACATGATCACACTCAAATGGGAATTTATGAAAAAAAATAGAAAAAGTGAATGAAGATAAAGAGTCAAAGCAAATAATAGACTCTTAATTATAGAGAACAAGCTAATGGCTGCCAGAGGGGAGGTGAGTGGGGATATCCGTGAAATAGGTAAAGGGGGTTAAGAGTACACTTATTATGATGAACACTAAGTAATGTATAGAATTGTTGAATCACTATATTGTACAAATGAAACTAATATAACATTGTATGTTACCTAAAGTTAAAATAAAAAAAAAAATGTATGTATTAGCAAAAACCCCAGTTGCCCTTAACAGCTCTATGAAACTTTTATAGTTATAAATACAAACACCAGTTGGCAAACATATGTGCTGTGATTCATGTTATTCTATGATCATTATCATTGTATTCTTACTATAAGTAGTTGACAGTATGTCTTTTCAGTAACATACGATGTGTTGTTTTGATTTTGGTAAGTGGGACATAAGACCTTAGAAGACCCTTGAATTAAATGTTATAAAATTTGTAATTACTGTGATCATACTTCCACACAGAAAAGAAGTTCAAAATCTTAATGCCAAGATCCAAAGATGAAAAAATCAATGGAGGACATGCTGACTTTCATAGTGAACTGTCATTGCATTATCATTTACAATTGGAAGACAGACATCCATAGAACAGTAGATGCACTAGGTGTTTTTCTGATCTATTTCCTTAGAAATATAACATGTAATTTTCTTTGGGTCAGGACTTGTTTCTCCAGTGAATCAGCACACACAGACCTATTAAGGTCTAACATTCTCTGTATTGTAACAAAACATGGAACTGTGAAAGACAATTTTTCAACATCATGAGTGGAGAACATATAGCAGTGACTGTCCAAGTACATGTGTGTATTGACATTTTATAACAAAGCTTTCTACCAGAGGGGATGTTCTATGAAATTATCAACTGTTGCATAATAGCACACTGTTCATTGTTCTTTGGGGAATATAGTAAAAAATATTATTTTTTATGTTTGCTAAGGAAAAACAAAATCTTAAACTATTGATACTAATATACTATCATCCCTGTATTAATAACAAGATATATTTGAGGCTCTAAAAGCAATCTATTTCTTTGAAATCTCCTTTATAAGGTTAGTAAGAAATATGTAATTTATTTTTCATATTTAACAATATTCAACACCAAGTTTTTCAGTTATTTAATAGTATTATACTTCATATAAAAGACTTTGTTTTTCCTGTTGTAAAGGTACTTTGCAGAGACATAAGCAAGAAAAATATACAAAAGCACAGTTTGTCTAAAAACAACAGATGCAAGATATTTCTTATCACCTGGATCAGTGATTTCTAGGATTGAATGTTGTATTTGAAACATGCTTTGTGTTTGCTTGTTCGACAAACTATTTCAATTGTGTTATACACAATTAGGTATCTGATCCATAGTTAGAGTCAGTTGGTTTTTCCATCCACAGTCTTAGGAGCTGCAAGTATATATCTAACATGCCCTGTTTTTCAATAGTGTAAGTCCATAGTTGGAATGGAAATAGAGTTGTTAGATCTCAACATAGCAAGCCAGGAGCCAGATACCTGGCAAGGAAATATTCCATTGTCCCATCACAGTTCATCTGCTGTATGAAGTGACTTTGGACGATGCTCCAGTGAATACTGTAACAACATGAGGTGGCAGATGCAATGCTGCAGCATACTAGAGTGGGGCTGAGTTAGTTCAATAAACTTTCAGAGAACAACAAAAATACATTACAGACACTGGAGATAATTTTCTTATAGAACCACTTAACTTGGGCAGCCCCAGTGGCGCAGCGACTTAGCGCCGCCTGCAGCCTGGGGTGTGATCCTGGAGATCCAGGATGGAGTCCCACATCGGGCTCCTTGCATGGAGCCTGCTTCTCCCTCTGCCTGTGTCTCTGTCTCTCTCTCTCTCTGTGTCTCTCATGAATAAATAATTAAAATCTTAAAAAAAAAAACAAAAAAAAAACCTTTCCAAAAAAAAAAAAAAAAAAGAACCCCTTAACTTATCAGTTGTCTTCAGCAAAATTGGCCTACACCAACTTGATTTTTATTCATGCTACTTGGTAAGGACTAAGATTTCTCACAAAATTCAAATTATAATCCTGTGTGTCCATTTAATTCAGTGTAGTTTCATGCATTTCAATGTTTTCTTGTCATAATATGGCAATCTTATAATTTTTACTCATAATTCCACTGAATGAATAAAGAATAGTTGAATGATCAAATAAGAGAAGTGTAAGTTTCTTTGTGTTCTTCATTCCACTTTTAGGGTTTTAGATTCTCAAATCTATGAAGTATTCTCAATCTGCCTAGATTTTAAGGAAGAACGGTGTAGAAATTCTTTATTCTGCTTATACAATGAAATTGGTTCTTTTTTCTTTTTTAAGGATTTTATTTGTTTACTTGAGAGAGAGAAAGCCAAAGAGAGTGCACCCAAGCAGTGAGAGGAGGGGTAGAGGGACAAGCAGACTCCCCATTGAGCAGAAAGCCTGGATTTGGGGCTGGATCCCAGGACCCTGAGCCAAAGGCAAACACTTAGTGGACTGAGTCATCCAGGCATCCCTGGTTATTTTTTTCTTAATGCCATGGTTGCTTCATTACTATGTAGAAACAGACTATTTTCTCTTTATAGTATACTGTTTAAGATGCTGAATTTTTTTAACTATTTTATATATTTATTTATGAGAGACACACACAGAGAAAGGCAGAGACATAGGCAGACGGAGAAGCAGGCTCCCTGCAGGGAGCCCAACGTGGGACTCCATCCCGGGACCCTGGGGTCATGTCCTGAGCCAAAGGCAAACACTCAACTGCGGAGCCACCCAGGCATCCCGCTGAATTTTTTTTTTCTATTTACTTAAACACTATGTGCTTCAAATTCTTTAGGCATTAAACCTCTATTTTTCGTATGGCTTTTACCATTTGAACTTATATTTATGTATGTACATATCCCATTTTTAAAATTGTAAGCATTTTAAATGTAGTATCCATGGTCTGTTTTATTATTTTACCCTTATCACTGCCTTACAGCACCTTGAAAAAGGTATGGAGAAGAAGGAAGGACCTTTTTTTACACATTTGTCAATACCAGGAAGACTCTCTACATTTAATTTCATTGTAGTGAAAACAAACATCTGACCTCAGAGGAGATGCACAATAGCATCCTCGTTATACACAGAGTAATTCTTTATTAGGAGCTAGATATCTGGAAAGGCAATATTCCACAAAGAATAATCATTCTTTTCCAGTAAAAGCAGATTTTAGTTTGTTTTTAAATTTAGTCTACACTTAGCATGTTTCAGAAATATTTGCTGGCAAAGAATAAACATTGTCCATTTTAAAGTTGTAGTAGCCATTGTCATTTAAGTGTAGAAAAATTCCTGGAACTAATACTACTATACTACTATATGTTAAGTAACTGGAATTTATTTTTATTTTTATTTTTTTAAAGATTTTATTTATTTATTCATAGACACACAGAGAGAGGCAGAGACACAGGCAGAGGGAGAGGGAGAAGCAGGCTCCATGCAGAGAGCCCTATGTGGGACTCTATCCCAGGTCTCCAGGATCACACCCCAGGCTGCAGGTGGTGCCAAGCTGTTGTGCTACCCGGGCTGCCCCAAGTAACTGGAATTTAAATAAAAACTTAAAAATGCCAGAAATAAGTATGTATTATCTTTTTCATAAATAGTAATATTGCTCACAAAAGATACTGGAATGATGTTGTTTTATTCTTTTTTTTTTATTTTCTTATGTATTTAAACTGATCTATAATGGAAAACTCTGTACTCATATGCTGAATTTTACTTTAGGGAAAACAGAAAATAATTATGCTTCTACATATTGTAGCAAATGAAGCAGGTTATTTTATCCTTGTCCCTTAAGCTAAAATATCTGAACCACTATAATATAATGAATACTTTTATTCCAGGGTATTTAAAAGATCCTCACAGTATACAAGGAATTAAGAATGCAGACTAATTTCTGGAAAATGCTATTGAGAGAGACAATAGCACCCGTTTCTTCCCCCTTTCTCTGTAATCACAATAACAAAGGCGTGGATAAAAGAGATGTAGATTTTATTATGTGGAATGTATCTAGTAGGATGAAAAAATGAAAAGTTGGTTTGTGCATATGATGTGAATGAGGTTAGAGAAATAGACACCAACCGATGTGTGCTTCATTAAAAAATAAATAAATGTTTCTGCAAAAAATGTAAAAGAAATCAGATTCTGAAGCCACAAATTTTTATTGCCAAGCAGGACTGCTTTTCAGAAGCCTGCATCTGTTATAAACAGACCAGACGGATATACACAGAAATAGAAAGCTTCAAAGAAAGGGTGCGATTCACATGCCTTGCTTTAATAGCAGTATCAAGCTTTCTTTTGAAGTAGATCGGTCTTCGAAGCAGGTGTCCTAAAGGTGCCATCTTACTGCTGAAAGTCAGCCAGTGTTTGAAAGCTTGCCAGCTTGAAGGCCGTTAATTGACAAGCTGTGAAAGTTCAGCATCACAGGAAAGGAAATTACACAAAGAGGTGAGCCTTGATTCCTCGCACCTCACCCGGAGAAACAGCAGAGGGAGCCGCCAATCTTTTCAAGACGAAGTACACGCAGTGTGCAACTTCAGTTGGTGGACCTGTAAATAAGAATCTCACTGGGCAGAAATCACTGTAGTGTCTTTAATTACCTTATGGCAGTTGATTTACGTGATTTTCCCAAACTGCCAACCTAGGGTTATTTTGGAAAAATAAAAAAATAAAAATAAAAAATAAACCAACAACAACAATAAAAATAGCTTCTTGCTGGTAGTCCCTTGTTGCTAAGATTTGTGTAGTAGCCAAAATAATATGACACTGTAGTTCCAGGATAAGAGCAATAGGCTCATTCTAACTACAGATATTTCAGGGCTATTCGAATTTCTTCTTGTCTACAAGGATTTTTTTTTAAAAAAATCAATATAAATTTCTCCTGTCTCTTTCTGAGAATGTGCCTAAAGAATACATGCAAGATTTAAAGTGGGTCCATCCACCAAGCCATTATGAAGATTTTCTGAGAGATTTTTTTTTTTAACCCAGGGAAATGATTATATAGCACTAGAAGTATTTATTCAGTGTCAACGACGAATTGAGAAGAGGCACACATCATCTATGGCTCTCTTCACTTGACTGTTAATTGCCTTAGGCAATCCTTTTGAAAATACAACAGAGTGGTAAACTACAGAACTGCACAAAACCTGGCAATGCTAAATGGTGAGAGAACCTAATAAGAATTCGAAATTAGTTATTAGAAAATTCATTTTGTCTGTTACAGAGGCAATTAAACGTGGTGCCTTGACATTACGGAGTGTCTCATTGCATTTGCTGAGGAAGAAGCTATTCTGGTAGACAGTAGCTTCATTGCTTTGATTTCTGTGCTATACTGTACAGCAGTTTCAATCTTAACAGGACTACTTGAGAAAAATATTTAGAAAATGGTCATTCCTACTTCTACTATGAGCATCTTGTTTTTTCTTTAAAGATGTGGTTTTGGCTTCTCTTTGCTGCATTGAAATAGGACCAGGAAAGCTAAAGACACGGGATTATTCACATTTACATTTTCATTTGTGTAAAAGAGAATATTGAATAACCCCTTTTAAAATGCCAGAATCTAAACAACCCTATATGGAATTGTCTGAATAAGATGTGTGCCTGCCAGCTTTACACATGGGGTGGGCATGCCAATACACTTGGGATAATGGTGACATTGTTTGAAGACATATATTCCTTATTCAAAGATCTCAAGTTAACCTATTGTTTAACTGCTGTACTATTTCTAGTACAAGCATCTTCAAACTTAAATATTTTCACATCATAATTGAAGGGTTTTTTTTCCAGTAAGACTTATCTGCGATACCTTATATGTTACAGGACATTCTAAAATCATAGTTAATCATAGTTAAATATATTTGAATGATTTCATTGCAGATAATATCTTTTTAATTTTATATTTGAAATGAATTTTGATTTAAAGAAAAGTTGGAAAGGTTGGACTGAGACTATTCGTATCTTTTTCACCTCGCTTCTCTTGGTGTTAATGGTTACATAACCATGGTGCATTTAAATAACATTGATGCAGTGCTATTAGCTAAACTATAGACTTTGAACATATGAATTATAAAATATATGCATTTATTTTCCTAGTTCTTCCTTTGTCTTTGAGCACACAGTTGAGGATATCATTTTGTCTCTAGTTGTTATGTGGCCTCAGTCTCCTCTAACCTGATAGTTTCTCAGTCTTTCTTTTTCTATTATGACTGATACTTTGGAACAGTACTGCTAAATTATTCCATTGAACCTTTCTTTCTTCCTCCCTCCCTCATTTTCTTTCTTCCTCTCTTTCTCTTTCCTTTCTTCCTTCTTTCCTTCCTTCTTTCCCTCCTTCCTTCCTTCCTTCCTTCCTTCCTTCCTTCCTTCCTTCCTTTCTTCTTCTTCTTCTTCTTCTTCTTCTTCTTCTTCTTTCTTTCTTTCTTTCTTTCTTTCTTTCTTTCTTCTTTCTTTCTTTCTTTCTTTCTTTCTTTCTTTCTTTCTTTCTTTCTTTCTTTCTTCTTTCTTCTTTCTCTTCTTTCTTTCTTCTCTCCTCTTATCTCTCTTTCTTCCTTTTTGGATTATTTATTCTTGTGATTCCATTTTTTTTCTCCTTTGTTGATTTCTTGACTACAATAGTGTTTTGTTATTGTTAGTGGCTGCTTCATGGTTCACAGACAGCTTTAAAATCGTCACAGTCTAAGTTTAAGTGATAATACAAAAGCCTTAAAACTGTAATTTCTTCCTATTCTTTGGGTTACTATGGTCATATTTTTACTTTTACATATATTTTGAGCCCTACTCTATATTATTATTAATTTTGTGTAGTCAGTTATCTTTTCAAAGTGACTTGTATCACATTGTACATCTTAAACTTACACCATGTTAAATACATAAAAAATGTTATCTCAAAAAAATTGAAAAAGCAAATCAGTGGCTGCCAGAGGTAGAAGGGGAAAGATGAAAAGGCAAAGCACAGAGGAATTTTAGAGCAGTGAAAACACTCTCTATGATATTATAATGATGGATGTACATCATTATACATTTGCCAAGGCCCCATAGGATGTACGATATATAGAGTAAAACGTAAGATAAACTGTGGGCTTTGGGGGTCTATGATGTTGGTGTAGGTTTATCCTTGGTAAAAAGTGTACCATTCTGATGAATGTGCTGATGATGGGGATACTATGCATGTGTAGAGGGAGGGTATATATGGGAAATCTCTGTATCCTTCTCTCAATTTGGTTGTAAACTGAAAACTGATAGTAAAATTGTTTTTAAAAAGTATATGTGTATTTTCTCATGGTTACAATAATATTATGAATTTAAGAAAGACTAACAAAAAGTTTGTTTCTTTCTCATATTAGGGAGTACATATCCAAATGACTCATTAATGGGTGATGTTAAACTTAATCATTTGAGCGACGTAGTATCTGCCACATTTCTACCTGGGAACTTGCTATTTTTCCATTTTCATATTCAATTAGAGAGAAATGAGTCTCTAAATCCAGGTCACTCAAGCAAGGGGAATGAATTGCCAGCTACTGGAGAGATATGTATCAAAGAGTTTGTGGATGTATGTTAAAATCACCACTATTATTAATACATATCTTGGCTAAGATAATTAAAGGTTCTGCAAATATTCTGTTCCTTTAGTGTGTGTGTGATATATTTCTTAAATGTGTTTTTGTTGGGTCTTGACTTTTTAATGCAATCTGACAATCTTTGCCATTTATTTATTTATTTATTTATTCATTCATTCATTCATTCATTCATTCATTCATTTATATTTAATCATGAAAGACAGAGAGAGAGGCAGAGGCATAGGTAGAGGGAGAAGCAGGCTCCCTGCGGGGAGCCTGATGTGGAACTCCATCCCAGGACCCTGGGACCATGACCTAAGCTGAAGGCAGATGCTCAACTACAGCCACCCAGGTGTCCTAATCCTTGCCTTTTAATATAAGCATTTATTACTACCTTTTTACTTAAGATGGTGTTATGCTTAAATTCAACCTCTAAAAAAAAAAATTCAACCTCTATATAGATGTTGAATAGAGAGGATACTTTCCATTTGTCCTCTCTATTTTTAAAAATAACTTATATAAAAAGAACATGTCTATTATTTATTCATGCCATTATCATTTCTGATACCCTTCATTCCTTGTGTTGTTCCGTATGTCCATCTGGTATCATTTACCTGTGTCTGAAGGACATCCTTTGACGTTTCTTCTAGTGTGTTCTTTCCCTAATGAATTCTTCTTTCAGCTATTGTATCTACAAAACACTTTACTTATATATATATATATATATTTTTTTTTCCCTGAGCATCAAATTCTAGGTTGACACTATATTTCATACATTAAAGATTTTGCTCCACTGTCTTCTCACATTCACTGTCTTGCTTCAGATAGTCTTGCTTCTTTGCAAAAATGTGCTGTCATCTTTATCTTTGTTTTTCCTTACATAACATGTCTTTCTTCTTTGGCTGATTTTAAGATTTGCTCTTTATTACTAGTTATAAGCAATTTGATTATAATACATGTTGATGCAATTTCTTCATTATTCTTAATTTTGGGTTCTTTGTTTCTTGGATCTTGAAAATTTTTAATCATTTCTTCAAGAATTTTACGGGACACCTGAGTAAATGCTCAATGCTTGAGCATCTGCCTTTGGCTCAGGGAGTGATCCTGGGGTCGTGGGATTGAGGCCCACATCAGGATTCCTGCAAGGAGCCTGCTTCTCCCTCTGCCTATGTCTCTGCCTCTGTGTGTCTATCATGAATAAATAAAATCTTTAAAAAAAAAAGAATTTTTTTCCTTTCTTCCCTATTTGAAGAGTTTAGTTACACTTACAATAGGTTGCTGAACTTGTTTCATGGTTCACTGATGCTTAGTGTGTGTGTGTGTGTGTGTGTGTGTGTGTATGTGTGTGTTTGTATACTTTATATGTGCTTATATATATATATATATATATATATATATATATATAGTATACTGCATTATATATCAAAGTCATACATAAACAATGTTTTCCTTTTGTTCTCTTTGTTTTGGATAGCTTATATTTCTATGATTTCAAGTTCATTAATATTTTGTTTTATAATATTTAACCTGCTGCTAATCCCATCTCATGTATTTTTCTTATTGTATTCTTTCACACCTAGATGTATGAATATATATTTACAAGTTGTAATAGCTCTTTTAACATCTTTGTTGCATAACTCTAATATCTGAGAAGTGTCTATTGATTATTTTTTTTTCAATACCGTATCAGATAGTCTTGCTTCTTTGCATACCTGTCACTTTTTGATTGGATGCCAAGTGTACATTTAACGTTTTTGGGTGTGGGATCATTTTGTATTCCTATATTTATTCTTCAACTTTGTCCTAGACACACCTCTATTACTAGGAATCACTTTGACCCTTTGGGGCATTGGTTTAAAATTGTTCAGGCAGGACAAGAGATATGTTTATTCTAGAGCTAATTATTCCCATCTAAGTAATCTTCTCAGTATCTGTGAAATATGAGGTTTTCCAGCATGATTAGTAAAATAAACACATAGAGATAGAAATTTTATTATTTTTAAAGATATTTTATTTATGTATTCATGGGAGACACAGAGAGAAAGAGAGGCAGAGACACAGGCAGAGGGAGAAGCAGGCTCCATGCAGCGAGCCTGACATGGGACTCGGTCCCAGGTCTCCAGGATCATGCCCTGAGCTGACGGCAGCGCTAAACCATTGAGCCACCCGGGCTGTCTGAGATAGAAATTTTTTAAAAAGGTGAAGATTTGTTTTTAAGTTCTGTGTAGATATCAGGTACTGTTTCCTCTTATCCTTTATCATTTTCTGTATGGCATCAGGTAGTTTCTTCATGAGTACATGTTGATCTTCTTGTCAATAGTCTAGGGAAATTTTTTACATATCTCCAGAGTTCTTGCTCTGTGTGTAGCTCTCCTTTCTAATACTTTGATAAACTCTTTCAGAGCTTCTCAGATGTTTCCTCCTAATTCAAGGTGTCTGCTAGATCTGCCCACATTCCCTCTCATTGAATTTTGACTTGAAAGCTTTTAAGGCTGTAAAGTGGCAGTGATGTAGTTATTCTCATTTTTTATTTTTTCTCACTTGTATCCCATCTCTTAGATCACTATATTTTGTTTCATGATGCCCAGGGTCTTAAAAACAACTGTCTTATCTTTTTTTTTGAGATTTTAAAAAAAATGTTTCAAGTAGGTAGAGAAATCTTGTCTCTCTGTTCCAACATGATCAGAAGTAGTGTTCCTTCAGCTCTTCCTGATTCCAATACTGGATTCATTTCAGCAGGTTTTCTATTTATTCATGAGAGACGCACAGAGAGAGGTAGAGATACAGGCAGAGGAAGAGGCAGGCTCCATGAAGGCTACCCAGTGTGGTACTCAATACCAGGACTCCAGTATCACACCCTGGGCCAAAGGCAGACTCTCAACCACTAGCCACCCAGGTGTCCCTTCAGCAGGTTTTAAAACTATGTTAACTCTCTCCTCTTCACCAAAAGTTTAACATATCTCTGTGACTTCCCTCCTGAGTTCCAAGCTCACTTTGCCAGCTGCTAATCTAGGCTGCCTTTTACATATTCAAAAACAGTTTAGTCAGTTAGTCTATCTCTCTGTGAAAAACAACAAAACAAAACAAACAAACAACTCTACAAAACAAAGTTAAAAATATTGTAATTAGGGCAGCCGGGGAGGCTGAGTGGTTTAGCATTGCCTTCAGCCCAGGGTGTGATCCTGGAGACCTTGGATGGAGTCCCACATCAGGCTCCCCGCATGGAGCCTGCTTCTTCCTCTGCCTGTGTCTCTGCCTCTCTCTCTGTGTGTCTCTCATGAATAAATAAATAAAATCTTTTTTAAAAAATATTGTAATCATACAAAGTACTTTGTCTTAGTACAATTGAATGAAACTAGAAATCAGTAAGATAATGACAACTAGAAAATCAAAAAGCATTTGAAAAATATACAATTGACTGCTAAATAATGCAATGGTCAAATAGGAAGACACAACTGGACTTAGAAAATATTTTATATTGACAAAACTAAAAGCACCTCATATCAAAATCTGTGACATATAACTAAAGCAATGCAAATAAGGAAAATTATGTCAGAAGATTATGATTATGTCAGAAGAGAATATAATTGTATGATATTATATGATTATGTAAGAAGAGAATAAAGGTCTTGAAACAAGAGTCTAATTTTCCACCTGACACTGTATTTCAGATTTAAACTTTGAAGTTTAACACTTTGCAATGTGATTTGCAGTTCCTTATTTACAAAACATAAACAAACTATGCAAAAATTCTTCACACCATAACCTGTGCTACCCCTGAGCATGAATTCTCTTGCTTACTTTTTCCCTTCCTCTGGCCCAAACTTTACTTGTTCTTTTAGGCCAAGTTCAAGCTTTAACTTAAGCTGCTCCAAAAGCTTCTGTCTTTAATGCACTACTTCTATTATACTGTAAGCGGTGTTTGGGAATGAGCACAGGTTAATTCCAATTTGAAGACATTTTTAAACTCTCCACATTCTCTTTATTGAGTCCATTGCTGAATTTTTGGAGATAAACAATGCCTAAAATAGAGTAGGTATTCAAAAACTATGTTGACTAAGCAAATAAACATTAATCAATAGTATTTATTTTAATTATTAAATTGCATGAGACTAATTAAGCATTGGTATCCAGCTTTAAACAAAACATTCAGTGATCTAAAGTAGAAATTCCAATAACTCCTCTGATGAAGTTTTGGAATATTTGGAATATAGTTGAGGTCCGGAGGCGATGACCAAAAAAGAATTCTTGAGACGTCTTTGGGCAAAATGGTCATTTTATTAAAGCACAGGGACAGACCCGTGGGCAGGAAGAGCTGCTGCCCTGGGCCTGTAAGGGGTGGCTGATTATATACCTGGGAGTTGAGAGGGGTTTGAGGATAGTGTACTCTCTAAGGAAGTTTGGAAGCAAGGTTTCCAGGACCTTGAGGGGGCTAGCTGCTGTTGAGAAAACGTCACTTAATACTGTCTAATAAAACCTGAGTCCTGAGAACCTTCAGACATATATCAGTGGGCCATGTGCTTAGGGGATGATAGCCAACATGTATCTTGGGGATTTAGAGAAGAGGGAAAATTTCTAAAGGGATTTTTATATGTTAAAGTAGACTTACAGGCTCCTAGGGATCGGACCATGATTGCCTTTGCCCTTAGCAAAGTATTAACATTGAGACAGTTGAGTCCCTTTGCCTGTTTCAAGGACTTGTTGATGTGCTGCCCCAAGCTCGTGCCTTGTCCACAGGTAGCCCTGTGTTTCCCCATCACCCTTATCATCATTTCTCACCTTTATATCTTAGGAATAGTGCTCTTGTCTAGAGCATAGTTATAATAGATTATTATAGGAACAGGGGACTGACCTCTTTACAGTTATTCTTTTGGACTTGGGGTAAAGATTTCCCTGCAATGATCAGAAATTCCACATAACAGGGATCCTGGATATTGTCATATGATGTTTGCTTTTGGTCCTCTAATATGGGAAAAAAATCTCTCAATGCCTCTTTCGATCGTTTTAAAGTGATTGCCATTTTATTTGGGAATGTTTTGCTATTTCAAACCTTTTCAAATATTTTTTGTCAAATTTCATATTCCATTTATATAATGAGATTACTTTGTTCTGATTTCTGAACTGGTAGAATAGATTTATATTTCTTTTGTAAGCATATTTCAATAATAGTCTACAAGAACCACCAAATTCAGAGAATATTGACCATTTAGTCTTATGAAATAATTAAACATTAGTGATTTGAAATCAATACTCCTGGTTTTAAATGTAGATCTTTCACCAAGCTAGGTGAAATTATAAGCAATTTATCCTTACTAAGACCCAGTTTTTTTCCTCCATCTAGTAAGAACAGTAATAAGAGCTTCTTCAGTTTACTTTGGGAATATAAGCAATAATGCAAAGACTTTCTAGGAGTTAGTAGTAGGAATAATGACAATAATTGTAATAGTATAATTTTCATCATTATCAAGGTGTTTAATGATATTAATATAACTTAATATTAAATAGTTTAAAATTCCATCACATAGTTACATCCCTTCCTCATAGTAGGAAAATACATGTAGGGTTTTGTAGTCTACCAAGGGTACTTATAATTAAGCTCAGTAGTGACTAGTAAATGATTCTTTGCTTCAAGGAGTTTGTTCTAGATAAGCAGATGTTATGGATTATATTGGAAAACATATGTCATTAACTGGATAGCAAAGTTTCTTAGAAAACTCTTCTGCAAACCCCAGGTGTATTTCTCACTTTCCACTAGTGCCTGAACTTACCATATATCTGCTAAATTAACAGCATCCTAATAGAGTTTCTGACTTTTTGAAGGTGAATGGTGGTAACTTACTTGCAATGTCTGTTTTTATCCAGAGCTGAAGGCAACACAGATCTTATTAAGATCAGAACTCCAAACAAGGAAAAAATAATCAAGCTCTAGAACAAAAACATATATATATGTATATATAAAACATATATATGTATATATATGTGCATACATATGTGTATACATATGTGTGTGTGTGTATATATATATATATATATATATATATATATATATATACCTTTCTAATCTCTTCTGTTTTGTTTTGGCTTCATGCATTTAACCTCATTCCATCACTGGCATCGACTTGCATACTGAGTTTTGTCATAGTGGTGACCTCCAACTAAAATATGTTTGGTGAAGATCACTATGTGTGTGTTTTCTTTAATACATATGTTTGCCTATATAGAGTATTTTAAGATTATCTTTGGAAAAAAATATTTATTCACATGGTGACCATATTAAATACGTTTCTCATGCTTATCTTTTGAATAATTTATTTATCTGTTCAATTGATAAATATGTTAAGAAATAATGCATCACTTTGCTGAATGGTTTTGACTCTCCTGTATTGAAACAGAAAAAAAAAAAAAAGGCAGTTATTTGGCATTGTATTATGGGAACATTCAGGATGTTCTTTGTATTTGAAGTTCAAAATAATTCATTTCAAATATATCTTAACAGCATGGGGCAGTAAGACCCACATCATTATATTTGCCATACAAATATGCAATTGTAAAAATAAGTACTATTGTTAGGACCCCCACTATTGGGAAAACATGTGGGAGTCAAAACATGATGACAAATATTTTATTTGAATTTGGTAAATTTGTAATCTTCTGCTTGGTTTTCCCAATGCAAAGGATTCACCTGCAGATTGGTAGGAAGAAATCCTTATGTGCATTCATAAGGGCATACATGCATATACACTTCTGCATAAACACATACACACGCACAAACACACACATACCAACTTTTAGTCATTTCTTACTGCATAACAAACCACCTGAAAACACAGGGACTTTTGTTTTAATGGTGATCATCTTAGCTCATAATTCATTTGGTTGATCTTTTGGACAGGGATCAGCTAAACCATTCTTCTGCTGATATCAACTGTTGTCACCCTGACGTCCATAGTTATCTGGTTGGGTAATCCAAATTATCTCACTTCCATGCATTTCATTTGTGTTGGTTGTAGGCTGACACCATTTCCCTAAAAGATCTCTCGTCTTCATAAAATTAGCTTGAGTTTCTTACATTTTAGTTTTAGAACATTAAGGTGAGTAGAGCATAAGCTGCAGTACTTCTTGGACATTGCACATTGTCTCATCTGTCATATCTTTTTAATCAAAGCAAAGCAGGTACATAAACAGTTCAAATTGGAAGGGTGGAAAAATAGATTCCATCTCTCTCTCTCGTATTCCACCTCTTAACATAGCATAGGCACGTTGCAAAGATGCATCTATGCAAGGATAGACAATATCACAGTGGCATTTGCAAACAGTCTACTATATCTACTGTAATTTTCCTATTTGCGCAGGGTTTAGGCAATGACATGGGAGTTCATAGAACCAAAGTGAAAAGTAATGTCATAACCATGCCCAGCTTTTCTTTTTAGATGACTACTTAAGGAGTATGATTCTGTTATTGTCACAGTCAAAATAGGAATACTATGTATTTATACTGTGCCTCTACCTTTTTTATTCAGCTTACATCAACATTTTGCTAGAATGTACATTAAAAAAATTACATGTCACTGTTTAAGGAAATATGTCGAGATGTTCTTTTCTTTCTTTTCTCTTTCTTTCTTTCTTTCTTTCTTTCTTTCTTTCTTTCTTTCTTTTTCTTTCTTCTTTCTTCTTTCTTCTTTCTTCTCTTTTCTTTATTTCTTTTTTCCATGCTTGATTTTCCCAAAGTAAAAAACCAAGGGGATAAAGGATAGTCAGAGCCCAGGTGTTCCTGAATCATGTGACTCCACCTTCCCAGTGTCCAGAATTCCATATTCTTGAAGCCTGACACTTTTAACTTAGATAAGAGAAGCATTTCTTTTTTTGCTTTCCTGATTTTCATAAAATCTTTTAGATATAATCCCACTCAAGTATGAATCATTTGTTTTCAGGATTATAACTATACAAAATAATTAGATGATCCCACTGTAAATTATTTTTCTGGGATTTTTACTAGACTCAAGTTTTAAATAGTTGTGGTGTGATATTTTAGAAATATTGTCTTTTGTCAATGTCAGTATGGGACGCCTGGGTGGCTCAGTGGTTGGGTGCCTTCCTTTAGCTCAGGTCGTGATCCAGGGATTTGGGATCAAGTCCCTCATCTGGCTCCCTGTGAGGAACTTATTTCTCCCTCTGCCTATGTCTCTGCCTCTCTCTCTCTGTATCTCTCATGAATAAATAAATAACTTTTTAAAAAGGTCAGTTATAATATCTGCACTTCAATCTGTGACTGAAATTCAACACAATTTTAACAAAACTTTGTTCTTCATGAAATAAGTCATCATTTTAAAATATGAATTTTATTTTTTATTGAATTTGTCCATACTGGCATATTCATAATACCATGTGATTAAATAACATTCAAAGTGAAAATGGAATTTTATTTTTTTATCGCTTTTACTTGAGTGTTAAGAGTAGACTTTATTATTGTTGGATGTTAAAATACCACTATTTGTCAAAACAATGAGTTTGATTCCCTTATCTAGACATACCCTATGCTGCATTTAGGAATAAGTCATGTTTTTAACATGTTAGAGGTTTGAAAATGGAAATATATTTCAATGAAGAAGTCATAATATAAAATATGGTTTGGATTCTAGCAGGTCCAGAAAAGTTCATGCTATCCACAATGTCGCTTAAATCTGGTCTAAGAATTAATGAATTCTTTCACTATCTTATTTAGCAGATTCTAACTGAACAACTTCAGTGTGCCAAGAACTCTTCTTGCTTTTGACCTAAAACTGTGAAGGAAATAGGCAAGATGGCAGCAAGGTCTTCAGTAATGGATTAGAGGAATGTTCAAATTTGTGATTGTGATCTTGTATATTTTGCCGTCTTGTTTGTAGCTACATACAGGGCCTAAGTCAAATGTTTTTCAGATATGATCATGATAAAGAAATATCAATTTTTTATCTTTTTGTGTAAATTTAAATATTGGTGTAATTTAGAGACATCATATGCTTTTATAATTTTTCCTAAAGATATATAAAACATTATATTCAAGAAATTCAGAGATTCAGAGATTTCATCTAGCTTCCATTATTCGGATGGGATAGTTAAAACTAAAGTGTCTATTACAGAGTGGCAGTTTTTGCAAAATTAATTCTAGAAACCTAAATTATAATTTCTGATTTTGTATTGTTTTCAAGATACTCTGGTAACAGCTATAAACTCATGGGCATATTATATCCCATGATCTCTGCTGGGCTTCTTACTTTTATCGTTTTACTTATTGCAATCATATGGTTGAATAGCATTATCCTGAATTTACAGATAAGAAAAATTAGATTTAATGAAGTTATTTAATGATAAGGAAGCCTCAGAATGAAAATCTCAGTCTTTCTGACCCCAAAGTTCAAGCCCTTAATCACTTGACAACACTGCCTGATAGGTCATGCTACCTGATTTTCTGAGAGGAAAAGAGGAAGAATAGGTAGTTTAAGTTTCAGTTATCATGATGTTGATATTTTGTTCCCTCTGTACTGTGCTCTTGCTAGGACAGACATAGAAACGTCTGTTTTAACATTTAAGACCATGCTATCACATTTTTTACTTATTCAACTTTGTTTTCAGCAATCCCAAATACCACTTTAATCTGGTCAATATTCTCCCCTAAACAAAAATAAGTATCAATCTATATTGATGATTTAGATTATCCATAGAATTTGCTTCCTGCTTTTTTTCCTTTGACAATGTAAACACTACATTTCATTGAACATATCAATTTTCCATCTTATAAGCTTAGTATACTTCATTTTTTCTCTCTAGCATTGAGAGATATCTTATAAAAGAAATTCTGCCCTGAAATTCTTATTCATTTCAAAGAGTACAAATCTTATTTCCCTAGATGCTTTGCAGAATGATCCAGCCTTTATATAATAGAGGATCTAGATTTTAAATATGAATCTTTTATCTTACTTTTGAATTCCAACCCATTGCCAGTTAAATATCCTTTTTTTTAAGATTTTATTTACTTATTCATTCAAGACAGAAAGAGAGTCAGAGACATAGGCAGAGAGAGAAGTAGGGAAGCCTGGTGTGAGACTCTATCCCAAGACCTGGGAATCACGACCTGAGCCAAAGGCAGATGCTCAACCACTGAGCCCCTCAGGCGCCCCTAAATGTCCTTTATTTGTGATACAAATCCTGTTAACTGCGTGGAATGGTGAGAAATAATTATCTCACTTCAAAGTCCAGGCAGACAGGGTGGGGACTGCCCACAGAGGCTGCACACTGTAATGGTTGTCATTGAGTTTGAATCCTTTTCAGTCATGTTACTAAAAGGGGTCTCCAAGAAATGTGTACTACCAAAAAGGTTGGACACACGTATACTCATATAGGAAGCTGCTACCCTAACTCCCTTCTGAAAAAAATAAGAGCACTAGAACTCCTTAGGTCACAGATCACTAGAACAAGAGTGGGTTCTTTAGCCATATACTGCTCCCTTTAGAGTGCCCAGGAACTATAAAGTACCCTGGAATGAGAATATTACCTATAAGTCTTTTGAAATGGACAATGAAAAACTAAATGAATGAAATACTTTTTAGGAATAGTTTGAATGGGAATGAGAATGAGTCAGTAATTGGTAGTGGGAGCAATGGATTAATGCCATTGATAGAGAGGACAGTATACAGAACTCTTGTGTAAGCAGAAATCTGGAGTCCATGGCAGGTGTCATAGAAAATCTCAGAGTAGCTGCATTACCAAATTGTACACTAGAATAGGGGAAAACATTGAATGTCCTGCTGGACCAAGCTAACAGACAAGTGTATGTTGCCAAAGCTACTTTGGGATTGTATTCTTCCTTTCCCAGAAGCTTGACCCTCAGGCAATTGCAACTGTCTCCATTCCTTTTTAGATTTTTCAATTCACAAAACTCCTACCATAAATCCAGATAATTACCATCTGTGCAAACTAAAAGTGCTTGCTTAGCATGAGAGCCAATAAAGACTAGATTAGGTATCAAGGGAAAGGGGTGAATATTAACACTACAAGGTCTGTGGCTAAATAGAGTTTGAGACAGGGCATTTGAGCACAACTTTCAAAACAAGTATATAAATGATCAATCCAGCATTGCCAAATACACAATATTAATTTTATGCTGAATACCATAGCCTCTCAGGGTAGGGGTATGGGAGGGATAGTTTTTAAAATGTATTCAAAATTCTGGACAATTGTTAGTTGAACATTGATCAATGATATTTATAAACTATGCTTTAAACTTTATCATATTTAATTTTTAAAAATTGACTTACCAGTATTTATTTTAGCAGTGAGAAATGTGATTTTTTAAAAAATAATTATTATAATCTATCTGATATTTGTTCATATTTGTAATAAAAATAGTGTATTTAAATTCAGAGGTATCCCATAATACATCTTAAACTGGATATATAACATTTAATGCTGTATTTAATAATTAGAAATCTTTCTGCATCCTATTTAATTTTTAATATAATGTATACAAATTCCTAGGAAGCAAAACAAATGAATAAGGTGGTTTTAAATTACTGTTCGAACTGTCATGTGAAGTTTGTGAAATGATATTGTTTATTTCATTTTTCATGTGGCAGAAAAAGTAATTACATTTTTGGAAAGGCCTTCAATTCATGTTGCATATTCATAATGTGGAAAACTATGGAAAAACTGACAGTTCACCATGTAAATTTCCGTGTCATCAACATGTGAATTTTTGTAAAATGAGGAATAAATGTGATTGAAGCACTACGGTAATAGCTGCATAAATCAACTTTTTTTTTATCATAATTCTTGTTGCTATATAGGTTTAACAGAGAAGCCAGTTTTCTGTGCAATATAAAACTGTATAAATACTAACATATTCTTTTTGATTTATATGTTCCATGTTTTTACTAGTGATTAAAAAAAGTATATTTGTATGGGTGACCAAATGAATATACATACATTAAATTGATTTTAATAGAGTAAGAATAAGGCAAAATGAAATGAAACATTTTTTTGTGGAACTCCACTAGCTTGAAATAACACTAACAATAAGTCATATTAAATAATAAAGGAATCTCAAAATAAAGGCTTGGGCTAGAGGTCACTAATTTTTTTAAATCATTAAGACAAAAGTGGTCCTCCAAGTTGAACGGGTACAGGGTGATATGCCCCCAAATGTGCCACTTTGGCATAAAGATTATTTCAAAGCCAAAAGTAATAATAATAATAATAATAATAATAATAATAAAACAAGTAGATGCAGGAAAAGCTCTCTGCCTCCCTCATAACTGCCTAAATTTATACGGGAAACGAGAACCTGCAACAGAAAGAGAAGTATTAACAGAGACCACTTTTGCAGAAGTAACTTACCTGCATGATAGAGGAACCTTGTTTTTCCCCAAGGAAAAACCTTGTTTTTCACCTTCTTGCTGGTGAGTTTTCTCTCTCTAGTGTCTTCAGGCCCCCAGCCCTCCCCTTAGCTTCATGTTTATATTGATTCATGGTATTTTCTCCTGTTAATCTGCCTCATGTCAATTTGATTCTAAATCCAGCTAGAGGGATTAAAGGGCAGAGGACAGTCTACCTCCCCAACAAAGCCATATACATAGATACCATTCCTTAGGAAGAATAAATGCATTGAAGAGAGAAAATATCCTGGGTTGGAGCCTGAGGGACATTGACATTAAGGAAAATTAATCTGTGAATATTGAGTACCTCAAGTAGGTGGAGGAATCCCAAAATAGAGTACCCATGACAAATGTCAAAAAAAGATAGCCCTTCTAGGAGGGAGTAGTCAACAGTGTCATATGCTGGAGAAAGTTTAATGACATGACAAAGAAGAGTACTTAAAAATCTAATATACTAATATAATATTATATGTCAACTATATTTCCATTAATAATACTTAAAAATCACATTTGGGAGTCAATTGTCATCTCTGTTCTAGACATATTATTCTAGATTGACAGATAAATGGAAATTTAATGAGGGGATGTATAGAGAAGGCAGAGATTTGGCATTAAAACAAACAAAAAAAATACAAAAACGCTGAGGAAAAACAAGCAAACTCAAAGATATACTGCCAGACTTCTAAGCTCTTCACATATGAAATGATGCTGGTTTAGAACTCTGAGCATGACCTTAGGCTAAAGGATATTGAAATACGGTTAGTGGCTAGGCCATAAACTCTACAGTGACACATATAGAAGTGCAAATGTTGGAGTTCAGAGCCTATGGCCAAAAAAGAATTCTTGAGATGTCATGATGAAAAAAGGTGGGTTTATTAAAGCATGAGGACAGGACTTGTGGGCAGAAAGAGCTGAACTGGGGTTGTGATAGGTGACTGATTATATACTTTCAAAGTGGAAGGGGGTTACAGACAGCACAAACTTCCAAGATATTTTGGAAACAAGATTTCTAGGATCATGAAGGACTAGCTTTTGTTAGGAAAGGGTCATTTATTTCTGCTTAGTAAAAACTCAGTCATGAGACTCTTCAGATGTATATCAGTGACCCATATGCTTGGGGATGATTATATATATATATATATATATATATATATATATACACACAAACTAACAAGATATATATAACAAGATATATATTATATATATACTAACAAGATATATAATATATATAAAATATATCTTGGAGGGTAGAGATAAAGGAAGTTTCTAAAGGAATTTTTTTTTTTTAGATTTTATTTATTTATTCATGAGAAACACAGAGAGAGGCAGAGACATAGGCAGGAGGAAAAGCAGGCTCCCTGCAGGGAGCCGGATGTGGGACTGCATCCTGGAATTTTGGGATCACAACCTGAGCTGAAGGCAGACGTTCAACCACTGAACCATCCAGGTGTCCCTCCAAAGGAATTTTTATATATTAAAGTAGACTTAAAGGGTCCTGGGGATTTGTGCTAAGATTGCCTTTTGCCCTTAGTTAAGTGTGAACATCAAGGCAGCTAAGTTTCTAGAGGAAGATCACTGTATCTGTTTCAAGGACTTGTCACTGGGCTGCAGGGAGCAAGGAAATTTAATATTTTTTTTTGCCTTTGTTTCCCGTATCACATTCCATATTTTGTCAACAATTAACTCTAATAATAGCTATGTATCAGATGCAACTTTTGCTCAACTCCTGGTAACAGAGAACCAAAATTAATGCTAGTTACTATGGTAGGGGTTTATATTTTTCTCATATAAAACACACACACACACACACACACACACCCCACAAGAAAGACAACCAGGTTTATAGCTCAGAGATTATATATATATATATATATATATATATATATATATATATATATTTCTGATAAAAAATAATGTATAATTGCTTTTCATAGAGGGTGTTTGAGTAATCACAATCCCTCTAGTTAAGAATGCAACTCTGCCCATTAACTTCCTCTCTTTAATATTTTTGATGTCACAGTTTACTGAGTTTTACATTGTATATTCATTAACAAATTATAGCAGCTGTGCTTCGTAGTACTTTCCCTTTTATACAGTAGATAAATGGTTGACAAACCATCTTATTACAAAATTGGAGTTTTCTAAATCTGAGTGTTAGTGTCTTAGATTTTTGACAGTGTTATACTGCCAATAAGTGTCGTGTTGACAATCAAATAGACATATTGACCAATAGAATAGGATTGAAAGCCCAGAAATAAATTCTTAAATCTATGCTGAATTGAATTTTCATAATGGTGCCAAGTTGGTTAATGAGAAGAGTCTGTTTAAAAAACAGTTCTGGGAAAATTGAATATACACTTGCAAAAAGAATGAAGTGTAGACCTTTATCAAATACCATATGCAAAAAATAAAATATCAAAATGGAACAAATAGCTAAATTTAAGAACTAAAGCTATAAACTCTTCAAAGAAAACATAGGGGCAAATATTCACAAACTTTTATTTGGCTATATGATCTCAATAACACAAACTAATAAAACAATAGATAAACTGGAGTCCACCAAAAAATTGAATGGTGGATAATGATGTCCTTAAACTAGATTACATAATTTAAATTGGTATACATTTCACATATATAGAATCTTTATGTAATGACACAACACAGCAACTTTTGCTGTCTTTCAAATTCATGAAAAATATTGAACTTCATCTTTTTTAATGATTAAGTTGTTTTTTTTTAATTTTGAAAAATATGTATATATCTTTAGAAACATTCTGGATTTAGGTAGTCAATCCATTGGTGCTTGTCCCCAAATCACACACTAAGATGACCAAAACTTTGTTCCCTTCAATGTTGATCTATGTTCTCAAGGGAACAGAGTGTCTCTGGCTATTTCTCTTGCTTTTTTGTGTCTTTTATTGTTCATTTGTGTGATACCTTGGAAAATGCTGCCTATATATAGCAACAAAAAAAGTTAAACTATAGGGCAGCCTGGGTGGCTCACTAGTTGAGCACCTGCCTACAGCCCAGGGCCTGATCCTGGAGACCCGGGATCTAGTCCCACATCGGGCTCCCTGCATGGAGCCTGCTTCTCCCTCTGCCTGTGTCTCTACCTCTCTCTGTGTGTCTCTCATGAATAAATAAATTTTTTAAAAAAGATTGAACTCTTTTTTGTAAGTAATACTTGAAAATAATTGTTTATTCCATGATTAACAAGGTGAGAAGAGACAGAATATTCAAAAATGATCATTTTAATACCTTTTGCCAGTGTTGACTGCTTCTTTATTTCAACATTACCCAGTGACAGATTAACAAGGATTAGAAAGTGAACACATTGGTTCTCAGGATATGGTGAATGACAAGGGCATGCTCTCAGAACTACACAAAATAATCTCTTTATGAATTTCATGCTTGAAAAATGGAAAGTTTGAGGGAGATTCATAGCTATTAAGCAAATTTCTTAAAAAATTAGAAGTATAATCTTCAGAGGAATTAGAACAAGTCATTTAGAAAGGCTGCTGGGCAATTATGAATGTGGAACTACAATGCTTTGGCATCTGTTTGGAAAACAGATTCCTTAGTTGGCACCCAGGCTTCTGTTGTCAAGCATGCCTGATGTTGTAAATCCCCATTTGTGAGTGTGGTTATTCAAAGAGGTTAAAATATGGAAATGACTTGTAAATCACCACTTCAGTCCTACATTGCAGAAGAATTAAAATTATAAACATGGCCAAATTAGTGTTTTCTGTTTGGTTTTTTAAACAAAATATGCTTAATAGGGACATGTGGGCAATATATACAAGATTAAGCTATAAACAGATCCTGATTATAGATACTTTTTAGCAAAGGAGATTTAAATCTTACTCATGCTATTCTGAGAGCTGTTATAAATTAACATAGGATATTTATTTGCAAATCAGTGGGTCACATTAAAGTTGCACAGTGAGGTGATACTCAAGATTGCTGCTATACTAATAATGTAAGGGATGGTCAGTTAGGAAAACAAACAGAAGAGAGATTGGAAAGAAAAGGAAGTCATTTAAAGCAATAAATCCAATGCAATTATTCTCCATTGTGTTTGTAAATTAAACCTTAACTTCTGACCATTCAGTCCCAGAGCTTCATGAATAGTCTTGTTTTAGTTCATTTTCATTAACTGGCTCATCAATATTAGCTACTTTTATTTTACACTATACTGTTATGTAAAAGGGTGCATATGGATGGACCTACTTTTGGACCTCTGAGATTGAATACCAAGAGACAGATACGACACCTTCAGTTAATTAAATTTTTTTCTTTTTGAAACAAGATAACTTTGATTATAAATATGACCAACTAACCACTGCTAACTAAACTACTAAACACTTAAAAATGTTTAGTTATGTTAAACAAAAATAGCTGTGTAATTTTATGGGTGGTTTCTCCTACCCTGTTATTTTTGGAAGCTTCATTTTCATATTAAGACTGTGATAGTTCAAAACCTTTCATAAACTAAGTACTGTTAGACACATTGCTGCAATGTTTCAAATGTCATTTCTTCACATACATGTGTTCTAAATCAGAAGGAAGAGGATAGAGTTAAGAGTTTTGTTTGGTTTGTTTTCCCCCTCTCTTATAGTGTCAAAATTTCTTACTGAAGGAAATGTTAATTGGGGAAAAAAAAGATATAGATCTTTTCTTTTGACTCAATGGCTAAATAATCCCACCACTGGCAAAGTATATATGTGTTGGAGAGATGTGTATAACTTTAAGAAGCTCCTGAAGATCATTTAGGAGTCCCACCAAATCCAGAATGTCTTCTATCTATCGCCTCAGTATCCCAATTATAGCATTCAATGGAGAAAACTTGGATTTTTCAAATTTAAAGCCATGTTTTATTCATTGTTTTATCTCAAGCATTTGGCATGGTGCTGCCTTAAAAACTAAAAACATAAATAGATGTGTATGTGTGTTACACAATTATACAAAATAAGCATAAACATGTATATACACATGCATAGAAGAGATACATATCAATAAATATGATGTACCTATACTCTATCTTTGTTGTTATTCTTCAGTATTATATCGGCTAATTTAGGCCTTTTCTTGTAAACTTTAGAACAAGTTTGTCAGTATCTACAAAAAAGCTTGATTGGATTTTCATTGGAAAGAATAGGTTACTTTTAACTATCATGTGAAATCTATGAAATTGCTAACACTTCATTGACAAAATCAGTAATGTTATATATAGTTCAACTTAATGGAATTTGAAGCTTCCTAAGTCCTTAGATATAAGTTGTGCAACCAGCACATTTAAAATGGAAATTGAAACAAAGAAAGTATAGACCTGTAGAAGATCTTGAAACAAGTTGTTAGTATGACAGAAACTGAACCTAATCTATTTACTGGTAACTCAGCACTTTTACAAAATTAATCTTCTCAATCACCAGTCTATCCAATTACTCAACACGGAGAGTTGAATGTTTATTCTTTATTAAGTTTTGATAGCTTAGAGTTTCAATGATAAATAATAACTGAATGGAATGCAATGAAAACAAGAACTTTACGATTCTCACAATATAACATTCTGTCATATGCCTAATACGTTGCTCTTCGTAGAAAAAACACCCAGTAGATCCTTGTCTACTGAGAATTAATGTATTAGAATCTCTTTCATACTCACTCCTTTTCTTTACGTAAAAAAAAAAAGAAAAAAAAGAATTTTTAAGAGAATGTATGTTGAAAGTCTAAAGTCCATATTCATATCTTGAACAAGTGTCCCTTTTATGAATATCAGTAATCTAATTTTTTAGGAATATCGTTAAATTCTTTGTCCAGTTTCATAAAAGCCACATTTTCTGTAGTGTTATGTTAGCTTTTACTTTCTTTTCCTTTCCTTTTCAAAGACTGAGATTCTCAGTCTGTGCTAATTTGTCGGACGCTATAGAGTACTAAGGGACCTCCTAACATTCTTGAACTAAAATCCTAATTTTACATTGTATTAAAATCTCTCTACTACTAGAATTTCATGTACACATGACTGGAAAATTTTCTAATTCTTAGGAAAATGAGCTAGTGATAATAATATTACATGTAACTATTTTTTCCACTTAGTTTCCTTTGTTCTCATTCTTTTGTGGAGAAATATATGCCCAGCATATTGGCTGACATCTTTTTGTTCTCAGAGAAGACAGTGTTTTTCAACCCTTGCATGAAGTTACTTTTTATAATTGTTCATAACATAATAGGGAAAATAGTATTTTCACTGTGCTTTATTTGGACCATTGGTATATTTATATTTTGTCTTATAATTTACCTTGCTTTGGAACAGCAGGATTGTATTATTATTGCTTAATTTGAGAATCAAGTGGAATTTAATTTTTGTCTTATTTATATACATGGATAACATATTAGAGTAGCAATCACATAATACATACAGTGCCACTGGCCTCAGAAAATCTGCTCATCTCAAATAATAGTATTCTTTTTGTTTAATAATGATTTATATGTATCATGTTTAAGTTCCTCAAATTTGATGCATTAAAGAAGCGATGCAAATAATATGATTGTTAAGACATCTAACATGACAAAATGTCAGATGATATCCTGCCCAGCAGGTGTAATAAAAGAAAGGGTGAAGTCCAAACCCTAGCAGTTCAAGACATAGATGTTATTAAGAAAGAAAGGAGGAAAGAAAGAAAGAATGGAAGGGAAGGGAGGGAAAAAATGAGCACCATTTCACTTCTACATAATTAGTAATTTCTTGTCAATTTGGTTGAGTAATCAGTACCTCCAATTCTCATCAGTATTTAAGTACCTCTTTTGGTTATCTCTGTAGTAAAATAGAGTAGGAGTTGTTGTACCTTAGATTTTAACACACATACGTACACAGAGTCACACATACCAATTTACATACATATCCTAGGAGTCAAAATAGGTTTTGTGAAATTTGTTACATCATCAGTAAGTATATATACCACTAAAGGACAATTATAGAAGTCTTGAGTATTCTAAGCAAATCTTCAGATTACACTAGTTTATTCTGTATTTAGGATATTTCTCAGAATTTTTTTCATCTTTTTTTTTTAAAAAACAATTCTAGGTTTTCAGGATGGTGGCAGAGTAAGAGGACCCTAGGTTCCTCTTGTCCAATGACCACAACTAAAGAATACCTCAGAATAGACCTGAAGACTGACAGAACAAACTATAGAACTAAAGGGAGAGACTAGGTCACATTGAAGAAAGTAGGAAGTGATGAGATGTCATCTAGGGGAGAAATAGATGCCAGGTGCTGCAGAGGAGAGGGAGCCATGATCACAGAGAGAAGGGAGACAGAAGAGCACACAATAGAACATTCAAGGAGAACATTTCCTCAAAACCATTGCCTTGGAAAATAAGAGGAACTGAATTTCATGAGTTCTTGCATCCAGTGGAGCTGAAAGCCTGGAGTTTTAAAGATCAGCAGGTTTGGGCAAAATGGAGACAGGAGGGCACTGTGCCTCTCCTAGAGAGAAATAAGACAATCAAAAGGTGACAGCATGGAAACAGTGATCTGAAAAACACCTGGGGTACACAGGAGAGAGATTATTCACTATTCCAGGAGCTCTTCTCTGAAAGGCAGCATTCATTGAGATGCCTCTCTGGGAGCATAGTAGCTGGCTGGTGCCATTTCCCTCTTCTACCCCTTAACATAAATACAGGGCCACTTAAGGGAAGCAGCTCAGGACAAACACTGACTTTCTAATTAGCTTATACCAAGTCCCACCTCCCTGAGCTCCCATGGAACTATACTTTTCAGCTAAGCCTCCCTCAGTCCCAGTGGGCAGACAACCCCCCCCCCCCCCCAATAAGACCAGCACGGACTCTTGTCTACACCACATCTCCTGACCAGAGACTTCTGCAGAGCCTTAGGTATGGTGCAGTTGGTGTCAGGTCCTATATCACAAGCAGACCAGAACATACCTAATTAAACCTCACCAGATTCAGCCAGGACCCAATACTTCTTGTGCACAGCAGGAAAGGAGAGCCTTTGTAGATGACTGATCTGAAGGACAGAACAGCAAAAACATGGAAACAAATGAAAATGAAAACACAATGGTCCAAAACCTCATGGATGCAGTTAAAAGTGATCATAAGAGCAAAATATTTAGCAACACAGGCCTAACTTAAGAAGCAAGAATAATGTCAAATAAACAACCTTACAACTAAAGGAGCGAGGAAAAACACAACAAATCCCAAAGATAGCAGAAGGAAGGAAAACATAAATAAATAAAGATTAGACCAGAAATAACTTACGTTATGAATCAGGTGGGTGTCATTCCTGGGTGCATGGGTGGTTTGATATTTGCGAATCAATCAATGTGATACATCAAATTTTAAAAGAATAATCATATAATCATTTCAATAGATGCTAAAAAGCATTTGACAAAGTACAACATCCACTCATGATCAAAACCCTCAACAAAGTAGGGCTGGAGAGAACATACCACAACGTAATAAAGGTGATACATGAAGAATCCACAGCTAATATTATCCTCAATGGGGGAAAACTGAGAGCATTTTCTCTATAGACAGAAACAAGGCAGGGATATCCATTCTCACTACTTTTATTCAATGCAGTACTGGAAGCCTTAGCCACAGGAATCAGACAACAAAAAGAAATAAAAAGTATCCAAATCAGCAAGGGAGAAGTAAACTTTCACTATTTTCGGATTGTGCTCTATAGATAGAAACCCTGAAAGACTTGACCAGAAAACTGCTAGAACTGAAAAACAGATTCAGTAAAGTTGCAGGATACAAAATCAATGTACAGGAATCTACTTAATTTCTATACACCAATAATGAGACAGCAGAAAGATAAATTAAGGTATCATATCATTTGCAAATGCACCAAAACCAATAAGATACCTAGAACTAAATCTAAGGAAAGAAGTAATAAACCCGTACTCGTACTCTGAAAACTATAAAACACTGAGGAAAGAAATTGAAGATGACAGAAAGAAATGAAAAGACATTCCATGTTCATGGATGAAAGAAGAAATATTGCTAAAATATTTAAATGACTCAAAGAACTCTAAGCACTTAATGCAGTCATTATCAAAATATAAACAGCAGTCTTCACAGAGCTAGAACAAACCATCCTCAAATTTGTATGGAATTACAGAAGACCTGTATAGCCAAAGCAATCTTGATAAAGAAAAGCAAAACTTGAGTCATCACAATTTTGGACTTCAAGTTATAGTACAAAGCTGTAGTGATCAAGACATTATGCTACTGGCACAAATATAGATGCATGTATCAATGGAACAGAATAGAAAACCCAGACAAACTAGACTCATGAGATGACCAATGAGACAACCCTGAGAGCTCTAGAGTCATGAGCTCTAGTTTGCTGTCCAGCCTCATGCTCAATGGGGAGCCTGCCTGAGATTCTCTCCCTCTGTCGCTCCCCTTGCTCCTCCTCCCACTCATGTTGTTTCTTGCTCTCTAAAATACGTAAATAAATCTTTTTAAAAAGCTACCTATATGTAATATTGCTTAGATAAAATGCAAATAAAAATTCAAAGTCAAATGGAATTTGTAAATGTAAGGGGAACTTGCTTCCTCAATACTTATATAATAAATGTAATATAAGTTAAATCATAACAATAATGAAACAAACAAAATAAGAGACTTCAAACAAATGGCATATACCTCAAAAAATTGTTACTAAAGATAAAAATAGAAGATCAAAGGATATATTGAGGCAGCTCCTGAACTCAGTTTTATGTCTCAGAAGCCATGTTGTGATGTCAGAAACTTTCTGATACTTGTCCTCAGGCCTTCAAATGTACAGTAAAGTGAATTCAGAGGGGAATTCTTACATTTTCTCTTAAGTTCTTGGCACTTATAGAATGGCTGACTGGGAGATGCATTTGAAACTAGAGATATTGCTATTAGATATAAATGAAGATTGAAAGTCTTTAAATTTTGGGAAAAATGAATAATCTAGAAGATGCATGCCATTAATAGAAGCCCCATAATATAGCAACTCTAGTAACTAAGTTGAATAAGCTGTTATGTAAATTATATAACCCAGCTACAAAGGATAGAATTTATCAGGGCTATACTTACTGTCAAACGATCCTTCCAGAAACCTCACCCATTTACCCTCAGGTTACATAACAGTGGACAGATCATGACATATGTGGACACCAAATTTTATGCAGTCCAGAGTTAAAAAGAAACCATCTTGACATAAAGTTGGAAAGAAGTCAAGGAATAATCAATCTACGCATTTTTCATTAAAGTGTAATCTGTGGGCTGATGACATTATATGATATGTTGCCACTGTCTCATACTGAGAAAGGTATGGAATTGAGAGAAAGCATTTAAGAACTATGATAGAAATTTGGCATTGTTGAGATTTTTTAAAAAATCTTTACCTGTGGAGTCATTCCATCTACCAGTGCATATTCCAGTTCAAATAATGTTGTGACAGGGTTGCAGGGTTCTATCTATCTCTCTGTACTAGCCCCATCCATCCCTTACTCAATATAAAAGTTGGGTGGCTTGTCACATGTAGTATGATCTGTGGACAAATCATGCAGAGAAGTGCCATGTACTAGTCCTGAATGAATTAGAAATAAATAAGAGAAAAGGAAAACTGGTCTTAAATATAGCTGATTTAAGAATTATTGACCTCGTAGATCAAATCAGGGCAGAGCTGCTCATTTAAGTAAAGATAATTAAAATTGCTTTGTGTGTATGCAATTCTAGATAGTATTTTATTCAAAGAAGGTATAAGCACAAAGCATGAGGCATGATTTGCAGTGATAGAAAATAGCTAGTAGAAATAATGTTTAATCTATATTAAAAATACATATATTGATTTGATAAAAAGTGAATTACAAACCAGATAATAAAGAGACCAAATTACATGAAAATATATATTACAGAGCTAAGGAAATAAATTGAAAATCAAAACAGCATTGTTAAAAATAATTTTTAAGTCTAAAGGAAAAAGCTTGAAAAGATGCAAAATTAATAACTTAATAAAGACAAAAGCCAAGTACAATCATAATGAATAGAGAGGAAAATTACAAAGAGCGTTTGCTAAGCAATTACAGAGCATTAAAGTTATAGAAGGCAGAGCTAAGGTAATATTTTAGAAAAAAAAAATGACTGATCAGTATCCTCTAATAAAATATACTTGAGGTCCTCATGGGGCTTGGGGAAAAAAAAAGACACTGATTATGAGATTCAATCAAAATTTTAAAAAATAGACATCCTTTCACCACATGATGCAGCAGTCACACCCCTTAGTATTTGGACAATGGAGTTGAAAACTTGTCACATGGGCGTTTATAGCAGATTTTTTATAATTGCCAAAACTTTCAAACAACCAAGATGTCCTTTGGTAGGTCAATGAATAAATACACTGAAATCCAGACAATGGACTGTGGGTTCAGGGGGAAATGAGGGTTCGGGGATCCCTGGGTGGCTCAGCAGTTTGGCACCTACCTTTGGCCCGGGGTGTGATCCTGGAGACCCCTGATCGAGTCCCACGTCGGGCTGCCTGCATGGAGCCTGCTTCTACCTCTGTTGTGTCTCTGCCTCTCTGTCTCTGTCTCTGTCTCTGTCTCTGTCTGTCTCTCTCTCTCTCTCTCTCTCTCTCTATCATGAATAAATAAATAAAATCTTTAAAAGAAAAGAAATGAGGGTTCAAACCATAAAATACATGGAGGAACGTTAACACATTAACACGTTAACACTTTCTAAGTGAAGGAAGCCAATCTGAAAGGCTAAATAGAATAAGTTTTCAATTATATGAAATTCTGGAAAAGGCAAAACTCCAGAGACATTAAAAAGAAGTCGTTGCTGGGGCAAGTGTAAGGATAGTTGAGTAAGTGAACTATAGAAGATATTTAGGGCAGTGAAGCTACTCTGTATGATATCACTATGATGGATACATGTCCTATACATTTCTTCAAACCTATAAAATGCACAAAACCAGGGCAGCCCCGGTGGCACAGCGGTTTGGCGCCGCCTGCAGCCTGGGGTGTGATCCTGGAGACCCAGGATCGAGTCCCACATCTGGCTCCCGGCATGGAGCCTGCTTCTCCCTCTCCCTCTGCCCGTGTCTCTGCCTCTCTCTCTGTGTCTATGAATAAATAAATAAAATCTTAAAAAAAAATAAAATAAAATGCACAACACCAGAAGTGAACCGTAGTATAAACAATAGACTTTAAGTGATAATGATGTGTTAGCTAGTGTAGGTTAATCAATTGTAACAAATGTATCACTCTGGTGGGGATGTTGAGATTCTGTTTGTACAAAGAAAGAAAATATATGGAAAATATGTTCTTTCTGCTTAATTTTGCTGTGGACTTAAAACTGTTCTAAAAACCAAGCTTTCAGGCAACCAGGTGACTCAGTGGTTTAGCGCCGCCTTTAGCCCAGGCTGCGATCCTGGAGACCTGGGATCGAGTCCCACGTCCTTCTCCCTCTGCTTGTGTCTCTGCTTTCTCTCTCTCTGTGTCTCACATGGATGAATGAATAAAATCTTAAAAAAATAAAAAAATAAAAAATGAACTATTGAGACTTCATCAAGATAAGAAGCTTTTGCACAGCAAAGGATACAGTCAACAAAACTAAAAGACAACCTACAGAATGGGAGAAGATATTTGCAAATGACCTATCAGATAAAGGACTAGTTTCCAAGATCTATAAAGAACTTATTAAACTTAACACCAAAGAAACAAACAATCCAATCATGAAATGGGCAAGAGACATGAACAGAAATCTCACAGAGGAAGACATAGACATGGCCAACACGCACATGAGAAAATGCTCTGCATCACTTGCCATCAGGGAAATACAAATCAAAACCACCATGAGATACCACCTCACACCAGTGAGAATGGGGAAAATTAACAAGGCAGGAAACCACAAATGTTGGAGAGGATGCGGAGAAAAGGGAACCCTCTTGCACTGTTGGTGGGAATGTGAACTGGTGCAGCCACTCTGGGAAACTGTGTGGAGGTTCCTCAAAGAGTTAAAAATAGACCTGCCCTAGGACCCAGCAATTGCACTGCTGGGGATTTACCCCAAAGATACAGATGCAGTGAAACTCCGGGACACCTGCGCCCCAATGTTTCTAGCAGCAACGGCCACAATAGCCAAACTGTGGAAGGAGCCTCGGTGTCCATCGAAAGATGATGGATAAAGAAGATGTGGTCTATGTAAACCATGGAATATTACTCAGTCATTAGAAAGAATGAATACCCACCATTTGTTTTGACATGTATGGAACTGGAGAGTATTATGTTGAGTGAAATAAGTCAATCGGAGAAGGGCAAACATTCTATGTTCTCATTCATTTGGGGAATATAAATAATAGTGAAAGGAAATATAAGGGAAGGAAGAAGAAATGGGTAGGAAATATCAGAAAGGGAGACAGAACATAAAGACTCCTAACTCTGGGAAACAAACTAGGGGTGGTGGAAGGGGAGGAGGGCGGTGGGGGGGGGGGTTAATGGGTGACGGGCAATGAGGGGGGCACTTGACGGGATGAGCACTGGGTGTTATTCTGTATGTTGGCAAATTGAACACCAATAAAAAATAAATTTATTATTTTAAAAAAAAGAATATCTAGATCCCAAAATACGAAGAAAATTTAAGTACAAATAAAGTATTAAAGTATTTAATAAAGTATTAAATATAAAGCATTAAAAATAATAAATATATGTCTTTAACAAATTAACATTTTAAAAAAGAATTGACTAAAATAAATTAAAAATAATAAAAAATAACAAAGTACAAAAATAAAATAAATTAAAAAAATAAGCTCTATTTTTAAAAATCCAGCTAACTAAAATGATTCAAATTAAATAACTCATAGTGACTATAAAATGTAAAGTCTGACGTTGACTATTAAGTCATTTAAATTTAGAGTCAAGATTAAATAATTTTGAGAACATTTTGATATGAGTATTATAGTTTAAAATAAATTATATATTAGAATGGTAAGATCTTAAAATAATGGAACTATACATTAAGTGTGAGAAAGTAAGACGATGCTACTTGTCATTTTATGTTATCAGTGAATTGAGATACTTTTTAACATTTAAATAAGCAGTTATAACTCTTTACTCATTTTAAAATTTTCATGATCTTAGTGCAAGTTTTCTCAATATCCACATTATTGACATTTTGAACCAGATAATTCTTTGTCCAGAAGACCATCCTGTGTACTGTAGGATGTAGCTGGACGCCTGTCCTCTGCCCACTAGAAACTAATAGTACCTCCTCTTATATCCCTGTTACAACAACAAAATTCTCCAAGTAATGCCAGATGTCTCTCCTTTTAAGAACTACTGCCTTACAAATATTATTTAAGAGCTTTTTCTAGTAATTGGAAAAATAAATTATCTAAAATAAAGCAGTTATCAGATTCATTTTTATTGTCTACTTCTACAGTCATATTTAATTAGATTTAGTAATTTTTATTACTATTATATTTTTCTTTTCTCCCCCTCATCCAATTTGGTTTTGATAATTAGCAAAATTGGCAGTGAGAAGACAATTGTACTCAGAATTTTGACTATCATGTGTTCTGCAAATAGATACATTTATTTCTGAGTATCTAGGAATGAAAGCAGAAAATATTAATATGAGTAGCTACATTAATCTCATCTTAATAAGGGAGCAAAGGGTATTTATAATTTTCCCAAGAGTCTTTAATCATCAGTTATTTAAGATTAAAATTCATGTAAAACAAGACATTAATATTCATATTAACCTACCAGTCAGTTTAGGTAACTTGAACAAATAGAGATTTAAAAATTTTGCTGTAGAATGGACAACCTGTCTTAATCCTGAGTCTTAACTGATTCAGCCTCAAAATATTTGCCACTGATCACTGTATATATATATATATATATATACACAGATGTTTCTTAGATACTGTATACTAGTTGTCTGATAAATTGAAGTTTTATTAGATTAGAAATTGTTCTGAATTTGCTCACTAACCTAACCAACTACTCTAGGCACATAGTAAATACTTAATAACTACAAATGTGGAAGTAGTCATCTAGTTGAGCCTACAGCACGTTATTTTTAACTCAAAATTATCCATTCAATTCTGTTTCCTATTATACAGCAATGCATTACTAATGGCTTTCTAACAATTTTGAGAAATGTTAAACATGTATTTGTTGAAAACAGCCTTGATTAGATGATTTCCTTTACTTTTCTGTTTTAAAGAAGTACATATGCTTAAATCTCACTATTTTATTCTCAAGTCCTAGGAATTCATCCAAATGTAAAATGGCATATTAAGCTGCACCTACAGAAAGATAAAATACTCTTTTAAAATTTTATGAAAAATGTTTGACACATCTTCTTTCTGCCTCACACCCATTTTTCTCCCTCATTCATGTAACACATGGAATCATGTCCAATGTGGGAAACCCACCATCTCTGCACTGAAATCCATATTTAATTCAATAATTTTTATTTGGAACTTGACATTACAAATTCTTGGAAGAATGAAGCTCTTCAATAGTTTGGGAGAGAGCTCCTCTTCTGGGTTTTGGGCCAGGTTTATAATGTTTTCTTAATATGGTATTGCTTTTAGAATCACTTCAGGCATTAAAATTGATCATTTTTATGAGTACCTGGGGACTTTTAAGTATGCAAATTATTTAGCTGACACATATACAGACTAATTAAATTTTACTAAATATAGAGCTATCATTATGAGGAACTAGTTTATAGTATTTTAGGATGCATATCCAAAACATATATTTTATGCATTTTATTAATTGTATTTTATTAATTACATTAATGCTAACTTGTTTTCTAAGTGAGGCTTTCCTACTGTGTGTTTTATGTGATGAATAAAAACTGTTTCTTTTAGTCTTCATTATTTCTCCATTTGTAATTACAGTTTTCTCTACATTTTACTAACATTTTTCTTGTAGTTACAAACTCTGAGGTAGTCCTTTGCTATAAAAAAATCCATTTACATTTACAACATTTATATAAATGCATAGAAAATATCTGCTAGTTCATGAAAAAGAAAGTAATATGCAATTTTTGTCTATTTTTGCATTAAAATAATGCTTCTCCAATATGGGTGAAAGTACAGATACAATGATTAGTTGGGTGAGGAGTAGAAAATATTCCTATTCCTCACACTCATTAGAAAGTGAAGGGAGCCCAATTGTGAACTCTGAATGTCACTCTGTATGTTCATCATCTTGCCTCTAACTAGAATCCAAGAAACATACAGGATGATGCTGGCAAGGTTTATTTTCCTGAAGGTAAACTGATCAAGGTGCTCAACCTCTGATAATCTTTACTCTTTCTTCACAATTGATGTGTTAGTTTAACTTTGTATATAATGCAAGGGAAACATAATTTTAGGAAAAATAATTTTCCTCTGCATTTTGAGTTCTTTGTTCCAGTTTATTATTACTCTCTAGTACTGTTGAGAAGTCTGATGACATTCCAATTTCAATTCAATTGTAAGTGATCCCTAAATATCAGTATCTAGGTGATTTTTCTGAGGTTTCTCTTCTTCTCCAAAGTATTATGTTAAAATTTGCTACTTCTGTGTTATAATTGTGACTCACAATCTGGTCTTTTGGAGCAGATACTGAAATGGTCTTATGATTCAGTTAAAGAATTTGAGTTGGTCTTGTTAATTTACCTTATTTCTACTCTCCTCTGCTTAGTAATCACAGTTTTCTGCCCTTTTTTTGGTGAGGTTAATATAGATATTACTTATTATTTTGTTCTTCCAGGGTGGATGAATGAAAGTTGCAAGTCTACATGAGGATATAGGATTTATGTCCCTTTTCAGTTAGCTGACAAATTTAAGGCATGACAATTCCTAAATGTAAGATTTTGTCCTATATTTTTGCTTAAAAAGTGGGATTTAGTCTCATGATTTATTGAAATATAGTAATTTATAAAAATTGATTCATGAGTTAATAATGATGTTCTGACTTTCTTTTAAGAGATTCTATGCCACTCCATATGGAAATAAATTTAATTTAAACACAAAAAGATAATTTTTTAATTGGCATAAATCCGTATATCCCTAAATAAAGAAGTAGATAATTATAACTTGACATCTTTACCAGTTGGAAATAAATGTTCTCTAGTTAGCAAGAAACCATATACTTTCTTTCAGGTTGTACTTGTTTGAGTGTGTATGGGATGATTATGTAATGATTTCTACAGAATAATAATAGAAAGCAATATGCCTGGCTACTTTAACTATATTTAGATTATGGGTAATTTCTTATTGTTTCTATTTTTTCCTTTTTTCCCCTAAAATGACTCTGTTAGTTTTATAGCCAAGAAAATAAACTGATTTTTAAAATATCTGTATATGCAGTACAGCTTTAGGTATTTCAAAATAGCTATTAAACAAATTATGACAAGTAATTCTATTGGCCCATAAACTTACTAATATATCTTGGGAAAATATTAATCCTGATCTAGAAGGTCCTTTCAAAAAAAAAAAAAATAGAAGGTCCTTTCAAGGCTAGGCAACTTACTGACAGAGGCAGTGAGTAGGAAAGATCAAAAAGAAAAGAAGAAAAAGATGTTAATATGTCATGTTTTTGAGACACATTTAAATGGTTTATCTCTTTTTGCATGTTTCTATCCTCTTTTTGTCCCCTTGATTAAAAGTTAATCATACTTTTGATTCAACAATTCTATTTACAGAAGAAAAAGAAAGAGCAGAAGAGCAGTAAACCCATAAATGAAGAAAAGGTGGCTAACTAGGCACAAAAATTGAATTTTTAAGAATTATTTTCATTCTTATTCTTGAAACCAATTCCCAGTTTTTATTTAATACATGATATTACGATCTTTAGAATAAGTCTATGAGCCTCGGAATAAGGGTCATCTCTGTCACTTTCTAGCTCTATAACCATGAATCTTAATTTTTTTATTTTTAAAATAAAAATATTAATACTAATGCTCGTGTATCTTACAAAATGTAGTGTGCTTTCTTTTAAATAAGTGAACTGGAAAATGCAAGAAATTGTATTAAAAAAGATATTAGGATAAATGCTATTCTTCCTTTTTTGGATTTCATTCCAGAATGAAATATCTAAAGCTTTTTAAAATTATCAATAAATGGAGCAGCTGTCTGGCTCAATCAATGGAGTATGTGACTTTTGGTCTCCAGGTTGAGGATTTGAGCCTCACGTTAGGTGTAAGGATTACTTTTTAAAAAGTGAAATAAAATTATCTATAAATAAATCTATAACCATGTACTAAGAATTGAACTTTTAACTATAAATAATAGTTTCTCTTTGACGATGTCATATTTATAGTAGTATAATTCCATACTTTTCATAAACATTCCTCAAAGCTTTCAAGGGTTACTTTTACTTCTTATGACAGTTTTTGCACAAAAGGAAGAAACAAACCATCACACCAATTACCAGACTTTTTTTTTTTTTAACTGAAAACATTGTAATGATATCTAGCTGTATAGTATATCAGAAATCCTGAAGAAATCTTAATACTGCTCAGCCTTCTCCTAATGGTTAAGGCATAAGAAACATGCTTGGGACGTTTAGAAGTGGGTTTTGGGTTCAAAATGTTTATGGGCCATATGAATATGTATTTTAATGAATTTCAGTCTTCTATATGAAGTAAGAATATTAGTGAACCACTTTAAATAAAATTTGCAAACTCCTTACCTCATATTTAAGACTTTTTTTTTTAATGTTTCTGACATTACTGATAGTCACAAAATGTTCTATTCACAACAAAATGATGATTTTTTAAAATACTAGCTTATATCATGCATAGGAAAACACAAATCTCAGGAGGCAGTATGAGTTAGCCATTCTTATAAGGTGCATTCATCTCTGGATCTATTGCTAAATATGTAGCATCTCTTTTACAAATCAAAATAACATGCATTAGCTCACGTTCCTTCATTAAATGCCTTTCCATTTACCTCGCTTTTAAATAGCCAAGTGAAGTATGGAGGAGCAAATGGACTTCACAGAGAATTGCCCAGTTTTATATGGCTTTACATCTTTTAAAATATCAATTTTGTCTTTATTGCACTTGGTGAATAGAAGAGTGAAAGGAAATTAGTCTTGTATTTCTTATGGTCTCCAGTTCTCATTTACACTCCTTTAATACGCCTTCTGGTAAATTGTAGGCAATTCTTGGGCTGTTATCAGACAGTAGTTTGCATATCTATTTTGTACTAGTTACTAAACCTTCGTTTGGAATAAAGTCAAGAAAATCACTGTCAGGTCATACTGGGTAGATTGATAAAATTGACATTTGATGTTATTCTGAGTCTGTTTCCCCCATATGCACAAGGATGACAAATAATAATAACCACAAAAGTGAGCTATAGGATTTATTTAACTTCCCTATAACATATAGTTATTATATATGCTTATCTCTAATTCTCCTAGAATTGTGGGGAATAAAATGTGTAAATTGGTACCATCATCAGCATTTGTTTAGATCAGGAAGCTGAAACACAAGATCACGTGTGATATAGGGAGCAGAGTTAGGATTCATTTCTATGCCTTCCAGACTCCAAAGTCTTAGTTAGTACTTAATGGTTAGTAAATAGTAGCCTAGTTTGGTTGACTATGCCCCTGCAGGCTCAACCTCCTGTCTTTGAAATTAATTCTAATTTAAGCCATGGGGGAACATATAAGTAAGTACCTTTGAGGGCACATAGCCACATCTGTTATAAAAGTAACATTTTGGAGCACTTGAGTGAGTGGCTCAACTGGTTAAGCATCTGCCTTTGGCACAGGTCATGATCCTAAGGTCCTGGGACCAAGTCCAGCATCACCTGGATTTTTCTCCTGTAACCCTCATAGAAATGAAAGCTGTTGAGTCAGCCTTTATAAAATCTCTGTTAAACATATGAGTGTTTATTCTATGTTTAAATCTGGGAAGAAAATTTGATTTAACAAGTATATATCTAGAATTTACAATGTCACCATTCTTATACACAAAGGGCAATAAAACTTACTGGTGAACGTTTTCAGAAAGATGTTTACTTTTGGCTTTACTGTGAGATTAATTTTTTGTAACCTAACCTAAATTCACAGTCTTGTATGTGTGCAAACACATACACACACAAATTGTATTTGTATTTTGTTTTTTTAATTCTAAACAGAATATATGTTTGTGTTGCACATATGCATTACAGATCAATGTGCCATATGGGGAGTGTATACTATGACCTTTCATATATATTGACTTCCTAGATTTTTTAATCTATGATATAAATAGTTCAAATTAAGTTCCTCCCACAAGTATTTAACTAGTCACATCTGAGTTGTGCCATAATGAGAGTTCTACTTTTGTCTCACATGTTCCAATTTGTTACAGAAATTAAATTAGTCAATCATAATTCATTTTCCACAAATCAGTAGTGATAACCATATTAAACTGACAACTATACTTATTCACAATTGATTTATATTTTTAAATTCAATAGATTGTCTAGATAAATAAACTAAGTTGCCTGACAATACTTATTTTCCTGTACTCCACATTCATGGAAATTAAGAGAAAGTGAAGAGTGTATCCTTTCTCCTATTCTATTCTCAGCCATTTCATTAGTTTTTTATGAGGTTCTATAGAACTGGCTAGACAGTCCAGAGAGCAGTCAGACCCAGAGGCTTATGCAGTAATTTGTGGTTTAGAAATGTGAAAAGGGAAGATTTTCCTGTCAAATATTTATTGTCAGGTGATATTTTGCAGACACTTTATAAGGAAAATCCAGGATTGATACATTTGTGGAATGAATGAATGAATAAAAGAATACTCTTGAATGTTTATTAACCTATCATTTTAGTTAAACTCTGTGTAGAAATATGTGAAAAGGTAAACTGAAAATGAAGGGATTTCTATGAAAGTTGAAGTAAAATAGTTCTTTTAAGGCATTATCTTTTTAGTAAAGCACTATATAATCATTTTTTTCAACAAGGTCACTAAGTGCCTGTTTTTCCTCCCACCTACATTCAGAACCAAGTGAAGAGTACAAAGACAGTACAAGCACAGCACAAAACAGTACAACACAGATGGATATCAAATTGCTACTTTTTTAAAAAAAAGATTTTATTTATTTATTTGAGAGGGAGAGAGAACATGAGACAGAAAGAGAGATCACAAGCAGAGGGGAGACATAGAAGAAGAAGCAGGCTCCCTGCTGAGCAGGGATGCTGATGTTGGACTTGGTCCCAGGATCCTGGGATCATGACCTGTGCCAAAGGCAGATGCTTCACCAGATGAGCCACCCAAGTGCTCCAAAATGTTACTTTTATAACAGATGTGGCTATGTGCCCTCAAAGGGACTTACTTATATGTTCCCCCATGGCTTGAATTAGAATTAATTTCTGAAACAGTAGGTTGAGCCTGCAGGGGCATAGTCAACCAAACTAGGCTACTATTTACTAACCAAAAAGTACTAACCCAGAGTTAAGAGTAAAATGTGAGGGATTGGGGCTGGAAGGGATGATCTATGCATCCCAATCCCTACTACCAAATTCACCAATAAGATAAAGCCAGGAATATTGTTGGCTGGAGTATTACCCAGAAACTTCTACCCACATTACACTGTAAGATATCTGAGATCTGCTTGTTAATTGCTGCTTCTGAGAACCTGTGACAGACTATTATAGAACAGATGCAGTATATTTGTTGAATGTTAATTACAGTGAATGAATGAAAGTTTTCATTAGGGGCTTGGGGGAACTACCACTTCTATCTCATGAAATCATGGCACATTAAGTCAGAAATTATATATATATCAGAATCTTCATTACAAATCAAAATCTGATTTAGATAATTGAGTACTACATCCTTTTTGAAGTCCTGAAATAATATAACTTTTTACTTTATGTAAAATCTTAATAGAATTAATTAATAGATTCTTATTATAGACCAGGCAAGATACAGTGACATATTATTAACAAAAGTAAAACTCCTTAATAAATGGCATCCTACCCTCCCATACATATTATTAAGATATTTTATTTTACTTAATGACATTTGGAATATTTTCTATGTACATACACACACACATCTGGCTAAGTTTATTTATTTATTTTATTTCTTTATTTTTAAGATTTTATTTATTTATTCATGAGAGACCCGGAGAGAGAGAGAGAGAGAGGCAGGGACATAGGCAGAGGGAGAAACAGGCTCCATGCAGGGAGCCCGTCTTGGGACTCGATTCCAGGTCTCTAGGATCACGCCCTGGGCTGAAGGTGGTGCTAAACCGCTGAGCCACCCGGGCTGCCCTAGCTAAGTTTATTTAATGTATTCATGTAAATGTAATATATTTTATTGATCTAGTTTAAGTTTGTTTTCAATTATTTTGCAATAATGCAGTCAACAATCATATGCATGCCATTTAAGGAACATATGAAGCTATTTTTCTAGCATAGATACCCAGAAGCTAACTGCTATTTTAGTTTTGAGAATTTTCCTCAAAATATTATGAAGCTAATATGTTATTTTACTGAATATCTTCACTACTTTGGCCAGTATAATGGATGAAAAATATTTTATTGATGATTTATTTGACACATCTCTATTATCAGGGAATTTTTATCATGTATAGATGTACTTATGGGTAATTTGTAGCTTTTAGTCTATAAACTAAACAGTCTGGACTAAGTTGCAGAAGAGGGTTCTTCAGTCTGTTTCCTTCCTGTTAATAACATTTCCATCAGCATTCTTTCCCCTTGAAGTTCCTCAGTGAGATTTGTGAGTTCAGTTTCAAGTTTTGCTTTGCTCCCAGGGCCTTATATCTACTCTCACTAGAAACCTCCCCCTGCCAGACTAGTAGTTTATTTTCTCTTAGAGCATAGTTTTTAATTTTGATTATTGATGTTCTTGGATCTATCAAAAGAATGAGATGAAGGACAAATCAGCCAAGTTCTTAAAAATGTAGCTATGTAATAAATCACTATGTTAATTTTCCAACATCTTCCCTTTATGTGTCACTTGCTTACACTGAACTGAGTTTCTTTAGACCTCTTGGAGAATTTTTTTCTTATATGTGTGTTCTTGATTATGATTTACTTTGATCTTGTCAGTGTGATTTTATCAAATCTTACTTTCTAGAGACTTTTCACACCTTTTAGTTTGCTTAAGGTGCCTCATCTTGTTTTCCATGCTAATAATCTCATTTATATTTTCTATGATTTTAAGAGGTTTGGAGCTAGAGGAAGAGATTTCACTCAACCTACCATCTCTACACAATTTCCAAAATAAAATTTCTAAGAGAGAATGAGTAAGGGAGAGAGAAATTGTATAGAGATCATCAAGATTGATCGGTTCATTTTTAACTCGAGGTTATGGGAAGAGAGAATAGGTAATTGAGTGTAATCACAATTATTATGGGACTGTCATATTAGAATCACAGGCAGTCAGCTTTTAGAAAGGGGAAACCAACATGTTCTAAAAAGCTCCTTTGACCCACATCAAGAGAAATAAGCAAAGTTTATTAAGATACTATCACCAGAGTAAAACAGCAGGGCTTGCAAACATCAATCATGAATCAGATGTCAAGAGTATAGATGTTTTGAATTAATTAATTAATTAATTAACTAATTTTTCAAACCCCCTGAATCTCAGTAAGTATTTATAGTGCACTTTGGGATGAGAAAAAATTAAGATTTATTTATTTAAAGATGATTAGTGATTTTCTGAATAATGCTTTCTAACAAACTCGTGGGAAGATGACCAAATGCAAACTAGTAATAAGCGATAACAGCAGTAATAACAACACTACTACTATTAATAGTATTCACTAAGTGGTTACTAATAGCCAGATGCCTTAGTTCATTAGGGCTGCTTTAACAAATATCATAGACTTGGTGACTAAAACAATAGAAATTTATTTCTCACAGTTCTGGAGGCTGGGAAATCTGAGATGAAAGTACAAACAGATTTGGTACCTGATGATGACCCATTTCCTGGTTCATAGATGTCTGTGTTTTGCTGGGTCCTCACATGGCAGAGGGTTGGAAGTTTCCTAGGGTCTCTTTTATAAGGACACTAAACCCATTCATGAGGGCTCTGCCCTTATGACCTAATCGCTTCACCAAGACCCACTTCCTGATACTATCTAATGTCACACTGGGCATTAGATATCAACCTAAGAGTTTTGCAGGGGGAACAAATATTCAGACCATAGCATCAGAGATTTCAATGTTTACTGTTACCTGATATAATTCTTTTTTTAAAGGATTTTATTTTTGAGTAATTTCTATACCCAATGGGGGCTTGAACTCACACACCAATATCAAGAGTCACATGCTCTACCAACTGAACCAGCCAGGTGCACCCTGTTATCTGATGTAATTCTTTAAGAGACAAGTAATCTTCATTTCATCCTACAAAGGGAAAAAATTGAGGCGTAAAGAGACTGTAAAGAAGCATCACAAAGTTCTCAAAGATACTTAATGTGTCATGAGAAAGATAAGCCATGTCAGCAAAAACGACATAGTAGACATTCAGTATGTACAGCTGCTTTCTGTGATAAAAGGTCAGAGATATTGTTATCAACTTTACTAAAACATATTTTAATATGTGTTCACTGCTAAGTCAGTGTATGGAGTAATCATTGATGTACCATTGACATATGTACATGATTTTATTACTTTTATTATTTATTGATTTGTTTGTTTTTAAAAATTGTATTTATTAACTTGACAGCAAGAGAAAGAATGTGAGTGGATGAAAGGGCAGGAGAGAATCTCAGCAAACTCCACTTTGAGCACAAAGCCTGATGTGGGGATAAATCTCATGACCCTGAGATCATGACCTGAGTGGAAATTACAAGTCACCCAGGTGCTCCTGATTTTATTATTTTCTTACAGATTCTATATAATGGTAATTTTGGAGAAGTAATGAGAACAAAACAAACTTGAAGAAAATTAGATCATGATTTTTCTATGAAAAATGATCTCAATTAAAAATCTAACTCTTTTATTTGGTCATCCAGAAGATAAAGTAAGGATTTTAAAAATTTTATAGTTTACCTAACAAAAAATATTAACTATACAGAATAGGAGATAGCACAGTTGATAATAGTTTGGATCTCTTATAAGAACAAATCCTCTATAAGCAATAAAAAGAAACAGAGATGTGTGTAGCAAAATAAAATATTTGTAGATATTTATAAGAATTGGAAATGCTGCTTTTGAGGTTTCAGTTGTATATTTACTTTTGAAATTTGAGTATTAAAACTTGTATAATGTTCCTAGCTCAAACCTTAATATTTTTAATATATTAGCTTTAGAGTTCGGTTATAATTGTATTATATTTATGGTAAATTTAGCTGCCTTGTATTGTAAAATTTTAGTTACGATCGAATCTAGCTATAATATTTTCACTTTAATTATAAGCCAAATTGGCAAAGTTTTCAGGCCAATTTACAATTCTGACCTTCAACTGTGTTATTGTGAAAACTGTCATGTACTTCTGCACTTGGTAAAACTGTAATTTTTTTGATATGAACACAGGGTTATTTAGTACTTTCTGAAAATTTCTTAGCAATTAGTTAACAATTGCTTTTCAGTTAAATATTAACAGTAATAATATGTGCATCTGCTACTTTATCTAAGTAGAATATAGGAAATTTTGAAATACAAATTTAAAAGCATAGTTTTGTGCATTTCTAACAATTACCAGAAATAGGACTGATGTTAGCTAAATAGGTATCAAAGTAATCAATACAGCTGGAGAAAAGCAGGTTTTTTTTTTAAAGATTTTATTTATTTATTCATGAGAGACAGAGAGAGAGAGAGAGAGAGAGGCCAAGACACAGAGGGAGAAGCAGGCTCCATGCAGGGAGCCTGATGTGGGACTCGATCCCAGGACCCCAGGATCATGCCCTGAGCCAAAGGCTGGTGCTCAACCACTGAGCCACCCAAGAGTCCCAAGAAAAGCAGTTTTAAATAGCAGATGGAATTATTTTTCAGTAAGAATCAAAATATCTACATTCGTAATTCAAACTACCTACAAATTCTAAAGCTCTCTAGAATTGAATTGTTTCATATGACAATTAGTAAAATATTTTATTAAAACATTAAGCATATATGGATAAAATAATAATGCTTTCTAACAGAGCAATTAAAGAGATTTATATTTGGTGTTATGTATTACAGACTATTTATGAAAAGTTATTTTATGCAACACACACAAACTCCACCTGATGAGGAAACTGATTAAACCCTGAAATTTTTATATTTGTAGGCTGTACATCCAAGGATATTTTTCCTCTGAAACCCATTTCTAATTCATGTACTTTGTAAAGGAATGACAAGATTTCAATTATCTCTTGGCAAGCAGAAAATATACAAAAGATTAAACAGAAAAAATAAAATTGGGAGGTGCCTAGGTGGCTCAGTGGGTTAAGGGTCCAAGTCTTGGTTTCACCTTGGGTCGTTATCTCATGGATCATGAGACAGAGTTCTGCATCCTGCCCCAGGCCTCCATGCTTAGCAGGGAATCTGCTTGAGATTCTTTCCTTCTTCCCCTCCCCTCATTCATGCTCTCTCTTTTTCTCTCTCTCACTGAAAAAAATAAATACTTTAAAAAATTAAAATAGACATAGGAAAAAATACAGCTTTTTGAAACCAACCCACATAACCACATAACTAAATTCAAAATCACATAGAAACTTAATCTTTGAGTCTGATGACTGTGGTGTCACTTCATTATCTGTGTCCCATAATCTTTTTTTTTAAAGATTTTATTTATTTATTCATGAGAGACACAGAGAGAGAGAGAGAGAGAGAGGCAGAGACACAGGCAGAGGGAGAAGCAGGCTCCATGCAGGGAGTCTGATGTGGGACTCGATCCCAGGACTCCAGGATCACACCCTGGGCCAAAGTCAGGCACTAAACTGCTAAGCCAGCCAGGGATCCCCTGTGTCCCATAATCGGAAAAGGTTTATGTTCTTAGAATTTTTTAAACATTCAGGTTAAACAATTGTGTTTTTCTAGTTCATAGCTTTTAAAATCGAGTTCTAAATCCCAGATTCTGGGACCAATATATATTTTGCTATGCCATTTTCCCAGAGGAAAATATTTTTTAAGTTTTGATTATTTATTTATTTAATTTCTTACTTACTTATAATTCCATTGATAGATGAATGTATAAAGATGTGATAGATATGTATATATATATATATATATATATATATATATACCAGTGACACATTACTGCATACATATAGATAGTTATTACTGTTTATACATACTGTATAGATAGATATACTATACATATACATATACATATATATATAAGCATTACTCAGCCATACAACAGAATAAATATCTTGCCAATTGCAGTGACATGGATGGAGCTAGAGAATATAATGACAAGTAAAATAAGTCGGTCACAAAAGACAAATACCATATGATTTCAGTTATGTATGTAATTTAAATTTTTATATTTTTATAATTTTGTAATACGTTTTAATGAATTGTTTAATCTTTAATTTTTATATTACTTTTCACTATAAAATGGGCAGGTAATTAGAAGAAATTATTTTGCAAGTATATAGAGTAAATAATACCAAGGAAAAGAAGCATTAGAATAATCTGGTCATTTTATATGTCTTTGACAAATCTTAGAGTTCCAATCCGTTTTTAAAAGAATTTCATCACTTTCTAGGGGCACCTGGGTGGCTCAACAGTTAAGCATCTGCCTTCAGCTCAGGGCGTGATCATGGGGTCCTGGGATCGAGTCCCACATCAGGCTCACTGCATGGAACCTACTTCTCCCTCTGCCTGTGTCTCTGCCTCTCTCTCTGCATCTCTCATTAGTAAATAAATAAAATCTTAAAAAAAGAGAAGATTTTCAGCACTTCCTAATTACAATGTTGTAGTTGAGGTGTTTTATAATGTATTATATTCATCATAATGCAAAAGTCATTATTAACCTTAAATGTCATTAGTGAATCCCTTAATAACTATTGGATTATTAAAATATATTTTAATTATTTATTATGGAAGCTTTATTTTATCTTTCAAATTAATAATTTTAGAAGTTTAGAGGAGTTTCAAAATAGATCTAAAGAGTGAGGATAAATCTCAAGATAATAGAAGCTAAGTGAGTTATGTGGAAGAACTCTTTCTTTGGTGGACAATATAAAATAGCCTTTCAAATTTCATAATCATATGGATAACTAATCTTGATTGTAAATGTGAAATTACATAAAATAAAATCGATATTAGAAATATAAAAAGCATAAATTTTTAGGAGTTTTTTCATGAATTTTGTTCCTAGTATCAATACAGTGTCAGGTACCTAGCAAGTATTCTATAAATAATGATTAAAATAATTTAAACACTCACAAACACACACACACACACACACACACACACACACACCCTTTTTTTTTTAATTAAATGGCTTAATGAATTTAAGATGTATCACTTTTGGGAAGGATAATATTAACATATCAATGAATAATTTAGGATCCAGTAATATGAAATAAAATCTGTTTTTGTTAGTTTTACATGAAAGGATTTCCTATTAGGTACTAAATAGCTTATGAAGTTATTGGGAATACAGAGAAAAAGGACTCTAGGTTAATCTTTCAGAAGGATCCTAAAAGTTTTGTTTCAGGACCAGGCTACCAAGAAAACTGCTTCTTCCATAAAAACCAATGTTTGGGGTGTCTGGGTGGCTTAGTCTGTTCAGCCTCTAACTCTTGATATCAGCTCAGGTTGTGATCTCAGGGTTATGAGATTGAGCCCCATATAGGGCTCTGCTCTGGGTGTAGAATCTGCTTAAGATTCACCCACACACACTCTCTCTCTGCCCTCATCCCCCACTCAGATGCACTCTATCTTTCTCTAAAAAGAAAGAAAAAGAAAAAAAAAGTAGAAAGAAAAAGAAAGCCAGCATGCTCACAAACTGACCACAATTAGTTAGTGATCATTATGAGGATGCCACCACACAAACCAGACACACAATGACATTTGCCATCAGAAAAGGGCAGAAGTATGCCCTCTTTCTCACTTCAACCAACCAAATCTTTTAAAGGAAACCAAAAATAACTCAGTTGAAAAATTCAATATCTTGAAGTTTAAGAAATGTCATTTCTTACTTTTGGAAGTTGATCACTTGGGTTTGGGAATAAAATATCAAAATTTCCATATCTGTTTTTTAAATTATTTCTGTAATATTTCTGCATAATTTATAAATTTCATATTTTTAAAGCTTTATTTATTTATTTGACAGAAAGAGAGAGAGCAGAATGGAGAGACAGAGGGAGAGTCTTAAGCAGACTGCGTGCTGATCATGGAGCCCACTTCAGGGCTCAATCTCACAACCCCAAATCCCATCTGAGCTGAAATCAAAAGTCAGATGCTCATCCGAATGTATACCCAGGAGCTCCTAAATTTCATCTTATAGTAGCAAGTTACTTTGCTTACATTATAGATCAAAAAATAAATAACACTATTGGGGATGTATGCTAAAAATATTTTAGCATTCGACGTGCAAAATCAAGAGTTGGTATGCAACTTGCCTAGAGAAGGGGATCCCTGGGTGGCCCAGCGGTTTTAGTGCCTGCCTTTGGCCCAGGGTTTGATTCTGGAGTCCTGGGATCAAGTCCCACATTGGGTTCACTGCATGGAGCCTGCTTCTCCCTCTGCCTGTGTCTCTACCTCTTTCTCTCTTTGTGTCTCTCACGAATAAATAAATAAAATCTTAAAAAAAAAAAACACTTGCCTAGAGAAGACAGAAAAATTCCAAAATCATGAGAGGGCACTGTGTTTTCATAGGGCAGTTTACATAAATTGAATACCTAAAATATTATCATACATATTTATTTCTTGTAGAATATAAGTTCCTGAATGTAGATAACTCATCTAATTCATCTAATTCTACCTATGAGATGTAATATGTACTCATTGATGTTTATTAATGAATGCATATGTTTGGAGATCTGTCATGCAGGAGGAGCAATAAATGGTTTTGCTTTGCTCCAATGTGTAGTACCACGAAGAGTACTTGGCAATTAGAGGATTGATGTATGAATTGGAACTTTCTAAGTATTAGTGCTGCTCAAAAGTTAAATAGATTGCCAGCTACAATAAGCAGCAGTTCAGCAGAAAACAAGTGACCATCTATCAGGGATATTGCAAAAAAGATTCTGTTTAGTTGAGTAAACTAGTTGAGCTACTTTAAGTTCTGCAGTCCCTATAAACTTTCTGATCCTATGATTATAAGATTACTTTTGGAAAAAGCCTAACTGTAGAAGGGATAGCTTTTTTAAAATTTGAATGTCAATCCAACCATTTTAGATACAGTTAGTTTAAATTTGGGTCTAGAATACAATGGATATGAAGAATAAAATGAAATAAAGCTGAAAATACATGCTGGTTCTAGAGGATAAGATACTCATAAAAATATATGGTTACATTCTATTCTGGGGACTTCCACATTGCAATGTTTAAAAATTCAAGAAATGTATCACTACTTAAACCTCAAAATATCACATTCAAGATATAAGTCTTTTTGCATCAAATAAACTTTAGAGTTTATTTCACTTAAGAAAATATCAGACACATGAAGAATGTGACTCATGTCTCCCTTCAAAATTACATGTGGAAAGTCTATAGAAAGAAAGATTATATCTGTCTCAAGCTCTGAGACATTTTAAATTAGTAATTGTCATACTTTATACCTATGCAAATGACAAGACCCTGATATAGTACATAATCCATTTGTCTATTCTCAAAGAGGCAGATAATAACTCAAAGTAACTTATCAAACAATCCTGCCATGACAGTCCCAGACAGAGAAAATACACCTGTCTTCCTTATCTATCATTAGGTGAGTTTAAGTTCATAGTAGACCTATCAACCCTTGACAGATCTAGCTGGATTTCCAGTAGGCATATAGGACAGTTTCTTTACCTTTCATGTGATGTGCTCTTTAATTGAGGAAATACAATCATTGTTTTTAAAGAATATTGAGACAATTATGCAATCTGAAGAAATTTGTAATGTTTTTATAGATGAAATAATGAAGCTCAGTTACATATTAATATCAATATTCACAAGTTTAATATGCTGAAAATAGTAGAAATTATGACTTCTGTTACTTGTTCCATGCTGGTCCTATAATAAGATTGATGATTTGAAAGATTGCTTATATTTCTACTACTTGTCATATTAAAGCTGGAGGCAGAGACAGTGTGCTCCCTCCTCTTGCTCTTTCTCTAATTTTATGTATTTTCGCGCTATAAAATCTAACAAGCTTACTTTTTGAAGAATTCCTTCAACTCTGGAAAGTGTCCCTTTTATTGATGTTTGAAAATCTCTCCCCTTTTAATAAATACCTATTCTAACAGAAGCTAGTAATTTTGCTGAAACCATGTGGTAAATAAAACATGAGAATGTATTTTCCTACTCCTCTTTGCAGGATTGGCATAAAGGCAGTGGGAAAAAGTACGTAAGAAATACAGGATGAGCAGAAGTGTGGCTTAGAAAGAGATTGCCCATATGGTACCAGGATGCCCCAAGAAGAATATTTATTAGAGGTTGTGAAGGTAAACATACTGGGATATATAATCAGAATTATAGTAAAGCAGAACTGAAAACCTATCCAGTTACAAAGAATGAAGTGATAAAATGGCCCAAAATCAAGTGTGAGAATATGTTAAAGAAACAATTCAGAGCTAAGGTTGTAAACAGAATATGTGTGTTAAATCTCTGTTATATTCCTCTCTGCTTAGTACTTGTTGGAGCAAGTGGCATGAGAACAGGGTGGATATATACAGTGTTTAATTTTGAACCATTCAAAGTAGTTAAAACACAGTATTAAAGATCCTAATTTCACATATATAAGGTCTACTGAGCAACTTAGCCATAAGGAAGAACACTCTTATTTTAATCAGAAATTTTATATTTAGTGACTTGAGTTGTCTACATCATCTTTACCTTGCTGAGGTTCTGTTATGTTCAACAAATTGGTTTTTAACACTTACTATATTCTTGTATTTTAAATTATTTATTATTATTCATTTCTTATTTATTTGAAGATCTTAATACTTGCCGGTTAGTAGTTGTTATAGTCATCCATCTAATCTCACCATTTCCTGGTGAACTTCTAGATGGGCCCCCAGTATTATATAGTACTATAGTTCCTATAATTTAACAGAATACAGGAAACTAAAATACACTGAGGACCTCCCATTGCCAAAATTAGCATATATATATATATATTAGTTTTATACATAATTGTGTATATGTGTCTCATTTAATTCCAAGTATAGTTGTCTAAGTCTGGCATCATTTTCCTTTTTTTATTCAAGTATAATTAACATAGAGTGTTATATTAGTATCTGGTGTACACTATAACAATTCAATTATAATGATTACACATTATTCAGTGCTCATCACGATGAGTGTACTCTTTTAAGTAAGTTTTATTTTAATTCCAGTTAACATAAAGTGTTAGTTTCAGGTATACAATATAGTGATTCAACAATTCCATACATCACACACACACACATACACACACACAAACACACACTGCACAAAATACTTCCATACATCACCTAATGCTCATCACAAGTGCACTTGTTACCCCATCACCGGTTTTGCCTGTCCCTGCACCCACATCCCCTCTGGTCACCATCAGTTTGTTCTCTATAGCTAAGTGTCTGTTGTTTGTTTTGTTTCTTAAATTCTACATATGGGTGAAATCATATGGTATTTGTCTTTCTTGGACAATACTCTTCCTCCCTATCCCCTAATTCCTCTATCCACCTATCCTCTGGAAACTCCCAGTTTATTCTCTGGATTTAAGAATCTGTTTTTTCATCTTCTTTTTCTTTGCTCTGTTTCTTAAATTCCACATGTGAGTGAAATTATATGGTATTTGTCTTTCTCAGTCTGACTTATATCACTTAGCGATATATATACTCTAGATCTATCCATGCTGTTGCAAATGGCAAGATTTCATTCTATTTTATGGCTGAATATTATTCCATTGTATTTGTCTCTGTGTGTGTATGTATATGTGTGTATATATATATATATACACATACACATAGATATAGATATAGATATGGATATGGATATAGATATATATATAGATAGATATAGATATGGACATGTGATATGTACACATACTTCTTCATTCAAGTATTCATGGACACTTGGGCTGCTTTCATAGTTTGGTTATTGTAAATAATGATGCAATAAACATAGGGTACACATTTTTTTCAGTTTATGTTTTCATATTCCTTGTTGAATACCCAGTAGTGGAATTTCCAGATCATTTGATAATTCTATTTTTAATATTTTGAGAAACCTCCATAGTGGTTTCCATAATGGCTGCACCAGTGTGCATTCCTATCAAGAGTGCTGACAAGTGTTTCTTTTTTCTAACACATCATTTCCTACATTGTCATTTCTTGATGTCTTTGTTTTTGTTTTTTTGCTTTTTTGCTATTTTGATGGGTATGAGGTGATATCTCATTGTGGTTTTGATTTGCATTTTGTTGATGATGAATGATGTTGAGCATCTTTCCATGTGTCTGATGGTGATCTATGTGTCTTCTTTGGAGAAAAATCTATTCATGACTTCTAGCTATTTTTAATTGGATTATTTGTTTTTATTGTATTGAATTGTATCAATTCTTTATATATTTTAGATATTAACCCCTTATGGTATATATCATATACATATATCTGCTCCCATTCTATGGGTTGTGTTTACTTGATTTGTTGAAGATTTACTTTGCTGTGCAGGAGGTTTTTTATGTTGATGTGGTCCTAATAGTTTAATTTTGCTTTTGAATCTCTTGCCAGCGGAGATCTATCTAGAAAAATGTTTATATTGCTAAAGTCAAAGAGATTACTGTTGTACTGTCTGTGCTTTCTTCTAGTAATTTTGTCCTTTCAGGTCTCACATTGAAGTCTTTAACCCATTTTGAGTTTATTTTTGGATATGGCATAAGGAAGTGGTCGAACTTCATTCCTTCCCCAAAACCATGTGTTGAATAGTCTTTTTCCCATTGCATATTCTTACCTACTTTGTTGTAGATCAATTAACCATAAAAGCATGACTTTATTTCTGGACTCTTTATAATTTTCTTTTGATCTATCCAGCTGTTTGTGATTTTACCATACTGTGTTTTGATTACTACACCCTTGAGTATATCTTGAATTTTAGGATTATGATACCTCCAGTTTTGTTTATATTTTTCAAGATTGTGATGGCTATACAGGTTCTTTTATGGCTCTATACAAAGTTTGGGATTATTTGTTCTAGTTCTGTGAAAAATGTTGTTGGCATTTTGACAGGGATTGCAATAAATCTGTGGATTGCTTTGGTTAGTATGGAATTTTATCACTATTGAGTCTCTCAATCCATGAGCATGGAATATCTTCTTATTTGTGTCATCTTTGATTTCTTTCATCAGTGTTTTATAATTTTTGGTGTGCATGTCTTTCATCTCCTTAAGTTTAGTCTTAGGTATTTTATTATTTTGGGTGCATTGTAAATAGGATTCTTTTCTTAATTTCCCTTCCTGCTACTTTATCATTTGTGTATAGATATGCAACAGATTTCTGTGTATTAATATTTTATTCTGCAACTTTACCAAATTCATTTATACTAGTTCTGGCAACTTTTAGGTGAAGTCTAGGATTTGCTGTATATGATCATGTCATTTGCAAATACTGACAGTTTTACATCTTTTTTAACCAATTTATGCCTTTTATTATTATTATTATTATTATTATTATTAATTATTTGTGCTTGTGTGGTCTCTGTGGCTAGGAATTGCAGTACTATGTTGAATAAAAGTTAGTGAGAGTGGATATTCCTATCTTGTTCCTGATCTTAGAAGAAAAGCTCTCAGTTTTTCCCCATTGAGTATGTTAGTTGGATGGCCTTCATTGTATTGAGGTATGCTCCCACTAAATCTGCTTTGTTGAGCTTTTTTACCATGAAAGGATGTTGTACTTTGTCAAGTGCTTTTTTTATTTATGGATAAAGAAAACTTGGTACTGATGTATTGATGATGAACATTTGGGCTTCTTCCATAATTTGGCTACTGTAAATAATACTTCAATAAACATAAAGGTGTGTGTATTCCTTTGAATTAATATGTTTATATTTTTGTAGTAAATACCCAGTAGTATGATTACTGGATTTTAGGGACAAATTTTGACTTTTTGAGGAAGCTTCATAATGTTTTCCACAATGGGCCTGTTGTACTCCCACCACTAAGCAGTGTGAGAGGATTACCCTTACTTCACATCCCCCTCAACACTTGTTGTTTCTCATGTTTCTCACTTTAGCCATTCTGACAGATGTGAGGTGATATCTCATTGTGATTTTGATTTGCATTTTGCTGAAGTGAGTGATGTTGAGCATCTTTTCATGTATCTGCCTACCATCTGGATGTCTTCTATGGAAAAATGTCTGTTCATGCCTTCTGCCATTCTTAATTGGATTATTTTTAAGTACTGAGTTGAATAAATTTTTTATATATTTTGGATACTAACATTTTCTTAGAGATGTCATTTGCAAATATCTTCTGCAATTCAATAGATAGCCTTTTATTTTTGTTGATTGTTTTCTTTGCTGTGCTGGAGCTTTTCATTTTGATGTAGTCCCAATAGTTTATTTTTGCTTTTCCTTCACTTGCTAAATTTGGTCTCAGAAAAATTACTGCCTGTGTTCTCTGATAGAATTTTTATAGTTTCAGGTCTCACACTTTGGTCTATAATCCATTTTGAATTTATCTTTGCTTATGGTGTAAGCCAGTTGTCCATTTTCATTCCCTTGCATCCAGTTAAAGAGGCTTTTTCCATTATACATTCTTTCCAACTATGTCAATAATTAATTGACCATATAAACATGGATTCATTTCTGGACTGTCTATTCTATTGATCTATATGCCTATTTTTGTGCCAATGCCATACCTTTTGATTACTACAGTTTATAGCATAACTTGAAATTTGGAATTGAGATGCCTACAGCTTTGTTTTCCTTTTTCAAGATTATTTTGGCTATTGAGATCTTCTGTGGTTCCATATAAGTTTTAGGATCATTCATTCTAGTTCTTTGAAAGATATTGTTGGTATTTTAATAGGATTACATTAAATCAGTAGATTACTTTATGTAATATTAACATTTTAATAGTATTTTTTCTTCCAATCCATGAACATGGAATATTTTTCCACTTGTTTGTACCATATTCAATATCTCTCATCAATGTCTTATATTTTTCAGAGGACTGGTCTTTCACCTCCTCGGTTAAGTTTATGCCTATGTATTGTATCATCTCTGGTGCAATTGTAAATGGGACACCTTTCTTAATTTCTCTTTCTGTTGCTTCATTATTATTATATAAAAATGCCACAGATTTCTATACATTGATTTTGTATCCTGCAACTTTTCTCATTTTGTTTATCAGTTCTAATAGTTTTTTTGTTAGTCTTGGTTTTTATATATATAGTTATCATGGTGTCTGTACAGAGTGAAAGCTTTACATCGTCCTAATCAACTTGGATGCCTTTTTTTCTTCATGTCTAATTATTTTGGCTAGGACTTCTAGTACTATATCAAATAATAGTGGTGAGAGTGGACATCCTTATCTTGTTCTTGACCTTAGGGGAAGTAATCTTTTTTTTTTTTTCCCCCAATGAGTATGATGGTAGTTGTGTGTTTTTCATATATGACCTCTATTATGTTGAATTATGTTCCATCTAATTCTACTTCGTTGAGAGTTTGTATTATGAATGCATGTTGTACTTTGTCAAGTGTTTTTCTGCATCTACTGAAATTATTATATGGCTTTAACCCTTTTTTTTTATTGATGTATCACATTAATTGACTTCTGAATCTTAAACTACCCTTGCATCTCAGGGATAAATCCTACTTGATCATGGTGAATAATTTTTTTTTATATATTGTTGGATCCAGCTTGTTAATATTTTGTTGAAGGTTTTTGCATCTATGTTAATCAGAGATATTGGCCTGTAATTCCCTCTCTCTCTTTTGGTAGTGTCTTTATCTGCTTTTGGATTCGGGGTTATTCTGCCTTTATCAAATGGATTTGGAAGCATTATTTCCTCTACTATTTTTTTTAATAGATTGAGAAAAGTACTAACTCTTCTTTTTTTTTTTTTTTTTTTTTTTTTTTTACTAACTCTTCTTTAAATGTTTGATAGAACTTGCCTGGAAACCACTTTGTCCTAGGTTTTTGTTTGTTGGGAGTCTTTAATGATTGATTCAATCTCCTTACCAGTGACAAGTCTGTTCAATCTTTCTATTTCTTCCTGATTCATTTTTGGAAGGTTATATGTTTCTAGGAGTTTATCTGTTTTTTTCTATGTTGTCTAATTTTTTGCCATGTAATTTTTCATGATATTCTCTTATAATCATTTATATTTTGGTGGTCTCAGTTGTTATTTCCCCTTTTTCATTTCTGATTTTATTTGAGTCCTGTCTCTATTTTTGTTTTGTTTTGATAAGTCTAGCTAAAGTTTATCAATTTTGTTGATCTTTTCCAAAAACAAGATCCAAGTTTTATTGTTTTGTTTTACTCACTATGCCTTTTATTTCTGCTCTGATGTTTATTATTTCCATTCTTCTACTGGCCTTGTTTTTTTTGTTTTTTGTTTTTTTTTTCTAGCTCCCTTAGGTGTAAAGTTAAGTAGTTTATTTGAGACTTTTCTTGCTTCTTGAAGTAGGCCTGCATTACTATAACCCTCTCTCTTAGAAGCACTTTTGCTGCATTCCAAAGTATTTGGAACATTGTGTTTTCATTTTTATTTGCTTCTGTGTATTTTTTTTTTTTCTTTTTGATGTCTTGGTTGTGCCATTCATTGTTTTGTAGTATGTTATTTAATCTCTATGTATCTGTGTTTTTTGAATTTCTTTTCTGTGTATGGTAATCTGTTGATTCCTTATATTTTACAATTCTCCTGTTAGCTTCTGAGGCCACAGGTTGCTGCCGTTGTCCTGTGAACAGCAGTCTCACTTGCTGAGCGCCTGCAGCAGTATCTCAGTGCCGAGGAATCAACTGGGGAGGTCTACAGACCAGACCATTCATGTATAAGGTACCAATTCAGGCCTTTACCATTTCACTTGTCAAGTATTTTCTGCCTGACTTGTACAGGTAAGCACTCTTGTCAAAATGCCATTCCTACTGGGCAAGGGAAACTGCACTAAAACTACATACATTCTAACTCTAAGAACACCTGGCATAAATACAATCCAGTGATCACAGGCTTTTTCACATATTTAAGAGCAAAGTAACTACAGGAATGTAGACAGAAGGCACAGTGGCATATTAAACTCAAACATTTCTAGGAACACTTCCATTTTCTTAAAACTACTGCCACCCCTGTCCTAAGAAGCAATAAAATGTTAACAATTAGCAAACTGTTTAAAAATGAAGGTAATTTCTTAATTATGAAAATAGTGATTACACTTGACCCTTGAACAACCAGGTTTGTGTGGATCCATTGAACATGTATTTTTTTTTTCAATAAATACATATGGTATCGATAAAAAAAAATTCATAATGTGGTCAGAAGGATGCATGATATGATTTCAATCTTTTAAAAATTTTTGAGACTTTTTTTGGTGGCCTAGTATGTGATCTATTCTGGAGAATGTTCAATGTACATTTGGAAATAATGTGTATTCTGTTGGTTTGGGATGTAATGTTCTGAACTGAATATATTTGTTAAATCCACCTGGTCCAATGTGCCATTCAAAACCACTGCTTCTATTTATTTTTTTCTGAATGATCTATCTATTGATATAAGTAGAGTGTTCATGTCTCCTACTATTATTGTATTACTATCTATTTCTTCCTTTATATCTATTAGCAGTTGCTTTATGTATTTGGTTGCATAAATATGTATAATTATTATATCTTGTTGAACTTGTCCCTTTATGACTATGCAGTGTTCTTCTTTGTCTATTGTTATTCTCTTTGTTTAAAGTCTACTTTGTCTGATAAAACCATTGCTTTCTTTAGAAAAAAAGAAGACTAAGAAACCTCAGCTTCTTTAGGCTTCCATTATATCATAAATACTTTTCCATCACTTCAATCTCTTGTAGGCAGCATATATGTAAATCTTGCTGTTTTACCCATTCAGTCACCCTATATCTTTTGACTGGAGCATTTAGTTCATTTACATTCAAAGTAATTATTGATAAGTATATACTTATTGCCCATTCTGTTGCTTGCTTCTAGCTGTTTTTGTAGTTCTTCTCTGTTTCTTTTCTTCCCTCACTCTCTTCTTGTGATTGATATAACTGATTTTACTGTTTTTGTGCTTTAGCCTTAGTGCTGGCTTTATAAGTGTTTAATCTAGTAATTTTATTATGCTTCCATGTACCTGTGAAATATTTTCCTTTCCTAATTTTCTTACTTCTGATTGTGGCTTCTCTTTTCTACTTAAAGAATTATCTTTAAGATTTCTCATAAGCCTAGTTTAGAGGAAATGAATCTCTTTAACATTTGTCTGTCCAGGAAACTCTATCTCTCTTTCAATTCTGCATGACAACCATGCTGGATGGAGTATTGTTGATTGTAGGTTGTTTCTTTTTAGTACTTTGAATATGTCGTGGCACTCTTGTCTAGCCTGCATAATTTATGCTGAAAAATCAGCTGACAGCCTCATGGGGTTTCCCTTGTATATAAATGTTTTCTTTTGTTTCTTTTAATGTTCTCTTTTTTCTATTTTTGCCATTTTAGTTTTAGGGTGGGTCTTTTTTTTGGTATTCTTATTTATTTATTTTACCTTTTGCCATTTTAATTATTATGTGTCCTGTTATGGACCTTTTTGGTTCAATTTTGTTGAGGACACCTGTACCTACTGGAATGGATAAAGGTTTGCCTCTCCAGACTAAGGATGTTTCCAGCTATTAATACTTCAAAAAAATTCTTCCTCCTTTTCCTTCTCTTCTCCTTTTGAGATCCTTGTGACACATATGCTATTAACCTTGATGATGTCACTGAGTTTCCTTAAATTATTCTCAGTTTTTTTTTATTCTTTTTTATCCCTTGTTCAGCTTAGTTGCTCTCCATTACTCTGTCTTCCAGATCTTTAATCCATCATTCCGCTTTATTTTAGCATTTTCTATAGCCTTCAATTCTTTAGTAAAAGTCAATCTAGTGAAGTAAGTTTTGCAGTACAGATAATATTTTTTCTTGAATCCAGAAAAAAATCTTAATAATATGGCTCCTAAAATTTAATCTTGTGGTTTGTATTATTCAAAGAAGGACAGTCCAGGGATCCCTGGGTGGCGCAGCAGTTTAGCGCCTGCCTATGGCCCGGGGCGCGATCCTGGAGACCGGAGATCGAATCTCACGTCGGGCTCCCGGTGCATGGAGCCTGCTTCTCTCTCTACCTGTGTCTCTGCCTCTCTCTCTCTCTTTGTGTAACTATCATAAATAAATAAAATTAAAAAAAAAAAAAAGAAGGACAGTCCAAATAGGAACTTTAGTCTTAACAATCATCTCGCAAAAATTTTAAAATAACTCAACTATAAACATATAATCACTCTTTTAAATGCTCCATATTTTCCAATTCTCTACTGCCTCAAAATTTGAAGGGATTTTGACTCGGATTCCTCAGATAGAACCTCTTCCATACTGTTAGCCTTTTGACATCGCCAGCTCACTAGTCTCATTCTCATTCACGTGTTCATGCCCTGTATGATCTTAGTTCTGAAAATAGTGAACACCCACAGTTTACTAAAGGTAATGAAGACCGCTTAATACCACTGATCAACTGTATCTTTTTCAAGGAAACTTTGCCCCTGATGAGGTGCTTTTTTGTTTTTTGTTTGTTTGTTTGTTTGTTTTTCCTAATGAGGTTTTGAGAGTAATTCTTGACTTTCTTCTAAACAGTAAAGGTATCTCTCAGTAACTGAGAATGTCTGTGATAGAAATTACTACTTTTTAAATTTAGATAGACATTAATGAGTCATTTGTGTATATGAAGTAGGTATATCGACATATAAGTGTATTTCTTTATTTTTTACTAAGTCCATATTACAAAAAGTGGTCCTAATAATGTCAAATGAAGTTTTCTAGTGCATATAAATAAATTTCTGTAACTTTTAGATGTGATTTTCTGAATATTATTTAAATTATTTCTAAAAGTATTCTAACATATGTTTTAGTAATGTATTATAGGTTGCTTTAGTAAAGTAATTATGATTTATGAAAGAACCATCTATCAATACATATGAACTAGAAAATATATTACTGACAACTTTGACCTTTGGTTTATTTCTATGAACTAAACTTTGGCTGCTTTCTGCAAATATTAATTATAGCACTTTACTCTTAAGTATATTGTTGTGAGTTCTGTAAAATTATTAACTAAAATCCTTGTGCAAACTATTTATTTTTGCTTTCTGTGTGCTATTACTATACTTAATAAAAACACCTATTTCAGATTATTTTCTAATTGAGTCCCTTAATTTCTGGTTGCATTTTATGTGAAAATAAAATTAAATTTGTGATAGAAAGTGAGTTGAGGGATACCTGGGTGGCTCAGTCATTTTTCTTTTTCTTTTTGTTTTTTCTCTTAAAAAATTTTGCATTTGTTTATTTTTTTTACATTTGTTTTTATTTAAGTTCAATTTGCCAAAATATAATGTAACACACAGTGCTCATTCCATCAAATGTCTTCCTCAGTGCCCATCACCCAGTTACCCCATCACCCCTGCGCACCTCCCCTTCCACACCTTTTGTTTGTTTTCCAGAGTTAGGAATCTCTCATGGTTTGTCTTGCTCTTTAATTTTTTCCCACTCAGTTCCCTTCCTTTCCCTTATAATCCTTTTCACTGTATTGTATATTCCACATATGAGTGAAACTATATGGTGAATATCCTTCTCCAATTGACTTATTTCACTCAGCATAATACCCTTTAGTTCTATCCACAGGGAAGAAAATGGTGGGTGTTTGTCTCTTCTGATGGCTGAGTAATATTCATATATATACATATATATATATCATCTTTTTTATTCAATATGTATATATATATCATCTTTATTCATTCATCTGTCAAAGGACATTATGGCTCCTTCCACACTTTGGCTATTGTGGACATCTCTGCTATGAACATTGGGGTGCAGCTGTTCCCAGTAGTGCAATTGTTGGATCATAGGGTAGTTATACTTTTAACTTCTTGAGGAAGCTCCACGCTGTTTTCCAGAGTGGCTGCACCAGTTTGCATTCCCACGAACACTGCAAGAGGATTCCCTTTTTTCCACTTCCTCTCCAACATTTGTTGTTTCCTGCCTTGCTAATTTATGCCCTTCTGTCTGGTGTGAGGCGGTATGTCATTGAGGTTTTGATTTGTATTTCCCCGATGGCAAATGATGTGGAGCATTGTTTCATGTGCTTGTTGGCCATGTGTAGGTCTTCTTTGGAGAAATTTCTGTTCATGTCTTCTGTCCATTTCATGATTGTGTTTTTTGTTTGGGTGTTGAGTTTGATGAGTTCTTTATAGATCTTGGATACTTGCCCTTTATCTTATATGCTATTTGCAAATATTTTCTCCCATTCTGTAGGTTGTCTTTTAGTTTTGTTGGCTGTGCAGAAGCTTTTATCTTGATTAGGTGCCAATAGTTCACTTTTGCTTTTGTTTCCCTTGCCTTCATTTATGTATCTTGCAAGAAGTTACTGTGGCCAAATTCAAAAAGGGTGTTGCCTGTGTTCTTCTCTAGGATTTTGATGGATTCTTGTCTCAAGGTTAGATATTTCAAAAAAAAAAAAGTTTAGATATCTCATCCATTTTGAGTTTATCTTTGTGTATGGTGTAAGAGAATGGTCTAGTTTCATTGTTCTGCACGTGGCTGTCCAATTTTCCCAACATCATCTATTGAATAGATTGTCCTTTTTCCAGTGGATATTCTTTTCTGCTTTGTCACATATTTGTTGACCATAGAGTTGAGTACCCATTTGTGGGTAATCTATTCTGTTCCATTGATCTATGTGTCTGTTTTTGTGCCAGCACCATACTGTCTTGATGATCACAGCTTTTTAACTTTTTGTGATCTTGATGATCACAACTTAAAATCCAGCATTGTGACGCCCTGGCATTGGTTTTCTTTTTCAATATTCCTTTGGCTATTTGGGGTCTTTTCTGATTCCTTAAAAATCTTCAGATTATTTACCCCAATTCTGTGAAGAAAGTCCATAGTATTTTGATAGGGATTACATTGAACATGTAATTGCCCTGGGTAGCATAGACATTTTCACAATATTTATTCTTCCAATCCATGTGCATGAAATGTTTTTCCATATCTTTGCATCTTCCTCAATTTCTTTCAGAAGTGTTCAGTAGTTTTTAGGTTATAGATCCTTATCTCCTTGGTTAGATTTATTCTTAGGTATCTTATGCTTTTGGGTGCAATTGTAAAAGGGATTGATTCCTTAATCTCTCTTTCTTCAGTCTTATTGTTAGTGTACAGAAATGCTACTGATATGTGGTCATTGATTTTGTATCCTGCCACATTGTTGTATTGCTATATGAGTTCTACCAATCTTGGTGGGGAGTTCTTTGGGTTTTCTATATACAGTGTCCTATCATCTGCAAAGAGGGAGAGTTTGACTTCTTCTTTGCCAATTTGAATGCCTTTTATTCTTTTGGTTGTCTGCTGAAGCTAGGACTTCTATGTTGAATAACAGTGGTGAGAGTGGACATTACGGCCGTTTTCCTGATCTTAGGGGAAAGGCTCTCAGTTTTTCCCCACTGAGAATGATATTCGCTGTGGGCTTTTCATAAATGGCTTTTAAGATATTGAGGAATTTTCCCTCTATCCCTATACTTTGAAGAGTTTTAATCAGTAATGCAGGCTGTATTTTGCCAAATGCTTTCTTTGCATCTATTGAGAGGATCATATGGTTCTTGTTTTTCTCTCATTGATGTGATCTATCACGTTGATTGTCTTACGAGTGTTGAACCACTCTTGCATCTCAGGGACAAATCCCACTTGGTCACTGTGAATAATCCTCTTAATGTACTGTTATATATTATTGGTTAGTATCTTGGTGAGAATTTTTTCATCCATGTTCATCAGTGAAATTGGTCTCTAATCCTTTTTGGTGGGGTCTTTGGTTTTGGAATCATGTGAGATGCTGGCCCCATATAACAAGTTTGGAAGTATTCCTTCCCTTTCCATACATCAAAACAGCTTTAGTAGAATAGGTATTATTTCTTCTTTAAACATTTGATAGAATTCACCTGGGAAGCCATCTGGCCCTGGACTTTTGTGTCTTGGGAGGTTTTTGATGACTGCTTCAATTTACTTGATGGTTATGGGTCTGTTCACATTCTGTATTTCTTCCTGTTCCAGTTTTGGTAATTTGTGGTTTTCCAGAAATGCATCCCATTTTTAGATTGCCTAATTTATTGACATATAGCTGTTCATAATATGTTTTTAAAATTCTTTTAATTTCCTTGGTATTGGTTGAGATCTCTCCTCTTTCATTTGTGATTTTATTAATTTGAATCTTTTTCTTTTTAGTAAAGCTGGCTAGGGGTTTATCTATCTTTTTAACTCTTTCAAAGAACTATCTCCTGGTTTTGTTGATCTGTTCTACACTTCTTTTGGTCTCAATTTCATCGAGTTCTACTCTAATCTCTATTATCTCTCTTCTTCTTCTTGGTGTAGGTTTTATTTACTGTTCTTTCTCCAGTTCCTTTAGGTGCCAGGTTAGCTTGTATATTTGAGGTTTTTCCAATTTTTTTGAGGGATGCTTGTATTGTGATGTATTTCTCTCTTAGGACCACTTTTGCTGTATCCCAAAGATTTTGAACGGTTGTATCTTCATTTTCATTAGTTTCCATGAATCTTTTTAATTCTTCTCTAATTTCCTGGTTGACCCATTCATCTTTAGGGTCAGTGTAGGATGCTCTTTCGCCTCCATGGATTTGAGTTTCCTCCAAATTTCTTCTTCTGATTCTGTTCTAGTTTCAAAGCACTATGGTCTGAAAATATACAGGGGACAATCCCAATCTTTTGGTATCAGTTAAAACCTGATTTGTTACCCAGTATGTGGTCTATTCTGGAGAAAGTACCATGTGCACTTGAGAAGAATATGTATTCAGTTGCATTCAGATGGAAAGTTCTGTATATATCTGTGAAATCCATCTGGTCCAGTGTATCATTCAAGGCCCTGTTTGCTTGGTAATGTTCTGCTTAGAATATCTGTCATTTGCTGAAAGTGCCATTTTGAAGTCTCCTACTATTAGTGCATCATTAAGTGTCTCTTTACTTTGGTTATTAATTGATTGATATACTTGGCAGCTCCCACAATCGGGACATAAATATTCATGATTGTTAGGTCTTCTTGTTGGATATACCCTTTAAGTATGACATAGTGTCCCTCTTCATCTCTTAATATAATCTTTGGGATAAACTTTAATTTATTTGATATGAGAATTGCTACCCCAGCTTTCTTTTGAGGATCATTTTAATGGTAAATGGTTCTCCAACCTTTCATGTTGAGGCTGTAGGTGTCCTTAGGTCTAAAATGAGTCTCTTGTAGACAGCATATAGGTGGGTCTTGCTTTTTTATCCAGTCCAATACACCTGTGTCTTTTGATAGGATCATTTAGCCCATTCTTGTTCAAAGTAACTATTGAAATATATGAATTTAGTGTCATCATATTACCTATTCAGCCCGTTTTTTGTGGATTGTTTCTTTGAGCTCCCTCTTTCTTTTACAGGTTCTCCTTTACTATTTCTTGCAGAGCTGGTTTGGTGGTCACATAGTCTTTCAGTTTCTACCTATCTTGGAAGCTCTTTATCTCTCTTTCTATTCTGAATGACAGCCATGCTGGATAAAGTATTTTTGGCTGCATGTTCTTCTCATTTAGGACACTGAATATATCCTGCCAGCCCTTTCTGGCCTGCCAGGTCTCTGTGGAGAGGTCTGCTGTTAATCTGATATTTCTCCCCATATAAATTAAGAATCTCTTGTTTTGAGCTGTTTTAAGAATTTTTTATTTATCTTTGAAATTTGCAAGTTTCACTATTGAATGTCGAGGTGTTGAATAGTTTCTATTGATTTTTGGGAGGTCCTCTCTATCTCTTGGATCTGAATGCCTGTTTCCCTCTCCAGGCTAGGGAAGTTCTCAGCTACTATTTGTTCAAATATACTTTGTGGTCCTGTCTTTCTCTTTCAGTGTCTTCTGGAATCCCAGTTAGATGTATATTCTTCTTTCTCAAGCTATCGTTTATTTCCCTAAGCCTTTCCTCATGGGCTCTTAATTGTTTTGCTATTTTTTTTCTCAGCTTTCTTCCTTTCCTTTAACTTGTCTTCTTTTTTTTTTTAAGATTTTATTTATTTATTCATGAGAGATACAGAAAGAGAAGCAGAGATACAGGCAGAGGAAAAAGCAGGCTCCGTGCAGGGAACCTGATGTGGGACTCGATCCTGGGACTCCAGGGTCATGCCCTGGGCCAAAAGCAGACATGAAACCACTGAGCCACCCAGGGATCCCCATTAACTTTGTCTTCTATGTTACTCACTCTCTCTTCCACCTCATTAACCCTAGCAGTTAGAGCATCCAGTTTGGATTGCATCTCATTTAATCTATTTTTAATTTTGGCCTGATTAGGTCTCAATTCTGCAGTAATGAAGTCTCTAGAGTACTTCACACTTTTTTCCAGAGCCACCAGTAACTTTATAATTGTACTTCTGAATTGAATTCCTGACATCATTTTTAAATCCAAATTCTATAGCATTGTGGCAGAGAGTATTGTTTCCAGTTCTTCCTTTTGTAGTGAACTCTTGCTTCTAGTCATTTTGTCCAGTACAGAGTGGCTGTATTAGTATGCTAGGTAAAAAAAAAAAAAAAAAAAAAAAATTCAACCAGGACCTAATTAAAGTGCACAAGTATAGCCTAGATGATTCTGAAGAGGTCAGAGACCAGAAAATAAAAGAAAAAGAAGAAAAGGAGAAAATAAAAGGACCACTAAGGTGAAAAAACAAATTTTAAAACAAAGTAGTAAAAATTAAAAGCCAACAACCAAAAATAAAGAAGAAGAAAAAGAAAAAGAAAAAAAGAGAGAAGAAAAGAGGGTGGATGGTGTTGGTGAGCAAATGGTAGTGGAGAGAGAATATAGTCTAACTGAGGGGTCCTAGCTGGTGATCCCATTGGTTCTGAGTGTATTTTGTTCTGTATTTCAGAAGATGTTCAATCCCAAATTTATATAAACCAGCAATACTTATAAAGACCCAACATTGACCACAAAAACATGAACAAGATAAAAGAGGGTGGTAGTATGGGAAGGAAGAGAGAATACAATCTCACAGAATGAACCAACATGGTGTTCCACTTGGTTCTGTGGGAATTTTTGTCATGTGTCAGAAGGTACTGACTTCCACTATTGTAAAACAAAATGAGGCAGAATAAACAAACGAACAAAAAAAAAAACCCAAATACCCATATCTTGTATATCTACCAAAATTAAATGAATGTTTTGAAGGGAATCCAGAAGTGAAAAATATATCTAAGATATGTAATTGTACAAATATGAAAGTCAAAAAGGAAAAAAAAACTTAAAAATTAAGAGCTGGTAAAATATTATAGTGAAGGTGGGAAAAGAGAAAAATATTAGATATTTTTAGTCTGATATAAAAAAAAAGTCATATTGGGTAAAAAAAAAAAAAAAAAGGACCCTCTAGTTCTATATACTATTTTCCCTCGTCCTGGAGCCTTACAGCGCTGCTTGGTCAAGAACTTGCTCTTCCCCTGTTCTTCCAGCTGGTCTCCTGGGGGAGGGCCCTGCGGTGCTGGTTCTCAGGTGTGTGCACCTGGGGAAGATGCTCCGCCCCCTGCCAGGTGCCCGGCTCACTGGGAGCTGTTTACTCCGTGAGGCCTCTGTTTCCTGACAGCCTCACCTCTCTCCGAAAAACAGTGAAACAAAGAGGAACAACAATGCTGGCTGCCGCCAGATTTCCAGCCCTGGAGTCAGCTCCCCGCAGTAACTAGCAGTCTACCAGTCTGCACTGGCCTAGATGCTCCCGGGGTGGCACGGGGGCGCTGATCTGCACAGCTTGGGGGTGCCTGGTGGCAGGAGAGTCTTTGCTATCCTGTGCCCTCCCCACTACCACCTGTCCTGTGGGGAGTGCAGGATCATGGGCTATGTCCACTGGGCACCCTGGGATGTGGGCCCTGTGCTGCTGGACCGGTGCTCCTAGGTGCTGCCTCTCCCAAAGGGAATGGAGGATAGCCGCTTCCTTCCATTTCTAGGCTCTAGTGTAAAGCCTGCTCTGGAGTGGGTCCACATAACCAACGGACTTCTCCCAAATGCTCCCGAGGGCTGTGGGCTCTAGCCCTTTACCACAATGGGACCTCGGTTTGGGGTGAGGCGTCCTCTGGGTATCCCTTTTCTTATGGTGATGCTGGAAATCTTCAGGTGTCACTGCCCCTCCTGCGATTCTGCCCAATTTCCCTGCTAAGCACTTTTCTATCAGGGAAAACTCAGGCGCAGAGTTTTTTTTTTTTTTTTTTTTTTAAGGTTTCACCCATTGATTCATGAGACACACATACACAGGCAGAGGGAGAAGCAGGCTCCATGCGGGGAGCCTGATGCGGGACTAGATCCCCGGACTTTAGGATCATGCGCTGGGCTGAAGACAGGCAGTCAACTGCTGAGCCACCTAGGGACCCCCTCTTTCATCTTTTTTCTGGATCTTTTCTCTTTTTGTCAACATCAACATATCTTCCCAATTTAAAATTTAGGTAATTTTAAATTTTTAACTTTTTTTCAGGATGGTAAGATCTACACGTTTAATCAATGCCTTGGTAATTGTTTTACATATTGTAACATTGCTTTTACATGATTTTATTTTATTTATCTTATACAGCATCACTGAAAGTCAAACCATGTTAACTAATAGTGTTAGTCACCTGAGGCTGCTATAACAAAACGCTATAATGTGTAGCTTAAACAACAAATTTATTTTCTCACAGTTCTGGAGGCTGGAAATCAGAGTTGGTTTCTGGTGAGATCTCTCTGGCTTGCAGAAAGCCATCTTCTTCTCATTGTATCCTCACATGGCCTTCGCTCTGTACAGGAACACTCCTAGTGTGTCTTATAAGGACACTAGTCTTATTGGATTAGGGCCTACATTATACTGAATGTTTCTTTTTAAAATGTATATGTTAAAACAATAATCCCCAATGTGACTATATTTGGGGGTGGTGATTAGGTCTTAAGGTTAGCATCCTTATAAGAGATGCAGAGAACTTCTTTGTTCCTTTGGCCATCTAAGGACAGAATGAGAAGAGAGTTATCTGTAAACTATAAAGCAAATCCTCACCAGACACTTAATCTGCTAGCAACTTGATCTTGGACTTCCCAATCTCCAGAACAATGAGAAATACATTTCTGCTATTTATCAGCCACCCAGTTAATGGTATTTTTGTTACAGTAGAACCAATGGATTGATATGGCCTTATGCTTATGACCTTGTTTAAGCCTAATTGTCTCCTTAATGGCCATCTCCAAGTACAGTAATATTGGAGGGTTAAGCTTCAATCTGTGGATTTTGAGGGGACACAATGCAGTCCCAAACAGCAACACATTTCTGAAATAATGCCATTTGACTATGTACCCAATATTTTATGCAATTATTGTCATGTTTTCCTTTCATCTATCAGTTTCATTTGTTTTATTTGTACTCATACTTCACAGTAATATGAGAATTTTAATGATTAAAATGCAAAAGAAAGTTATAATGCATAAGATAAAACATAATTTTTAAAAATTTTTTTCTAAATTAAATTTAAAAGGGAATCCATGCCAGTTTTATGATTGTCATTTTATTATTTATTTATTTATTTATTTATTTATTTATTATTTATTTAAAAAATTTTATTTATTCATGAGAGACACAGAGAGAGGTAGAGATATGGGCAGAGGGAGAAGCTGGCTCCCTGTGCGGAGTCTGATGCAGGAATGGATCCCAGGACCCCAGGATCATGACTCGAGCCAAAGGCAGATGCTCAAGCACTGAGCCATCCAGGTGCCCCATGAATGCCATTTTACAGTTGACTCTTCAACAACATGGATTTGAACCATGTAGGTCTGCTTATATTTAGTTTTTTTTTTTATAGTACTCTACATTAAATGCAATTTTCTTATTATTTTTCAATAATATTTTCTTTTCTCTAACTTACTTTATTATAAGAATACAGCAATAATACATATATAAATTGTGTGTCAATTGTGTGCTTATGTTATTTGTAAGGCTTTCAGTCAGCAGTAGGCTGTTAATAGTTAAGCTTTGGGGAATCAAATGATATACATGGTGTTTTGACTGTGTGGAGTGTCAGTACTTCCAACTCTCATGTTGTTCAAGGGTCAATTTTATAAAGAAATAATACTTTTTAAACCATTGTCACTGAATGACAGAGTGGACATTGTCCTTAGCAATAGCCTGATGATTACGTGATGTTCCTCAGTGCAATCCTATGACATAGCTGAATGCACAATTCAGCAAAAGTTATCAATTGGTATTTCATACAAAATATCCTTGGATTAAGTCATTCAGAGCCAAGATAATAAATTAAATAATAACAACACTATATAAATTTGTAAAAATGCAGAGTATAAGGCCATAAAATGGAATGGTATCTGGATACAATTAAAATATATATTTCTACCTACAGGCATTCAGATATGTTAAGTATTTGGACACACTGTGTCAGAGATAAAATTTAGGTTGCAGACCCCCTGCTTTCCATTCTCTCCTATAGTCTATAAAAAATGGGGAACAGACTCTCTCTCTCTCTCTCTCTCTCTCTCTCTCTCTCTCTCTCTCTCCAGACTTCTATGATTTGGAGCTTTGCATAAAATGCGAACTATTTGCAGTCTGTAATACAGGTTAATTTTCCCATCTAGTACATGAAATACAGGTTTGTTTTGTCATTATTTCAAGATCCTGAGTCTTAAAAATCACGACATATTAGTTTCTTATGCCCTCATAAGAGGGCATAAGAAAGTAGCACAAACTGGAAGTATTGAACATCAGAAACATTAGTCCCACAGTTCTGGAGGTTAGAAGTCCAAGATCAAAGTGTTGGCAGGATAGGTTCCTTCTGAGGGAAAATCTGCTAAACCTCCCTCCTGGCTTTGTTTATTGGAATCTCTAGTGTTCTTTGCTTCTACTGCAACACCATAATCTCTGCCTTCATCTTCACATGGAGTCTTTTCTGTGTATCTGTGTCCAAATTTCCCCTTTTATAAAGACACTAATCATATTGAATTAGGGGCTCATTCTACTCCCACATGGCCTCATCTTAATTAATTACATGTTCAATGACTCTTTTTCCAAATAAGGTCACATTTCTTATATACAAGGGGTTACATACTTCAAAATATGAATGTTAAGGGAACACAATATAACTCATAACACAAAGACCAAATTCTTGACTGAAAGAATGACATTCTCAATTGCCAAAGTGAACTCTGCCCTTTAGGCATACTTCTGCATTTTCCATAATCCATTATATCAAATCTACAAATAAATAAAAAATTCTAAGTCCCTTCGTCATATAATTAAGAGAATTTCTGAATTTCTGTACACAAACCATTCAGAAGCTGATTAAAATGCTATTGAAAATCCCTCGATAGCCATTGCAATTTGTGGATGGGTGTCAAGGAACAGATGTTTGTATTGGACAGGGGTATGTCAGGGAGGGGCAAGTATATTCCTGCTGGGTATTGGGAGACGATTCCAGAAATGGAAGTAGAGTAGAAAAAGCATTTCACTCCAGAGAGAATTGGAAGTTAGGTGGAAACAGAAACTGTTCTCCTATATGGACACAGGTCATAGGAGCATGGATTTGTGTCTCAAGAACTTGGAGAGTTTTGAGCAGATCTCCCAGAATTTGCAAGAGAATTGATGCCAGAACTTGTCAAGCTAAAGGACGATTGACCCCAGAGTGCATCAAGTGAATTGGTAAAACTGAGAGTATTCTAGAGGTTTTTGGCTCACTCATTAGAGAGGGGCTGGCTTAAGGGAAAACATTTTGTTAGCTAATCCTTGTGTAGACAGCTCCTCACTCAGTACACTTCTGACTAAAACAGACAAAAATAGACTTCCATAACCTTCACCTTCATGGGAAAGCCTGAGGCCTCTTAGTTCCAGGCAAGTGTGCCTCAAATCCAAGCTCCTGTATTCAGCTCTCAAATGTAGCCTAACCAGAACTTCACTTTTTTTCCCCCAAACTTGACCTTTTATATGTAGTAGATAATAATTTTCCACCCCGGCCAGCTACCAATGTAAGGACCAGATAAGGATTTTCTTGTACTCACGTAACTCAGGAAAAGCTGATTCTGGGATTGATGGGGTGAGGGGGCTGGGGGAAGGAGCCACTTGTGTCCATAAGGGAATTCATGAGACAGGTAGTAGCTCACATGCACCTGGATTTAATAATGGTCTTCAGCTTCTCAAACTCAACTGCCCTATTTCTGGCTTGGGTAGATCTTAGATTCTCAAGTTAACATGCCTCAAAATCACATGGTGAGATAGTTGAAGTATCAGCTTCATAAATTTCAGTTTAGAATGTCCAGTTTCAGGCCAGATGTGAAATATTTTTTTGCTCTTGGTATACATAATAGATTTAGTTTCTGATTTATTATTAGTTTGATTAGATTAATTAATATTATCTTTCATTATTCCACACCTTAATTATGTTTATCAGTGCATAATGAATTCATGGAAAGAATATTTTTTAAGCTAATAGAAAGTAAAAAAATAAAAATAAATTAATAGAAAGTAAAAATTCTCACTTGACCTTGCTCAAACTTAGACCTCTCCACTGAATTAGTTATTGATATGTTATGCAGCTTTTAAGACTCTTTTAAATGCATTCATATATTTATGAATGTTTAAAACATTTTTGTATATTGAAGTGGATCTTTTCATATGTGTGGATACTATATGAATTTTTGGAAATTGAGGGACACACTTTTACTCTGTCTCAGATTGATTATATTTCAATCAATACACAAAATTGCAATATTCTAAAGAAGAATACTTAAAGTATTTATATATTTTGGTGTTTTTTAATTGAATTTTTTATATGTTAAATTCTCAAAGTCACTTAAAAATGTTAGTGTCAGTTTGTATTAATTTTCTGACCCAACAGTTGGATAAATACAAGCATTAAGTCCAGATCCTGTAATTCTCAAAGTCCTGGTTGTTTAGGGAATGCTTACACTTTATTAAGTAGATGATAAGATAAATTATTTCCACTGTATATTATTATATAGGCATTTTATTGGTTTTATTAGTCTGCTATTAATAGTAGAATTAGCATTTTTATATTACATATGATAGATGCTTATTTTCAATTATATGATATTTTTTTTCTGGAAGGACACTTTTGAAGCAAATTATAATATTAAAAAGATAAACTGGGTAGCCCCAGTGGTGCAGCGGTTTAGCACTGCCTGCAGCCCGGGACATGATCCTGGAGGGCCAGGATCGAGTCTCACGTCGGGCTCCCTGCATGGAGCCCGCTTCTCCCTCTGCCTGTGTCTCTGCCTCCTCTCTCTCTCTCTCTCTGAATAAATAAATAAAATCTTTTTTAAAAAAAGATAAATTATTGTTCTTTTTTTGTTTCTTTAATTTGGGCACTTTTTCTATATTATTATATAGTTACTTTATTTTTCTTGTATGGATGCCATCTTCCTAATAGCCTGTAAACTTCTTGCAAGAGGGATCTTGTTCACTATTTCTCTAATATACACAAGAGTAAATTCCAAGCACTGCATTTGGTCTACAATGGATGCAGAAAATGTAGAGTGATTTTTCTATGAAGTACTTTTTTCTCAGTCCTCAGTGGGTCTTTGAATGCTACTTGTACCGTTTAGGAACCTCTCAAGGAGATAGTACTAACGTGTCATTCACAGTCCTATCTTTTGGTACTTAGCATTTTCAAACGTGCAAAAGACTTTCAAACATTGTAGCATTGTTTACTATTCCTTAATATTTTCTGTGTAATTTATACTCTGCTTATTTTTATTGGCAGTAGTCTATCATAACCTCACTCTAATCAATGCTAGCCCTGCTTTTCCCACTATACTGTAACATATAATCCTCTCGTGGACAGGCCTCTGTTTGGAGTATTTAAAGGAGATCATCTTGTGTGAATGAAAAAGCTAGTGACTATCTTCAGAGTGGAGTATATTTTTACTTTTCAATTTCTAGCCAACTTCTCTTATTATGAATGTTTAACTTCAGTTATGCATGTGTTTTGTATCTCTGGGTATATACCTAGCATCAGATAATGTTTGAACAAGAAAGTGCCTTATCATAAATCACTTTTTAGGTAAGGAACCTGAGACTTACTGGTGTTCAAAATATTTGCTAAAGTTAGCATACAAATAATATTTTAGCTTTAACCTCTTTCCCATAAATGTCAAGGATAGCTTTTCTCCATCCCTACACTGTGATATATAAGTCACCCTTTCTAAGATTAATAACCTTTGCCAAGATTGGAGTTGATTTATGCTCTGGCTCTGTTGGCAACAGAGGCCTCCCTACCCTAGCCCTCATCAGCTACATTGATTGGGCACCAGAGCTTCCCCCAGCCTGCTGCTTAAGCAGATGCTAATGGGCAAATGAGCAACAGCAGGGGGGCAGGCTGGGGTGATCTTCATTCATTAGCAACTGTTCAAGCAGCAGGCTGAGGGAATCTGCAGATGCTGAGAAAGACTCCAGGATGAACATTGACCTCAAAGATACTTATGAACAAAACTTGAATTTTCAGTTACCAGAACGTAAGGTTGCTGTATTTTCCAAAACTTATATCCTGTGATATATAGTATCTAGTGGGGTGCATTCTTTTTAACTCTGTTTCTTTTACTATATATTTGTGTCAATGCATGAATTAAAGTCAATCAAGGTCAGATCTTTGGTTTTAAGCCAGTGTCTTGTGAAATTGCCTAGTCATAATAATAACATCAGGTCTTACAAGTAGCAGATTCTAAATCAGTGGGACTTGGAGAATTTGTATTTTTAAAAAGATTTGTTGTGGAATATTTTATGATTGAGTGAGGATGGAACACATTTTTTCTTCTTCTTTTCACAAGTTTAATCAAAAGTTTTATTTGGAAGGAATACATTTTTCTAAGCAGACACCTCAAAATATTGTCCAGTACCTCCTCTGTAAACAATTACCCAAATGATTGCAAAAAATGCAGCAATCTCACATCTTCCCATCTCTACTGAATGAGGATCTCTGGGGGAAGAACCCAGGAATTTATGTTTTAAGCAAGGGTTTTTAGGCTCAGTTTGAGAAATGTGAGTGAATAAAAAGTACAAATCTGATCAAAAGAACAGATTCCAAATTATTTGAAAGCACTAAGAATTTCTTCTTTGAATTGAGTTCTTTCTTCCTAAAGGATCAAAAGCAGATTTATAATACTTCCTGTTAAATTATCAGGTAACTTTCTGAACATTAAATGCCTATAGGATTGTTTTATCCTTCCTCTGCTTACCTGATGTGTGCTTTTTCTGAAATACATGAAATACTATCTTTCAATTTTCTCAGGATACATTCTTTGTTTTCATCTCTGCAGTCAAAGTGTGCACACTTTAGGCGATGTTTCTTTTTGGATTATTTGAATTGCTATATATAATTATCCTTGATATAATTAACCTTGACATTACAGATTGCTAATTAAAATCATAATCTGATCACTAGATCACTGTACTAGTTTCCTAGAGCTGTGGTGATAAGTTACCATAAACTTGATGGTATGAACAACAGAAATTTATTCTCTCATAGCCTGGAGGCCAGAAATCTGAAAATTAAGCTGTCAGAGGGTTACTTCCCTTGGAGGATTTGAGGAAAAATCTGTTCCATGCCTCACTCCTAGTTTCTTGAGGTGCTGGCAGTCTTTAATATTCCCTGGCTTTTAGATGTATGACCTTAATCTCAATCTATGTCTTCACATGGCTGTTCGCGTATTTCTGTGTCATCAACCTCTTTTCTCTGATAAGGGCATTCATTATTGGTCTTAGGGCCCACCCTATATTCAGGATGACTTTATTCCAGCATACAATTAAGTTCACATTCAGAGATATCTGGGTTTAGGACTTGGACTTAAATCTTTTCAAGGGATGCTATTCAAACCACTAAAATCATTGAATATTAAAGATATACGCCTAAGAAAGACATGTAGCTTATTAAACATACACATGTAACTATGTTAATTGTACATTTTATGCATATTTTTTTCAAGATTTTCCTTTTAGGCAAAGCTAAAACAAAATAGCATGTAATAGCATATCTAGGCTTTTTTCAAAGAGTTTAGATATTCCTCCAACTTGAAAGATATTAACTACCTCTGCATTTATATATGATATATGCATGAATTCTAAATTTAACTGGAATTTTAGAATTGAAATAAATTTAGTGTGTGCATTTTTTGTTAGATGCATCTAATTATCAAACCCAGTCACCCACTATACTGAATTTGGTGCTATCCAAATATATTCAAGTCTTGTCAGTTTTTTGGAAGTGAATATTATTCAAATTTATTTTTATGTGAACTTAGAAATGTTTTGAGCATTATATCCAATATTTGTTCAAATCCATATCAATTTTTGCTATTCAGAATAGCCTTAAATTCAAAAACACCTCTGATTTTTATTTCATGAACGACAATGACTGTAAGCTGAGAGGTGTAGTCAACCAATGATTTTGTTTTTTGCTTAAATATTTTTAGCTAAAATAATTCCACAGTGAGTAGAAAATTTCAAGGAAACCATTAATATGTTCTTATATTCTCCTTCTTCCCTCTCCCTTCAGTATTATAACACATGTATGGCATCTTCTTAAAAATTCTCAGTTGGCGCAATTTCTGAAAGGAGAAAATAGGTCTGCCAGCACACTCCTGCCAAGCACTGGGAGTATAGCTTTCCCATTAAATTCACAAAGTGTAGTCCGTTTGGCCCCAGGAGGCTTGGGCTGCTTTACCTGCTGCTGTAATGAGAATATACTGACACATTTTCATTATGAGATCAAAGGAGAAGGACGTTACATGAAGTCACTTGCAAATGAAATATCAAAATTGGCCAGAGTATACACTTTCATTCTAATCAAATACCATTCTCTTTTTCCAGAATCAATAGAGGAAACCAAAGAAAGGAGACACTCCGTCTGAAATTAATATAGCTGGTGAAATCAGACTTAAAGTGGGTCCATTTATTCACAGTTGACTTGAATAACTGAAACTTGGACTTTATAATTAGAATGTCTTGGAAAAAGCAACTTAATTTATAGAGGGACACAAAAAAGTAACAAGTGGGCTTTATTGGTTTTAGTAGTGAATCGTACTATATTCTTGATAATTCAACGTGAAATGGGTCAGATTATATCAAATGATCATTTTCTCCTAAAATATAGCAGTAGAATCTTTTTCTATTACATCTCATTTAATCTAAATAATTATCTTTTAATATATTCTTTATCTTTAGTGAGCTTAATTCAATCAGCTAAATTTGTTTTCGTTACTACTATGATTGATTCATGACTATTGTCACCAACTATAGCAAATCAACAAAATGTTTTATTAGAGAAAGGTGAGACTTATGTTTGTCATACTGTTTAGGGCTAATAAGAACATATCAGTTCTCTCAAATTCATATGTGAAATCCTTAATGTTTTTTTAAAAACTGTTTACATTGTAGCAAATTGAGAAGTCTATAATTTTCTCAAGGTATTTTTCCCCTCCAAATTGCAAAATCTGAATGATATTAGGTGGGAGGGCTTGGATTTATATAAAAATAATGTGTGGCATATTTGTGGGAATATACTTACCCATTTCCTTTCCTGGCAATACATTATAAAACACATATGCTTAAATATGTATGGTATGTAGTACCTGATATTTCACCATTAACTATTATGCATTTATAGTTGTAAATAATCAAATTGGTAATAATAAATATGCTTATGGTGTGATCGTCCCATTGCTTCATCAAAATGGGTACTATAAATTTCTATCTAGGATCTTTTTCTTTAAACTCAACCTAGAGTCACCAGCCTTTCCAATTGAAAGTCAATGGATAGATAATTATATTCAGTAGTTATAGGCCCTCTGCCATATCTGTGATCTTGCCAAGATATTACTATAGTCACCAGATTTGTATAAAATTGTAAACAATATCAAAGGCTGGCAGTCACAGCTTCTTTCTGTGTATTAGCAGATTTTATTTCAGAGTTATAAGAATCCTCATATAAAGTTCAGAAGTTCCTATAATTTCAAAGAATATTAAGGTAAGTAATGGTGTCATATTACAAAGTCTTTTTTCCTACCAATAAATTCTTTTTGTCCATGGGAAGAGAAAGAGGTTAGAAGCAATGCCCACTACTTGGCCTGCATTTTTTTTTCAGGCAATTTAGCAAAGTTTGATTTACCTCCAAAGCAGTTAATCTGAACATCTGAGACTGAATCAAGACCCTATAGTTTTTTCATCGTTCTTGTTCACTATTTAAGTAATAGTATAATTGACATGTGGATTAGATGTAATAAATGGAAAATATATATATATATATGGGCTTCCCAAATATACATTTTCTTTTTTTTTTTAAGATTTTATTTATTTATTCCTGAGAGACACACACAGAGAGAGACAGAGACAGAGACCCAGGCAGAGGGAGAAGCAGTCCCCATGCAGGGAGCCTGATGTGGGACTCGATCCCGGGTCTCCAGGACCACACCCTGGGCCAAAGGCAAGCACTAAACCGCTGAGCCATGCAGGGATCCCCATACATTTTCTAAAGAAAACATTGAGCAGATATTTTTTTTAAAGAAAAACAATAGTTCATAATCTGAATATATTGTTGGAGATAAAAATAAATCAAAATTAATTAACAATGAGGACCCACCCTGATAGATTCAATACAATTTTATTTCAATTATCTCTTCTGAAATCCTACTTCTGAGCAAAAATTATTTTAGATTTTATCATTCTAGAATAAGATGGCAAAGACTTTTGTATGTGGAATATTCTATTAGAGAACGTTTACCCTTATGGCTAATTACTAAAAGCAGGTAATGATAATAGCTACTCAGCTGCACTAAAATAACTTACTCATAATATGATCATCATTAAAGTAATATTAAGGGGGCTATTTTGATGTGAAATGAAGAGTTTTCACCATATGATTCATTTTATTCTTAAGTGTAATCACATGGCTGTAGTCATAGATAACACAAAGAAAATGGGTACCCAAGGGTTTGACTATATTCTTAAAACCAAATTATTGAACTCAGTCATTCTTCTATTGTTTTTAATCATTTGGAGTAGACATTATGGCTATTTAATAATTATGCATCTGGTAATTCTTCACAATATCTAATAATTAAATTCTCCTGTACTTCATTTGAGGCCCTTTGAAATTCATATTATCTCTTTAAAGACACTTCACCAAGATGCACTTAATTTTATGTGGCAGACTATTGAATAGTCTGTCAGGAGACTAGTAACCATAGTCAGTGTAAACTGCATAAATATCTCTTGGCTTAAAGGTAATCTGTCTGCCATTGAATACTTCTGACACTTGTTAATTTGTTTAAAATGTCAGCCTTGCATGGGTGGCTGGCCTGGTGTGGCTGTGAGATCACATAACCTGAATATAAACCTGAATCATTTGGTTTTCTTGACCTGACTGAGAATTTTTTTTTTTTAAGATTTTACTTACTTATTCATGAGAGACACACAGAGAGAGCCAGAGACATAGGCAGAGGGAGAAGCAGGTTCCTTGTGGGGAGCCTGATGCAGGACTTGATTCCAGGACTCCAGGATCACAATCTGAGCCAAAGGCAGATGTGCAACCACTAGCCACTCAGGTGCCCTACTGACTAAGAATTTAAACGAGATCAAGCTATGTTGGAGAAGCCAAGGGAAGTTTTTGATGTGGGTGCCCTCCTCTGAATGAATGAATTTTATGGAATTTTATTTCTACAAGATTTGAAATTATAGGATAATTCAGTTGGATTTGAGCATTTAAACAATTTCCATAAATGGATCAAAAAAGTCTAATTTCCACAAGGTTCCTCAAAGTGACTCATTTAGATGACTAGATCTTCATGCTGACTCTGATCATTACTTCATGTTTCAAAACAAATTTGAAAAAGAAAAACAAAGGTAAAAGACTATCACTACTTAGTTTCATTCCTGGTTTTATTGTAAAACTAATAATCAAGACAAACTGATGTTGTTATGAAGATAGAGTAATAGATTAAACAATAAACTGAAAGTTATACAAATTAAAAACTTCTGCTTTTCAAAAAACACTGGTAAGAAAATGAAAAGCCAAGTAGGAGAAAATATGTATAAATCAAATATATTATAAAGGATTTATATACAAAGCTCATAAACAATCTTTAAACTCAATAATAATAAAACAACTCAGTAAATAAATGAGCAAAATATTTGAACATAAAATCTACCAAAGAAGATACAGAGATTGAAAGCACATGAAAAGATTTTCAATATCAATGGTAATTAGGGAAATGCAAACTAACAGCACAATAAGTTACCAATACACACATATTGAATTGGCTAAATTAAAAAGATTACCCATACTAAGTTTTGGCAAAGATTTGAACGCCTGCCTTCAGCCCAGGGAATGATCCTGGAGTCCCAGGTTCGAGTCCCGCATGGGGCTCCCTGCATGGAGCCTGCTTCTCTCTCTGCCTATGTCTCTGCCTCTCTCTGTGTCTCTTATGTATAAATAAATAAAATCTTAAAAAAAAAGAAAAATAGTTTTGTACTTTATTAAGATGATTAACAATTATCTGTCATATGATTTAGTAATTTTATTTCTAGATATTTCTGCCCATCAATGAAAACATAGATGCTTACACAGACTTGTACATGCATGTTCTAAGCAGTTCTATAAGTAACAGTCACAGTAATAGAAACAACCCATATGTCCAAAAAAATGTGAATTAACAAACATCTATAAATCAATATGCAGGTGAATCAATAAACTTTTGTGGTGTATCCTTTTAATAGACTACTACTCTGAAATAAAAAGAAATGAACTGTTGGTACCTACATAAATATGGATGAATCTTGAATAATGTTGTGTAAAGAAAATCAGATTTTTTTTAAAAGGATACACATTATCTGTTTTCATTTAAATGAAATTGTTAGAAATGCAAAATGATATATAGTGATAAGAAAACCGAGTTATCTGGAACTTGAGGGGTTGGGATGAAGGGAAGGATTACAAAGGGGTATGGAGAAAACTTTGGGAGCAGGATGGATATGTTCATTTTTTTTTACCTATTGCTGGTTCCAAAGATTTCTTCATATTAAAAATCTTATCAAATTATGCACATTAAATATACTCAGTCTATTATATATATATATAATTATATGTCAATTATAATTAAAAGTATTAGATAATCATAAGATTTTCTGTGGATGAAGATAAACAACAGAGTTTATAAGGGAGTCAGATAAACTTGGGATTAATACAAGCTCTATCATTTACTAGCCATATTGCCATGAAAAACTTTAAAAGCCTTTGTTTCCTCCCCTATAAAATGAGAAAATAATATTTATCTAAGAGTCCAAGCCTAGGATTTAAATATTATAATGTATACAAATGCTTTATGTAACACCTAATATATTAGATTCACAAGAAATATTAATTCCCCTTCCCATGGTATTTCCATTTCTAACAGACATACTGTGCCATGAGGAAAAATCATTGGGAGAAATGCTAAGTTAAGAATTGCACAAGTCATAATTTTTATTTTCCCCCAAAAATGTCATGAACCACAAAGAGGATGGCCCTAAGCATATACATGACAGACACCACTTATAGGCAGGTTTGAAAAATCATCACTTTCATTTAAAATCATACCCTGAAGGAAAAAGAAATGTCAGGAATAGCACCCAAATAAGAAACACCTACAAGCCCAGATGAAAAGACAAGGTCTAAAATAGGTAACAGACCCTGTCATGAACAGGAGGAATTGGGTTATGACTACAGACAGTAATAGTCCTTCCCTACAACTTAAGAGTTGGAAAAGTTTTAGCACTTTAAAACTGAATATGTGACCAAAAGCACTGGAATGAAGAATGGCTGAGTCAGTGATTTTAGCAGTTAATGACAGAACTAGATCACCTGGAAATTCAGTCTGGCCCATTATGTAAGGGTGGATCATTAAAATATCAGGAAAAAAATTGACCAATTTTCTTTACATTAAAAGTGTGACTTAATTAAATAGATGGCCCAGACACAAACCACCATTTATAATATGTACACTAGCATCTCTAGAATGAATCAATTGCCTTAGTTATTCAGAAAATTCAAGTTCATTGATCATAAAAGTGTTTTCATATCCAAAGCTTTAAAATATATAACAAAACCCCCTAGGTATCTGTTCAGATGGTATGAGAAAAATCATCATCTGAGAATAAAGATAAGTTCTTGCATCATTTCATGTAAAAGATAAGTTTCTGCATTAGTTTATATAATGGGAATTCTCTTTAAAAGAGAGAAAATCAGATTCTAGAAATATGATCATTCTCCCAAAACAATCTATGTGATCATCTTTTGCTGGAATCCTATAACAAATCATATTTCACAATACTCAATAACTTTTTTTGTGAAGAACATAATCACTTCTGAATTGTATTTTGTGTTAATTTAGATTCCTGTACATTTACTTATATTCATACAATATTTTGCAAATTATAAACTCATTTCACCTACATTGTCTCATTTAATAGATTTTGTTTGGGGACGTTAAAGTATCCAAAATATACAAAGAGCTTTTAAGATTTGCAAATAAGAAAATGAACAAGCAGGTTAAAAAAAATGGATCATAGACCTTATTACATGCCTCACCAAAGAAGATATATAGGTAGAAAATAAGCATATGAAAATATATTCCACATTATATGTCATCAGAAAATGAAAATTAAAACAACAATGACATATCATTCTGCACATATCAGAATGATTAAAATCCTGAAAAAAGATAATACTAAATGCTGACAAGGATATAGAGTGATAGGAATTCTTATTTATTACTGATAGGAATACAAATAATACGCCCAAATTGGAGGACAGTTTAGTGATTCCTTACAAATCTAAACTTTGTCTTAATATATGTACCAGCCATTGTTCTCCTTAGTATTTACTGAAATGACCTGAAGACTTATGTTCCCAAAATACCTGGACACAAACGTTTATAGCAACTTTATTCATAATTGCCAAAACTTGGAAGCAAAAAAGATGTCCTTCAGTAGGTAAGTGGATACATTAACTGGAGTACATGCAATGATGAAACACATCCAGAACAACAAAAAAATAACTATCAAGCCATTAAAGTCATGGAGAAGAATTTAATGCTTCATACTAAGTGAAATAAACCAATCTGAAAAAGCCATATTTCATATAATTTCAACTATATGACATTCTGGATGAGGCAAAACTTCAGAGATAATAAAACGGTCAATGGTTGCCAGGCGTTAGTGAGAAGGGAGAGATGAATAGGTGGAGCACAGGGGATTTTTAGGGTAATGACAGTATTCTACATGATGATGGGCACATGTAACTATACATTAGTCCAATCCCCTAGAATGTACAACACCAAGAGTGAACCCTAAAGTAAATCATGGACTCTGGGTGATGAAGATGTATCAGTGCAGGTTCATTAACTATAACAACATACCGACTGGAGGGAGATGCTGATCATAGGAGGTCCTACATGTGCAGGAGCAGGGGTTATATGGGAAATCTCTGTATCTTCTACTCAATTTTGCTGTGAACCTAAAATTAAAAAAAATAAAGTTTTAAAAAATAAGGTCTGTTTTTAAAAAAATTAAAAACTAACATGCACTCTTGAGACAATAGTATAACAGAGATCCTTAAATTAATTTGACTAGTAATAAAACCTGGATGAAAAAGACAAAAAACAAATTATATAGTATAAAAGACACACAGGCATACTCTATAATACAGATCACAAAACAAATGTGTATATAAAGATAAAATGTATATATTTATGTGTAATTGAAAATCTGTTTAAATACGGGCTTGGTAGGTGAGGAGAAAAATATTAAAAATGTAAAGGACTAAAGATTATAAGCTAGTTATATGCAGGCAATATCAATAGATGGTAGGAATTTTGACTCTGAGCTTGTAAAATTAACTATCAGTAGTTTGCTACTGATCTAATGAAAAAATGACCGAGTGTCACATTTTTCTGGGTAGCAGGAATTTTTGTCTATCTAAAGAGAAAGGAAAATTACTGAATACAATATTAACTTGTAACTGATGCTTCAAAGGAAATTTGTTCTTCCTGAACTGGCAAAATTAAAAGTGTTCTTTTCACAAGTTCTGGGAAATATATTATCACTGTTGTAGGAAATTGATACTGTGCTCACAGCGGAAGGATATACTTTTATAGTAGTCTGTTCAGTGTTACAGTCCCCCCTTGATATTGATCAACACTAGCATCCTTAGGACATTCTCTGGGTAAGGATATACCCTGTGGCTAGTTTTTTGTGTTTTTTTTCTTTAGGCAAACCTAACTGAATAAAAAATATTCATCCCATGACTTCACCTCATTAATACCACATTCTAAACAAACAAAAAAATTAAGTGATTCAGTAAAGTAATTCAGAACATAGACTGGAATGAAAAAAAAAAAAAAAAGGCCTTCCCATGGTAAACCTAGTCCCTATTCTTAGGTCTATAACCAAATGTGTGAATTATTTTATAAAACAGAGAGCTTAATGCTCACTCACATATTGAACATGAAAGAATTGATTCAGTGACTTTCACATAAACTTCCTTATATCATTATTACTACTGTGAAGAATTTCAAGTAATTTCACAGAGGAGACCCTTTCCATGTGAAAGATAACACATATTAGCTAACAATCCTTTCTAGATTTTTAGAAAGAAATTGAAAAATGCTGAACTATCCTGACATAATGTGTTTTTCTTTTGTATTCAACTGTATTGTGGAGAAACAGGGTATATACATTTATTTTGAATTTAATTTGATTGAAGTAGTAGCATTTTAATAGCTTATACTGAAATTTCTTGAATTAACAAGAATTTGTCAAGAGGTGCTCAGAGTACAACCAGAGAACCACAAGTACATAGATATTTGTGTAATTTACATATTTAGTAAGTAATTCTAGTTTGGAGCTATCATTAGTCTCTCATATCGTTTTAGCATTTCTTAAATCTGAAAATACCATTTGTAATTTACTTGTTTATTCATTGTCTTCCCTCCTACACTGCACTGCTTAGGAAAGCAAAAAATTATTTACTCAATAATTGGGCTATTACAAGGGCTTAGGGTGTGTCTACCACATATTGAATGACCAAAAGAATAAGTATTATATATATTTGCTTCAATATTACATGAAGAATGGATATCAATCCTTTGGTCCTTTGATGTGAAATTATTATTTAGGTCTTAGTGGTTTCCTCCAATATTTTTTCTATGTTGATTATTATAGATCGAGGGAAATTAAATTAATATACACCTTAGAGAGAGGTGATTGAGTAAATTCTAAATTGGTAAACATTCCCCAAGACTGTGATTTAATGCAGTTACTGCCCTGCAGGTAGCTTTTAATGGTTCCCATTCTCTGTAATTATTAAAGATCATTACTCTGCTCTTTATATATTCCTTTCTAACCACTTAAACTTATAGTTCCTGCTTCCTATTCAAGGAGTGTGTGTGTGTGTACAAACATTTGTGTATGGCATACAGACCAAATTTGGAAAATATTTTCAGATTTAACAGAAAACTTTCTGTTATATTTTGAATTAATTTAAGAGTCCTGTTCTTCATTAGTTCTTACATTATGATATTGATGTTGTATATTTGTTTACATAACTTAAAATGATTTACTAAAATAAGAGATTGCGTTCCCTAATAGGAAATTGAGCATTTTTACAAAATATAAGCAGCTTTTGTTAAATGTTATTGAACACATAATTGAAATTGTTTTTGCTGTGTACGCCCTGCATATAGATTATTGTTAGTTTGTTTACATTAAAAATAATTTTATATAGTAGAAAGAATAGGAAATCACTTCCATGTTTAGTTTATTTTAGCTATCCAAATGCTCTAAGACATATTACTGGCTTAATAATCTTGTTACTTTATGAAATGATGCTTATTTTTGTCACCAGAGAAGAAAAGCAAAGACACTACTGAAAATATTTGATTTATTTAGCAATTTGAGTTCTGACAGACTTTACTAATCTGATTTAAAAGATCTAATTGTAAATTTGTAAGTTGAGATAGCCGTGGAACTAACAGTGCACTGGAAAAAGTACACTATTTTAGGAAATTTACACTAGTCATAACCATTATTTCCTTGTTTATTTTTTTAAACTTATTCCTTCAAAACTGATTTGCTTTGCTTTGCTTTTTAAAATATTTTTTTATTTTATTTATTTGACAGGGAGAGAGAGAGAGCATAAGCTGGGGGAACAGCAGCTGGCAGATGGAGAAGGAGAAGCAGACTCCCTGCTGAGCAGGGAACCCAATGCAGGGCTCGATCCCAGGACTCTGAGATCATGACCCAAGCAGAAGGCAGATGTTTAACCAACTAAGCCACCCGGCACCTCATGATGTTACTTTTCAGAAGATATTTCCCCGATGGGTAGAAAATAAAAAGCTAAATTTACTTTACTTTTTAAAATGACAAAACAACCTATGTAGCATTCTTAATTCAAAGCAAATATGAAAGAGAAATGGATAATTAGGGATTATTATCAAGGCAATAACACCAAAAAGTGAAAAAAAAAATGAACAAAGAAAATTCACCCAGAGTATGTTTCAGTGTGGAAAGTATAGAAAATAATACCAAGATATTGGTAATCTCTGAATAAAATACATTTTGCTGAAGCACACAGTTTGAGATTACAAATTATCTAGCAGGAATAACCTTATAAACTAGATGTACAGTGAAAGTAAGGATAAAACCTGGGAGGAAGTCATGAGAGAACATGTAAATGTCTGAACATCCTATGAAAAGTAAATCAGACTTTAGCTTTGCAATGGTTTATGGTGTGCAAAGTATAGATTATACAGATATACAAAAGCTAGTCATCTTGAATGGGGATATAAGTATAAATTCTGGGAAGAAGGATATTAGAAACACAGTTTCCGTATCTCTTAATCTTCTCTCATCAAAATGCATAGAGCAACTTTGGCAGACTTCGCACTAAGTGAGGTAGGGCTTGATCTCACCACCCTGAGATCATGACCCCAGCGGAAATCAAGAATTGGACCCTTTACCAACTGAGCCACACGGCTGCCCCTTAAAATGCTTTTCAACTCAAAATACTTTTCACACATACAAAAATAAAACAAAACAAAAAACATTAGCAATGCGACTACACTAGAAGAAATCTTAAAAGAAATCCTTTGTTCAGGCAGTAAGAGAGTAATGCTTGATGGAAACCTGAATCTGTACAATGAAATGAAATAGGCAGAGATAGTAGTATGCATGTGGGTAAGCATAAAGAATTTTTTTCTTTAAATGTCTTACAAAGTAATTGTTTAAGGAAAATGCTGGGGCATCTGAGTGGCTCAGTCATTTGGGCATTCCACTCTTGGTTTCAGCTCAGGTTGTGATATTGGGTCATGAGATTGAGCCCTACATAAAGGGCTCCAGAATCTGCTTGACATTCTTTTCTCCTCCCTCTCCCTCCTTCTCTACCTCCCCGTCTGCTCCCCCCTTGCTCACTCTCATGCTTTCAAATAAATAAATAAAATATTGAACAAAAAGGAAGAAGAAAATGTTATGATTTTATTACATCTGGAAGTAAAATGTATGATAACAATAAGGCAAGGGAAAGAAGGAGAAAGAGAAAGCATACTATGTGGTTCTATATATGAAGTGGTAAATTGTAGCAAGAAAACACACTGAAAAGTTACATATTATACTATGAACTGTAAAGCAATCACAAAAAAAGTATTATAGTTAAAAGCTAATATGTACAATAAGATCTTTTTTAAAGCTTTCTTTAAAAAAAAAAGATTTTATTTATTTACTCATGAGAGTCACACAGAGAGAGAAAGAGAGGTAGAGACACAGGCTGAGGGAGAAGCAGGCTCCATGAAGGAAGCCCACTGTGGGACTCAATCCCCAGACTCCAGGACCATACCCTGAGCCAAAGGCAGAAGCTCAACTGCTGAGCCACCACGCATCCCATAAAATAAGATTTCAATAATAAAAAGGAATCAGAAAGATTCTAATTAAAAATAGAGAAACAGAGAAAGCATCAAACACTAAATAAACAATAATTTGTTAGGTTTAAGCCCAATAATATCAATAATTATGTTAAATGTAAAAGTTCAAACCCTCCATAGCTCCTTCTTGTTCTGTTAACATAGCCCTCAAACACTTAGAGTAGCAATCCAGAACATAGTCACAGACAAGATGAGGTGTATTGTTATCTGAAGCACCTCCCACTTCACCCTCACAATGCAGGAACAATCAGATGGTTTATCTTTCCATGCACCTCAAGGCAGCTTTATCTCCAGATACTATAAAATCGGAGTAACTTTCTTTCTTTCCAGCAAGGAAAAAATCTGGATGTAAGATGAATATTTAGGGAAAGGAGAGGTTACAACAGGTTAAGACAGCAAACACATACATCCACTGAAACAGAAAGTCAGCCAAGGTCCCTATGCTGCTTTTTGTGGTGGGAATTGAGCCAATGAAGATGAAAATGTACAGTACCAAAGCTGTCATAAGTTTTTCTATAAAGTGACTGAAGACAGGAATCAACCAGTGATCAGGACTAATTGGCTGCTATAGCTGCTCTCACACTGCTGACAGGGCTTCTTTCATTCTTACTGGCAGTAAAAACTGCATTGTTTGGCCTTACATTTTTTCAACCATATGCTGATATCACACAGGTATTAGCTGCTAATGTTTTGTACCAACCAGCTCAGGCTTTGTTTCTTTGATCAAATACCTTTTTATTTAGTTTTGTTTTACAACATGTCCATTTTATTAAGTGGGGAGTGATGAGGCAAAAATACCTTTTGCCACATCATATGCTAACAGCAAATAAGCCTGTTACTGAGATATCAAGTCTGTAAAATGGAGGCATAACAAATGACTAAGTGTTAGCAAATTAAATGAAAATAATGTACATAAAATAATTCTTACTATGAGTGATATATAGAAGTACTTGGCTTGTTTCAAATTCTTTTCTAAAAGAAATTTGATTTTAACCTATAGGTTAAATAGATCATTCAGAAAATACAAAGTTTGTTGCCTGAAACAGTAGTTTAAAAGACCAACCACCACAGGAGTAATTTATCAAATAAATATAGAAAACCCACTTTTCATATAGGGTTTAAAGGATCACAACACACATGAGTGTTTCTCTTTCTGCTCTTCCCTAAATGAATTCATTTGATTTTGTTAGAGATAGCATATACCAAATTTATATGTCCTTTGAACATATTTTTTCTTTTTTTAACATATTTTTTCACATAACACCTTTAAATATCACCACAAATGAGGAATATTTATTAAGAAATTCACCATTGAACATTTCTTTTGATTTGTGAGATAGTATAAGAAAAAAAAAAGCAAGAAAAAAATAGAAATGTGTAAGACAATTTTCTGAGTAGTTTTCCTTAGCTGTAACCCAAAATATTCTTTGTGCCTTTGGAAAAATAACTTGAAATTTCTGGACCTATGTGCTCATTCTAAATTAACACTAACTTGATCATCTTGAGCTAAACCTAAGTTTTCAACTATTTGGTGTTATATGGTTCTGTTCCCTGTATGACTTTGAACTAAAGATTTTAAAAGCCATCATGGAGAAGATGAATATCAAAAAAAATCCAGTAAAGTGTTTATATTTATCTAAAAATTAGTTTGAGGGGAAAAAAGAGATAGTACCACTAATCCCCCAGGTAATGATATGGACAAGAAGAATCCCATAAAAGGGTTTTATTGTATATAACAAATAGTGTATGATTTAGTAACTTAATTGTAAAACCTGGTAGCAAAGTCACCCATGGCTCCCCATTTTTCTACTAAGAAAGTGTTCCAGGAGTAAGAGTATTATCCTTGGAATTTATATTCTTATTTTGTCATTTATTGGCTGCCTGACTCTGTTCAAATTTGTGGCCTGAAATTTTTCTCATGTAAGATGGTAATAATAACATGACCCTCCAAGGTCAGGTCAAGGGGTGCAGTGTGAACAGGGTAGACCTTCATAAATGCCAGTTGAATTTCTTTCCTAATGATGTTCAAAACTGCAGCATTATACTAATCACAAATTCTCAATCTAGTCATCAAATATCAAACAATGACAGTATATTTGGAAAAACTATACGTAAGACAATAATGCCACTCTGATAACAAAAAGTTTAAAAAGTTTATGGAATTTAAAACAATAATATTTAGACAGTTGATAAAAATATGTCAAAAATTTTTTCTTTAAAAATGTGAGAAAGCAGAGATGATTCTAAAATGCACTGGATCTTTAGAGTTATCCACATATTTGATGAGGTTTGAAAGGCAATAGTAAGTAGTTAAGTCCTGTTGCTTTTGATTTTTTAAAAGAAATATATACATATCCATCTAGTAGACTATACTCATACATAAAGTAAAATCATTCACTGTTGTAAAACAAAATTAAGAATTTTGTCGATTGAGATACATAAGAGTAACATTTTTATCTGATGACATATTCCATATTTGAAAACCCGAACATTGTGTGATTCATTTTCCTAAGTGATTGTTCAGCCTCTGGCTATAGTGAATTCTCCCTATTGTCTCTAACCTGGCAGACCTCTTTAAACCACTTCCCAAATTACTTGAGACCTAGGCAAGTTTTATGTTAGATTTTCAGATTTAGAGCTGAACACCCTGTGGAAACTGATAGGTTATTTTAAGTGCATTACCAGTAAGCTAACATGAACATAACAGTTCAAAGATGAGCTCTTATGTTAGACCTCCAAATATCATCCCACAGGTCACTAAGTCAGCTTTCATTGTTTTCTGTTTTTCATATATTTTCTTGTCAGTTACTTTTATTGTCTTTTTATTCAAATTCATAGATCTCTTCTTCCTTAGTCCTTAAATTACTATTATTCAATCATTCCTATCTCTACATTTATCATTTATAATTTTATGTTTTCCACAGTTTGATTTTCTACTTACTTCATTCTCATACTTTCCATGTGCACTTGATTTGTATTTGATTTCCCTTTGCATTCCACAGTTCTTCACCTATTATTTTTTTAAAATTTTTTATTGTTCTTTCACTGCTACTTTGAATTCTTTATCCTCTAAGTTTGACATTTCTGTCATCTCTGGATCTGTGTGTTAATTGCTTATTATCTTTATTATCAGGCAAGTTTTCCTGCTTATCCTCATTGTTAGTAACTTTTTATTGTGTACTGGACCTTATAAATGCTATTTTTTTGAGTGTCTTGATTTTGATGTTTTTTTTTTTTTCATTTAGGAATGTTAATTTATCTTGTTGGCACTTAATTTTCTGAAGGATCAGCTTTATTCTGTCAAGACTTATTTTAGGTTTGGTTATGATAGAGTAGTCCCACTCGTAAAGTATAATTTAGTCTTGTCTAAATACCTGATATACTTACCAATTTCTGTTGACCTTGACTACTTGGTTCAGAACTTCTGTTTCTCCCAATACCATGAGAGTTAAGGATCTTTTGTTAGCTCCCAGTCCTCTCTCCTTCCAGAGGCTGTCTTTTTTTCTAGTTCTCAGGGCATCTGCTTCTCAGCATGCATACATTTGTGGTAAAAGGCTAAAGAGGATTCTTATGTAAATTTCTAAAGTGCCTTTATACACTGTTCTCCTCTCTTTTTACCTTCTGCCACATATTACTGCCACCTCAGCAGCCCCAAACTATCATCTTGGCCTCCTCTGTCTAGTGGGATCATAGCAATCTATAAATTCCTAAAAAGGCAAAAACAAACAACCAAAAAACAAGGTTAATATGGACCTCTTCACATTTCTCTTATCTCTAGGATCACAGCTTAAAGCTAACCCTCTAATGCCTAAACATATATGTTTTGTATATATTAATGTAGTTTTATAATTGTCTGTGATGGGCATTTATCACAAGTCACTCAAACTTCTGAAGTAGTGCTAATTTGATATTTTTGTAGGAGAGAAAAATGGAAAATGAAAAACAATATGAATTCCCAAAGTGAAAGTGAAACGAAGGTCCAAGTAGGGTTTCAGCTATTTGTTCTATGTCAAATAGCTGAAGAAGAGAGCTATTAGACTGAAACTTATCTTTTCAGAAAGTTAAAGAATGGTTCCTCCATTCTTGGTTCCTTTAATGGTTCCTCCAAATGTTTCCGTTAATTATATTAACTCAAACCAAAGTACCACTGACTTAGATAACAGGATCAACAGAAAGAGGTAAATTATGGAAAGCTGTATTTTTATCTATAATTTTGAAAAGAAAGTATGGGGGATCCGCGGTGGCTCAGCGGTTTAGTGCCTGCCTTCGACCCAGGGCGTGATCCTGGAGATCCTGGATGGAGTCCAGCTTTGGGCTCCCTGCATGGAGCCTACTTCTCCCTCTGCCTGTGTCTCTGCCTCTCTCTCTCTCTCTCTCTCATGAATAAATAAATAAAATATTAAAAAAAAAAAGAAAAGAAAGTAAGCCAAAATCTTAAAAAAAAAAAAAAAAAAAGAAAGAAAGAAAAAGAAAGGAGGGAAGTGCCTTGGTGGTTCACTTGGTTAAGCTTTAGACTCTTGGTTTCTGCTCATGTCATGATCTTGGGGTTGCAAAATCGAGCTGTGCTGCTGGCTCCACACTTAGCGGGGAGCCTGCTTAAAGATTCTCTCCCTCTACCCCTCCCCCATTCTCCTTCTCTTTCTCTCAAATAAATAAATAAATCTTAAAAAAAGAAAGTGAACTCTAAAGGAGTAAACAATTACGGATTGTCACTCTACAACATAGTACCTATAAATACTTTTACGATTGACCTACTTTGTTGCATTTATACATCTATTTCTCTAGCTGTCCATAAAATCTTGAAGAGAATTTGCATTTTGTTATTTATTTGTCTAAATATCCCCAATACCTAGTATGGCCTACTATACCAAATAATTTTTAAATGAATGAAGACTGCATTCAGATTTGCTTTGTTTTAAGGGATATTAATTTTTTATTTGATGTGAATTTATAATAATGGCTAACAGTGAGTGCTACTAATGAGCTTGTCATTTTTCTAAATATTCATATTTAATTTATATTTATACCTTATAATAATCTTATTAGAAGGGTATATAAATAAGCATGGAGAAGTTAAGTCGCTTGCCCAACTTCACGTAGCTAGTGAATAATGGAGGCAAGACTCAAACTCTTAGTGTCTAATAGTCTGACACTAGGGTCTTAACCAGTGTGGTTTGATTCCATAGGCAAGAAAGTAGTTTTATAAAACCCCAAAACTAAAAAAAAAAATAAAAAATAAAAATAAAAAATAAAACCCCAAAACTTGGGATGAGTTGGAAGAGATGGAAATTACAGAGCAGAAGTCAGCTTTAGAGTTTATGCTGCCTACTAATGTATTAAGAAAACAACAGCTTGCTGTTTACAAAATATAAATACTGAGTGTATTTTTCTTCACAGTTATTTAATTTTTACTCTAAAAATTTGAGTTTTTTGGCATTTCTGTTAAAATAATATCTACTTAGAATGGCTTTCTAACAACATCAATAAGTGCCCTTCCTGACATTGGTTCTAGTGTGGAAACCCAGAAGCCTACATAGCTTCAAAAATTAAAGTGAATAATTTTACAAATAAACTTTCATCATTCCTGTCATTTTTATGGAACCTAATCTAGTAAAAGAGAATATTGCAACTAAATGACTGACAGGGAAAGTCTCTTTTTTAATTGGCACTGCACAATTTATCAGACTTTGATGTCAGGGACACTCCATTAGGCTGTGAGAAAGTGATTGGTGGGATAACATTCAATTGAAAATCTCTGTGGATGATAGTTCATGCCACCATTACATCAACTTAATGAATGAGACCCAATAGTGTCCTCCTCTTCCTAGAAGGAACACATCCATCATGGAACAAAAGATTCCCCAGTGCCAATACAATGTCATGTTTTCTCTTCTTAGTCTGTGTAAGGACAAAAAGATTTCAGAGTCTAAACTATGAAAAGTACAGACATCCTCATCTCATGGAAAATAATTTCTTGGATAACATCAAATCATTACTTTTATAATATCTTGAAGATTATTCTACATGGATATTAACATATCTCAGGCAAACACGAGACTGTTCTCATGTCTTGTTCTTTGACGTGAGGTTTGGAAAACTATAAATTCTTAATTGTTGTCATTGCTATGCCTCTTCACATAGCATCTGAATGTAGCCAATAAAATCTTGAAAATATAATAACCAACCAAAGTCAGCAAAGATATTTCTATTTTGACAAATTTCTGTATCTAGTACTTATGTTTCTAAGGAAAATAAAATGGATGAGGCAGAGCAATGTTTTCTTTCTATCTCTAGTTTTTATTCTATTTATTTTCTTTCTTTTACTTTCTCATTTCTCCTTTTCCTCCTTGATTTTTTTTTTCTTCCTCTCCTTTTCAGAACATAAGAAAACCTCCCAGAGATTATAGACTTTGAGCACAATGCAAATGGCCTAAAATGAAACTGACATATCAAATGTTTATTGGGGGAGAGTGCTCACCACAAAAGGAGTGTGTGTAAGTCTTATTATTTATTTATTTATTTATTTATTGCTTTATTTTGGAAAAGAAAAAAAAATGACACTTATTCCTGGATAGTGCACTATTACTGTGGCATCTTGATCTGGTCCAGATTGATTCTTTTAACTTCTACACTCCATATGATATATTTTACATTAGCAGTTTTAAGTCACCACACCATCTGTTTTTACTAACACCCATTAGACAGATATACAGTTGAAGGAAAATGTGCATAATCAACTTATCCTGTATCATATTCAACTATTAATATTAATGAATATTATATTAATGTTTACTTTCCTTTTGTTTTAGTTTTTAAATATTTTATCTTTATTACTCTTATATTGGTTCAAATTTCATTAAGTTCAAATTAATCTGACAGTGTTCTCAGTGTAAAAATTTTCACTCCAAAATTTACACATTGTATATGGTATTCAAAATTATTTTTAGATAGTAACTATTCAGTACTAGAAAAATTTAAAAGCATATTTTTAATATTTCTGACTGGAATAGTTCTACCTAGGGTGTCTCAAGTATATTTTTTTCTATATTTCATTTTATTATTATTTTTTATTTTTACCGTTGGTAAGCTGTTATGTCAAAAATCAGAGCTTAATGAAAAATAAACACCACCAATGTAGTCTTGCCAGAAAGGTTGATGTTATAATTTCTTAGAATTGATGTGACCTACTGTTATTCAAGTCAACATGATTTCTTTTTCTTTTTTTCTTTTCTTTCACTATTCACATAGTTCTTATATATAGTCCATATGCAAAGTAGAAATCTCAGGTTCAGATAAAATAAGTTAAAAGGGAAAGTTATGAACTTTTGGTGGGCTTAATTAAATTACATTAAATAATATTTAGTTTCAGTAGGTATTGCTTTCAAATTTTGTATTCTTTCAATGACATCATGTAAATCCTATATTGAGCATATACTATATTCCTATGTAATATTAAAATTACAAAAGACACAGTCTCAGCTTTTATAGTTGTTAGAATCTAAAAATACATCATTCTTAGGGCAGATTTCAAGCATATCATTGTCTTTTTCAGATATTTAAACAATTTTATAATAATTTCCCTTGCCTAAAGGACTTGCTGATATTTTTTCCACATTGGTCATCACCATTTGTCACATCAGGGAAAAACAATTTCATAGATTAAAGCAAGGATTGGTAAACTATAGCCTTCTGGTCAAACCAGCCACTTATTTTTGTTCAATGTTGTTGAAATTTGGTTGACTTATTGTGAAAGTTTAAGACATGCAAAGTGAGAATTTGTATATATTCCAAGATGATTACCACATAAGGTTAGTTTACACTTCCATCATCTCATATAATTTTTATAAATTAGTGATGAGAACATTTAAGATTCATATTCTTAACAACCATTAAGTACATAATATAGAATTTTTAACTGTTGTCACCATGTTGTACATGAGAACCCCAGAACTTAATCTTATAATTGGAAGTTTGTCACTTTGACAACATCTTCCCATTATCCCAACTTCATCCCCTTGCCTCCAGCACCTGGCAAATATCATTTTAGTTTCTGTTTCTATGGGTTTGTCTTTTTTATATTCCACATATAATTGAGATTATGTAAACATTTATTTCACTTATTATAATGCTGTCATAGTCCATCCATGTCATCATATATGGCAGGATTTCTGTTGTTTTTATGGCTGGATAATATTCCATAATATATATTGCTACCTTAAATTATTTATCATTATTATATATTATATTATTTGCCATTATTATACCAATTATATTCCATGTATATGTCTATATATGAATAATTAAAATTTGATTACATTTGTATATATATATATATATATGTACATATATATTAGATATAGATATATAGATGGATTTACTGGCAGACACTTGGGTTGTTTCCATGGTTTAGCTGCTGTGACTAAAGTTGCAATGAATATGAGAGTGCAGATATCTCATTGAGATAGCAATATTGATTGTGATCTTACAGGAAAAATTTAAAGCTTTCACCACAGTATGTGACTTGATCTATATAGTTTTTATTCTTTTGAGGTATGCTCATTCTATAAGCAATTTATTGAGTATAGATAGCAAAAGGATGTTGAATATTGCCAAAAACTTTAGCTATTCCTGCTTGTATTGAAGTGACTTTATGTTTTTATCCTTCCTTCTATTAACGTGGTTAATTGACATAGTTATTGACATGCATATATTGAAATATCATTGCGTGTCAGGGATAAATCCCACGTGATCATGGTGTATGATCCTTTTCATGTTCTTTTGAATTTGGTTGGCTAGTATTTTATTGGGGATATTTCTGTCTATATTCATTGAGAATATTGGCCTGTAACTCTGTGTGTGTCTGTGTGTCCTCGTCTGACTTTAGTATCAGAAAATGCTGGCCTTTTAAAATAAATTGGGAGTGTTCGTTCCTCTTCAATTTTTTGAAGAAGTTTCACAAGAATTGGTTTTACTTTTTTTAAAAAATATTTGAAACTATCTGGGCTGGGCTTTTCTTTGTTGCAAATTTTTTGATTAATGATTCAATGTCCTTACTTGTTATTGTTTTGTTCAAATTTTCTATTTTGTCATGATTCAGTCTTGCTAGTTGTATATTTCTAGGAATTTATCCATTTATTTAAGGTTATCCAATTTGTTGGTACATAATTTTTCATAACAGACTCTTATGGCCCTTTGCATTCTTATTGTATCAGATGTAAGTGTCCTTTTCATTTTTAAAAGATTTATTTATTTATTTATTTATTTATTTATTTATGGGGAGAGGAGAGACAGAGAGGGAGAGAAAAAAAGAGAGAAGTGGCAGAGGGAGAAAATCTCAAGCAGACTCCCCACTGAGCACAGAGCTGGTCACAGGACACTGTGACCCAGGACACTTGATCCCAGGACACTGAACCAAAATCAGAGTCAGACACTTAACCAACTGAGCCACTGAGGTGCCCAGTGTCCTTTCTCCTTTCTGATTTTATTTATTAAGTCCTCCTTTCTTTGTATAGCTAAGGTTTGTCAATTTTGTTTCTTTTTTGAAAAAGCCCAGATCTTAATTTCTTTAATCTTTCTTGTCCTTGTTTTATTTATGTGAGCTTTGATCTTTATTATTTCCTTCTTTCTGCAAACTTTAGATTTAGTTTGTCTTCTTTTTTCTAGTTATAAATTTAGTTTGCTTGTCTGAGCTCTTTCTTTTTCATTTTATAGGAACTTAGTGCTAACAATTTTCTTAGAACTGCATTTGATGCATCCCGTAAGCTTTAGTATGTTTGTCTCTTTTCACTTATTTCAAGATGTTTTTGAATTCTCTTTTGGTTCTTCTTTGATCCATTGGTTGTTTAGGAGTGTGCTGTTTAATTTCCATGTATTTGTGAATTTTGCAGTTTTCCTCCTATTATTGATTTCTAGTTTCATACCTTTTAAATGGAAAATATACTTTGTGTGATGTCAGTCTTTTTACATATGCTAAGACTTGTTTCATGACCTAACATATAATCTATTTTCAAAAATGTTCCATGTATGCTTGAGAAAATGTATATTCTTGGCCTGTAATGTTTCTGCCGATTAAGGAGCAGATGGGTGGGCCTACTGGAGGGGGAGCAAGGTCGCTGTTGTGATTTTAGGTGTTTTGTTTTGTTTTGTTTTGTTTTGAATTTGGGGGTTTCTGGATTGATGGGGGTAGGGAGATGTCTTTTAAGCTGCTTCCTCAACTGTTTCAAGCTGCAAATGTTTAAGAGAATAACATCCCCCCACCCCCACATAAACTGTTGTCATTAAATCAGACTGGGATGCTACTCCCAAAGCCATTGGATATTCCTTTTCCAAGAGCAAAAGGTCTAGGCTACAGGGAAGGGGAGATTGGCTCCTGTGAGCCAGCTCTGGTTGGGGCTCGCACCCTGGGATTGGGAAAAGGGGATGGGGCAGACTTTGTAAGTATATGCTAGGTATCCGATAGTCCTACAGAATTTAATAAAAAAACCTTATACAGCTTTTAATTTTTATATAAACTAACTCAGACCCAAGTTACAAGGTTGGAATTTTTGGTTGTTGTTGTTGTTGTTGTTTTTAAGTATCCGCCTGATAATTGCATCTGAATCCCCCCGTGTTTGTATTTTGGGTTGGTTTACACTAACCCAATATGTGGTTGCACATATTCAATTTTCAGTTGTTCCCTTTTACAGTCTTCTCCCCTCATCTCCAGGACCCTCCCCCTTTTTAAAAAATAAATCGCTGACAAGTGTGAATCCAAAAAAGTAAATAAAAAAATAAAGAGGAGCCGTATCTTTTTGATGCCCTATCTGCTATTTTCCTCATCATTCCCCATCCCTAAGTCACACAGCATACCTCCGTATACTGAATAGAGCAAAAAACAAGTAAATCTTTTTGGCATCACCCCACATAGCTCTTACTCACATGCTCTCACTTACTCTCATTTGGAAAATCATGGGCCAAAAAGTTCTCATGTAGTACTGAACTGTATCATGTTGTGGAAAGAGCTACACAAATATAGTAAAACTGTCCCTCCTTCTATCTTCAATCATCATGTCTTAAGTTGTTTTTCTCCAGTGGTATGATGGAATTGGCCTTCTTGACTTCTACAATTTCAAAAAGACTTTCATTTGTGGGTGATTGCCTTCATTGGTATCCTTTGGAGGGAAGATGATAGAAAACTCTTATTCCACTGCTATTGATGATGTTTTGGAGTATAGGTGAAGTCCGGAGCTGATGACATGCTAAGGAGGACCTACAAGATACTGGAAGCCTTGCCATTGTCAAGTTAAAGATTGCTTTTCCCTCTAGCAAGGTATTAACATTAAAACAACTAGAAGCTTCCTGAAGAATATCACAAATATCTCACCCTGGTTGGGGGTTGTTTGTGGGATATCAGTTGTGCTTTGTCCTCAGCTAGCTCTGCTCCCACATCACTATGATGATATCACTTTCCATTGTCAGCCACCATTTTTAGTAAATAATGTTTCATTGGGACTCATCCAGTTCACTCATTTGGATATTGTCTATGGTTTTTTTTGTGTGTGTGCGTGTGTGTGTGCACATGCACACATACTGCAGCAGCATAATTGAGTGCTTTCTATAGTCTGTATACCCTGAAGGCCTCAAATATTTAAGGAAAAGCTTACTGACCCCTAGAATAAAAGCATGTCAAAATCATAGAATTTTGCTAGTAAGCTTGTGTTAGATAAAAATGCCATATGGTTTAAGAGAGAAAACATCAGGCTCTCTTTAATATTGTTAAAAATACTTTCCATTTGTTTTACAGAAAAAAAATTATTTGTGAAGATCACCAAAGGAATAAATTTTTTCATCCAAAAATAATCCCACATCAGCCATCTTACTGGAACCTGGCAATTACAAACAGGCAATATTCACTCAATAGTATGTATATGGGGGATCCCTGGGTGGTGCAGCGGTTTAGCGCCTGCCTTTGGTCGAGGGCGCAGTCCTGGAGACCCGGGATCGAATCCCATGTCGGGCTCCCTGCATGGAGCCTGCTTCTCCCTCTGCCTGTGTCTCTGCCTCTCTCTCTCTCTCTGTGTCTGACTATCATGAATAAATAAATTTAAAAAAATAGTATGTATATGTATTTTCAAACATATGCCATAGATCTGAGCTGTAGTAACAAGTGTATTGTTGGTCACTATAAGTGAATTTTAAAGTATTAGTAAACAACCAATACATGGCATGTACAGCACCTATGACATAAATGCTCTAAAATGAGCAATATTGGGGATCCCTGGGTGGCACAGCGGTTTAGCACCTGCCTTTGGCCCAGGGCGTGATCCTGGGGACCCGGGATCGAATCCCACGTTGGGCTCCCGGGGCATGGAGCCTGCTTCTCCCTCTGCCTCTCTCTCTCTCTCTCTCCTGTGACTATCATAAAAAAAAAATAAATAAAATAAAAATAAAATAAAATAAAATGAGCGATATTGTATATCAGTGTAATGTTTATATAAACTTAAGAACTATGAAGGATACCTATCCTGAATTTTGGTAACACAAAAACCAAGGATAAGATTGATTTGAGAGAAGTTATAAGTTCTCACAGCCAATCAGTTCATTAAAGAGTTTCTATTAATGAGGTATATTTTAAAAACTGTATTTTTTTTTCCTGCTTACAATGTCCGTCCTCATCTTGACATTTATGATAAAGCTTATTTATCACCACTTGTGAATTCTGGCATAATGGCTACAGTAAGAGGTCCCTAATCTCTCTCTTTATGGTGAAATCAGAGGCTTATATTTTCATTATTGCATTTCTCATACTTTGTTGATATTACTTGTTGTATATTTGACTTTTAGTAATATATAATATGCTTAAGAGTGTAAGCCATGACTTATTTTATGTCACTAGCAAATGCTAGAATGTTTTTCATTAAACCTTTATTCAAAACTATGGAGATACATAACAGATGAGGACTTTTTTCAGATAGTTTATATCTCCTTTCAAAGTTATTGTTTAATTATATTATCAATAGTCTTAATTATCATTTGAATCTACATTATAATTGTACTGACTGAGGAATTCATTAATTCATTGCAAATTGTTATGTGCCCTTGATTTCTCCTTCCTCTTATATAACATGATTATGTGACAAAAAATTTATCTGAAACAGTGACTCAATTCCTTTGTAAAATCTCTGAGCTATCAACGCTAACTAAAATACACAAGAGAATCTTGGAAGAACTTTAATTCTGGAATTTTCAATATATTGAGGAAACCTGGGATGGCTCCTCATTTCTAGAATTACATAATAACAGAGGGATCAATTCTCCAAGAAAACAATAATCCTTAACATGTGTGTATTTAAAAACCAGCATCTAAATATGTGCAACATAAAGTGATAAACTATAAAGAGACAAATCCACCATTAGAGTTGGAAACTTTAACACCTTTCTATCAATAACTGACAGATCCAGCAGCAGAAAATCAGTAAGGATATAATGAAACTGAACAGAATTATCCACAATTTGGATCTTATTGACATTTATAAAATACTTTATCCAACAACAGTAGAATATACCTTCTTCTTAAGCTCACATGGAACATTCACCAACATGGAACACTTTCTGACCTATAAAACATACCTTAATGTATTTAAAAGAATAGATGTCATGCAAAGGATACTCTTTGACCACAATGGAATTAAACTAGAATTCAGTAACAGAAAGATACTTTGAAAGTCAAAAAAATACTTGCAGACTAAACAACACATTTCTAAACCCTACGTGGATAAATGAAGAATTATCAAGAGAAATTTAAAAATATTTAGAACTAAATGAAAATGATAATACAACCTGTCAAAATTGGTGGAGAGAGCAAAAACAATGTTCAGAAGAAAACATAATATAGAATGTATATTGAAAATTTGGAGAACAGATCTAAACTTAATAATTTAAAATTTCATTTAGGAATTTGTAGCACCTGTATTTTGTTTGTTTTAAGTTCATACCAATATATATGTTTGAGACAAAAAATATTTGGTACACAGGAAATCTTTTCTTTATGTTCAAAGTGTATACAAATTGTGTGTGCTTAGGTGTGCTTTCAACTATACTTAATTTATTGCTTTAGAAAGAACTTTCAAATTTTATTTTATTTTATTTTAAAGATTATTTATTTATTTATTCATGAGAGACACCGAGAGAGAGAGGCAGAGACACAGGCAGAGAGAGAAGCAGGCTCCATCAAAGAGCCTGATGTGGGGCTTGATCCCGGGACTCCAGGATCACGCCCTGGGCCAAAGGTAGGCATGCACTAAACCACTGAGCCTCCCAGGGATCCCCAGAACTTTAAAATTTTAAATCTAAAATTGTATAAGGTAGCACTTAACTTACTCCCTATTTCTTTGTAGATGAAGATATTAGTCTAGAGATTTGAAATGATTTAAGCAAGTTCTGTCAAGAAAATAATTTAGACATCTATACTTCATGAAATATCTATTATATTTTGTCTCAGATTCAGTTAACTGACTACCATAAAATATAGAATGAATTCAGAAAGATGTTTTTCTTAATCTCATAATTGAATTAGAAATGGTACTGAATTTTATCCTTACAATTGTTACAAATTCAAAAACTAACTAAAAGTTAGGAAAAATGTACATTCCATTTAAGCCCACCTGATTTAGCTTGAAGAAAGGGAAATATGACCTTCACTGGTTGATTTCTGTTGAATTCTTATTAATTTCTCAATCAAAATTGTAAGATTAATAATATTAATATTAAATATTAGTATTAAACATATTATGTGTTTAGTAGGTCAATTCTTTTTCTTAGAACATTACAATCTAAAACAGAACAAAACAGTAATGGAAGGAAAATGTGAGCAATGTTGAAAAATAGCAAGATATCATATGTATTCATAAATTAACATTTAAATTGTGCTTACTATGCTTTATACATAGTCCAAAATTCTTTATTTTTTAAAACAATCTTCAAAAGGACTTTGGAATTATACTGTTATCCACATTAATATCCTCATAATTAATTATCTACAGGTAATATGACTGAATAAAGGCATTAAATAGTCTAAGATCTTTTAGGTGGTACAGTAGAACAAACTTAACAGGATGACTCCACAATACACCATATGAGGTAAGATCATGAGGTGGAAAGATGACTAAATCAGAAGGCCTGGGTTAAAATTCCAATCTACTGCTTTATCTTGGCCTTGAACAATTAATTGCCCTCTCTGAAAATCAACTACTAGCTATAAAATGAGCCTCTGTTTGCCGCTCAAGATTGTTAAAAAGCATACATAATATCTTATATATGTGGCACCTGTTAAATGTCTCTCTCTCTTTTTTTTTTTAAGATTTTATTTGTTCATTCAGGAGAGACATATATATAGAGAGAGGCAGAGATACAAGCAGGCTCCATGCTGGGAGCCCGACGTGGGACTCGATCCTGGGCTTCCAGGATCTCACCCTGAGCTGAAGCCTACGCTAAACCCCTGAGCCACCCGGGCTGCCCATGTCTGGCTCTTTTTCAACTTAGGTTGAGCCCCATGCCAGAGTCTATGCTCAGGAAGTCTGCTAGATTCTCTCCTTCTTCTTCTTTCCCTAACCCCGAAAATAAATAAATAAATCTTATTTAAAAAGAAACATTTATAGAATCATGTATAAAAATCACTATATAAAGCATTTTCCAAATAAATAGAAATGCTATGATGCACTTGATTTAAGGAGTTGATTGAGGGGATCCCTGGGTGGCTCAGCGGTTTGACGCCTGCCTTTGGAGTGATCCTGGAGTCCCGGGATCAGTCCCGCGTCGGGCTCCAGGCATGGAGCCTGCTTCTCCCTCTGCTTCTCCCTCTGCCTATGTCTCTGCCTCTCTCTCTCTCTCTCTCTCTCTCTGTGTGTGTCTATCATAAATAAATAAATCTTAAAAAAAAAAAAAAAAAAAGGAGTTGATTGAGGAAGGGCCCTTATGGAAAAAACAAAAATAGAAATGGACTTTCCTAAATGTCTACAAGATTTAGAGAATTCATCCAAAGATAAGACTACATTTTTCACCCTTTAAAACAAAGATAAAACTACATGTTTCACCCTTTAAAACATAATCACTACTCCAGGGAAGGTAAGCATTGCAGATTAGGCTGTTATAGAGCATGCCTACTCAAATCTGCAATCATTTGCATACCAACTTCATAATTTTTGCTGCGAATGCATAGTGCCTATATTCTTATTTTCATATTACTTTTTGAAAGCAACATTAAATAAACATTTTAACTTAACCACTTCCTGATAACACTGTAAAAGCTTATTTAATATTAGTTAAAATTTCAACCATGAACTAACATAACAGAGGAATAAACACATGGTTTCATTTTAATATTTTCTTCTTTGAAAGTAAACTATTCATATAATTAGTGCACATTTTAAAAGTCACAAATTTATCTTTCTCTATTGTTTTCCAGCCACTTATCTCCTCCTCCCTAAGTGGAGCACTGTCAAAGTTTCTGTGTATCCTTACAGACATACTCTAGGTTTGGAGACTTTTAATTTTAAAAGACTCAAACAAATAAGCTTTCTAAAATACATTCTATGTTCCTGCCATCAGTGGGTGTAAATACGTGTTTTGGTACTTTCTCACCAAAATTTGATAGCACCAAATCTTTTAAAAATTGTTTCCCTATTTTCTAGGTAAATATGGATATCAGACGTTTTGATATTATTTTAGATGGTAATATTTTGATGTTATCTTTTAAATTAGTTTATGGGTAATGTTTTTACTATCAATACCTGAAAGTATTGATTGCCTTTTCTATGGCTTCTAAGCCAATTAATAAGACCAAATCTCAACAAGGCTTATGTTACTTTGGTGAAAAAGAGTTGCAGGACATCACTAATATGAACCAATAAGGAAATGGGAGAACATTTTTGATAGCGGATCTTGAGGGTGTTGGGCCAGAGAGAACACAATAAATCTGGATAAGGGACTTTAAGGAATTTTCCACCTTTTATTTGAAATCAAATAGATTATTTGTTTATATTTTCATGTTGCTTTTTCTGATGTAAATTTTTCAAGTACCTTGTATTTCCTTTTGATATGTAGATTTAGGTCCCTATTATTTCCAGGAAAGTTATGTCAGATTATCATTAAGTTGCTTAGTTTAGTTTAGTTTTGCTTTGCATTATATTAGTTCTTTTCTTCAGGAAATAAAATAACATGAATGCTTTTCCCCTATTTCCTTGCCTTTTATTTCTACCATGTTCTCTCTGTTTTTACTTCTTTCCCTAATTTTAATTCTCCAGATTGTTTTAATGCTTCGTGTCAATGCTTCTTACTAAATATAATTTGAATCTACTGCCTTTCCAGAGCTTTTAGTTTATTTTTTATATTTTTCATTTTATTCTTTTATTTTTTTCTTGATTTCAATTGGATTCATATTTTCCCATTGTCAAATTTTAAACATTTATTTTCATTAGTATTGAATGATACAGAATTTTTTTTATATCTCAGAATACTTGGTTAGATATATTTAATTTAGAGTATTATTTTACAATTTTCTTTTGCTTAATTGTTATATTATGTGGAGGCCGAGAAAAATTAAGGCCATCCCACCTAAAGTTTAGCATTAGCACAAGTACAGCCATCTTAGGCCTCTGTGAATAAGAGCTGAACTTTACGGGAAAAACTGCAGCATGTCCTCAATGTCCTCGGCAGGGAATCCCACATCAGAAAGACAACAGAGCCCACGCCCTGGTAGAAAGTCCCATATTAGAATGAGAACAGAGCTCAATGCCCTTGAAAGCCCCATATCAGAATGCAAACAGAACTTGAGAAATTCCTCCACCCCTTCTGAAAATCCCCTAGACCAGCCTATAAAAAACCCAGCTGTAACCCACTTCGGGGTCCAAGTCCCTGCTCCGCTGTGCCGGGTATACTTGGACCCAAACTCGAGCTTGTAAATAAACCCTCCTGTGTTTGCATCGGTGTCGGCTCCTTGGTGGTTTCTCGGATTCGCAATCTTGGGCACAACAATATTGTGGAGGGAAGGTTGATTCAATGTGTTCTGGATGTTTTTATTGTTATTTTTTAGTTAATGAATCTATAAGTTTGCCTTTTCCAGATGATATATTTGTTATGATCACAATATTTCTAGCTTTTGATGACCTCTTTGTCAGTATAGCAGAATTCAGATATTTTTCTGTATATATATATATATATTTAGGATAGTTCATATTTCTTAAGACTTTGGTTCTCTTTTGTCTTGGAGGATATGATTTTTTATTTAATACATAAACTATTATTTAATTCTCCACTTTCAATTAACCTTATTTACTTAATTAAAAGTTTCCATTTTACAATTTCCCTAATTTTATACCAGAAACAAAGAGAGAGAATACTATGTACTGAAGGTTTGTGCCCCTCTAAAATTCACAAGTTCATATCTAATCTTCAGTGCATGGTATTAGGAAGTGTATCCTTTGTATGTGATTAGGTTATAAGGGTGGAGCCCTCATGAATGGAATTAACTCCCTTGTAAAAGAGACCCCAGAGAGTAACTCTGTACCTTTTCACCATGAGAGGACAAAGCAAAAAGTTGGCCATCTGTGAAGCAGGTAGCAAGCAGGCTTTCACAAGACACCAAATCTGACAATGTCTTGTTTGGGACTTCCCAGCCTCCAGAGCTGTGAGAAATAATTTTTTGCTATTTAAAAGTCACCCAGTATGGTAGTTTTGAAAATAGAAGCCCAAAATGACTTCAATAGAGAGTTAGCTGTCTCTGCAAAGTAGGAAAAGAGATCATTAACTAGGGAGTGCATTTTTTCATAAATTTATGTACCAAAATCCTTCTGGCTCCATTGTTATCTTTATTTCTGCATCAATTAGGACATAACTGATGTCACCATTTACTGATTACTTGCGGGGGGGAGGTTTCTGCAGTACAAATTGGATAATTTCTTGCTATCAAAAGCTATTTAAGTTTTTAAGATCTACTTTCTAGGTTTTGCATTTTTAGTTTTTTTTTTCTTTTCCTATAGTGTCCTCTCCCATTCTTTTTTCCTTTGTCTTTTCATGCCTTCAGAAATACTTAAATATCGTATTAAAATATCCATGTATTTGGAGCATAGAGTGTTTTTTATGTTTATTGAGGCATAATTGACAAAACTTGAATTTAAGATGTACAACTTGATGTTTTGATATATATGTACATTGTATAGTGATCACCAAAATCAAGCTAATTATCATATCCATAATCTCAGATATTTAATATTTTCTTTCAATTTTTAAAGATACATTCTCTTAGCAAAATTCATGTGTACCATATAATATTGTTAATTATAGTCATCATGCTGTACATTAGCTCTCCAGAACTTATTTATCTGGCATAGCTGAAACTTTGTACCTTCTGACCAACATCTCCCTCTGCTCTTTCTATACCCCCAGGTGTGCCTGGAAATCACCATTCTATTATCTGCTTGAGTTTGTTTCAGATTCCACATGTAAGTGAGATCAGAATTAATCCAGAGCACATCAAGGAATTATTTAGACACATATCTCTAGTCTAACTATGTTACATATATGACAATACTAAAAATGGAGAAAATTAAGCCTCAGTTACTCACTTGTGCAATTAGGTTAATAATATCTATTACTCAGTATTGTACTGGAGGTAAAATTAGATAATATGTACATGAGTGCTGGTTATACACCAGTTCCCTAGCTAACAGGATTTTTTCTCTTGATATATTTAATTCTATTTTGATTGGAGTTTGAAGTTTATCCCTTAGCCTTGATCTCTACAGAGGGTGAATAAAAACTTTGGACTTCCAAAGGCAAAGGACAGATAAATGGTGGGTTATTAACAGATAGTGCTTCAGTGAGAGGTAGATACTCAAAATTAATTTGGTGCTGGCTTTCTCTGTAGTACATAAACCTCACCACAGATGTCCCTTCTTCCTATTCCCATATCAGAAATTTGGCTCCCTCCATACCATGTTCTCTGAGTGCATTTACCTTTCTTGCTTTCCCCTGTCCTAGTCTAAAATAGTTTTTAAAAAAACTACTGCTAAGGAAAATGGATTCATTTATTTCTCCTGACAAGTATTTAGCTATTCCTTTGAGTCTTTCTGTATGGTTTTATTTAACTAAGGGGTACGTTAACAATAATAGATCACATAGAAAAGAAATGCATAAAAACAAAAGGCCTAATAATTGTGATATAAAAAAACTGTATTTACAAAATTACTCAATAGAATGTCTGACATAGAGTGTGTACTCTAGAAATTTCCATTTTTTTGCCCCATATTCTTATTTTTAAAATGATTATAATTTAAATGATAATTATCTTGTTAATATGTATTGAAGAATTTCTAATGCATCATCTCCCTTAATACTCAAAGCCACCCTGTTCATGGATGTCTTATTTTTCCCCATTTTTCTGAATTTTATGAAGGTTTAAATTCTCCAACATTACCCTCTTGCACTGTTGGTGGGAATGTGAACTGGTGCAGCCACTCTGGAAAACTGTGTGGAGGTTCCTCAAAGAGTTAAAAATAGATATGCTCTATGACCCAGCAATTGCACTGCTGGGGATTTACCCCAAAGATACAGATGCAGTGAAACGCCGGGACACCTGCATCCCAATGTTTATAGCAGCAATGTCCACAATAGCCAAACTGTGTAAGGTGCCTTGGTGTCCATCGAAAGATGAATGGATAAAGAAGATGTGGTTTATGTATACAATGGAATATTACTCAGCCATTAAAAATGACAAATACCCACCATTTGCTTCGACATGGTTGGAACTAGAGGGTATTATGCTGAGTGAAATAAGTCAATCGGAAAAGGACAAATAGTATATGATCTCATTCATTTGGGGAATATAAAAATTAGTGAAACGGAATAAAGGGAAAGGAGATAAAATGAGTGAAAATATCAGTGAGGGTGACAAAACATGAGAGACCCCTAACTCTGGGAAACAAACAAGGGACAGTGGAAAGGGAGGTGGGTGGGGGGTTGGGGTGACTGGGTGATGGACACTGAGGGGGGCACTTGTGGAATGAGTACTGGGTGTTATGCTATATGTTGGGAAATCAAACTCCAATAAAAAAATAAAAAAAATAAAAAAATAAAAATAAATTTTAAAAAATTCTCCAACATTACATACATTTTCCCCATCTGGCAGGTTGTAATCCAACTTATTTTAAAATCCATGTGTTTTATCACCACACCAGAATGCCCCATTCTGGAGCCCTTTTCTTTTTTCAACTCATATTAACAAGATTCATTCCCATATTGAGGGAATGAGATTCATTCATACTGAGCCAATGAGATTAAATATCTACCCATATCATAGGGTGAGTAGGAAACCTCTTATGTAATGTAGTTGGTGAACAGTAGATAAATAAATGAGAACACAAAAAGGTTTTTTTCAAATATCTACTATTGTCATATTCATTTTTGTAAATACTATGTTAAAATGAATGTATGATATTATGAAAGAGAGGCTGACACTAATTTTTTAACATAGGTTCCCCCTCTTCCTTTTACCTTGGAAAAACAGACGGATGACTGGACCCTGGACAGAAAACTTCTGATTATGGAGAAGAGCTGAGGAAATGTCAAGAAAAAGGTAGCTAAGCATCATCATGATGTTCCTGCTGAGAGCCTTTGCCAGGAAATTGCTTTTGGGGATAATATAACAGAGTAGATGAGAAGCCCTGGAGTGTGGAGAGCATCTCTGAAGACAGACTTCATCATTTTGCCTAAGGTTAATTCCACTCTGAGAGTAAAATCCACAGTTAAGACAACGATTTTGATGGCTTCATGTTTTTAACCACTGCAATTTAACAAAATAGCACTGGTTTGTGCCTATACCCAAATGTTTTACCACTGTAGAATAATTTGTATAAGTAAAAATAAATGCAATTTTGAAATTCCATGAATTTTTGGTGGCAGGCTAGAAACTTAAATGGCATTATTTTTCCACAAGAAAGCTAAAATAAATATATAAATAAATAAATAAATAAATAAATAAATAATAAATAAATAAATCTAATATCCAGTGAAAGTCTTTGTTTTGTTACTTTGTTCCATAACTCCCCCAAACAAAACAAAAACACCAAAAAACTCCCTAAACTGAAGCTATTCCTAAGCATCTAATAAGATGGGATAATGGGTTTATCTACTTTATTTCATATGAGCCAGATGGCAAAGCTTCAAATTAAAAATAGGATTTTTGTGCAAGTGTGTGCATGTGTGTGCACAAGCGTATGCATGCACATAGGCATGCACCTGTGTGTGTTACTAGAGAGTGGGAATAAAAGAAAGCTATGAATATGATGAATTGTATTTGATAGTTCTGTAATAACCATGTGTTATTTTACATATTATCTACTAAAATTTACATATAAATTCAGTGAATAAAAATAAATAGACATCAGAGAGGCCAGAAAACCCAAGATGTAAGAGAAAATGAAATTGGTGGAAAGGCAGGTATGTAGTGCAGAATTGGGCATTGATAAGCCATTTGTCACAAACCTGAATAAAGAGAGTCAGAGATCGTAGTCAAAATAAGCCCAGACCTTGGTGTACAGACAGCTGTGCCTAATTAAGAATAGTATCCATTTCCTTTAATAAAATAATTCATTCAAACTTGATAACAATAAGACTTTTTTGTGTGTTTATCAAATGTCAGACACTATTGCTAATATGGCCCCTCCTGTAATATTCCCATTTAGTTTACAAAGTTGTGTAGTATAGTTTTGCTTTGACTTCATCAGTTTTACCAGATGATACTCTGAGAATACTGCCAACCATCTAGCTTCAACGACCGTGCTCTTTATATACAATATAAATCTGACACAGTTTTGAATGAGAGCAATTAAATCCTCTATTTCAGTAGCACAATTAATCTATGTTAAAAAGAGACCAGGAGATCTTCCGTGTTTCTTATCTCCTCAATCTCTTCTACCGTTTTATTGTTAGAAATCCCCACTGAGCTGCTGAGTATTTGGTTTTACAAGACAAGAGTCTTGTCTCTCTAAAGCAAAATCTTCCTCATACTTTGTGAGAACTGAGGGTGTGATTTAGTCATTTACACTGTACTATGAATGAGTTTTATATGAATGTAAGTGGAGAGAAAAAATATAGTATTCAGTCTCGAGACTTCTACAAGAAAGAAGGTTCGTGATAGGACAGAGAGGGAAATTATTGTTTTGAGTGATGCTCTAGGCTAAGAATTGTCTTAGGTGCTGAATTCTCCAAACAACCTTGTGAAATACTTATGGCAAGTTCACGGATTAGGAGTTATGAAGAGTACATCAAAATGCCCAAGAAATATAGCAAAGAGGGCAGGATACCAAAGATATATTTTACTTGCTTCAAACACTTGTATGGAAGCAGGACCACTATCTGCCAGAGAAACTGTGCTTTGTCAACCAAGTCCCTGTTGATTATCTGTAGTGAGAGAGAATGGGTTACATTTTGCCCTGCTATTTATGCTTTCTTTGCTAGTGTTCCTAAATAAGATAGGACTTTGCAGTAAGGTTTCTGAGTTGCCAGAGGGACACTGGGCTTCCCTACAATGCAGAGTTGGGCTTCTATTTCTTCAAGACCATCCAGATTTAAACAAGGTAGAATTAGAATGGAGGCCCAAAGTACTGGAATTGTTTATAAAACTTTCACCAGGCATTCCTTTGGCAACTTCTTGACTTATTTGAATTTTTTTTCTGCTTGGAAATTCAAAGCAATGTTACCAGTAGACTATTCTTTCTAGTATTACTTTCTCACAATTCTGTTTGACTTCATATAAGTTAAAAACAACACACCATATATTAAGATATGAATGACTGATGTTAATGATATAATAATTTCTTACCCAATTAATATATTCTGTTAAAAATACGTATTTTTAAGACATGATATCTTAATGAGTGTCCCTGCCAGTTCATTCTGCACACAATACTAACTCAAATTGGATCCTAAATGCTAGCATTCAGTTTAGTCCTAAGTGTAGCTGAAAGTATGGCCTAAAACTGCATCATCCTGTAAGACTGTCTTTGGATCCTTGGTTCTACCTCCTTTTATTTATTTAGCTTGGTTATCTTTCTTGGCTTAATTCAAGAATTACTCCCTTCTGTAAGTGTAATTACAATCTTGACATTGGAGAAAGGAATGTTTGTGCTGGGTCACAATTATTATTTTAACTTGTTTCAGTTGAACTTCATTGCTTACCTTAAAGCTAATCTCTATAAAGAGATTTAGAAGATTTTAGGGATAAAACACAGTAAGTTTATAAATCATGAGGGAAAATATATTTTAAAGAGTACAGTTATATAGGGGCATCAGGATGGCTCAGTCAGTTGAGCCACTGACTATTAATTTCAACTTGGGTCATCATCTCCAGGTCCTGAGATCAAGGCTCAAGTAGGGTTTGCTCTCAGTGTGGAGTCTGCTTGAGATTCTCTACCTCTCCCTCCCCTTTTATCCCTCCTTGTTTGCACACATGGGCACACATGGACACACACACACTTTGTCTGTCTCACTCAACTAAATAAATAAAATCTTCAAATTTCTGCATGTGTTTCTATAAATAAAAAAGAACAGTTATTAAAAGAATGAAAATATTTTTCATGTATCTTATAGTTAATTTTAAGTCTTTCCATATTAATAAACATCATTACATTTTCTTTAATTCTTTATGAAGAAATATATACATATTGGCTTTCTATTTATCATATTAAGATATTTAGAATTCATCAGTCTTTAATACAATGACAATAATGCATGCGATGTTACAATTTTTCTTTTTAAATTTTATTATTATTTTTATTTAAATTCAATTTGCCAACATATAGTATAGCACCAAGTTCTCATCCCATCAAGTGTCATCCTCAGTGCCCATGACCCCATTAACCCATCCCCCACCCACCTCCCCTTCCACAACACACACACACATATATACTACATCTTCTTTATCCATTCATATGTCAGAGAACATCATGGCTCCTTCCACATTTTGGCTATTGTGGACATTTCTGCTATGAACATTGGGATGCAGGTGTCCCGTTGTTTCATTCCATCTGTATCTTTGGGGTAAATACCCAGTAGTGCAATTGCTGTGTCATAGGGTAGCTCTATTTTTAACTTCTTGAGAAACCTCCACACTGTTTTCCAGAGTAGCTGTTACAATATCTCTTATTCTATTAATATCATGAGCCCTCCTAATACTGATAATTGGCTTCTGCAGGCAAGAAATATTGCCAATTGAGTCAGAAGAATATCCAAAAGGGTATTTTTTTTTCAGCTCCAAAAAAATGAGTGTAAAACAGATAAGTACTCAAAATATAGCTGTCCCATGCAGAAAGTGTTAGGATTTATCAAGGGACAACATGCCATTAAATTTTGTTGCCTATGATATTGAAAAAGAATACCAATGCTGGGGGCATCACAATGCTGGATTTCAGCTGTATTATAAAGGCATGATCATGAAGACAGCATGGGATGGCATGAAAACAGACACATAGATCAATGGAACATACTAGAGAACCCAGAAAGGGACTCTCAATATTATGATCAAGTAATATTCGACAAAACAGGAAAGAATATCCCCTGGAAAAAGGACAGTCTCTTCAATATATGGTGTTGGGAAAATTAGACAACCACATGTAGAAGAATGAAACTAGACCATTTTATTACACCAGGCATAAAGATACATTCAAAAAAAAAAAAAAGATACATTCAAAATGGTTGAAATATCTAAATGTGAGGTAAGAATCCATCAAAATACTAGAGGAGAACACAAGCAACAACATTTTTTAACTTGGCCACAGTAACTTCTTGCAAGATACATTAATGAAGGCAAGGGGAAAAAAAAAAAGAACTATTGGGACTTAAGATAAAAAGCTTCTGCACAGCAAAGGAAATAGTCAACAAAACTAAAAGACAACCTACAGAATGGGAGAAAATATTTTCAAATGACATATAAGATAAAGGGCTAGTATCCAAGATCTGTAAAGACCTTATTCAACTCAACACCCAAGAAACAAAAACTCCAGTCATGAAATGGGCAGAAGACATGAACAGAAATTTCACCAAAGAAGACCTACACGTGGCCAACAAGCACATGAAAAATGCTCCACATCACTTGGCATCAGGGAAATAGAAATCAAAACCACAATCAGATACCACCTCACACCAATAAGAATTGTTAAAAATAACAAGAAACAACAAATTTGGGGAGGATACAGAGAAAGGGAAATCCTCTTGTAATGTTGGTGGGAATGCAAACTGGTGCAGGCACTCTGGAAAACAGTGTGGAGGTTCCTCAAGAAGTTAAAAATAGAGCTACCCTACGACCCAGTAATTGCACTACTGGGTGTTTACCCCAAATATACTGATGTAGTGAAACGGCAGGATATCTGCACCCCAGTGTTCAAAGCAGCAATGTCCATAGTGGCCAAACTGTGGAAGGAGCCCCAATGTCCTTCAACAGATGAATGGAGAAAGAAGAAGTGGTGTATATGTATACACAATGGAATATTACTCAGCCATCAAAAAGGACGAATACCCACCATTTGCTTCGATGTGAATGGAACTGGAGGGTATTATGCTGAGTTAAATAAGTCAATCCAAGAAGGACAATCATCATATGGTTTCACTCATACATGGAATATAAGAAATAGTGAAAGGGATTATAAGGGAATCTTATAGGGGGAGCTGAGTGGGAAAAATTAGAGACAGAGACAAACCATGAGAGACTCCTAACTCTTGGAGACAAAAAAAAAAAAAGGGTTGTGGAAGGGGAGGTGGGTGGGGGGATGGGGTAACTGGGTGACAGGCATTGAGGAAGACACTTGATGGGATGAGCACTGGGTGTTATATGTTGGCAAATTGAATTAAGAAAAGAAAAGAGAAAAGAAAAGAAAAGAAAAGAAAAGAAAAGAAAAGAAAAGAAAGAAAAGAAAGAAAAGAAAAGAAAAGAAAAAAGAAAAGAAAAGAAAGAAAAGAAAAGAAAAGAAAAGAAAAGAAAAGAAAAGAAAAGAAAAGAAAAGAAAAGAAAAGAAAAGAAAAGAAAAAAAGAAAAGAAAAGAAAAGAAAAGAAAATGAGTTAGATATCAGTTTGAAAAATAATTTTTGTTTCCTGTGTAGGGATCAAATATGGGAAAAGATAATAAAATCGTTCTGCAACCTAGCCTACTATCATCACAGTTGAAACGTTGCATATCAACTAAAACAGGATTGTACCTTTAAGCACATATATTATATATATATATTTTTTTTTTTTTAACTGGAGATTGTTTACCTGTCACCAAAATTTGACACTCAAATCATTATACAAAATTTCTCTTAAGATCAAAATATCAACTACCTTTTTCCACTCAGAATATTTAGTTCATATTATCTCCTTAATTTCCCTTGAAGAGGGCAGTCTGGGTGGCTCAGTGGTTTAGCACCTGCCTTCAGTCCAGGGTGTGATCCTGGAGACCCAGGATCGAGTCCCACATAGGGCTCCCTGCACAGAGCCTGCTTCTCCCTCTGCCTGTGTCTCTGCCTCTCTCTCTCTCTGTGTCTCTCACGAATAAATAAAATAAAAAAAAAATAATTTTCCGTGAAGAGAACTTAATTAGATTATGCAACAACAACAAATTTTGGAAACAATGAAGTTCACATTATATAATTATCTGTATATCATTAACAAGGGAGAGACCTTCTGCCTAAAATTGTATAACAAAAACAATACAGAGGTATAAATAAAAGATGATTGTTTTCTTGGTACCAATTTTTTTATTATATAAGTTTGGACCAACTTAGCCCATATATTGACTTATTTCTCTATGTGTTCATTGTTTTTTTTTGTTGTTGTTCTCCTTCTTTATCTACAAGGTTATTTATTTTCAATCATTAAGGTTTATCACTGATGTAATCTGTTTGAGGTATCTTGAAATGTTCCTTTTGTTGCAGATACTAATGCATTTCACTATTAGCTAATTTTTACAACAAAACAGCAGATTGAAAATATTTTTTAGTAATATTACTTCATTTTTCAGATAAGTTCATCTGAATGTTAGAAGAGTGGGGAAAAAAAGAGAGGGGTGGGTGAGGTGATAGCTAGTATATGAAATTGTGTATGACATGCAACTAATCATTTACCTGGTAGTGAGCAACCTTTGGTAACTTAATATTCATAGTCATAGAAGTTGTAAATCATTGAAATACTGTGCGTTAGTTACTGGGCTGCCATAGCAAGATACCACAGAATGGATGGCTTAAACGACAGCTGTGTATTTTTCTTACATTTCTGGAGGTCAGAAGTACATGATCATGGTGCCATCAGAGTTGTTTCATTCTACTTAGATTAAGGTGAGACCTTGCTCTTTGGCTTTAAGATGGCCACTTTTTTAAACTATGCCCTCACAAGGTCTTTCCTCTGTTCAGAAGTAGAGGTAGAGAGCATGCTCTGGTGTTTTTTCCTTTTGTGAGGATATCAATCCTATTAAATTAGGGCATCACTCTTGTGACCTCATTTAATTACCTTGCGAAAGGCCTCATCTTCAACTACCGTCAGTTGAGGGTTAGGACTTCATCATATACATTTTATTTTATCTTACTTTATTAAGATTTTATTTATTTATTAGAGACGGGTCGGGGGGAGGGAGGGGGGGAAGGCAGAGACACAGGCAGAGGGAAAAGCAGGCTCCATGCAGGGAGCCTGACGTAGGACTTGATCCCCGGTCTCCAGGATCACGCCCTGGGCTGAAGGCAGCGCTAAACTGCTGAGCCACCCGGGCTGCCCCATCATATACATTTTAAAGGAATGCAGTTCAGTCCATAACACATACCCAACCCAATTATGTTAGATTGTAGCCAATTTGTCTGTGCTCACAGCCATGTGCATGAGCATCACTTCTTGTTGAAGAGAAGATAGGGACCATTTCTAATTGTGCAAAACACCTTGAGAAGAGGAACTATTTATCGCCTGAACATTCATAGTACTAAATGAAGTACTAAGTCTACAGTGACACTTATAAAATGTCTGTTTAATAAATAACTTCTATGAACTAATTTTATGCTCCATATTGATCCACACTGCTCCATATCAGTCTAAATATTTATTAATTAATTTATGTTGGTGTGCTAATTGCAGTAAAGTCTCAATGTTTTCATAACTTCATTTAACAAAGCAACTTTTTATTTCCATTTATCTCAGTAATTATACTCAGATCTTTGCAGACACTTTGGATATTTCTCTTCCTCAAGTCTCTACAAAATACGTACTATCTGTAGAAAAGGCTATACAGATTATTTTGGCTTTTGGCAACATGAGGCCAAAATCTTGTTAATTATTGGCTAAAAGTGTTCATGGCAAAATTTATTCTTTGAAAAGTTTCCCAAATGTCCCCTATGCTGCTAAAAGCATAAACCCGTACACATACACACACACACACACACACAGAATTGGCTTTCCAGAACTTTTTGTTGTTTTATTGTTGTTATGTGTATTAGACTTGAACTTAAAAGCAATGACTTGGCACATATATTTTATATATTTATATGACTTTCATTTCATGTTGCAAAGTACCTTGAAATATGATCAGGATAGCACTGCTATTTACATTGCCATAGCATTCAAGTATAGAATATTGGGTGAAAGAGAAAACTAAACATATCAAAAATGATTTTGCCATCTTCTTAAAGCTAAAACTGTCCTTTCCACATCGTGTATTCTTAGCACTGTTATTGAAGATCAGTTGACCCCATACATTTATTTCTGGCTATCCCATTCCTGTTCTTTTATATTTAATATTCCCTGTATTTATCTCTGATTATTATAGTGTCATTCAATTTGAAAAAGATTAGTACAGAAAACATTTTGTTCTTTCTAATAACTTTTCTTTTGTTCTTCATATTTAAATCATTTTATGATTTCTTGAGGAAAAATAAGCATAAAGATTCATAATTGGAATTCTTGGCAAGGCTTCTCTCAAGAGCACAGCTTGATCCCTATTAATAATATCCCCTCTAAAGAAAAATTGCAGATAATTTTTTGAGGTGCTAATTTCAATTCTTTTGGTTATATAGTCAGAAGTGGCACTGCTAGATCATATGGTGACTCTATTTTTAATTTTTTCTTTTCTTTTCCTTTTTTTTTTTTTTTTTTTGAGAGAGAGAGAGAGAGAGAGAGAGACTGAGCAAGCAGGGCAGGGCAGAGAGGGAATCTTAATCAGGCTCCATGCCCAGGGTGGAGCCTCTTATGTGAGACTCAAACTCATGACCCTGAAATCATGATATGAATCAATATCAAGAGTCAGATGCTTAACCAACTACGCTACCCAGCCACCTCACTATTTTTAATTTTCTGAAGAACTTCCACACTGATTTCTATAATAGCTGTGCCAGTTTACATTCCCACCAATGGTATATAAGGATTCTCATTTCTTACCAACTCTTGTTGCTTCTTAATTGTGAGTTAATATCTCATTGCGGTCTTGATTCATATTTCCCTAGTGATTAAAGATTGAACATCTTTTTAAATACTTATTGGCAATCTATATGTATTCTTGGAAGAAATCTATTCTTGGAAGAGTCTATTAAAGTCTCTTACTCATTTTAAAAATCAGATTGGGGTTATTTCTTTGTTTATTTTGTTTCATTTTTAGCTATTGACTTGTAGAAGTCATTTATATATTTGGATATTACCCCTTATATATATGGCTTACCAATATTTTCTCCTAATTCATAGGTTTTTCATTTCTTTTTGTTTGTTTGTTTTTTCATTTATTTTCTTTGCTATGCACAAGCTTTTTTGTTTGAAGTAGTCCCCCTTGTCTATATTTGTTTTTGTTGCTTGTGCTTTTGGTGTCATATCCAAGAAATTATTGCCAAGACCAATGACAAGAAACTTTTCCCCATGTTTCCTCCTAGGAGTTTTATAGTTTCAGGTCTATGTTCAAGTCTATTTTGAGTTGATTTTTATGAATTGTGTGAGATAAGGGTCCAATTCAGTTCTCTTGTGTATGGATATACAGTTTTCCCTGTACCATTTGTTGACAAAACTGTGCTTTCCCCATTGTGCATTCTTGGCACTGTTATTGAAGATCAGTTGACCCTATACATTTGTTTCTAGCTATTGGATTCCTGTTCTATTCTATTCCCTGTATTTATTTTAACATCACCCAGGGGGATGGTGGCAGAGAGCCACACCACTTTGTCAGCAATAGAAACTAGAGGGCCAGCCCTGATGCCCTGTACTACTAACTAGAGATTAGAATGGAGGGGGTTGAGACCCAGTGAGGCAGACTCTCCCTCAATGAGTCAGAAATAATCTACACCAAGTATTCCAATAGTCTATATGTCTGTTTTTATGTTAGTACTATATTGTTTCAATTTCCATAGCTTTGCAATATATTTTTAAATCAGTAAGTATAATGCCTTCTGCTTTATTTTTCTTTCTGAAGATTGTTTTGACTAGTTGAGTCTTTTGTGGTTTCATATAAATTTTAGAATTGTTTTTCCTAATTCTATGAAAAATACCATTGGGATTTTGATAGGGACTGCCTTGAATCTGTTGCTTGGTTTGGACAGTATGGACATTTTAATAATATTGTCTTCCAATCCATAAACGTGGATGGTTTTCCATTTAATTGTGTCATCTTTATTTACCAATGCTTTGTAGTTTTTAGTGTACAAGTGTTTTACCTTCTTGGTCAAGCTTATTCCAAAGCATTTTATTATTTTTGATATTATTGTAAAAGAGATTGTTTTCTTAACTTGCTTTTCTGATAGATCATTATTGGTATATAAAGATGCAACTAATGAAATTGGGATCTTAAATAGATATTGGCACTCCCATGTTTATTGTACCATTATTTATAATAGCCATTGTATGGAATCAATCTAAATGTCCATCAGCAGATGAATGGATAAAGAAACTGTGATGTATACCTACAATTAAATATAATTTTAGCCTTTTAAAAAGAAAGAAATATTGCCATATGCAATAACATAGATGAACCTGGGTAACATTATGCTAACTGAAGTAAACCAGTCACAGTACAACTAACACACAATTCCACTTATATGTGGTATCTAAAATTGTTGAACTCATAGAAGCAGAGAGTAGAATGGAAGTTTTTAGAGGAGAGGGAGTATATAATTGTCTTTCAATGATTATGAAGTTTAGCTATGCAACATGAATAACTTTTAGAGATCTGCTGTAAAATATTATACCTATCAGTAACAATATTGTATTGTACAATTAAAAGTATGAGAGTAGATCTCACTTTAAATATTCTGACAATAGTATAACAAAAAAAGAGCAAGAATCAGGAGGAAACTTGGAGAGATGATAAATATGATATATTTTATCACCTTGATTGTAATGAATGTTTCATATATATATATATATGTGTGTGTGTATGTCAAAGCTCATTAAAAATACTTTGAATATTTGCAGCTTCTTGTGTGTCTGTTATAAGTCCATTAAAAATAACATATAGGAAAATTGCTACTTAGGTCTAAATAACTGAATTTATATGCACATTTTTGGAATGCAACATTGTTATGTAGAAAGCTTCTTGTTTGTTTCTTTTGTATGTTGAAACTTGACTGAAATCATTAATTCGTTCAAACAGATTTAGGTTTTTTTTTTTTTTAGATTTAGGTTTTTTATATCTGCAGAGCCAAGTTTATTTATTCCTTTCTTTTTTAAATATTTTATTGAGGTATAATTAACATGTAACATTTTAAAAATATTCATTTATTTTAGAGAGGACACAAGTGGGAGGGGCAGAAGGAGAGAGAGAGAAAATCCCAAGCAGATTCCATGTCCAGCATGGAGCTTGAGGCAGGGCTCAATCCCAGAACCCTGAGATTTGATCTGAGCCAAAACCAAGAGTCAGGGGATCCCTGGGTGGCTCAGCGGTTTAGTGCCTGCCTTCAGCCTAGGGCATGATCCTGGAATCCCAGGGTCGAGTCCCACATCAGGCTCCCTGCATGGAGCCTGCTTCTCCTTCTGCCTGTGTCTCTGCCTCTCACTCTCTCTGTATGTCTCTCATGAATGAATAAATAAAGTCTTTAAAAAAAAAAACGAGTCAGATACTTATGTGATTGCACCACTCAGGTGACTGATCTATAACATTTTATTAGTTCCAGATGTCTGATGTAATGGTTTGATATTTTTGGTTAACATTTTAACTAGCCTTTCTTTTTTTTTCTGATTTGGAGGTCTTATTAAAAATTTTATTTTATTTAAATTCAATTAATTAACATAGAGCATTATTAGTTTCAAAGGTAGAGTTCAGTGATTAATCAGTTGCATATAACACCCAGTGCTCACCACATCAAGTGCCCTCCTTAATGCTCATCACTAGGTTACCCCATCCACTATGCACTTCTCCAGCAATGCTCATTTTTTCCCCCATAGTTAAGAGTCTCTTATGGTTTGTCTCTCTCTCTGATTTCATCTTATTTTATTTTTCCCTCCCTTCCCCTACACTTCTGTTTCTCAAATTCCACATGTCTTTCTTTGATTAACTTATTTAGCTTAATGCCTCTAATTCCATGTCATGATCCTCTGTTTTGCTTCTTAAATTCCATATATGAGTGAAATCATATGATTTTGGGATCTTAAAAAGATATTGGCACTCCCATGTCAGTCTCTGACTGACTTATTTTGCTTAGTATAATACCCTCTAGTTGAATCCATATCATTGCAAATGACAAGACTTCATTTTTGACAGTTGAGTAATATTCCATTATATATTCCATATATATTATGTTTATATATATAATATATATATAAATACACACACAATGTATTTATCCTTTCATCTGCCAATGGAAATCTGGGCTTTTTCCATAGTTTAGCTATTGTGGGCATCTCTGTTATGAACATTGGAGTGCAGGTGCCTCTTCAGATCATTATATTTGTATCTTTGGGGTAGATACCTAGTATTACAATTGCTGGGTCATAGGGTATCTCTATTTTAACTTTTTGAGGAACCTCCACACTGTTTTCCAGCTTGCATTCCCACTAGCAGTGTAAGAAGGTTCCCCTTTCTCTGCATCCTCCAATATTTATTGTTTCCTGACTTGTTAATTTTAGCCATTCTGACTGGAGTAAAATGGTTTTGATCTGTATTTACCTGGTGCTAAGTGATGTGGAACATTTTTTCATGTGTCTGTTGGCCATCTGTAGGTCTTCTTTGGAGAAATGTCTGTTCATGTTTTCCGACCATTTCTTGACTGTTTTTTGTTTTGTTTTGTTTTGTTTTGTTTTGTTTTGTGTTTTGAGTGTTGAATTTGAAAAGTTCTTTATAGATCTTAGATATTAGCCCTTTATCTGATATGTCATTTTCAAGTATCTTCTCCCATTCCATTGATTGTCTTTTGATTTTTTTGACTGTTTTCTTTTGTGTGCAAAAGCTTTTCATCTTGATGAAGTCCCAGTACTTCATCTTTCCTTTTGTTTCCCTTCCTTTTGGAAATGTGTCTGTCAAGAAGTTACTGTGGCCAAGGTCAAGGAGGTTGCTGCCTATGAGTGAGTTCTGATGGATTCCTGTGTCACATTTAGTTTTTTCATTCATTTTCAGTTTATTTTTGTGTATGGTGTAAGAAAATCGTCCAGTTTCATTCTTCTACATGTGGCTGTCCAATTTTCTCAACACCCTTTATTGAAGAGATTGTCTTTTTTCTATTGGATATTCTTTCCTGCTTTGTCAAAGATTAGTTGACAATAGAGTTAAGTGTCCATTTCTGGGTTGTCTCTTCTGTTTCATTGATCTATGTGTCTGTTTTTGTGCCAGTACCACACTACCATACTGTCTTGATGATTATAGCTTTGTAATATACAAAGTCCAGAAATGTGATGATACAAGTTTTGATTTTCTTCTTCAACCTTCCTCTGGCTATTTGAAGTCTTTCCCAGTTCTATAGAAATATTAGGATTATTTGTTGCAGCTCTCTGAAAAATGTTGGTGCATAAGATTTCAAGAAAAACTAGCAAACCACCTTCAATAGCACATTAAAAGAATCATACAAAATTCTCAGGAATTTAACCCTGAGATGCAGGGATTGTTCAACATATGCAAATATATAATTGTGATATATCACATTAAAAGAATGAAGGATAAAAATCATATCATCTCAATAGTTGCAGGAAAAACATTTGATAATATTTAACATCTTTTCATGCAAAAAGTTAAAAAAAAAACTGTGTTTAGAAAGATTCTATTTCTACCTAATAAAGACACTGTAATTTATCTTTTAAAAAATCTTGAATCTTGAAATTTTAAATATTTTTTAATTTTTAAAAAGATTTTATTGATTTATTTGAGAGAGCAAAAAAGTGAGCACAAGTGGCTGAGAGGGCAGAGAGAGGGAGAAACACATTCCCCATTGAGCAAGAAGCCCAATATGAGGCTCAGTCCCAGAACCCTGAGATCATGACCTGAGCCAAAGGCAGATGCTTAACTGACTGAGCCACCCGGGCGCCCAGAATCTTAAATTTTTTTAAATGAAATTTTCAATATAAAAGCAAGTTTAGAGGCCTTAATATTCCACTCTTTCCACCTATTTAGTTCTGTGATCATTTCTATTTCGAAATAATGCATTATTAAATAAATAGTATTGAGGAAAATGTATAAGGGATCATAAATAATGACTTAAAGAAAGTGGTCCTGAATAGTAAGATAGTTTTGCAATCTCTACCTGCACTTTTAATTACCCCTCCATCCCAGAGATTTTCATATGTTACATGTATTACATAATTCTGTGAAAAGACTCTGTAGCTACATATAATAAAAGTAGTCTCCTTAGCATATATGGCTTTTGAACACTTGAAACATGAATAGTGTACTGAGAAACACAATTTTAAATTTGATTTTAATTGAATTAACATATTAACCATTGAAGCAGTGTGAAATTTTTTTTCCATGGAACAAAACTTTGCTTTAATAGAACTATATTTCACTGTGTCCATTGTATCATACTTTAGTGTTGTGTGTTTAGGGTAAGTGCATCCTTCTAAAGTTGTATATAAATACATCATAGTTAGTGCCAATGGTTTGTTTCAGTTAAATTACTTTTCCCACACACAGGTGTAATATTATAATGTGTTTTATTAATATGCTTGAATTCTGAATGAGTTACAGTGAAACTTATGTAAATTATAATGTGTAATTAAATTGAAATATGTATTATTTTATTTTATTTTTTAAAAATATGTATTATTTTAATTATATGATAAAATTATTTTTCTAGCTTAAAAATAAGTAATTTTTTGGAAGAAAATAAATTTAAAAAAATTGAAACAAAGGCATTGAGTGGAGCTGCAGAAACTACTATGATGACTGTAACACTACAGAAAAGATTCTGGAAGAAGGCACACATTTCATGATAAGTAAAAATGCAACATGCTGCAGTTGAGCTAAAGAATATCCTGACTTTTGTTTTAAAAATAAGGTGGGGTATATGAAGAGACATTTTCAACAATTATATAGTACACTGACAACTTTTTCCTCAAGTAGAAAGAAAAATTAAAATTTGAAATTTCCTAAAATCAGAATTCAATGTCCCAAAATTTTTTAAATTATTTTTTAAAATATCTGAGGTGCATTTTGCAAGCTGCAAAGTTGCTTAAATTATTGCCCAAAGAAGAAACAATTATTACAAGGAGAGTTGGTTAAAAAAGATGAATTATTTCATGCATGGAAATTTTGTTAAAGAAATATGAGAAAAAAGCCTCTGAAAATGTAATTTTGTAAAGTGTGACAAATCTTAATTAAGTCATAAAGCAGATTCCCATAGAATTCCAGGCCTCTTTAATCATCTTAAAGATCAATTGATTTAAATTGCAAATAATATTATTTAAATGGATGTGAAGTGCAATTGATTTAAATTGTAAATAATATTTGTTTAATAATTATTTAATAAATGGATGTAATATGTAATTTAAAAAAATTTAAAAAAATTTAAAAAAAATTAAAAAAAATTTTAAAAAAATTTTAAAAAATTTTAAAAATTAAAAAAATGTAAATAATTATTTATTAAATGGATGTAAAGATGCAATTGATTTAAATTGCAAATAATATTATTTAAATGGATGTGAAGTGCCATCTAAAAGAAATCAAATATTTTTAGATGCATTTTATCTCAAAATGATTCCAAATTTACAAAGAAATATTGCTAATTTGTAGTCCAACACATCACACTTGTGATATAGATATTTGTCCACCTTTTATATTGGTTGATGGGGAATTCAGCTAACTATGAAAAATTCATTTCTTCATGATAGATGCTGCTCCAATTAATGTTGTATTGGAATTTTAAAACAAAAGGCTGATAATCCCCTTTGCTTTTTTCCACTGTAGAGCACATACTGAAAATTTTTCACAGTTTTGTTAAGCACATTCTATGCTAGATGTTATGGACATCATTATCTATGTGCATGCAGATGCCATGAAACATTGTCAGTTTCTGGAGCTGCTAAACAAGACAGAAGACAATGAATTTAATGACCTTGAATGGTTCTTTTCTTGTAATCACTATTTTGAGTTACAAAAAAACGTTTTTTTCTAATATTTACTGTCATATTAACTCCAGTTCTAGATTTTCTTGAAACAAAAGTGGTGTGAGGCAGAATATTCAATAATCCAAGGCAAAAAAAGAAAAGAAAAAGCCCCTGTAATTTATATTTTTTCACCAATATCACACTGCCATGAGTGAGATAAAATTGAATCTCTAAAAAAAAAGGAAAGTTTATTTTTGCCTTAGTTAGGCAGGCAAAATAATATGTTGAATGGAAACTCTTCACCATACAAATAAATAATATTGATTTTATATATATTTTTTACCTGTATCAACATTACAGAAACTTTAATCATAATTGATTGTATATACACTTTGGCTACAAAACATACAAGAAAAATTTGATGAACAATATTGATATTTAAAAATTTAGACTTGCGGGCAGCCCAGGTGGCTCAGTGGTTTAGCATCGCCTTCAGCTCAGGGCCTGATCCTGGAGACCCGGGATCAAGTTCCACATCGGGCTCTCTGTGTGGGGCCTACTTCTCCCTCTGCCTGTGTCTCTGCCTCTCTCTCTCTCTCTCTCTCTGTCTCTCTCTGTGTTTCTCATGAATAAATAAATAAAATCTTAAAATAAATAAATAAATAAAATAAAAATTTAGACATGCATTTCATGTATGCAGTGATCCTTTGAATTCTGTGATAAAGCAAGAGTTAGTGAATTTACTTAATTTAGACAGATGTTGCATTGCTTCAAAGTTAAATCAATTTTTCAAAAAAAATATTAATATCTTTTGTCAATGTGGGTGTAAGTATTAAAGGAAAATGATTTCTATGTTGCTCAATTGATTTATTGGAAAACACCAAAGTACTTTTGCAACAACTTGTGTGTGTGAATATATTTTTTCAACTGTAAATTTTATGAAATGTGAATACAAATTAAATATATTCAATGAAGATACAGTGTCTGAATTGTGATGTACTTTTACCGTAAAGCGCTTACCAGATTATTTTTTTAAAGATTTTATTTATTTATTCATGAGAGACAGAGGCAGAGACACAGGCAGAGGGAGAACCAAGCTCCCCACAGACAGCAGGATGTGGGACTGGATCTGGGGTCTCCAGGACCACGCCTGGGCTGAAGGTGGCGGTAAACTGCTGAGCCACCCAGGCTGCCCAGATTTTGAAGAATAAGTATGAAGACATTAAAATATCTTATAAATTATTGCTAGATTATATTTTGAGTTAGTACTGTACATATGTATATACATATATAAAAATACACATGTATATATAAAATACATATATAGTACTGTATTGATATATGCCTAGATAAGTGTAAAGTTTATATATTATAGTATTAAATTTAATTTTATGTTTCTTTTTAAAAATTTTAATATGGATGCTATTACTATGTGACTGAAATTATATTTCTATTAGACACTCCTGTTTTTTACCTTTAATATTCTCAAAATAATCATATCTTCAAAGGGCTTCAGAACCACTACTTTGGAGAAGAATACTAAAATTATAAATCCTCAACTATGAGCATTTGATCATTATACATTGTATTCCACCCACTATAATTTCTTCAATGATGTTTCTACCAGCGTGTAGAAAATGTTTATATGTAAGAGGGTGATTTGATATAGCCAAGACTGAAAGAATAGTGATATTTGAAGATTAAAGTCAACACTTACATCAACACTTAGAACCAATTTCAACCTGAGCAAATGTCAGAGCCCAGATGTTATCTGATCCACATAGCTAATACCCTTTGGAAAATGAGCAACTGATTTCAGCACTTGAGACTACCAAGAGTACACTTCTATGCAAGAACAGCAGCCTCAGTCTCTCTAGCCTCCCACTTTGTCAGCGCACTTACTTTATTGTCAAAAGAACATAACACCCCCCCAAAAAATCTCATTTTTGAAAAGTAGACTATCAAAATCACTAAACTGTGTATATATATCACCTTCAAAATGCTGTTGCTAGAACCTCCAGTTCCAATCTAGTCAGAATTGGAGAAAATGTGTGTGTGTGTGTGTGTGTGTGTGTGAGAGAGAGAGAGGTAAATTTAACCATCCAAAAGATTGCCTCTAAAAAGACATCCTTAATTTATTTAAGAACTCTTTCAATTGTTCTTTCCCAATTTTACAAATACAAATAATCTAGCTATTACAAAATTTTTAGGAAACATACAGCTAGATTTAAATGTAAGTAGGTGTTAAAAACAACATAATGAAAAAGAAAATCATACCTTGAAATATTAAAGTGATGATAATAGTACATATTAATTTACTATAAGCTGCCATTTTAACACAAGTATTTTATGTTTGACCTATCTGCTTTACCTTTGTTGGAATACTTTCCCTTCTTCAGCTTTTTCACACAATGATATTTTATCATAAAACATATCAGAAGCCTAAAAGACTGGGATGCCTGGGTGGCTCAGTGGTTCAGTGTCTGCCTTTGGCTCAGGGTGATCCTGGGATCGAATCCCACATTGGACTCCCTGCATGGAGCCTTCTTCTCCCTCTGCCTGTGTCTCTGCCTCTCTCTCTCTCTCTCTCTCTCTGTCTCTCATGAATAAATAAATAAATACAATCTTAAAAAAAAAAAAAAGATGGGCAGCCCAGGGGGCTCAGCGGTTTAGCACCCCCTTCAGTCCAGGGCCTGACCCTGGAGACCTGAGATCGAGTCCCACCTGGGGCTCTCTGCATGGAGCCTGCTTCTCCCTCTGCCTGTGTCTCTGCCTCTCTCTCTCTTCTCTCTCTCTCTCTCTCTCTCTCACGCACGTGCACGTGCACGCGCTCTCTTTTTCTGTGTCTCTCATGAATAACTAAATAAAATCTTTAAAAAAAAAAGAAACTAAAAGACCATTCTCAACACAGAGAATACAAGATGTAATTTTATCACATTTTGTTTAAGCCTAAATCAATTCAGGAGCAAGAAATACAGAACACTAGACTGGAAAGGTCAAACAACCAGAAAAGAAATGACAATTCAGAAAACTGACATGCTTTGGCCATTGTTAAAAGAATGGAGAGATACTTCATAGAATTTTAGAAACATACCATATGTTGTATAGTTGGACTACCAATTTTCAGGACTTAAAAACAATAATTTGTGCAATGCATATTAGTTTGACTAATTTAATTCTTTTGCATGATTTGGGATATGGTGCAGGAACACAATCTCTCTAGGCCACCATTATACAGTATTAGGAAATGAATGTTGAATAAATAGTGTTTTACTTTATAAAAACAAGTAAGTAGAAGAATGTCGATTAAAATTTAAGAATTTCATAGGGTATTAAATGACTTTATGGAGAAGATTGTTGCTATTTATTTATGTTTTTCTTCCTAGAATATTAAAGATCTATAGACTTTAGATCTTTAATCTAAAGATCTAAACTGCCCTTTGATCATTTCACTGGTTGGCCCCTGATTTGTCCTCCTAAAATATTTTTTTTTAATTTTTATTTATTTATGATAGTCACAGAGAGAGAGAGAGAGAGGCAGAGACACAGGCAGAGGGAGAAGCAGGCTCCATGCACTGGAAGCCTGATGTGGGATTCGATCCCGGGTCTCCAGGATCGCGCCCTGGGCCAAAGGCAGGCGCCAAACCGCTGCGCCACCCAGGGATCCCATGTCCTCCTAAAATATTTACCAGATGTTTTCTTCAGGGATATTTTCCCTCTGAAGGGAAAAGCAAAACTAATAGTTTGACCGAAGGGATGTCTTCTTCAGTAGCAGTTTTGAAATAATGATTCATGAATTAGTTCTGCTACTGAATGTTTAATTATTTAGTTAGCAAATTAAGAAATTATATGTTAAAATATGAGTCCTACAGTATATTCACAATCTTGAAAATGCTTTCTTTTCCCTCTTGAGTTACATAATACAACTTGTAATTAGAAAGACTTTCCAAAGCAATTTATCATTTTCCAATTCAAACTTAACTCCAACAGACCACCTACTGCAGAAGAACACATAAATTTAGGGAAAAAACAAAGATAATTAAATTTTTCATTTAGGATCAAGGCATAGAGAAAATGTTAATTTAACAAGTAGTCCATATGCCAGAATTAAAGAAATAGTTTTTGTCTTCAATTGCCTCAGAACAGAAGAGTAGTGGCAATTAATTATGCAAAATGATGTTAGCAAGTGGTACATCTAAATGTGGTGATATGTGCTCTCTTCTTTTTTAACAGCAAAAAAAAAATGAGGCTTGAATTCTTTGGGCATGTGTAAGCTTCTCAGACAAATAATAACCTCTAGTTTTTGTATCTCCCCTTTACCTGGCTAGAGAAATTGCACTGATAATTTGTTATGGCTTTTGTTGCAAATGTATATGCATCTGAGTTGTATAAGTAGAACTGCCAAAGTCAAATCTCTCATAATTATAAAACCATGCATTTACTCACATGAAAATTGTTCAAAACTTAAAGCTTGTTAAGACCAGCATGTTTCTGAATGTTGACTTTATGAAACTGCAAAATGTTTGGAGTGTTTATAGGTAGACCTCGGTTTGAATTCCTGCTTTAACACTTTCCACCTTAAGGGCTTCTTGCACAGTTCTTTTACCATTTGAATGCATAGTGTTGAAACAATGTTCTAGGCCCAAGATGAGGCACTTTTGCCTGGTGTGCCACATCAACAAACCAAAACTTAAATAGTTTTCATGCCTCTGTAAATGTTTTACTCTACCAGAAACGCAGTCTATAAAGTCAGCCAATCCCCAAAGGCCAAACCAACTCTTAGCCTTCTAAACCCCAGCCAATCAGATGTTTTCTATTTATATCTTCCCTGTTCTTGACTCTTGATTTTATAAAAGCTTTTTGCTTTCCTTTAATTTTGAGGTATCTGAAAGGAGACTGTCCACTCATAAAGTATTAAATAAAACCCTCTTATATAACCTAAACTGTCTTCTGTAATCATTTTTTAAATACTTTATGGTGATGAGTATGGAATCCAAAACTGGGTACTAATGGCCTATGAGACAACAAGATGCACAGGCAAGGCCCCCACTGAATCTTTTGAGTCCATTATTCCTTGTGTTCTTCCTGATGACTGTGGGTAAGTCACTCTTAGATTTGAGCTCTGCTTCCTTACATGCAGCTCTTCATTTCAAACAAATTCAAGCTCTTCTTTATACATATAAAGAGAGACAGAAAGTTTCTGAGACCTCAGAATTTTTCTGGGAATGATACAAATGAACACATATAATACATACGTGTATATAAGGAATTAAGGTTTAAGAATTCTAATTAGGTACCCCTGGGTGGCACAGTCAGTTAAGCCTCTGAGTCTTGGTTTTGGCTTAGGTAGGTGATCTCAGGCTCAAGCCCAGCTTTGGACTCCATGCTCTGCCTCAAGTCTACTTGAGACTCTCTTTCTCTCTCCCACTCCCTCTCCCCCGTCACACACATGCTCTATCTCTCTATAATAAATAAATCTTAAAGAATCTTATATATATATATGTATTATATATATATAATATATATATACACAATATATATAGAAAGAATCATATATATACACACATATATATATATATACACAATATATATAGAAAGAATCATATATATATACACATATACGCACACACACACACACACACACAAAACCACTAAAAATAATAAGGGAAACAGCACTATGCAAGAAAAGTAGGATGTGTTTTTGGTAAGAAAAGGCATAAGGAATGAATGGAGATGTGTTATTGGTCCAGGAAAATAGATTGATTTTGTTCTGAAGTAAAACAGCTAATCCAGAATGAGAAAGATGTGTGTGCATGAAGAATGAATGTGCTTAGGATAATATTTGAATGGATATAAACATTGTGGAAGGTTTATGGAAAAGAAATCTTGGGAAAGGAATTTTACGTATGGTAATGTTGGCAAAGATTGGAATTGACCAAGTTAAGTGAATTTTAATATCAAAAGTACATTGGCACAAAGTTAGAATTAGGTTTTCTCTTTGTTAAAAGGACAATGTTTTCCTAGATTATTGATATTTTTTAAAGATTTTATTTATTTACTCATAAGAGACACAGAGAGGCAGAGGGAGGAAAAGCAGGATCCATGCAGGAGCCCGATGTGGGATTCGATCCCAGAATTCCAGGATCAAGTCCTGAGCCAAAAGCAGACGCTCAACCACTGAGCCACCAAGGAGTCCCAGATTATTGGTCTTAATAAGAAATTGAAAACAAAGTTTTTCCTTTTCCTTTTAAATAATCTTCCTTATTACTTAAAAATAGGTAGAAAGCAAAGACTTTATGTCTCACCAAAATAATTTACTATCTTTCATATTTTCTTCATTAGGTCTTTGAATACTAACACTAAGAAAACCCAATTTCCTCAGTATTAAAATGATAAGGTTTTTACAACTGTGTGACTTTCTGTATTTGCCTCAAGAGTCTTTAATTATCATTTTGGTTAAAGGATTTTTTTTCTGCAAAAATCATATTTTAAGTAAGGCCTTTTAACTTCAGACTAATGTTGAGATTTCCCAGAAGGTTTCAAAGGATTTTACTCTTATCCATTAAGATGTTGAACTTATGAGGTTTATTTGATATCTTAAATTACATGGGAAGCATTATCACATGAGAAATGATGCCATGATTTCTGAGGTTATAGCTGTATGGATGAATGCTATTAATATGTGTTGTAGAAATTGTTTATAATTTTTGGAAATCTGATATGTCCTGATATAAAGTTATCATCCATAATTCCAGTCATTATTTAAAATGTTGTATATCAGAGAAATAACCAATGCAAAAAAGAATAATCCGAAGTTACTATTGGGTATACTGGGATGCTTTCTGCCTGTTGTAAACTTTACCCAGATTTCTACTACTTCAGTTTCTCTGGAACAAGCTCGCTGGATAAACACTTCTGGAGAAATGGAGACACGGTATATGAATTACATAAACAGGCTGACTGACTTAGAGAACATTCTCCAACATTGGGATCATTTTTTTTAATCTATTTGATGCTAGCTGCTTGGGGTCAGGAATATTCTCCAAATCAAGGGTATTCTTTGGTGCTAATAATTATTACCATCTCCCTAATAGCATGCTTCACTCTCTCAAAATTTTAAATACATGTGGGCAGCCATTGATTAGCGAGCATATGGTCTCTCTCTGACTGGAATGACAAAAGAGAACAGAAGAAAGTAACCACCTCCAGGATAGGAGTGTGACATCATCTCTTATGAATACTGCACTGATACCCAAAGAGGCAATGGTAACTGGGTCATGCTAAGCCAGATATTTTTTATATCAAAACTATTAAATTGTAAAGATAATGACCAAAATGAGGGAGCTGTCCAAATAACTTTCTCCAAGGTGGAGCCATTCTTGCCAGGGTGCACACCAATAAACTGAAACTTCAACAACTTTTATGTTCCTATAAATGTTCTCTTTGACAAGAAAAGCAGTATATTCAGTCAGCTAGTTCCCAAAAGTCAAGCCAACTTTGGGTCTTCTTAGCCCAAACAAGGTTGACTCTGTGGCCCCAGACAATTATATATTTTCTATTTGTCTCTTCCTTGTTTTTTTATACTATCCAATAAAAGCTTCTTCCTTCCACACCATTTTGTAGTTCTCCACAAGGACACTGTCCACTTCATGAAGTTTAAATAAGGTTTTTCTATATCACCTCAATTGTCTTCTTTAATACTTCTTTTAAACACTGGTAACTTCTTGGTAAATAATAGTGTCATAGGTATTATATTAGATAATGTATGTGAGGGACACCTTAGTGGCTCAGTGGTTGAGCATCTGCCTTTGGTTCAGGTCATGAACCTAGGTTCCTGGGATGGAGTCCCACATCAGGCTCACCACACAGAGCCTGCTTCTCCCTCTGCCTATGTCTCTGTCTCTCTCTCTCTTTGTGTGTCTCTTATATGAATATATTTTTTAAAATCTTTAAAAAAAGGATAATGTATATGAGTGCTCAACACACTGCCTGACACATATGAATAATTTATTATTATTTTTGCTACCATTGCTATTGGCAAAATAGGAAACATGCCTAGGACTATATGAGCACCCAATAAATTTGAGAACACCATTGTGATGTAATTGTATTGTTGAAATCAATTTAACAAATAAAATGTTAATGACTAACAGATGGGAAATATTGACCATATTGTTAGAAAAAATCAAGTCAATGTAGCTACAGAGTATACTCTCCCATATCACTATAAAAATCCAGACTACTCTTAAATAACTATTTGGAAGTTAACAAAAATTTCTGTAGAACATTATTAAATTTATTATGCATAAAATCTCAAAACAAAACATAAACTAATGGTAAAACAATTCTTTATTTTGATATCTCAAGAAAAAATTTTATTTTTATGTCAATACAACAAAGATATCACCTTTTAAAAATATAAAACCCTCATGTGTCAATTACATTAATTCAAAGCTTTTACATATATTTATGAATTTTACATATAGAATGCCAAGATATGCTAAAAAGATTGCATCAGCCTTCTGCAGAATTAGCGACTCTTAATTTTCACTAAAATTCATTCTTTTTTTCATGAAAAATAAATGTTTTGTTTACATGCAATTTATCCATGTTTTCTGTTATCATCCACAGACCCACCCAATTACCCACACTTAACAGATCTAAATGAAATTAATATCTATTAAAGGTAATCCTCAAGTAATTATTCTCACTGTTCTGTTCATACCTAATAACACTTTTTGATTAGTCTCATAAGGGCAGTGTGTTCCAAACATTATGTAGCTCTAATGTGATGTTATTAATTATGTTCAATATCTCCCTGTTTATGGTACAAACATCAGTACAAAGGAGAAAATAAAATAAGAATTACCAAGCCTTTTGTTTTAACAGTATTAGATTCTCTTTCATTCTGATTTTTTTCTTTGCATTCTGTTTGCTTACACATGAATCAAAATGGTTTTCTCCAGTTTTGTTATGTTTGTTTCTTTCTGTTCAGTGGATATGAATTAGTTATTCTTTTTTAGGATATATGAGTCAGAGATTCAATTTAGACCATCTCTAATGATGGGGTTATTATTAAGCAGTATATGTCAATAAGAAAAAATTTAGAAAGTCAACAACTTAAAGATGGCCAGAGATCTAGGCTTCACCCAAATGGGAGCATAGTTAATGGCTCTGAAGAGAGGTCAGGATCAAAGGCAGTTTGGATGATTGCTCTATGAAGACCCCCTTATCACAGCAGGAATTCTTAAGTCTTCACTTTAGTGCACTACATTGTGTTATTTAACAACTCTTTCTGTATCTATTTTTCTTTGAATATCCTTCTACTCTGTCTCTACTGATAAGTGAATGATCTTTTAGACATATCACTAATTCAAATCACAAGGGAGGATCTGCTACTACTCTTAGGATCTCTTGGCTACTCTCTTTTTCCTCTTTAGGAAGAGCTTTCATTTAAAGTTGATTGTCACGGTAAACTTAAATTTTGGCTTGATTAGTTCCTGTGCTAACCTAGCCCTAAAAATGTTGTGATCTTACTTGGTTGTTAGTAATTTCTGCCTAAGATTGCTTTCAATACATGTACATAAAATCATATATATATATATATATACATATATATATGCATACATAAACATATATATGTAAGTATAATCATGCTTGCAGCTATATATATATATAGAGAGAGAGAGAGAGAGGAGAAAGAGAAATATTAGTAGGAAGATATTGAACAAAGATATTGAACAAAGGAAGTAGGAAGATATTGAACAAAGATATTGAAAAAATTAACATCACATCAGAGCTACATAATATTTGGAATACAATGACCCTATGATAGATATAGTTATAGCTATATATGATATTGGCCACACAATCATGAGGGCTAAGAAATCCCACAATATCTGCCCTTAACAAAATGGAGTCATAAGAAAGCCAGTTGTGTAATTCAAAGATTCCAGTCCAAGTTCATAGGCCTCAGAACCAGGAGAGCGGAGGACAGAAGACTGATGTTCCACTTCAAATAGTCAGGCAGACAGTGAATAAATCCTCCATTCCTCCACCTTCTTTTTTTTTTAAATGTTTTTTTTTTAATTTTTCATTTATTTATGATAGTAACACAGAGAGAGAGAGGCAGAGACATAGGCAGAGGGAGAAACAGGCTCCATGCACCGGGAGCCCGACGTGGGATTCGATCCCGGGTCTCCAGGATTGCGCCCTGGGCCAAAGGCAGGCACCAAACCTCTGCGCCACCCAGGGATCCCCCATTCCTCCACCTTCTATTCAGGCCCTCAACCTACTGGATGATGCCCATCCACACTGGGGAGGGCAAGCCTCTTTGTTCAGTCTAACAACTCAATACTTATTGAAATGTTCTCACAGATATACCCAAAAATTTTAACCCAGTTTTTGCATATCCCATGATTCAGTCAAATTAACACACAAAATTAGCTATTAAAAATGGCCTAGAGGGATCCCTGGGTGGCGCAGTGGTTTGGCGCCTGCCTTTGGCCCAGGGCGCGATCCTGGAGACCCGGGATCGAATCCCACGTCAGGCTCCCGGTGCATGGAGCCTGCTTCTCCCTCTGCCTGTGTCTCTGCCTCTCTCTCTCTCTCTCTGTGACTATCATAAATAAATAAAAAAAAAAATTAAAAAAAAATAAAAATGGCCTAGAAATAGAAGGTTTTAGATGAGAACAGTGAACAAATCAACAAAGCAACCAATCTGGTTAACTAAAGGTTACATACAGCATTTAAGTGGCAGTCTAGAAAACTACAAGGAATTATGGACTTTTCCCCATGTTGGGGAAAAGGGGGATATTAGGAATTCTTTTTCTTGAAGAGTTTATTTACTCATGAGAGACACAGAGGGAAGGCAGAGGCAGCGGGAGAAGCAGGCTCTTCACAGGGAGCCCAATGTGGGACACTATCCTGGGACTCCAGGATCATGCCCTGTGCTGAAGGCAGATGCTCAACCACTGAGCCACCCAGGCATCCCAAGATTAGGAATTTCTAAGGGCAAACAGAGAGTTTATTTGCAAGAAGCAGGTACAAATATCTGAACAGAAAAAATGAATTTTTATACTAGGTCAAGCATTTAATTCAGATCAAATGCTGCTTTACTGTTTTCTAGGTAAGTCAAGAGGAAATGAGATTCTTGTAACAGCTAAGGCAATAATTAAGCTATCACAGGGTTTTGGCACTATCACACAATTAAAAAAAATCCATACCACTTTAAATAAGATTTCAGTTTGTTGTTTCTCTGTTGAGAGACACTTTTGAGGTCACTCTCTGTTATGTGACCTTTATAGTAGTATATGATCAGTTAAATTTGTTGGACAAGGGTATCTGAGCAGTTCAAACTAATCCTTAACAATAATCATCATGAGTAACCTTGAAAACGACCCAAATACCTGAGTCCATGTTGCAAAAAGGACACTAGGAAAGATAATGTAGATGGTTTAGCCTAACTTAGTAAATGGCAAACTATGGCTTATAGGTTAAGCCTAGGCCTTCTTTTTCTTTCTTTCTTTTTTTTAATAGATTTTATTAAACACAGACACATTTATTCATTTATGTATTACCTATGATTTCTTTGTTTTTTCCTTCCTTCCTTCCTTCCTTCCTTCCTTCCTTCCTTCCTTCCTTCCATTTCCTTTCCTTTCCTTTTCTTTTTTCTTTTTTCTTTTTTCTTTTTTCTTTTTTCTCTTTTCTATTTTCTTTTCTTTTCTTTCTTTCTTTCTTTCTTTCTTTCTTTCTTTCTTTCTTTCTTTCTTTCTTTTTTCTTTCTTTCTTTCTTTCTTTCTTCCTTTCTTTCTTTCTTCTTTCTTTCTTTCTTTCTTTCTTTCTTTCTTTCTTTCTTTCTTTCTTTCATCTTTTTACTATAATGATAGGATTGAAGTCACAATAGTGACAATAGCCTGAAATGATTAAAACACCTACTATCTGGCTTTATATAGAAAATGTTTGTTGACCCAGGCCTAATCTATCAATGTGCAAAAATATTTTTTAAATACCAACTTGTTTCCTGTATTTTGAAAAATGGAGATCAGTGTTCTAGTTGGTGATGGTGTTTGGAGGTACTAATCCTAACTATAAAGTATTATGTTCACCACAGAAGAGCAAAATGTATGCCTGGAGAGAAAGAGATTGAGAGGGAGGGAGGAAAGGAGTGGAGGTGAGAAGAGGGAAGAGATTGGAAGGAAGGTAAAAGGAAGGAAGAGGAGGAGAGGGGAAAAAAAGGAGAGGTAACTAAGCATATTAAGAAGCAGACACAAACAAGGACATTAGAATCTGGATCTGAGGTCCTTAGTTCCATTTATTCCTGATGGCCAGCTTTTGTTTTATCTTTTTTGTTCTGTAAGACATGCCATTACCCTCATAGTAAGTTTCTCATTTTATGAATTAGTCAGATCTTGCTTTATATGCAACTGAATAATTCCCAATCAGTTCAGGGATGACAGCTTACCTGATGTCCCAATGTGGGAGCAGCACATCTAGCAATAGACCTTAAGCCCATTATGGAGGCATATTCCATATTCTCACTGTCAAAAAACAGCAAGAAAATTTTCAAGAAGACCCAAAGGCACACTCAGTAGTGCTGTTGAAAACAGGCCCTTCTAAAAATGGAACATAATGGAATAAGAAAGCAGTGGACTGCAACTTCTCTTTATTGTAATTTATGACAGACTGATATAACTGTTTATGCTATTTTTCTGCTATTGGGATTTTTATTGAAATTGATCAAAGGACTATATAAGTAAAATTTTTGATACTGTACGTTCATTTAAGTTTGCTATCACATTTCTATTTCTATTAGAAATAACAATGTCTGAATTAGTAGATTAAAAGTAAGAGTTTGCTAACTACCACTTTAAATGTGTAGGACGATTTTATTATATATACTTTTGCACATATTTATAGACATCCTTTTAGTTTGTTAAAATATATGGCAATCCAAAAACCTGCACTTACATAGGCTCTTTTGTATCCTAAAAGCATTACCATCCCATACTCAAAATAATACAGCTGGTTAAATGAAAGTGAAACTGGCTCCTTGAGGTTATTCCATTTTATATAAAACAGTAATAGGTATTTAGCTGGGCTAATATAATAGTTTCTGTAGAATCTAATTAAAACCTAAGCAAAGAAAAATATTGGCTTTTCTGCAACTCTTAAGTTTAACTCAAAAAAAAAAAAAGCAAAATGAGTGCTTACTATATGGCAAACACTACACAAGTCATTGAAAAAAAATAAGGAAAGAAAACAAACTTGTCTTCCTGCAGCACATAATAGTTTAGGAGAAGAATCAGGCCACTAATCATTTAAATGTCATATATAATCTTGAATCAATGATAAGAACAAAGTATTATAGGAATGAAAGGGGCTCAGTTGGTTTCAGTTGGTTAAGCGTCTGTCTACAGCTCACGTCATGAGCTGAGTGGCTCAGTTGGTTAAGCGTCTGTCTACAGCTCAGGTCATGGTCCCAGGGTCCTGGGATTCAGCCCCACATTGGGCTCAGTGGGGAGCCTGCTCCTCCCTCCCATTTGTGCTCTCTCTTGCTATATCTCTCAAATATATAAATAAATAGCCTTTTTAAAAAAAGGAATGAAAGTAAATTTTAACACTTTATCTGCTGAAACCTGAATATCCTAGAAATTGTGCCTATCCCTTTTATCTTTTGCTTTTCTAATAATATTCACCATAGTGCTACGTGTTTATATGAAAAGAAAATCACGTGATATAGATTCTCCCAATACTTCAATGAAGCAACAATTTTTCAAAACTTTGGAGAGAAGAATTTTTAAGCCCTAAAATATGCACAGTATTTTATATTCCACAAAATGTCTAAAAGAATGGTTGCATCATATATGAATATCTTTTTTTTTTTTTTTAAGATTTCTTGATTTCTTTATTCAGAGAGAGAGAGAGAGGCAGAGACACAGGCAGAGGGAGAAGCAGGCTCCATGCAGGAAACCTGATGTGGGACTTGATCTCGGGTCTCCAGGATCACACCCCGGGCTGCAGGCGGCACTAAACCGCTGCACCACCGGGGCTTCCCTCATATATGAATATCTTTTTAAAAAACTGGAAAGAGTGACTATATTGAGAAAATCATGTCTTTTGAATTTGAAAACCATGTATTAAATGTTCACAATTAAGCCCCATTATTTACTTTCTTCCATGTTTATAATTTATTTGTAAATCACAAATATTTTAAAATATTTCAAAACACACACAAGAATAGAATTTTAAAATGAATGAAAATGTGATAAAATATTTTAAATAATTCTGTATCTTTTTTTAAACTTTTAATTTTAGTTAATATGCAGTCTTATATTAAGTTTCAGGTGTACAATATAGTGATTCAGCAATTCCATACATCACCTGGTACTCATTACAACAAGGACACTCCCTAATCCCCATCACCTATTTGACCCATTCCTCCACTTCTCTCCCCTCTGGTAACCATCAGTTTGTTTCCTACAATTAAGAATCTATTTCTTAGTTTGTCTCTGTCTTTCTCTTTTTTCCCTTTGCTCTTTGTTTTGTTTCTTAAACAAAGTCTGAAATAAGTCTGACTGACTTATTTCACTTAGTATTATAATCTCTAGTTCAATCCATGTCATCACAAATGGCAAGATTTCATTCCTTTCTATGCCACACCTTCATCAATTATTGGACACTAGGACTGCTTCTATATCTTGAATATTGCAATAATGCTGCTATAAACATCTGGGTGCATGTGTCCCTTCAAATCAGTATTTTTATATACTTTGGACAACTACTCAGTACTGTGATTACTGGTTCATAGGGAACCTCTATTTTTAACTTTTTGAGGAAACTCCATACTGTTTTCCACTATGGCTGCACCATTGTTCATTCTCACCAATGTAAGAGGGTTCCTTTTTCTTCACATCCTCACCAACACCTGTTGTTTCTTGTGTTGTTGATTTTAGCCATTTTGACAGGGGTGAGGAGATATCTCATTGGAGTTTTGATTCGCATTTCCCTGCTAGTAAGTGATGATGAGCATCTTTTCATGTGTCTGTTGGTAATCAGTATGTCTTCTTTGGAGAAATGTCTGTTCATGTCTTCTGCCCATTTTTAATTGGATTATTTGTTTCTGGGAGTTGAGATGTGTAGGCACTAACCCTTTATCAGATATGTCATTTTCAAATATCTTCTTCTATTCTATAGATTGCCATTTAGTTTTATTGATTATTTTCTTCACTGTGCAAAAGCTTTTTATTTTGCTGTAGTCCCAATAGTTTATTTTTGCTCTTGTTTCTCTTGCCTCAGGAAACATATCTAGATAAAAGTTGATATCAAAAAGATTACTACCTGTGTTATCTTCTGAGATTTTTATGGTTTTAGTCTCATATTTTAATCTTTAAGCCATTTTGAATTTATTTTTGTGTATAAGAAAGTGGTCCATTTTATTTCTTTTGAATTTTTCTGTCTAGATTTTTTTTTCTGTCTAGATTTCTCAACATCATTTGCTGAAGAGACTGTCCTTTCCCACTGGATATTTTTTGCTGCTTTGTTGAACCATATAGTGGTAGGTTTAATTTCTGTTTTTTTTTTTTTTTATTTCCATTGATCTATGTGTCTATCTTTGTGCCAGTACCATACCATTTTGTTTTTGTTTAATTCCAGTTAGTTAGCATACAATGTAATGTTCATTTTGAGTGTATGGTCCAGAGAGTCAATACTTCTATACATCAACACTTCTATACATCACCCAATGCTCATCACAAAATTGCACTCCTTAATCCTCATCACCTAGTTAACCTATCCCCCCCACACACTGTCCCTCTGTGACCATCAGTTTGTTCTTTATAGTTAAGAATATATTTTTTCTTTGTCTCTCTCTCTCTCTCTTTTTTCTTTTGCTCATTTGTTTTGTTTCTTAAGTTCTACATATTAGTGAAATCATATGGTATTTGTCTTTCTCTGACTGACTTATTTTGTTTAGCATAATTCTCTGTAGTGCCAGCCAAAATATTTACTTTTTTAATTTGCAAAATTTTTGTGTGGGTTATTTCTCTTGCCCTTCAGTTAAATAGTCTCTTTAATTCTTATGTCCTCTTCAATACTTATTGTGGAAGACAAAATAATGGACCCCCCAAAGATGTTCATGCCCTGATCCTTAAAATCTATGAATATATTACATTAAATGGGAAAAGGTACTTTAGTGATTTAGATCAAGGGACTTGGAATAGGAAATAGGGAAATTATTCCAGAATATCTGGGTGCACTTAATTTAACAAAATTAGTGGCTAAAGAGGAAGGAGACAGAAGAATAGATCAGACATATGAGCCTTAAGAAGGACTCAACCCACCAGTACTGGCTTTGAAAATGAAGGGAAGATCTCATGAGCCAAGAAGCAAAGATGGCCTCTAGAAACTGATAATGGCCATCCACTGCTAATCATTGAGAAAACAGGGCCTCAAGGAAGTCAATTCTCACCTAGATCCAAAAAGGGATACAGTTTTACTGACCCTTTAATTTTATCCTAGAGAAAACTAGGATTATTGTTAAATGAATTGTACATTTCTTAAGCAGTACAGTTATGTGTTCTTGACAAAGAAGAAAACAGGTTTCATGTCCACTATACTTTTTTTTTTTTTTTAGTCAAAACTAAGCTTTGGGGTAGAATTAAACACTATTTCTGCATTACATAATTTTATTCTTAAATGATTTTTCTCCCAGAGGAAAGCATTTCACATTCAGTCTGACAATAAAAACAGTCTAAATTAATAATAAGATAATCTGACACATTTAAAAAGAACATTTCACTTGGTAGATGTTTTGGCTACCCAGAAAGTCACAACCCAATGTTTGTAACATGGAAGCAGACAGTGCTTTTGATTACACTCAAATTACACATTAAATAGGCAGATGTTTTCCGTATCTCACATATCACTTTCTGTTTTTTTCCTTCTATTGTTTTATCCATCATGTAATCTATTTGCATTTCTTAAATCCCTCTGACTATCATCACTAAAAGTTTATATGTGCTGTGTGTTAGGGTCTGATGAGGATAACTAGATTAGTAATTCCTAGCAATGACTCTCATAGAGCTAATGGATTTATGAGGGATGTGAAACATATGCCCAAATAATTCTAACACATAGCAGAATGTAGCAAGTGTTATAATTTGCAAAAGTAAATGTCATGGGTGTTTAGAAAAGTAGAGCTCAATTTCAATGGAGGGATATAAGACTTTGGCTGGAATTCAAGTTAGGCCTTAAAATTATGGTGGTTTCTGATGTTGACAAAGATAAGAGGTTCATCTAGGTAAAGGTTATTTGCATATGCAAAATTGCAGAAAAGAAAAAGGAAATGGCATACTTTTAGATTCCAGAAAGTTATCCATTTTGATAGGATTTTAAGACATATGAAGGAGACAAAAGGAAAGTTAAATTTAAATGGAAGTTTTGACCTAAAATAGAAATTAGCCAAGTTTTTTTTTGTTGTTGTTAAATGTCCAGAGAGTAAATATTTTATATTTTAAAGGTCATACAATCTCTATCGCAACTCCCGAACATTGCCATTTTAGCAAAAAAGAAGCCATAGATTAAAATATAACCAACTGGGCATAGATGCATTCCAATAAAATTTAAGTCATAAAAGCAGGCAATGGCTAAATTTTGCCCATTTGGCATAGTTTGATGACCTCTGGCTAGTTCATAAAAGGGACTTACATGCCATTATAAAATGTTTGATGTATATACAAGAAGATATCCACAAAGTCTGGGTAAGGGTGTTGGATGGCACACTTGACCAAGTGTAAGAGAAGAAAGGAAGTATTTTCTTTCATAACCCACGAGACAAAGATTCTCTCCTTGACCAACTCTAATAGGACTCTTCTAAGCACTTCTTCAAGTAGACCTTGATTGTTGGACTTCTGTGTTCATCTTGCACTGTGCAGTTTTAGCAAGAATCCTACAAAGTCACTTTAGCGAGAATTCCTCATCCTCAATATCTATCATTCTCTATATCTAATGGGTTCTTTATTCTCTACCACTCCTGGTAATGTTTAATTACCTTGGCCTGTCTTCAGAAAGAATCCAGTGAGGTGAATTTAGCCAAAATCCACTGTTAACTAGATATTTCCTCATAAAGATGTTCTAGTTACTGATTCCCATCCTGCCCTTTGGCTACAAATTCTTACTTTTCCTTGTATTCAGAATTGAACCCAATTGCTTTCCCCACTGCAAAACCTCATTGCTCTTCTTGCCTAGAAAAAAGTCTGCCTTATTGTTCTTTAATAAGTGAATACTTAATTTAAAAAATATTAGTTATAGAGTTTAAATTGTTAAATTTTATCTATATAGTTGCAATATAGTCACTTAAATGATACAATCAATCAAAATAATGTGACACCTGTTACACTAGCTATTAATCCAAAACCAATTGGTTTTTATTTCTATAGAAATCATCTAACATGACTTCATTGAATTTTCAAACTGAAATGGAATATCAGAACAATCCTTAAATATTTTGTAGTACTTTCTAGAAAGGGAGAGTTTATTTTATAACAGTGACTGCTTTGTGGCTTGTGTCAGGCTCTTCAAAAAACCAGAATAATTGTATATTGAAAAAAATGAGTGTTCTTTCCTCTAAAATGATGTATTAGTTAAAGCCATGCAAATAATCGCTAACACGTGTTTTAAGCAAAATATTTTACTTGTTGATTTAGAGCATACATATCCAAAATCGGACTCTGTTTTAAGAACAGCTTTCAAATATGTGCATTTATGTATATATTCTTGCTAATAACATGTTTCAAATATCTATAGTAAACTCTGGAAGTTTTAGATGTCTGTGGAAGTGGGGATGTTTTTAACGTAAATCCATAAAGCAGTGATTAAAATCTGTGAGAATCTTTAATCTTTTGGAAGCTATGACATGCCAATCAGCTTCGGTGTGACAGATACTTTGAAGGAAACCTATGTAGAGAAGCCCTTTTTAAATGACTTTGTAGGAGGTAAGAAAGTGGGAAGCATTATGTTTTACCTTTTTAAGGTAGAAAATCATTCCTTCCTAACAAGTATGATATATTAATATAGTACACTATGTTACCTGTTCATATATGTATGGGAAAATTAAGGCTGATCCATAAATATATGCATTTTCTTTTTCTCATTAAATATGATTTCAAAGATTTTTTTCCCTGACATATGACATATCCAGTCATTGGATATTAGAACAAGAAGTCTGGTGCTTTAAAACATGGAAACTGAATTTCAGTGAAGTTAAATGACTTAAATATATCAGGTAAAAAAAAGATTTAAGTTATCTTGACTCCAAATCAAGTGCTCTATTTGAGAGAATTAATTTTCTTCATTATTCAGAGAGTCTTTAGCAGACATATCCAATAAAACCAGCATCCTTTCTTTCTGTTTTTAAACTTAACAATATAACATTTAAAAAACATGTTTGAGAGAGGGCTATTAACCCTCAAACATGCTTTATATAATAATAATATCAAGACTCTGTTTTGCTCAGCAGTAATCTGATTCTCTAGCTGTGATAAACTGCTCTGCCTTTGGCCTTCTAGTTTAGCCATTTAGGAATTGGATTATTGTCTCATAAAACAGAGAGGCAATGATATCACTGCTTAATTATAATCATTATTAAAAGTTCTGAATCATGTTATTATCAGGAAAAGGGCAACTGATGGTACTTGAATGAATGACTCACAAAGAACATTTCAATTTATTTTGTGTAAGGAAAAATAAAAACACATTTGGAGTGCAATATGCAAAGTGGAAGACAGAGCATGCACTGGTTAAGGGCCTGAGATTTTGAAGCAGAAATATTTGAATCTGTACCACAGCATTTACTATGTGACTTAGATATTTCATCAGTAAAATATATTTCATCAGTAAAATATAAGCAAAGCATTATGTCTACTAATATTCTATAATTCCCATGATAGTGAAATAAGATTATGTGTATTTCATATTTAACATAGTACCTGACATCTAATAAGCATCCAATAAATTGTAACAATTTATTTATTTTATTTTATTTTTTTAAGATTTTATTTGTTCATGAGAGACAGAGAGAGAGAGAGAGAGGCAGAGACATAGGCAGAGGGAGAAGCAGGCTCCATTCAGGGAGCCCAATGTAAGACTTGATTCTGGGTCTCCAGGATCATGCCCTGGGCCAAAGGCAAACGCTCAACCACTGAGCTACCCAGACGCCCCTAAATTGTAACAATTTAAAATAACATTCACAATAATTATGATGGTGATCTTAGTTATTTCAAAATGTTTTTAAATCTGCTGCAAAATTCAATATTGCTCCAGCCCCAGTCATGCCCCACACCATATAAATATAAAACATGTTAGGTTTGGTATAATATTACATAATGCTCTGTGTTTCAAGCTGACAGACACAGAACTTTTGCACAAAGTTCTGAGCTAGTTTCTAGGGATTATGACAAATTCATTCATTCAATAAATATTTAGGAAATGTTTATTTAGTGTCAGGCAAGATGTTAGGGGAAACTGAACTCCGTCCCTAACTTCAGTAAGTCATGAAAGCGTGCTTAGTGCTGTGATAAGAATAAGACCTACAAGAGAGGTCTAAAATATCAATGACATTAAAATAAGGAAAAGCACAGGAGTAATTTACCATAAATCAATTGTTAGAGTTAGAAGAGAACTATTGCTGGGACATCAATGCCAGAGAAATTCTAACTGGAGGAGTCAGAGACAGTGACTCTGAGCTAGCACTTTAAAGTAAGGGTAAAGAATGAGGGAAGAGCATTTCAGATTGATTAGTAATGAACAAATATGAAGAATTACAAAACATTGTAAGTTTATAGAGTAGTGTTATGTAAATTCAGGGCAAGCAGAATTTGTAAATGTCAAATTAAGAGATAATGTAAATTATAGATTAAAGCCAAGTGAAATGGGATATGTATTAAGTATTACAGAAATGAGAAATAGAAAACCAAGGTTTAACAATAAACATGTTGAAGAGAACCCTACAGGAGTGAGAAATTGATTGTATCAGATGCATATGAAAGAGAGGAATGTCAACATATACCTGTGTTCCACATCCGTGTTGCAGTAAGGAGAAGAATACAGCACCATTAATCGAACTATGAAAGGGGAAAGATGTTGTGAGAAGATGACACATTTAATTCAGAAATGTTGAACATCAGACGTCAACAAGGTATCCAAGAAGACATGTGCAAGGAGTATAGAACAAAGACATAGATATTATGCCTTCCATGTTATAACTAAACTAAATTATATGAGATGTTGTAAGTGTTGAGATAAATACAAAGAAGACACAAACTAGCACAAACTAGAAAATATCCTGCTGCTGATAGGGGGAAAAGGACACAGAAGTCAGAGAACTAATCAGAGAACCAGGATAGCATAAAGTCTCAAAGATGTAAGATAAAAGTCCAAGAAGAGAAAAAATAAGTATTAGATGTCACATTAAGTTCTAGTGAAATGAGAAGTGAAAAAAATAGCTGACGATTAGGGAGTCACCAGTGATTCCTAGATAAGGAATTCAAGCCAAGTGATAAGAAAAAAAACATTTCAAGGGCTAATAGGTGAATGAAGGGTAAGGCAGAAAGGATAAAGTCTTATTTTCAGAAATACAATAGTTCAAGGTAATACAAGTGTGTTTTGTTCTGTTTTATTTTGAAGTATTAAGGAAATCTCCAGCCAAGAGGAGACTGCAATTGTAAGAGAAAGCAGTAATAATCGATAGAATGAATTCATAGAGGAGGTAGGAAGGGTTCAATTATAAAAATATTCTACAAGCATTCATTGGATAGCTAGTCTGTTTCAGAGATTGTACTAGATGCTGAAATATGTAAATCTATGCTGAATATTCAATCTGTAGAAAAAGAAAAGTAATAATGATAGTACATTATGATGTATGATAATGCAAAACATATATATGTGTGTATCTATATCTATAGATACTCTCTCTACACACACACACACACACACACACAATATATATATAAATAAAATGAACACCCAAAAGAAATTCTCGCTATGTCTTCCTACAGTACAGGAGAGACTTGGTAAGGAAACCTTACAGATGAGGCCATAATTGACCTAAATTAGAAAGGATAAATAAATAGTCATGACTTAGAGGCAAGAGTGGAGATGTCTAAGTAGTGGGAAGAGCTTCACAGTATTTCAAGTATTTCAAGAAGATAATTTGAGATGTTCTGAATTTCTCAATATTAGGATAGATTTTGGTAAATTAAGCAGATACTATCAAGTAGTTTTTACAGATTTTTTGATGTATAATTGACAAAAAGTAATTATTTAAAGAATACAATGTGATTATGTGATACATAAACATTGTGAAAGGATTCACACAATGAAGTGAATTGACATTACATAGTTACCTTTTATTTTATTTTTGATGAAAATGCTTAAAGGTATCTCAATAGATTTCAAGTATACAATGCTTGAAATATTTTCTATAGTTGACTAAAATATTATCAACTATATAATATCAAATATTATCAAATATTATTAACTATAGTCATTATGCTGTACATTAGATTGTTACATCTTATTTATCTTATAAATGAAAGTTTGTACCCTTCTATCAACCTCTCCCCATTTCTTCTACCCACCACAGCCCCTGGCAATTGCCATTCTATTCTGTGCTATGTGTTTGACTTTTTTTTAATTCTATATATCAGTGATACACCATGCAGTAATTGTCTTTTTCTATCTAATGTCCTCCAGGTTCATCCATCTCATCACAAATGGCCAAATTTCCTTATTTTCTAAGGCTGAATAATATTCACATATTATTCACATATATAGTCATATATATTCAATGCTCATATTAATATATTCAGTATTCATATATGATATATAACATATATCATATTATCTCTATCCAATCATCTGTTAACATATACTTAGGTTGTTTTTACATGTTAGCTATTATGAATAATACTTCAAATAACATATGTGTACAGATATCTCTTTGAGATAGTGATTTTATTTCTGTTGGATATATACCCAGAAGTAGAACTGCTAGAGCATATGGTAGTTCTATTTTTAATTTAATGTTTTTTTTCATAGTGGCTATACCAGTTGACATTACACCAACAATATTAACACTTACAATCCCTGAACATGGCATATCTGTCAACTGATCTGTCTTCAATTTCTTTCATCAGTGTTTTAAAGATTTCAGTGTATGTAGTTCACCTTCTTGGTTAAATTGCTTCCTGATTATTTTATGTTTTTTGATGCTGTTGCCAATGGAATTGTTTTCTTAATCTCTTTCCAATTGTTAGTTATAGAAACATGGTTGGCTTTATATTTATTCAGAGTTTTTATCATTAAAGTTTGTATTTTGTCAAATGATATTTCTGCATCTGTTAAGATGATCATGTGATTTTTATCTTTCATTTTTGATGGATTGATTCGCATATGTTGAACCATCCTTGCATCCCAAGGATGAATCCCACTAGACTATGTATATGATCCTTTTATGTGACGTTTACTTCAGTTTGCTAACATACTGTTGAAAATGTTTGTATCTAGGTTTGTCAAAGGTTTTGGCTCATAATGTTCTTTGCTTGTAGTTTCCTTGTCTAGTTTTGGCATCAGGGCAATGCTGACACAGTAAAATTAGTTTTGGTGTTTCTTCTTCAATTTTTTGGAAGAGCTTGAGAAGGATTGGGACAAATTCTTCTTCAATGTTTGGTAGAATTCACTAGTAAATTCATTAATTACTGAAATTTTCTTTGTTGGGAGGTTTGAGATTACTGATTGAATCTTCATACTCAAATTGGTCAGTTCAGAGATTCTATTTCTTCATGATTCAATGGTAAGTCATATGTTTCTAGGAACTTATCCAGTATTTGTAGGTTATCCAAACTGTTGTATACTTATTTATAGTATTTTCTTATGATCCCTAGTATTTCTCTGTTATCAGTTGAAATGTCTCGTTTCATTTGTGATTTTATTTATTTGAGTCCTCTGTCTTTTAACATCAGTCTAGCTGAAGATTTGTTAATATTGTTGCTCTCTAAAAAAAAAGTTATTTTCATTGATCTATCATCTTTTAATTCTCTATTTCCTCTCTTATTTTTTTTAAATTTCCTGCCTTTTACTAACTTTGGATTTCATTTGTTCTTCTTCTCCAATTCCTTGAGGTAAGAGGTAAAACTGCTTATTTGAGGTCTTTTTTCCCCTAAATAGGTATTTATTGCTATGAACTTCCTTGTTGGAACTGCTTTGCTCTTCTATAACTTTTAATATGTTGTGTTTCCATTTTTGTTTGTTTCAAGTTATATTTTTATTTCCCCTTTTGTTCCCTTTTAAATATATTAAGATTTGTGTAAGACTAGTACAATCTGGGTGTGAAATATGTCACGATGAAGTGAGCAATGCTTCCTCGTTTCATTATCAAAACCACTGCCTTTGTCTACAAGAGAAAGACCAGCTACATTTCCTTTCTAACTAAGCATGTCAGGCAGTATGGTGTCATTTCATTACCTTATGCATTCAATTAAAATAGCATATTTTTTTTAAAAAGAAGAGAAAATCTTTTTGGAGGGAAACAGATGTCTAGCAAAGTTCTAACATAGGGCTTGAGTTCTTTAAAATATTAGTTAATGTAACTTTTGATTATATATCACTTGTATTTAATCACAATCATCTCGGGGCCTGGTTCTAAGGCATGACCAGGGAATACTTTCTTTAATACTGAGTGATTACTCACTAATTCTGGCAACATTTTCTCCAATTTTTTCACAATCCATCAGAGTCTATTTCAAAATGTCTTATTTCTTCATTCTATCAACTCTCTATCATCTAATGTTTACCTATTTTTGCTATTTTATTCTGTAGATACTAAATATAAATGATTTTCTGTTTGGACTCCAAACAATCACTTAAGTTTAATGGAGATTGGTGAATTAAGCATTTGTTTAGAAGCAATTCTATGAAGTACTTCAGCTAAAAAATAGAAAAAAAAGTCTTTAGGTAGGGGGAAAATTTTGTTGATAAATGATTCTGCATGTTGAAAATATTTGCTGTATAAAATCATGGAGTGCTTGGGTGGCTCAGTCAGCTAAGCATCTGACTCTTGATTTTGGCTCAGGTCATGATCTCAGGGTCACGAGATCAAGCCCCATGTCCACCACTGTGCTAGTTTGGAGTCTGCTCAGGGTTTTCTCTCTCTCTTTCTGTCTCTCTCTCTCCCTTTCCCTCTGCCCCTTTCCTACTCATTCCCTCCCATGAATGCTCTCTCTCAAAAAAAAAAAAAAAAAAAAAAACCAAAAAAACAAAAAACCACAGAAATCCTTTCTCACACAATGTGCTTTTTAAATCTGTATTTTTTCCCATTGTGTTTGTGTGTCGTGTATGTGTGATTGTAATTGTGTCTCTGTCTAAACTAACACAAGTAAATGTGTGTGTGTGTGTGTATATATGAACAAAGCAATTCAATTTTTTGTTTGTTTTTCCCCTAATTGAAAATAAGGAATTCTTGATTTTGTAAGCATCCAAATGGTTTTCTTTGCTCCAAGGCATAAAAAACGTAATGTGAGCTAATGGTTTACTTTAGAATAAACCCCACAGTATTAAACCAGTAATGAACCAGTTCAGCTAATTATAAACACCTGCAAGAGTTTTAAAAATCCTTTAAGAATATATTTTACAAACCCAAAGTAACATGCAGAAAACAAACTGTGAAATTCTTATGAAAATATTAAATTTTCTATTATCTAGTTGAGTCTCTTAATTTTGAAGTAAATATTCAGAATTTTTTTAAAAAAATTATATTTTAGCAAAGAATTTCCAGAAATCCTATGTAATTGTTGATCAAGAAGACCCACTTTTTTTTTTTCTGCAAAAAGCCTCATCTCTGGATTTCACTTTGAGTGAATAGACAATGGCATTAATTGTATAAGATTTATACTTAGAAACTTTCTCCAGAGGATGATCCCATTTGGACTCATTGAAGTCACTTGTATCTATGAACTCATGAACATGCTCACTTGTGTAAGAGTTCCTTCCTCAGTCCTAGCATAATTCATCTTTGACAAATTACTAAGAAATAGGTTACTGAGTTATCAAATCTTCCAACACAGTTTTCTAATTAGTCTAATGTGGTTCTGATGTTAATTTTTGAAATCTAACTAAAGAGGACTTTTTAAATCTTTGGTTCTAGCAAGATAATTTTCTTCCTAACTCTAAGAAATACCTCTACCTTTCCTCTGACTACTCTTATGATGTTTTTTTTTTTTTTTCCATAATAGTTCCTTCTTTTTCCCACATAGTCCATTGACTACATTTCTGTACCTCTAGGTACTGCTTGTATATATTTGCACAGATCTTGGAAGTGGTAATATTTAAGAAATGTTTCACTTTTCAAAAACTGGCCTTCTGCTACTCAGGGAGTAGTATCTCCCATTTGTACTTACTGGCATTCTTTGTGCCATCTACTATCTAACTCTGATAGAGCCACAGTCAAGAGTTAGATCTCCACTGGCTTTTGGAAAGAAAAATCAGTTTTCAGGTTAAACTCAATGTAAAAAATATTTCTTAACATTAGAAAGAAACACTAAATCCTACACCTGCAACTAAATAATACAAATAAAAACATTAAAAAGTAATACATCACAACAATTTTAAGACCTTAAAGCATTTGCCTTTGACCAACATCTGAAGATTATTGTTCATCCATTTTTATAGACAATATCATATTAATATTGTCCAGTGTTTTTTAAGTCCAGTGTTTATATAATTATATTATTGGGCACACAAATAGGTACTTTCTGTGGTGTTACATGATTGTCTGTATATTTTGTTTTACTTTTATAGTTGGTGTTTACTCATTCTAAAATATTGTCTTCATATTATAATTCCATTCTAGACACTGGTGATGTAATGATCATCAAGCAATACACAGTCTCATTCTTCACTAAGCATATATAGTAAATTAGTAAAACAGAAACAATGCTATTTTCACCAATTCCATGATTTTCCTTATGTTACATGAGAAAACTATATTTAACATTTTTTACTCAGTTATGTTGAAGTCATGGAAGGGAGTTATGGCCAAAGTTATATTGGTTGAGAACTTGTCCAATGTCAAGCCCATCTGTGAAAAAAAAAAAAAAATGCTTGATATTTGTGGGGCCCTGAGATCATGAACTGAGCCTAAATCAAGAGTTGGATGTTTAACTGATCCAGGCGCCCCAACCAGTCTCCTTTTAAAATGTAGTAATATCCAGAGTTCAGAGGCTGCTACCGGCACTGGTAAAATAGTTACATAAAGGAAAAACAGATATGCTTCCTACTCCATTTACATCTGTTAAAGTGATCTGCTTCCCAAGCAGATTAGGAAATTCCCCTTAGGAAACTGCATTGGCCTCAGGCCAGCTGTCACTGTAGCACCATTTGTTCCTGCCCTGCGGCAGCACCTTGGCACTGTCCTCGGAGATTGCTGCCGACGCCCTGTGTAACCCTGGTGCTTCTCTCAAGCTTTATGAAACCTTCACTGTTTTTCCTTGCATTACAGGTCTCTGTCCCGTCCGTCATGGGAGTTATGCCAACTTTAATGTGGTTATGGTATAAATAGTAAAATGATTTAAAAACGAAAAAAACAAAAAACAAAACAAAACAAAATAAAACCAGAGTGGCCATACCTGTTTTGGTAGCTCATCTTGGACATGTATTTCATTTTTATACTGGTTTTTATTCCAATAAGAAGGAAACTACCTCTGATCATAAATGGATAGCTTCCATGGGAGTATATTTCCACATGGGTGTATACTCTAAGACTAAAAAAAAGATATACAAAAAGAATAATAGAGAGTGGCTGTGAACTGATGTTAGTGGGTCCCTTATATATTAAAGTACAATATTCTGAGTATATGGATAGAATATGAATATGAATAATTATATGAATAGTTTCATAAGACTTTTTTCCAGGCATGGCATAAATTTGTATCCTATCAAATATAGCCATAAAACTTATATTCTGGGAGAAAGAAAAGACACTTAAATTTATACATTTACACTTATAGGTTTATAATATATACACCATGATATCATTTACATACATTATAGCATGTCAGCTTTTAAGAACCTTACAATTATTATAAGAATTGGAAACAATAGGTCAGAGAGGTTAAATGATTTATTCAAGATTACATAACTTGTAAGTAGAGTGAAAACCAAGTTGATCTGAATTTTAATCTCATGAATTTCTAATTACATCCCTATTCCTTGTTAGTGTCAAGCACCCTTTTAAATTCACTAACTGATGAGAATGTTTTACCATGCATGTAGATGTAATACCACTGTCTATATTTTGTTTGTTCACCTGTTTTTTTTCATTTTAGAAAGATTGTAGGTACAAGAGATAAATTCCACTTAAATTGTTTTCTAGTTATAAAAGAGATTAGTAGAAGTAGATGCTGACCTTTAATTTAATTTTGGACTAGTCAGAGCACTGGTATATAATTGAGCAATTAATATTTGATTCTGAGAATTTGTTATAAGAATTTCAAGTTTGATACACATTTCATTTTTAGTCATATACTGCTTGCATTATGGTTTTGAAATAAAGTGACTATTTTATTTTCCATGTACCACAGATATCCCACGTTTTTTAAATTTTATTTTCATAAAAATGTCCCTGGTATTTACAAGCTTTCAGTGTTTAAAGTATATATCTAATTCTTTTTCGTTTGAAAACGCTTTTATCCCAGGAACATATGAAATCAATGTTCATTTTCTCCAGATTAACAGAAAATGGTGAGAACATGGAGAAGCAAAGCCTGAGAACTTCACTTTAATTGACTCTTAATTCTTTCTCATGATACTTTAGTCAGTAAGAAACAAGTAGCGTGAGTGGATTTATTTGTTTGTTTCTTTTCACTTTATATGCACACTTTTATAAGGGTATGTAAGCAAATAAATTGAGTGAATAGATAAATGTGTTGGGAGAGAAAAAAGAAGTAAAAGCAGCATACCTAGTGTATCCCTCAACTAATAAGTCCCTGAAGAATTATTGACTGAATATGTATTTTCTCCTATCTTTTGAACAAAGGAGATTCCTTATAAAACACATTTTTACAAACCAAGCTTTCCTTTTCTTTGTTCTGTATGCAATATTTTCTAATATTAAATGTAAAACTTCAAATACATATTATACTATCAATTTAAGTATTACAGTATTTTAGTGTATTTGTCTAGCCCAATATAAGAGCCGGTCACTTCTTTACCTATATATATATGCCTTGTCAAAAGCAGATATTAATGAATAACATGGTTGAATGTGATGGCTTCTTTACTCTAAAATATTTGACAGTAATTCTTGTGGAAATGACAAAGAATTAAGCCTAGCTAGTGATGCTTATTAAAAAGGAAAACAAAGTTCTTCTGGTATGGGAATTACCTTAAAAATCTTTCTGTGAGGGCAGCCCTGGCGGCTCAGCGGTTTAACGCCGCCTACAGCCCAGGGTGTGATCCTGGAGATCCAGGATTGAGTCCCACGTTGGGTTCCAGGCATGGAGCCTGCTTCTCCCTCTGCCTGTGTCTCTGCCTCTGTGTGTGTGTGTGTGTGTGTGTGTGTGTGTGTCGTGAATAAATAAATAAAATCTTTAAAAAAAAATCTTTCTGTGAGTAGACATAGAGCAACGCTGTCACAGGGTTGTGATGTTAGATCACATCACTCTTCTCAAACACCTTAAATAACTTTCAAAGTAAAGTCTTAGCTTCTTAGCATGTCATTCATATTACTTGAAGATATAGTGTCCTCCTACCTTTCCACACTCAGCCCTTACTTCCTCCATTTGTTCCTTGTTCCTGCAGCTGCAGTAGAAATATCTGCCAATCCATAAACCCAAAGCAGAGTTGAATAACACTGTGTCAAGGCTTAATTTAAAATGCATACTATAGCCTCATCTCTTAGCTCAAATCTAGATTAGACCAAGTGAGGCTAGTGCCGAAGAATAATTTTCCTAGCTAACAAGAGAGTGACTATGACCGGCTGCTCCTTCCTCATTTTAACTATAGTTATTTAAGAATTAACAGCACACACATTTCAATCCTTTATAAAATCGATGCTCAATAATTTAAACACCTTATTTATGTTACATATAAATATTTCAAAACTATTAACCATTAGATTTCCTTTATAAAGTGATGGTAATTTAAAATAGAATTTTCAAATATGCATTCTTGGAAGTAAAAGTTCATTGTATTCTCTTAATTTATTAAATTCAAATTCTTTAGAATTAAAATTCCAAAAATTAAAAATAAATAAATATATTTCCAAAGTTAAAATTTCCTCACAGATTATGAGCAAACCATTGTTCTGGAGTGAGCCAGCTAATTCACAGTCTAGAACCAAATGAAATTCAGGATGCCTGAGTGGCTCAGCAGTCTAACACCTGCCTGACTTCCGTGCAGGGCTTGATCCTGGAGTCCCGAGAATGAGTCCCACATCGGGCTCCCTGCATGGAGCCTGCTTCTCTCTCTGCCTATGTCCCTGTGTCTTTCATGAGTAAATAAAATCTTAAAAAAAAAAAGTTTAGAACCAGATGAAATCAATATTTTAATGTAAATATTACTTTAACTTTCATACAAGAAACTAAGAGTTTTCTCTCACACATTTTCTTCCTAAAGTAATGTCAAAAACTTTCTAGATTTTGTACAATTTATAATTGCAAAGTCTATAAAATTTGTTCAGAAATAAAGGTCCTTTAAAAATAGAAACTCATATTATGTCTTAAAAAATCCAGGGATAATTCACAAATCTACATAAATTCATGATTAATTGCAACTTTATTCTAGCACTGTAAATCTTATTCACACAAAAGACATAATAGTAGTTAATTCCTTGGAGTTACCTATAAGTCATTAAATTACACAAAGGACTTTTCAAATATGAGGTAGGCAAAAAGTTTCTTTAAAGTACAAATTTAGGCATCTCTGGGTGGCTCAGCAGTTTAGTGTCTGCCTTGGCCCAGGGCGTGATCCTGGAGTCCTGGGATTGAGTCCCACATCAGGCTCCCTGCATGCAGCCTGCTTCTGCTTCTGCCTGTGTCTCTGCTTCTCTCTCTGTGTCTCTCATGAATAAATAAATAAAATCTTAAAAAAAATACAGAATTACATTTTTCCCCCAATTTTTTTTTTCCTAATTGGAAATATGCTTTCTTCTCCAAATATTTTGTCTTTAGATAAAAACAGCTCGTCATCATTGGGAAATTTTTTTCTCTCATTTCATCAAGGCTATGAATATTATCCTCAGAGTAATTAGTAGCAAAATACTAAAGAAGTATTATAGTTACTTGTCAGATAGATACCTATAAACAATTCAAGGACAGAAATAATAAAACTGTAGGAAATTTAGTAAAACTATATTTTCTTCTTTATATTGACGTCTTGGCAATTTTGATTCAAAATCTATGCTTTATATTGTAAGGGTTTTTTAAAAAGTTTGTGTACTTATATCACAGATGGTGATACAACCACTGATTTAGAACTTAGGAAAAGGTGCTGTGCTCCCATAAGACCCTGTAATTGAACTGACCTTGAAGAAAAGGTGGAGTCTAATATGGGAGGATGAAATAAACAGAATTTTAGGAAAGCTAGATGGTAATGTACATTGTCTTGGATTTTGAAACACACTTTGTTATATCTATTTTTGTCATAAAATGCTAAAGACCAAGTATAGGACAGATTTTTTTCTTTGTGTGTGTGTGTGTGTTTGGCATGGATGATTTGGTGGCTTAGCAGCTTATACACAAAGTGGTGTTTTCAGAAGTTTAATCAGGTAACAACCTTTAAGATAATTGCACAAACGAAGAGCAAGCCAAGTATCAGAGGCTACTCTAAATAATTCAGTAAGCATAAAACAATGACCTAAGTAGGAGCAGCAGGAATAAAGATCAACACAGGGACTCATGGTGCATTTAAAAGAATTGATAGAACTTGGTGATTCTTCCACTGTGAGTTGTAAGTTTTAGTCTAAATGCCTAGACAAATTGTTATTTTGACAGAAGCCAGAAGGTCAAAGTGAAAATGCTGGGGCAAGGTAGCTGAAAGAATAAAAGATTTTAGTTGGGGACCCAACAAGTGAGAAGAAAAATATATCTTCAAATATAAGAGAGACTTCTATGTAAAAGAGGAACTATATTCATCCATAGTTATAGAGAGGCAGAACCAGAATCAATCATTGGAAGTTTCAGATGAGTTCTTAGGATAAAAAAAAAAATAAAATTCTAACAAATTATGAAATGGTTTGTCAAAAAATTGAAATTATAGATGTTCCCAAAGATGTTAACAAATAGAGTAAAGTTGTTGAACAAGTGATGAGAGCTTTATAAGACTGATTTTCTTATGTGAGTGATCTTAAATATTGCTTAGCTCTTTAAATTTTTACTTTGTCCTGATCAGATGCTTAACAATTTCAAGTCTTGCTTGTTTTTGTATAGGATATGGAAATTAAAGTTAAAAGATAACTCAAATTAATGTATTTTATCTTAAATATCTCAATTTTTTCTTATATGTTATTTTTATCATATCTTAGATATTGTTCTTTTTAAATTTCTTGTCCTTCAAAATATTATGCTCTGGGGCAAATTTTTAGAGATCATCAGACTGAACAGCTTGAAATTCATATTAAAAAATATTTGTTAATTTATTGAATTACTAAACAACCCTCCCAGCATTCACAATTCTTGGAAAACATGTTTTTCCTCCTCTTAGCTATTTACTATATTTCTTTATATAAATAAATAGAGCTCCTTGTAGGAAATTTAGCAAGGAGAAAAATAAATGGAAAAGATACAATTATTTTTAATCATAAAATCCTTGAGATAAAATATATTTTATTATATTTTTCTTTTCTTTTTCTCACCTGTATGATCATAGTTGTGTTTACATAATTGCATGTGTATGTATAACAAAATTGGAGCTTTTTAGTATAGATGTTTTTATAGACATACTTTCTATTAATATTATATGCTGTGGTTCATAAACTAATAGTCTTTGAAGGCATGATTTATCACTATAGGCATGTTATTAATTTCTGTGCTTACTTTGCATTTCTTTGAGTCTGATCTTTCAGCATCTATTGAGGGGACATTGAATGGCCATGTAATCTAAACCTTGATTTGGCCTGGAGTAAGGATCATGACCAAAGCTGGGCCAACCTACTTTCTTTTGGGGGGTAGGGGGGAACCTGTTTTTATATTGAATATAGAAAAAAATCAAACCACATGAAAACAATAGCAAAAATAAAATTACTCTATATTGAGCAAAAATGAGAATGAAATAGAAAAATTATTCAGTTTTGGACAAAAGAAGAAAGGAGACCAGAGAATAAGATGGAGAAAGAGTCAGAGTTATTGAGAGAAGACAGTGAGAAATTGCATAGCTTCCTGTGGAATTTCTAGATCCATTCCCTATTCTTTCTTGATACCTGGAAATATCTAAGACACCTTGTTAGGATTGACAGATCTAGCAAATAAAAATACAGGACACCTAAAAAAAAATGCAGGATACCTTACTGCAGTTGAAGTTCAGATAAACCACAAATCAGATTTTAAGTATAAATAGCATAATAGTGCAGTATTTGGGACACAGCTATGCTAGGATATTATTATTTCTTGGTTATTTGAAATTCAAAATTTCCATGTATTCTGCATTTTATCTGATAACCTTACATCTGGTATTCTTCCTAAAAGGCAATTCTCACTTTGAGTAGAGGTGCTTGGTAGGTTCTCTTACTTATAGCCAAACAATCCATAGCAATAACATTGTAGCACCCATTTCACTGTATGGTTATACCAGGGTTTCTTTAACTATTTTACAATCATAAATTTAGGATTTTCCATCATCTAGATAATTTCTGTAATCTTGCTTCCAAGAACATGAATACCTGATGAGAAATTTCATTTTTCTATTTTGGAGTTCTCATTAAAAACACACACACAGACAGAAAATTGTGATTCATCTTTTTTTTGGCATTTCTATATGTTATAGCTCTATGGTCTCTTAGGCCACCTTCTGAAAAATTTAACTCTACAGTATATGTTATACTTGTTATAAATTTATAAGAAGAAAAATAAGCAGTCAAAAACTTGAAAATATGTATTTTATTTATTTTTAGAAATTATGGGGTTTTTCTTTACTATTTTCTCCTCAGCACCTGCTTGGCTTCTCATGATTCCTAGTCTGTTAAGAATGTGGGCATTTCTGAGTACACAGGTGGTATTTGCTATAATGTTGAAGGGAAAACTAAAGACTTTGCTACTTTTCTTTATATTTCTTTCTTGTCATGTGTTGATATGCCCTGACTCTTTTCTCTAAATTTTCATAGCCATGAAATGGAGGTTTCAAGATTTTTAAAGTATATAGTTAGAATTTTGTGTAAGTTGAGGGAAGGGGAAACCACCAGTTGGTTTCACTGGTAGATGACTAGTAGAATTAAGCCTTTGACCTTCCCTTATGATGGCGGACCTATACTTTCTGTGTTTCTCTTAACTATCTCAAAACAGGGAGCTCTAAACAAAGGTTGCATATATGGCATTTACACAGAAAGATGCTACATTTGAATGCTTTGGAGTGTTCTTTAATAATGTCTCAGAGACATATAGTGCATATGTGAAAATATGGAATATAATCTGCCTGGTGCTTCACTATAATGTCAACTTTTGGGAATGTCTATTTCAGGCGAATCCTCTCTTTCAAGCAGCCCAGAACATATAATTCCACTTAACTTGTCAGTACTTGGGTGCCAAGATTATATCATTTACTCCACTGCAGTGCCTGTTAAGTCTAAATACATTCAGAAATGGAGAGGAAAAAAAAATTCCCTTTTAGTTTATCAGCTCTATTTCCTAAGTTCCCTTTCATGTGATATAGTGATATAGTTACAAAGAAATTAGAATTTAATAAGATAGTATGTTTTTAATTTTATTTATCTTGAGGCTCAAAAATAAAAGTCCTCTTTTCTTCCCACTTCACAAATCTGTAATGCTTATGTACATATGCATATGTATATGTATATGTATATGTATGTATATTTACCCAAGAAGTGCATTTGATTACTACTATACTTAAAGATCGTGACTGGTTCCATCCATTCTTACTCATATTCAGATATTTAGCAATTTCTATTTTATACAGTCAGTCCAATAGATCCCAGGAATCCACCTTTTATCTCAGGCTACTAACAAAAGAAATGTATGTAGCAAAGATAGGATAGGGGTTGTATTTTTTTTCCTGTAGATTTTGTAATAAATTACCACAAATTCTATGGCTTAAACAACAGATATTCTACAGTTTAAAACAAATTCTATGGCTTAAAAAAAGTAGAAATATACTCTTTCACAGTTTTGGAGGCTAGAAGTCTAAAATCAAGGACCACACTCCAATGGACAACACTTTCTCTGAAGGCTCTAAATGAGAACTCATTCCTTGCTTCTTTCATCTTCTGGAGGCAACTTTCCTGGGCTTGTGCCTACATCACCCCAGTTTCTCTCTATATCTTCACATCACCATCTCCTCTGTTTGTCTGTATAATCTTCCTCTGCCTTATTCTCATAAGGATACTTGTGATGTCATTTAAAGCCCACTGGAATAATCCAGATTGGTATCTTCATCTAAAGATCCTTAATCATATTGGCAAACAATCGTTTTCCCAACTGTGGTAACACAGGATCAAAGAATGAAGATGTGAACAGGTATTTGGGAGCATTGTTCAGCCTACCACATGGGTTTAGTTAAATCTAAGGCTACAATCAAGCATCACTCTAACAAAGCAATAAATGCTGCTTGACTTTTTGGATCTTACTAAACGGAGTTCTCATGAAGCCACCGAGAAAGAAAACTAATGTATCTTGCCATAAACAGGTAAGCCCATTCAAGTGAGGGCTGAATGGTTTGTGGGTTCTAATTGAGGTCTTATTCAGGACCTGGATAATGGTGATTGATACAATCCACAAGAGTAGATCTTACTCTATGATTACTGACTAACTATAGTCCATTTAGGAAACTAACCTTGTTCCCCATCAACTTCTCTCTCATCCTGTTTCCACTTTTCACTTTGTGATGATTTGTTCGAAAATCTCTAACTTGCCTTGAGAGTTAGGGGTTAGGTAAAATTTGCTTCTACTGATCACTTGTTCCTCAAATTTTTATGCACCTGACTCCTATATGAAGCAAATCCAGGAGAATTCTAGTTAACATGTGATATTTTATACAAATTATTAAATATATTAAACCCGCTATATAAAAAAAATTCAAAAAACAACTATCAGATTAAATGAAGGTTGCTAAAAACACATTTTATTCCTAAACAAAGAAAAACAAATGTAAATCTATGCAATGATGAATATGATTACTGCATGACGAAAACCTTTCCAAAGAAGACTTGAATATTTCTTAGCTTACATTTTGACAATCAATTTTGACAAACGTGTTCTAGTAAACATAGTTGAAATTATCTGTAAACATTGAGAATTTTGCAATATTCCAGATTCAGTTTAGAATTTAAAACATTAATGGAGATTTAGGAAATATAAAGAATATAGTATATGTACTCACTCAGGAAAACTGTGGAACTCCTCTTATTATTAAAACCTCCATGCCAATTCAGTTCAATCTCTCCTATAAATAACCTTTATTGACACCTCTAGTTGACTTTATTATGTTTAAATATGGATTCAATATAGGAAAAGAAGGACAAATTATGTCACATTTTGCATCAACTGTCTAGCTTCATTATAGGCTGAAACCTTTAGTTTATATAGAAAACAGATTCTATTTCCAATCTTTGAACATGACAGTTTTGTTTTTCTGTTCCTTTTTTAAAAAAGATTTTATTTATTTATTCATGAGAGACACAGAGAGAGAGAGAGAGAGAGAGAGAGGCAGAGACACAGGCAGAGGGAGAAGCAGGCTCCCTGCAGGGAGTCTGATGTGGGACTCGATCCTGGGACTCCAGGATCACGCCTTGGGCCAAGGCAAGTGCCAAACCGCTGAGCCACCCAGGCATCCCTGTTTTTCTGTTCTATATGTTATCCACATAGATGTTATTCATTTAACATGACTTTATTTAACAAGAGTAATTCTCCAATGTAATCAGACATGTTCAATATGCACTTTGCTACTTTAAAATTTTACAAGCCATGCAGAGTAAGGATGCAACTAAGACACAAATTAATAAGAAGAAAACAGCCATGTCTTTACTAGGAAAGAGACTGATAGTACCCATTATTCTGCCTAAGAACTTTTATATTGAGATTTCCTTTCTAATTGTGAAAATTCTACTCTCACGATTGGCATGTGGGAGAAATTCAACTTGATTTTGCTTACAAAAGTGAGGGGAATTTATCATAAATATAGAAATGTAACTTGAAAAGCCTACAGGATAACTTACTTATAGATGGATTCCTGTGGTACCACCTCTCTTGGGCATCCCTGCTAAATCCAAAGGGGGAAAATATTTCTATATCTAGATTCTAATCATCAGAGAAGATCTTGGCTACACTCGTTAGAACTTTCTATCCTCGAAAATATCCAGTGTGGTCATATGGGTAAGGTCTCATCACTCAAAGAGGGTTGCTCCGCAAGTGATCACATGGGACATGTGAGAGAGAGGGTTCTTCTGAAAAGAAGGGCCGCTTGACAAACACGCCATTCTACTGATCAACACAAGTCCTTCTAGTCTATAATGTCTTTGCTTACTCTTCGTCTCATTTCACTCCTCTTAAGGAGATTTGCTGCTGGTTGAGGACTGTGTCAGGAAGAAGGTGTATGATAACTCTATTTCACATATATTATTATAATCAACCCTATTGATTCTTCTCCCTATTCTTCTCTCTATTATAAGATTTTGCTTATCTATTTATTTTCTTCTGCTACACTAATTACAATAGTCTCTGAACTGTAATTGCTCCTTTTAATTGAAGTCTTTAATACAGATGCCAGCATTATCTCATATATTAAATGTGGATATTTGAAGTAGTTACTCTAAAACCTTCTGTACTTCTCCATGCTCTAGTAAATGTTGAGAAATTTTTAGTTAACACTAATGGATAGAATTCTTTGTAAAAATAAATAAGAGTCTAATAAATAAAGTTTAGTAAAGAGTAGATATAGATTGTGATTTAAAAGGTTGGAAAAGGATAGTTTGTAATTGGGAAATTCTTTATCAATAATTTTCTTGTGGCATTTATCACTTATAATGTGTATTATAATTAATTTATGTGTATGCCATCTGTCTTACCAGACAGTAAGTACCTCAAGGGCAGAATCCATATAAATTGACATTGGAACATCTCAAAGTTTAACATCAGGATTTGCACTAAATAATTTTTTAACATAGTAATAAAAGGAAAGAAAGAAATGAAGATGAGAGGAAGGTAAATGAGAGAAACAAAGTGAAGGAAAGATAAAAAGAAGGAAAAAAGAGTAGGAGTAAGATTTTGGAAAGCATATGGAAGAGAATAGCTGAATGAAAGGGTTAGTATTTTTTGTTAATACTTGTCCATAACAAATTTGAGTGAGGCAACATGTTAAAATGTGAAATAAACACTATAAGAGTCATAAAAAAAGAGGAATGAGTTTGAAAAAGTTACCCACAAGTTTTGAGTTAAAACTTTCATATTATTTATGTCATCAATCACTCAGATGTTTTAATTTAATACTATTCACAAAATTAGAGGCACCATTTTTTAACTTTTCTATTTTTGTTCATTTTTTAAAAAATATTATTTATTTATTTATTCATAGAGACACAGAGAGAGAATGAGAGGCAGAGACAAAGGCAGAGGGAGAAGCAGGCTCCATTCAGAGAGCCTGACACGGGACTCGATCCAGGGTCTACAGGATCACGCCCTGGGTTGCAGGTGGCGCTAAACCGCTAGGCCATGGGGGCTGCCCTTTTGTTTATTTTCTTCACAAATATTTAGCAGTTAGTATAGAAAGCAGAGGCAAGAAGTTCCTTTTGCCTTTATATTTCCTTTTGCTGGTGGAAAGAAAGCTCATTGCTATTAAGTTTAATCAGAAGTTGGCCTCCATATGTTTAGAATTGCTTATATGATAACAGTCTGGATATCTACAATTTTACAAGAGGATTTTCCCATTTATGTGTTGTGATTCAGTGTGACATTTTTAAAGATTTCATGGGCAGATGCAAGTTATTAGCACATAATTAACAAAACTAATTGAAATACAAAATATATGTACAAAGATATTTATTAGACAATCTGTAAATCATCCAAGGATTTTCTTGATTCTTGTCTTCCATGTGGTTACCACTCTCTGAGGCATTCTTGGAAGATGTAAAAGACATATATGACTATCCTGTTTCTTTATCTAGTATCCAAAAACAACTTGACAAATAATTGGGTTATACATAAACAAAAGCAATGTACTATAATTAGTAGGCAAATTGAAAGAATATGTTATATGATGGCCAAGAAAAGTTGTCCTGGGTAAAGGGGGACCCACCAACAAGTATGATATAAACCTGGTCTTAAAAATATGTAGAGCTTGGATAGCTAATTGGAATTTTTGGAAGAAATTTCATGATTTCAGTGCAAATGAAATGAGAACAAAAACAGCAACAAAAATATAAGTTGGAATGAGAATATCTGTGTTTGTACAACTATTAGAAAATTGGCCTGAGTATAGTACAGTTTTTAGGTCAGAGAAATAATCAAAGAACAAAATTAAATAACTAAACACAAAGATTATTAAAGACTTTAAATGTCAAGGAAAAGAAGAATTATCCTTCTAAGACTTGCTAGGGAGGTGATAATTTATTATTAGTCAAATTCAAGAAAAATAAATATTAAGGATTTGTGCACCTGTTTGCATGTATCGTCTGTGTGTGTGTGTGTGTGTGGTGGCAGTTATTGTGTATATTTTATGCCTGTCCTTTTTAGTAACCTACCAAGTAACCAAGACAATGTTTATTGTTTAATAATCAAATTTGGGGGCTTGTTTGTTTTGTTTTGTTTTGTTTCTATTTTGTTTTTGCTTCATGTTAAACCATTGTCTGCCATATATGTAAAAGACTACCACATTTTACCATATTTTCTTCCTTAACTGACTTTTAATTTTAAAATAACAGTAACAAAACCCATCATATACTAGTGGGTCAAATGAATCACCCTACTCAGAATTATTCCATCATCTGAAGATATTAGCAAAATTGAGTTCCTAGGAGTAGACTATTAAGAATCTTACTTGAGGCTTTTCTATCTTCTAACCAGGATTTACACTTATGTAGATTTACTACATGATAGAGGTGTTTCCTAAGGTTGCAATCAATCTATTTTACGTGTCTCAGTTCTGAATACAGAAATAATTGATAGCAGTCTAGCAATTGCTTCTGTATTCTAAAGTGTATTTAGTAATAATTATGTAATAATTTTTAAAGACAGTTATATTTAAGATTTTATTATTTATTAATGAGAGACGCACAGAGACAGAGGCAGAGTCATAGGCAGAGAGAGAAGCAGGCTCCATGCAGGAAGCCAGATGTGGGACTTGATCCTGGGACTCCATCCCTGCACTTGACCTCAGGACTCGATCCCAGGACTCCAGGATCACACCCTGGGCCAAAGGCAGATGCTCAACCACTGAGCCACCCAGGCGTCCCTAAAAGGCAGTTTTTATTTTAACCATTTAATCTATTTATTGTTTTAAAAATCTCAATCTTATCCATTCAACTTTTTGTTGGACTGATCACACTATTTTCTTAAAGTAGGCATCAGGAAAACTATAATGACTACTCCTTATTTCAAAATGCCATACTGGGGGCACCTGGGTGACTCAGTGGTTGAATGTCTGCCTTTGGCTCAGGTCATGATCCTGGGGTCCTGGGATCAAGTCCTGCATCAGGGTCCCCTTAGGGAGCCTGCTTCTCCCTCTGCCTATGTCTCTGCCTCTCTTCTGTGTCTCAGAAAAAAAAATCTTTTTAAAAACACACAAAACCCCCCACAAAATCACATAATATCCTAAATAGGTATTAGCTCAATTAGATTCAGAAAATTTTCCCCCAAAGTTTGGTTTAAACTTTATTTAAAACATCATATTCAGTAGCTAATCTAAATTAAGTAGGAGCTATTATTTTCAGGTTTCTTGATGCTCTCTCTGGTGTAACTGCAAAATTGATGATAAAGATTTTTAAAATTCACTATTTTCATAACTTTCCATAATTTAACAGCATTTTACATATTGAATGTCAAAGACCTATTCAGTAGCACCTGTGAGTAGTTGAGGCATGGAAGCCTGAACCTGTTGGCTACCCGTCTCTGTGAGGCAAAGTAGTTAAAGAACGCAGAGGACTAGCATACAAAATTCATGAGCTCAGGGATTTACCAAGGATTGTGGATTGTCAATTTTTAAACATTGGACATTTAGTTAAATGATAGAAAAGAACTATAATCATTGAATAAAAACAGAAAACAAAATTACATTTATAAAAGATGCACAGAGAAAGTTTAATCAAGAATCTAACTGGATCTTAAACATACTGGTAATAGAGAATGATGAGTTTATTAATATATGAGAAGTAGAAAAAAGTTGTTTCCAAGAACCAGGAAAAGTAATAAACAGTAAAACTAAAAAACAAAACAAGGACAAAAACAAAGAAACATCTTATTTACAGGAAATATTCAAAGGTATTGGTAATTAGTGATGATACACTCATATTTCTGCTTATGAATCCAAAGATTAGGGAAAAGGGACAAAATATATTTACTTACTCCTCAAAAATATAAATTTGAATATGGATGTGTAGATTTTTTCCATTGTAAGTTATATTACGGATTTCCATTAAACATATTCAGAAAATAATAATGCTGGCATTTTTCTTGGAAATCACATAGTTGTCTGTATATAGCTTCATATTATTTTATTCTTAATTATTCATCTCTAGTCAAAGTGCTTGGAAACATGAAAGATGACCATTTCCAATGAAATATGAAATGCTGGAACTGGAAATCACTGGCATGCAAACACCCACATCTCTTAAAGAACTAAAAAACAATCAGCCATGAACAACATAGATTACAACAAAAATGTCTGAGCCTGGCTAATGACAGTAACACATTGTGGGGAAACAAGCCATTTAATTGCCATGGGACCTGACAGATGAGGCTACAAGGCAGGCCACTAACAGAAGCAGTCACCACTATAAAATGTTTTATAAATGCCATAATGAACAGTTGGAGTCACAGCCACCTTTCCAAGTTAGTCACAATTATAGCCATTTCCTAGTACAGTTTGAAAGGAACAGAAGGCCTTAGTATACCCTGAAGCTCTGGTTTTTCCCTTCAAAACCAGGAACAGGAAGCTCCTGGTCAGCCGATGTATTACTAATATTCATATTCAACATATGGCTCAACACAATTAAGATCAGAAACATGATGTTAACCCTGGTCCTTAAATGTAGCATTGCCCTTCTAAGAATATGTTGTTAAATGTTTGCTAACACACCACAACTTTGTCATGAAAGGATTATAGGGTATATTAAGAATACCTGTATCCATTGACTTCCCAAGTATTCCCAAGTATTTAAATTCTCTCTCTCTCTCTCTTAAAAAGTAACATCTCAAAGTCATGACCCTAAAATCAAGAGTCACATGCTCTTCCAACTGAGCCAGCCAGGTGCACTTCCTTGACTTTATCTTTTAAATTACAAAATTTAGACTTTGATTGAGCAAATGTATGCTCATAATGTGAGCAACAGAGGAAGGCTACTACATGCATTTTCTAAAAAATAATATTCCTCACTTAGTTTTTATGACATTTTTCCTATCCCTGGGTTCTTTTCTTGTGAAGATAAGTAATATGCATTTTCTGCTTGAATATTGCTGATTGATTTCAGGTTCCTGCAAATAGTTCAATCAATCATGTTAAACAAATGCAAGAGGCTAATGGTTGAAAAGTAGTTTGTAGTTGATTTTATTGTTTATTTTCAATCATGAGGCATTAGTGCATGGAATTATAGTTTCCTTAAAACCAAAAGTGTGCTATCTTTGTGCCAGATTACAAAAGTGGATTTTGAATTTTTCAACAAAATTTACTATTTTAAGAAAAAAAAACAAGCAAAACTTATAATGAACATACTTATTTTTGGTGGTGATTCAAAGTATTTTCTTTGAGTATAAAAATAAGCAAAAGAAAAGCATAACTTGAATAACAAAAAAGGGAGGTTCCTGGAAATCTACATCTATAAATCTGGAAAACTACACAGGGGATCTTGCCATTCAGTGTATTTCTATAATTTATATTTATCTCTAACAACCAGATGAATGATGCAAAGCTCTGTCCAAATTTTCACATGGCTCCAATGATTAAATAAGATTTACTTCAGTCTACTCCTTTGGCATATAGAGCCCTAGCCTTAGGATACTGGAACAGGGAGATTTTTTGTTTTTGTTTTTGTTTTTGTACAGTGGAAAGTATTATATGAACTGCTATGTTTTTCATGAACTAAAAACATTGAAAAAATCAGAGATTATACAGAAATTTTCTATTGATACCTAGCATTTTTTAGAGTGTTTTGGGCCCTAAAGATATTTAAAAGACTATTATATCGTTATTACATAACTCAGATAACAGTTGTAGTGTTGAAGAGTGAGCACATGTATGTATGTTCAAGGCAACTGCAAATGGGTCAGCGCTCAGAATTGTCATTTACTGTCAGATAATGTATGTGAAAGTATTTTGTAAACAGTTTTTAATTTTTTTCATCTCAGTAATATTCTGTGTTCCCCTCCTTAATTTAGCTGTCAAATCCTTTGGGGAATTGGTCCAGGCTCAAGAATTGGATCATGATTAGACCTGGACAATCATGATCAGTCATCTCCTTTGATGATGATCTGTCAGAAACCTAGACATAGCCTAGTGGTTGAATCAAAACGGTATCAGTCAATGACAGGCAAGGGGAAGCATACTGAAGATTTATGGATAAATACTCTTAGTAATAAAAGAAAGTTAGGACGAAGAAGTTGGTCTTAATTTTTTGAGTGTTGCCTTATGCAAATGAAAACTTAGAAAAACTGAGCCAGTACTACCAGGATGAGTAAGAGGTGGTACAAAGAACAGAGGTGCCCAGGAAATTATAGAGAAATGTGATTATACTGACTAGATTAAGTTCAAAGATAGCCTGCTCTACATCTGAATTCCAACTGCATGAGCTTTTCAAGTTCATTATTTTAAATTCATTTTGAGTGTTTTGTAACTATTGACAAAAGTAGTATAAGGAATCAATGTTATAAAAATGTGGTGAATAAATATATAGATGCAACATATCATACTGCTGTGATATACTGCAGTGCCCAACTACAATTTGAAATAATCTAAAAGTGTGATGACACATGGAAATAATTCCTGGGTAGTTCTGTCCTAAATGATATCATCTTCTCTTCTCTGGAAAATAAAATTGTTAGATAATATACAAAGGTAAGATATGGACAAACTAAGTGATTGTCATATTAACACTTTATTCATAGATTCTAAACCTATCCTTCTAATAAAAGTGTTCAAAGCCCCTTCTTTTATATTCAATCAATACATACATACATACAATCATGTATATGCAAACAATAATTATTGGCAAATTGACTTTAACATTTTAATGAGGTAAAACTCTCAAATACAAAACCTTCCAACATGAAAAGATCTCTCGAGTTTCCCTTGAAATTACACAGATTATAAATTCACTTATTAATTTCTATCTTTCTATTAAAATATTTAAAGTTTCTATTTATATTATTGTGTCCAATAAAAGCACAAAAATATGAGTGTTCTAAGTAACTTGAAGAATAAACATAATGACAGAAGAAAATTATTTTGCAATTCATATATCTAAGTTGAACATAGGTGATGAACAGCATTTCATTTCCAAAGAAGCAATTGGAGAAAACAAAAAAAGATCAATTCTGTTATTAAAAATATATACTAGACTGAAACACCAAATTTAAAGGCATTTCTGAAACTCATCAGTTTTAGAAAAAGCAGGAAAAAATGCTGAAAATAAATTATCTAAACTGTTCATGATTATTGATGATATAAACATAATAATGAGAAGAATTATTATAACTTTTGTAAAATGGAGTTTATATGCATTCAATCCTAAAAATTTAATTTCTAGCCCTAGAAATTAATAGGATAAGTAAAAGAAACTCAGAGTTTTATATGACTTCTCCAGTATCATATAATTGTTAAATAGCACTCAATTGAAACTCCTGATATAATGTCTTAATATACGGATGAATTTTCCAAAATTCTAAAAGGGAAATATTCTGTATTTACATGAATATGTAAAATGTTCTCTTATACCAATTTATATATGTCAGATGTGCTATAATAATAATTATGTAGTTAGAAATATAAATAATTAGGACTTAAACCTCATTTTTTACACTAAAATACCAAGGCTGTGTCTGTTTAAAATTATTTCATAAATATTGAAATGTATACTTACATTGCAAATTCTATTGAGTATAGTGTTTACTCTATCATTTTTAAGGCATTTTTTTTCTATGACACTTTCACTAATCATATGTTTAATCCCATCATTATCTAAGTCATGATTTTGTGCTACATATTTCTAAGAGCCAAACCAGTCAAGGTCAGTATTTAGTTTATCTTTAATCATCAACAAATCCTTTTTAAATTACCATTTAATAAACTCTGAATATATATAGCAGATTTTCACCCAAAATGCCACTGCCTATTGGTCATAACGATAGAGTGAAACAGAAAAGATATATTTTATGACTTATCTCCCTATTACTAACAATCTACTGTGCCAATAACCATACTGTGGATGAAACAGGGGAAATGGTCTTTGTATTCAAAAACCATTCCATTTTCTCCAGGAAAATCATTTATGTTTAACTGGACACAAAAAAGAAACAGTGATTTGTTTTGTCTGAGGGAGACATTAACAAAAGTATCCTAATGTCAAAAGTTAATTAGACATTTTGTAAGCTGACCAGAAAGAAAAGGGATATTTTAAGCAAAGAGACCTGAAGTGATTGCATAGATTCTCACAATACTGTTAGTCATGTCTAGTATGCACCTTACTTAATTGTTTAGGATAATGTTCTACCCTTTGGGTGATAGAAAATGTATATCAAGCATTGTCAAAGTATTTGTGTTCCTGAAAACTCCATACAAATCAAAGTTTCTATTTTCCCACTGAAATGTTCTTACAATTATGATGAATATCATCATCATCACCAAGCTTTGCCCTCCTGTTTCCACTTTTACTCAAATAAATGAGAAGATATTATTAAGGAAAAAAAAAGTCTTGGCTAGAATATTCTAGATTCTCTCTCCATATCACTCACATTTCACCAATAATTGCCAGTCTCTATGCACTATGTAGACATGGCAAGTAGGTTATTTTGTATAATTTGATATTTCATATACAACTCATAAGCCTTCTTTTTCATGTGAGAAAGAGAACCCAAAGAAAGAGAACCCAAAGAATTGTACTAAAGTTCTATATAAGAGAATCCTGGAGTCGGTTAAGAACAATTATTTTCATTTAATACATTTGAGCATTCAAAATTATGCTTATTTTTTTGTGCAGTTCTGAACTTTTATATTGTACTCAAAATACATTTATTTCCTTTCATGCAGAATTATAGATATTTTACAGAAGTATTGAAATATAAAAAATGTTTACAGGCAGCATTCTAAAAAACCTCCTCTTCAGTTATGGAACAGAAAAGCAAACTCAGATGGATTTAAAGTACCAACTGCACCTTTACTAAGACCAAAAATATGTCTTTAAGCATTCATTCCAATTTCTCTATGAAATTTTTAAGAACCAAATAACTTAAAAAAAAACTTTTTGAGGGGTGTCTGAGTGGGTTACTTGGTTAAGCATCTGACCCTTGATTTTGGCTCAGGTCATAATCTCAGGGTCAAGAAAGAGATGGAGCCCCACATCAGGCTCCATGCTGGATGTGGATCTTGCTTAAGATTCTCTCCCTCTTCTTCTGCCCTTCTCTTGGCCCACCACCATCTCCCCCCTCTAAACAAAACAAAACAACAACAAAAAAGATTCTGTTCATTCAAATTCTGCACACAAATAGAAAACAAATTCTCTTTCCTATCTGACTATAAAAATTCCAAGATTTGAATGATTTTGTATTATTCAAAATCATATATTTTCCCTTCTCATAAGACAGATTTCCCTCCCCCCAAAATGTAGATCTTCTTGCCCTATACTCAAGAATTATAAAGATATCAATTGACAAATAGTATTTTCTTTGATTCTGCAATAGGCTCAACTTTGTCTTGAATGTCAGTAGATATCGGTTGATTTGATAGCATGTAGACCCACCCAGGAAAGTCTAGAATTCCTTTTAGTTTTTCTTCTGTGAAGTAAGAGGTGTATGCTCCTAAGAAAAACAAAAAGCAAAACAAACATAACAAACAAAAACCTGCATAGCTCACGTGAGATTCAGTTGTTGTGACTGAAAAAAAAAAAGAATAATAAGAGTAGAAATTCCTACAGGTGAGTTTCGAAGAAGTATTAAATGTCAGCAGCAAATTTAATTTGATTTTAAATGCTTTCCCTGAACCAGAAGTTCTGTATCAAAGCTCAAGGAAAATAGTCTATGATTATCTGATATGGAAATTTTAATTTTATGTAGTGGTAGTTATAGTCAGCAAAACTAAATAAGTTCATGCTCTGATGCACATCTTCTGATCCAAATATATATCAGTGATAGAGAAATGTAAAAATACTTAAAACTAAAAAGATGCATTAGGCTATTAGACAGGGCCAATAACTACATAAATTAGAAGAAAATAGAAAAATATAGCAAAAAAAAAAAAAAGAAAAATATAGCAGAGGTGAATTCATAGTCATGTTGGGCTCCTTGTGAGGAAGAGATGGCTAGGATATTAATTTTGTGGAGTTACCAGAAACTGAAAGTGCTTTATAGGTGAGAGAGTAGAATTAAGTTCAATGCTTGAATATTGAGATTAGGGCAGGACTTGCCCTCTCTGCCCTTACCTCCAGGAATGGATGTTGAATAAACCCTCCAACCCAATCACAGTGGTTATTGCTTACCAAAAGCTCAATGCTTGGAAGGATAAAACATATAGAAACAACCTCAATCCAAAATATGAACCAAAAAGTCCATTAAATTGGTACATATATTTATGATATCAAAAGAAAGCAGGAACTCAAGGTATATTTTAAAAAGTGTTGTAAATTGGGGGGACAAAGCAGTAAGTTACAGAAAAATCTAAATAAAAAAAGAGTGGGGATAGAGAAAAGGAATAAAAAGTTAAAAGTAGGAAAGAACTAAAAATGATCCAACAAAATATAGGAAAACATATGAAACTTCAAAACATGTGAAAACTTCAATACATGTGAAAAAATTATAATGCTAAGAAAGACAACAATAGTTGTCTAGAATAGTAAATTAATGTTGAACAGTCTGAAAGCTTTTTAATATGTTTATTATGAACATTTGTTTCATAAAATTTTTAAAAATAAGAAAATAGGCAAAGTGAAACAAGAGATGATGGATATGGAAAACAAAATTTTGAATGAAAATATCACCATTGAAAAAATATACATGATAATTCTATCCCTATAGTTTCAAAGCCAAAAGCAGTGACTTAGAAAATAATACAGAATTTACTTAGAACGCAATATTGATGTATAAATAGAAATTACATATAGTTTTCTATATGAATAGTTACTTCATATGCTACTGAGATTGAATTACTTCAATTCACATTGAATAGATATCACAGAAGAATGGCATAAAATATGGTTGGAAAATAATATGGTTGAAGACACAGTAACTAAGACTCTATCTTTGGAAGAAGCAATTCAAAGAAAAATCACTGATATGTAACTACAGGGAAGACTCTCAAAACTACTGTACTAAGTAAAAGAAGCTAAACATCAAAGATATACAAATATTGTAATACTGTAAAATTTCACTTATATAAATTGTAGGATAATATCTGTTGAGAAGAAGAGGCCTTGTCACTGAAGTGCTTGTAGAAAGATTTCCCGTAGTAAATAGAACCTGAAACTTATTAAACTAGATAACTTTCTGGAATGGAGATGTTAGAGATATAAAGATATTTGAGAGGTCACCTGAGTGGCTCGGTAGGTTGGCATGTCAACTTATGATTTTGGCTCTGGCCCTGATCTCAGGATCCTGGGATTGAGCCCTATGTTGGGTTCTGAGCTCAGTGGGGAGACTGTTTGGGGATTCTCTCTCACCCTTGCCCTTTGCCCTTCCTCCCACTCCTCTCTTTTTCTCTCTCAAATAAATAAATAAATCTTAAAAAAAAAGATGTTTTACAATTAAAATAGTTCTTGCTGTTTGAGAAATCACAAAATCCTCACTTAAAGATTTATTGAATCTGGGCTTTACTGAGAAGGAAGGACCAGAAGAGCAACCTTTGTCTTCATAAGCTCTCTTCTTTGCCTGAGCCTTTTGACTACCTGTGTCTTTGAAGTTACTTAGGAAAGATTGATACTGGGTAAATTATCTGATTTGTATACTTCAAGTGTGATAATCTAGTCCTGTGTAATCCTCGGTAATAAGTAGCAATATAATTTTATATATTATAAGCAAACATTTGGAAACTAAGATACACTCTTAAATAACTCATATATTAAAGAAGAAATCACAATGGGAAGTATAAGCTCTTCTTAAACTTACCAGTGATGATTGTAATATATGTGAAAAATTTCAGGATGTAGCTAAAATAATAAAGATAAATTTAAGAGTTTTTTTTTTTTTTTTAAAGATTTATTTATTTTGAAAGAGAGAGCTTGAAAGTTGGGGGAGGGGCAGAGGGAAAGAATCTTCAATCCTACTGCTAGCTGAGTGTGGAGCCTCACTGGGGGTCAGGTTCCACAACCAGGAGATCATGACCTGAGCTGAAACCAAGAGTCAGGTGGCCAACCAACTGAGCCACCCAGGCACCCCAAGATAAATTTAAGTTTTTAAAGGAATTTATTTCAATAATGAAGCTTTATATATATGTGATATATTTAAGCCAGTAGGCTAAGTAAAGAACTATAAGAAAAGCTTAAAGAAATACACTAAAAATAAATTAAAAGTATAATTGGACAAAAGAAAAAAACTAAGGAACCCTAATGAGGATAGACACAAAGGTGATTATTTTTTTAGTAAAGTCGATGGCATTAATTAGTTTGAATTTCAATATTTCACCGCTTGCCATTTCAGAAACAATTTCATTTGCTTTATCATAATTATAGCAACAAACATTATAAAAGGTATAAAAAGAATAGTGACAAAGAGATTGAAGTACAAGAAAATACTATGAGTAAATATATGACTATAAATTTGAAACAGAAAGAATTAACATTTTTATGAATATCTATTAGCAAATTCATTCGGGAAGAACTAGCGTAACTTCTTTAAAACTACACTTAAAGAAATTCAATAGTTTTAAAAAATCCCTATGCCCCTGCAAAAGTCATTGAATATATATTATTTTAAACCACATTGTACCAAATCTCCAAAGTGCAGTTAATTTCCATGTTTTACAATACATTTAGAGAATTAAAATTCAACATAAATAGGGAATACTACCCAATTGATTTTATGAAGGTGGAATAAAACAAGAACAGAAAATATTATTAAAATCTCATTTAGGAGCATGGACACGCAATACTAAATAAAATAATAGGAAGTCAAATTCCACAGTGGATTAAAAATGCACCATTGTCCAGTAGAATTTATCTTGTGACTATCATTTGGAAAAGCATTAGACAATATCTAATAAAAATGAAGACATGCTTAAGGAAATCCAGTTCATGTCTTGCTATCCCAACTGAAATATATACTGTTAAAATAAAATTTATATATATGTAATGAGACATATTAGGAAGTTCATTGCAGTATTGTTTGTGAGATATTTGGAATGATGGCAATATTGAAGAAAACCTGCATGTTATTTTATAGGATAATAAAGTAATAAACATATTCATATGATGCAATAACAATGAAAATACGATTGCTAGAGTTGTCTATTTTGATATGGTTAAATATATACACACGTTATATATATTTAAATTAAAAAACTCACATTGCAAAGGGATACAAACATTATAAATATGTAGTGAAAATGCAAGGGCAGGCATGCAGATGAGAAACTCAAATTCAGAATGATGTTTATGTCTTGATAGCAATAGAGAGCAATGAAGTATAGGAGGGATATATGGAAAGCCTGTATTATTTGTAATTTCTTATCTTTTTATTTGAAAAAAAACTTGCATAAGTATACAAAATGTTTATATTTGAGAAAGCTGATGGCTTTCTATGAGTGTTATTATTCCTTGTGTATTGTGGAATATTGTATAACAGAAACTGGCAAAAAATAAAAATGCATTCATTAACATCTTTTATGAAAATAGCACTTTTAAAAATCTTAGTTTTGGCTTTTCTTTAGGTATTTTATATGTTTTCAAATGAAAACAAATTCAGAATTAGGTAAGGAGAAACTTTATTTGAAAGAATTATTAAAATAAGGAAAAGGGAGACTATTGCAATAGGGAGAAAGCTCCCACCATAAGATTTGCAAGTGCTTCAAAGATTGTACAGAAATAAGGTTTTTCTTTTACAGACAAGAGTAAGCAAGGCTAGAAACAATGGAGTAGGTGGGGAGTGGGAAGAGGTGGGTGGTGTGAGGAGACAGCTGATCAGGAAATGTGTTTTCCTAAGATCAGCAAAAGGATAATGCTGGCTCAGACTGAAGGTGTATCAAAGATCAGGAGAAGAGAAATGAAACTAAAGATTAGTCAGATCAGGTATTTAGTACAGATTAATCAGCAAGTACAAACAGTCTGGTTACTAATTCAGATGCAAAGAAAGGGAATGTGGAGGGTCTGTGTAAAAAGGGTCATCTGCAAATTCTAAGTGGAAAAGAGATTCTTTGCAGGAAGCTATTTCCAGAAACACATAAGCTAAGGGATTTTTTTTTTTTTTAATCATCACTCTCTTCAGAACCACAGGTCTCAGGCAAAGATTAAAACAATCGATATTGGAAGTCAGTAAATGGTAATCTTTGCATAAGACTTCTCCAAATCCTATTGGGCATGTTTTCTTAGTCAACTCTTTTAAGTGAAACAAGGTCTACCTTCCCTTTTCTAATTTTAGAAAGTAGCTCAAATTGAAAAGAGACTTGGAGAGGTCAATAGACAAGCTAAGTTATAGCTCTTAAACCCACAGCCACATCAGGCCAGCAGCATGATTAAGAACAGCCATCCCAGTTTGTGTTGTTTGTTTGATTAGTTCATGTATTTTGTTTCTTTGTTTGTTAATAGATTTGACCAAATTTAGCATGGTGTACTCCCTCTATTTCTCCCAAGGAAATTCACAACTCTAACATCTTCACTGGCTGTCTCACAGGTCCTTGTTTCTTTACTGGCTGTTAATGGATGAGTTCCCAACCCCTAGTCTACATCAAAATCCAGCTATGCTGAGAGCTTTGGAAACAGAAGCCACATGGTTTTCTGAATGTTACTATTTTCATATAATTACTTTGAGAGGGACCAGATGAAATTGAACATTCCTTTTGAGCTCTAAAGTGTTCCATTCTCAGTCTACATTTTAGTGAAGACAGGTCTTACAGACAAGATCTTAAATTATGAAATGACAGAAACAAAGACAAGATATTTATAATACTTTGGCTAATTTGTTTACTTGAAAACTGCTTTTCTAGACAAATTTAAAAGATCTATATATTAGCACAAGTTGTGAAAACTAAAAAGTCAATACCTCCTACGACCTCATCCCAACCAAAATATAAATTTATATTTTAATCATACTCTATCTATTCCTCATTCATAAGGCCCTGATATAAGATCTACTAATACTCTAATGTATTCCTCCATGACTTTGGTGTGATCTCTTAAAATTTTCTACAGTCCAATCTCATATAATTTCTTTGTAATATAATTTTACACATCACTCCATAGTCAAGAGTACTTTGAGTATTGTCATGGTATGCGTCCTACAGCAAGGTATATTGTCATTCTCACCCAGTGATTAAGTGTAAATAATTGTTGAGTAGCCTTTGTTATATGTGCATGGAAAAATTAAAATACTTTCAGAGAAATCCATTCTAACAGAGAGCTTTTAAATCTTTGTCAATTAGGACTTTGATTTTGATGAATAACTTTTGTTTTGGGTTTGAAACTTATCCTCTACTCAAATTCTAATATTGAGTTGTATGTTTACAGTCATTATATTCAGCAATTACAAAAATAATAGGTAATAGTAGCTTCTGAAAAGATGGCTATATACTACTCAGAATAGAAAAGCACAAGATCAAAATTTGTAACTTCTAACTACAGGTTTATAACAGTAGAAGAAACAATCTTCTTATTCCACTTATTAGAAATCTCATAATGCTCTATACTCAATACTGAAGTATACAAATACTCAAAGCCTCATCTTCAGTGCAGACTTTTCTTATACTTAACTAAATTTTAAGCCCCGCAAGCCTTGGCTCCAGCTTCCAAACAAAGATGAGGTCAGGATTTTCATGGATTTTTACTTTGACCCGGGATTATAACCAAATGCACAATTCTAAACATGAGATTCTAGTCACCATCTTAATAAAGATTTTAGGTTACTTAGCTCTATTTAGCTAAGTAAGAAAGAGAAAGATACTTTCAGTTTACTTCAGTTAATTGTATTAGTGTATTACACTAAAAATAGCAGCTTACTACTAAATTTGAAAGCATAACTGCTGTAGGACTTGTATTCTATCAACACAACTATAAAATTGTGCTTAATATTTGAAACAATAGTTTTAAGACCTTGCACAATGGTGGACATGGACTGTGATTTCAGCAAGGAAAAAAATCAGCAATGTGAGCCCTGTAACTGTTCTAGTTTTCTGCCAAGAACAGATTCCCTGACTGTGAATAAAGAGAGGGAGAACTTTGAAATTTAAAAAATGTAGTGGTCTTGGTGAATTAAAAAAAAAAAATCACAGTCAAAGGATTTAAAGATCACGTGAATGTCAGGACAGAGGGCTACAATGGATGGAGCTATGAAGAGGGTATGTTCCATAAAACTGATAGGATCCCCTTAAGTCTGGCATACACACAAAAATTCCATGAGGTTAGGGAAGAACTACTGCCAGGGAAACCATCTCTATTAGGAAGCCATAAGGAAAAAATTCTCAAGGTTCACAAACAATAATTGCTCATGTTTCTTCAATCTGATTAAAGACACCCCATCAATATTTGATGAAATATTTGGAACATTCTTGAGAGACTCAGAAGGGTAACATTATACCATCATAATATGGTCATTAAAATATCCCAAGATAAAGGACAAGCTTCTGTACATAAAAGCAAAACAAAACCAAAAAGCCTTAAAAAAGATCAAGTGTAACTGTAAATAACTTAAATGCTTCTTTAAAATAATACAAAATATCCATCACACAATGACAGTATATTGTAAGTGGAAGACTAAATCTCCCCTGTGGAGTCTTTAAGGATCATGCCAGCATAAATGCAGAGATCACAAATAGAAAGGCATATAAAATTAAAGGATATATTATATCCAGTTTCTAGAAGAGGAAGGCACAGCACACCAAGGAAGTGGCCATATGGGAAATGTGCCAGGGAACCAGCTCAACCAAGCAAGTTGAAATCTGGGAGGGAGGACCCATGAGCAGATGTCATTATTGGATCAGGGTGGAGTACACAAGCAAAAGATACGAGATTTTATTGGTGCATTTGAATGTCAGTAGGTTACAATGAGAAAAAGAAAGGGGTATTGTGGAGGGGCCAGCATTACCACACTGGTGTAGCTGGTCACTGAGCAGGGCGCTCATAGAATTTGGTGGGGATTTTGAGCCACCAGGAAAATATAACATTTTTTAAATTTACAAACAAGAAAGCACTGTGATGAAATTCAATAAAATATTGCTGCACATGAAAATAAGTGAGCAAATTTTACCAATAAACATTTTAAAAAATTAGCCAATAGAAACAGATCAAGAAATAAAAGAGAAGATGAAATTAGCAGCATAGGAGTTTAAAAAGCTATTATAAATATTTTAAAAAATGTTGAAGGATTTAAAGAACAGCTCACAATATAGAGGAGAGAAATAAAAGATATAACAGAAAAAATAAACTTAGAGATATGAATAATACTATTTGAAAAATAATGAATCAGACTGGATTAAATTTAGAACATTATAAAAAAATCTGTGAATTTGAAGACAGCAACATAAATCCTCAAAAAGAACAGAGACAAAAAGTATTGGGAAAAAAAAGGTACCAGTGATTTTTGGGATAATATCATACAATATATCATGTGTGGAATTAAAATTGAGGAGCAAAATAGAGTACACCGAAAGGAATAGTGGATAAAATCTTTCAACTTAACTGAATATTGAAAATTTGAGATGAGATAATAGCAATCAATCTCAAGCAAGATAAACACAAAGCCCATCTCCAGAAGACAATTACATTTAATTTGTAAAAATAGTTACAAAGCTAAACAGATGGAAAAAATGTAACAAATCACAGCACAACAAAGATATACTGACAACAGATTTTTCTTCAGAAAGTAAGCAAGTGATAAGTTAGTGAAATGACATTTTAAAGTTAAGGAGACAGAAAGAGAAAATGTAACCTAGAATTCTATATGCAGCTAAAATATCTTTTGAAATTGTAAGCCAAAGCATATTTTCAGAGAAGAAAGAATTCAAGAAACTTGCTATTAGGAAATCTGTACTAAAGGGAATGCTAAAGATAGTTTTTAAATCAGAAGGAAATGTCAATAAAATTTCTATCTATCAAAAGGAATGAATAGTGTCAGTAGTGATAAATATGTGATGAAATGTCAGATAATTGTTTTTCTAATTAAATATTCATTTCAAAGACAATTGAATGTTTAAATAAAAATGTTTTATGTTTAAAACATGCATGTTTAATGTATTAGGACTGCATAAAAAGTGGGAATAAGTGAAATATATTAATATACAATGCTTCATAATTTTATGTAAAAAATGTGATGATTAAAGTTATCTTAGTAAATTATGGAGTAATTGCTAAAAAACATGACAACAATATCACTAGTAAGACAAGAGTAGAGAACATATTAAAACAATGTTCAGTTCAAGTGAAGGTATGAGAAAAGCAATGAATTAATAAATAAATCAAAAGGGAAGTTAGAAATTATTTTGAGCTAGATGGAAATGAAAATACAATAGATCAAAACTTATAGGATACTAATAAACCAGAACTCAAGCAGAAATGATAGCTTTATATGCCTACATTCGAAATCTTACCAGTGACCTCAGTATTCAATGTAGGATACAAGAAAAGAAGAGCAAATTAAATAGAAAGTAAGGATAGTAAATACATAATAGAAATGAAATAAAGAGATATACAGCAAAACCATTGATAAAATCAATGAAATCAAATGCAGTCTCTTCAAAAAGGTTAAAAAATCGATAAAATTCTAGCTGAGCAGAAGAAAGGTAAGATGTAAATTACCTATAATAGAAATGAGGAAGCTGATATTACTGAAGATTCATCTAATATTAAAAAGATAAGAGAATATAATGAAAAAATATAGCAATAAATTTGATAGTTCTGATGAAAGGGACAAATTTGTTGACAGATATAAACCACAAACCTGCATAGTCTATTTAAATTGAATTTTATCTCAAAACTTTCCCACAAAGAAAATTCCTGACCCAGGTGGCTTCACTGGCCAAGAAAGATATTTTGTTTAATAAATAAATGCCAATTCTACACAAAATAATAAAAAAAAATGTATACTGTCAAAAGAAATCAAAGCTTTTGCCCATACATAGACTTCTACATGAATGTTCATGGTAGTTTTAGTTTTAGTAGACAAAAAACTTAATAATCCAAATGTCTACCAGCAAGTAGAAAGCTTGACACAACTCAAATGTCTGTAAAAACACACTGTGGTATGAACAGATAATGGAATACTGCTCATCAAGAAAGAACAAAATATTGATATATGATACCAAATGTATGAATCTAAAATCATTAGCCGAAAAAAAGAAGCCAGGTCCTTCCTTAAATTAGTGTATATTGTATTATTCTCTTTATATACAATTATAGGATATGGAAAATAGCTTATAGGGGCAGAAAGCAGGCTGATAATTTCTCGGGGAAAAAAGAGATAATGTGAAAGAGTACAAAGGGAGTGAAAGAGTATAAAAGGGTGTAAAGGTAACTCTTGTGAAAAATAAAAATATTTGCTGTTTTCACTGTTAATGGTTTAATAGGAGTTAATGGTTAATGGTTTAATAGGAATAAAACATCAAACTGTTAACTTTAAATATGTACACTATGCATGTCAATTATACCTCAATGAAGAAGACGGGAAAAAAGGAATTAAAGAAGCAAAGAATAGAAATTACAAATAGTAAGTGAGTAACAAGATAGTACATTTAAACCCAAACATGAATGATTATCTTGAAAATAAATGTTCTAAATATTTCAAATAAAAGACAGAAAGTGTAAGAAAAATTTTAAAAAAACACTAAACTGTTGTCTGTGTCAAAATCACTCTAACAATAGAGGCATAACTAAGTTTTAAGTAAAAGATAGAAAGAAGGTATATCATGCATTAATTCTAAGAATGTCAGAGTAGCAATATTTGTATCAAAAAAAGTAGACTTCAGAATATATATATTACCAGGGGCATGAGAGACTTGTAATATAGTAATAAAGGGGTCAAGTAATCTGGAGCATATGATAATTTTAAATGTTTATGTTCCCATAACCACTAGCTATTCAGATTACAAAGCAAAAGCTCATAGAATTTAAAAGAGTAATGGACAGTTCCAGAAATCTCCAACACTCCTTCCTCAGTAATCAATAGAATAAGACAGAAAATCAATAAAGATATAGATGACCTGAACAGCACTATCACCCAATTTGACTTAATTGATAATTTTACCAAAAGAAAAAAAAAATAGAACATTTTCATCATTTTGGGATAGGTAAAGATTTTTTACAGAGACCACAAAAGCACTAACTGTAAAATATATTGACAGATTAGACTTCATAACATTTTAAATATCTTTTAATTAAATCATACAATTAAGAAAATGAATAGGCATGTTGCAAAGTAGTAGAAAATATCCACAACACATACATCTAGCAAAGTGCTAATATTCAAACTATGTAAAGTACTCCTATAAGTCTGTAATAAAATAGACAACCAGTAGTAAAAAAGAAAGTACAAAACAAAACAAAACAAAACAAGAACTGATAGACTAAATCAACAAATGGCCAACAAGGGCCTGAAAAAAAATGTTGACAATCAATTGTGGCCAAGAAATGTATAGTAAAACTACATTAACTACAACCATATGACCATTAGAATGATAAAATTCCATCATTGAACTTTAATACTAAATGAGATCAAGAATGTGCCTAAGCCCGAACTTTAAAACTTTACTAGTGGGAGTGTAAAATGGTACCACCACTTTAGAAAATTGTGTCACTCCCTTAAAAAGAAAAACATATCTTTTTTTTCCTTAAATATGTACCCATATAAATAAAAACATATTTCTGCAAAAACCCTTGGCAAGAATGTTAATAGAAACTTTACTCATAATAACCAAACACTACAAACAGCCAGTTATTACAGAAAAATATTATTATCTTAACAGAATAATTATTTTCAAATCTGTGGTTTATTCATGTAATAGAATACTGTTTAAATATAAATGGGGGCATCCAGGTGGCTCAGTGGTTAGTGTCTGCCTTTGGCACAGGTTGTAATCCCAGGGTCCTGGGATCGAGTCCCCCATCAGGCTCCCCATGGAGACCCTAATTCCCTTCTGCCTCTCTCTGTGTCTCTCATGATTAAAAAACAAAATCTTTAAATATATAGATGATGATGATAGATGATAGATGATAGATAGATAGATAGATAGATAGATAGATAGATAGATAAATTATTGATGGATAGGGTGCCTGGGTGGTTAAACGAGTCATGATCTTGGGCACTTGGGGTGGAGCCCCACATCCAGCTCCCTGCTCAGTGGGGAGTGTGTTTCTTCTTCTCCCTCTGCCCTCCCCCCCACCTGCTCATGCTCACTCCCTCTCTTTCTTTCTTTCTCTCATGTTATCTCTCTCAAAAGAATAAATAAAATCTTTTTTAAAAATGAGAAATATAAAAAGCGATAAACCTAAGTACATGCAGAAACCTGGAAGAATCTCAAAAACATGCTGAATGAAAGAAATCTATATTTTGTGATTTATTCATATGAAGTTCTAGAACAGACAAACCAAGATATGTGATAAAATTTATGGTATTAGGAAAAACAAATAAAAGAACTTTTGATATTAGGTTGCTACAGTGAGAGATGGAGTTGAAAAGACACTAGAAAAATTTCTAAGATAATGGAAATATTTTACATCTTACCTGAGAAGGTGGTTATATAAGTATATAAAATCTCAAAATGGATCAAATGGTAGACTGACCTGTTATTTCACCAGAGAGAATAATAAACTCCACCTAACAACATCTCTAGAAAAATTACAAAAATGCTGGGAGTAATTACACACACATGCATGCACAGGTGAATATGAATGAAAGCAGTTTTTGAGTGCAGAAGAAATAATAAGCATTCAAATATATGTGCATGATGAAGGTAATTCATTCAGATAAATGAAGATATGGTCCATCTGAATGTGTTACTTGTTACTGCAAAGTATTGAAAGAATTTTTTTTTCTATAACATGCTCTGGAAAAAAGTGACTAATACAATGTTGACATAATGTCAGCTAATTTAAATTAGTAAATGCTTATTAATAGATTTGTGAATATGTTTACATTATTTTGTTGACTTTATAAACTAACAGTAAGTACTTAGCAAGCTACTACTCCATGTCCACTGGAGTGAAAGGACACCAAAGAATTAGAGAAGAATGTCTATAATCTGCTCTTACTAAAGAATTGGTGAATGCATTGTCAACCTTCAAGCTTAAAGATTCAAAAACTTAGAACATTTGGGATATAAATCTTCTAAAATAGTTGTACACACAGCTATATTTGCAAAGGTATATATATGTGATGTTACAATTAAGTACATCCTTGGCATGGTACTGTCATTTTTTTTTTTTTTTTTATCAACTAATCTCTTTACTGCAAAAACATTTGTTCTTGGGCTCATTTTTTTTTTCCTAGCAAATTCTTTTTTTTTTTTTAATTAATTTTTATTGGTGTTCAATTTACCAAGATACAGAAAAACACCCAGTGCTCATCCCGTCAAGTGTCCACCTCAGTGCCCGTCACCCATTCCCCTCCAATACCCGCCCTCCTCCCCCCTTCCACCACCCCTAGTTTGTTTCCCCGAGTTAGGAGTCTTTATGTTCTGTCTCCCTTCCTGATATTTCCCAACATTTCTTCTCCCTTCCTTTATATTCCCTTTCACTATTATTTATATTCCCCAAATGAATGAGAACATACACTGTTTGTCCTTCTCCGATTGACTTATTTCACTCAGCATAATACCCTCCAGTTCCATCCACGTTGAAGCAAATGGTGGGTATTTGTCGTTTCTAATTGCTGAGTAATATTCCATTGTATACATAAACCACATCTTCTTTATCCATTCATCTTTCGATGGACACTGAGGCTCCTTCCACAGTCTGGCTATTGTGGCCATTGCTGATAGAAACATCGGGGTGCAGGTGTCCCGACGTTTCATTGCATCTGAATCTTTGGGGTAAATCCCCAACAGTGCAATTGCTGGGTCGTAGGGCAGGTCTATTTTTAACTCTTTGAGGAACCTCCACACAGTTTTCCAGAGTGGCTGCACCAGTTCACATTCCCACCAACAGTGTAAGAGGGTTCCCTTTTCTCCGCATCCTCTCCAACATTTGTTGTTTCCTGCCTTGTTAATTTTCCCCATTCTCACTGGGGTGAGGTGGTATCTCATTGTGGTTTTGATTTGTATTTCCCTGATGGCAAGTGATGCAGAGCATTTTCTCATGTGCATGTTGGCCATGGCCATGTCTTCCTCTGTGAGATTTCTCTTCATGTCTTTTGCCCATTTCATGATTGGATTGTTTGTTTCTTCGGTGTTGAGTTTAATAAGTTCTTTATAGATTTTGGAAACTAGCCCTTTATCTGATATGTCGTTTGCAAATATCTTCTCCCATTCTGTAGGTTGTCTTTTAGTTTTGTTGACTGTATCCTTTGCTGTGCAAAAGCTTCTTATCTTGATGAAGTCCCAATAGTTCATTTTTGCTTTTGTTTCTTTTGCCTTTGTGGATGTATCTTGCAAGAAGTTACTGTGGCCGAGTTCAAAAAGGGTGTAGCCTGTGTTCTCCTCTAGGATTTTGATGGACTCTTGTCTCACATTTAGATCTCTCATCCATTTTGAGTTTATCTTTGTGTATGGTGAAAGAGAGTGGTCCAGTTTCATTCTTCTGCATGTGGATGTCCAATTTTCCCAACACCATTTATTGAAGAGACTGTCTTTCTTCCAATGGAGAGTCTTTCCTCCTTTATCGAATATTAGATGACCATACATTTCAGGGTCCACGTCTGGGTTCTCTCTTCTGTTCCATTGATCTATGTGTCTGTTTTTGTGCCAGTACCACACTGTCTTGATGACCACAGCTTTGTAGTACAACCTGAAATCTGGCATTGTGATGCCCCCAGCTATGGTTTTCTTTTTTAAAATTCCCCTGGCTATTCGGGGTCTTCTCTGATTCCACACAAATCTTAAAATAATTTGTTCTAACTCTCTGAAGAAAGTCCATGGTATTTTGATAGGGATTGCATTAAACGTGTAAATTGCCCTGGGTAACATTGATATTTTCACAATATTAATTCTGCCAATCCATGAGCATGGAATATTTTTCCATTTTTGTGTCTTCCTCAATTTCTTTCAGAAGTGTTCTATGGTTTTTAGGGTATAGATCCTTCACCTCTTTGGTTAGGTTTATTCCTAGGTATCTTATGCTTTTGGGTGCAATTGTAAATGGGATTGACTCCTTAATTTCTCTTTCTTCAGTCTCATTGTTAGTGTATAGAAATGCCATTGATTTCTGGGCATTGATTTTGTATCCTGCCACGCTACCAAATTGCTGTATGAGTTCTAGCAATCTTGGGGTGGAGGTTTTTGGGTTTTCTATGTAGAGTATCATGTCATCGGCAAAGAGGGAGAGTTTGACTTCTTCTTTGCCAATTCGAATGCCTTTAATGTCTTTTTGTTGTCTGATTGCTGAGGCGAGGACTTCCAGAACTATGTTGAACAGCAGTGGTGAGAGTGGACAACCCTGTCTTGTTCCTGATCTTAGGGGAAAGGCTCCCAGTGCTTCCCCATTGAGAATGATATTTGCTGTGGGCTTTTCGTAAATGGCTTTTAAGATGTCGAGGAAAGTTCCCTCTATCCCAACACTCTGAAGAGTTTTGATCAGGAATGGATGCTGTATTTTGTCAAATGCTTTCTCTGCATCTAATGAGAGGATCATATGGTTCTTGGTTTTTCTCTTGCTGATATGATGAATCACATTGATGGTTTTACGAGTGTTGAACCAGCCTTGTGTCCCGGAGATAAATCCTACTTGGTCATGGTGAATAATTTTCTTAATGTGTTGTTGGATCCCATTGGCTAGTATCTTGTTGAGATTTTTTGCATCCATGTTCATCAGGGATATTGGTCTGTAATTCTCCTTTTTGGTGGGGTCTTTGTCTGGTTTCGGAATTAAGGTGATGCTGGCCTCATAGAACGAATTTGGAAGTACTCCATCTCTTTCTATCTTTCCAAACAGCTTTAGTAGAATAGGTATGATTTCTTCTTTAAACGTTTGATAGAATTCCCCTGGGAAGCCATCTGGCCCTGGACTCTTGTGTCTTGGGAGGTTTTTGATGACTGCTTCAATTTCCTCTCTGGTTATTGGCCTGTTCAGGTTTTCTATCTCTTCCTGCTCCAGTTTTGGTAGTTTGTGGCTTTCCAGGAATGCATCCATTTCTTCTAGATTGCCTAATTTATTGGCATACAGCTGTTCATAATATGTTTTTAGAATCGTTTGTATTTCCTTGGTGTTGGTAGTGATCTCTCCTTTCTCATTCATGATTTTATTAATTTGAGTCTTCTCTCTTTTCTTTTTAATAAGATTGGCTAATGGTTTATCTATCTTATTAATTCTTTCAAAGAACCAACTCCTGGTTCTGTTGATCTGTTCCACAGTTCTTTTGGTCTCGATATCATTGAGTTCTGCTCGAATATTAATTAACTGTCTTCTTCTGCTGGGGGTGGGGTCTATTTGTTGCTTTTTCTCTAGTTCCTTTATGTGTAAGGTGAGCTTTTGAATTTGAGTTCTTTCCAGTTTTTGAATGGATGCTTGTATTGCGATGTATTTCCCCCTCAGGACTGCTTTTGCTGCGTCCCAAAGATTTTGAACAGTTGTATCTTCATTCTCATTAGTTTCCATGAATCTTCTCAATTCTTCCTTAATTTCCTGGTTGAACTTTTCATCTTTTAGCAGGATGGTCCTTAACTTCCACGTGTTTGTGGTCCTTCCAAACTTCTTGTTGTGATTAAGTTCTAATTTCAAGGCATTATGGTCTGAGAATATACAGGGGACTATCCCAATCTTTTGGTATCGGTTCAGACCGGATATGTGACCCAGTATGTGGTCTATTCTGGAGAAAGTTCCATGTGCACTTGAGAAGAATGTGTATTCAGTTGAGTTTGGATGTAAAGTTCTGTAGATATCTGTGAAATCCATCTGGTCCAGTGTATCATTTAAAGCTCTCGTTTCTTTGGATATGTTGTGCTTAGAAGACCTATCTAGTATAGAAAGAGCTAGATTGAAGTCACCAAGTATAAGTGTATTATTATCAAAGTATTTCTTCAGTTTGGTTATTGATTGATTTAAATATTTGGCAGCTCCCACATTCGGGGCATATATATTGAGGATTGTTAAGTCCTCTTGTTGGATAGATCCTTTGAGTATGAGATAGTGTCCCTCTTCATCTCTCACTATAGTCTTCGGGGTAAATTTTAATTTATCTGATATAAGGATGGCTAACCCTGCTTTCTTTTGAGGACCATTTGAATGGTAAATGGTTCTCCAACCTTTTATTTTCAGGCTGTAGACCCAAATAGATGGGTCCTGCTTTTTTATCCAGTCTGAAACCCTGCGCCTTTTGATGGGGTCATTAAGCCCGTTCACGTTCAGAGTTACTATTGATAGATATGAGTTTAGTGTCATCATATCTATTCAGTCCTTGTTTTTGTGGATTGTTCCACTGAACTTCTTCTTAAAGGGGAATTTTAAGAGTCCCCCTTAAAATTTCTTGCAGAGCTGGTTTGGAGGTTACATATTCTTTCAGTTCCTGCCTGTCTTGGAAGCTCTTTATCTCTCCTTCCATTTTGAATGAGAGCCTTGCTGGATAGAGTATTCTTGGTTGCATGTTCTTCTCATTTAGGACCCTGAATATATCCTGCCAGCCCTTTCTGGCCTGCCAGGTCTCTGTGGAGATGTCTGCTGTTACCCTAATATTCCTCCCCATAAAAGTCAGGGACTTTTTTTCTCTTGCTGCTTTAAGGATCTTCTCCTTATCTTTGGAATTTGCAAGCTTCACTATTAAATGTCGAGGTGTTGATCGGGTTTTGTTGATTTTAGGGGGGGATCTCTCTATTTCCTGGATCTGAATGCCTGTTTCCCTTCCCAGATTCGGAAAGTTTTCAGCTAGGATTTGTTCAAATACATATTCTGGCCCTCTGTCCCTTTCGGCGCCCTCCAGAACCCCAATTAAACGTAGGTTTTTCTTCCTCAGGCTGTCATTTATTTCCCTTAATCTATCCTCATGGTCTTTTAATTGCCTGTCTCTTTTTTCCTCAGTTTCCCTCTTTGCCATCAGCTTGTCTTCTATGTCACTCACTCTTCCACGTCTCAAGCCTCGTCGTTAGGACTTCTAGCTTGGATTGCATCTCATTTAATTGATTTTTAATTTCTGCCTGATTGGATCTAAATTCTGCAGTCATGAAGTCTCTTGAGTCCTTTATGGTTTTTTCTAGAGCCATCAGTAGCTGTCAAATAGTGCTTCTGAATTGGCTTTCTGACATTGAATTGTAATCCAGATTTTGTAACTCTGTGGGAGAGAGCGCCTTTTCTGATTCTTTTTTTTGAGGTGAGGTTTTCCTTCTAGTCATTTTGCTTAGTGCAGAGTGGCCAAAAACAAGTTGTATTGGGAAAAGGAGAAAAAGAGAGAGAAGGAAAGAAAAGAGAAAAAGAAAAAAGAGGAAGAAGAAAGAAAAAAAAGGGGAAAAAGAAGAAAAAGAGAAAGAAAAAGAAAGAAAGGAGAAAAAAAAGGGTGGGGTGGGGTGGGGTGGGGTGGGGGAAGTAATCCAAAATCAAGAAGAAAGAAAGAAAAAAAGCACAAAACAAAACAAAAACAAAACAAAACAAAACAAAACAAAACAAAAACACGGGGGGAGTATCTTCCGATTCTGTATACTTGAAGTCCCTTGACTTCCCTTGGAACTGGTCCGTGTCGCTGGTCTTCTGGGGGAGGGGCCTGCTGTGCTGATTCTCAGGTGTTAGCACTTGGGGGAGCTGCTCTGCCCCTGCCTGGTGCAGGGCTCAGTGGGGGTTGTTCACCCCGTGAGGCCCCGGGAGGAAGCCACAGTGGCGGGGGCAGCTCTGGGACCCTGGAGTCAGCTCCTGCAGTAGCTCCGGGGCTCTCCGTCTGCAGGGCCTGGGGGCTCCCGGGCGGGGCCGCTGATCTGCTCAGTTCCAGGCAGGAGCGTCCTTGCTGTCCTGGGCCCTCCCGGCCTCTGCCTGTCCCGGGGGAGGCCGGATCCTGGGCTATGTCCCGGCGCCCTGTGCTCCGGAGCCTGCGCTGTTGGATTTGGGCTCCCGCCCCGCAGCCCCCTCCGCGGAGCTGCCGCCCGAGCCCCTCCGAGCTGTTCCTGGAGCCGCGCCGCCCCCTCCGCGGAGCTTCTTCCTCCGCCCGAGCCGCCGCCGCCGAGCTGCTCCCGGAGCCGCGCAGCCCCCTCCGCGGAGCCGCCGCCCGAGCCCCTCCGAGCTGCTCCGGGCCCCGCCGCGCGCTGCAGCCCTTAGGGAGCTCGGCGCATCTCCCGGGGCGCAGTTCCTCTGTTACTGTCCCAGGGAGCCCGAGGGCATCCCCGCCTTTCTGGGGATCCTGCTCCAATTCCCGGGGAGCCCCTTTCCGCGGGGAAGGTCGGTGCAGCTCCTGCTCCTCCGGGACGGGGCTCTCCTGTCCTGGGGACACTCGCCCCGGCCTCAGCCCGGCTCCTCGCGGGGCCCCTCCCCCTCGGAGGCCTTTTGTGTCTTTATTTCTTTTTTCCCGTCTTCCTACCGTGATAGAAGCGCGAACTCTTCTCACTGTAGCATTCCAGCTGGTCTCTCTTTAAATCTCAGGCCGAATTCGTAGATTTTCAGGATGATTTGAATGTTTTCTAGGTAATTTGTTGAGGACAGGTGACTTGGAGACCCTGCTCTTCCGCCGTCTTGCCCCTCCCCCCATGGTACTGTCATTTAATGATATCCTGAAGTACTGTTAAAGAGCAAAGAATCCTTTACAACAATTGTTTTCTTGATTTTACTTTCAGGCTGCTAATTTATAGTTTATCTTCTCCACTAGTATGAGAAACCTGGTAAGTGTATCTTTTAAAATAATTTTTCAAAGTAATAATTACAAACCAGGCACTGTACTAGCAAGATCTGTATTAGCCAATCTGGTAACATGCTTTGGTAAACATCGTTCATCTTTCCCTGCTGGCACCCATTTTCCTCTACTCTTGGTACCAGCATCCAGATTTTAGAAGAACAACCTACCATGCCCATTCAGAATCCATGTCATTTTAGTTTGGAGGCTTGTGAATCAGGTTGTAGCTATTAATATATACATTCTCACTGGCTGTGGTCTTTTGGGGTCCAAGATTACCCAGGGGGAATCCAATGAGGATCAATCCCAGGATTTTGTGGAACTATTGGAAAGGAAAAGCTATTTCTTTGCTATATTTACTATGTCAAAGGAAAATATAACCCTAATGTTTCTCCTGATGACCACCATATGGAGAAGACTCTTGGTATTCAAGGCTACACAGAAGAAAACAGAATCCAAATATAGAGAAAGAATTGCATTTTGCAGCATGATTTGAGGTCCCTGGATTCAGTCATTTCTAAAGACTCATCCAAGGCTTGTTAGTTATATAAGCTTTTGTGAGATCTATTTCTGGCTGTTACAACTTAGAAAGACTGATCTAATAAGCACGCACAATCTCATTTATGCTTATTACTGCTCTCTGAGTAAATGCTGTAATTCTTCACATTTTACATAAAGTAATCTTAGGCTCAGAAAGATTAATATCTAGCCTAGGTAATGTTGTTATTAGTTATTAAGTGGTGGAGTCAAGATTCAACCTGATGTTTATGTAACACCCAAATTCAGTCTTAAACTTCTTAAGCCCACTTAACCACTAAACTCCACTCTAGAACTATTGTCAGGTGGGGATATGTGAACAGAAGTCAGTTTTGTTTGTTTTATTTTACATATGAACATTCATTATTTGCAAATAGGGGAAGAAGCAAAGGGAGAGGGAGAGGGACAAGCACACTACTCACCGAGGAGAGAGCCTGAGATCATGACCCGAGCCCAAGTCAGATGCTTAACCAACTGAACCACCCTACACATGAACATTTATAAATCTTACTACCAGCAGTTTGACAATCCAGCTCAGCAAATGTACTTGTGTTAACCACTAGTCATTGAAAAGGGACAGTATAATTTAAGTGGGGAGTATTATTATGATATAAAGTCCTAGATTCACCAAATATAAGCATAGGATGCATGTAAAACCAATGAACTTCAGTAAACTTTTCAATCTGTATTCTCTTTTTCCTCCAATAAATCTGATATTTCATTGATATATAATCTTTTGATTGATTAGACTCATAGAACGTATTTTTCTTTTAGTTTCTTTCCCAAATAACTATGTTAGTACCTACCCCCACCCCCCAAATTAGCTCTAGAGACATCTTTGCTTGGATTGGCTCAGTCACCTGATTGAAAATGTATGGATTAGGAAAGGTGAAAAACAGTATCTGGGTATTGAAACAGTTTGCTTGATCAAACTTTAGTCAGACTCCTGAAACTTCTAGGCCCATCAGTGCACTTTCTTGGCAAATCTAGTTTTAGCAAGAACTCTGCTAAGTCAGTTTTGTTGAAACTCTCCACCTTTGACACCTGATCACCCTTCGTATCCAATAGGGTTCTTTATCTTCCATCATTCCCCAGGTGATACTCCTCCTTTTGCTGCTTTTGCCAGTCACCAATGGCCTCTATGTTTCTTAATTCAAACATCAATTCTTAGTTCTTATTTATCCTATAAGCATTATTTGGTGTAAGGGAAAGTACAAATTAAAAAGAGAAGGCTTATTTTTTCCTCTTGAAAATAAGGAAAGAAACTTCTTGTACCTCTTTTTTTCTATGAGCATTTATTTCAGAAAATTGTAATTTAGAAAATTTAAGTACTGTCTCCTCTCTTTGAAATGTATATTAATCCTTTTGAAAACTAGATGAGACTTTTATCAGGTTTATAACCCAGAAATATCTTTATTAAGTTCCAAGGAACCATCTCTTTGAAATGTAAACATACAGAGTGATAGCTCTCTTGTCTTCCAGTTTGTTTGGGAAGATAGGAGCTTGACTTTGGAGGACACTCTGTTCCAAGTTGCAAAATTATCGCCTGTAATAAAGATATGAGATATTGCTTTTTGTTGTTGTTGTTTTTCTCCTCCAGATAGCCAATTAGCCAACACAAATGGTCATTCCAATTACTGGGTAAAATTAGGATAAGCGCTCCGTCACAAATAGTGAGGTGAAGTCCTTTTACTTGAAGACTAGATATAGTTTATTTTAAGAACATTTATGCAATGGCATGTATATGCTAGGCTATATTAAAGGGTAAGTTTTTTCTTGTCTTTGCAATCTCTTAGTGCATTGCCTGTGATATGTATCACATTCTGGTTTAATACATGTTCTATTATAAAAAGGTTTTCTTTCTCTACTATCTTTGTGGAAAGGATTTCTGTCAGAAGATTTTGTTTTTAATTACATTTCCCTAGTGTTGATAAAATTGTCATTCTTTTTTCTTTGAAACACTTTTTTTTTTTTTTCATTTGGCTTCCATAATTCCATACTTCCTTGGTTTTCCTCACTATTTTGACACTGCTTATGGTTCTTATTTCATTCTCCCAGAATGTCTTATGGCTCAGTTCTGGGTCCTCCCCTGTTATTTACTAGATTCATCTTTTGATGAATTCATACAAACTCAGTGATTTTAAAGCCCATCTATTAACTGATGACTCCCCAGTTTTTATCTCTAGCCTAAACCTCTGCCTTGGATTTAGGTTCACATTTCCAGCTACCTAGTCAGACTTTCTACTTGTATGTGTAATAGACTTCTTGGAATTATGTCTAAAGATGAATTCTTGATGTTTCCCTCAAGCCCTGTACTAGTACTTTTCTCATCTTAGTTAAGGACATCATCAACCAATTGCTTTGGAAAAATAACCGACATATAAACATTAAGTGAAACAATAAAAACAGACTCAATGAAAATAGCAATAAGAGATATAAATTTTTGGATCAGTAAAAATATTATACCCAGAAGCATCATAAAATAATAATATGTAAATAACAAAGTTGTTCATTACATTGTATATTCATCAAGAAATAATAAGTTCAAAGAAACAAAAGAATGCAGCACATTTCCACCCAGAAAAAATGAAAGAAACAATAGGGAAAAAGGATATACATAGTTATCAGTGCTAGGATATCATGAAGAATTTTGACTACAGTTTAACAAAAAAAATTGATTAGTAGAAACTTATTTTTTTTGTAATAAAAGTGAATAAACCAATATCTTATTATAAATGTTCAAACTCAAAATTCCCCACTACAATCACTTTAACATTTTGAAATGGGAGAGCGAGGTTCTTGTCTCATGTTGTTAAGTGAATCTCCCCAAGGAGAGTGGGTAAAGTGATAGAGTTTTATTAAGCGAGGATACAGAAAAAGCTCTCAGGAGTGAAAGGGGTCTCATCTGGTGTCACGTGATATAAGAAAGACATTAAGGTTCACAGCAAGATGGCCAAGAAAAAATTCTTGAGATATCTTTGGTGCAAAAAGGTGAATTTATTAAAGCACAGAGACAGGACCCATGGGCAGAAAGAGCTACACCCAAGTCATGAGGAGTGGTCCATTATATACTTTCGAGTTGGGAGGGAGTTAAGGATAGCTTAAGTCTCTAGGAAATTTTAGAAGCAACGTTGCCAGGGCTTTGAGGGGGTTAGCTATTGCTAGGAAAAGGTCATTTATTAATGTCTAATAAAACCTTAGTCATGAGATCCTTCAGATGTATATCAGTGGTCATATGCTTGGGGAATGATTGCCAACATGTATGGGGGCTGGGTAGTGATATAGGACGTTTATAAAGGAACTTTTTTATTTTATTTATTTATTTTTTAATATTTTATTTGTTTATTCATGACATAGAGAGAGAGAGAAGCGGAGACACAGGCAGAAGGAGAAGCAGGCTCCATGCAGAGAGCCAGATGCAGGACTCGATCCCAGGTCTCCAGGATCTCTCCCTGGGCTGAAGGTGGCACTAAACCGCCGCACTACCCAGGCTGCCTCTATAAAGGAATTTTTATCTGTTAAAGTAGATTGACAGCATGGGGGGGGGGAGGGGCAGGCTAAGATTGCTTTTTGCCCTTAGCAAAGTATCAACATTGAGGTAGTTGAGTCCCTAGAAGGTCACTCTGCCTGTTTCAAGGTCTTGTCAATGGGCAGTAGGTAGTAAGGAAATTTAATAATTTCTCTTCTGCGTTGGTTTCCCACATCAATGTGCAATACTAAGTTGGTACCTTATAACAAGGATGAAAATAAAGTGTGCTTACTAGACATGTACTAGCATAGCTCATTTCAGAGTGAGTTAAATTGGCATTTTTATTGTGTCCTGTAGTCTAGCCTTTAGAGATAGAGTCAATTATCTGGAAAGTGAATTTCTCTGTTTTTCAAAGAAAATAACTTATAGGCAGTTCTGTCAATTGTTACCATGTTAAAGAAAAAATAGTATAAGGTCTTGGTTCTGATAATATACATTCAGATATATTACAGAAAATGCATGTAATTGTGAAAGGAATCACAAAATATTCTACCACACATATAAAATGATTGAATCTAGTTATTTTTCTCAAGCACACTCATACAGATGTTAGTGAAATATATTTCCTTTACAAATCTAGAATTTAATTTTAAATTTGCTAATCACCACTGAATATCATAGGTCTCATTAGTCATGGTGAAATCAGCAGGTTTAGCATTGCTCTTATTTCAGAGTACAACTGAATGGAAACAATAGGTGATATATCGATTATTGAGATGTAATGTGATCTTGATTTGTTTTATTTGGATGGAAGAATGGATGGATGGATGGATGGATGGATGGAGAGATTATTTAACTTACTATGTTTCAGTTCTTACCAGTGTGATATATATTTATCAGGTATTTTGACTTATCTTCATGGTATTTAATATGATTTCCTACTTTTATATTTGTACAGACATTGTAGGTTGCCAGTCTATTAAAAAACAACAACAGGGGATCCCTGGGTGGCTCAGCAGTTTAGCACCTGCCTTTGGCCCAGGGTGCTCAGTCCTGGAGTCCCAGGATCGAGTCCCATGTTGGACTCCTGGCATGGAGCCTGCTTCTCCCTCCTCCTGTGTCTCTGCCTCTCTCTCTCTCTCTCTCTATCATGAATAAATAAAAAACAAATAAATCTTTAAAAAAGAAAAACAACAGCAACTTGTCCAGACTCAGTCTTTTACTTTAAACATATCAGATGAGTAAAACATATGACATTTTAAAACAGAATTCATCTAAATGCAATATGATATCCTGAGTTTGATCCTGAGTTAGTTACCTGTGTCATTGTTTTTAATTTTTGACAAATGTATCATAGTTATGGAATAAATATGTATCATGAATATAATATGTTAACTGTAGAGGATACTATCTTGATGAATTTATTGTTAGTTTGTTGAGAAAGATGAATAAAAGGTATGTTCGTTCTTTTCAATTTTTCTTAAATCTAGTATCTCTCCAAAAAATATATGTTAGAAAATGAATTGCCTCTGGTTCTGATTTACTTTATTCACTTTCATATCTATTAGAGACATCCTCTTAGGTTCTGGCTAGGAAAAACCAGTTGGCAATCATTCATTTTGTTTTATTTTTTTAAGTCACAATGGGGACTAATTTGGTCTCTGAATCTACCCTTGAAGGAGGAAATGTGTTTTATTTTTTCTTTAGAGTATCGTTTCATAGAATGTTCTGTGCTCTTTCATATGGTATATCCTATCCCTGGAATGATTTGTTGTATCTGGTAAATTCAAACATTTCAGGACCATATCAGTATCTTTTTTATAAAATGTTTCTTTAACTTCCTTACTCTTTAAAATATTAGTATATTCCAATATATAAAAATAATAATATAACAATGTTTTGTACTTCATAGATCTATGTAATCATTACATTATGGTCCTCAAATGTTTATCAAAATTATCTGAGGACCTTGTTTGCCAGCAACAAACTATTAAGACTTTTACTAGTTTGCTCTATAGTCTGAGTCTTTAATAGAGACTCTCCTTTGAAGGAAACTATATTTTGAGATATACTGTTTTATGGTAGGAACACACTTCATTTATCTTTCTATGCCAAGAATTATAATTTATTGAATCCATATTAATGAATGAATCAATTAGTTAAATTATTAATAACAGGATAGACTGAGGGTAAGTTAGATCTAAATTCTCAAAGGGCAGCTTGAGAAACATGTTCTTGAAACTTAAATGAAGACAGAGAGGCTCCAAGGTTGTGCTTTATTTATTGAATCTGGCTCAGGACTTGACCTATATTTGATTTTCATTGAAAGTATTTTTAAATGAATGAGAAAAATGTATCATTTTTCTGTTAATTTGGAGACCCTATAAAATCTTTTATTTTGATACTCAAATTTACAAATTTTGGCATAAAAATTTTAGACACAAGAGAAGTTGGAAATGGAGTTTAGAGATCCCATGTACTTGTCATTCACCTTCCTCTAAAGTTAACATCTTACATAACCCTGGTTTACTTATAAAAACCAAGAAATCAATAGTGATACAATGCTATTAAAATCTATAAACTTTATTAAGATTTCATCTGTTTTTCCACCTAATATCGTTTTTCCATTCCAGGATCCAAATGAAGATCTCACAGTGCATTTAGCTACTCTGTTTCCTTTAGTCTACTCCAATGTGTTACATAGTTCCTTAGTCTTTATCTTTTATAATCTTGGCATTTTCAAATTCATAATTTTCACCTATTTAGAATTTCTTGCTTCTTGAGTCTGTCTGATATTTCTAATGATTATATTGGGGTTATGAACTTTTGGTAATAATCCCTTAGAAGTGAGGTGCATTTCTTTATTTTTAACCAATTTCTTGAGATATGATTGACACATAATTAGCTGAAATATGTACATGAAATATGTACAACTTTGTAAGTCTGGAGGTATGTGTATACCAGTGTGACTATCACCATAATTTATGCCATATCTATCACCTCCAAAAGTTTCTTCCCATCCTCTATTTATTCATTTATTTTTTTGTGATAAGAACACTTAATACAAGGCCTACCCTTTTAGCAAATATTTAAGTATATAGCATTGTTACCTACAGGCACTATTCCATGCCATAGATAAATAAATGACTTATTCATTTTACATAACTGAAACTTTTACCCTTTGACAAATATTTCCTTATTTCCCCTGACTCTAGCCCCTGGCAACCACGACTCTACTTTCTGCTCCTACAAATATGACTATTTTAGATTCTTCATTAAAGTGGTATTGTAGCACTTGTCTTTCTGTGTCCGGCTTATTTCATTTAGTGTAATGTCTCCCAGGTTCATCTGTGTTGTATTAAATGACTGGATTTTCTTCTTAACATTAAATAACATTCCATTGTACCTATGTTCTGCATTTTCTTTATCCATTGATCCGTAGATGGACATTGAGGTAGTTTCCATGTCTTGGGTATTGTAAGTAATGCTGCAATGAACATGAAAATGTGGATTTTTTTTTTTTTTTTGAGATCCTAACTCAATTCCTCTTGCTATATACCCAGAAGTGAGATTGTTGGATCATTTGGTAGTTTTGTGTGTGTGTCTTCTATTTTTTAAGGAAACTCCATACTGTTTTTCATACCCTCACTGAATTTCAAGAAGCTTCTTCTTTACATATTTTAAGTTGAAATATAATAAATTTAATTATATATTCAAGTATAATTGAAAGGATAAAATTCCTTGTGTATTATAAATATTGACATTTAAAATAAAGAAGTCATATTATTCATTTAGTTTTATCCAGTGGGAATGAAATACCTGTATAGTATTCTATTCAAAATCATCTTTTTAAAATACTTTAATAAAAAAGGTTTAATTTCACATATTTTCTTCTTTTACCATGCTTTTTGTTACATTTTCACTGCTGATTTTCATGTTAACGTAATGTTTTATGTTTATAGGTATAATACAATTATTTATAAAATATATTTTTTATCATACATGAAATGAGAAGATAATTTAGGATTTGAAGAAATAGTGCCATAATCTGATCTAGGACTTTTAAGCAGATAGTCTCATTTTTGCTTCTGTTTTTGGAATAAACAAATGTGGGATACAATAGAAGAATGGAAGACACTGAGTAACCAGGCAAGAAATTTTGGGGATTAGTTCAAGATGATAACTGTGTAATGGTGAAAATTGATCACATCCTGGGTACATTTTGAATGTAGAGGCAAACAATTTGTTGATAAATGAGGGATGGAAAATGAGAGAATTAAATGCTAATACATTAATATTTTTATTTAACAGAGAAATGGGAAAAATATAATTAACATTTACTAGATGGTGATCAACGTTGGGACACGTTAAGATGTCATTTACTCTCCAAGTCACAATGGTGGATAGGGAATTTGAATTGTCTGGAAATTGGAATAGATTTCCAGACTAGAGACATAAAGCTGAGAATCAGCAGCATAGATTGTGCTTAAACCTTTGTGACTTAATGAGGTTATCTGGAAAATGAGTTCAAAGAGTATAGATAAGAAAGAGGCATCAAGGAAGACTAAAACCGTGTGGCCACAGTTATTAGGGAATTTGCCTTGAATGCCAAGTGTAGCAAGTGCTTCAGGAAGGAGGAAATAATTGCTGTTGAAATAATTGTGTTGGTTGAAGTAAGATAGAAGCTGAAAATTGACCACTGGATTTATTTTTGTGTGGGTTATGGCTGACCTTGAAAAGAAAGGTATAAAATTGTAGTGAGAGTGAAAGTCTGATTGGAGTGGGATTTAGAAAATAAGTGAAAAGGAACCGTATATTTTGAACTCATAACGTTGTTTTTCAGATGTATTATCAAAAGGGGCGCAGAGAATTAAGATGGTAACAGCTGGAGAGTGAGTTGGTATTAGAAGACATATTTTATCCTCCTTCATGGGAGAGAGAAGAAGAAGTTCATATGCTGATAAGAATGATCCAATAGAGACACAGGGAAGCAAATGATGATTCAAAGAGAGTGAGAGAGGAAAAATGCTGCAGCAACAGCCCTAATTAGTTGAGAGGAAATGAGTGGGATTTGTCTTTGGCTAAGAACATGGATAGTTTATTTATAATAGGTAAAAGCAGATTATACCATTACAGAGGTCAAAAGTCTGATACAAAACTGGTGATTAAAGCATTGTTCTCTTAAAGAAAAATCTAACATCACTTTTTTCTGAGGCTGAAAATTATTTTATAGAGTTCAAGTCTTGGTAATTCATCTTATATGTATGTAGTGCTAATGTAAGAATTTATCATGAAGTGTTTTTATAAAACGATTAATAAAGAAAACATAAAAATAACATACTTTGGAGATTATGTTTTTAAAAGTTAGAAGCCAAACAAATTTTTAAAAAAATAAAAATAAATGTTAGAAGCCTCTTCCATTTATTGAATGAGAAGATAGACTTCAAAAGTTGTCTTATGTATTTCTCAAACAATCTTATGATGTAGGCATTATCATCCCTATTTCATAGGTGAGAAAATAGTCTCAAAATAGGTAATTTGCTGAAAAACATAGACAACTATTTGAGAAAGCTGGAATTTCAATTAAGATTTCTACCCCTCTTGATGTCCCCCTCTTTAAGCTATCCTGTGTTCCTTGTCAAGAGATTTATATCACAATTAGCTTGTACACTCATGGATCTTTCTCCTGTGACACCTTAGAGAAGGCTGCCAAGTTTTGTAGTTGTACTAGGTGACCACAAGAGAGTTTTAAAGAAGATTAAGAAGTTTTACTCCATAGCTAGAATGCATTTGACCCTCTCATCTTTCTATCTTATTGATTCCCTTCAAGTTACAGCATCATTGAGTGCCCTGGAAAAGCATTTTGCTATCATTGGTCCACCACTGATTTTTTGATGCTCTGGAAGATAGCAGCTGAGGGAAGACTTTCTGTCAATGCATTTTGAAGTCTTTCTATTATCACATATGCATTGGGAAACTGTGCTCCCACAAAATTCAACTGACCTAGTGTCCTATTTCTTGTCATATTCTATTTCCACGCAAACTTGAAAGTGAAATGTTAAATAGAATACATCATTTACTCCAAATTAAAGTATACTTTAGGTTTATCTTTGTTCCATATTTTATATGCATCAACTATTTTCCTTAAACAAAGCAAAATAACATGTACAGTACTTAACTTACTTTAAAAGTACATCTTTATTAAGGAAAAATATTCCTGCTTAGAAAAGCTAAAAGGTAAAACCACAGTATTTGGCTCCTTTTCCACATGAATAAATATATAAACAGTCTGTGGAAATACAGATCCCCAAGCAGGTGGACAATTTTTCTTTTCTTAGGAGCTTAGCTGGAATCTTCATTGATCTTCTTCATAAGACAAGTTCCCATTGGAGTTGGACTGACTTGTTCATTTTTATTTTATTGATAGTTAGGGTTTTAAAAACATGAAAATGTGCTTCTAAAATATGTGCTTTAAAATTTAATAAGAAAAAGCCAAGTAGATTTAGATGTGGGCAATTTAGTACATGAGAATAAGCCTTTAAAAAATGATTCTAGAAAACAAATTATTTAAAAGCTAAAAAGGTGTAGATTACAGCTTGTTTCTCTTATGTCAATTAATACTCAAATATGTATGTCTTAGATATTTCACTCAGAGGACTTTGCTTGTTTGGTGCAATGTAGCCATCCAAATGAAGCTGCACCACAGATATTTTTACAACTGAATAATCAATTTTATTTAGCAAATCAGAGGAAGGTAACACTAAAATAACATATAAGAAATCTTACTATAAATTTTTATTTTTTAATTTTTAAAAGATATTTATTCATGAGAGACACACAGAAAGAGGCAGAGACACAGGCAGAGGGAGAGGCAGGCTCCCTATGGGGATCCAAGGGCTGAACTTGATCCCAGGGCTCTGTGATCACGACCTGAGTCAAAGGCAGAACTCAAACACTGAGCCACCCAGGTGTCTGTAGTATAAATTATTAAATTACATTTAGAGGTGGCATAAATGACTGTTTTTTGTTTACACCAAGAATGGCTCTTCTTTCTTATATTAGGATATTAACTTATTATGTTATTAGAAATCAGTTGTTGAAGTGGCAAGCGTTGATAGATATTTCACTTAAAAGGAAAAGTGCCTTATGTCATTGAAAAGGTAGCTTATCACTAGCTATAGTTGAAGTAGTCTTAATTATGTTGTTGTTTTAATATTAAATTAAATACACACAAAAAATGCTATGAAGTACAAAGACAATCACAGGCCAACATTTTTTTTTTTTTTGAAAAATATCAGCAAGAAATAAGTTGGAGAAATGCTTATATAGCCATTCTACTTAGGAGTATTGAGGAAAGAACCTAAGGAAAAAAAATGTAGCTGCAGCAAAGAAGATTAAGCAGAGAGAAGTGGTGAGAATGAAGTAAATAAGATAATTTATTCCATTATTTACTAAATATCTATTGAACACCCAAAATGTGATAGATGTTATTCCTCATTTTATATCTTTAGAATATCAACTTCTAATTACTTACCAAACATCAAAGGTTTTAATCTAATTTTATTTATTGAAACCTGCACTACTGCAATGAGTATGGACAAAATTATTCTATTAGTACTACTGTATTCTATGAGGATTCTAGGTCACTGATCAGAGCCTATGGGATTTGCTGTCATCGAAGATGTTCATCATCTGAAAAAATGTTTATGCTTACAAAACATGAAATTAAAAGTAAATAATAGACATCAATAAGTGCTTACTGATATGACTATGAAACACAGTATTATAACTCGTCAACAGCAATTTGACCTATTACTTAGATGCAATAAAAATAAAATCACAGGATAAAATTAGCAAATTATTCTTAATTGGCAAAAAATATTAAAAATAAGATTTATTTTAAAACATTATTTTAGAGGCACCTGAGTGGCTCAGTGGTTGAGTGTCTGCCTTTGACTCAGGTGGTGATCCCAAGATTTTGGGATTGAGTCCCACATCAGGCTCCTTGCAGGGGACCTGCATCTCCCTTTACCATCTCTGCTTCTCTCTCTGTGTCTCTCATGAGTAAATAAATAAAATCTTAAAACAATAATAATAAAATAAAATGTTTTTTAATGTGTAATATGATTTCTAAAGTAAGTCCCAAGAGCCTACCAAAATTTTAAAATGGCAATTATTACCAATTATGTTTTAATAGAATGTTAGTTATCCTATATTCGACTTTGTTAACCAACATAAACTTTATTTTGTTCTCATAAAGATTTTACTCTGAGAAGAAAACACATAATTAGAGGGAAGAAGTTAATATGTGTAGAGCAGAGATTGACATATGATATGGTGAATGTGAATGTGAATGATACAGTGAATGTGTGGTTTATAAAAGGGGGGAGGTCCTATCAAGTTAAGAAACATGCCCAAAGTCACATTGTGGGTGGGAAAAGAGATCGCATTTAAATACACTTCAAACTACAAGCCCATTATTTAATCACCACAGTGTGGCATTCTCAAAGTAAACACTGTAGAAGTTTTTGGTGTCAAATAAGCCTGTAAAAGGAACACAAGTTGAATGGAGATGGTAAAAGGAAGATCTGAAAGTTTTTACCCACGTGCACTTGAAATAAATAATTAGCTACAATAATTCATTGAAGCTCTCCCCTATGCCTAACGAAAGAAGAATCATGATATTTCACCCACGATAGTTTTAATCTTCTTTCCTGTGTGGAGAAAGAAAGGCATCTAGAAATTTAAAGAGCACCTAGAGATTTAAAGTAAACGGGCGAGCTATCTGTCCAGTGCCCAGGGTATCCCCATTCCAGGAAAATACTAATTTAATGTTTCTGGGCTCATTCTGTAACTGTTTACTGAAGGCAGATAGAAGGAAGAGTAATAATGGCAGCTGTATATTGTGTTTACTATGTATTGTTTACAGCTTATGAGAAACAGAACACCTGATAAAACACAAACTGAAATCCCCATGACATTTTTCGATTTTCAATGATAGTAATTGATGTACTGGTGATGGGGCTCAGATAGGCAGAAAAATATTGACAATAATAATGGAAAATATTTTCTCTCTCTTTTATGGCATAATATCAGAGAGTGTTCAAGAATTTGTAGCAAGTGGAAATCAATAGGAAAAGTGGAAATGAACTCCAAGAATTTTACTTATTTATTTTTTAACATCAGAATTTGACCAAAATTAACATAGTCTATTTTTATTTAGATTCTTTCATATTAGAATTTAGAAAAGAGATAAAAATGTATCTGAAATGTAATACATAATATAGAAACTTTACTTAGAAAACTTGCAAGAAAGGCAAAGTAAGGGCAGAAGATACTTATTTAATCTCAATCACTATTTTAGCTTGAACATTCATTGGGATAAGTAAGACAAGATAAAGGACATAACTCATAAATAAGGGTCATGGCTTTGAACCTTTTGTAAGGAATGTCCCGAGACATCTATCCACTTTACCAGTCACCATATTTCATGCACCTAATGCATATTAGGATTGTGTCATATGACTTTTAGAAGAAAGCAAGTATTGAAAAAAAAAAAAACAAAATCAACAAAATAGTAAAGCAAATTTCCTATTTGGCTACTCTGCAACTTGTGCTTTGGTGTTGTGTTTGCATTTTTGTTTTTTGTCTCTTTCTTTTTTTTTTTTTTTTTTTTTTTTTATTTATGATAGTCATACAGAGAGAAAGAGAGAGAGGCAGAGACACAGGCAGTGGGAGAAGCAGGCTCCATGCACCGGGAGCCTGATGTGGGATTCGATCCCGGGTCTCCAGGATCGTGCCCTGGGCCAAAGGCAGACGCCAAACCGCTGCGCCACCCAGGGATCCCTGTCTCTTTCTTATTCAATAACTGAAAGAAGTGGATTTCAACAGTGAAGTCTATATTTTTTTCTGATCCAGGATCTATGACTTTTATTTTTATCTCTTAGTGTATAATTAATTAGTTAATTAATTAAACCACTTCACTGAGGTATGATAGACATGTAAAATATTGTACATATTTAATGTTTACAACTCAGTGTGTTTGAGTTGTGTACACGTATAAAACATTCACCACTATCAAGGACAACATACTCACCACCTCCCTAAATTTTCTCCTGTTTTTATTAATTTTTTATGGTAATACCACTTAATATAAGCTTTATACTGTTAGCAAATTTTAAGAATATAATACAATATTGTTAACTATAGACACTATGCTCTATAGTACAACTCTAGAACTTTGTTATCCTGTATAATGTGAAGCTATAGCTTTTTACCATCACCTCCTCATTCCTGTCTCCTCCTCCTAATACTGTCACCATTCTTTTTTTTTTTTTTTAAAGATTTTATTTATTTATTCATGAGAGACACAGAGAGAGTGAGTCAGAGACACAGGCAGAGAGAGAAGCAAGCTCCATGCAGAAAGCCTGATGTGGGACTCGATCCTGGGTCTCCAGGATCATACCCTGGGCCAAAGGCAGATGCTCAACCACTAAGCCACCCAGGCATCCCTACTGTCACCATTCTATTCTCTCTTTCTATGAAGTTGACTATTTTAGATTTCACATAAAAGTGGTATCATGTAGCATGAATCCTTCTGTGTTTGGCATTTTTCACTTGGCATATCTTCCAGGTTCATCCATATTGTCTCAAAAGGTAGAATGTCTTTCTCTTTATAAATAGAATAATATTCCATTATATTTATTATTTTTAACATTTGAGTAAGCTAAAAATAATTTTATTAAGATTAATTTAATTTTAATTAGAAAATTTAATTTTAATTAATAATTTTTATTTTTTAAAATTATAAAATAATAAAATAAAATAATAATTTTTAATTTTTAATTTTAATTAAAAATTTAATTTTAATTAATTTAATTTTAATTAAAAATAATTTTTATTATTTATTTTATTGTATTTTTAAAACTTTTTATTGAAGTATAATTAATATATACTGTTAGATTAATTTCAGGTGTACAATATAATGATTTGACAATTCTATACATTGTTCAGTGCTTATCACAATAAGTACACTCATAACATCCTTCAACTGTTTTTATTGTATGTATATATCACATTTTCTTATCCATTCATCTGTTAATGGACATTTAGGCAGTTTTCTTCTCTTGGCTATTGTGAATAACACTGCCAGAAACAGGAGAATGCAGAACATGGGAGTGTCATTTAAGTCCTTTAGATAAATACTCAGAAGTGGGATTGCTAGACTGTATGGTAGTTCTTTTTCTAATGTTTTGAGGAAACTCCATATTGTTTTTCATAATGCCTGTCCAATTTACATTCCCATCAACGGTATAAAAGTGCTCTTCTCCCTATTCTTACCAGCACTGGTTGTCTTTTATTTTTCTACTGATAAGCATCCTAACTGATGTGAGGTGGTATCTTTTTGCAATTTTGATTTGCATTTCTCTGATGACTAGTAATGTTGAGAACCTTTTCATATAGTTATTGGCCTTTTGTAGGTCTTCAGAGAAATTGTCTATTCAGACCCTTTGCCTATTTTCAATTAGATTATTTGATTGTTGTTTTGTTTCTTTTTGTTGTTTGTGTACTTGTTCTTTTTTTTTGCTGTAGAGTTGTATGTGCTTATTATATATTTTGCATATTAATACCTTGCCAGATGCTCAAAACAATTTACAGATTCAATCTAATACACTATCAAAATTCTAATGGCATTTTCACAGAAAAAGAAAAAAAAGACAAAAAACAAAAACCCAAAACAGTACTAAACTTCAAGAAGTTAGAAAGTATCGAAAGGTTTTATCGAGCATATAGAGGTGTTGGAACTTAATCTGAAAGCAGGTTTGAGATAATCATGGACTGTGATACGATTATTCCAGTGAAAATGAGCAAAGTGGGTAGAAGTAAAAAAATGAATAAAAGAAACATTATGATTTGGGTGTGTAAATTAAATGAGATCCATATAAAATTCCTCTATAATTTGAAGCCCTGGAATTCAGTATCACAGTTTTTGAGAGAAAGAGGCTATGGCAGATTTACTCAGACAAATGACAGAAGTTCAATTCTACATGAATCATATCTAAGATAGAAGCTACTCTCTTTGAAGTCTTTATAAAACATCTTAAGTTATTAGGATGAGAAATAACAAAGTGAAATATGCAGGCTAATTTAGATATAATTTTTAATCATCTATTTCCCCTTGTATTTTTGTTCTGTGGTTAGAATACCAATATAACAAACATGGACCGCATGTTCCTTAGGATATTTTCAAGAGGAAATATAGTATTCTTTAGCCTTCATCAGAAAATAACAATGATAACAAATATATTTTAGGGCATCACTATAAAGTAATCTCTGGTATTAGTGAAAAACATCTCTGTGGTTTTTTGTAATATAATAGCATCTGAAAAAAAAAAGAAAAGAAAACAAAGTAATGAGAACATAACACTAAATACCATGATTATCATCATCATCATCATTATTATTGTTGCTTTTTATAAATTTTCTTAGAAAAGGATTGGACTACAAGCTATTTGAAACACCTGAAACTGTAAACAATGTTTTTTTGTTCGAATGAAATAAAACTTCTCTTTCCTAGATTCTCAAAGGGTCTGTGACTCAAAAATCACTGGAAACAAGTTTTATGGAGTTTATTTTTCAGGTGTGAATGTTTATCATTGTATACATACAAATCTGTATGTGCCTTGGGATAATGTGAGATTGAATTAGGATATGCAAAACAAAACAGCTCCCAGATAGACTGTAGCATAGGTCAAGTTTAGCTCTGTTTGTTGCTTATTCTTTGTTGAAGACACTCTTTAGAGGACAAAAGGGATTTGCCTCTTCCTTGTTAAGCTGCATTTTACTTGGTGTTCCTTGTGGATAAATATTTCTATTGGGTTTTTTTTCCTTTTCTTTTGAGGTCAAATGAGCTCTGACATGAAGCACAAGAGATACAAAAATGAACACTGAGAGGATGCCACATTTTTATGTGTTTTATTTTCACCCGGCATGACCAAGCTAAACTCTTACATGGCTATACCTGCTATATGGCTTTGATGTTACCAGAGGCCCCTGGATATCACTTTAACTTCTAGAGTTGCATATTTGTTACTACTTATTATTTTACTTTTTATCCTTTATAAAAGGGACAGTTCTCTCTGTCTCTCGCCTTTTTTTTCAAGAATATTTTGTTGATATTTGGCAAGTTGATACATAAGGATGTATTATCCTCCTGCTTACCACAATATTCCTAGTGAATTTAACATATTTTAAGAAATGAATTTAAAAAAAAAAAAAAGAAAAGAAAAGACAGAGGGGCACCTGAATGGCTCAGTGGGTTAGGCATCTGCCTTCAGTTCAGGGTATGATCCCTGGGCCCTGGGAGCAAGCTCTGCCTCTGGCTCTCTGCTTAGCGGGGGAGTCTGCTTATCCCTCTCTCTCTGCCCCTAGCCCCAACTCCCACCCCTAATTGTGTATATACTCACATGTGCTCTCTCTCTCTCAATCTCTCAAATAAATAAAACATTTTTTAAAAAAGAACTAGAATCTAGAAAATGGTACCATCCATTACCAATTCATCCCCTTAATATCTAATATAGAGGATATGTGCCTGGGAAAATAGATGAAAAGAGACTTAATTCAGTTATGTTAAGAGAAATATAGAATTTAGGTTTTTGAAAATCAGGAATATCAGTTTCTACATTTATGATAGGAATCAAAACATCAATTTACTCTGTTTGTATTTGATCGTAGCTAGGACAGTGCAGAGATATTGTATGGCTGCCTTCTTATCATAGCCTAACAAAGATTTGGATATTGCCCTACATAAATCCTGGGGTAAACTAAGTGAGGAGAATATTTTTAGTATAAAGCTAAGGATCCCTGCCATGACTGTCTCTAACTCTGATTCCATCCTTAATTCACATACTTCATGCATTTCTTGATATCTGATGTGCAAAATAACAAAATAAATCCAAATTATTTTCTTTTAACTCTGTCTTAGTTTCATAGATTCAAAGAGGAATTTCATAATATCTGAAGAAGCCACCCTAACTTCCAATCCTGGATCCAATCTTTGTAAGGATAAGTAACAGAGAAATATTATCTGACATAGGTATTACATTTCAAAGAAAAAAATCTTCTACAGCATGGGATGGGAAACTTTTACTGTAAAGGGCCAGATAGTAAATATTTTATTTTGTTGGTCAGAAGGTATCTGTTATACTCAACTCTGCCTTCGTGGCATATGTAAAATTATAGATAATTTGTAAACAAATATGTATGGCTGTGTTCCAGTAAGAGTCAACAGCAAGCAGCCCTAAGATGGGCCACTTTGTCATGAAGACTATTTTGAGTTAAAAAAGGAACCAAAACCCAACAGATTCAGGAAAAGCACTTTACCCCTAACCTTAACTGCCTGAAAAGAATTAAGGTGGAAGACCTGCTTCAGGAAGAGCTATATCATCATAGATAACTAACAACATTATAATATGAATTAGGTATGGCAGACAGGGAGTTACCTAGAAAGGCCACTTTGATCTCTTTGTTGCATTGTTTCTGAGTGGCCAGCAAACATTTGTTTACCAGACCTTTACTCTTTCTCATCTTCCTGTAAATTGCTTTCCTTTCCTCTGAATTCCCTGACAAATACCCCCTTCTCATTAGTTCAGAATTAACATTATACTTCATTTTGCTTGATTTTCTTTTTGGAATTTCCAAGTGGTATGGATTCCTCATAGATACATTTTAAAATTTGATTTTCTTTTCTTAATTTTTCTCTTGTCAATTCTTAGTCCTGCTAAGGACTTTTGTCTCTTGTCAATTCTTAGTCCTGCTAGAATGATGTTAAAGTGGACATGAATTATTGATCCCCGATAGGTGATAGGCCAGATTTGTCCTGTAGGCTTTCTGAATCAATCCTATTCGAAGAATCAGAATGAATATCTTACCAACATGCAAATAACAGGAAAACATTTTAAAAATTTCTTATTCACGCCCATGATTAAAAAAGAAATTGACTATATCAAAATAGAGCCAGCAGTGATGAAGATGAAAACATAAATGTCAAAGTTGAAATTACAGAGAAGTTGGTGAACACCCTTTTATATACTGTAAAATACTGAATAGGTATAATTTTTGGATAGATATAATGACTACACTAAATGCTGGTAAGAATGAGGATAAATTAGAGCACTTGTGGTTTTCTGATGGGAATGCAAAATGGTAACATCTCTTTGGAAATGTCTTCATCAACTATATATGAAACTATCACAGGACCCAGGAGTAGGACTTCTGAGTATTTATCCCAAAGAGTGCTGAAAATGTCAGGTAAAAACCTTTAATCACATATTTATAGCAGCTTATATCATAATAACCAAAAACTGGAAACAATTCAGATGACTTTCAACTCCAAAAATTATGGTACACTCATGCTATGGAATACTACTCAGAGTATAAAGTAAAAGGAATGACTATTAATACAGAAAACAACCTGGAATAACCTCCAGTAAATTTTGCTGAGGGAAAAAAGGACAATCTCAAAGAACTTTTCAAAAGGTTACATACTGTGTAGTTCCACTCATACATGTTTGAAATGGCAAAATTCTAGACCTGGATAACAGATCAGTATTTATACGGGGTTAAGGAGGAGGTGGGTGTGAGGGGCAAGTAAGCCAACATGAGGGAACTTTATGATGAAAGCATTACCTTGACTGTATCAATGTCAACATCTGATTTTGATATAGTTTTGCAAGATGCAACCACTGTGGAAACCCAGGTAAAGGGAACTCAGAAATTTCTAGTATGGTTTCTTAAAACAACATCTACAGTTCCCTCAAAATAAAATGTCAATTTAAAAAAAGGTGAAATAAAGACATCCTTGGATTTTTAGGGGGAAGGGAGACTTTGTTTCGAGTAGAAGTGTTTTGCAAAAAGATATTGAAGGGACTTTTTTAGGCTGAAAGCAAGCAATATAAAAAAGTAATTCAAATCCAAACAAGAAAAATAATAAAAGCACTTGTAAAGGTAATTAGCAGGTGATTTTAAAAGACATTATAATTGCATATTTCTTCTTCTTTTTTCTCAACTGATTAAAAAGCAATTGCATAATACAATGTGTATATAATTATATAATAGCACAAAGGAGGTGGGTGAGAATAAAGCTGTATCAGAGTAAGGAAATGACACCAGATAATTAACTTGAATCCATAGGAACATATGAAGAGAACCAGAACTGGTAAATAAGAAAGTAAGTATAACAAAATCTGCAAATATATGCTTTCTATTTTTCTCTCTCAGCTTCTTTAAAGAAAGAACATTACATAAGGTAACAATTATAGCAGGGTATTGTTGAGCTTGTAACATATATAGACACAATATGTATAGCAAAAATAACACAAAAAGAAGAAGGGGGAATAGGACTGTAAAGGAGTAACATTTCTATAGCTCTGGAAATAACTTAATATGAATTTGAAGTGGATTCTGTTAAGATAAATTTTGTATATCCAGAATAACAAATCTTAAGTGGATTCTGACAAGATGAATATTATAGATCTAAAGCAATCACTAAGACATTTAACACAAAAACATTGGAAAATTTATGAAAGGGGTTAAAATGTGACACTAGGAAATATTCTGTCAACACAAATGAAAGGAAGAACTGAGGGAAAAAAAACATGGCATAAAGAAAAAAGGAGTCAAATAGCAGAAATGAAACAATTGTATCATAATAGCTAGTAACGTAAAAGAATTAGGCAATGTAATCAAAGACAGAGATTGACAGACTGGATTGAAAAGCAAGATCCAATTATATTTTATCTACTGGAGATACACTTTATATTCAAAGACACAAGTAGATTGAAAGCAAAAGGATGGGAAAATATTAATGCAAACAGCAATTATATCAAAATTGGAGTGGTTATACTAATATCACAAAACATAGACATTAAAAGAATAAAAGATGTTGCTAGAGGGACATACTATAATAGTAAAGGGTCAATCCACTAGGTATTTATAATAGTAATAAACATACATTCACCTAAACAGAGAGCCCAACAAGAAATGTGAAGCAAAAATGACAGAATGAAAAAATACACAGCTCAACAGTAAGAGTTGAAGTCTTTAATAGCCAACTTTCAATGATGCATATAACAACTAGACTGAAGATAACAAAATTATGGAAGACTAGCAGACGTACACAGAACACTTAACCCTAAAGCAAGACAGTACACATTCTTCTCAAGAGCAGGAACATTTGGGACAATGTGTGGCTCAGCAGTTGAGCATATATTTTTGGCTCAGGTCATGATACTGGGGTCCAGGATGGAGTCCTACATCAGATTCCCTATGTCTCTGCCATTCTCTCTGTGTCTCTCATGAATAAATAAATAAAATCTTTAAAAAAAAAAGAGCAAGAATATTTGGAACATTTTCTAGTCACTTTCTTGACCATATCTTAGGTTAGAAAACAAACTTTAATAAATATTTAAAACCATAAACTAATATAACACTCTGTGTTAATTATATTTAAGCTAAAAAATTAAATTGTGCAAGTATTCAAAGATACCTCACCATAGAAGGTATACAAACAGGAAGAAAATACTACAAAAAGGTCCTGAGAAAATGCTCTGCATCACTTGCCATCAGGGAAATACAAATCAAAACCACAATGAGATACCACCTAACACCAGTGAGAATGGGGAAAATCAACAAGGCAGGAAACCACAAATGTTGGATGCGGAGAAAAGGGAACCCTCTTGCACTGTTGGTGGGAATGTGAACTCGTGCAGCCACTCTGGAAAACTGTGTGGGGGTTCCTCAAAGAGTTAAAAATAGACCTGCCCTACGACCCAGCAATTGCACTGCTGGGGATTTACCCCAAAGATATAGATGCAGTTAAACTCCGGGACACCTGCACCCGGATGTTTATAGCAGCAATGGCCACAATAGCCAAACTGTGGAAGGAGCCTCGGTGTCCATCGAAAGATGATGGATAAAGAAGATGTGGTCTATGTATACAATGGAATATTACTCAGCAATTAGAAACGACAAATACCCACCATTTGCTTCGACGTGGATGGAACTGGAGGGTATTATGCTGAGTGAAGTAAGTCAATCAGAGAAGGACAAACATTATATGTTCTCATTCATTTGGGGAATATAAATAATAGTGAAAGGGAATAGAAGGGAAGGGAGAAGAAATGGGTAGGGAATATCAGAAAGGGAGACAGAACATGAAGACTCCTAACTCTGGGAAACAAACTAGGGGTGGGGGTGACTGGGTGGCGGGCACGTGACGGGATGAGCACTGGGTGTTATTCTGTATGTTGGCAAATTGAACACCAATAAAAAATAAATTTATTATTAAAAAAAAAAAAAAAAAAGGCCCTGAGTAAAAGGAAATGTAAAGGCAGCTTGGGTGGCTCAGCGGTTTAGCGCCACCTTCAGCCCAGGGTGTGATCCTGGAGTCTCGCGATTGAGTCCCACATCAGGCTCCCTGCGTGGAGCCTGCTTCTCCCTCTGCCTGTGTCTCTGCCTCTCTCTCTCTCTCCCCCCATGTCTCTCATGAATAAATAAATAAAATCTTAAAAAAATAAATAAAAATAAAAGGAAACTTAAAAAGATGATTAAAACTAGACAAAGTTGTTCTACAAACACACTGGAATTAATTGAAAATCAAGAACAAAAGAAAGTGGGAAATTGAAGGAAAAGTGGAAATTCAAACAAATGTTTATAAAAGCAATAGATCAATAATAATAATAATACTTTAGGAAATCCCTTGAGATGGATCAAACCAAATATGCTACATACTAAAGCTGTGGGGATACAGATAGAAAAGTGCTTAGAGGGAAATTTATACCATTTAACATCTGTATTTGAAAAACAAACAAAAAAAGATTTCAAGTCAAGAGCTTTAACTTACCTTAAGAAACTAGAAAAAAAAAGTAAACAAACTAGAGAAAGAAAGTGAAACTAAAACGCAAGAAGGAAAAAAAAAAGTTTTTAAATTGGACAGAAATAAATGAAATAGATATTAGAGAAACAATTTAACAATTAAAAAACCCACAAAATATGAAAAAAAAAACTGAAATGACTAAAATAAGGAATGAAAGAGAAGGCACTACTACCAATGTAAGGGAAAAAAAAGGATTGTAAGAAAAGGCTGAGAGCATTTGCACACCAACAAATTAGATGGTATGATGAAATGGACAAATTCCTAGAAAAACACAGAATATTGAAACTGATTCAAGAAAAAAGTAAAAAAACCTTGATTGGAAAAGAGTAAAGAGATTGAATTGTAGTTAAAAATTTTCCCACAAGGGATCCCTGGGTGGCACAGCGGTTTGGCTCCTGCCTTTGGCCCGGGGCGCAATCCTGGAGACCCGGGATCGAATCCTATGTTGGGCTCCCAGTGTATGGAGCCTGCTTCTCCCTCTGCCTGTGTCTCTGCCTCTCTCTCTCTCTCTCTCTCTCTCTCTCTGTGACTATCATAGATAAATTAAAAAAAAATTTTTACCACAAGAAAAAGCCTAACTCCAATGGCTTTAGTGGTGAATTCGACTTAACATTTAAAGAGGAATTAATACCAATCCATCACAAACTTCTGTAAAAAAATAGGAGAGATGGAATATTTATGAACTCATCCTATGACGCCAATATTATACAGATACCAAAACCAGACAAATGTATCACAAGAAAGGAAAATCATACACCAATGTTCTTTGTGAATCTAGATGAAAATATCTTCAATGAAATACTAGCAAACCATATATAGCATCATCTAAAAAGACTAAAGGTCATAACCAAGTAGATTTTATCAGTAATGTATTGTTGGTTTAACATCTGACAATCAATCAATGTAATATACCATACTGATGAACTATAGAACAAAAATCATGTGATTATATCAGCGAATGCAGAAAGAGCATTTGAAAGAATCTAGCATCTTTTCAATATAAAAACACTACAAAGACAGGAATACAAGGGAACTTCCTCAACCTGATAAATGGCATCTGGAAAATTCCATAGCTAACATCCTACTTAATGGTGAAAGACTGAATGATTTCCCTTTAAGTTCAGGAACAAAACAGTAATGCCAACTCTCACTATTTTTATTCAGCATTGTACTAGGAATTGTTGCCAGGCAGTTAGAGAAGAAGAAATAAAAGACTCAGTATTGGTAAGGAGAGATTAAAACTCCATCCTATTTATTTATTCTCAGATGACATAAACTTATTTATAGAAAGTCTTAAGTAATCTAATAAAAACTACTAGAATTAGTAAGTTCAGCAAGCTTTCAGAGTACAAGATGAATATGCAAAAATCAATCTGTCTATACACTATCAATGAATAATCCAAAATGAAATTAGAAAATCAATTCCTTTTACAATAACATGGAAAAATAAAACACTTAGAAACTAATTAAGCAAAAGAGTATAAAGTTTATATACTAGAAATGAAACTTTGTTAAGTATATTAAAGAAGACCAAGGAAAATAGGGGTGCCTGGGCGGCTTAGTGGGTTAAGTGTCTACTTTCAGCTCCCCTCATGATTCCAGGGTCCGAGGATCAAGTGTGTTGGGCTCCCTGCTCAGTGGGGATCCTGCTTCTCCTTTTCTCTCTGCCTACTGCTTCATCTGCCTTTGCCTTTCTCTGTCATATAATAAATAAATAAATAGCAAATAAATAAATAAATAAATAAATAAATAAATAAATAAATAGATAAAATCTTTAAAAAAAGGTTTTTTTTTAAAGAAGACCAAAATAATGGAAAGATATTGTTATGCTTCTTTTTCAGAAGGCGATACTTTTGAGATGGCAATACTCCCCAATTAAGCTATAGATTCAAGAGAATCCCTAGCAAATCTCATTTGACTTTTTTTTTATTTGCAAGAATTCACAGTATGGTCTTAATCTTCATATGGAAATAAAAGACTAGCAATAGTCAAAAGAATCTTGAAATCAAAGAGCAAATATGGAGAACTCATATTTATTAGCTTTAAAATTCACTACAAAGCTACAGTAATGAAAAGCATAAATGACAGAAAAAAAGATAAATTTGACTTTATCTTAAAAACTTTCATGCTTCAAAGGTCACACACAAATAAGCATGTAAATGTAACTGAATATCATTAGTGACTAGAGTGATGTAAACCAACACCACAGTGAGATACTGGGCTAGGTTGGCCATCATAGAAATGTACATATAATAGCAAGTACTGATAAGAATATGGAAAAATTGTAACCTTCATTCATTGTTGGTAGGAATGTGAAATGGTACAGTCACTTCTCAAAACAATTTGAAGTTACCGTAGAATATAGAAATTCCACTTCTGGCATATATCCAAAATTAATTAAAACATACATTCACACAAAAAAACTTGTTCACAAATATTCACAGTGGCATTATTCAAAATGGTCAAAAATTGGAAACAACCCAACAGTCTATCAACTGATGGATAGATATAAAATAAAATAAAATAAAATAAAATAAAATAAAATAAAATAAAATAAAATAAAATAAAATAAAATAAAATAAAATAAAATAATGAAGCAGTGATATATGCTACAACATGGATAAAAATTGAAAACATTTTGTAGGTGAAATAAGTTACAAAAGACCACATACTGTATGAGTCTATTTGTATGAAACTTCTAGAATAAACAGATCTGTAGGGACAAAAATGTTGATGTCTGGTTGTCTGTGGTTGGATGGGAGTGGGAACAGGAGGATTTGGAGCAAAATTGAGTGACTGGTAATTAGGTACAGTTTCTTTTTGGAGTGATATAAATGTTATACATTGGTTGTAGTGCTTGAAAAATGTAATAATACATTCCAAATGACTAAGTTTTATGGCATGTGAATATATCTCATTAAAGCCATTTAAAAACTGAGATAACACTTAGCACTTATTAAAATGAGTAAAACTTTAAATGTGTGACAAGACCAAGTGTTAGTGAAGATGTGAAGTAATTAAGGCCTCATATATTATCTTTGGATTGTAAAATGCTACAGCTTTTATGCATTTTTTACTAGTTTCTTATAGGATTATATACTCAATTACCATTAAAATGGGTAATTTCAGTTCCTATGAATTCAACTAAGAGAAATAAAATTATGTATTCATACAAGTTATACAATAATGTTTAGAGCAGCTTTATTTATTATACATGGAATTAGAAAAAATATACAAATGCCTATACAAAAGCAAATGGATAAACTAATGTATTATTCACAATTGCTTCAATTTATTGTGCCATAACAAAATACCACCAACTTAGGAAGTTAAACCCATGTAAATTTATCATCTTACAGTTCAGAATTCATTAGTCCATAATGGGTCACACTTAGCTAAAAACTTAGCTAAAATCACACTTAGCTATCAGCACAGTCTGATACCTTCCTGGAGGATCTAGGAGAGAAAATGTTACTTTGCATGTTCAGCTTTCAGAGCTACCCACATATTTTGGCACATGACTCTTTCCTCCATCTTCATAGTTGCTAATGTTGCAATATGACATGTCGCTGTCACATGCTTCTGTGTTGTTTGAGGGGTTTCCACTGCCTATGTCTTTTTTCAAAAATAGCATAGAAGAAATTTATAATTTGAAAAAAAATAGATTTACTCTTTAAACCTGAAAGTCAATTTCTAAGAAAATATTGTCTTATGGTTGGAATCAGACAGGCATGTAACCTTTATAGTGCAAGAGTTTTGTCATGTATAAAGATATTAACAGAGGAGGGGCAAGATGGCAGAAGAGTAGGGTCCCCAAGTCACATGTCCCCACCAAATTACCTAGATAACCTTCAAATCATCTTGAAAATCTACGAATTCGGCCTGAGATTTAAAGAGAGAACAGCTGGAATGCTCCAGTGAGAAGAGTTCCCACTTCTATCAAGGTAGGAAGACGGGGAAAAAGAAATAGAGAAACAAAAGGCCTCCAAGGGGGAGGGGCCCCGCGAGGAGCCGGGCTGAGGCCCGGGCAAGTGTCCCCAGGACAGGAGAGCCCCGGCCCGGAGAAGCAGGAGCTGCACCGACCTTCCCCGCGGAAAGGGGCTCGCAGGGAGTTAGAGCAGGACCCAGGAGGGCGGGGATGCCCTCGGGCTCCCGGGGACAGTAACAGGCACCTGCGCCCCGGGAGAGTGCGCCGAGCTCCCTAAGGGCTGCAGCCCGCACGGCGGGACCCGGAGCAGCTCGGAGGGGCTCGGGCGGCGGCTCTGCGGAGGGGGCTGCGGGCGGTGGCGCGAATCCAACAGCGCAGGCTCCGGAGCACAGTGCGCCGGGACACAGCCCAGGATCCGGCCTCCCCCCGGGACAGGCAGAGGCCGGGAGGGCCCAGGACAGCGAGGACGCTCCTGCCCCGAGCTGAGCAGATCAGCGGCCCCGCCTCGGAGCCTCCAGGCCCTGCAGACGGAGAGTCCGGAGTTCCTGCGGGAGCTGACTCCAGGGCTCCAGAGCTGGCCCCGCCACTGGGGTTGTTCCTCCTGGGACCTCACGGGGTGAACAACCCCCACTGAGCCCTGCACCAGGCAGGGGCAGAGCAGCTCCCCCAAGTGCTAACACCTGAAAATCAGCACAACAGGCCCCTCCCCCAGAAGACCAGCCAGAGGGACCAGTTCCAGGGGAAGTCAAGGGACTTAAAGTACACAGAATCAGAAGATACTCCCCCGTGGTTTTCTTTTTTTTTTCTTTTTGATTTCTGATTGCTCCCCCCACCCTTTTTTTCACCTTTCTTTCTTTTTCTTTCTCTTTTTCTTCTCTTTTTTCCTTCCTTTTTTCTTTTTTCTTTTTCTCTTTTCTTTCCTTCTCTCTCTCTTTCTCTCCTTTTTCCAATACAACTTGTTTTTAGCCACTTTGCACTGAGCAAAATGACTAGAAGGAAAACCTCACCTCAAAAGAAAGAATCAGAAACAGTCCTCTCTCCCACAGAGTTACAAAATCTGGATTACAATTCAATGTCAGAAAGCCAATTCAGAAGCACTATTATACAGCTACTGGTGGCTCTAGAAAAAGGCATAAAGGACTCAAGAGACTTCATGACTGCAGAATTTAGATCTAATCAGGCATAAATTAAAAATCAATTGAATGAGATGCAATCCAAACTAGAAGTCCTAACTATGAGGGTTAACAAGGTGGAAGAACGAGTGAGTGACATAGAAGACAAGTAGATGGCAAAGAGGGAAACTGAGGAAAAAAGAGACAAACAATTAAAAGACCATGAAGACAGATTAAGGGAAATAAACGACAGCCTGAGGAAGAAAAACCTACGTTTAATTGGGGTTTCCAAGGACGCCGAAAGGGCCAGAGGGCCAGAATATGTATTTGAACAAGTCCTAGCTGAAAACTTTCCTAATCTGAGAAGGGAAACAGACATTCAGATCTAGGAAATAGAGAGATCCCCCCCTAAAATCAATAAAAACCGTTCAACACCTCAACATCTAATAGTTAAGCTTGCAAATTCCAAAGATAAAGAGAAGATCCTTAAAGCAGCAAGAGACAAGAAATCCCTGACTTTTATGGGAGGAATATTAGGGTAACAACAAACCTCTCCACAGAGACCTGGCAGGCCAGAAAGGGCTGGCAGGATATATTCAGAGTCCTAAATGAGAAGAACATGCAACCAAAAATACTTTATCAAGCAAGGCTCTCATTCAAAATGGAAGGAGAGATAAAGAGCTTCCAAGACAGGCAGGAACTGAAAGAATATGTGACCTCCAAACCAGCTCTGCAAGAAATTTTAAGGGGGACTCTTAAAATTCCCCTTTAAGAAGAAGTTCAGTGGAACAATCCACAGAAACAAGGACTGAATAGATATCATGATGACATCTAAACTCATATCTTTCAATAGTAACTCTGAACGTGAACGGGTTTAATGACCCCATCAAAAGGTGCAGGGTTTCAGACTGGATAAAAAAGCAGGACCCAGCTATTTGCTGTCTACAAGAGACTCGTTTTAGACAGAAGGACACTTACAGCCTGAAAATAAAAGGTTGGAGGACCATTTACCATTCAAATGGTCCTCAAAAGAAAGCAGGGGTAGCCATCCTTATATCAGAAAAACTAAAATTTACCCCAAAGACTGTAGTGAGATGAAGAGGGACACTATATCATCATACTTAAAGGATCTATCCAACAAGAGGACTTAACAATTTTCAATATATATGCCCCGAATGTGAGAGCTGCCAAATATATCAATCAATTAATAACCAAAGTGAAGAAATACTTAGATAATAATACACTTATACTTGGTGACTTCAATCTAGCTCTTTCTACACTCGATAGGTCTTCTAAGCACAACATCTCCAAAGAAACAAGAGCTTTAAATGATACACTGGACCAGATGGATTTCACAGATATCTACAGAACTTTACATCCAAACTCAACTAAATACACATTCTTTTCAAGTGCACGTGGAACTTTCTCCAGAATAGACCACATACTGGGTCACAAATGGGTCTGAACCAATACCAAAAGATTGGGATTGTCCCCTGCATATTCTCAGACCATAATGCCTTGAAATTGGAACTAAATCACAACAAGAAGTTTGGAAGGACCTCAAAGACGTGGAGGTTAAGGAACATCCTGCTAAAAGATGAAAGGGTCAACCAGGAAATTAAGGAAGAATTAAAAAGATTCATGGAAACTAATGAGAATGAAGATACAACCGTTCAAAATCTTTGGGATGCAGCAAAAGCAGTCCTGAGGGGGAAATACATCGCAATACAAGCATCCATTCAAAAACTGGAAAGATCTCAAATACAAAAGCTAACCTTACACCTAAAGGAGCTAGAAAAAAAAACAGCAAATAGATCCTACACCCAGCAGAAGAAGAGTTAATAAAGATTCGAGCAGAACTCAATGAAATCGAGACCAGAAGAACTGTGGAACAGATCAACAGAACCAGGAGTTGGTTCTTTGAAAGAATTAATAAGATAGATAAGCCATTAGCCAGCCTTATTAAAAAGAAGAGAGAGAAGACTCAAATTAATAAAATCATGAATGAGAAAGGAGAGATCACTACCACCACCAAGGAAGTACAAACGATTTTAAAAACATATTATGAACAGCTCTACGCCAATAAATTAGGAAATCTAGAAGAAATGGATGCATTCCTGGAAAGCCACAAACTACCAAAACTGGAGCAGGAAGAAATAGAAAACCTGAACAGGCCAATAACCAGGGAGGAAATTGAAGCAGTCATCAAAAACCTCCCAAGACACCAAAGGCCAGGGCCAGATGGCTTCCCAGAGGAATTCTATCAAACCTTTAAAGAAGAAACCATACCTATTCTACTAAAGCTGTTTGGAAAGATAGAAAGAGATGGAGTACTTCCAAATTCCTTCTGTGAGGCCAGCATCACCTTAATTCCAAAACCAGACAAAGACCCCACCAAAAAGGATAATTACAGACCAATATCCCTGATGAACATGGATGCAGAAATTCTCAACAAGATACTAGCCAATAGGATCCAACAGCACAATAAGCAAATTATTCACGATGACCAACTAGGATTTATCTCAGGGGCACAAGGCTGGTTCAACACTTGTAAAACAATCATTGTGATTCATCATATCAGCAAGAGAAAAACCAAGAACCATATGATCCCCTCAATAGATGCAGAGAAAGCATTTGACAAAATACAGCATCCATTCCTGATCAAAACTCTTCAGAGTGTAGGGATAGAGGGAACATTCCTCAACATCTTAAAAGCCATCTACAAAAAGCCCACAGCATATATCATCCTCAATGGGGAAGCACTGGGAGCCTTTCCCTTAAGATCAGGAACAAGACGGATGTCCACTCTCACCACTGCTATTCAACATAGTACTGGAAGTCTTAGCCTCAGCAATCAGACAACAAAAAGACATTAAAGGCATCCAAATTGGCAAAGAAGAAGTCAAACTCTCCCTCTTCACCGATGACATGATACTCTACATAGAAAACCCAAAAGCCTCCACCCCAAGATTTCTAGAACTCATACAGCAATTTGGTAGCATGGCAGGATACAAAATCAATGCTCAGAAATCAGTGGCATTTCTATCCATTAACAATGAGACTGAAGAAAGAGAAATTAAAGAGTCAATCCCATTTACAATTGCACCCAAAACCATAAGATACCTAGGAATAAACCTAACCAAAGAGGTAAAGGATCTATACCCTAAAAACTATGGAACACTTCTGAAAGAAATTGAGGAAGACACAAAGAGGTGGAAAAATATTCCATGCTCATGGATTGGCAGAATTAATATTGTGAAAATGTCAATGTTACCCAGGGCAATTTACACGTTTAATGCAATCCCTATGAAAATACCATGGACTTTCTTCAGAGAGTTAGAACAAATTATTTTAAGATTTGTGTTGAATCAGAAAAGACCCCGAATAGCCAGGGGAATTTTAAAAAAGAAAACCATAGCTGGGGGCATCACAATGCCAGATTTCAGGTTGTACTACAAAGCTGTGGTCATCAAGACAGTGTGGTACTGGCACAAAAACAGACACACAGATCAATGGAACAGAATAGAGAACCCAGAAGTGGACCCTGAACTTTATGGTCAACTAATATTCGATAAAGGAGGAAAGACTATCCATTGGAAGAAAGACAGTCTCTTCAATAAATGGTGCTGGGAAAATTGGACATCCACATGCAGAAGAATGAAACTAGACCACTCTCTTGCACCATACACAAAGATAAACCAGATAAACTCAAAATGGATGAGAGATCTAAATGTGAGACAAGATTCCATCAAAATCCTAGAGGAGAACACAGGCAACACCCTTTTTGAACTTGGCCACAGTAACTTCTTGCAAGATACATCCACAAAGGCAAAAGAAACAAAAGCAAAAATGAACTATTGGGACTTCATCAAGATAAGAAGCTTTTGCACAGCAAAGGATACAGTCAACAAAACTAAAAGACAACCTACAGAATGGGAGAAGATATTTGCAAATGACATATCAGATAAAGGGCTAGTTTCCAAAATCTATAAAGAACTTATTAAACTCAACACCAAAGAAACAAACAATCCAATCATGAAATGGGCAAAAGACATGAAGAGAAATCTCACAGAGGAAGACATGGACATGGCCAACAAGCACATGAGAAAATGCTCTGCATCACTTGCCATCAGGGAAATACAAATCAAAACCACAATGAGATACCACCTCACACCAGTGAGAATGGGGAAAATTAACAAGGCTGGAAACAACAAATGTTGGAGAGGATGCAGAGAAAAGGGAACTCCTTTGTACTGTTGGTGGGAAAGTGAACTGCTGCAGCCACTGTGGAAAACTGTGTGGAAGTTCCTCAAAGAGTTAAAAATAGACCAGCTGTACGACCCAGCAATTGCACTGCTGGGCATTTACCCCAAAGATACAGATGCAATGAAATGCCGGGACACCTGCACCCCGATGTTTCTAGCAGCAATGTCCACAATAGCCAAACTGTGGATGGAGCCTCGGTGTCCATCGAAAGATGAATGGATAAAGAAGATGTGGTTTATGTATACAATGGAATATTACTCAGCCATTAGAAACGAGAAATACCCACCATTTGCTTTGACGTGGATGGAACTGGAGAGTATTATGCTGAGTGAAGTAAGTCAATCAGAGAAGGACATTGTATGTTCTCATTCATTTGGGGAATATAAATAATAGTGAAAGGGAATAAAGGAAGGGAGAAGAAATGTGTGGGAAATATCAGAAAGGGAGACAGAATATGAAGACTCCTAACTCTGGGAAACGAACTAGGGGTGGTGGAAGGGGAGGAGGGCGGGGGGTGGAGGTGAATAGGTGACGGGCACTGAGGGGGGCACTTGACGGGATTGGCACTGGGTGTTATTCTGCATGTTGGTATATTGAACACCAATAAAAAATAAATTTATTATTAAAAAAAGAAATTAACAACATTCTCAGGGGCATCTGGGTGGCTCAGCTGGTTAAGCAACTGACTCTTGATTTTTTCTCAGGTCATGACCTTAGGGTCGTGAGATTGAGCCCCACATCAGGTTCTGAGCTGGATGTGGAGCCTCCTTACAATTATCTCTCTCCCTCTCCTTCTGTGCCTCCCCCACACTTCACGCAGCTATGAGCACCCTCTCTCTAAAAAACAAGCAAACAAAAAAATACCCACTTTTATATAATAAATTAGCCATGGGGATGAAATGTACAGCACAGTAAGTATAGTCAACAATATTATGTTGAAAGTATGTAATATTATATAGTGATGGTAAAACTAGATTTACTGTTTGATTGTTTTTCAGTGAATACAAATAGCAAATCGTCATGTTGTACAGCTGAAGCTAAAATAATGTTGTACATCAGTTATACCTCAATAATAAGAAAATAGAAACAGCTAACTATCCAAAAGTGAGGGTAAGAATTACATGTATTGATGTAACCATACTATACATGGAAGGTTATCAGTAACTGAAAAGTCTGTATGGAATAGTTCATGACGTAGGAAAGATATATCTAATATCTAAATGTCTAAAAATTATAACTGCATATCTATCATATGTATTTCTAAAACAAAAAATATTACAAAACCATCAGTAGTATTTCTGCAGTTATTCATGGCTTTTATTATCCTTCTATATTTTATTCATGTATGCTATAAATGTTACTTTTACGAAACACATTTGTATTATGAATGTGTATTACTTCTGTAAAACAAAACAAAAAGAATGTGCCTAGTATATAGTGTATGCTAAATAAATAGTAATTGAATGAAAATAAAATTAATAAAAGTGTGTAAAATAGTGTAATATGACTGAATATGGTTCTTTGTTTCTATTGTATAATAAAAAGTAAAGACTTGTATGATGAATGGAGAGCAGGGCTGGCTTATATCTGTGTATTTAATTACTTTTGTAGGTCAAAACAGCCAGACACTAGCAATTCCACGTTTCAGCCTACCATATTGGAAAGATATTTTAATAAATAAATTATGGCATAAATATCCATATGGGACATTTATGGGAAGAGAATACCCTTTTCTGTCCCACAGTGGTTATGGTGAGATTTTCAAACTTGAGAAATTAAAAGGACTTTAATTACTATGATATATTTCTCATGTTGATAAAACTTTTAAAAATTCCTAGCTTAGACTCAGAATTCATTTTTCCATAATAACAACAGTATATGAAATCATTACATCTGCACCACAGCTCACAAAAGCCTGCTTCACTCACAATGTAGCTGAAATATGGTAGTAATTTATTCACATAAAATCATGTTTATAATAATGTTGCTATGGGGAGTAGAATATAGTTTATTTCTTAGAGACATTAGAAAACATGATTCCCATGAGACTAGAACCTATGTCCCCTTTGCTATTTATTGTACTACGAATAAAACTGCTTTAAAAGATTCCTGGCACAAGAGCATATTTTGTTTCAAGCGTTCATGGATTGGGCCTGGTAATGCATGCCATTACTGCTTTTAGCCTATTGTCCTGAGAGGATGAGTAGTAGGCCAGGCATCTGGGAACCTGGATATGTTCTGTTTCAGCTCAAGATTTGCTGAGTGACTTTAGTCAGGGCATTAAAATATTCTGTGACCGAATATACATCTCTGAGGAAAATATATTTCCTAACAATTATTCAATTCATTTTTTTAAGGTTTTATTTGTTTACTAGAGAGAGAGAGAGCACAAGCAGGGGAGGCAGAGAGGGAGTAGAAGACTCCTTGCTGAGCAGGGAACCTCACATGGGACTCCATCCCAGGACCCTGTGATCATGACCTGAGCAGAAGGCCAATGCTTAACCAACTGAGCTACCCAGGCACACCCAATTCAGCGTTGTTATTAATAAACATAATTAAATTCATTTAATATTATTTATGTAATATAAGCTTTTCTGTGGTTTTATAATAATGACTCACATTGGGCAACTGACTTAACTCTCTAGATCCAAAGTGCAATTGAATACAATGAATTAAAGCAACAAAACATATTCCCTAAATGTATCCTTCTGTTGTTGAGTTTTATTTGGGCTTGTTTATTTTGTCTGAGTACATAGAAGAGGGTATTTATGAAGAAGAAGAGGAGAATTACCATAAAAAATATATACACAGAAACAAATATACCCTACATTGAGTGATAATGTGATATTTTAAAAATAAGAGATAGAGACACTGTCCTTCTAGTGGAACATGAGAATAATAATTGTGATTGCCAGATACTGTGCAATGTAGTAGATTATGAAATCCATATTAGAAAAGGATTTTTTTAAATTTAGGAGATTATATTTATTATATATTACACATACATGATATGTAATATATGTTTTTTTTTTTAATTTTTACTTATTTATGATAGTCACAGAGAGAGAGAGAGAGGCAGAGACACAGGCGGAGGGAGAAGCAGGCTCCATGCACCGGGAGCCTGATGTGGGATTCGATCCCGGGTCTCCAGGATCGCGCCCTGGGCCAAAGGCAGGCGCCAAACCGCTGCGCCACCCAGGGATCCCTGTAATATATGTTAATGTATATTTATTTTATAGTAAAGCAAAACAGAAAAAAAGACAAATTGATAGTGATGGAAAACAGCCAATAGCATGAAAACTCTATGCAGTTAATGTATAGAATATTTAGCCATAAATAAGGCTCACTCTCATTTAACGTAGCACTTGTACTATTGATATAGCAAAATTTTAGTATTTAATTTCTAGTTTCTTTTCATTTTTTATAGGTGAAAGTCATGAGCCAAATATGGTTTGGAGAAATATATTTGTTTTATTTTTCAATCATATTTTGCAATCTTGCCTATCTGCCCTACCTGCCATCTTAATCCACATGGTTCCTATCTGGATGGTTGGTTTTATGTTCTCCAGAGACAGTATAGGATATTAGTTAAGAGCCAGACTCTAATGCTAGACTCCCAGGGTTTAAATTCCAGGCCTGTCATTTGTACTGTGTGACCTTGAGCAAGATGCTTTATGCTTTAGAGGTTCAAATTCTTCATCTGTACAATTGGAAATGGAATAAGATTAATGAGAGGATTAAACAACTTCATGCACTTGGTACAGTTTTTGGAACATTTTGTTCCTTGAATAGATGTAAGCTACTGTTATTGTTATTATTATTATCTTCTGCTAAGTATTCTTCAAATATAGGTATAATTATAACATTAATAATGAAATAACAGAAAGCAATGTTTATTGAGCACTTACTATGTGTCATGCATTGCACTAAGTGCTCTAAATAAATGCTATCCACTGATCCTCATAAAAGCAGTTCAAAGCAACTTAAGGAATGTGCAAAAATCAAATGCTAAGAAAGACATGTTAAAATTTGATTAGATCCATGTATAATACTCTAACAGAGATTAAATGATGCCTTTCTGGTCCCCACTATCATGTATTTTACATCCAAAAAAGGTCTCCCACATTCTAGGGAATCCAGTAAGATTTTTCCTTATCCTTCTCCCTGGACCATAAGGTCCTTTAATGCAGTTTCTACCTCACTGCATAATATTCAAGCTGCAAGTAATTTTTGTAAGCTATTTTACAGCTTTAGGTTTTGCTCAAATGCACAAACGTTTCTTGCTTTAGGTTTTGCTCAAATCACAAACGTTTCTTAAAACATTTTGACAAGTGGCAAGGAGATTTTAACTATATTATAACTATATTATAGATATAATAGAAAATTAACACAGAATTCAAAATGGCTATGAATTACTACAATTTAAGGACATAATATCAAATTAAAACTTTATGACTGCTTTGGTTAAGGGAGAGAACACTTTACTCAAAATTAGGAATGAAACTTGGTTATACCAAAGTATTATTAGCCTACAGAACATGTGTAGATGTGTGTTTGCTATGTGTTTGTGTGCGTGTGCACACATGCATATACATGCAGTTGTGCACACATGAGGATTTTATTTCACTGACTTTGGGTGATCTGTGCACTATCCAGTTTGTAGAGTTGACTTCTTTCTTCTCTATTTGCCATAAACCAATGAGCAACTAGACTAATTCTCACCTCTCTGTTAACCTTGTTGGCATTTTTATGCTTTTGAATTGTAATCTTTGCATTTAGTCAACAAATTAGTCAAGGCGTGAAACTGCATATTTCCTTTATTGTTGCAGGAGATTTCTGATTTAGGACTACTTGATTACTTGCTTATACATTCCTTTCCCCTCCCTCCAATTTCAAGCAGGATGTGAGGCAGCTATTTAGAATATTGAATGTTTTCAGCTTCCAAAATTTGTGACCTTGATTCATTTAGATATGAATGAGAAATACGAGACATACTGATAAGACAGAGAATCTGAAAGGTTGTCCTACTTTCTATCTGGATCAACAGTTTCAAGGGATTTCATGGCATGCATCTCACTCAGAGTTAAAGAGGTGTGTGTGTGTGTGTGTGTGTGTGTGTGTTTTCCTGTGTGTATGTGCATAATAAAATGTTCACATTTTAGTGTTGAAAATTGTATTTGGAACAAATATCTGCCAACTAAATATAGATATATTTGAGCTGTTTTCTAGACTAAAAATTTCATGTCTACTTCCCTATTTGCTTTTGTGATGACTTAAAACAATGCTGATACAAAAAATAAAGATAAAAAACCCAGATAAAACAGATTAAAATTTAATTAGGAAAATAGAAGAATATTCTTAGGAGCCAACACTATTGTAATGTGAAGCTTTCCACTAAAGCCTGTTGCATCTTCCTATTAAGAGTTAGAATTCTGGGGCAGCCCGGGTGGCTCAGCAATTTAGCAACACCTTTGGTCTAGGGCCTGATCCTGGAGCTCCAGGATGGAGTCCCACATTGGGCTCCCTGCATGGAGCCTGCTTCTCCCTCTGCCTGTGTCTCTGCCTCTCTCTCTCTCTCTTTCTCTGTGTGTCTCTCATGAATAAATAAATAAAATCTTTTTTAAAAAAACATGGATATCTTTAAATTTCGAATACTTTGGATTATCAAACTAGAAATGAATGGGAAGGCACAATTTGTATATACTGAGTAGAACCATACACAATAAATAATATTGTCCTATTTGTGCTTTTGATACTATTTTGTGCTTTGACAGAGTATTTTTTTAGCATATATTGATTTATTAACTCTTAGTCGTTCAAAAAGTATGTGCTTAATAACATAAGCAGGTACTAAATTGATGGACAGAGGTACAGAAGTGAAAAAAGTAAGACATGGATTTGATGCTAGCATCAAATCTCTATGAGATCTAGGACATTCCTACTAAAAGATAAACTTGAAATAAATTAAAAGATATGTATCACCATAAGTATCACATGGAAAAAAGCTTTATAATTAGTGATTAATATTTATGCTTCCCTATATAAAACAAAACAAACAAACTCACAACTTTCACCACACCTTTGTCATTTCCCAAGAACTATAGTGAATAAGAGGACTATATTTTCTTCTTGTTCAGGAAAAATGTCATAGTACATTGGAAGATGTGAGTTTTCTGTTTTGTATGTACCAACATAATTTTCTCAAGTGAAGATTAGTATTGTAGCATTTATTTTATTTTACATTTATCATGAGTTATTTGGCTGATACTCTTTGTAGTGATTTCAAAATACACACTTCTATTCAACATGATTGGAAAGTTTATTTATTATCTCTTAGGATGGTAAGTCCTCATCAGTGTCTAATTTTTCAAGAAGTCAGACCTGGATATAGGTAAAACAAATATTTTGCCAAAACACAGAAGTATATTTTTTATTCTAGGTTTAGATTTAGCAATAAAGCCACCACTATATTTGTATCTTATGATAACAATATTTTGGAATCTCAAATTTATTTCTCAAAAATATTAAGAAATTGGTAGACATTTGATAACATTGCCTGAAACAAAAGCGAGTAGCAATTATGTTTTATGCATTCAGCAGCCCACTTAAATAGGCTAAAATACTCATTTGAACTACTACTATAATCACCTTTTTTTTTTTTGCCTAATCTGAATATGTCCCTGGTGAATCATAAATTCATGTAAGTTTTCCATCACCAAGCCATCTTCCTTCTTCCCTTTCCAGAATATCTTGACTTTATTTCTGCGTTCTACAAGTTGCTTCTGTCAGTTTGATAATTATTTTTCTCTGTTTGTTCAGCTCTCACATTTAAAATTTTTCCTGCTACCCCTGAGTTATACTATCCTTTCTCTGAAATTATATGCATATTTTCAGAATTTGTCCCTGTCCTCTGATCATTTTCAATAAACAACAATGTTCATTAATATTTAAAATGATAGTCTATTCTACTGGCTTCAAGGAAAATGACATAGACAATGTCAAAATAAGCACTGCCATTGAAGTCGGAGATGAGGGAAAAATGTTGATAGTCTTAACATTTTCTGCATCACCAGCTTTTCATCTCAACATATTGTTGGCAAAGTGTGAAAAATGATTTTACCAATGAAGTTTATCTTCAGCCTCTGTTATATGCAATGTACATTACGCATGTTATATAAAATCTGATATTGAAGGAAAAAGGAATTGTCTTCACTTTTAGAACTTTAAGACATTAGATTTACACAGATATCAGAAGCTCATAGAAAAATTCTGAAAGGAAGGAAATTCATCAGAGAAAAGCAGACTTACTGCAATTATAAGAAGAAAAGAATAAATAAACATTGTGAGGGCGAGGGAAGACAAAGATTTTCAAAGCATTTAAAGGAAACTATTCATGCAAACAAATAATGCATAGACATACAGCTATATTCTAAAAGTCACCTCTGTTTGTGGATGACAGCATTCTTAAAATTGAAGTATATATATGGAAATGAAAGAAGGGCAGGCATAAGGTAAGGAGTCAGTAATTTCTGTATGTCTTTTTTTTCTTTTATTTTTTGCCCACATGGTAGAGATAGGAACTCTCAAGCAAGGATCTCTACATATATACACACTACTTTCAGTTTTTTAAATTACTTTTCTTATCTTAAGCCTAATTAAAGTATTTATGGAATAATCAAACTATTTCATATGTTAGTAAGAGAGGAAAGAAGAGAAGAAAGCTGTTGGTATGTTGGTAAATACTAATAAGACAGTGGGGTGGATCATGTCAGAATGATGCTTACAGTGGCATACCAAGAAGAGGAGAAACATGAATTTCAGAGGAACCATTAGGTCCACATGCTCATGTGCCTGTGTAGGTGAGGATATTATCTTTCCAGTGGTAGCTTAGAGGTCTTGGCTTTTATTTCATGAATGAAAATTAACTTCTGGTAAACTTGGTGGATCAAACATACAGTGATCTACTTGCTCCCCAAATCCCACTAAAATGTTAGAAAAGGCATAAAAATGTATACCTACTACTCTATAGATCAAAATATAGGAAAAGAGAAACAGCAATAAATTTTGTAAAATGGAAAACAGATGAGCATATGAAAGTGATTAACACTAGAACAGAGGACATTTTAATGTTGCAGTGGGGAGAACTCAGCAAGAAGCTCATTGGACTCACAGAAACAAAATATTGGAAGCCCCTTTGAAAGTATGTTGTTTGTGGGGCTGATGAATAGATAGATTGTTTGGAAAATCTATAAAACAGGATTACCTCCACTGAATTGAAGGTTAGTGGTCTGGAGAGGTTGAACCATACATACATGACTCTGGACGTGGGGACATCAGGCATATAGAGGATGGAAATCCTATGTGGCAAGGCAAGGCTCTGTGAAATCCTATATAGTAAATAGTAAAACCACTTCTCCCACTAAGCTCTGAGAACACTGGTTGCCAGGCTTATAAACTGTGGACAAACCATTATTACTATTAAATAACTGCTATTTGTTATTACTAATTATTATTAAGTAATCCTCTTTCAAAGAACTCAAAGATGTACAAACTTTGACAGAGGAAATTCCCCTCCCCCGAAGTAACAGTTCAATTTGATCACCATACACAGAAGTCCAAAAGTCAGCATACATAAAAATGAGGAATGATTGTTCATGAATCAAGGAGCTGAATAAAATAGAAAAAAGTTTTAGAAAATTAAAATAAGTTTAAGGGGCAGCTAGGGTGGCTAAGTGGTTTAGCGCTGCCTTCAGCCCAGGGCCTGATCCTGGAGGCCCAGGATTGAGTCCCATGTCGGGATCCCCGCTTGGAGCCTGCTTCTCCCCCGCCTGTGTCTCTGCCTCTCTCTCTCTCTCTCTCTCTCTCTCTGTGTGTGTGTGTGTGTCTCTCATGAATAAATACATAAAAATCTTTAAAAAAAGGTTTAAAAAGTTAAAATAACATTAAAAGTGTTAGAAAGTTAAGCTAATAAAATCTTCCATAATATAAATTGAAAATACCCAAGAAAAAAAAAAACTAGGTGCCCCAAAGATGATATCCAATATTCAAACAATAGAAAGGATAACACTAAAAAAAGGAGAAAAACATGCCAGTTTCACTAGAAACCAATTATTATCTACAAGTTTAGTTATTTGTTAGAATAATATGATTGTGTCATTGTATAATACAGGAGTGAAGACAGACTCTATGCTGATTTTAGGCATATAACTCTCAGACAACTCTCTCCATGTCTTAAAGTTTAAATTTAAATTTCTTAAATCTTTTTTTTCCCCAAGGAAATAATAAATCAACTCCCTAGGGGGGTTGTTTTGAGGACTGAATAAGTACAAAACACAAAAAGCAAAACAAAACAAACAACACAAAGTGCAGGTGTACCTGGGTGGCTCAGTCAGTTAAGTGTCTGACTTTGGCTCAGGTTATGATCTTGAGGTCCTGGAATTGAGCCCCATGTCAGGCTCTGTGCTCAGTGGGGAGCCTCCTTATCCCTCTGCCCCTCTCTCCACTCATTTTTACCCTCTTTGTCTCTTTCTTTCTCAGATAAATAAATAACATAAAATCTTAAAAAAACAAAAAAAAAATTAAAAACACAAAGCAGTGTCAAACATCTAATAAGTTCTTTTTTAAAAAAAAATTGGGATCCCTGGGTGGCGCAGCGGTTTAGCGCCTGCCTTTGGCCCAGGGCGCGATCCTGGAGACCCGGGATCGAATCCCACGTCGGGCTCCCGGTGCATGGAGCCTGCTTCTCCCTCTGCCTGTGTCTCTGCTTCTCTCTCTCTCACTGTGTGCCTATCATAAATAAATAAAATTAAAAAAAAAATTTAAAAAAAAATTGAAGTATAGTTGACACACTATGTTACATTAGTTTCAGGTGTATAACATAGTGATTTGACATCTCTTACATTATGCTGTCTGTCGGCATATAATGTTACTACAATACCACTGAGTATATTCCCTATCTGGGAAGTTCTTAATAAGTGTTAGCTACAATTATTTTATTTACAGACATTCAAGACCTCAAGAAATTTACTTTTCAATTCATTTACTTAGACCTATTCTAAGATATGGGCCATTAAACTTAAAGCCATAAGTCAAGGATAAGGGAAAATGAAAAGAAACATGGATCTAATACAGGAAAGAATTGATAGAAAACCCTATGATGAGGCTGAATGGAGATCCCAAGGTGACAAAATAACAGCTATCCTACAAGATTGAAGAAGACTCCAGACTCAAAAAGAAAAGGAGAGAGCCTCAAGAGGTATTTATCAAAAAAAAAAAAAAATTAAACCAATGAATTATGTGATGTGGAATATAATGAAATTATAGTTACACATCTGGAGGGCAGTTGTGGATGAATTAATAAGTAACATTTAACCATTAGAGAAATAGCTAAAATAATTATTAAGTGCAATTAAAAAGTCATATAGAAAAGGACATTAATTGTAAATGTAAAATATCACTTTAATAATGAATAAGATGTATATAATCATAATCATGTGTATATTAAATATTAATCCTAGTAAAAATATTTGAGTAACTTTTGGGGGAGCACCATGAGTGTATGCTTTTGACATGGTAAAAGTCAGCAATAAGAAAAAGAAATTCCCATTTTTTTCATAGTAGGAATTTAGTGGATGATGTGTAAATCTGAATAATTAATATGTGGAACATAAATATCCAATTGAAGGGCACCTGGGTAACTCAGTTGTTCAGAGGCTGACTCTTGATTTCAGCTCAGATCATGATCTCAGAGTCCAGGGGTCAAGTCTCTCAAGGGATAATGTGTTCAGCAAGGAATGTGCTTCAGGATTCTCTCTGCCTCTGTTCTTCCCCATCTCACTTGCTTTCTCTCTGTCTCTCAAATAAATAAATCTTTAAAATAAACAAACAAATACCTATTGATAAATGTGGATGCAAATTCCAGAAGAAATAGACAAAGAAATTTGAAGACATGGTATTCGATATTAGAAATTACAGATGGAAAGTTTTGGGTGCAGAGATACTGCTATATTTGGTTATTAGCCTTGTTGAGTTACTTGATATTTTAAACCATGCACTCATAAAACTTTTACTTTAAAACTATTGGGTTGGGGAACCTGGGTGGCTCCGTTGCTTGAACAACCAACTTTTGATTTCAGCTCAGGTTATGATCTCAGGATAGTGAGTTCAGCCCCAGGTCATGTCTGTGCTCAGTGGGGAATCTACTTGAGATTCTCTCTCCCTCTTCCTATGCCCCTTCCCTTGCTCTCTTTCACTCTCTCTCTCTCTAAAATAAGTAAATAAATAAATCTTTAAAACTACAGTGCATTGCTACCCATATGGACAATTTGTATTAATTAGAAAAGGACAATTCCTCTGAAAAATCACAAATAGTTAATAGAGCTGGTTGAATGCATTGGCACTAAATTTCAGCCCTATGCATTCTCCAAGCAGGGACCATTGATTGGATAAAAGCCCGTACAAATACACATAGCCGTCCTTACACCAAACAGTGAAATATTATGCAGATTTTTAAACAAAATAATTTGAACATTAATGATGTGGAAAGATAGTCCCTATCTATCAAATACTAGAGATAAAAGATTACAAAATGTATCTGAAAAATTATCTCATTTCAGTAAAAGTGAAATTTTGAAAACTATTCATTTATTTTAAATGGTATTAACATTATATAATTATTTTCTCAAAAAGAATTCTTGTAACATTATCCATGACAAAATTGTGAATAATTTCTAAACCACGATTTTCCCATTTAATATAACAAAAATACATTTTTGAATATTTTTATGGTAGCAACGTCTATTTTTTTTAAAGATTTTATTTATTTATTCACAAGAGACACAGACAGAGAGAGAGAGAGAGAGAGGTAGAGACACAGGCAGAGGGAGAAACAGGCTCCGTGCAAGGAGCCGGATGTGGGACTAAATCCCGGGACTCCAGGATCACGCCCTGGGCCAAAGGGGCGCTAAACCTCTGAGCCACCCAGGGATCCCCGCAATGTCTACTTTAAATAGTAAAAGGAAATTTTAAATTTTTTACTAAGGAAAAGGCAATTTTTTTTCTGAAAAAATTCTTTTTACATATTGTCCCTTACTAGGAAGCCATGAAACAAAATGGAATAGATTTTGGAAAGAGGGAATTGGAAAAGACTTCAAAGAAAAGCAATCTGCTGTTGCTGGGGAAACAATTTTTTCAAAGGTTGTTGATGAGCTGTTTCTTTCTAACTCCAAATGACAGAATGCATAGGCAACTGCTACATTTAGGGATATACAGAGAGCAGACTATTAGAGTTTACTGTCAATCATACTCCTTTCCAGAGGACTATGGGATACTTTCAAACCAGAATTGCAGAGATAGCTCTGTGAGGACATACACATCTGTATGACATTTTGAAGTGTAGACCGAGTGGCTGAGAAGACAAGGAATACAAGATGATCAGTCATAAGGTAGATTAAATCCTGCCCTTTCAAACTGCAATCTATAAAATTTCATAGAGAAGAAACAGGTCAGTATAACCTGTAAGCCAGTTTATCAAAGGAAAGTGGTATTCAACATTAAGCCATGTATTATACCAGAATTAAATTTTAAGAAATAAGTAGAGCTTTCATTCTCCTAATCACAGAGATATGCAAATAGTCTATGTGCTCTTGATTTTTTAAGCAAAAAAATTATTATCATGACCAGAGCTATTCTAGAAGAAGGAATTAATTTCTCTGCAAGAATATAGGATGCAATTGATAAGAGAGGACCTCTGTGTGTGTGTGGGGGGAGGGGGCGAGGGTAAAGAAATTTAGGAAGATATTGCAAGAGTCTAGTTATTAATAAATAGCTTTCATGTATTAGTGATTATGATAATTTCATAACATTTGTGTCCAAATATTATTCAGTAATATGAAAATTTGATTTTTGCAGAAAGTGACCAAGATATCTGTGCAGAATGAAATTACAATTAAATTATAATCAAACATTATTTAAATTATAATTTAAACATTATATTGGAACAATTAATGAGAGCCAGACATGAAATAACCAGAAGAGAATTTGCAATGCTACTTTATCCATATCCACATCAAGGGTGTATTTAATCAATCTTGAACTTTGAGAAGCCATGGCAATTTTAGACTACCAGATGAAAATACTTTCCTCAGTAACATCTTCCTATTTAATAATTCTTCCATATAAAGAAAAGTTTCATTACAGTTAAGCTAATTTCAACGTGTTGCAGAGAAATATCATTGACCCTTTTCTTAATCCCCAATGGGGAAACTGACAGTTTCTCCCTTTCTTTAAAAATATAACTATTTTTACATTTGGTAACTATTATCCAGTATCCCCTCAACTACCCTTAATTCAGTTTCAATATCCAAGTTATTCTAACCTATCCTCAGAGGCCAAATTTCCCAGCACTTTAATTATCTTTGTGGCTCTCAACTGAGCATACTTCAATTTGACCACATCTCAATTTTGCTCCTGAGCTCAGAATTGGAGATATTCTAATAAGGCTTTGACTAGTGTTGAGTATAATGAGGTGATCGTTTTTCAATTATAGTATTTCCCAGTATAATGTGTGCTTGTGATGTACATTTTTCTCACTCACACTGTAGTGTTGCTAATTCATAATTGACTTGGGATATCCTATGACCTCTAGATCTTTTTCGATCTTAATTATAAATAACTTTAATGTATCAATAACAGATTTCACAGTCTCTTAGGATTATTACTTCTTTATACTTATTTTTTTCTTGAGGTTATTTTTTTAAATTTTATAATACATATTTTACCCTTTAAAATTTATAATTCATATTTTGCATTAGTGATACATAAAGGAATATAATCACTTAAAAAATAACAAAAAAATCCTAACTTCCACTCCAGGTTATGACTTTAATCAACCACAGAGGGATCCCTGGGTGGCGCAGCGGTTTGGCGCCTGCCTTTGGCCCGGGGCGCGATCCTGAAGACTCGGGATCGAATCCCACGTCGGGCTCCCGGTGCATGGAGCCTGCTTCTCCCTCTGCCTATGTCTCTGCTTCTCTCTCTCTCACTGTGTGCCTATCATAAAATAAATAAAATTAAAAAAAAATTTAAAAAAAAAAATAATCAACCACAGATTTTGGGAAAAAAAAAAGTTTTTTCAATGTTCTCTCCATAAATAAGATTGCCAGAAGAAGGTACATCTAAGATTTCTGTATTTACAAAATCTTGTAATTAACAAAAATTATTTCCATATATAAGATAAATATTAAATGGGTATTTACTGAGCATCTGCTTTCCATGTGCCATGCACTATACTAGATCCTGGAATAAACCAATTAACATAACATACTAAAATATATTCCTTACATTTTATTTGAGGAGATAGGTAATAAACAATATAATAGCACTTATTAGTGCTAAGAAGAAATTAAAGACAAAAATTAAGAAAGAGTTAAGGGGTGGATTTTTATTTTTTCTTTCTTTCTTTTTCTTTTTCTTTTCTTTTCTCCTTTCTTTCTTTCTTTCTTTCTTTCTTTCTTTCTTTCTTTCTCTTTCTTTCTTCTTCTTTCTAAAGATTTTATTTATTTATTCACAAGAGACACAGAGAGAAAGGTAGAGACATAGGGAGAAGGAGAAGCAGTCCCCCTCTAGGAAGACCCATGTGGTACTCCATCCCAGGATCTGGGAATCACGCCCCAAGCCAAAGGCAGACACTCAACTTCTAAGTCACCCAGGCATCCCAAAAGGATGGATTTTTAAATAGAGGCAGTAGAGGAAGTTACACTTAGATAATGATATGGGAAAAACAACCCTAAAAAAAAAAAAGCAAAACTATTATCACCAGGAAGAATACTATAGACAAAGTGAATAACAAGCATAAAAGTCTTGAGGTAGGAGTGTGACTGGCATATATGAGGAGTAGCAAGGAGGTGGGTGTGCCTGGAGCACAGTGACCAAAAGGAAGAGTATTTAGAAATAAGATCAGACATGTAATAGGGTCGAGAAGAGATCATGTAGTGCCTGGTAAGGACAATAAAGATCTAGCTTTCACTTTTTTTAAAAAAAAGGATTTACTTATTGATTCATGAAAGACACAGACAGAGACATCGGCAGAGGAAGAAGCAGGTTCCTTGCAGGGAGCCTGAGGTGGGGCTTGATCCCAGATCCCGGGATCACGATCTGAGCCAAAGGCAGGCACCCAACGGCCAAGTCACCCAGGCATCCCAGATCTACCCTTCACTTTAAGGGGGGTAGGTACCACTGAGATGTTTTGAGGTCGGAAGCCATCGAATGGTATCACAATGGATGCTCTGTTAAAATAGACCAGTATGGTGTAAGAGCATTGATCAGTTTGGAACCTTTGGTGGTAATTCAAATAAAATATCATGGAGAGAAGCTCTTGCATGGTAACTTGGGTTAGAGTGGTAGTAATAGAGGGATGAGAAGTGAGTTAGTTATAAATTTATATATATGGCTTAAATAATAGTGGAGAAATTTTTTTATTGAAGTCAAACTGGTGTATAACATTATATGTGTCAGGTGTGCAGCACTATAATTCAACATCTGTATACAAAATGGTCTTAATATATTATAATGTTACTACAGACAGAGTGTGTTGATGGATGAGATGCAGGGTATAGGAGAAAGAAAAATGTACACCATGATGATAGTTATATGAATGTATGATATATCAGGACAGATATCTTTTTGGAAAAGACTTCATATATATATATGTATATATATATATACACACATATATATATATATAATTTGCACTTCTTATTAGTTTTAAAGCTTTCATCTTTTATATATTGCTAAAAGGAGACAAAGGTTTTACCATTAATCCACGGGCACAGTTTTTCTATAAATAAGTAAAAAGTATTATTCACTTGGAATAATTTGACTCAGATAAATTCACCTTTATATCCACATGGTGTATCTCTATCTCTATCTCTATTTCTATAATTATCTCAACAACTACATCAAAATCTACCTGTATCTGTCTAAGTACAGATAGAGATAAATTTAATTTCATAACACAATCTTGTACCGCTTGACTACTGAAATTAGAATTTAATGATCATCATTCTACTTTCCAACAGTCAATGCAAAACCTTTCTGCCACTTGGACTTTTTATCTCTAAAACAAGTTCTTGTCTTCTTTTTACTATGTAAGGATACAAAACTGATCAATGGGTACACATTCTCTGGAGGAAAGTTGATGTTAAAAGTCTCCACAATCACTGTATTGAGCTTTACTAGTCAATTATAAGGTTACTTGGGGGGAATCTTTTCAGTATCTTTATATAATTTCATTCACAGGGTTAGTCCACCCAGTATGGAAAGTCCTTTCAAATATTACTTGCTTTTTAAAAGTATAGTATGTGGTTCTCATCACGAAGAGAGAAAATATCAGGATAATATTGCTATCAATACTTTTAGGTACAGAAAATTCAAGAAGTAGACTTTCAAAAGGGGTGATAAAAACTGGCCAACAGTAATAATCATAGCACTTAAGGTCTGTTCAATTTTTTATTATTGCTTTTACTTTACACCTGCTGTGTTCATACTGTGCAGCTCTGAGAATGCATTAGCTGCAAGCACTAGTATTTCCAGCAGTTCAGTTAACAACATATTCCAGTTACCGGGAGTCATCAAGACTCAGCAGACAGTGTGTTAACAAAATACAGTTATTGAGCAAGGCTAGAGGTTGAAAAATAAATTTCAAGTTCATCTTTGAGAATTCACAAATATCTTTCTATATTCATTCTTGCTAGAATCCTGGCCTTCTGCTTGAGAGACCTTGACCAGAGTACAAAGAAGGGTTTCTTTTTTATTATACTGTGATTGTAAAAATCTGCTTTTATAATGAATGATTTTAAAGTTGAAAAGATGCCGGATGCTGTTTTCTGGTGGGGTAGACTAGCACAAAATACTCACAGGCATGTGCACACACACAGACACATACATACAGATACAGACACTCACCACCATCATTTCTCTGATTGCCACCCCAGTTGCCACTGTAGTTTTTCCTAAGGATTTACTTTGAGGTGACATTTGGAGCTTTGCATTTCTTTTTGTAGTTACATTAGTAAGACACAATGACAATAATTAGGTACAGTAGCTAATTGTTTTGCATTTCATGTGCGTGTGTTTGTCTATGATGCTTTTCTTAGCTGAAACGTTTGAAGCATCAGTCAGTATGGTGTGTTATGCACAGCATTTAAAAAAAGAAAAAGTGTCTCCTCTGAGCTTATAATGGTATAATGAATGTGATTCCCACTTTACTCATTCTTTTAGTTAAATGCAATAAACGGGGTGCTTTTTTTAAAAGCCTTTATTTATTTATTCATGAGACACAGAGAGAGAGAGAGAGAGAGAGAGAGAGAGGCAAGACACAGGCAGAGGGAGAAGCAAGCTCCATGCCAGGAGCCCAATGTGGGACTCGATCCTGGGACGCCAGGATCATGCCCTGGGCCGAAGGCAGGCGCTAAACCGCTGAGCCACCCAGGCATCCCAGAAGGGGTGCTTTGAAGGTATATATGTCATCTGGGTGATAGATACCACATGCAAATGTATCAAGTAGTAGCAATTCATCTGGATTATTTTAACAATTTTAGTTGAAAATTTCCTAGGAATAAAGAAAAACTCTAGCTCACTTATCCTTTTCTTTTCATCATTTATTCAATAGTTTTTTTCCCCATGTTTTATTGAATTTTATTATTTAGTTTCTTTTAACCATTTTGACCATGGAGCACTTTGTGTGTGAGTGTGTGTGTGTGTGTGACATCTATCACCATTTTAAGGAATTAGGGCTCTTTAGTTCACACTTTGAGGAAACACTGTGCTGTGCTATCTATTTTGATAGGTGAACTCTGAATTAGAGTCCTTGCTTGCTTTCAAAACAATTTTTTGACCACTGAGTTTAGCTATTGTATAGGCTGGTACCATATGCTTTTCCCGGTTATTTGTGTTTTCTTTTTTTTATTTATTATTTTATTATATAGTTATTGAATACCTTCTGTTAGTTGCTGGGAATGTAATAACAAATAAATATGGACTTTATCCTTGTGTTCATAGAGATTAAAACGGAGAATGTAAAAAATCTTGACCCTAAATGTTTCCAGAGACCTTCCGAGACGCAAGATATGAACTAGTGGAAAACTAGAAGCTCTGCTTTGTAGAGGAAAGTGCAAAAGGCATGCAATCAAGGACAAAGTCATCAGCATTTATAACTGTCATCTTTGAAACTCCTCAATTGTGTCATCAGCATTGATAACTAGTCATCTTTGAAGCTCCTCATCAGCATTGATAACTAATCATCTTTGAAGCTCCTCAATTGTGACTTGTTGCTATTTAAGACAAGTAATTTGATTGATTGAATTACATAAACCAGTTATCTGTTTCAAAGAGTTTCATATGTATCCCAACACATTTGTTCTCACAGCAAAATTTTTGCATACAACTTGGAGTACTCACTTGGTGCTTTGTAAATGAAATAAAGAAGCTTTCCTGTATCTTTCATATCTCTTTCCTCACCACTATAACACTAGCCCCACTGACTTCCCCATCCCCTTCCACTCTAAGGAGTGAGGCTAGATTCAAGGAGGGGGTGCCCTCATTGGGAATGGCACATCTAGCCTAGTGGGCAAATAAACTAGAAGAGCTGTCTGGATGATGTCAGAGCTGAACTGAACTTGTGTGCTGTTAACTAAGTGCTCGTGGTGGCATCACATAATTTAAGCCACTTAGCCTGTAGGCTAAATGATATGTATTCTCAAATATATTTCCAAAACAAGTTTAAAAGCCACTTCCTGATTTTTTTGTTTTTATTATACTTCTGATTTTCAAAAGATGTGTATTTGTCCAAAATTGTCTTGCAGTAAGAGAGGAACTAAAACCATTTGATTGGATATAAAATACTTTTAATGCTATTTTCAGCATCTACTTTTGTGCAACATTCATTTAGGCTTCTCTGATAAGCACATGCCAGTTTTGCTTTGGGTAGCCACAACCATACCCTTGAACTTTTTTTGGTGAAACTGTTACCAAGTTTCCATCTTCCTCCCGAGGAGTGATTTGGGGGATATAACTCAGAAAGTATCTTTTATTTTTATTATCACTAAGAAGAAAAAAGTTACAAGTTGAGCTAAGATAACACCGGGAGAGGATTAAAATTTCAAATAAAAAAGTGAATACAGCCCTCACTGAAAAGTAGATATTTAAATAAAGACCTGAAGGAGATGAGGGAAGAAGCCCTGAGAACATTTGGGCAATTGCAGTGACACTGAGACAGAATGTCCCTGCTGCATTCTAAAACTAGCAAGGAGACTGTTTTTTTTTTTTTTTTTCCCAAAGGGAGCAAAGGTAAGAGAAAAAGAGAAATAGGAGATAAGACATTGTAATGACTTCCTATTTCACTTATAATTAAGTAAGAGACCACTGGGAAATTTTATGCAGAAGAGTGATATAATCTGACTTCTACTTTAATAGGATCATTTGGGTACTATTTTGAGATAAGAAAAAAAAAAACAAGTATAACAAGGGTAAGTGAAGAGTTATTGTTATGGAGAAATGATTGATCATATCATTTGTTCACGTTTATTTGATCACTAGCTGCTTTTATAATTTCTTCCTATAAGTAAAAGACATACTTCCCCATTGCATTGACTGTGGGTTTGGAAAGAGACCTGCTTTGATCAATAAAACATGAGCAGATATGATTTTTGCCATATTTAAATAGAAGCTTTAAATGTCCCTGTGTGTAGTAAGACTTTGTCCAAATACCCATGCCCTTACACTGCCCTCAGGCCATTGTCATCCTTCATGAGGCCAACATGCCACAGAGAGTAGTTGCTCTTTCTTTCCTAATTTTAGAATAAAGAATATGAAGCCAATACCCAACTATGTCCCAATAAGTGAAGGTAGGCCCAGAAAGTTCAGCAGAGCCCAGTAGAGCCACAGGTGTTCCTAACCACCCTTGGAATATAAATAAAAATGAATTTTGTTATGTAAAATCACTGAGATTTGGAAGGTTTCTCGTTGTCACATCAAATCTTAATAATACAGATTGAGATATTGGAAGAACTCAGACAAAGGATGATGGTGCTTTGGGCCAGGATGGTAGCAATGAGCGTTGTATGATTTTAGATATATCTTGATGGTAGAGACAATAGAATGTGTGGATATTTTCTAAGAATGAAAAGAATCAAAGACTCTTACAAATATTTGGACTTCTGGCTGGACTATGAATCTATGATTGTAAGAAAATTCAAATATGTTTCAATTTACACAAACTTATCTTTCAATATTAATAAAAGACTTTCAGACACAAAATGTATATTTAATTAAATTATAATTTTGTTGGTAACATATTTGGAAATATCTCTGCTTTCAGAATATAGCCTGTTTATGACTGAAGATTATGGACTTCAAATCTTCATGGCACTCAGATTCTTTTTTTTTTTTTTTTGGCACTCAGATTCTAATGACTACATTTAAGAGAATGATATATCAGTCACATTTTATAAAATATGTGTTTATGGCTAGCTTAAAATTACATCGTTCAGGGTTAAATTTTCTAATATTTCACATGCATAAGGTATACAAGCATTAATAAGCTTATTGTATGTTTTATAAAAACTTTATCAAATCTCTCCATTAGCACCTATGGCTAAAAGTAAAAGCAGTTTTAGTTTCTTTATACCTATGAGACAATGTTTTCATACCATGTATACTTGATATTTCATCAGATTAAATGAGAAAATTGTGTTGTGGTCTTTCTTCCACTTTCGTACTCTCAGGTAGTTCATAAGCAACACATAAGTAAATATGGCTTCTTGGATACATTGCCTTAAATTTAATAGGAAATAAAAGGAATTAGGAATCTTAATTTCCCTATGTAGACAGAATAAGACTCACAGAATAAGAATTCTGTGGCAGAACTCATTGAAAAATCATTGCCAACAGACTTTTCATTTTATTCAGGCATTATGTAGGACAAATGCATTAACATTTAAATACATATATATCCTAAAAATACACAGTTAAAACCTAATATGCCTTTCACTAGTCATGTTTCTGAAAGAAAGATCATTAAAGTTATATTCCTAAAAGGAAATTTCCTGTGTTTCCCCAAATTAGGACCTTTGACAGCACCATTGTGATTTTTTTTTTCATTGTGATTTTAATAATGCTTTCTGTTTGTTATTCTATGCAGTTCTCTTAGGGCAAAGAAAATTGGCTGAAAATATACTCATATCTTTAGATTTCAGTAAAAAATATCTATTCTTCCATACACATCCGACAGTTGAGTGAACCAAGTTCTTATTAAGCAACCCTACTTTGTTTTCATTTAATTAAATGGTTCAATGTGTCAAGTTTCAGAGACTGCTTACCTCCTGGTCATACTGATCTATGCTAGCGATTTTCTAGGCTGAACATCATCCTTTTCCTTGACTGATCAGTAGTGTGATTGTAATGGTAGCAGAACATTTCCAAAGACACAAGCCTGTAAGAAAACATGCACTTTTCCCCTGTCTGTACTGTCCAAATTGCTAACCATTTCTAACACTGCCACGGATAAGATTAACAACTTCATATTGCTTGCTTCAATATGTGAATATGTGTATGTATGCGTGTGTACATACATGTGTATATATGTGTATGTGTGCATTTGATTAATTTTCTATGGAGTAGCTTCAGAATTATTGTGGATATAGCCTGGTTGATTTATGAGGATCGGAAAGTAAATGATTTCTACAAAAAAGAGAGATTGTGCTGATGATTTTTAAAAGGAAGACAATAGAAACATTTTAACCATTTTCTCAGTCTCAGTTTCATGATATGTACTATATATATATACTCTTACATGCATACTCCTTAAATGATTACTGTATGATAACAATATGAGCTTGATTTATTTTTTATTTTTTATTTTTTTGAGCTTGATTTTTTCAAAGAAGGCAGATGCATTTTAGAGATGTTTCTTTGATTCTCTAAAGTGCAGCCTGTTAGTAATTGTCCTCAGGGGTGAACAAAGCCTTACTCCAGAGAGTCTGCTCTTTTCAATAAACTGCAATCTAAAGAGATAGCGTAATACCCATTTTCAAATCCCACAGAAATCAGAACCACCCAATTGTCTATTGTATTTTTACAAGAGAAAATATTTTCCCTGGGGATGATTTCTAGTTTATAGCTAATGTGTACTTCCTAAAGGTCTGAACATGAGAAGACATTTTATTTGTATTAAGTGGTTTAGTTTTGGATACATGGATAATGAGCACAGGCAAGACTAGGGAAAGACTGTCATTGTTGATTTTTCAGAAGGAACACTGATAGTGCCTTGCCAGCAGTTTGCCCATAGCTAGCAGCAGAAGGCAGATGGAGTCTCCTAAGGTCAATTTCCAAAAACTGTGTGAAAGCATAAATGGAAAAAATCTGATGGCCAACATTAGAGCAGCTTCTTTTTGCATTGTGTATATTACATTGTGATACATTTATTTTCCAGGTTGGATCCATTATATAGCATTCTCACAATAAAAATCATTTTTACATTTTGCGTTTTTGAATGAACACAACCAAGTATCAATGATGAAGTTCTCGAATTTCTTCCCAGTGAAGTATGAATTTCAGTGGAATTACTCTGTGACTATTTGACAATACTAATATAGATCTCCTTTGCTTTCCCTTTTCTATTTAGTTGTCACGATATTAAATTCAATCCAATGCTATTTTCTTTTTTTTTTTTAAATTAACTTTTATTGGTGTTCAATTTACCAACATACAGAAAAACACCCAGTGCTCATCCCGTCAAGTGTCCACCTCAGTGCCCGTCACCCATTCCCCTCCAACACCTGCCCTCCTCCCCTTCCACCACCCCTAGTTCATTTCCCCGAGTTAGGAGTCTTTATGTTCTGTCTCCCTTCCTGATATTTCCCAACATTTCTTTTCCCTTCCTTTATATTCCCTTTCACTATTATTCATATTCCCCAAATGAATGAGAACATACACTGTTTGTCCTTCTCCGATTGACTTATTTCACTCAGCATAATACCCTCCAGTTCCATCCACGTTGAAGCAAATGGTGGGTATTTGTCGTTTCTAATGGCTGAGTAATATTCCATTGTATACATAAACCACATCTTCTTTATCCATTCATCTTTCGATGGACACCGAGGCTCCTTCCACAGTTTGGCTATTGTGGCCATGGCTGATAGAAACATCGGGGTGCAGGTGTCCCGACGTTTCATTGCATCTGAATCTTTGGGGTAAATCCCCAACAGTGCAATTGCTGGGTCGTAGGGCAGGTCTATTTTTAACTCTTTGAGGAACCTCCACACAGTTTTCCAGAGTGGCTGCACCAGTTCACATTCCCACCAACAGTGTAAGAGGGTTCCCTTTTCTCCGCATCCTCTCCAACATTTGTTGTTTCCTGTCTTGTTAATTTTCCCCATTCTCACTGGGGTGAGGTGGTATCTCATTGTGGTTTTGATTTGTATTTCCCTGATGGCAAGTGATGCAGAGCATTTTCTCATGTGCTTGTTGGCCATGTCCATGTCTTCCTCTGTGAGATTTCTCTTCATGTCTTTTGCCCATTTCATGATTGGATTGTTTGTTTCTTTGGTTTTGAGTTTAATAAGTTTTTTATAGATTTTGGAAACTAGCCCTTTATCTGATATGTCATTTGCAAATATCTTCTCCCATTCTGTAGGTTGTCTTTTAGTTTTGTTGACTGTATCCTTTGCTGTGCAAAAGCTTCTTATCTTGATGAAGTCCCAATAGTTCATTTTTGCTTTTGTTTCTTTTGCCTTTGTGGATGTATCTTGCAAGAAGTTACTGTGGCCAAGTTCAAAAAGGGTGTTGCCAGTGTTCTCCTCTAGGATTTTGATGGAATCTTGTCTCACATTTAGATCTCTCATCCATTTTGAGTTTATCTTTGTGTATGGTGAAAGAGAGTGGTCCAGTTTCATTCTTCTGCATGTGGATGTCCAATTTCCCAGCACCATTTATTGAAGAGACTGTCTTTCTTCCAATGGATAGTCTTTCCTCCTTTATCGAATATTAGATGACCATACATTTCAGGGTCCACGTCTGGGTTCTCTCTTCTGTTCCATTGATCTATGTGTCTGTTTTTGTGCCAGTACCACACTGTCTTGATGACCACAGCTTTGTAGTACAACCTGAAATCTGGCATTGTGATGCCCCCAGCTATGGTTTTCTTTTTTAAAATTCCCCTGGCTATTCGGGGTCTTTTCTGATTCCACACAAATCTTAGAATAATTTGTTCTAACTCTCTGAAGAAAGTCCATGGTATTTTGATAGGGATTGCATTAAACGTATAAATTGCCCTGGGTAACATTGACATTTTTACAATATTAATTCTGCCAATCCATGAGCATGGAATATTTTTCCATCTCTTTGTGTCTTCCTCAATTTCTTTCAGCAGTGTTCTATAGTTTTTAGGGTATAGATCTTTTACCTCTTTGGTTAGGTTTATTCCTAGGTATCTTATGCTTTGGGTGCAATTGTAAATGGGATTGACTCCTTAATTTCTCTTTCTTCAGTCTCATTGTTAGTGTATAGAAATGCCATTGATTTCTTGGCATTGATTTTGTATCCTGCCACGCTACCAAATTGCTGTATGAGTTCTAGCAATCTTGGGGTGGAGGCTTTTGGGTTTTCTATGTAGAGTATCATGTCATCGGCGAAGAGGGAGAGTTTGACTTCTTCTTTGCCAATTTGAATGCCTTTAATGTCTTTTTGTTGTCTGATTGCTGAGGCGAGGACTTCCAGAACTATGTTGAACAGCAGTGGTGAGAGTGGACATCCCTGTCTTGTTCCTGATCTTAGGGGAAAGGCTCCCAGTGCTTCCCCATTGAGAATGATATTTGCTGTGGGCTTTTCGTAGATGGCTTTTAAGATGTCGAGGAAAGTTCCCTCTATCCCAACACTCTGAAGGGTTTTGATCAGGAATGGATGCTGTATTTTGTCAAATGCTTTCTCTGCATCTAATGAGAGTATCATATGGTTCTTGGTTTTTCTCTTGCTGATATGATGAATCACATTGATGGTTTTACGAGTGTTGAACCAGCCTTGTGTCCCGGGGAGAAATCCTACTTGGTCATGGTGGATAATTTTCTTAATGTGTTGTTGCATCCTATTGGCTAGTATCTTGTTGAGAATTTTTGCATCCATGTTCATCAGGGATATTGGTCTGTAATTCTCCTTTTTGGTGGGGTCTTTGTCTGGTTTCGGAATTAAGGTGATGCTGGCCTCATAGAACGAATTTGGAAGTACTCTATCTCTTTCTATCTTTCCAAACAGCTTTAGTAGAATAGGTATGATTTCTTCTTTAAACGTTTGATAGAATTCCCCTGGGAAGCCATCTGGCCCTGGCCTTTGGTGTCTTGGGAGGTTTTTGATGACTGCTTCAATTTCCTCCCTGGTTATTGGCCTGTTCAGGTTTTCTATTTCTTCCTGCTCCAGTTTTGGTAGTTTGTGGCTTTCCAGGAATGCGTCCATTTCTTCTAGATTTCCTAATTTATTGGCGTACAGCTGTTCATAATATGTTTTTAAAATCGTTTGTATTTCCTTGGTGTTGGTAGTGATGTCCCCTTTCTCATTCATGATTTTATTAATTTGAGTCTTCTCTCTCTTCTTTTTAATAAGGTTGGCTAATGGTTTATCTATCTTATTAATTCTTTCAAAGAACCAACTCCTGGTTCTGTTGATCTGTTCCACAGTTCTTCTGGTCTCGATATCATTGAGTTCTGCTCGAATTTTAATTAACTGTCTTCTTCTGCTGGGGGTAGGGTCTATTTGTTGCTTTTTCTCTAGTTCCTTTATGTGTAAGGTGAGCTTTTGAATTTGAGTTCTTTCCAGTTTTTGAATGGATGCTTGTATTGCGATGTATTTCCCCCTCAGGACTGCTTTTGCTGCGTCCCAAAGATTTTGAACGGTTGTATCTTCATTCTCATTAGTTTCCATGAATCTTTTTAATTCTTCCTGAATTTCCTGGTTGACCCTTTCATCTTTTAGCAGGATGGTCCTTAACCTCCACGTGTTTGTGGTCCTTCCATACTTCTTGTTGTGATTAAGTTCTAATTTCAAGGCATTATGGTCTGAGAATATACAGGGGACTATCCCGATCTTTTGGTATCGGTTCAGACCCGATTTGTGACCCAGTATGTGGTCTATTCTGGAGAAAGTTCCATGTGCACTTGAGAAGAATGTGTATTCAGTTGAGTTTGGATGTAAAGTTCTGTAGATATCTGTGAAATCCATCTGGTCCAGTGTATCATTTAAAGCTCTCGTTTCTTTGGAGATGTTGTGCTTAGAAGACCTATCCAGGGTAGAAAGAGCTAGATTGAAGTCACCAAGTATAAGTGTATTATTATCAAGGTATTTCTTGAGTTTGGTTATTAATTGGTTTAAATATTTGGCAGCTCCCACATTCAGGGCATATATATTGAGGATTGTTAAGTCCTCTTGTTGGATAGATCCTTTGAGCATGAGATAGTGTCCCTCTTCATCTCTCACTATAGTCTTTGGGGTAAATTTTAATTTATCTGATATAAGGATGGCAACCCCTGCTTTCTTTTGAGGACCATTTGAATGGTAAATGGTTCTCCAACCTTTTATTTTCAGGTTGTAGGTGTCCTTCCGTCTAAAATGAGTCTCTTGTAGACAGCAAATAGATGGGTCCTGCTTTTTTATCCAGTCTGAAACCCTGCGCCTTTTGATGGGGTCATTAAGCCCGTTCACGTCCAGAGTTACTATTGATAGATATGAGTTTAGTGTCATCATATCTATTCAGTCCTTGTTTTTGTGGATTGTTCCACCGAACTTCTTCTTAAAGGGGAATTTTAAGAGTCCCCCTTAAAATTTCTTGCAGAGCTGGTTTGGAGGTTACATATTCTTTCAGTTCCTGCCTGTCTTGGAAGCTCTTTATCTCTCCTTCCATTTTGAATTAAAGCCTTGCTGGGTAAAGTATTCTTGGTTGCATGTTCTTTTCATTTAGGACCCTGAATATATCCTGCCAGCCCTTTCTGGCCTGCCAGGTCTCTGTGGAGAGGTCTGCTGTTACCCTAATATTCCTCCCCATAAAAGTCAGGGACTTTTTTTCTCTTGCTGCTTTAAGGATCTTCTCCTTATCTTTGGAATTTGCAAGCTTCACTATTAAATGTCGAGGTGTTGAACGGTTTTTGTTGATTTTAGGGGGGGATCTCTCTATTTCCTGGATCTGAATGCCTGTTTCCCTTCCCAGATTCGGAAAGTTTTCAGCTAGGATTTGTTCAAATACATATTCTGGCCCTCTGTCCCTTTCGGCGCCCTCAGGAACCCCAATTAAACGTAGGTTTTTCTTCCTCAGGCTGTCATTTATTTCCCTTAATCTATCCTCGTGATCTTTTAATTGCTTGTCTCTTTTTTCCTCAGTTTCCCTCTTTGCCATCAACTTGTCTTCTATGTCACTCACTCGTTCTTCCACCTCGTTAACCCTCGTCGTTAGGACTTCTAGCTTGGATTGCATCTCATTTAATTGTTTTTTAATTTCTGCCTGATTGGATCTAAATTCTGCAGTCATGAAGTCTCTTGAGTCCTTTATGCTTTTTTCTAGAGCCACCAGTAGCTGTAAAATAGTGCTTCTGAATTGGCTTTCTGACATTGAATTGTAATCCATATTTTGTAACTCTGTGGGAGAGTGGGCTGTTTCTGATTCTTTTTTTTTGAGGTGAGGTTTTCCTTCTAGTCATTTTGCTCAGTGCAGAGTGGCCAAAAACAAGTTGTATTGGGAAAAGGAGAAAAAGAGAGAGAAGGAAAGAAAAGAGAAAAAGAAAAAAGAGAAAGAAGAAAAAAAAGGGGAAAAAGAGAAGAAAAAGAAAGAAAAAGAAAGAAAGGAGAAAAAAGAAAAAAAAGGGGGGGGTTGGGGGAAGCAATCAGAAATCAAGAAGAAAGAGAGAATAAAAAAGCACAAAACAAAACAAAACAAAAACAAAAACAAAAACAAAACAAAAACAAAAACAAAAACAAAACAAAACAAAACAAAAAAAACACGGGGGAGTATCTTCCGATTCTGTGTACTTTAAGTCCCTTGACTTCCCCTGGAACTGGTCCGTGTCGCTGGTCTTCTGGGGGAGGGGCCTGTTGTGCTGATTTTCAGGTGTTAGCACTTGGGGGAGCTGCTCTGTCCCCTGCCTGGTGCAGGGCTCAGTGGGGGTTGTTTACCCCGTGAGGCCCCGGGAGGAAGCCACAGTGGCGGGGCCAGCTCTGGAGCCCTGGAGTCAGCTCCCGCAGGAACTCCGGACTCTCCGTCTGCAGGGCCTGGAGGCTCCGAGGCGGGGCCGCTGATCTGCTCAGCTCGGGGCAGGAGCGTCCTCGCTGTCCTGGGCCCTCCCGGCCTCTGCCTGTCCCGGGGGGAGGCCGGATCCTGGGCTGTGTCCCGGCGCCCTGTGCTCCGGGGCCTGCGCTGTTGGATTCGCGCCACCGCCCGCAGCCCCCTCCAGCGGAGCCGCTGCCCGAGCCCCTCCGAGCTGCTCCGGGCCCCGCCGAGCGCTGCAGCCCTTAGGGAGCTCGGCGCATCTCCGGGGCGCGGTTCCTCTGTTACTGTCCCAGGGAGCCCGAGGGCATCCCCGCCCTCCTGGGTCCTGCTCTAACTCCCTGAGCCCCTTTCCGCGGGGAAGGTTGGTGCAGCTCCTGCTCCTCCGGGACGGGGCTCTCCTGTCCTGGGGACACTCGCCCCGGCCTCAGCCCGGCTCCTCGCGGGTCCCCTCCCCCTTGGAGGCCTTTTGTTTCTTTATTTCCTTTTTCCCGTCTTCCTACCTTGATAGAAGCGCGAACTCTTCTCACTGTAGCGTTCCAGCTGGTCTCTCTTTAAATCTCAGGCCGAATTCGTAGATTTTCAGGATGTTTGGATGGTTTTCTAGGTAATTTGTTGAGGACAGGTGACTTGGAGACCCTACTCCTCCGCCATTCTGCCTCCAATGCTATTTTCAAAAACATTTGATTTTCCTCAGATATCATGGAGTGTGTATCACTCTTCTTCTAAACTCTTACTTATTGTGTGTTGATCATTCCAATTTAACACCTTGAAGTCAAGATAAAATTTTTGAATGAAAAAGAAGACTCAGCTTCTCTTTACTAGCTATTTTAAAGGTAAATGATTACACATACTATTTCTAATACCTTTATCTGTTTTTCTGTAATTATAGTGAGATGTGGAGTTTTGAAGATTTTTAAATTTTTACTTTTGTAATATTTTTGTATAGATAGCATGTTTACATTTTACATTGTTAAGAAAATGAGGCTATTAGAATGAGATGATATTCAGGATTTTATTTTTAATTATGTTATCTCTATAGTTCATATGAAATGGAATATTTATTACCTAGTTCATGAATTCCCACGTGGTTTAATGGTTTCTATGGAATACTTCTCTTCTGGGGGAATTAAAATATAATAATATTCTGAAAGTTAATGTCTGTGGAAATGCTAAATCAAGTTAAATGAATTTATTTGCTGAAGGATTATCAGAAGTTTTTAATATGTTGTGTACGTTTCTTTTAGAACATCTCTTATATTGATTTGACATGTAATTTGAGAAACACTATTTTCAGATTGATCTATATTAGGCAATTCAGATAATGTAATTTATTAAAAAAATTAATTGACTTTAATATATTTTTAAGATTTTTATTTATTTATTCATGAAAGACATACACACACAGAGAGAGAGGCAGAGACACAGGCAGAGGGAAAAGCAGGCTGCATTCAGGGAGCCCGATGTGGGACTCGATCCTCGGACTCCAAGATCACGTCCTGGGCCAAAGACAGGCGCTAAACTACTGATCCACCCACGGATTCCCTGACTTTAATATTTGAGTGACTGTGAAATTCAAGTAAATCTTTTAACTTAAATTGTGCTTATTAATTTATGTCTATTCAATTATTCTACATACTTTGAGTACCTACACACAATCTGCATTTACGATATAGGGACACATACAGATGAATTAGATGCAGTCTCTGCCAAAAGGCACACATAACTATGATAAAATACTGTATATTTGCCTGGAAAAGTAAACATTGAGTACACTTAGATGAAAAAAATTTTCATATTAAAGACTGCATTGAAGTTGTCTTTTAGTAAATTAATGGTAATTTATTAGGTTTAAAATGTGTTGAGGAAAAATATTCAGGGAAAGAAAATGCCATGAAAAAAGAGGGGAGAAAATGTCCATAACAATTGTCTATTTCAGAAAAAATGTGGAAGAATGGCTGTTGGATATTTTGACATCTCAAGTTAGCCTACAGTAGGGGGTCAAAGGTGGTAACACATGTTATCTTTTAACATAACTAACTGGAAAACAGTAAGGTTCTTTTTTTAACCTTACTACATGGATATAGCAAAGGATGGTTAAAAGTATCTGTTTCTGAGAATCAGCAAGAACAAGATCTTCAACCTTTTTATTTGTGGACTGTTTTTGTTTTGTTTTGTTTTCCTCCCAAATGGTACCACCAGGAAGCTTTTTCTTTTATCAGTACAATGAAATTTATTTTCTTAACTTTACTTATTTATTTATTCATGAGACACACAGAGGAAAAAGATAAAGACATTGGCAGGAGGAGAAGAAGGCTCCCTACAGGGAGCTGGATAGGGGACTTGATCCCAGAACCTTGGGATCCCAGCCTACCTGAGCCAAAGGCAGATGCTCAACCACTTAGCTACCCAGGCGTCCCTGTACAATGAAATTTCTTAAGGGAAAACTTTTCATCTTTAAATAAGTGAAACTAGAAAGAGAAAGTCCAAAAATGAAAATAAGAGGAAAGGCTGTAATACTTCACTAATAGTTTGCTGTGCACAGAAGAATGCATAGAAACTAGAAGGAAACATAAGGGAAAACATGAGGGAGATTATAGAAATATTCCTGATAATTTTCTGATTATTCATTTATTTCTTTAAGACTTTAGAGACTTGCTACTGAGAGGGGAGGAGGGGAAAGCACATTCAACAAGGGTAAAGTGCACTTACTTTCAGAGTGCTCCTGGGTCTCCAGAAGCCCATCCAAGCTTAGGAGCTCTTGGATCTTATGCTAAAATCCTCAATGTGGAGGAAGAAAAGGAGATGAATAGAAAAGACGTAGTAGAAAGTATTCTGGGAAGTGCAAACAAAATGGGCAGAAAAGAAATATGTAGCAGATGGTGGGGGCAGGGGTTGGAGAAAGAAAGAGAGAGCAGAAAAATAAAGTAAATACAAAGAAAATGTTACCAGGGTTAAAAAAATAAGTACTAGAGACAGCATGAAAAATTATTGCAAATACCCTAGTTTGTAGTAAGATTATAGATATTCCAGTACTACTACATGGAACAACACAGATTATAAAATATCATTTAACAATATTCAAGAGAATAGAATAGTTTAAACAGGAGGGCAAGATTGAAAATACTAAATTCCTGAATCACTTCTGACTTATCAAAACTTACCAACTCCTAATTAGAGGAGGATTGGATGTTATGAAGGAAATACAATAATAAGGTACCTTAGCCTTAAAATTCAGCTTTTAAGTCATTCAAACAAATCCCTTCTAAAGAATGATCTAAAATTACCTTCAATGAATATTCATTTTAATCAAAGCAAATCATCCACACAATTTTTAAAAATCAAATAATATTAAAGTAATTTTGGTAGCTTCCATAGTAGAAAATGATTACTTCAGATGAGGAGAATAGGGAGAAAGATTCGGAGCAAGCTTTTTAATAGTTTTTGAGTAATATCTGCATAATGTCCAAAATTACTGATTGAAGACATGCAGTATTAATATGTGCCAATGCCCATTTGCTTCTTTCATTAGTTTCCTGATTATTAAGTCCCATGGCTTCTCCGTTATTGGTCTATTCTGAGGATTTATTTTTTCTTCATAACAGAAGATTGGAATTTATAAGTATATAGAGCTAATTCCTTATTTATTGTGGAATATAATTTCCAGAAGTTTTATTGGTTCAAAAATTGGTTAATAAAAACATAGAAAGTATTATGTTTTTAATCCTCAAAATACATGTATTTTTTATTTATTTGAGTATAGTTGACAAACAATGTTACATTAATTTCAGGTATACAAGATACCAATTCAACTTCTGAATATGTAATTTAAGCTCACCACAAGGGTAGCTACCATCTGCCCCAACAACCATACCATAATATCATTGACTACATTTCCTATGTGGTCTCTAAACACATAGGATTTATTCATTCCATAACTGGAAGCTAATACCGTTCCTCTTCTTTATCCATTTTGTATCTTGAGTCACATAGCTCCAATCTGGAATGGTTGGCTTCTAAATCTAGTACATATGCTTCATCCTGGGATCTCTCTTCAGTATTATGTTAATGAGTCCCTCCAATTCTCTACTATATTCTGTCTATTTATTTCTTACATTCAGTATCTTTCTCCGCTCTACTTTATTTCCGTATTTGATAGTGGATATCATTCTGAGACTTCTTTTGCATAGATAGCAAGATGCAAATGTATTAAGTCCTTGAATATCTGAAAATCTTTTTATTCCACTCTAAACTTGATTGATAATTCAGTTTGACTTAAAATTCTAGGTTAAAAATTATTTTCCTTCAGAAACGTAGAGCCATTGCACCAATGTCTTTTTGTTTTCACTATCCTATTCAAATAGCCAAAGTCATTTTGAGTTTTTGAAACATTGCGGTTTCCCCAGAATTTCTGCTGAAGGACAATGATCTGGTATTTTACTATGATGTATCTTACAGAAAACCTAATTTTATCCACTGCTCTATGCACCCATTGTGTGCATCCAGCATGGAAATTCACTTCTTTTAATTATATGACATTATTCCATTTTTCTGCATCCTTTAGAATGCTCATGTGTTTTCTCACATATATATATAGTTAATATGTCAATGGACATTGATCCATTTCAACATATTAAAGTTTTTATTACTATAATAACTCTAACTCATTCATGATGTATTATCCTTTTTATGCAACCTAGGAGCCAATTTGTTAATATTTTGTCAAAGAATTTTAAATCTATATTCATGAAAAATGTTGATCCATGCTTTTCCTTTTCAGTAATGTCCCTGTCAAGTTTTGGTGTTAGGGTTATTCTTTCCTAATGAAGTGTAGAGTGACTATTCTCCCTATATTTTCTAAAACATTTTTTGTAACAATCGTGTTGTTTATTCTTTGATAACATTTACCAGTAATAAAAATATAGACTTCAGTATGTATTTGGGGGTATGCTAGTAACATATTCAATTTCTGTAATAGAAATGAGGATCTTCAGAATTTCTCTTTCTTTTTGTGTCAAATTTAAGTTGCATTTCTCAAGAAACTTATCCATTTCATGCTATTTATTAAATTTGTTGGCAGAAAACTATTTTTTGTTTTCTTATTATCTTAATACTATTTAGGATCTGTGGTGACATCCATTTTATTGCTAATGGTGTTGATCTGTATTCTTTCTCTTTGCTAACCAATCAATTTTGTTGATGATTTCAGAGTCAGTATTTGATTTTATTAACATTCTCTATCATCTGTTTTCTGTTCTATTAATATCACTTTTTAACTTTATTTCCTTATTTCTCCATATGTGGATTTATCTTGCTATATATTTTCTATCTTCTCTAAGTTGAGTCTTGTGTCATTAATTTTAGATATTTTTCTCTTTTAATATACGCATGTAAACCTAAACATTTTCCCTTAAATTCTGTTTTAATTACGCCATATGAACTTTCAGATATTGGATTTTCATGATTGTTTAGTTCAAATTCATCAATCTCTGTTTTTTTGGAAGTATTTACACCACTTATATTTCATGTAATTATTAATATGTCTCACCTAACTCTATTATTTTGTTATTATTATATATTATGTTATTATTATAATCATCTTTTTTGTTTTATTTATGTTGCAGATTTGTTCCACTTTTCTGACTTCTTTTGATGACTTAATTTTCTTTCTTTATTTTTTTCTTTTTCTTTTCCAATTTATATTCCATTTACTTACCATTTACTCACTGGTTATTTGCATATATTCCTTTATTGTTAACTCACTTGTCATACATAAATGTCTTCTTTCACAGATTACCTAATAGTATTGTGCCACTTTGTGTAAAATCCAGAAAATACCATCTTTTAAGAGCATTTATTCCCTGTTACCAATTTATTCTTTTTTTTTTTACCAATTTATTCTTTATGTATGTGTTACATACATTATAGTGAAAAAATAGGTAATGCTCTAATTTTTATTTTAAACAATTGTACATAGTTACAAAAAACCTAGATCACAAAATTTATCTTTTTATTTACCACTGTCTTGTTCTTTCTTCATTCCTGAAAATTCAAGGTTCTATCTTATATTACTTATCTTTTATGAAGTTCCTATTGGAGGGACTCATATAATAAAATCAATTTATTATTTTACCTTAACAGATATTAAAGGAACTTTTAGGAGATACTATACTCAAATTCAAAGGTTATTGACTATCTGAAAGCCGATGTTCACAAATTACTCCTCTGCAGCTAAGAACTTTTCAGAACCCTTATTTTCTTCAGCCTCCATCTCTCTGCTTATACATCTATTCTCCTGTATACCTGTCAAGGTGGCCTTTGGAAACATCTCTGTGAACCATTCCACTTTGGTTGATTGGTTGGTTTCACTACCTGCCTTCTTCATAACATTCAAAGCCAAAATTGCCTGAGACTGAGAAGTAAAAGCAGTTTGGGTTTAATGTAATTATTCCATCACATTAAGAGTTAAAATGAACCTTATGTTTAAATTTGTAATAATCTGTAAATTGTATCAATATAGATCTCATTTCAAATTCTAATACATTTTTTAAAAAATAACATTTGAAAGCACTAATGTTTTTTAAGTTTGGAATTTGCTAGAATTTTACATTATTACTCAGTTGTATCTTTCTCTCTAAAACATTTACTAGATTGAAAGTTTTTTATATAGATTTCTGAAGTGGATTTATGTAAATTCTGAGAATTTACAACTGTCAAGAAAAATCTGTGAATAGAATATCAGATTATTAACCCAGAGACACATGAAAAGAAAACAGTGTTCTGAAACCAAGATGTGGAAAAATCTGTGGATGTCCTGGGTTTGGTTTTCAGCTTGTTGCTTGAATGTGCTGAAGTTTTCAATAATTATATTAAATTCCACGTTTAGTTCTTGGTGTAAGACGTGGCAGTGAACTGGATCTTTTAAACATTCCTGATTGTTAAAATACAGTTAAGTGGAAAAGGCAATTGGGGCAATTGAGCTGTTGTTTACTTTGAATATTGAAGTATCTAATGTACAAATTGCAACTACTATCCTACAGTTTCTCAAGTAATACATGATTGTGTCCCAGGAAGCTAGCTTCAGGGAGAATGGAAAGCCTCATGCTGGAATGTACACTTCCACCTCGTTTTTATATCTGGGAGTTAGATGTTATAATTAATACTTATGGAATGAAAAATGAAAAAAAATCTGCGTGTGTGGAACTGTGTGCATGCCTGTGTGTGCAATATATATACTAAGGCACTATTTTCTTTTGAAGGAAACATATCTCAGTTTCTCTTCAATGTGAACAGGTGTCTGTTAATGATATTTCCATTACTGTTAACCTCTTCTCTTTCCTGGATAGTGTTAGTGCAATGTTCAAAGCTAAAGGAAAGCTTATTTTCTGCAAAATATTGTATGTTTTCTGAGTTTCCTGTATAAAAATACATACATAGATACACAAAGCCTTAGTTAAGTGTGTTTGTTTTGAAGTTCTGATTAATACTTCATTTATTTGTAATATGCCACTATATCATAATTGCTGATCTTTTTCCTGGGTTAATTTTTTTATGTATGAGTGTTTCTTCTAGACTTGCAAACTGCCTAAATATGGCATAGTATACTAAGAATCCATCAAGAGTTGAGAAATGTGTCTAGTTTGAGTGGGATTTTGCTTTGGCAATCCTTGGTTTAAAAGGGCAAAGCTCATGAATGTCAATAATGTTACCCATTAGATTAAAAAAAAATTGGGGGGTGGGGGCAGACCTCGTGGCTCAGTGGTTTAGCGCCGCCTTCAGCCCAGGGCGTGATCCTGGAGACCTAGAATCCAGTCCCATGTTGGGCTCCCTACATGGAGCCTGCTTTTCCCTCTGCCTGTGTCCCTGCCTCTCTCTCTCTTTCTCTTTCTCTCTCTCTCTCCTCTCTCTCCCCCTGTCTCTCATGAATAAATAAATAAAATATTAAAAAAAAATTGGCATGCTGCATTTTAGTATCAAAGTAGAGAAAACATATCATTTAAGCATCTTTCAGACTTAATTTAGAAACAGTATTTTAAAAGTTATTGTAGTGTAACTAAATTTTAACTAGATTTAGCCTTAAATTTATAAAGTATTTGAACTCAAGACCCCTTCTTTTCCAAATTACATAGTTTTAGTGATTATTCAACTTTTAATTAAAGGTTTAAGCAATTTATTCTCAGTAAGTATTGTAAGTATTAAGATTAATAACTTGTAATAGCTTTTAAATTAAAAGAGCCTTTCGTTTAACAAATCTTTGTGCAGTAGGGCAAGAAATAATTACATTTTATTTCTCTTAAATATGTTAGTAATTAACATTTCTAATTTTGAATGTGAAATAAATGCTTTGATTTAAATATAAAAGCTCTTTAACAAAGACTGCACATGCTATAATTTAAACTGAAATCACAGGATTTACCTATGCATTTGTTAACATTAAATTTATCCTTAAACTTGTAACCAGATTTGTAATTTTCTGAAGATGATAGGATTTTCCTGACAAAATAACTCTTCAGAGCAAGCTCTAGAAACCAATGTGTAAAACTCTGAAATGAAGTAACTTAAGGTTGAAAAGAACAAATAATGATCCCCAAAAATACAACTGTAAACAAAGTCCAGAGTATGTTTCAGGGCAATGACCTAGAAGCAACTTTAAAGATAGTTTGGGGATTAAAGTGTTTAGACACATTTTAAATAGTAAAACTAGAACATGAATTATAAGCCAAACCCAAATGCAATCACTGGAAAAATTATTGAAATATTACTAAATGTCAGCTTGGGATTTTTGAGCATGGCTTACTGTGAATTGTGAACCAGACTTCAGTATGTCAGACCTCTATGAACCAAATTTTATTCACATCACAATTGATTAAGCTTGTAATATGAATTAAGACAAATAATTGCTTTCCTAAGCAACCAAAACCAATAAAGGCATAAAATTATACTTACGGGTCTCAACTAATTCTTAAATTATTATTCACATAATATATAAGGTTCTTTGTGTCTCTGATATCAACAAGACTCAAGTGAAAGACAAATATCTTAAATTTGATAAAACATATGATTAGTTGAGGCTTTAGATGGCATTTCTAATTAACAACATTCAAAGTGATCAAACTAACTGTAGTATTTTTTACAATTCTTTGACAAATTAGAAAACATTTCTTAAAAACAAAATGTGCTATACATTATACTTGAAAAAATTACTCAAAAATTTTTTCACTTCTATGGGACACCTGGGTGGCTCAACAGCTTGGCGCCTGCCTTCGGGCCAGGGCATGATCCTGGACCCTGTATCTAGTCCTACATCTGGCTCCCTACATGGAGCCTGCTTTTCTCTCTGTCTGTGTCTCTGCTTCTCCCTACCTCTCTTTCTCTCTCTCTCTCTCTCTCTTTGTCTGTCTCTCATGAATTAATAAATAAAATCTTAAAAAAGAAATAAAAAATGTTTTTCACTTCTAAATCTGTATAAAATGGCAAAGTAGTTTCTATAGACTCGGAATCAGTGATAAATATGAATCACAATGCTGTTTCATGATTTGTGGGAGAAACCATTAAGTAATAAAAATAGAACCAGAAAAAAATGACATTCTTGTTGACATTTGGCTTATGGGCTCACACTCTGTCTTCTTAACATTTCTGTTTTATTGACAATAGAAAGAAGAGAGTTTAAATACAAATGCAATAAGTACTATAGATAAGCTTATTCTGGAAGCTTCTAATATAACAGCTTCAACTATATAGAACTTAAATATTTCTCTTTAACACTTCACTCCAACAAGACCACTCTACCATAACAACTTCTTCTGGTAATTCATTCAATCTAGGGGAACAAAATCAGTTAGATTGGGCTTTGCCACAAAATAATTGAAATAACTTGTTGCTTGAGTTGGTTTTATTTTAACTTTTGTTTTAGCATAATGGAGACAAAAGATAAGATTAAATGTGACTACCATTGGATAATATAAAATATTAAAACTTGTGTTTTAAAAATTATAACTTTTTTTCTAAAATAATAAATTTATCAAGAAATAGTGGCATAAATGATTTGTAGCTAAATGTTGGAAAATAAATTAAATTTTTAGATAGGTAATAAGTAAAGCAGGTTCTTCGCCTAGTATATTATCTTCCATCAGGTATAAATTAAAGCTAACAATAAAAATGTTATGTCCTCCTACTCTTTCCAATTAGCCTTAAAAAGTGTATATCTTGACTCTTCTGGGCCTTTTTCCTCTTTGGAATTCAGGTACTTGGTTGCTTTGTGCCCTCAGGTTCTGATGGGTTCAATGAAAATTATGATATTTTAGTGTATCTAGGGTTTTCTTCCTTAATACAATGAAAGCTACATTATTTAAAGTTTTATTATCCTAAGTAACCATGGAAGTTCAATAGAGTTGTTTCTATTGCATGAACAGAATGATTGTAAAACTATTTAAGAAGCTTTATAGAATTGAGCGAGTGAGGAAATGTATAATGTTGGAGCCAGAATTCTCATTGGAGCAAGAGAGAAAGCAAGTAATAACTCTCTAGTATCATGGATAATTGCTGAACATTTTTAGAGAGAGATATAAATTAACAAAGAGAGAGAGAGAAGCATTTTGGTAGCTATTATTTATTTGTTTGTTTATTTGTTTATTTATTTAAATATTTAATTTATTCATGAGAGACACAGAGAGAGAAGCAGGCTTCCTGCAAGGAGCACAATATGGGACTTGTTCCTGGATCCTGAGATCATGCCCTGAGTCAAAGACAGATGCTCAACCGCTGAGCCACCCAGGTGTCCCCATTTTGGTAGTCTTTTAAAACCTAAAATTATGTACTTCATGACACTCTAGAATTCTATAATATTTAATAATGAGGCCCATCGAAAGTAATTATTAATATTAAAATATTTGAGAAAATAAGTTATCATTTGCTCACCTGTTTATTAATGCTTTCCTTGCATAAATGATATAACTTACCAAAATAAATTATTTTCAATAATATTTTACTGAATAAAAGAATGAGTCATTTTCATGTATTTTTTATGCTAAATATCACTCATGTAATCATTTTTACTTATATTTTATGTATATCAATCAGTATGTGTGTGTGTTTGTACTCCTTTTGACAAAATACTTATTCCTCCATAAATTTTCTATCAGGAAAACCATCATTCTACCACCAAAACACATCCAATTCATTTGGATGGATTTAGATTGGGAAAAAGAACACTGGATAGTCTCAAATAAAACTTTTAAGCCTAGATAATTTTTTGTCTTGGTGAATTATTTTTAAGCAGTACATATTTGAGATTTCTTCTTCAACTTGAAGTGAAAGGGAAAGAATCTGTTTTTATAAGATATACAGACAATGCTACCAACTCAAGTGCTCTCAATAGCTGTAGAAGTACCTGAACCTTTTCACTTATTTCTGCCTCCACTAAAATCTCCATTATTTTCTGGTCATCTAACTTGTAACCACCATATCTTTGATTCTATTCACTCTTGATTTCTCACACCTGCTTTCTTATTATTGACCTTTGTGTCAGCCTTCACCAAAGTATGAAGTTTTACTCATTTTCCAATCTATTGCAAAAATCAAAACCAGAACTCTTTTTTGATAAATGTAAACTCTTTTCTAGATTCCCAATACTTGGCCTCTTTCTTATCTTACCTAGTTTAGGGTCTATTCGATCTTTTTTTTTTTTTTAATCTGCTCACAGTAGAGGCTTCAGTTTTAAAAATCCTATGTGAGTGAAACTGACAATATCTATCAATAGCCTTTGTCACCCATTACACCACTTCTTGTCATCTTTTCTGCCCATTTCTACTATCTGGTCAAGCTGTTGTGAGGGCAATAGTCTGTTGAAAACTATTTGTATAATACATTGTGTCATTGGGAAACTGTGCTTTATTAGGCTCATTTTGGGAAGCAGATCAAAGTTTTAATGGAATTTTATACCTGTGTCCTTGAGCAATTGAGAATAATTTGTATTCAGCTACTGCTGAGTGGAGTGTTCTAAAGTGTGAATAGTTCAAGTTAGTTGATACTGTTATTGAAGCCATCTACATCCTTCCTGGCTTTCTATCCACTTGAATTGATGACTGGGAAAGAATTGTTGCAATTTCCAACTATATTTGTGGATATATATATATATATATATTTTTTTTTCTTTTTAAACCTATCAATTTTTGTCTCGTGTCTTGAACCTCTATTGTTTAGATGTATACATTGTTAGGATTGCTATGTATTTCTGAAGAACTGACCATTTTATTAACATGTAATATCTCCCTTTATCCTTGATAATATTCCTTTTACTCCCCCTGAAATTTACTTTTTCTGAAATTAATACTAGTCATGTTCATTTTCCTTGGTGTTTACATGGTATGTTTATTTTATGTACTTTTATTTTTAACTTGTATATGTTACTATTTGAAATACATTTCATTAAAAGAAAATACTAGATTAATATGTTTATCAGTTTATATGACATTTACTAATGTCTGCCCTAATAAATACATATTCTATTTCTAACTGGAAGTACCTGTTCTACTTGGAATGTGAGATTAGCTTTTTGCCCCATGAACTCAGTTCCACCACAAAAAAGATCATTAATTTGTGGTTTGTTCTACTTTGCTTCGGTAGTAAAATACAATTGATGCCTTTTCCAACTCTGTATCTCTGAGTAATTTTATATCTTTAAACATACATATTATTTGTGTTGTCTTGTTTCTCTGTAATTTAGCACACTGTTAATTAGATGTGATAGTGAACATCTTTATCTATTTCTTCATTTGAGGGAGTAAGCTTTAAGTTGCTTATTATTAAGTATTTTTCATTAGTTCTTCATAGCATCCCTTCATTAAATTCTGGAAATTCCATGTAATCGTAGCTTATTGACATTATTCTTAATAAATATTTAATTAAATTCTTTGCCTGGGATCCCTGGGTGGCGCAGCGGTTTGGCGCCTGCCTTTGGCCCGGGGCGCGATCCTGGAGACCCGGGGTCGAATCCCACGTCGGGCTCCCGGTGCATGGAGCCTGCTTCTCCCTCTGCCTGTGTCTCTGCCTCTCTCTCTTTCTCTCTGTGTGACTATCATAAATAAATAAAATTAAAAGAAAAAAAATTAAAAAAAAATTCTTTGCCTGTATCTATCATGTGATTTTTAAAAATAAATTCTGATCATTAATGTGGTGACTTACAATGATTTTCAAATATTAATCTTATATTCTTAGAACTAAAAAAATCATAGTTGTAATGTGTTATACATTTTTTTGGAGCTACAGTGTATTTTTTTCAATAATTTTTCTCATTAAAATTAATGAGAGGTTTTTTTGGAATTTTTTTTCTGCTATATTCTCTTAAGGTTTGGGAATAGGGACACCTGAGTGACTCAGCTGTTAAACCTCTGCCTTTTGGCTCAGGGCGTGATCCTTGAGTCCCAGGACTGAATTCCACATTGGTCTCCCAGCATGGAACGTGCTTCTCCCTCTGCCTAGGTCTCTACCTCTCTCTCTGTGTTTCTCATAAATAAATAAGTAAAATATTTTAAAAAAAGGTTTTGGGATATAGCTTATGCAGGCCTAATGAAATGAGTTGGATGTAGAATTTGTAAATACCTTTTCCCATTTAGTATCTTGCCTTTTTTGTTTTGTTGATGGCTTCCTTTTCCGTGCAAAAGGTTTTTATTTTGATGTAGTCCCAATAGTTTATTTTTTGCTTTTGTTTCCTTTGCCTTAACAGACATAGCCAGACAAATGTTGCTACAGCCAATGTCAGAAAAATTACTACCTGTGTTTTTCTGGTTTCAGTTCTCACATTTAGATCTTTAATTCATTTCTAGTTTATTTTTGCCTGTGGTGTTAGAAAGTGGTCCAAATTTGAGGCACCTGGGTCGCTCAGTCAGCTGAGCATCCTACTCTTTATTTTGGCTTGAGTCATGATCTCAGGGTCATGGGATCAAGCCCTATGTTGGGTTCTTTGCTTAATGAGGAGTCTGTTTGAGATTCTTTATCTCCCTCTACCTCCCCCCACTATGTGCTCTCTCTCTTTCTCTCTCTCTCAAATAACTTTGCCTCTTTTGTCATAGATTGATTGATCATATAATTGTGGGTTTATTTCTGAGATCTATTCTGTTCTATTTATCTATGTGTCTATTTTTGTGCCAGTACCATGCTGTTTTGATCACTACAACTTTGTAACATATCTTGGAAATTGTGACACTTCCAGCTTGGCTTTTTTTTCTCCAGATTGCTTTTAGATAAGTGGTTATATACAAAATATATAAAGAACTTATATAACTCAACACCAAAAAACCCACAAACAATCCAATTAAAAAATTGACAGAGGGCCAGAATAGACGTTTTCCCAAAGAAAACATACAGATGGGCATCAAAAAAAAATTAAAAGATGTTCAATATCTCACTAATCATCATGGAAATCCAAATGAAACCCTTAATGAGACATTACCTCATAACTGTTAAAATGACTAAGATAAAAAAAAATTAATAATTATTGGAGAGTATGTGAAGAGAAGGAACACGCATATGCTGTTGGGAAGTATATAAATTGGAATAGCCACTGTGGAAAACAGCATGGGGGTTCCTCAAAAAATTAAACATAGAAACAGCATATGATCCTTTAATTCCACTGAAGGGCTTTTACACAAAGAAAACAAAAACACTAATTCAAAAAGATAAGGGTGATTCCATGCACCTTTAGTTTATTGCAGCATTATTTATAATAGCCATGATATGGGAGCAACCTAAGTAAGTGTCCATCAATAGATGATTGAATACAGAAGATATAGTATGTATCATGCAGCCATAATAAAGGACGAAGTCCTGCCATTTATGACAACAAAGATGGACCAAAGGTACTATGCTAATTGCAAGAAGTCAGACTGAGAAAGGCAAATGCCATTTGAGTTCATTCATATGTGGACTCTAAAACAAACAAATAACAAACAAATGGCAGAATCAGACCTATAAATACAGAGAACAAACTAATGGCTGCCAGAGGAGAGAAGTGGGGGGTTGGGTAAAATGAATGAAGAGAAGGAGATAGAGGCTTTGAGTTATGGAGTAAAGAAGTCATGGGAATAAAAGACACAGCACTGGTGATATAGTCACTGATATTGTAATAGTTGTATGGTGACAGATGCAGCTACATGTGTGAGCATAGAATAATATGTAAAGAAGCTAAATCACTATGTTGTACACTTGAAACTAATGTAATATTGTTTGTCAACTCTACTTAAAATATTTTTTTTTTAATTTTTATTTATTTATGATAGGCACACAGTGAGAGAGAGAGAGGCAGAGACACAGGCAGAGGGAGAAGCAGGCTCCATGCACCGGGAGCCCGATGTGGGATTCGATCCCGGGTCTCCAGGATCGCGCCCTGGGCCAAAGGCAGGCGCCGAACCGCTGCGCCACCCAGGGATCCCTCTACTTAAAATATTTAAATAAAATAAAATGATTTAGAAAATCTCTTTTCCTATTCTCTAAATAGGAAAAACTCTAAAAGAGTTTTTGTAAATTGGTTTTAGTTAATTTCTTCCTCAGATGTTTGGTAGAACTCAGTGACACAGGATTTTGTATCTGGAATTTTGGGTAAATGTTTTTTATTAAATATATAACATTTAATAGATATAAAACTATTATATTTTAAATGTATTTATCTTTGAACTGTGCTTATTTCATTTATTTTTCATTGTATTTGAAAATGTTTATTCATAATATTCTATGATTTTTTGCTTAACGCTAGAAAATGAATAATGGTGATCTTTATTCTTCGCTGAAATTAATAATTTTTTAATTTTATTTATTTGTTGTATCTGCCACTGGCTTATCAATTTTATTAGTCTCTTTAAAGAACCAAATTTTGACTTTGTTTATAATTGTATTATATCTGTTTTATAGTTTATTATGTTCTGCTCTTTGTTATTTCATATGTTCTAATTCTTTTGATTTTTGAGATCAATACATCAAGGTCATTGGGTTTTAGCCTTCCTTTTTAATTTTTATTTTTGAAATCTTATTTAAGGACATACATTTCCCTCTAAATACTTCATTTGGAGACTTAGATAAATTTTGATAGATTATATTACTTAAAAAAAAAAAAAGATTTGTCTATTTATTTGAGAGAGAGGGGGGAGAGAGGAGGGGGAGGGCAGAAGGAGAAGAAGAGAGAGAATCCTTAAGCAGACTCCGAGCTGAGCCTGGGGCCTGACACAGGACTGGAGCCCAGGACCCTGAGATCATGACCTCAACCAAAATCAAGAGTCACCTGCCTAACTGACTGAACCACTCAGGCACCTTCTTAATATTCTCACTATCATTCAATTAAAAATATTGTGTAATTCTAGTTGTTACTAATTGTTCAACCCGTGGATTACTTACATATGTATTGCTTAATTTACTAATATGTAGAGATTTTCATATTAACATTTTCTCATTGATGTCTATGTTATTTCAAGACTACAGTCAGATAATTTTCTATGTTTCTTTAAACCTTTGAAATTTGATGAGGTTGGTTTTATGTCCTAAACTGTGGTCCACTGGGACATATGTTCTATCTAAACCAAAAAGAAAGTACATTCTAGAGTTGCTTTGTGCTGTGCTTTATAAATGGCAACTCAATAAAAGTTTGTAATTAAAAATTTCAAATTTCTTATGTCCTTCCAATTTGCTCAATATATTTTTCATAAGTTACCAAGAAAAATGTGTTTAAATCTCATCTCTCATCTTGGTTTTTCTGTTTCTCACTAATCCTGTAAAGTTTTGCTTGTATATTTCCTATGTTTGTAGGAGTACACAAATGTCAAATTGCTATATAAACCTGGTAGAGTGATGTTATTTTCATGAAATGTACCTCATTTCTTATAGTGGCTTTGCTTTAAAATTTAATTTGTCTGATATTGACATGCTTTACAAGGTATTTTCTCTAGCTTATGTGTGGTACAACTTATACTTTCAAAAATTTTCTGTTCTTGCATTTAATATGCTTCCTTTTAAGTATCTCAAAGTTTCTTTTTTTTAAATACAGGCTGATTAAAGTTTTCTTTAAATGAATATTTTTAAAATATCCATTTAATATGATTACTGATTTGTTTAGATTTAAAACTATAATCTATGTCTCATCTATTTCTATGTCCTTTTTCTCTCTACTTATTTGATTTTGTTTGACTTAACCAAGTATGTATGTGTGTATTTATTTATTATTCTTGCTTTCCTTCTTTATTATGCACACATTCTTTTTTATTTTATTCTGTTTTAGTGGTCAACCTTGATGCTGTCATTTCTCATCTTTCTTGATTTCCAAATAAGATAGTAGTTTTATTAATCTTTGGATGGCAAAGGAGTTTAGAATATTTGTTTAATTCTTCTCTTCTGTTGTATAACTATCTTTTTATCTTACTCGTTATTTTAAGTTTTTATTTAAATTTCAGTTAGTTAACATACAGCATATTATTTTCGAGTGTACAATATAGTGATTCAATACTTCCATACAACACTTATTGCTCATCATACTACCTATTCTTTATTCATTTATCAGTTGATGGACACTTGAGATGTTTTCATAATTTGGTTATTCTGGATAATGCTGCTATAAACATGGGGTGCATGTGCCCCTTTAAATCAGTATTTTTGTATCCTTTGTATAAATACTAGTAATGTAATTGCTGAATCATAGGGCAGTTCTATCTTTAACTTTTTGAGGAACCGCTATACTGTTTTCCAGAGTGGCTACATCAGTTTGCATTCCCACCAACAGTCTAAGATGGTTCTCTTTCTCTGCATCCTAACCAACATCTGCTGTTTCGTGTACTGCTGATTTAGTGATTCTGACAGGTGTGAGGTGATATCACATTGTAGTTTTGATTTGTATTTCCCTGATGATTAGTGATATTGAATATTTTTTCATGTCTATTGGCCATCTGCGTGTCTTCTTTGGAATAAAGCCTATTCATGTCTTCTGCCCATTTTTAATTGAATTATTCATTTTTGGGGTGTTTGGGTTTGATAGGTTCCTTATATATTTTGGATACTAATCCTTTATCAAATATGTCATTTTAAAAATATCTTCTCCCTTTCTGTAGGTTGGATTTGAGTTTTGTTTATTTTTTTCCTTAACTGAGCAGAAGCTTTTTATTTTGATGAAGTCTCAATAGCTTATTTTTGTTATAGTTTCCCTTAAGTCTGGAGACTTAGCTAGAGAGAAGTTGCTATGGATGATGTCAAAGATGATGTTCTGTCTGTGTGCTCTCCTAGGATTTTTATAGTTTCCTTCCAGTCTCAAATTTAGGTCTTTAATTTATTTTTTAAACTCAACAAGATCATATAACTAGTTCATACATGTTCTTATTTATATTTACTATTTGTTTTTGATTCCTTTGTGTATGTACTTACTTATAAATTTTTCCCAGAACTACCAAAGATCTCTTTCCTTTCATACGTGCTTAAAATATCATGTTATTTTTTTTTCTACTTGAATTTTGAATTATACTTAAAAATTCAAATAATTTAATTTGTTGTAGAATTGTAGCCCAACAGTTTTTGTCAGCACTTTGATCAGATCATTTTATTATCTTTAGACTGCTATCATTTGGGTGGTGAATTCAACTGTCAGAATTACTTTTCTACTCTGAAGGTAATGTCTTTTGACCTTCTTTTGGTGCTTTTATAGCTTTTTATTTGTGTTTGGTTTAGCAGTTTTACTCTGATTGTTCTAGTTGTGGCATTCTTTGGGTTCTCAGTTTGTGTTTGTAGAACTCCTAATTTGGGGTTCTGTGTTTCCTCAGTTTAGAAAATGTTTAGCCATTATATTTTCTAATAATTTTTCTTTTACATTTTCCTTTTTCCTCTGGGATTCAAGTTACATTTATGTTACAACTTTTAACTATTTATACTGGTATATACTATACTCCTTTAAGTAAATTTTGATCTTTATTTTCTACATTTGGTTATTGCCTTCTTAATGTTTTCTTTGGATTTAGTGATCTTCTTTTATGTCTAATTTGATGTTAAATATTCTAGTGTTTTCTGAGTATCAGCTGTTGTAGTCGTTAGTTTTCTAATTTTCACTTAGTAGTTATTTTATAGTTTCCACACTTTTTTTTTTTTTTTAGTTTTAGTTTTTAAGTGAAAATATTCTTCTTGTCATTTATATTTTTCTCTGGAAACTACAATTTTTGGATCATTTTTCTGTCAGATTCTAATGTTTCCTTTTTTCCTTTCATATTTGTTTTTGTCGTTTAGTGTCCCATTTTTTAAAAGAATATTGCCAGTCACTTCATATGAAAATAAATGAAAAACAAGTTGAGATTCCAAATACAGTCAACTTCATCTTGAAAATACTGTTATGTTATTAGAACAGGAATAGATTAGTTTATTTCGGTTTGAAACTGAGTTTGATCAAAGCTAGTTATTTAGCCTTTTCTGATGGCCAGTCTATTTCTATTTTATTATTACTCTTATTTTGTAGCATAGGATCGTGTGTGTGTGTGTGTGTGTGTGTGTGTGTGTGTAAAGTCCATTATGTCTTGGGCTTTGAGGCACATTTTTCCCCTCCATACTTCCAAATCTACTAGCTATTCTCATAAGCTTCTCAGCCTAGGTTAAGTTAGCCATTCCTTTTTCTGGTCTTATATCTATCATAACAGCACCACTTAGAAATCAGTAAATGCCTTGACTTTAAAAAGTGCCTTCAACTGTTGTGCTCACTTCAAGTGTTTTCTTTCACACTAACATTTTAGTCCTTCATGTTCTGACTGACATGGTGACCCAGAAACTAAAATTTTGTCTTCCACCTTTATGAGATTATGGAAATTTAACCTCTGTTTACCAGATACAGCCATTACTTCCTCATTGGATTATTAGCTTTTCCTTTGGCTGCTGCTTTTAAAAATGACAAATGTCTTATGAGGGATAGTATGAGATAATTGGGATCTTCATGACTCTTTTCTTTGTGACTCACACCTCTGAGGCTCTGGATATCTTGGTTTACCTCTCATGTCTTCAAAGAGATGCTTTTTGTATTTCATAGTTATTAACAATAGAATTGATGCACAAAAAGCTAATATGCCATTATACCAGCAGTTCCTTTCTTATTTTTAAAAAATATTTGTGTATGGAATTCTATGTGTACAACTTAATTTTTAAAAATAAACTTTATAGAACATCTACATTGCAGGTTTTAATATGTTTTATTTTTATAATTACACTTCTTAAAGTATGAATAAGAAGATTATGCTGCAAAAGTTACTTACCTTGACTATTGAATTAAATCAAATTTTAGTAAATAATAGTGAGACTTTTATGACAACACTTTTTGGGGGGAGTTATTTACACTAATTCAAAGTTACCTTTTCTTTCCTTTTTCTTGGCTCTCTCCCTATATATTTCTTAAAAACCTTCTACATTTTCTGATACTAATGAGCAAACTTTGTGTGTCATCTTTTGCTCAATGGTGTAGTTCATTTTGCTTGTGTTGTTGTGCAATCTCAGAAGAAACACAGATGAAGGAATAAGGAATTATTAGTGTTATTTTCTTTTAGTTATGAAGCATAGGGAATTATTAGTGTTATTTTCTTTTAGTTATGAAGCATGCTTATTGGTGAACTTTTTCAAAGGATGCAACAACAAGAAAAGGTATGGTGTCCATTTTTGTTATTCTAGTGTCATTTTGACTAGAGGGTATGGTACTATAATAGCAGAAAGTGAAAGTTGATGATAGGGGAAGAATAATGCTAACATTACAATACCCTAAAGGAATTTAATCAAACAGAATAAATTTTAGCTTCACACTTTTATAATATCTTGACTTTATTTTTTATTTCACCTCAGACCTTATCTATTTGGGCAGATTTTACTCCAGAAGAAGTATCCCAGAAGGAATCCACAGAAGTTGAAATGAAAAAAAAAAATTCTGTGTAGTTCCTGCTATCACACCTTTTTTTAATGATCCTGATGCTCTTATTTCTCTAGTTCATAGTGTGTTAGTATGGCAACTTGACAGAACATTTTCTTTGGGGAAGGAAAAAATGATGAGGAAGAGCTACAAAAATTCTACATGCAATCATAAATGACCTTGAAATGCTGAGCTGGCACAGTCTGTAGAATCAATAGCCGGACAAGATTCACTGTGGGTCCAGGAAGGTGAAAGGGAACTCTATGAAGAGAATGAGTTTTGAAGAGGGAAAGGTGACTAAAAAAAAGGAGGATGGGCAAGAAGAGTGAACTGAAGTGCTACTGATGTGCTTGTACCAGACTGTTCATGCTGCTTTTGAGGCTGAAATTTGATTCCCACAAAATGACAGATGTTGCATTTTTGGCCAATTAAGGGACAAAAAAACTGTAATAATTTTATGCTCTGCTAGCTATATAGCAGATACTTGAACACCAGTCAGCTAGTTGCAGATAAACATGAACATGCAATTTATTGCTAAATAAAAATATTAAAGAAAGGAGCAGTCACAAAAAGAAATCATACATACATTTATAAGAATTTATAGATGGAATGCAAATTGCAGGACACATTTTACTCTATGAAAGGTTGAGAAGTACTACCCTCATGTCAATATGTAAAGATGTAATTTTGTTTCCATTTTCAAGTGAGTGAACTGTTATATAACATTGTAAATATTCAGACTCCTGGGTGGCTCAGTCAGTTGAGCATTTTCTTTCAGCTCAGGTCATGATCTCAGGTCCTGGGTTTGAGCCCCACATTGGGCTCCATGCCTAGTGGGGAGCCTGCTTCTCCCTCTTCTTATGCCTCTGCCCTCCACCTCTCTAATAAATAAAATCTTTAAAAAATAAAATAAAGTAAAATAAAATTGTAACTATCGATTTTAGATCATTTAAATTTTTATTTTTATTTCTATTTTTGCCAAAATTAATTTGAGGTTTGGAATAGAGATTTTACAATAATGAATACATTTCCTTCCAGAAAAAACAGTGCATATTCAATGTAATTCAGTAACTTTTCCCTGAATTTTTACTATTGTGGTGAAATACACAAAATTTATTATTTATTTATTTATTTATTTATTTATTTATTTATTTAAAGATTTTATTTATTTATTCATGAGAGACACAGAGAAAACGGTAGAGACATAGGCAGAGAGAGAAGCAGACTCCCTGCAGGGAGCCTGATGCAAGACTCCATCTCAGGCCTCTAGCATCATGACCTGAGCCAAAGGCAGGTGCTCTACCAAAAATTAAATTAAAAATACCTGAGCTACCCAGGTACTCCTAGAAAATTTATTATCAAAACTATTTTAAGTGATATTAAAACACTATTAGTGGTATCAAAAAAATTCTTAATTTTGTGTTACTGTCTTTGTTAGCTCCAGAACTCTTTTCATATTTTAAAATTAAAACTGTAGTTATTAAGCCATAGTTCCCTATTCCCACCTTCCCTCAGAACCTCATATAAATGGAATTATACCGTAGTTGTCTTTATATGACTGGGTTATTTCACTTATCATAATGTCCTCAAAGATCACCCATATAACATGTCAAATTTCCTTTCTCTCTAAGGCTGAATAATATTCCATTGTAGATATCTCTCAAATTTTATATATTCATTTATCTCTCAGTGAACATATTTTCACATATTGTGAATAATCCTGCTGTGAAAATAGGTGTAAAAAGCTTTCAATTGCTTTAGGTATATACCCAGCAGTGGAGTTGCTGGTTCATATGGTAATTCTATTTTTAATTTTTAGAGGAATATTAATATTGTTTTCCTTAGCTGCTATGCCATTTTATATTCCCACCAACAATGTACAAATGTTCTAACATCTCCAACACGTATTTTCTGCTTTCTTTTGAGTGTGTGTTATATTCATTCTAATGGGTATGACATGGTATCTCATTGTAAAATGATTTATTTTCTAGAAGATTGAAACAGCTCTTTTTCATCTTTATAATTTATTATGTTTTCTTTTGATAATAACCATTTCTAACAAATTAATTCTATTTCTTCAGTGACTGAAAAGTTTGATCAGGGATCCCTGGGTGGTGCAGCGGTTTGGCGCCTGCCTTTGGCCCAGGGCGCGATGCTGGACACCCAGGATCGAATCCCACGTCAGGCTCCCGGTGCAGGGAGCCTGCTTCTCCCTCTGCCTGTGTCTCTGCCTCTCTCTCTCTCTCTCTGTGTGACTATCATAAATAAATTAAAAAAGAAAAATTTTTTAAAAAAAGAGAAGTTTGATCAATAGTACAAGATTGTCATTCATTCTTTCTTAGCATTTTTGTTGAATTAATAATTAATGTATGTGTGTGCATAGAAATGCCTCTGTATGTATGTATTTATACATACATATATATATATATATATTTCGTATACAGAATATAGATGCCTATAGATTCTATGATGTTGAAGCTGTATCAACCAAAGCACTGCAAACTGTGAAAGTATCATCAGTACATGAGTCTAAATGATCCTTGAACCCTGAGTTGCAGGAGAGAAAGTGAGCATCATAGTGGCTATCTACAAATTTAGGCTGTTATGTGTACTTCATCTGAATATGAAGTGAAAAGCAGCATGAATTTGGGTTTAAGGTGAAGCAAAAAATTTACCTAAGGGGCATACATCAGAAAGTCAATTGCTTTTTACAAAAAGTGACTATTTGGTTTTGAGTTATTTAAAATACTGTATGTATAACCTCATTCTTTAGGTAAATAATAATCATCCTCAAAATAATAAAACTGAACATCTTTCTTAAAAAGTACAGTTTTTTAGAAATTTTTGAATTTTTAAAAAATTTTGAATATTTTCCTCTATATTTACCACCTCAATAAAAAATATTTGACAAAGGTTTTAAATGAATTTAATATAGAACTGGATGATTAAACTAAAGTAAAAATTAAATTAAAAAAACTGTGGTGGGAAAATATTCCAGATACCCAGGCTAATTCTATTGTGATTATAGATAAATTCATTTCTTTTTTTTATTTTATTCATTTTTGATAAATTCATTTCTAAACATCCAAGAAAACAAGTCGGAAGGAAAATTTGAGTTTATTCTCCTATTTGTGTGATATTCATTCATTCATTAAGCATCGTTTTATGTGCCAAGCACTATAATAAGTTTACAACAATATTGAAGTTGTCCATATGTATTTTTCAAAAGGGAACAAGGATCAAATTAGAGACTTTTAAACAGCTCCTTTTGGATAAGTTGGAAAAATACATCTTCAAGTAAAATAACTATTTTTCTGCATATTCACCATAAAACATTTTCAAAGTAACTGAAAATATTGATAAAATAAATAAAGGAAAAGAAAAAATTGTTCTGATATCCTGGCTACATTTATGTAGAGAGAAATATGTAAACATTCCTCTACATATTTAAGTATTATATCTATGTATTTATACATAATATCATATAAAAATGTTGTAATGTAAAGCTTTGTATATGACCCCATAGTTCAAACAACCATTCCTCTTGGTAAACATTTTTTTCTTTGCTGTTTTCTCATAATATAAGCAAACATGTAGTAAATGCCATTGTAGACAAATCCCTTATTGCATCTGTCGTAGCTACTTTCTAAAAATGACTTCCTATGGCTCCTTAGGAGCACAACTTCCCATATTCCTGTTCTTGGGTCATACTATCCACTTGAATTTTGGCAAGCAAACCCTGTGACTCACTTATAACAAATAGAATGTGATGAAAACTACCTGTGCTATGATGCATGTTCCAAGACCTAGTCTGAAGTCTCTTGGGTTCAATTTTGATCTTCTGGATCATTCACCCATAAGGCTTTTCATCACCTTCCAGGCATTTCAACAATCCCCAGACCATGAATGATGTGAAAAGATCAAGCCATATGGAGGTGCACTAAAGGATGATTTAACATATGGAGGGAGAAAGAGAGAAAGTAAGAGTGAGAGAAGGAAAGAGAGAGAAAAAGGGAACTGAGGCTCCAGACATGTTAGTGAAGAAGCGAACACTGGAATTAAATTCTCCGATCTAGCATTCCTTATTGTCAGTGAAAGATGAACTGTTCCAAAATTCGTTATCCACAAAACTATGAGTGAAATTAAAATGTACATTGTGATGAATTGCTATGCATGATAAAACTATTCCTCCCATCTAGTCAATTAACACATCTATCCCCTCATATATTATTATTATTATTATTATTATTATTATTTTGGTAAGAACACTTAAATTATATTCCCTTAGAAATTTTCAATTATACAGTGCAGTATTATCAATTATAATCACATTAGATTCTCAGAATATATTCACCTTATAATTGAGAGTTTATACTCTTTTACCAATCTTAATGGAAAAAATATATGAAACAATAATTTTGAAGACATTGTACATCAGGAAATGATCCAAAAAGAGGAAATAAACAAGGGAAATACCTATATATTATAATACCCTAGCTTAGACTCTGGAGAGAGTTTTCAAGATATATAACATAGAGCAAGAGAACCAAAGTGTAAAGATATGAAAGTGAGAGTCTAAAAAGGACAAAGAGGGCAGCCCTGGTGGCGCAGCGGTTTAAAGCCGCCTGCAGCCCAGGGTGTGATCCTGGGGATCTGGGACCGAGTCCCACATCTCGCTCCTTGCATGGAGCCTGCTTCTCCCTCTGCCTGTGTCTCTGCCTCTCTCTCTCTCTCTCTCTCTCTCTCTCTCTCTGTGTGTCTCTCATGAATAAATAAATAAAATATTTTAAAAAATAGAATAAAAAGGACAAAGAGCTATAGTTTTCTAAGCAAAATATCAGATGTGGAGAGCTGCACAGAGAAAGTACTCTAGATATCTGCAAGAGAATTCTCCATTAGTCCTCTGCTAAGTAAAGATATCTATCTCCATTAAGTATCTAAAGAGAATTCTCCATTAGTCTTTGCTCACATGCAGATGGAGCATGAAGTAGGGAAAAGATCACCTGAAGGAGTAGAACAAACAATATCTAGAGTTCACATAGGACTGAATATACTCCCAATCCCTACTTCCTTAAAGGGGAAAAAACCCATAGTTCACAGGTTATTGAGAGGAAGACTCAGAAAGATTTTGCTTCAGTAGTAGAGAAAAATTACATGTAAAATAAAGACTCCTCAAATATCCCATAATAATTCTTAAAAGTAAGATTCAGAAGTGCCAAACTGTTTTCAATTATCTTAACCATAGCACAAAAAAAGGCTCAAGAATATATACAGATTTCTTTAAAAAAAAATCCATCACATGACAAGGTAAAATATGCAAACACCAAAAACATGAATATGACTATGTCAAAAGCAAATAAAACAATATACTTCTATTTAGCTACTAAATTTTGGGATGCTTTGTTATGCAGCAATAGAAAACTGAAATAGTATTCTTGATTTTTTAAAATAATTCATTCCTAAAAATGGCATGATAAGGTGGTAAAATGTATATAACATGTTTAGGCTTTGCTATTTCCAAATTGTCCTTTAAGAAATTTGTGCAGTTCACTGTCCCACTAAATGTAGAAAAAATGTCTTAATTTTCTTATTCTTTATCCACTTTATTTCATCTTGAGAGCCATTATCATTTGTATTTAAGAGCTCAGACTCTGGAGTTAGATTGATTAGGTTTAACCTACAACTTTTATGTTCTTGAGAAAGTTAAATAACTTTTATGTGCCTCTTTTCTCATTCATAAAATGAGTTTAGTGTTCTTTCTATCTGATCAAATGGTTGTTTGGTTTCATGAGATTTCAAGTATACAATACTTGGCAGATGGAAAATGCTAAAATAAAGTTAGGTATTATATTAGATAATATATAGATAATGCAAACTAGCAAATTATAATCTGCTCACCCTCTTTTCATTCTTTTTGCTATTGCTATTTATTCTTTGCTTGTTTTATTACTGTTATTTTAATATAATCAAGAAAAGAAGGGAAAATGGTTGCGTATGCTAAAGTCTAGGAGCTCTTCCTATCAACTCAAGATTCACAGACATGTGACCAGGGCAGTTGCAAAGGGTCCCCTTCTAAGAGAAGTCTAATGCCCTGATGTCATCAACCAGAAAGCCTTAATACCTTGGTATTTGAATTTTATAAATTTTATAAGTGTTTTATAAGTGAAATCCAACGGGACAATGGGGCATGGTCTGGGAACTGAAAGCCTCAGTCACCCCCAATACACCTCCTCCCATATCCCAATTGTCTTGGAGTGTCTTCCTTGCCTGCTTTCTCCCCCTGCTTCCTGGCACCCAGTCTGCCCAGTCTGTCCCTCCACATCCCTTCCCAGATTGTTGCTGTCTTGCCTCTGATAATGGCTGGGCACAGGCCTAGGTAGAGTCAAGGTCTCCACAACATCTTATGTCAAGGCTAATAATGGTTTTCTGTGCCCTGGAATGACTGTGGCATGATATGTTTATGAGTAATTCAGTGGGGGAAGGCCTCTTGTCCACCCTGATCCAGGTACCTAGTGCATCCTAGTACAGAAGTTGAAATAGCACAGAAGTGGGAATGTCCATTGTGAGTTGCTGCAATATGTTTGGATATTGAGTCCATGGGAGGGTTGGCTCAACTCTGCCTCCACCAATGCATGGTTTAATAGCTGGTTTAGTAGGAAGATTGGAACTGTAAGCCATAATGGTCTTCATTTGTGCACCAGTATCCCCATGCCTTAAGGACCACCCCTGAGTCTACTATGTAAATCAAAGGAACCCCTCTCCCTTCTTCTAGTGTTGATGTGTCCTCTTTGTGTTTTACTTTTCTAGCCAGCTTGAGCTGTATTCTGTAATAAAGCACAAAGCACTAATTGTGTAATTTTCGTGATCCCATATACAAGTTATTTGCATTTAAAACTGGAATTTCACAGTATAACAATGGTTGGTAAATTTTGTGCTAATTGAAAAAGTTATTTCTTCTCTACCTTGACATTTAACACACATACAAAATGCCATGGGGAGAGAGAAACAATGCAAGAAAAGGGAAAGTTTTATGTTAATGTCTTAAGTGTGCTTTTCCCTCTCCTTTTCGAATAAGGGACTTCACATTTTCATTTTGCACTGGTGTCCACAAAATAACATAGCAGGTCCTACTCCCTGTGAGTACTGACTGGCACATGGGTTGTGGAAGCAAACCACCTGGGTTCATTAGTCCCTCTGCCCCATGGTTCTCACTATTAATATGATCGTAGGGTAAGTTAGGCTCTCTGTTATTTCCATTTCTCTCATCTGAAAATTGATGACTATCATGTTCTAAAATTTAAATTTAAGTTAATTTAGATATGTAAAACTCCTAGAATATTGCCCAGTGCATAGTCAATATTTAATAAATTTTAGATAAAGGAATTATACATTAAGGATATCAAACATTTACTACCATATCTACTTCAATTATTTTGACTTTATGTTGACTTTATGACATGTCTTTTTGTTTTTCTGTTATATCTTTTATCACACTAAATGGTGTTATTTCTACCTTATTTTTTTTCTGGTGACATATTCCATCATTCATAAGTTTAGAAAATCCTCCAGATTCTAAAAACTAATCAATATTCACCTCTATTTTATTTTCATTTAAAAAATATTTTTGTTTTCTAATTTTTTGATGATTAATTTCATATGAGATAAGTAATAATGTGTTTTCAGCTTTGTTGAGGTACAATTTACAAAATTCTAAATTATTTAAAATGTACAAAGTGATAATTTGTTACACATACATATTGTGATTTTCCCCATTGAGTTAATTCACATATCCCATCACCTCACATCTTTACCTTTTTTTGCCTCAGCAAGAATGTTTAGGTTCCACACTCTTAACAAATTTAAATTACATAATACAGTGTTATCAATTATAGTCATGATATCATGAATTACACCATTAGGTCTCCATATCTTATTCATCTTATAACTAAAAGTTTATACCTTATACCAACATCTTCCTATTTCCTTCACCATCAACCCCTCCTCTGATAATTACTTTTTTGTTTGTTTTTAGCTTCCACATATAAGTAATATCACGCAGTACCTGTCTTTGTCTAGCTGATCTCACTTGGTTGGCATAATGCCTTCCAGGTTTATCCATGTCATCATAAAGACCGTATTTTTTTTTTTAAGATTGAAATCTATTTCATTTTGTGTATGACATTGTCCTTTTTTTTTTTTTTACATTACACCCCCATGACTTGTTTTATGAATGGAAGTTTATCTTTTGAATCTATATACTTATTTCACCCACACCCTACCCCCCTAACTCTGGCAACAACTGATCTGTTCTCTGTATCTATGAGTTCAGGATTTTTTGTTGCTTGTCTGTTTCTGTGTTTGTTTGCTTGTTTGTTTTTAGATTCCACATATAAGTGAGATTATGCAGTGTTTGTCTTTATTTGTCTGACTTATTTCACTTAGCACAATGCTTTCAGGGCTCATCCTTGTTGCAAATAAAAAGATTTCCTTCTTTTATGACTGAATAATGTCCCATTTTATATGTATATGTATATATGTAATCAATGTATATATATATATATATATGCATTTTCTTTATTCATTCATCTGATAGTCATTTAGATTTTTTCCATATTTTGACTATTATAAATAATGCTGAAGTGAACATGGCGATGCATATATATTTTCCAGTTAGTATTTTCATTTTCTTCAGATAAAAATTCAGAAGTAAATTTGCTAAATCATATGGTAGTTCTATTTTTAATTTTTTTGAAGAATCACTATAATGCTTCCCATAGTAACCACCAGTTCAGATTCCCACCAACAGTGTACAAGTGTTTCCTTTTTTCTATATACTTACCAGGTTTTATTTTGTGTCTTTTCGATAATAGCCATTCTAATAGGCGTGAAGTGATATCTCATTATGGTTTTGATTTGCATTTCCTGTTGAAATGAAAAAGTTGATCACCTTTTAATATACCTATTACCCAGTTTTATGTCTTTGGGGAAAAAAAAACTATTCAGGTATTTGGGGGCTGAATAATATTCCATTGAGTATACATATCACTTTGCCCATTTTAATTAGATTATTTGTAGGATTCTGTTTTGTTTTGTTTTATGGTTTTGTTTGTATTTTATTTTATTTTGGTTTTTTTTTTTTTTGCTATTGAGTTATAGGAATTCCTTATATGTTTTGAATATTAACCCTTATTTGGATTTGTGATTGGAAAATATTTCTCCCATTCCTTTGTTAATGAGATAAGTGATAAAGTTTTACTATTATTTAAAATAGTAGGACCATATCATATATTTTCTAGTGCATGAGTGATTAAAGATCTTATATATTTAGAAAACACGTTAAGCATTCTTCATATGACCATCGTTATACTTGCCCGCATAAAAACCAGAGGTAGAACACCGTATCAGTTTTCTACTATCTTCATTTAAAAAAAATCACAAACTTAGTGGTTTGAAACAACAGAAATTCATTATCTCAGAGTTCTGTAGGTTACAAGTTTGAGTACCATGTGGCTCAGCTGGTTTCTTTCCATAGATTATTCAAGGCAGAAATTAAGATACTGGAAGGACTGGATTTCTTTCGAGAGGATTTGGGAAGAATCCATTTCCAAGTTTCACTTCCTTATAATTGTAAATGAGATGTTTCTTCACTGGATCTTGGCCAGGAGTCATTCTCAGTGTGTAGAGGCCACTTATATTCCCAGCTTCTGCCCTTTCTGCATCTTCAAAGCCAGCAACTTATCTCCAGGTCCTACTTATGTTTTGACTCTCTTTGACTTATTTCGCCCCATCTTTTTAACCTCTTTTTCCTGCTGACTGAGCTGGAATTTTTCTGCTTTTAGGACTCAAGTGGTTATACTAGGTCCACCCAGGTAATCCTGATAGTCTCCCTATCGTAAAGTCCATAACTTAATTCCATATACAAAGTCTCTTTGCCATGTAACCTAACATACCTACAAGCGTAGTATTGAGGGGCAAGGGTATTGGAAGCCAAAATTCTGTCTATTGCAAACATCATATGATTACCCACCAAACAAGCAACTGTAAACTACGTTAATGATCTATAGGAACATAAGTCAAATCTTGTAATCAAATCCATGCAAAGATAGGACATGATATAGAGAACAGAACAAATAATAGTTTTCAAGACTACCTTATTTGGTAGCACTTATCTTAGGTAGGGTTTTGGGAGAGATGTGTTAGCAAAAACTTAAGACTAAACATACCTGCAAAAACCTGGACCCCAAGTATTTTCTGAGAGGTCCATATGTTTTGTACAGCAGATGTTCAAGTGCAAAGGTTGACATCCTATGGTGAATTAGGAAATGTTGGCCTGTGTTCACACAGAGAGATCATCAACATGACACATGCAAAATTGAAAAGTCTATTATCTTTGCAGGTATACCCCATATGTTAAACATTATCAAATGTGTTATCAAATGTGTTAACAAATATTGAAATAATTTTAAGGATATTTGAAAACATTTTCATAGTGAATAAGCTAAGTATACAGCATTTCAGTACTATCCCCACAAATATCATTGCTTTTTTGAACTTATTTGAAAACCTTGGAATTGTGATGAAATTGTCTAACTTTAACTGAAATAGTCACCTAATTAAATTTTACTAAGATCAATTTAATAAAATACTTCAGATTTCTAAATGTGTTTTTCGTTCTCCCAAAGAAATGTTTTTAATATCGTTTTAATAATTTTCTGTTATTTTCATTACTTTTTTCTAGTTATAAAAGTATTACCTTTCAATTGTAGAAAAAGTTCAAACTCATAGACAGTTAAAAAAGATAAATTATATACATCTGTGTGTGTGTATTTGTGTGCATGTACTTCTACGTTTGAATGGCAACAAACTATTGCTAATATTTCCTTATCATTGTTGATACATATTGCATAGATAATTTTAATCTGCTCGTAAAATTTTATATGATGCTTAATAAAAGCTAACATTATAATGCAAATAAAATTACTTAATTCTTTTAATGTATTAAGGGAACATTCTACCGTAGAGCATTATCTGCTATTTCTCATATTTTCAACATTTTACCAACCAGTGTTATTTCTACTTAAAAGCAGTAATAGACACATTCTATGCAAAGAGAGATAATAGAGTTTATTGTTTTCATTCTCATGGCCAACCAATAGCCAAATTCTGTTACAAACTGGATTGAATTGTATGGGAGATAGTGAGCTGTGTGTGTGTGTGTGTGTGTGTGTGTGTGTGTGTGTGTGTGTGTTTGAGAAGTATTCCAAATTGAATGCATGCAGTCATGCCCTAGCGGCACTTCATTCCCCAAAGTCTGGTTCCAATTAACCAAGAACTTGTGTTCTGTCAGCTTCCAGCAATGATGTGTTTGCTTCCAGGGATGTTCTTTTCTTCAATTGCCTTGTCTAACTCTGGTCAACAGCCTCAAGTCAGTAGTCATCACTATTCTATCCTCAGAGGCTCCTTTTTAAATATCCCTTCTAGTTCCATTTGACAGGTGTTCCATCCATCCTTTATACTCTTGCCCCTTTTAAGACAAATCCATAGAGTAACATCTTTGAAATAATTTCACACTAATAACTAATTGACTGTATGCTTTCCTAAGGCAACAGCCTACATATAACCCATGGTCTTCTATCACTTTGCTTGCATGATACTACTATTTACTAGCTCCAAGTATTTTGTTGCTTGAGTCCTGTACAGAATGTCTGCTCAAGTGCTCATTTACCTGGAAGCCTTATATTCATATTCTGCACCTGTTTTAACATGTCTTATTTGTCTCATTCCAGCTATGGTTGTTTTTCTCCTCACCAGTTAACTTCTACTCATTCTTCACATATGTTATTTCTTCAAGTAGTTTCTTTTGATCCTAGATTACTGTCCCAGTAATAATTTTATCTTTATCTGTGTGATTATTTGTTGTATAGCTCTTTCCCCTCTCTAGACTGTTAACTTCATGAGTGTGGTAGCCTTCTGTTTCTGTTGACATTACTTCTGCCTGTCTTATATTCAGGGTATACAAATGATGACTGAAATAAAAAGCAAATAAATGCAAATTATATTGAATTAATGTAGATTATAGTTGTTTTGTAAGAATAATACCTATATATTTTAAAATAGTGTTCTATCCTTTTGCAAAATGTATTAGGACAAGAACATGAGTAACCATTATGCATACCTACTACCTACTACGCATGGGGACTAACTGTGCTAGATATTTTATATACATGTTATTAGTTATAGCCACAAACAACCCCTTGTCAGATGAATTGTTTTACCATTTTTCATATGAAAACAACAACAGCAACAACTAATAATCTGATTATCAGCTCATCAAATATCATAAATGTATGAAGTGGTGGATTTGAATTTAATTACATCTGGAATCAGAATTGATACTCTGTGCATGCACTACACCCTACCTAAAATAGGAAGCAAAATACTTTAATAAAAGTACATATCATTGTATCCTTTTGCTAAAGATAAAAGTGACACTTGTCTGGATATCTGATGAGCCCCATTTTGCTTTATAATTTGCATAAAAAAGTTAAAATGTAAACATTTTATAATCATATTTCATAGGAAAAAAATCAACTTTCAATTGCCATAAGACAGCAGTTTGCAGAATCCTGGAACCCAGCGATAAAAGAGCCCCAGGTCTAAAGCTTGGAGGGGGGATCCCTGGGTGGCGCAGCGGTTAGGCGCCTGCCTTTGGCCCAGGGTGCGATCCTGGAGACCCGGGATCGAATCCCACATCGGGCTCCCAGTGCATGGAGCCTGCTTCTCCCTCTGCCTATGTCTCTGCCTCTCTCTCTCTCTCTCTGTGTGACTATCATAAATAAATAAAAAAAAATTAAAAAAAATAAAGCTTGGATGGAGAAGGACTCCTGTCCCTTCATTCTACTATTTCATATTGAGGAACTACTCTGTTTTATAATTTGACATTCCAAATTATATTTCGAAAAGCATATAACCAAATAAGCAAACCCCATAACAGCTTGAAAAAATTAAAAAAAGAGTAAGTTAGGCCATGGAGAATAGACTTTTAGCTCCACTAGAATGCCTTATGAGAATAGTCATCCATAGCTGACAGAAAGTTAACTTCAATGGCAATATGATCTGAGGGGGATCCTCTTCCCTGAAGACACTCGGACCAAACAAGAGGACTCCTAAGGATTAAGAAGGAATTACTTTCAGGAAAGCTTCACTAAGAGGGACCTCTACTGTCATAGGAACTCTATACTTAAGATTTTCTTTTCTTAAGGAGCAGCTGCAGAGAGAAGCTGAAAGGCGATGTTCCTTACCGTTAGAAGTCTTGCCATCTAGGGCGATTGACTTTCATGTTCTGCATACTGGCATTCTTACATATAAAACTGAAAAATCATGGGCAGCCTGGGTGGCTCAGCGGTTTAGCGCTGCCTTCAGCCCAGGGCCTGATACTGGAGTCCCGGGATTGAGTCCCATGTCAGGCTCCCTGCATGGAGCCTGCTTCTCCCTCTGCCTGTGTCTTTGCCTTTCTCTCTCTGTGTGTGTCTCTCATGAATAAATAAATAAAATATTAAAAATAAATAAATAAATAAATAAATAAATAAATAAATAAATAAAACTGAAAAATCAGCTCACAGGAGTTAGTAAAGATTAAAATATTTATTAAATGTCATACTTTATCATTATTATTAGTAGTAAGTACTTAACACAACTTAGGCAATTCATTAGTAACATTAACAAAACATGTGTTTTAAGGGTTTATTCTCAAATGAGTCACTTTGCTAAATTTGATGGAAGTTACCAAGAAGCCTGAGTCATATCCAGGCCATCTAGGTGTATACAGTATAGTCAGAGGAAGAACCAAGAAAACAGACTGGAGACATATGGAACCAAACAGAAGTGTTAACAGGCTAAAATATTTAATCAATCTTCACAGCATTACTAATCAGGAAAAAAAATCATTTCCTGCTGATAAATGAGAGGAAAGCAGCTTATCTAGAATCACAGAATGTGACAGACTATTAGGCCTGCCCACAAATTTTATTTTTTGTAGGCTGAAGAAAACCACTGTCTCTGTTTGTTCTCCTTGTTACCATATGTACATATTGTTGTTAGGTACTTACATAGTTACATTTTATTTTAGACTTTATAGTTTTGAGATACTTTCAGTGAAATGTTCTTATTGTCATCTCATAGGATGTGAGGAAACAGCTAGCAACTGTGGTGAAGAATAGGAAGCAGAAGTACAGAGGGTGATTGTGGTTGTGGAAGACCACACAGTACAAGGCAGAAAACTAAATTCCAAATCTCCAGAATTTAATTTTGTGGTATTAGCTGAAACTGTGGCATTGTTCTTTCCCATAAGCTGCTCGTTATTAATCAGGGTTTATAAGCATAAGTACGAAAATCTAGTTGTTTTTTTTTTTTTTTTGAAAATCTAGTTGTTTAAATGTTCAGTTGACCTCACAAGTCTTACTTGCTCTTGAAACAAGATGATGCCCCTTCCTTCAGTGATAACATTTGCTTAATTCACTGCTGATAACATCTAACTTGGAAATTTCACAACCCTGGGAGACATGAAGTGGTTTCTAGCACATTTGTCTAATACAGTGTAACTGTTTAAGCTATCTACATATGATACCCTTTATAATTAAAGTTCAAAGTTTAAGTAAATGACACAAAGATACAACTTAAAGGCAAAGCTAAAACTTGCTTGTAGGCCCTGGACACCCAGTTTAAACTTTTTCTACTAATCTCCACTCTGCCATATTTTAGATAGCCAGACTCTCAGTTGAAGTCTTCTCTCTGGTTGATTTCCCATGGAGAATGAGGGTAATGACACTTGCAACATCTTTGGATACTTAAAATTGTGTACAGATCTGATGTATAGTAGCATGGGAGCTAGAGGCAACTGAGAATGTAAATAGGGATGGAAAGGCTAGAAGGATCTGGAAGAGATATGCTTGGATATGTAAGTTGCTACAGCCACACAGGAGTACAAAAGGGGACAAAGTTCATTGGTCAGTGCATTATTCCCTCATTGATTTTTTCCAGCCAGCTCCTTTCAGTTCATTGATTTCCATTGCTGATTGAGTCATGTTCATCTGCAGCTAGGAGGTCACTTCATTTCCCTTTTGCTCATTTTTTTCTGCCTACTTGTCATTCCTGCACACATTGGTGTCCCTTCCACTAATCTCAATTGTCTGCTGTCAGCAGAGTGATACACTTTTGCACAATGGGCCATGAGATTCAGGGAGATGGCTCAGGCAGCCACTGCATAAAGTTTAGCCAGAGCATACTCACATTTTCAATTGTACCCTGCAATCATTGTGAGCGTATGTGCGTGTGTGTGTTTTGCTGTTGCTTTTTTTATATCAGATTTAAAGATTCGCAGTGGGTATGGTCCCCAAGGACTGTAAGCAATACACCAGAAGTCTGGCAAGAAGGAATAATGCCCTGATCTCTCTGGAAACATCTGATAACACAGGACCACAAGAGTCAAAAAACAATCAACTTAAAGTCACAATTCTCTTGTGCCACACTACCTAGAAGCCCTTCATTCAGCAACCATGTAAGATCTTATACCTACTGAAAACTGTTTAACCAGAGTAGGAAAGAAGTATATTTTCACAGTGATAGGATTTTGTAAAATTTATTTGAATATTTTGGTTTCTATTTACTAGCAAATATATTTCAAAATACAGTTAAATGTTTCCATCAAAGTATCAAGAGTATGAGTATGTAAATTAGATCTGTACATAGAAGGCATACATTAATCACAGAAACAATCCTTAAGAAAATAAAAATGATTAGATAGCTGTATAGTTTTATGTTATGCAAATTCTTAAATGCATTAGGGACAAAACAGGCTGTATTCATTTCCAGGCTAAAATCACAAACATATCCACAAAGAAGACAACAGAAGGTTTTTTAAGACCACAGAGCCACTTCGTTTAATGAGATTTTTTTCAGGTTTGCTTTAACATCAAAGATTATGCCTTTGAATTTTTTATACCGCTTGAAGATGTGATTTACTTTGTATTTATATTTAGTAATTGACCATGCAGGTTTCAGTTTTAAAATTTATTATGCAACATTCAACAAGACTAACAGTATTAAATACTAATCAACTTTTAATAAGAATTATAAATGCTATCTCCTTTCGCAAGACAAGAAAAGCAATCACTGCAATCAATCAGGTAGTCTAATCAATTTTCAAAATGAAATTAACCATGCATCATGTGTATGTGGTAGGGGAGAATCTTAAAAAATAGTGTACTAAGCCTTTACTACAGAAGGTAAGCTCAGTTTTAGAAAATGTTAATAGGGATGTTTAGTTTCTGCATGATCTAGTCATTTTGATGAGTTTTCAGAGGGTTACTAAGGTTTATTCTTACAGTCTTCTTGGGGCAGATTGAAGGGAGATTACAAGAATCAACAGATATGTGAAATGAAAATGTGATATGTTTGCAGTTTTTATGTACTTTAATTTTCCTATATATTAGATCAGGAAGTGACTATCACTTACCCCAGCATTCACTCGTGGTATAATGGTAGAACCCATCAAGAATTTAACACAGAAGTGTGTTTTATGAAAACAAGGATACTTACAAGTAAGAAAACGTTTTAAATTGCTGCTTAATTTTTCAAAGAGTGTTTCAGTGTTTGCAAATAATGTTTTGTCATATAAAAGTGAATCATTCAATTTATTCAATCAATATTGAAGGCAAGACAAATGTGTGCCAAGCAATATGGTGGGCATTGGTAACATCAATCAGAAACAAATCCACAACACTTAAGAAACTCAAAGCCCATGAGAGACAGTCATATAAACAGAATTAAAAACAAGTTGCTATGTCCAAAAACTTTGCAAAGGAATTATACATACATGACTGGTTAAAAAATGTTGGTTTCTAAAAAAAAAAAAATGTTGGTTTCTGTAAATGTTTCAGGTAAGTCTGAGTTGTTAATAAAATAATAATAACAATAATGATGATATAAAACTAACTTCAATTGGATAATTATTAAATGCCAGTTTTACATGCTTTTTAGGTACTATATACTTTTTTCACGTTAAATGGGTGGACTTAGTCTTATAATTATACTCATTTATTTTAAAAATAGGAGATTTGAGATTCATAGTTTGGATAACTTGTCAAAGTCATGGAGTTAGTAACTGGTGAACCTGTTATAGCAAACCATGCATTTGACCATAAAGTCACTTAAATATTTAACTGCTCTGCTGAGACATTTTTAAATGCAAAGTTCAAAAGCCCACTTTTAATTTGGTGTTTTCTTAGAAAGAGAAGCCAGTAAGAAATACCCTGAGATGCCATTTATCATCATTTTCAAATTTTTAAACTGGCATCTAACAATGTGATACATATCTAGAATGAGTTATTTTGTTATTAAAAACACAAAGACATTTGAATTTGACATTTGACATTTTGTTGCTATCTGCATAACAAATATGCTTTACTGAAGTACCTGCTTTATACAGAATTCTATGAAAAAGCAGTTTTGAATAAGAGAGCAAGCATACTTGACAGCATATCTAATATTATCTATTAAAGATACACACTTGACATGATAATACTTGAACAAGAACAAACAATAATCACTGTAACATGACATAAAGATACCTGTTCAAATAGCATCTGGCCTTGTTACTGAAAAGACTCCTCAAAATCACTGAGATGTACATAACTAATACCCAAAAATCCTTTAAAATTATTTTCAAATGTATTCTGGTGCTATTATTTTATACACAGAGAATGTTTTTACAATGTTATTACTATTTAGAACATGCAGCTATATTCATAATAATGGAATAATTCAGGGTAAAGCATTATGAAGGGGAGAGGGAGAATTAACATATGTGTATATCATCTCAATCAACCTCAGAATCAACTTTGACATTATTATCCCTTCTTTTTTCAGATCTGGAGCATTGGATGGCTGAGGTTAATGAATAAGTCAGAGTACTGATACAGCCAGTTGTCACAGAAACCAGGATCCATATTTAAGACTTATGACTCTGAATCCATACCTTATTTTCCATAACATATTGCCTCCTAAGATTCTTTGATATTAACTGGAATACTTAAAATTGTTTAGAAGATAAAAAATAATAAATCAGATCTTATATCTGAACCAGTACATGATTTAATATATATACAAAATATACTATACATAAAACATACTATATATAATATGCATGTGTATATATACATACACATACATGCATATATATGGTTGTGTGTATGTGTGTATATATATGTGTATGTGTATAAATATTGCTTGCTTTTTCTCAAGGAACCTGCAATTTCTGGCTTCCATTCTCAAACATCAAATCAATAAAATAAAATGTAAATGTCTAACAGGCATGTTTTAATGTCCTACTTCAATGCCTGCCACCTACACAGGAGGTACCTGCAGCATTAGTGGGAAGTTCTATATGTAATAGGGATGATTCACACTCAAGTACTTAATTTATTTTTCTCTCCCCTGGTTTATTGCCATTAAGAATGATACATACTCATATCTCTCCTGTCCTTGTCACTTTCTATCTATTCTTAACAATGTCATTACCACTTATCATATTGTCTTTCAACATATATGCATAAGCCCTGATGTATACATACATATCCAGGTAATGAATGAGTCAAGATTTTTGTAGCAGCAACAAAACCTTCACCATTATATTTACACTTTAACATTGGTGATAGTAAATAATCCAGTAAATATTTTAACTGCAAATGATAAAAAATGCTAGGGAAAGAATAGAGCTGTTTAAAGGTAGAGAATAAATGAGAAGTGGGCTATTTCAGATATGCATTTCATGGAAGACCTCTCAGAAAAACTAATAGAGACTAACATGAGGAGAAATAATGAGTCTCAAGTAGTTTTGAATGATATTCTGTAAACAAAAATGGTATATGTAAAGTCCTTGAAGCAAATAACATGCTTGACCTGCAATGACAGAAATCAATCTTTGAAATTTTTCATATAAGAAGCTACATCAATGGAAATAATTTTGATAAATGTGGGAGACTAAGGGAAGGACCAGTTTGGCACTGGTAAAAATTGCATAAATACTTTTGGCTTGGCCTTATTAGATTGGAGATACTTATTAGGTTGGAAATACTTAGTAGTTATCCAAGTGGAAATACCAAAAACGAGCTGTGATATATGATTCAACTGGATATTCATATGCATTTAAAAGAAATCTAGATGTATATTTTATATACTTCTCAAAAATTAACTCCAAATGGATGCAGGCCTATATGCAAAGTGCAAAATTATGAAACTCCTACAAGATAATGTAGGAGAAAACTTAATTAACCTTGGGTCATCTAGATAAAAACACTAGAAGCATGATCCATGAAATAAAGAATTGAAAGGCTATACTTCAGTGAAATTAACTTCCGCTCTGTGAAAGGCATTGATATGAGAATGACAAGATTATCTAGAGTGAAAGGAATATTTGCAATAAGATGTATCTTATATGGACTAATAATAAAAATATACAAAGAACTCTTAACCTGGGATACCTGGGTGGCTCAGGAGTTGAGCATCTGTCTTTGGCTCAAGTCATGATCCCAGGGTCCTGGGATAGAGTCCCAAGTAGGCTCCTAAGAGGGACCCTGCTTCTCCTTCTGCCTATGTTTCTGCCTCTCTCTCTGTGTCTCTCATGGATAAATAAATAAATAAAATCATTTTTTTTTAAAGGAACTCTTAACCTAATTAAAAACAGTTCAAAGACCTTAAGAGACACCTCACCAAAGAATATATAGATTTTTGGCAAAAAGCAAATGAGGTACAAGGGAGCAAAGATAGTACCTTCAACAAATGGTACTGAAACAACTGGATATTCATATGGCATTTAAAAAGAAATCTAGATGTATATTTTATATACTTCTCAAAAATTAACTCCAAATGGATGCAGGCCTATATGCAAAGTGCAAAATTATGAAACTCCTACAAGATAATGTAGGAGAAAACTTAATTAACCTTGGGTCATCTAGATAAAACACTAGAAGCATGATCCATGAAATAAAGAATTGAAAGGCTATACTTCAGTGAAATTAACTTCCGCTCTGTGAAAGGCATTGATATGAGAATGACAAGATTATCTAGAGTGAAAGGAAATATTTGCAATAAGATGTATCTTATATGGACTAATAATAAAAATATACAAAGAACTCTTAACCTGGGATACCTGGGTGGCTCAGGAGTTGAGCATCTGTCTTTGGCTCAAGTCATGATCCCAGGGTCCTGGGATAGAGTCCCAAGTAGGCTCCTAAGAGGGACCCTGCTTCTCCTTCTGCCTATGTTTCTGCCTCTCTCTCTGTGTCTCTCATGGATAAATAAATAAATAAAATCATTTTTTTTTAAAGGAACTCTTAACCTAATTAAAAACAGTTCAAAGACCTTAAGAGACACCTCACCAAAGAATATATACAGTTGGCAAATAAGCATATTAAAGGTTACTACACATCATATGTCATCACGGAAATGCAAATTAAAACAACAATGACTTACCCTTATGTGCTTCTTAGAATTACCAAAATCCAGAACACTGGCAATACCAAATGCTGCTGAAGATGTAGAGCAAAGGAACTCTCCTTCATCACTGATGGGAATGTAAATTGGTACAGCCATTTTGGAAGACAGTTGAGTGGTTTCTCACAAACTAAATATATTCTTTTTATATGACTCAAAATATCATGTTCCTTCATATTTACCCAAAAGACTTAAAATCTTCTGTCCACACAAAAACCTACAAACAGAGATTTATAGCATCTTTATTCATAATTTCCAAAACTTGGAAGTAACCAAGATGTCCTTTGGTAAGTGAATGAATACATTGTTACATCCTTTAAATGGAACATTATTCATCACTAAAAAGAAATGACCTGTGAAACCATGAATATATGTAGGAAAATTATATACATATTACTATGTGAAAGAAGCTAGCCTAAGAAAACCTAAATACTGTATGGCTCCAATTATATGACACTGTACAAAAGGCCAAATAATGGAGACAGAAATATCAGTGGTTCAGGAAGGTAGAGAGAGATAAATGGGTATAGAGAATTTTTAGGGTACTGAATATACTGTATATGATACTGTAATGATGGATACATGTCACTATGCATTTGTCCAAACCCATAGAATGTACTACACCAAGAGTGAACCATAATGTACACTATGGATCAGAGATGATTATGATATGTCAGTTATAACAAATGTACTGCTCTGGTAGGTGAGTTGACAAAGGTAGAGGCTTTGCATGTGGGTGAGGGAAGGGGTATATGGGAAATCTTTGCACCTTCCCCTCAATTTTGCTGCGAATTTAAAGCTACCCTAAAAAATAAAGTATTTTTAAATTGATATGCACTAAAGAGGAAAAAATGATGAGGTGCATAAAGGCAGTTTGAGGTCATAAGAGGATGACCATTTTCAAGTGGGAGATGTGTTTGCATATTAACATAAGAAAAATACTAAAAGGACAAATCAGAGTCTGAGAGAAGGGAAATGGCGATGCAGTATTGAGGAAGGTTGAAAGCAATGGTAGACTTTGATAAAATAAGTGAAGATTCAGTTTAAGTGATGCCTGGGTAGCTCAGTGGTTGAGCCTCTGCCTTTGGCTGAGGGCGTGATCCCGGAGTTCTGGAATCGAGCCCCACATCAGGCTCCCTGTATGAAGCCTGCTTCTCCCTTTGCCTATGTCTCTGTCTGTCTGTCTCTTTCTCTGTGTCTTTCATGAATAAATAAATAAATAAAATCTTTTAAAAAAAGATTCAGTTTAAAACTGGAGGACTGGCACAAAATAAGAGTAAGGACATTTCTCCATGTTAACGGAAAAGAAAAGATTGTGAGCATTGATGCAGATAGGCAAGAGGAAGCATTGGGAGGATGAAATAGTTATCTTCTGTTTGCTTCATTTTCTTAGTAAAATGAATCAATATAAGTATAACAAAGGGAGAATGAATATTAGAGGACTGAGAGCTGAAAAGAAGATGTGAATTTGAAGTGCAAAAGTGAGACTATGAGAAGTGAAATATTCAAAGAAAATTTGGTAGGGTTGTGTTCTATTTTTTATTGCTTTTTTATTTTCCTCTGGACACTTTTGTGCTATTCTGGTATAGATATGAGAAGAGAAAAGTTGAATTGTACCAGACTTAGTTTTTTTCAGGTGATCATGTAAACTGCATTCAGTACTTGTGCTACTATACTTCTTAGCAGAAGTAAACATATTTAAGCACAATCTACTTCCTGAAATTTATTCCCTTGGCTTTGAATACACTATATAGCATTTATTCTCAGTTTTCTTTCTATGTTCCTTCTACAAAAACTAAATACTCAATGTTGGATTTCTCAAGATTTAGTCTTAGGATTCTCACTGTGAAGTGTTTTTGTATGCTATATCCATTCCCATAATATCTGGTACAACCTATACAAAATGCTTCCCAATCTCATACCATCACACCCAATGTTTCTTCTGAGTCCCAAATCTCAGACCCAACTGCTTCCCCTGCATCTGTATTTGGATAGGATCCTCAAACTCAACATATTCAAAGAGAATCCACCTTTTCATAAAAAACTTGGTTTCTCTACACATTCTGTCTGAATAAATTTTACCATTATCCATCCTGTTACAAAAAAATTTTTAGAGACCTGGGTATTCATTCTTCCCTGCCTTTACAACCTACCACATCCAATCAATCAATCTTGTCTATTCTTCCTTCTAAGTACTTCTCTAATCTAGCAGTTTTCATCTTGTTCTGAGTAGTAGAATAACCTGGGAGGATTTTAAAAATGTGTATTTGCCAGAGTCCTATTTCCAGAAATTCTGATTCAATTGCTCTGATGTAGGTCCTAGATACTGGGTTAAAAATAATAATTCTAAACCCCAGGAAGTTCTAAAAACTATTATTGGAAATTGCTATGAAATTCATTCACTTCTCTCTATTCCAAATTTCGATAACCTAGTACACACTAATACAGGCTAAAATCATCTCATGTTAATTACTGAAATGACATCTTAAGGAATCTCCTTGCTTCTACTTTAGTTTGCTTTTTTTATTGCAGAAGTGCTTTTTATTAATTAATTAATTAATTAATTTCTTTATTTTATCATATATGTGATCATATAATGCACATGCTTAACATCATTTAGTACTACCCATTGCACTTCAGTTAACGACTAAAGCCTTATATGTGGTTTAAAACAATAGGTATAATTTGGCTGTTGCCTAATTGCATAGCCTCATGCCTTGCCACAACCTCCCCGCATTTCCATTCATTATATCCCAACCACATGATCACTCTTCATTTCTTCAAATATACCACATCTTTTTCCCATCTTGGGGAAGGACTTGCTCGGACCAGTCTTTCAAACAGGGTCATTGATACCCAATTCCCCCACAATGTGTCCTTGCCTAGCTATCTGACTAGACAAAGTTATACTTCATATTTTACATTCCATTAGTACCCTTCTCTCTCCTGAACACTGTACATTGCTCACCACACAGAATATTTGTATTGTGGATAATAATATTTGTAAAAACTTATTGAGCACTTACAATGAACCAAGAACTATGCCAAGTGCTTCACAATATCTTGTAAACTCTGAGATAATGCTCTAAAGGAGATACCATCAGGGATGCCTGGGTGGCTCAGTGATTGAGTGTCTGCCTTTGGCTCAGGGCATGATCCTGGAGTTTGGGGATCAAGTCCCACATCGGACTTTCTGCACAGAGTCTGCTTCTTCCTCTACCTGTGTCTCTGCCTCTCTCCCTCCCTGTGTCTCTCATGAATAAATAAATAAAATCTTTTTTAAAAAATAAAAGAGATACTATCAATATTATCATTTTAAATATGAGTAAACTGAGGCACAAACAGATTAAATACCTTATCGAAGATTATAAAGCTAGTAAGTGGTAGGGATGAAATTTGATTTCAAGACATTTGACTTCAGAGCACATCCTCATAGTCCCTAAGTATAAGTACACATTTATATCTTCATTTTATTTTATTTTGTTGATTAACCCTTTATTGACCTATGATTGACATGCAAAAACTGCACATATGTAATGTATATAATTTGATAGTTTGGATATGTACATACACCAGTGAAACCACCACCAAAACCAGGAGAATAAACATATTACCTCTAAAAGTTTTCCCATATCCTTTTGCTGAGTGTATATGGTAACAACACTTAACATAAAACATACTCTCTTAATAGATTTATTAAGTGCACAACACAGTGTTGTTAACTGTAGTCACTATGCTGTACAACAGATCTGTAGAACTTATTCATTCTACATGACCACAAATTTATACCCTTGAGTAACTCCTTATTTATCTCTCCTCCCACCCCTGAGAGACCCCATTCGATTCTCTGTTTTTATGAGTCTATTTTAGATACCTCACGTAAGCATAATCATTGAATATTTGCCCTTATGTGACTAGCTTATTTCACTTCACGTATCTTCAAAGTTCATTAATGTTGTCACTTATTGCAGTATTTCCTTCTTTTTTAAAGTCTGAATAACATTATCTTGTATGCATACACCCCATTGTCTTGATCTATTCATCTTTTGATGGAAATTTAGGTCATTTCCATTCCTTAGCCATTGTGCGTAAGTATGTAATGAACCAGAAATGTGGATATCTCTTCAAGTTACTAATTTAAGATTTTTTTAAATATATATTTTTTTATTCATGAGCGACACAGAGAGAGAGGCAGAGACATAGGGAGAGGGAGAAGCAGGCTTTTCGCAGGGAGCCTGACGCCGGACTTGGACACCGACCCCGGGATCACACCCTGAGCCAAAGGCAGATGCTCAACCGCTGAGCCACCCAGGTGTCCCCAATTTATTGGATTACATATCCAGAAGTAGAGTTACTGGATCATAATGTGGCAGTTCTATTTTTAATATTTTGAGGAATAGCAGGTGTTTTCCATAATGGATGTACCAATTTACATTCCCAAAAAGTGTACCCGTGTTCTAATTTATAAGGAGAAACTTATGATAAGTGCTCTTTTTTTTTTAATGCTAGCCATCTTAACAACTGTGAGGTATGGTTTTACTTTGCATTTCCCTAAATTAGTGATGTCAAGCACCATTTTATATACCTGCTTACCATTTGCATGTCTTCTTTGGAGAAATGTCTCTTCAAGTCCTTAGCATATTTTTTAATTGTGTTGAGTTTTTGTTTGCAAGTTGCTATTGAGTTGTAGGAGTTCCTTATATAATTTGAATATAAACCCCATATCAGACATATGGTCCGCAAATATTTGCTCCCTTTCTGCAAGTTGCCTTTTTATTCTGTTGCTTTTCTCTACAGAAGCTTTTCAGTTTCATGCAGTCCCACCGTCTATTTTTGCTTTTGTTCCCTGTGCTTTTGGTATCATAACCAGGAAGTAATTGCCAAACAAAACATAAAATTAATGGTATGATTTGGAATTGTATTAAATCTTGTTGCTTTTCATACAGATTTGATATGCTGACTAGTAAAATAAGAAAGATTAATGACTTCTTTTCTTACTAATAAATAACAAAAATACTCACACTTAAATGAGATTGGGCCATAGAACACATTGCATAGACTAAAGAAATGTCAGCCATAATTTTAGATAAATGCATTAAAATGGTATCCTTGAAGTTTGTGTTTACCATAATTACCATGAAAAAGAAGTATTGGATATCAAGATTATAAAATTGTCATCACTTTCTCTTATCAAGCCATTACAGCTACAAAGCACAATCAGCATTTGAGCAACAGTAGGTTGGCCCAAGAAAGTCTATAGTTAAATACAGATGTTAGTGTGCACGGTTGACAGATTCAATTGAAACCAAAACTTGTCGATAGATGACTATGTGACCACCACCAACAACAGCAACCAATCAACACCTGGACACTTACCATGAGCCAGGCAGTGTCTTGAATGGTTTACTTCATTTAATAAAACAGCTTTGAAGCAGCTACCATTATAATTCGCATCTTACAGCTGTGAATAGCAAGTCTTGCAGACGGTGAGTAATGTATTCAAAATCACACCACTCATAACTGGCAGAGCCAGAGCCAGAAACCCAGACATGCTGACTTAAAATATAATGCTTATGTTTACCCTGGCAAGCACACTTCTATAGCTGTTAGTTCTGGATGGTTTGGTGAACCAGATGGGAAACGATATGATTTACTGGACATATCAAGAGTATAAGGAATTCATAAACACCTGAAGGTGAATGGTAACACAGTGAAAAAATTTCAGAATAAAGATTAAAAATATGGAGGTTGGCTAGAAATCTGTTTCCTGCAGAGCTTAAAAGTAGATCTAAATTCCACTGACATTTTCATATGCTCTCTTGCAGAGTTATGTTTTATGTATATATTCTTTCTCTGGAAGAAATATCTGGCCTAATTAAGGGCAGGGGTCATTTGTTCCCCTTTGCATCCTACCATGTAACTCCTTGATTTACACTCTTGCTACAGGAGGTTACAGAAATTAGTTCATGCCATGCTCTATATAGAGAAGCCATGGGACAAAATGAATGTCAGTCACTTATTCTTTACTAGCCTCAGAATAATGGTAGAATTCAAGGAGTAATGGTATAGGCAACTTTCATCTATATAAAATAAATTTTCATGTTTTTAATCAAAATCTAAATGGACAGACCTGGACTGATATTGATGCCTTATGATCAAAGGTTCTAGAAAATGCAGCCTTGAGATTGATTTCCAACTGATTTTTTAAAAAAGATGTCCTGGTTTTTCTTAGTTTGCCTGCACCTGCAACTCACATAATGAATTTTGTTTTTATGACTGAATTTGCTGCTTCCCTTCTTCACACAATTAAGCACAGAAGGTTTGATAAGCATTAATATGGTATTTTCGAGGTAGCTTTATATATTTTATAGAATAAATAATATGAGAAACTGATGTTGGGAACAAATAGATACATATAACAGTCTTGTGATTCATTCGAAATTTTCAAAGTTTATTTCATCAACTCACCTAAATGTGCGTTAATTTTAGTCACCTTCAAATAATGACACCTGCTTAATATGTGTTAAGAAAGAGATTTCTATGTATTAATGATAAAGGTACATTATTATTGAAGCCACATATCCCCTTGTTTCCTGTAGTATCTGCTTTTCCAAAGATGCCTCAAATTATTATTCAAACATTCAGGTGACTGTTCTGACAATGTAATGATTAACACCTACTCATTGTTCTGTCATCACTATCAAAATGGAAACCAGTTCTCTTGAGATAGATAAGTATGTGAGCAGGATTATGATTAAGATTCAGCCACATAAAGCACCATGCTGCATTGACATAGTTAAATACTTTTTAATATATTCTTACCAAAAATAATACCTTAGAACCTAATAGAAAGAAAAAAATACTTCACATGGTAATGGATTCAACTGTCATGAAACTAGTCTTTAAAAATTCTACTCCTTCTTTACATGTCAATGTTATTTCTTTTGATGAATACTACAACCTTTGGTCAGCTAGCTTGTTCATGTTTTCACAGAATTAATTTGTTATTGGTTTAGACTTCCTTCCCTCCAGCAGGAAATGTACCTGCTGTTACAATATTTTTATGAAAATTTGCACCCCGTATGTGATTAACTGGAAGAAAATTTTAGGGAGCAGTTTTTAAGCACTGTTTTTCAAGGGCAGGGCTATTAAACATTTTAATATCCGTTTTCAACCCATTCAGGACATGGGCAAAATAATCACCCACTTTGATTTATAGGAATTTGCATTCAGGACAGGAGCTTCACCCAAGACATTGGTTTTCAAACACATTTCACATTCTTATTTAGTAGGAGGAACGAAGACCCCACACCTTATCAGGGATAAATTAGTCTCCTGTTAAACTGGCTGCTAAACAGGGAACTACAATCCTATTAAAATCCAATTAAACATGCATCACATTTGATAGATATAATTAGAACAACTGTAGAGGGTAAATGCCTCTAAGCATTGTAGCCAGAAGAACTGTAGATCAGTGTTAAAAGGGAAAATAATAGACAATATGCTGGGGATTTGTTTCTGCAATGATACCTTCTTTATTGTGGCAATTTTATTTATTACCTTTTAGCTATTTTTAATAGTTTCTCTAACTTACCAGGAAATGATTGCTTTGCTTTCATGTTTGCTTCCACTAATAAGGATATTGTATCTGCTTTCATGGTGTAAATTAGACAGTGTAGTAAAAAAAATAGCAGATCTTGCAAAATATTCTAAAATCCTAATACTCTAACTCTAAATATTTAAAAATATTTTAAAGCATCTGTCAAGTTTTTAAATGTCCCCATTGTATCATATACAACTTAGATATGGAACTGTATACAATTGTCTTTCTCACCAGGATGTAATTACTAGGAATTGTTGACTCAGACATTATAAGAATTAGATGCATATGCAGTCATTGATTCACCTACACATTCATCTATTTTCCTGTGGTAGCTGTTGACAATCTCTTTGCTGAATCCTTCTCAGTAGTTCTTGGCTATAATTTGTACTCCTTGTATTTTTGCTTATCAAAATATAGGGTAATGTTTTTGGAGTTTTCATATTGCGGTAAACCAAAGCTCCTTTTATATTGGGGTTAAAAAGAATTATTCTAAACAGAGCCATGACCACTGCACAATATATTTTTGTAAAATATGGTGAGTACTGTAAATGCAACCATGGAGGACATAAATAGAATGTTAACATCAATATACTTACCCTGACTTGGTAACGTTAAAATTTGATATTCAGATGATAAATATACTATGAAACATTAGGAATAAATGAAGGAGGATGATACTTGGCCATTTGTATGTGTCGCTTTCACTTATTGAATATCAGCTTATTTTTACCCATTAGGTTTTATAACGTCAAAATAGTCAATCTGTCCTAAACTTCCTTGTAATTATGCTCCCCACTTCAAGGCTATTAATATTTAAGTCTTGGGTCAATTAACAGCTCCTAGCCTGTGTTTCTATTCATTGACACATCAGTTGGGGAAAAAAATGGACATGAAGGAATTGTGAACTTGAGAGTCTAGAATTTAAGACTTGTGCATCATCATTGTTCCTTTCTTTCTCTTTAAATCTTCTATTTCTGTCTCTCCACAATTGGCCTTAGTACTGAATGTATTATTATCTAAATCAAAAAGAGCTAAAAGCCACTATTTAGATATTCTAGAATAGCTATCCAGAGGAAAAGAAGTTTCCTATCAACATGTTGCAGCGAAGGTCCTGGGAAAGATCTCAGATTGGCCTTATTTAGCGCAAGAATAGTCATTGTGAGGACGATTGACTCAAACTTTGTCTCATGCTCATTCATAACTGAGAAGGAGGATTCCATTAAAGTAGTTGGGTTGGGCACAGGGATGTGTGTGCAAGGTAAACAGGGATAGTAGTTATAGCATGTCTATCCCATGAAGCTGCTGCCAGGCAATCTTTTAGACTTCCCTGCCTTCAAGACTCTATGAGTCTGTTATGGTCACAGGCAACTTACAGGCTTCTTGCAAACTTGAAAACATTTCCTGATTCCTCAAATGAGGGGAAGTAGAAAAAAGTTACTCTGTTTCCCTGAGATTTAGACCTCTCCCAATGCTGTTTTCCCCTCATTTCCATAGAGTACTTTATGCTATACTATTTTGTCATCTAATTGTCCCTCTGTTCTTCAATCTTCCTCTGTATATAATAAAACCTTTTCACATCAGTATTAACAATGTACAATTATATTTCCTTATAATTTCACTGAAAAGTGTTAACCAAAGTGAAAATTTTATTTGTATGAAATAGTGAAGGCCAAGATGTGTCCACATTAGGCTTTCTTTACATAATTTCCCTCTAAGACCTCATGTACACAACAAAATTTCTTGAGTCTTTGGATTCCAACATTGAATCAACTCTTATTGTAGAGGGATGTCAAAATACTTGGAGCTTGGGGATCCCTGGGTGGCGCAGCGGTTCGGCGCCTGCCTTTGGCCCAGGGCGCGATCCTGGAGACCCGGGATCGAATCCCACATCGGGCTCCCGGTGCATGGAGCCGGCTTCTCCCTCTGCCTGTGTCTCTGCCTCTCTCTCTCTCTCTCTCTCTCTGTGACTATCATAAAAAAAAAAAAATACTTGGAGCTTAAGACATTTTAATGTACAATGTTAAATTTGAGGGACTATTAAATTGTATATATTTATTAAATATTTGATAAAATAATTAGGTAGACATATATACTTAAAGTAACAATTCATTTTGATCTAACTTCATTTTAGGACATACTTTTTTTTTTTTTCCAAAATACCTTGAAGGTTCTGTTGACTCTATAGCTGCTGGTCTATCGCTAATAATTTCTGGCTAGAATTATTGTGTTAAAAAGACATTTTATGCTGTAGTATTTGAGTATTTTATGATGACCTGTATTTTATGGCATCAGAAATGTAAAAGAGTAGGGATGCCTGGGTGGCTCAGCAGTTAAGCATCTACCTTTAGCTTAGGGAGTGATCCTAGAGTACTGAGATCAAGTCCCATATCGGGCTCCCTGCATGGAGCCTGCTTCTCCGTCTGCCTGTGTCTCTGCCTCGCTCTTTCTCTCTCTGTCCCTCATGAATAAATAAATAAAATCTAAAAAAAAAAGTAAAAGAATAAAATTATCAGAAATAAAACTTGAAAGAATCATTCTTATTTGTTAAGAGCAAAAATGCATTCATTTATGAAATTATTTTAGAATTACATAGCAAACAATTTACATGTTCTTTATTTTAAAAAGTTTAAAACTTTATTTTTTTTAAAAATTGAATAGCAGGGATGCCTGGGTAGCTCAGTGCTTGAGCATCTGCCTCTGGCTCAGGTGGTGATCCCAGAGTCCTGGGATGGAGGCTCCCATAGGGAGCCTGCTTCTCCCTCTGCCTATGTCTCTGCTTCTCTCTCTGTGTCTCTCATGAATAAATAAATAACATCTTTTAAAAAATTGAATGGCAAATTTTAAATGCATGACTGAAAAGAAAAAGACATTGTATGAAGAATCATTGGGGCAGGATTAATATTAAAAATGTGTTTTGTGAATATAATTTACATAAAACCCAACTCTTAATTCTAAACTGATAAAGGCCAATGCATTTCAAGAGATATAAATAAAAATCATACTTCTAATCAAATAATACAAAACTTAACTTATGGAGAAACAGTTGTGCAAAATCATGTGTAAAATTAGGCATGATTTCAGTCTAAAATTAAAATTGGTGACGTTTACTAAACAAATGCTTCTAAATAATTAAAACTAAGAAATAAGTAACTCTTAACATTTGGTGTTTCTTTTCCTAATAAGCTCCTGAAACTTTTCTTTCAGAATTGGTGTCAATTATATATATACACATATGTATATGTATATATTTAATTTTCTTACTCTATAATCTGCTTAAGTACTGTCTAACTTGACTTATACTTGGAGTATAAGTAAATTGCAAGCATGAATTTGTTATTTGGGCTATGCTTTTATTTTCTAGTAATCAACTTCCAGTCCAGTAGATTATAATGGTGAAGAGGAACCAAAAATAACACCAATAGTTTGGGTGAAGTATATGAAGCACTTGAACAGTAAGATGAACCTATCTGGGTAGAATTTGGTTCCTCAATCTTGTTAATCTTTTTGTCAGTATATATTAATTAAATGTTCACAACACAGTGGAATATATTAGTCAAAAAACTGGGAACTGATAAACATGATACATGATATCACACATTATATATATATAATATATATAAACACCAAGCCAATTTATTTCCAATTTTTAAAAAGATTTTATTTATTTATTCGTGAGGGACACAGAGGGAGAGGCAGAGACATAGGTAGATGGCAAAGCAGGCTCCATGCAGGGAGCCCTATGTGGGACTTGATCCTGGGACTCTAGGATCACGCCCTGAGCCGAAGGCAGATGCTCAACCGCTGAGACACCCAGGCATCCCACGTCCCTATTTCAAATTTCTTATTTCCAATTTTATTTCTCTCATTCTGGTAAAAAATTAATACATATTTATAGAAAAGGTGTAAAGAAAAAAACATTTATAAAATAAATTAACAACTGACTGTATTTCTATTTTTTATGGTTAAATTTTACCTTTGAAGATTTCATAATTATAATCAATGTTTGAAAACACATCCTAAAAATTATTTGTGTACTATCTCATATACTATTTTGTGACACCGTTTCAAGCTTAAATAAATTGTAAACATTTTACTGTAACACTAAATTTTCAGTGAAAGTACGGGTGTTAATGACTATAGATATAGATATTCTATCATGTGACCCAGCCCAGTGCAATTTATTTTATTCCATTACTTCTTTATTACCTGTTTTTCTTCTTTAGCTTTATTTATTTTATGTTCTTACTACTTTAAATAAAATGAAGTTATAATTACATGCTTATTTATTATATTCCATTTCTGATTATTTTAACAATTTACATTGCTAAAATTGGTTTAGAGAGTGAAAATTTAAAAGTATAACACAAATTTAAGGTTTTTTTAAATTATATGTTGGCAATGTAGTATCAAGAAAAAAATTTTAAAGTTTACTTTTCTCCTTACTTTTAGGCTGAGAAGAGCTTGTTTGACTGATATTAGTTCTTTTTTGTACAAAAATAATTAGTACTTTCTCCATAATTCTATTATAAGAATAGAGTTTTGAAAGAAAAAGTTTTCAAATTAAATCTTAAATTGTTTTATTAACTCTAATATTAATATATGGAAAATACAACACTGCTGTGCAGTAATATAACATTTTGTTTAGTAATTGAGGAAGCATTGTTTAAAAAAAGAGCACAGGATTAGTAGTATTAATTTTCAGTCAATTGTCTAACAATTCCTAATAATTATCAGTTAGCACTTAAAATGATCTATTACTCTCTTACTGGGACAGTATGATTGATATTCATCTGTTTACTCATCAGTATATGAGGTTTTTATGGATGTTAATCATTCTGATTGGTCAGTATGCATGCCATTTACATTTCCACCTCCTTCCAATCAACCAGAGTGAACATAAAAACATGATAAACATTTCCCTGCTGAAGTTTCTCTAGTGCCTCAGAATAAAATCTGGACACATTCCTATAGCCTGTAAGACCTTCATGACCCACCCACAGCAAGCTCAACATGTTCCAAACCCCAGCCCTTCGCTTTTATTTTTTCTTTTGTAAGACCGCTTTTCTCCCAATGTTCACATGGCTTACTGTGTCACTTAAAAGATGACTTTGCAAATGCCACTCTTTCAGTGAAATTTTCCCTGTCTATCTAAAAACAATGTCATCTCACACAACATGCTCTATTTTCTTTCCAAGATTCTCTTTGCTTTATCTTCTATACCAATATTTGCAGCTACATATTTATTGATGTGTTTGGTTTCTACAAACTCCATTAGGTTGGAGAATTTTTTTGTTTATGTCTACATCCTTAGTGTTCAGAGCATGCCCAGCATGTGATGGTTTTGCAGGTAAAGTGTTGCAAGAGTGAATATTTAAATTGTACATTCAAAAAAGATAATTTTTCGAAGGCTCAATTTTCTCATTTGTAAATTGATATAATGATGGCAATATCTACTCCACTGAAATTTAGTGAGGATCAAATGAACAGGAAATTACTTTAAAAATAGCAAAAGACAATTGTGTTTCCCTGAGAAAATCTAACTCTTCTGGAAGCAAATCTTTACTAAATTTATTTAGTTTCCTGTTTATTCTTATTTTCATATTCTGAAAATTTTCTCTTCTCATTTAATATTATGATATAAAAGAATGACAATTATAGATCATAGAATAAATCCAGTACTTCTAATCCATATATATTCTCATGGAAACAATATCATTCATCACAAAAAGAAAATTAAGAGTGATCTTAGACTAATTATAAAAGGCTTAACTTACTCTAAATAGAGTATAAGTAGAAATGTTTCAGTATAGTCAGTTAGAACTAATAACTGTTAATAACACAAAAGTATTTTTTCATCAATATTTTAAATAGCTCCATTATGTAGATATTATTCCTGAAAACTGTGGTAACTATGGTTCTCTATAAAGAAGAGGGTTATACCAAAAGGATAAAAATAAAAAATAAAAAAATCAGTATGCATCTAAAACTTCTAAGTTTCATCATCATTGTACATTCAACCCTCATAAAATTATTCATCGTGTGAATCAATTCTTCTAATAAACAATGGGCCACTTATTAATAAAACATATAATGGCTATTTTGGGATAGAAACTTTAAAGTTGTTTCTCAAATCATTTTAAATACCATACCACAGGCAGTAAAAAAGCACAATGATAGAGGTCTAGCCATCATGGGAATTAAAGCTTCATGTACCTCTTATGTGAGCTTTAAACCAGTTAGCTGGCCTAAATGACCTAAATCCAATGTAATTTCTTAACAGAGGACAAACTTCCTAATTAATGAATCTTCTTTGTCTTAGACTTAAGTTTAGATTTATATTAAAAAATCAGAGCTGTTAAAATAACTCATATATTTACATTTATTCTCTTTGAAACATGAGAATGAAGATAATTTTCTAAAGTTATACAAAATATTTTATATCTATAAACTCACATTATTTGCTTTCATGCGAAATTATTTTTATTATAAATACTTAGACATAGCTTCACATTATATGTGGTACCTATAAAATCTACCTGTATTCCCCCACAGCAATGAATTTTTTATTTAAAGTAAATTTAAATAAATATTGGAATTGTAATAAAAATATGGACTATAATTATGTTTCTGATATTACAATTATATAGAACAAAAATTAACATCATGACATGAAAATATACTTTAACCATTTTAATACCATCATTATAGTAGTAATCACTACAACTTCAAACTATGACTGTATATAGAATTTACTTTCAGTGAATTGATTTATACCCTCATCTATGATTTCCCTATAAGAATTGTGAAGAATGTTAACTTTTCAACAGAGAGAACTAAAACATAGATGTATAATTCCAAAAAAGAATCCCCAAAGGAGGGTTTATCCCTTTTCTTTCAGTAGTATTCCAAAGATGCAGTGAAGAGGGAAAAATTAGTTGAAAACCTGGTGAGAAGTCCTTTCATCAGTCATGTTCAAGTGTTTTCACAAGTTAAGTTTAATCTTAAATTAAACTTATACTTGTGCTAAGCACATATAACAATATTGTAATTTACTCTAATTATATCTGTAAGGAAAATTGCAAATAAGTATAAACGCATAAACATTCATAGACTTACAATTAACCCCAAAGATCAGGAAAAGAAAAGGTACAACATAAGCAAAGCTGGTGCTCACTGTTTTCAGCAGTGAGTTACACATCTTGAAACAAATTCCCTTTTGTAATTTATTATATATTTCTTCTCACATGTCATTTCTCTAATTTTCCTCATTTGTGGATAAACTCAGAGGAAAATCTTATAGTTTTAGTAACCACTACAGAAGCAAAACTGTGGTTATTGTTCTGAATGTAAATATTCTAACACTGTAATACATTAGCTGAAAAGCAGGCTGCCTTAAACTTGTGAAAATAATGTCATTGTAGGATAAAGCGGAAAATATATCTGTAATAAAGACTGTGACTTCATTTTTGATATTTGCTGACAGCTTTTAAGCTTTATCCCTTACACTTAGTCTTTTACCCCACAGCTAGGCAAGTGCCAATACTCTCTCATTCGCCACCACTGGGAAGTTCAGACCCTGTTCAGAAAATGGTCACACTCTCTAACCACAATAAAAACCCTAAGCTAGTCTCCTATCCTTGTCCTCTCAAGCCATTTTTAGAAATGCTTAGGGACACCGTGCCCTCCCTGGAAAATCTCATTATGCAAGTAATGAAACTTTTCATACTCTCTTGGTGTATGTGTGGCATCATCAGGCTTAATACTCAAACCAAATTTTGGGTAGGGATCCATCTTGCTTCTGCAGCATATCTTTAAAAATATTTCTTCTCTTCCTGGACTTGGTTCTTCATTTGGATGTTCTTTTTCCTGTTTTGTCTAGGTGACAAATTATCAATATCTAGGTTTTCTCTGAATGGTTTGTCTACTACAGATATAACAAGATTGATCTCAACTAGCAGTCAACTACACAATTTCAGTGTATTGCAGACATATATGCTCTAGAGCATAACTTAAAGATTTTAAATCACTTTTGATATGTAGGTGAGGAAAATATGTTCATCTTGAAATATAAATAAGTACTGATATATTAAAGTACACCATTTTTAAGTCTGCACACATCTGTGCATTCCCATCAACACTTTTCACAAGTACATTCTGTGTAGATGCTCAATGCTTTCATTCTGTCCTTTAAAGGGAAGCATTTCTATGAGGATTTAACATGCCTTATGAGAGAGGATTTAACATGCCTTATGAGACATTCAAGGTCTAAGTAGATGCACTTTGAAATTAGAAAATAACTAAAAAGAAATATTTAATAGAAAATAATTGGTAAGGGTTGGAATTTCAAAGACACTAGTCCTTGGGCAGGGCATCATTTTTAGTTTGATCACACAATGACTAATGACTTAAACTAATGACTTAGTTACCAACATGTACAGCATTCCACACTAGCAAACTTACTGAATATATACTTTTTTTTTCCAAGGAAAATTATGAAAAGACATAGATGATAATTAACATAGCATTCCTGGTTGTAGAAGTATTTGACTAAATCATCAGTGGTCCTTATGGAAAGCTAGGACAGCATTGTGTATGGACTTAAAAGAAAGAAATTGAGACCTAGATTACTTTATAACAAGCTAAAATGTAGATAAATTACTGTTACTCTGGAATAATAGCATTAAATTCCCATGGCTGTTGAAAGGATTAATTCACTTGATGCAGAATACATAATAATCATTGTAGTTACTATATTTGCTCTTATTTTTCTCAGTGAAAATCACTTATATGCATTTTTGTCTTTCTTACTAGACTAAAAACTTCTGGTGGGCAAACATGTCCTTTTGTCATTTTATTTCTAGGAAAAACTTTCTCCAGGTATTTCTCAGGCAAGCAGCAAATGTATGATGCCTTAATTTTTTATCTTATTGATTTCAAACCAAACATACATTGATCCATTCTTTTAACTGTATACGGTATCATTGCTGAAATTATCCAACAATAGTGCACCAACTTTGCCAAGAAACATTTTTTTTCTATTACACATTCTCATATCTATTTTGCTGTAAAATATGTAAAACAACATTGATTGTAGTAATTTCTTCATGGTGTACATAATCATTAGGAAAATTAAAAGATGGTTCTAATATTTTAGATAGCAGTGGGCTACCAACTAAAAAGGCAGATGCTCATATATTCTAAAATCCTATAAGTCAAATTCAAATTAGCAGATTAAACATTAAAACTTGCATTTGAAGCTACATTATTAGGCAATTAGTTTTGTGGAAAGTTTTAATGTGCAGTTCATGAGTGTTGCCTACATAATAGTATTTTCAAAACAATATTACCTAAGCTCAGTTTCTAAAAGTAATTTGGATAATAGTCCAAATAAAATTGTTGAAAAAAATGACTTCCTAACATCTAGCATTCTCCCACCATTTTTAATCTTAGGTAAATTATGTAGACATGTTAAGGTAATACTTTGTAAAATGGCTCCAAAGGAGTAGACAAATAAAAATATTTGCTTAAATTCCAAAAACGTTTATTGATTACCTATCCCATGCCACAGACTATGGATAACATGTTATCCTGGCCCTGAAAGAGCTCACAGGTGCATATATAGTTGGATACAACTTGAGAAATGGATTAATAGAGCTGTGTAGAGTTCTAGTATATGAAAACAGAGGCTCAGAAAATTAATTCTGCCATTTGAAAGGAAGAGCCAAGAAAGTCATGATAAGGGGCTTATGTTTGAAATTAATCTTGAAAGATAAATAGAGGTTTGAGAACAAGAGCATTTTCAAAAAGAGAGTATGTACAACATTTAACTGTGAGAAAAGATGATATGCTTGGGGAGAATAACAAGTAGTGCATTATGTTAGGAGCATAAAAAAGTGCCAAAGAAGAATGGTGTGAGATGAGAACAGAAAAATAGACCAGGGTCTGACAATAAAACACCTTGGATTCCAAGCAAGGAGGCCTAGAACTAAAACTATAAATTAAATTGAAGCTATAGTATTGAAGAATTACAAGAATAGGACAGATAAAATTGGAGCCACATTTTTGGAATATCTTCTGGTTACAGAATTGGGAATGGATTAAGGTATGGGAAATTTGGAGTAGATATAATAATATTTTGTGCTTTTACATCACAACATTTGCAGTCTTTCTCTAAGAACATGGCAATTGCCATGTGGGAAAGTGTGGCCACATGACTTGCTTTATCTAATGAAATTCAAGAAGTAACATCTCTACTCTCATGAGGAAGCTTTGGAAGCCAGAGTGTGATTTTCCGTATTCTTCCCCCCTTACCACAGTACTCAGTACTGTTAATACTTTCTGCTTCAACTTTAGTTAAAAGCTATGCTAACCAGAATCCTCAGCCAAGCCAAACTTGTAAGATTATGAAATAAATTATTGTACTTTTTAAAGTACTAAGTTTTTTTGGTTGTTTTCTATCCTACCATGGCCTTAATGATACTGAAATGATAGTGGAATAATATTGAGGAATAAATGGGTTTGCAAGTAAGATCATGAGATTAGTTAGTGACATGGGAGATTAAATGTTAGGTGATTATATTGGTAGGTACAGATTTATAGAGTTGGGTTTTCAAAATCTAACTGTAGATAGGAGATATGGATGGGTGTTAACTGAAATCATGGAAGCAGACATAATTGTCCAGGGAAAATAAAGAGTAGCAAAGAAAACTGCCAAGGTCAAAACTCTGAAGTACATCAACATTTACTGCTATGAATGTGAATTTACCTTGAAGGAAATGGTTTGTCATCAGAGGGTTAAAATAGAGAAATGACATGACATGGTAAGAGCTGTTTTTGGAAAGGCACTCTGTGGTTGGGATAATTGAAAATAAGGATAATCTGGTTATTAACAATTATATTCATTTCTGTTTTTTTCAGTAAATATTTATCCAGAAACTACATCTTGAAAACATATGTTGTTCCTAACATGTCCTCTTTTGGCCATCCTAAAATACGTCATAGGCAATGGTCAGAGTTTGGAATTGCACTTCATATTATATAAAGCTTCATGGCTCATGAACAGATCCCGAGGACATATACCTTATTGAAGAGAAAATATTTCTAAAAGTTGCATGTCCTTGAAATGTGGCATTTGTGTTTTACAGGATACCACAGAATATGCCATCTTGCCAATCAATTTATATATTTTCAGTAATCACATAAAACTAATTATTGTAAAGGATATAAAGGAATATAATTTACACCGCTGTCCTCAATGTTCAAAATCAAGGGAAAGATTGGGACAAGATATGAGTGAAGATCTTTCTTTAGAAAACAAATACCTTACATGACATTGGTAAATAATGCCTAATGACCACATAGTGTTATATCCTGAGTATCACACTTATTCCTGGAGTATGTTCTTCTTTAATGAAACTTCAATTTGATCTTCATTTTTTCTATTTCACATATATAGTACTGTATTCCCAACAAAATTCTAATTTTTTTTCACCTTTCTCCTCATCCACAGATCAACCAATTATCTATTTCTTACCTTTTATTATGTTATTCAAGATGCTGAATTATAATAAGCATTTCTTATTTTCTGCAACATTTCACTGCCTAACACTGAAACATACTAGCAATAGCAAAATACTATATTATATATTACCAGCATAATACAGTAAAGTATTTGAACCTGGGTCAGAAAATACTTTTCATGGTTGAATCATCCAATTAATAATAAGATGAAGCATATATTTTGAAAATCAAGAATAATGCTCTATCTACAGCTCTATCACAGCCTGCTGACTCATCCAAGAGTTGGAGGAAATAGACTGTCTGTTATTTGGATGCATATACACAACAGACAAGAAGAAAGGCAAGATAATATCTCATAAATGGCATAAGAAGGATTTTAACACTATAGACGGTTGGTTCTTTAAAATAAATGAGTGACTGTAAAATGCTCCAGATAGACTTTTGACCTTGTCAGTATAAGCACAGAAGAGGAAAATAAAAAAAAAAAAAAAAAGAGAGAGAAAAAGAGAAAAAAATATATAAAATGACCTCACAGTAAATAAAACAGGAAATCCTCTTATCTGAAATTGCCCTGTAATCCCTATTTGAGTGCAGCAAAATAAATATTTCTATTTTATACTTTATTTTTCCTTCCCAATTTATAATAATCTAATACCACTTTAAAATAAAAACCTACAGTAATATTTTTCCTATTATACCCCAGTTAGCTTCATGGCTGCCTGTTTTATAGTATGAACAGGTTAGAAGTCTATAATAGAAAATGCCATTTTTACCTAGTTTCTTTTCCTACATAATACTGTTTTTTAGACTAGCCTGCAAACAGTAGCAGTTTCCCCTTAATTAAGACCCTGTGATTATCATTAATTGTATCCTAATTTGATATTGGCATTTGCACTGCATATCGATTAGAATTAGAATGTAAGACAGAAATTTTGAAAAACAGGCACAAACTGAAAATCTCTTCAATACAGTGAGTCTGAACATGTATTAATGCAATACATTATGTGCAGCAACTACTCTTTTCATTTAAATTTTAAAAAATATTTTCAACACACTCTAGCTTTATTTTTTACAAGTACTGTGGCTAATTTTTTTTTCTAGTCTGCATTCTTGATAAGTACTAACAATAGAAAAACTGAGTATGTATAATTATTTCCATATCATGAGGCAACACATTTTGATTGCCACCAAAGAAGTGTACTATCCTGAACTAAATGCTAAGAGGCAGATATTTTGATATAAACTATTGTGAAATACCCAAATATGTACAAGATTTCATTGTACCACCTGGAAATCCTTAAGTACAGACTTGTTTTAAATGATGATGATAAATTTAACTCTCTAAGGAATTTTCTGAGATATAAGAGAAAAACACAATATAGTCATTATAGTTTGATAATGATCAATTAACACATTTATTTCTAAAAATTAAACATCCAGCTCTAAAACACAGCATAAATCTCTAGTGACAAAAATCCACAAAAGTAAAGATCTGTCTTATCTAAGTAATGAAGGTTTTATTTATTTATAGAAATACTCAACATTATTTTAACCAGCTCTAAGATTTGAAATTCCCATAATAGGCACACATGTTAGAACAGTTCTACTTGCTTTTATCCTGCAAAGACTTCTATTTTAACTTCTATCTTAAAACTACTAGAAACATGTTTTTCTCATGTTTCAGTTTATTACACTGGCATATTATTTCTTTTTGGTATTTCAGATCTGTTGCACTTCATAATGCTAAATTAAACATGCATAAATATATATGAGCTTCCAATCACCAAGCAGATCTTCAATTCTTGTCTTTTCTATAAACCATAAAGAAAATCTTTCAGCAAATGCTCTTGACAGTTTCCTAAAGAGAATGTTTCTCTTTCAGCATGGTCATCAGTTTTGGAATTACTGGTTTAAGTCTCTATTTCTACTAGACTACAACCTCCTAGAGGACAGAAACTGTGCCTTTTTTTATTCACAGATATGTCCACAATATCTAGATTATCCTTATAACATGGTAGAGGCACAATAAGTTAAGTTATTTGTGAGTATACTTCAGCTGCATAGAGTTTACCAAGTGGGGAATTGTCAGTAAAGTGAGGATTTTATGATTTTATGAATTGTATTGTCAAAGCTTAATATCATTACTTTTGATCACTAATGTAAACAAGAACATAAGACATATTCCCTCTAGTTATCCAAGTATTTCTTCTTGCCAAATGATTGACTCAGATTCTAGTCTTTTACAGTGACAAACCCAACAAAGGCTGAGGAAAATAGTGCACAGGGAAGAATGAGCCTCCTTGGCTCTTACCAGTCTCTATTCCATTAGGATTCCTGTACCAGTGTTTGCATTTTCAGCAGCTGATTTCTTTTAGAAGTTTTTGATGTTGGGATCAGCTATTATTTATACTCACTTCAGTTGTTCATTGAGATATTTAGGCCACACACACATTGAGATATTTAATTAGTACAAGAATTATTCTGCATGATTTTTTAAACCTTTAACTATATAATCTACTTTTCTGGCATTAAAATCAAGAAATAAATGAGCATAAATATAATTTGTCAATAGCTAATGAAACACTTGTTTAGTGGGTCTTTTTAAATTTATTTTAAATTGAGGTACTATGCATTCATAATTACTTAATGAATTCTAATGACAATGAAAAATCATAGTGATGGTCATACTGAAATAGATATTGTCTCTAGTGATTTAGTTTACCCATAAATGCATATGTATGTGCCCTCGTTACTCTCCCTTAATAAGCTAATATTTATTAAAAATCAACAAATTAGCAGGTTATATTTTGTCCTTGATTCCCCAATACAATAATTTAATCCATTTACTTAACTAATGTATTCAGTCTGTTTCAAGGAATTATAACACGTAAAAATGTATTTAAAACAATTATCCCAAAAAAATAAAAAATACAAAATAAAATAAAACAATTAACCCTGGGAAATCATAGCATGTACATTATTTAACTTAACAAGAAGGTTTTGATATATTAAGGGGCACTAGTAATATAGGGTGACAAAGTATGGTATCAATCTATTAACTTATTAGTTAACAACATCCTGTTGATCTACACTAAATTTCTAACACTAATAGATATAAAAACTAATGCCTATAGGAATAAACAAGTAAGTACATAAACAAAATAAAATATATAACTATGTGATCACACTCAACTGCAGAGTGAATGTACATATTTGACTCTTTTGCTGATATTACTTATCATTTGCTTGATATCCAGTGTTCCTACCAAGTTATATGGCTTGTTAAATTTAAGGCGAGAGGTTTTGGTAGAATTAAAAAGATGAATTGTTACAGATGGTTTTGAACCCAAAGCCCAAAGCTACTAGCCATTTTAGTGCCTAATACAAATAGATTCTATGTCCCAAAGGTATGTGAATAAATGACTGTATTCTTAAGTACACAAAGTCAATGCATTACTATGGGTATTTAAGACATTACATTTTTAAAAGTGCCTTGACATAATTTTACATATGAACTCTAAATATCCACATTTCATTTACTACCTACAGGCCATCAATTATGTCTCCTGCTATCTGTAACCTCTACCCACTTTACCTTCTGGGAAGAGAAGGCATAAACTTCATTTTGCTATGGAAAATTTGAAAGAAAAATGATATCCTATTTCAAGAAAATTATTGATATTAGCTTTTATATTGCTTTTTAAGATTTTTCTCTAGTTTCCCTGTTTATATTAAGATGACCAGATTGTAGAAGCACAAAGGACTATAAATATCCTAGAACATCCCCATACAACTAAAGGGAATACTCTTACAAAATAAGAACCCTAATATATAAGCCCTAAGAGATGTTATGCAAAAAAAGGTATTATCAAAAACATGACAAATAGCTACACAAAAGCAAGTCTTGCATAAAAATAGACATCATCTATCATTACAATGAGCTACTGAACACCAACTGAGTTCCTGATAAGCAGAAGTATAACAATTAAGTAACCTTACTTCCTCCAGGGCTCCTTTACATAGAAGCTAATTGTTAACGTCTGGATTAATTCAGGAATAGGTAAGTTTAATTCATTAATATATACCGAACACCTACAATGTGACCTGCAGTGCGCTGCAGAAACCAAGACAAGAGATCAGGCTATAATCCATAATCAAAATATGTACTCATGATCAAAAACACACATGTGATCTCTTTTATACACTTCTAGGAATATAAGAGGGACTGAAACTTCTCTAGAAGTCTATGCCCTAAATGTTGTGCTCTCTGTGAACTCTGTTTCCGATTCAGGATTCCCCAAAGAAGGATAATCACTTGGCCCTCAAAAATGGATAGACTGTGGGAGTCTTTACATATTTAAGAAATTTTCAAACTTCCTAGAAAATATGAGTTGAGAGGAAATTAGTGATCATCTGGTTTATTCCTCCAGAATTCTTTGACAAAAAAAGGTGTCCAATAAATTCATAAATTTAGCCAGTTAATGGAAGTACAGAACAAGTCTAGAACTTCAAATTTCCAATTCAGAGCTCCTTCTACCACAATATAACCTTAAATTGTCTATCAAGAATCTTACATGTATAATTGGCTGATGTTGAATATAAGGTCAAGAAAATCATAAGCATAAGATGGCATTGTGAGTTTGGTAATCAACAAATATGAACTTGTTTTAGAACTAGTTCTCAAGCCCTGAAGAGGTTTTTCCCAACAGTATGATTAGCAAGCATTTTCAACATTCTTTGAATCTTTAATGATCCCAGAACTGTCACTTCTAAAAGACCATACTATGAAGGTGTATAATGAGGACTATGAAGAATAAAACATACAGAATAAATATGAATATGGTTTTTATAGGACAAAATTTTAACTGAAGTTAATTTAATTTGTTTTCTGATGCTTCAGACAATGATTTAAAATCAACCTACTAAATATGTTACAATGAAGTATCAGTAAGTGTTCTATCTTCACTTGCAACACTGCTCTTCTCACAATTCTTACAGGGTAGGCATTTTTGTTTTATTGCTCTGTCATTTTTCTTTGATCTAAGAACAGTGAAATTGTGAATGATTGGGCTGGTAGTTGTTATATATGCTAATAGGACTGACATTTTCATAGATTCCAGATTCTTCTAGATCTTATTAACTGCTCTGAAGAACATTTCATAAAAGTGTAGTTTACAACTAAAATGTTCTCTATGCCAAAAGAAAGTTATTATGAGAAGGCATTCTTTATGTAATATTCAACCATGAGGAGAAAGACAAGAATCTTTTGGCTTATCTCCTACTTTGATTTAAAAATTTGAAATCTCAATATTTGCAAATAATACAGATTTAACCTCATGGAGGAGAAAAATAAGATTGACTTAATTCAGATTCTCTATTTCCTAATGAGAAACTATAATGAAGGTGACCTGTTAGCACTTTTGGAGGTTTAGATACAACCCATTAATCTAAATGCATATAAGTTTAGACCCCAAAGAAACAAATTTATAGTGTAAATCTTAGAAAATTGATAATATCATCTCCATCATCTAAATCACAAAATATATCAGCAATTTTTAAATCAATACGGCAGAGGGAACTTGGGGAGACTGTAGAGTAAGAGGAGTATGAGCTCACCGTGTCCCATGCTTTCAACTAAATATCTTTCACATCCAAGTCAACAAACCAGAGAGTGATCTGGAGAATGGCAGAACAAGCTAAATATAGGGAAGAAGCTGCATCTGAAATGTTGGCAAGGTGAGAAAGGCATAGGGAGACTGCCAGCAGGAGAGGGAACTGATGTACACAGAGGGCAGAGAAACAGACCATGGCACCAGGGAGCTCACATGAGGAAGACTAATCCCCATAATGTTTGGCTTTAAAAACCAGAGGAGCTAAAAAAAAAAAAAAAAAAAAAAAAAACCAGAGGAGCTGAATTCCATGAGTTTGTATAACCAGTAGGACTTGGAACCTGGAGCTCTAAAAGTTAGCTGACTCAGCACCCAGAGACCTTGGAGGGTGATAACTGAGTCACCATCCCTTAAAGAGACAGCAGCCTGCATGGAGAGGAAACATAAAAAATGCAGTTTACATACCAAGGGCAAACATGAGATAGATCTGTTCATACTGATTTTGGAGCATTGGAGGACTTCTATGAAAATGAGGGAGCTGGCAGGTGCCATTTTCCTCCTATGCCCCTAAACACAGACACTTGTGAGGGCCAAAGCTACACAGATACTACCTAACCTGTAGCAGTGCATGATGCCCACAAGTTCTCTTAAGGGCTCTTCCAGTCCAAGCCTGCTGGCCTGGTTTCTGGGTTCAGGGAAAATATCATTAAAGCTGCATGGGCACCATGCAAATGCTGCAACACCATGCAACAACCACATCCAAGTTCTAGATCCACAAATATCCCCCACACCTTGCTCAGCCTTTTGCTCAGTCACCATCACACACCTAGCCACTGCCCACAGCAACTGGTGCTCACCCTCCCCAGCTGGGCTCCCAAAAGTGCCTTTGCATGCCACCCTTAGTTGCATGCCCCCACTTGCTCTCATACACTACACACTGCTTCATGCCCCTGGCCACCCAGGCTTGAGCCCCTGGCTACCACAGTGCTTCAGGGGATCCTGATTAGGACTAGTGGCCCGGTGCAAATTTTGCTAATGTCTCCACCTTGCTCTCAACTTCCCCAGTAGGCATGCCACCTCTACCACTAAAGTTGGCCTACCGGGATCTCACAAATACCACAGAGAGCAAGCATAGCCCATAACAGGCAGAGAATCCGTGCATACAACTGCACTGAAAGAAGTGACTCAGATACAATGGAGTTGTGTGAAAGCAATGCACACAGGCTACACTCCTGAAGGGCTAGGTTCTGGTTAACAGAGGACACTGCACTACAGGGCGCTCTAGGACCTCTTCTTCATAAAATCACTACTTTCAAGAGAAGAAGGCACAACAGATTTTCTCTTCTTTTTTCTTTTTTAAATGTTTATTCATTTCAGGGAAAGAGAGAGAATGACAGACCACAAATGAGAGGAGCAGTAGGAGAGAGAGAGAATCCAAAGCAGATTCCATAATGAGCACAGAGCCTGATGCAGGGCTTAGCCCCTTGACCCCAAGATTATGACCTGAGTTGAATCTAAGAGTGTGACACCGAACCAACTGTTCCACCCAGGCATCCCAACACAACATATTTTAACACAGAGAAACAGAGAGGCAGAGAAAAGGAGGAGACAGAGGAATTTATCCCAAAGAAATAATTGGACAAGGGCCATATACAGACATCTAAATGAGACAGATATAAGTAATATGCCTGATAAAGAACTTAAGGCAGCCATCATAAGGATACTCACTGGGTTTGAGAAAAGAAATGGAAGACATGAGTGAGACTCTTAACAAAGAGCTAAGGAATAACATAGAAGAGATAAAGGGCTCAATAAATGAGATGAGAAACACACTTGATGGAATGAACACTGGGCTGGAATAAGCAGAGGAAGGATTAGTGACCTAGAAGGTAGAGTAATGGAAAGTAATCAAGCTGAACAAAAGAGAGAGAAAAGAATTATGCAAAATGAAAATAGACTTAGGGAACTCAGTGATTCCACCAAATGTAATAATATCTGTATTATAAAAGTCCCAGAAAAAATAAATAAATAAAAGTCCCAGAAGAAGATGAGAAAAAAAGAGTGGTGATGAAAGGAGAAAAGAATGCATTCAAACTTAAACAAGCAGCAACTTAACATATCCCACATGTACAGGATAGGTTTTATACAAACCTAATGGTAACTATATATCAAAAATCATTATAAATATGCCAAGAATAAAAATAAGGAAATTTAAATGTATCATTAAAGAACAATGAAAAAAATATAAAGGAGAGAAAGACAAGACCAGAAAAAATCTTCAGAAACAACCACACAACAAGTAATAAAATGGCAATAAATACATATCTATCAATAATCACTTTAAATGTAAATAGACTAAATGCTCCAATCAAAAGACATAGTGACAGAATATATTTTAGAAAACAAGATCTATCTATATGCTGCCTACAAGAGCATCAATTTAGATCTAAAGACACCTGCAGATTGAAAGTGAGGGGACAGAGAAACACTTAACATGCAAATGGATGCCTAAAGAGAACCGGAGTAGTAATACTTATACAGGACAAAACCACTTTAAAACAAAGAGTGTAACAAGAGTTAAAGAAGGACTCTGTATAATAATAAGGGGGGACAATCCAACAAAAACTTATACCAATTGTAAATATTTATGCATTCAAAATGGGAGCACCCAAATACATAAAACAGTTAATTAAAAATCCACAAAGGAATAAATCAATAATAATACAATTATAGTAGAGGACTTTAAAACCAAACTTACACTGATGGATAGACCATCTAAACAGAATATTGAAAAGGAAACAATGACTTTGAATGACACATTGGAACACATGGATTTAACAGACATATTCAGCAGAGAAAATAAAACACAATAGAACAGATCAATGAAGCCAGGAGCTGGTTTTTTGGGGGAAAGATAAAATTGATAAACCTCTCTCCAGGCTTATCAAGAAAAAAAGAGAAAGGACTCCAATATAACTTCAAATGAAAGGAGAAATAACAACCACCACAGAAATACAAACAATCATAAAAGAATATTATGAAAAACTACATACCAAAAAATTGGACAATCTAGAAGAAATGGATAAATTCTTAGAATTATTTAAACTACCAAAACTGAAACAAAGAATAAGTAGAAAATTTGAACAGGCCAATAATGAGCAAAGAAATTGAATCAGTAACCAAAAAACTCCCCAAAAATTAAAATCCAGGACCAGGTGACTTCACAGGTGAATTCTACCAAACATTTAAGGAAGAGTTAATACCTATTCTTCTCAAAACATCCCAAAATATAGAAACGGAAGGAAAACGTCTAAATTCATTCTGACACCAGCATTACCCTGATACCAAAATCAGATAAAGACAACACAAAAAAAGAGAACTGTAGAACTGTAGAGAACAGGCCAATAGCTCTGATGAACATAGATGCAAAAATTCTCAATAAAATATTATCAAACCCAATTCAACAATTCATTAAAAAAAAAAGCATTCACCATGATCAAGTGAGATTTATTACAGGGTTGCAAGGGTGGTTTCCTATTTGCAAATCAATCAACATGATACATCAAATCAATACGAGAAAGGATAAGAACTATATTATCAAAAAAGTCACAGAAAAAAACATTTGGCAACATACAGCATTCATTCATGATAAAAACCCTCAAGGTTTTTAGAGATTTTCAAGGTGTACGTTTAGAGGGAACAGACTTCAACATAATAAATGCCATATATGAAAAACTCAGCACTGATATCATCCTTCATAGGGAAAAACTGAAAGCTCTTCTTCTAGGATCAGGAACAAGAAAAGAATGCCCACTCTTACCATTTTTATTCAATATAGCAATGGAAGTTCCAGCCACAGGACAACAGCAACAGAAAAAATAAAAATAGGATAGCCAAACTGGTAAGAAAGAAATAAAACTTCCACTCTTTGCAGATGGCATGATACTTTATATAGAAAACCCAAAGACTCCCCCCAATAACTGCTAGACCTGATAAACAAATTCAGTAAAGTCAAAGGATACAAAATCAATGTAAAGAAATCTGTTGCATTTCTACATTCCAATAATGAAACAGCAGAAATAGAAATGAAGAAAACAATGTCATTTACAATTGCACCAAAAATAATAAGATATCCAGGAATAAACCTAAACAAAGAGGTGAAAGACCTATAGTCTGCCATCTATAAAATACTGATAAAGAAATTAAAGACGACACAAAGAAATAGAAAGACATTCCATGCTTGAGGATTGGAAGAACAAGCATCGTTAAAATGTCCATATTACCCAAAGAAATCTAAACATTTAATGCTATCCCTATCAAAATACCAGCAACATTTTTCACAGAACTAGAACAAATAATCATACAATTTGTATGGAATTACAAAGGACCTTGATAGCCAAAGGATCTTGAAAAAGAAAAGCAAAGCTGCAGCATCACAATTCCCAACTTCAAGGTATATTTCAAAGCTATAGTAATCAAAACAGAATGGTACAGGCACAAAATTAGACACATAGATCAATAAAAAAATAGAAAATCCAGTAATACACCCACAACTATATGGTCAATTTATCTTCCATGAAGCAGGAAAAAATATCCAATTGTGAAAAAGTCTCCTCAACAAATGGTATTGAGAAAACTGGAGAGCAACATGCAAAAGAATGAAACTGAACTACTTATACCATACACAAAAATAAATTCAAAATGAATGAAAGACCTAAATGTAAGACCTAAAACCATACAAATCCTAGAAAAGAACAGAAGCGGTAACTTTGACATGGGCCACGGAAACTTCCTTCTAGATATGTTTCCTGAGGCAAGGGAAACAAAAGCAAAAATAAGCTAGTAGGACTACATCAAAATAAAAAGCTTCTGCACAACAAAAGAAATAACCAACAAAACCCAAAGGCAGTCTACTGACAGGGAGAAGATATTTGCAAATGCTATATTCAATAAAGAGTTAGTATCCAAAATATATAAAAATCTGATACAACTCAATACCCCCCCAAAAAATAATCCAAATTAAAAATGGGCAGAAAACATGAACAGACATTTCTCCAAAGAAGAGATAGCCATCCAGATGGCCAGCAGACACATGAAAAATTCTCATCATCACTTATCATCAGGGAAATGCAAATCAAAACTATAACCAGATATCACCTCACACCTGTCAGGATTGCTTAAATCAATAAGACCAGAAACAACAGGATATGAGGAAAAAGGAATACTCATGCATCCTTGGTTGGAATGCAAACTGGTGCATCCATTCTGGAATACAGTATGGAAGTTCCTCAAAAAGTTAAAAATAGAACCATGTTTTGATCCAGCAATTATACTGCTATATATATAATCCAGCCATAAAAATGAATGAAATCTTGTCATTGCAACAGCATCGATGCAGCTAGAGAGGATAATGTTAAATGAAATAAGCCAGTCAGAGAAAGACAAATACCATATGATCTCATTCATATGTGGAATTTAAGAAACAAAATAAAAGAGTAATGGGAAAAAAAGAGAGAGAGAGAGACAATGCAAGAAAGAGACTTAGCTATAGAGAACAAACTGATGGTTAATACAGGGAAGGTGGAAGGGAGATGTATTAAATAGGTGATAGAGATCAAGGGGGACACTTGTCTTGATTAACACTGGATGATGTATGGAATTGTTGGAACACTATATTGTACACCTGGAACTAATATAATACTGTGTGATAACTAACTGGAATTAGAATAATTTTTTTTTAAAAAGACAATAATCATTGTGGCAGGAAATTATTTATTTACTTACTTATTAATTTTACCTTTTTTGAGAATCAATTCCATGTATGTATTACAACACTTTATTTAAAAACTTTAAGGGTATATGACTTATGAGCTAAAGTAACCCTTTTTTCAAAGGTGGTTTCCTCTAATCCTTTCGGCTTTTGTAGATGTTCTTTTATTTCTTTTAAAAGATTTTATTTATTTATTCATGAAAGACACAGAGAGAGATAGAGACACAGGCAGAGGGAGAAGCAGGCTCCCCGCAGGGAGCCAGATGTGAGACTCAATCCCAGGCGAGATTGCACCCTGAGCTGACGCCAGATGCTCAACTGATGAAGTGTCCCCCCAGATGTTCTTTTGTGCCAGTACTCTACCCACTCTCCAACCACCATCTGAGGCTGAATCCTCTCTTGCTCCTTCCTTTGTCTTGTCGAGTTCTTTATTAAATGGGTTAAAGTTGACTGCAAAAGTTGTTCCTAAGTAAATCAGTGTTAGCTGAAACACATGGCATTTCAGAAAAAAAAATAGTTCTTACGCATGGTTTATAGGATTATTTAAATACTTAAAACAAAGCACAATTATCTGTGTGTCTGTGTCTATATATTTTACATATCATAAATCATAAAAATATTTTACAAATATTAACAGGAATGTTGAGATCTGCTATTTTTAAAAAGATGTACATATCTATAGTTCACATGATGACATCATGATTTGGGACAATATTTTCTACTCTGAAACAAAGTAGTTCAAACAAATTTTTAGGCCTCCTTTGTTGATTGCTTATTCATACCCTGAAGTCTGTATTTATAATATTTACTCTTTTTCTGAATTGAAAGTAATGTCTGCTAATTTGTGAAAATTTAGGATATATAGAAAGAGAAAAGAAATTCTACTCTCATTTTTTTTTAATGCTTAATTGTAGACAATCTTTAGTAGCACAATTTCCATATGCTTTGGCCTCTCAACCTTATGTTGTGGGAAGAAATTCCCATTTTATTAAACTTTCCCTGAAAACATGATTTTAAACGTTGTCATAATATTCCATTAAAAATAGGTACCTTTATTTAGATTAGCCAATATTTGCTATTTTAAAGGCTATAATATATATTCTTTGTATGTTAATTACATGAATCAGTGATCACTTCCCTAACTTAGCTTCCAAAGAGGAAATTAGTGATTTGATGGGTATTACCATTAATGGCTTCCCATAACTATTGAAGGAATTATTAAATGGTGCATAAACTGATACCTTGTCATTATCCACAAATTTTCAATAAACATTCAATGCCCCCTAAATGTCTGTCATGAGGAAATATGTATATTAAGCTCTGGGCTTCATATAAAGCAGGTAAGCATAAAGAGCATACATGTGATGTTCTCAGCTAATATCTGGGGGAGGGAATAAAAATCATAGTTATTTGTGCACTTTTTAATTGACTCCCCAAAATGGGCCAGATCTATATGCAGACACTTTACACTCCTTTCTTAAACCATTATCTGAACTCTGCACATTCAAAGAGCTGCCCTTACGTTGTAGTTTTCAATCCTAATCTCTGGCCTATGTAGCAGAAATTGAGGGGAAACATAAGGACATCCTGTCACTTTTTCAGGAATCAGATTCTTCTATTTCATGAAGTAAAGTGTTATTAGACAACCAGGATTTGCCACAATTTATTTGCATTGCACTAATAATCCAAGGAACTTCTCTTATACTCTGATAAAGTCTCTCTCTGCATTTTTGTTTTCAGAACACTTTGTTTTTTAAGTCTTTCTATGTCCTTTAAAACATTATGGTTGCAAGCTGGTAAATCGATATCAGAATCTGCTGGACAAATACTATTTCAATGTAGAGAGCCAAATATGTTCTTTAACTTTTACCTCTTGTGTAAAAGCAGTTAAAATTGATGTGAATTAGCCATTCCTATTAGGGAAAGTGTTTAAAAGATGCATTCTACTTTGGCAAGCTTACCACCTTATTGTAGGGAGGTCAAGATACTATTAAAGTCAATACCTTTTTATTGATTAATTTGATGTAGCTATGCAACAAAAGAAGTTGAAGGAAGAAACATTGTATTTAAAAAACAAAACCCACTTCCAGTTTTTACTATTTTCCCAGAAACTGATACCAATTCTGATTATTTTTTCAATGCATTTTTTTTCTTTAAAAATTGTAAGTTTGAATACTTGAAGTGTTTTTTTTTTTAATCTAACTCAGCATTATTACAGGGAAGGAAATATTAGAAAATTGAATAAGAAATGTATTTGCAATAATCTAGAAGATGAGGAAAAGCTTTCCAGAAATAATATGTTCTTTTCAAATATTAAATCTCTTGTTAGATGTGATATAATTGTCTATAAAAAAGTCTCCCATCTCTGAACACATTGTGTTGAGTATTATTGAAATCTTAAAACTGAGTGTTCTTATACAGTAATTTGGTCTTGTTGGTGACTACTAAATATTCAAAGATAAGAAAATACATCTTAGTTACCTAATAACGATTCAAATAATGTATCATTGTAAAATAAAAATACTAAATCAGACTTCCCCTTTCTTTTGTTTTGCTAAAAATTATAGATCAAATGCCCTATTTTGGGGTTTCTTAAAATAAAACAGGCAATTTTTACCGGTTTTTTCTGAGATGCTTATGTCATCTGGGGTTTAAACACACCAGATAGGATAAGTAGAACTAACGCTTCTCTTTACCTATTCTTGCTTAAAAGTTCTGTGAATTAGGTAAGTACTTTAACAGGAAATACAGTTAATTTTAAAGGATGTTTAGTGTTCACAATTAAAATAACTAAGAATGTAATATCTCAAATATTTTTTAAAATATATTTAAAAATATCACGGTGCCTGACAAAAAATTACTTTCATTTTAGCTATATTTGTATTTCTAAATATAACGTCACTTGGTTAAACCCACTTATTTTCTGACATGGAATTTCCTTCTACTCTTCTTTAAGCAAAATGTACAAGTTGCCTGATCCCTAGAAAATTCTGTAGGTAAATAAATACTGTAAGATGAAAGGTGCCAGAAAACTGAAGATGACTTACATTCATTGACTCTGTAGAGGTGCTAGACAAAGGATCATTTTTAAAGTGGAGCATAATTTGAAATTATGGACTAGGCAAATCAATAATTATTTATATATGTCAGCTGAAGTAATTATTTTAGTTAGCTAATTGATTTTAAGGACAATATCTCACTAAACTAAAGACTTTAGAGGTACAAATAAAAATTATATTTTTAGGGATCCCTGGGTGGCGCAGCGGTTTGGCGCCTGCCTTTGGCCCAGGGCGTGATCCTGGAGACCCGGGATCGAGTCCCGCGTCGGGCTCCCGGTGCATGGAGCCTGCTTCTCCCTCTGCCTGTGTCTCTGCCTCTCTCTCTCTCTCTCTGTGACTGTCATAAATAAATAAAAAATTTAAAAAAAAAATTATATTTTTACTTCTCCCTAACTGTGAAACCAAAGTCTGATATATCTTAATTTGAATTTTCAATGACACATTTATTTTTCAAATTTAATTTTCTCATTGTTTTCTAAGTTCTTTTTGTAAACTTCTGAACTTAGAAAACAGTTGACTCTAAAAAAAATAAACTACACTTTGCAAGGATTTATAGGGGTGCTTGCTAAGTGAACATGAGTGTGCATTTGGAAGAATTGATTCATAAAAGAGATGCCGACTACTTCTTTAAATTTCTTGAAAAAATAAACATTGCATAAACAGATTGTATTATCTGTAAGAATAGTTCATATGATACATTGAAATATTTTCCCTTCAGCTTAATGCAATTTGTAAAATACATAAATGTCAAAGGTGAGGTCAAAGAAAGTATTTCTTTAGGAAACTTCCACAAATAGTCCTCTTTTCTAGTAATAAGATGATTGAAACTATTCCTGCCACCCTTCCAAATGGTATCATGCCACTGACTAAACTGTGGAAGAGTATATTTTGTTAAAAAGTTCAAACTAAAATGATGCCAATTGTAATTGTTTTAGAGTGTCTAACCTATTAATTTGCTTCTATGTGGCCTTGTATTGGACATGTCACAATTGGATGGACACTGGGAAGTTGAATCTCTTTAAATTGCTTTACAGAATACTATGAGATAAAGCATTTGATTGCAGCTTCTGCTTGACTGATGTAAATGAAAAACCTGGTAACTTTTTTCACTGTTTATATTGAAAAGGTTACCAATTTAATAGAACCATATTTTTTTTTCTAGCCTAGTGGACTTTTCCATCTGATTGGCCTCTGGCACCCACTGACTGACAAGTAGTCCAGTCAGTTTACCTTTAATAGAAAGTAAGTTTTATCACTTATTTCTGTATGTGTTTTTCTTTTATTAAGGCCCACATTTGAAATGCCCTGCGAGTCTTTGATATCTTATCTCTTCTTTCCCTGGACTGCCTACAATTCAGTTGCAAAATACTCATTCTCTCCCAACATTTTTATTTATTTATTTATTTATTTATTTATTTATTTATTTATTTATTTATTGTTAACTTCTCACTCCCAAACTAAACTACATCAGTACTTTATCCCCTGGCATTTTTATGGAGGAGATGAAGTAGACTGCCTCTGATAAAAACAGTCTGCTTTCTCTGTTTCTCTTAGAGTTCCTTTTAATTTTGGTCCTGTAGTCAAGGATTTCAGACAAGTTTTTTAATGAGTGACTGACGAATAAATAGTTAACTTGGGAAACTTGGGATGAAAACTTGACAGAGAGCCCATGGTTCAGAATATTAATATTTCTCTATTAGTTTAAAAATGGAAGAACAGTATGACCTTCTTCAAACAGCCAAGCTATAATTTCAGCTGCTCCTAAGGATTTGTGTGTACTCATTTTTTTTCTTTCCTCATTTCCCCACAATATGGAGAGTCAGCAACAATATTCCTATAATAAACCTCCCTGATTCAAAGCCAATAAATTTTTATAGGTAGGCAGAACTTTAGACATCATTCAGTTAGGAATTTTTCATTCTGGATTCTGGAGTGCCCTTATGTTACATTAAGAATATTCTCGGATCTTCTCAGGAGCAAAGGGAGTTTAAGATCAGGAAGCATATCACTCTTTTAGGAGAGTAACTCTGATTTATCTGATATTAGAGTTGTACCTCAAAGTTTATGAAATATCAATTTTAATGATTGATCACTTGGAGATCCCTTATTTTCTGTTTCTCAACTTCCATTGCTGAAGCATAATAATAACAAACATTACTTCCCTGAGTCTAGCTCTGTTTACCATCGTAGGACATCAGAATCCATTCTAATCGTTCCGTATTTGTCTCAAATTCAAAGAAAGTCCCCACCCCTCTCCACACCTGTCTACAGGGGCATGCACAGTGGAATTCAAAACACCCAAACCTCTTTGTCTGTGTCATCAAAGTCAGCTCTGGTAACTGCCAAAGTCGCTCTGAGTCAGTGCCACACTGGGCCTCACTGAATAGAAACTATCCTGATGTGTCAATACCTCAGAATTATTGGAACCTTCATAGAAATTTGAGATCTTTGAGCTCTTAATACAAAAAGAAACAGTGTGCTCTCCTCATATGTGGGGAAAGAATCTTATTTCCTAATTATGTTAATTCATGAGCCCTTGGCAATGCTTTGATTTTCAGAGATTTTTGTGGAATAACTATTTGTACTTTCTACCAAATTCCTCTCCTCAGAGTTAGGCACACATTGGTGAATATTAGGCTAGAAATAATTTGATAGTTAACACTAGGCTGTTCAATATCCCCCATTCCTTGCCACCCCTGTTAGACCCTGAGATAGTTTTTTAGGCCTGGACTTTATTTTACCTTGTGATATCACTCTGAAGGCTCTACAATGCCTTATAAAATTGTTCATGGCTGGACATGGCCCTCAGACCTTACATGCATGCTTGCTCAGCTCCTAGATGCATGAATCCTATGTTAAGCTATGCTGAGGTTCAAGCTGACATGGGGAATTGAGGTCCAGACAAATGAGAATGACTTGCTTAGAGTCTCACAGCCAGTAATAGGACAAAAACACAATTTACTATTACAAGTTCACTGCAGCACACAGCTTCTCAGGAGCTCTTGGTCAACACCTCCTTAAAACACATTCATCCAATATCATTTAACAACCATATTATGTAAAGGTCATTTTGAAAATAGAATCAGTAAGAAATAGATATTAGAAGAGTTAATTCCTATTTCCCTAATTTTTAACTAATGATCTTTTTTAAGATTCCATCCAGGATACCATGTGCATTTAGTTGTAATCTTTTTTCTCAAGGGTGCACAGCATCAACATGATTTATGACTGCTGTTGTTAACCATAACCATTCACTCCCAACATGAATGTTTGTAATTCTCCCCACTGTAAAGTTACTTTCCCATCATTTCTATATTTTATTCTTGGAACAAAGTTTCTATGCACAGTCTACAGAATGGAGAGTTACAGTTTTAAGGGCAGAAAATCTAAATCAATTATTTGGAATTTTCTATGGAAGATTTATCTCTTCTTATTCCATTCATTAATTCATTAAATCATTTATTTATATTTATGGACTCATGGACATTTATTTTATATTTTGCATTATAATCCAATAACACCTTATTTGTTGCTCTAATTGTTCCTTCCAGCTTTGGCCACTGGAAACTCTTTCCATTAGCTCATGGGCTCTTTGACAAACCTCAATAATGTGTGTGTGTGTGTGTGTGTGTGTGTGTGCATGTGTGTGTTTAATGTGAAACGCTTCGTGAATTTGTGTGGGGGCCATGCTAATTTTCTCTGTATCATTCTAATTTCTAATTTTAGTTTATGTGCTGCCAAAGCAAGTGCTAATGTGTTTTTATTTTTGTTTTTCTTTCACCACTTCCTTACTTTTGGGCACAGCAAAATTCTCCAGTCTCATCTTACATATTTCCTTCTCTAGTCCTAGAATCAGCCATTCCCCAAAGAATATTATTCAAAAAGAAGATTTGGGCCCTAGAGTGTGCACATTGTAACTGTAGTGTCTTTTATTTTAGGCTTTCTCACCTTACAGAGCAAAGATATATATGTTTGTATATTAACTCCTATATATACACATATCTACATATATATGTATATATGGATGGATAGATAATATGTAACCATTTGCTAATGGTTATATTAAGCTAAATGAGTTTTTACTGACAGTAGTTACTTTTAAATTTTTCCTGCCTCCCAATTTTCATTCTTCTCACATTTCCTGGTTTTATTCTGTCTTCCAATTATCTCCTTTAAATTAGGTTTGCTCATCTAAATAACAGTATGGCGAAAGTTTATAAAGAGCCACCATCAACATAATAGTAGCTACTCATTAAAGCTCTGAAATAAATGAGATAACTCATAAAAACCTTGTTGAGAGGTGGGAAGACAGTCTGATGGGCAGCCCCAACATTTTTGTTTTTATTTTTAAGTTTGTTTGTTTGTTTATTTATTTATTGTGAAAGAGAGAAATGAGAGAGAGAGAGAGAGAGAGCAGAGGCAAAGGGAGGGGCAGGGGGAGAGAGAGAGAATCCTCAAGCAGACTCTTTGCTTGGGGCTCAAACCCAGGACCCTGAGATCATGACCTAAGTTGAAATCAAGAATCAGTTCAATTGGCAGAGCTTCCCAGGAACCTCACATCCCTAATGTTTAAGACACAAACCCAGAAAAGGAAAAAAAAACAATAGTGAGCATTGTTATTGAAGCTATCAGAATGTATTTGTTAATAGCCAATTAATCTTAATTCTCCCAACAAGTTTTATTCTCCAAGCCTCTATGCCCTCACAAGTGTTGTTTGCTCTGTCTAGAATTCTCTACACAAAGTATTCTGTTTGGTAAATTTCTTTGTACCATTCTACACTTCTTCTCCCACCACCTGACTACCATTTAAATATAACTGTTCCAGTGAAGATTTTCTTGATGTCTTAACCTAAAAAGTACTGTGTACCTTTCCTTCCAATTTTGTAGTAACTGCTTTTCTTATGATGTTTACCTTATTGTGCTACAAATGTGTGTTTAAATGTTTTTGTCTTTCAATAAATTGTGAATTTTCTGAAGTCATTTACTTCCAAGTCTAGAACAGTATCTGGCACATAGTAGACATTCAAAAAAAACCTTATAAGTTGAGCAATTGAATTAATTAAAAGGGAGAATATTTTATGGGGATTAAAAGGGAAAGTGTATAGATAAATTTGAAAATGAAGCTTGGAATAAAATTATATTAAGACTGTTAACTCTGGAAGTGTCTCCAGTCCCAAATTATCTATTCCATTACCTGTCACAGGGTAGGAAATTCATCATTAGAATTTCATTCAGCTCAATATATTTTTGCTCAAATTTTTCTCTCTTTTTTAAAGTTTTATTTATTTATTCAGGAGAGACACACACACACACAGAGGCATAGACATAGGCAGAGGGAGGAGAAGCAGGCTCTATGCAGAGAGCCCAATGTGGGACTTGATCCCAGGACTCCAGGATCACGCTCTGAGCCAAAGGCAGATACTCAACCACTGAGCCAGCCAGACATCCCCAAAGTATCATTTTTCAAAATGAAAATATATCCATCCAGGGTAACTGATAGTTAATGTATTGTCAGTCCTTAATGCCTTAGTGTTTTAAGTCATCAAATCTCCTGATAGCTATGATACTGAACACTGCATAGGCAAAGGGAGTTTCTTTGGTTCTTATGAGCACTGATGTCAATATTAGACTTGTGAATATGCTGTTTTGCCTTTAGTGTTTTTTTTATTTTGATAATGAATAATTAATCTCCCCAAATCTCAATTTTCTTATCTGTGAAGGTTTCTAGAATCTGTTAAATTGAAAATAGTTGTGAAGATTAAACAAGATTGCACAAATGTTATCCGGGTACCTCATACACAGTAAGAGTAATCACTCAATAAATACAAACACTATTATCATTCTCATATTCCTCAGGAATGAGAAATTTGATAAGAATTTGCTAGAGCAAGATTATTTTACTTTACAGTGTATTGTCCAGATTGGAGAAAACTCAGGTAGGATATTAAAAGCATTTGTAGAATTTTCCTGAAACCCAAGGGATCTATTAGAGAGTTGGAGCCTGGAGAGAGCAGGTTAAAGAAAAAGGAAAGATTATATTGACTGCTAACATGAGTTAGAGTATATCCATGATGGATGTTGAAAAGAAACGTTTTGTCTAGTATAAAGTATTATGGAGGGTTTTGTTGGCTTGAAGAAAGTGAAAGTTGACCAGTGATTCACTCTTTCAACAAGCAGTTACTGACAACACATTATGAATGGTCCAGGCACTAATCTAAGCATTGAGGATACCGCAGTAAACAATAGATAAAAAAAAAAGTCTGTTCACATTTAAAGGTTAGTGGAGGAGGTAGTATTTCTCTATGCAAGAAATATGGCTCCAACGGCAAATGATTTTTCATGTTATAATGATTAAGAAGTAGGTTATACTTTACTCTTTTGAAATAAATCAAGATAGCTTCTAGAATATGATTACATATCTATTACACACTTAACATGTGCAAGAGACTATGCTAACCCGTCTATTAAACAATTAAACTCTCACAACAGATTTATGATGTAGGTTATTATTATCTTAATTTTTTCAATGGAAAAATTGAATCCCAGAGAAAGTAATTAACTTTTCTGAGGTCACCAACCTACTGAATGTTACAGTCAGTATTCCCAGCCAGAAGTCTGACACCAGTGCTCTTAACCATCACCCTATACAGTAAAGTTTAAGACAAATAAGAATGTCCTCTACCAGCCTGCTACTGTCATCATTTTCTCCTAAGACTCCACAGAGAATAGTCTACTGGCACATCTCCAATACTCTTTCTCCCTGTATAGTCATTCTCTTCCAAATTCATAGGACATGAGTCATTCAGGAAAGAAATCTGAAACAAAGTGGGCTGCATTTTTGCAGCTTAGGTCACACATGATTTTTATTTTTAATTACATACATAAAAATCAATACACTAGTTGGTCTGGGAACTCCTTTACTTTTTCTCTATTAAAAGGATATATACATATTTGAATATATATAGGATATGTATATGAATATATATAGGATATATATATAAGGATATATATTTTTTGGGGGTTGTTTTGTTTTGTTTTTAAAGATTTTATTTATTTATTAGAGACATAGAGAGAGAGGCAGAGACACAGACAGAGGGAGGAGCAGGCTCTATGCAGGGAGCCTGACTGGGACTCGATCCCGGGTCTCCAGGATCACGCCCTGGGCTGAAGGCAGCACTAAACCACTGAGCCACCCGGGCTGCCCATGAATTAATAAATATAAATATAAATATAAATATAAATATAAATATAAATAATATAAATATATATTTGAACAATAGAATCAGCCATTACCATAGTTTTTAAATACACCAATTTCAAACCTTATCTATAAAAAATATATCAAATTTAATATTTTGTACAAATGGCACAGTCAGGATAACATTAATAGGCTCCTCTAACAGTAGTTGGCAATAAAAGGATTCTGTAAGAAAGAGGAAAAGAGCAAGAAAAATAATTCAAGAAATATCCATAACTATAAAAGCAAAATTGCTAAAATACATGAATTCTTGATTTCTTTAATAGATTGTCAGGTTTTAGGCAAGGAAGGAGTACTAAGTTCAAGCCATTTATACAGGATCTAAAATCCATATTTTAAAATATCTAAATCACTCAACTTATTCCTGTTTAATTAACTGTCACGAAATGAAATTTTGTGGGTTAATAGAATCACTGAAGCACAAACTGAATAAGAACAGCTTAGGTCACACATGATTTTTAGAGCAAGGCACTAAATATCATTAATTTGTTTCACAGAAATACTGAAATTAATTATTTAGACCAAATTATTAGCTTTGAGGGCTTTTTCTTTTATTTATTGTCCAAGATATTCTTTATGCTTAGACATGACCTTCAACTAGGACTAAAAATGATGCCAGTATACAAGGATTTATAATGTATACTTTTAGTTTATTTTGGCTTTGCATTTGAATTCAATCATAATTAGTCTCTGACAGCCATCCTTTACTGTACAAAATCATCTCTCATAGGTCTTTTTTTTTTTTTTTTTTGGTTTACCTAGAACTTTTTTTTTATATATAGTAGAGTGTATTTCTCTTAATCATTACAGATATTTTAAACTATCCTATTATAATTCTAGTTTCATGTGTAGGATATAGAATTAAGTGATAGTTTCAAGCTTCATCTAAATGCAGAAAACAGATATGAGAAGTTATAGAGCCATTTATAGGAATTAAATATAACAGAATTTCTCATTTAGTATTTTATTGCTATTTCACATTTATAATTACAGTACAAAAGTGATTTTAAATCTTTCTTAAGCTAGTCTTCTTTGCAGTACCATGATTTAACATAAGTGCTTCTATTTTCAGTTTTAACTTGTTAAGTATAGAAAAAAATGCTAACTTTTTGATTCTCTTAAACTAAAATGGGCAGTATGTCATAATTAAATACTGGAATAGAGAATCTCAGCAGAAGAAGGATCAAATTCCACCTCCATTACTTACACATTGTGTGATTTAGAGCAAGGCACTTAACCCCTTTAAAATACAGGCCACTCATCTGTAAAAGTGAGGTCAATTATATCTGCTTCATATAGTGGTTGTGAGGATGGATGGTAATGCAAATAATAGATGACTTGACATAAAGTAGGTGAACCTTGGGTTATATTAAGTTATTCTCTTTTCAAAGAGTATTCTATTCATTTCTTAAACAAACTGGTAATTAAATAAATACCTGTAATGTAAATTTAAATTATTTAACAAGAGAAGGTAACAGAAATCCTTTTATATATTCACAGAACACCAGCCCATGCACCTTGGGGACTCAGAGAAATTTTAAAAGTCATGTTAGCATGTAGGTAAAACAGGTTTCAGCCCAGCTGTGTTTGTGTATATATATCACATGTGTGAGCATCTCTGCCTCTGTAGATCTTAATTGGAGAGAAATGTGATTCACTTTGTCAGTTTCAGTTTCAAGGTGTTTTTTCACATCTTGAAAGTGTTGGATTAGTTTAAAAGTTGTATATAGCCTTTGGGGGTTTGAAGAAGAGAAGAACTGAAAATTTGAGTTAAGATATTTTAAAAGAAACATACTATATACCATGTCATTCCAACAATAGCATGGAAGAAGGGCCCGGATATTGATATCCAAACTCAAATTGATTGCAATTTATTAGAGGTAAGATCTAGAAATAATACTTAACATGGAAAAATATGAATGAAAATGGTATTTAAGTAACAACCACTAAAAATTAACAACTTGTAGACATGGCCAGATCTGAGAGAAAAAGGGGACAAAACATTGGGTTGTGTCATAACACAGTGCTGTATTTTTCTTTTTCCTTGAGAAGCACCTCTAGTATATTCAAATTAACAGAGATACATTTTTTGAGAAGCACCTAGAGTATATTCAAATTAACAGAGATACATTTTTTGAGAAGCACCTAGAGTATATTCAAATTAACAGAGATACATTTTTTAAATGTAAGTGCAAGCAATGTCCTAATAGTTCCTCTGTATTCAGAAACCCCTTTACCTGAACATGAATCAAAGTGAAAGGAGATAGCAATGATTCTAATTAACATTATTTTGTTTATTTATGACTTGCTGATTTTGATTTTTTGTTTTATTTTTTAACATGACTATTTTCTAGAAATAAAAATACTAAATGAGAAATTTTCATTAAGACTATGTGCATATGAAACTATCTTATTAGGCTATAATAAAAAAAGGAACAATAATAGTGTCAGCTAATATTTATTGATTGTTTTAAATACCAACGTGATATGTTTCAATTAATTATTGCCCTTTGCTGGGCACCTGAGTGGCTCAGTGGTTGAGCGTCTGCCTTTGGCTCAAGGTGTGATCCCAGGGTCCTGGATCGAGTCCTGCATCAGGATCTCCGCAGGGATCCTGCTTCTCCCTCTGCTAATGTCTCTGCCTCTCTGCGTGTCTCATGAATAAATAAATAAAATCTGTAAAAAATTATTAAATTATTACCCTATGATTTAATAGTTTATTCATTTATCAGACAAAACTGAAATTTGAAAAGGGAAAATTTCTCATGGTTATACAGAATATGGACACTTTGATTTCCATTTGCCTTGATAATGTGAGCAGGTGGAATGGGTTTAAGTTGCAACTATTAAGGAATGTCATTAATATTAGAGATTTTTAAACAGGGAAGCAATTACCATGGTGATGCTACTTTATCTATTGAGAAGGCAAGAAAATAACTTCTCTTCCTCTTAAGTTCATTTAAGTGTTGTTCTTAGAGGTAAGTTTCTTAAAATGGGCTGCAGGAATTTGGGCTCTGCCTAAAAATTGCAGCAAAATCATATGTGTATGTGAGTGTGAGAGTGTCTAGGTATCTGTGTGGGTTTGTATTTGATGTGTAGGTGAATATGGATATATTTGGTTTTATTTTTTTTAAGGGACGAAAGGACCAATAGTTATCCAATTTTCAGAAATTCCTATGATATAAAAAATGTTTACAAGCAAGTCATTGTTTCATAGGTAGAGAAGTTTTAAATTAGTTAATGGATAAACTGAGGTATATTAAACATTTTAAGAGTTTATTTGCACAAAAATGGCTTGGAAATTTGATTGGCTACAACCTTATATTGATTGGTGTTTGTCTTATCTGGAAAACCTTGGTGGGTTATGTGTGATCAGTTGTTGTTAGGTTTCAATTTGTTAGCCTTGAGGCATTTACAGGCTTAGGTTTGGGTTTGCTCATGTAGGCTGCTAAGGTATGTGACCTACTAATATAATGAACTCTTTGTTTAATTAATTTAACAAGATTAGTGGTTCAAATATCATAGCCCTGAGATCAAGACCTGAGGTGAGATCAAGAGTCATACCCTCAACTGACTGAGCCGCCCAGGTGCCCCCAACAATTGTATTTTAAAGATGAGGAGACTGGTCCTTAAGGAATTTATTGTTATAAATTCACACAGCTAATGTAAGATGACACTGGGATAAACATCCAGTACTTTCTGACTCCAGAGATAGTAATCTTAACCCCTATTTTTTCTCTCTATTCTTGTATTCTGGGCTTATATTGCTTATCTGGTTGACTTCCCTAACTTTGAAATGGTCAGAATAAGGAGGGATCATTTCTCAAAGCAACTAGATTCACATGGGTCTCAGGCTGAGTACTGTAGGCCCACTGAACTAATTAGAGCAGTATTTTTCGGGAGGGTGATAAGCAATGATTCCAAAAGGAGATCTTGGTTTGAGCCCCAAGTATGTGCTAACAAGTCCCAGAATGAAGAAATCCTCATCACTTATCCAAGTATCTCCTACCATATTTCAACACAGAATATCCTCTCTGGAGAGCCAGTTTTCTAATATTATACCAAATACGAGTTGGGTAAGTTTCATTGTGGCATTTACATTCTGTATTATAACCAAGCTTAGGAGACACATGAGGAATTCTTTTATGTGATATCTGTTTTATCTGCAAAGGAAAAGGCTGGTGGAACCACCCACTGAAGTATTCAGTGGGATGCTGCTAATAGAAAAAATACTCCGTCTGATAAAGAAGCCTCTCTCATATATATATACTCATATATATATATATATACACACGCACACATCTGTGTATATTTATATTTCATATGTGTATATATTCTATGTGTATGCTTGTATGTATGAATGTATACATCCATTATATTCCTGAGAGTCATAACTCCCAAATAGTGATATTTCATGATAAAGAATGATTGCAATTATAAGAAAGTAGCAATGATTCATTCTTATCATTTTAGCCTTAATATTCCAGATCTTTCTACATTTCCACATATGTTAATTATGATTTACAACCTCTGACTTCCCCTTACACCCCACCAAGAAATCATTAAATTTTTCAGGAAAAGCCTGTTGAGTGGTATTTTCTGTGTGTAAATGAAAATACAAATCTTTTATACAGACATAGTAACACATGAGAATAAGTCATAATGATGTGAACTTACATGTAACCTTCACAGGGTTCTCTGGTATCTAGTCTAATAACTGGCCTGCTCATTCATATTCACAGAAAAAGATTATAACAGTTGAAACAACACAAATATGGGTGAGTTGGAGAAACTGAAGCAATAGATGTGTTCAAAATTGCATATTTGGATTTAAATGTTTAAATATTTATACAAAACCTCATACTCTTCTTTGTTTTGTCTTTAGCTGTAACTAGGTTTCTTTATAATAGCCCCCACCTCTGACTCCAGTCTCCTTGTGTTTAAATTAGACTTGTATATGCAATTCCCATGCCATTACAATGGGGATAGTTCTGTTTTTTAGTTCTCTTGGATAGGACTTATACAAGTCTTCCTCAGTAGTGACCAGAACACGAGATGGCTTTCTTTCAGATGTGCAAGGCCCATTATCGAAAGGGGACAAACAAAAACAAACATACCTTTATTGTCCCATTGGAAGATAGTTTTTACACATGTATTATATGTGTATATATTTATCTTGTAAGTCTTGTTTGATGTTAGATTGGCTCTCTCTTTTTCATATTCTTTACATGTCAATTACTTTTGTAAATTTTTCTGTTTCTTTTTTGGTAAAGTCTTATTTATTTTTAACATATTCTCTTGAATATACTAATATCATTTTTGGTTTGTCTCTTGTCAGTTTATTATTTGTTAGAATACTGTGGTGAAATACACAGGATCTCATTATCTTGCTATAAGTTTATTTTTATGTTTATTTTATTATTTTATTTTACTTTCTTTTATTTTACTATTTTCTTTTCTTTTCTTTTCTTTTCTTTTATTATTTTATTTTAATCTTTCCTTATGCTGTGTATTTGCTTTGCAGACTTGTTCATTTTGCTAGTATAAATATAAATGTCTTTCAAAGTATTTTTCCTCTTTTGCTATTGAGTTTTAATGACCTTGAATTAAGACATAATTTAGGATCTAGTAAAATTATCTTTCTGTTTTAACTACATAATATGTATGCATACAAATACAGATGTGGCATTTATGTATGTATACGCCTGCATAATATAAACTTGTACATAGGTAAGTTTTTCCATTTTTCATTTGTTAACAATTGATTTATGTCATAAATGTATAACTTTATGTACCATAAATGTATAAATAATGAACAATTTATTCCTTTATAAAATGTAGATACCTCATGTAAAAATAAATTGTTTTAGTTAATATCTTTGGGGCACCTAGGTGGCTCAGTCAGTTAATGTCTACCTCCACCTCCTGCTCAGGTCATGATCTCAGGATCCTGGGAGTCTACTTCTCTGGGGCTCTCTGCTCAGGGGGGGAGTCTGCTTCTCCCTCTCCCTCTGCCCCAACCCCCCTTTCTATTTTTCTTTCTCAAATAAATAAATCTTAAAAAATTAATCAGTTTTCATTTCAGTATACAATAATGAATATAATAATTGGATTAAAAAAACAATATTAGCCCTACCAGATTTTCACGATCTGGGCCTGGAGTTAAACAAAAGTAATCCAAGAATGGTTAGCATCTATAAAGACAAATATTTGTAGCACCAAGTCTAATAGCAGTATTGATCCTCCCATAGATTATTCCTGTTGCTGCTGTTCAATTTAATGTTGGCTTATTGGCTTATTGTATCACCTCTCACTAATTCATGGGCCCAAAGACATTTTGATTCATACCTTTAGCCTTTCCAAATAAACATACTGTGATAAAAGCTGTCTGAATCTGAAATGTAAATTAGTGAAGAATTAATCAGTTTGGCAAAGGTGTTAAACAACACTCTAGCATTGTGACAACTTCAAGACATTTATTCAGCAGGTAGTTTTAAGATGAAATTTACTACTGATGCAGGGTTGGGTCCGTAATTCAGTTGTTAATAGAAACTGAAATGTGCAATTAAATATTTTGACAATAAGTGAACAGGATCTTATTATAGGACCTAAAATCTTATAAAACTTTATGAATGTTTTTGGTGAGCCATATAACTTGACTTTCTCCAACACAGACTGTTCCTTCCTTTTACTAGGCTTTTGTCTATCTTTGTATGTATGAGCAGTCTGATGCTTTTACTCTGGAGATTCCTATTTTGGAAATTTTTTTAAAAAGCTTAGCTACTCTATTCAATGTGAATTTCAGCCATAACAGCAAACAGCTTGACGCTGCTTATTGGAATACCTTCCTCATACTATAAAATGTCAAACCATGAGATAAAATGTTCAGAAATATAGGACACAGAAATGTTTTGAGCACTGTTGTTCTCATCACTTGGAAAATAATTGGGATATGTTTCAACAGACAGAACTGTTTGAATGGGGTTATGACCAGAAAGGAAATACATCTACACCCAAAGCGTGTAATTGTCCTTGATTTTAGGTGATGGTCCTCACATTTGAAGACACATCCACCAAAGAATAAACATAATTCAACCATTGTTCTTCTATTTTGAATATGAAATTTGAGTATCAAATTTTTACCTGTTACTTAGATTCTGCATTCTTCAGTTTTGACTAAAAGGAGTCCTTTATATTTCACTCTAAAATTTTCTTGATGCCAATGAAACAGAATTCCTAAGAAGGCAGGAATCACTGGTAATAGTCAAGCTCACAGCAGTTGTTCTCAAAACCTCTTTTTGAATTAGCCCAGGTCAGCAATGACATGCTCTTTGTTTCTATTGTCTTGGGTAAAACTTCTGCTTTAAGTTATGATATTTCTTAGCCTCATCTCAAAATAATTAAAGCTTACACGCATAGAGAGTTAAAGACCATAACTTAATTGACTGCAATCTTGAAAGATAGCAGGCCATTGATAATAAGTGAGGAATGCTACCATTCTCTACCTTTCTAAATTACACACTGTTTACACAAAATACATATTTATCACATAGAAACACAGGAGTGCCAAATTGAGTACTAAGGTTCCCAGATAGTCCATAAAAAGCCCATTTAATCTGCAATGAGATTCAAATGTAGAACTATAATTAGTTTATTTCTGGTATCAAGGCACAGTTGGTCACATGACACAGGAAGAAGAAAGATTCCCTCCCCGCATACTTTTTGATTCAGGAAAAACACACACAAAAAAATATATAATTGTTCTTTTACTTCCCTATGTTTTTTCCTCTATGTCCCTTCAGTTCTATCACCATTTTCCATTGTCTCCTTCTACTAATACTCTTTCTAAATCATTTGCCTTCACATAATCGGAACTTCCACACCTCAACTAATTATTAATTTATAAAAATTCCCATGATGCCCAGTAAGTATTTTTTAGCCACCTTTAGTGGGAATAATATCGTTACTTATGCTGGTCAGTTGAATTTTCTTTTTTTTTTTTTTTTTTTTTTGGTCAGTTGAATTTTCATTTGGAAATGAATTTTTAGCAAGGCAAGACAAACACTCAGGTATTTTGGAAAGATACACACTTGGGCAGACATCCCAAAAAGATGAAAGAGGTCTTCTCTGGAATGTGTACTTCAGTATAAGCTTCCATATTCGCTCTTTCTGCTTTTCATATTTTTCCTTCCTTTCTCCATTTTAGAATCTAAAATTTTTTAAAGAGTTCTAGGTGTTTTTATAATTGGCCCAGTGGCTGCAATAGCAGGGAGGTTCCCCAGAGAAGGGCTAAGTGTAGCTGCTTTTACATTCAGATTATCTATAATTTGTGATTTGGTGGTAGAAACACAATGATTTAAAACTGTTTGGATAAAGAAAAGCACACACTGATACTCTTCTAAGTTCTTGCTTTTTCATTTCTTATGAAGCTAAATGAGTCCCTGAGCTCTGTGATCATGGGTCCTAGAGTTATTCTAGTTTATTCTAGCACTCTCCTTCTTAGCTCCATCTGCTACTTTGCTCTATTTTCATTTTATTCTTGTTGTCTATGAATAAATAGGATCTTGTTATAATCCATCTTTATATTCTTCAATCCTCATTTTTTACTGCAGTCAGGTGTCTATATTTGCCCTTTCTCTGAGTAGATTAAGTCTTGGACTGGATACATCAGATACTTATTTCCCAGACAGAAGTATGTGGATCTATTCTGAAGTAGGTATTTTCCCTTTCAAGACTTCTATGCTCCCAGTTGAGAGCAACTTCTCTTTTGGATTCAGGCCTTGTTTCTGACATTGTCTCCTATCATAATCAACAGACATTGTGTATTCGTAGACACCTAACATAATTTTTAGCATGTGTGTAGTATGTGCTTGAAGTCACTTGTTCCATTTCTGACTTGCTCCTTGGATTTAACATATCACTTTTGGTGACATGTAGTAGTTTAGTAATTCAAATACACTCCTCTGTTTGGTTTAACACTGGGAAGTGATGGTCAGCTAACTTGTCTTAGCAAAAGTGATTTTAAAAGAGTTGTTTGACCTATGAGATCTGAGATTTTGGCTCTCAATCACCCATCCATCTCAGTATCTATGTACAAATGTATGAATGTATATATGTATGTATGTATGCATGTATCTAATCTGCATCTGTCTTTACCAACTTGATTGAGTTATGTGCTTATACCTCTTAGATAAACACCTGGGGTCAAATGGTAGGTGAAAGTTTAACATTTTAAGGACCTTACAGGTTTCTTAGTTTTCCAGGGTATTGTACATTATACAATATATTCACATTATTCACATTAGCAGTATATAAGAGTTCAAGTTGTTCCATATAATTAATACTAGTAAACACTGCCAGCTTTTTAATTTTAACCATTCTCATGGGAGTGTAGTAGTACCTTGTGATTTTAATTTGCATTTACCTGATGAGAAATTGTCACATATGCACTTCATGTACTTAACTATTTGCATAGGTTCTTTTGTGGAATATCTGTTCAAATATGCTCATTTCTTATTGGGGAATGTATCTTGTTTATGGCTAGGTTATAAGAGTTCTTTATGTATTATACATAGAATTCCTTTGTCAGCTTTATGTATTATGACTATTTTCTCTCAAGATATGTCTTATTCTTTCTGTTCTTAATAGGGTCTTTTTGATAGAGCAATTTTTTATTTTGATAATACCCAATTTATTATTTTTTCTTTTATGGCTTATGCTTTTATGCCCCAGTTAAGAAATCTTTGCCCACCAAAGTCACATAGATTTTCTACTATATTTTCTTCTAAAAGTACTATACTTTTGATTTTACTTTTAGACTCATGATCCACATTGTGTTAATTTTTATATATAGGCTAAGGAAAGAGTATTTTCCCATTGGATATCCAATTGTACAGCACCATTTCTGAAAAAGCTTTCCTTTCCCCCATTGATTCCATTGGCACTTTAAAAAAGTCAATTGACCAAATATGTGCAGATCTATTTCTGAATTCTGCTATTTCCCCATTCATATACATGTCTATCCTTCTGCAAGTATAACACTATTGGATAAAAACAGATGTAAAATAAATCTTGAATTCACATAGTATAAGTGCTGTGGTTTTCTTTGTCTCTGGTTAATGCTTTGATTACTTTAGGTAGTTGACTTTCCACATACATAATAGAATTAACTTGTCAAATTTTTAAAGTAAGATAACATTCTCTTAAAGAATATAAGCTATGACAAAAAAAAAGGTCTACTTTTGCTTGTAGTCCTATTGTTAGATTCTAGAAAAAGTAATCATATAGGCATATAATAAATATTTATGTGATCTGTAATTCAATAAAGAGATGACCTTTGCTTGTGGAGTTTAGTAAAAAACAATAGAGTTAGAATCAGAACTGAGAGATTTTAGTATTACAGTTGTTAGTATAAAGAATTTAGAGATTGTGAAAAATAACATTTTTTCTCATGCATAAAGAAGCATCTTTAATTATATCTTCTATAAGTTCTCTTTTACTCATAGGTTATGGATGTACTTTCTACAAAGGCTCCTCTAGGCCAGATTAGCACTTCCCCAATGTTTTAATTTTACTTCTACTATAGTAATTATCACATTGTATTATAATATTTTCATTGTTTCCCTCTTTTTTTTTTTTTTTTGAGCACAATGAGGGAAGGGACAGTATCTTATTTTCATCTTTATATCCTGATCCTTAAGCACAGAGTCTGCCCCAAGCACATTTCACAATGGATACATGATTGAATGGCCAAGCAAATTTTTGGTGATTTTTCTTGTGAGTGCGACATCAGGTAGTCCTGATAAAACCACTCAAGATGATGAATATGGCATTCTTGGCAGTTATATTTCCTGTGACCATATAGATTAGACACAAATACTACTCCAGAGACTTGAAGCTTTGCATAGTTACTATATCATGACTGTCAACTTCTCAAAAGACATACTGACCTTTCTTAATCAGTGTATCATTTGGAATTTGTGGCAGCAGAGCTTCTTGACAACTTTTAAGCTTGAAAACTATAGTCTGAATGTAAAGATTCCCTTGTGAAGGCAGGCCATGATTCTCATCTTCTTCATGCTTGTCATTAGTAGCTCTTTGCTGACCCTGCACATCTTTAACATGCAAGAATGCAGTCACTAGCAGTTTCTGGATCACTGTTGTAAGGATTTATGATGATCTTCATAGCCTGTTGAGTTACAAAAAAAAAGCTTCCCAGAGGACCAGAAGCACACTATGGCACCAGTTTCCATTTTTAGCATATGTCCCAGGGTAAAGTTAATGTTCTAGTGACTGCTTTAAAGTAGACCTTTCTTTCAATTCAGAAATTTATACTTCTTTTTAATTAAAAGTATTCTGTCTCTCTAATGAGAATAGAAAATCAAATGGCAAACCAGAAGGAAAAAAAAACAAAAGAAAATAAACTTGACATGTGTATCAAGTAGGCAATTGTCTCTTCATTTAAATATAGTATTTAATTCAGCTATCAAGTTAATTTCATGTGCTAAAGATGATGATACATTAAGGTGATGATTATGGTTCGCAAGAGTTAAAAATCTGAAGCATACAGACATACAGACAAATCACTCATTGTTTTTCCTCTCCCTCCTATTCACTTCATTATTTAGTTTTAAAGTTTCAGAATGTTATATCTGACCATATGCTAGTAAAATATTTCAGCCATTTGATAACTGGTTCAGTAATTTATAAAACATTTAGCCATTTTATGATCATATATCATCTTTGTTGATAAAAGTCATAATGGATAGTTACAAATGAGAAAATCATCCTATTACATAGGAATCAATTTCTAAGGTAATCATGTCTGGGATTCTGGGTTGATTTTTATTCCTGTCATACTTATAGACCCAAGTGCCAAAATGTCCCAAATAAAAGTGGAAATGATAAGGTCATGGTATTGATAAAAAATGTTATTTTGAGGACAAAAGAGTCATAATGAATACAGAAAGATAAGAAGATACAAAAACAAGTACAGTCGCCTGCCTGGTCTTTCTACCTCTATGCATGACCTCCTACCTGCTGTTCTCTATCCAGCAGGGTTTTTAAATATAAATTAGGTCATACTACTCCCTTGTCCAAAATCCTCTAGCAGATTCTCATGGGGAATCACTCTTAGAATAAAACCCGAAGTCCTTTCCAAGGCCAAACTGCCCCACATAACATAGCCTCTTATTACTTCAACTTTATCACTCTAGCAACATCATCTGCTTCAACCACCTTGGCTTCATTGCTGTTGTTGAAAAACCAAACATATTCCCTTCTTGAGGACCTATTGCTACACCTTTGAATAGAATATTTTTCATCCATATATTCATTTGGCTCTCCTGCATTTTATTCAGAGAAGTTTGTCTGGTACCTTAATCAAAGTATTGTCTTAATCATTACATCTCTTTACCCTGCTTTCCTTTTCTAGTTAACATTTATCACAATCCATTTTATACTTAACTTATTCCTCCTCTTTAAATATAGATTCAATGAGTGCAATGACTTCATTGCTTAACTGTAACCATCATTTTTCAATTTTTAGGTTGCCCCTTGTTTTGCTAAAATGTATTTTCAGGTAGATTTCTAAAAAGGGGCTATAAAAGATAATCATTTGAAGGCTTGAGTGTCAGAAAATTTCTTGAATCTACCACCCACCCATCCTTGGAATAATAACAAAGGCACTGTTTTATAAGATCCAGTGTGTTGTGAGGAAATGATATCACTTTTTCCCCTTTTATGTGTGTATGAATTTTTTTTCATGTCCTTATTTCTGGACACTCAAGATCTTTTTTCCTATTTTGGTGAGTCCTTTCATTCTAGAGACTGGAGTCCTTGGTTTTAGGGGAACTATTTTCCACTACTTTGTAGCCCGCTTTCTCTACCCTTTATCTCTTGTCTTATTTTTAAAATTCTATTGGAAAATACTGAAGTTTTTGGTTTTTTTCAGTTTTATTTATTTATTCATGAGAGACACACAGAGAGGTAGAGACATAGGAGAGGGAGAGGCAAGCTCCCTGTAGAGAGCCTGATGAGAGACTCAATCCCAGGACCCTGAGATCCCACCCTGAGCGGAAGGCAGATTCTTAACCACTGAGCCACCCAGGCATCCCTGAAGATTGTAGTTTTAATCCCAAGTTATTAATTATATTTGTATTTTCCAACTGCTTGTTTTTACCTTTTTCTACAGTTGGAGAGATTTTCTTTATCTTCTCCACATTTTGGAGAGGATAGAAATATGGACAAATTATCTTTATAATTTGTGAGGGCTTCCTTGTTCTCTGAATTTCTTATTTATAGCATATCATTATTTTTTCATTTTTTGTTTATATACAACATTTTGCTTATCTTCAAAATAATTTTTTGAAGTTTTCTTTTGATCTCTGTTTTTTAGGGGTTTCTTTTTGCTTGCTTTGGTCTCTTTCATTTTTGGTGGAGCTTTTCCTTACATTGCTTATAATCCCTAACTGTTGAGAGACAGTCAAGACTGAGTTGACTGCATTGACAGAGCTGGTCACCTGGCAATGTTTAAATGTCAAGCTTACAGCTTCAACAAGAGACTTACAACTATTAATATCTGAAATCCCTTTCCTTAGAATTATTTCTTTTGTCAAGACAGTTTTCTAAATTTTGGTCAGGAAATACGATTGGAGTAGATGATATGTACTTGGCTCTTAATTTTCTGGGAACTAGATAGGGAAAGAAAGATGACTACAATTTTATATGTAGTGATTCATGTAATCTCTCCTCTTCCTATTTTCTACAGTTCTTGGTATCTCCAAATCTAGTCTGTTTTCCTGCAGAGGACAAGTACATGAGGATGTGAGACATGAAGGTCAAAGTGCTTTTTAACAGATCTTCAACCAATCTCATTTTTTTAAAGCTCACTGTATTAACCTTGTTTCTCAGCATAAATGCTGAAATTTTCAGATTCTGTAGGATAATTGTCTTCTATTTTTATCATCGATGATGGATTATCATCAATATGTCTTTCTGCACAAACCTAGGTGGTGACTTTATTGACTAGACTAAATCAGTTATACTATATTTGGGTTGATTTTCCAAAGCAGATCCTGAGGTGAGGAGCTTTTCGAAAGCGGTTTATTAGACAGAGTTCTCAGGGAAAGCCAGTAGACAGTTGAGGCAGTGGAATGAGAAGAGAAGGAAATGAAATAAAGATGTTGAATCAAGCAAAATCCCCAGATAATTTTTTAGTTTAATCCCACCTTGAAGCTCAGGAGACCTAGTGTTGCTACAATAAAGGGCAAGAAAGTTGGTGCATCTAGACTCTCACACCTAACAGTTATTGGATAAAGGCTACCTGCTGCTCTCTCTGGTGATCACAGGCATATGGAATGGGTTCTCACAGCCTAGGAGACAGATCTCTGACAGAGATGCTCTGGCTAATGGGCATGGAGTGTCAAAGCCACTGTGTATGAAAAGCAGATCAAAGGGAATATAAGTACAGTACTAACAACAACTAGAATGCCATTCTATCCATAATCTTACTTTTCAAAATTTGTCAAAATTTTGCTGTCATTTTTTTCTCCAGTAATTTTTTGTCATTACATTTTGCTTTGTTTTATTTTAGCCATGAAGACATTCTGATACATTTATTAGAATTTGCTGGGAGAAATCCTAAGTTTCTTTTATTAACACATTCTACTTTTTAAGAAAGAAAATATTATCTAAAGGAAATAAACAAAATAATATGGATAATTTTAAGAGGAAAGAATAAAAATTATTATTTATTATTAAATACATTTATCAAGGTGACTGTGTGGCTTAGTTGGTTAAGCATCTGACTCTTGATTTCAGCTCACGTCATGATCTCAGAGTCATTAGATCAAGCCCCATGTGGGGCTCTGCACTAGGCATGGAGTCTGCCTCAGATTCTTGATCTCTCCCTCTTTTTCTGCCTCTCCCCCTACTACATACATACATAGTATGTATAACTACACACATACATACACACATACATAGCAAATAAATATATGTATCTTATTAGTCAAAATATTCACAGTTGTAATTTTTTGTCTTATATCAGTCAAGTTAATCAAAAGTATTTGGGGAAAAGAAACAAAATGGGTGAAGAACAAAAGATGGCAGAACAATTTGAGTTAACAGAATTGGAAATACATCAAATGATATTTTTCGAAGATTTATAAAACTAAATATGAAATAACTAATGAAAAGACAATTGCAGTTTAATTACAGAAATGTGGTCTATATATGTTGTTGAAATTAGAAATGCCATCACTGGGACACCTGGATGGCTCAGTTAGTTAAGCATTTGCTTTCAGCTCAGGTCATGATCCCAGGGTCCTGGGATTGAGCCCCGCATCAAGCTCCCTGCTCAGTGGGGAGCCAGCTTCTTCTCCCTTTGCCCCTCCACCCATCTCATGCTCTCTCTCAAATAAATAAATAAAATCTTTTAGAAATGCCATTACTTAATAACTAACCATTGGTTTGAGAATTTTTTATATAGTTAAAAATATCCTTGGTAGGGGATCCCTGGGTGGCGCAGCGGTTTGGCGCCTGCCTTTGGCCCAGGGCGCGATCCTGGAGACCCGGGATCGAATCCCACGTCAGGCTCCCTGCATGGAGCCTGCTTCTCCCTCTGCCTGTGTCTCTGCCTCTCTCTCTCTCTCTCTGTGACTATCATAAATAAATAAAAAAAAATTAAAAAAAAATATCCTTGGTATGTATTTCTTTCCACATAATTTTCTGAAAATTTGTGGAAGAAAGAAAAAATTAATTATGATTTATTTAAGAGAAACTCAAATTTATCCCCACTACATGTAATTAATTGCATAACTGATTTTCTGAGGGAGTGGCAAGTTCTAAAAACATCTCCAATTTCATCCTTTCCTACCCCAATTAAGATTCCCCAAGAAGTGTAAATGTCTGTGGTTTTAAGGTAAGCAAATAGGAATAGGCCATTTCTTTCTATTGCCGGTTGCTAATCATTCACAGAGAAAATGCATTTTAAGTTTTTATAGATATAGTTAGATATAGATAGATATGGATATAGATAGATAGATATAGATATAGATATAGATATAGATATAGATATAGATATATGTATATATTTTGGTCAAAATAAGGCTCTATTTTGGGGAGCCAATAACAAAACTTGACAATGTAATAAACCTTAAATATTACATCTTTTCTTAACTGCTTAATTACATTCTGTTTATTGGATGGATCTACATGCTACTGCATGTTCTCTACAAATTTCTCCTACACAATCTTGTCATGTTGCCTTGAAAATTGCATACAGTATTTAGGAAGAGATACACATGTAATAGGTAATCAGTAAATAGGTATTGTCTGGCATTTAAAGAAGCATGGCAATGTTTAAAATATGAAAGCCAAAAATTCTTAGAAGCAGAAAAATATCAAGCAGTTTTATAATTTTCTATCACAAAATATATGAAAGAGGAAATATTATCTAAAATAACTAATATAGGAAATAATCATTCAATTTATTTCAAATTAGTTTTTCTAAATAATATAATTCTGAAGAAAATGAAACTATATTCAGTAGGTCTATATCTACTGTGATTTTTTTTTAGCACTTTAGGTAAGTTGCTGACTCCTTAAAAAAAATGAAGAAGAAAATTTAAAACCACAGAGTGGGCATTGTTTTCTCATTTATATAACTTAAAAATGCTACCATAATATATTTCCAAAACACGTTATCTAAGGAAACTTTAAAATTGTGTATTCCACAAAATTGAAGTTAGTTATTTATGTATATTGAATTTTTTTGTTTTGGATTTTGATGAAAGATACATTACCAGGAGTCTTCCTAATCAATCAGATATTACCTGAGAACTAGAAATAATTCAGTGGCTATGTCTCTGAGTAATGCCTTAAAAATGCTTCTGTTTCTTTGTAGATGAAACACACGTACTTCTATAGCATTTATGATGAATCAGCTATTGTTTAAGCACTGTGTTTATCCTCATTTTATAAATAGGGACACTGAGGCATATAACCACGTTGTCAGGATCATAAGATAAAAATTGGTCAAACCAGATAAATCAATCTGGCTCCAGTACCCATGCTCTTATCCATGCTTTAATTACTACAACTTGAACAGCATCTCCTATGGCAATGAAAGGGATAAGCAAATATTAATCACCAGAAATATTTTATTGTGACTTCAGTTACCAATAGTTTTTCTTTTTAATAGTAGCATCCTTTTTCCCCAACTAAGAAGATAAATATGAAGATACACAAGGAAATTGAGATAGTAGTTAGGTGCCTCTTGGAGGCAATGAAGAGAGTTAAGCAGCCAGTGTGGTATATCAGGGTTCAAATTTGGAATGAAAAAATAGAAAAGACTGGAAATATATAAGATAGGACAATTGCTGGATAAATTTTTAAATATGTAGAATGTTTTGGAGCAAGCAACTCCTAAGAATGAGGAAAAAAAAAGAGAAAAGAAGGCAGAATAATTTGTATTTCCAATTTTAAAAAAAAAAGATTTTATTTATTTGTCAGAGAGAGAGGGTGAAAGAGAGAAAGAGAGGGAGAGAGTGCAAGCAGGGGGAGTAACAGGCAGAGAGAGTTAGTTATTTATATATATTGAATTTTTTAAATTGAGTTTTGATGAAAGATACATTACCAGGAGTCTTCCTAATCAATCAGATATACATCAATTTTTGCTTTTCAATGATACATGAGTCTCTATGACTTATCACAAATAAACCATTTTATAGTTTTATGAGATTCAAGTTCATCCAGCAGTATCTATGGGCTTTTTGCCATGAGAGAGTCAAAACTTCTCATAGAAACTAATTTAGATTTTTAGATTGTATCTGATATGAATATGATGGCAAGATCAAGAAGATTTCACTTTGCAACGATATCTTAAACTGTGAAATATGGCAGCTCAACACCATGGTCCAACAAAGTAACTAACCGAGGCTATCTTTGCCAATTATCAAAGGCCTATGTGTTTAGAGCAAAGGAGAAGTGAACACCATTCAAGTATGTTATTTGATAAATCACTTGTGAAAATATTCTTTGGAATTCTAAGCCTTAGCAAAATCTTTAAAACATGCTGAAAATACTTATATCTAAAAATACTTCCTGTATTTTCCCCCAAATCAAAATAAAATATTTAAGGAATATTTTCAGCCTGATATTCAGATTTTTTTCTGTTTTTGTGATCATATTTCTTATGATATATAATAGCGATCACCTAACAAGAATACCATCAGAGTTAGTGATACCTAAGTCAATTTCAGTGTACTTTTTATAGCCCAAAGGCATATGCAAGCATTCAGTGTGAAAAATGAGTAAGGGAAAAGACATGCATGTATTCTTAGCTTAAATGCAAAAAGCATGCTTGCAGAGAATAAATAGTCGTTCATCCCTTGACACAAAGAATCTGAATGGATGTGTTTCTTTTTTTTTTCTAAAATGAAACACTGGTTTATGAATTACCTAATCCTTTAATCCAGATCAAAATCCTTTAATCCTGCTGAGTATAGCCCAAAATGGGAGTTAAGAAAGGTATTTCAAATGTATTCATAATTATGCCAATGAGAGTGTAGACTTTGTCCAGACTGATCCTGTTCTTCATTGCTTTTTAGACTTTCATCTGTTTCAGATAAACAAATAAGCATAAACATATTAGCCTAGACGAACTGAAAAAAATGTGAAAATAAGTGTTTGTTTGTATCAATATTGAATGTATGACCTAAAGTATTATTTTTTAATTTAGAGATGTTTAATAGTGTGTTGTTGGACAAAATTGTTTATTACAACCGCTGACAATAATGACGATGATAATATACGACGATGATAATATACTAATAGTGATTAAAAAGTTAGGATAGGGCAGGCCTGGTGGCTCAGTGGTTTAGCACCGCCTTCAGTCCAGGGCCTGATCCTGGGACCCGGGATCGAGTCCCACGTCGGGCTCCCTCCATGGAGCCTGCTTCTCCCTCTGCCTCTCTGTCTCTCTGTCTGTCTGTCTCTCTCTCTCTCTCTCTCTCTCTCTCTCTCTCTCTGTGTGTGTGTGTGTGTGTGTGTGATGAATAAATAGAAATCTTTTTAATAAAAAAAAGTTAAGATAATAGAGTTTGAATGGTTCCAAAACAATGACTAGAAAATACCTTAATGAACAATACAATTAATCTTAACCACAAAAACTGATCTGAAAAATACTTCGTAACTTCTGTGAATTTCATCATTCATAATTTTTTTGCTTTTGGTTTTCTCTTTGACAAATGGGTATCAAGAAATGCACAATCTTCTCCTTGATTGAGAAAATAAAATAGTTGTTTTTGTATGTGTATAGAAGAAAATGTGTTATTAAATAGTGTTTACCCAAAAGGAGCTTCATAAATACCTGTTGAGTGATTATTTCATCCTGATCACACTAAGTCATTGAGCTGGCCGAGTTCTTCCTATTATTTGATATGACATATTTTTGCAGTTATCCCAGAGAGATCACCTTCAGTCAGAATTTTGAAATCATTTTTTAGTGTTTATTGCCATTTTAAAATATTTATCCCCTCACAATAAGTGAGGAAAGATATCTGAAAAATATACAAGGGACACCTGGGTGGCTCAGATGGTTAAGACTCAGCCTTCAGCTCAGGTCATGATCCCAGCCAGGGTCCTTGGATTGAGCCCTGCATCAGATTCCCTTGCTCAGTGGGGAGCCTGCTTCTCTCTCTGCCTGCTACATCCCCTGCTTGCACTCTCTCCCTCTCTGTCTCTCTTTCACCCTCTCTCTCTCTTTCTCTGACAAATAAATAAAATCTTTTGAAAAAATAAAGAAAATTACCTCAACATTTATCTCAGTTAAAATCAAGTCTTTTGATACCATCACAGTTGTTTACTTAGAATTAGTATTCTTAGGGAATAAGAATTAAGTGATAATAATTTGTTCAAAAGTACTTAGTGTGGGCTTAGTAAGTGTCATTCATTGATCTTTTTCCCTTAAGAAGACAATCCAACTAATAAGTCACACACCCAGAACATAATGAGTACACCAAAAACAAATAGCAGCAACACAAAAACACATCTAGGGTACCATATTGAAAATTGCTAAAAACTAAACACAAAGAGAAAATTTTGAAAGAATCCAGGGGTTGGGGGTATGTCTTATCTATAAAGGAGCAAGATAAGAATTATAGAGGACTCCTCATCACAAACCATGTAAGCAAGAAGAGAATGAAGTGAAATAGTTAAAAGTGTTGAAAGAAAGAAAAAAAAAAACCCCGCTAGCCTAAAATTTTACATCAAGCAAAATTATCCTTCTAAAGGACAGAGAAACAAAGATTGTCTGTACAGATAAAAACTCAGCCATATGTCATCAACAGACTTCCTGTAATAAGTATTAAAAGAAGTATTTCAAGCATAAAGAAAGTTACATTGGCTAGAGAATTGTTCTACAGAAAGAAGGGAGGAAAATCAGAGAAGGAATGAATGGATATAAAATATATTTTTCAATTTCTTACTCTAAATTGACCTAAAAGATAACTATCTCAAGTAATAATAGTAATACCAGTTTGAAGTATAGATTCCACACAATTAAAATGCAATAAAAACTGAGCAAGTTATTTCATGGATATCAACAAAATGATTCTAAAATTTATATGGAAAGGCAGACACAAAATAGCCCATACAATACTAAGAACAAAGTTGGAGGCATCACACTATCCAATTTCAAGAATTATAAAGCTACAGTAATAAAATCAGTGTGGTATTGGTTAAAATACAGACACTAGAATTGTGAAATAAATAAAATATAAACAGAAAAATAAGCATAAAACATAGAATATAAACTATAAAATATAGACATTACAGCTAAAATACAAATCAATGAAACAAAATAAAAGTCCAGAAATGACCCATCTAAACACAATCATCTGGTTTTTAATAGTGGTAAAAAAGGCAATTCCAAGGAGGAAGAATTGTCTTTTCAGCAAATGATGCTGGTACAATTGGCCATCCATACACACATCCACACAGATACACACATGCACACAGATAAACCTAGATACATACCATATGTATTTCTTAACAATAATACAAAGTCTATTAACTTAAATGTAAATTTCAAAGGTGTACATTTTATAGAAAAAAAGTAAAAGAAATCTTTATATGAACTTCAGTTTGGTGATGAATTTGTAGACTCAACACTACCAAATGCAAAAACATGAAAGAAAAATAGGCAAGTTGAACTTTATCAAAATGAAAAATTTCTACTCTGAGACATTGATAAGAGAATCAAAATGTCAGTGCAGATAGGGAAAAATACCAGACACATATGTGATAAAGACACATATATGATGAAGGGTTTATATTTGAAATACACAAAGAAATCTTAAAATCGGTAACAAGAAAACAAGCAACCCAATTAATTAAAACTGGGCAAAAGACTTATTTTACTTAGCACAATACCCTCTAGGTCATTCTATGTCTTCACAAATGGCAAGATCTTATTCTTCTTATAGCTGAGTAATATTTAATAGTTTGTGTGTGTGTGTGTATGTGTGTGTGTGTGTGTGTGTGTATAATTGTTTCCATATCTTGGCTATTGCAAATAATGCTGCAATAAATATAAGAGCACACATATCTTTTCAATTTGTTTTATTTTTATAGTAAATTATTTTTTATTGGTGTTCAATTTACCAACATACAGAATAACACCGAGCGCTCATCACGTCAAGTGCCCCCCTCAGTGCCGATCACCCATTCACCCCCACCACCCGCCCTCCTCCCCTTCCACCACCCCTAGTTCGTTTCCCAGAGTTAGGAGTCTTTATGTTCTGTCTCCCTTCCTGATATTTCCCACACATTTCTTCTCCCTTCCCTCATATTCCCTTTCACTATTATTTGTATTCCCCAAATGAATGAGACAATATAATGTTTGTCCTCCGACTGACTTACTTCACTCAGCATAATACCCTCCAGTTCCATCCACGTTGAAGCAAATGGTGGGTATTTGTCGTTTCTAATGGCTGAGTAATATTCCATTGTATACATAAACCACATCTTCTTTATCCATTCATCTTTCGATGGACACCGAGGCTCCTTCCACAGTTAGGCTATTGTGGACATTGCTGCTATAAACATCGGAGTGCAGGTGTCCCAGCGTTTCATTGCATCTGAATCATGGGGTAAATCTCCAACAGTGCAATTGCTGGGTTGTAGGGTAGCTCTATTTTTAACTCTTTGAGGAACCTCCACACAGTTTTCCAGAGTGGCTGCACCAGTTCACATTCCCACTAACAGTGCAAGAGGGTTCCCTTTTCTCCACATCCTCTCCAACATTTGTGGCTTCCTGACTTGTTAATTTTCCCCATTCTCACTGGTGTGAGGTGGTATCTCATTGTGGTTTTGATTTGTATTTCCCTGATGGCAAGTGATGCAGAGCATTTTCTCATGTGCATGTTGGCCATGTCTATGTCTTCCTCTGTGAGATTTCTCTTCATGTCTTTTGCCCATTTCATGATTGGATTGTTTGTTTCTTTGGTGTTGAGTTTAATAAGTTCTCTATAGATCTTGCATGCTAGTCCTTTATCTGATACGTCATTTGCAAATATCTTCTCCCATTCTGTAGGTTGTCTTTTAGTTTTGTTGACTGTATCCTTTGCTGTGCAAAAGCTTCTTCTCTTGATGAAGTCCCAATAGTTCATTTTTGCTTTTGTTTCTCTTGCCTTCATGGATGTATCTTGCAAAAACTTACTGTGGCTGAGTTCAAAAAGGGTGTTGCCTGTGTTCTCCTCTGGATTTTGATGGAATCTTGTCTCACATTTAGATCTTTCATCCATTTTGAGTTTATCTTTGTGTATGGTGAAAGAGAGTGGTCTAGTTTCATTCTTCTGCATGTGGATGTCCAATTTTCCCAGCACCATTTAAGGAGAGACTGTCTTTCTTCCAATGGATAGTCTTTCCTCCTTTATCGAATATTAGTTGACCATAAAGTTCAGGGTCCACTTCTGGGTTCTCTCTTCTGTTCCATTGATCTATGTGTCTGTTTTTGTGCCAGTACCACACTGTCTTGATGACCACAGCTTTGTAGTACAACCTGAAATCTGGTAGAGTGATGCCCCCAGCTATGGTTTTCTTTTTTAAAATTCCCCTGGCTATTCAGGGTCTTTTCTGATCCCACACAAATCTTAAAATAATTTGTTCTAACTCTCTGAAGAAAGTCCATGGTATTTTGATAGGGATTGCATTAAACGTGTAAATTACCCTGGGTAACATTGACATTTTCACAATATTAATTCTGCCAATCCATGAGCATGGAATATTTTTCCATCTCTTTAAGTCTTCCTCAATTTCTTTCAGAAGTGTTCTATAGTTTTTAGGGTATAGATCCTTTACCTCTTTGGTCAGGTTTATGCCTAGGTATCTTATGCTTTTGAGAGCAATTGTAAGTGGGATTGACTCCTTAATTTCTCTTTCTTCAGTCTCATTGTTAGTGTATAGAAATGCCACTGATTTCTGAGCATTGATTTTGTATCCTGCCACGCTACCAAATTGCCGTATGAGTTCTAGCAATCTTGGGGTGGAGGCTTTTGGGTTTCCTATGTAGAGTATCATGTCATCGAAGATGGAGAAGAGGGAAGAGGGAGAGTTTGACTTCTTCTTTGCCAATTCGAATGCCTTTAAAGTCTTTTTGTTGTCTGATTGCTGAGGCTAGGACTTCCAGTACTATGTTGGTACTGGAATAGCAGTGGTGAGAGTGGACATCCCTGTCTTGTTCCTGATCTTAGGGGAAAGGCTCCCAGTGCTTCCCCACTGAGAATGATATTTGCTGTGGGCTTTTCGTAGATGGCTTTTAAGATGTCGAGGAAAGTTCCATCTATCCCTACACTCTAAAGAGTTTTGATCAGGAATGGATGCTGTATTTTGTCAAATGCTTTCTCTGCATCTAATGAGAGGATCATATGATTCTTGGTTTTTCTCTTGCTGATATGATGAATCTCATTGATTGTTTTACGAGTGTTGAACCAGCCTTATGCCCCAGAGATAAATCCTACTTGGTCATGGTGAATAATTTGCTTAATGTACTGTTGGATCCTATTGGCTAGTATCTTGTTGAGAATTTTTGCATCCATGTTCATCAGGGATATTGGTCTGTAATTCTCCTTTTTGGTGGGGTCTTTGTCTGGTTTGGAATTAAGGTGATGCTGGCCTGCCTCATAGAACGAATTTGGAAGTACTCCATCTCTTTTCTATCTTTCCAAACAGCTTTAGTAGAATAGGTATGATTTCTTCTTTAAACGTTTGATAGAATTCCCCTGGGGAGCCATCTGGCCCTGGACTCTTGTGTCTTGGGAGGTTTTTGATGACTGCTTCAATTTCCTCCCTGGTTATTGGCCTGTTCAGGTTTTCTATTTCTTCCTGTTCCAGTTTTGGTAGTTTGTGGCTTTCCAGGAATGCATCCATTTCTTCTAGATTGCCTAATTTATTGGCGTATAGCTGTTCATAATATGGTTTTAAAATCGTTTGTATTTCCTTGGTGTTGGTAGTGATCGCTCCTTTCTCATTCATGATTTTATTAATTGGAGTCCTCTCTCTCTTCTTTTTAATAAGGTTGGCTAATGGTTTATCTATCTTATTAATTCTTTCAAAGAACCAACTCCTGGTTTTGTTTATCTGTTCCACAGTTCTTCTGGTCTCGATTTCATTGAGTTCTGCTCGAATTTTAATTAATTCTCTTCTGCTGGGTGTAGGATCTATTTGCTGTTTTTTTCTCTAGCTCCTTTAGGTGTAAGTTTAGCTTTTGTATTTGAGTTCTTTCCAGTTTTTGAATGGATGCTTTTATTGCGATGTATTTCCCCCTTAGGACTGCTTTTGCTGCATCCCAAAGATTTTGAACGGTTGTATCTTCATTCTCATTAGTTTCCATGAATCTTTTTAATTCTTCCTTAATTTCCTGGTTGACCCTTTCATCTTTTAGCAGGATGGTCCTTAACCTACACGTGTTTGAGGTCCTTCCAAACTTCTTGTTGTGACTTAGTTCTAATTTCAAGGCATTATGGTCTGAGAATATGCAGGGGATGATCCCATCTTTTGGTATCGGTTCAGACCCGATTTGTGACCCAGTATGTGGTCTATTCTGGAGAAAGTTCCACTAGCACTTGAGAAGAATGTGTATTTAGTTGAGTTTGGATGTAAAGTTCTGTAGATATCTGTGAAATCCATCTGGTCCAGTGTATCATTTAAAGCTCTCATTTCTTTGGAAATGTTGTGCATAGAAGACCTATCGAGGGTAGAAAGAGCTACACTGAAGTCACCAAGTATAAGTGTATTATTATCTAAGTATTTCTTCACTTTGGTTATTAATTGGTTTAAATATTTGGCAGCTCCCACATTCGGGGCATATATATTGAGGATTGTTAAGTCCTCTTGTTGGATAGGTCCTTTAAGTATGATATAATGTCCCTCTTCATCTCTCACTACAGTCTTTGGGGTAAATTTTAGTTTATCTGATATAAGTATGGCTACCCCTACTTTCTTTGGGGACCATTTGAATGGTAAATGGTTCTCCAACCTTTTATTTTCAGGTTGTACGTGTCCTTCTGTCTCAAATGAGTCTCTTGTAGACAGCAAATAGATGGGTCCTGCTTTTTTATCCAGTCTGAAACCCTGCGCCTTTTGATGGGGTCATTAAGCCCGTTCACGTTCAGAGTTACTATTGACAGATATGAGTTTAGTGTCATCATGATATCTATTCAGTCCTTGTTTTTGTGGATTGTTCCACTGAAGTTCTTCTTAAAGGGGAATTTTAAGAGTCCCCCTTAAAATTTCTTGCAGAGCTGGTTTGGAGGTCACATATTCTTTCAGTTCCTGCCTGACTTGGAAGCTCTTTACCTCTCCTTCCATTCTGAATGAGAGCCTTGCTGGATAGAGTATTCTTGACTGCATGTTCTTCTCATTTAGGACCCTGAATATATCCTGCCAGCCCTTTCTGGCCTGCCAGGTCTCTGTGGAGAGGTCTGCTGTTACCCTAATATTCCTCCCCATAAAAGTCAGGGATTTCTCTCTCTTGCTGCTTTAAGGATATTCTCTTTATCTTTGTAATTTGCAAACTTCACTATTAAATGTGGACGTGTTGAGCAGTTTTTATTGATTTTGGGGGGGGCCTCTCTATTTCCTGGATCTGAATGCCTGTTTCCCTTCTCATATTAGGAAAGTTTTCAGTTAGGATATGTTCAAATACATATTCTGGCCCTCTGTCCCTTTCGGCACCCTGGGGAACCCCAATTAAACGTAGGTTTTTCTTCCTCAGGCTGTCGTTTATTTCCCTTAATCTGTCTTCATGGACTTTTAATTATTGTCTCTTTTTTCCTCAGTTTCCCTCTTTTCCATCAACTTCTCTTCTATGTCACTCACTTGTTCTTCCACCTCATTAACCCTCGTCGTTAGGACTTCTAGTTTGGATTGCATCTCATTCAATTGATTTTTAATTTCTGCCTGATTGGATCTAAATTCTGCAGTCATGAAGTCTCTTGAGTTTATGCTTTTTTCTAGAGCCACCAGTAGCTGTATAATAGTGCTTCTGAATTGGCTTTCTGACATTGAATTGTAATCCAGATTTTGTAACTCTGTGGGAGAGAGGACTGTTTCTGATTCTTTCTTTTGAGGTGAGGTTTTCCTTCTAGTCATTTTGCTCAGTGCAGAGTGGCCAATAACAAGTTGTATTGGGAAAGGGAGAAAAAGAGAGAGAGAAAGAAAGAAAGAAAAAGAAAAAAGAAAAAAGGAAGGAAAAAAGGGAAAAAGAGAAGAAAAAGAGAAAGAAAAAGAAAGAAAGGTGAAAAAAAGGGTGGGGGAAGCAATCAGAAATCAAAAAAAAAAAAAAAAAAACCACGGAGGAGTATCTTCTGATTCTGTGTACTTTAAGTCCCTTGACTTCCCCTGGAACTGGTCCCTCTAGCTGGTCTTCTGGGGGAGGGGCCTGTTGTGCTGATTTTCAGGTGTTAGCACTTGGGGGAGCTGCTCTGCCCCCTGCCTGGTGCAGGGCTCAGTGGGGGTGTTTACCCCGTGAGGCCCCGGGAGGAACAACCCCAGTGGCGGGGCCAGCTCTGGAGCCCTGGAGTCAGCTCCCGCAGGAACTCCGGACTCTCCGTCTGCAGGGCCTGGAGGCTCCGAGGCGGGGCCGCTGATCTGCTCAGCTCGGGGCAGGAGTGTCCTTGCTGTCCTGGGCCCTCCCGGCCTCTGCCTGTCCCGGGGGGAGGCCGGATCCTGGACTGTGTCCGGGCGCCCTGTGCTCCGGAGCCTGCGCTGTTGGATTCGCGCTCCCGCCCCGCAGCCCCCTCCGCGGAGCCGCTGCCCGAGCCCCTCCGAGCTGTTCCGGGTCCCGCAGTGCGCGCTGCAGCCCTTAGGGGGCTCCGCGCACTCTCCCGGGGCACAGGTGCCTGTTAGTGTCCCCGGGAGCCTGAGAGCATCCCCGCCCTCCTGGGTCCTGCTCTACCTCCCTGCAGGCGCCTTTCCTCCCAGGAAGGTTGGTGCAGCTCCTGCTCCTCCGGGACGGAGCTCTCCTGTCCTGGGGACACTCGCCCCGGCCTCAGCCCAGCTCCTCGCGGGGCCCCTCCCCCTTGGAGGCCTTTTGTTTCTTTATTTCTTTTACCCCGTGTTCCTACCTTGATAGAAGTGGGAACTCTTCTCACTGGAGCATTCCAGCTGTTCTCTCTTTAAATCTCAGGCCGAATTCGGAGATTTTCAGGATGATTTGCAGGTTATCTAGGTAATTTGTTGGGGACAGGTGATTTGGGGACCCTACTCTTCTGCCATCTTGCCCCTCCTCCTTCAATTTGGTTTTTAAATTTTCTTTGTGTAAATACTCAATAGAAGAATTATTTAGCATATGTTTTTCTATTTTTATTTTTTGAGGATACCCCATATTGTTTTCCACAATTGCTGTGCGAATTTACATTTCTGCTGACAGTGCACAAGGATCCTCTTTTCTTCACATCTTACCAAAACTTGTTTCTTGTCTTTTTTTTCCCTAGCCATTCTGAAAGGTGTAAGGTGATTCTCATTGTCTTTTGGTATGCATTTCCCTGATAATTAGTGATGTTGAGCATCTTTTCATGTGTACATTTGGCAAATACCATATGATTTCACTTATATGTGGAATCTAAAAAATAAAACAAATAAAAAGCCGAAACAGACTCAGAAATACAGATAAACAGTTGATGTTTTCCAAAGGGTAGGTGATGGGAGGATGGGCAAAATCAGTGAAGGTGAGGGGAGATACGGCCTTCCAGGTAAGGAAGGATAAGGCATGAGGATTAAAAGGTACAGCATAAGGAATATAGTCAATGATATTGTCAAATTGGATGTATGGTATATGGTGACAGACTGCTGCACTCTTGGTGAGCTGTAGTATATAATGTGTAGACTTATTGAATAACTATGTTGTGCAGCTGAAACAAATGTAGCCATGTGTGTCAACTAATCTTCAACACAAAAAAATAAAAATAAATAAAAAATAGGCAAAAGATCTGAACAGAAACTGTACCCAAGAAAATATATAGGTAACAAGCATGTGAGTCCCGCATCAATCTTTCTGCTCTCTTCTCCTTCTCTCCCTGCCCCCCTGCTTGTGCTCTCTCTCTCTCTCACTGTCTCTCTCTTTCTCTTTCAAATAAATAATAAACAAAATCTAACAACAACCAAAAAAAAAAAATGACTAGATAAACAAATGGTGGTACATCCGTACAATGGAATCCTATTGAGCAATAGGTAGGACTGAACTAGTGCGAAGACATGGATGAATATTAAAGGTATATTGCCAAATGAAAACAATGAATCTGAAAAGACCGTATGCCTTAAGCTTACAACTTTATGGCATCCTAGGAAAGGAAAACTATAGATATGGTAAGCAGTTCTGTGGTTTTCAGGGCTTTGGAGAAGAGGGAGTTAAATAGGTGAAGAGCAGGGGATCAGTTAGGGTGATGAAATTATTCTGCATACTATTAAGTTGTATAAATAACACTATTACAGATATATAAAACAGTCTCACTGAATAGAGTGGGAGAGCACATGCTGTCCTAATAAACAGCAGAAAATAAAACTAAGGGGGAAAATATATAAAAGCTATAGAATTTCCCACTCAAGCATCGATTGCAGAACAGTGACTTCCCTTTGATAAAGTATTTAATGGAAAGTAAGGGAAAGGGTGACTTTACAGTTACTGATAGACACTACTTCAATCACATTATCAAATTGAACATTCACAGTGATGACATGTTGATAGTATGTTCATACACTTAATACTATGTTATAGGAAGGTCATTTGATTTCTGGTCTTTCACCAAGAAAAACCCATAACCTCAGTTTAATCATAAAAAGAACAGCAGACATATTTCAATAAAGGGACAGTTTGAAAGACATCTGACCATTAATCTTCAAAACTGTCAAGGTCATCAAAAACAAGGTATATCTGAGAAATTGTCACAGCAAAGAAAAGTTTAAGGAAACATGATAACTAAATGCAACATGGTATCCTGGATAGGGTCCTGTACAGAAAATAGAACATTATGCAAAAACCAAGGAAATAAAAACAAATTATGGAATTTATTTAATAATAATGTATTGATATTAATTATGACAAATGTACCACACTAATACATTAATGTAGGCCATGCTAGATGTGGTGTATATGGGAATTTTCTATACTATCTTTGAGCTTTTCTGTAAATCTGAAGCTATTCTAAAATTACTAGGATATTAAAAAAAAAAAGAAGTGAGAATATAGATGTTTTTAGACATATTGAAACTGGGATAGGAAAATCAGAAAAAGGAAGTAAGAATTATTAAAGGACTCCTACATGGAGAAAATAATATTTCCAGGTGGAAAATTGAATCCAAGTAATTGAATAATTTTATACATATATATTTCTTGTCTATATTCATATGTTTTATATGACAACAACAGCAAAATATATGGAGTAAAAATAGGAGAATGTTGATGTAAGGTTCTTAGGCTATACATGATGGTATAATATTTGAAGACAGATAGTGATCAGTTGAAGATGTGCTCTATAAACCCTAACTAACCATTAAACAAAATGAAATAGCTGATAAAGTAGCCAACCAATTTTATGAAATGATTAAAAAAAGCAATCTTTTCTTCAGGATGCAGAAAAATAAGAAAATGAAGAGGACAAAAGGGACACTTAAAAAATAGAAAAGAGTAAGAGAGTAGATTTAAATCCAACTATGTCAATATTCATACTAGATTAAATGGCAAATACCCTAATTAAAAGGAAGAGATTGTCAGACTGTAAAAAACCCATATCTGACTATGTATTTAATACAACAAACATAATTAAATTTAAAGGTATAAAGTAAAAGTAAAAAGATGAAAAATATATATCATACAAATAATAGTCAAAAGAAAATTGAAAATTGGAATAGTTAATATCAGGCAAACTAGATTTTAGAGCAAAAAAGTTTCATATGGATAGGACTTTCATAAGTTCATCAAAAGGACATAGCAATCCTAAAGATTTATGAATGCAATAACAAAGATTGAAAATGCATGAAACAAAAAGTAGTAAAACTGCAAAAAGAAATAGACTGATTCACAATTATAGGTGGAGACATCAATAGTCCTCTCCCAATAACTGAGAGAAAAATGATGACATAAAGTCAGTAAGAATAAGGAAGACTTGAACAACAGGGGGAGGGGAAGGAAAAGGAGATGGAAAAGGGGGAGGAAGAGCAAAGGGAGAGGGGGAGGGGGAGAAAAAGAATGAACAAATCAAGTCCAATATTTGAGGAGTTTTTTTTTCTTAGACAAAAGAAAATAATAAGGATAAAACAAAAACAATGGAGAAAACCAATGAAATAAAAATTGGTTACTTGTGGAGATTAATAAATTTAATCCACTTCTAGCCAATTTGATGAGGCAAAGAGTGGAGATGACAAAATTATCAATACCAGGGTCAAGAGAGAGAATATCCCTACAAATCAGATAAAATAGGAGAGAAATTTGAATAACTTTGTGGTAGTTTTGAAATATTTCCATAATTCTTTATTGATTTTGTGTTTAAAAAATAGAGACCTGTCCTTTCCTTCAGTAGTGAGATGGATTCAATAATTTGCTTGTAATTAGAGTAAACTGGAAATGATGGTGTGTAAGTGTGGAGGCTAGATCATGAAAGGCACCGCACCGTGGCTTCCTCTCCTCTCACTCTCTTAGAGCACTTGCTCTGAGAGGAATTTCCATGTTGGGAGGACACTTAAATACTTAGTGTCCTCTTATGTCCAACTTATGAAAAGGCCCATGTGGTAAGGAACTAAAGCATCCTGCCTACAGTCATGAGGGAACCAAAGGCTTCTCTGGTAGTCGTGTGAGTGGTCCATCTTGGAACAGGATACTGAAAGTATCAAGTCTTCAAATGACTGCAACCAGAGGAGACACCTTGAACCAGAATCATCCAGATAAGCTGCTTCTGAATCCTTGACCCAGGGAAACTTGATATAATAAATGTTTGGTATTTTAAATATTATATATTGAGACAATTTGTTACACAGCAATAGGTAATAAAAACATTACACCAATTAGTTGGAAAACTTAGATTAAATGGACCAATTCCATGAAAGACACAAAATACTGACACTCAAGGTGAAAAATAAATATGCTGAATAGCTTCATTTTATTAAATAAATTGAATTTGTAGTTTAAAATTTTCCCACAAAGAAAATGCCAAACATATGTCTTCACTGGTGGCTTCTACCAAAAATTAAAGAAAAAATAACAGCAATTCTATTAAAAAACAACAACAACAACAACCCTTCTAGAAACTTGAAGAAGAGGAAACAAATACCCATTTGTTTAGTGAAGTCATCGTTATAACCCTTACACCAAAAACAGAAGAGGACATTGGAAGAAAAAAAAAATCTATCTTTGCAAATTTCTCTCATTTAGATGCAAAATTTCTTATACAATTTTAGTATGTTTAGTCCAACAATATGCAAAAAAATAGTATTTTATAAAAGGCAAAGTGCGTTTATTCTGGAATATGAGATTAGTTCTACGTTTGAAAATCAATGAAGTTAATTTACCATATCAACAGAATAAACAAGAAAAACGATATGAACATCCCAATATGCAGAAAAAATATTTAACAAAATTCAATATTCATTCATGATAGAATATTTCAATGAACAAGGAGTAGAAAATAACTTCAATTTCTGAAAGGGCATCTACCATAAACCTATATCTAACATGATATTGAATAGTGAAAGACTAAATATTTTCTCCCTAACCTCAATAAAATAGCAAATAAGTGTAGTATAACCACTACTTTTCAACATTTTCCTGTGGGTCCTATCTAGGGCAACAGATCAAAGAAAAGAAAGCAGTGGCCTACAGATTAAAAAGGAAAACAAAAGTTGCCTTTCTTTGTGTCAACATGATTGCCCAAGTATATTCCACACATTTTAAAAAAATGAACTTATAATTACCTGTGCTCCTAAACATCCTTGTAGATCTAGTTTTCCTTTTCTAGTTAAGGGCACCCACACCTACCACCCGATTGCCTGAGCCAGAACCTTCTTGTTCACACTGAGTAACATTATCTCAATTACTTATTTTATTCTATCACTAAGACCAGTCAACTTCCCCTTCTAATATCTATCTCATCCATCCTCAGCTTTTCTTTTTTAATTTTTATTTTTTTATGATAGTCACAGAGAGAGAGAGACAGAGATAGAGACACAGGCAGAGGGAGAAGCAGGCTCCATGCACCGGGAGCCCGATGTGGGATTCGATCCCGGGTCTCAGGATTGCGCCCTGGGCCAAAGGCAGGCACCAAACCGCTGCGCCACCCAAGGATCCCCATCCTCAGCTTTCTTTTTGTTTTTTTTTTAATTTTTTATTTATGATAGTCACAGAGAGAGAGAGAGAGAGAGAGAGAGAGGCAGAGACACAGGCAGAGGGAGAAGGCAGGCTCCATGCACTGGGAGCCTGATGTGGGATTTGATCCAGGGTCTCCAGGATCGCACCCTGGGCCAAAGGCCGGCGCCAAACCGCTGCGCCACCCAGGGATCCCCATCCTCAGCTTTCTATTTCCCCTTCTGCTGCTTTTGTTCCAACACTCATTTATTTATTTTTATTTTTATTTTATTATTTGTTTATTTATTTATTTATTTATTTATTTATTTATTTATTTATTTATATTTTTTGCTTAAGGTAAAGCAATAGAAGCCTATCTGATCTCTGTCTCCAATTAGGTCTTCATTTTCCAGTCTTCCTACACATGCTGGCCAAGAGATCTCAAACACAAACCTAATCACAATATAATCTTTTTTTGAAAAGATTCCAATGCTTCCCAAAGATTTCAGAACAATATAGAATTAATTTAGCAATGTCCATATTGTATTCTATCTTATGAGCCTTCAACATTTGACCCAACCATAAACAATGGCTGTGGCTTCTCCATTTGCATAATACCCTTTAACACCAGCATGGCTATGAACATTATTTGGAATACAAGCTCTTTCAAACCCAATACCAATGTGTGCCCAAGTAACTCCAGTTCATCCTTAGAGACTGAACTTTTATTTGCTCAGAGAGGTTTCCCTTGATCTGCAATGCTTACTCTGAAGGTTCCTAATATAAGTGCTTCTACATCATGATTCAATAATCCTTCTCATATAGATCTGTCATAACTTGGATTATAATAAATTGTCATATTTAATTTACTTTTTGACTCCAGATTATCGCTGTAAGGTTGCTGTGAATGAAACTGTGTTTAGGTAGTTCTTAGAATCATATCAAGGATGATTCTGGAATTTCAGTTTCCTAATAAATGGTTGTCTAATTAAATCATAATCAATTGTTAAGTCATACCTTAAAGTAAAGATTAATATGACATAAACAGTAGTACACTTTCCTTTTTATTTTTGCAATTGAAATGCCAGGGCACACATAAATTAACTCAATAATTTTTTAAAAAAGATTTTACTTACTTATTCATGAGAGACACAAAGAGAAAGGCAGAGACTTAGGCAGAGGGAGAAGCAGGCTCCCTGTGGGGAGCCCAATGCAGGACTCGATCTCAGGACCCCAGGATCAGTACCTGAGCCAAAAGCAGATGCTCAACCACTGAGCCACCCGAGTGCCCAACCCGATAATTTACTAGAGATAAAAACAAGTAAATGACATGAAAATGTAATGACATATTTAATTGTTCATGTATTTTTCCAAGTATATAGTCCTAATTTATCACCCTTTAAGGAGCTTAACTACAGCTTCAAAGTTTTGTCAAGGATCAGGAAATAACATTAATCCCAGTGTTTGCAAATGCCTGGTATTTTCTCTAGTTTCCTCACCCTGCCTTTTTTAAATTAGAATTTCTGTTGAAATTATATGTATTTATACAAAAACTCAGAAGGCTCCAGTTCATTAATTTCCCCTAGATTTTGATTCTTCCTCGGAGATTTAACAACACTCCACTGAAAAGATATTCATGACTAAAAGTAGTACACTGCTAGTTTAAATGAGAAGTCTAAACATTGGTTTCACACCAGTGAAAAGAAGCCCTTCAGGCAAGATGACTCTGAAGGAGGAGTATGAGAAATGGATAGAAGAGATAACAGTATAGCCTGTAGGTTTGAAAATATGATTACAGCTACAACTATTGAGGCTTCTGGATATGCACATATTCACGAGAACAAAGAATTCTCAGTTTTAAAGCAAAAGAGGCACCAACACATAATGATAGAGAAATTTAAGTGCCCTAGCTCTGATGAACTGCACCAATTCACACACCTTACACTCTTCCTTTTGAAATTGACAATAGTATGAACATCCTTGTCCCCCAAATAGTTTGCCCTAGTTAAATATATGAGTAATTTATAACTCCTGGATACCTCACTACTGCATTGTAAGACTTAAAGCTATACATGTTGATACAAGGAAGTCAGCTTATGTGGCTCAGCAGTTGAGTGTCTGGCCAAAGCTCAGGGAGTGATCTAAGGGTCCTGGATTGAGTCCTGTGTAGGACTCCCCCTGCTTCTTTTCTCTTTAAGATTTTATTTATTTATTAATGAGAGACACAGAGAGAAAGCGAGAGGCAGAGGCACAGGCAGAGGGAGAAGCAGGCTCCACGCAGGGAGCCTGACACAGGACTCCATCCCTGAGTCTCCAGGATCAGGCCCTGGGTGGAAGGCAGTGCTAAACCGTTAAGCCACCCAGGGTGCCCTCCCCCTGCTTCTATCTCTGACTCTTTCTCTGTCTCTTGTGAATAAATTAAAAAAAAAAAAGTCATAGTATTTTAGACTTTACCTCTCATTGACACCCTGTTAATCCACTTCTTACATAAGCATTTATTTTTCTCTTACTACTTTTAAAAGGTATTATGTTTTACTCCTGGTTTCGAAAAACAGATACAAGGCAAAGGCTTGGAGACTACTAGTTTGCAAAGGAGTGCAATTCCAGAGACCAGAAATGAGGGCAAAGGGGATTGAGTCAGGGAAGAAAAGTCAGCTCAAGGATCAATTACTGGTACCAAGTGTGACTGGTTGTTCAGCTCTGTCTGATTATCTACTCAAAGGCCATAGACATGACTTTTCCCTTGGATAGATTATGGAATTTGGGGAAGAACTCACAGAATTGAGCACAATAGCCGTGTGTGGGATGTAGGAAGTGACAGATGTTCCAGAGACAAGAGATACATGACAGATATATGACACCAAGGTGATCTGATGTGGCACTTAAAAGGTATCTGATACAAAAGATCACTGAAAATGTATGAGATCAAGATTCTTGTTTCTAGAACTAAAGTCAGTATTCTGCTAACTATTGCTTTCAAGTTCAGCTACTTACATACTTGATGGCTGTTTGCAAAATTGTAAAATATAGCATGGCTGATGTGGGTATTTTTGCCCTCTCTGTGGATGATGCAATATGTCCCCTTGGGGTCAGGATTGCTTTAGTCCCTTAGTTAAAGGATTGAGTTTTCTCATTTATAAAATTTTGGATGAAGTGGGGAAATTACCCATTGTTTTCCTTTGTCATTCATTGCATCAATTAAAGATAAGTGCAGTTTATAAAAGATCTCCAGACTACAGATAAATACCCATTTGTCCTTAATATCAAAAAGATGAATGAAGCAGCCTCATTTCAACCTTGGGAGGATTACATAGAAGCCTAAGAGTTGGCAGTTAATATAAAAGAAAGCACTTACTACCCTGAACTTGGCCAGCTGTGTGGCTATTACGGCTTCCTAAACTTGAGAGTAAATGGACATGGCACAAAATCTGACCTATTTATCATGTGCTCAATATAAACTGAAAAGTAGGAAGTCATTAGAAGTATAAAGAAACTCTTTTATGTACAATAAATGAGAAGGATAGTTATTTGGCTCCTGTGGTCTTGTCTCTGGAGATATGTAGGCCTACTATTTCTTTGAAAATACCATCTCTGTTTTATCGTTTTGGGTGGTATATTCTCTACTCTACCTTCGCACATGTTACTTATCTCCAGCTGTGTCTGTCACAGTCTACAAATTATTTTGTCAGTCTTTCACTTGAGTTCAGCTGAATTTTAAGATCAATGAACTTACTTGCCAATTTGACAGGGCTATCAGTTGTTCTAGCAATTAATTAAGCCTTACAAATTATTTTAACCCACGACTAGCAGTCTCTACACTGCTTAATTGCCACTCAATCACACAGTTAAATTTGCCTGAAATTAACACCGTGTTCCACAAGGGAGACAATTTCAACCAATCTGTCCAGTTGCTAATTTTCTGAATATTTCCTTAGGCGTAGCTTTGAAAAAAAATATTAAAGCTTAAACATAGGAATCTTGCTTTTCTGAAAGCATTTGAAAATGATCTTTTCTCCTTCAGAGACTAATTTGAGGTCAAGCAAAAAGTGTTGATGTGGAAGCATTTTTCTGTCTTTGTTACATTTAGCACAATTTAGAGGAAATAAAGTGATTGGAGAACAGAATAAAAAAGGAAAGGGTAAAGTAGGCAAACATATGCAAACATGCATATCTAGTTTCACTTATCTGGTTCATTGACTTTGTCTTGTGAAATGATAGCCAAGAAAGAAACTGGTAATGTGAACAAATTCGCAGCTGATCTTCACACTTAAATATCATTCACCATGACAAGCTGACTTGGAAAATAACAATCTATCCACCTGTAAAAACATATATTTGGATTGCTTAGTGCTAGCAAGCACTCTTCACTAGCATGCATCTAGCAGATATGCTGCCTTTGTAATTGACTGGCAATGGCAGTATTAGGGTTTTTAAAATCACTATTTGTGCCTGGATTTTTAGTTCAAGCTGTATAATGCATGCAATGTTATGATCTGCCTTTGAGATAGCTATTTAAAAATGACATGGCTTCCTTTTCCAAGCACATAAATATACATGTTAATCAGTGCCCAGCAGGAGAGTTACCTCTTCATTCTTTGCTCATGTGAAGGAATGGGTTGTCATTAGACTGGGAATGGGGGTGGTGTTACAGAGAAAAATCATCTTCCTTGTAGAATTGGAGACTAACTACCCAGAGGCGAGGAGCTGGTGAAGGGACTCTAGCTAGTAAGTGCCTAATAGTTTCTGTCACTAATTACTGGCTGCTTTATACACATATTCTCTAATCTTCATAACAAATTTGAAATGTAGCCACAATTATCCTTTTTTATTTTTAGACGAGTAAGCTAGGCTCAGAAGAGGTATGAAATTTAATAAGGTTGTACAGGTGGCATGGGGAGTAATCTCCTCACCATCTTTGCCCCTTCCAAATCATTTGTCACACTTCTAATGGAGTCATATGATCATATCACATCCCTGTCTAAAATCCTTCCTTTATTCCCTGTTGCCTAAGTCACAGAGTTCAAAGAAAGATTCAGTCTTTACCTACCTCTCTAGCATCATCCATCAACTTTGTGCACTTTGCACTAAGTTACATCAATAGTTAATTACTTGTGGTTCCAGAAAAAAAAAAAAAAAAACTCTGATCCAGATTTACTCCAAGCTTTAGCATATCCTTCACCTTTGAGAGATCTGGTGCCTGCATCCCTAATGCTCTCTTTCTGACTCACTGTGCATATATTTCCCCCAACTAATTCTTCATATCCTTCGAAATTGATATCAGGGTTTACTCCCTTTTTGAGGCTTTCCTGGACCTGGCCTTGCTTCAGTTTCTTTCCTGAATATTTCCTTAGACACTTATGCTCACATCTTCCCTTGTGATTGTATTATTGTATATTAATGTATCTGCCACACAGTAAACCTTGGATCTTTGAAAGAAAGCCATGAATCAAAGCTCTAGAACTAGCACATTACTTGCATTTTACTAGTACTAAATTTTATGAAACAAATGGATGAATTGAATCAGGCTAAAGTAGGTGTCAAAGTAAAGACAGCCCAAGAATGCTGGGTTTGAAAAACAGAAAGTTTTCCATTCAGGAGAAATTATCACCAAATAAAAATATTCCTCAAAAGAAATGAATGAATATGAATGGAGTGGGGGGAGTCTTGTAAAACTTGATTTTAGAAAAAGTTTGAAGAAAGGGAAGATCATTCAGTTATATTAGGCTAGGTTTTCCTTATGCAACATTCTCTACATTTTAGAGTGATACAAATGGTAATTTTGCTCAAATAGATTGTTTTTTTTTCGTGTGTGTGTGTGTGTGTGTGTGTGTGTGTGTTTTCATTGCTTTGTCCTCAGGATAAATATGTAGACCCAATCATACCTAGGCTGGCAATTTGCTAGGAAGCATTTGTGAGTTGGTTTTATGGTGATGGTAGGTGAGTGGAAGGAAAAGTGAATGGAGAAAGAAAAGAAAAATGACAGGAATTTCATCAAATGAATCTCAAAAAGTAAGTTTATAACCTAATCTCTTAGTAAATTCGCTCCTATAGTTATGGAATTATTGCTTATAGTTATATGGTTAATAATCAACCAGATTCCACTTTAAAAATAAAGATGAGAGTTTTCTTCTTTTCTGTTTTTAATAAACTCCATTACCTCAGAAGAAATAAAGTTCTCACACATACATTACTGAACCCTGTGCTTGCACAATGCATTTTAGAATTTCAGCAGATGATATCTATTCTTGAATATTTGGAATATATTTTAGCTGGTTTAGAAATCTATAAAGAATTATAATGGCTTCTGAATGTACTCTTCTCCCCTAAAAAATTAGGTTTTTTTGTTTTGTTTTGTTTTGTTTAAAAATTAGTTTTGAGGGATCCCTGGGTGGCGCAGCGGTTTGGCGCCTGCCTTTGGCCGGGGGCGCGATCCTGGAGACCCGGGATCGAATCCCACGTCAGGCTCCCGGTGCATGGAGCCTGCTTCTCCCTCTGCCTGTGTCTCTGCCTCTCTCTCACTCTCTCTCTCTCTGTGACTATCATAAATAAATAAAAATTAAAAAAAATTAAAAAAAATTAGTTTTGATTTTTAAAATTAATTACTGATATTTCAATCCTGGTTTTCCTTCTAAAAATTATGCAGAAAAAAGAACTCACCCCATTTTCTCAAGCAAATCTTTTGTATTAGCATTAAGGAAACTTAGGTTTTCCTTCTAAAGCCCAATTGATGTTTTCCAAACTTTTCATTCTAATATACTTAAAAGATATTTATTTATACTCCTATCTTAGTAAACCAGTAATGATGTCATAAAGCATACAGCTAGAGGGCTGTTTGGTTGCTGGGGGTCCAACCACATGAAATTTGGTAAACTTGGAAGAAAGTAAACCAGCTTGAGTGAGGGAAATTTGATTTAAAGAGAATGGGCCACATTTAGTGCTTTTGAGAACCATATAGCATATGCTTCTTAAATTCCCAGCCCCATGGAACATCCATCAGTTCTTAGGTAGAAGGAATGTAACCATAAGCATGGTTAAAAGTCTCTATGTGGAACTTGGAAAGCTCAATAATAAAGGAAAATCTCATTCAGATAATTTGTCATTTCTCATTACTAGCATTTTAACTCACTTTTCAGCCCATCTATGCCCTAAGTAATAGAAAATATATAGAGAGCAGTAATCCTTTATAAATATAGATTTGGGAAGGAAATGCATTTTTTAAAACTCCATAAAAACAGAATATTTTAATAAATAGGCACTATTTAGAATACCATTGCTTTCATTTACATAATAGCAAAGGTGAAAATTAGCTCCAGATACTTAAAATAAAATATAAGTATACTTAAAATAATTTTTGGAGCTAATATTAAAATATTTTTAAACTGACTAATAAATATTAAGTGGTCTTAGTCAATGCTTATTGTGCTGTTGCTTTTTTTCCAAGAAATATAGCCTGCATATCAGAAATTATATAATAAATATGATAGGCAGAGTTTTGAGATACATCTCCAAACACTCTTACTCTGCCTCTGTCTCCCTCACACAGGCATAGATTTTTTCGTTAGTCGAAAACTGTTGTTCAGCCAACATTTGGCAATATCATGTATACATATTAAAGTTGCCCTCTTTCTTCTCTTTTTCACAACCTCTTTTTGGATACCTATCAAATGTTTAACAACAATTGCCCACCAGGGAAATCTCCCAATGGTTAACTTAAATTATTCTTGTTGTAATCTAGAGCCATTTACAGTTTTGTCCTCAGTCCTCCTTAGAAGAACTAATATATGGGATAATCACTAAATTATCTTCCATTCACCTTCTGGTGCCTCTTTTCCCTTTATACAAAAGTTACTAGAATGGAATTTAGTTCTCATAAGTATTTGAACTCAGGCATTTACTAAATGCAGTCAGAAATTACAAAATAATAATAGCAATGATAATAATAATAATAAAGAGGGCCTTAACAGAGGTTTAGGGGAACATAAAGAGATTTTTAAGATGTTGTAATGTTGTAATTCAGGAGCTAAAAATAAAAACTCAATTTCCATAGGTCTGTAATATTTTTTTCTTTATGTTGAAAAACCCTTGCACCAAAGTTGCCCATTCCTATTGCTATGGAAGCTTTAATTTGTTTAGTACACATGTAAGCTTCCATGGATTTTTCCAATTCCATTTTTTAATGCCATATTTCTTTTAATGAGAATAATATTAATTTGTACCCAAGATTTGTGTCTGTCATTTTAATTTGCCAAAAACAAAAAAATCTTTTTAGCATGGAAGGGTATGTTATATATTGGTTATTATTTAATAAAGGTGATCAATTATATTACATATAAATTATCTTCTACCTATATATCAACAGGATTATTTTTTAAAAGCTATTTCTTTTTTGCATATTGTCTTTTAAGAGTTCAGTTTGATAAGTCGATTTTATTTATTGTGCAGACACCCTGGAATGGTTGTAAATAAGAAAAAAATTTCACTTTCAAACTTCATTTAGGGCTCAATTAAATTAAAGCATAAAAAATTCAGTGGTGTTACTGCCATCTGACACTACCCATCCATGCAACAAAAATATAAAAGCAAACTACACTTATGTCACAGTTTGAGTTTCACTGAGAGGCAGACTCTGAGGCAAAGTTTACTGTCCAAGATGTTTAGAGAAGGAGGGCCATTTGAATCACCACTATGAGGAAGAAAAGAGAGATTCTGGATTGGACCAACAGCCTCAGCCTGCACCATGGGAAAGTTTGAGCTAACGTAACAATCAGGAAACTTCTGTACTGGGCTGACATGGTTGAGTCTTTACACTTCCTTTGATCAACCATTTGACATACCCTTAAAGAACACAACTTTTGGTGAGGTGAATCTCTGTAACTGAAGTGATTCCTGGAGGAGATAACAGCTGAAAATTGTCCCTTACTAGCTCTCCTAGAAGATAGGTCAACAACTTCTTCCTTGAAGGGGAAACTGAGTAGTGTTTCTAAGTACACCAACATTTATATAGTTCTGATGATATTGTCTATTAGATATTGTTCTAAGTTTTTCACATATATAACTCATATAAAACCATAGCCATATGAGAAAATCACTTATATAATACCCATTTTGCAGACATAGAAGACGATCATATAATCTAAGTGACCTGCTCAAGGTCATAAAAGTAGTAATGGTACATTTGGTGAATTTAGGCAGTCTGATATTAGAGTCTACTGCTAACCATCATGTACTACCTCTCAGAGCCACTAACTCAAAGGTTACCAAAGACCTCTTAATTGCTAAAATCCAAGTGTCCAAGTTTTCTATTCATTCTTTGTATTTTTATCTTACTGAATTATCTGGTATGGTTTAACTTGTTTTACTTCTTAAGATTAATTCCTAGCTTAATTCATGACTTTATGTTGATTTTCATAGCCAGTTTTCTGAGATCTTTCTGGTGACTCCTCTTCATTTCTCTACTTTTTAAATGTTGATGTTCTTTAAGTGTTCATTTCTGATCTCTACTCACATTACATGCTCTACTTTAAATGTACTTCAAGCATATTTCATCCATGCTGCCATCAAGTCTTATATTATAAAAGGTGAGGCATCAGGTTATATTAGGAATGGGAGTGGTAGGACTTGAGAAGATAGAACCAGAATTTCTCCATGCAAAGGCTGATGAGAAAAAAACTAAGCAGCAGTTTCAGTCCTTGGCCCCTGGGAAGGGTCAGGAGTTAATATCCAAATATAAGTTAGTATCTTATAAGGTATGAGAGTAAAATACGATCTAGGAATTATGGAAACAATAGCAACAAGAATAGTAGCACCTAGTGAGGCAATTAGATGGGATTTGAGTGATGCCAAAAATCAAAGTAAAGACCAGGAGGTGACAGTGCAGGAAACTTTAAAAATTAAATCCTTCACCCTACAATCATCTAGTGGAGGCATGAAACTGATATTCAGGAGTCCAAAATCAGAAAAAAGAATTTAAGTGCAGAAGAAAGAGATTGATAGGAAATATTTGAATTTCAAGATAAAAAAAAATAATAAGGCTAGAATAATTCTCAGTGATTTATCATTAACCTGCTCATTTAATGGGAACACATGTAGGAGTTCATTTGTATTTAAAATAAGAGTTGGGGGATTCCTTCAATAACATAATCTATACTACTGATTTGTGAAAGGAAAATTTGGTTGTATTCTTAAACTTCACTAGCGATAGTCTAATTTATCCAGCATTATATGTAAAAATACATTAAGTCATATGTGTGTAATTTCCTAATGAATGGTTTTAGAAATAAAAAATTCACATGTCATGAAGATGGTTTAAATATTACTGACAGTAAAACAAAAACAAAAACAAAAAAACACATAGGGATGCCTGGGTGGCTCAGCGGTTGGGTACCTGCCTTCCGCTCAGGTCGTGATCCCGGGATCTGAGATGGAGTCCTGCATCGGGCTCCCTGTGAGGAGCTTGCTTCTTCCTCTGCCTATGTCTCTGCCTCTCTCTCTCAGTCTGTGTCTCTCATGAATAAATAAATAAATCTTTTAAAAAACCCCACATAAACAGACCTCATTGTTTTAATATCATAGATTTGCTTGCACATACAAGCATTACATGTATTTCTAATTTAAATGTGCTTAATATCACTTAAGCATGCTCTGAATTAATTCTTCCTTGAGTTTTGTAGGGTTTTGTTTATTGTATCATCTATAGTAATATATTTTTAAATATTTATTTATTTATTTATTTATTTATTTATTTATTTATTTGAGAGAGAGCATGAGTGGTAGAGGGAGAGGGTGAGGAAGAGATAATTCCAATCATACTTCTTGCTACAACGGAGACTGTCTTGGGGCTCCTCATTTATACTAATATGAGGAAAAGTTTTGGTTTGTGCATTATTTTCCATTATCCTTTGTAGTTTAACAAATTTGTTTTTCAAAAATTTAGATGACTCTTTTAAGTCAACAAATGCAGAGCAACAATTTTCAGACTGTTAAAATATTAATGTGAACAAACGTTCTGATATTATGTAAAACATTTGGTGAGGTATTCCTTTTCTTTCTTTGTCATTGTATCTTGACAAATATGCTCATTAAAGTTCGGAGTCAGTTCTATAAAGTGTCACTAAGACATAGAAATAGTAACTCTGTAAGATTGCAAAAGTTCTAGAGTTTACTCATTATACTGTGTGAGGGAAAGTGCCTAAACCTGAGCCATTCATATCACCAAGGAAATGTAATGCGCTCATTGTTTAAAAACATAGACTTGTTCATAGAATTAGGGTCTGATGAATGAAGAAGGGATATTTTGACAAGCATGAAGGGGTAATGGATACTGGGCAGCAAAGAGTAGATGTTCACTGTAAGTGAATTTGTATGTATTAGGCCTATGACTTAAAAATATGTGACATAATATGCTTTTACACAGAAAGAAATGGCATTACATTTTGCACTTAAAATACACTAAAAATTATTTCTTTGTTGTTTCAATTAAACAAGCTATAAATTCACTTCTCCCACTTATAACATGTCAGAAAAAAATCACTGATAAGAAATTTTTTTTTTTTTAGGCTAAACGATGATTTAACTCTTGAAATTAAACCAAATGTTCCTGAGTCACCTGGAAAACTCACAGATGCTTCAAAAGAGAGAAGCATTTTTCAGTTCATGATTTATCTGTGTTTCCCTCATTATTGTAGGATTCTATGGTAAAATTGCCAGTGTTGTCAAAATTTCAATTTCATAGATGTGGTGAGTTGTCAGTTTCAAAGTGGAAATATATCGTTACTCATTGTTACCATGTATATAGTCTGGAACAAGTTAATATTCTCAATCTTTCATTTATTTCTTTTTTTTTAACAGGACCTTACTTAGAATCCCTATTTTCTAAGCAACTTTCTAGATGTTCACAAAATAAAGATGAAGATGACAAAATGAATGGCATGAATAAAAATGAGTTTAGATGGTAGATGGTATATTGGGGATCGTGCTGAGAGTAAGGGGATTACATTGGGGCCAATGTTTGAAGGATCTTTTATGTCATGCTAAGGAATTTAGAATGTATCTGTTATGGTGAAGGTTTAACGAAGCTTTTTAAGTTGTGAAATAACATGACAGATCTGTATCTTCCACAGGAATTGATTAGAGAGAGGCAAAAGAAGAGAAAGGAATTGAAAACCTATTATGTGCCAGGACCTGGGGATATAAATATTAATAAGGCACAATCTCAGCCCTCAAGGAATTTAAGGTTGTGAAGAAAACATACTTATAAAAATGCAAATTTAACAATGTCTTTATTAAAGGAATAAACACTGAAGGGTGAGTACCTAACTGCTTGTTTGCTGCTATGTGCCAGGGGTCCTAGTGGGGAGGTGAAGTTCGTGAAGGTAGGGGATAGTCAGGGTAGATACCCAAAAGTGATGCATGAATTGGAAACTGAAAGAAGAGACAAAAGATTCATAAGGGAACAAGAATTGAGATTAAGATCTTTCTTAGCAATGATAATAGCACATGTAAAAACAAGTAGGCATGAGAAAGGGTAGTGTACTTGGAAACATCAAATAGGCAAGGATTACTCAATCAAAGCAAAGTTGTAGAGAGAACAGTGAGAAATTACGCTAGAAAAGCCTAGGGGCTAGACCAGGAAATATTACTATCCTAGAAGTATTTTCCATCAGGAGCATTAACTTTTCTTTTTTTTTCATTATAAAAGGCTTTATAAAGCATATATACTTTTAATTAAAAATTGTATATATTTGAAGTATATGCCATATCTTGATATATATATATATACACACACATAAATAAATGATTACTATAGTCAAGCTAGTTATTATATCCATCTTTTATATGTGTTTTTGCACTAGGAAACAAGAAACCTTTGTAGGATTTTTTTAAAAGATTTTATTTATTCATGAGAGACACAGAGAGAGAAGCAAAGACATAGGCAGAGGGAGAAGCAGGCTCCCTATGGGGAGCCTGATGCAGGACTGAATCCCCAGGACCCCAGGATCATGACCTGAGCCAAAGGCAAATGCTCAACCACTGAGCAACCCAGGTGCCCCCCTTTGTAGGATTTTATGTAGAAAAATAGATATTATAGGATGATATCTCTGTTGACAGAAGCAGAAAAGATTGGAGACAGAATATAGTAAGAAAGAAATTATGAGGGTTAATGAGAACTAGCACTAAATGAATGAGGAAGAAAGAATGGGAAAGGGTATATAAATGTAAGGATATTTAAAGAATAGACATAACTGTATTTGGTGATCTCTTGGTTATGAAGTTTTAAGTGAGAGAGAGGATTTCTGGTGGGCCAAAATGAGAAAGTTAGCAAACACTTACAACAAACGCGAGTGGCAGAAGGAAAATGGTGAGGAAGATTATTTATTACTTCAGATGTTATGAGGTTTTGTTGCCAATGTGATAAACCCAGGATATATCACAAAAAGTAAAAACTATGAAGCATGGCAAGAAATTAGGTTTGGTTTGTGAATTTTGGATTAAAATCTGAGTTCCTGCCTTATATAAGCCTATTGCCTTGTTCCTCAACCCTGGGTGAATTTAGTGATAATTAATACAGTCCGGGCTTAAGGACACATTTTAGTCAATGGGCAAAGGCCTGAAAGTATATATGGAATCCACTCCCCATTAGTAGGTCAGATTTGGACATGATTTAGAGTCCAGTTGCCGTATGCCCGAAGGTCTGAAAATGACTGAAACATTATTTTTTTCCCTGGCTCTTCTTCCTTGATCATCATGGTCAGTATCTTTGCCAACTTCCTTTCACAGCTAATGTGGCTGATAAATGTCTGCTGGAAACACTTGGGGGAATGATAATGCATGAAATGTTATGATTTAAAGGTAATCTAAGTCTAGATTTCTAAGCTTAAAAAATACTGCTACTTGAAATTTTCTAAAGGCAGAGTCGGTGTCATTATACCTCATTGCAAGTATCCCTGGGTGCATGCCTACCATACTACATACATATTACCTGCATAGGAAATTATACTAAATTCTAGTAAAGTCTTGCTCTATGACTTACAAAAATGTAGATACAAAGTAAAATTAAAATATTAATATAGAGTTAACTTAGATACATTTTTAATTATTCATTTCAGGATAAGAATGCTTTATCTTTCAATAGTTCCCTTCAAAATAATCTTCACCATATGAAATAAGTTTCTTTCAAAATATCTATTTCATTCATTTTGTGAAGTTATAAAATGTGTTTTTTTTATTAGAGTAATATAAACTATCAGTCTGGTGCTCTGAATTTTAAGTACATATTATTAAAATACCAAAAATCTTAAGTTAAAATAAATGTAATAAAATCTACTATGGGATATTTCCTAAAGGCATCCAAACATAAGGGGGGCAGGAAGACCACAGATGCCCAAAGTAAAATCCTATATCCATGAATTTGTACCTCTGAGCAGAAAAAAGAAAAAAAAGGAAAAAAAAAACAAGCTAATCCATTAATCCATTAGCTTCCTCATGTAGATAATAACTACCTTTTAATGCCTTAAAGACTGCTATGCGGCAGGTTTAGATCTATTTTAAAGTGATATAACTATAATAGTGGATAAGTAGGTTATACAGAGTTACAACAACATAAATTGGGCAGCCAACCTTAGGAAATGTTAAATCCACATGATATAGATATTCTGGATAAGGTTCTAACAAGTGATTGAATATGAATAATTTTTATGTCTTCTTCTTTGTCCAGCTTTTTAATATTATATAATGCTATGGATTACTGTCCTTCTTGCTATATTGAATTGACAATAGCTGAAACAAACTTTCTGAGTCAGAAAACCCTGAAATAATGGTGAGGAATAATGTTATGAATAGGGGAAAAGGAAAGAGGAGTATAATCTAGAAAATATCCATAATTTAGTAGTATAACATAAGTAGATCTTAACTACTTAATAAGAGGAGTCAAGAAAGTGCCAGAAGCCATATTCTTTTAAAAAGGAGGTGAATCTCCTCCTTAGCAAGTAAGCACAGGTGGAAACAAGTTGGTATTATACCTTAAGGTACTATACCTTTATACCTTATAAAAAACAAAACTTAAACATAAACCCTTACTTAGGTCACATCTAGGATAGATGCCCATAGGGCCAATCATTTTTAAAAGTTTTTATTTATTTATCTTTAATTCCAATGTAATTAATATTCAATAGTTCTATATATTACTCAGTGCTCCTCCTGATAAGTGTACTCTTAATCTTCACCAATTTCATCCATCCCCCTGCTCACCTCCCTTCTGTTAATCATCTGCTCTCTATAGTTAAGAATATTATTTGATTTGTCTCTATCTCTCTTTTTTCCCTTTTGTTTCTTAAATTCCACGTATGAGTGAAATCATATGGTATTTGTCTTTTTCTAATAGATCCAATATTTATAGTTCATTCTCTTAGCCATTCAGCTATTTTACCTTAGGGAAAATTTACATGGGAATTTTTCTTTGGAAAACATGTTATTTATTTGAAAAAAAAATCTTGCCAGAATTAAATCCCAAGAGAAAAATTTCACCTCGAATCTTATATAAGAAGTATAGTCTTCCATGTTTCTTACAACAGCTTTGTGATGAATGACAAACTCACTTCCACACAGCAATTTCTTACAATAGGATTAAGCAAGAGCGAAGGAAGTAATATTAGAAAGGACCTTGGAAAGGATACTGTCTGGAAATAGACACTTTTTATCTAAATACACTATATTCTGCTAATCTAACTCAATCTCAAAGGCAGAATTCAGGGTTGAATTGCTGGTCTTTTTGATTGTCTTCTCTAAAGATCATAGTCTCAGACCCTCTTTTGATACAGCATGAGAGTCCATTCAAGAATATACTCTGTGAATTTTTCAAGTGTGTTCTGTGTTGCTGAAGGAAGACTAATCCATATTCTTTATAAAATAGAAATTAGAAATGGGGTCAAAGTCATACTATAAGATCACTATTTTTTTGCAAGTATATTTGCAAGTAAATATTGGCAAGTAATTTAACAAGAAGTTACTTTCCTGAATTTATTGTATATATAATGCATGTGTGAATAATTTATTCTCCAAAGAAGGAGTAAAGAAAGTGGTAAATAATTTTAAAGGAAGATTGTAACAAAAAATATCTTACCAGGCATTTTAATTTATCATAATAACATTTAGCTCATTCATCTTAGAGACAGTTGCCAATAGTTACTCATCTGACTAGACTGATTTAATCCAGTTGCACTCATCCTTACTTTTTCACCTGTAATCATCTAGAATGGTTTGCACTCTTTCTGCTCTGGCTTCCCTATTTCCTGATAGTTCACCTGATCTTTGCCTCCTTAAGATACGGGAACCAAGCCATTAACTTAATTACTATACTTCATCTATCTCAATGTGAGTTTCTTCAAGTCCAGAAAGGTGCTGACTTCTGGTAAGGTGTGATTGCAGCTGAAATTAATCTTAAAAGCAAGATAATGACACCTATTTACTTTCTAGTTTTAACCATCCTAGTGGCCATATATTTGCTCAACTGCAAATAAAGTCTAATATTCACTAAAATGCCTTAGCTTTCTAGGGCTTAAAACAAAAAATGAAACAAGAAACCAAGATAAAACTTACCAAATACTCTGGCTGTATCACTGAGGGGGAATTCATGAAATGTAAAAGCCTCTCATTTCCACCGCCTCCCTCCAGTTCTTTGGATATTTGCCTATTTTCCCCTCTTACTTGACTCTTTTTTTTTACCTCTAATGTTTCCAAGATAGATATGAAAATCCTTATGAAACAAGACAGTACCAAGAGATTTACATTTCTCTCCAAAACATTTTTCAGAAATGTATTTTGAATATTGTTTGACAATACCATTTTAATGACAGAATGACCCAAACAGTTGTATTATTTGTGATGGTTGCTTCTTTTTTATGTTTATACAATATAATCATAGTAAATTATAAAGAATCATTTGTATTTTTTACTAGAATTTGAAAAAAAACATAATAACAACCTCATACTATGACCATCTCCAGCTGGCACCTTTTGTAAGAGTTCACCATACATCATCATTTTTTCAGGAAGGGTTCCTCAGGAAAGCACTTATGCTACCCTACAATTACCTTCTTCAATTTATCACAGAGAGATTGCTTTTATTCAGTTGGTAATATTTGAAAACCAAGTCTTTGCCCCTTTTTCATCCATTGAACTCTTTGTAATGATTATAGAATGTGAGCTAGTTCTATTTTTATATCAGCATTTTATCATTTAGTACCTGTGGAAACAATTCCCACTTTACTAAGCACACTCAGGGTCTGATATGTTTTGGACTAAAGTACTTCTAAGTATCAGGCACACAAGGACATATAGTTATCAAATATGGCTGTTCACCGACTAACCTAGAATGCAAGGTACAAATTAACATTTAAAGAAATGGGCATAAGAATAGATATTCAATAACTATTTCTAAAATGTATTGAATTTCAGTTGCTCCTTTCTAAAGTTGTTTTCCTTTTCATTCCGAGTATAAAGCTTGGTAACTTGGACCACCCAGAAATTGTTCTGAATTTGAGATTGTGTTGAGCAGCGTTGGTGTCCTGAGTTAGAAACAAAACAAATATCTTTCATATATATTATCATTTGCAGTTACAAAGCACATTTGAGATCTGGTCTTCTTTTAACTGCCTCCAATACATGCCTCAGGCTTTACTATATTATTGTGCATTCAATCATATAGGATATCCCTTACTCTGGTCATACTCTTTCATATACTGATCTCTTGCTCTGGCTTCTCATAGAATACTTTCCCGCACTCATAAGCTTAGTTAGACTCTACTCATTCTTCAAGGTATGCAAGCTTCCCTTGCCATCAGAGGCAGCCTTTTCTCCTTTTATCTAAAAAGTATAACCACCAAATACCCACCAAAGCACAGTGATTATACATCAGGAGGTAAACAGGCATAAGGTGTTATATGCAGAAAAAGAAATCAAATATTTTTAAAATTGTTACTGATTTAATATTTGTAGGAACCTGGAATATGCTGAGAACAGATTGTAAGACTATTATATCAGGGAGAAAGGAAAATCCTGGTGGATTCAGCCAAATTATTCATATGGAGAGATGGCCCCGAGATTCTGAATTTAACATATATTAGTTTGAGCAGCTAAACTTAGCTAAACTCTGCTATTGCTTGTTCTATTGTTTGACCGAAAACTGAGCCCAATGGTAGACTGCACTGAAGGAAATTGAAATGCTGAACAGCAATTCAGCAATGTGGCAGGATACAAAATGCACAGAAATCAGTGGCATTTCTATAGACTAACAATGAGACTGAAGGAAAAGAAACTAAGGAATCAGCCCCATTTACAATTGCACCCCAAACCATAAGATACCTAGCAATAAACCTAACCAAGGAGGTAAAGGATCTATACCCTAAAAACTACAGAACACATCTGAAGAAATTGAGGAAGACACAAAGAGTTGGAAAAACATTCCATGCTCATGGATTGGAAGAACAAAGATTCTAAAAATGTCTATGCTAAGTAGGGCAATTTACATGTTCCAGCAATTCCTATCAAAATACCTGGGCTTTCTTCACAGAGTTGGAACAACTAATCTTAAGATTTGTATGGAATCAGGAAATACCCTGAATAGACAGAGGATTATTGAAAAGGAAAACCAATGCTGGGGGCATCATAATGCCAGATTTCAAGTTGCATTACAAAGCTGTGATCATCAAGACAGTAAGGTACTGGCAGAAAAACTGACACCTAGATAAACAGAACAGAATTGAGAACCCAGAAATGGGCCCTCAACTCTATGGTCAACTAATATTCGACAAAGCAGGAAAGAATATCTACTGGGAAAAGGACAGTCTCTTCAATAAATGTTGTTGGGAAAATTGGATAGCCATGTGAAAAAGAATGAAACTAGAGCATTCTCTTATACCATACACAAAGATAAACTCAAAATGGATGAAAGATCTAAATGTGAGACAAGAATCCATCAAAATCATAGAGAAGAACACAGACAACCTTTGTGAACTTGGCCACAGTAACTTCTTGCAAGATACATCTATGAAGGCAAAGGAAACAAAAGCAAAAGTGAACTATTGGGACTTAATCAGGATATAAAGCTTCTGCACAGCAAATGAAACAGTCAAGAGAACTAAAAGACAACCTACAGAATGGGAGAAGATATTTCCAAATGACATATCAGATAAAGGGCTAGTATCCAAGATCTATAAAGAACTTATCAAATTCAACACACAAGAAACAAACAATCTAACCATGAAATGGGCAGAAAACATGAACAAAAATTTCACCAAAGAAGACCTACACATGGCCAATAAGCACATGAAAAAATGCTCCACATCACTTGGCACCAGGAAAATATGAATCAAAACCACATTGAGATACCACCTCACACCAGTGAGAACAGCAAAAAATAACAAGACAGGAAACAACAAATGTTGGAGAGGATGTGGAGAAAGGGGAACCCTCTTGCAAAGTTGGTGGGAATGCAAACTGGTGCAGCCACTCTGGAAAACTGTGTGGAGGTTCTTCAAAGAGTTAAAAATAGAGCTACCCTACAACCCAGCAATTGCACTACTGGAGATTTACCCCAAAGATACTGATGTAATGAAATGCCGGGACACCTGCACCCCCATATTTATTGCAACAATGTCCACAATAGCCAAACTGGAAGGAGCCTCAATGTCCTTTAACAGATGAAAGGAATAAAGAAGATGTGGTGTATATATACAATGGAATATTACTCAGCCATCAGAAAAGACAAATACCCACTGTTTGCTTCCTTGTGGTTTGAACAGGAGGGTATTATCCTGAGCAAAATAAGTCAATCAGAGAAGAGCAAACATCATATGATTTCACTCATAGGTAGAATATAAGAAATAGTGAAAGGGACTATAATGGAAAGGAGGGAAATTGAGTGGGAAAAATTAGAGAAAGAGACAAACCATGAGAGACTCCTAACTCTGGGAAACAAATAAAGGGTTGTGGAAGGGGAGGTGGATGGGAGGACACAGTAAAAGGGGGATGGGCAATGAGGATGGCACTTGCTGGGATGAGCATTGGGTGTTATACTGTATGTTGGCAAATTGAATTTAGATTTTTAAAAATTAAAATAAATAAATAGATAAAAGTGGAAAAAGACATCTTTATTGACTCTCTACTTTTCTTTCACTCTCCTATCTCCCTCACTTCTGTTTCAAGGGATTTCTTCTCAAATAAACTACGACATCTAAATCCTTGTCTAAGGCTTTAAATTTAGGAGCTGCAAGTGAGTACATGTAATTGTGAAAGAGGCCTTGGAAGGCAACCTACAGGATGGGATTTAGAACTAGGTCAGTCCCTGATCAGGTGGCCACAAGGACCCCATTACCAGTATAAGTGTGTACTATTAACTTCTGGCATGCTATAGAATAACAATTACTAATCTGTCTCCCTATTATGAATTAGGAGATAGGGAATAAGAGGTAAAATTGATTTGTGTAGAAGCTCTCTAGCATTTGAAGGGAATGAGAAAATGGTAATTATAAAGACTGTCAGTTCCCTGGATTTGTAAATGGTTGTAAAAACCTTTAAAAAGAACTGACAGGTACAGGTTAGCCAATTCTCCATTCTGTGCATACTGTGAAAATATTAAGGGCTCTAGGACACTATTAAATAAATAAATAAATAAATAAATAAATAAATAATCTCCTGCAGCTACAGCAAAAACTATGCTGATTATCTGACCAATTTAATTATGGAGAAATTGCTAAGGAGACTGAATGCACAGCCTTAATACAACTTAAAAAAAAAAACATGTATTAATACAAAAGGGTGAAAACCCTGAGAACAGGGATGAGGACATTTAGGTGGATACGCCTGAGAGTAGTTTTCACTAACAGTATTAAACGGCAGAAGTAACACTCTCATTTCTAGAAGAAGGAACCTCTCTTTGCCTAAAGACTATATGCAAAGAACTCATACATGGTTATTTCTTTAGAAGATGATGCATTTTTCTAAAATATCCTTTTCTGACTTCTCTCATTGACTCTAGACAATAACTAATGTCATATCGCTGCATACACTGATGGGGCATACATGAAAAAAACAGATGTGGCAACTGGCAGATAAATAATAGTGGTACTTGGGTAGGTTTGGATTCTGAGGGTGCTGAAATAGAAGATATGGGTAAAATATAAAACTAGGTTGAGAAGAATTTATTAACATAAAAGGAATCCCATGTTGTGACTCAGAATTTAATATCCTGAACAATAAATCTGAAGCCAATTCTAGAACTTTACTTTTTAATGTTTGGGCATGATGACAGCCTGCTAAGTATAGATATCTGATCTTGCTAGCAGATTATTGAGGAAGGGTCAGAAGACAAATACAGTCAAACATGTCTATTATATGTAACTAGAGAATATACCACCTAATTATTCCCTAAGACAAGACTGGAGAATCTTTCACTGTGCAATATTTGTGGGGGAACCAGCAGCCTTCAGGAGCTCCATAGTGGGGCTGTTCCCAAAGATCAGAGTTGATAAAAGAAATTTTGTGTGGAATTGAGATCCCTGGTATCAGTAAAGATGATGAAATTCTGGACTCCTGAAGACCAGGTGGCAACAACCATCTGGAACAAGGTGAATTGTAATTATCGTAACAGACAGCAAGAATGGATTGACAAGTGCTATCATTTGACCTGCCACAATCTATGAAGGTGGGTATAATGATGATGTTCTTAGGACAAGATTTCATGGGCAGTCAACAAGGCTGTTTACTGTCTTGTATGACCAGAAAAAATCAAGAACTGGTATAAAAAAGGCTCACATCTATTGCCGCAGTGAAAATTCACTGACTTTTGTCTAGTTACCAGATTTGAGACAGTGAGTGAGATTCAGAAGTCATTGATTCAGAAGAAGGTTAAGGCCCTTAAATAAGTTTCACTATCACTGAGAATACAAAAAAGAAATATTTTTTCTATTTTTACCTAAAGGGATCTAGTAGTCATTTACTACAGTAACATCACTGAGGTTAAGGGGATACCTAGATATTTTTAAGGCTACTAGGTTCAGCGTGTAAACTGTAACTTATATCATGAATGCAAAATGCCATAATGGCTAGCTGATTAGAGAGGGGCTGTGGACTACAGGATATAAAGGAAGTCCTGAACAAACCCACCTTGCAATGAGTCACAAGCATCTATGGGCACACCTTAGGGTAATTTTCCTGGTCCTTACATGGATAATTGGAATGGCTATATATAACTGCTGACTAAATGCTCAATTTGGTTTCTCTGAACTGTGGAAGAAGATGCATTGTTATACATGTAAGATGAAAGTGCCAGAACCAACTCCACCACAACTACCACCACCACCACACACACATACACACACACATATGCACACACATATTTCAGCTGTACCTTAAACTCTTTTTGAACTTTTCCAGGAATGGCATATTTGGTGCCTTCGTGTTTGTTTTAATCTCCCACTATTAGAAAGTGGATGTAGAGGATCCCTGGGTGGCTCAGTGGTTTAGCGCCTGCCTTTGGCCCACATCGGGCTCCCTACATGGAGCCTGCTTCTCCCTCTGCCTGTGTCTCTGCCTCTCTCTCTCTCTCTGTCTGTCTGTCTATCATAAATAAATAAATAAATAAATAAATAAATAAATAAATAAATAAATAAATCTTTAAAAGAAAGTGGATGTAATGCTGTTATTACTCCCAAGGTTCTGGCTCTTAAGAATCTATGTCTATTAAAACAATATAGATCTTCTTGGCTCTGAAGTCACCTGATACCGTTTACAGAATGCTTACTGCATCATTACTTGACTCTGCATATCCATTCTAACATCTGTAAATACTGGCTTCCAATTACCCTTTCTAACGGTGTTCCTCTGTTTCATTGATGATGATCACAAATGCAAATCTTCCTAGACAATGAAAGAAAATATGAAATATAACTCATTTCCCATATACCTTGACCAGCATAAGATTGGTACAATTCAAGCAAAAAATGTCCATCACTTATCAATAAGAAGAACTCTTTGGTGTTGTGGAACAAAGGTCTCAAAGATTTTCTGAGGATAAGAGAATTTATAAAAATTCCCTTATTTGTACAAATATGAAGATGCTACAGGGTAAAGTAAAGATGCCTGTGCCATCTTTACTCCTCTTAATTACTCTGGAGTAGAGGTGGCACTTTTGTTGTTACAGAGAGAGATGAGAATTACCCACAGGCCCACATAGAAACTCAATACCAATGACTGACAGTGGGAATGTTGGTAGCGTACACCCTGGAATGTGTTTTGTGTCCAAATTAATAAAGTCACCAAATATTAACAGATCAGAATCATTTTGGCAACCCAATCAACCACATTTCCACAAAAGTAATACTATTTGCTAGGGAATCACATGGAGTTGGGGCCTGGCTACGGGGCCCTGGACAGCCCTTACAGGGACGAGTCTTGGAACTTCTTGAAGCATCTGATTAACACCACATGTGGGGATGGGAGTGGTTAAAAGACAGAAAGCAAACCAATGGTAAAAATGGGAGCCCTGTTTGGGCTTCCAAGAGAATTAGTCCCAGGCACCAGTGGGTTCTAATAGTCTAAATCCACAAACACCTGCTCTTTGCCTGATACTACTAACCCCAGCCCCAGACACTAGAGGAGTATTAGAAAATTTTGAGGAAGCTACTCCAAAGTGTGGTGCCCCTTGAGGTAAGTGTCTTCAAACAGGGGCCTCACTTGCTCAAGTAGAAAAGCAGAGCTGCATAATATATCTGGGAATAGAAGTCCAACCATCACTAACTCCCAGTATAGTATCTGGCAAATGACATTTGTTGGAATAAAAAAAAAAAAAGAAATAGCTTACATGGTGTATTTCAATTAGTTCATATTTATTAACTAGTTCTACAAAAACTTTCTGAATTCTTGTTGTGACAAACCCTGTTTATGTTGTGGGCGAATAGAAGAAAAAGTACCTACATGGAATTCATATACCATCAAGATAGACAATAAACTTTATGCATATATATATACATATATGTATATACACACAATTTATATAATGAAATTACTCATAAAAACATGTAAAACTTAGGCTTGGTAAGAGTAAAAGTAATGGAGATTGATTATTTGAATAGAATCATTAAAGATGGTTTCTGAGGAGTTGATAATTTGAGAGGAAATTTGAATGAAGAGAGAGAGATAGTAACGTGAATACCTGGGAGGAGAGAGAATATCAAGTGCAAGTTGGGTAGGGGAAGGTTGGTGATGGCCACTTTTGTGGGATTAATTATTTTTAAGATTATTTTTCTAGCTTTTTTGTGGTATGATTGACATATATATATGTATATATATATATATATAATTTTTTTAAGATTTTTTTATTTGAGAGAGAGAGAGAGAGAGCATGAGAGGGAGGAACGGAGAGAGAGGGACAGGGAGAGAGAATCTTTAGCAGACACTGCCCTGAGCACATAGCTCAATGTGGGGCTCCATCCTACAACCCCAAGATCATGACCTGATCCAAAACCAAGCGTCAATGCTTAACTAACTGAGCCACCCAGGCACCTCTCTATATAGCATTTTGTACCACATTCTCTTTTATAATGTGCATGATTTTATATATATGGCTAAGTAAATGTCATGGTCATGTTAACTGGTAGCTGTAAAGAATAACAATGAAAACCATTAAGAAGCACAGTGAGGGATGCCTGGGTGGCTCAGCGGTTGAGCCTCTGCCTTTGGATCAGGGCGTGATCCTGGAGTCAAGTCCCACATAGGGCTATCTGCATGGAGCCTGCTTCTTCCTCTGCCTATGTCTACCTTTCTTTCTCTCTGCGTCTCTCATGAATAAATAAATAAATAAATAAATAAATAAATAAAATCTTAAAAAAAAAGAAGCACAGTGAACAACTGGGAGAATAGGAAGGAGTGAGACTTGAGGAGTGACGGGAGGGTGTAAATATGGGCAATTGTGAGGATGCTGTAATTTGCATTAATTTTGATGGAAAATCATCAGAGGATCTTAAGCTGGAGAATAGTATGATCTGGTTTACGGTTTAACTTGATCAATCATTGCTTTGTGAAGAACAGAATGTTATATTAAACATGGAAGCAAGGAGACTAGTTAGGAGGCTATTATAATAGCCTACATGATGAATTTGTTAAAGTTCATTGGAATGAAACAGTTCAACTTCCTCAGTACTTTTCATAAGTTAAGTAGGTTATAATCATTTGCTGATTGTGTTTTATATCTATATAATAGTTATAGCTACGTTTCTTGAAAACTATTAAATATAAGTTTACCACGGCCATATATTATTATATAAATCACCATACTTCATTCTGATCGCAAACTTATGGGGAGAAAAACTGAGTTTCTAAAAGGAATAACTGAAAGCAATCCAATAGTGTTCATAACGTATCAGGAAGTAGATTTTATAATTTAGAAAAGATCAGTCTACTGATAAGAAGGTTATTTCCATCTTAGGGTAAATATATTATCTATTATAGATTTTCAAATTTGTGATGCCAACCATCAGCTACATTTCAAAATTCGGGCTATGGTGAAACTCCAAAGCAAAAATAAAATATAAAATTTTATGTGATATATATTTGTTCTTTAAATATTTCCAATGAAAATACCTAATGTGGTGGAAATCAGCCAACCTAAAATACAACATACAGATATTGAATAATATTGCTCTCCACTGCAGTTGATATATCTCACTATATCTTGCCAGCACTTAATCACTTTTATGGAATTACAATTTGGTTTTCACTAACTGTGATTTACTTAATGTGGGCTGATTTATGCCACTGAGAATTTGTTTAGTTAATGGAACATTTTAATTTATGACAGAAGGCAGCATAAAATTGCTTTGAATATCTGTATTGCATTACTATTGACTGCCAGTCAAAATTTGAAGTGAAATGAAATGTGACAGATAAAAGCATTCTATATCAACTATACCTATCACGGGTAGAATATAGATTTGAAACTAAAAGCACAAGAAACAAGTAGCTTTTACATTTGCTTCACCAAACTCTTGACTAGATGCTGCAGTTCTCACTGACATATGGTACTGTCTGTGAAGTCTTTTCAGTGAAGCCTCACAGGGAAAGAGTGAGATGTTTCATAATATAGTGTCATCAGTATGCTGTTGGCAACCAGCACTGGGTCTCCTTTCATCTGGCCCAGATGGTACAGATCTCTGACTCTTAAAGTGTCTGCCTGAGATAAGGAAGCAATTGAAAGCAAACTGGCTGATGGTCTACCCTGATGATTTCAAAATAACGTGTATAGGTCAAAGAAGCCAAGAGCAAGTAAAGCTTAGCCTTCTCCATTAATGGAGGTTTATTTATTTAAACTTTGCCTTCAAGTTATACCAATCTTTATTTAATGCCTGATATATAAATATCTATTTCTATACAGCAATTGTTCATATATGCATTTAAATGTTTCTTTCAGGCTTTAAGATTTTTCTTGAAAGAATGTAATAAGATTAGCCTTCCATAGAATCAGAGACTTTCAGGCTTTAGTTAAGTTTACTTGTACTTAGAAGTGTATAAGCTAGATATTCACTGCCTTAGACACAAGATGCCTTCTCACCATAGGATCTATGCAGTGAGTGGGTGGGTGACCTCTGTGGGTTCAGTCAACCTCTTGTTCTGTGGTCCCATGTTGGATTTGACAAATGAAGTCACCAGCAGAATGTTGAGGTTGGGGGATGGAAGTATCAGAGAGATGTGAAGATATTTTGTTTCCCAGCTTTCTGTCTGCCAGGCTACCGGGGATTGCAGTTACTCACTCAGGCCTTAGTTCCTATTGTGTGGCCCTCTTCCACAGAGAAAGGGACAGGGATCTCTGTTCCAGCAACCACTAACTGCCTTTAGCCCTCCAACTCCAGATTGGCAGTGGCTCACCAGGATGCTCCACTATCTCATCTTAGTTTTCCTTAATCTTAACCATGCTTTTGCAATGAGTATATTCATTAAAATGTTTCCAATATCACTATTTTAGTGTGCCATCTGTTTCTTGCCACTTCTGATAGTAAAGTGGCTTTGTTGGATGCTTGAGTCCTCATTATAACACCTCTACTAAATGGTCAATTTTACCATATGTTTGACTGAGTGTAGTAACAGAGAACCCATGACTCCCTAAGACATTCAATTCTCTCTTTCACCAACCTCAAATTGAATTTAATCTCTTATTCATGGCAAAATATCAGTAACTCTTTATGTAACTGTAAGAATGTATTTTTATGTTTTTGTGCAGTTAAAGCTTTCTGACCATGGAAAACTGGAATCTGTGGTAACGGAAAAGGTTTGGAAGTTTTGAGTAAATAGATTTCAGGACTCTAGAGAAATATAGAAATCCATTATCCCTTGGAGCCATAGATATACATTTCAAAATATCATAAAACCAGGAGTCATTCATTTGTATCCAAAAGAGTTATAAACTAAGGATTTATTTCTTCCTTCACAGAGAGTATTTGTTTATATTAGGAAGATAAAGTATCTTTCCCACTTTCAGGAGTGGAGGAGAACAGTTCTCTAGTAGTTTCTGGTTAATTTCACAGGTCCTCTCCTGTGGTGCACACCTCTTTATAAACACATGTCTAGTCATCTGACTCTTATTGATATACCATAAAAAAAAAAAAAGAATGGAGTTTGAGAAACCAATAGAATCATTGCTGTGCTTTGGACAATACTGTGCTTTGGATCCCAAAGACTTATGTTTGCCTTCTGTGCAAAAATAAATAAATAAATAGATATAGATGTTAAAAATGATGTCTTTATTTTCCATCTTTGAATTGACCCTATAAACATGCAGAAGAAAATCTTTTTTCAGAAGATTAGAGTTTTTTATTCTGATTTTGGTTCCTGTATCTTCTTTAGCCCAGTCTATAAATATCAAAGATAAAGTCTCTTCAACTTCTTAGTTGTTTTCTTACAGAAATCCCAACTATATCCAGCTTTTAATTAAATGCTATAATAGGTCTTACCAAAGCAAAATACATTACCATTATTCTTCTAGTTACTATGTAAAAACATCAGTTTGGGAAAAGGTAGAGAATGTCAAGGCCACAAGGACAATTATAGTGTTTCTATGTATCACCACCAGGAAAAATCAACTAATTATTTTCAGTCTTTGGGCACCTAAGCTCAAGATTAATATACCAAGGAAAAATATCAGTTTAGCCTTGATTGGATTATGTATCCATTCTTGGTGAAGAGAATATGATTCATTCTTATTGTCAGTCCATCCAAGTCATTGGGAAAAGGAAAAGAGGATTCATCAAAAGAACAGAATATGCTGTTACTAGAGGAAAGGGATACAGATGCCAAGCAGTCAAAAAGAAATATTAATAAAGGTTCTTGCAAGTATAGAAAGGATTTGAGCAAAGATACACAAACAAGAATGGGGAAGATATTTTTGGAAACTAAGTAGTAGTCTGATAAGAGAAGGATAAGGAGAATGTGGTTGAAAAGAGTTAAATTAAAATGGGATAGATTTGTTGTTGATGTTTTTATGCTGTTCTCTTTTTCTGTTTGTTTTGCATTCTTTTCCTAGAAGCAGACCAAATTGAATGATAAATTAAAAGTGCTGAAAAATCCAATCAAGAGACCCTCTCTAGTGATAAAACACTTCTAATAATGGTGACAAAATAAAGAGGTTTTCAGACCAAAACAAAACAAAACAAAACAATAACAACCACCAAAAAACAGAGAACATTTGCTTCTAGGTTTACTAAAAGAAATACTAAAGGCAGAGGGAAATGCTCTCAGTAGGAAACTTATAAATAAATGAAGATTAGTGAAAAGAGTAAATGTGTGGATAAATTTAAATAAGAAATGACAATACAAAATAGTAGCAGTAGTATTCTGTGCAAACAAATATAAGTAGGAGTATATACTTGACAACAATAGTGCAAAGACAGGTGGGGGATAAGTGGATATAAAGGTTTCTAAGGTTCTAGTATATGGGACAAGTAGAATATTATTGATTTGCATTAAACTGTAATAAATTGAGAACGTATATTGTGACCCCTAAGGAAAATATAATAAAAAATGTAATTAACCATCTCATTGAAAAATATGAAAGTGAAATACACTTGTTAATGTATAAGAAAAAAATGGAAGAAAACATGAAACAAACTGTGGGTTGAATAGAATACGAGAGTAGATAATAAACCAATACCATCATTAATTACATTAAAAACTAAAGAGAAGAATTAAAGAAAAAGATAATTATTTGACTAAAAACTGAAACTTGACTATTTTCTATTTACATGAGACACCCCTTGACTATGAGGCACAAAAATATTACAAGTAAAAGAGTGAAAAAAGATGAACTTTGCAGACATTAATCAACAAAAAATGACAATTGAAATCATGCTAATATTACATAGACTACAAAAAGTATTCATAGAGATACAGGGAAATATTTTGATATGCTAAAAAAAAATCATTCCACTAGAAAAAATTATTAAGCTGTTCTAAATGTGGTTCTATTAAGTGGTTAGGCTTCAAAATATATAAAACAAAAATGGCTGAGATTAAAAGGAAGACAGAATAAATCCATAATCAGACAGGTAGATTTAAACACAGCTTCCAAGGCAAACGAACAAACAAAAAAAATCCATGAGATTACAGAAATTCAAAAAAAATAATTATTATATAATTAACAAGCTATATCTAATAATTTTATTTATTTATTTTTTATATCTAATAATTTTAAAGAATATTTTACCCTAACATAACAGAATATACATTTTTCCGAAGTACACATGGGTATTCATCAAAACAGACAAGAGGATCAGCTGTAAAACAAACCTAACAAATATGAAATGATTCCAATTATTTCTTCACCACTGGAAATCAATAACAAAAAGGAAAACTAAATCATGGCCTACTATTTGAAAATTAAACAATACCATTTAAAATAATCCATTGTTCACAGAAGCAATCACAAAGGAAGTAAGAAATATTTTGCACTAGAGAATCATAATGAAATATGTCAAAACATGTAGAATTAATTTAAAGCAGTGCTTAGAGGAAAAATTATAATTTAAATACGTTTATTGGAAATGAAGTATCTTAAGTAGCTAATTTTAAAAATAGTAGTCAAACCTAAGAAACTAGAAGAAGGTCTTAAAAATAGTAGCAGAAATTAAAAACAGAGAAAACAAGGAGCAATAAGAGAAAACAACAGAGCCAAGAGTTGGTTCCTTAAAACAATTGATAAAATTATAGCAATACCAATCGTGAACAAATAAAACAGAAATTATAAGTAACAAGATAGAAAAAGATCCCTGGGTGGCTCAGCGGTTTGGCGCCTGCCTTTGGCCCAGGGCGCGATCCTGGAGTCCCGGGATTGAGTCCCACGTCAGGCTCCTGGCATGGAGCCTGCTTCTCCCTCTGCCTGTGTCTCTGCCTCTCTCTCTCTCTCTCTCTCTCTCTCTCTCTCTCTGTCTATGATAAATAAATAAATAAATCTTTAAAAAAAAAAGAAAAAGGCAGTATCACTATAGATATTATATATTAAAAACTCAATAGAAAGATTATGAATAACTTCATTCCATTAAATCTGACAATTTAGAAAAGAACAAACATTCTGAAAAACATGACCTACTAAAACTAAAAAAAAGAATTCTAGTTTTTTATCTGTCTAGCTATCTATTTATTCTATTTTTTAGAATCTGTATATTCATCACACAAATTAAAAACCTCCCCCGTGGGGCAGCTGGGTGGCTTAGTCAGTGGTTAAGCACTCAATTCTTTTTTTTTTTTTTTTTTTTTTTTTAATTAACTTTTATTGGTGTTTAATTTACCAACATACAGAAAAACACCCAGTGCTCATCCCGTCAAGTGTCCACCTCAGTGCCCGTCACCCATTCCCCTCCAACACCCCCCCCCCTCCCCTTCCACCACCCCTAGTTCGTTTCCCCGAGTTAGGAGTCTTTATGTTCTGTCTCCCTTCCTGATATTTCCCAACATTTCTTTTCCCTTCCTTTATATTCCCTTTCACTATTATTCATATTCCCCAAATGAATGAGAACATACACTGTTTGTCCTTCTCCGATTGACTTACTTCACTCAGCATAATACCCTCCAGTTCCATCCACGTTGAAGCAAATGGTGGGTATTTGTCGTTTCTAATGGCTGAGTAATATTCCATTGTATACATAAACCACATCTTCTTTATCCATTCATCTTTCGATGGACACCGAGGCTCCTTCCACAGTTTGGCTATTGTGGCCATTGCTGATAGAAACATCGGGGTGCAGGTGTCCCGACGTTTCATTGCATCTGAATCTTTGGGGTAAATCCCCAACAGTGCAATTGCTGGGTCGTAGGGCAGGTCTATTTTTAACTCTTTGAGGAACCTCCACACAGTTTTCCAGAGTGGCTGCACCAGTTCACATTCCCACCAACAGTGTAAGAGGGTTCCCTTTTCTCCGCATCCTCTCCAACATTTGTTGTTTCCTGCCTTGTTAATTTTCCCCATTCTCACTGGTGTGAGGTGGTATCTCATTGTGGTTTTGATTTGTATTTCCCTGATGGCAAGTGATGCAGAGCATTTTCTCATGTGCATGTTGGCCATGGCCATGTCTTCCTCTGTGAGATTTCTCTTCATGTCTTTTGCCCATTTCATGATTGGATTGTTTGTTTCTTTGGTGTTGAGTTTAATAAGTTCTTTATAGATTTTGGAAACTAGCCCTTTATCTGATATGTCATTTGCAAATATCTTCTCCCATTCTGTAGGTTGTCTTTTAGTTTTGTTGACTGTATCCTTTGCTGTGCAAAAGCTTCTTATCTTGATGAAGTCCCAATAGTTCATTTTTGCTTTTGTTTCTTTTGCCTTCGTGGATGTATCTTGCAAGAAGTTACTGTGGCCAAGTTCAAAAAGGGTGTTGCCTGTGTTCTCCTCTAGGATTTTGATGGAATCTTGCCTCACATTTAGATCTCTCATCCATTTTGAGTTTATCTTTGTGTATGGTGAAAGAGAGTGGTCCAGTTTCATTCTTCTGCATGTGGATGTCCAATTTTCCCAGGACCATTTATTGAAGAGACTGTCTTTCTTCCAATGGATAGTCTTTCCTCCTTTATCGAATATTAGATGGCCGTACATTTCAGGGTCCACTTCTGGGTTCTCTATTCTGTTCCATTGATCTATGTGTCTGTTTTTGTGCCAGTACCACACTGTCTTGATGACCACAGCTTTGTAATATAACCTGAAATCTGGCATTGTGATGCCCCCAGCTAAGGTTTTCTTTTTTAAAATTCCCCTGGCTATTCGGGGTCTTTTCTGATTCCACACAAATCTTAAAATAATTTGTTCTAACTCTCTGAAGAAAGTCCATGGTATTTTGATAGGGATTGCATTAAACGTATAAATTGCCCTGGGTAACATTGACATTTTTACAATATTAATTCTGCCAATCCATGAGCATGGAATATTTTTCCATCTCTTTGTGTCTTCCTCAATTTCTTTCAGAAGTGTTCTATAGTTTTTAGGGTATAGATCTTTAACCTCTTTGGTTAGGTTTATTCCTAGGTATCTTATGCTTTTGGGTGCAATTGTAAATGGGATTGACTCCTTAATTTCTCTTTCTTCAGTCTCATTGTTAGTGTATAGAAATGCCATTGATTTCTGGGCATTGATTTTGTATCCTGCCACGCTACCAAATTGCTGTATGAGTTCTAGCAATCTGGGGGTGGAGGCTTTTGGGTTTTCTATGTAGAGTATCATGTCATCGGCGAAGAGGGAGAGTTTGACTTCTTCTTTGCCAATTTGAATGCCTTTAATGTCTTTTTGTTGTCTGATTGCTGAGGCGAGGACTTCCAGAACTATGTTGAACAGCAGTGGTGAGAGTGGACATCCCTGTCTTGTTCCTGATCTTAGGGGAAAGGCTCCCAGTGCTTCCCCATTGAGAATGATATTTGCTGTGGGCTTTTCGTAGATGGCTTTTAAGATGTCGAGGAAAGTTCCCTCTATCCCAACACTCTGAAGGGTTTTGATCAGGAATGGATGCTGTATTTTGTCAAATGCTTTCTCTGCATCTAATGAGAGTATCATATGGTTCTTGGTTTTTCTCTTGCTGATATGATGAATCACATTGATGGTTTTACGAGTGTTGAACCAGCCTTGTGTCCCGGGGATAAATCCTACTTGGTCATGGTGAATAATTTTCTTAATGTGTTGTTGGATCCTATTGGCTAGTATCTTGTTGAGAATTTTAAGCACTCAATTCTTGATTTCTGTTCAGGTCATGATCTCAGGGTTGTGAGATGGAGCCTCACATTGAGCCTGGTGTCCGGCTCCAGGCTAGGCATACAGCCTGCTTAAGATTCTTTCTTTCCCTCTCCCTCTTCCCCTTCCCACATCACACACTCGCTTTCTCTCTCTCTCTCTCCTCTCTCTCTCTCTCTCTCTCTCTAATAAAAACAAAAACAAACAAACAAAACTTTTCCTCAAAAGAAAATTCCAGGCCCAGCTGACTATCCTGAGTTGATCCCACAATTTAATAAAGATATACTACTAATCTTACATAAATTTTCCCCAACAATCAGAAAAAGGGGTATTCCTGAAGATTCATTTTATAAGGTTAACATATCCTGAGTCCTAAAATCTGACAAGGACATTATAAAAAAGGAGAATATACAGATAATTTCCAAAGATAAATGCAAATATCTAACAAAATAATGATATATTTTCTCAGAAATATAAAAATAAATTGATAAAATAGCAAACCAAAGGGAACTTAGTCCAGGATGGGTTGAATAGTCAATAACAAATATTTTTTTAATAGTGGATTGGTGTATAGAGAGATGCATAGTCATTTGATGAAGGAATGCTGGCAAAATCTTAATAATTATAGGATGTATGTAGTGGGAATATAGATGTTTCCTATAAAATTATTTCAACTTTTCTGTACATTTGAATTTTTCTGATAATATTTGAAAAATACAGAATTGTAAATATCAACTATTGAAATGTATCACTATATATATAGGAAAAGGAAGAGAAAAAAGTTATTTGAACATTTCAATAGATACAGAAAATGCATTTGACAAACTGAACATAGAGTCATAATTAAACATTCTTATAGAGGTGAGAATAAAAGCCAATGTCTTTAATTGGAAAAAGAATAACTACCAAAAAAAACAAAAGCAAAACAAAACCCCCAAACAAACAAACAAAAAAACCCTCTATCAAACAGTGTATGTATTGATGAATCTAAAGCTTTCCTTCTGAAATTGAAAATGTAATAGAGATACAGGGAAACTTATGTGTAATAAAACTACTTCTATTCTACATTGAACCAAGGTCCTGGCCAGTATTATAAAGAAATAAAGTGGATAATAATGTGAAAGGAAGAAATAAAATTCTCACTTTTACAGACAACATTATTATACGTCAAAAACATTTAAATTTCAATGTCTGGTTAGACAAACATACTCCAAAAGCTAAAATAATACATACAACTCTGTATGTTGGTGACAGTGTGGTTCAACAGGAACTCAGATAGTGCTGGTGGGGGAGTACATGATGTAACAAACTTTGGACAACTGATTTAAGGTTTTCTACAAAAGTTGAATACATGCTAGCCTTATAATGCAGCAAAAAGTACCCTTAAATATATAATCAATAGTGAAGCATACATATGACATCAGAAGATATACATGAAGGTCTTTAGCAGCACTAATCTTATAACCATCAAAATCCTAGAGGAGAACAGGCAACAATCTTTGTGAACTTGACCACAGTAACTTCTTGCAAGATATATCAATGAAGGCAGGGGAAACAAAAGCAAAAATGAACTATTGGGACTTAATCAAGATAAAAAGCTTCTGCACAGCAAAAGAAACAGTCAACAAAACTAAAAGACAATCTGCAAACTGGGCAAAGATATTTGCAAATGACATATCAGATAAAGGGCTAGACCTATAAAGAATTTATTAAACTCAACACTCAACCTATAAAGAATTTATTAAACTCAACACTCAAGAAACAAACAATCCAATCCTAAAATGGGCAGAAAACATGAACAGACATTTCTCCAAAGAAGACATACACATGGCCAACAGACAGATGAAAAAATGCTCCACATCACTTGGCATCAGGGAAATACACAATCAAAACCACAATGAGATACCACCTCACACCAGTGAGAATGGGGAAAATTAACAAGACAGGAAACAACAAATGTTGGAGAGGATGAGGAGAAAGGGGAACCCTCTTGCACTGTTGGTGGGAATGCAAACTGGTACAGCCACTCTGGAAAACAGTGTGGAGGTTCCTCAAGAAGTTAAAAATAGAGCTACCCTCTGACCCAGCAATTGCACTACTGGGTATTTACCCCAAAGATACAAACGTAGTGAACCAAACGGGTACCTGCACCCCAACGTTCACAGGAGTAATGTTCACAATAGCCAAACCATGGAAAGAGTCCAGATGTACATCAACAGATGGATGAATAAAGAATGGACTACTACTCAGCCATCAAAAAATGGAATCTTGCCATTTGCAACAATGTGAATGGAACTAGAGGATATTATGCTAAGTGAAATAAGTCAGGCAGAGAAAGACAATTATATTATCTCACTCATATGTGGAATTTAAGAAACAAAATAGAGGATCATAGGGGAAAAAAGGAAAAAATAAAACAAGATAAAATCAGAGAGGGAGACAAAACATAAGAGGCTCTTAAAGGTAGGAAATAAACAGGATCTCTGGAGGGGTGGAGGTGGGGGGATAGGGTAACTGGGTGATGAGCATTGAGGAAGGCATGTGGAGTAATGAGAACTGGCTATTGTATAAGACTGATGATTAACTGAACTCTACCTCTGAAATCAGTAGGACATGAAATGTTAATTAAGCATCTACCTTCCCATCAGGTCAAGATCTCTGAGTACTGGAATCTAGCCTGGGATTTGGATGACTGCTCAACAGGGAGTCTGCTTCTCTCTCTCCCTCTGCCCCTCCTCCCTGCTCATGCTCTCTCTAAATATTTAAAATCAATCAATCAATAAATAAATAGATAAATAGCCTTATTCAATAGCCTGCGCTCAGATTTCACCTCAAGATGTAGTTTGTAGATTTTAAAAAGCTTACTACTATGTCATCACTTGCCATCTGTTAGGAAAACAGGTACTTTTATGTTCTCTGTAGGCAGATACTGGACCTCCTAAATTACTGACTACTGCTCTTCTAAATTCAGTTGCCTACAGAATCCCTTTCAGTTAATAACATCCACCATTCTACCAGTATAGTGAGACCAGAATTGAACTAAGCTAGCTAGAGGCCAGAGGTTTTACAACTACATCTATCTTTGGAAAAGGGATTTCACACTTTCTTGGCAGGTCCGACAACTTGGCCACCTACCTGAAATATTAACCTCCCCTCCAAACCTTACCTCTACTATTCTATCTGGAGGACTGAATTTGAAGTGAAGTTGCAGAGTCTCTCTCATTTTAAGAATTAATGTCACAGTATTTCTGCTTCAGTGTTAAGTATTTCTCTGCATGTTTGGCAGTAAATATATTTAGCTAGCAGGATTCTAAGAGAGAATAGCAAAATAAATCTGACTAAAATGTTTCCTGAGGTGTGAGATTTTCAGTTTTATCAATGAGCACCTTATTACATATGTGTATATTTGTGTGTGCATGTGTGTGTGTGAAAATATTATAGATAACAAATATCCTCAATTATTGATGGAATGGCTACATAGGGATTATTTTAATTATATTCCTTACAGTTTCTGTATTTGCTAAAGTTTGTATGGTGAAGATATGTTCCTATTTAATTCAAAAGAAAAAGCATTTGTTTTTAAAGTAAAATTAAGTACCAGTCCAATTTCATTAACTTCTTAATACTAATAACAGGAAAACCCTTTTAAATTCTCTTTGCTCTATTTCATTAAAAGTAAGACCAATTCAACTTTTTCATTAACATGTGAAAAATTTGTTTGAAAATTTCAAAGACCATTAGTTGCACTAATATTAGCATAGACCAAATACCTAACTTGCTCTTCTTCATAACCAGGAAGGTACTCCATAAGCAATATTTGGCATTCACTCACTCAACAGTTATTGAACCTAATGTGTGCTGGTCACTAGGATTACAAAATAATTAAAATATAGCTTTTGCCACATAAGAGAATTGAAATTTGTACTATAGGGACGCCTGGGTGACTCAGCATTTCAGCGTCTGCCTTCGGTTCGGGGCGTTATCCTGGAGTCCTGGGATCGAGTCCCACATCTGGCTCCCTGCATGAAGCCTCCTTCTCCCTCTGCCTATGTCTCTGCATCTCTCTCTCTCTCTGTGTGTGTGTCTCTCATGAATAAATAAATAAAATATTTTTTTTAGAAAAAGATATTTGTACTAGAGAAAAGAGCTAAAACATTAAACAGAACACTCTTCAAGCAGTGCTCCAAATATGAGTATCATTTTATAGCCAAAGTACAGTACAAGCACAGAACTCCGATGCTCAATGAATTTTTATCTACCTTTCAGTGATCAAATTTTATTATTTTGTATCTAGGAGAGTTTTTAAAACTTGAAAGTATAAACGGTTACCTCATGAAAAATCAACTAAACCATTGTGGACTCTTCAGTACAGTTTAAATTTCTGTTCAATTTTTAAAGCAACAAATATCTTGAAAATATATACCATGAGAACAAAATTTAGCCTTGTCTAAAATTTTACAAATAAGTAGGAGTACTCTTAATAATTCAAAGAACTATGCTATTGATTGAGGGTTTAAAAAGTTTTCTCGGGGCAGCCCGGGTGGCTCAGCGTTTAGCGCCGCCTTTAGCCCAGGGTGTGATCCTGGAGACCCAGTACCGAGTCCCGCATCAGGCTCCCTGCGTGCAGCCTGCTTCTCCCTCGGCCTGTGTCTCTGCCTCTCTCTTTCTCCCTCTGTGTCTCTCATTAATAAATAAATAAAATCTTTAAAAAATAAATTAAATTAAATTTGAAAAAAAGTTTTCTCCATTGTATCCATCCTTAATTTCTCTAATAAATTTTATCACAATTAAAACCTGCCAGGGCCAGAAAATCCCATGCCTATAATCTGAGGCTATATTTTATATTACCCATTTCCTTGAACCAGTACTTTGTTATACTGCCCCAAATATTCTGAGTCTTCACTAATATCTTTTTAAAGTTTTAGAATTTTAATTCCCATAGAGTGAATATACAGTATTATATTAATTTCTGGTGTACTATATAGTGATTCAGCAATTCTGTACATTACTCAGTGCTCATCACGATAAATATACGCTTTAATCTCCATCACCTCCCCTCTAGTAACCATCAGTTTGTTCAGTATAATTACGAGTTTGCTTCTTGGTTTCTCTCTCTCTCTCTTTTTACTTTGTTTTCTTAAATTCTACATGTAAGTGAGATCACATAGTAATGGTATTTATCTTTCTCTGACTAATTTCGCTTTGTATTTTACTCTCTAGCTCTATTCATGTCATCACAAATGGCAAACATCACTTTTTATGATTGAATAATAATCCATTGTATACATATACCACCTCTTTATACATTCATTTATTGACAGGCAATTGGGCTATTCCATTATTTGGCTATTATAAATGATGCTGCAATAAACCTAGACAATTATTGTCTCAAATTACTGTTTTTGTATTATTTGGATAAATACCCAGTAGTGCAATAACTGGATTATAAGGTAGGTATATATATATATTTTTTTTTTTTTGAGAAAACCTCATACTGTTTTCTACAGTACAGTGGCTGCCCCAGTTTGCATTCCTACCAACAGTGCACAAGAGTTCCTTTTTCTCCACATCCTCACCAATACTTATTTTTCTTGTGTTGTTGATCTTCACCATTCTGACAGGTGTAAGGTGATATCTAAATGTAGTTTTGATTTTCATTTCCCTGATGACTGATATTAAGCATCTTTTCATGTGTCTATTTGCTATCTGCATGTCTTCTTTGAAGAAATGTTTGTGCATTTCTTCTGCCCATTTTCTAACTGGACTGTTTGGGGGCTTTAAAAAAAAAAGATTTATTCATTTATTTGAAAGAGAGAGAGTGAAAGAAAGGGCATGAGCAGGGAGAGGGGGCGGGAGGAGGAAAAAGAGAGCAGGAGAGAATCCTCAAGAAGACTCCCTACTGTGCTAGAAACCTGATGTGGGGCTCAATCCCATGACCCTGAAATCACAACCTGAACAGAAATCAAGAGTTGGATGCTTAATTGATTGAGCCCCTGTTTTGGGATTATTTTAATTGGATTATTTGTTGTATCAGTTCTTTATATACTTTGGGTACTAACCCTTTATTGGATATGTCATTTGCAAATATCTTCTACCATTTTAGTGGGTTGCCTTTAGTTTTGTTGATTGTTTCCTTTGCTGTGCAGGAGCTTTTATTTTTATGTAGTCCCAATAGTTTTTGGTTTGTTTATTTGCTTGCTTGCTTTTATTTTCCTTGCCTCAGAAGACATATCTAGAAAAAAATGTTGCTACAGCCTGTGTTTTCCAAGATTTTTATGGTTTCAGGTCTCACATTTAGGTCTTTAATATATTTTGAGTTCATGTTTGTGTCTGGTGTAAGAAAGTCCGGTTTCTTTCTTTTTTATATAGCCTTCCTACGTGATTTGTTGAAGAGACTTCTTTTCCCAATTTCATAATCTTACCTCTTATGTCAAAGATTAATTGACTATGTAATCATGGGTTTGTTTCTGGGCTTTCTATCCTTTCTATTGATTCATTGTTTATTTTTGTGACAGTACCAACTATTTTGATCACTAGAGTTTTGTAGTATAACTTGAAATCTGGAATTGTGATACTTCCAGCTTTGTTTCCTTTTCAAGTTTGTTTTAACTATTTGGAGACTTCTGTGGTTCCACATAAATTTTAGGATTGTTTTTTTCTAGTTCTGTGAAAAATGTTGTTGGTATTCTGGTAGGGACTACATTAAAAGTGTAGATTGCTTTGCATAGTATAGGCATTTTAACAATACTTATTGTTCCAATCCATGAGCTGGAATTTCTTTCCATTGCTTTGTGTCATCTTTAATTTCTTTCATCAGTGTTCCATAGCTTTTGGAGTATAGGTCTTTTGCAACTTATGTTAAATTTATTCCTAGATATTTTATTATTTTTGGTGAAATTGCAAATGGGATTCTTTTCTTAATTTCACTTTCTACTGCTTCATTATTAACGTATAGGAATGCAATAGATTTTTGTATATTGATTTTATATCCTCTGACTTCACTGAGTTCATTCATCAGTTCTCTTAGAGTTTATTTGTGTTGTGTTGTGTGTGTGTGTGTGTGTGTGTGTGTGTGTGTGTGTGTTTTGGTAGAGTCATTAGACTTTTCTATAGATAGTATCATGTCATCTGCAAATAGTGAGAGTTTTACTTATTCTGTACCAGTATGGATGCCTTTCATTTCTTTTTGTTGTCTAATTGCTGAGACTAGGACTTCCAGTACTGTGTTGAATAAAAGTGGTGAGAGCGGATATCTTTGTCTTATTCCTGATCTTAGAGGAAAAACTCTCAGTTTTTTCCCATTGTGTATGATGTTAGCTGTGAGTTTCTCACATAAGGTCTTTATTATGTTGAGGTGTGTTTCTTCTAGACCTACCTTGCAAAGAATTTTTACCATGAATAGATGTTGTCAAATGCTTTTTCCACCTATCGAAAGGATCATATGGTTCTTATCCTTCCTTTTATTGATATGATGTTTCACATTGATTGACTTGTGACTATTGAACCAACCTTACTTCCCAGGAATAAATCCCACTTGATTGTGGTGAATGATCTTTTTTAAATTTATTATTGTATTTGGTTTACTAATACTTTCTTGAGAATTTTGCATCTATGTTCATCAGGGACATTGACCTGTAGTTCTTTTTTGGGGGTGTCTTTATCTGATTTTGGTAATGTTGGTCTCATAGAATGAATTTGAAAGTTTTCCTTCCTCTTCTATTTTTTGGAATAGTTTGAAATTAATAGGTATTAATTCAGCTTTAAATATTTGGTAGAATTCACATCTCAAGCCATCTGGTCCTGGATTTTGTTTGGAGTTTTCTGATTATTGATTCAATTTCATCGGTTTGTTCAAATATTCTCTTTTTTCCTGATTCAATTTTGGGAGGTTACATGTTTCTAGGAATTTATTCATTTCTCCTAGGTTCTCCAGTATGGTTCTCCATATTTTTGTTCACTAATATTGAACTAGGGTAATACTCAAGCCCTACATTAAGTAATTGGGATAAAAATTAAAGATTACATGAAATTTGATATTATACTCTAGATGTTAATTATAGAAGAAATTCAGAAATCTAAAAATATAAGGAATTAAGCTTTAAATTCCCAAGAATATACAGGTACATATGTACACTACTGCAAATATTTTCAAAGAGCTCTGAATGTACAATGTGTCACTTTTATCTGCACAGGAAACATGAATTGACTAGGCAGACATGTTGTTTATTTTTTGGAAGCAAGAAAAAGAGATTTCCTAGTTTTCAAATAACTAGTATATAGTAAAATTAAAGGCAAGCTAAGCTCTTCTGATCCTGTATCTTGCTTCTTCTCTATGCAATACCTAGTCTTTGCTATATCATTGTATTTTAAAAGATGGAATACACAATTAATAAATTGCCTTTGTCATATAAATTAATGACTAAATAAATGTTCTGTTTTTGCATGTAGAAAACAAATTAAAATATAGTTCTACATCTGAAATTTTTATTTTATATCAAATAATAAGACATAAGTTAAATAAAGAAGGCATCATTGGCACAGGGGCATTGGGGGGTGGGCTTTATATCAGTTAGCAATATTTTGGTTGTAAGGTAGAAAATGTATAACAATAATATAGTGTTTAAGCCTGGGGCTCAGGTGATGCCATTTGAACCCTTGTTCTTTTCTTTCTTTTTATAGGTGCCATTTATTTAGGTTAACTCCATCTTCATATACACGAGTTCTTGATAGCAAAAGAGTTCCAGTTGTTCCAGACTAAAATTTGCAGATCCAGATTCCAAAAAGAAAGTGAGGATTTTTGAGAGATTTCAAAAAAATCTCCCTTCATTCAACTGGGTCTCAATATACTATGTGCCTCTTCCTATCCCAATCACACTTGCTGAAAATGTGATGTTCTGGTTAACTTAGGTCAAAAGCAAAACTCTGGAGGTAGAAGTGGAAACAATATTACTGAGCCCATAGACTATAGGTTAAATAGGTTTATTTCCTAAGTGAATATTAAATAATCTTATTCTAAAAGGAAAGGGGATGGCAGGTGTCATTGCATCAGTTAGAATATTTGGTTTGTAAGTAACAAAAACCAATTTGGTCCAGTTTAGTTAAAGTGGGCTAATTTTCACAAGACTGTAGAACTGTTTCACTGAATTCAAGAGTAGGAACTTCTGAACGGTCCATATTTCTCCATCTCTGGGTTCTTATTCTCACTTAAAATCTTCATTCTTTGCTTTTGCAGTCCTAATTTCTCTTATACTCTCTCCATGGACAGTTGAATGCAAAACCACAACTCCAGATATTTTACATCATTATTCAAATCTCAATTAGAAACTCTTATTCCTAAATTGAACTTTTTAGGTAGGAGAATTTGATTGGACCATCTGTGTCAAATGGTCATGCCTCATCCAATTAGCTGTAACCAGAGCAATGTTGGACAGAATAAATATGGGTGCTATAGCTCTATTAGTAAGAAGGGTAGTTAAAGGTCTTAGTATCAGCTTGATGGATACTCCAAAGATTGGGTACCTCACATGAAGCACCCTCAACCCAAGGTAACCTTAAAAGCTTCACTTAAAGGGGCTGATCCTTGTCAATGTTTAAACATTAAGATGGAAGTAACATTTAAAAACTGGTAATAGTGGCATGTAATTTATAGCAATGTAAGTTGATATAAAAATGTTAAGAGAAGAAAACAGTCAAAGCAGTAGGTGCCTGAGGGAAATAGGAGAGGAGTCTTACAAGGTGTAAAAAAGAAGTCAGATAAGGAAGTTGAGATTCTAAAAATACCTGTTTCATGAATTTGCCCAAGGCTAACCTTCCTTACGTTGTACTATCTATAAGCCAAATACCTTAAATTATAAATCAAGGAGGGTTAAAATTATATAATTATCTCCATACTATCCTGAAGAAAAATGTGTAGGCAAAAAAATACATAAAAGATTAATGAAAATATCTGCCTCCAGTCCCCTAACATTTAAATCAAAGAATCAGGTTTATGAGTGGTATAAACCAATCCCAGCTGTGGGATGATTTACAGGTGCAGAGGTAATCTATAAGGCAACAGGGAAGGCCACCAAAAGGGGATTTATAAATTAAAATCAATATGTGAATTTCACTCTGAAGCCTATAGTAGTTAGTGCTGATTGCAGAGCTCTGGTGAATGGCCTCTAAACCTGCTTTTACTCATAGATCACTACATTTTCCACCAGCAGGAGTTTGGAGGCACTCTGTGCCTGGAAGTTCTAGAGGGCAAAGTTATTCTGTGAAAGACTAGCTAACCTTGGAATATTTTCTAAAATACACATACACACACACATACACACACACACACACACACTGGCTTAGAGATGAACACCTGAGAGAAAGGAATTATTTTTTCTTTTAAAAAATTCCTTTTTTTTGGTTTTGTTTTAAAATGAAGCTTGAAAATAATAAGTGACTGGATGGATAAAAAGCAACAGCCACCAAATTGGTATTTTAATAGCTGACATGCAGGCTTCCTTTTATTTTCATGAAAAGCAACATTGTGAAATGATTAAATGCACCTATTCTGGAGGTAGGCTTCCTGACTTTGAATATAGGATTCAAACAGTAGGGTTTGAGCAAGTTATTTAATCTCTCTGCACCGTAGGGTCTTCTTCTGTAAAATGGATGTGATTTGGCATAGTACGCCTTCTCCTCCTCCCCCCTCATTTTTCAGCTGTAATCCAATAAAAAATTTCTTTTTAAAATTTTCAGAAATGTTAATGGATTTCGAACATTAAAAATTACAAGGCCCTTGTGTCTTTCATTTAACAATGTATCATTTTCAATTCTTGCATGTTAGTATGATAGAATGCAATTATTTTTTTTTAAACAGGTGCATACCAATCCATTGTATGGATGAACTATGCTTTTTTAACCTCAGGATGGAAATTGATTTGTTTATAATTTTTTGCTACTTGAAAAATGGATAAGAGAAGTGGAAAGTAGCTTTATACTTACCTAACTGCAAAGGGATATGATTACATCTGCATAATGAGTTCTTAGATGTGGTATTGCTGGGTCAAGGGGCTAGGAGGTTTGAAATGAACATCTCACCTTCAGATTTAAATTTTGTTACTTATTTTCTATAAAGTGAGGAACCAGATGATCATGTATTTTTGAATTGTGTATAACGTAAAAGTGTCTAAGATTCAGGAAAGCTCTCTTCAGAATAAAATACTTAGAGGATGTATGATCTACTTTGTTGTTTATAGAGTCCTTTTTCTCCTTCTCCTGGTTTTTAGCTGTGTTCTCAGAATCCATGTGTAGAGGCCGAGAAAAATTAAGGCCATCCCACCTCAAGTTTAGCATTAGCACAAGTACAGCCATATTAGGCCCCTGTGAATAACACCTGAACTTTACGGGAAAAACTGCAGAATGTCCTCAATGTCCTCGGCAGGGAATCCCACATCAGAAAGACGACAGAGCCCAGGCGCTGGTAGAAAGTCCCATATTAGAATGAGAACAGAGCTCAATGCCTTTGAAAGCCCCATATCAAAATGTAAACAGAACTTGAGAAATTCCGCCACCCCTTCTGAAAATCCCCTAGACCAGCCTATAAAAAAAACAGCTGTAACCCACTTCGGGGTCCAAGTCCCAGCTCCTCTGTGTCGGGTATACTTGGACCCAAGCTCGAGCTTGTAAATAAACGCTCGTGTGTTTGCATCGGTGTCGGCTCCTTGGTGGTTTCTCGGATTCACAATCTTGTGCTCAACACATGCAGTACTGGTAAGTGAGGAGTTGTTGCCTAACACTGTATCAGATGAAAATTTCATACTTTTAAAATATTGATTAGTTCATTGACTAATTCACCCTAGCAATCCTTGAAGGGACAGACAATAAATGATAACAGCAAATATATTGTTATGTTATAGAAAACTTTGGCAAAATAGCTAGTATTTGTTTATATTTTAATTTTGCATTTCTCATATAAAATGTTTCCAAAAACATGGTACAAAAGAGTCAATCTGTTAAATGAAAGAGTTTCTAATAAAGAATATGAAAACTTTCTCCTGAAAAGGAAATCTTAGAGCTTTGTGTAAATAAATAATCTTAACTCTCTTCTTGCCTTTCTTTTTCACTAAATTTATTGACACTCTATAAGATTTTATTCTATCAAGGTGTCCCTTTGCCATTGCACACAGTTTTGATCATCTCTAAATCTTTAAGTTTTTCTTCAGCGACATCCTTTATCTACTAAGATAACCAAACTCCTATTATCTCCATGCCTCTCAGATGAAGAACTTAAGAAAAACTGGAGAGGGAGGGGTGATGGTGGGGTGGCAAGAGGAACAAGACAGTCCCGTTCTTTACAGGACTTTAGTTTTTATTTTACCCTGCTTTTTGTGCATGTGAGAAAAAAAAAATCTGAAATCCTGTTATGTTTCTCCTTTTATTTTTTCCCTTCCCCGTTTTGTTAAGTATTTTTATGTATTTTCTGGGACACCAATACACAGGAGAATAGTTTCTTTGCTTCATAACTAATCTCCAGTTAAAGTGTTTGAGATTACCATAAAATAATGATTTGAATCATTTAGAAATTGTTTGCTGAGTGCACATCCAGGTCTTACTGACACAAGTGAATGATGGATTTGGTTTTGTTCTCCTTAAAGTCTCTGCATTCTCCTCAGGCTTCTAAAACTAATCTTACCTAGAAATAAAAATTAAAGAATCTAACTTTTACTTCATCAAACTTATTCAATATGGTGATTATTTTCTGCTTTATGGTAGAGATATTTGGGCTTTCTCTACTTAGATCTCCTCTACATATTACATACAGTTCAGTGAAAAAATTTTTCTAAGGAATATAAAATCTGAGTTTAACTCAGCCTTTTTATGACTTGCTGGAAGTGTGACATCTTGATAATTAATCTTTGAGTTTCACTGATTGCATCTGTATTTGCAAGGAAATTTTCTAGTTTCTCTAAATCTGTAGACATATACTCTGAGTGTTATTTGTTGTTATGAAAGGGTATCACGGGGTTGAATGACCAATTATGGAATTGAAAAACCTCATGTTTGTCTTGGAAAACTAGAGAGGTTAATTCATTTATTTCTCCTCTGGATAGAGTACCATTCACATTTTTTTTCCAGCCAATTTGATGTAAATATCAAGATAACAAAGGGATGCACAAATTCACTTTTTAAGTCTTAGCTTTCCATATTCTTCTGTGCTTGATCTGAAGTACAGTCTATTCTGAGAGTAATAAGGAACTTCTTTTTTTCTTTACTAACCCCATCTGGAGACTTCCAGCTGAGATTACAATTTTCTAAGGCTAGAGGTAGATACTATCAATTACCAGCTGTTTCTTAGCTAGATAGTTTGAGTAGCTTTTAATGTCTTTAAATGCCAAATGATTGAAGATTAGTACTAATTATATGTAACATATTAAGCTACTGTAGATCTCTAATGTTAATAGTGACTAGCAGCAGTTTTTGAATTAGGCCAATATTTAGCACCTCATTAAATAAGCTTTTCACATCTTACTAGTAAGTTACAGATTTGACTTCAGTATCATGAAGAAGTTTTGTGGCCTGGGCATGGGGGCAGGGGGGAATAACCACAAACAAAATCTGTAATCTCTTTCAAAAATTGGTAAATGAATAAAGGAGCTAAGCATACTCATTCATTATTGTGATGAAAAGATTACAAATTTCCTATGGTGAATCAAAACTAAAAATTAGAATAGCTATTATTTACTAAATGTTGGTGTTTAACATTTGTAAGTTTTAGAGTTCACACATGACTTTCCAATTTAATTAGAAAGATAAAATATAAATTTTTAGATTTTTGAGGCTACAGTAAGGATTAATAAAAGACTTAGTGGCAACTCTGGTATGATTGAGCAAGGTGGATGGGTTCAAAGAAATAGCCAGGCTAGGTTGGATCCTGTAACCTTCCTGAGTGCCTAACATGGATGGGCATTGTTTTACATAGATAATCTCATTTAATTGCTAAAATATGCTTTCATCTTATACTTGTTTCAAAAAAGTGAGAAACGATAGAATACAACTTGTTTGGGGAATTTAGTCAGCAACCCATGGATGTCTTACTCCAAATTTTGTTTATTGTCATTAAACTATAAGACCTTCCAAAAGATGAGGAGAAGCAAATTCATCTTTTGGAAGTTAAGTTTGTTAAGTTTTAAAACTTAAGACCAGTGAAACCTACAACCCAGTCTGCAATATAATATCAATGTGTTGATTCAAAATACTTTTTGAATACTTTTACATAATGCATTATATGTCTGGGCAGAGGTGGGCAAGGGAGAAGGAATTAACAGTACCTCCTAGAACCAGTTCTTGATTTAAGTCATCGTAGCTCTAAAATAATAATAATAATAATAATAATAATACATTTTATTTATTTATTTGAGAGAGAGAGAGATAGCAAGAGAATGGAGGAGTCAGGGGTAGGAGAGGGAGAAGCAGGCTCCCCATTGAGCAAAGGACCCAATGTGGGGCTTTATCCCAGGACCCTGCAATCATGCCCTGAGCCAAAGGTAGACACCTAACCAACAGAACTACCAGGTGCCCCAGAGCCCTAGCTCACCACTATGACATACTGCCTAGAAGCAGACATTAGTGATTGGAAAAGGATCCTAGCAGACCTGAGATCCCTTTTGATTGGCATTAAGAAGATTGAGAGATCTTCTTAATGCCAATTGGGCATTGGAGTCTGGGCCACTACATTCCAAGTTAAAGGATGTTCTAGGTTTTCCTGAATGGTATGTGCTACCATGTTAGCTTCTGTAAAGACAAGCTCAGGAATTTGTAAAAACAGATACTATTAAGTGTGTTCCACTAATGTTTCCCAGTAGAAAAAGCCAGAAGAACACAGTATATGAGAACTAACTCACAAGAAAAAAGTAATTTATAAAAATCCAGTAAATTATTTCTTGATTAGCTGTCTAGAATTATTAGAATAATAAATGCTTATCTATATAAAAGTAAGTTGGATCTTCAGAGGCCAGTCTGAATAATGAGTTATTTTCTTCTTACAACTGTGTTATAAAGCAATTTTGTTAAAAAATAAATATATGTTATCAATAAGAGATGTGTCCTTTAAAATTACATATTATTTCTTATGAATTTTAAAAAACATTTTTATTTACTTTTCAGTTATGAATATCTAGCATACATTAAGTAATGTGTGAAATAAATTGTACTCTTAATCATATAAAAATGTTTATCTTTTCATGTAAATGATTTAGCTAAGGAAATACATATAATACTTAATACTTAAGTTAATATTTAAAATTCACATATTTATACTAGAGGGACACTATAGAAATTCTAGGTCTAAAATCGTATTTTCCTAGGGTGCCTGGGTGGCTCAGTTGGTTAAGCAACAAACGCTTGATTTCAACTCAGGTCATGATTTTAGGGTCATGAGATTGAGCCCCAAGGCAGGCTCCATGCTCAGCAAGGAGATTGCTTCTCTCCCTCTCTTTCTGCCCCTCCCGCCACATGTGCTCTCTCTCTCTAATGAATAGATAAATCTTTAAAAATTCTTAAAATCATATTTCCCCAAGAATTACAAAATGTGAATATTAAATACTTATTTAACATAAAATCCATTTTTTCTTGGACATATGCAAGGGTTATAGGTAACCAGGACATCATGTTGTAATTTAAAGGAATTAAATTTCTTATTCATATGAACATATTGCTAAGCCAAAGAGAAAAACAACTCTAGTTTAGAGTGGCTGCTAGAATACAAACCTTGTCCTTTTCTGTAAATATTTTACCTTCAACTTCATACTTTTGGAAGCATAGGTTCCATTCTTACCCATTTACTCATTTACTCTGGACTTCTGGGGAATGACCCAAGTTGACACCTTTGCCTTACCTTTTAACAAACCGGCTGGAACCAAAGAGTCAGATGTATCCCTCACCATCCACAGAGATTACGTACAGACGGCTCATCTTTCTACAGGAACTGTAATCCTCAGAGTTTCTAGGTTTGGGGAAATTGTTTTTTTCCCAAGGTCTACCTGCATCAGCTGGCACATAATCTCAGGCAGCTTGGTGGATGGATCCAAAATGCATATTCCACAGATGCAAGATGACTTTTATCCTAGAGCCATACAAAGAGAGAGAAGGGAGATGGGGGTCCTTCTGATACTGCAGAATCCTACAGTTTTTCCACAGAATAACAAAGAAGGAAGGACTCTTGTACCCAGTAACACTTCTACCTCTGAATCCCAATCCCTATCAAGTGATGTTCCTCATATTTGCCAAAGACATTGCTAACAGTCAATAAAAAGAGTTTGAATTCTTGGATTTAAGATCACTCAGACAAAGTTCAAATGAAAATCCAGTAGTGTATACACACAACTTTAAAAAATTGCTCTCAAATACTAAACATGAAAGTATGACTGCTTTATGCTCTATAAATTCTCTGCTTATCACTAGAGCAAGTAAATGTTTTATTTGTACCCCCAGGTGTCCCAGTGTGCAATTATCTGGCCTGGGGTAAGACACAAAAGTACAATATGTGTAAATATTTAAAATTTTAAAAATCTAACTAAACTTTTAAGTAAAATATGTTCTATATTCCTACTTTGACAGATATGCTTCTATAATAACATGGAAGGAATTCCAGGTTTGAATTTTGAATTTTCTGACCCCTTAGATTCCAGGTAGCTAACTGAAAAAATGATAAGGTCAGATCCCTGGTCCCACCTAGAACTTCTCTCCCAAGCTCAGGCTTAGTCTTATACTTCGTGAGGGAGGTTGTCATAGGAAAGTGTCACCTAATTTGAGGAAGCTCTCTTCAGCCAAAATAGACTCTTGAAGAAGCTGACAGCTATATGCTGTTTTGGGGGTCACATACCCAAGAGCTAGACTGTAAGTTCTCCCTCAAAGGGAAATCTACACTGTGCATATTCACATCTACCACAGTGGCCAAGCCCTAAATGTCCATCCTCCAATGACAAGACCTTACATATCTGGTTTTTCATTGTAAAGGAAAACAATGAGGAGAAAACTTTTTCTGGAATCCTGTTCATGGTATGCATGTACAGCCAGTATCTTGGCCCAAGTCTGTTGCTATGAAGTATAATAAGTAAAGAGATGGCTCATATAATTCCTCTTTATATGAGTTTTGACAAGAAACAAGATATGCTTCTTGTGTTCCTTTCAAGATTTTGCTTCAGAGCTATACCCAGCATGGGGCACACATTGTTTCAGGACATGGAAGGGATTCAATTATTATACCCAGAGGTGGGATGCCTTTACCCAAGGGACAAGGGTAGTTCACTGGAGGGCTTATGATAGGTGGGCACATGGCTGCAAGCAAGTCAGGGAAAGGGGGGAGGGGAAACAAAGAAAGAAAAATCAGTTCTATAGATTCTTGAAGTCCTGATAGAATACAGCTTCAGGCACTGGCATGCTGTCACAGAGACTGGGAAGAATCTTAGGAAAGTTATTGGATGAATTGCTAGAAAGAGGCTGTATCTGCTATAGGTGACTCTCCCCAGTTAGTCTGCTAGAAGCTGATGTTTGGAGTGATGTCTACTGTGAGTTATTTTAAAAACCTAGGGGAAGATTATAGGTAGGAACTTAGGAACTATTATCAGAAAAGAGGAGGACTGGGCAGCCTGGGTGGCTCAGCGGTTTAGCACCACCTTTAGTCCAGGGAGTGGTCCTGGAGACTCGGGATTGAGTCCCACGTCGGGCTCCCTGCATGGATAGAGCCTCCTTCCCCTTCTGCCTGTGTCTCTGCCTCCCTCTCTCTCTCTCTCTCTCTCTCTCATGAATAAATAAATTAATAAATAAAATCTTAAAAATAAAAAAGGAGAGGACTATCCAGAAGACCCTGCAAGGAAGAAAAGGGGGGTATCTGCATGATTGGTTGAAAAAGAAAAAAGTGAGGCACATCTGATGTTCCACATCAGGAACACTGAATGTGGAAAGATTCCTGGGTTAGATTCCCTTCCAATGATGACTTTCTAACTGCTTTCCATCCAGAAAGCCATTATCATCTCCAGATGTCTTGGAGAAAGATTCAGCAGAAGAAAAGAGGGGAGACAATCTCTTGCAACATTTTGTTAATACTTTATCACTGAATAGAAAGTAACATAAGAGACTAATTCCCCAATGTGAGACTCTTCAGATCAAAAGAAGACTAAGATTGAGGCTAGGTATCCTGCCCTTCCTCTCTGAAAGGATATGAAGATCGGGTCCTTATTCCCCAGCTCACAAGATCTGTTATTGTGAGAAAACCTCTTGGGTGCTTACCCAAAGAAAGAGAAATAAGAGGCAGAGTCTCTCTGGTAAGACAGCTCTTGGATACAACAGCTGTGGATGAGCAGGAGTGTCTCTTTTTGTACGTTGCTGAATGATCTGGGGATGCATAAGCCTGTGGACACTTCTGCTCATGAGTTCCAACCACCAACCACTGCTGCTGTTTCTTATCCCACACGATTTGCTTAACAAATTTATTATACAACTTTGAAAAAATGTTAAATCTGAGCATTTACAAAATGAAATTTATATCAGGCACACTTCTCTGAAAATATGAATATAACATAGAAATTTCCTATTTCTATATATGACTTTTTATATTAGCAATGACTTCCTAGCAATGTATTTTGGAAGCCTAGTGGTTTTATGGTGCCATTCTTGAGTCCAAGTCTGAAAGGGCTTATGACAGGTGGGCACAAGGCTGCAAGGCTGAAAGAATGACACTAACTTCAATATTTGACAGAATAAATCTGTTCAACTGACAAGATTTATTTTGCATCAAAAGATATAAGAACAGCATAGACAAATGCTACAGTTGAAAATCCCACTATTCATCTTTGGATCCTCAGGGAGAAATGAACAAAATAACATCAATAGGTAATACTAACGCTATGTCTTAGGCATCCCAAACAAGACTTCCTTGGTCTTGATATCTTCTGCTCCCGTGAGGGTCTTAAAATACCCAAGAACAACTTTTATTACCATGTAAAGCAGTAAATCAAGACTTAACAACTAATTCAGGGTTCTAAATTTTTAATACCCTTTCAGCAGCTTTTCTTATATGCTCTTTAGTTATATAACCCATGTTTCTAATTGTGTGCACTTATATATCATTCCTATCATGAACCATTACCATGTGCTAGCATCAGAGTCCTTCCTCTTTTTTTTTTCCTTCCTCTTTTATATCTTGATACTTTTAACTCACATATCATTTATTTTTAAAAATATTTTATTTATTTATTCATGAGACAGACAGACAGAGAGAGAGAGAGGCAGAGTCATAGGCAGAGGGACAAGCAGGCTCCATGCAGGGAGCCCGAAGTGGGACTCGATCCCAGGACCCCAGCATCATGCCCTGAGCTGAAGGCAGACATTCAACCACTGAGCCACCCAGGTGTCCCACTGAGCCACCCAGGTGTCCCAGGTATTGTGTTATTGGGACACAATAAAATAAGTGTCTTTTATTTCACATATCATTTAAATAAATACATTCATGGTTAATAAATGTTGAAAATCATTATTTTATTTCATATTTTATCAACAAATAAATCCAGTAGCCAAATTATTTATTTAGAAGAGGTAAATCAGTCTTTGGGCCTTCTCTTCTTTCATGGTTCTGCTACCATCTTGCAAATGTGTCTCATTTTTGTGCTGGCAACTGAATTGACTTGTCAGTTGGAAGAGCTTCACACTGCTTAAATATTATATCTGCCAAATATCTGGAATATCAAATGTCCTCCCTGTGTCTTCTTAGAATCTTGCTTTGTAAAACCTATCATATTATTGTATGATGATAATGCACTAATAGTTTCTAAATGAGCTAGTTAATACACTATTCTTTTAAAATAACAAGACATTAACTCTAAGAATGGGGATGATACTAGGGCACCTAGTTGGCTCAGTCAGTTAAGCATCTGGCTTTGGCTCAGATTGTGATCCCAGGGCGTGAGATCATGCCCCACATCAGGCTTCCTGCTCAGGAGGGAGTCTGCTTCTCCTTTTCCCTGTGCTGCTCCACCTTGCTCATGCTCTTTTTCTCTCTCTTTCTCAAAATAAATAAATAAAATCTAAAACAAAAACAAAAACCTGTGATAATACTAAGCCAGTCAAGTGAGGCAAGTTTGGAAGGTATTAAGAATGGAAAAACAATTTTTTTCTCTCTTTTTTAAGATTTTATTTATTTATTCATGAGAGACATAGAGAGAGAAAAACAGAGACATAAGCAGAGGGAGAAGCAAGCTCCCCTCAGTGAACCTGATGCAGACTCAATCCCAGGACCCCAGGATCATGACCTGAGCCAAAGGCAGACACTCAACCACTGAGCCACCCAGGTGCCCCAACAATAATTTTTCTTAGTTGAAAATGGTCCCATAAATATAAGTGTCTACACATATTTCTACTTGCACCAATATTGCTTGAGCATGCCTATTGCTCTATACCCTTGAAAGCACAGGATATTTCAAATCTTAAGCTTCTCTACACACACGTTTTGATTGACCTAAATTCTTCTTTCTGTCTGTTCCTTATTCTACAACCCAAGTTCACCTGAATGTCAATAGGATGATCTTAAAATAAAAGAAACTGGGATATTTCAGTTCTTTTATAGCCTTTTAAGATACACTAAAAATTATGAGAATATTTGCTATTTAAACTTCAAAAGCTCAAAGTGTTGTTACCAAAACAACAAATATGTGAGAAGAGTATTGAAGGAGACGAAACAGGGTGCCAGTAATGAATACACCCCAGCCAGACTGGTGATCAGATGCTGTCCAGTGAAGAGCAGAAATAGAGTCAAATAGTAATTTTTGGAGTGAAAAGAAGAGCTCTTGAGGTTAAGATTATTATGCACTGAAAATATCGTTTCTACAAGATGCGCCTTTCTTTTGCCTCTAGGAAGACAGAGAGAATCCACTAAACAAGAAGAGCAGTGCCTGTAGACAGCAGGTTATTTATGAATGCCAATTATGGCTGTAGAACAGTTAATTTGATTTCTCTCATGCTTCACAAAGATTATAAGGTAAAGGAAGTGTCTTTTATTTCAGTTTCTTAAAAACGTATCTTGGCCAATCACAGCTCACATTGTTACATACCCAGGATTAGACTCGAGTGTTGATGTTACTAAAAAAAATTGACATTTTACATATCACTTTGTTAGAATGATGTTAATTAAATCACGATGGTAATTTTTCATCTTCTTATTATCTCAATTCTTCCTTTAATAGGCAAAAAAAGAACATCATGAGTCAATTCGTGCTTCTTCACTTATCCCAAAGAAAAAAATTATTTGTGAAAACTTCGGCATTTAGATTAATAAGCATGATTCAATTTATAAACAGCTTTTGTTGTTTGCTGACAACTTCGAACTTCACCCCAGGGTGATATTTTGGAATTTTAAAGACTCTTTCATTCAAACTACTGATTTTCATGATCTTTAATAAGTTGAAAATAGTAATTCAGAGAAAATAAAATGTATGAAAAAGAATGAATTTAGTGATGAAATTGATTTTTTTTTTATCCACCTTTGTCCTTGAAAGTACATCTGGGCCATTATATGGTGATATTAATCAATACCCAGTTAGACCCCAAACCGGTTAAAGCATGCTTTTATGCTTTGTTATGGAAAGAGCAGAGAAAGGTCCCATTTTTCATATATGACCCTACAGCATTATGCTTTATAAGAAAGAGTCTTTCCCATTTTCAGCCTAAACAGCAATCTCCGCTTGCAGCTGTTCTATTTGAGTAACCTGATTAAAACTGAATGATAACTTTTTTCCAAGTCTTCACTGTATTTATGATTGCTACAATAAATGGCCACAATCTTCTTTCTCCAGATAGGATATTTTCCCTGAAGAAGCTCAACATCTTTTAACTCTTAGTTCTGAAGACTTTTCTTTTTCAGGCTGTTAGTGGAGATTTTTTGATCAAAGCGTCTTTTATAACCAATGGCTCACCTCATCATTAAACTAGCTAAATAAATGGGATATAGCCCTATCCATCGAAAGGGATTGCATTAATGGATTTGGGAGGAAGGACATAAATAAGTAGGGCACTGGGATCAAAACTGTTCCAGAAATACTTTTTTAAGACTTGTTCTCAGATATCTATTTAAGAGATAATGTCCCTGGAAAGAAATATTGTCCTTGGGTAATGTTTTGTTGCTTACAAGTAAATATTGAGGTAAAGCCAACACATCTATTTTCTAAGGTAAAAACAAAACAAACAAATCCAAACAAACTGCTAAATCCTTAACCATGGGTGAAACAGGATTTCACTTTCCAATGTACAAAGACAATTAAGGGCAAGAGCTACATTTAAACATTATGTCTCTGAGTTGCAAAGGAATTCAAGGTCATCTAATCTGCCCAGACATAACATTGTCTTTTATGTGTCCCAACAGAAAGTCACTCAGCCTTCCCTCAAAAATGTGCACAAATAAAGGTCTTTATATATAAGCTCAGGGAATAACCCATCCCATTATTATTTAGCATTTTATTAGTGACCTTTTGATATGTTGAGCAAAAACATGCTAATATGTCCTGTTAGTGCCAAGTCTGGCCAATTACATGCTACAGTGAAGTCAAATCCTTAAGTAACTCTGCCAGTTTTTAAAATATGCCATCCTCCCAGTTTTCCAAAGTGCATCTGTCCAAAGCTAAGAATTTCAGTTTTTCAACTCTTGAACTAATATCCACCTTAATAGTAGACAAAACTGAACATTGTATCCCTGATGACGTTCAGGAAAATTCTCGTTTTGCTTGTCTTGATTAAGGCAGATTATTCAGCTGCTTTGCTGTATTACTTTTAATACAGCTGAGAGTAACACTGAAATGCTAGTAATTGTTTTTGCTATTGGTATATGTATGTGATACCTAAGTATATATACATATGTACACACACACATACATTCACTTTCCAAGGCTTTTTCAAATTAACCTATTTAACCATACCCCTTATCCTGTGCCTTATGTAATTAAAACAAACAAGAAAAAATTGAATGTTGTTCTTTACCTTTTGTTGTTATTGAAATGGAAAGAAGTGGTATTTTCAATCATTATCTTCCACTTGGAAAATGTGTGTGTGTGTATATATATGTATATGTATAACTTTATCTTTCAATCTAACTTTGAGTCTCCTCCCAGATCCAAATTCTTTGTCTACAAAGCAGCTTGACCATGACTGACTTCTCTATTCCTCCTCCCCATCTATATGAGAGGATTTCTCCTTCAGTCACTGACACTCTACTTTCTGACTCCCCTTCCTGATTTCTCTATTATATATAGTAAATTCATTGCTAAGATATTTGTAATATGTCCTCAAAACTTGCCTTTCGGCAAATTGTAAGTGGCCTTGAAAATCAGACTACTATTGTTGTGCAATCAAACAGAACAATGCTATCTTGGGGGGGGGGGGAGTATTATATAAGGAATTATAACTTTTTTTTTTTTTTTTTTTTAGGAATTATAACTTTTTATTAAATTTTATGAAACATGTTAATAAGACCCTTAGTCCAAAAGATATAGATTCAGTTATATGATTATTTGACATAAGACAATCAAAGGGAAACAGAAATGGACTCTGTTTTCCATTTCCAAGTAAAGTGACTTTTGGCAATAAACAGTGTTTTTGAGGCTCATTTTCCTCATCTGTAAAATAGGGATAATTTTTTTTCAGGGTCATTGTAAAGAGTGAAAAAAAATCATTTTTCTTACTTTATTCTTTGCCTATTGTGTTTCAAACACTGTAGCAGTAATCTGTGTATTTTTTAAACTTTAATTTAATATTCATAACATCTACATGTCTAAAATAGCATATGTGGGGCACCTGGGTGGCTCAGCCCGTTAAGTATCAGATACTTGATCTTGGCTCAGGTCATGATCTGGGGATGGTGGGATCAAGCCTCGCATCAGGCTCTGCACAGTGTGTGGAGCCTATTTGGGATTCTCTGTCTCTCTCTCTCCCTCTGCTCCTCTTCAGCTTGTGCTCTTTCTCTAAAATAAAAAATTAATTCAAAAAATTATCACAAATGAATGAAAGAATGAATAAATAAAATAGTATATGTGTTAGTCTTAGCACTGTGTCTGACACAAAAAATGCATTTAATATATGTTTATGGCTTCTCCCTTATCTTTATACTAAAGTGATAGAAAAATCTATCCTCAAATCCAGGCATTCTGTCAATCTGTCTGCTGTATTTCCCACTGAATTAAAATAGCAGTAGCAGTAATAATAATAATAATAATAATAATAATACATTTACTGACTTGCCTCACAATAATAAAGTCACAATCAGGTATGTGACTTTAATTCTAATTCTAACATGAATTGTTTGCACCATTCAAAATTTCCTTCCCTCTGCTAATTTATTTACTTTTTCAGCTTAAAATGTTTCCCAAATATAAAGACTTGGCAACTTTTGGGGATCCCTGGGTGGCTCAGCGGTTTAGCACCACCTTCCGCCCAGGCGTGATCCTGGAGACCTGGGATGGAGTCCCACAGTAGGCTCCCTGCATGGAGCCTGCTTCTCCCTCTGCCTATGGTTCTGCCGTTCTCTCTCTGTGTCTCTCATGAGTAAATAAAATAAAATAAAATAAAATAAAATAAAATAAAATAAAAGACTTGGCAACTTTTATGCTCAGAATACTTTCCAAAGGATACTGCAAACCATTTACTGAAAAAATTGCCTTAAAGTAAAAATTTAACAAAAGGTTTAGAGAATTGTTCAAAATAATTGTTGAAAATACAACTTGTATTGAATGTAAATTTGTGTCATGATCACATGTGCCTAGAAACAGTTTTGCATTTTATCTTCACTGCTTATCTAGCATAGTGTCTGCCAACTTGTAGGTACTTACTTACACAAACCTTGTGAAATTAATATCTCTAATGACAGAAAGTCATATAGTAATTAAGGATAATTGGTAAAATAAGTAAAACAAATTCTTTAGGTACACAATACACAGATTGTGAAACTTAAAGCTATTTCTTAACCAAGTTCAAGAGTGTCTTTAATACAATAAGAAAAACATTTGTTTAAGCAAAAGTGATTTTTAATTTTAAAAAGTTATAAATATGACCCAAAAATAAAAGGTTAATAGCCTTCTGTTTTCTGAATTTTTTTAGCATTTTTCTCTTTTAATATGAACATATGCAGGATGGAGGGAAGCATAACAAAGACACAGGGCTTTCTTACTGCAGAGCTAGAGACACTGTGAAATATACTGAGTTACAAAGAATATGTTGATATGGTGCAGCAAAACACATCCAGCTGCAGTCATGAGAGGATTCCCCCAAAGCTTTCAATGCCTGTTTTTTCCTGAAAAACCCCGTTATGTTATCTAGAAGCTTGATTGTCTTACTGTTTCCTACTGGCCGGTAACCTTACCATGTCTGTTGAATTTAGATGATAAATCCAGGGCTAAAAACTTTTTCTCTGGCATTGTAGTATTCAGTAAAATGATCATATACATGCTTTCATTCTCTTGACAAGTATTTTTTGGGGAAGTGTTATGAGCCATGCACTGTGTTAGGCACTGGAATGTGGTAACTAAAAATAGATATTTCCCCTTCTCAAGGGGTAATGATCTGTTGGGGGAGAATGGCAAGCTCAGCAACTGCAATACAGTGTGATATTGTTACAAATGTCATAGAAAGACTTCTGGGAAAGTAAAACTAAAGAGTCTGGGAGGACAGAAAGCATCTAAGAAGAAAAAAAATCTAATGTGAGTCCAACATGGATGTACAGTTTGCTTGGGTAAAAGGCAGAGTAAGGTAGAAATAGGTAAGAGAGAACTTAGTTTCTTAATGGGATTTTAAAGTTCTATGTAGTTAGAGGTGTAGAGAGTAAATTAGGAATGACTAGAAATGATGCAGGAGAAATAAAGACTAGCCATATCATGAAATATTCTGTAGGCTTTTTCTGAGTACATCAGGGAGTCATTGCTAACTCAAGTTAACAGAGAGTTAAGACTCACTAGACATAGATCGTAGTAAAATCAGCCTGGATGCATTGCAGAAAATGGATTGAATGTAGAGTCAATGTTAATAATCAGAAGCCTTTTGTAGTAATCCTGGTAAGAAATAATGGTTGTCTGAACTTAGGAACAAGCAAGAGAATTTTTTTAGCCAGTAGAATTGCATGCTTATTCTTTAGGAAAACCAAATAACCATTGTACAGCTTCCTACAAGAGGAAAAAGTAAGGTAATTATAGATTTTTATGAAGTATTTATAGATGCCCTACTATTGGTTTGATGCATAGAAAAATTTAATTTATCCTGCATAATTACCCTTGAATGTAGTTGTTAGTTTTATCATTGGAAAAACTGACTGCCTGAGGTTACACATCTAGTAAGTAACAAAGCTGGGATTCTAATCCAGGAGTGTCTGATTCCAAAGTTCACACTTTTCCCTGTGCCTCTAGCAATGCTTTATCCTTAATTTCAAGTTCAACAAGTGCATAATATTAAGAATATTAGGAAACTAATTTTTAACTGCCCCTAAATAAATTTGTTCCAATATTAATGACCAGACTGAAGTATAAATTTATTACACTTATTAATTTATACTAAAGTATGAATTGATTTATACATTCAGAATGTATAAATTAATCATAAAGTTTCAGGTTGAAAAAATATTTATCTGAGGTATAGGTCTCCTAGCAAAATTCTTGCCAACTGATGCCTAAAGCTATTTTTACCCCAAGTGTGGTCCATGCAACACCAACATGTGAATCATATGTACTGTTTGTTAAAGCCAGATCCTGAGCCCCATGCTGAACCGAGGACACGGTTCAGAATCCTGGAGATGGAGGTGGTAATCTTCATTCTAACAAGGCCTCTAGGTGATTTTTTTTATGCTCAATGAATGTTGAGAAACCCTATCAAAATATCTAGAAATATATTTAACCAAGTTTATCTGTACAGAAGAAAGAGAATAGGCAAAAATAATTTTGTAAACAAACTTACAGTCACATATCACAATATGGGGAATTTTACTTTTCTGTTTAAAAAAGTTGGTGGGAAAAATAAGAGACATTAAAATAAGTAAAATGACAGCAAATTAAAGTTTGAGAAGTTGGGCAGCCCGGGTGGCTCAGAGGTTTAGTGCCTTCAGCCCAGGGCATGATCCTGGAGACCCGGGATCAAGTCCCACGTCGGGCTCCCCGCATGGAGCCTGCTTCTCCCTCTGCCTTTGTCTCTGCCTCTCTCTCTCTCTCTCTCTCTGTGTGTGTGTGTGTGTGTTTCTCATGAATGAATAAATAAAATTTTTAAAAATATAAACATAAAGTTTGAGAAGCAAACGTCTTTAGAACATGTTCCTACCCTGAAATGAACTGAAATGCTTTCTATATTGAATTTTAGGAATAATTTAGCATTTTACTCCAGATAATCTGTTTGATTAAGTTTCTTTTTTTATTCCCATTAAAACAGCTGTTCTGATGATTACTAAGAAATGATTGTGTTAGCGTATGAATGGGCTAAATGGCTGAGAAACATTGCAAAAATAGAAGTGATATAATAAGGGATAGATATCAAGAAATAAAAAATATTTCCTAACCAATATCCTTCCCTTCCAGTATCCAATATGGGTATATAGATGTGACCATTGTGATATATTTCTAATTTTAATGTTTTAAAGTACTGAGATTTATATCAATTATGGCATGTTAGGTATCAGGTTTATTTTTTATATGATATAAAGGTCTGAGAAGGGAAAGTCAACTTACATAAGAAATGTACAGGCCTATGTGATTATCTTTGTGTATCTATATTTGAACTGTTCAAGTCTTGACTTGTCACAGCCCAACTGAAAGAATGCACAAGTTTCTGTTGGAAATGGTGGAGGTATATTTTTCCTTTCCATTGCAGATTTTTTTAACTTATTTTCTCTCTAAGCATTTTTGTTTTTAAAGATTTTATTTATTTATTTGGCAGAGAGAGAGAGAGTACGTAAGCATGGGGAGCTGCAGGCAAAGGGAGAGGAAGCAGGAAGCCCAATATGGGGCTCAATCTGCAGACCTGAGATGGCAATCTGAACCAAAGGCAGAGGCTTAACAAGTTGAGTCACTCAGGTGCCCCTCTCTAAGCATTTTTTAAGAACTTACCTTCAGGATCTCTTTCATGGGTTAATGAGTTTGCTAGACATTCAAGTGAAAAATAAAATTATATCTAGGGAGAAGTACATTTTTTGCCTATCTGCATGCCCCTCTTAAAACTAGAAAGGAAGCAGAATAGCAAAGAGAATAAATTCTGATGTCAGAGCATCAGACATCCTACTCTATTTGATCTCAGAGTATTTCAGGGTGTGAACAAATACAACATGTTCCATGAAATAATAAAACTTGAGGGACGCCTGGGTGGCTCAGTAGTTGAGCATCTGCCTTTGGTTCAGGTCATGATCCTGGGGTTCTGGGATCCAGTCCCACATCAGGCTCACTGAGGGGAGTCTGCTTCTCCCTCTGCATATGTCTCTTTCTATCTCTCTCTGTGTCTCTCATGAATAAATAAATGAAATCTTAAAAAACAACAACAACAATAACATTTGAGTCCATAAAAAAACAAAAGTTAGTTTTGAGAAACCCAGGTATGAAATTGAGGCTGAATCTTCTACTATACACCATGGTGCTCTAAGGGTGCTGTAGATATGCAGTCAGAGCTACAACTTCAAGAGTGTATTTGACAGAAATTGCAGGAGGATGAGTTGAACACGGGGAACTCAGTTATTTATTTTACATTTAGAAACCAACCTTCCAAGCAGACCAGCTTTTGAAAATATTTGTATCATAAATTATCTCAAGTGCCCTATAGTTCCTTCTTGTAGCGATGCTTTCCAAAGTCATTTGTTATTCAGAAATTTCACTGGTGCATTCTATTAGCAATAATTTATGTTTGCCAATGAAACCTGAAGGGACAACTTGACACCTTGACATTTAATGCTGTGGTGAGGTAAAGTAAATTGGTGGTTTCATACTGCCCGTGCACTACAATAATTTATGTGGCTTTTGCGCATATTGAACAATAACATTTGAATCCATAAACAAAACTAAGAAACAATAGTTTAGAGGAACTCAGTCAATAGCATGTATTTCACTGAGTTATTACCTCACAACTAAAAATAGATATATACATTGCCAGATCAATTTCCATAGGTAACTTAGTCTTTTCAAGTCCCTGCTAAGCTGAGAGTAACTTCAGGGTGAATATAAAAGAGCTGGCTTGACCCATTAAATAATATTTCCGATGTATTTAATTGTAGAGATCTGTTTTATAAAGGCTTTGCACCTAAGCTGCATGTCATGTTTAACTTAGGAGTTTTTTTGAGTGTCTGGTTAAAATATTTTGATCAATTCCATTATTAAAGAGTAATGAGAAAAGAATCATATCTTCCATGTTCGAAGGATATTTCTCATGTATGACTATCATACATAATACAAATAATATAAATGTCAATAATATAAATTAAAAAATATATGTGAATTTCATCCCTAACCAATTAAAGAGCATAACCAGTAGATATTATGCTAAATTTATGTTGGCAGAATTGTGGTTCCTCATCTCCTACAACGGGAAGCAAGTGTGTTTATTCCAACACTTTTCCTGCTTCACAACAATTCATTTTACTTGAAACTTAAAAGGAAAAAAATTAACTTAAACTCACATTAATCTCTAGAGGACTCAAATAGATTTTCTTCTTTTGCTTCCTTAAAAAAGCAAGAGTGACTTCTGTTAAATCAGGAATGAAAAGTAGGTTCAAACCATTTTTTTAAGGGTTCACCTAGAGTTGTCAATTTTTTAATGATTTCTCACATTTAAACCAGTCCCTCACAGGAAAACTGCATCCAAAAAGGTTAAGTTTTCCCTCTAAGTCTTTTTGAATATCTAAAAGTACACAGGTTTATTATTTGCTATTTCCTTGTGAGACAGTAATTCACTTAGTTTCATACAAGAGAATGAAACTACCAAAAAATAATTTTAGTACCTTAGCTTTACAAGCCTGGTTATGTAGGGAGAGAGAAATAGCAGCGTTCTTCATTTTAAACTTGGCTCTGGTCACTGCCAGGGCTCTGACTGCAGCACAATCTTTTTGTTAGTGAGCCTCAAGGACAAGCTGAGGTCACTGAATATCACTTACAATCCAGACAGTTTGAGATGCTGCTGAACAACGTGATACTGCCACATTCCTCCAGCATCTTATTTTCTTAACCCCGATGTTACAAATTTGGAGGCATAATAGTTGGAAGATTTTGTTCTTTATATATTTTTTTCAATTCATGCTATATCTAAATACTGAACACTCATGAAGGAAACTTCACCCCAAATTCAGAGGCTTCAGAACACATTTCAAAGCTAACATCAGATAGGAAAATGGAAGGTAGCAAAGGACTGCCATTACTAAATCATCACAATTGCTATTTAATCATCATAGTTTTTGAAATCTGAGCACCAGATTCTTAACCTAACTATTTTGGAAATTTTATATAACTAGAGAAGGGAACACAGCAAAAAATTTGCATTCCAAAATAGATTGATAACTCTTCTTTAATAAAGCAATAGGTTATGTGTAGCTCAGAAACACACAGAGAAAGAAGGAAACAGAAGCAGAGATGAAAGTAGATCCTTTCATATGGGCAAGAGGATCTGCAGGGCAAAAAATATCTGTACAGACCCTTGGGATTTAAACATATATATGTTGATTTAAAAGTATGCTCTCCACAGCACTGTAGTAGTTTTAAAATGCTTCCTAAGGAATGTATGTAATAAATTATTACAGAATAATTTAGCAGAATCTAACAGGAGCTAACTGAAGCCATTCATATGCATGTTTTACATTAAAAGCTCATACTGTTGCTTATTGTGGCTATTTTATGAGATTTTATGCACACAAATTTTTAAGAATCAAAAAGTACTATTTCCTCAAAAAATAAGTCAGAGACACTAATAATACTCTTTTTACTAAGTACTAATTTTCCAAAGAACTTTCAGAATATCTATAAATGCAAAAAAAAAAAAGATAACTCTGGAGTGCATGATGAGAATATATTTGTACGTGTGTATGTGCCTGTGTGTGTGTGTATAGAGAGAGAAATAAAGGGAACAGTAAAAATAAGAGAGAAGGAGGGAGAAAGGGAATGTGTATATGTGTATAGGTCTTATTAAGAATGTTGTCAAGGTACTTCCTACAGAAAATATTTTACTGTACTCTTTTCTTCCATTGCGCTCAATTGGCTTCAACAAGTGTATTAAATTTTTCCATTCTAAAATGCAGACAGGATATGTAAAGGGCTGAATGCAAAGGAAACATAGATTCCTTAGCCTTTTCTGCCAGCAAGTTGGAGAGTCATGATGGGTAACAATTATCATAATTACAGCCACTCTTCCTTGAGCAGCCAGTAGGTACTGGGAGCTCATCTGGACAGTATATGAAGCCACTGTCATCTTCCCAACAGCTTTGCAAGAAATGTGTTATCATTCCCATATTAGAAATAAGGAGACTAATGCTCAAAAAGGAAAAGTAGCTTTTCCAGAGCACATGACAAATAATTAAGAGTCAGGCTTTGAATTAAGGGCTTACTGCTTCTGCCAGTCGATTTAATCCACATAGCAGTGGCAGGAGGAGAATTTGAATGTCCTGCATTACATTACCATGGAGTCTTTTGTGTTGTGTTTTTTTTTTTTTTTCTATTACAGCATGCTGATCAATGACACTGCCATTCAAAAACCATCAGGATGAGATTAGCAGCCATGATGTAAATGAAATTATCATCCTTTCTTCAGGTCCACTCCAAAATGCCATTTCTCTATAGGTGGTATTCTCAGTTACTTTCCCAGCACATGTAGTACTTACTTCTCTGCCTTTTGTTTTCCTTACAATTCTTAAGATTTAGGCACAAGTCTGATATCTTAAAACTAATAGGTAGCTGAGGAAGAAGGGGCCATAGGAAACAATGAATGTATGTTTGTTATCTATCCCAAGTATGTATAGAGGCATTCTTAATTAAACTTTGGTGACTTTAAATGCTAAAGAATGGAAAACTCCATTGTTCCTATTACTCATTAATAAAGAAAGTGTATGGTGCTTATATTGTTGGTTACTGATTGTCTTCAAGTACCTAAATCAATGGATGAGGTCCATATGGACAATGATTATACATTCACAGCTGGTGTTAAGGTCTGCTCAAGTCAACAGGTAATATTTAATATTGCATAAGCCTGCCAATTGTAATGCACTGTTGGTCTGTGTTTTCTCATTGCAAGAGCAAGATTATATATAGCTATATTGACGAAAATGGGAAGAAAATAATTTGAGGGCGGTGGTTCATGGTCATAAAAGTTGGGGAATTAATAGCAATAGCTAGTGCCAAAATTGTAACAACTTCCCCTAGTGCATCAGGAAAATAAAACAATGCCTTTTCCAGTCAAGGGTTTCTACCATGTGAAGATAAATGGTTATAATAATATTCAGCACTTTCAACCAAAGATCACTAGGTATTTTACAAACCAGTATGTCATGGTCTCAAAATGGAATAAAAATATGGGTTCATGATAAGGTGAAAAACTTAAATAGAGCAAGATGTTTTATAAAGTTATAACACAGCTTCCAGAAGCCTCTCATCTTTAGAAGCATCTTCTTTATAACTGCATTTGAAATAGCAACACTTTTGTTAAGTCACCATATTCCACAGAATATTATGTAGCATACTTTATTTAGAAAGTTAATAAAGATATTAAGAAAATGGATGTGTAGTTGAATAGGAAGGATACAAAAGAGTATTTACTGCATTATTTTATGATCCAATTTTTAAAAGAAATTACATCTATATGTGTGTATGCATATGTATAAATGCACATACATATGGTGTAGAAGTTTATTCACAATATGTTAGCAATAGTTATTTCTGAGAAGTAGAATAACAGGTGAGTTATGAAAATATACTTTTATCATTTTTAATTACACATATTGCTTTGTAGTAGAGAAATAACAAAAAGTAGAGAATATTTATAAGATGGTGGTATTTAAAACCATTTTAAAGAATTGTTTTACTTAGTAGTCCATAACTAAAAGAATGCCACAAGTCCATTAGATCTTTTGATGTAATTTGTATTAAAACCATAGCAGTATCATAAAATATACTCAAGATGTTTTAAGGTTTTGAATGTGTCACTGATATCTTTATATATCAAATCCTACTTTCAATTAATCTGGTTTATAATTTCAGTGTTATGATTCTATAATTCTCACTGCATATTCCATTTCTAAATGCCATCTATCTTTTCTGGAAGTTCATAAACTAAATCATAAGAATTCATTCATAGAGCATTTCTTCTGTGGCAAGTACATAGTAGATGCAGTATATGACTCATCCCACTAATTTCCATAAAAGCTCTGTGAGTGAGATATTAGTGTTTCCACTTTGCAGATGAGATAAACTTACAATAGAAGTTAGGATAGCAGCCCAAGGTCAAACACCTAGAAAATATCAATACAAGGTTTTAAACCAGATCCATCTAAATCCAAAGCCAACATCTTCTACTGCAACACTAAGAATTACTCTAAGAAGTTAGAGAGATAATCAATCCATATGAACTTTGAAAACTTATTTAGAAGTATTCATATATTAAAATGTACCACACAGTTAATTTCAAATCTTCTGAGATTTCTTCCTGACTCCATAGAACTTAAATGTTTAACCACCTTGCTGGCCACATATTTAACAATGCAAACATTTGGCAGAACTCTATGACTAAAAGTGTTCATGTTAAGGCTTTTTAATATACTTCAGACAATAAAAGCAATTCATGATTTACACATAAAAGAAAGTATGTGTGTAATTCCATATCATCTATCTATCTATCTATCTATCATCTATCTATCTATCTATCTATCTATCTATCTATCTATCTATCATCTATCTATCATCTAGCTAGCTAGCTATCATCTATTTATCTCTATACCTACCTACCTACCTATCCTTGCTAGAGGGAGCATATGCACAAGCTGTATAATCGCAGTTTTACAGAAGGCTTACAGAGATAGCAGTGCCTAACCAAAGGTTTACTTATCTATATGTTAGGATGTCCAAGATATTTCTTTTATTTAGTGTGGTCAGAATCCTTCACAGGTTTATTTATCCATTTACCACCTGCCTGAATTCTGCACCTTTGCACAAGGGAATGTATTTGGATTTTTGTATTCTTCATATACCATTTCCTCCCTCCCCCACCACCTTGCCCCACCAACTTCCTATGTTGTTACCATTCTATGTTTTTAAATCATCTTTAGCTGATGCTTTGTATTAAGAGGACTAGTACAACTCAGTCTACACCAGTGTAGTGTCTCAAGACAACCATGAATTTCAGACCCCAGTCTTGCTTAACTTGAATTTGAACCTGGGAAGGATAAGTTTTATAGCAGATCTGAAGGACTATTAGCGTGGCTTTCAGGGATGTCTGGGAACTGTCCCTGGGCCATAGTTATGGGTCCAAGAAATTATAATTACCAAACTGTTTTAGTTTGTGGAGCATGAGAGTGTTCATTGAAGTCTTTGCTCAGGCCTGACTTCACTGAATCACATTTTAGTTATTATATTCCATGTTGCATAACTGTGAAATTGATGAAGAACATGGATCTTGATGTGGTGGTTCCCAGATAATATCTATAGTAGCCTACTTGAACACCTGTATGATAAAGCTTGGAGGGGACAGTTGAGCTTCCTAAACATCTGAGATGATCCTTATTCATTAAGATATTAACATGCTCAACTGTGAACCCTATGATGAAGATTTCAGGGGTCCACAAGAATGCATCTGCTTTGAAAAATGGCACTAATCTCTCTTCTGGGTATTCTGACTGGTATGAACACATTTTTGTCCTTTTATTATGCAAATAATATCGTACTTTACCCAAGTAATATTTATGTTAGTGTCTTCACTAAGTTGAACTTACTCTTAACATTTATCAAAATAATATTCTTACCAATGAGTGGGATTAACAGTCTTAGACCTATCATTGTAAATATTTGTAGGGAAAGTGCTAGGATAGTGAAGGTGAAGATGATGGTTCAGTGATGCCAAAATTGTTTCACCCACCCTGAGGGCTGGAGGTGACTAGGAAATCTAGTTAGTAAAGCCATTTTCTAGACCTGGTATTCCATCCGCCAGAGAAAGGAACACTATGTTACACATCTGCAAGATATATTAAAGCATGTAGAGATTTTCGGTGGCACACAAAGGCCATAGCATGAACTCCTGGGATCCTGACCCATCAATAGATTGAAATTTTTGCAATGGCTTATTTTTAGTAATGTTGTGGTAAAAACAACTTAAACCAACAAGGAGAACTGATGTAACATAGATATGATTAGAGGATATAGCAGTTTGTTAATAGTAATCCCTGAGTCCCATGGAAAGAGGTTATAAGGGTTCATAGTATCTTGGAGGAGATTCAGGGACCGTGAGATGGACAAACTAAGACTCAGAAAAGGGAGATAACTTTCCTAGGCTCAACAACTTGGTAGTAGTATTGCCAACTTTTAGAATCCTTGTTTCCTGACTTCTAGAATAGTTCCTTCCAATCTCCTATTCTTGTCTTGCAACTGCTGTCCAAGGTAAAGTTATGATTCCTGAGGGAAGGCACATTCTGATTTTTTGCTTCCCACTTCTCTTAGTTTTTCCTTCCAGCTGCATTCTATTCCTTCAGCTTCCCCATCATTCCACTATATCCAATTCCATTTCTCTGGGCACAGAGATTTAAGTCCTAAAACTATTTATCACCCTTCACTGACATCTGTCCTTATAGGTTTCCAGGATTTAGCTTGCGTTCCTTATCTTTTGGCCCCAAGAATTTGAAGAATAGTTAATTATTTATGGCCCAGTTGCTGGATTGTCAAATGTTGGATATAGTCCAGTTCATTTGTGTTTTTATAAATATATATCACACACAATAACATCAGGGATTTATTATATTTAGAAATATACAATCAGTCACAGTGTGTTTACATGGAACTAGGGCTTATTACAAAGCTACGGGTCTATTAATTTCAAGTATTGTAGATTGTGTTTACATACAGAGGACATCGTGCAATGTGTAGTTGTGCTCATTACAGACAATGGAAGTACTAAATATATCCATTGTTGTTGGCTTAGACAGTTGCAACTTTGGACAACAGTATAAGTAAATAGGTGTCGTACGCTGTTCATTAGTGGGCTCAGAGATAGCATACTTGCTTTACTTCTTCTGAAGCTTTTATCTTATCCACATTGCCAACATTATTACACAGGCATATGATTTTTTTGGCTGTTTGACTTGTTCCTAAGAAGGCAAGGGCCATAATACAGCTGGGGGATTGACTACAGTATACTAAAAGTTATAGAAACAAGAGGTGTTAGTTTCTGAAAATTTTTCTAGTTTAGAAAAATTATATCTACTATATGGCTAGGGCCTGGCAGAGACTACAATAACATGATTGAAATTTGGATTGTTCATTAATATACACTTCAAACTTATATACCAACAGATCAGAGAATGCATTTCATAAGACATAAAGTGTAGGATCAAGCCAAAAATTACATTAAATTATAATTTCTTGTGTCATAAAATTCTCAAAATAGCGTGGCTAAAAAAACAATTTTGTGTTCCACATAGAAATTCCTGGCTAGTGATATTAGTGAGGGCTGAAATCTAGTTAGTAAAGCCATTTTCTAGACCTGGTATTGCATCAGCCAGAGAAAGGAACACTATGTTACACATCTGCAAGAAGGGTGTGTCATTTTTCAATTCATTCCTACAGAGTTGCTTCAGTAATTCACACAAAGGAATAATATCTGCTTGCAGTGTCTTTGATAAGTTGAGCTTTTAGACATAGTCAATGTATTTCTTCAGCTATCACTTTAGTTCTTTCTCATATGCAGTTGCCAGGAGAGTTTAAATGCCCATTTTATATCAATCTAGTAACATGATCACAAGTTATTATTTTGTACAATGTTATATCAAGTTTGAACTTAAGCCTCAATATGTTTGGTTTTTAATATATCCCACCCACCGTCCAGGCAAACCCAATCCAACCATATTTTCAGAATAATTATTAAAGAAGGAGAAAAATACAAAGACTAATGTAACAAATATCCAAGTACTCACCTCTTCCAGTAAACAATTTAAAAGGCTATTATTTTGATGTATTTATTTTCCACATTTTTTCACAAATTGAAGTTGAAATCTGTTTTCTTACCAAATTCCATTCCTCTCTATCCCCAGACATGATGACCATGAATTAGACCTATAGCTCATTCCTATTTATGGACTCTTATTACTTGTATGTAAATGGTTTCTATTTACAAAAGTCATGTGCTTACAAATTACACTTATGCAATTTCCTGTAACTTCTTCATTCTCCATCTTTTGAGATTGAGTGGATCTAATTCATTTAAGTGATGTATGCCAAGTAAACATACCAATATACTATAATATTTTTTCACCTTCCCCTTTACTATCCATCCTTTCATGTCTTACATCCTTCCATGTCTTCCATTTCAAATAATGACACAGTGAAAATCTTTGTACATATCTTTACCTTACTTGTGTTAAAATTTCCTTAGAAATGAGATTTCTGGGTTATGTGCCATGTATGCAGTCAATTTCTTTTTGTATATATTTAGTTGCTCTTTAGAGAAATTGTTTTAATTTACACCTCCATCAGATTTGTGTGGAGTATCTGCTTCCCTACCTCCTTTATCAATTGATATGGTCAGACTTTTGAACTTTTCCTGATTGATGAATGTTAAAGGATATCTGATTATTACACAGAATTGCTTTGTACTGATTACTGGGGAGACATTTCTTGGCCATTTGAGTTTCTCCTTTTTTGGCGGGATGAGGGAGGCATTTCTTCTTTGAGTTGTTTATGTCCATTCATTTTTTTTTTTCTTTTTCATTTGCCTTTTTCTATATGAAGGATTTATTTATGTATCATGCTTACTAAAGTTTTACATAAGTTGTATATATCTTTTCCTAGTCTGATTTTTATGGCTTTTGTAATAAAGATTTTAATTTTGATAGTTTTGTTATTCTTTAATCATTTCTAAATATTTGTCTTTCATATTCTTATCTACATATAGGCCAAAATATATTCATCTATATTTTATCTTATAATTTTGTAATGTTTTGATTTTTTACATTTATATTTTTCTGCTTCTATATGGAAAAGTGATTGTCCTAGCATTTTCCTTCTTCATCTGTAAAGACTCTCTATTTTGCGTCAAGACTCCATACACAAGTCAATTCCTGCTATCCAACTTATATGTTTTTTCTTACATTAGCACACGTGTTCATTACAGTGAAATTACATATATAGCTACTTTTAAGACTTGTCTTTGAGGTTTTCCTGCCCACGAAAACTTCTACATCTGAATCAGGTTTATACTGAACCATTATTGAGTATTTATGACTACCTTTTTCACTCTATTATTTGGTGCTTATTAAAGTGTGTCTTTTAAATTTTATCTTTTATGTATAAAATATGATTTAAGGCTAATGAATATTAAATGGCAGAAAGCCAAAGTGCAATAAAAAATTGTAAAAAAAATCAAAAACAAAATAAATTCCCCTTTGCTGTCTTTTTTGTCTCATAAAAAAATTTATAGTATATTCCTATACTATTCATTAGACACTATATGTCACTTAAAATGAGTGGATTAAATCTTATCAACCTCAAAACTCTAGTATATCAGAAGGCAAGATATTATTGCCAAAGGTTCCAAAGAACTATCACATCTTGGGCACATTTTGAAATATATCTCAAAATGCTTTCTAATACAATGTGAACATTTCCTCTTTTTATAGTTAACTTACATCAAAGGCTTACATCAATTTAAAATTTAAATTTCTCAGCTCATCACTGAAGGCTCTTCAAGATCTAGCTTCCTCTACTACCCACATTTATCCCTTAGAAATCCTCACTCCAACTTGCATCCAATAAATCAACTTTTCAAAGGAAATTTTAAAGTTGATTTTTCTTGTCTCTAGGCTGGTTTGCATCCTGCCTCATCTCAGTAACAGATCCATTTATCAGAGTTTCTTCACCAGGTTAAGTCTTACGTCTTTTTTACACTAAAGTTCCGATATGCTTTCCTCCAGAAAATCACGCATGGCCTTCTCTCCCTAGCACAGTTTGTTCACTCATACCATGTTCATCGATCCTGTATGTTATTTCGTCTTTTAAAAAATATGTTTGATGTGATTTTTAAAGGCAGAGAACATACAACTATATTTGTTAATCTCTGTATGTTCAGCACTGAGACAATGCTTTTAAGACAATAGAAACATGGTCAATATTTGTTAATCATCTAGCAGAATTGTGGGCACACTGGGAAATATTAAGATATAAAAGACATTATGATTCTGTTTAGAGTCTGATTAGGATCATAGACACCTTTATTTTTTTTAAACTATTTTATTTATTTATTCATAAGAGAGAGAGAGAGAGAGAGAGAGAGAGAAGCAGAGACATAGGCAGAGGGAGAAGCAGGCTCCATGCAGGGAGCCTGATGTGGGACTCTATCCTGGATCCTGGGATCATGCCCTGAGCCAAAGGCAGATGCCCAACCACTGAGCCACCCAGGCATCCCCACAGATGCCTTTATATAAAATTAATTAACAATCAAAACAAGTATAATTATACTATTATCCCCCCAAATAATTATAATTAAAATTATTATATAACACACACATACATGTTAAGGATGACATATTTTAAAAATGCTTCTTAGTGAAGAGGAAAAAACAGAAAATGCAAGTAAAACAAAAACACAATTTAATAGATACTATTGCTAACAATTATTGGTCTCATATATTCTTTCAGTTTCTGTGTGTGTGCATATGCATGACTGTATGTGTGTATATGTGTGTATTTATATATATAATGTGTATATATAATGTATATATATGTGCATATATATACATGTGTGTACATAATAAAGAGAAACAGGAAGACACAGAATAGGAATTTTGACCATCTCTTTCTACATAGATACATAAAATGTGTTCTTATTTTCATGACCACAAACCAATTTCGAATATTTTCTAATTTACTTAACCAATTCTATTGTAATAAATAATTTCAGTGTTTACAGATTTTTTGCTATTATCATATAATAATAAAGACCTTTTTAAATGTCACCAAGTGTTTAAAACTATATATATAAGCATGAATTGGCTATGTCACATATTATGAATGTTTTTGAGATACTTGACACATATTGCCAAATTGCTTTCCAGAAATTTTGTAAGAATTCACAATGAAAGGGCACCTGGCTGGCTCAGTTAGTAGAGCATACAGCTCTTGATTTTAGGGTTATAAGTTTAAGCCCCACGCTGGGTGTAGAGATTACTTAAAAATAAAAATCTTAAAAAATAAAACAAACACAAGAATTCACACTCAGTTGATAGCGTATTAAAGTGGCCTCATCAACACTGGGTGTTAGAAAATAAATTCCTAAAGATTAAAGATTAAATAAAATGAAAATAACCATAGCTCTTTAATCCATTGGGGATTTATTTGGGTTAAAATATGATATAGAGATGTGTGTTTGTGTGCAGATGTGTGTACTGTTAGCTAATTTTTCTGCCATTTATTGATTAATCCATTTGGTCATCCTACTGATTTAAAATGCAATTTTAAGATTCATTAACTAATTATATCTAATTCTCTTTGTTTCTGACCTTTCATCATTCTTGCACTGACCTATCCATATACTCTGTTGCTGTTACTAAACTGTTTTATTAATAGTATGTTTATGACTTTTTTTTAATACGTTTTTTCTTTTTTAAAAAAAGATTGTATTTATTTGAGAGAGAGAGAGAGAGCAAGCTAGCAAGAGAGAGCACAAGTGGGGAGGAGAGGAAGAAGCAGGCTCCCCACTGAGCTGGGAGCCCAACTCGGGGGCTGGATCCCAGGACGCTAGGATCATGACCTGAGCTGAAGGCAGATGCTTAATGCACTGAGCCACCCAGATATCCCTATTTATGAACTTTTTAATGCTTGTGAGAAGGAGCTCCTCCCACGTTTAACATTTCTATTCTAAGTGTTTGTGTATCCAAATGATACTTAGACTTACTTAATCAAGCTTCCTATACCTTCCCAAAGTTAAACTTTGGATAAGAATGATCTTATATGTGACTCTTAATTTAGTAAATATTCTCTCTCTCAGTCTTTTTATTGAAAAGACTTCCTTATTCTTCATTTTCATCTTTCCTTTAAATTCCATAGAAATGTATGTAGTTTATCTTACAAAGGTCTGGAAAATCTATTGTAGTTCATTATTTAGAACTCTTTTCTTGGAGCACCTGGGTGGCTCAGTCCATTAAGCATCTGACTGGATTTTGGCTTAGGTCATGATCTCAGTGTGGTAACATTGAACCCTCTCTCCCTCTAACCTCTGTGCCATCCCCTTGGTCTCTCTATCTCTCTCTCTCTAAAATAAATAAATAAATCTTTAAAAATAGAATTTTTTTTCTTGCTACTGTTTATGGTTCTTTATCTTTTTTTAAAGATTTATTTATTTATTTTAGAGGAGAGAGAGTGCATGTGAGTAGGGGAAGAGGCAAAGGTAGAGAAAGAGAGAGAATCTTAAGCAGACTCCACACTGAGAGGGGAGGCAGGTGGGGCTACTGACGCACTCAGGACCTTGAGATCATGACTGAGCTGAAATTGAGTCAGATGCTAAACCAGTTGAGCCACTCAGGTACCCCTATATGGCTCTTTATTATCAATTTTATATTAGCTTTTGATCATTAGTATATATGGAAATTTTATTTCTCTATTAATTCCAATCCAGCTTGCAGATAGATGTACAGATTCATTCTATACATCAGTTTTTAGTTAATTATTTTGGATTTCCAAAGTAAAAAAATCACATCGTCAGCAACTAATATTTACTTTTCCTCTTTTACTTGTAAATTTATGCTTTTATTCAGTTTTTTCTTGAGTAATTCTATTAGACTTCCAGGATATTAAAAATAATTGTCATAGTGGCCAACTTGTCTTCTCTAAAGTTTAATGGAAATATCTCTAGTGCCCAACCATTTGAAACAAGGCTTACTTCAACCTAGAGAAGAACACATTATGTTAAAGAAAGTACATAAGTCATTTCATCATTTCATTATTGTTATTTCTCTTAAATTATTTCAGCTTTGTTCCTTATTTGATTTGCTTCTAGTGTTTGATCTTTAAGTATATTTGCAACTTTTATTTTGTAATGTATGTTTTTAACCCTTTTATTGCTAGTTAACTAAGATTTTTTAAATTAGGAATACATGCTGAGTATTGTTTTTCGGGCATCCACCAATTTGATCATATAGTTTTTCTCAACCTACTGAAATGATGCATTGTGTTAATAGATATTATAATATTAAACTATCTAAATTTTTATTAATTAATTTTATAGCTTCTTTTTTTTTGTTTTGTTTTGTTTTTTCTGAACTATGCCTATGGTGGCCTCAAAGACCAGTTCTACCCAAGCACTGGGAGGGGGTGTGGGCTGATACAGGCTGAGAGAAGATGACTATATACTTCTAATTCAAGTAAGTTTTCATTACATGTTTAGATGTGAAATTAGATGGTAAATTAATTTTATTTTTTCATGAGCTATATTTCAGGTTCTAATATCGATTTCTGTAGATAATATCGGAGAAGTGAAACTGTAAAATGAGAACAATTTTTAAAATCGATTGTTTTAATATGTTGCTTGAAATTTACTAGCAGAAAAGAGACCATTGCTATATGGGGAAACAATTTTGTATGTAATATAGAAAGTTTATGAAATAGTCTCACCTGAAGTGTGAGATACCTCACTCAGTTCATTTGAAAATATGTTTTCTATGTTTACCTCTGTTTATAAAAACGAAAAAGTAAAATCATTCTTTCAGCTACACTTAAGAAAAAGAAAAAGCTGAGTCTGTGAATACAAAATAGAATTTCATAAGCAAAAATGAAAGAAAAAAACAGAGTATGTGTCTTCCTCAACGTCATCCATAGGTTATAACTATGGAAGGATCTCAGCTGCACATTTAAAGAAATATATTTCTGAGTATATGCGATTGTAAAAATCCATTCACTTATGTGCATACAAAACATGAGAGCTACATATTATCTAAGCTTGTGATAATGAGCTATACAAAATACTTCAGTTGAAGTTTTTCATAGCCACATATTTGTCATTTCCTTCATTAAAACTATGAAATGTCCCTTTTTCATGACAATATTATTACAAATTAAGCGTATATTTCAGGACCCAATTGTGAATATAAGTATATAGAGATAGTAAATTTGTCAATATTTTGTTTTCACTAAGATATGCATTAGCTTTTATTATTCATTGTCCAAATACTGTGTATTTGATGTAAGAACATAAAACAGTATAAAACGTTGAAGGACCCCCTGGCCATGTCAACTATGGACATTATGAGTCAGATTGAAAGACAATGATTTTAATCTAGGAAACAAAGAAAAAGTTTGATAACTACAAAGCAAATAATAGATCTGGAAGGATTTAACAGAAATAGAAGCAAGTGAGGGTTGATGTTGAGAATAACAAAAGATGTAGCAAAATGCACATAGATCAAATAGGGAAGTCAGGAACTATTTCTATGACTGTTGAATGTCTGCCCTAACCTCACACTCACTCCCTGCCAAGGTTTGGCAGGACAGGCTTTCAAAAAGATCATCCAAATACATATTATAGATAATTTTTATTAATTACACATTGAATTTATATATTTCCTTTCTTTAGATGCAAGTGAGGAAGATCTATTTTTCAGCAAATTTCTATGGGTCACATGTAGTTTCAGATCGGAACAGAAAGCCACCTAACGTTTCCCACATTTGTTTTTTGTTAGAATTACAATATCAGCAAAGAAAAGCTAGAAAACACATTTTTTTTAAAAGTGAAGACTTATTTAATAACAATAATCTGTCATAAAATAACAATAAGCAATTAATAAGGGTTGGACATATAAAGAGGTAGGGAGGATTCATGGAACAGAGAAGTAACACAGAGTCAAAAAATGTGGCAAGAGGAGGATAAGACATAAATGGAAGCTGGTAACAATTTAGCTAAATCTTTTTGTGTGTCAAAAAATGTGCTAGGAATTTTCATCTGCATTACATCTTTTAATGCTCAAAACAACCATGTAATACATTTAAATGGAGGCTCAGATAACAAAAGTAATTCACATGGTCACTCTGTTAGCAAACCTCAGAGTTTAGATCAATCAATCCTATTCCCTTTCGTAGCTACAAATGACAAGCTGTGCACATATTTGACATATATTTTTAATTTTAAATTAGTGATCAACATTTTAAAAATATGGAGTTTAAATATTTTTAAAATCAAATATTGTTCAATATTAGGCTGACCTGTAGAATGTAGGTAGCAGTGGCCCCAATAAGAAGAGTGTCCTTCTTGGAACGCCTGGGTGTCTCAGTGGTTGAGCGCCTGCCTTCCACCCAGGGTGTGATCTCTGAGTCCTGTGATTGAGTCTCACATTGGGCTCCCTCCATGGAGCCTGTTTCTCCCTCTGCCTATGTCTCTGCCTCTCTCTCTCTCTCTCTCTCTTTCTTTTTATTCCTCTCTCTCTCTCTCTCTCTCTCTCTCATGAATAAATAAATAAATAAATATCTTTAAAAAATAAAGAGTGTCCTTCTCGTTGGTCAAGCTCTTATTGTTGAGCAAGCATATGTACCTAAAGCTCCCTGAAACAATTTATATCTTTATAGTACCCTCTGGTTCCTGAGGTGTAGACCTCTGCTAAAAAGAAGAGACTATAAAACATACTAGAAAAAGAGAAAATGTGGGATAAGTTGCATTAGGTCACACAATCACAAACAGAAACATGACATATAAAAAAAGAACAAAAATTAAATCAGGGGAAGCCTGAAAAAGATAAAAGATTGCAAAAGAGTAAAAAGATTAAAAAGGATCTTGAACGTATTAGATTGATACACAGGGTTAAAAACGATGTATATTTGGGGCGCCTGGGTAGTTCAGTCGATTAAATGTGTGTCTTTGGCTCCGGTCATGATCCCTGGGTCCTGGGAGTGAGCCCCACATTGAGCCCCCCATCGGGCTTCAGGCTCAGTGGGGAGTTTGCCCTCCCTTTCCTTCCTGCTGTGCTGTCATTATCTCTGTATCCCTCTCTCTCTCAAATAAATAAATGAAATATATTTTAAAAGGGCAACGTATGTTTAAATTGTATTTTCTGATTACTCTTCTTTAATTGAAATGTCCTCCAATAGTTATAGTAAACATGTTTTATTTTAGATCATCATGTCAAAAAATCATTCTGGAATAATTAACACAATTGTGTGATGGAGGAAGAACCTACATGATTCTCTGAAGGCTGAAAATCTTGTGCATAATAGCAGGATCATTGTTGAGCATCCTTTTTGTTAAGTGTCCCCCATAATTATTCATGCAGGAAATACACATGATCATCTCTAAAATTAACTAACTAATTAAATATTTGAGAGAGCATTATTTCATTTCTTTATAACACAGAAGCTTAGAAGACTGATGAAGACACTGACTTTATAAGGGCAATTATTCGAAGAAATGGAATTAAGATTTTTTTTCTTATTATGCTCCTTATAAAATCATATTTACTTTACCAATTTATGTTCCTTATCTCTACATCATTTAGAAATTATATCTATTATATCCTGTTTTGAGTCTCTTGATTCTGCCTTTTAGATAGGCCTTCTTTTGTTAAAATACAACATAAAGTGATGTGGCATCTTTATAATTTGATCTAATGAATTTGATCTAGTGAATTTGATTATTGGAGATTGGAAATACACATAATTCAGATTTCCAAGTATGTTTTTATTTTGTTTGTTGGTTTAGAATGGTTTGGTTGGGTTCGGTTCGGTTTGGTTGGGTTCGAAAGACTAGTGGTTAAATGTAAACTCAAGAATCAAGCTACCTGGATTCAAATACTGTTTCTGCTGTTTACTAATCATGGAACCTAAGGCAAGTTACTCTCACTTTCTTCACCTTTGTTTACGAATCTTATAAATAAGGGTAACCATAATACCTCTCTCCTATAGTTTTGAGAGAATTAAATGAGAAAAATGCATATCAGATACTGAACAAAAATGTCTGGTACATGCTAAATACATGCTATATATTAACTATTATTGTATTAACTATAATTGTAATTGTTGCATTAATTAAACTACCTTCACAACTGGAAAATTTCCATATTACCTCAGGGGCTATCTCTAATAGAAAGGAGAACTCCAGGGAATAGATTAATTTAATTAAATCTGAAAAAAATGAGATTACTCCGAGCGTGGATTCTTTCAATTCTAGGTCACCTGAAACGTAAAGGCTAGAACTATAGCAAACAGATTAATTGCATTTTCTTCTATATTAAATCAGTCGATTGTCTTTGACACAGTGTTTCAAGGATAGAAATATTTCCCGCCAACAACTTAATTCAGGAATTGGTTTGCTCTCGAAAAGTGCCAGGATGGTATTAATGCCATATTTTTGATAATTGCAAATGTAAGGAATACCAGTTTAAGAGCCATTCGGGGAAGGTTTGACATAATTTTCAGACGACATTCTTCAATAAATAATTCTGATCCAATTTTCAATTGACACGTGTATAAATCAATCAACAAAAACCAAGGGCCAGCAAAGTACAAAGAGAATATGAACCATTCTGGTGAGAAAGAATCAGTGAGAAAAGAGTTCAAACATAAGGGCACCATTTGCTCATGAGAACAGCATACCTTTCCTTCCTCATCTTGTACCACCTGCTTGTCTCCTGTGCTCTACTTACATTGGCTTCTCAGGCCTTTTGTGTTAATCTTTTTTTTTTTTTTTTTTTTGGTCCTGTCTGAAATGCTCCTTTCTGTACTTGCCATATAAATAGATTTTTTTTTTTTTGCCATTTCAGGGAGAAATTGCTATAATAAATATCAAATGTCAGCTACTCTGGTAAGCCATTTCAGACTACTCTGAAGAAGCTACATACTATGAGGCACTGTCATGTCCTCCTTCCTTAACATATCATTTCTATTATTACAAAATCTGTAACTACAAGTCTTGTGAATTTATTATTTGTTTGTTTATAATTTATATATTACTATCTTAGAAGCTTCCTGAAGACAAGCACTCTTTCTGCTTTATTCACCACTATATCTGCAGCACAAAAAAGACTTGCTGAGACAAATGACAGGAGTCCTAAAAGTAGTTGTCTCAAAGACTGGTTGAACCGTCCATCATTTTCCACTTCTCTATGATGAGAATAGTAGCAATAGGGGTCTGTTTAATTGTGCTGCTTAGGACGAAGTAAGTCCTTCATGAATAAAGAAGTACTTTAAAGATGATATTCTCATGCTGAATTCAATAATAGAGACAAATTCCAAGAGAGGAATGCAATCAGTTATGCACAGAATAGATTTTGAGAAAACAAACTGTGTGGACTTTGATTGTCTGGTAAAACTCATGATTGAAACAAAACCTTGGCTTTGGTACTTGTCTTTTAAAAGCTCAAAGGGGGACGCCTGGGTGGCTCAGTGGTTGAGCATCTACCTTCAGCTCTGGGCGTGATCCCAGGGTCCTGGGATGGAGTTCCATATCAGGCTCCCTACAGGGAGCCTGCTTCTCCCTCTGTCTATGTCTCTGTCTTTCTCTGTGTCTTTCATGAATAATGAATAAAACCTTTTTTAAAAATAAAATAATTAAATCAGAAGGTAACAGTTGTGTTTTATAAACATGAAATTCAAAGAAAAAATGTAAGAGATTAGTGCCAAAAATTTGGGATTGATGCACTGTGGGTCTGGATACCAGTAGTGACAAGAGGGGATTGAATGAAAAGGAAAAATAATGAAAAAACCCTGTAAATAAAGACTTCTTATAACTTATCAACTGATTGTATATACATAATGAAGAATAAAAATAAACCAAGGGGCTCCTAGGTGGCTTAATCGGTTAAGCGTCTGCCTTCAGCTCAGGTCATGGCCTTGGGATCAAGTCCTGCATCGTTGGGCTCCCTGCTCAGCGGGAGCCTGCTTCTCCCTCTCCTCTGCATTTGTGCTCTGCCTCACTATCTCTGTCTCTCTCCCTCAAATAAAAAAAATAAAATCCTTAAAAATAAATAACTAAATAATAAATAAATAAATAAATAAACAAACAAACAAACCAAGTGAAGGAAAATCCTAATGTTTCATTCCTGGGAAACGTGTATATATATATATACATATATATATATATATATATATATGTATATATATATATGTGTGTGTGTGTACATATATATAGTTAAAGCTGTTTTATCTTTATAAACCAGTTTTATCTATATCTTTATAAAAATTTAGCTGTTTTATCTTTATAGTTAAAGATCTTTGTCATTTCATGAGCCAAGATGGGTACACAGTCCACAGATTTAAGAATCTTGGCTCTGCTAAGAGTTAGGTATATTTCAGGATCACCAGGTTATGATTATATATGGATTATCTCAATATCAACTTGGATTCTTTTGCTGTACGGTGTTTACTCTAGATGTGGAACTGAAGGTATTTTACTTGACTTCAACCAAAATAAGGCACTGATCTTTAGTTTTTTTAAATATTTCATTTATTTATTAGAGAGGGAGGGTATCAGTGAGGGGAGGAGCAGAAAGAGAGGGAGGAACTCTCAAGCCGACTCTCCACTGCACAAAGCACAGTGCAGAGCTCTGTCTCATGACCCTGAGATCATGATCAGAGCAAAATCAAGAGTTAGATTCTTAACCAACTAGTCACCCAAGGCGCCCCACCACTGACTTTTATTTTGCACCAAACTTAATTGAGAGTTTCAAAAATGAAACAGATTCCATGTTGTAGCAGTTAAAAGTCAAAAATTGAACACCAAATATTCTTGGTTCTTTTTCCCCTAAGCTTAAGGCTCTTGTATATACTCTACCACCCCTCTCCCCTTTCTCTTTTCTCTTTCTCTCTAGTCATTTGCTATTCACAAGAAACTGAATTAAAAGTTTCTAGTTTCACTCTATAAATAGTTTATCTTCATTCCTATCTGTCCCACAAAATCAACTTGACAACTATTTTAGAAAGACAGTCTAAAGGTTCATACCCTAATACTGTGGCAGACACAGAAATAAATGTACCACATAGATTCTCCCTCAAGAGAGGTCTAGCTTTCTAGCTATCATGAGTATGGTTAGCTCACAGCATTTAGTTTTTAGTGTCTTCAGGGGCCCCCAGTATTCAAGCTGAGAATTCATCCACTTGGGAAGCCAATAATTTAGCAAAATGGTTGGTGATGTTATATACAAAAAGCTAGCCATTTCCAAGTAAAGCAGAACACTTCCAATAGACAATGTTTGCTCTGGAGTTCACCATTTGGCAGCGCAAAGATTTGTCAAAAGTGTGGCGTGGTCTAACAGCTCACCCTGGCTTTTCCTCCTTCCTACCTTTTTTGTTGTTGTTGTTGTTGTTGTTGTTGGCTGCTACTTCCCCCAAATCATTTTGCACTTTTAACTTCATCTTAATACCTTCTTCCCAAAAATCAACCATTGATAATTGATGTTAAGAGTAAACTGAGAAAGCTGGGGCTATGATGGAGTCCTGCCAGAACCTGCTCAGTCACCATCCAGCTGATAGTGAGGACGCTGTGCCTGGGGATTAGTAATGGGTAGAGAGCCCCTAAAACATGGGAGCTGTTAAATTTTTTTTATTTATTATCCATGATGAAATGGAATGGTACGTGAGTAAAGGTGAATACAATGCCATGATTAATGTATTTGGAAAATATCATTGGAGGGAAAAGTATAAATATAAGGATAACAGAATTGGATGCTTACAGCCTTGATGCGATCAGTAATGAAAAGCTGAGGGCTATTAATAAACAATTTAAAACTATCTGAAAGCCACGAAGTATCTCACAAACAAACCTTATCTTGCTCTGAGCAAGCAGATAAAGCTAAGATTAAGCCCAGTTTTTGAAAAACAAGGTGCTGAATTTCAAACATCTTTGAATGTTTTTTTAAAGATTTTATTTATTTATTTTGAATGAGAAAGAGAGAGAGTAGCATAAGGAGCATGAATGGAGTGGGGTGGGAAGGGACAGAGGGACAAGTAGACTCTGCGCTGAGTGGAGAGCCTGTTGCAGGGCTCGATTCCAGGACCCTGGGATCAGGGCCTGTGTCAAAGGCAGGTGCTTAACCAACTGAGCTACTCAGGCACCCCTGAATGTACTATAACAGATCTTTATTACCAAACACAAGGTCGTAGTTAGGAAACTGTGAGACTCTGACCCAGGATAGGGACATTTGGGAGAAATCCTAGTAGATTTTGACTCCCTAGACTTTTTTTTTTTAACATTCTGAACTTTCAGAAATGGCCTATCTTATCCCATTAAAATCTAGCACTCCTCAAATATCAGAAAATAATACAAAGGGATTTACCCCACAAGACAACGGTTGCCCACTCAGCAGCTTTGGAGAACCACCTCCTCTTTTATCCTTCAGAGCTGTTATCAGAGTTAAGTCACGGCCTAATCCATTCAGGTGTTGATATGCCTGAATAACCATAACAGACAATAGAGGATAGAATGCAAAATGCTCTGGGAAGTAGGTATTATGTGAAGCTGTTTCAGATACAGAAACCATTATTCAAAGAGAGGACTGGGTCCCCATATTGAAAGATGCTGCGACCTTGGCAAGGATATACTGTAACGTTTTCTCCAGGCCTTTCAAAGAGACCTATGGCCATTTGCTTAAGCCATTAGTTATCCACCATTTACTATGCAGTGGGAAAAGGTGACTACACAGACATTTTGAGGACAATTGGACACAGAGTTTAAATTGACACTAACATCTGCAGAATTGAAGTGACCTTATGATTCCCCTGACAAAGTATAGTCGTGTGGGGCCAGATAATGGATTCCTGATTAAAATACAACTTAAAATGGCCCACTTGAGTCCACATACCCACCCAGTAAAAGTCCCCCTCATAGCTGAATATTTGAAATTGACATATTTGACTGTTGGAATAATAGTTGAACTTGTGTCTTTCACTTATGTAGATAAGAGCAATCACAGTGGGGATGGTCATGAGAAAGTTTCTGAAATTACCACTGCTCTTCCTGCTAAGACAATAAAACAAACAAAAATATGTATCACATACTAGAGGGAATAACTGAGATAGGTACCACACCAATGGATCTAAAGGACGTATAAATAGTAGTCTCCATCATTATCTCTCTTTAATTTTTTTTCAGTCTGCCCCCTAAACACCAGAAGGATCCTGAGTCCCAGCAAGTACATATAGACCAGAGTAGACTTAACCAACCAGCTCCCATGGCAGCTGCCGTGCCAGATATGATATCTTTGGTAAAGCACATTAATAGATCTCAGGTACATGGTATGTGTCTACTGATTTAGTAAATATCTTCTTTGCTATTCAGTTAAGACATAGGATCAGAAACAATTCTCATTCCATTGGAGTTTTTTTTTTTTTAAGATTTTATTTCTTTATTCATGAGAGGCAGAGAGAGAAAGAGAGAGAGAGAGAGAGGCAGAAAAATAGGCAGAGGAAAAAGCAGGCTCCATGTAGGGAGCCTGACATGGGACTCCATCCTGGGAGTCCTGGGCTGAAGGCAGTGCTAAACTGCTGAGCCACCAAGGCTTCCCCTCCATTGAGATTTATTATGGAGCACTGGCAGAGAAAAGTCTTCACCATCTGTAACTGTCTATCATGAGGTTGGTACCTTACTGTCAATGCACCAAATCATAAAGTTCTGTAGACTCAGAAAAGATCATTGTTAAGATAGAATGTATACAGAAGCAATCAGGGAAAGGGCCAGAGGGTAGAATAAGCTTCATGAGAAAGTAACCCAGGCCCCTAATCCTCCCACTACAGTTGTACCAATTCTCCTCCTCCAGCTCATACCTATGACCATTTGGTGGAATAGTGTACCAACCACTCTAAAAAGAGTTCAGTTCCAAAGCTTGTTTTATATATTGGCTAGGACTTTATGTGGAAAGCTAAAAAGAATGGTAGCCCTGTTAGAGCCTCACTCAAGATTAGGCTTCAGCATAGTCATAATATATGAACACTTGGATATTTACTTTGCACAGCAAGGGAATTAACCTGTGACAGTAATGTATACAGATTAATGGGCGGTGACAAATTGGATCAGCTGGTCCAGGACTTGGAAGGAAAAAGATTGGAAGATTGGTTATAAGGAGGTCTAGAATTAAGGCATGTGGATGGACATATGAGAATGATCATAAAGTGTGCATGCCTTCCAGAAAAGATGCACTAGAGGTAAGGTACTGAGCTTCCAAATGGAAGTGGTATTCAAAAAGTTGATGTTAGTGGAGCAGAACTATCAGGAGCTACCATGGTATTACTATAATGGGTTATAAAAGAGCTATAATGACAAGGACAAAAGCTCTGCATGAATTCCTACCTACTTCAATGAGTCCAACTACTGTTACCACTACTCCTGAATCTCCTCAATGCCTATGACAAAGACCAGTGCTTACCTCCAATATGGCATTATTCCTCAAGCAGACCAAATGGCCACTTGTTCCAAGCCGATGGTATTGGGTCCTTCTATTGGATCAGGCATGTGGTTTGTTTACACAGGAATGGACACCTAGTTTAAGTCGGGGTTGTCTTTGCTTCTACTGAGCTTCAGGCAGATCCACTCTTCAGGTGCTTACAGGATGTCTGATCTACGGACGTGTAATCTCCAGGCAGCTTCTAACCATAGGATTCACTGGTTGTTTTAATACACACTGTATCACGCAGCTGCTGCTGCTGACCTAGCAGGTAGAATGGCATGCTGAGGGAAAAACTAAGGCACCAACTTTGAAGCAATATCCTGCAAGAATGAGGTACCACACCATGCTCCAGCTTTACATGCATTAAATCAAAGACATTTATATGAGGGGAGGACACTTATGCTGTTAAACATTCTAATGGACAAGACAATGTCTTAAACAGATGATTATGTAATTCCAAATGTCAATTGGACCAAGATTGAGAAAATCTCCTACTCATGATACAAAGATAATACAAGGTCCCAGGCCACAAGAACTCTGCTGTGCAGGCTAACTGGCATTGGTAAAATCAGGTCAGGGTAAAAATTTAGGATCATGTTATCCTATTTCCTGTTCCTTTTTTATAGTTGAACTGCTTTGACACTATTCATTTCAACTCGAACTTAAAATACAGTAATTTGGAAGCAGCCTCCAGTATTCTGGCAGATAACATCAGAGTTTCTCTACCATTTCAGAATGAATAAAATCTGTCATGCTAACTTACCAGTGCAAGTTCAAAAGAAAAAGAAAAGGAGGTTTTTAAATGGGAAACTTGTAAAAATGTGAGAAGTTTTCCTTGCTGAATAAACTTGAAAACCATTGTCTGACATTCATTTTCACAACTATGGAAAGTGAAACTCCCTTCTGACTTTTAAGGTAAATTAAATATAGGATTATGAAGACAAGATGGAAAGATTAAAGAATTTTTTTTCTCATAAGACATATGTTCCCTTCTGAATAGTGTATGTGTTGTCAGAACCATTTCTCGCCTATATTTGCTAGAGAAAATCACCTAAATGGGAAAACACAGGAATAAATAATCAAAAAAGTCTATAAACATGAAAATCCTACTCTTTAATGTATAATCTTTGCTCTGATAATATTTTCCTATTTTCTTAATTATTGTTAAGCAATTAGTAAATACGTAGTAGGAAATAGATCTGGTAAAAATAATTGCTTTAGTGATTTCACAGATAGTTAGAATATCTAACACTCTTGGTGATATTATCTTTTCTATACCAACACATCATCTATACTATACCGAGATGTGTAGTATATGTAATTTAGAGTGTCTCCTAATCTTAGCTGCAGCGTATGAAATAACAAAGTTTAATGCCACAGGGATTGTGTCTAAATGTACAATGTATAGTTATTTTTCTTGAATTTGCTAGTAAGTTTAATTGAGCAGTAAATTCATTCTTCCTGCCAAGATTTTTTATTATTTTTGACCGAATTGAAAGAACTAATGGTCACTTGAAGGAAGAGGTCTTAAATGTAGCTCAGAGTAAAAGAGGAAATAAGATTTGCATGTTAAAAGATTTATTATAAAATAAACAATGAAGCACACAATAAAGAAGGGTTATCAAAGGAACAACTATAATAGTGATACTTAATGGAAAAATTATAAAAGGCTTTTTTTCTAATGTCCAAATTAATGAGGAAAGTGCTGAAAATAAATTCAAGCAATTAGGAGTCTCTTTGGCCTTGCTATTAAATAGTTTGTTAGGGAACATATGAAGCAAACCTTAAAAAATTAAACATAGATTAGCATTATTTTATCTGACGCATTGAAGATGGAACAATAAGTGCTTGGCTAGGGTGTATAAATTCCAATGAATATTACTTCTTAAATGTCATAGAGGACCTGAGAGGCATTAAAAAAATCCATTAGAGTTACATATTTTCACAAGAAAAGGAAAATAGTACTTGAAAATGACCATTTTGTAAGGTTTTTCTTTCTTCTTTATCTTGTCAATTTTTATATTTGTGGAAAGAAATTGCTTTTGAGGGAAGATAAAAAAGTAAAAATTCCTTTTTTAAATAATATATAAAGCAAAATAAATATCAACAGAGAAAAATAAAATAGCTTAAAAACTAAAAATGCATTTCAAATTAAATATTTAGTAAAGGCTGAATAGAATTACTCTTATTTAAATTACTGTTTAAGTTCAAAATGAATCTTTCCCACTGTGTAGTAGATACTCAATCTGAAGTCATAACACTGAATTCTGTTTCCAGCTATGGAACTCACTATAATGTCAGTTTTTGCTACATAGAAAATAAACTCATAATCTCATTGTCCTACAACAAATTGTCTTTCTTTCTTTCTTTCTTTCTTTCTTTCTTTCTTTCTTTCTTTCTTTCTCTTTCTTTCTTTTTTCTTTCATAGCTTACAGTTCTTTGAGTTCATGAGATTTAACCAATCTTAGCTGAATTAAAAGGATGCAACTGAGCTGGCCTCCAGACTGCAGGTGGGTTCATATCCTCCCACACATCTTCTGAGGCAAGCAGCTCCCAAGGTGCACTATTTTCAAGGCCTAATAGAAGCCCCAGAGGCAAGTGGAAACCTGGTTGCTTTGTTACTTCCCAGCTGGAAACTAGCATACAGTGACTTACAAATGCATCCCATTGATGAAGGCAAGTCACGTGGCAAACCTGTGTCAATGGGGTAGGCAAATATACTCACAAAGTGACCTCAAAGAGACATCTCACTTAAAAATACCAGGCCAAAGGTTGTCCATGTAAAATATCCTGCTATACAGGGAAGTGAAGAACTGGGAGCAACAATGCAAATTACCATAAACATATAGGATCTTTGTTTTCTCTATGAATTATCTACCCTACGTTCTTCACAGAATTGTGGATCCATTTCATATATAAACAACCTTTGAACATAAATTGCTTATTGTTATGTGCCAAGAATTAGGTCCTCAACACATGAAAATGTTTGAAACACTGCCAAATCTTTTGGCTGAGGGAGAGATATTCATTAGGTTGGGCAGGGTATGCTAAGCTCAGGTAACAATGTTAGAAGATTCATGAAATAAAAGTTTACTTATAGGATGCAGAGAATATATTTTAGGTTGGAGTCTTTTTATTGGTGACTGGACTCTAAGCAGTAATCAAGTAAACCACGCTACCAGCATCTTATGCCACCATCTCTTAAGTGGCCTTCCTGGTTGTCACAAAAGCAAAAGACGATGTGGAAGTTTGTGCAAGGAGTTTCACTTCCTGGTCTGAGATTGACACACCTCACTGTTCCCACCCTGAAGAAACCAGTCACATAGCCATTATCTAGTCATAAGATACCAAACTCATTACAACAGTCTCAAAAACACAGTATCCAGAAAGGCTTTTTGAATATGTAGGCATTGAATGACATCATCCTCCTTCCTGTTCACCAAATATCTGTCACTTTTCTTTCTACACTTAAAACACAGTTTTTCTCCCTAAAAAGGGACAATCCAGAGTCTCATCTACTTATTGCATCCAGCTCAAAGTCCATCATCTCTATCCCACACATACCCTATCCCTGGGGTCCCAGTGACCTGTTTGATCTAGAAGTCCCAGTAGTCAAGCCTCTTGACCACAAAGTTATCTGATTGCAGATACATACATCCACACACAATATGTAGAGTAGTGACTGGATAACCAGGATAAACACCCCATTTGAGAAGAGACTTTTTAGTCATTGCTCTCTAGCAATTCTGAAACTTGGATGAACTAGCATTGCATAATCTTTCTACCTTAGAAGTGCCAGGATTACTTTGAGTTTTGATGATCTCTGAATCTTCTCTATGGGAGGAACTGTCTTATTCATGGTTTTCCTTGGCTCCTGGCTCCATATTCTGGGAGGTTTATTATTTACTTTGTCTCTCTATATAGTAGTCTGGGGCGGGGGGTGCAGAGTGGGGGGGGCACATTACTTCTGCAGAGCTTTCAAAATTAGGCTATTGCTCATGAAGATTGAAGTCTTAGAAGTTACTTTAAGTCTTGAAAATCTTAACTTTTGATGATCCTAATTTTCCTTGTAACTTAGTAGACTTCAGATCTATTTGCTTCTTTAAGTCTGTTCCACACTTAAAATTCTTTAATAGACATAGTGCTCAAATCCACTTATATTTTTCTACTTCTTCACTCCCATGTCTGTCTCACTCAATTTAATGGTGACTATCTTGAAGCTTTCAGATTTGAATAGGAAAGCTCTAACCTAATCTGATATTTTCCGTGGGTGATTTTATTCAACTGAAAATTTTCTTTCTAAAAAGCATGTCTTCTTTCCCAAGACCCCAAATCCTTAGACCCACAGTCTGCTTTCAGAGTTATCAGAGGTAATCAAATACTTTGCTGCTGCGTGACACAATTCATCAGCTTTCTAGCTTTCAATTTCAGTTTCTTCTTTGTACATTTTCTGAGTTTGAAGCCTACAAATTTCCTTTTTCTTGTAACTTCATAGCAACAATTCAAATTACCAATATCCTTATTAGTTAACATAACATAGGCTATATTGCATTAACAAGTAAATCATACAAATTAATGGCTTGACTTAACAAAAATGTCTCTTATCCATTCAAATCCAATGTGTAACAGAGATTGTCTTGGAGGTTTCCTTCTAAAAATTACTTTAAAAACTAAGCTGGTGCTCAGACTCTTAGCTATTGAGAGAGAACAAACTGCTCTCAATACCAGAGGGGAAGTGTTGGGGATTAAAGTATACGTTTATCATGATGAGCACTGAGTAATGCATAAAATTGTTGAATCACTATATTGTACACTTGAAACTAATATAACACTGTATGTTAACTATACTAGAATTAAAATTTTGAAACTTAATTAAAAACTAAGGTATTTCATTATTAAATATCACTATCTTCAATATAAGTGCCCTGATCATGATTAAAATAGAAGAGATAGGGCAGCCCCGGTGGCTCAGCAGTTTAGCGCCACCTTCAGCCCAGGTGTGATCCTGGAGACCAGGATCAAGTCCCACATCAGGCTCCCTGCATGGAGCCTGGTTCTCTGTGTGTGTTTCTGCCTCTCTCTCTCTCTCTCTCTCTCTGTCTCATGAATAAATAAATAAAATATTTTAAAAAAAGAAGAGATAGAAACTGGAGAATTGTAGAACGACCCTTATATATAGATAAAGACACCTTTCTACCCACATTGCATTAAAGCCAGTTATATGGCCTTACTTAACAAAATCACTGCAAGTAAAGATGTGAATTATGGTCTTTCTATAGATACAGAAAGATGAAATGAGTTTGTTGAGTATCTTGCCAATTTTGCCATACACAAACACATCCACACCTACAAAACCCTAATACTGGGTTCTTTGAGGTTGTCATGAACGTCAAAGAATGACCAATATATGGTGTAAAACAATGCACGCATTTTAACAATTTCATTAAGCTGTGTATGATTTTTGATAATTGATAATGCACATTCATTTGAGAAATATTAACATATACCAAACAAACCCAGATTTTTAAAAAAGACTCTATATTTATTTATTAGAGAGAGAGGAATGAGAGAGAGAGCATGAGCAATGGGAGGGGCAGAGGGAGAGGGAGAAACAGACTCCCCAGTGAGGAGGGAGCTGGATATGGGCCTCGATCCCAGGACCCTGGGATCATAACCTGAGCCAAAGGCAGACATTTTTTTTAAATGACTGAGCCACCCAGGTGCCCACAAGTCCAGGTTTTATACAAAATTAGATAAGCCATATAGCCCATATCACCCTATGGCATTTGATCTAGTGGGCTAGAAATGGACATATTTAGTATAAAGTGTATGACTCATGGGTCAACCTAATGGGCATTACTAGTCTCTAGATCAGATTATAAGAGCAATGTATCAAATCTTCCTTTAATCTAAATTTTTTTTCCTTTAATCTAAATTTAAATAAATATGATTTCTATGGCTATTGTTTCTAAGGTAGTAGAAGGAATTAAAATCAAGAAAAAAATGTCTTATCAGTATGGTAGAGTCATATTATTATCATCGAATATTAATTATGTACTATTCAATATAAACAGTAATATGCAAGGTCAAGTGATAATTTAGCCAATCACTGTATAATACTTTACATGTAAACAGAACACTATAATTATAATGACAGGACAAGCAAAAACAAATTAGTTGGCAGTGCTCATGGAAATGACCTGGAATCAGAAATTCTTAGGCACTATATTCAAGAAGGAGGATTCATTTATTCCTTATTTTTCTATTTATTCAAAAACATTTAATGAGTTTTCATGAATACTAAGCAGGGTTTATACTAAGCAAAATTTATATTAGAACATTTTCCTACAGAATACCAGAGGGGGAAAAATGAGAAAAGGGGAGCAGGGTACATTTCTTGGCTCGTGTCCTTTTTTTTTTTTTAACTTTTATATTTATTATGAACAGAAGATATCCTGAGTGGAGTGTAAAGTAAAATTATTGGGCCAGGAATAAGAACACTCTTTCACATCCTGACTCTGTCATTTACTAGCCCACAACCTGGGACAAATCACATAATATCTCATAATTACTGGTCAGTTACTGGGTTTTGATAAGAGGAAATAGCTCCTCTTTTGATATCACAGAGTGGTTCTGAAGATCAAATGACATAATGTATATAAAAGTAGTTTGAAACTAAATTGCTATACAATTTTAAGGTATTATTATTGTTTCTGAAATCACCTTAATGGGTTATGTTTCATATGTGGCTTTTTTTCTCTTCCTATTATTATCATTTTTTAAATATTTGTGCTTTAGGCCATAAGATAGCTACATTCCTCACTTTTCTCTTTTCCTTCTTTCTATTTCTCCTGGTATATTACACTAATAAAGCTATCTTTTCTCAACACGTAAAATGCATTTGTAATTCTGACTGAGAGAAGACAGGCAATATAATAAAAAATGTATAAAAAATGTATATCTAAAGATCAAGATGAAAGATATGAGTGATTTGTAGTACATCCTGTCATCAAAAGTACTGAACGCTGGTGAATGTATAAGACATGTGCAAGAATCAATATTAAAACCATACTTAGTGCAGTTTAAGAGGGCAATAGTGACATTCAGCATTGCATTTTACATTTTGCTAATGGATTAGAAAGGCAACTGTCATTTTGAGCTCCTTAGCAACAAAATCCACTTTATTCTATAAAGCTGTAAATAAAAGAATGTCATAGTATTAACATACTTCTCAAAGTAGATTGAAAAGCATGCAACGTGACTGACCAAGTCTTTTTCCGTTATGTTTCCTATATTCTTGTTATTTATTTATTTATTTATTTATTTATTTATTTATTTATTTTGGTAAGAAAAATCTAAGTTCAACTTAATTTTATCTGTAAAATCAATAATGATGATAATCGTGGGTCTGAGTTGCTGTAATTGACTAGGAGGTAACATAATGGCTGAATAGTAAGAGATAACTTATGTAGACATGATTGATTTCAAAATTATCCAGCAGCTGAACTTTTTTGCATGTTAACATAAACAAAATATGAATTGTATATGGAAGTAATAAAAATAGAGCACCTGATAAAAATGAGTGTCTTTTTATCGGCACTAAGTTAAAATTTCTTCTTAAAGTTTTAAAATTATTTTTTATTCATTTGGGTTTAGTGGAAAATAATTTTTTTTTATTATTTTATTTATTTATTCGTGAGAAACAGAGAGAGAGAGAGGCAGAGACGCAGGCAGAGGGAGAAGCAGGCTCCATCTGGGGCCGATGTGGGACTCGATGCTGCGTTTCCAGGATCAGGCCCTGGGCTGAAGGTGGCGCTAAACCGCTGCGCTACCCGGGCTGATGGGAAAATAAGACTTAAGGAATAAATCTGAAAATGGCTATCCTAAATTATACCTAATAGAAGGGCTATAGGTGCCTATTTCTATTTTTGCTCATCTTTTGTATTTTCCTGTTATAAGATTGTAGCAAAAGTGCATGAGGTAAGTAAGTATCATTATATTTTATTCCAGATCTATTGATTTTCATCTATTCGGCAAAGAAATTCAATTAGCAATATTTTATTGATAAAATGAAAATTATTGCCTTTAATAAATATTTCTAAGTTTCCATTGTATCTTTCAAAACAGCAATACTATTTCCTGATTACTTTTAATGCCTCTAATAACTGTTAAAAGCTATGAAAATCGGTATGGCTCAATAAAACCACTGTGAGTAGGAGGTTGACATTCAAAGTTCTTTCCCAGCTCATACTGCCCACCACTGTCACACTTGAAAGACAGTTCTTATATGAAGAGAGGTGAAAGGCCCAGCAGAAATGTTGTATGACTGCACTTTTGTTAGCAGTTAAGTGACAGGTACAACAGTAGCAGCCATATTTAAATCAATCATACTAAGTCTAACACACATTCTTCTGGGTGTGGGAGAAAAAAGTACTAAAACTCTGAGATAAAATGGAGTAAGTATCAGAGGCTTTGATGACAACACACACAGGCAATGCAGAGTGGATTATCTACACAGGGATGATGGCTTTCCTTTCTTGACTTATCCTGCATTATCCCTTTAAAAAAAAAATTTTAGTCATTTATGAGAGACAGAGAGAGAGAGAGAGAGAGGCAGAGACACAGGCAGAAGGAGAAGCAGGCTCCATGCAGGGAGCCCGATGTGGGACTTGATTCGGGGTCTCCAGGATCAGGCCCTGGGCCAAAGGCAGCGCTAAACTGCTGAGCCACCAGGGCTGCCGCATTACTCCTTTTAGATTCCACTGATTGCAATTGTACTAACTACCCTCTCCTTTCCTTGGTCTGCAGAGAGAAATAAATGAGCTATTATTGAGCATGTTCCAGTCCTTAAAGGCAGAGTCTTTTGCAGGAACCTAAAAATTGCCACATTTCACCCTCCTCCACTTATTTTTCACTGTGCTGTGTAACCTAAAATGCAGTCTGGTGAATTAACAACCAAAGACTGCAGACATCATCTCCATTTGTCTTGCATCTTGGATTGACAGCATAGTTTTCAGGGATGACTTAGCTAGTCAGCTGTGAAGGCATAGAACACCAGGTGAAAGCCTACTCTGCAACCTGAGGTCTGCATTGACTTCAAGCCAGTTATTCAACATCTCAACTCCTGAAGTAGAAATCAAACACGTGAATCAGAATCCTTTAGGATTACTAATGAGATTAGAGGCAATGTTTATAAAGTCGTCTTTCACTTACTGCCTAGCACACATGGGGCATTCAGTGAAAAATGGCTACTGTTATTTAAAAAGAAAAAAAATACATGTACTGAAGACTCAAGTTTTGATGATGATACTTAAAAACTTAAAATATTTTTAGGCTTCGGAGAAATAAAGACATCATTTTATGTTTAAGTGCCTCTAGAGCACTAGACACTTTGCAGAGCAGAATTAGAGGCTGTCCTTGACTTTCTGCTTACTGAAGTACTTGCTTTTTGCTATTGATTTCACAAGTATGACACAAGCCCCTGGAAAGAAGAGTGTAGGTAACAATGGTTTAAAAATAAAATATAAGATAAAATTTCTTTTGAAATTTTTGTTTGTTTGGGTGTTAGCTTATAAAATATGTCAAGGATATATTTGTAAGACATTTTCAAACTTCTCAAAGAGAGATGGAATAATTAGTAGAATGTAGCATGTCTGTCCATCCATAAATTGTGGAGCAAAGACCCACCTGATTATCAAACTAATACATGTAGTACCAAGCATTGTTCTAAAGCCTTTACATAAAAGTATTTCATTTCATTTTGATGATTCTCTGAATTTTGTTTTTCTATATATTTAGCACTGGGTTCTGAAGATGGTAAAAAATAGTTATGTAAGGATATAACCCAAATCCTTTTACTTCTTCCTTGTCAATAGCTTCACTAGTATCACAATCTAAAATTTTTAAAATTATTTTGACATCAATCCTCCTTTAACCCTTTCACATAGTAAGTCATCAGATCTTGTAGAAATCTTTTAGAAATCATTCTTAATGCCATTAAGATGATTAAGAAATCAATCTTAATTGCCATTCTTTTAGATTTTTTCTTTCATTATGGCCTACCTTAAAAGCTGTCAAACTGACTGCTTCAAATTCTTTCCCCACACAGTCGTTACAATTACCTCCTTAGAGAAATATGCATATGTTATTCCTCTGCTTTGTTTTTTTTATAATAAATTTATTTTTTATTGGTGTTCAATTTACCAACATACAGAATAACACCCAGTGCTCATCCCGTCAAGTGCCCCCCTCAGTACCCGTCACCCATTCACCCCCACCCCCCGCCCTCCTCCCCTTCCACCACCCCTAGTTCGTTTCCCAGAGTTAGGAGTCTTTATGGAGGTTCCTCAAAGAGTTAAAAATAGATCTGCCCTATGACCCAGCAATTGCACTGTTGGGGATTTACCCCAAAGATTCAGATGCAATGAAACGCTGGGACACCTGCACCCCGATGTTTCTAGCAGCAATGTCCACAATAGCCAAAGTGTGGAAGGAGCCTCGATGTCCATCGAAAGATGAATGGATAAAGAAGATGTGGTTTATGTATACAATGGAATATCACTCAGCCATTAGAAATGATAAATACCCACCATTTGCTTCAACGTGGATGGAACTGGAAGGTATTATGCTGAGTGAAGTAAGGCAATTGGAGAAGGACAAACATTATATGTTCTCATTCATTTGGGGAATATAAATAATAGTGAAAGGGAAAAGAAGGGAAGGGAGAAGAAATGTGTGGGAAATATTCCTCTGCTTTGAGGCCTCTGCTAATGCCTTAGCTCAACTCCTGTGGCTCTTCACCATAACATTCTCCCTACACCGTGAACCTCAATGCCAGCCACTCCTCACACTACCACCTGCCCATGCCTTAATACAACCACATAAACAGGCTCTGCATATTTTCTTCGGCAATAGCAAACCTCTAACTATCCCTTAAACACAATACCAGACCATGTCAATTCTGTTTGTTTGGACTGCTCTCAATGTGACTTAGAGACTTTACCTGATCCAATCCCATTGTTGGTTGGATTCTTTGTCGCGCTGTGACTGAGGTTTATTTGTAGGAGGTTTACTGGGGATGCCTTCAGCAACAATCCATGTAATAAATAAAGAAGTATTGGTCAGGGAAGTTGAAGAGTGATACAGTTGCAACAGAGCCCTTGGCCTGTCAACCTGGATGATCTACAGCCAGCACGGACATTCAACGATGTCTACCTAAGCAAAGGGAAACAGGTCATAGAACTATATCGAATATGGGGAAGAAGTATCACCTTGGCCAAAGTGGATCCTCTAGCTGAGGATAATTCCTGAGGAAGGATTTCTTAGAGACTTGTTAGCAGCTTGGCACAGGGGCAATGAGGGCTTCAGATCTGAAAGTTATAGGTGGTACATCACAGCACCCATTGCTGCCCATAGTAGTGTTAGTCATTCCATTCTTTGTCCCAGAATATTTGGTAGAAGCCCCTCTCCCAGCATATGTCACATTCACTCCAGTCATATTCGAATCCCTTATCATGCTTTAAGCTCTCCCATGGCTGCCTTTATATCTTCAGGAGCCATCCAGTTTGTAGGATAGTGCCTGACACCGTGGAGGCCTTTAAGAGGAATAAATGAATATATCAAACAAAAGTTGGATTCACAACAGAATAAAATAAAATGCTACACCTGAAATAACAACACCTGATGCTCTATGCTACCTTGTAAAATGTGCATGACTTATGCTATTGCAAACAGGAGTTTTAATTAGCATTGCTGTTTGGTTAAATTGGCTTTCAAGGAGGTAAAGGGAGCATGCTGAGAAGAGATTTAGTTTGTAAAGAAATTTCTAAGATGGATAAACCATTTCAGAGGCACAATGAATTACCATCAATTAGAAGTCAAAAAGAGAAAGACCTGAAAAAAATGTCTAAGAGAAAGGGTGACCTGGGATTCTTTATTTGAAGACTTAGTGGGGAAAACTGAAATGAGATATGGACTAAGGGATAAATTATTGAAAAATATTTGGAATCAATTGAGCTCATGGTTACAAATCAAACACTGTTGCAAAACCACTGCTGTGATGGAAATAAATAGCTACTTGAGTGATTATTTTAGCAAAATATATTGATGTTACAGGTAAAATATATTGATGTTTCAGTTGGTACAGACTGTCATTCCTTCCTAATGAAAAAAAAATGTAAGTGGCATACCCTTCATAGACATGATACATTGTAGGCTCACAAGAAATGCTTGTTTGCCACCTCCTTCCCATAAACATAAGGGTCAGCCTTACCATTCATTTCAAACACATCCTATAACCCATAGTTAATGACATTCAGGGAATCTTCTATTGGCCAAATGGTATCTCTCACAAGAGGCTATGGTCATATACACCACTCAGCCTGAGACTTCAGAAAATGGAAAAAAAAATCTCTTCCTATCTGAGATTTCTTTTTCATTTCTTTTTGCTTTTCTCTCTCTCCCATTTACAAAAGAAGCATACAGCTAATGAGATCATTTTATAGGAACTTAATATCTAAGGGTCTCGCTTACAGTGTGCATGTACACACACACACACACACACACACACACACACAAAGGCATAAAATTACTTGCCATTCAATTCTACAGACAGTATTCAGTATCTACATCTTGCAAAGTAGTGCCCTAAAAATGTGCTAGAAAAAGATGAATACAACGTAGGAATGTTGAAAAGGAAGACAAAAGTAAGGGATGGAGGTATGAAGTATGTGTATGTTTGAGGTGCAATTAATGTGCTGTGAGACAAGGAGGTAGGAATGATTGCTTTTGACCTAAGGGAGATCAGAAGGTGTGACACTTTTCAGACCTTTGAGTGTCCCTAATCATTAGTTAATTGACTCCTGCATGTAAATTTGTGTTGTTGGCTCTGTATGTGTTTCCTGGTAATTAATAAGCACTTTCCCAGTTAATTTTATGTATCTCCCATCTGTGCCTTTTGGATGTAGGAAAGTTATTTTAATATGATCGTATACACACAAGTCTCAGGAATGCCAGTTTTGTAATGAGCGAAAGTTGATTGAAAGGAGATAGGAAAATGTGACACATCTCGGAATTAAATGTGGCTTGGAGTCCAGCAATAAGAAATACGCTGGAAAATAATGGGGGAAAACAAGAAAAGTTACAAGAATTATTTCGAGGAAGTTGTTGGAAAGAAGATCTGTGAAAATAAGATTCAACTCAATCATGATAGAACTAGTATGATATAACAACTAGAATGACAGGATCTAGGACAATGACTATCTGAAGCTGTTTCGAGATGTCTGTAGCATAGCAACAGGAAAAAATAGTTAGATTTGGTGCCAAAATTCCATCTGAATTTGGTGATTGCATCTAGAAATTGTCTGCAAAACTGAAGATTAAGAGAAGCTTAGCTGACCTGAAGATGAAGTAGTCTGAAATTGAGAAGTCAGAAAACATGTGTTTCTCAGTGTTGCAGGATGACTCATGTTACACTCAGATGTGCAAAGGAAATATAGATTCTGTGCTTTTTCTATAACTACCCCACATTTCTCACTCCATCCATGGCAAGGAGGCAGGAAAGGAAAATGAAGCTTACTTTTATTTGCTAATCTCAGTAAAATCTAAGTATTAAATTTTTTATAACAGAATACGTGTCTTAGGTGACTCAAATGCGTCAATCTTCCCTTATATTCTTTAAGATGTCATCTGGATAGATAAGAATAAGGCATGCTTATGACATGATTTTGTGACAATGGGGAAAGAGTCAAATGTGCCATTAGCTGGTATGCTAAGGTGTTTACCTGAGCTGTGGTTTTGCCCAATTCTGTTAACAAGAGCTGCTGATTTCTGCAGCAAATAATTTCCTATTTTTTCTTGTTTCTTAGTTTCTAGGGATCCTCCAGGTTGAATTGACCTTTTAAATTTTTGCTGTTTTTCCCATCCAAGCCACAGTCTAATTGTGGCATCTACTATGAGATTGTCTTGCTCTTCACCACATTGCCCTCTGATCCTCTGTGTGCCAGGGACACATGGGAACAGGGAAGTATTTGGAAGTATAAGTAGGGCTTCTTTTTGCCCAACAGCACTGTTGCACCTCCCAATTACGTGAAGGCCTCCAATATTAATTCAGAGGCACTCTGTACAAGTCTTTTTCTTGCATCCCAAATGATTGGCTGGACAAATCCCATGCAGAACTGGCCTCAAATTCAGACTGAACTTTGCCTCTCCAAACATTACATGCATTAAATTCCAGGGCTGATAAAATCAGGGCACATAGATGCCCTGATCTATATTTCTTTAGTGTTCTTGTACCTCTGCTTTTTTCTTCTAAAATCCTATGGAAATAGAGGTGATGATATTTTCATTTATTTCTACTACTTCTTTTCCTAGAACTTCTACTCTAAAGCCTATCATTTAAGCATTCAAACCCAGACAATAATACTTTCAATGAGAAAATGGTAAGGCAGTCCTTTTTCTCATACCAATGCTTAGTTTTAAATCCATAAACTTCAACATTTTATTTAGAATATCAGTTTATAAATATCACCTTTCATTTTCTTTGTATTCCTTTTGGACCATATTGATATTGTCAACAGAAGTACCATGCTTTGGAAGCATGAAGAGCTTCACAAATTTTTGAGATATACTTCCTACCCTATATGAAATCAACCAGATCCTTTCTATTAAAAAAAAAAAACCTCCTAAAAATAGAGATCAAAGCAGTTTAAATAAAAGCCACATTACAAAAGACATAAGACTAGAATTTTTAAATTAAGTGTATTCTGTTTAGTTACACTGTTTTTGTTTTGAAATTGGTTATTGAACACTGTCAGGTTATATACTAATTGTATACTAGAAAGTACATAACTGAGTTAACAGCAATGTAAAAAAAATCCCTTATTCTCTGTTATTTGAGGAAGAGGTATTATTTTATGCCTTAAATATACACAATCATCTTAAAAAATACTCTGAGGGAAAAAGTATATAAATTTGTGGAAAATGCCACATTAAAAATAGAGCCTTGATTTATACAAGATTGACAGAGAAAACAAAAATAAGGATCCTCCATTTAGTTATAGTATTCTACTGTGTAAATAGAGCAGACATTAAAATGACTAGAAAAGCAAGATAGAAAGCTAACCATTGTTTACTAGACCATAAATCAGAACGATTCAAATATTATGTTTTTCATTCTCTTTCATCTCCTCTTTACTGAAATTTTTTGCCCAAAATTGACCATATAGAGTATGTTTTGAAATTTTTATCTCTACAGGGTCCAGGGAGCAAATATTCCCCAACTGTGAATATTAGAGAAATGCATGTCCTTCATCTTTTTTACTTAAGTGCAGATTTATTAGCAAGAGGATCCACTTAACCTTGGGTAGTGACATAACAAACCAGATTTGTATTATGCAGGGTACCTTTAAAAATAAACTTTCTATTTTATAATAGTTCTAGATTTAAAGAAAAAAATGTAAAGATAATGCAGTGAATTCCTACATACCCCACATCTAATGTCTCCCAATGTTAACATCCTCCCAATAGCTACATTCACTACAACTAACAAACCAAAATATACAAATAGTGAGCCGATATACACTGGATAGCAGATAGCAGAAGACTAAATCAAAGTAGTATGAGTAGCATTGATTGTAGTATTGATGATAACTGAACAATCTAAGAATAATACAAGCTCTAGGTATGTTTGGAACCAAGCTTTAAACATTGTCATAAAAATTCACCTCCTCATTTTTTTTCCTTTTTGCCATAATTTCAATCTGCATTTACTCTGTTACCATCATTCAGACAGAAATTCCAAACATAGAGGAAGTATGTAGATAGTAACTTCAAGTTCATATTTACATTCTCAGTAACCCTGATACTCATGTCTCCAACAGATACTGAGATTGGTCTTTATTGAATTGCTTTAGGTGATGTAAGTCTTTCTGAGTCAATCATTATGAGGCTACACTTGATCTTAGCCAAAAGGCCGAGAAAAGATACTCAATCACTATGAGAAATTGAATGTGTGGATTGGCTAGAGCAGCATCACATCCCCCCCACCCCCACCCCCGGATCCAAGGATGAGGTTAGATTTCCTAAATAATTTAACCATGTAATGAGACAGATGTTTCTCAAGAGTATACTAAGTTGCTGACAGGAGAAGGAATACATACTGCATATCAGATCTTGATATGCAGTATGATCTCTGATCACCTGATCTCTAATATGATGTATATATGAGTAGGTGTCTTAATTTAGAAAGAGTTTCCAAATATACTAGTCTACAATCATATTTAGTACAAACTGCATCTAGAAAGAGGTATGATTTGGTTTTTCTATTTCTACAGAAATGGTGAAAGAAGAGAAAAAATGTTCTTTCCCTTTATATTAGTTATATTAGTTATGTAGCAATTTGGTTATCTCTATTTTTAAGTAAAAATAAGAAACTCAATTCAGGCTCAGCATTTAATGAGCATTTCACTCATTCACTGCTTCATGACATAAAATACCCCAAATTCTTTAGCAAATATTTTATGGTACTCTAAATGCACAGTGTTTTTACAAAAGGATTAAATAATAACTAGAGGTATTTCAAGTTTTCCTTTAGGTTGCCAGAATTTTCCTTCATAGAAATAGCAACAATAGTTAATAATGTGTGGTCCAAGAATTGTAAAAAAAAAAATTATAAATAAGATATCTTATTATTCATAGAGCAACCAATTAAAATAGTACAATTATCAGTTCCATGTTACAGAGGAAACAATTGACTCAAAGGTACAAAGTAAAAAGTCACAGTTGGTAGTTTTATCAGGTGGCATTTAATGTTCTTTCATATCTTCTTTGCTTTACCTATTCCAAAGGCATTTGGGTAATTTTTCACCCTCAGGCACAGCCACAAAAATCCCCTTTGTGTGGATTCTGGCCAAATTCAAAAGGCATTGTTTTTCTCCTCATAGACTCAATGCATAAGTGTTGTCCTTTTCCCAGACTTCCTGTTAATGTGAGACATAAGACTCCAGAGGGGCATCTGGTGCCTAAACCAAAGCAAACTAGGAGTGGGAAGAAATTACAACCCTGAAGGTAAAGCTTTGACCAACAGAAGACAGTAGCAAGAAGAGAATATATTTTTCTCCATTCCTCTCCCATGCATAGCCTGTCCTGAGGAGAAGTCATGAATAAGCCCTCTTGGAAAATAGTCCCAAGAGATAAAGCAATCAATCACACTGAATACTGCATAGTGATTAGTTTGAGATTTCACCCCTGTATCAGCTCTCTCTTTTTCCCTGTCTCACTTTTCTTTGCCCTCACTCCTGCTCCCAAAGATCATACTCTTGAATAAAGCATCAACACATAAGTCTTTGCTTCAGGCTCTGTTTCTAAGAAACAGTCTAAGACAGTTGATATCAGCAATGGCCCTAGAAAGTGGACCCTTAGGATAATTTATTAAAGCTGCATTACTGACCAGTCCCATTGTAATAGGGATTCTTTTGCTAGTATTACAGAGGCTGGTGATTAGCTCTGGCATACCATGATATCACAATTACTATGGCTTTCCCTTGTGGTTAACTGGGCTAAGGTGCAGGTGGAAGATAAAACCTCAGGATTTGCAGTGGCTACATGCTTATATGGTATTGGACAATGATAATTACAGGCCTGTGGACTGGGCTGGCTCTTGTTAATGATACTGGAATCTTTGAAAGAAAATTATAGGCTAAGAGCAGTCAGTTGCCAACTCGAGGCATTCTGTGAAAACCAGAGGGCCTCTGGCTTCATTTATTCAGAGCCTTAACATCTATGGGTACAGGGCACTTTGCAGAAAATCAGACCCAAGATTTAATTTTAAATGTGAAAGAAATATGACGGAGACTAAATATGTTGCCTTGAGAGATCTTGTCTATGTAGTTCAGGATTGCAGTTGGAAAAGAGCAAGATTTTGAGAATTGAGATGGGGACTTTTTTTTTGGACAGAACTGAGAATTTTGAACTCCATATTTTCCTGAACAGAAGTGGAGAGAGTTTCTCCCCCTTGACAGAAGAGAGCAGTTTTTCTAGCTTGAAGTACATGTGAAAACCTCATGGAAGCAAATGCATCCCATATATTGCTTGTGCTCTTCAGTAGCTGCCCAGTCAACAGTTATTTCCAGGCCCCTTACAAAGCAAGCGACTTCAGTGCTCTCTCCAGGACAAAGTCATTTAATTGAAATTGTGGGACCTGATTAATATGTACAGGATAGATGTGGGATAATTGTGGTAGTAGATCCTAAAAGTGTCAGAACATCACTGTAAAATATTAAGTTTGGCATTGGTTAACTTCCTTGGGAAACAGACACTGAAATCAAGACTTGCATGCAAGCTTTTATTAAAGAGTCCTCTTGGAAATATCACTGGTTATCTAGTGAGAACAGGATTGGGCAAAGGGAGAAAGTGAAGTACTGTGATTCAGTTGAAGAAGGGGTCTCAGTCAATCCAATAAAGAGTTCTGGACCATCAAAGTTGTCTGAAATTGAATCCAGGGAAAGGGCCTTTGAATTACTTCATAGAACAGTTTTTAAATGGACTGACCTCTAGTGGAAGAAAAACTTGTTGAGGCAGCTGTCTGTGGCCAAAGACACTGCTCAGAAAGAAATTCAACCATGAGGCATTGAGCATCACTGGTAAGAGCTGGGGAGAATTTATTAAATTTGGGAGAATTTATTGAATTTGAGCCACTCGTTCCTAAAATGAGTCAATACAAAAAGTAGAGTTAGTCCTCAGTTTCTGTTGCGTGATTCTTTGAAGCTTGGGTACAATCCTAGCCTACAGTAAATGAGGTGAGAGTGTTAGTACTTCCTTGGCAAAATATGAAGAGAGAAAGAAATACTCAAGGAAATAGAGATGTTAGGATGGATTTTTACGTACAACTTGAGAATGTAACGTCAAACTATTTTCCCATAATATTCTGAGAGGCCATTTCCTTTAGTGGGATGATGCAATGTAGAAACACTGCTAAGACATAAAGGATAAACCAACTTAATGTTTCCTGTCCTCTGTAGGATTGAATGGCAATGGAAGATGATGCCATGGAAGTGTGCTCTGCAGGGTAAGTAGAAATAATTGGATTCTGGATTGGAAAAATATAGGTGGAAGCACTTAATGTTCATAAGCAAGATAGATTTAAATACTCTAATAGTTAACATGGATATAGTAGAAATCAGGGTGTCTTGATATACATATCTGTGATGATGGCAAATAGATCATAGTGTTCTAGAGCAAAGATAGATAAGTGGAGTAGTGTGTTTCTTGATCTGTATAACTATAACAACAACAAAAAGATCATAGCTTGTGAACTGATAATTGGCATTAGCCATTAAAATGGAAAGCTATGGTTCTTTCACAAAAATTCCAGACTTAAGTCAGTTCACAGACCAAGAAGCCATTGAAGGGAAATCCAGGTGCCCTTGAGAATGAACTTTGTCATATTATTGCAAGTAAGTTAGATAAATACTTCTCTGATCTTTTCCAAAAAGGACTTGTGGCCAATAGCAGCAAACTGTATAGCTGGAAAGAGAAATTAAGGATTGATAAATAAAGATTCTGAACTGAGACTGGTAATGGAGGAACTGAAATACCATGAGTAGAGTCCTTGGGTGCATAATGATAGATAGAGTGTTGGCCCAAGACTGTGTGCAATGTATCTAACATGTCCATATAACTAAACTGCAGTTATTTCCCTGGTCCCCAGGTGGATAGTCGAATTCTGATATACTTGACACCTGATAGAATCCTCACATAGATCTATGACCTGTGGAGTAAGAACCACTATGGTCAAAACAAACCTGTGATTACTTCTGCAGCATATCTGCTCATATTGGAATCTTACAGAGATTAACATGGCCCCTGCACAAGGATGACATGCAAATTTTTGAAGCCCTTCATATAAAGACAATAAAACCCAAAAAACCCTTCCCCCCTAAAAATAAAACAAAAAACAAACAAAAAGAAAAACCCTAAAAGCTCTCCTCTATCTTAGAGATTATATAAAAGCAATACCATATTGCAGGAATTATAATGATAAGCATCACCATCAAATACCTAAGGAAAACAGGAGTAATGGCTCCTATGATGTTCCCATTCAACTCATCTACTACAACTGTTAGAAAAAACTCAATCAAAAAAATTGATCCTGACTGATAGATGGCTATGGAATTGCTACCTTACACTTATGTAAGATACAGATCCAATTGCAACTGCATGCTTAATATGTTATATTTATTGTTGCAATACTACATTCTGCTGGCACTTGGCACACATGAATCTATCTGACAATTACATTCTTCTTGAGTCCAACAGAAAGGAAGACCAAAACTAGTTTGCCATCACATAGTAGGGACGGCACGATAGGGACAGCATTCACCACTTGTTGGGAGGAGGGCTGTTACTTCTCATGCTCATGATATGCTCTTGTTATTCTGCAAAACATCATGTTGGGTTATTATAATTATTATAATTATTTGGGTCCAATTATCATGCTAATTGGACCCTAAATCAGGAAATAAGAAGTGTTCTATGAGCCCTAGGAAGATATCAGAATGCCAGAGAGTGAAGAAAAAATCCTGTTGAAGATGCAAGGGCCTGCCATATCAGTAAATATTTTAGAGGGTTCAAGTCAACTTTAACATGTTTTCTAAGATTAATAAAAATTTTTTTAAGATGAATAAAAATGTAATGCACCTCACATTTCTAACTTACAGTACTTGGTGGGCCTCTTTGGATTTTTTGAGGCAGCTTATACTTCAAAATACTGTTATGATCCATTTATTGAATGACTCATAAAACAACAGTTTTTAGCAGGACTAACAGCAAGAAAGTCTTCTGCAAAGTCAAGACTGTGGTGCAAACTGCTCTATCACTCAAAGCATGTGACCCAGAAGATCTGATAGTGCTAGAGGTATCTATGGTATATTTTAAATGCTGTAGTGAATCTCTGGTAAGTCCACATAAGAAAAATTGATGTGTAGAATCATAGACTGCAGAGCAAAGTCAAGCTTTCTACAGCCAACAAATTAATTTTCATTGAAAAAAATGAATTCTAATATTCCACTAGGTCCTAGTATGGAAAGATCCTGACCATGGGATACCAGATGCCTATGTAACCACACTTTCTCATCCTAACTTGGGTGTTATTAGACCTGTTGAGTCATAAGTTTGGAAGTGTAAAGTAGTAACCCATTGTACAATACAAATGGTATATGAGATTTGATCTGAGCAGATCTAGAAAGTATGAGAAAATCAGATGAACAGGTGGCTAGAACTTCCATATCATTAACCTCAATTGCATTGACATTCTCCTTCAGGGTAATACCTATGGCCTTCTGAGAGTATTTCCTGTCGACAATTGATATAAAAATAAAATGCTTCACAGTTGAACTGGCTTAAAGGAAATATTGCTCCTAAATGAAATTTCATGACTGATTGGAAATAGATCTCACCTCTTGGGAATGTATCTCACCTCTTGGGTGAGATTCTACAAATATGGAGGTACCATATTATATTCAGTAGCTGGATATTAAGGAAAGCATCAATAGGTCTGATAACTGATCAAACAGACACTTGTCATGTGTTATTGGAGATTGTCTCAACCTCACTAACTCTGGAAACTTTGACTCTTTGCTCCAGATTGAACCACTAGTCTGAAAATCCATTGTATGTGGACTCCAGCCATCTTCATCAGGTATAACCCAATAATGTTTTATCCCATGGATAATCTGAAAACCATTTATCTCCTACTTTGGCGCTCTCCTATTCCCTGAAGAATGATGTGTGGGTCTATTCTGGACCACTACATATGGAACCCAGAAATGCAAATGAAATCACAATCTAGTAGGTGAAATTTGATCATTAATGGATGGGAGCCAGAGGATGAATTCTATTCCAAACCTGAGAATAAACATCCTGAGAGAAGTTTATCTTTTGGATGATAATCTCATGAGTTTGAATTCATGCTTGATACTAAGTGATGGCCAGCTTAATAACACATTCTTTTACTTGCTCTCCCTCTTTTATGTCTCTTTTCCCTCACGTCATTTTTGAGTGAATCAATGGAAGGCACTGAGAACTTTGCTTTAGGTTCTGCTCTGTGGGCAACAGAGCTAAGATAGAGAAGATAGGTGTTGAGACCAGGAGGCCAGACCCCTAATTTGCTTTCAACTACTACTGTCCATGAGCACTTCAAATGTCAATAGCCTCCCCTCCATTTGCCCTTGTGTTCTGTGCTTAAATAGTCTAAATAAGTATACCACGTTCTATTTTTCCTATGCTTTGTATATTTTTCTCAAGAATCATTATGTCTTTGATAAATTAGATATTGTAGTCTTTAAAATTAGGCTGTCATCTGCTAATTAAACACTACTTATCAATTATCTGTGGTAATTTTATTATGTACAGTATAGCCCATTAAAAACTAAACTGAAACCACCATATACATTATACTTAAGATTAATTGCAACTATGGTGCCTCAGCAAGGCATGCTAACTTAGTTAATTGTCAAGTTTAATGATGACACTAAAATATCCCTTAAGGTCACACAGTAAAATATATCCATTTTTTTTAATAAACAAAGAAAGTTGCTAAAGAGGTGAAAATTTCTTAAAAGGAGAAAGAAGAAAAATAATAATATAAAAAGAATTAATATAACCTTGAGTTAATGATATCAATTATTAAGAGAGGAAAAAGGGGTCTATCTTAAGACATTTTTAATAAAACATATTACCAAAGAATATTTTTAAAATGAGCATCTGCTATAAAACCAAAATATTTCTCACATCTTTATTTTGTATGTTTGTTTGTACCAAGCTAAGTGCTAAAAATTATTTGTGGTATATTAGAATAAAAATATATGCACCCACATATAAACACACACAAACAAAGATAATAAAAGACAAAAGCCCAACAATTAGTTCTAAGATTCCTAGCAATCAGGACAAAATGGAGTGTGTATCTTGTCTACTGTCAAGGAAGCTAACGCAAAATAGAAAATATATGCTTTTTCTTACCCCAGACCATATGCCTAATAAAGGATGTATACAATATTTTTTTTAAGATTTTATTTATTTATTTGAGAGAGAGAGAGTGAGTACAAGCAGGGAGAAAGTCAGAAGGAGAGGGAGAAGCAGACTCCCTGCTGATTAGGGAGTCCTAGTCCACAAGACAGAGAAATCCTGGGGCTGGATCCCAGGACTGTGGGATCATGATCTGAGCCAAAGGCAGCCCCTTAACTGACTGAGCCAGCCAGGTGCCGCTATACAATAATTTTTAATGTAAAAGATTTTTTTAAATGCATATTTTTGGTGACTATTTTATTGCAAGTAGATGGCTATTTTTTTTTTAATGAATAGATGGCTTTAAAGAGTAGCCAAAGATATCTTCAAAATCTATCCATTGCTTCCATACATTGGGAAATTTATGTTTGCAGTCAAAATTAGGAATATTCTTTGTGACATCCTTAATTTAAGCTAATTTAAATTATTATTATTCAAAATGCATCTCGTCATGCTGGTAATGACCTCTCATGTTGAATTTCACAGAACAGATATAGAGATCCAGAGAGGACCACAAAAGAGGAAAATTATCTTTCATATAATTCTTTATTCTTTGACTTCCTATGTCTATTATTTTTGTTTATCTTTTTCACTCTTATTGAAGGGGTTGAATATGTATCCCCTTTGAAGGAGCTCTACAGTATACTAAAAATAGCTTATTCTTTTTTGTTAAGTATATATGGACTTAAACTTAGCTTCAGACATTTAATAGTTATATGACCTTAGGTATATTATTAACTTTGTCTCTGTGCCTCAACTTCTCCGAATATAAAAATAAAAAAGGACTATGATTTTAATGTAACCATTAAATAGAAACCAAATATAGTGTCCTATTTCTCCTTCCTTGTAATTCCAGGTTTTATAGCAACTAACACAAAGTCACCTGCTCAGAATCAAGGTCACTGCCACCTCCATTAGAATATTTAAACTTGTATTAGGTCATACAAGAGATTAACAACTGAATAAAGGAGAAATAAAGTATTTTTGGATCAGTGAATATAGTTTCAGACATACCACCAGTTATTCTTTTTGAGCTTTAAATATTTCAATAGTGGTAAAAATGACCAGAAATCATTATTCTAGATTACTTCTTTCTGCTTTGATTGATTGCAAGACTTTGATTCATGTATAGAGTGATCCATTGATTTGAATCTCTTTTTATGCGTATATCTGTGAATTTGAACAAGAATTTTGAATACATATTGCATTATGATGAAGTTGAGTATAACATGAGAATCATACCTAATATCGTGTCCCCATGATTTATAAGCCAGATTTAAGAGGTCTTTGCTTCTTTTCCCTACCAACACAGTTTTAAAAAGAACATCTTATGCTTTCCTTCCTGTTAGAATTTGAGCAAAATTTCCTTATTCTTACTGCCTAGCACAACACCGTAGGAAAAAGTGCAGAATTAAAATCAGTCAAACTTGCACCCAAACACTAGTTGGAGGACATACCAACTGTAAGAGCAGAGACAAGTAACTTAACATCTGTAAATCTCAGTTTCTTTATCATTCAACTGAGACTGACAGTATTCATAACACTTAGAGATAAAGCATCTGGCACATAGTAAGCTCTCAACATCGAATAGTAATTATTATTAGGTATTTCTAAGTGGTTAATGAATACATAAATAAATGAGGCACCACCATCAAGCATCTTATTTAGCTCAAGGTCCTTTATTTTCCCCCCACTGTTCACCTCACTGACCAAGCTCCAAAGAAAAAGAAAGTATTGTTAGTAACAGGAATGCAATTTTATGCCACTGATTTCTTCCTTGCTTTGTTATTTTCCCTTAACCTGCAGCATTGATTTGACCTGATACCAACCTACTAACCTACAATATTCTCCCTCTCTCTGTCTCTGTCTCTGTCTCTCTCTCTGCTTGAATTTTAAACCTTAGAAATAATAATGAAAGAGGGAAACAATGTAGTGGAGATAACTGAGTAAAGAGCTAATACAACAAATATACCTCAAGAAGCCTAGCTCATCTGCAGGTACAGGTATCTTTTAACTAGGACCCATTTTTTTAAAAGATTTATTTATTCATGATAGACAGAAAGAGAGCTAGAGAGAGAGAGAGCTAGAGAGAGAGAGAGAGACAGGCAGACTCCATGCCGGGAGCCCGACGTGGGACTCGATCCTGGGACTCCAGGATCACGCCCTGGGCCAAAGGCAGGCACTAAACCGCTGAGCCACCCAGGGTTCCCTAACTAGGACACATATAATCTTGTCTTTCACACTTTAAATATTATTAGTTTCTGTCTACTTTGTCTTCAGTAATTTCTATGGGAAAAATATTCGTATTCTAACTGGTATCATAGGATGTGAGAACAATGTGCAAAGTAGGTCAAACAGCTAAAGTGCTGTTATTTTACCAGACTTCATTATTTTATTGTGTTTTTAAAAATCTGAGACATAATTATGGGATGCTTGATTTAATTGCTTTTAGATTAGGCAAAACATAAAAAAGCTTGATTTTTTTTTTTTTTTTTACTGATCGTACCATAGGCAATTTTTATGCTGTTTACAAACATGACCAAACAATAACCATTTTAGGCCTACATGCTTAAAAAAAACACCAGTGAATTCTTTTCAACAGTTAGATGTTCCTCTCCTTATTTGTCTCAGCCTTGTTTCCACTACCATTCTGGACATTAATAAACACTATATTATTATCTTGCTTCACAGTATTTTGCTAATTTTCCAAAACTGGGTGGGTTTTTTTTATTAATGCACAAAGATGAAAATCATTACACTTTTTTAAGTTGATATTTTTCTTTACCAAATTCACTTAATTTATAGTGTTAGGATGCATGATACCAAAAAAAAAGGAGAATTTACCCAAATTATAAAGTTATTTTCATGCCCTCATGTTATTTGACACCTATTTATCGAGGGTTAACTGGGAGTATGACATAAGTACGATCAAATTAATCATTTGGAGATTGAAATCTCATTACCGTGTCAATTTTAGGTTCAGAAACTAATATCTGAGGAACTTGGATTTGGTTGAATAGTCACTAATTGAAATTGCTTGCCAGAGAAAGTGATAACTTTATGAAAAAAAAATAAAGTATGTGTTTTATGTTCTTATAGCTTTGTTTTCAACATCAAGCTGCAACATCCATCCTTAATACCCATTCGTTCTATCCTAATAATTTTGAATTCATCTCATAAGTCCTCCTATATCTACATTTTTCAAGTACAAGGATTCAGGTAGACTTGTCTGACATGTAAATCATCTGTGAGAGAGTAGCAAGAATTATTTAAATGCTATATATCATGTTTCGTATATACTATCTGAAATCTAAAATAAAAGTCTAATTCAATATTTTAAATTTAAATTTTGAACATAAAATGAAGAAAATGTAGGCATGAGTTTTTTTAGAACTTTTAAAATTACACATTTTCAAGGTTATATTTATTTTGTTTAATGTAATAAAGAAATGAGAGGTGGACTTTTTTTCTTTTTTAAACACTGGACAATACAATTAAAACATGACATCCAATGTTAGCCACTCTGTTTTCTGAATACTTCCTTGCATTCCCCTCTACACATCTTGGGCATTTAATTTTCAACTCATCTGCATGTACTGCCCACATAGAGTGATGGTAGCCCTTTATGATCATTCAGAAATTTCAAAAAAAAAAAAGAAGAGGAAGAGGGAGAAGAAGAAGAAGAAGAAGAAGAAGAAGAAGAAAGAAAGAAAAGAAGAAAGAAAGAAGAAAGAAAGAAAGAAAGAAAGAAAGAAAAGAAAGAAAGAAAGAAAGAAAGAAAGAAAGAAAGAAAGAAAGAAAGAAAGAAAGAAAGAAAGAAAGCTTTAAATCACTCTAGTAAGAAAAACTCAGAATTTATGATGCTGAACTTCTACTAACGCTGCCGTCCTTGTTACGTATTCTAGCCGGGATATAGATGGATTAGATGCTTGGATTAGATGCTTCTGAATTCCACAACTATCTTGGGACTAATGTATACTTAAGATAGCCAACATTTCAGACTCTGAAGGATAGGGTAGCATCTGAACATTTCCTTCTCTCTTCCTTAACTTCATTGAAAATCAGTCTCCTGAATTGTGCCAATGAGGGTTTTGATATCCACATTTACATTGTAAGCAGACATTCCATTAAATATGTGTGTTAGGATAGGCTAGGTTATGTAACAGTAAAATTTAACCCCAGTATGTCAGTAATTTATAACAATAAGATGTTTTTCCCCTTCATGCTATTTGTCTATTGTCAACTGGCTGTGGGCTCCATTCTTACAAGTTTATGAAATGACAATAGAGATTTCACCATTGCACCATTGCTAGTAGCTTTATTTAAAGTTGAGAGAATCAAAGAAGCAAGTCTATGGTTTCTCCATCAACTTAAATATTGCTGGTAGCTGTGGCAGGGGGAAAGAATGAAGGGCAATTAAAAACTTTGACTTCTAAAGACTTTCTTTCACATTATTTTGGAAATAGTGATCATATAGTAGAATGCCTAACTACAAAAGATGGGGAAAATGCATCCCTGACATGTGATGAGATGGAGATTTGTAAATATTTGGTGAAAAGCACTAGGGGTTACATGTAAAATGTATAGTTTATTGACTGATAACCCATAGTAAGCACAAATGATTTCAACTATTAATAAAAGGCTTCCATTCATTCATTAAACTAAATTTCATTGAAAATGTACTCATCACAAGTCTTGAGTTAGGCATTAGGACTGTTTGAATGCATAAAACAAAATTTCAGAACTTCAGGACCTTGTACAGTTGTGTGGTGGGAAAGGTGCTATTCAATTTTTCCTCCCTTTACAAATTATTTCTTCACTGTTTTTCTCATTCTCTGTGATCCATTTACACTTTCTCAAGTAAAGGCAGTACCCGAGTCTCTTTTTGCGAACACTGGTCATTTTTCTTATCCTTCTCCTTATTAATTTCCAAATCAAAGTCCCATCTCAGCTATTAATCTGTTTCTTGTCCCCCTCTGTTTCATTTATTTTTAGTTCTTCTTGAGTCACCTTAGGGACTTGTCACTAAACAACTTCTTTATCAAACGTAGTGCCATTCCCACCCCCACCAAAAATCTCACTGGACCATACAACATTTCTACAATCACCAATAGTACCGCTCTTTAGCCTCTTTTTCTTTCTCTTTCCAGTCTTTCTGGATTCACTTAACTTAGTTTCAAGCTTACTTTACTTTTTGAAAATAATTTTAGAAAATAAATAAATAAATAAAAATAAAAATCATTTTAGTGTTTTCCTTTTATTAAAATTCTATTGTTTCCAAATGTTTTACTGAAACTGTCATCCAGTATCCAATCCTGAATCAACCTCATTTATCAGTTCTGTACTCCAGTTCCTGGACCAAAGAGCAGTTTGAGAGGAAATCACAAAATGAACAAATATGACCTACTTGAAATATATGCTCTTTGGTCAGTCTGGCCTAGAGCCTTGTTGAGAACATCTAATATAAACCATTTTATAAAGAAAATTAATGCACTGTCATGAATTCACTTTTCCCTTCTTTCTCTATGTCATTGTATGTCATTTCTCTTCTCCCTTCCCTTTATATGATTCTATAAATCTTTCCTAATATATTAAACTTACACATTTTCTGTCTGTAAATGTGACTTCATTGTCTCCTCTTGCCTATCACTTAGTCTACTCCTTTTATCTTTAAGTCAGCCATTCTTAGAGTCATAGATTTTTATGTCTAAATATAACTTAAAGATTATATTGGAAATCTAGTTCAAATTTGGATTTGCATATATCTGTCAATATAACCTCCCCCAACTTCTCACTAAAATACTCAGCTCAGAAGGAAATGAAAATTCACATCATTGACAAACACTATGTCTGGCACATAAGCCAGTACCAAAATCTGAAATGCAGAAAGAAACTAAATGGGAAAAATTGGCAAGAGGAAAAACAATATCAAGAACAAGAAATCATCTTCAAAATAACAATCCTACTAGATTTTAGCTTACAGTACATTCTAACCTCATCTCATTAAATAGAAACTACCTTAAAAAAATCATAATTTATGACTTTACATCAATCTGAATCCTATACCAATAAAAGTTTTGTCATTGTTTTAAGTATTAAGTGAAGAAAAGATATCAAATTTATTGATATCTTGAGTTATAATGATATATACAATAACCTTAATAATATTGGCAATGAATACAAAATGTATAATCTCCAAATCTGTACTTTAAATGGCTATGGAAGTGAAAGTGAAATAAAATTAACTTTCCTTTCCCAGGCAACTAAGATTCCTTTCACAATTTAATTGATGTGCATATACCTTGATGACTAATCACAGAGTTTTGAATGTGATTTCTCTGTTGTGTTACTGTTATGTCTCTCCTATTTTCTAGGTGCAAACACATACTCTTTCAAAAATATAAGTAAATTATTTTAAGTGGCACAGATTTTCAGAGGATAAAGTTTTATCACATAGTGAACATTTTCCATCATTTCTTTTCCAAATGAGATATTTGTTTTGCCTTTTTTTCCTAATATATCTTAAAACTGATAAACTATTCTTTTCTGGGGGCAATTTTTTTCTCTAAAACAATAATCTTCAAGAGCTATGAAAAAATAAGACCCAGAGAACCTCCTATTTTGGAGTTGCAAGAAGTTAATAAATAAAAAGTATTTCAACTTTGTTTACACAGCAGATCTTGTAAGTCCTTAGAGTTTAATGTAGATGATGAAACATTTTCTTCCTTCTTGCTGCTGACAGTTCTATGTCTTTTCCAAGTAGAGCCAACAACCCAGTGTGACATATTTTCATCTTCAAGTCACAACACTTATCAGAAACAAGCAACAAGCCTCTCAAATTACATTTACACCGAAGGTGGCAAGACAAGTATAATATAACTATCAAAAGGAGGGTTTACTAAAGTGCTCCAGCTATTGCCAACAAAGCCCAGGTATAATTTGTCTTGACTTGATTTAGACAGCTAAAGCAGTCCTAAAAACAGCAATAGTCAGTTACCCACAGCTTTAAATACAGACATCATCAGACAAGTGATTCTGAGGGGCAAAGTCTGTTTTGCAATGCAATGTTTGAAAATGTGATTTTAAAAACACTCTATTCAATAGAGGAGTCATGTTTTTAATACTTTTGACTGTTGTTGATCTGGTTCAATTACAGAAATTCAATACCTTTTCATGACTGTAAAATTAGTAGTATCTCTCAAAATTATATCAGATTAAACCCTATAAATTTGTTGACATTTGGCTTTATCTTCTTTTTTTACTTACATAAAGGGTAATTTATCTGGTTCAACTAAAGAATCCATTTAATAACAAATTCTAGGGCAACTCTAAAGTTTCTCAAAAAGAAAACTTAACCCAGAAAGCTTTATGACTGGCTTAGAATCATACACTAGTAAACTGGAGTTAAATGATTAGAATGATTCTCACCATCTTCTACTAAGTCATTAAGCTTAAGCTTAATATTAACTAATTTTTAAGTAAGCTTAATGAGCTTAATATTAAGCTTAATATTTTTTCACATCTTTTTTTTATTAGTTTATGTGTCCCATGGTGTTTCCTCCCTCTAGACCTCAGAATTTTCTCTTCTATCTGCATGGAATGCTTCCTTTCTCCCACATTTACTAACTCATTCTCATCTTTCAGTTCAGATTACAAAGCCCTACAAGAGAGAAGCCCTTTCCAGACACCACCAAAACTATGTTACCTCCTCCTTGCTAACCCTCCACTCCCCACCCTCTTTCATGTAACTTTCACTTATGAAAGTTATGCAATGAACTGTAATACTTGGCAGGTTGCCTTTCTTTCATTCCAGATATATGAGAGCTCTATACCAGGAATCATGGTCACTGGGTTCCACGGTTAAAGATGTTCAGGTATTTGCTATAATTGTGTATCACAAAATAATTTTTAGCATTCTGAAGAACTAAAGTTTTAATCCCTAAACCAATAAATCAGAATACTGCTAAATCATTTGCATTATATTGGTGTATTAAATTGTTCATACAATTGGTGTATTGATATTTAGTAGTAAAAGAATATTGGATTTTGTTAAACTAGTCATCAGCAAGGAACTCTTTGGTATTAACTACCTAGACATTTCGACAAATATTGAAATTTACCTTCATGTTTAAAACAGGAAGGTTAAAAAACTATTTTTTCCTCATACTCAATAATTTACAACACATATAGATTTTGGGATGATTTAGGTTCTTCCTTGAAATCCCATTTAAAAGAAAGAAAAGAAAAGAAGAAAAGAAAAGAAAAAAAAAAGAAAGAAAGAAATCCTCTGTGAATGTGTTGTAACTTTTCCCAGAGAAGGAAATATAGGCTGGTCTGAGTGCAGTGGTGTTTACAATTAATTGATCACAGCCAGTTACAGATTTCTTTTTTTTTTTTTTCAGTTGATTTCTTTTTTTTTTTTTAATTAATTTTTATTGGTGTTCAATTTACCAACATACAGAAAAACACCCAGTGCTCATCCCATCAAGTGTCCACCTCAGTGCCTGTCACCCATTCCCCTCCAACACCCGACCTCCTCCCCTTCCACCACCCCTAGTTCGTTTCCCCGAGTTAGGAGTCTTTATGTTCTGTCTCCCTTCCTGATATTTCCCAACATTTCTTTTCCCTTCCTTTATATTCCCTTTCACTATTATTCATATTCCCCAAATGAATGAGAACATGCACTGTTTGTTCTTCTCCGATTGACTTATTTCACTCAGCATAATACCCTCCAGTTCCATCCACGTTGAAGCAAATGGTGGGTATTTGTCGTTTCTAATTGCTGAGTAATATTCCATTGTATACATAAACCACATCTTCTTTATCCATTCATATTTCGATGGACACCGTGGTTCCTTCCACAGTTTGGCTATTGTGGCCATTGCTGATAGAAACATCGGGGTGCAGGTGTCCCGAGGTTTCATTGCATCTGAATCTTTGGGGTAAATCCCCAACAGTGCAATTGCTGGGTCGTAGGGCAGGTCTATTTTTAACTCTTTGAGGAACCTCCACACAGTTTTCCAGAGTGGCTGCACCAGTTCACATTCCCACCAACAGTGCAGGAGGGTTCCCTTTTCTCCGCATCCTCTCCAACATTTGTTGTTTCCTGCCTTGTTAATTTTCCCCATTCTCACTGGTGTTAGGTGGTATCTCATTGTGGTTTTGATTTGTATTTCCCTGATGGCAAGTGATGCAGAGCATTTTCTCATGTGCTTGTTGGCCATGTCCATGTCTTCCTCTGTGAGATTTCTCTTCATGTCTTTTGCCCATTTCATGATTGGATTGTTTGTTTCTTTGGTGTTGAGTTTAATAAGTTCTTTATAGATTTTGGAAACTAGCCCTTTATCTGATATGTCATTTGCAAATATCTTCTCCCATTCTGTAGGTTGTCTTTTAGTTTTGTTGACTGTATCCTTTGCTGTGCAAAAGCTTCTTATCTTGATGAAGTCCCAATAGTTCATTTTTGCTTTTGTTTCTTTGGCCTTTGTGGATGTATCTTGCAAGAAGTTACTGTGGCCAAGTTCAAAAAGGGTGTTGCCTGTGTTCTCCTCTAGGATTTTGATGGAATCTTGTCTCACATTTAGATCTCTCATCCATTTTGAGTTTATCTTTGTGTATGGTGAAAGAGAGTGGGCCAGTTTCATTCTTCTGCATGTGGATGTCCAATTTTCCCAGCACCATTTATTGAAGAGACTGTCTTTCTTCCAATGGATAGTCTTTCCTCCTTTATCGAATATTAGATGACCGTACATTTCAGGGTCCACTTCTGGGTTCTCTATTCTGTTCCATTGATCTATGTGTCTGTTTTGGTGCCAGTACCACACTGTCTTGATGACCACAGCTTTGTAGTACAACCTGAAATCTGGCATTGTGATGCCCCCAGCTATGGTTTTCTTTTTTAAAATTCCCCTGGCTATTCGGGGTCTTTTCTGATTCCACACAAATCTTAAAATAATTTGTTCTAACTCTCTGAAGAAAGTCCATGGTATTTTGATAGGGATTGCATTAAACGTGTAAATTGCCCTGGGTAACATTGACATTTTTACAATATTAATTCTGCCAATCCATGAGCATGGAATATTTTTCCATCTCTTTGTGTCTTCCTCAATTTCTTTCAGAAGTGTTCTATAGTTTTTAGGGTATAGATCTTTTACCTCTTTGGTTAGGTTTATTCCTAGGTATCTTATGCTTTTGGGTGCAATTGTAAATGGGATTGACTCCTTAATTTCTCTTTCTTCAGTCTCATTGTTAGTGTATAGAAATGCCATTGATTTCTGGGCATTGATTTTGTATCCTGCCACGCTACCAAATTGCTGTATGAATTCTAGCAATCTTGGGGTGGAGGTTTTTGGGTTTTCTATGTAGAGTATCATGTCATCGGCGAAGAGGGAGACTTTGACTTCTTCTTTGCCAATTTGAATGCCTTTAATGTCTTTTTGTTGTCTGATTGCTGAGGCGAGGACTTCCAGAACTATGTTGAACAGCAGTGGTGAGAGTGGACATCCCTGTCTTGTTCCTGATCTTAGGGGAAAGGCTCCCAGTGCTTCCCCATTGAGAATGATATTTTCTGTGGCCTTTTCGTAGATGGCTTTTAAGATGTCGAGGAAAGTTCCCTCTATCCCAACACTCTGAAGGGTTTTGATCAGGAATGGATGCTGTATTTTGTCAAATGCTTTCTCTGCATCTAATGAGAGGATCGTATGGTTCTTGGTTTTTCTCTTGCTGATATGATGAATCACATTGATGGTTTTACGAGTGTTGAACCAGCCTTGTGTCCCAGGGATAAATCCTACTTGGTCATGGTGAATAATTTTCTTAATGTGTTGTTGGATCCTATTGGCTAGTATCTTGTTGAGAATTTTTGCATCCATGTTCATCAGGGATATTGGTCTGTAATTCTCCTTTTTGGTGGGGTCTTTGTCTGGTTTCGGAATTAAGGTGATGCTGGCCTCATAGAACGAATTTGGAAGTACTCCATCTCTTTCTATCTTTCCAAACAGCTTTAGTAGAATAGGTATGATTTCTTCTTTAAACGTTTGATAGAATTCCCCTGGGAAGCCATCTGGCCCTGGACTCTTGTGTCTTGGGAGGTTTTTGATGACTGCTTCAATTTCTTCCCTGGTTATTGGTCTGTTCAGGTTTTCTATTTCTTCCTGCTCCAGTTTTGGTAGTTTGTGGCTTTCCAGGAATGCATCCATTTCTTCTAGATTTCCTAATTTATTGGCGTACAGCTGTTCATAATATGTTTTTAAAATCGTTTGTATTTCCTTGGTGTTGGTAGTGATCTCTCCTTTCTCATTCATGATTTTATTAATTTGAGTCTTCTCTCTCTTCTTTTTAATAAGGTTGGCTAATGGTTTATCTATCTTATTAATTCTTTCAAAGAACCAACTCCTGGTTCTGTTGATCTGTTCCACAGTTCTTTTGGTCTCGATATCATTGAGTTCTGCTCGAATTTTAATTAACTTCTTCTGCTGGGGGTGGGGTCTATTTGTTGCTTTCTCTCTAGTTCCTTTATGTGTAAGGTGAGCTTTTGAATTTGAGATCTTTCCAGTTTTTGAATGGATGCTTGTATTGCGATGTATTTCCCCCTCAGGACTGCTTTTGCTGCATCCCAAAGATTTTGAACGGTTGTATCTTCATTCTCATTAGTTTCCATGAATCTTTTTAATTCTTCCTTAATTTCCTGGTTGACCTTTTCATCTTTTAGCAGGATGGTCCTTAACCTCCATGTGTTTGTGGTCCTTCCATACTTCTTGTTGTGATTAAGTTCTAATTTCAAGGCATTATGGTCTGAGAATATACAGGGGACTATCCCGATCTTTTGGTATCGGTTCAGACCCGATTTGTGACCCAGTATGTGGTCTATTCTGGAGAAAGTTCCATGTGCACTTGAGAAAAATGTGTATTCACTTGAGTTTGGATGTAAAGTTCTGTAGATATCTGTGAAATCCATCTGGTCCAGTGTATCATTTAAAGCTCTCGTTTCTTTGGAGATATTGTGCTTAGAAGACCTATCCAGGGTAGAAAGAGCTAGATTGAAGTCACCAAGTATAAGTGTATTATTATCAAGGTATTTCTTGAGTTTGGTTATTAATTGGTTTAAATATTTGGCAGCTCCCACATTCGGGGCATATATATTGAGGATTGTTAAGTCCTCTTGTTGGATAGATCCTTTGAGTATGAGATAGTGTCCCTCTTCATCTCTCACTATAGTCTTCGGGGTAAATTTTAATTTATCTGATATAAGGATGGCAGCCCCTGCTTTCTTTTGAGGACCATTTGAATGGTAAATGGTTCTCCAACCTTTTATTTTCAGGTTGTACGTGTCCTTCTGTCTAAAATGAGTCTCTTGTAGACAGCAAATAGATGGGTCCTGCTTTTTTATCCAGTCTGAAACCCTGCGCCTTTTGATGGGGTCATTAAGCCCATTCACGTTCAGAGTTACTATTGATAGATATGAGTTTAGTGTCATCATATCTATTCAGTCCTTGTTTTTGTGGATTGTTCCACTGAACTTCTTCTTAAAGGGGAATTTTAAGAGTCCCCCTTAAAATTTCTTGCAGAGCTGGTTTGGAGGTTACATACTCTTTCAGTTCCTGCCTGTCTTGGAAGCTCTTTATCTCTCCTTCCATTTTGAATGAAAGCCTTGCTGGGTAAAGTATTCTTGGTTGCATGTTCTTCTCATTTAGGACCCTGAATATATCCTGCCAGCCCTTTCTGGCCTGCCAGGTCTCTGTGGAGAGGTCTGCTGTTACCCTAATATTCCTCCCCATAATAGTCAGGGACTTTTTTTCTCTTGCTGCTTTAAGGATCTTCTACTTATCTTTGGAATTTGCAAGCTTCACTATTAAATGTCGAGGTGTTGAACGGTTTTTGTTGATTTTAGGGGGGGATCTCTCTATTTCCTGGATCTGAATGCCTGTTTCCCTTCCCAGATTAGGAAAGTTTTCAGCTAGGATTTGTTCAAATACATATTCTGGCCCTCTGTCCCTTTCAGCGCCCTCGGGAACCCCAATTAAACGTAGGTTTTTCTTCCTCAGGCTGTCATTTATTTCCCTTAATCTATCCTCATGATCTTTTAATTGCTTGTCTCTTTTTTCCTCAGTTTCCCTCTTTGCCATCAACTTGTCTTCTATGTCACTCACTCGTTCTTCCACCTCGTTAACCCTCGTCGTTAGGACTTCTAGCTTGGATTGCATCTCATTTAATTGATTTTTAATTTCTGCCTGATTGGATCTAAATTCTGCAGTCATGAAGTCTCTTGAGTCCTTTATGGTTTTTTCTAGAGCCACCAGTAGCTGTAAAATAGTGCTTCTGAATTGGCTTTCTGACATTGAATTGTAATCCATATTTTGTAACTCTGTGGGAGAGTGGGCTGTTTCTGATTCTTTTTTTTGAGGTGAGGTTTTCCTTCTAGTCATTTTGCTCAGTGCAGAGTGGCCAAAAACAAGTTGTATTGGGAAAAGGAGAAAAAGAGAGAGAAGGAAAGAAAAGAGAAAAAGAAAAAAGAGAAAGAAGAAAAAGAAGGGGAAAAAGAGAAGAAAAAGAAAGAAAAAGAAAGAAAGAAAAAAGAAAAAAAAAGGGGGGTGGGGGAAGCAATCAGAAATCAAGAAGAAAGAGAGAGGAAAAAAAAAGCACAAAACAAAACAAAAACAAAAACAAAAACAAAAAAAACACGGGGGAGTATCTTCCGATTCTGTATACTTTAAGTCCCTTGACTTCCCTTGGAACTGGTCCGTGTCGCTGGTCTTCTGGGGGAGGGGCCTGCTGTGCTGATTCTCAGGTGTTAGCACTTGGGGGAGCTGCTCTGCCCCTGCCTGGTGCAGGGCTCAGTGGGGGTTGTTCACCGCGTGAGGCCCCGGGAGGAAGCCACAGTGGCGGGGGCTGCTCTGGGACCCTGGAGTCAGCCCCCGCAGTAGCTCCGGGGCTCTCCGTCTGCAGGGCCTGGGGGCTCCCGGGCGGGGCCGCTGATCTGCTCAGCCCCGGGCAGGAGCGTCCTCGCTGTCCTGGGCCCTCCCGGCCTCTGCCTGTCCCGGGGGAGGCCGGATCCTGGGCTGTGTCCCGGCGCCCTGTGCTCCGGGGCCTGCGCTGTTGGATTCGCGCTCCCGCCCCGCAGCCCCCTCCGCGGAGCCGCCGCCCGAGCCCCTCCGAGCTGCTCCGGGTCCCGCCGAGCGCTGCAGCCCTTAGGGAGCTCGGCGCATCTCCCGGGGCGCAGTTCCTCTGTTACTGTCCCAGGGAGCCCGAGGGCGTCCCCGCCTTTCTGGGGATCCTGCTCCAATTCCCCGGGAGCCCCTTTCCCCCGGGAAGGTCGGTGCAGCTCCTGCTCCTCCGGGCCGGGGCTCTCCTGTCCTGGGGACACTCGCCCCGGCCTCAGCCCGGCTCCTCGCGGGGCCCCTCCCCCTTGGAGGCCTTTTGTGTCTTTATTCCTTTTTCCCGTCTTCCTACCTTGATAGAAGCGCGAACTCTTCTCACTGTAGCGTTCCAGCTGGTCTCTCTTTAAATCTCAGGCCGAATTCGTAGATTTTCAGGATGATTGGATGGTTTTCTAGGTAATTTGTTGAGGACAGGTGACCTGGAGACCCTGCTCCTCCGCCATCTTGCCCCTCCCCCCCAGTTACAGATTTCTTGGGACTCCTGGGTGGCTCAGTGGTTGAGCGCCTGCCTTTGGCTCAGGGTGTGATTCCAGATTCCCAGTTTCGAGTCCCACATCAGGCTCCTTGCATGGAGCCTGCTTCTCCTCCCTCTGACTGTGTCTCTGCCTCTCTCTCTCTCTGTGTGTCTCTCATGAATAAATAAATAAAATCTTTAAAAAAAGAGAAGGAAATATAAACCTACTTATTTCACAAAAATCATATAATATGAATTTGCATTGCATTGTATTGCCTTCTTTAATGTTATAGCACCAATGTCTTCACTAATTTTTAAGTAAGCTTTTATTACAGTGGATAGCTTAATTACTAACATACAGTAAACTATCCAGTAGAGAAGCTAATTACTTGATTGTCAAATGAAATAACAATTTCCCCTACAGTGAAAGCTCCACCACTGTAATTAGGTTATGTCATACTTTACCCTGAAGGTAATATTAAAAACACAAGATGAGCCAATGCTATCTTCCATATTTTTCTATTTATAGCATGATGCTAAATTGCTACCTTCATCTAGGACATCAATAACAGAACACCAAGGGCCCTTCTGATGCTCAATTACATTTGTTTTGTGGATATTAATGTAAATATAGATCTCTGGAGAGAATGGTTTGCTGGCTAATCATTTATCATGAAACAGATTGATGAAAATTTTTAGGAATTATGTGGATACAAATAGAAAATAAAGCAGCTGCAGATTTTAACAAGTGACTAGGTGTTTTTAAAATATATATCTTCTTTGTAGTGTTTTGCATATGTGAACTTCAAACAAAAACCATAAAATATTGACTGATAAATTCTAATAAAAATAAAATTGCAGAAAGTAATATATGCTGATAAGTTAATTGAATTTATTATCTGTTTATATACTCCCCAAATTGGTTATTTTTAAAAACTGAACAGTCTTAACAAAAAAAATAATATTATATATCTCTATATATGTGGATATAATTAGAAAAGAAAAAAAAAAAACAGCTCTTGTCCAATCTAGGTAAATTTTAAGTCATGATTAAAGGAACAAACATGGTTAAAGTAACTCTCTTGGATGATGGCCTTTCTGATTCTAAAATAGGTCAACTGTCAAGAAGAAGATGGATGGTTTCCTAGTCATCATTATACCATGTCCACCACAAGAATCAGATGTTTAATGCAATGGAACTGTTACCTAATGGTATTTTGGCTTGTGATAGATTTTTAAAAGGAGATTGAACATGTGAAGGAAAGCGATCTTTTTTTATTCCATATTATAAGGGAAAATGTGTTTCTCTGTTCATGAAGTTTAGTTTGATCATTAAGGAGAAAAAAAAAAAGACAAATAAAATCCCAAGTACTTTCTGAATGACCTAAAAAAATTTTGACACCCATAAAAGTATTATAAACTCCTTTACATATAAAAACAAAAAGTTGCACATGTACCTATGAACATACCCACACACACATCCAAGGTGTGACTATAAAGAAACAAGTTCAGATTTTTTGCACAGATGGAGATTTTCTATGCTGTATAGTTGCATATATGTGTTGTGTATATATTTGTGTATTTGTGTATATTTGAAAAGTCTAATCCAAACTTCTAGGTAAACCTTCTGACTGGACATATTTGACTAATTTTCTCTTATCTGATTATTTCAACCAATATAGCCCTCAGCTATATTTTCTTTCTTCTCTACATAATGGTTACTTTTTAAATTTTTCTCTTTATACTTTACATAAGAATTTTTACATTTAATTTAAATTTTTTTCATTAACAAACATATTTCTTTATAGGGAAGGTTTCATAATTTACAATTTTAATATTTTTTAATTCAATTTTTAACTTAAGTTCTAGTTAGTTAACATATATGGTAAAATTGGTTTCAAGTGTGGAATTTAGTGACTCATTACATTAATATGGACAAAGGTATGTCTTTATTTTTGTAAGTCTTGCTTGGAGCCTTTATGAATAATTTTAATCTGAGGAAACATGCTTTCTTTAATTTTGGATTAATCATTGGGCAAAATATATATTCTATGATTCCATAATCTCTCAGTTCAAATTATTTGCTGGATACTAGAATAAAGTGTAATTTTACAATGAAAGGGTAAGACCATAACCCTCTATCCAACAATCAGTAATATAACCACTAATAAAGAGAAAGCCAGATATCACGTGCCTCTTAACCCATGTTGTTTCTCCTTTTTACAGAATCATAATTTTATACTCATATTCTTATTAAAACGAGAGATGCTTTTCTGAAATAACTAATTCCTAAAACCATACAACCATAAGTAAAAATGCAGAAAAAAATTGGAGTTAAAAAAGAAAATAATGTAGTACCTTACTAGTTACTTTCCAAAAAACGCTACATCAAGTCATAAGCATTTAAAATTGTGTTCACATCACAAACTGCTCACCACTCTCTTCTTATTTTCTCTACTAATTCAGATCATCAGCACAAAAAGCTAACTTGGGAGAATTTTACCCCTAGTGATACCCAAAATATACAGTATGGTTAAAAGCAATGTGCTTTTTATGCTAATGAAGTGTCAAGAAATATGGTTGGCTGCAAGATACACTTCGATCTTGCTGCCCCTAAAGATCTTCAATATGTAAATTTCTGGAAACAAAATAGTATCACCTATATTAATATTAATTCAGTCCCTCTGAAAGGCAATTTTTTATCTTAGAGCACTTGCATAACTCTTTGACTTATTACTTTCTTTTTTATGAAGCATACTCTTAATGCATATTGGTTAATTTCCAGGAACTTCTGAAATCTTAAAACACTTTCCCTGATCTCTTAAATTCAGGCACAATTCATACCTTAGTTACATGGTAAAAGGTTACATATCCCTTTAGAAATCTGTACCTTTTTTTTCATAAAACATGTTAACTATTAAATATTTAACTTCTGTTAAAAGCCTGCTTCTCCCTCTGCTTATGTCTCTGCCTCTCTGTGTCTCAAATAAATAAATAAATAAATAAATAAATAAATAAACAAATAAACATAAATCTTTTAAAAAAAGAAAAATTAGGATCCTCCTATCAATGCCTGCCATTGTTGAAAACTCACCAAATGCAAAGCATTATGCTAATTTGTCATCCAAATCTGTATATTTCTAATAACAAAAAGAGCATTATAAATAATCACACTAGGAAAACAGGCTTTATCTGAGATTAACCTGGGCAAACCAGGGCATACCTTCATCTGTATATGTGTGTAAATATTTGTAAGAGCAAGGAGTAAAAGACGTAAGGAAATGCAGAAGGGTATGAATAACCATAGTTATATAGAATCAGAAACAATAGTGGAAAGAAAATTATAAGCTTTTCATTGGTTAGATAAATTCACTGCTTTTGAAATTTGAAGTAACATTCAAAAATTAAAAAGGAGCAATGATCTTAAAATGTTTTCCAACAATCTTGAGATGTAAATAGTAAATGTTTCACTTCCCAGATGAGAAAATTGAAGTAAAAATGTTAAAATAAACATTGCCCAAAGACACTCTGTGAGTAAGATGCAAAGCTGGAACCAAATTATCTGCACCACACTGTCTCCCGATTGTATTTCCTAAGGAAAGATTTCTTGGTTGAGCATCATGGGAATTCATACTCCTCCATTATAGTTAGGGGTCTCTTGACAATTTCAATTATCAGAATTGTGCCCTTAGGGAATTCATAAATTAAGTCAGAAGAGTATCCTATACATCCATTACTAGAACAATCCTTTCTGGCATCAATCTCATAAATATCATGCAATTGCTCTTTCCAGTTGGAGTACAACAATATCTAGTATATGAAAATGATAAATATTTTACCAAGGTCAAATCCAAAGTTTTCACTGAAGTTCATAGAAATATGACATTAAGGTATATTCAAATAAACACCAAATGAGAAATGTCTGTAAACTACAAACTATTCCTAAGCTATGAATCATATCATCTTTATGATCAAGAGATGATTGAGACCATGTAAAAATGGTAGTATATCACATAGTAAATGATGAATCAGAGTTTTCTCTCTTCCTTATTTCATTTTTGGACATTACATATGAATATAGAAGAAAATTTAAAAGTAGCAATTATCACAATATCTTATAATATGATATTTAATAAATTGGTCAATCTGGCATCAGGTTTTTAAGCATGTTTGACCATGTTGAGCAACACAAGTGCAATCCAGTGGCTTATAGTTATTAGGTTTCACCAGTCATTTAAAATGTCACTATTGTTGGGGCTCAGTCAGTTGAGTGTCTGACTCAGTTTTGGCTCAGGTCATGATCCCAGGGCTTTGAGATCGAGCAGCACTTCGGGCTCCCCACTCAGTGAGGAGTCTGCTTCAGATTCTCTCTCCCTCTCCCTCTGCCCTGACCCCTACTCCCATGCTCTTTCTCTCTCTCCCTCTAAAATAAGTAAATAAATCTTTAAATTTTTTTTTAAAAAATATCACCATTGTTTTTAAAGTTGTTCCTGAAATAATTTCTGGAAATACCACATATTGGCCAAGTACAGTGTGTCACATGTTCTAAATATGGAGAAATATGTTTACTGGCTAGATATGTAAAATAATAAACTGAAAACAAAATACTAGGCAATCATTTGTTCATTCATCCAGTCATCAAATATCTGTTTAGTTCCTATTATGTTCTAGGCATTTTATTAAGGTACTAGGATACAGTGGGGAATAAAATATGCATATTTTTCTTTATAGGGCTTAAACTTTCTTGAGAAGTTAAATATTTATTTATTTATTTAAAATATTTTATTTATTTATTCACGAGAGACACAGAGAGAGAAGCAGAGACACAAGCAGAGGGAGTAGCAGGCTCCTTGTGGGGAGTGTGATGCAGGACTTCATCCCAGGACCCTGGGATCACAACCTGAGGCAAAGGCAGATGCTCATCCATGAGCCATGCAGGTGCCCCAAGGATTCTAATTTCTTAAGCATTTACCAAATATTTAACAAAACAGCTAGAGAGGAGGGGCAACTTGGTGTTACAGTCTCTGACCTTGGTGTCAGACTATTGGTTTTGCCTCAGGTCATGGTCTGGGGTTGGAAAATGAAGCTCCACTTGGGGTAGAGTTCACTTGAGATTCTCTTTCTTTCCTTCTGTGCCTCCCTCCCACTCTCTCTTTTTTTTTTTTTAAATTTTTATTTATTTATGATAGTCAGAGAGAGAGAGAGAGAGAGAGGCAGAGACATAGGGAGAAACAGGCTCCATGCACTGGGAGCCTGATGTGGAATTCGATCCCGGGTCTCCAGGATCGCACCCTGGGCCAAAGACAGGCCCTAAACCTCTGCGCCACCCAGGGGCCCCTCTCTCCCACTCTCAAGTGCACTTTTGTTCTCTCTCTCTCTCAAATAAAATAAATAAATAAAATACTCTAAAAAATAATGCAGCTACAGGGAGAGTAGTTCAGTAATAGCAAGGCTAACAGCTGAATGAGTGAGATGTTTGTTATTAAAGCATTAATAGAGTTTAATGGCTGAATTTTTATATTGATTATTCAAAGATGAAAAATTAAACTCTACTGTCTTTCACTTATACTGAATATTCCTGGAGGTGTTTATTTTATAATCTTAAATAGGGGATAGAGAAAAACCCATGTAATACTGAAGATAACATTTTCAAAAAAGTTAAATATTTTATTTAATGTCACACAGATAGTTTGTGTCATTTTCTGGCTCAGCTCTCTCATTGAAAATGTATATACACAAATGTTAGAAATATAAGTAGAGACTCCTCAATTTTTTAGACTATTTTATAACACAATGTGACTAATGTAATCACATTGTAATGTAATCAGTCTCATCTGCTGGTATGACTGATGCTTTTTTGCCATATATATATATATATATATATATATATATATATATATACACAAAAGATAGGCATTTTCACCTGGTCAGACAGGTCTATAAACATGGGAGAGAAGCATCCACCTGCCTACCCAAGCAGACAGCAGAATGAGCCCCTTCATTTAGAAACTTTTCAATTTGGGTCAAATACAGCAGTCCAGGTTTTAGTGTATGTTTAAAAGGCTATTAATTTCCTCCATCGCCTTCCATTTTCTATCTCCCCAATAATCACTGAAGAATTTTAAGGAAAGTCAAAGAGACAGAAGTTTTATGAAGTAAATTGATAAAGTGATTTAATAACACAATTATTTTTCCACCTGCTTGTATTTTAAATTTTCTTACTCAATTTAGATTCCAACTACCATATTTTATATGTACTAAAGGTAATGAAAAAAGGTAAAAAGGTATTCCAAGGGCAAATGTGCTTCATTAATGTGTATAAGAGCAACATTTTCATAAAAATCAGAAGGAGAGATATAATCAAGGGCTTACTGGTGAAGAGTTCATTTTGTTTTGAAATAGGGCATATTTCTTCAGTAATTCTGCAAGTTTACTGTCACTGTAGTTAAGCAGATGAGCCATGCTATTGAAGAATAAATAGCAGATATATTTGAAGTTCATATAAGAGGAAAATGAAGTATGCAATCCTTGATGAAATAAAATGAAAGAAAATGGGGAGAGCAAGTATCAATATTTCAAAGATTGAGAAATAAAGCAACAGAGATCCTCATGAGGAATTTTTCAAAAGGTTCGAAAGTTCAGGTAAGATAAGCTTCTCCATATTTAGATGCTCTTTGGAACTATATTCTAATTTTTGAAGGAGATACTTTTCATCTTTTTTTTGCAAGCAAATGAACTGAACTCTTTTTATGAAAACACTTGATGTTTTTTGACTGATTATTCTTGAAAATTAGCTGCACAGTTCAATAACTCTTAAAAAGCTCAACAGTATTAAATAGATATGTATTTATTAATTAAATATATATAGATCTACTAATGTGCTTTGGATTTTGACACTTGTGTTCTAGGCAGTGTAAAAATACTAATTACATTGATAAAAATGATAATACTAGTCAAAAGTAATGATTGTAAGCAGAAGTGTATTTTCTTTTTACACTTTTCTCCTTGGGTAAAATTTTCCAAATAGACCTAAGTACAATTATTGTTTCAGGGTTTGTTTGTTTTGGTTCTTTGGAGTGGTAACCACAAAAATTATAATAGCATTTGTTGATGTTTATTGAATACTTACTATAGGCCAGGCATGTGTTAAGAGCATAACATACACTGTCTCATTTAAACCTCTTAAAGCCCTATCAAAGATGAACAATCACTTCCATTTTAGAGGCAAGGAATCTGAACTTGGATCCCAGGTAGTATAGATTAACAGCTGGGTCTAGAGTCAGATAATCTAAATGGATCCCATTTTGTAGTTACATGATGTAATATATTTGATGTGATCTTTTTTGTTCTACAGAAGAATCAATGTGCACACATACCAAGTAGTCGGCCAGCTCCATTATCACCACATCCCATGTTCTTCCCAGTTCAACAAACAGTCTGGCGAAATTTTTGGTGTTACTTTTAGCTGCGTAGTGAAATGTATCTGAATGTTTACCAAAGTCAGTAAATAGCAAGAGGACTCACAATGTTTTAATATAATAACAGCTTATTTCAGTGCTTGTCTTTTCAATATATTTTTTTAATTTTTATTTATTTATGATAGTCACAGAGAGAGAGAGAGAGAGAGAGAGAGAGAGAGGCAGAGACACAGGCAGAGGGAGAAGTAGGCTCCATGTAGGGAGCCTGACATGGAACTCGATGCCGGGTCTCCAGGATCAGGCCCTGGGCTGAAGGCGGTGCTAAACCGCTGACGACTCGGGCAGCCCTCAACATTTAAATATATGTTTATCCTTATATATTTTGTGTGTATATACATACAAATATGTAAAAATCAATGCCTGTCAGCTTCTCTCTACTCAAAGTTTTTGGTACAGGAAGAAGGAAGTGGTTGAAATGGAATTGGTTCAATCCCAGGAGTCTCCTCCTCTCTTCAATCACTGGCTTCACCAAGGTATGTAATGCCAATAACCTTCAATCAATTACATTGGAGTGTGTGGTGGCTATCTGGCTTTGTCCCAGTGCATATGTCACCATCCTAACTCACTTCATGATGTCACTGCATCTTTCCTATTTTACTCCACATCACTTCTTGGACAAGGGTCTGAATTATTTGTCACCTTTAACTATTTTAAATAACATTTATTCAGTCATTACTATGTATGATATGTTTGTAAGGTACAGTATTATAGAAAAAAGGTAACCACACATTTCTATTGTATATTTACGTTTTCTCTAATAGCAATCTAGAGATCAAACAATATCAAATTAGTTCAAATATATTCAGTAGCTATATATTGCATATACAAGTAAAATGAATATGCAGACTATAGTTCTGTTTAGATATTGATAAATAGGCGATGTTAGAAAACTATTTTTAAAAACACGATAACAGGGATCCCTGGGTGGCGCAGCGGTTTGGCGCCTGCCTTTGGCCCAGGGCGCGATCCTGGAGACCCAGGATCGAATCCCGCATCGGGCTCCTGGTGCATGGAGCCTGCTTCTCCCTCTGCCTGTGTCTCTGCCTGTCTCTCTCTCTCTCTCTCTGTGACTATCATAAATAAATAATAATAAAAAAAATTAAAAAAAAAATAAAAACACGATAACAAGAAGCCTTACATTGCAATTGAACACCCCTAGTGTGAATCCTAAGACCAGCTTTTACTTGGGCAAATTTGTTGGTCCTGCTAAACTTTAGTTTTCTTATGAACAGAATGAAGGTAATGATATCAACAATTACTTTTCTTATGTATTGTGTGTCCTTATAGTAAGGCCTCATACATGATACCTAAGTTTACTGAAATGAAGAAATGGGTTTGTTTGTCTTTGAAGTAAGTACAACTCTAATATGCTGCCTATAAATTTGCTGCTTTTGAGTGTATATTTTCTTCTCTGTAAGAAAATGCAGATTCCAAATATCTAATGCTACTTAAAGTTATTATTTACTATCTTGTCCAACATGGAAGCCTTCCTATCCTTCTTTTATCTGGGTAGCTTTTGGGTTTTGTTTTGTTTTTTTCTCTCAAAACATTTTCAAAGCCTGGAAGATTCTTTGCTGCAAACTGATTACAGTCTCCAGCATACCTGGAGCCCCATAAGTGAATAGCTCTAATAGAAGATATTTGGTTCTCAAAATGGCCTTAACTTGAATGAAATCAGAAGGAACATTTTCAAGGATGCAAGATGACTGTCCATCCTATAGAGGTAGTGAGCTACTCTTTCATAGCCTGAAATGTCAAAGATTTCCATTATAGTAAAGAAGATTAATATAAAAGAAGGTCATATGCCAACATTCCAGTTGATGAGAATATATGATCTGTATTAATCTAAATAATTGAAATTTTGGTACCTTACAAATTTCTCCTGTTCTAAGGGTATAATCATTTAACACATTAAATACTGATAGGGTAATTTTTAAAACACTGCTGAAAATGTAAGTAATGGTATATAGGTTATTAATATTTTTACAATTACATAAGAGAAAGATGTGCAAAGTATTCTTAGGTCTCTCCAGCAACTTGGTTAACCTAAATATCTAAATTGTCAGACAGTCTCAAAAATAAATAAAAACCTTTAGCAGAAAAACTTTTTTTCCAGGCATATGGGTGAGCCATCTTGGAAGTGGCTCCTCCAGCCCCGGTCAAGCCTTCAGTTTATGCCACCTCAGATGTGATGAAACTAATGAGAGACCTTTAGCCAAATCACCCACTTGGGCCACTCATGGCTTTTAGATCCTCAGATACTGTTTTAGATAATAGTAGTTTGCTGTTTTAAGCTGATAAATTTGGGGGCAATTTGATTTGTAGCAAAAGATAACTAATATACTTCTCTAAATGGGGTTAGTGGCTTTTGTTGAAAACTTTTTTTCAATAAACATAATGATTTAAATTTGGTATAAGTGTGTGGTATTTACCCTATTTTATTGCAGGCTAACAAAACCCTGACAGATAAATAGTACATTTTGATATTGGACTTTTGGATTTAATACTTTTACTAGGTTCTAAGGAAGAAGCTACAGCTAGCCTGGTGATGATGATGATGAGTGTTTTACTGGAATTACAGCAACTTTCCTCAGAAGTGTATTGGAAATAGTTTTCAGAGCAAATAATTACTACGTTCAGATAGCTAGTATTGAAACTGAATGCTAAAAATTGTTGATCATTTGAGTTTTATACATTGCTTGCAGAATAAATTTCAAAAATTATATTATTCTAGCAAAATAATAATTGTTTATTGGTTTAAGAATAAAAATATTGAGTCTTGTATTATGTCCTGCCTTCCTTGATATTTGAGTGTACCATAAAAATATAAGCCTATAAGGATTTAAAATAGACATCATTTCAAGACACTATTCATGCAGCAAAACCATCTGGATAATTTTTATCTTTTAAAATTTAGTTCAAAAACAGAAAAAAAATGCCAGGATGGCATTACTTCTTTTATATTCTCTTTCAATATTATTTGGCATTTATTTTCAGAACTGTTAGTACCTAAATTTATTTTTTAACCTTTTAAATAAAATATACACTATAATCACCATCAAAATGCACAAAGGCAATTAATTTTATTTCACAGCTACAGTGAAAATGCTGCATTTTGCTCCTTATATATAGCAACAATAAAATGTTTGTTATTTATTAAAGTTCAAAGTTGTATCAAAGCAGTGTTGCTGTTGTGTAGAATTGAAAAAGCACTGACCTTGGAATTCTAGTTCTAGCGCTGACCTCCACGATCACTCTTCCACGTATTAGCAAAGTGACCTTGAATGTGTCACTTAAACTTTATGGGTTCTGGTTTCCTTCTCTATATAAAAGGAATAATAACCTCTCCTTCTTAAATACCAGATTATTGGGAAGGTCAAAAGATATAATGGATTTTAAATCACTGTCAACATTAAAGTAGCAATGTTATTATTATTATAGCTCTTCTTTTGTATGTTTCTACATGTTTTAAATAAAAAGATGGTGTATTTTAAAGTAGCTACTGACATATCACTATAGATGATAAAAATCTATTAATGAGAATAGATAAAGTAATATTTTACAATATTGATATCAATTCTGAATTGATATTGGGCATGTAAAAAGTTTAAGAGAATGTTTAAGGTTACCTGACAAAACAGCATTTGATTATTATATAATATCAAATGTTTTATTCATGTTAGTTGAGCAATGTTGAACAAGTTAAAAGTGACATTTAAACCAGAGTGTAGGAGTTAAGTGTGAATCAAACTTATATTTGTCAAAATAGGTACCTGGTATTCCTACAGATTTTATGGATTAAAATAATTTTTAAAGTTTATTCATACTAAACATATTTTCCTTCACATATATTTTAAAGGCTATTACTATAACAATTTTGTACTGCATTCATTTGGCATTAATAGTATATTGAAATGAAAGTTTTGAAAAATTGGAAACACTGTATTGCTAAGAAACTAGTCATTGGGAAAAACAGTGAAGAAAGAAAGAGATTCCATTTAAATTGAATGGTGTGTGGAAAGGTAGCCAGTATTGTAGGGAAAAGGATGGATTGCATTAGATCACAATTACTGTAACCCTTCTTTAAATTTGAATTATGGCTCAAAATCACTAAATTTTAACTGACTATAAATTTAAAGCTATTAACCAAGAGAAAATTTCAGATTTAGAAATAATATCAGTAAGGATTTGTTTAAAAATGAGTCTTGTTCAAAGTATCATTTAAAGTCTAACATGTTTCCAGAATTTTTCTTCATATAGATTTTCTTCCCGATGGTTTTGCTTTAGGTTAGTGATGTTGAAAGATTTACTTTACTAAATTCTAAAACAAACAAAAATGTCTCAGAGGAAATTTAGATGTCTGGGTTAGATGGACTGATATAAGAGTCAATAACTTTATGGTACAAAATGAATGCTACTTTAAAATCCTTACAATTTTAGTTCTTTGAAAGAAAAAAAAAACTAGTTCAAACATTCAGTGTTAGATTAAAAATTTGTACTCTATGTGTCCAAAGTTTGACTTAATTGCATCTATTTTTGATCAAAATAGTTTTCTTTTTTTCTTTTTTTTTTACTATCAAACTGATGTTTCCTTTCTTATCCTCAATAAATATTTATTGGTATTTGATGATTATATTGATAAGGTAAATACAAATGATATTATCATAAACAATAAATCCTTTTTCCCTTGTAGAAACTGGCTACAAAATTGAGTTTTATATGCACACTACCGCGAGTCATTCTTGTTTAGCTAGAAATCCATTACTCTACAATGGAGAAGCATTGAATGCAACACAAATGGACTGCAAATATATTTTTCTGTTGTTGTACAGACATTTAACAAATCAGAAAGGCATCTCTTTAATGTGGTACCATTGACGTTGAGTCATAAAATGTTTGCTTAAATATTCTTTGCCATTTATAACATATACTTTGAGCAAATTGCCTAACCTCTTATTTTCATCATCTGCAAAATGAGGCAAGTACTACCTAACAAGTCATTGCAAAGGTTAAGTAAAAGAAAGCTTATAGAATGCTATTTTTCAAAATATAAACATCAACAAAAATGTTGGTTGTTGTCATCATATTACTATTAGGTGGGTACCTACATAATTCACCATTACAAATGCAAAAAAAAAAGAAGCAAAACCAGCCTAACATAGATAGAGCCCATCTGTCTGATACCTTGATGTAATTTGTTTTTTCACCCTAACTCTAGCAAAAGATAAAAGTAATGACATACTAGAGAAAACTACATTGAGCTACCTTAGAAGAAACTGAAACAAGGACCTCAATCTGCAGCTACTCAACATAAAAATACTTATGAATTAGAAGTACTATTCAAGAGACAACAAAACAGCTTTCACTCATCTTCCTTGTCCATGGAATCTTCATGTTCAATGGTTAAGCCAAGCTTCTGACTCTTCAAAACAGCATATACATTTCCCCCATAGTCCTCTGAATCATGGGTTCCAAAGTTCAGTCTGTGAAGAGCAATGTGGGAAGCAGGATGAACACATTTACTTTCTTTGTAAGTAAGGTAGCTTCAAGGATTCCTTCTTTGGGCCATTGACACAACTGCACTTTGCATTTGGAACAAATGGAAAACTGGTTGTGTGAAAATACTGTTACAGATAATAGTGTTGACAGAAAATGAAGTTATTGCATTGTAGTAAGTACATGAACTCACACAGATTGAATTCTTACAAGATGGCATCCTGCCTGTAAGTGAACATTTGACTGTAGGACCGTGACTCGTAGCAGTCAGAGGTTCATTTTATTTCAAATAATCTCAATGTCTCATGTGTAAAGTGGCTTGGAGTTTGATGAAAATGCCAATAGAATTTGAGGAGAGTCACTCATTCCACCCGTAGGAATGAGAACTACAGTTTACAATGGTATATAAAGTAAACTATAATAGATGCACAGGCTTCTTATATCACTATCTTTTCTTTCCTCCCACAGAACTCATGTAATATGTGATTTAGAGGCTAAAGACATAACCTTGTTCTTTCTGGCTCACTATGGTGCCTTGTTTCTCTTGTCCCACATTATCTGTACTGAGCTGCTTGGCTCTTGTTTCAGTATCAATACTCAGAAACAATATTAACATTCAAAACCTCTACTAAGGGACACCTGGGTGGCTCAGCAGTTGAGCGTTTGCCTTTGGCTCAGGGCGTGATCCCAAAGTCCTGGGATTGAGTCCCACATCAGGCTCCCTGCATGGAGCCTGCTTCTCCCTTTGCCTGTGTCTCTGTCTCTCTGTGTGTCTCTCATGAATAAATAAATCAAATCTTTAAAACAAAAACAAAACTTCTACTCATTTATTTCTGTGGAAATTTTGGCCACCTTTCAATTGGCTGTGGCTCAGTAGTACTGCAGATTTCAGATTATAACCTAAACTTTATCAATCTTTGTTTTCTTCAAAATACTAGGGTGTATCCTGGAGTGATCTTTTTTCCTTCACCAGTGAAGCTGTAATTTTTATTTAATTTTGTAAAGTTTTTATTTTATTGATTTTTTAATTGAAGTATACTTGATACACACAGTTATATTAGTTTCAGGTGTATAACATAGTGACTCAACAATTCTATACTTTATGATATGCTCACCAAAGTGTAACTACCATTTGTCACCATACGTCATTATTACAATGCCCTTCACTATATTCCCTATGCTGTACCTTTCATTCCCATGACTTATTCATTCTGTAACTGAAAGCCTATATCTTTTACTCCTCTTCACTTTATCCATTTCCCACTCCTTCTCCCCTGATAACCACAGATCGCTCCTGCATTTGAGTCTGTTTCTAGTTTTGTTCATTTGTTTAGTTTTTTTAGATTTCACATATAAGTGAATATATGGCATTTGTCTTCTTCTGCCTGACTTATGTTACCTAGCATAACACCCTCTAGGTCTATCCATGTTGCCACAAATGATAAGAGCTCATTATTTTTTATGGATGAGTAATATTTCAGTGTGTGTGTGTATTTAAAACATCTTCTTAAAAAATAAATAAAACATCTTCTTTATCCATTCATTTATCGATGGATGCTTTGGTTGCTTCCTGGAGTGATGTTTTGATTTTTTACAGTAATGTATTGAACAGTCAAAGAAAATTCTTTGCTTCAAGTTATATTACAAAGCTGTAGTAATCAAAACTGTATAATACTGGCACAAAATAGGTATACAGATGAAGGGAACAGAATACAAAACTGAGAAATTATATGGCCAATTTATTTTTAACAGAGGAAAGAATATGCAAGAAAAAGACAGTCTATTCAACAAATGGTTTTGGGAAAACTGGACAGCTACAGTTAAAAGAATGAAACTGGACCATTTTCTTACACCATGCACAAACATGAACTCACTATGGGTTAAGGGTCTAAATACGATGCCTGAAACCATAAAATTTCTAGAAGAGAGCTCAGGCAGCAATTTTTCTGACATCAGCTGTAGCAACATTTTTCTGTATATGTCTCCTGGGGCAAGTAAAGTAAAAGCAAAAATAACCTATTGGGACCACATCAAAATATAAAAGCTTCTGCAAAGCAAAGGAATCAATCAACAAAACTAAAGGCAACCTACTGAATGGGAGAAGATATTTACAAATGGCATATCCTATAAAGGTTTAGTATTCAAAATATATAAAGGATTTATTATAAAACTCAACACCCCCAAAAACAAATAATCCGATTTAAAAATGAGCGAAAGGGGATCCCTGGGTGGTGCAGCGGTTTGGCGCCTGCCTTTGGCCCAGGGCGCGATCCTGGAGACCCGGGATCGAATCCCACGTCGGGCTCCCGGTGCATGGAGCCTGCTTCTCCCTCTGCCTATGTCTCTGCCTCTCTCTCTCTCTCTGTATGACTATCATAAATAAATAATAAAAAAAAAAATTTAAAAAAAATAAAAATAAAAATGAGCGAAAAATGTGGACAGATATGTCTCCAAAGAAGACATCCAGATGGCCAACAGACACATGAAAAGATGCTTAACATCACTCATCATCAGAGAAATGCAAATCAAAATTATAATGAACTATCATCTCATACCTGTCAGAATGGCTAAAATAAAAAAAAATCCTTGGTGAGGATATGGCCAAAAAACCCCTCATGTACTATTGGTAGGAATGCAGAGTGGTGCAGCCACTGTGGAAAACAATATTGAGTTTCCTCAGAGAAGTAAAAATATGACTATCCTTTGATCCAGTAATTATTCTGCTGTTTACCCAAAAAATACAAAAACTCTAATTCGAAGGGATACATGCACCCCTATGTTTATTGCAGCACTATTTACACTAGTCAAATTATGGAAACAGCCCAAGTGTCCCTCAATCAATGAATGGATAAAGATACAGTGTGTATACACATACACACACACACACACACAAACACACACACATATAATGCAATGCATATGTGTGTGTGTATTCAACCATGAAAAATAATGAAATCTTGCCATTTGCAACAACATGGATGGAGCTTGGGATGCTAATGCTAAGCAAAATAAGTCAGTCAGAGAAAGATAAATACCATAGGATTTCAATGATATGTGGAATTTAAGAAACAAAACAAATAAACAAGGGATAAAAAAAAGAGAGATAAAACAAGAAACAAACTTCACTTACAGAATAAACTGATGTTTACCAGAGGGTCATGGGAGGGGAGATGGGTATAGTAGGTGATGGGGATTAAAGAGCACATTAAAGAGTACATTTATTTGATAAGCACTGAGTAATATATAGAATTGTTGAATCAATATATTGTACACCTGAAACTAATATAATATCATATGTTAACAGTACTGGAATTAAAATTTAAAAAGATTTAAATAAAGGTCTTTGTTGGGATAGTATGATCCATTCAATCAATATTTGTTGAACATGTATCATGTGCGAAGCATAGCAGTCAAAGAAATAGACCAAAACAAACAAACAAAAAACACTCTTAGAGTTATTATTCTAATGGGGAATAGACAACAAACAAATAAGTAAAAATATATGCAAGTGGTAATGATATAACTAAGAGCAATAAAGCAAAGTAAAAAGATGCACCAAGAGTTGGAGATACAAATAGTGTGGTCAGGGATGACATCACCACTAAAGGTATATTTGTACAAAAACCAGAAGGAAGTGATAAAGACCGATAAATAGATATCTGAGGATAAATATCCGAGGTAAAAGACTATAGGATGAACACACTTTCAGAGGTGAGAACATGCTTGATATTCCAAAGAAATTGTGTAAAAGGTCAGTAATGCTAAAGTAGAGTATAATACACTGTAAAAGGAGAAAAAATTTGAAGAATGTGTAGAAATCTAAAATTTCTAATTGCCTTATTTTCTTTCATCCCAAGAGGAAGCAGTTTGAGAGAACTATGTTCTTTCCTATAACCATGGACAGAGGAACAGGAAATCAAAGAGAAAATGGAATCAAGTGAAAGAAAAGTCAAACTAAGAAACTAGTTTCAGGCCCTAATTAAAGCATACAATTGTCTATTACTGTACAATGCACCATTAGCAGAGGTCTAGTTGAATGGAAGCAGGGACAGACCAAATATTTATTGAACAAGTTATTTTTTTCTTACCTAATACGGCTACCTATTGGTGGGAAACTACACTTTTCTGATTTTATCTAATTTTGTAAATGTGGGGTTGTGACAGCTGAGAAACAAACACAGCTGTGTCAGTGGCTTTTGTTTAATCTTTAAATTATTTAAAAATAAAGTGCTTGAATTATGATTTTTTGTAGAATGATCATCATTGACATTTGCATAGTATTTTATAAAAAGAATGTACATTTGCACATTGTTATTTAATCTTCAAAAACCTTGTGAGAGAGACATAAGGATTTACTGTCTTCATTTAACAGAAAAGTTAAGTGACTGGTTCACTGCCACTGAGGTTCAAGTGACCCCTGCAGAAGCCGACCCAACTGATAAGCTGTCAAATATGAAGCTCTTCTTATACATGTAAATTTGTGAAGTACTAGACAAATATTAGATTTTGCTCTTTCAGCATATACCTGAACCACTTATTTCAGTATTTTTATGCTGTATATCTTTCTGATAAGCAAAGTGTTTCATATAAGGTGTTCATTAGATATTATGCCTTATTTCACGAAATTTATTTCCAAAATGCACCCAATAGAGGTGTTTTGGCACCCAATAAATATTTAAATGTAAAATGACAATTTCCCTCAATTTTGTTTACCACTCACAACAAATATTTCCAACTTGTAAGTAATCAGGTAAATTTTTGCTTTGATTTGTTTTTATAAACAAAAGTAAGTAAGTAGCTTTATTAAATAATTATTGTGTCAGAGATATGATGTTTCACAGGTCTGAGTTTCGAAGCCCAAAATTTAAGTGATCAACATATTATGGATATATTTCACTTGATAATAAAAGAAGCAGTGCATTAGTGCTAGAATATGGCAAGGCATCTTAAAAGGTTTCACAATATATTCAGTTTCTTGAAATATAACCTGGGGTTCTGTCAAAGGTATCTTACATAAGAGCTGATAGAAAGATGTAAATTTTGCATTTTACCCTGCTCTTGCTTCCTTCTAATCATCCTGTCTTCATCAACATATGAAAGAGCTTTTTCTATATTTTAGAAATAAGTTAATTAAATGAGGGATCAAGCTAAGATATGGAAGAATCTAAAATTAGTCTTAATCCATGAAAAACTAATTTTTAATGTTTTTTAAGATAAAAATAAAAGGCAATCGCATAGGAACTATTGATTTTGATACCTAAAGTTATAAACAAGGTTAGAAACAAAATCCAAGCATACAAGCAGCCAAACTTAATTAAAAATAATTTTAGTTAGGGGCATCTGGGTAACTCAGTTGGCTAAGCAACAGACTCTTGATTTTGGCTCAGGTCATACATACCTCAGGGTTATGAGATCCAGCCCCATGTCCAGCTTTGAGCTGGACATGGAGCCTAAATATTCTATCTCCCTCTGCCTTGACTCTTCTTTACCCTCTAACTGACTGGGATAGTCTATTTTATTTTAATAATATGTCCAAATTATTTGTTAACTTGAGTTCCGTGTTCAGCTGGTAAAATAAACATACAAAAATAAAGAACAGACAAAAAGGCAAACGACTATTTGAAAATGAAGAAAGTACTTTATATCAGATAACCAAACTATTTCTTTTTTTTTTTTTTAATTTATTTATGATAGTCACAGAGAGAGAGAGAGAGAGAGAGAGGCAGAGACACAGGCGGAGGGAGAAGCAGGCTCCATGCACCGGGAGCCTGATGTGGGATTCGATCCCGGGTCTCCAGGATCGCGCCCTGGGCCAAAGGCAGGCGCCAAACCGCTGCGCCACCCAGGGATCCCAGATAACCAAACTATTTCAAAGCTACACCAAATATTTACAAATAGGCCAAATCTATTAACACATCAAGAAATAGATATACATTTCTGTGGAAATTTTATGATTTAAGATGATAGGGAACATATAGTTGATTCCACAAATGTTATTATGGCAACTGACAATATATCTGGAAACTAATATTCTATCTTTACCTCAGACCATTAACAGAGTTCAGTTAGCATTAGAGAGACTAAAAAAACTTTAAAAGCACAGAATTACTGGAAGGAAAGACAGAAATTCTATTTTCTAATTAGAGGTTAAAAACTCTAAGAAATAAATGAAACTTAGAAACCAGAGTGATATAGATAAATTTATCAAAGGCCAAAAGCAAAAAGACAGAGAAACTACAAAATTTCTGTATCATAAAAAAAAATTGTCATAAACAGAATTGAAGAGTCCATTAATTCAGATCCATCTAGAAGAAAACCCCAAGTCAGAACTGGGGATGAGGGCTTCAGATCTAGATTCAGGAGACAAGCCAAAGACACAGCACACCACCAATTCTCACTCAAATGGGCCTGCCTCATGTCCATCCTCCTCAGTCACTGGCTAGGAACAGCTCTATTTGAGTTGGGAAGTGTCTTAAGTGAGTGAAACTGGAGGTTGCTCCAGAGACGCAGCACTGAGGACCATGAATCAATATTGCTCCCCACAAAGGGATATCTGAGTAGCATCTGATTATTTCCATTCCAAAGGACAGGAAATAAAATAAATATAAATTGTTAAGAATAAAGTAACCCAATAGAAATGGTGTGATATGACCTATGTAAATAACATTTATATCAGAAAATCTGTGAAAATTCACTTAACTTTTTTCATCAAAGAAAGATAAAGTCAAGTGACAGTTAAATACAAATTTTCACCTATCAGATTGGCAAAAACATTAAAATATTTAAATTTGTCAGTATTATATATAGCAGTAAGCAATTTTGAAGGACAACTGGGCCATAATTCTAAAATTAAACTCACAGTTATTTTACTGAACCAGTCCACTTCAGTTTTCCAGTGCAGCATTATTTACACTGATACAAAGATCTGAGGTATTTTAAAGGTCCACCACTAAAAGAATGGTTAGGTGAATTATTGGGTAACTTACTTATTTTGTCTCAGTTTCTCATCAATGATAGAGCTATAATTTCTATCTCACAGATTTTTTGGTTGTGAAGATTTGGATATGACATTTAAAGTGTTCAGAGTATGAAACAGATATAGTATGTACTCAATATTTGATAGCATCCATTAATATTGTGGAATATTATACAATTAAAAGGATTGGACAAATAAGTATACTGTATAGAAATGAGTATACTGTAATGGAAGGAGTTCTTGATTTTTATTGACCGAAAAAAGCAAGTAGCAGGAAAAAAATTAATATCATATTTTAGTAAAAATAAAACTTAAAATGAATGTGAGTATATATGCATGTATGCAGAAAAATATCTGAACAGATGGCCTATAAACTGTTAACAGTGATGCATTCTGAGGAATGAGAATAGGCTAACAATGGGGGCTTTCACTATTTACTAAATAAAGTTCTGTATTACAGCTTATAGTTTTTAAAGGGTATGAATTGTTTATTTGTGAAATTAAGAAAAAAGTGAACAAAATTAGTAATATTCCAAATACCACAACACTACAGTACATTCTAAAAGTATGCAGTAAAGGAACAAACCAAAAAAAAAATGTGTTCTGAAACTCAAATTTTCACTTAAAGATATGTTACATGTAGCTCAGATATCACACAATGTTTATCCATCTTTTAGAAGGTAATAGGTGTATTTGGTTCTGATTTGTATTTTCTCTCTCCAAGGTTTAAAATTTTTAGAAATTATTTATCTATATAGGTCACTCTAAGAACAGAAGATTCCTTATTAGTAAGGGATTAATGATGTAGTGGAGAGTTAAAAGATGAACACAACAAATTCTGTAACTACAATTCTTAGCAATGGCTTTACTATCTTTACTGTATGTTGCTGTGTATGTCTGCTTGTGCCTGGCTGACCAATTAAAACATGTTAAACAGTTACTGTAGAACTCAAACAGCCCCTCCCTTATTATGGAAAATACTTCTTCAAGCCATTTGCTACTAATTTACTAGGCCAATTAATTATAGCTCCTGCCACCATGATCAATTGGTTGTGTATATGATTTGAATTGAGACAACGATAATTATTTATGTGGATAGAGCAATTGGAAGATGGATCGTTTTTTACCCAAACTTTACCAACAAGAGCACTTTCCCAGCATTTTGTAATTGGAAATTGTGGAGGAATCTCTTTCCTAATTGCTAGGCTTATAGTGTGTGAATCAATCCTGAATCTGGCCATGTCGCGAATGTTTCAAAACTTGACCTCTCACGTGTAGGATATAACGAAATCAATATGAAAAGAAAAGGGCTGGAGGTGTGTGGAGAAGGGGAGTAACAGGGACAGATATTTTAATGACATCCAAGTTCCTAGTCAAATTGTTTCAATAGCAATTTCTCCTATGTCCTTTCATGTGCTTTGTTAATGAGTCAATACATCTGCCCCTTTCATAAACAATTTTGAGTTGTATTTCTCTTCCTTTCAGTCAAACAATCCTGTATTATACAGATATGTGCACATACACAAACTTACATGTAATTTCAAGGCATTCTCCAGAATCCTTGAAACTCATCATGGAACCTAGGACATGAACCACTCTCATATCCAAGATATGAACCATTCTCATAGAGTAAGATTATTCTGATTGTCTAGTTTTTTTTTTTTTTTTTTGTCTCCGCTCTATACTGTTTGTCCAATACAGGAAGAACCAATGTTCTTCAGGTCTCTTAACCTCTCTCCAATCATGGACTGTTCTTATGTTTACTCTTCAATATGATGCTTACTTTGAACTAATTCTTTTTTTTTTTTTTAGCCACACCTATACGTAGCTATGTTTTATATGAGAAATTAGAGTCTCTCAGTAGATAAAGAGTTAGGCATGAATAATGAGGTAAGGGAAGACAAGCGTTGAGTGTAATAAAACTCTTATTCTCTCAGAAAATGGATTGAGAACTATATGGTTATTTGCTTTTTTGGTCAATGCATAATCAAAAGGAAAAATATTTAAGAAATGTGATAATGTTTTGCATACTGTTCCCATAAGTAGTCATTAGTTTTTGTTTACTTTTTCCAACCAAAGTGTCTGTAGTTTTCATTTCACTCTAGTTTTGAATGTGTTACTGAAAAGAAACTTTGCCCAGCAGTTGCAGTGTCCCAGGAAATCCTAGAAAAGGCAAAGACAGAATCTTACCGTAAGAAGTTAAGAACTTCATAAATTTCATTGATCTCAAGGATCCAAGGTATGCCAAGGTAACAGTGATATAAAATAACTCTTTCATCACAATTTGACAAACATACATACAACTTTAAAATAACCGCTTTAATACACCAAAAAAAGCTCATTAATGCCTATTTTTATTTTAATACTTAACATGAGGGGCGCCTGGGTAGCTCAGTTGGTCTTCTGGTTCAGGTCATGATCCCAGAGCCCTGGGATCAGGCTCCATGTCTAGGCTCCCTACTTAGCAGGGAATCTGCTTCTCCCTCTCCCTCTACCGTTCTCCCTTCTCGTTCTCTCTCTCTCAAATGAATGAATGGAATCTTTGAAAGAAAAAATAAATTAGCATGGGATGGGAAACAGAAGAAATTATTTATTAATTATAAGGCAATTCAAGATAATGTGCCTCTTTCTACACCTAGGTGAATGAAAAATTCTAAAGGTTTCCTATGTGCCTACATGTCTTATTTTCTTAGATTTCTTATTAAACCTCTATAACAGTAGTACATAATTAAAATTTTCATGGACACATTTTCATAGTTACAATTATTTTTTTTGCTTCTGCATATAAGTTTCTGTGTTTTTTTAAAACTTAATTCCAGTGTAGTTAATAAATAGCATTATATTAGTTTCAGGTGTACAATACAGTGATTCTGTGTATTACTCAGTGCTCATCAACTTGAAGTTGGGAAAGGAAATTCAAGTCCTGTATTAGCAACTGGGAATATTAACCCCAAAGTCAAATTCTGTTGTTTTTTTTTTTTAATATTTGACTTCAATGACCATCACTGGGTAATTGCTTCATTGTTCTAAGACGCAGTTTTCTCACAATGGAAAAAATTAATTGAACAACATATTCTTAAAATTCTTTTTTAGCTTTGAAATATTATTAAGTGATAGTTCAAGGAATGTAATTTAGCAGGACTAAATAATAATTTCTTCCATGTTTTTTAGAAAGAACATACATCAGTTAATCTTCCTTCAAATGTATAATTGTTGTAAGTACTTTGATATTCCTATTACTATTTTTAGGGTAGATTGATGAACTTGTTCTAATGTAAATTTAGCAAGTGACCCTAAGTTAATGGGTAAGTACATTTATGGAATCAATTTGGTAACCAAGATAGTTCCTTTTTCTCAAATATTGTGCCTATTTATTTCTCTATTTGCTTTCTTAAATTTTAACTTAGTTCATAGAATTTTAACTTAGTTCATTTATAAATGTATATATACACATATATGCATATATATGTGTGTATATGTATATAAGTAATAAAAATATGCATCTTGCCTTAATTATAGAAACGTGTTTTGCTTCTATGGCTATTTTCTTTGGGGGAGGATTAAAAGCATTACTTAAGGTGAAATGGTATGAACTATATTCAGTTACTCTCAGGCTATACTTGGCTTTTCTCCTCACTCTTGCCCATTTTCACATTTGAAATAGACTCAAAATAACATCTTGTATTCCATGTATCTTAAAATATTTTATAGTTTTCTTTTTTATCTTTCTCATATTTACATTATAAAAATATACTTCATTATAATGCACTTATGTCTTGATATTAAAATATTGAAGATGACTCCAGTATTAGTGATGTGTACTTTTGGCTACAGCCAAACGTCCAATCAACCGTGCCCTAAACTGATGAAGACATAGTTTTTTTCATGAAACAAGAAGCTTAGGGGTCTAGTGTGGAAAAGTGTCTTAGTGATAACAGCAGGCACCAGGCTTCGTTTTTCTTTTTTCTCTGTTATTCTTATCGTGGCTTTTATGCCACAGGCATCATATCTGGGTTCCCAGTAAGAAAAAGTTAGAAGGTTAAAAAGGCCAAAGAGCATGGCCTATAACAAATTATCGTATACTGGGTGTTTCATAAATAACAGAAATTTATTTCTTATAGTTCTAGAGGCTGAACGACCAAGATCAAAAGGGTCAGCATTCCCAGGTTCTGATAAGAGCCCTCTTCCAGATTGTGGCCTTCCAACTTCTTGTTGTATTCTTACATACAAAAAAAAATATTTTTTTGAGCAAAAGAAGTTCTCTGGCCTCTTCTTAAAACGGCACATGTATCCCATTCAAGAGGGTTCCACTCATATGATCTAATTTATTCCCAGAGACTCTGTCTTCAAATACCATCACATTGGGATTAAATTTAAACACATGAATTTTGGGGTGACACAAACATTGATTCTCCACTGAGGTTCTTTCTGCAAGTATTTCTATGAAACCCCACCATGTGGTTCTTGCATCTAATTGGCCAAAATTGTTTGCCATGGCCTCTCCTGGCTGAAAGAATGTTACAAAGATGATCAATTTTATCTGAGTACATTAGTTCAACCCCAACAAACTGAAGTTAATAAAAAAGACAATGAGAAAGATATTGAATAAGGCAATTAGAAGTATATACCACAATACATATTGTCAGTGCCAAGGGAATTAAAGTATCTTATTCTCAAAGAAGGATTCTAAATGCAAATTGGCTGATCATGAATTACTTAAAGGGTAATTTGATACCCTCACATTGATAATTAAGTTTTCATTTATAGTTTAACTTTTCTTGATGCACATGATGATGCTCTACTCCACTGCTTCTTATAGCCTGTGGTTCTTACAGTGAATAAAGAGGGCTAAATTTAGAAAAAGCATATATAACGTGAAATACAGCTTATTTACACAGATTTTTTTTTTTAAAAAGCTTGCCACTCTGAGCTGTGTTTGTTTGCTTTTATGATAGAAGCTGCAGAGTTCGTATTTTTCAAGATGTTGCCAGTAAGACTGGTATTTGTCCTTACAACCAATACCCGTGATACATTAAGATTTAGTTGTTAGTAACCCTGCCCTATAGATGAGGAAACTGATGTTCAGAAAGAGTAAGTTACATGCCCAAGATGATCATCTTTGTTCACCATATAAAGGTTGTAAAATTTCTTATGAATTCATTAAAGATTTAAGTTATTTTATTTTTTTTAATTTTTATTTTTTTATGATAGTCACACACAGAGAAAGAGAGGCAGAGACATAGGCAGAGGGAGAGGGAGAAGCAGGCTCCATGCACCTGGAGCCCAACGTGGGATTCGATGCCCGGTCTCCAGGATCGCGCCCTGGGCCAAAGGCAGGCGCTAAACCGCTGCACCACCCAGGGATCCCAATTTAAGTTATTTTAAATTGCAAATCTAAGAGTCCCTTGTAACTGAATAGAAAGGACATGACAACTGTTCAGACACATGAACGAAGATAGGCATTATGCTTTAAGAGACATGGAGGGTAGGGAGATATATCATTACAAAACATTACAAAACATATTACTGAGGGCTGTTTTTCCTCAATATCTCAGGTGTTATCAACTATGGCAAATTGTTATGTGGCTAAACTATAAACAATTTAATAATGAATTCCAGCAACAACAATGGAAAAGGTGAAATCTTCCTGTTTTTGTAGCTTGATGGTCCAAGCTAGATCTCCATTCCTCCTTTCATTAATTACTCTTATGATTAGGAAGCAATAATAAAAATAATTAAAAGAAGCAAAAACAAAAAACAAACCCCTAACACCACATTTTTTGAGCCTTTGTTATGAATCAGCTTAGGAACATAGCTCTGTTTGATGACAATATCCTTATTCTTTTTTTTTTTTTTCTGAGACTTATTTATTTATTTTCAGAGAGAAGAGAAAGCACACGAGCAGGGGGAAAGGCAGAAGGAGAGGGGGAGAATCTCCAGCAGACTCTCCATCAAATGCAGAGCCCAACTTGGGGTCTAGTCTGCCACACTGAAATCACAACCTGAGTCAAAGCTAAGAGTAAGATGCTCAACCAACTGAGCCACCCAGGAGCCCCTGACAATGTCCTTATTCTCAATCATCTTGTCAACCTTGAATGGCAACCCTTGCTTTTCCAATTTTAGAATAAGGAGGCTAAGTGTAGGGGATGAAGTCATTTGTCTCAGGCAGAATTGGGATTCTACTGCAAATCTATCAAAGCTAAGCCTCAGAGCTCTTTATATTACATTTTGCAACCTCCCTATAATGTTACCTTTTATCACCAATGTTCAGCTATCATCATTTCTCTTACCTAGATTTCTTTTTTCCCCCCAAAAATAGCTGAGTAGACTGATGTCATCTTGTCAACCCTTCTTAAACATAGTCTTGTAAAAGAGTACTTATTTTGGGTTGACCTTTCTAAACACTTCTATCCCTCTTTGCAAAATTTTATCCCTTTTTGTTTCAGAGTGTCTCTTCTTGATGGGCTTATTTCCAAATATCCTTTGCTGGTATGAGAGAAATTAATTCTTCTAAGTTCACTTTCAGCACAGAGATGCTTGGCATTGCCTTGGATCAACTCACTCTTCCCCTCCTCTACGGTTTGCTTGCATCTATCACTTATGCATTTTTTAAACAGAACTTTATACTTGCAGCTTTGCAATACGAAAACATCTGCTGAGGCAGGGATCATTTAGTTGGAAGAAACAAATTACTCATCACATTTCAAGTTCATTAGGGTGAGCATACCTTTATTTGAATTAAAGTATTGAAGACAAATTTGAGCCAGTCCTTACAGTCTTATAAATTGGAAGTGGAGGGAAAGTCCGAAGCTGGCATACCTCTTGATGACTGTATAGACTCCTTTCTCTCCTGATCTCCCATTTTCTCTTCCTCTTCCCCTTTGTAATCACTGTGCTCTGCTAACACACCTGAATAGGTGTTTGCCCCAAACCTGCATGACTTCAGAGTTCCCTGATATATCTCCTTCAGACTGTGTTTTCTGAATTTCCTTATTGAAATTCTTGGAAGATGGAATGTAGGAAATAAGGGGATGTTCTGTTTTCTCTTGAGTCAGCTTTCTCCTCCTTACATAATCTGCTGTGGTCACCCAGGTCATGTATATAGAGCCCCATTAGTGGGAGCTATTGGTAAGAAGAAATGTCAAAACAGAAGTGTGGTGGCAGGTACTAGAAAATTTAACTACTTTGAAAACTTAAGCAAGGGTAGTAATAAAAGATAAATTGTCTAGCGAGGGAAGTCGAGCAGTGTAATTCATCCACACATTTCTCACAACAATTCTGTGAGGGAGATATCATGATTATTAGCATTTTACAGGGAAGGAGACTAAAGGAAATTTATTATTATCTTCATTTTGCAGAGAAGGAAATTTTGTATAGAAGGGAATGAAGGGAATATACTGCTCTAAGAAAAAGTATTTACTCAGAGAGGGAGGAAGAAAAACAGGGAGTTGAATGTAGGCTATCTGACTCTTGAGTCCACACACAGAGTTCTCATACTGCATTGTCTTCCATAACTGTTCTCAAGGAAAGTCATTCTCCCTTAACTTAAGTTGCTATTCATTCTCTCCAGAAAGGTGAACCTTATCCTCTCTAACCTTCTGCTGACTCATGTCAGAATGTGAACAGAAGACTCAAGCTTGACAGACAATAAGGCTTGTTGACTTTATTCAATCTTAAAATATTTGGTTCACTATTTTCACATTTTAGTGTTTTGCTCTTTGTATGTAAACAATATAATGTGGGAAAGTAAAATCAGACAGAAGACAAAGTCTTGTTAATAGCAAGTAAAATCTGTGAACTCTATTTTCAGAGAGTTGAGTTTGACGGTGATGGAAAGCCATTTGAGTCCGATGATTCTTCGGTGGTCTGATGATACACATTGGTGGTTTCTCTCTTGTTACTCTTGGACAAATGTTCAAGCCACTAAAACCACTTTTGAAATTGGCACCTGTAACAGGAAGTCAGCTCCTTCTCTCGGGAATGCTTTACCACGGAGAAGAATCATCTCAGAAGAAAGGCTTGAAAAGTCCACTTGAAAGTCCAAAAGGGGAATAAATAACCCACAAACATTCTTTACTGTAGCATTATAATACCTCCTTAAGAGATTTCTATTTAGTTATAAAATGGTATAAAATAGTAAAATAGAGACTAACTATAATGAGAAACAAGCCTTTCTCCTCACTCTTATCACTCTCTTCTCTGTGTGTCAAAAAATGATTTTCAAATTACTGCATGTTTAGGACACTGATTCAAAATATCTTATGACTTAGAAAGCTAAAAATTGATATAAATCAAATTTATTATTTTCATTTACCCTGGTTTTGTTTAGGGAATGTCTGAAAGAGACCTATTTTTCTAGTTTGAATGCTACTGAATATAGTTCATCAGAATTAAATTTGAAATTACATAGTAAACAAGTTGATATAAAGGAAATAATTTAACCCTTTTGCAGTCAGTATTTTGCTATGGGCTGTATAATTCTCATTCTGTGCTTAAAAATCGTGGCTCCTAGTTGAAGTATAGAGTGATTCATACAGTTGTACCACGGTTTTTCATAATGAAATGTCCATAATGTAAAATCAAAAGGGTATAGATATGAGGGGATTCCTGGGTGGCTCAGCAGTTTAGCGCCTGCCGTCAGCCCAGGTGTGATTCCGGAGTCCCAGGATTGAATCCCATATCAAGCTCCCTGCATGGAGTCTGCTTCTCCTGCTGCCTATGTTTCTGCCTCTCTCTCTCTCGCTGTGTCTAATGAATAAATAAATAAAATCTTTTTTTAAAGGGTACAGATATGTATTTCTACATGAGATTTAAGAATACTAAATATTAAAATGTTAAAAGAAGAAATGTGCTTTAAAATGCTCAACCACTGGTGCACTCACATTATAATCTATTTCTTTTTTACTTTAAAATCTTTTCAATTTGATTTCAGTGGGCCACTCAATTAGATACAAATGTACCTTTTAATTTTTTGAAGGTTATTCCTGGGCCACAATTTTGAATCACTTAATTGAACTGAGAAAAACAGCATGCCTGTACAAAACTTTCAAAGACCACATATTTGAACTTTCTTGAACTATTTTATTTCTGGCACTATTCAGTTATCATTTTGTTCCATTTATGAATGGAAACAATTTTTGTCAGGAGAGACACAATATGCAAAGGAATCTTTACAAATTTAAATACACCAGGAAGATTTGGAGATATTTAGAAAATATGCAAAGGCTTACTTCAAAATTTAATTTGCAAAGCTTTTCAAACAACTGAAACATTGGTTTTATCATCTTTTACTATTTAACGTATACAGCAGGAAATAAGGTATGATGAGAAATAGGAAATATATTGTAAAACTCCTGTTAGAGTACTGGAAAAATTTGCATATAATCATTACTTCAATTTGGTTTCTTTAGTAAATTCTGTGTAGATTCTACTGGAAGCAAAGGGAACATTTGAAAAAGAAAAAGCATTTACCTACTTTCAGAATATATATCAAAGAAATTTTAGGATTATATGTATATCAAACATATTTCTTGTAATGAAAATAAATCATTTTATTTTAGAAAATACAGACATAAAACGTTTAAAAGAGTTCTAGGTATTACAATGCATATTGCCTTTTCTTTGCACATGTAAATGCAATATTAGGAGAATAGATATATACATAACCAGATATACAGGTTATATATGTAGTATCTATATAGGTATATATGTAAGGGTATACACATACACACACATCTACGTTTCTCATTTTAATTAACATTATAAAGGAAAGATGTTTGTCTTTAATTTTTTGAGAAAAAAATGCCACTAAATAGAAATCTTAGTGTTCAACCGCAATTTTCTGCAGTGTAAATTCTGCTATTCTGTTGCATTTTGCTTTCTCATTCAGATATTGTTATTGACTTTTTTGGTAGCTTTTTTTTTTTTTATTTACTTATTTATTTATTCATGAGAGTCACAGAGAAAGAGAGAGGCAGAGACACAGGCAGAGGGAGAAGCAGGCCCCATGCACCGGGAGCCCGACGTGGGATTCGATCCCGGGTCTCCAGGATCGCGCCCTGGGTCAAAGGCAGGCGCTAAACCACTGTGCCACCCAGGGATCCCTTTTGGTAGCTTTTTACAATTGTTTTTGCCTATTCCTCTGCGTCTCCATCCTCAACAGAAAGCTAACTTTTTAATTTTATACTGTAGTTTATTATATGCTTTCACCTTTCTGTTTTTATTGTGGTTTCCAAAGTACCATATCTTCTTAATTTTACAAAGCATATTGCAGGTGTTTCTAATTTTTTTCTATTTTCTATTAATTAAAAAAAATGTTTCAAGCAATAACTTCCCCTGCATTTCTCTCATTATTTTGAAAAATCTTATTTACACTCATCATTAAAATAGCAACTTTCATGTTTGGGCCTGCAAATTTTCTTTGGTTTATTACACACTAACCCTTACTGCCACCTACTGCAAACAGAAGGAACTCTGTTCCCTTGTTTTAACATCTAGCAGTGCTGCTTCGCCATGGTACTTACCACTGCATGCCATTTTCAGTTTACTTTATTACCCTATAGTTCATCCCTACTCGTAGAAATCTGAGGATTTTAGTAAGTTTCTTCCAGAACATTCACTGTTTATTTCCTTTGACACTATGCTATATTTTGAAGGATCAATGTTGAAATTAGCTAATCCATTAAAATCATCTTTGTCTGTAATTCCATCAACACAGTCTATAACATATGAATTCCTTTTAATGTTTGGTCTTTGAGAGCAACCATTCTAAGTTTCTAGAGATTTTGAGGAATTTTCCTTCATTTATTGCCTCAATAATTTCAGTTCAGAGTTTTGGTAAGCTCAGGAGTTAGACATCATGTTGGCATGTAGATTTCCTTCAATATTCTGCAATACAATATTGGTTGCAAGGCTGTTTGATAAATTGATTAAATTTTGCATAATAAATCTTTTAAATCTAATTATGTGCCCCCAGACTTCCAAATTATAAGTTGGTTTATAGGCATTAATCATTTAACTACCCCCAGACACACATGTACACTATTTACTTTGCATACATTAGGTCTCAGAATATGTGTTTGGCTAAATCCATCGAAATTCACTACCCTCCTTTACAGGATGGCCAGGGAATATATAGGTTGTGTTCAAATGAACTATATGGTGGGTCTGTATTACTTTTGGTCCTATCTGGCACAAAGGAACTACAGGATAAAGAACAGAGAATGTGGCTGATATCTCTTTTGTCTGGATAAGTATGTCTTAGATTTTTGTGTATCATGGGCTTACATAGGACATATTAAGTGGAGACTGAGGTGAGAGATTTTGGAAATAAAAATATTCAAGAAGCACTTATTGGATTCCTTCAAAAATAATGTGGCTTTCAATAACAATTTTTACATTTCTACTTAAGAATCAAAGTGAGAAAAGTGCTTATAGATGTTTTTGTTAAAAATACCAATGTTAAAGCAAACATTTTCTTTTTTATTAGATAATACTTTATTAATATCCATAATGTGTAAACATTGTCTTTGAGAACAAGTATTAGAGTGGTCACTGAAGATTCGAATAACATCTAACTAAACTTCATTTGAAGTAGTGCATCTTTGTTGCAAAACGTTTACGAAAACAATACATTTAATACAGAAAAAATACATTTATCCTATCCACATTAAAATCATGTTGGTATCTTTTAAAAATAATTTAAGATTTTAAAATCAACTTATAAATTATGTAACCCATATTTGGGTGAAAACTACATTTATCTGTGTGTGTATATATGTGTGTTAAACCACAAAAAATTCCAGCCTCCTTATGGTATAGTGTAAGATCTTTTAGCTGTTCAAAGAAATAAAAAGTCTAAAAAAAAAAAGTAATAAAAATGCAATCCAGTCTTTAAAACTAAGCTCTTCAAAAGTATTATTCGGAGGTCCTGATTCATATCCCTCAGCGACACTTACACAGAACATAGTGTTTTTCTCTTCTTTCCAACTTTTTCACATTTTGTAATTGCTTAGTAGATCCTTATTTTATAACTGCCTTAAATCTTATCTTTCTGCACTCTATGTTTCCCCAAATGCCTGGTCTGAGTCTTTTCATCCCCAGATTTCTTCCAGTTCTCCAGTTTCTGCATAACAAAAGTCTGAGAACCAGAGCAGCAAAAGCCTTGGAGGGCAGGATGAAAAACAGGAGTCTAGCAAGGGAAGCATAACCTCCTGTGCTCTGAGTGGTGATGAGCATGGGCAAGTTATATATGTGTGTCTGAGAGAGGCCTGGTGGCAGGAAGAGATTTTGGTGGGAAACACTCTAACTTTAATAAATCCTTTCCCCATCACATGCATATTCATGATCTATATCCCTATTATGCTCCTGTTTTTAGAGCCTAGATGAACCTGAAGAGAATTCTGATTAATAGTAGCAAAGTGAAGCAAACTTGTAAAGAGGACTCTTCATTTTATCACCCTTTCTGGAAGACTTCTTGAAAACGTCTTTGATTCTTTCCCCTTTTTGAGTATAGCAGTAATTGTTCAATGCCTTTTTGCCTAAAAATTTAACATGAAAATACTTTTTTTCATAAGGTGTAATGACACGAGGGCTTATGAAATCAAATACACACTTTGCAAATTAAATAACAGGGCATCCTGGGTGGCTCAGTGGTTTAGCGCTGCCTGCAGCCCAGGGTGTGATCCTGGAGACCCAGGATCGAGTCCCACGTCAGGCTTCCTGCATGGAGCCTGCTTCTCCCTCTGCCTGTATCACTGCCTCTCTCTCTCTCTCTCCCTCTCTCCCTCCCCTTCTCTCTCTCTCTCTCTCCCTCTCTCCCTCCCCTTCTCTCTCTCTCTCTCTCCTATGTCTGTTATGAATGAAATAAATAAAATCTTTAAAAAATAAATAAAAAACTAGATTTAATACACACATAATGTGTATAAATAAATGTTTATACATTAAAATTATTCTTTGAATTATGATGAGGAGGAAAGTTCCCTAAAATTAACAGGACTTCTATCACTCATTAGTTATATAAAAAGGATTATTTCTCACATACCAGGTTTAGGAGGGAAAGTGGGGAAGAAGGTGAAGTATTGGGCCATATCATCTTGTGTTACGACATTGATAATTACATGGAAAAATTAATTCTAAAACCTATAAACTTCTTTTGATTTACTTTAGATATCCTTTCATGAAAAGCAGATAAGTTTATGATTTGCTTATCACCCGTAAAATATAGAATGCCAGAAAGCAGAGATCCATATGATATAGTTGTCACATTTCTTCCTTTTGCTTCTATTTAAAAAATCTACAATTTTAAATGTTGAAAATATACATAAAATCTGTGATAAAAATAAATGCTACTATAATTTTTTCCTGCCACAGTATCATTACACATGAACAAAAGGTCAGGAATAAGTACGTGGAAAACATATTGCCCTTCACTAAAACAGGGGGAAATCTTAAAAAGGTTCCAGAAAGTTGACCCCTTATTATAAAAGAGAGGTGATATATAGAAACACTTTCCTTAGCTATATATTACTTTTTTCTCCTGGTTGTAGGTAAGGGTGGGAAATAAATAAACATGAATAGATAAAAACAGGGCAGCCCAGGTGGCTCAGCAGTTTAGCACCACCTTCAGCCCAGGGCCTGATCCTTGGGACCGGGGATTGAGTCCCAGGTCCAACTTCCTGCATGGAGCCTGCTTCTCCCTCTGCCTGTGTCTCTGCCTCTCTCTCTCTCTCTCTCTCTCTCTCTTTCTCTCTGTGTCTCTCATGAATAAATAAATAAAATCTTAAAAAAAGAATAGATAAAAACAGATGTACAAAAGGGGAAAGTAGCAAATATAGCAAACTATGGTAATAGAACAAATTGTCCATGATGTATCTAGAAAAAAATCATAAATTTTATTTTTATGATATGATTTTTATGGTATCATTAGATATGCAAGACACAAGGGTTTTTTTCATATGAAAATAAATAATATGCAAAGTTATTTAAATAGAAACATAAAGTTAAAAAAATTCACTTTAAAAATTGAAAATTAGTTCTTAGAGAAGATAGGGCAATTTTCTTTTTGCACCATCCCCAACTTATCTTTTCCATTCACTGAATAGAAATTAAGAAATTTCTTAAATTTAGGTAATTGTCTCAGAAGGCCTTGACCCTAAGAAAGAAAGGAACAGCAGTTGAAAAAAAGTTTCTTATGACATAGAATACTGGTTGAACATAGCAACTCAGGAGCCAGACTACCTGGGTATAAGTCTCAGCGCCAAGACTTAATTGCTTTGTGTCCCTGGGTCAGCTAACCAATCTGTTTTCTGTACCCCAGATTTCTTAGACCTAATATTTACACGGTATTTTAAAGGCACTTAAAAAAACCTACAAAATACTATGTACATATGCATAACGCCTTAAGTAGAGATGTATAGATGAAATTTTGCATTAGATATCTTTTTATTATTTTTTGTTTATTCATGAGAGACACAGATCGAGAGAGAGGCAGAGACATAGGCAGAGGGAGAAGCAGGCTGGATGCAGGGAGCCTGACGTGGGACTCGATCCTGGGACTCCAGGATCAGGACCTGGGCCGAAGGCAGACACTAAACTGCTGAGCCACCCAGGCATCCCTTATTATTTTTTTAGGTAAAAAATATCCCCAAACCTCAGAGGGGTAGAATGACTACCTATTTCTCTCGAATTATAGTTTACTTTCATTAAAAAATGTATTCTGATGTTTATTAATTTCTATGATATACATCTTTTAAATGCTTGCTTAAAAGAACTTGGTGGATTCCATTCTTTGTATTCATGTTCAACTGTTCTCTTTCCAAAGTATATGCATGGAGCAGTTATTTTGGGTTTTCACTGATAACTTAGGTCACTTTTTTATATCGTCATTATTGGCTTTTTTTTAATAATTGGAAGAATGAATACATATAGACTTCCTTACTCATTTAGTTTGTTAAAACTGAATAAAATTATAGTAGTACCTTATAAACTATGATCTGCTTTATAAAATAATAAATACTAGACTTCAAAACATGTATTATTATTATATTATTTTTTGTAATCAGATACTATAAAACATTAACATATATGTTTAAGAAAAACTGAGATAGTTTTACCAGTTTGATGAATCTGGCTCATTTGATACTCAGAGAAGTGAAAAATGGAAAATATTAGCATATTGTGATTATGTAGCCATACAAATTGCTATACCTTCAAATACTTTCTTGTAGTGTGTTAAAGTTATTTCAGGTTGTGAAATGGAAATAATGTTTTGGCACTGCCCTGCACATTGGATAGTACATTAAGCTTTGAAACAATTGAATCAAATATTTCTTGTTATCTTTTAATATATTAAATAACAAAAATCTATCAGTCAGAATACCTGTAGGGAATGGAAGATACCATCAGGAATGATTTTGGAGAGAATTTAGATAAGGGATACTTTCTGGAAGAGCAATTGGGTTAAAGGAAGTGACAAGAGAGATTTCTGAGTACCCATCCCATAGCCACAGTGGAAAGGAAAGCTGAAGGGGCAAGAGATAGGATGAGACAAGTATAAGCCGGAAGTATGGAAGGGTGTATTTCTGGAGGAATGCAGCCACTGCCAGAAAATAACTCAGTGCTAAGTTAACAGAGCAATTGGGAAAAGAATCATCTCTCCTACTGTCCCCCACCAGTACCTCTCTTTGAGCATAACCCAACAGAAGGCAAAGGACAAGGGAAACCAGGTAGGTGCAGTTCCTAGCAGCTAACTCCTAGGACACAAAGAAGGCCAAATGGTGGATTTGGGGTTTGAGGAGGGGTGAGGAATAGAAAATGCTTTGTACAATAAACGAAAAAATAAGTGTATCATATTATATATCAAAACCCATAGTTCCAAAGCATTTAGATTTTTTTGTAACCTAGCATTAGCCCATAATAATTTCAGTGGAGTAACCCTGAAGCCTTGAATCCACAATTATCACAAATATAACTTCACTCACTAAGACTCCCTAAATCGAGTAATAATCAAGTCATATTTTTCATTATGTTCTAAGGTTCCCAGGCAGCCTTCCTGGTAGCAAAGCATCTATAAAAAATTAGGGAAATTAGACTCATTTAGTCAATTAGAACTCTGTCCTCATTGACCAAAATAAAAGCTGAAGAAGAGTCAAAGATTATCCTTGTTTCATATGAAATAAGTACAAGCAGTTAGAATAAGTGCAGGACTTCCCACTTTAATATCAATATAAAATTGTTTCTACTTGCATTTTCTGCCAATTAGCATAACTTTAGGAGGAAACATGGAGAAAGGGAGAACAAATGAAGTGTCCACCATTTTTGCAGACTGAGAAACAAACAAAACAAAACAAAACAAAACCTCATGGGTGGCAAAGTGGGAAAGATTACTCCTGACAAAATCAAACTCACCAATCTGGTGGTCATGGGATATCTCTTTTGATCGTTGTCTCCCTTATAACAGGTGACTTGCTCCTCCCAGTTCCCTTATTACCATGTTTTCTATTTCTTTTTCCTTATTTCCAATTCCATATTATGGAGTACTATATAATTAGGATGTTTTCCCACAATGCTACTGATATGTTTAAAGGACATCTGAGAACAGGAGGTTATTGCTGTGGAGTTGTTAAGCCTAATTCAACAGCTGAGACAAGGCTGAAAGTACTGGATTCCCTCAAAAAGTCAAAATACAAATGTAAATTATAGAGGTTGATAAAATCAATTCTAAGCTTAAATGTAACAAGGCTAACTAAAGTTTTGGTCAATAAAGCAAGGTGGTAAAATAAAGGGAACCTCAAAAGAGATTAATCTCAGATGGCTGATATTCAAGACCAGGCTTTCTTGCCCTATCCCAGTTTCCCTTTTTAATTTCTATTTCACATTTGTCATGGTTGTTTTAAACACCATGGTTCACTGACAATGACCAATTTAAACAAGTAGTGCTGTCTTTTAAAAATAAATATACACTGGCAAAGGGGATATTTAAAGCTGCCTTTTCATCTGAGAATGAAATATTTTTTTTAACTGTTGCAGCTTGGTGCGATCATCGTCAGGAAAGATAGCTCAGTCCAATTCTAATAAATCACTAATAAAATCTCTATAAAAAGCTACTCACAATTAACACTTGTGGTATTAAGTAGGGAGTGATGCCGGAGGAAGAGGGCTGAATATAATAACCGTGGCTCTTCCGATGTTTAAATTACCCTGTGTTCTTCTGGAGGGCACCAGTGTATAGCTGTGTACAGGCAAGAGTAAATCAGCCCCAGGGAGCACTGTCTCTGTGAGATGCCAGCTTTGAGCTGAAGTTGAGATGAGTTTCAAGTAGCTGAACACCCCCATACAGCAGGAAAAAGAGATAAGATATCGACACACTCAGCTGCATCTTGTTAAAAGCTTCCTGCGGGTTGGCAGAATGAAATCTTTATTTAAAATATACAAACTATTGTCAAGGGAAAGATGGGAAAGAGAACACAGTAAAAGGGCCAAATGCTTTGCTTAACCCACCAGAAGCAGTTGAAAGGGAGAAGTGGTCACACTGTCTCTGCAGCAACAACAACAGAAAAGGTAACTAACACCACCACATCAGCATCCATCTGCTCTTCCCACGGTATCAAGATGCACTATTTCTTTTATTATTTATTCTATGTGTTTCCGGGGGAAGGCAGATATATTATTACGAATAACACAAGAGGAAATCATTTCTGGTGCCACTTGGCATTAAGTACAGTAGTGTATGTAATGAGTGAGTGATGACAGGAAACATAGCTGCAGTGTTGAGTTCTGGCATCCCTCCTACAAACCCGCTTCAACTTGCTCTTGGTAGTCAGAGGCTTTCAAACAGAAAGTTCATGTAAAACCATTATTGAACACTGACAGGAAGGAGCTGAGACAGGAGGGAGTGGTGTGTATTTGTGCAAAAGGGGGGGGGGGAGGGAGGGAGGGAGGGAGGAAGGGAGGGAAGGAGAGACCAGGGGAGAGACTGAGTTAGTCATCATCTTGCACAGACAACACCATAAGGGGGCAGGGGCTTTGCATAATTACAAAGATAGACATACACATGCACACACACACGCACACACACACACGCACACTTGCATGCATGGAAGGAATCTTTCTGTTTCCTATCCTATCATTTCCAAGAACAGCTTTAAGTGATAATGATTGTGAACCTTCTTGGATGGCTGAGCTCAGTGCGTTTATGGGGGTGGAGCAGGTAGCCTGGCAGGAGATGGGTTCAGAAGAGGGGTCACTCCTGAAGAGCAAAGGGACATGGCAGGCAATGAAGCAGGCATGAAAAGAAAAGAGGTGAAAGGACCCTGGGGAAAATGTCACATGTATTGATTAAGCTTTATTTCTCTTTGGGAGAAAGTGACATTTCTCTGCTATTAGATCATGGACATATAAGGAAAGTAGATGGCTCACTGCTTTCGGTTTTCTTCCACAGTGCTTAGGGCACCTTTGACTAGAGGGTACCTGGAAGGCTTTCTGTTGCATTATTATAAACAGGACAATTATTTTTTTTAAAGGACCAACGTGGTGACATTGCTCTTTCTTTACTAAGAGAGAGAGAGCATTCGCTGTCACAGCTGTATCCTTTGATCAGACACAAATGACGGTAAAATGTTAGAAGCTTTCTGTGACATTTCTTCCATCCTGCTCTCCCCCAGTGCTAATTCTCTTTCCTAGCTTTGCTCAGGGGGTTTAAGTTACTCTTTCCTTGCTGGCAGAGTCTGTGATAGACCACCCCAGAGGCATCGGTCATTCCCCTGAGCAGGTAGTAAAGAAATACACCCCCCACCCCCACCCGCACCCGCACCCCCACGCAGTCCCGGTCCTCGCCTCTGAAGCCGGGCTAGTTTCTAGCAACTCTTGTTCGCGGCTTTCCCTTGTCAGCTCCCGCCTCGACAGAGCCCTGCCTCTACCCCAAGCCCAGCCACGCTGCCAAGCCGCCCAACTGAGAACTACACGCAGCGCGCCCTGCACCACGCAGCTCTGCTCCTCTTCCTCCTCCTCATTCAAGTGGACTCTTCATGAGCAACGAATGTCTTGCAAATCAAAACTCTGCCCCCTGCATTTTTAGCTCCTCTGCCCCCCTGACGCTTGCCGCCAGCTTCCCTCCGAAAAAAAGAAACCCCACCAAACCCCCCGCAATGAAATAACCCAAAGCACGCAAACACCTGAAGAGGCGCAACCGGGATCTACACCTGGACAAGTCCTCTGTGGCTCTAGTGGTCGGGATAGAGCATCCTCTCCCCGCGCGGACCGCTGTGTCCCGGGGCCCGGCTCATGGCACGGCCTGCGGGTCGCGGGGTCGGCGGGGTCGGCGGGGTCGGCGGGGTCGCGCCCGGGCAGCTCGGGGTCGCCGCGCAGGCCGCCCTCCTCCCGCCCCGGCCCGGGCCGGCGCTCGCAGCACCCCGCGCCGCGTCCCCCCGCGCGACCCCCGCCCTCCCGCGCCGGCCCGCGCCGCTGGCAGCCATCAAGTGGCTCGTTAGGGAAATGCAGGTGAGTGCGTGCGGCCGAGACGTGGGGTGTGTGCCTGCCTGTGTGTGCGAGCGCGAGCCAGCCAGCCCGCGCGGGAGCCGCCGGGAGGTGCCGGCCGCCTGCGCTCCCCGCCCCTCGGCGCCCGCTCCTGCACCTGCACCTGCGCCCGCGCCCGCACCTGCGCCCGCGCCCGCGCCCGCGCCCGCGCCCGCGGCGGCCGCCCGAGCGCCCGGGGCAGCGCCTCGCCCAGCGCCTCGCCCAGCGCCTCGCCCGGACGGCCGCTCGCCGGCCCTCCCCGCGGTCTCGGTCTCCGTCTCCGTCTCCGTCTCCGTCTCGGGCGCGGTCGCGGTCTCGGCCGCAGCTCCGCGGGCCTCCCGGCGCCCCCCCGCCCGCGGTCCCCTCCCAGCCCGAGCCCTCCCGCGGCTCCTCCTCCTCCTCCTCTCCGCCTCCTCCCCTCGCGCGCCGCCGACAGGCAGCCTCGGCGGGGAGGGTGCGGGTACTTTGCCTTGCGAAGAATTTGCAGGACCCAAGCACGCTTTCGGAGCGCCCTGATTTTCTTCGGTCGGTGTCCCCTCCCTCCGGAAACGAAGATCCCACTTTTGCAACGAACAGCCCCCGAAGCATCCTACCCAAGCCAAAGCCCGACGGGCTGCTGAGCATGTGCTGTCCTTTCTTGCAGTTTATTCTGGGCCTGTGTGGAATAGAGAGACAATTCTTTATTTGACTGGTAGGAAAGAGAAGAGAAGACTCCTCAGGGTTTCCAAGGAGGACTGGAGCGGCTGCTTTAGTAAGTAAACTGTGGTTGTTTTTTTTGTTTTTTGTGTTTTTTTTGTATTTCTTTTCTCTCAAGTGAGGGAAGAGCATATGCCGAATGCTCTCCCTCCAGATGGCATGGACAGTTCGTTTTACCGGGGAAGAAGTTGACTTACATGACTTAAGTAGTTCTTAATTGAGAAGTGGTTTGTTAAGCTGCTTGCTTGCTGATTTATTTATTTATTGTATTATTATTATTATTATTATTTTGGAAGAGCTTTGAGAAGACTTCATTGTGGGAAACCTTATTGGGGAATCTGATTTTTAAACGTTTATTGTTCAAGGGCTGTTGGAAGCCTGGCTTGTGAAACGTTGGTTGGTTCCAAGATATAAGGCTGGTTACCTGGAAAAAGCTTGAGAATTCGAACCTGCTGGCTCACTTTTCCGGCTACTGTCCACCTCCACCCTAAGCCACACCAACTCCCATCCTTCTCTGACTTCACTTGGTTGCTGATCTTTAGTCCTGAAGACAGCTTGCCAAAAAATTGGGTCAAGGGAAACTTAATAAAGACGGTCTGAAAGACCAGGAGAAAATCCTGTTGAGGTTTCTAATGCTTGGAGGTAGATGAGATGTGGAAGAAAATCCTCCAACTGGGCTAGTTTGGATAATTTGGATGAAATTCATTCAGAGAGGGAATGTGAAAAATGCTTTGGAGAGGGCAGGAGCTGAGGCTGTGACTTTGACACAGCAGGTTATAAACTGTGACAGGGGCTCAGCAGCCAGTGACAGGCTTAAGGTGTCTCCTAGGGCTGAATATCTCTGCATCAAAAACTTTTGCAGGCAGTATTCCTCTTGGGGCTAACATCACCATGTCAGTAGCTGGTAGCTGCAGCATTTCTGTAAGAACAAGTAGGACACTCTTCCTCTCTCTGTGAAAGGGTTAATGATATATTTAAAAAGAATAAAAGGGACACAGTCTAACACTTGCCAATATATTGTAATATCTAAATAAAACCTTTGTGTTATGTCAGTAAAAATATAGTTGAGTCAGTTTGTTTTGCACAGGAGGGAGAGAATCAATAACATTTCAGCATTTTTTTCTTTATTACTGCCAAATGGACTCGGAATCTAATTCTTCTTGCATTGTTACATATATGGTAGATACAGTAGAATTCCAGTTTAGATACAACAGAGCTGATTTTTTTTTTTTTTAACAAAGTTCTCTGACATAATACCATGCAGGCTGACTACTGTAGAATAGTAATTTAAAAAGTTTACCTTTAACTTTCAATTTCTATCTCAATGTAAAGCACACTTTTGCAAGCAAATGTCTTTAAGAGTTATGAACCAGATTGAAAATTAAAGTTCCTTACTTACAGATAATATTGTTTTTCCACAGAACACCTTACTATCAAATAATACCCAAGGGCTCTCATATTCAATTGCTGATAATGGTAAAGTGAAAAAAATATTATCTTTATATTTACTCAAATATATAAAAGTGGCACTATTCATTTGGCATTGATTTTTAAAATTTTACAAGTAAACTCATGTACAATGGTTTTAAAAAAGAAAGATCTTTCAGAGTTGTATGGTTCTTCAATGTCAAAAGCTTTGAGTATCTTGGGACATAAGTTTTGAGGCTAATGAAATAACAGGACAATTGAATTTGTTGATATGAAGTTGTAATATATGGAAATCATTTGGTAAAGATATGTCATTGTTTATTGTATATTACTTTATTTTCTATCCAAATGGATTTTCTTAGAGGTATTGCTATTCTCAGTTTCCATTTCTGCTTTGTTTTAAAATGAATTTAGGTAATTTAAAATTAAACCCTTGGTTGATCAGATTTGATCCCTCTTCACTTGTGACCTCAAACACCTGAAAGGTATCTGATGTTTGAAAAAGCAGTTATTGAAAAATAAAAGGTAAGAGTGTACTGAAGTAGCCAATTTTAAGAGTGGATCAAACATGTTATTACATATATTACAATAGGACACATTTTCCACAGTAGAAAAGACATGACAAAATTGTTGATTATATTCAAATTGCTGAAAGCAAAGATTTACAATTAACATGAAAATTAATGTGAAACACATTCTGCCTGTGTTCTAATTATGTTAGAGTGCCAAGGAAGATAGCCTGAATTAAAAACATTTCTAGTCAAGCTTGAACATGTTATATTTGATCACTTTCAAAGAAGTCAAAACTGGGTGGGATGATTAAATTGTCTTTTTGTTTTTTTTCTTGTTTTTGCCTTTTTTATTTTTCTTGCCACCAGTTTTCTGTGCAATACAGAGGTGGTTGCAACTTTAAAGTTGAAAAAAGAAAGTTGCTAGTGTCAGCAGTAATATGTTTTATTATGCAATTGTTCTTGTTATTCAGATCAGATAATGGCCCTATGAAATACATAAGCAGTCTGCAGGGAATGAATGATTAATTCCTCTAACGTGTGCTTACTAAAGGAGTTCTTATTAATAAAGTGCCGTATACCTGCATTTGCTTACCATTGCAGTTGGTGAAGGCAAATGTACTTTTCTTTTCCTTTAATACTAATATGGAATTTACAGGTCTAGTCCTGTAACTATAGTAGCTTAAAGATGACTTCATCGAACACATGATCTTATGTTTTTAGAACTCTTTGGATATGATTGCTATTTACTTAAAACAATTTATTTTGAAAGTAAAATGTTGTTAATTAAATGTGAACTTAAAGACTGAACTATTAAAAATTGTGTTTTTCACTCAATGGAATGACACTGTCTCTCTCCTGTGTATTACTACTTGGGTGTGGATGCAAACGACAAGTGCAAAGGACATTTTTCTTTGGTACTATTAAGTGCAATAGAAAAGTTAAAATATTGTTGCTTGTATGAAATAATTAGCTAGATACTCTGTTAACATTTTGGGACAGGCTAATAGTGCATATGACAATTGTTGTGGTTACCACTGGTGTAAAATGTATTGCAGTTAGAGGTGTATCACTGATTAACTTTCAAGATCTTTGCATTTCTAAGACTGGATTATTGGTGAAGGTGGAAGATGGATTTCATGTGGTGATTTGAGAACAGGTGACCTGAAGTGCATACGACACATTTTAATTTTACCTACCCAATGTCTTCTGTTTTCAGAAATTTCTAAAAAATGTAATTTTCAAAATTGCCTAATTGCATATATCAATATGCAACTCTCACATTTAAAACAAATAACTTTATTTCAAGATTTTTCTGTTGTTTGGAGAAAATAACTTAATTTCAGTAGTATTTTTTTGGATTTATGTTTATGTTGAAATTAATATGTGACAATGTGAATTTATATGATAGTATATATTTGATATATATACTATCAATGTGAATTATATGATAGTATATATTTGATAATGCTAATTTAAGAATTATAGTGAAAATTGGATGAGTAGGATTTTGTATCCAGTTGAGTGCCATTTGAATTTGTCTCCCTATATATTTAAGCACAAGTTTTTTATGACTACTGTCAGTTCACTGGGTTTCAGTCAGGCTGTTTGATAGCAATTTGATATCCATCAAGAATAAATGAATTTCCCTGGTAGAATCAATGTGGAAGTTAACTGTACTTGCGGTAATGGTTATGTTTCTTCAAACTCTTAAAAAATGTGTTGAATGAAAGAAAATGAATGAAGAATCAAAAATGAACATTGCCCATTAGGTGAACACTTATATGATCATAGAATCAAAAGTTTTGAGTTTTTCTCTCATCTTTGTGATTGGCAGTGTGACCCCAGGGCGGTAACTGGCACTCTGTGGGTTTTCTCCTCTGTCTAGTGGAAAAATTGACCTACAATTTGAGATAGTTTAAATCCAAAATCTCATGGAATGGGATAATATACTAATATAATTAGTAATATGATTGATAGTAGAAATTAGCAAACGTTAGATTACACTGTGGTACCTTGAGAACCCAAAGAGGAGTTGTGGCAGCCATCTTGTTGGGAGAAGGGCTAAGGAAATTGTCTCTGGGCCATACTGGAGGTGACCAGACCTTGTTGCTGTGTGGATTAAATGTTTATTTGGAGGAGGAAGATGAAGAGTATGGAAGGAAGGGAGTCAATTAAAATTCCTCTAAGCCACTCTATCCTCTTGCTACTGAAAATATATTATATTAGTAAGTATTTTTGGATTTGTTACTCTATTTAATACCAAAAGGGTATGCAGAGATAAAAATAAAGGAAATTGCTTGGTGTCTTTTGACTTCCTTTTTTCTCCTCTTAATTTCTTTATGCTATTTTACAATACCATGTTTAGATAAATATGCACAATTTATTTATTTATTTTTTAATATGCACAATTTAAGTCAACTGTTTTTTTCCCTGACATACATGTTATAGCCTGTCACAGCTAGAAGTAACCACATAAACATTTATTTCAGCCTCTGTATTTTAAAGAGGAAACTAAAGAAATCAGAGGCTAAAAAATATAAAGGTGACATGTACTACCAAGTTCACAGATAGCTTTTACAGCACAAAGATGGTATATTGACAACTAAATACATAGACAATAATTTATATACTTGTTAGTAAATTATCAATAAGATAATTCTGGTTGATGATGTAAGATACATTTATCTAAAAAGATTTTATAATGACAAAGTTTCTGATCGTGGAAAATGAACGCAGAAAGAATATATTGAATGTTAATTTTGAGTGCTTGCTTTTCTTATAGAAAACCAAGTTTATATTCCTAGATAGAATTCATGTTATATAATTGATGAAATTGAAAAGTTTCCACTAAGAAAATTAGTGTGTCCAATCTTTCCCTTTTCTGATATAAATATTTGGGTGGTAGCAAGTGGATCTCTAGCTCCATAAAATGGTTTATATTTTAAATCATTGGAGAAAGGAAAATCATGCTGTATTTAAAATTTATTTACTTCTGAATGCAAGATGTAGCTGATTAATTAGAATTGCTTTCCACTTTGTGTGTTTGGTTGTGTACGTGTGTGTGTTTAAGCACACCTGTTAAAGAAGAAACTTGGTGATAATGGTCCACTTAAAATTTTAGAAGTGTTTATAATAATTGAGTAGTCAAAGAGAGATAACATGTTAGGGTCTGATATATCAAATTGCTGATAGATCATTGAATCAAATGAAAGTTCAACAGTACACCATATTACCAAGTTCTTGCCTTATTTAATAAGCCCTTTTATTTTCTAAAATATAATAATTACATCTTCTTAAGGTTGATATTTTAGAATTGCAGAGAACATAATTGCTGTTCTTTCACATTTATTATTACAGACTTTATTTACCTGGTTTCATATATGTACTTAGATGCTAAGGAAGGAAAGGAAAAAGATCTGAATTTGATTATGACATGGTTAGTTACTTAAAGGCTGCCATAATTAATCTCAAATGTATTTTGACTAGGATATCTTGTTATAATTCAGTGCATATTGATTTACTTTGTAAGGTACAATAAAAGTATTACACTTAAACATAGAACAAGTAAATTTTATAAAATTCCTTTTAATTGTGCAATTATTTAAGTAGTCAGCTATACAAGTCTATTAATGCATTTATTCTCTTGGGAATGCTGTGACTTATCCTTTTAAAAAACTATCCAGAGTTATATTTCTTAAGTGTAGTTTGTATTAAAAAGAGGGCCCCTTCAGCAGCTACATAAGAAAACAAAGCAAAGTCTGTGTGCACATACTCCTTTTTACTACTTACCTGCTAATTACATACAATGTGAGATTTGTATCACACGATATACTCCTATTCCTTTGGTTAGAATGGACTGGGTAGCTTAGGACGTAGGCCTAGAACATAGCTTCCTTCCGGTTCCAAGAAAGGCTAATTTAGTATATAGAACTGGAAAAAAAAAAAAAAAAAGAGCAATAGGATGCTTCCTGTTTTTTAAATGAAGTGGTCTAGGGATGCCTGGGTTGTTCAGCGGTTGAGCGTCTGCCTTGGGCTCACTCAGGTCATGATCCTGGGGTGCTGGGATGTAGTTCTGTGTCAGGCTCCCCGCAGGGAGTCTGCTTCTCCCTCTGTCCATGTCTCCGCCTCTCTCTTTCATGAATAAATAAATAAAATCTTTTAAAAAATAAAAATAAATAAATGAAGTGGTCTAGGTCACTTGCCCAAGGTGGAAAAGTAGTCATACAAGCTTTTATACCTGAAATGTTGTCCCAGTACAGTGACCTAGAATCTTTACAATCAAATCAGAAATTCTACTTAGAAGTGGAATAAAGGATGAAGAAGGGAGGGGATGGAGAAAGGAGAGACTTGTTAATCTTGCTCTAGAGGCAGTATTCCTACGCTTTTTGTTTTTCCCACAAATGGGTTTCAAAAATCTGAGGAATGACTTTTCACTTTGGGGTAAATGGGCATCAAATTAACAAGGAATCTGGCTCTTACTAAACTGTGCCATATTCTGTTTATGCCATTGTTACACTGCATCATGTGGAGCTATTGAGAAGATCAGTTTATCAGTTCATATCTGCCTTATGTCCTCTGATTTTGTCACAGAAATCAAGGACAGGACAATAATTCAGGTATCGTCATGTTATCTACCCCTAGAAGTTGCATTCTCTTCTGTTTCCTAACTTATATGCATTTTCAAGTCAGAGTCAGGTATATACAATATAGTATTTGGTCACTAAATATTTATTCAGTCTCCCATGTACCAGACAGTGCTAAGTAAAACACACCCATAAGCTAGCAATATAAAGCTGCCTAAATTGTGACCATCCTATATTCTTATGAAACGTTTCCCCATTATTAAGATTTTTTTTTAATTTCATGGAAAATATAGAATTTCTGCAAAGAATCTTTTCCGTTTAAGTCGCAGAAAATTTTGCAGGTACATGCCTTCTTTTCCCATTTTTCTCCTCTCATTCACTGTCATCCTGAGTTAAAGGCATTTTTATGGAAACCGGGTGGAATCCCTGTTGCTTATTTTTTTTTAAGATTTTTATTTATTTATTCATGAGAGAAGCAGAGGGAGAAGCAGACCTCATGCAAGGAGCCCGATGTCGGATTCTATCCCGGGACTCCAGGATCATACCCTGGGCCAAAGGCAGGCGCTAAACTGCTGAGCCACCCAGGGATTCCCCCTGTTGCTTCTTTAGTCACTGCAGGCTATGCTATATTCCAATGGAATTAATTGGTATCCTTCATCATCTTCACAGCTATATTACTCCAGTGCTAATTCTTTAGATGCCCCACTCTCCAAAGTTCTAGAGAAGCAGTAAGGCATGGTAAGCATATCACTATACCATCCTTATATCTACATCTACAACATGCAGGAAACCTCAATAAATCTCCAGACCACTGGAGCAGTTCACAGTTTATGTATCAGTCTCTTAAATTTCCGGATTATGGAATATAATACAAGTCACAATCAAAGCTCATGTTGTTATTCCAGCTACAACCAAAGCATCATAGAAGTCATTGGCTTTCTCAGGAAAGATGACAGAGAAAAGAGAAGAAATCCTACCTGTACATTTTAATGTGTGTGTATTATTTTCATAAAAGGCCTTAAAATATGTACTTTGGATCAAATAATAAAATAATAAGACAAAAGTGTAATTTAAATTTTTAGAGACTTATTTGGATTGTTATGTATATTTGGAGTTAAAAAATTATCCAAATTCACCTCTTGATTTCTCTAGAATAAGTAATGGAAACATTTCTGACTTCATTTTAAAGAGTTCCCCTTTGTATCCCCTCTAAAAACCTAATCAAAGATTCTCTGATGGTCCTAATTAACAGAACATTTGAAAAATAATGCCAATATATTGTTTTGCTTGCAAAGGGTCTTTTATATTTCTAAATATTAATGCTAGACTATGTACATCACAAAGAGGAAGAATTTTCCCCGTCATTTGTTATTTCCCATTATATTATATAATATATTCAGTTCTTAATTAATATTTATTAGTGGTATTTACTTCAGTGGACCATTGCTTGCAATTTTAGTATGTAAGGATATCCGGTGGCTTCTCCTCTGAATGGATGTGTTCATTCTGTATCATATGTGCTATCCATTTGTTTCCTCCTAGGATACATATGTGGTTAGCTCTGTAACACATGGCTTTTCCTCATCATTTATACCTGTGTGGTTGAAGACAGTAGGGCTTTCTTGCGGTAGAATTGTGTGCTCTCAAGGACTGAATTCAGCACTTCAGTGTCCCATTTCCCCATCCCTCAGGAAGTCATGCCTTCCTGTTGTTTTTTTTAGGGGCTTGAAACCTTCCTAACTTCCTATGCACCCCTTCCATTGTGGGAACCTAATAGCATAAATTACACATTTGCTAAATACACATTGATAATAACTGGCTTTTTGAAGAAGTGCATCTTAAGAATTATTCCAATTGTAATATAAATAATAGTATGTTTGTCATTTACAGTATACACACATGCACACTTTTTTTTTAGAGAAAGGAATTTCAGACAATATCCTAGAATGACTGGGTGTGAAATCTTATGTAGGCTGAAGCTGGAGATCAGTCTGTTTAGGAAGTAGGTCAGAGGAGATCATATGGTTCCCCCCATGGCAGGCTTCTTTTCTCTTTTATTAGACCTGTCTCTTCTCGTTTCTGTTTCTACTGCCAAGTTTTCCTTTTCTGCCCATTTCCTTTGTCCTTAATGGGAACTCAGTGTTGTAGTTACACAGGGAAGACTCAATTGGGCACATGAGAAGATAAAAGTGTATGCTGTTAAGATTTTTAAATAGATATTGCCATTGTATTGTACATTTCCTTTACAGTTCATTTATTCCTCTCATTGATAAAACAATCTGCATTACATAAATAGTCCATCACTTCTTATGATGGCACTCAAAGAAGAAAGCAATTCCTTTTTCCCAATCAGGGATACCCTGAGGATTTTATCTTTCTCTCGGATTTTTTGAATTTTTTTGTGAATGTGCCATAGTACCTTCTCATGAGCTCTGAAAATATCTTCAGATAGAAGTGATTATACTAGCTAACATTTATTGATTTTAATAGATGCAAGTCATTATTTTAAATGCTTTATAAGCATTATCTCATTTATTCTCACATCATCCCTGTAAATTGGCATAATTATTATGTTTAGGTTACAGATGAGGAAGCTAAAGTACCTAGAAGCTAACTAAATTTGCCCAAGGTAGTATATCAAGTGTAGCACATGTACCCTCTGACTGTAGATCCTACATTTTAAACCACTTTGTGATACTGATGTTTTGGCATATTGATTTTTATGTTTTCCCAGATGTATATTAGTAGATAAAAGGAATTCCATAGGTTCAGTATATCAAAAGTGGAAAAGGTGAGGGATCCCATTTCTGCTTTTATAATACAATTCTTTTCAAATGAAGCAAACACAAGTTGCCATAAGTAAATAACATACATGAATAGAGCACCGTGAAGGTGGTGTTGAGGGTAAAGGAGCAGGGACAGAACACATCAAGGCAATCTATCTCCACATCACTGTTCCCAAAGTTAGTGGGTAGGCATGGCACAAATGCTTCTGAGTGTACTCCTTTTCTGCCTTGGAACTGCTGCATCAGCTGTTTGACACACCTTGCTACACTTGGTGACTGGTGACCAAGAGCCATACTTTTTGAGAATCAACCAAGATGTTTGAGTCACTTTGTGCTGTGTAAAAGGCACAACAGAATAGAAATGCAAAGGCAGGGAAGATGAACTTTGGGTGTACTGTGGAGTTAAATTCAGAGTCAAGAGGGGCCTATCTGCCAGTAAATATTATTCAGAACAGTTTGATGCACATTTCCCATGATATTGAAATGGGAGTGGCATAACTAACTGATGTGAGCTACAACGTAAGGGATACCGATCATATGCACTAAAAAAAGAAATGAGAAAAGCAAAGTCAAACGTTGATCCAGTAAGGGTCATCTTAATTACAATTATGTGTGAACTCTTACTACTTATGCCTTCTTGCCATGTAGTCTGGGTATCATCATATTGAATAAACTTCATTGTAAATATAATTTGATTGTAATAGTAAACTATTTTTATTTGCTTATTTTTTTCTGGGATATTGATCATGTTCCTCAAATTTTAGTCTGCTTATTTGAAACTGAAAAATGAATGGAAGGAATAGTTACAACATAAATCATGATTTAGCTTTGAGATTATAAGAATGGAAAAGCTAAACTGTTATGTCTACATTAACTAAATTAAAGAGAGCTTGAATAAAATGATCCTCAGTAAACATTTATTGGGTTTCTAATATATGAGAAATGCTCAGTGCATATTGACAGAGATCTGGTGCCCTAATTTTGAAAGGACATGAGAAATATCTTTGATGTTCTGTGAAATTATCAGAAATGCTGTGTGTCATTTTAAAAATCAAACAAAATAAAACATTAGCTTTGCTCCTTCTCAGCTTATTGAATCAACACTTCTTATGTCTTAGGTATACATTTGTCAAGTCATAATTTTATTTAATACCACAAGATGGCAAAACACATGCAAAAATGACTTTTTTTTTTCTATGCTGGAGGAATACATAATACCAAAAATAGGAAGTTAAAGTTGTTTTAGGATTCATATTTCAAGAGGTTCAAACCTCTTCCCTTCAGGTGTGAAAGATACAGAAACACTTAGTGAACAGGATAATTGGATTATCTTTTAACCCCCTAGGGTCTGCCTGAGGTCTTCCTTCCTGTGTTCTGATTACTAGCCAAGAAAATTCAGTGAATTTTCAGTTATAAATGAGAACTGAGGAGTGGAAAAGGTGCCAGCCTGGGCAGTTTGATGATACAAACTTGTCCACTGGAGACCTTCACAGAACTGCTAAACTGTTAAACTGCTTGTTACAAGCTAGGTTTTGGCCTCCTGTCATTTAAATGCATGTAACAGGAATAATGGTCAAGAATCAGAAACAAAGAAGCCTGGAAATGTTTAACACATTGGCCATAATATCTTTTTATTTCTTTGCAATTTTCAAAGAAAGATGATATAATCTTTAGGTTCAAAGTGTTTTTAAACAGGTGGTTCCAATTATTCTTGAAATATAATATACTCACACACAATTTAATTTGGATTAATGATGTGAGTAGAAAAACATATCTTGGATTGGGTCTCCAAAGACAAACAAATGTAGTAAGTATTGGTAATTAGCTAAAATAAGCAAAATTTGCAACTTCAAGAGAGTAAAGTTTTTCAGAAGCCGAGATTGTCTCATCAAATTTGTGGCAGTGTCCACATTTAGCTCTGTAGTGGTCCTGTTGTAAAATGATATCTCTCTGTGACTAAGCTCTATGAGGTCTACCTTTTATTTATTTTATTTTTTAACTAAATCTTTCCCCTGGTCATACCTTTTGTTTCAGAGTCTTACCAAATTGTTGTAATCCATTTGGGCTGCTGTAATGAAAAACCATAGACTAGGTAGCTTATAAACAACAGAAATTTATTTCTCACTGTTCTGAAGCCCCAAAAGTCCAAGATCAAGGTACTGGCAGATTTTGTATGTAGTAAGAATCCATTTCCTCATTCATACACAATCTTCTTTCTGCTGTGTTACCGCATGGGGGAAGGGGCAAGAGAATTCTCTGCCATTTCTTTATAAGAGCACAAATTCCATTCATGAAGCCTAAACCCTCATGATCTAATCACATTCTAAAATTCTTGCCTCCAATTACTATCCAGTATGTTTCAGTATACAAATTTTGGTAAGACACATTCAGTCCATAGAATAAATCTTACCTATATGACTATTTCCTATTTCCCTGCCTTTACCTCATCTCTATTCTTTTCCCTGCCACCAAAGGATTTTTTTTTTTTTCTAAAATGCAAATCTAATCATGGTTAAAACATTAAAAGATTCTTTACTGAAAGAAGTATAACGGTAAAAAAAATCTCGGTGTGAAATAAAGGGACCTTTATAACGCAGATTGCAAACAATCTTTTTGTCTTTATTTCTTGCCTTCTTTCCACCACCCTGTGTATTCTGTAATAAATTTATAAATACCCTGATGTTAAAAATTGAGTAATTTAAGTGGCTTCTAATGAAAATAGTGATGATAGAGATTTATAATTGTGTTTTCCCTGTTGAGAGACCGTCTCAAATTTTGTAATGTTACTTGTATGTGACCTTCAGGCACTAATTTTGAATCTTATTTCAGAGTATCTGGGATATACTTTTCAGCCAATGACATATACAATAGAATGCCAACTTGTGAGGGACCTCTTCTGCTCTGTGGCTTTGCTCAAGATGAACCACCTACTATATTACTTCTGTACAACAAATTGATCAGTTTCCTTTGCTTCCCAGCAGCAGCCAGCATCTGCCATACAAAGTAATGATCTCTAGCAAAATTTTATGTTGTGTTTCCCCTGCCAGCTCCAAAGTGGTCAGCCTCTCTTGGCTTACCATCCTGGAACTATGTGGGTTTCTTGTTGCAGCCCAGCCCCCACAGGCACAGGCTTTGCTGCTCATGCTTGGCTGAGTGCCAAGTCTTTGTTGCTGGAGATGCTACTGTAACATCTGTTGAGTAAAGCATGTATGTAGTTACTGTCATCAATTTTAAGAATTTGGGTGTACTTTCTAGATTTAGGGCATGCATTGTACAAACATGAAGAATGTCTTGAAGAGAATGTTGCAGTTAAAAGGGGAAATAGTATTTATATTTTTAAAATGTGGCTTTGATGCTAAAAGCCAAAAAAAAAAAAAAAAACACCTTTGTGGGATATTTAGATAACATCTGGCCAATTTTTTATGTATTTATCAAATAGACATTATTTTTAAAGGAAATTTATTTCTGTTATGGTTTGAAAAATCATTGATCTTCTTAAGTTAGTAAATTTTGATTGCCTTAGGGAAGTACCCCAGATTTTAAAGTGATATATCATCAGATAAAGAGAGTAATGTACTCATAGTGTCCATCTCAGTATTTTTAATTTTTATTTAAAAAATATTATATGAACACCTTTTTTGGATCACAAATCCAAAATAATGTGATTAACTGTGAAAATGTTTTTAACCATACTGAAATATTTTTGTGATCTGAAGGATTCATAATATTGGGAAATAGGTTTCTTTGTATCAGTGACTAAAGATAATTATTAAGTAGAATCTGTGAGGACACTGAGAGGACTTGGAAGGGTAGCTTGTGAGTACAAGAGGAAAGAATCCAAGTGTTCTGTTATTGGTAAAAAAAAAAAAAAAGAAAAGAAAAATGACACAACTGAATAGAAGAGGTTTTTTTTATTGAAAGTAGAGTAATCTTGAATTATTTCAATCTGCACAAGATTTTAGGATTGAGTTTTCTGATTAACTCTATGGCCACATGATTAGTGGGGCAGTTTGGAAAATTCTAAAATGTTCATTACTAACTTTTAGAAAAAAAAGTTGGAATATTTGTCCTGGTAATCAATTATTTTTCTATTTCTGTGGGATAACCAGTCTAAAAATTTGAAGGTCCTTCCTCTATAATTTGCATCATATAGCAGGATTCCTAATTGATACAAAGTCAAATAAAATTAAAGTCCTTGTTAACCTGCATGCTACACTGCAAAAAAAAAAAAATCGGTAGCAAAGTAAATAATTATGACATAGACAACATTCAACATTATATAAATTAGATTACAGATAAAGCTGCTGTAACCATTAGACCCCAAAACAAAGTATCTGAAATGAAATAGAATTATTTTTCCCACTTAATAGTCCTAAAATGAGTGGGTCAAACCTCGTGGAATAGCACTGTTTTCATGCACCCAGGCTTCTTCCATTTTGTTGCTCAGCTGTGACCTAGAGAATTGTCCTCATCTACATGTCAGATCTCTTTCATAGATAGATAGGAAGTCGAGGGAAATAGCTTTGCTTTAAGGGAATTTTCGTTTTAATATCATTAAATGTAGTCACATGGTTATACCCAGCTTCATGGGAAGCTGGAAAATGTGGTACATAACTGAGTAGTCATGTACTTAGCTGAAATTTAAAAGTTGCTGTTATTGAAAGGAGGAAGAGGAAAATAGATACTGAAGGAATTAATATTATCTGCCTTATCCATTCATCCTTCATCTTACCAAAAATTGGTAATAACTTACATTATCTTATTTTTCCTTGTTATATCCTGCACTATTCTTTATTCTTGAATCTAGCATAGATAATTTAGGTGTTTTGTCATCTATACCATAGTTAGGGTTAGCAGCAAAAAATCTAGTACAAAACATATAATTTCACTAATGAAGAAACCTCATGATGTCCCATGACAAATTCTTATAATTAGTTTTTCAGAAGTAAAAGTGAAAATTAGAGCCCAAGTACCTTGACAGACTTCTGGACTGTACAATAAGGAGTGTGACTGGATTTTTGTATGATTCTGTTTTTTTTTCTATGGAGAATCACCTAAAACGTAACATATGGAAGGCAGTTGTTAAAATGTTGCTGTTCTTTCTTCACCTTCATTTTCTTTTGAGCCAGTGAATCTTTCTTCCGTGTCTGAGTGAATGGCCAGCAGAAATCCTGGGCAGAGTCTTAGTCACTTTAAATTATGACAGTAGGACCAATTATTTTTTCTGAAGACACATCAACTTTGTGCTAGGAAATTCAACACACATAATACTTATGATAGATTGAATATAATATCTAAGATGAAATCAAAGAATGACTTAATAAAAACAGAACTGATACTTTATAGTTATAATCTGTGTTTCTTCAGGCTTTGTAAAGTTTTCTAAGTTTAGAAAACTGAACCTCAATCTGTGTCTTGCTGGTCACTCTGTCTACAGCATAGCTGTCTGATAAGAGTGTCTAGGTTTCTGGTGAATCCTGCTGGTAGATTTGATGAGGACAGCAAATGCCTATATCTTGCATCACACCCATCCATCAGGAATGCATTAGCTTTCATGCTTTCCCAGAGAAGAATGATTTTGAAGTTGTCCAGAGAATCAGCATAAATTGAAAGCTTATAGCAGGCCTACCTGGAAAGACCCAATATTCAATGGAAGTCATCTTACATTCTTAATATACACTGTAGAATTACTTATGAGAAAGTATAGAGTGCCTTTTGCTGACATTCTAGCTGTAAATAATGCAAGAGTAAACACTTTAATAATTTCAATTAATTCTGAAGTGTAGCTTTAATTTTTCTAATTAGTCGATATTCCTAAATCTGAGACTTCTGGTGGAAGTTAATGAAATCTTTGCTTACCATTGCAGTTACATTACAGAACTTGCTGTTGAAGTGCAGGGTGCTTTAATTAAAAATATTTTCTAATCTAAAATGAGTTGTTTTAACTCCTTAAAAAAGTTTCAAGTCATGAGTGATTTTAAAATGGATCTTAAATGAATCCAGACGAGATCGGGCGCGTTCAGGGTGGTATGGCCTTAGACGAAAAAATAGATATTAAATGAATCCAACTGCATTTTTCAGTTTCTGTTGATTTACTATTTCTGTGTTAATAAAATGCTAGTTTTTATTTATGGGTCAAATGGTAAATCACTGCATTAGTTTAGTGCATTCTTTTGAAGACTAAAACCCTGATAGTAAAAAAAATAAAAATTAAAAATAAAAAAAATAAAACCCTGATAGTGCACACAGTATATTTATACAAATATTTGTTGTTATAAATTTATTTTGGATAGACAAAATCAAACAAAAAATCATAGTCTATAAGTAAACTATTTAGCATGTGCATAAGCTAACCATTTAAATGGCAGTCTTGGTACCAAATAATAACATATTTGGAGCTCCTTAATGTCAGTTTTACTATCTGCTGTTGATAACAAAGTATGGTTTTTTGAGTAATCCTTGGTATCTCATTTGTGTAATAGCAAAATCAGATTATATGTATCTTAAGGGGAAAATTCTTAATGGTTATCACACAAAGATAGTCATATAATGCTTTTAGCTTTTTTGGAACACCCCTTAAAATATACTTGTAAGGGGCACCTGGGTGGCTCAGTGGTTGAGCGTCTGCCTTCGGCTCAGGTCATGATCCCAGGTCCTGGGATTGAGTCCCTTCCCCGCAGGGAGCCTGCTGCTCCTTCTGTCTGTGTCTCTGCCTCTCTCTGTGTCTCTCATGAATAAATAAAATCTTAAAAAAAATATTGAAAGTTTTTCATGTTTGATTTGATTTACTTGGTGAAAGTTACATATACAACCTAAGACTTTGTCTTTCTTGCCAATTATCCCATGGTTTGCTCATGTTATACGCATGTTCATTGCAATGTAGCCAATTTTTTTTCTAAAATTAAAATACGCTGAACAAACTACAGAGTGCAGTCAATTCTCATATACATGTGTACCTTCTCTTTGACTTCCATTATTGATTATCATCTTCTCATTTTTATATTGTACCAGCCCCTCAAGGTGTATATCTCACACCCATTTAGAGTCATAGATACATTTAATTATGACTCTGCCTAATAAAATAACTAATGTACATATTATACTGTGCAAACCCATAAGAAATATTTTAAAGGCATTTAATATGTCTGCTTATTTTTGTTTCCTTTTATTTTATAATGCCTTTATAAATTTATCTTTGTTTATAGCCACACACACACACACACACACACACACAATTACTTTAGAAAAAAAATTATCTTAGTAATTGCCAAACTATAAGGGCCTAATCTAGTGCCTGTGTAGGACAGGGACATAGTGAATGCGAGTAAATTAACATATATACACACATATGACATACACGTTACATATTACATATAAATATAATTAAGTGCTTTTTGGAAATTTTAACAACGTTCTCATCTTTCTGTGTTCAGTGTATGTTCTATAACTAAATAATTGATAAATTTTATTACAAAACAAGTCATTTTTAAATATATATTTAAAAAATATTTTAAAGTAAGCTTTAGAAATAGTCAAATTCAGATTACATCTAGGCTGTACCGATTACTAGATTCTTGATCATTGGCCAGTTACTGATACCAGAAAACTTCTTTTTCTTATCTGTAAAACAAATATCCTATTATGTACTTTCGTGAGTTTGTGTAGGATTAAGTCAGAGAGCAAACATGTAAACGTGTGTATATCTGTATGTATGTGACTGTGTTTATGGAAACTTACAAGAAAATTATTTGAAAGGATAGTAGCTTTAATTATTTTTAAAAACTATACTACAGGGACATTTGGGTGACTCAGTGGTTTAGAATCTGCCCTTGGCTCAGGGTGTGATCCCAGGGTCCAGGACCAAGTCCCGCATCAGGCTCCCTGTAGGAAGCCTGCTTCTCCCTCTGCCTATATCTCTGCCTCTGTCTCTGTCTCTCATGAATAAATAAAATCTTTAAAAAATTTAAAAAAAACTACACTATAAATCATTTGCTATAGTAAAGGGTATAGGTAATGACAGTATATGGTCATTTCTCTTTTAGATTGTATAGTCTTCAGTTACAATATGCTGAACTAATATATGCACTGTTCTTATTACATTAAAATAGTCATTATGTTTTTAATTTTTAAAATCTTAAATTTATTATGACAAAAATGTTCTGGTATATTAGCCCCCCCCCCCATAAAGTAGCTATACCTTGTAGAAAAAGCATTTTAAAGTGGGAGATACAAGTTACAATTATGTAATGAACAAGTCACAGGGATGAAAGGTACAGCACAGTACATATACATATATGTATATACATATGAGCATTGTATGATGACAGATGGTAGCTACTCTTGTGGTGAACACAGTATAATGTATAAAGTTGTAAAATCACTATGTTCTATGCCTGAAATTAATGTAATGTTCTCAACTATACTTCACTAAACATTTTTCAATGAATGTAACAAATGTAGGAAAAACTGTAGCCAGATTTAAACTTTATTCATACCAAAGAACACACAGAAAAGAGAAACTATGTTTGTAATCAACATGAAAAGGCTGTCATTGATAATTCAACCCTTTGATATTCTCATTGCCAAGCAAAGACAAGTCTATAATCACTCTGAATGAACCTTCACCCAGGCTCCAGCCTTGGTGTGCAAAAGAAAACTATAAATAGGGATAATCTCTAAAACAGGAAGAAAGAGAAAACAGTCTTCATTTGGTGGGGGAAACTTTTATGTTATACCAAATAATTCATAATAGAGAAGCAATTTATTCAATTACACATTGGAAATGTATTATTCATACAGTGACACTTGCAGGACATGTGAGGATTCTCACTGCATAAAACATTCTCGGTGTCATAAATGGAAGAAAGTCTTCAGGGATCACTCATTCCTAAGTCAATGTTAGTTATCTCACACTTCAGAGATACCAGTAGTTAAGTCCGTGTGACAAAGCTATCATTCACTTCAGAAAACTTATAGTTGGAAGTCACTCTATAAATAATCCTTTAGCACACAACTCAGCAAATGATTTGGACTTTATTTTTTTTATTGGTTTATTATTTATAATTGTAGAAAAAGATGGAGGATTGTAAAGTGTTCATGGAAAAGCTGAATGCACAATTTGGAAACTAATAATAACAAGGTAAACCAACTTCAATAGGTTTATACTTAGATGTATACAGTAAGAGTTGTTGCTGATCAATTAAATATGTGTGCATTTGTCTTGACCAAACTATGAAACACTCTGTTGAATAGAAATGGCCATTTTGTTCATAATAAAGAAAAAAGAAAAAAATATTTTAAGGTGCACTTTAAGGTAGGCTTTGGAAAACAGCTAATGCAGATCACTGAGCTATGTCTAATTCTAATTTCAATTTATTATAGAATTATATAATAACATCCCTGAATCAAATTTAAAAAGTTCCATAAGTATTAAATAATGTGGGCAAATTTTGTTTGAGGCATAGATGTGACTCAGATGCTACATTGCAGAATGAGCCAAAAAACAAAACCAAATTGCCTATGGACGATCAGCTTATCTGGTGATCCAGCTGAGAAGGAAACATGATTTTCTGAAAAGCCCTAGTTACATTTGCTTTACTTTGTATAAATTTAAAGCCAAGATAGTTTACTGAATTATCACTGATTTTTCTAACTTATTTGGAAGTAATTATTGGTTATTTGAGGGAAAATTCGTGTAAAGCTATTCAATTAGTTGCAAATTGCCTCATTATCTTTTATAGTTCATCTCTGTTTTTATTTTTAATTTACTTTTCACCGTTAATTTTCTTTAATTAGCAATTAACATAAAAAAAAAACTTCTTTAGATCAGCTGCCTAGGTAATTAATACAGTCCATGGATTTCTGTAGAGACAATAATATGTTAATGGATGCTTTGATTTGACCTAAGCCTCATTTTTTTTCTCCTGAAAATGGTACCTATACAGAGTTAGACAAGAACCATACACTGTAGGTAAATTGGTTATTTTAAATTCTGAGGTTAACATATGGCTTAATTATCTACTATAAAAAGTTATTTGAATAATTAAGTCAACCTGTCATTGAGCTTTTTTGGGGGGAAAAACTAACAAAACTCTTCTGAGTGTTGTCCCCCGCACTAACTCCTTGACAACATGAAAATAAAATTTGTTTCACTTTTACCTCTTTAAAGTACAAATGATACTTAAAGAAGAGACCTTTTTTCATTTAATTTGATACTGTGACAAAGATGGACTCAGGAGTAAGTATCCATGCTTCAGTGCAAGGATACCAAATATTTTATCCTCAGCTGCCCTTACCACACACCTTTGAACAGTAGACATCTTATGATACCTCATTAGACAGAATAATTGTGGCAAGGGTGTGATCTTGTACTTGTGAAGCAGTCTCCCATTCAATGGATGGTGTAAATGACTAAAGGGGTCAGTCCTAGAAGATTGTAAACCATTCGTTCTCATTAGGCTGCCAGCCACAAAACTCTAACAACACACCAGGTTGTTTGAGAAATGAAGTGATTTATTGAAGACATTTTTATTTCTGCTTCTCTTCAGGCAATCAGCAGTTCATAGAACATAAATTAACTGAAAATTTAGGCATAAATAGCGTCACTTCATTTTTGCTATGTTAAGCTCCTTACCTGCATTTGGACTGATTTGATATTAATCAGTGATCATGATTTTATAGGTGATTTACCTTTTTGAATTTAGTTAAGTTTGAAATATTAAAAAAAAAAAAAACATTTCTGGTGTCACTGCTTACAGACTGCAAAGCAGTACCCAGTTGAATTGTACCCAAAACAAGTGCAATTTAATTACTTCTTTATTATTTTTAAGGGACTTTCTCAAAACCAGAGGGAAACTATCCTCTATAATTACCAGTAAAGAAAATTATGTAATATGCTTGTTTAGGCTTATGCTGCACAATTGGTGGCAACTAATGTAAATGACTCAAAATTAGTAGGAATGATACAAGCACAACTCAAAAGGGAGTTTAATTTTTCTTTTTAGGATGAAAGGGAAAAATCTAAGCACTTCCTGTTTTAATGATATGATTTGGCTAAATGCTGAATCTATATTTTTAAAACAAAGGAGAAGGCTATAATGATACTGAGATAGAAATGACTTGAATAAATAAATAAAACAACTTCCTAGGTAGAGGAAAGATTTTCAAATTGTAGATCTTGTTTTCTGTCTTAGCAAAAAGAAAAAAAAAAACATTTTGACAAGGTTATAAATAGATTTAGTTTTTTTTTTCCATAGAAATGCATATTTTGCTTCAAGCTTTTTCACTTGAAAATAATTCATTAAAATCTCTTTGGCTCAATTCCAAAATGTCTGTTTGCTCAAATTCTTAGAGAATTCTCAATCTCTTTGTATGAATACTAAGTGTATCATATACATTGAAACAGGACTACTTGTGGTGCATCCTTAGAGAAATATAGACATATCTGGAACAGGAACATAGTTCTGAAGCTACTTGATGACTTCCAAATTTCTCTCTCTTTAAAATATAAAACCTGTTGGTGTAGGTTGAACCAGCCTATAACTAAAATAGGTCGTATTTGTAATGATATTCAATTAGTGATGATTTTGAGCTCCCATGTTTTTAATTGTAGAAATTTGGAGCCATAAACATTGGAGCCAAATGTCCATCTGAATGTTTTATTTATGTCGTCATGGGCCATCACTCTTCCATGTGCTCTGTAACTTTATTACACTAATAGTTCATAGGCCAGCAGCATGTGTATCTCCTTGGAACCTGTTCAAAATGCATGATCTCAGGCTGCACCCTGGGGTTTTGAATTATCATCTTTATTTAACAAGATCCTCAGGTGGTTCCTACTAAGGTTTGAGACACTCAGCCTGAGAATTTCATTTCACATTGAATTACACATATGCTTTTGAGTTCAGACCCAATTCCTCCAAAGTTTTGGCAGACTTCAGTCTAATACTGTCTACTAGAGTTTCCATGTTTTGATCTAGATGAGACCTTATATTAAGTGTGGATTACTGCACAGCAAATTACTCTAAAATTTAGTGGTTTAAAATAACCAGAATCCATTATCTAGGTTTCTGGGGTTAGGGATCTTCAAGCAGCTCAGCTTCCTGGTTCTAGCTCTGAGATACTCACAAGGCTTCCAGCAAAGTGTCAGGGGTGGGTCTGGGGAGCTTGCAGTACCTCAGTCTTGACTGGTTCTAAGCTGGAGGCTTTGGTTCCTTGACATTTGTTCACTAGTATTGCTCATGGCATGGCAGGAGAGAGAGAGAGCAAAAGAAATTCCATGTAAATGTAACCTTTTATGACCTTGTCTCCTAGTCAGAAACCATCACTTCCACTTGACTGCATCGGATAGAATTGAATTACTAGGTTACCAAACAAAACAGGTGCTAATTGTAAAGGATACAAATACCAAGAGGCTGGGATCTTAGGGGCCAGCTTGGAGGCTGCCTCCCACCCACAGTCATTTACTTGGAATGATTGGTTATAGATCCTTTTCTCAAGGTATGACTTTGTTCTCTGCTTCAGCAAGGCGATGTTACTCTTTTGTACAATAAGAAAGACTACATGTATGTAAATGGGAGGGTCTTTTTTGAACTGTTTTAAATAATTTTCTTACTCATTAGATGACAACTCTCCTTGAAACCTGTTTGAAGCCTCTTCCTCTTGATTCCTCATCTCCTGCAAACGACTCTCAAACCAAAACAAGACAAAATGAACAGATCTAGAAGAGCATCCACTTTCACCAAGACACACAATAGTATAGGCATAATGCCATTTACATAATACTAAATAAATAAATAAGATTTCTTCCCTTGTTCTCCTCTCCTAAACCCCACCACATATGCACGCAGGCTCACATACACAGAGATAAGGTAATTTGCATCATACCAGATATTCAGATGTTAGTATAAAATATCTGCATCCAGGCTGATAGTGACTGCATAGTCCTCCACTGGAAATATTGGGTGACTTGTTGCTTTGTGTGAGATTAAGGAGAGATTTTGAATAGGCTGCTTACACAATGAATTTGATAGAGAATGGATAAATACATTTTAGTGTATCATAGAGCAATACAAAGGAACACACTACTGGTGCAGACAAGAATGTGAATGAATCTCAAAAAAAAAATATGCTTATGGAAAGAAGCCAGAGGCAAAATGAAATAAAATGTTTTTGTTTATGTGAAGTCCTAAAATAGATAATACTAATTTATAGCATTGGAAATCAGAGCAGTTCTTGCCTGAGAGGTGAAGATGTGGAAGATTAATTACAAAGAGACATTTGGTAATTTTTAGGATAATGAAAATATTTTATATCTTGGGATAGTAATTAAATGAATATATATGTGTATTATATGTGTTACATACTCTTAAAATGGGTACATTTAATTGTATACAAGTTATACCTCAAAAGATTGGTTTTTAAAATGTAAAAAAAATGAATTTGTTAGTCCACTTCCTGTGGACAAAAAGTATTTACAGTAACTACCTAACATTTTCCAACTTCTACCTACTATTACAAAATATTATGGACTGAGTTTCAACCTAAATACTCTGGGTTAATGTGATTTTTTTTAAAGCATTAAATTTTAATCTTGTCAATTACCATTTTATGTTAGTGGACCATACCTCAAAAGTTTAATTTTTAAAGTATGACATTATATATTATTGCTTTTGTTCTCCTTGACACAGGTATCAAACTTAGATAATTAGACTTGATTTATTATTTTTTCATTTACTTTTGAATTTCTTTCATTAGCTTGAGTTTCTATAGACCTTATTACTCAGTAGTTATAAATGGAGTCACATTAACAGTAATAACATAAATGTAATTTTTATTGAAATTGTATGATTTATTTTTTTAATTAATTTTTATTGGTGTTCAATTTACCAACATACAGAAAAACACCCAGTCTCATCCCTCTCATCCTGTCAAGTGTCCACCTCAGTGCCTGTCACCCATTCCCCTCCAACACCCGCCCTCCTCCCCTTCCACCACCCCTAGTTCGTTTCCCCGAGTTAGGAGTCTTTATGTTCTGTCTCCCTTCCTGATATTTCCCAACATTTCTTTTCCCTTCCTTTATATTCCCTTTTACTATTATTTATATTCCCCAAACGAATGAGACCATATAATGTTTGTCCTTCTCCGATTGACTTATTTCACTCAACATAATACCCTCCAGTTCCATCCACGTTGAAGCAAATGGTGGGTATTTGTCGTTTTTATACATGTTCTTAGCCCTTGGAAAAAATGCTTCCTATGTATTCTGAGGAGTCCTAGACAGGCATATTTCACATGTATTCAAATATAAATTACTTGGCCTGGTAATACTTTCTTTTCCTGATTCTAAGCCTTTTCCTGTACAGTGCTATGTCCATCTGTGCCATGAATGCCATTGGACCCATCAGGTTCTCTTATATCCTGTCAGGTGTTCCTGGGACTCCAGGGTCTAGCACTAGACCCTCTAGCTGTTAACATGGTAATTCATCTCTGAAGTAGATAAGAATGTCTTCTTGCCATTTCCTCCCTTAATTTTTCTGAGGCGCCTGGGTGGCTCAGTCAGATAAGCTCAGGTTGTGATCTCAGGGTCCTGGGATTGAGCCCTGCATTGGGCTACTTGCTCAGTGAAGAGTCTGCTTCTCCCTCTGCTCTTCACCCTGCTTGCATTTGCTCTCTCTCACTCACTCTCTTTCTGTATCTCAAATAAATAAAATATTTAAGAAAAAACATAATTTTTTTGTGTCACATTTTACTATATGGTTGCTGCTTATGCTCTAATTCCTTCATCATCTTATTTGAACAGTTCCTCCAGTTTTACCTAAAATCTCATTTGCAGCTTTCCCTTTGCTCCAAAAGACTCACATATGAACCTGAGCCCTAGTTAATTTGAGTGTCTGGTTCTACACTTCACTGATAATTTCTTCTTCTATGACTAGATTTTATTTAAGTCAAATTTAACATGTCTGCCCTCCTCTCCCTTAGGTCATAGTCTATTTCAAGGATATTCTCAGTTCCTTTTGATAACAGAATTTCTCCAGATGCATTTGAAATGTTTATCTGATCCACACAGATATTTCTGAAATTTCTGTTTAGGTTCTTGTGCTGATTCCTGCTATGTTTCTTGACATGAATTAGGTAGCATTTCAATTTTAGCTAAGGACCTGAGTTCTAAAAACATCCTATATATGAGAAAAACTTGGGAGATATTTTGATTTAGGCCTAATAAGTCAGTGAGCAAATCTCTACTCAGTGTCTCTGTCTGCAAACTGAGAGGGTTCTACTTTGCTGATTTATTCATTGATGGGGCACCTGTGTGACTCAGTGGTTCAGCATCTGCCTTTGGCTCAGGTCATGATCTCAGACTCCCTCAGGGAGCCTGCTTCTCCCTCTGACTATGTCTCTGCCTCTCTTTCTCTCTCTGTGTCTCCCATTAATAAATAAAATTTTAAAAATTGTTCATTAAGATATCCTCCCTTGATAATATTCTCCCTTGTGGGAGAAATAGATAATATAATCATTTTAAGATATACATAATAATTTAGATAATAAATACTGAAAGAAGAATAAAGCAGTCAAGGGGGTATAGACAGTGCTGGAGTAAGGTGTACATTTTTAGATAAGGGACCATAGAGGCTTTCACTGAAAATAAGACATTTGAGTAAAAAGCTAATGGAATAGATAAATTTTAAGATAAATTTTAAATTTAAGGTATTTTTTTAAGTCTCCTCTGTCCTTGTTTAGAAGACATCAAAGGTGATGATTTCCCATATTGTAGCATACTTATTAATTCCTTGTTCAATAGCAAATTTTTAGTAAAGAGCAATGTTCCTTCACTAAGTGTATGCTTTATAATTTTGAGTAATCTGTCTTTGAAGTCTAACTGTGATGCTAGAATCAGTATTACAATATGAGTTCTAATTGTATTGGCTAGGCCATTTATCCAGGTAAGTGATACTAAGGCCTATATTTGGTTTAACTATTTATACAGTATGCCACAATAGCACCTTATTTAATGGTCCTCCACAGAGTGTTGATTTTGTTGCTTAATAGCATTTATAAGATCACCAGCAAGGGAGAATCCCCCGTTTTGAAGTTCCTTAGAGTTCTTTCTGTCATGAGCACCATTTTAGTTATTTACTTTGTATGACCTTAGAAAAATCACAGACTTTGGAGTCAGAATCTTTTAGTTTGACTCTTGGCTCCTAACTATAATGGCTGACCAGGCGCTGACAAACATCTAAACCTGAGTTATTCCAGCTATCAAACTGAGATCACTTAATAATTCATTGTTGTTGAGCATCTAGTTTGAGTTGGATACTGTATAAGGTACTGGGGGTCAAAAGGTATCTCAAAAAAGTCACTATCATGAAATTAATACCTGCCTGCCTCATAGATGAGTTAGTTACCTCATTCCCTTTCTGAAACTCTTTTTATAGAGTACTTCATAATGTACAAAGTATTATCTCCTGTGACCGATTCGATACTTGGTGCAATAGGTATTGGATTTCTGTTTCATGGAGGTAACCCTTATATATGAGCTATATTTCTATCTTATAAACAAAGAATAGAAACTTTTTTGTTAGTTCTACTTAACTACATTTTTGGTTCTTTTTTATATTTTCAGCTCTCCTTGAATTCTCTGTGTGTGTTTTTTTTCCTTTATCTGTTTTTATAGAGTATTTTTATCTTTGCCTGGGCTCTATGGTCCCCTTACTGGACTTTGTGAAACTGTGAGAGAGATTAGATCTTTAGTTTTGCATTGCAAGTACCTCCTTCAGTGTTAAGATCATGGTTTATATGAATGTAGTCCTTAAGTGGGGAGGTTGTAAGCTAGTATGGTCTTCTCTGGTGACAAGCTATGTGCTCTTAGACATTTAGTTTCTCCAATTCTCAGTTTCTTATTCTCAAAGAATGGATGTAAGTGTGGTATGCTTATCAGAGCATTGTTATGAGGGTTAAATGCAATAATCTGGATCAAGCACTTTTAACAAAATTTCCTACCTCATATGCCTTCCACAAATGTTAGCACCTCATCTTCTCTTCCTCCTCTTCTTTATAATAGTAATGAAATATTAATTTTCATGTTTAGGAAATAGATACTATATAGGTTGAATTGAAAATGCTGCATATACTGTAGATTTTCATTAATTCAAGTTAGTAAATAATGTGTATAGAGCCTCTATTAGGTCCACAGCACTGTTATACATGTTATATAAATATTGGTGGTAAATACAGTTTCCTCTAGAATTTAATTTGGTGGGGAATAGTTTAGTGTTTCCTACTCTGGGAAAAGTCATCCCAAAGGACATATGCCTGCAGATTCCTGAATTGTTCTTTGCAGCTTCCTTGTAGCTGAAATTAGGACCTCTGCTGTCAGCTGCTCTGACTTGTTTGTGCATTGTCTGTCACAATGCGGCTTTTCATGCTTCTGCTGTCTCTACTTCACTTTATCGATTTAATAGCATCTCAAGTAATTTGTTATTAGTGGTAAATATCACCGTGAAATATTAATACTAATTCTATTTATCAGATGTTACATTTCTAGGATCTTGATGATGTGATAACCTGTTTTTATTGTCTATTCTTAATTTCATAGAGAAATATAGCCAATATATTTTCATGTAACATGTAAAGGATAAGTGAAAGAGTATTGACTTAACATTTTAGAGTTAAAAAACAAAGAAAAATCTACATAAAATTAGAGCAGTTATAGATCTGTGAGTTATATTGACAACAAGAAAATATTGGTTGTAAAAGTTGTGTGTGTATGTGTGTATGTTTCTATGCACAAACCCATAAATTTCTGAAGAATAATTTCATGATTGACAATACCATGCTCTTTTTTAGATAGTAAGAGGAAATGAGGTGTTCTTTGCATGTTAGTCACTGCTGCATTTTAGTTTTCAAGGAAAGTTTAATGCCCACAAGCAAACCTGATGAAAGACATACAAGAATGTAGTTCATTCTTTCTATCATTGTGGTTTGTTTCCCTTATGACTAACTACAGATTTATTCTCACAAGCTGCTTTAGGTAGAATTGCCATGCAATTTTTATGCTTCCTTTTTAAAAAGATGCTTTTTGACATATTTTCTGAATGTTTTCATTCTTATGAATGTTCTTTTCTATGTCACTTTTTATTGAACTGAATATAGCAATTTGAGGTTGGCATGATACCAGTCTATATTTAGCATTCTTTCTTATAAAACTCCTCTCACCATCTCTGTGAAGGCTACAAATATGTAAGGTTCACATTTTTTTTTCATGTTGTGCTCATAGTTCATGTCATTTAATCCTAGATAAAAATAACCATGTGTTCTTATTGAGCCTTTTTACTGTATCTTTCATTGTAAATCGTGGAGAGACATCTGTCTAATAATCAAAACAAGAATCTCATGAAAACTTTTGATTACCTAAATATTTTAGAATTTATTTTTATGTAAATTTCTTCACTGGATTGTGTTTTAAAAAACACATCTACCTTATAGAGCTTCAAATAAATATCTCATGCTAGGTATGAGTCTTCTCAAACAACATTTATATTTATGGTTTTGTTTTCACATGGTATTACTTTTCATTTACCAACATCCAATTTCAGGTTCTCCTTGTTAACCTTGTTACATCACTGAGTAGATTTCATTTATGCATGACTTTTTCTTTATTTTTTTAGTTTGTAAATTAGATTATTTTGGGGTCTAAACTATTAAAAATATCACAAATGGAAAAGTCAGCTATTATCTTGAAAAGTCTCCAGGTTTTTTTGATAGGGGCTCCTTTCCCTACACATGTGTATGTGCATGTGTATCTGTTCATCTAATGCTTTTTTTGGTTATACTCATTACACTTAGAGACACTTTAAATTTCTTCCAATTTTTTACTTGAAGAAAAAAAGAAACCTATAAAACATCATATTTTTGTTTACATTTGATATATCTGTTGCTACAGTAGTTACTGTGATGTGATGTGAGGATTTTCCACCAAACAAGTGTTCGTTTTCTAAAAGCCTTCTGGAGAAATATAAGTTTTTTTTTTCCTGAATTGGACAATGTGTTCCATTTGACTTCCAAAGATGATTTAATCAGATAATTTATAATCTCCTAGACAGATGATTTGAATGAAAGATGTGTGAATGGGACAGAGTATGAGGTACTATCTAAAAAGAGACATTGATCAATAGGAGAGTTGCACAAGTAGTGATCAATGGGAGAAAGAGAAGAACACTAAAAAATAATAGTAATTATTATGATCAGCCATCCTATTTCACAGTGTACTTTAGGGTGATCAAATTATAAAACATGATTCAGAGGAAGGCAAAATTAATTTATCATCATCATTTGTTTATCTGAAACCTCAAATTTGTTAAGTTATATATTACACTATTTTTGGCTTAAAAGTAGTTTGAGTGATACTGTCAAATGTCCAGTTAAGATATAAGTGTTTTCAGCTACAGGGTTGGATTTCTAGTTCAATAATACTCTAAGATGCTTTTCATATTAAATAACTATAGCCTGTTACTTATTGTTCATTCATATATTCATTCATTGAATTAAGCTCTATTGCAACCACCTCTGTGTGGCATCTTTGAACAGATGAGCAGGATCTGGTCCTGGCCTTAATGGATTATCTAAACTGGTGTAAGTCATTTATGTGATTCAAATAGTTTGTTCTCTTCTTTATGTTAAGAGAGAATCATAATAATTTGCAAAATGGAAAGAGTATTTGTATAAACATTTGTGCTCATTTGGGACACATTAAATTCATGCTGGGCCTGAGGTTTGAGGAATGAACTCTTGCTAAAGGATGACCTATAGTCTTTACTTTATGGTTTTATTCCTTGCATACTGAGATATGTGATTTTGACCAAAGACTTAACAGAAAACATAACAGAATATCACAGATATATCAACATTTCATTTTGCTTGATGTTTTTGGGTCAGTATTATAATGCACAAATTGCACAACATTCTCATCAGTTTCTTGGTTGAAGTCATTAGCATATTGATTATACTTGTAAATTTTAATAAAACCCATTATAAAATTCCTATCATGACTGCCAAGCCAATGGGTGGCATCAGCTCATCAGTCTTTTTTGCAGTTTCCCAATCTTTTTTTGTAAGTCTTATTTGATGTATTTCATCAGGTTTTATAACTTTGTATAACAAAGTCTATACATATTTTTAGAGTGATACATGAGTATTACTATTTTGGGGAATTGATAATTTGAGGTTTCAGTTGTGCATTGCTTCATATATAGAAATGTATTTGTGTGTGTGTGTGTGTGTGTGTGTGTGTGTATTGATCTTGTATTCTGAAAAGTTGCTCAATCACTTATTAATTCTAGGATTTTTTTATAATTTTCTTGGAATTCTCAATGTAGACCATAATATTGCCTATGAAAAGAACAGATTTGTTTCCTTCGAATCAGGACCTTTTATTTCTTTTGACACTGCCTGGGACTTCCAGTATGGTGTTGAAGGTGTGGTGGGAGGAGAAAACATCTTTGCCTTTTCTTGAGCTTAGCCAGAAAGTACTGATCTTTAAGTTTCATTTTTATGTGGAGGTTTTTCATAGATGTCTTTTATCAAATTGAGGATTCTCTAACATTCCTAAATTAATGATAATTTTCATCATAAAATGATCATGGGTTTTTAAAATATTTTATTGTATCAATTGATACAATCATTTGGGTTTTCTAACTTAGACTATTAGTATGGCAGATTACATTGATTAATGTCTGAATATTCATCCACCCCTACATGTCTAAAATCAGCTTCACTTGGTCATAGCCTGATGTTCATGAGGGATTCATTTGTACCTTTTTTAAAAAACTGTTTTCATCTGGTTTTAGTATCAGGATAATAAAAGTTGATAAAACAAGTTGGGAAGTGTTCTTTCTCTTATTTTTCTGGAAGTGATTGTATAGAACTGGCATTATTTATTCTTTAAAAGTCTAGTAGTCTTCACCAGCAAAATTATTTATGCTTAAGAATAGGTCTTTTGGGAAGTTTTAAATTACAAATACAGTATCTTTAATAGTCATGGAACTACTAAGATTACCTATTTTGTAGTGTGTGAATTTTTGATAAATTGTATTTTTTGAGGAACTAGTAAATCTGATCTAAGTTGATGAATTTATACCTTTAGAGTTGTTCATATGCATTCTTTATTTTTCTTTTTTAAAAAAATTCAATTTATTTAAATTAAAAAAAAACCTCTCACCCACACCCTTCACCTCAGCAACCACCAATGTAATGTATTCTTTGTATCTATGAACTTGGTCGGTCGGTCTTTTCTTTCTCCCTCTCTTTTCTTTTCTTTTCTTTTCTTTTCTTTTCTTTTCTTTTCTTTTCTTTTCTTTCTTTTCTTTTCTTTTCTTTTCTTTTTTTGTTTTCTTTTCTTTCTTTTCTTTTTTCTTTTCTTTTCTCTTTCTTTTCTTTTCTTTCTTCTCTCTCTCTCTGTCTCTCTCTCTCTCCTTCCTCCCTTCCTCCCTTCTTTCCATGTTTAGAGTCCACATATAAAAGAGATCATATAGTATTTGTCTTTCTCTGACTTATTTCACTTAGTGTAATGCCTCCAGGCCTATCCATGTTGTCACAAATGGCAACATTTCCTTCTTTCTTTTCTGTGGCTCAGTAATATTCCATTGTGTGTATATCTGTCTATTTATCTATCACTATTTCTTTATCCATTAATCCATTGATAGATATTTGGGTTATTTCCATATCTTGGCTCTTGTAGGTAGTGTTGGGAAGAGGTGCATATATCTTTTTGTGTTGGTCTTTTTGTTTTCTTTGGATAAATACCTAAAAGTGCAATAGTTGGATCATATGGTAGTTCAGTTTTTAATTTTTTGAGGAATTTTTATACTCATTTCCATAGTGGCTGTACCAATTTATATTCCCGAAAACAGTGCACCAATTTTTTCCTTTTCTTTATATCCCTGCAAACACTTATTTCTTGTCTTTTTGGTAACAGCTGTTCTTAAGGGGATGTGGTGATATTTTACTTCGGTTTTGATTTGCATTTCTGTGATAATTCATGATGTAGAGCATTTTTTATGTACCCGTTGGCCATCTCAATCTTCTTGTTTTTAATTGGATTATTTGTTTTTTAGCTACTAGATTATATGGATTATTTATGTATTTTGAATATTAGGTCTATCAGATATTAATTTGCAAATATTCCTCCCATTCTACAGTTTGCCTTTTCATTTTGTTGATGGATTTCCTTTGCTGTGCAGAGGCTTTTTAATATGATATAATCCCATTTGTTTGTTTTTGCTTTTTGCTTTTGTTTTTCATATCACATTAAAAAAAAAAAATCAGCGCCAAGACCTGTGTTAAAGAGCTTATTGCTTATATTTCCATGAGGAGTTTTATGGTTTCAGGTCTTATGTTCAACTTTTTAGTGCATCTTGAGTTAATTTTGGGGTGTGGTATACAGTGGTCTAATTCCATTCTTTTGCATGTGGCTGTCCAATTTTCCTAACAACATTTGTTGAGGACACTGTCCTTCTCCCATTGTATATCCTTTCCTCTTTTATCATAAATTAATTGATCAGATATGTATAGAATTATTTCTGGGCTCTTTTTTCTCTTCTCCTTTCTATGTGTCTGTTTTTATGCCAATACCATTCTATTTTAATTCCCATAGCTATGTGATATAGTGTAAATTAGGGAACATGATGCCTCCAGATTTGTTTTTCTTCCTCAACATCATTTTGGCTCTTTGGGATCCTTGGTGGTTCCATGCCCATTTTAGGATTATTTTTTTTCTATTCCTGTGAAAAATACCATTGGAATTTTGATAAGAGTTGCATTTAATCTATATATTGCTTTGGGTAGTATGGGTGTTTTAAAACTATTAATTTTTCCAATTCATGGGTATAGAATATATTTCCATTTATTTGTGCCTCAATTTCTTGCATTGGTATCTTAAAATTTTCAACATACAGGTCTTTCACCTTTTTTGTTAAATTTATTCCTGGGTATTTTATAATTTTTGATGCAATTGGAAATGTTGGAGTCTCCCAGCTTTTATCACTCAATCTATATTTGTCTGATTCCATGGCCCATTATTTTGGTTACTTTTTGGGTGATGCCCTGCATGCCATCATTTTCAGCACTTTTTTATGACTTCTTCTCCCAGACTTTATTACCCATAAGTTATACTTGCCTGGCGAGACTTAATCATAGATTAACTCAATAATAGTTCCTGCTTTTTTGGCTGTCAAAAATATTTCTCTCCTTTGCTTCCCTCCACCCTTTCTTACTTCAGTTCTTTGTTGCCTTACATGTTAGCTAAAATATTACTTCTTATTAAGTAAATAGTTTTTATCACTGCAAACTATATCAGGTACCCCATTATTAACTTTCACAGTATTTTTGAATTACTTCTTTCTGGTATTTATCTCAATTAATGTTTAATGTTGTTAATTCTTCTAGGATATAAGCTTCTTGTCAGGAATCCTGTGTTTGTTTTACTTACAGTTATCCAGAGCAAAGAGAACATTCAGCAAATGTGTATTCAACATATGGATGCACATTACATCTGCTCTAAAATGGAAATACCCAAGAATAAATGGGTAATAATACCAGATAAATAATAGAGGAGACTTCTAGGCTCTCTTCAAATTTTGAGTCAGTGATTTTTCTATATGAAAATGAAGGAGCAATTAATTTATCTACCCAATATAGATAAAGTAGGAAAAATAAGATAGTGAGATATTGTGATTTGAGAATTATAGCATTAATTCTAAATTGATATTAGTATGCCATCAATTTCATATTTTTTAAACCTTATGTGTTGGAGTGGAACAGAATATGATACAGAATAGACAGGTATGCAAGAGAAAGGGAAAATTAGAGGAGAGAGGCATGAAAAATTCAAGTCCAGGTTTAGAAGTTGAGTTCATTGATGAAAAGGGGGTAATGTCTCATTCTGCTTATTGTTGACCAATAGTTTTACCCAGATGCCCACTAATCCAGAAGCATCTTGAGGTATAGTATGACTGTAATCTATGAGTATACCCCATATGACATGGCCTACTTTCTGTGAGGAATAAAGGTTAAGAATTCTAGGACCTTGGCTAAATCTCTAGAATACCAACTGGTTAATTTTTTAATTCTGCTAAAGGCTACCATACTATGTCAGATAGTCCAGCTTCTGAATTTAGGTATTCTTGAGTGGCAAGAATTTTAAATCCCAGGTTCTTGGTTTGAATTCTTTATTTGTGGTAATGTTAGAGGATTACACTCTCTTATTAGCAATGTAGCTTAATGATGATTATCTTGTAGAAATATTAATAATAATGTAAAAAAACTTGTATTTTGAAGTATCAGTCTATGGGGAACTTAAATATATCTGGATTAAAAAAATACCATTTCCCTCCTACTTAATACTCTGATATCCCTCAGAAATGGCCCAAACTGCTGAGACTAAACTGAGGGATAGTGAAATAAAAAAGGTGATTTACCCAATTAACACAGTAAGTGAGTTGTCTCACTTCAGCATGTGGTGGTTAATTGTACACAAAATACACAAACCCTGCTAAGTGCATTGGCATTAATTTGATTCTTGGTTGCTATCACTGAGGATAGTATCACAGTCCTAAATTAGTTGAAATTATGTGGGATGCCTGGGTGGCTCATTGGTTTAGTGCCTGCCTTCAGTCCAGGGCATGATCCTGGATTCCTGGGATTGAGTTCCACTACAGGCTCCCTGCGTGGAGCCTGCTTCTCCCTCTGCCTATAACCTCTCTCTCTCTCTCTTTCTCTCTCTCTCTGTGTCTCTCATGAATAAATAAAATCTTAAAAAAATTATGAATACCTCTGCTTGGTTACTTTTGAATATTACCTTGAAGATACTGTGACAAGAGTTTGCTTCTTTAAGTGCCTCTGCCATGACATTCGTTACAATTTTAAAAGAGAATGTTTAAATTATTTGGTTAACTCTATGAATAAACAGGTCAGTAGTCTATAAACTTGTCAATCTCCTTTCAGGAGTAGAGTTGTTATGAGACAGATATCTTGTCTTGCACTTCATATATGTATAACATTTTGTTAGAATTTGGAATAAAGTTAAAATCCAGTGCTTCATTTGAAGATTGATACAGTTCTTCTGAGCCTTAATATTGTTTCTCATTTGTTGAACGAATATTTTACAGTGCTTTGCATGCACTGAACACTATTTTTAAGTACTTTACAAACATTAACTGTTAATCTTTGTGATAGTCCTACAGGCTAAGGGTGATTTTTGTCTTCACTTCAGAAGAATATGAACTTGAAGGACAGAGAGGACATGTAATTTGCATAAATTTACATATCTGGAAAGTGTAAGACCAAGATAGAAGCCCATGCAGCCTGGCATCTGAGTCTGCCCTCTAGGCACCTATGTATTGTTGCCTCTTATTGTAAAAACAGTTGCTATCACTAAATATTTGCCACCCCCAAAATTCATTGTTAGAAGCTGAATTGTGAGGGTTTTGGAGGTGGAGACTTTGAGAAGTAATTAGGTTATGAGAGTAGAGGCCTCTTGCTGAAATTATTACCTTTATTAGAAGAGAAAGAGAGCTAGCCTTCTCTCTCTCCATATAAAGGTATGATGATACAGTGGCTGTCTGTAAAACAAGAAGAGGGCCTTGACCAAGAACTTGTACATACTGGCACTGTGATTTTAGATTCCTAGCCTCCAGAACTGTGGGAAATAAATGTTTGTGGTTTAAGCTACCCAGTCTATGGGATTTTGTTTTATTAGCTCAGACAGTAGTGTTTCTCTGGCAAACATTTCCTGTATTTGAGGAAACTAACTGAACTGTTTGGTTCTCATTAGATATGCATGTCTATGCTATATTAAGATCTGTGTGTGTCTAATGATACTTTAAATGTAGCAGATTAAATAATATTTTGTAAAGAAAATTGATTTAAGGATCAGATATTCTTGACTATGTATGTAGATATACTACCTGTATGATACAGTGCAAATAATTTTATCTCCCTGAGACCTAATTTCTTCCTTTGTGGGATGGGTATTATAATTCATAACTTTCACACTTTAATTCATCATTGTTCAGTTTATGGCAATTACTACTACTAAAATGATGATGATTATTATTACTACTAATACTGCTATGTTACCTTAGAGTAGCAATTCTGACAAAATTCCTATTCAATCCAATTCTAATTATAAAATAATTGAAGTGATATTTATCAGCAAAATTTTTTGCCATAAAAGTACGGGAAAATTTAAAATAACGTAAAGGAAGCAAGGAAATTTAAGAAAATCAGAAAATGCTTTATACCAACCTTATATTCACAGCATAGATACACAGACACTTGTATTTTGTTTTAAAAATGAATATATTGGGACATTGGGTGGCTCAGTTGGATAAGTGTCTGACTCTTTATTTCCGTTCAGGTCATGATCTCGGGGTTGTGAGATCAAGCCCCTCATTGGGCTCCACATTGGGCATGGAGCCTGCTTTGAGTCTCTCTCTTCTTCTTCCTCTGACCCTCCTCCCCTGCTTGTACATATACTCTCTCTCATATTAAAAAAAAGAATATATTAACATAATTTTATACACTGGTGATTGAAATAAAAACACATTAGTAAGACAATGAAATGTTTTATTTCAAAAATGGCATAGTCTTATCAAAATGATTTCTACATTCTGGCTAAGTGGTGGAAATTCATAGTGACACTAATGTTATCTCTTTCAGAGGTTGCTTAGCCTTATATGAGCTAGAGGTTTGCTAGAACATGTTATATTATTGATATCCTATGGAAAATGAGGTAGGCTAGGTTTTCCTGGGTTTACTAAAAGATGCAAATAAAGTACTTCATTGTTATCATTCATGCTTAATTAAACTAGAACAACAAAGATGTAAGCCTCCGATTCTAGTTTCTATTGAGTTCAAAATTGAATAAAAGACTAATATGAATGGAAATGACAGTGCTGTAATCTGTAACTGATTCATGAAATATATTTGGGCATATAGTAATCTCAATGAATTATTTGCTTCCACAGGAGAAGAAATGAGGTTCTAAATTCCCAATTATTGATCTATCTCATTTCTCTGTAAAAGTACAAGTGATTCATATAGCAGCAGAATGAGGAATAAGGAATCAATGTTTTTTTTTTTTTTTTCTGGCCTCCTGATTTTAAAACAATATATTCATGGATGTCATTCCTATCTCTGGGAGTCTGTACTCTTTGTATAAAAGAAGTGAAAAACTTGTAAGAACTCCTAAATAAAACAAGAACACTCAAGACTAATTGTCACTATTTGAACATAATATAAAATACTATAAGTGTTGAGTTTCCATTGGTTTTTCTATCTGTGGTAAAGTATGATAAGTGGTATGTAGCATACAAAGTACAATATGTGGTAAAGTACAAGATATTATGATATCTTCCTAAATCTAAATTATTGTAATTTGGGCACGTAATTCTCTTTAAATTAAAAGTTTCAGAAAGTGTTCAGGAAGTATTTATTGAAATACTTTGAAACTGAGGTGGGATATATAGTTTAACTCACTCATGGTCTTTTACTATAAACATGAAATATAATCTTTCAAGAGTAGATTATTTTAATTTTTTTTACTCTAAGAACTTAAAAAATTATTTTAGTTATGATATAGATATCCGGTATAGGGATCCCTGGGTGGCGCAGCGGTTTAGTGCCTGCCTTCAGCCCAGGGCGTGATCCTGGAGACCCGGGATCAAATCCCATGTCGGGCTCCCGGTGCATGGAGCCTGCTTCTCCCTCTGCCTATGTCTCTGCCTCTCTCTCTCTCTTTCTCTCTCTCTCTCTCTCTCTCTCTCCTCTCTCTGTGTGTGACTATCATAAATAAATAAATTTAAAAAAATTTAGATATCCGGTATATATAAATTTGCTTGTTTTAATCCATAAAATATCAGTTCTGTGTTTGTTTCTAATTTATAGATTGTTTAACCACCTAGTCTGGCAAATCATATTTGATCAATGTATTAGTATCCTATTGCTACTGTAACAAATTACTAAAATTGGTGACAAAACAATTCAGATTCATTATCTTTACATTTCTGGAAACCATAAGTTCAAATTGAGACTCAATGTATGAAAATCATCAGAGTTGCATTCCTTCTGGAGCCTCTAGAGGAAATCAATTTCCTTGACCTTCCATCTTCTGAAGGTTATCTGTATCCTGAGACTTGTGACTCCTTCCATCTTGAAAGCCAGCAATTGAATTTTTCTCAGCTCTGCTTCCATGATCATCTTTTTTCTGGCTCTGCTTCTCCTGCTTAACCCTTAAACTTTAAAGGATCCTTTTGATTACATTGGGCCCATGAGACAATTTATGATAACTTCTCCATGTCAAGATCTTTAGCTTACTTATTTTTTTAAAGATTTTATTTATTTATTCATGAGTGACAGACAGAGAGTCAGAGACATAGGCAGAGGGATAAGCAGGCTTCCCATGGGGAGCCTGATGTAGGACTCGATCCCAGGATCCCAGTATCACAACCTAAGCCAAAGGCAGACTCTTAACCACTGAGCCACCCAAATGCCCCTCTTTAGCTTACTTATTATATCTGCCAAGCTCTTTTTGCTATGTAAGGTAACACTTTCAAAAAGGTAGGAGGGGCATTATTCTCTTTAGCATGATGAGTACAGTAGACATATTCAGGTAGGGGTATGGGTAGCTGCCTAAACTAATTCTATTTCCTTTCCTGGAAAACTATCCTTCCATCTATAGTGTGGATTCCTCTGTTTTTCTTATTTCCTTGAGCTACCAGACTCCAAATATTTCTCAAGCGCGGGCACACATACAAACACACGCCCCATTACCATTACCACCATCACCATTTTAATAGAGGGATGGTTATTACATTCTAGCTGACCTAATAATTTGTTCCTCGAAAAATTCTGTAGACTCAGGATTAAGAATTCTCATCAGTATTTTCTATAGCTTGAGCAGAAATATGATCAGAAAACCAAGATGAGAAGGCCTTTTGGGGAAAATGTGTACTTATGAAAAAGGGAATAATGCCTCTCTGCCTATAGGAAAAAAAAAACTGAAGGTTATATAGAAAGATTAATAGAGAAAGGACCTTGCCTGGTCCTTAAGAAACACAAAAAGTAGGCTTGGATATTCATGGCTTTCTAGTTCAAGTTTTCTGTTCTCTTGAAGCCTGCCTATATATCCTGTCATTGAGTTTTATGTCTAATAAGTAGTCTGATAGAACCAGCTTTTAATACCCAAGTTTGTACATGTCTTCCCAACTCTGCATTTGGTGGCATCGTACTCATGGCTGGAAATTGACTAAGGTGGGAATATTTACACTATGGAATTAATAGATGCTATGGATGTGGGATGGTGAGCGATTTGTGAAATATTTACCAGCATACAATTGATACAATTGGACATAATCTTAGGTCCTGCAGTCAGTTTCTGTCCTTTTTATAAGTTAGTTGAATAAGCTTCCGTACTTGGAATGAAAAGCACTTTAACCAGAATAAGGATAATAAATTTAGGATGTTTATTCTCCCAGGCTGTTACATATTTAAACACATATGTACTTTCCTCTGGAAATTTTGAATTTTTATTCACTTTCTTAATGTAGTCAATTACCATATTTTGGAGAAGACAGGCAAAAAGACAACCAGGTGAAGTAGAAAAAACAACAAATGCTTCTCTTATTCATTACAGTTAGCAGTTAAGGGGTGCCTGGGTGGTACAATCAGTTAAGTGTCTGCCTATTGGTTTTAGCTCAGCTTGTGATCTCAGGGTTGTGAGATTGAGCCCATAGTTGGGCTCTGCACTCAGTACAGAGTCTGCTTGAGACTTTCTCTCAAGTCTGCTTGAGACTCCCTCTCCTTCTCCCCTCCCACCATGCTCCCTTTCTCTCTCTCTCTCTCATGTAAATAAATCTTTTTTTTTTTTTTTAAAAAGATAATTAAGTTTGTTCAGGACTATTGGAAGAGACTTCTAGGATAAGATGCCTATTTGACAGAATTTTGTACAATGGGTTGTATATTTACAAGTGTTACCACTCTGAGGGACTAAGGTAAACCTAATGCATAGATGGAAGAAATTACAGAGTGTAAATGGCTGATTAAAATAATTGTTTCTTGGTTGGCATGTCTTGCTTATTCAGAATAAATTAAGTTCAGGTTCTGAATTACAAATATTAAAAAGGGAAACACATCCTCAAATATTTTCTCCAAATTACCATCTGACCCTTGTTTATACACCTTGTAACTAAAAATGTTAAATGCAGTGATGAATACAAGGTAGAAATGTGACATGACCCAGTTAAGTTAGAAATTTTAAATACTAGATTTGCTCATTAACACCATTGCTCAATAGTTTGTTTTCAATCTGTAATTTTATTTGCCATTACTATGGATGATCAATAGCTCAGCAGTGATGACAGAGAATCATGAAAGATAATAATTTCTTAGAAATTGTAAAATTTGACTGGTTATATTGACCAATCACAGGACACTGTTTCTAAAACTAGACATTTGGGAGGCTCATTTAGATATAGGAGTGTTCATTGAGTTGCTCAGAAATGGATATTCTTATTAAAGAATGAAGATGTGATTTTCTTTATATTTTCAATAAAAGTTACCCCAGTATGCACAGTGGTTTAAACATTAAAATTTAGAGTTTTAAAATGGAAAAAGGATTGACTTTCTAAATTATTTTGATGACATTTTAAAGAACAATTTATTTCTTTGAAACAGATGTTCTCCATTTCTATTTCAAGGCCTTTAAATGTTAAAAAAAAAAAAAAAGAAAAAGAAAAAGAAAAGAAAAAAGTTGAGACCAAACTGCATGAAAATAAGTATTAGAGACATGCCCTCAATGAGCATACCAAAGATAAGGGTGAGTGATAGCAATTAAGACATTTTCCATTTGGTGGCATCTACCCTTGTTAACAAAGATGTATTTAACTTGGTTAATTTTTTGTTCACAAATCTCCATTTTATATTTATAACCACCTGTAGTGTTTATGACAATGTGAAATAATAATTAAAATATTCCCTTGGAGCTATTGAGCATATGGCATGTTGAATCCTCTGTTGATTTCACTGTGACACTGGTTCTATTTTTTATATGTTTTCTCAACATGGTTATTTTAAGTTTTGCTGAAGCTTCAGCGATGAGACAACCATTTAAAAAGAAAAGAATTAGACTTCTCATCTTTTTTTTTTTTTTGCTTGTTGTTGTTTTTGTTGTTAGGGAAATGGGCTGTGTGGTTTCTTTGAATTACGCTTTGTCCAAACTTAAAAACATAACAACTTGTTGTATTTGAAATAATTAGTGTAAGATATCAACGTGTCCTAAATACAGTTAAGACTTAAGAGTCAGGAGCCTTACACACTAATGTCTTTCAGTCATCTTATTTCAGCGTGACACACTGATTTTTAACAATCAGCCCCGTATCTAGATACTAAATTTCCTGCCTACAATAGAATGTTTTGATTTCAAATATTGGGATTCTATTTTTTAAGGGCAAGGTTACATATTAACCTTTATAATTGTGTATTAAAAGCATTATATAAACATTAAGAATATAAAATGTACCATATTTTTTTAAACTGCCCATCAAAAAGAGACCTAGAAGATTTGTTTCAAAATCACAATGTGTTTCCAAGCAGTTTTATCATTGGTAAATCATTCACATCCTTTTCCTCGATGCTGAAAATTCTTATGAGATATCATTAGACTGTTACAACTTATAATGGAAAAATCAATGCAGTAAGAAAATTAAATTTTACTGATAGCCTTTAGGCAAAATGCAATGTTAAAATGCATTTCAGCTTCCCATGTGGTTCATAGGCAAAGGAAGAAATGGAATCCGGGTTAGCTGTCAGTGCAAAATATTTTTTTTAGAAGCCGACAGGCCTGCCTGTGAACCAAACTCTTTCCTAATGCATTTGTTCCTTGATTACTTAATAATGTGAAAATAACCATCCTAATATGATCATTTGAAAGGTCAGAAGTCTGTTCTACTTAAAAAAAATAATAATTCCCTAGTCAAAATCAATGAGGAGATTCTCAATCTTCCCAGGAAGAGGAGTTAGCAGAAAGAAAATGGATTCATCTCCTGAGTAATAGAGGAATGACATTTGGACCCCTAGGGAGAGAAAGAGTGGGGTAGAGATACAAAAAAAGATGGGTGAGAAGGATAGACAGAGAGACTTGCACTAGAAAAGAAAATTCATCAAGCTGCTACCTGCCTTCTGTGAAGATGTGACACATAGACTACACTTGATGTGGTTTGTAATCACTGTAAGTGACCACTTTCTTTTGTTGGCAGACAGATATAGCAGACATGGATTGATACTCCTGTATTTTATTCATCCTGCATCTATAATGAAGTCATGCTTTATAAGAGTGATTTAATGACAATGTTCTTTGCTTAATCACCATGGGAAATGTGCAAAGTTAATTTCTAGATCATAAACAAAGAGAATACTGCTTAATAACACCTTTTCTACTTTAGACCATGACTAAAAAATTCATTTATTGCCCTCATTAAATGCAATGACTAAGTATGAACAGTTTTTTTCCCATTTGACTTCTAGAAAAAATTAGGTTTTTTGAACCCTGCACGTTATTTAATAGTAAAGATTAATAATTCTTTCCTTCATAGAAAGAGTATGTTTTCTTTCTTCAAAATAGAATATTTCATTATATTTAACATTAATATAGTTAATATTTGAAAATTGTTCTTAGCTTTAAATTCTCAATAATGGGGGATCCCTGGGTGGCTCCGCGGTTTAGCGCCTGCCTTTGGTCTAGGGCGCGATCCTGGAGACCCGGGATCGAGTCCCGGGTCAGGCTCCCAGCATGGAGCCTGCTTCTCCCTCCTCCTGTGTCTCTGCCTCTCTCTCTCTCTCTCTATGCCTATCATAAATAAATAAATAAATAAATAAATAAATAAATAAATAAATAAATCTATCTTTAAAAAAAAGAAATAAACTTATAAATAAATAAATTTTTCCTAGAAGATAGCCAGTGATTTCAGTAATCTAAAGGATATTGGTTATGATGATTAATATCATCACAATATTATAAATATTTTCCATATTTAAAAATAATTTTTGTGTTTTTCCTGATGATTTTTTGCTTTGTTGATTTTCTAGCTCACACTGTACCTTTCTAAGGTTACTTACTATGAAATTTATTTTCAACAACTTGTAGAAAGTCTTTTTAAACTCTTGTAGAGAATCAAGTGAGAAAAGTTAGACCACAAATTATTTAACAGTAGTAATAGAATCTAAGATATGCATTTGAACTATATATAATTTATCTAAAGTAATATGAATTTGATTTAAAATAATATACAAAGTATACTTTTTTTAACAGATTGTATAAGGATTCCTTTACTCAATTTTGTGGTAAAAACTTCGTCTGTTGCATTGCTTAAGCTATCTGAGAAGTATAATGAACTTTAACTCACAAATTTATTGGAATCATAAACTTGTCATATCTTGGCCAAGTCTTAGAAGTAATAGAATTGACCTTTCTCTCTAGTTGCTTCTTCATTTTACTGATAAGAAGTAAACTGCAGAGATGATAGGTAGTTTCTCAGTAGTCACAGATTTGGGATTCAACCCTTACTTCCTGTCTCACCTTACAGTAATTATTTCAATATACTCTGTTGATTAATTTATTGAGAGTGAATTAATATTTTGAGGTTTGGTGGTCCCACTTCTACTTTCCTGAAAATCTGGGTAGAAAACTATAATGCAAACTCGAAACTACTAGTTAAAAAAATCGGGTTGAAAAAAAATCGGATTGGCCATGAAACTACAAAAGTCATAAATTCATTTGCCAATAATTATAGAGAAAATAACCAACTATACTTAAAATGTTACCCACTCTACCTATTATCTATCTATCTATCTATCTATCTATCTATCTATCTATCATCTATCACCTTGGAGATTTTCTGAGCTCTGTGTTCCCACCAATTTCAACGAGATATTTTAAAAATTATTGAATTTGTTGCAGGTGCTTTACACAGGACATTTATTATATTATCTAAATGTCTACTTGAATTATACAGCTAATATTATTGACTTTAGCATTCTGAATCCTTCTATGGTATACCCCATGCATGGCCCATGCCTGTCTAGCGTCATCATACTTCACTGGTTGGGTTTACTCATATTCTTATTTTTTTACCCTTCTGATTGTTTCACTGAAAACAATTGCTGTTCTTTCATATATGCCTTACTTCTCTCTATTAATTTTTAAATTTCATAATTTTCTTAATTATTATTCTTTCTTATTTCTTATTCTCAGCATATGTTTGGGATAGAAGTAGTATTTCTCATTCCCAACAAAAATGACTTGAAATGTGAGCAATACATGTATATATCTGAATCTAAATGTGTAAAGTTACTGAATGTGTATACAGAAGTAAATTTGTTGAATTAAGGGTTTTGAGTTAGGGAAACTTGCATTTGGAGCTGGATATATTTGTCAGAGCTATGTAACATTCAATATCTATGTTTGTGTTTTAACTTTAGAGTAAAAACATATTGAAGTGTATGGATATAAGGCAGCTCAGTCAGTTAAGTGCATGACTCTCGGTTTTGGCTCAAGTCCTGATCTAATGAGATTGGGCCTCACATTGGGCCCCAGCTTCCCATTCAGTGGAGTCTGCTTAAGTTTCTGTCTCTCCCTCTGCCCTCTTCCGACTCCGGGCATAGGAGCATGTGTTCTCTCTCTTTCTCTCTCTCTCTCTCTCTCTCTCTCTCTCTCTCTCTCTCATATCAGTAAATAAATTTGAAAAAAAAATAAAAAGAAATATACAGATATAATTAAAATCATTCCATCTGGTAATATTAACATGTATTTCCATTTCCAGGATTTAAAATCTTGTTTTTCTATTTTTGTGGCCTTTAAGCCTGCTGTATCAGGGACTGCTTATATACTCACAAGTCAGAATTTACGTGCAAATCAAATATCTGAAAATTCTGTTGGAGGTTGCATAGATTCAGTCACATTTCATTTGCAACTCAATGGTCACTTTCTCACCCAAACTGAAACATTAGTTCTACATAATACCCTTCCTGGAATAGATTCCTTCAGCCTCTTTTCACCTTAAATCCTCTTTTAAAAATGTGGAGGTACATCAGCAACTAGGCCAGCATATGAAAAGGAAGAGGCGAGCTCTGTGGATGGACAGTAGTTCATTCTGGTTCTAGAGAGACACTAATTTTTATCAGTGAAAGGTATTCACCATATTTTCTTGACTCTTAATAGAGCATTGAATACATAGAATAGTTTCATAGAACTATGGAAATTATTCTTAAAGTTTATTCTTACTCTGAGTTATTATTATATCACAGGCATGAACGACTTTTTTTTTTAATTGGTAAGAATAGCTCTTCCCTCATCTACATGCTGACATCTTTATAGTTTGGATACTTGGTGGAATGGCTTACGATTAGTTTCTTACCTCATTGTTTTCAGCTTTGGGAATATCATGCTTTCTTCCAGCTTATCTCATAGGAATAAGTTTAAGATTTGGTTAAATCATTTTCTTCATAGTGTGGTATTGAGATGATTTGTCCAGAAAACAATTCCCTGTCAGTGAATTATTTCACCATAATGTACTTTGTGTTTTAGTCAACTTTCCTTCTCCTCCAGGAACAATACTATTATAGAAGAACCTCTGAATCATGACCCCTTGTGGATGTACAATAGTCCAATGACCTAGACATATTGGCCTGATGGTCATTTTAACTCTTTCACAGCTTTAAAAACACTCATTTCACTGTAATTCCCCCCTTAAGGCCCTTGAGTTGGGAAGAATTAATTATTCTCTAGAAGTATTGTACTTTTCAGATACATGTGTTTCTAGATCTTATCTACTGAGAAAATATGGTTTGTTTTAGTTTATAAAAATTTAGATGGTACTAAAAATGTAAAGTCCGTTGTTTCCTGTTACCCACTCCTATAGGGCCCTTCACTGGGAGGAATGCACAGCAATTGAAAGCTTTTTCTTCTTTTTTTGGAAAGCTTTTATATGACTGCTTTTCACATATGCAATTTTAGTGTAGCATTTTAGGGTCATGATTATGACCAAGTAACAATGCGGATGGGGGCCCACAAAGAACAATGAAATTCCAAGATCACTTATCCAGGTAAGTGACAGAATCTGGATTTAAATCCAGACTTGTCACATTCCAAAGCTAATCTTTCTATTATATTATAGGAGCTTTTTGAAATTAATGAAGCATTTATGATATCTGATGATAACACATAAAATAAAGGTAGCATCCTCTCAGATTATCATCAGGAAAATACCCAAGTGTCTTAAAAATATGAGTGTACTGAAGACAGACATAATGTAAATGTCAGAAGAATGTAGCATTAGTTTTTAATAACTGTGGTAAAGTCTCCATGATGTAAATCTTTCCAAGTTAAATTTTTATATCCATAGATAACCAAATATGATATGTTGGTACCTTCATAAAAGAAAAATCAAATTTAAAGACTAGTGAATCATTAACATCACATATTTTTATAGTATTATATGTTCTTAAAATAACAATATGCTGCATTTTATCTGCAATGCCATAAATATTAACAAAATACTACACTATAATGCAGTAGTCATAAAATAGCAAAGCAGATGAATGAAAATGCCACAGCAACTGGCAGCATGACCTTCTAATATATTCTGCTGCACATTTTACAAGTTTCAGGTAGAGTTCTGCTTTCAAAATCCTTCCATTCATTCCTCTCCCCTACAGTGCTATGGACTAAGGGACATGTACATGTGGGGGAGGGGGAGAAAAGATAGCCATATAGGAAAAAAATTAACCCTAATTAACAAGTGGGCAAACCTCCAGGCATGCCCAAGAATGTTGACCACATAGGAGATAATAAGCAAGCAGAGCACACAAAGCCTCAGCTCCAGGCTTTAAGACATGATGACCTGTAACCTCCACTACAATAAAGCCAAGTGAATGTCCTGAATTTGGATCAATCAGATTTGCATTTTTTTTTGGCAAGGGAAGGAATTTAATTGGCAGCTAGTCCTGGCTAGGAAAATGCTGTAGAAAGCTATCCAGGGAGTAAAATAGGTTCCCTCCCCATTGTGAATGTATGCATATGTACATGCAGGCAACAGTTTTTTCTAGCATTTGATCTAATTCCATTTCAGATTTTTAATCTTACATAAACATTATTCTGTTCTTCCTCTCAGCACCTTCTCCATCTATCACTATTTTCCTTTTTAGTATCTTTTTATAACAATATAGTTGTAAAGAATTATGTTGCCTACTCATAGGATTGAAAGAGAAAGCGTGCATTGCTAAAATTAAATCTCAGTTTAGCTATTTAAGCTCACCATGATCATTTGTGACCTTTAGGCTACTTTCTTATGGCGAACACTGGATAATATCCTCTAGAGTTCTTAGTAATTGAGACTGATAATTGAGACTGATATTATTTCTTGAACAGTAAAATATAATGGATATTTCTGCACATTCTAGTTTATCAAAATAGGGAATGTGAGTAACAAATACAAAACAAGTGGTATAGGTCCACTGGTTTGTGAAGAGGATAGATGGGTGAGAGAGAGATAGCTAAGGATTCTTTTCTTGAGATTCTTTCTGAAAATCTAGGAACATAAATTAATAATTTGACTTAGCACTTTAGACAAGATATATTATAGTGTGATATGAAAATGATATATTTAATATATGTAGACAATTAGATTAATTCTATATTATAATGATCATACTAACCTTGCACAAAGACTATTTTTATATGCTAAATGAGAGGAATTTTAACTTTACCCATATATTCAGTTTCCTCAGACATTTAATGTCTTTTTAACTATTCAGATTTTTTTTTACTCATAACATTTTTTCTACCTTTAAAAGTGTGTTCCATTGATTTTCTACCTTTGGAATGCCTTTAGAATCATTCTTTACATGATCCAAACATATGAAATTTCACTTATGATAAAATCTCCTCAAACTCTCTTGGAGAAACCCAATAACTTTTCCTTTCCACGTTTATCATTACAGTCTTTACATTATTTTTTCTATTTGCCAAAAGCTCCTTAAGAACAGAGACTCTGTCATTACTGTCGTTTTAGCATGTAGAACAGTCTGGCATTTATAGTGTTCAAAAACTATTTCATAAATTAGTGAAGTGACTTGTGGCCACATCTGTTGCACATAGTTGTTGTTTAATATGGCGTTTAAAAGAAGAAATGAGGGATGCCTGGGTGGCTCAGTGGTTGAGCATCTGCCTTTCCCTCAGGGCGTGAACCCCAAGTCCAGGGATCAAGTCCCACATCAGGCTCCCTATGGGGAGCCTGCTTCTCCCTCTGCCTTTGTCTCTGCCTCTCTTTCTGTGTCTCTCATGAATAAATAGTCTTTATAAAGAAAATAAAAATAAATGAAAGTCCATTGAGTACCTATGAGAAAAATAGTTGAATTCCCTTATGCCCTAAAAAACCTTTATTTCCCCCCTTTAATTTAAAATACACTTATTTGTAACTTCTTATGCATGGTACACAGTTTCAAGGGTTACAGGAAGGTATAAGAATTAGGTGCCTGCCATCATATCTCAAGAGGAATATACCCATAACAGAAATATCTACCATGCACATTTGAATGTGATAAATGTTATAGGGGAGCTCTGAAGAAAAGATTATAGGCATCCTTAAGAGAGAGAACCATTTCAGCGCTGTTTGCTCTGTCTTCATTCATTCAGTAATACTTGTGAAATGATTATTGCATGCCAAGGCACTACAGATACAACAGTGAACAAGATATCATCTCCACCTCTAAACATTTATAGTTTAGGTAAGGTTGGTGTTATGTTGGAAATGCAGGTAAGTGGACAAACAATTCTAATACAATGCTGAATGCCATGGTAGAGACTGAACAAAGGAAACATCTATTCAAAGTAAGGCAGTAGAGGTATCACATGAATAGCACAGATGCATCTGTATCACATTAGATGATCTACTATGTGGAAAACATTTTTCTTTCCATCCATAAATATGTTTCAGCTTATTACTTTTACACCTGATCTTAACTCATTTAAAACACTCCCAAAATATGATTTATCTGCAAAATACTTGTTGCATGAGAAATAAATAAAGCACAATTTCATAATTTCTGCACTTTGAAGAAAGAAATATGTTTGTGATTGAACCTGACAGATTTAGAAAATTAAGAAAAAGTGGGATGGAGAGAGAATGTTATAATGAATTACATAGCTATGAAAACAATAATAATTTATCAACCTAGATGCTAGGTAAATTTGCAATATATTTAGATTGCATCTAGTAAATAGAAGTAAAGGCTGTTGTGTATATGCAGATATACACACAAATATACAGGATGAATTTTTAATAAATGAGATCAAAGAGCATACCTGCAAATAGGTTAATATGCCAATTATTAAAGAACCAGAAAACCAAAACAACAACAACGACACAAACCAGAAAACCAAAGCTGGAAGGGGAGAAAGTACAGATACCTTAACTAAGAATGTTGGCATAGTTGTTTGGTATTAGCTGAGCCTCCTGGAAATAAGAACAGAGATTTATTCTTATTACAATGCAAAGAACATATTAATTAGTTTCAGTCATTGAATGATGGAAACTGTTGCATTTATTTAAATTATGACAATTGAAATTCTGAACTGCATACATATATAATCAAAAAGGTAAATATCAAATACCAAATATGCAATAGACTATCAAATAGAACAAAAATTCAGAGATTATGATATTTTGGTTAATGGAAGTAAGGGTTTTTAAAAAGCAGTATGAAAAAAAATAAATAAAAAGCAGTATGTATTTATTTATGTATGTCTATACTTCCCATACTACATATTGGTGATTTTTGCACTGTATTCCATTAAGTTCTTAGATAGCAAAGAGAGAACTTGATTTTTTTTATTGTTTTAAAGATTTTATTTATTTATTCATGATAGACACAGAAAGAGAGAGAGAGGCAGAGACACAGGCAGAGGGAGAAGCAGGCTCCACGCAGGGAACCTGATGTGAGACTCAATCTTGGGACTCCAGGTCCACACCCTGGGCCAAATGTGGCTCTAAACCGCTGAGCCACTGGGGCTACCACAAAGAGAGAACTTCAGAGATAAATCATGGGTATCAAGGAAAAGGGTCAGGGTAGAGGCCCTCACCCCCAAATACAATCAGACCTGCTTCAGATTGTTTTCCGAAAGAAGATCATACTGCAGGGAGGTACTTTGGAAACTACTTACAGAGAGTATATGCTAGAATTACATTGGAAATCTTATCACATAAGTAAATGGAGCTCAGTATTATTATTGCTTTAATTTTAATCAAGCTATATTTTTCTAGATAACACCAAAAAGTGAGAATTTGTATGATTATGAATATACAATAGATATTCCTTTTAAAAAATTAAAAATATTTAATATTGAAAAAAATATTAAAAGGCATTTTATTTGATTTTTTGGCCAAAATAAGATTTAGAAGAGTATGAATTCTTGGGGCTCCTAGGTGCCTCAGTGGTTGAGTGTCTGCCTTCAGTTTAGGATGTGATCCTGGGGTCTTGGGATCCAGTCCTGCATTGGACTCCTCACAGAGAACCCTGCTTTTGCCTCTTGCCATGTCTCTGCCTCTCTCTCTCTCTGTGTCTCTCATGAATAAATAAATTATTTTTTTAAAAAGGGAAGTATGAATTCTTGTACCAATCATTCTAAAAATGATTCTAAGCATATAAAATATAATCTTTGCTCTTAAAGGTACCCAATAAGCAGATTTTTGCAATATTTCCTATTAACTTTTAGGAAAGAAAAAGGCAAACATACTATGGAAACAAATGAGGGGAGGGGCATGTGACCATGTGACATGGAGATTGCTTAGGAAGGAAATAGGGGATTTCACATTCTTTGTAGACCAAATAAAACCTCTTAACTTAAATCTTAAGAATTAACATTAAATGTTAAGTGGGAGTTAGCCATATGAAAATGGAAGGGAACATTTAAAAAGTATACTTTTCTATATGTTTGTATAACAACAAGAAATGTTTAAAAGAATTTGTACCAGAGCTAAGAAATTTAATATACAAAAGCTAAGTTGTATAAAAGAATTCTTAAAAATAATAAATCTGAGGATCTCTGGGTGGCTCAGCGGTTTCGCGCCTGCCTTTGGCCCAGGGCGCGATTCTGGAGTCCCGGGATTGGGTCCCGGGTCGGGCTCCTGGCATGGGGCCTACTTCTCCCTCTGCCTGTGTCTCTGCCTCTCTCTCTCTCTATGTCTATCATAAATAAATAAAAATAAATCTTTAAAAAATTATATAAAAATAATAAATCTGTAATACACTAGTTTGCTGTATTAGGTATAAGTTAGGTAAGAGAGAAAGCCAGGTTACTGAAGTTTTTATATGTAATCCTAATCCTAAGAAGTTCTTTCTTTTTTTTTATGTATACATTTTATTTATTTATTTATTTTTAAGAGAGAGAGAGAGTACCTGTGCGTGAGAAAGGAATGGGTCAGAGGGAGAAGGAAAAGAGAGAATCTTTAGCAGGCTCCACACCTAGCAAGGAGCCCTACAAGGGGCTGATTCATGACCTGAACCAAAATCAAGAGTTAGATCATTAAACAACTGAGTCCCCCAGGTGTCCCCCTCAATAGTCCCTTTTAAAATAAAAATTACAATACTTACCATAACATTTCCTAAATTATTTGTTGGACTGTTTTTTTAAATATCTATCTCTTTTAGCAGATCATATACTCCATGGGGGCAGAACTGTATCCAATTCACCATTCTCAAGACATTCCACCTGGTGCGTAATCATTGCTACAAAAATATTTGTTCAATTATAGGGATAAATCTCAAAGATAATGAAGAAACATTGATGGATTTTTATATATTTCAAGAATATATTAGAACAGTGAAGTTGAACATCAGGGAGACATGTTAAGCTTCTATTTCAGTAGTCTAATATGAAAATAAATGCAAAGTTTATAACTTGAGCAGTTAGGTAGATGATAAGGCCTTTGGTGAAATAGGTCTTTAGACTGAAATTTGTGCCTATATTTGTGTATAAAATTTCTGTATATTCCAAATTTTTAAATTTCTATATTAAAAAAATATTGAGGTATAATTGACATACAATGTTATGTTAGTCTAGGTGTACAACATAAGTGATTCATCTTCTCTATATGTTATGTTCACCACAAGCATGGCTACCATCTGTCACTCTACAATTCTTTTATTTTTTATTTATTTATTTTTTAAGAGGGAGACCACTTTTATTGCTCGCCCTGGACTGGAGCCCAGTGTGGGTGGGACAGGAGGGGTTAGGACCTGCTGTGGACAATAAAGGTGCCCTCAGTGGATGTGAGCCTTGTCGCCAAGAAAGGGCGTGTTCATGCAGCCGGTGCAGAGCTGGTCCATCCAGAGCGGCGCCTCATGCTGCAGGGGCGTGCGGCGTGGGTAGAAGGTGAAGTCTACCCGGTAGGTGAGCAGACAGCGGAGGGAGGCCAGGTAGAGGTCAGAGGAGCGCACAAGAAGCCGGGAGAAGGAAGTGGGGCTGTGGAAGGTGCGGAAGATGCTCCCAAACTGAGCATTGAACGGGGCCTTGGGGATGCACCTCAGCTCCTGCCGCTCCTTCATCCAGGCAGCCGGCGCCTGCCGCGACTCGGCATCCTGGAGGTCTGCGTGCGCTCCCGCAGCCCGGGGAGCGCATGCACTGCTCCGGGCGGATGATGCGGATCTTGCGCTCCAGCTCGGGGATGATGTTCGCCAGGTCCCTGTACAGGTGGTCTCCGGGGTAGAGCACGCGGGGTCCCCGCCGTTCTGTCAGGCGCAGGAAGTTTCCCTGCCGGTAGATTTTGCTCTTCTCCGGGCGGGGGATGCGGCCCCAGTGCAGGGAGCCCTTCTCATGGAGCTTTCTGAAAGGCTTGCGCTGCTCAGTGAAGAAGCTGGGTTTGTCCGCCTGGACGATGACCGCGTCAAAGAGCCTGCGCCAGTCGGCACCCACCATGTGCCTCGTGCCCTTGTCCACGAAGCTGGAAGGGCTGTTGGTGATGAGGAGCAGGTGTTTCCCATGTGCCACCAGGCGGCTCAGGACGGCGAACGCCTCGTACTTCTCCACATCCCGTTCAATCCACTGGGTACGTGAGGCCCTTCACATGCACGTCTCGAATGGCCTCCGTCACATCCTCGTAGAGATGCGCTTGGTCAAACCCCAGGCCGTGACCCCGAAAGCGGTCTACCACGCAGGACAGCAGCGCCATCTCCGGCAGCGAGAAGATGCCCATGAACTGCTTGATGGAGGGACCCTTGCCATAGAAGCCCTCACCTGGTACAGAGGGGTGTGCTGGGTGCCCCCATATGCATTGAACACCTCGTCCTCATCAGGCACAGGCTGGAGGCCCCTGGAGGCCATCCCCAGCTGCAGGTAGTGGAAGGCTCTTCTGAATGTCGTAGTGAGGCCTCGGATGGCAAAGCTGGGGTCGTAGTCATACTTCGGATCCCCTCTGGGTACTAGCAGTGCTCCATCAGGACGGCACGGGCAGCGCTGAAGATCTCGGGGTGCAGCGCGTCTGCGACCTGGGCCAGCGTGTGGTCGTAGTCGAAGCCATAGACTTCCACATCACGCAGGCTTGTCTCGTTGTTGGCATAGATGGCTGCTGGGTTCAGGAGACTGCAGACCTCCGGGGGCAGGAGGTCGTGCACCAGTCTCCGCGTGTCCTGGCGACAGGCCCACAGGTGCGCGCTGAGTTCGGCACCGCAGGCGGGCGCAGAGTGCAGGGCGCCGGGGCGGTGGGCGCCGGGACCCGGGGGGCCGCAGCCAGGGCAGGAGGGCGAGGACGAGGCGGCTCGCGGCCCGCGGCGGCCCCTGCACGGCAGCCAGCGCCCAGCGGCCGCCCGCAGCCCCGCACCCGCCAGGTGCCGCCTGTGCAGCCCTCGGCCCGGCCAGGCCGCCGCCCTCTGCCCAATTCTTTTCATAATATCATTGACTATTCTATATGCTGTGCCTTCTATTCTCACAATTTATTCATTCCATGACTAGAAGTGTCTGTCTCCCACTGCCCTTTGCCAATTTGCCCACCCCCTTACCTCCCTCCCCTTTGGTAACCAATAATTTGTTCTCTGCATTCAAACATCTAATTATTGGGACGCCCGGTGGCTCAGTGGTTTAGCTCCTGCCTTCAGCCCAGGCCGTGATCCTGTAGTCCTGGGATCGAGTCCCATGCCAGGCATGGGAGCCTGCTTCTGCCTCTGCCTGCCTCTGTCTCTCTCTCTCTCTGTCTCTATGTCTCTTGTGAATAAATAAGTAAAATCTTAAAAAAAAATAAAAATAAACATCTAATTCTGCTTTGCAGGGCACCCGGGGTGGCTCAGCGGTTTAGTGCCACCTTTGGCCCAGGCCGTGATCCTGTAGTCCTGGGATCGAGTCCCATGCCAGGCTACCTGCATGGAGCCTGCTTCTCCCTCTGAACACCCCTTCTCTGTGTCTCTCATGAATAAATAAATAAAATATTTAAAAATGAACATCTAATTCTGCTTTGCATTTGTTCATTTGTGTTTTTTTTTCTTTTTTAGATTTCACATGTGAGTGAAATCCTGTAGTATTTTTCTCAGTCTGATTTATTTCACTTAGTATGACACCCTCTAGGCTCATCTATGTTGTTGCCATGGCACAACCTCATCCTTTTTATGGCTGTGTAATATTCCAGTGTGTGTGTGTGTGTGTGTGTGTGTGTGTGTGTATTACATTTTCCTTACTCATTTGTCTATTGATGGACATAGGTTGCTTTCATATCTTGGCTATTGTAAATAATGCTGTAATAAACCTAGGGGTGCATGGGTCTTTTTAAATTAGTGTTTTTGTTTTCTTTGGGTAAGTAGTAGTGGAACTAGTGGATCCAAATTTAATCTTTAGATATTACACTTATTATATATAGGCATAATGACTGTGGACAAATGATAAATGATCTGTAGCCTTTGGGAAGCATTATACATTCTTTACACAAAGTCCCTTATCTAATAGATGAGAAAATTGAGGCCAGAATGTGTCAAATTCAGCCAAGCCCTCTCTGTTGGACATCACCTCCTTGTATAGTCAACTGGTTATTTCTGGTAGACAGAAGAGGATATTAGGTGTTTTTTTTTTTTAATTAAGTCACATATCTTTCTTATGATCATAATGAAAAATAAAACAAAAATAATGCTGTATTTGTATTTGTCAGGTTCTAGTCATTGAAACAGAAACCACTCTTCACATTTCACATGAGGGAGTAAGGCAGTACAGTGACCTGGTCACAGAGGAATTTGTAAGGATAGAATAGCAAATGGCAAATGGAGATGACAATTTGCAAGTTTGTGAAAAAAAAAATATTGGTGAGCCCATAACTCTGCACCTGCTTCTCTGATGTTGAAGATGCTATTCAGGTATTCTTGGACTCAAAAAGAAATTTCGCCTCTCTCAAGGCTGAAACTACTAAAAGGGGATGTCTCAGGCTACCTGAGTCTTGAACAAATCACCTCAGCCCAGCCAATCTTATGGCCATTTCCAGGAAGTGCCATACCGCTTTTATCAGAAACAGAATATTTTTCTCTTTCTTTTTCCCTGCTTCTTATTTCTTTCTAGTGCCTCCTATTGCCAACATTTGGAGGAAGTTTGCAATTATAGAAATCTGCAAATTATAATTCACTGGAAAATGATCTTATCAGGTTAGAGAAGTTTTAAGGAGTGGTTATGGGTCTGGAAAACAACAGGTAAGCAACTAGCACAGATGATATTTCAAAATATGTGGGATGCATTATGATTTCTCTGTTAAAGGTAGTTTTATAGAAATTACTTTTGAAAGACATATTTCTTACAAATGCTATAAGAATAATGTGATTTTATAACTAAATCAACGTGCTAGGAATTCACTTTGAATAGTTTTTTCTTACTTAACAGCAAAATTTGTTCAGAAGAAAAACATCATGTTTTTACAATCTTTGAGAGTGTAAAGATAAAGTCTAGGCACCCCCACCTAAACTTAAAAGAATGAAAGAGAACAACCACTGTGACAACAACACCATTTCAATAATACTAATCATAGTATTTGAGCATAATTTTTAAAACTGAATTTTTATATTAAACATATACTTTAAAAATGATTGTAATTCATTACCTAGGAATTGTTTTGATGAAAGTTAGAATTCTAGTTGAGCTAGAATCAGCTTAAATATGAAGGGGAAAATACTGGTTTTGCAAAATCAAACATAAGAAATATGTAGCCTTACGACTCATGAGGCATACATTTATACCTGTGTCTTGTGTGTATATATATATTTCTTTCAGTCTCTGTTTCTCATCTCTTCTGTGTGCCTTCTGCCTCCCTTCTTTTTTCTGGCTGTTCATATGACCTTGGATCCATGATGAATGGCACATTAGAGCTTGTTGTTCATAATTGCAAGACCAAGTGCAAAGGATTCTTTTCTCCCAGCTGGATTTTAACAAATTTTAAGGAAGAGTTCTAATTGTCCCAGTTTAATGTGATCTACCTTAGAAAAAAATATGATTGAGAATGAGGAATACTGCACTTGTCTTAGCGTAGTTCATTCTTTACCTATTCCAGGAAGGAACAGTTTTCTGTAAAGTGGATCCTAGAGGACCTTTGAAAGATGAGAATTCCCTTCAAATTACATCTAGTCTGTATAATAGCCTTCCCCTCCTATATGGCCCTCATGCCAGCAAGTTTTCTCAACACTTCCATGAATTTATAAAAAAAAAATTGCTAATCTCATATTAGTTAGATATGTTAAATATAGTTAACATCATAGCTGGATGTATATTGCTTTTCATCTTACAAATCATTTCATAAGATATGATATAAAGTTTTCTAAGCAAAGGTGCACTATAAATCTATTGATGTGTTTTGCGTCTCTGGGCTTAGAAGTGGCCCTGCATTGATTGTATTGTAAGATTCCAACTCACTGCTGAGTGCCCTTTGCACTACTCTACCCATGTAGAAAACTGGAGTCAGTACAATATTACTTATTTAGATGGCACAATTAAAATCAGGATTTTATATAAATTTAAGGGAAATACATTTAATGACTTAGAGTTGTATTAACATCCTGAAGTATATCATTCATTATTCAGGCATTTTACTCAGTTTTATTCATATTCATACTCCTATGATGTCAGTATAGTAAAAGAATTATTCAGGATTCCAAAATGTTCCTATTAAGTGATTTAAATGTTGATTCCTGTGTATTTCAAGTGTCTGCATAAATTATGATACTTCACTGACTTTTGAGTGTTATTGCAGCTCTCTCCTTTCCTTAACAAAACAATCACACAAAACACTTTCTCCAAAGACTTTTGTTGTTTCTAATTATGGACCACAACTACAGACACTATAAAACAATAGTGATGACAATGACAACTAATAAACATTTCTACGGTTTTCTTAGGCAAAAGGGGAATTGGATAATGTTGAATACTTCTGTTCAATTTTTGTTTGTTCGTACAGTATTTCCTCATAGACCTAATTACTTGCTACATTTTTCTGAGGTTATGAACAATATCATATTGTCACATTATAAGTGATCCTAGATTATTTTAATTTAAAGTGGATGGAATAATCACTAAAAGATGTTGCAACTTGAATTCTGAGAAGCAGGGACAGTGTACTCTGGCACGATACCTTCTCTCTAAAAACAGACCATCTTCCAAAGAATCCCTCAATATAAATGACTTACCATATAGTGTAAAAGGATTCATAATGAGATAAAACATTAAAAAACAAGACAAGAAAAAAAAAACTTATTTTTAAAATGGGCCAAAGACCTTAACAGAAACCTCACCAAAGACTTGTAGATTGTAAATAAGCATGTGAAAGGATGTTCTACATCATTTGTCATGAGATAAATGCGAGTTAAAACAGCAGTGATAGACCACTACACACCTACTAGAATGCCCAGCATCTGGAACACAAACAACACCAAGTGGTGGTGAGGATGTGAAGCCACAGGAATTCTGACTCATTGCTGGCAAGAATGCAAAATGATTCAGCTTCTTCAGGAGACAGCTTTTAGGTTTACTACAAAACTCAACATAAGATCTTACCATGAGATCTTGCCATCATGCTCTTGGTATTTACACAAAAGAATTGAAAACTTGTCCATGCACAAGCATGAAAATAGATGTTTATAAAACCTTTATTCATAATTATCAAAATTTGGAAGCAACCAAGATGTCTTTTAGTAGGTGAATGTTTAAACTGTAGTACATTAAGTGCAATTTTATTCAAAAAACAAACAAAAAGAGCTATCAATCCATGGAAAGACATGAACTAACCTAAGATTCATATTACTAAGTAATAGAAGCCAGTCTGAGAAGGTTATGCATATGATTACGGTTATATGACATCCTAATAAATGCCAAAATATGAAGGCAACAAAAAAGATCAGTGATTACCAGGGATTTGGCATGGGAGAGATGCATAGGGTGGGCAGAGAAGTTTTTAGGGCAGTGAAAATACTCCCTATGATATTGTAATGACGGATTTATGTCATTATACATTTGTCCAAACCCAGTGAATGTACAACACTGAGTGAACTCTTAAATAGACTTTGAGTGATTATGATGTGTCAAAGTAGCTTCATCCTTGGTTAAAAAAACAAACAAACAAACTGTTCTGACAAGTGATGCCAATAATAGTGGAATCTATGCATGTGTTGAAATGGGGGGCTTAGGGAAAATCTCTGTACTTTCCTCTCAATTTTATTGTAAATCTAAAGCTAATCTAAAAAAGAAGTCTTAAAAAAATAAAGGAGAGACAATGTTTGACCTCTCTATCAATGTTATCAGTTCATGTTTTTCAAGTATTATTTTTTCTTTCCATTTAACTATAAATATAAATGTAACTTTCACTATTCCTTCAAACAAAAAATAAATAAAAATAATGGTAAAATTGAAGTATTGTGTGTCATTAGTTGACCTCTGAAATACTTAAAATATGGTGTCAAATATGTAAGAGGTCTTTATGTACCCGCTATAAAGTTTTATAAATGGAAGACACTTTAAAGCTGCATTCCAGAGAATCAGCTAGAGAAGAGTTTATGGATTCTGTTATTTCATGGAGGAGAATACCTAGGACAGAAATATGATTACTTAAGGTCACGAAACAAAAAGAAGAACCATATATATTTATTTTTTCCTCTATCCATTGCTCTCTGCACTAGATCACAGAGATTCAGGAGTCCTGGGATATATTCCTTGGTCTGCATTTACCTCCGTGTATAGCATTGGGCACATATTCATGCAACAGATGTTCATTGAATGACTGTTGTGTACTATGTGAAATTCTAGGAAATGGAAATATGAAGATGATAGATGTATATAATCACGTTCAGTATGAGGTGCAGTGGGAAGACAACACAAATTCTCCAGTGTTTACAATAGAAATTTATTGGACATACTGGATGGAATCTAAGGCTCTTCTGGTCAACGTGTTACTATATTTACCACAGTATCTCAAATGTGTTACAAAAGCATTTCAGATCTTTTGTTTCTAATTTATTAAACTACCCTAATAAGTGTTACTATCACCACTTTACATATGAGAAAGTCATTACTTTGCCAAATATTGCGAGCAACTGAAATAGAAAACCTGACTTCAACCCTGGTAAATCCAAAAGCTAGACACTCTCTATAATATCAAGTTGCTACTGATTTTCACTTTTGTTTTGAAGGAAAGTTTACATATTCGTAGAACTGGTAATTGGGAGAAAATTTAAAAGTCAATCTTATGCTTACTAGGAAATAGATTTAACCTTTCTCTGAAAGCAGTGTTCCCTCATGCATGTGCACCACATGTACCCAATCCTTCCACTAGGACAAGAATTCTTCAGGGTCAATGTCAGTGCTGTGTAATAGAACTTTCTGAAATGATGGACATGTCCTATATTTTCACTGTTCAGCATGGTAGCTACTGGCCTCATGTAGCTATTGAACACCTGAAATGTGGCTAGTGTGACATGGAACTGAATGTTTGATTTTAATTGATTTAAACTTAATTTAAATGGCTACGTGACTGTTGAGTACCTGGAAATTGGCTGGTAATACCGAGGAACTGAATTTTTTAATTTAAACAGCCAGATTTTCTTAGTGGCTAGCAAAATTGCTAGTGGATATTGCAGGCCTATACACACTGGAATGTGCATAAATGTATTTCAAAAGACCAGTAGATCTCCTAGAATTGAATACTATAATATGTGTGTATGTGAAATTTTCTTAAAGTAAGTTTTTCTATCACATCCTGAAGGGATTCATATAAGTATTAAGAAACGTGCCTCTCCAGGAGGGGCATGGAAATTCTTGTTTTTTGCATTTTCTAATTCCTGTATTTAACCTATACTACATTTGCTTTTACTCTAAGGAAGTTGACTCTTATTAAACTTTGCTTCCAAGTCTGTAGATATTGAAATCTCCCCACCACAATGTATAAAAAGGAAATGGGGTTTTTAGTCATTTTGGTAAAACATGATCAAACTCTTTTTATTTGCATACTTTTAAAGATATTATTCCAAAGAGGATGTGGAAATAAAGCGTTCTAACTCCAAAACTATGCTATTTTGATGATGTTTGCTACTGTTCTTAAGCAAATATTTTGTTCTGGATTTTAGTAGGTGAGGGAATATAGTCTTTACAAGTGTATCGCCACTTTCAAAAATTCTCATTAAATGAATCTATTCATCCTTCCATTATTCAAACACATGAAAAGGTTGTACTGTGCACTGGTCATTGTATTTAACACTAATGATAAAAATATAACCAGGAAGTGGTAATTTTTAGCAAGGACCTATAAAGCAGTAGGGTAAGTGGACAAACAAGTGACATAAATTATAACACATCATGGTAAATGTTATAATAAAATACAAGTGAAGTGTTCTTTAATTCTTATTTAATATCAGATACTGTGCTGAGTGATGATGTGCATTTTCTTTTTTTTTTTTTAAGATTTTATTTATTTATTCATGAGGGACACAGAGAGAGAGGCTGAGACTCACGCAGAGGGAGAAACAGGCTCCCTGCAGAGAGCCTGAAGCAGGACTTGATCCCAGGACCCTGGGGTCATGACCAGAACTGAAGGTAGATGCTCAACCACTGAGCCTGATGTGCATTTTCTTCTGTAATCCTCACAGCATGTCTTTCTAGCTTGTTACTTTTATTTTCTTACATTTTACGATGATTGAAATCAAGCCTGAGAATTGTTAAGTAACTTTCACTTGGTCACATAGCTGTAAGTAGCTGCAACTACTATATTCTCAGGCTAGGGAGAGTCAATAAAAAGGTCACAAAGAGTTGGGAGAAGGCAGTGAAATATATATAAAGGTACATTTTTATTATATCTCCTTGGAGGATTTGCTAAGCACTAGGGATTCAAGAACAGTATCAAGACTCTTAAAATCAAATTACTTTTACCTGGACTCTGAAAGTTTTATAATTTTTTTCCTGTCATCTACTTCTAATTAATATCCCATCTAAATTGATTTATATCAAAGATGATTGAATTTTAATATAATGTAAGATAAATGGTGATACTTCATTATATTATGCATATTAACATAGTCTTAGGTTATTGTTTTAGAATGTTAGTACCTACTTTTATCCTCTGTTCTTTAGTGCCCTGAATCTGGAAGAGACAAAAGGGCTCAGTTTTAGCAGATTAGACCTATCCATTACAGAATCTTAAGTATCTCAGAAGCAAGGACTGTGGTTGGATCCAACTATAGAATTTTCAGGGCCTACTGTGAAATGAAAATGCAGGGGACATTTGTTTAAATATTATTAAGAATTTCAACAAGGCCACAAAAAAAGCATTAAACCAAACACAGGGCCTTCTCTGTGCAGGACCCTGTGCAAGAGTACAAAACATGAGCTCATGAAACCAGTCCTGATGTTTTTCTGTAAAACACTTATGTGCTTCTCTAAATGTAGCATAAGTTTGAAGTACCTATATCTCAAACTTTATGCCTTTCTTTGGCGATGACCTCCACAGACTTTCCTGAAGGAGCTGATGCAGCTGCCTGTATTCATGTGAGGTAACTCCATGTGTGACATCAGATGATAAATCCAGGGGTGAACAGCTAATCCAAACTAAGACAATCAAATTTCTCCCTTGAGGAACTAGGAATGTTTGAACCTGGAACACAGTAACATGTTCAAAGTTTCTAAATAACTGAAGCTTAAAGTTTCGGAGATTTGGGGATAATGAGAGCAGTATTCAAAGCTCTGTAGATAAAACTTTATGGGAAAGCTGGATCTAAAACATTATGTCAGCCATGGGTTGTGGAGTGCAACAAAACCAGAGATAGCAAAGAGAGAAAGAGGGAGGGAGGAAGAGAGGAAGAGAGAAGGATGGAGGAAAGGGAGGGGAGAGAATATGCTGTATGGAGAATGGGTGTTTATTCTCTTATAAGGCTTTTAAGAATTAATACCATGTCAGTGAGGTTGGCATTTTACTTTTTTATATATATACTTTTAAAGGATAGGATATCCTTTAAAAATTATTTATTTGGGCAGCTCTGGTGGCTCAGCGGTTTAGCACCGCGCCCAGGGCGTGATCCTGGAAACCCGATCAAGTCCCACGTCAGGCTCCCTGCACGGAGCCTGCTTCTCCCTCTGCCTGTGTCTCTGCCTCTCTCTCCTTCTGTGTCTCGAATGAATGAATGAATGAATGAATGAATGAATGAATGAATATCTTTTAAAAAATAAAAACAAATAAAAATTATTTATTTGAGAAAGAGTGAGAGCAAGAGAGAGCACAACCAGGTGTTGGGGCAGAGGGAGAGGAAGAAGCAGAGTCCCCACTGAACAGGGACCCCAACTTGGGGCTCCATCCCAGAACCTTGGGATCATGACCTGAGCCGATGCAGATGCTTCACAGACTGAGCTCCCCGGGTGTCCCTGAGGTATCCTTTTAAATGAGAGAAATGGAGTGTAGATGCTGATTACAATTTTCATGAACTCCTTTCAGCCTCATGTGTCTTCTGTTCCCTTAGTATGATCCTGTCACTACTTCTGTTAGTTTGAGTGAATTGCCATTTCTTTCAGTCAAATAACCCTTGATACCAAAAGCTATGCTGGGATTCCAGTTGCTTGTGAAACTGAAGTAAAACTAAATCCAGCCTGAGTTTCATGAGTCGTGACATTTTCTACTGTGAAAATTGTGACCATATTACAATATTAGTATTATTACTCATTTGAAAGTAATGAAAAAAATAAACCAGCACTTAAAGTCCAGGTAATTGGCACAGAATAAGAGCTAAAATTGGGACATAAGGTCCCTGTTTCTGTTACAACCATGCAGGAATATCACTTTCCAATACATCCTCAATTTCATAGGATGTCCACTATTTTACAGGAATACTACTTGTACGTTTCCATTTCCTGCATATTATTTTTTCAACATTTCAAACCAAATTATTCGTTTTTCACTTTTGTTCATTGATATGGCAGATTGCTTGTTCTGTTGCTTTAAATTAGTTTATCTATTTTTACTATATCAATCCACCTTGCGGCAGTAAAATTTTAAAACATGACTATGCATATACTTTTGTTTTAACCATTTATTTGCCCACAGATGTTGCCAAACTGTGGCCTGACAGTTGTTTCTATAACCTTTTGCATTTTCAATAGGAATTTTAAAATGGAGGAAAATTTAGGGAAATGCATTAATTTTGACAGTGTATTGTCCTTACTTTTTCCTTAAATATACTATTTTAAGTGGTCTAATGAGATCTATAAATCATGTTGAATATTTTTAATAATCTAAAAGCATGAAGAATTTTTAAGAAAAGAGACAATGGATTTTTCTTTGTGTTTGTGGAGCATATTAAAATTCTATTTTTCAAAAAGCTGGTATGATTCAAAGGCACAGTTAAAGTCAACAGCATTAATGAAGAATTAGACAGGACTTGTTAACTTTTTGGCCTTCCCTAATTAGAAAGTATCATTATATGAAACAAATTGTACTTTTCTTATGTAAATGGACACATAGGTAATATATGTTCCCTGTGGAAATATAGAATCTGCATAAAACTATACAGGGTGATGAGAAGAAAAAACAAAACAACCTTATAATACTTACTTTTATAACCAGTTTTATATTTCCTTCTATGTGTATTTCCTAAACATTTCCTACTTTATCAAGATCACATTCCATATGGAATTCTGAATTGTTTAATTTTTATCTAACATCTTGGTTGGTCATTTTATAAATATGAAGTAATTTAAAATTACTGAAGTAATTTTATAATTATGAAGTAATTTCCCTAGTATTTGACATTTAGCTCAGTCTTAATTTTCGCTACCAAAAAATACTCTGTGGTAAACATCATCAGTTGCAAATATTGTTTCAGGTTTCAGATACCTTTTTAGGAAAGCATCTCAGAAGTATAAAAAATAGTTACAAAAGCTATTTATATATTTAAGGTTATTCTGTATTTACCAAAAGTTGAATTCCGGTAGTTTATAATTAACATATTCCTACCAGTAATGCTATTTCATTGTTGTTTCATGAGCAATTTTTTTCTCTTTTCTCCATATTCTTTTCTCTTTTTCTCCCTCTCTGCCTATGTCCAGTTTATTGTTTTCTTAGTATTTATACTTCTTCACAATGTCTTTTTACTGAAGAAAATATATAGGTCTCTAGTTTCTTTTTTTTTTTTTTTTTTTTTTTTAGGTCTCTAGTTTCTTATATCCATTTTTATCTTAATGCTTATGTTTCTAGTGTTTGTCTATACATTTTTTATTTCAAATGCCTTAGACTCTCTGAATATTACAAATATTAGACTTTATTTTTTATCAATAAAATATGTTTGTATTAATAAAATAATACTTTTTAAAGGACAGTAATTATAATAATGGGTATTCTTACCTTTTGCAAGGGCTGGGTTACTCTAATCTTATTTGGATGATTTTTTTTTTTTGTGAAAGGGATGGTAAGGCTGTAAAACCCAAATTCCTCCTAATGGTTTGGCTTTCAGCCCAGAACTACAAAGGAATACCCCCAATCAAGTTAAAAACACATCTAATAGCTAGCTGCTATTGTATAAAGGTAAACTTCATCTGCCTATTGATGCAATTCAAAGTGGGATAAACTATTCCTGATTTACATGATGAAATGTTTTCCTAATTTTATTTCCTATACATTACTGACAAGTTTGTCTTTTTTATCTCCCTCTGGAAACACTAAACATTTTGACAATATGTTTAGCTTGGTTTTACCAAAGTAAAATTTGATACAATAGTATGACTTGAAATCAGGAGTCTTTGGACATTTAAGTTTGCAAGTGGAAAGGTTTTTTCTTTAGCTTAAGGGATTTTTGATTGACCTTTTATAAAATCTATTGTTGAACCAGACAAGGAAGTCATATCACTTTCATAATTTAGGCCAACTGAAATGGATGATAATTTAATAACCACTTTAAACACATTATTTTATAAGTGGTAGATGTTGTATCTTTAGAAATGTATAAACCTGTTAATAGCAACTGTCAAGTGATATATTATCCTGGGAAAACAGAATCCTCAAATACTGGATGCTATTATGAATATAGAAGGTGAAGGCAGAAACCATGAACAATACTCAGTGATCAGAAAATTGAACTGCAGTACTGCATCAACAATGAAAGAGAGTAAAACATTATTCTAAAATTTCTAAAATATATATTTTTTCTTTTTATTCCCTTGTGAATCTGTATTTTACAGATACACACAGATGAAAAAAGTGTAGTTAAGAAGTTTATAATTGGGCAGCCCTGGTGGCCCTGCAGTTTGGCACCACCTTTGTCCTGGGGTGTGATACTGGAGACCTGGATGGAGTACCACATCAGGCTCCCTGCATGAGGCCTGCTTCTCCTCTGCCTGTGTCTCTGCCTCTCTCTCTGTCATGAATAAATAAATAAAATCTTTTAAAAAATACTCAAAAAAAAGTTTATAATTGGAAATGACCTTGGAAATTATAGTTTCAATCAAAATTTTTCCATAGAAGAAACTAAAAGTCCATAAGATTATCAAATGACAAAAAAAAAAAAAAAGATTATCAAATGACTTCTCCAGAGAAGCTACATTGAAGATAAAAATAATACCTTGAGAAAAGAGCCAGTTTAAGTGAAGAAACATAATACCATTTCAGAATTAGGAATAATAGAGTTCAAAGGCATATGAAGAAGATTCAGCCAGATACTGGATCATAATAGCTCTTAGTCAATCATATTTGGGATGGGAATTTGCAGGGACCTGAAGATCCCTGCAAATTGCTGAAGATTAAGAAATTGAACCCTATGACTGCTGTAGTATGGAAGTGAGATAGGCAAACTATGACAAATAGACAATAGGTACAATAGGTACCTAGACAATAGGTACAATAGGTACCTAGACAATAGGTACTGTTCCTCACAGTACCTATTCAGGTAATAATAAGGGTATATTGAGAACAATATTGGTAGGAAGTAAATAACAGCAGTCTCCTAGGAATTTGAGAATATTTACCCAAATGTAAAATCATCCTCATCCTAACAGTTTCACTTCTATAAATCTAATCAACTAGTATACCTGTACAAGTCAGCAAAAATCTATATTAACAGCATTCACTGACCAATTTGTGTAACTGCAATATTAAACACACTATAAACATCCCCTGATAGGAGAAGTAGTTAGGTTATTATTATATATATGCTCAGACCTTAAACAAAATGGGTTGAATTTATGCATGCCAGTATTGAGAGTGTCCTAAAATATATTGACAGGTAAAGAAAGCCAGTTGGAACTTTATTGTATGTGAGTCTTTGTGTTTTAAAAGGGAATGTGCATGTGAATGTCTATTTGTAGGGATATTTGGAGAAATTCTTTAGAAAAACAGGTAAAATAGAGATGTTTCTTTTAGGGATGCAATGCAGGGATAGGAAGATTGTTTATTGTGAGGCGTTTTATGCTATTTGAATTTGTTAATGTACATGTGTTGCCTTTTTAATTAAAAAGATGAAGATAGTTAAAATAAGCTCACAGTCCACAGCCTGGGCCCTCTCAGCAGAATCACAGAAATTGAAGCATCACTCAGGGTTTTTTTTTTTTTTTCCCAATTCTTGACAGGGTCCTTGACACACTTAAAAATGATGTTCCACTTGCAACTGTTACATTTCTAAGTATTGCCTTCTGCCTTGCTAAAGACTGTTTTGTCTTCTACCATATTCCGGACTTGCTGGGCAGGATAGATAAGAGTATGACGACTCCTGGATGTACTTCTGTGATTCTTTGCATAGAGGGATTGCTAGAGATCACTATGCTGAGCTCAGGTCAGTAGGAGGCACAGATGCTGCCTGAGCCCAATTATGCGTCTCACTTTGAACTTAATTTAACCTATATACGGGTTAACATTTTAACCTATATATAGCTATACTTTATATAGCTGTATATATTATATGTATTATATATAGTTATATGGAGTTAAATATAATATAGGACAAATAATTATCACAAATTCTATCATCATGGATGACTATAGCAAACAACTCAAAGTCCCAGAAACTGGATTGCATCCATTGGGATAATCACAAAACACAATCCAGGACAAAGGTGGATTTCTTTTTCCCCATATAGAGAAGGTAGGCATGACTTATTCTATGGCTAGTTTAGACCTGTATTATTATCCCCTTGCTGCTCCAGTGTGAGGGTCTTTTTCCTTACATGGGAAAACATAATCGTCACTTCTCTCTTTCTTTTCATTAGAAGACTAAAAGAAGAAAGAAATCTCCCACCATAAATCTGTAATGGCCCTCTTCCACTCAGATGTGTTATTTTTGCCAAAAGAATGGAAATTGAAGAGGGGAAAGGTAGATTGACTAATTAGAGTTGTTAGTGCTAGAAATTTAACTGTAGTGCATTATGATATTCTTGGATGGGTAGAGACAAGAGGATAAAGCTGTAAAAATTGACAGACACAGAAGAGTCAAGAGACTATTAAACATGATAAGTAGAAAAAAGATAATGGAATAATGAGGTAACCAGTGTCAAAATAATAGGTCTGGGTCAGTAGGGTAATAGAGTTTAAGGTTTCAAGATTCAAGCAGTTCTTCTTGATGGTAAACTTGAGAGTATGGGAACCCAAATAAATTTTCAAAGAGTGATGTGAGAAGTCACTGATGTTTAGGGAATTTAGAAACTTTTGTATTGAGATGTTAAAACAACCCAAGTTCATAATAAGGAGGAAAAGACAGGACATTTACCATGACAATGTAAGGAAGTGACCTACTAGTTAGTAGAAAACAGAACAAGGGCAGCCCGGGTGGCTCAGCAGTTTAGCACTGCCTTGGGCCCGGGGTGTGATCCTGGAGACCCAGGATCAAGTCCTGCATCAGGCTCCCTGCATGGAGCCTGCTTCTTCCTCTCCCTCTGCCTCTGTCTCTACCTCTTTCTCTCTCTCTCTATGTCTCTCATGCATAAATAAATAAAACCTTTAAAAAAAAAAGGAAAACAGAACAAAATGAGTTAAGTTAGTCATAATACTGGCTGAAGACTTTAGTATGGAATAGCCTATATGCATCAGTTTGGAGTTACATGCATGATACCACCACCGCAAAGGACCATTGACAGTGTGAATGTAAGAATGAACCTCGTGCAATTACAGCAAAGTTGTACTCAGGAAAAGAGACAGTCGTGAATGTAGGGAAGATGATACAGGATTAATCCTTTGAAGAAGCAAAATATAAAGATAGCATTTGCATAAAGACTCCAAAGGATGGAGATGCTTGGTGAAACTGCCATGATATTGAAAACATGAACGAATGTAGGGGAGCCTGGATGGTTGAGTCAGTTAAGCATCTAACTGCTGGCTTTATCTCAGGCCATGGTTTTATGAGTCATGATCTCATGGGTCTGAGATTGAGCCCCATATCAGGCTCAAAGCTCAGCACGAGTTTGCCTCAGGATTCTCTCCCTTTGCTCTTCCCCCCATTCTTTCCCTTGGTCTCTAAAATAAATAATCCTTTAAAAAATACATGAATGTATGGTAAAGACTTAATATTGAGAAGGTATGTGGAAAGAGATTAATTGAAGGGATAATTAAAGATAGTGGAGATGAAAAGCAGCTTGTTCCCAGACACAGGATTCTGAATCTAAGTCAATAAAGTCATTTTTGACTAGTTCTTCTTCTAGGGGTAAGTTGTTACTTCTTCATCTTGGCTTATGCCAGAGCCCAAGGTAAAATGTGAAATGGTCTGAAAGCAAGAATGAGAAGCAAGGAAAACGACACATTGTTGTAAATTTGCAATTTTAGTTGTAGAGGTGTATTAAGTCTATGCTATTGGAAGAGGGTTGTTTTTTTTATTTTTTATGAGAGAAATGTTTGGATAGTGGTGGCAGAATAAAAATTAATACCAAGGTGAATAAGGCTATAAAAATTAGACAAAATGGGCAATGACATTGTGGAATAAATAATCTGTAGAGGTGGAAAAGAAATTCATGTTTGGCCACTTATGATCGATACACTCCCACTTTGCATAATCAGTTTTACAACAGCTGTGGTGCAGAAAGCCAGCATCCTTCCTGAAGCACACATCATAGGATATTTCTCCTTCTCTGCCTAAGGGTTTCTCCAAGTTACAGAGTCTCTCAACACACAAATGTGAGTGTGTGTGTGAGTACGGCTGAAAGTTAATGCTCCCAAAGGCCATCTTCAACCAGTGGGAGAAAAGTGTCTATAGATAATTTCACTGGGCTCCTTCCTTTAAGTGTGACTATTCTGAGATGGGTTCTACAAGACTCCTCAGAAGGTCTCCACAGATCTCCAAAGAAATTGATTTCTAGTTGCCCAGATCAGCAACCAGCTAAATGACGTACACTTTATTGGCTTTCAATTTCCCTACTTTCTTACTTCTGCTTGCTAGCATTAACTAAAATTATCTAACTACACTTGAATCCTCATGTCAGGCTCTCATTTAAGAAATCCATATTAAGATCGTACTTTATTTTCTCAGTAAACAGCTTACCAATGGGAATTTGTGGATAATGATTAATGTCTGGAATAGAAAACTAGTGAACTTTCTAGGGAAATTGATTAGCAGTGGGTTATAGTGAGGAACAGCTTTGTATTTATATTTATAATTAGACAATCCCTTGAGTTAGTCTTCTTTCACATTGATGTGCTTTGATTTCATTGTTCTGGATTGTTACCTATGGAATCCCACCTATCCATCCTCATCAGTCCCTCCAGAGGGATGAAATTCTTGGAAGCACCTAAGGCACTAGGATTAAAGGGAAGATGAAGATGGGTAACTTGATTAAATGGAGAAAACAGTTTTGAAGAATAACAAACAGTTTAAGAGGGAGCAGGAGGCTGTTATATGAGCCATTATCTCCTCTTTGCCCATTTGTCCTTACATTTTTGTAAGTTAAATTTTTATTTTTATTTTATTTTTAAAACTAATCTCTTGTTTCCCTAAATGTAGTAGGAAACTCTCAAAAGTTATCAAGTAGTTTCTATGAAGAACACAGAGAATATAAAGGTAAAGATGACTCTACCTAGATCTCAGGATTTACACTCTCTTTAAAGCAGAGAGATAATCCTCTGCAATGGGCATAGACTGATGAATAGGGAAATAGTCCCCAGAGGGCTAAAGCAATGAATCTGGCTAATTCTGTAATTCTTAGTCAGAATTTGTTATCTAGCTTCATGCTCCAAGGTGCACCTAAGCTCTGCTGCAATCAGTTGTGTCATCTTCTTCCAGGCTCTTAATCTTTTGGGGAAAAAGAGAGTGAGGGTGAAGCTAGAGATTAATTTGGACTAAACACAGATTAAAATCTCTTTCCTATTTTCCCAACTCTCCCCTTTCCCTTCAGCCAAAATCTGAGACCCACCAGTTACCCAACACAACCATGCATATATTCAACTACTATCACAGCATCCTTTCCTTAATAAGCATACATGGTTTAGAGTTAGGAACTCTAGGAGAGAGACTTTTTATGTGCTGTATAATACTGCTATTCTGTAATTCTGAGTACCATATAGAGCATATATTGATAAGACCAATTAGCTATACATTGATTTAACTAATAATATTTTTTATCTTTCTAAATTGAATAAAGATCATGACATTTAAATTTGCCATAATTGTGTCACATGCGAAGATACTTGTGGGCAATGTTCAGAACAGACACGTAATTTTTTTCTCTTATTTTCCTGTGTGATTTATTGGTTATGTGTTCACAGTTGGTTGCTACCCAAAATTTAATGCACGTTAACAGCGTCCTAAAGATCATTTGCATTACTCTCGTGACATATTGTGCTTCTCTCCCCTGCAGAGACTCTATAATTATGCTGAACCTTTTGTCTGTGACACTGGCAGTTCTCCTGGAGTGCACATATCTCCCAGCATCCTACAGATGTTGCTCAAAGTTAATCTAGTGGCAAAGGATGCCTGTTTTTATTCACATTTTGGGAATCACTAGTGAGAATCTCAGTGCCACCACTTTTATCTTTGTCTTCAGAATTTGCACGAGTTATTTAAATCCTCTGTGTGATGCCTGGAGCCAGGGACACCACATGGTCAGTGGCTTATGATGAGACTAAGCTGTATTTTTAGGTCTTTCAGATGTTTCACTCTTCATGGCTTTCACAGAACAGCTGAGCCCTCATTGGTGGTAGCTGAGCCCCATGGGTTCCCATTTTCAAGTATTTAAGCTCCTATAGTGATTGATACCATAGATGAAAATACATCAGTAGGCCTGATAGATGAAGTAGAAAATGTACATTCCTCCATTTGATAGCTGTGTAGCAGAGAGTATCTACTTCTGTGTATGATTTATAACCAAGGTCTCCTTATTCTTAGGAGGAGAAACAGCAACAACTTCTGTATAGAGAGCAAAAGAATCTTTAAATTTAAAAGGAGACCTTACTTTATGTGTGTGCTTCAGTTTCATTTTACGTATTACTTCAGTCAATTAATGTATGAGCTTCTCTCACATACCAGACTTGTGCCTTACATTACACATAGTTAAATATTCTAATTTAAATTTTAATTTCTTTTGACAAGCTTTGCAAATGTTGAAGTTCATTGTCTGAGTGCTCTGAGAAGGCTCATAAAATGTTTTGCCATTCACAACTGCCACTAGAACTCTGCCTTTCCTCTCCCTCAATAACCCTTCAGATTAATCTGAATTATCATAATTGTAAATATCTTTATTCCAGGATTGATTATAATCTTGGAGAGATCTGTTACTAAAACTAACATGTAACTACATCTCTATTAAAACACTATCACAACCAAATAGCATATTGTTTCTCATATAGAATGAGGGGACAAAAAAATATATTGCAAGTATTCATCTCTTGGTAAACAACAACAACAACAGTCTATTTTTGTTCCTTCCACTATTATTTTGCATCTTCTTCTTCTTCTTTATTTTTAAATTTTCCAAGTGTTGATAAATCCACAAATGTTAACTAATTCAATGATTTGGGGAAAAAAATCTTGATGTTACAAAGTACTGCTTATTAGAACATATACTAGAAAGAGATATACACCACAAATGTAAGTATGTGCATTCCTCATTTGCAGTAAATGTGTCAGGGAAGAGGGGGATGAGTTATTTTTTAGCTTATTACTCAAACAAGGAAGCAAAGTTTGATATAACTGAATCAGTGATACATGTAATTCTTTCTAAATTTTGATCCAGAGAATTGTGACAAATAGTATTAGTTACACAATATCTATCTTCTCTCCTTATTTTTTACTAACAAATTCCAGTTTTTTTTTGAGATATCAGTGTTCCCAATTAAAAAATTTATTTTTTGGACCTCTTTGCAGTAAAGATGTTCATGTGACTCAGGTCTGGTCAATGAGCAACAAACTACAATTCGCTTTTTTTTTTTTTTTTTTTAGATTTTATTTATTTATTCATCACACACACACACACACACACACACACACACACACACACACAGATTGAGAGAGAGAGAGAGGGCGAGAGAGAAGCAGAGACACAGGCAGAGGGAGAAGCAGGCTCCATGCAGGGAGCCTGACATGGGACTGATTTTCATGTCTGTGTTTTCATTTACTCGTGGACCAAACTATCCCCCAATATAGAAACATTGGTCCTTAGAGCTATTTGTTATTATCATAATAAAGCAAATGTGGTAGTGTCTGTTGTTACATAAGAGTTGATGAAAATATGCTTTTCTAAATTTAAAAAAAATAAAATTAATTATGTCTGTGTGACTTCTTATTCTAATATGCTTAGATGCATTTTTATTTTTTAAGAGGGGACTATAAGATAGTATTTTAAACTAATTTGATCAGGGAATCCATTTCCAGAGTTTCTGCTACAACTAGTGTCCCATGGAATGATGGCACTAATGTAGAGAAACTCATATATAAGCATAAATTAAATATAATAGAGGAAATGAAGACATAAATGCAAGTAATTCTGTTGTTAAACAATGAAAGACAATTTTGCTCATGTTGGAGTTCAGAGAGACTTTCTGGGAAAGGTGAACAATTATTTTTCATTTATTTTGGTATATTCGGTGATCTATTCACACTACTTTGTGCAAATCCCTCTTGGTCTGTATGTATTTCTTTTTTTTTTTCTTTTTGGTGTAATTTGCCAATTAAAAGTTGTATCCCTTGAAGGGAAGAAAAATTGTATCTATATCAAAATAAATAAACACACTGAGGATTAAAATAAGTTTTAGTTTTCTAAGCTCTGTGCTATAACCAGCTGAACTAATTGGCCATAAACCAGATTTTATTAAGGCCTGTGTGTATAGCGTAAATAGCCTTTTGCAAAATCATGCTAAAAATATCTAAAAGACATGACCATGAAAGCTTAAAAACTGTGTAAACAAATAACACACTTTGTACTTTTCATCTTTATAGTGGGCTATAAGCAGGCACAGGGAGAAATCTCCCCACCCTTCATCCATCAATCACGGCATTTGAGTGAAGTCCTTAAGATATTTCTTGACATTCAGCACCTGGGCAGGTAACACATGCAGGCTGTAAATGAGGAGGGAATCACTGGAGAAACCACTATGGTGTGAGAATTTCCTCTGCCTGATTGTCCAGAATTCTGTCTGTACTTAAAATAAGACCGTAAGCTATGCCCTCACTGCAGTTCAGTATCTTAGCATTCTCCTTTTTTTTACTTGCCCCAAATTTAAACTTTATAAAGGTAAAGAAAAGAGTGATGCAGCCCTTCCCTGAACCAGAAAAAAAAATCAGATTATTTGTTTTGATTATATGTTTTATTTCCTAGGCAGATACAGAACAGAATATGAGTCCTGAAATATGATTATATATCTGAAGAACAGTTTCATACAATTTTATAAAGTAATGCACAAAATTTTTAAAATGTATCTTTTTTATGTTTGAAATGTAGAAAGTGTAGATTTTGCTTATAAGCCCTACAGTGAATTCCAGATGTTGGCTGTTACTTCCTATATCCAAGCTGCACTAGGGTCAATAGGAAGAAATGATGCTTTTCAAAAAGCAGATGCTGTCAGACTACACCTTTAGTACTGATGAATCTTGTAAAATGGTTATCTGACCTGATGAGTATTCAGATGTGGAAAGTGGTTCTAATTCTAGAAACTTTAATACTGGCTGCTCTTTTTTTTTTTTTTTTTGAAACACATATATATTTTTTTATTGGAGTTCAATTTGCCAACATATAGCATAACACCCAGTGCTTATCCCATCAAGTGCCCCTCTCAGTGCCCGTCACCCAGTCACTCCCACCCCCTGCCCACCTCCCCTTCCACCACCCCTTGTTCGTTTCCCAGAGTTAGGAGTCTCATGTTCTGTTACCCTCTCTGATATTTCCTACTCATTTTTTCTCCTTTCCCCTTTATTCCCTTTCATTATTTTTATATTCCCCAAATGAATGAGACCATATAATGTTTGTTCTTCTCTGATTGACTTATTTCACTCAGCATAATACCCTCCAGTTCCATCCACGTTGAAGCAAATGGTGGGTATTTTTTGTTTATAATGGCTGAGTAATATTCCATTGTATACATATACCACATACTGGCTGCTCTTTAGCAAATGATCACATCATCATTTAGAATATATTTTTAAGTAGATTATAGAAGATAATAGATTTTCTTCTATAGGTTATAGAAGAAAAAAGCAAAAATGAAAAGATTTTATTATAATAGTATATACTGGTAATATCTTATATCATTTTTGCTCTGCTTATGTGATACTTTTTGTCTTCTCACTTACACAAATCTTTGCTAAAAGAATAACATATTTTAGACCATTTTATGAAACTCTGTCCCTGTCACAATTTGTCCTTCAGCATTGTATTTCCAGGGACAACACATATAATAATATTTTCAAGATAAGCTTATGATTTACTAAAGACATGTTTATCTCAGTTTTATCTTATATGCATAGAAAACATAAATATGTTGAAAAATCATAAAGTGTGAGAGGCAATTATAGTTCCTTATAAGTAGTAATTTTACTTGATTCCCTTTTTTTTAAGGTGGGCTCCATGCCTGATGTGGGGCTTGAACTCACAACCCTGAGATCAAGAGTTGGATGCTCTAACAACTGAGCCAGCTAGGCACCCCTTAATTGCTTTCTAATGTTATTAAGACTGTGATGAAACATCCTTAGAGAAAGTAGTTAGAATGTGATGGAAATTTTGGTGAGATCTTGAATCGTGCAATCACAGGACAGAACTTTTCTTCATGATTGACACCCTCCCTTCACCCTTATTAGACCCCATTTTGGCTCTTTCCTGCCAGAAAGTGATTCTCCCACATATTAGAGCCTGGACATACCTCTGAGCTATAGTTCAAAGTCTACCAAATATTTCTGTTGAGATATTACATTGTAGTTGTTATACAACCATCATTTGTGCTATCAGAGCAAGACTGTTCGGAACCAGAACAGAGTTTCCCAGGTCCTGGAAATTTATTTTGCTAAAACTTGGAACTCATTCTGATATCCTTTTTTTAAGAATATAGCACATCTTGTGTTAAAGCATCATTTATTAAGATACCTGAACTTATTTTCCTATAATGCATGTAGATGAGGAACATATTCATGGTTATAGAAATATTACCTTTAATTCTCAAACGTCTAGAGTCAAGAAAATCAGGATTCTAGTCTTTTCTCACACTCAAAATCTGTGACCAAATTTTTCAACTCTGGAAAGTACTTTAATCAACTAGAAAATTTGATAGTTGGAGTAGAAGGTCATCAGGGATTCTTCCCGAGTCCAGTAGTACATCTGTAGACACATTGCCTAAATATGAAGATAGACAAACTTATTTTTGACTTTCTCTCCTTCACTTTACTATGTAAAAATGAAAATATGACAAATAATCATGTTATAATATTTCACTATGAAAGTACATTATAAAACCAAATAATAATTATTTTTTTCAACAAATAATTAATACTTATTATATCTCTGACAAAAGATTAATAAAGAATGCTTGTGCATTGAAATCATCTTAATTGACTCAAGTAAAAAGGCAACATTTCCAGGTATTTAAATAGTAAAATTATGTGATATTAGCATGTTTCAAAAATTCAGGAAAAATTTGTTTATAACTCTATGAAATATTGGAGAACTTAGTTGAGAATGACAAAGTTTTCATATAGAGTACCCTGAATTAGCTAATATTTTAGGCTTATGTTGTTACTTTTCTTTAAATCCTTACATAGCAATTAAAGTCAAGCAATGGCTGGATAGTAAATAGAAGACCATATTTCAAATCCTTTCAGTGAACTAATAAAAAATTTATGCTGTTTTATAATACAGTATGAGCTGATGCAGAATTACCCAGGATTGGCAGGAGAAGGCTATTCTTAGTACAAAGAAGCTGTGTTTATTAAGTAAAAATTGTCATTACAAATACAAGTTGAATTTGACCAAATTTATAATATCAAAAGTATATTTTATTAATCTTTTAAGGTGAGAAGGAATTACAAAATGCTGCAGTGTTAGACTTCTCATGTAAGAAGCAATTGGCTATTGATTTCTCAATTGGTATGTTTAGAGAAAATGTTGGAACATATTAGGAAAAAAAAGCTAAACAACATAATAATTATGTCAACTAATATAATTTCAGTGTGATCTACGCAGGGGAAAATATAAAATAAAATTGTCAAAGTTGTGAACACTCTTACATTTTTATTGGTATATTTTGACTACTTATATTTTATACATTTGGAAGGGTCTTCAAGTTATATGTCATGGACTATTTATGATAAATATCTCCTTATATGACTATATTTTATAGAAGCTAAATGACCATAGAATCCCCTGATTAATGTATTAGATATGGTATTATTTTTATCTTTAATGAAATATTTATTCATATAAATTGTTAGCCATTAAGATAGTAAATAAATATGAAGAATTATTGAGATATCAAGTTATAGTTTAGGAATGGTTTTTTAAACTATTGTTTTATTGACATAATTCATTATTTATATGTTGAATGAAAATATATAAAAAGATAAGGATCCGAAAAAAACACCACACAAATTCATGATTTTAGTACTTTATTTTTTTTAATAATAAATTTATTTTTTATTGGTGTTCAATTTGCCAACATACAGAATAACACCCAGTGCTCATCCCATCAAGTGCCCCCCTCAGTACCCGCCACCCAGTCAACCCACCCCCCGCCCTCCTCCCTTTCCACCACCCCTAGTTCGTTTCCCAGAGTTAGGAGTCTCTCATGTTCTGTCTCCCTTTCTGATATTTCCCACCCATTTCTTCTGATTTTAGTACTTTAACAATCAAGTCATATTCATTAAAAATGTATTTGCTTTAAGAATTTGAAACATCCTTTTAATCCCTTTATTAATCCTTTAGGATTAAATTATATAATATACATAAACATCTCACATGACCATACACTACTGAAAATTGCTAACATTTTAAAAATGAGTTACATCAATTGGATAAGATGTTTTGTGTGTGGAAATGACAGGAACTTTTACCTGATTTACCTGATTTTACCTTTGGGCTGGCCTATTTTTTCAAAACTGGTGGCTTAGAATGGTGCTATAATTTTCTTCTCATATCAGCATTTAAAGAATAAATAAATTCCCTATTCTTATAGGGTATTATCTTTGGGAATAAAATATAATTAGGTCTCCTTTCATGACATGAATAATACAAGTAAAGGAAAAATATGTAGAGTACTTTCTCTCCCATCCTTGGGTCAGTGTATACTGCACATTAATGTTTAATGGCTTCTTTTTTTACTTAGTTCAGTTTTATTGCTCATGAAATGAGTGAGTGATTGCAGGAACTAGAGCCAGGCAAGCTTTCCCATACACCTCTGCCAGTGCACTGACCTGCAACACCCCGGTACTTCATTCCTTGGCCTCTGCTAAGTGGAGCCTGCCAGCCATTTTAAATGTGCCAAACTGCATAGTGGTTTTGTGATGTGAAAAACATCCATTAAGTTATAGTTTGAGTACACACCACTTCATATTACTTGTAAACAAATCCAGCCCTCTCAACTTCAGCCTTGAGAGTAGTATACTTAAAAAAAATTTTTAAGCAGATAAATATAACAGCTTAACAAGCATAGGTGGAACATCTTACAAGATTTAACATTCAGGGGTTAACTGAATTGAATTTTATTTTTTTACTATAATGCAACTGAATTAAGTCTACATCTTTTGCCTCAATATAAGTTCAAAGCATGAGACAATTGGAGGTAAGGACTTGCTTATACTTGACATTAGTTTTTTGCCTCCAGTACCCTCTACACCCACAAAGTCTTGTGACAAAAGGACTGTCCTCAGACAAAAAAAAAAAAAAGCCAATAAATAAAAATCAACTCTGGACATTATTAAAAGCACCCCCTCATCCTCATTCTCTCTCTTTTTTTTCCTTGAATAACATTGGTATTTTCTTTCTACATCCAAAGAATAAAGAAATTAAAGAAGTGGGTGTCATTTAGTTAAAACACACTGCATGTATATTTAGGACAAAGCCATTCAAATTTATCCATAAAGAAACACCTCAAAAAATAGAAAAAATTATTATGTTTTTAAAGAATTTAGGACCAGCCATGGAAGCTATTGGCCAAGTTAATATTCCAGAGTTGTTTTGAGGCTTAAAAATAGTCATAACCCTTTGTAAACTATTAATCTAGGTAAAAAAATAAAGTGAATATTTACTAATGGATGAGAAGAATCAAGAAACAGTGATCTATTTGTAGAAGTATTGATAAAAAGTATAAAACTAGAACTTATCAAAGTATGCATAGGAAAAGGGATAATAAAAGATAACTTAACATTCCCCTTCCCCCTCCATACAAGATTCAGATTAATGACCAGTGTTTTTGCAGGTACGTTCAAACTAATTGAGCAGTTAACAGATTTTGGGAGTGATAACCCAGAAATACTGACTTTACATTGAACACAATTTAAGAAATATGTTATTTTCACTTAGTTTGCTAAACTACACTGAATTAGTATGTGTGAACATGAAGAAGAGTTCTGGAGAGGGAGAAAAGTAATTGTTGCTTAATTGACATACAATGATGAAGGCCATTGTTGAAGAGACTCCACAGAGACCAGATACACTCTTCATGCAGAATTTGGTTAAATGTCAAGACTGATGATGCAACACACACTCCAAAAAGTGATGAAAACCATTATGACTCATATAATGAGGCTTTTTGGAAAAAGTAGGGCGGGCTCCAAGGCAGGTCTGAAAATGGCTTGAGAGAGTGAGGGACAGGATGGCTGCCAAAGGATTTTATTGTGGTTAGTGGGTGGAACCTAGATAAGGCGAACTGTGTGCATATAGGCCAGGGTTTTTGCACAGTTCTAACTTCAGACTGGCACCAAAGAAAGAAGCATCCAAGCTTCCTTATCAGCTTATCCATATGCTGGGCATAAGGGAAAAGAATGGTGGGATTTGAAGCTATTTTCATGTTTGAGCTAAGAGCATTTACTTTATTACAAAGGAAAGCAATAGTGATAAATTCAAATGATGATTTCCCTTGACGGGATTGTTTCTCATTCCACTTTTAGAAATATACAAGATCAGGATGGAGTTCAGGAAGGTAAGTTTTCAATGTTCAGAAATAGTTTCATTACTGTAGAAGGAAATGACACTTTTGATCTAGAGAACAGCCAACACCAAAACCTTACTCCATGGAGAATTGCCTGCAGGCATAGCTGGTGCCCCAAGGAATGACCAGCATGGAGCTGGGGGAAATGCAAAAGATGGGAACAATGATGGTAATAAATGACTTCTGTCCTAGGTGCTAAACAACCTAGGAATAATAGTTCATTTTATTCCTCAAGTTAGCTGATGAAATAGATCCTTTTTATAGATGAACAAATTAAGATCCAGAGAGTAACAGCAGGGCAGTGAATCAAAGAGCCAAGATTTGAACTTGTATTTCTTAGTCAGATTCTGAACTCTTAGTTATTTCAAAAACAGTTATGTAGTTTCTACATATAAACTACAAAAAGTGTAGCTTAACATTTGAAAGCATACATTACTTATTACTGTCTCAGTAACTCTTATGAAAATTTACTACTTAAAATTTGCTCTTTTTTCTATGTTTATATTATAATTTCATTGAAAAGATGGGGATAGGAAATGGTATTTCTTTGTTATTAGGAACAGATCAAAAGATCATTCCTAAGAAGGAATGGCCATAATTGGGGTTTGCATGACTTGCCATTTCTATTCTGTATCACAGCCTGTTGTATCATTATTATTAAGGAATAAAATTCAGGTGGATAAATGTGAAGATCTATTTGGCGTAATCAACAAATCTTGAATTGGATAGCATCCGATCTGGCAAGTAGAAGGAGCTGGGAAAAACTATATAAAATGGAAGACTTTTAGATGCAGAAAAGAGGCAAGACAAAGGATAAGTGTATTGTTTTGGGCTAGGTCCCCTATTTTTGAGTAAAAGTGGGTATCTATCCAGCATATTACACTACTAATAGCACCAGGTAATTCCAGATTGACAGGTTAAAGGTCATATTTCTGGGAGAAACTGAAACTGTAGTTAGGTTAGGTGTTAAGTCTTGGTTTGTGGATGTGGGGCTTAGCACAAGTGACTCTATTAGTACCTACTGTTTCTTTCTTTCTCTTTTTAAGACTATCTTATTCTAAAGTTTTGAATGGTTTATCACTACCAATAGAGTTGTGTAAATTTGTATCTCTCTAATTCACATAATAATTCTATTTTCAGAAAGGAAATAAATAAATCACTCAAATTATTAAGTATTACTTTACTGGAAGTTTTATATAAAAAAACTTAAACTTCTGAGAAAATGAGGTGGTGGAAGCTTATTTAATATTGTCTACTGAGTGTGCATGGGGATTCAAAATATTAATTATTCCTTAGTAAATACTATTCAGTTTTAAGATCCATATCCTCAACACATAATTAAAATGTTAAGCATTTAAAGAAAAATCATATCTGAAATATTGTATGTGATTCAGATTAGATCCTAAAAGAACAGGATTAATAATAGAAATTGATTTATTAAATATATGCTATATACAGAGCACTTCACCAAACGCAGGAAAGGCCAGAGGGGAAAATCATAGTCCTTATCAGCAGAATTTATAATATATCCAAGAAATCAATCATATAGAACTGGCATGGGGATAGTCACAAAGGAATTACATAAAATAAAGATTATATTTTCAAATATGGTAAAATTGTGTTCAGAGAAGGATGGATTAAACAAGGAAAGCTTCCTGAAAATAACTAATTTTGATCTAAACCTGAAGAAAGTGAGTGGTCACAGATTCCTAGAGAATAATGAGAGTAAAATAATATGAATAGTATCACTTGAAATAAACAGAAAATATTTGTCCCTCAGCATCTCCCTCTTAAAGAAACCTTGAGATCAAGATAGCTTTTTCTCACTACCCTGTCCACAATAGTAGGCTTTTGATTAAGGATAGGCCAATCAGGTTGCTCCATTTATCTGACCACAGTGATTGGTTAAGGATGGGCACTGTGATTCAGACTTGGTCAGTCAGAAGTTTAAAATTATACAAGTTCTGTCTGACTTCAAAGAAAATGGTTTTATATTCTATACCACGTGTTCTCAATTTTTTAAAGATATTATTTATTCATGAGAGACACAGAGAGAGACATAGAGACACAGGCAGAGAGAGAAGCAGGCTCCATGCAGGGAGCCTGATGTAGGACTCGATTCCGGGACCCCAGGATCATGCCCTGAGCCAAAGGCAGATGCTCAACTGCTAAGCCATCCAGGCATCCCAACAAATGTTCTCAAATTTTAATCTGGAAGGCTTTTTAAAATATAGCTTTCTGGGTACCATTTTCAGAATTTCTTATTCAGTAGGTTTGGGTTGGATCCTGAGAATATGAATTCCTAACATATTTCCAGATAACATCAAAGAAGCTGATCTGGCTACCACTTCTGGTGACCACACTATTCTACACAAGACTATAGAGTAGTAATGAAGAGCATAATATGCTGTTGGGTTTAGACATGTAGGATCTAGTTAAAAGGAAACATCTAAGAGGTCTTAAAATACATTTAGGATACTATAATTATAAATGTGGATATAAACTCGATAAATAAAGGATTTGTTCACTGAAGGAGAAAACAGAGATACTTTAGATAAATGTTGGAGGAGAAAGATGTAAAGACAACATAAAAGGTTAATGGATAGGAAAAAGAACAGATCATGTGTTGACAGCCAGAGACATAACAATTGGAAAAAAAGAACATTGAAACAGAGACTAAAAGTTATTTGAGTTTCATTTTTGACAATTTTTAGTTTAGAATAATATATAATATTTTTATATAGCCATTTATTTTCCAGCCAATTATGATTTACATACTTGATGTCATATTATAAAAATAAATACAAAATGCAAATTAACAGCAGAAAAACAAGTTCAAGGACAAAAATAGGAAACAAACAGCAGGTGATGTTAAAATCCTTAACAAAATTTGGAATTAGAGCTGACATTAAGAAGACTGAGTTGTGAGAGATATCATGTCAGCTTAAAAATAAACTGTTTTAGGGGCACCTGTTTGGCTTACATGGTTAAGTATCTGCCTTGGGCTCGGGTCGTGATCTCCAGGTCCTTGGATGGAGCCCCACATCAGCCTCCCAGCTCAGGGGGAGTCTGCTTCTCCCTCTTCCCTCTGCCTCTCCCTCCATATATGCCCCCTTCCCTGCCTATGTCTTTCTTTCTCTCTCTCAAATGAATAAATTTAAAAAATATTTTTAAAAATGTGCTGTTTAAACCACATGACCCAATGGTAAGTATAATCTGATTTTTTTTAATGCATCTTTATTTGGTGACAATAGTCTTATTTTCCTGTTTAGAAGGCTTTCACTCTCAAATGGAACTGATGCTGTCCATCTTACAAGAGTCTATTCCAGGGCTGGATGAGAAATGCCCAACTCAATTATGAGATGGTTTAAGATACCCAAAAGCAAAAGAAGCTTTTGGAATACTTCACTGGTTACCATTCCAGTTGCTGGTTTATGTGAAACTCTAATAGCTGAAAATAAAGCAGTGCCACTTACTAATTAGATTTTTAAAAATTAGTTGAATCATTAAATAGGGCATGTTTGGATGGTAACATTCAAACCTCAGATAGAAGAAGGGAGGTTTTGAGGTATTAACTCCACATTTAAAGAGGCAGCTGTCTTTTTGCTTTTGTTTTCTATTCCCTGGCATGTACCGCAAGCCCATATTATGCAAGCAACACATTCTGCTTGAGCAGGAAGAGACTGTTTCCCAGTATGGAGTGTACATTCTTTATATCAGCACTGGACAGCTCTAGAAAAACAGCTAGAAAGCACACTGATTGAGCTTTCTCCATTTGTATCACTTTTATAAGATGCTGTCTGAATAATTAGATCAAAATGCTAGTAGGATAGAGAAGTTTCTTAAGTTTTGTTTTTTAATTATTCTCAAATTGCACATACATAGTAAAATAATAAAGATTACACATTAGTTTAGCTTTTGATTTAAGATAAGTTACATTCCCATGAGTGAGAAACAACAGTTATAGAACATAGGAAACCCTGAAAGGATAAGAAGAAGAGGAAAAGGCAGGACATAGAAGAAACCAATTAAGTTCTGTGACTTGCAGGAGAATTTCTCAATGCTGCTACTTTTTAAATGTTCAATATCTGTATAGCAGATGATGTTAAACCTACATTTTTGTGTCTTCCTATCTCAGTGCTTCAATAATTTCCCTGTGTATATAAAACAATAATAGAAAGGATTTGCCTGGACTCACTCCTGTAGAATTATGATTATATGGATTAGGGCTTGGCCCAGGAATCTTGACTTCAATCTAGCACCATAACATGCCACTCACAAGTGTTGTAGGAGAATTTCTTACACTGTCTGAGAAGCTCTGTTACATTCTCAATACTGTTATTATTCCCAGAAATCTTTGTATTTGATTTTTGAAGCCAAAAAAACAACTGTTTGAGTGCTAAGACAAACACACCTGTGTGAAACTTATGTCAGCTTCCTCACTGTGTGACAGTACAGGCCATAAAAATGTAAAAGGGTATCTTGGGATAGATTACACCGTATGCTTGAATTTACCTACAACACAGAGAGTTGCTGACATTATGCTAGTTATCAGTTTTCCACATGTGCTCTGTAGTGTCTTAAAGACCGAGAGGAGCTACTGTTTTACACTGAAATTTTATATGTAATGAAGAAAATCAAGTTTATTATTTTTATTTAATGATTACCATCATGGCATCCCTATAAATATTCCTGTAGTATAACTTTAAAAAAAAAGCAAGGCTATAAAAATCTTTCCCATGGTGGTTTGATCATTCCATTTTATGGAAAACAAGGCACATAATTCTATTCCATTAGCAGAGTTTATCCTTGATACTTTTTCTTTTTTAAAGAAGTTGGCATGCAGCAGACACACCAGATCTCAAATAAATGGCATTGAAATAGCTTACAGCGGTAAGCAGATGTAAATTTTCTAATGAATTAGCCCCAAGTTATAAAATATTTAGTTTGTTTAAGGGAGAGAGTAAGTGGTTAAAATAGATTTCCTATGGTGAAATTTGAGAATCATCAAGATCAAGCGAACAGAAACAAAACAGCATTTGGATTTTTTTCCTCCATTTTTTACTTGAGGGCCTGACTGAAATCCAGCATTCAACATTAAAGCAGCAATCTGCTGCAGAGTGGATGAATTTGTGATAAATGGTCCCTTGAGGTTTATAAAACATATTCTCCATAAAACAAGCCACAATATGTTTCTTCACATTAGTCAGTTCCTGACATTCAGGCTACTGGAGTTCCAGTCCAGTGTTGGTACCTGCCATCCCCAAGCTGTAAACAACTCTTTGTTTATTGCAGCAAAGCTCATACATCCATTTCAAGGTTTTACAGCGATAAAAGGCTGACTGCTTACATAAACTGAAGTGGGCTGCAATGTTGTTATTTTGTTTATTGCTCTTTTACTGCAGTGGTCAAATAGTCCCTTTGAGACCAGATACCAGTTTTCTGCCATCTGCACAGTCAGTGTCAGAAAACTTGTGTTAACTGAATCACTGTGGGAAATATTTATAATGAGAGGACTAATTAAATGAAATGTTGCCTCCCAAAATTGAATAGGAAATGCAGATGATTAATAACAAATATCAAGTAATCTGCCATTTTTTCTTCTTAGCAATTATTAGTATTTGCCTTAGGGACCTTGACCGGCATAAGTCATGTCTGCCTACCTTGCAAGGGTTGATTAAACATAACTTTTGTCCTTTTGTTTTAAGGTTTTGTGTTTCCACTTCTGAAATTCATATTTCAATGTCTCTGGACAGCTTCAACCACATATTTAGGTTTGTGGGCTATAAATACCTCCCTGGAAAGCTCATATATTAAATTACTTGTTTTTGTCTCTAAGTATGTTGTCTGAATCAGCAAGTTCAAAAACAAAATCATAACTTCAAGAACTTCAAGCAAACAGTAAAATTTGGTCATGTAAATGAAAATCATGAAAGCTCATAATGAGTGGAGGTAATCTGTTTTCTTCCAAACAATATCATTACATTTTAATTTGAAATGATAGAGGGTTTTCTCTAATAAAAGTCTAAGTATCCCATATTTTAAATATTGAACTCTATAGAGGGTGGTTCCAAGGTATGATTTTGAGATCTTTTTAGAACTCTGATATTAAAATTTAAGATATGTACCTCAATAAGGAAAGAGTATTGCCTTCTCCAAATCTTACAGAATTTATATAAGCCTTGAACAATTTGATAACAGTAAGGGTTTACTTCAATAAAATATGTTGTAGAAGATTTTGAGGTTTTAAACTTTCAACAGAATTGGTTTTGAATAAAAATAAATTGCACTTTGTATTTAGAAGTGAGAGCAAAGTATATTTTATATTTATTATTAAAATGTTCACTTAGAGGGATGCCTGGGTGGCTCAGCAGTTGAGCCTCTGCATTTGGCTTAGGGTGTGATCCCAGGGTCCTGGGATAGAGTCTCGCATCAGGCTCCCTGCGAAGACCCTGCTTCTCCCTCTGCCTATGTCTCTGCCTCTCTCTGTCTCTCATGAATAAATAAATGAAATCTTAAAAAAAATAAAATAAAATGTTCACTTAGAAAAACATTTAAGCACAAACAAGTTCTAATTGAACAATTTTAGTGAAAAAAAGACTTTCTACTGAAAAATCATGAAATTACTTTGTTATGCAATCTGAAATACTTATAACAGTGTCTTCAAGAGAAGGGAGGAAACTAGTATTCAGATGAAATTATGTTTAAAATATGGCTTTGAAAACATAGATAATAATGCAAATATTTTTATTTTATGTTACATTAATACTCATTTATAAGTTCTAAGAAAAAGCTTTTAATCTCCCAATATTTATATAGCGAATGCAGGGCAGCTGGAAGGGTTAGTGTGCATCATTTTCTGATATATATAATATTACTTAGAAGTATATGATATGAACTTTATGCATACTTTAATATTTAACACATTACTGATTAAAAAAAACACAACAAAGTGTCCTTCCTATCAAAATAGACTATTTCAATAGAATGGAATTATATCAACAAAGTGAGATCCAGTGCAACATTTGTGTATATACCTACTCCATGAGTATGAATTCTCCCCCAAAAGGATTTTCTCATCTACAAATATAGACACAGTATGAAGATATTTTTCATGTCAGTACATAATGAGTTGCTTAATATATAAATGATATATGGATAGATGGGTAGATTTCTGAAAATTTACATAAGAAGCCATAAATCCACAGGAGTAGGTAAATAAATGAAATCCAGTGCCTATGAGATTTTTAGTTATGAAGCTTTACATTTTGTTCTGAGAGTTCACATAAACAGTAAAAAAGAAAAATATATGTATTATATAATTCTCAATAATATGATGGAATAAAATATGTTATTTAGGAGAGACTTTTTCGGGTACTTGATTTTTAAAGAAATATAGAGTAGTCTTTAATACAAGAGATTTTATATCCCAAAGTGAATTTGAACAGAGGTCTTAAAAAGGTGACAAACATGAGGAATACTTTTTAAATCCACTATTAAACAAATTAAATTGCATGCAAAGCAGTATGTCCCATTATTAGTAATGTTACCTGTGATCATTTGATTAGGGTAGCATTTGTCAGATTTCCCCACTGTAAAATTCCATTTTCCACTTTACAATTAGTATAGTTCTGCTATAACATTTCTTTTGAAAACACAAAATTGTTCCTATGTGATTGATAAATCAGAGAACTAATTGAGCATAAAACTGTGTTTGTCTATGTGTGATTTTGTTCTGAAGAGGACATTATGTGAACACAGAAAATATCACCCAGTTGGACCAAGCCCTCTAGGAATACACAAAATACACATATGCACACCCCTCAAACATATGCCTGCTACCTCAGTTTGCCATGTGAGGCATGGGACAAACCTATCCACATTTGATGTTACAACTTCTTACCCAATTTCAGATAAACTTTCTTCCACCACTTCACAATCACTTACAAGCTGCAGTTCATCCAACACGAACTAGAAGAAAATTTCAAGTCTTTCTCAAGGTAAAATGTCATATTTACTGTAATGTTATCTATATTTAATATATATGCTTAATATGCTACCATTTTTGTTCTTATATTTTTTGTCACTAATTTTATCTTTGTATTTTCCCATAAACCCAATGGTTTTATTTTGCAATTTTGTATGGCATGGTAACTCCTAGGAACACATTCCATAATAGTAGAACTGGTAACTATAATCTGTTGTAGATGCTTTAAGGCTATGTAAAAATCCTATTTTCTATCAAGATTTCACCATTGATTTTAACATCCATTGGTGATTATTAGCTGGTAATAGGAGGCAGTTTTCTTTTTTCTTTTCTTTTTTCTTTTCTTTTCTTTTTTCTTTTCTTTTCTTTTTTCTTTTCTTTTCTTTTCTTTTCTTTTCTTTTCTTTTCTTTTCTTTTCTTTTCTTCCTTTTCTCTCTTCTCTTTTAATTCTGGTATAGACAATATACAGTGTTATTTTAAAATTACAAAATAGTGAGTACAGTGAGTTTCAGGAATACAATATAGTGATTCAAAAACTCCATACATCATCCAGTGCTCATCACAAGCACTTAACCCCCATGACCTATTTACCCACACCCATCCCTACTCTGGTAACCATCAGTCTGGTAACCACAGGTAACACTACTAATATATATTTTTTCCCTTTAGCTAAGAGTCTGTTTCTTGACTTTCTCCATCTCTCTCTCTCTCTCTCTTATTTTTTCCTCTTTGTTCTTTTGTTTCTTAAATTACACAGATGAGTGAAATTCTTTGGTACTTCTCTTTCTTTGACTGACTTATTTTCCTTAGCATAACACCCTCTAGTTCCATCCGTGTCCTCGCAGATGACAAGACTCCTTTTTTTTTTCCAATGGTTGAGTAATATCCTTTTCCTCTTTTTTTTTTAAGACTTTATTCATTTATTCATGAGAAAGAGAGAGACAGGGAGGGAGAGAGAGAGAGGGAGGGAGGGAGAGAGAGAGAGAGAGAGAGAGAGAGAGAGAGGCAGAGACACAGGCAGAGGGAGAAGCAGGCTCCACGCAAGGAGCCCGACTCAGGACTCCATCCTAGGTCTCCAGGATTAGACCCTGGGCTGAAGGTGGCGCTAAATCGCTGAGCCACCCGGGCTGCGCTATTCTTTTCCCATTCAGAAGATTGTTTGTTTTGTTGATTGTTTCCTTTGCTGTGTGTGAATTGCTTTTTAGTGCATTTTCAGTGCATTATAATCCACTAGTGGGATAATTTATTTTGATAATTAAATTTTTCAAATCAGGTGAGTGTAAATTCTTTTAATCTGGCTCCTATCTTTTTGCCACATTCCCATCATTTCTTGAGCTCTTTTTTACTTTTTCACACAGCTAGGTATTTCCATGCTCATTGTATGCTTCCCCTGAACCAGTCCTAGAATCAATCATTTCCTTTTATTGGTTCCTTTTAGTTAACAATGATACTTAGAAACCAAGACCTTGTACTATTTGTTACAAGGGGCTTTAGAACCTTCTGAAGGACACTTGTCCTGGAATATCTACTTTTTGAAACACAAAAATTGAGTTTGTAGCAAACACGCATTTCATGTGAATGGGATTTTAAATTTTTACCTTTCTTAGTTTTGCATAAATAATAATAATTTTGACATTTTCCCTATGAAAGATATAATGGGAAATAGTCACTTCTATTTCCATTAGTGGGATACCTTTAAATAATGGACTTTGAATAAAACCAATTCTGTAACTTATGGATGTGTAGAATGATTTTGGGAAATGAGGGCCAGAAGAAAAAAGAATATAATTGTAGATTTTAAGTCTGTTATCTAGTTTTCTAGATATTCTTCAACATTAATGACAACTGAGAAAATAAACTTTCATTGCTATTATAATGGTTGAATTTGTTCAGAGAAAAGGGAATACATCAGCCAAAGGAAATCAAGAAGGTAAAAGTTGTCTTCTGTTCCTCTTATGAAAAAAAGTGCATTTTAAAGTGTGGACAGTTAAACAAACAAACAAAAAACTGAACTAGAGGCTTAACTAAACATAAGCAATTGAATATTTCAGGAGCACCTTTGGTTTTTAATTAAAAAAAAATCCCCAACATTTGCTTCACCCTCTCCTTTCCCTAAACATACACACAAATCTAGCCCAAATCACACAAACATGTAGAGATATAAATTTCTTTTAATGATATTTAATCTGTATTAAAAACTTGAACAAGTGTTAAAGTTTAATTATGGAAGCATCATTTGATGTTTTTGAAATATTATGAGGAACAAGTAATTATTATAAAATAGTTAAAGACAGTTACTGTGAGTTCTCAGCTGCCTTCAGGAGAAGTCACAATTATACAAGCAAAATATATGCCAATATTATTTAGTTCCTAAAATTGGGGTAAACTGTATGCCAACTTATTTTTATGTACATGTCAATTAGGTGACCAAGTAATTGATTCAACCGTCTGCTTAAATAGCATTGTCAGTATGTGCTGGCCATTGAGAGAGGCTCTGAGGTAACAAATTATATAAATTTTATATTTTATATATATTTTAGGAGAATATATACCTATAAAATATATATAAATTTTTTTTCTTTTTATCATATGTTGACATTGTTGTGCTGGCAACAGATGTTACAATATATCATAGTAAGTTCTATAACAGACACAGCCCCACATTCATAATAGTAGCTAGCAATAAAACATTGATTATGTCAGGTAGTGTTTAAGGCACTTACAGGTTTGATCTCAGTTGATCCTCTTAGTTGACTCTAGGAGTCAGGTTGACTGATAGGGAAGATGGAACCCAAAGAGCTTGAATAATTTGTGATGGTTACACAGCAGGTGAATGGTAAAACTGGGAATCAGACCCAGAAAGTCTGGCTGCACAGTCCATGTTCTTTCTATGGCCTCAAAATGAGGAAAGAGAAAAAGCAAGAAAGAAACATTTTGTCCGGCAGGGTGAGGGGTGCGGTGTTTAAAGTAGGATTCACTGCATGGATTTTTATCAGATCACTCTCCTCATGGGACTTTCACTCTAGTGTGTGTGTATGTTGTAGTATGTGCCTGTAGGAGTTCTGGTCAATGTTTTGAAGAGAAGGTTGTTGAATAAACTGTAATTTGGGGTCACAATTAGTTTTAAGTTTTCCTTACCTTTTCCCTAATTATTATGGATAATTTAAGATATGGTATATAATAAAAACAAGATAACTATAATCAATGTTAAGTCACTCAGGAACTGCATAATTCTCTGTCTCATAATGCTGTAAATATTGAATATCCAAATGTTATCTGGAGCCAGGCAGAATGAATCATGTGCATAAGTAATTTGTGTTAAATAAATTCCTATCCCCTGATATAATGAATCTACATTTTACATGAACTTTAAAAAGCAAATCATTGTAGTTAGTGTTAATAAAATTGTCAGTGTGAATCTTCTTATTTTGATTATATTTATAGGTCCTTAAACTTGATTGAATTTTAGGGAAAATTCTTGAATTAACCTCCTGTTGTTTCATTTTCCAATGGCTTGAATATCCACTGCATCTATCTTTTAAAATTATTATAAATTTACTAGTCCGGATGCTTGTTTAATTATATGACAATATACAAACCATTTATGAATTTTATTTCCAGTTATGTTTTTCTCTGGCCCACTTAACTGCATATGGAATTAGCTTATGTTCCCATACTTAATTTCTGTTTATTAATGGATGCATCATCTTCATATAATAGTTTATGTGTTTTGAAAATAGACTTGCCAGATATGTCACTATTTATTGTTGCCTAATGTCTTGTCTCTAGCTGTTTTAGGATTTTGTTCTTTTTGGTATCAGTAGTACATCATGTCATTAATCCTCATGCCTCTTTATTAGGAAGCATGAGCTAACTTTGGAGCAAATTTACCTGACTTCAAGATAGAAGAAGTGGCACAGCCTGGAATCAGTTGCGTTGTTTATTCTTAGTTTCTATCTGTCTACACCATAGCCTGGTGCTAAGTAACACCTTTCTCAATTGCATGTATCCTTCCTCTAATTTATTATTCCATAGTTTGTGAGAGCTATGTTAAGTAAATCAGGTTGCTTTGCAGTTGTGCATTATATTAAGTCTTTTCTTGAAGTAGGCTAAGAGAAACAAAAATAATACTGGAACTGAGAACCTAGTTAAAGCATGGATTTCCTGACCCAAGATCCTAACTTGTTGCTGACCTGCAATTAAAATGAGCACATGGGGATGCCTGGGTGGCTCAGTGGTTGAGCATCTGCCTTTGGCTCAGATTTTGATCCCGGGGCCCTGGGGTCGAGTCCCACATCAGGCTGCCCACAGAGAGCCTGCTTCTCCCTCTGCCTTTGTCTCTGCCTCTGTGTCTCTCACTAATAAATAAATAAAATCTAAAAAAATAAAATGAGCACAAGAAACTTTTTGTGAGAGACATATAACCTGCTTGTTTTGGCATTCCCCTCTCTGGGGTTTGCTTGGTGACTCTATCATTGAAGGTTTATATAACCAGAAGCACTTCCTCCTCTATTGCAGTGCTATATCTGTAAGGAGTCTCAATCCCCATTGCTAATAAATAAGCAAGGGGAAGAAATTGCCTTAAAATTTGAGACACTCTTTTATATAGAGAGTATCAAGTTAATCAAGTTAAAGAACAGGGGTCAGGGATTGTGTAGGCAGCTTGGAAAGCCCCAGAATAATGAGAAATTAAGAGATTTGGTATAAAAGATTTCTGGTGTGAAAACCCAAGAAGAAAGTTGGATTGTACCCTTTGACCGCACCTCCCCCAGAATTCCCAAATAAATGTTTAAATTATGTGCATTCTTGTACTTATTTAAATAGTTTGAAATCTGTCATTCTCATAAGGTGAAGAAGTACTGGCAATGAATGTAATTTTCAACATTTATAAAATGTTCATTAAAGAATAATTATATTTCTATTTAAATATATCCAATGATATAGTCATGCTCTATCAATATGATACAGTGATTTATCTTCAAAATATGTGCCCAAGCTATACATAATTTTCTGCTTTAATATGTATTTCCTTTTACTTCCTAACATAACTTTATCTCAGTTAAATATGATATTTTATTCTTTGAAGTCTTAGTTATCATTGACCTGGAGACTAGTGTCCCTTTATTTCCCCTCCCAGGTCTTGTATTTTAGAAGAATATTTTCCAAAGGAACATTCTGTGAAATGAGGATGTTCTAATGTGCACTGGCCAGTACAGTAACCACTAACCACATGTCTAGTGAGCAAGTGAAATGGAATTTTTAAAATTTATTTATTTATTTGAGAGAGATAGAAAGAGCACGAGTGAGGGGGAAAGGCAGAGGGAATGGGAGAAGCAGACTTCCGGCTGAGCAGGGAGCCCAATGCAGGGATAGATCCCAGGACCCTGAGATTATGACCTGAGCTGAAGGCAGACGCTTAACTGACTGAGCCACCCAGACACCCAGAGGAATAACATTTTTAACCTTATTTAATTTTAATTAGTTAAAACCTGAAGGGCCACATGAAGTTACAGGCTCCTTTATTGAACACCATAATCTTAAGCCAGTGCTCTCAGTTTAGGATGATTGAAAGATGGGCTTTATTTTTTGTAAAATGGAAGAAGAATGATTGTAAAACTAGAGGCAGAGGAGAGAAGCAGGTGATGACTCTATGGTAGGTGAATTCCCCAGTATAGCATTTTTGTCTGGCGGGGGAGTTGAAACAAGGAAAATCCTCGTGGACTCCCCCCTACTGACTTCTGAAAATCTCAGCCTCCACCTTTGGGGAAAATGTTTTATCCATAATTTTGTGTTATGATTTCTAGGATGAGGTTTGTTTCCTTAAGTATCTTCAGTGAGACCATAGTCTGCCTAAGGCAAGAAGAAAATAACATCAAACTAGGACTATATTACTAAAAAGCTATAAACCAGTTATAGACTTTTAGGTTATGACATGAAATCCTGCACATTATTAGTGGGTTAATATCACATGGACAGTGGTCTGTACCTAGTATGCAATAACTAGATGGCTCAGTGTAGAAGAAGTATTCTGAAAAAGACTAGGATTCCAAAACTAACCAGGAAAATTTTCTTTGGAATTCTTTGCAATGTGGCACAGGTTAAACCAACAGCTATCATAGAAGCTATTCAGATATTTTTAATGATATTATTACAGGCCTTCTTTTGAAATTTGTGAAGAGAAATATTAAGGATCTTTAGCAATTAAATATTTTATGTGGTTTGAAAATATATAGTTAGAATGCTGGGGAATTAAGTAATGTTTTCGATATATATGCTGCCTTTGTTCTTTTGAAAGAGAGGTCTATTAAAAATAATGCCTCTTCTTTCTCACCATATCCTTTGAGTGAAAGTAAAGATTACCACCATGTTTATGTATACAATGGAATATTACTCAGCAATTAGAAACGACAAATACCCACCATTTGCTTCAACGTGGATGGAACTGGAGGGTATTATGCTGAGTGAAGTAAGTCAATCGGAGAAGGACAAACAGTGTATGTTCTCATTCATTTGGGGAATATGAATAATAGTGAAAGGGAATATAAAGGAAGGGAAAAGAAATGCTGGGAAATATCAGGAAGGGAGACAGAACATAAAGACTCCTAACTCGGGGAAACGAACTAGGGGTGGTGGAAGGGGAGGAGGGCGGGTGTTGGAGGGGAATGGGTGACGGGCACTGAGGTGGACACTTGACGGGATGAGCACTGGGTGTTTTTCTGTATGTTGGTAAATTAAACACCAATAAAAGTTAATTTAAAAAAAAAAAAAAAAAGATTACCACCATGGAAACAGAAGCATTTGCCTGTAGAAAAGAAACTTAAGATATAAATTCTAGTATTCTGGGATCCCTGGGTGGCGCAGCGGTTTGGCGCCTGCCTTTGGCCCAGGGCGCGATCCTGGAGACCCGGGATCGAATCCCATGTCAGGCTCCCGGTGCATGGAGCCTGCTTCTCCCTCTGCCTGTGTCTCTGCCTCTCTCTCTCTCTCTGTGTGACTATCATAAATAAATAAAAATTAAAAAAAATAAAAATAAAAATAAATAAATAAATAAATTCTAGTATTCTAATCTATCTAATCATGTGCCTACCAATAATACATTATACTTACTTGCTTATTTTACTGTAATATCATAGTTTGTCTTTCTAGTTTACCTCTCTAATTTTTAGTTCATCTACAGTTGTAAGATTTAAAAATAGTAATGGAGAAACTTTTAATGCAAAAAGGAAAGGAAAGTAGATAATATTATATCCTGAATTTAATTGAAAATCATTTGTTTAGTAGTTGTCCTGGATTTGGATTATTATTTCTCAAAATGACACTACAGGATATGAGGGCATAGAAAAATACCTTTTTAAGAAATTATTTAGTTTTTTTTATTTTAATAGAAAAATAAATGACTTCTTCAAAATATATTGAACTCAAATGCTAAAGAGAACATGTGCCCTCAAAGGTAACACACACCTGTTCAAAAAATGTATTTCTTCAAATTATTTTGGACAAAATCAGATATTGGCTTCATGGAGGATCTGGGTTGTTAATAAAACATTTTGATTTGATATATTATGGTATTAGGAAAGATTCATTTTTTTAATTTTTTAAGTTTAGATACATAGATGTAGTATGTATTCAGATGCAATTTCCTAAATTTAAATTAAATAATAATAACTGTTTTTATTATACTCTGAACTACACATCAGACTATAAGCATTTAGATTCACTGCATGTTATGAGATAAATTTTATTATTGGTGTCATTTTGTGGGTGAGGACAGAGAAGCTTACTGATAAAGCACTTATCTATGTTCATAGAAGTAGTAAGAGGTATAGCCAGGTCTCAAACCCAAGGGTCCAGGCTCCCAAATCCAGGAAGCTAATCTACAACTTCCCTGAATTTAAGAACCAAGTTAAGTGCAATTATATGTTAAGCCTCAGCTGTGATGTTCTTCATATTTTTGATAAGACCATTAGAAATGTATTTAGTGATAAGACTAATATTTTTAAATAATACTTTAAACTTATTTCACAGAAGATGGAGATAATTAATAAGCATAGAAAAAGAATACTCATAGTATGAAACTTGATAGTTACCATTAATTGAAAAAATTGTTCAGTATTGCATAAAAATGTTCACCACATCATTTTCATAAATAAATACATTTGACAGTTATATTTAAGTTTGATAAAGGCAATACTTCTTGCCTGTTTTGTTCATTAATATATGCCAGATTCCTAGAAGAGGGTATGCTGCACAGCAGGCATTCAGTAATATTTCTGAATAAATGAATAATTAGTCTTTCCATATATGAGGGCATTTTAATAATTTTTTTTAATCCCAGGCAGACATGTGTGTAATAATTTTGTTATACAAACAATATGTAAGATAAATAAATAGAATTTGAAACCAGTAGAAATATACTTGAAAAAAAGTGAAAAAAGAATTTGTACTTTATAGTTTTTATTCACAGAAAAAGTTCACAACAGAATCCAGTTTAGAGTGGATGTTGTTATATGAGTATTTGTCTTGAAGACAAGATATCGTTACAAAATACTACAAGCATCATTCCAGGTCTTCCACATTTGTACTGCCCTTTCAAACAAATGTAAATGTGGTAGGTATGGGTATGACATCTGCTCCCAAGTTCCTAGTTGCTTCAGGGCATTCTATGCTCTGAACTTTGTCCCCTGCTAAATTCTATGTTGAAACCCTAAACCAAGTGTGACTATATTTGCATATAGGATTGGTAGGAGGTCTTTATGGTTAAATGAAGTCATAGGAGTGAGATCCTAACCTGATAAATTTAGTGGCCACATAAAAAGAAAGGAGAAGATTTCTTTCTCTCTTTCTCTCCACCTATACACACCAAAGAAGGAGGTCACAGTGAGAAGGTAGTGGTCTGAAAGTCAGGAAAGGAGTCCTTACCAGAAACTCATTATGCTGGTACTGTGATCTTGGACTTCCAGCCTTCAGAACTGCAAGGACAAAATTTCTATAGCTTAAGCCACCCAGCCTGTAGCATTTTGTTGTAATCTACTGAGAGAACATATTACATTTTATTAATTAAATGGCAGAATGTATTGGCATCTATAATGTAGTTACCCTGACTTGAAATAAAAGTTAATAGTATGGTGGTTTGAAAGTATGCAGAGTATAAGGTTAGTCTTTTGTATCAGTTGAAACCTGATTTGTGACCCAATATGTGATCTATTCTAGAGAATATTCCATGTGCACTTGAGAGAATATGTATTCTGTTGCTTTATGATGAAATATTCTCAAATCTGTGAAGTCCATCTGGTCCAGTTTATTATTCAAAGCGCTTTTTTCCTTGTTGATCTTCTGCTTAGATTATCTGTCCATCACTGTGAGTAGGGTGTTAAAGTCCTCTACTATTATTATATTACTATCAATGTGTTTCTTTAATTTTTTATTAATTGGTTTATATATTTTACTACTCTCATGTTAGGGGCATGAATATTTACAGTTGTTAAATCTTGTTGAATAGACCCTTTCATTCTGATATAGTGTTCTTATTCATCTATTATGATAGTCTTTGGTTTAAAATCTAGTTTATCTGATATAAGGATGGCTATTCTAGCAATCCTCTGATGTCCATTAGCATTATAAATGGTTCTCCACCTAACTTTCACTCTGGAGGTGTCTTTGGGTCCAAAATGAGTCTCTTGTTAGATAGCATACCGATAAAACTTTTTTTTTTTAATCTTATCTGACACCCTCTATCTTTATTTGGAGCACTTAGTCTATTTACATTCAGAGTAATTTCTGAAAGATATGAAGTTAGTGCCATTGTATTACCTGTAGAGTTGCTCTTTCTGTAGATTGTCTCTCTTCCTTTCTAGGCTTTGCGACTTTTGAGCTCTCTCTTCACTTAAAGGGACCCCTTTAGTATTTCCTGCAGGGCTGTTTTAGTGTTCCCAAATTCCTTTAGTTTTTGTTTGTCCCAAAAACTCTTTATCTCTATTTCTATTTATTTTTAATAAATTTTTATTTATTTATGATAGTCACACACACACACACACACAGAGAGAGGCAGAGACACAGGCAGAGGGAGAGCAGGCTCCATGCACCAGGACCCCGATGTGGGATTCGATCCCGGGTCTTCAGGATTGAGCCCTGGGCCAAAGGCTGGCACCAAACCACTGCACCACCCAGGGATCCCTCTATTTCTATTCTTATATGTAAACTTATGCATAAGTTTATATATAATTCCTATTTTTGAATGACAGCCTTGCGCCACCCAGGGATCCCTCTATTTCTATTCTTATATGTAAACTTATGCATAAGTTTATATATATTTCTATTTTTGAATGGCAGCCTTGCTGTATAAGGTATTCTTGGATGCATATTTTTCCCATTTAGCACATTGAATATATGATGCCAGTCCTTTCTGACCTGCTACTACTAGCCTTCTGTTTCTACTCTTGTGTGTTAAGGCCCTCTTGTCTCAAACTGCTTTGAGGATTTTCTCTTTATCTTTGATATTTGCAAGCTTCACTATTCTATGTCATAGTGTTGACCTATTTTTATTGATTTTGAGGGGGTTCTCTCTGCATCCTGGACTTGAATGTCTGTTTCCTTCCCCAGATTAGGGAAATTCTTAGCTATAATTTGCTCAAATAAACCTTCTGCCCTTCTGTCCTTCTCTCCATCTTCTATGACCAATATTACCCAGGTATTATTTCACTCTATGGATTGGCTGAGTTTTTGAAGTCTCTCCTCATGACCAAGTAGTTGTCTTTTTCTCTTCTTTTCAACTTTCTTTTTTTCCGTTATTTTATCTTCTATATCACTGACTCTCTCTTTTGCCTCCTTCATCCTCACTTTTAGTGCCTCCATTTGGAGTTGCATCTGAATAATAACGTTTCTAATTTTGGCCTGACTAGATTTTAGTTCTTTTATTTCTAAACTAAGAGATTCTCTGGTGTCGTCTGTGCTTTTTTCAAGTCTAGCTAGTGTCTTTATGATCATTTAAATTCTAGTTCAGACATCTTACTTATATCCATATTAATTAAATCCCTGGCATTGAATACTACCTCCTGTTCTCTCTCTTGGAGTGAATTTCTCTGTCTTGTCACTTTGTCCAGAAAAGAGTAGAAGAAAGAAAGAGAAGGGACAACAATTATAAAAGCAACAATAGAAAAACAAGACAGACCAGAAAAAAAAACAAAAACAAAAATAAAACAAAATTTAAAGAAACCAAACAAGAAACAAAACAGAACAAAACAGAAAATTAGATCCTGGGTGTGTTTTTGTCTGTTTGTTAGGAGAAACTAGATCCCAAAATAGAAAGAAAGAAAAACATATGTGTGTGGGTATATATATATATATATATGTATATATATATATATATATTATAAAATAAGAAAAAGAATTGAAAAAATAAGAAAGCTGAAAAATAACACTGAAAGACTAAAGAATACACACACACACACACACACACAATGCTATATAATCTTTTCCCAAGAGCTGAAACATTGCAGTTCTCTATGATCAGTAAACTTAGTGCTATCTAGTTGTTCCTGCTGGTCTTCTGCTGGTCTCTTGGGGAGGGGCCTGTTGTGCTGCTTCTCAAGTGCCCTTGCTCTGGTGGAAATGAGCCTCTCTTGCCAGAGGGCTGGACTCTGTAAGCAGCTCCAGATTCCACTATGTGGAGCTGTTTTATTCTCTGAAGGCTTTCATCACTGATGATCTGGATGAAAATGGCAGTGCCATACTCTCTAGCATCAGACCTGAAAGTTCACACCCCCTACTCTTCAGTAAGCCCCCACAGAATAGCAGTCACTCTTATCTCCCTTGTTTCTATCTGAACTGTGTGTTCACCCAGCCTGCTACTAAGCATTTTTATTTCAGTCACGCAACTGAGTTTCAAGACTCCAAATTTTACAGCTCCTGCGGCATGGATCAGCACTGTTCCCCCTGGGGGAGGGAGAAAGTGGGGATATCACCAGGCTTCTGCCTTTTGCTGGACACTTACTAGGAGAGCAGTCACATGACTATGGAGCAGTTCACAGTTCATTGAAGCCCAGAGCAGAGCCAGTGTCTAGACCCACTGTCCTCAGCTGGCTTCCCTGCTGTGATGCCTGAGAACTCTACCACACTCGGATACCCCAATTCTTCTTATGACCCTAGCAATCCTGAGACCACACTGTCCCACCTGGGGTTCTGCTGTACTTTGCCACTTGAGTACATTTAATCCAGGGATGTCCCCCACTATAGCAGATTTCTAAAAGTTCTAATTTTGCACTCTGCTGCTAACAATACTTTGTGGTAGCCTCTTTAAGCCAGTTCCCTCCCCTTTGCTGAATCCACTAGTATATCGCTGGAATTCAAGCCTCCACACTTCCCATCTTCCAAAAAGTGGTGGCTTTTCTATTTGTTGAATTGCAGCATTTCTTTTCTCATATTTCCAATTGATTTCACAGGTGTTCAGAATGATTTGACAACTATCTAGCTGAATTCCAGGGGCCAGATGAACTTAGGATCCCCTATGACCCCACCATCTTAATTCATGCCCCATTCTATTTGTTTATGGTACAGAGAAGTGCACTTGAAAAATACTGGGGGTTATAAAGTATTTTTCTCATACTTTTTTTCACTTGTTTATTTTTTTAATTTTTAAAAAAATATTTATTCATGAGAGACACACAGAGAGAGGCAGAGACACAGGCAGAGAGAGGGAGAAGCAGGCTCCCTATGGAGAACCCAATGTGGGACTCAATCCCAGGACCCTGGAATCATGCCCTGAGACCAGGACCCTGGAATCATGCCCTGAGACAAAGGCAGACGCTCAACCACTGAGCCACCCAGGTGTCCCTCACTTGCTTATATTAACGGGTTAAAGTCTATCTTGCTTGCAGGAGGATAAATGCCTTCATTATGATTGCAGAACATGCCTGAGAAAAGACTGAAGTGGGAGAGTGACTGAGCTTGAAGTGTTACTTGGGACAGCTGATTTGTCATTGGTATCTAATATATCAAGGTGAACGGGAACTACACATGCCTTCAGGTGAATCTGGGCTGGCAGCAAAGGTATTGATGAAATGAGTCTCTGTATACATTGATGTGTTGTGGTAAATCTTAGTAATTATGTAATTCCTTGTAGAATTTCAGGTATACTATCTTTTGAACATAAGTACCATAATTTTAATGCCATACAATGTACTATTAAAATGTTGCTGTATATTTCTTAAATGTTGCAACATGTAATACTACAACTCTGATTGTATTTTGAAACCTCAGAGAGATTTTGATGAAGCATGTTCATTAGGCTGCATTAATTATACATGCATCAACCATGAAACAGGTGTTTGGCTGTAAGAAGGGTATTTAATCAAAAAAATTGATCCTAAACTAGTATTTCATATTCAATCCTTATTTATGGGCTCCCTCACAGAATAAAATTATGGTTAATTAATAAAATTTATGGTTAAACACTTAGATCCTCTTTTGTTAAATACTGTTTTTAGAAGAAGGCTGGCATATTTTACTATAAAACAATATTTTTATTTACATGTTCTTAAAACTTTTCAATTTATAAATTTTGTTCAATTTCACTGTGCTTAAAATCACCCAAGTTGAAAGTTCTTGAAGTGAAAAACCTAAAAATTGTCCAAAAGAGTCTTGGACATATACAATATAGCAAATAAACCTAAATTAAAACATGATTGTCCAGATTGAGGTTGCATATCTCAGTTGGATACATGTTTATACCCTCACACTTACAAGATTCTCTCACTAAATGAATCCCTTCTTATAGGATTTGGAGTCACTTTTCCTACTAGTCCTTTTAACAGGCACAGAGTTCAAACATTCTGGAATAGGTAAGTAATTAGATATTTTTATATCTCCAGAAAGTTCAAGTGTTTGCAAATTACATCAGCTGGTAACAGGTTAAAAGAAAGAAAACAGCTTTTCTCAGCTTTCGATGTGAAAGGCCCTCTCATAATCTTTGCATAAATTTAGAATCATCATATCTAAGCTCAACTGAGGAAGATGCGTGTGAATGTCCAGAGCCACATAGCTGATGGCTCTTTATTCAGAGTCCCACATTTTACTGCTCAGAGATTTTGGAGATGTTGGCCCTGACAATGATTCAAAAAGAATAATTGCTTCTGGGACCCCTTTGAGTTCCTAAATGGCACTCTTCCTTTAATGTTCACAGCTCATCGAGAAGCAACAGGAGGCACTGGCATTGTAGTAAGTCAGGAAGAGTAATTCTTTAGCTCCTTGAAGCCTTGCATCAGCTGAACATTTCCTTCACATCTGAGCTTTCACTCTCTTCTAAATATTATATCTGTGAGCACATAAGCACACACACACCACTTTTCTACAAGTATATATAACATGCTTATGGATCAAAACATGAGAATATATGCAAAAACTCATCCCTCTAAGCTTTAAGAGCTGGAACTGGCCTTCTATCCTTTTAAAATTTTGCCAAGCACTTTGTTAGGCATATATTAATTAAGTGCTAGATGCTTGAAACAGTTTTATTTATTGTTATTTTGTAATAAGTTTTGAATCTTTAGACTTTTGTAATCTTAGTAATAATGCACAGATACTTACCAGAATGTCTAGAGCATGGTATTTTCTCTAAAAGATAATTCACAGGTCATTTGATTTTGTGGGGTTGCTTTTCTTGCTGAGGAAATAAGAAAGGAGTTCTTCTAATAACTTTTCCAGCTGAATAGAATGACCTAGATTTGTTGTATGCTGGCAAAGCTGCTAGAGGATATTTTTACATTGCCATTTTGTCCTCAAGAGTTATCTAACTGATTTCACCATATGAAATCCCTTTCAAGTCTGTCTTCTGACAATGTGGATATGCTATTGGATTTGTAGTATCAGAAAGCTGGAAGGCAAGAGGTAAAAGTTAGCTGAAAATAAGAGATAAGAGTTCATATTTTCTGATTTTTAAAAAAAATCTACCCAGAAAAGAGAATTTAGCAAGATCTCTTCTTGTCCCACCTACTATTTTGTAACAACTAAATGATTTAATTATTATAAAACACTTTTTTAAAAAAAAATCTTGAATTACCATACCAGTCTCCAGTTTGAAAATAGATAAAAAAATGTGAATGATGTAAACATAAATTATAACCTTGACCCAGCTGTACACAATTGACTTCTAATGTCTTACTCTAACTTGGTGAAATGAAACATCTTTATTTCACATTCAGTTTCCAAAGGACTGATGGTCATACATGATGCTTAATTTGTCCCTGTGTGTACCTAATTAATAGATATGATAAGTGTATTCACCGAATTTTTCAGGTGAGCTGTACAAGAGCGTATGTCATGCTTCTCAGCTTCCCTGGTAAACCATTATTCGTGGTTTGTGTATCTGGTAGTTAACTAAAAGACAATCTTTTTTAAAGCATAAAATTCTTACTCTAAATTTTCTCACTTTTCATATCAAATGCAAATTTTCAAGCAAGCAGTACATAGTTATTCAATTCAGTGCAGTAGTGTTTTGTTAACTAGGATAGAATAATGTATTTTAATTTGAGGCTATTGAATCCCCTGTCTGAATTTCTCTCACCTCACTAACTGGAATGCTATGGAATTTTACCTGTGTGTTTTACTAGTAGAGAACTCAATAAATTCCCAACCTATCTCTAAAATCTGTATCTTAGTATAAGTTAATCTCTTTCACCATACAGAAGAGTAAAACTATGCACTCTTTTTGACCTATATAGCATCTCTAAATATACAATATTAAGTCCAGTACATAAACACTTAGAATTGGAAAAATATATTCTTGAAAGAAGAGATTGCCAGTGTTAACATTTCCAAGTTAGAAAACAAAGAGTCTGACCTCTGTCTCTCTACACTCTACCTTCACCAACAACTGTAGTATCATCACACATAAAAGATGGATGGGTCTTACATAAACACATGGGTAGATAGCTATATCCATACTATCACTTTTGATATTGATATATTTGTATATATTACACCAAACATTGATATTGTGCTGACACTTATTTTGTACAGAATATTGTTTTATTTTACTGATTTGAAAATTAGTAAGAATAAAAGCAAGAATGAAGGAAAATGAAATGGACCTAAAATAATTCATACTGAAGGCATAAAGTTATTTTTAAAACATTGTTCACGAGACCATAGCACCTACATTGTACTTTTCCCTGTTCTTTTAGCTAGCAATAGTCAATATTACCAAATATCTTGCCTTTTTATGGTATTAAAAAATCAAGTAGTCCATAGTGTTTATTGTTGTTTTTGTGGACCACAGAATCTTTATCATTTGATTTTAACTAGTATGCTTTTTTCCCCTTAACTAATCAATTTAGAGCATGCAAGTGGTGTGGGGAGCGGCAGAGGGAGAAGGAGAGAGAGAATCTTAAGCAGGCTCCACACTCAGTGCAGACCCTGGCTCGGGGCTCAATCTCATGACTTTGAGATCATAACCTGAGCCAAAATCAAGAGTTGGTTACTTAATTGAATAAGACACCCAGGTACCCCTAACAGCTGATTTTAAATAAAACATAAAGAAATCATGTTTCTTTCTCCTCTCAAAATTCTTGAAAATTGGTATCTGAGAAGACATTATCATTAGCAGCAAGCATCTATTGAGATTCTACTTTCTATTGTGTATTTGGTGCTGGGTTATAAAGTGGTATAAGACAATGACTTTTGTAAGGTAAATGTTTAGGCTGGAAAGCTTTACTTCTCTTTGGAAATTTTTGAGTAATTTTACTACATTGTCTTCTATGTACTAACAATGTCCTAGTCTCTAATGTTCAGAAGAAAATATAAAATGCTTTATCTAACATAATATGTTAATATGTTATATCTAACATAATCAAATAGATTTTTGAATTTTTTTTGAATTCCAGAAACCATGATTCAGAAAAAAATGTGGAATATTTCAATAATTTGTTGCAATAATATATGAAATAATTTCCTAAGAGAAAATCAAATCACCTTTATATTTATAAAATGCTTATTTTTTTTTTAATTTATTTATGATAGTCACACAGAGAGAGAGAGGCAGAGATACAGGCAGAGGGAGAAGCAGGCTCCATGCACGTGGAGCCTGATGTGGGATTCGATCCCCGGTCTCCAGGATCGCGCCCTGGGCCAAAGGCAGGCGCCAAACCGCTGTGCCACCCAGGGATCCCTAAAATGCTTATTTTTAATATATATAAAACTATGTGGTTTTTTTATCTTTAAATATTTTATTTATTTATTCATGAGAGACACACACAGAGAGAGAGAGAGAGAGAGAGAGAGAGGCAGAGACATAGGCAGAGAGAGAAGCAGGCTCCAAGCAGAGAGCTTGATGTGGGACTTGATCCTGGGACTTCAGGATCATGCCCTGAGCTGAAGGCAGATGCTCAAACGCTGAGCCACCTAGGCATCCCAAACTATGTTATATGTATATATAATGAAATGTTCACAAATTATAAATGTTAAAAACCACTAACTAATATGTTTTAGCAACCCGATGTTCTAAACATAAATGTAATTCTTGAAATTGTGATTTTTATTTCCTAGAGAAGAAATAAAAAAAAAAAAAATAAAAGAAGAAGAAGAAGAAGAAAAAAACAAAGGGGAGAAAAAACTGAGCAAAGAATTGTCTATTTTTATACAAACATAAACAAATAAAAATAAATACATGTAGTTTTATTGACTGATTTCATTAATCTATGTTTTCCAGCTCATGTCCTGACCTTACTGATTTTTTACAAACACAATTTATCAGAAACATAGACTGACTTTGTTAGAAGATAAACATTGACATTGAATCTAGTAGTGTACTTATGTATAGAGCTTACAAACTGGGTGTCCATAAAGATTGTCTAATTATTGATACTTAATTCTCTGTGCACTCTTTGAAGTAGCTTTATTGCCACAGTTTCTGCAGTGTTTAGAACTCTGAGAACATCATGGCATATCCTGGTATCCTGTTCATGTTTCTGTCAGGAAGACTAGTTCTTGCTGTGTTAATCATCCCCAAATATCAGTGATATAACACAAAAATGTTTTACTCTTGTAGCCATACTGCCTAACAGGGGGCACTGCATATTATATGTCCTCAATCAATTTTTGTATCTTAGTGGAAAAACAAAAGTAGAAACTCATAAGTGTTAGAGATTTGTATGATGTGCTGAAGGACTGTAATTCAGAATCAATTCATTCTTTCCAGGGGGATATAGAATAATGAAGAAAAGCTATGGCATTAAGAATTTTAGCATGTTCACTTCTCTATGGAATCAGGAATTAAAAATAAATATATATGCTCCCCTTCCATCTCTCTCTGTCTTTCCATGTATCCAAAAATCAAATACTTTATCACATGAAAAATTATTTTCATTTCAAAAGCTATATGTTAGGAATTTATTGTAAAGCTTTAATTATCATAACTAAGTTTGACTAACTCCAAAGCCCATACTCTGTGTTTTATTCTGGAATTTAAGCCTACGAGTTCTTCAGTATGACTCTCATTGAGTTCCCAGGTCAGCTGTCTAAGGTTTGAGTACTTGAGGTCAGACTTTAAATTTTTGTAAAAACAAACAAACAAACAAATAAATAAATTTTTGTAGATTTTCCAACAAATGGTTCTAGGAGAGTTAGATGTTAATATGTCAAGAAATCAAAATAAGCTTCAATGTATACGTCACATTGTATACCACCATTACCTCAAAATTTATCATAGACCTAATTTCTAGAAGAAAACATTAGAAAAATCAGGATGACCTTAGATTAGGCAAATAGTTTTATATTTGACACCAAAAGAACATTCTGAGCAGGACACTTAACACATACCATACTAGGAAATGTGTTAAAGTAGATCTTATTAAAACTTAAAATTCTGCCTTGTGAAAGAGACTATTAAAGGAATGAAAAGATTAACAACGATATGGGTGAAAGTATTTGCAAATTATATTTCTTACATAGGGCTTATCTCCAGAATATATAAAGATCTTTCAACATTCAACAATAAGAGAGCAAACTATCCTCCAAAAGTGAGCAAAAAATTAATCAGACACCTCTCTCAAAAAAGATATATGGAGACAAATAAGTATATGAAAAGATACCCAACAAAATTAATCATAAATGTAAATCAAATCAGTAATGAAATACCAGTACACATCGATTAGAGTGTCTACAATGAAGAACAAACAAAGAAAAAGAAATGCCAATTGCAAATGCTGCTAAGGACACAGAGCTACTGGAATTCTCATATGTTGCTGGTAGCAGTGCAAAATTGTCCAGCCACTTGGAAGACAGTTTGGCAATTTTTTATAGGTCTAAAGTTACACCTACCACATGACCTAACAGTTCTGCTCCTAGGTGTCTACCTAAGAGAAGTACAAATCTATATTCTATCAAAATAACCTGTCCATGAATGTTTATGGCAATTTACTCTGTAATTGCCCAAAATTGTAAATAACCCACATATACTTCTCACCATGGAATAGGTAAGTAAATCTGTGGTACATGCATACAATGGAATTCTCCAAAATAATAAAATAGACAGACTATTGATTTATACTAAACATAGATGGATCATAAGTACATTTTTGCTAAGAGAAAAAAGAAAAGTATTGAGGGATACAAATTTCATAATTCTATTCATATGACACTCTTTAAAAAAGGAAAATTAAAGGAAGGAAAACAGATCAGCAGTTCCCAGTAGCTGGGGGGAGAGGTTGTTCATAAAGGTGTACACAGAGAATATTCTGTAGATATGAAACTCTTCTGTATGGAACAAGAGTGGTGGACTCTCTTCATTTGTCAAACCCATATAACTGTACACCACAGAAAGTCAAATTTGTATGTGTGCATCTAAAAAATAAATCAAGAATATGGGGGAATGATGGGTGAAAGACTGTGACAAATGACTCTGACTATATCAAAATAATCATACAACCACACTGAATGGTTTGGGGAAGAAAGGAGCTGACCTAAGCAACTTTAAAAGTGGTCTTTGACTCAGAATTCCAAGGCTAAATATTTAAAAAAAAAAAAAGTACATAAACACTATACTGTAGTTGATAAATTTGTTTCTCAAAGGGGTGTAGGTTGCAAATTGTGAAACTAATTTACATGTATACTAGAAGCGAACAAATTAATAGATAGATTGCAGATAATGAGAACTAGTATCTCTCCCTCGGTTAAAGAAAGTACAAATAAGAAAATGGATGGCTAGAACAAACTCTGTCATGCTGAATTAGCATTGGAGGTATTAAAACGTATTTATATTTTTAAATTTTACATACAGATAGAGAAATAAATACATATGCGTATGTATCCATGAGTTGGTATACATGCATTTATATCCTAGCTCTATACAAGAACAGATACTAGAAGTGCGCACCTAGCATCCAGACCTTGGGTTCTAAATACAATCTTTCATTAAAAAAAAAAAAATCAAGGCTCCTTGGAAGTCTGGTTATTTCTAGGGCAAAAGCAAAGGAAATGAAATATAAGCCAGATCAGAGAAAATGCAAAATGAGTCTGGAGAACCTTGTGATTGTAGAAAGTACAGAAGTGGAAAAATAGGTATTTATATCCTTTTTATATATTCTTTATTAATATGTATTTTATATTTATGCATAAATATATATTATGCATGCATATCAAAAAGACACAGGAACCAACATGAAAGAGCAATTAATGACTAAAGTTTGAACAACTTGATCAGTAAATAACCACATAATTGGATTATAATCCAAAAATAAGATAAATATATCCAATATTATGTAAATAAATACATAGATAAATAGCTGAGAACGTCACAACTCTTCCTTGCAGAACTCCAGTTTATAGCTGTAGAATGAATGAGGAAAGTAGAGAATCACTCTTATGATACCATATTAAAAATTATTATGGGAAAAATCCTCTCATGGGTTCTAAGATAAGTAGGTGAAAATTCACATGGAATCTGAAGATTTACATAGTGTTACATTCTCTTCCCTAAATTACAAAAGAAAAAATAGTAACTCTACAAGGGAGAATCCTAGCCATGGTTTCAAAGTTAATTTTACCAGAAGCCATACCAGCATCACATACAATGTACTACATTGTGTACAGTGTCATGCACTGAGAAGGGAACATTACCTCAGCGGACTGCTTCCCAATAACTTCAATCTAATTGTGAGGAAATATCATTAAAATTAAGGTACATTCTCAAAATTTATTGACCAGTATTCCTTAATAGAGTCATGGTCATGAAAGACAATGATAGATTGAATAAATGCCACTGAGAAATCTATGGCATCTAATACAATGTAGTATCCTGGACTGGATCCTATAACAATAACAACAAGAAAATGCAATACATTCATGGAAAAACTGGTGAAATCCCAATAAGTTCTCTGCTTTCATTAATAGTATTGTACCAAGGTTATTTTCTTCGTTTTGATAAATGTGCTGTAATTATATAAGATGTACATGGGGAAGCTGGGGGAAGTTTGTAGAATTATTTGTACTATTTTTGCAACTCTGTTATAAAGCTAAAATTATCTCAAAGATTAAAAAAAAAAAACAACTCAGAGCTTTAAAGTACCCATTCCCCTTTGCCCTTCTACTCTCCTGGATTCATCCAGAATCTTCACATTCTTCTATGAAATGTTTATGAAACAAATGTTGCTACCAGCAATAAATTACCTCTGTACCTGTCTTTTAATGGTACCCACTTGTAGCTCAGTTAAAATAATATTTATTTGATAACATGAAACTATAACTGGGTAGAATCTGTAACTTTCTGTTCTTCTGTAGAGAAAAATGCAGCTTCAGAGAATGGCTGCTTCAAGTCATGGCATGTCTGGTGAGGCCTGCAAAAAGTGTAAATTTTATAGCAACTCAATGCTTCCTAATATACTTTGTTCCTGCTTTCTGAAGGTATATCTTTTGGTTGTTTCTTGATTACCCAGTGGTGGCAGGTGGGAGCTTCACAGCTGTTTGATTCAGTGGCTGATATGTCTATTTTTTGAGAACACAATTGGCAGTTTGGCAGTCAGCATTCTTAAATGATCAGTGGAGCTCAAACAAGATCCCTTGTTTTATGCAGCTATTTCGTGAAGACTTCAATCTGTGTGCCAGCTGAAAAAAATATCATATATCACGAGTCCTAAACTTTAAATCTCGTGAAGTCTAATTGCCTCTTTGGAACAGAGTCACCACTGACTACAATAGCACTTTTGCAATACCTTACATAAGCTGAATGAATTTGAATTAAACTATCTTAATTGCATTGATAAACCAGAGTGGAGGACATTTTTATTCTTTTAGCAGATACATTACTTGCTGCTCAAACTTGAATGCCTGTTCCTTTTAAAGATTTGCCTTTTTTATTTACTCTTTGGCAAAACCAATTTTTGACAGTATACTAGTATCTCTGGCTATGACAGCTTGCATTAAGACTGACAGTTTCTGAACAATTCAAAATTACTTGACGTGTCTGTAGCACCATCTTTGTAGCATAAACACCAGTGTTAAAATTTAGCTTTTATAGGAACTCAGCAGCACCTCTCTCTCATTCTTTTTAACACTAAGAGTAGGGCTCATGTCCAGCTCCTGATATAACAGCAAGAGAATATTTGGTTTTGGGGTAGACAGAGGATATGAGGGAGGCAATAAAATAAAATGGAAAAAAGAGTAGGGATAAGAACACAGGATTTAGTTCATAGATCCCCAATACTTAGTTTTCTACCTATGGGGAAGTCATTTTAATGTTATAAATCTCAATTTCTTTCCTTATAAAATACTAATAATAGGAACAGTCCTCTCCATGTCATAGGGTTTTGACATTAATGACTTCGGAAGAGTTGCTATGTACAATGCAAAATTCCAAATACATTTAAGTTGATATTGCTGTAGTTTTGTTTTGAATTGATATGCCCCTGTATTCTAAGTTCTCATCTTTGGTAATTATACCAACAATTCCTGAATGGCCAAAGTTTCCAAGGCAATAGTACCAGGTGGCAATCAAATAAAATTATTCTCATTTGTTACTGAAATTAAATATATGCAGAAGCCTACTGAATAGAAGAAGCCCAAGTTTTATATTATTTAGAGCTGGATTTTCTCTAGATTTTTTTTAAATAAAAAGGCTAGAGAGTCAGTTTGAGTATTAAGCTTAACACTGGCTTGCAGTGAGACTCATTTTGAGACTATATACATAAAGTAGAGAGCTCAATTTATACATCATCTTTGTTTTATCAATAATCTCTTGCTTTTGATACAGATTTAAAAATCACCATTTCAATGAGACTTTCCTTGTGGATCTTCTCTAAAATTACAATCCTTTTCATCACCTTGACACTTATTTTTCCCTTCCTGGCTTTATTTTCCTCCTCAACACCTATAATTATTTTACTTACTATGTTATGTTCATCTATCTCCTTAATTGGCCTACTAAAGGTAAATTCCAGGAAGTAAGATAGTTTTGTTTATCTTCTTTACTGTTATATCTTTAGCATTTGAGAGGCCTCACAGAGCGGCCTCTCAAAATATTTATTCAATAAATGATAAAGTTTAAAAAAGGATTTAGATCTGTTTTTCTATCTCTATTTTTTCTCCCCTAACTAAACATGTCAAATATCATTGGGTGCTATTAGTAATCTTAACTAAACAATTAAATTTGAATTTATATTTTTGTGCTCATTACTATTTTTGATAAAGAATATTAATATATTTATTGCCTTTAGGGGGTGCCAGGGTGGCTCAGTTGGTTAAGCATCTGACTCTTGATTTCCAGTCAGGTCATGATCTGAGGGTAGGGGCTCCATGCTCAGCACAAAGTTTACTTGAGATTCTCTTTCTCTCTCCCTCTGTCCCTCTCCATGCTCACATCCAAATAAACAAAAACAAAAACAAAAATTATATATATATATATATATATATATATATATATATATATATCCTTTGAAAATGCATTCACCTTGAGTATTGCATTTACACAATTATAAATGTTTAATTTTAATTTTATAAATTTTTGCTACTCATGAATTAGTAATAGTAATGGTCACAATGCAGTGATCTGGATTTATCCATTTAATTCATTAAACTTTCCAAACCTTCCTAGGAAGAAAGGCTTCTTGACAGTTGACACTTCCTGTGTCCCAGTGAACCCCACATACACTTTTTAGCCACCAAATAAGCCATTATATTAATTCTGTGTATCATCACACATTGATCAGACAAAAATGGAAGTATTGGTCACAGTTGTGGTTACCATAGTTTAAAAAAAAAGTTAACATTTTGAAGGAAAACTGATCATCAATTAAGTTTTTCAATGCAAAACAAATAAAATATTCCAAAAAACCAATGCAGTGCCTAATGCAGTGGTGAGAATACATATACTGAATCTTTGACCATCTGCTATATACATTTTAGAAGGAATACTATGTATGTTTTAGAAAGAATGTCTTACAGATAGTGTTAACTACATTACTTAAAATACCCTTCTAACTATCAGATTCTATGATTTTATTACTCTGCTATGTTCTCTAAAATACATTCAAGTGGACCTTTTACAAATTAATGGATTCTTGACTAGTTGACTACAATTAGCAGTGTAAGATATATATTCTTTAAGTATGAAATTATTTCAAGAATGGCTATTTTGACAATAAAAGCATGTCAGTGCTAATTTAAAAAAAAACCTGCAAGTGTTGTAATATTCTTGTTTGTGTGGTGTGTGTGTGGTATGTGCATGCATAAGATTTATTTGGGGTGCTATATGTAGTGGAATAATTAGATTTGAGAGATAGCCTCTTCTAGAGTTTTTCACTGACTTTGCAAAAAAAAATTGAGATGGTGGGACCTTGAAGAACATCAAATAGTTGGATGAAAATCACGCCTTATTGAGTTAACTTTTGCTACTTTTCTGTGTACTGAAGACTTAGATACTACAAAACTTTAAATTTGTGAATAACTATATTAATTATAACCAAATAATTATGTGGTGCTTGAGTTTTATATATATTTCTTTTTTAAGATTTTTTATTTATTTATTCATGAGAGACACACAGAGAGGTAGAGACATAGGCAGACAGAGAAGCAGGCTCCCAATGGAGGGAGCCCAATGTGGGACTCGATCCTGGGACGCCAGGATCATGCCCTGAGCTGAAGGCAGGTGCTTAACCACGGAGCCACCCAGGTGTCCCTATATTTCTTCATTATTATGTACACTGCTTAAATCTGCACTTATCAAATATATATTTCTTATCATTTCCTATCATATTTTGATTATTTACATAGTTACAATTTCTTTTATACAGTTTTAATTTTAGTTTTTTGAAATTGGATGAATTTTTTCTGTTTCAATTTTAAAATAGGTTTCACCTAATTTGATAATATTTATTTGAGGATAACTCTTCTTGGTAATTTGAACTGAAACGAGATGGTGATTTTTTTTTTCCTGGGTTGTGATTAATTCTATAACTGCATACTGATTATTCATCAAAATTAAGCCCAAGTCCCCTATCACTGGTTCCTCTGTAGTAATGGTCCTTATTTCTGCACATTAGAATCTACTGAGGAGCTTTAGAAACAGTGATATCAAAGCCCTGTGTTGCACAAATTAAATTGAGATTTCTCATAAGGTGGAGCTCTAGACAAAGGTCATTATTTTTGCTTTTTAACTCCCCAGGTAATTCTAATATGCTTCTACAATTGACAAGTATTAGTCTTTACCCTCTGTGATGACTTTGTCAACAAAGTAATTAGAGGATATTTCTTTTGTAATTGCAACCAGAAAGATGTCCAATAATTAAATTTCCAGTCCGTTCATATACCCTGACGTATGTTGTTTCTTAATCAGTATTAGGAAAGCACTAACATCTCATCTTATTAGGGTAGAGAATAAATAATATATTCTCAAAGATAGCTTTGTTTTTCTTTTAAGTTCTTCATATTGTTTTAATCATATAATCTTCAAGATTGTTAACAAGCAATGTGAACCGCAAGGTTATCTCATTCTGCTAGGTATGAGTGATTAGGTAGATCAGACCTTCTTTTTTGTTTTAACAGTAGTTTTGTTCACTTGTTTGTATTTTATAATTCATAATGAAAATGTTTAAAATATCAGAAGAGAAAAATAAAAATTACACAATGTAGATGACATTAGAAGAAGCAGAAAAAGGAGTTGCCACTGCTGAAAATATAATTATAAATATGTAGTTTGAGTTAGAGAAAAGTCAAGTTAAAGGAAAATGAGTTTTAAAAGATTAGAAAAAAAATTATAGAGACAAAAGAGATCCAACGTAGGCATAGTAACCCTGAAAAAACATAAATAGATAAGCAAAAATTAAAGGAAAATTAGGAAAAAAAGACCTACAAAAAAGAGTATAATCTACAATTGAAAGGGCACATCATTTCCCCAGAAAAATAATTAATAAGGAAAATTCAACACAGAGCAAAGTATTGTTCCTGGAGAGCAATTCTATGGATATCCAAGCCAAAAAATATTTTTCTTCTTTCAAGATTTTATTTAAGTTCCAGTTATTTAACCTACAGTGTAATATTAGTTTCAGGTGTAGAATTTAGTAATTCATCATTTACATACAATACCAGTGCTTATCACAAGTGCCCTCCTTAATACTCATCACCCATTTATTCCATCCTCTCACCTACCTCCCCTCCAGCAGCCCTCAGTTTTTGTCTCTATAGTTGAGTCCGTTTCCTAGTTTGCCTCTTTTCTTTGTTTCATGTATGTTCATCTCTTTCTATTTCTTAAATTCCACATATGAGTGAAATCATATGGCATTTGTCTTTGTATAATGCATTTTGCTTAGCATAATACTCTCTAGCACCACCCATGTCATTGTAAATGGCAAGCTTTTACCCTTTTTTAATGGCTGAGTAGTGTTTATTCTGTGTACATACCACACCTTCTTTATCCATTCTTCAGTTGATGGGCATTTAGATTCTTTCCAGAGTTTGGCTATTATTGATAAAGTTGCCAAAAATATTGGGGTGCGTTCAAATCAGTATTTTTGTATCCTTTGGATAAATAACTAGTAGTGCAATTGCTGGATTTAAGGTAGTTTTTTTTTTTTTTTTTAACTTTTTGAGGGTGGCTGTTTTCCAGGGTGGCTGCACCATTTTGCATTCCTACCAACAGTGCAAGAAGGTTCCCTATTTCTCCACATCCTCACCAACAACTGTTGTTTCCTGTGTTATTAATTTTAGCCATTCTGACAGGTGTGAGGTGATCTCTCATTTTAGCTTTGATTTGTATTTCCCTGATGATAAGTGATAGATCAGACCTTCTTAATATGAGAATTCTGATTATCTATGAATCCTCTGGAATTATAAATTTGTATAGATTTTTATATGTATATGTATTTTTTCCTGGGGAAATGAACTATACATTTTATGCGGTTCTGAATGAAGTCTGTGACCTTCAAAGGAGTGAATAATGTTGGGGCTAAGTGATCTTTGAATGCATTTCATTCTACAAAGTTAGTTTTATAATTTCAGAATGCTGCACAGATCAAATGAAAAAAAATGTATCTGAAAGGAAGTATGAACTATAAATACGACACTAATATGTCATGAAAAGCATAGTTTCATATGGGAGAAATCAATTATAAGAAATGTATATATTTCGTGATTTAAAATAGAAAAACATTCTAGTCTTGAAGGATAAAAAGATTGTGGTACTAAAAAGAGCAGATTTGCTTAAAGGAGATAGAAAGAAGGTGAGTGTCATGAACAATATTTTAAAGCTAATGATGAGACTATTCATTTGTCCCCAGGAAGCTCTACTCTCAAAAATAGGTTGCAGAATCTTAAAAGTAACAGTTTATTTTTAAAGATATACATACAACCTGTTAGATGGCATTTTTAAAGGCCACCCTTTGCCATGTAAGAGAAAATAATACAAAATGTTCTTCAGTAATGGATAATAAAGACAAGCTGAATAAAGTAGAACAGAGTGATGTTAAATAAAGGAATGAGAATACTTCAAGTATGTTTGAAAATTAGACCTCGAATTGAATTTATGAGTGGGTTTATATTACACCTTTAATCACAATAGCTGATGAATGAACTTAGAACAAAGTTCATTTCTATTTAACAATTATAGAGCAGTCATATAGAATTAGGTCAGTTGTATGTATTTAAAAATGGTTTTCAAACACTATTATTCATCATTCTGGACAACAGCCTCATAAAAAATAATAATCTAGGCATATTTCAGAAAAACATGAAAAATGTATCTCCTTAACTTGGTGACTATGTTTGGTAGTAACAGATTTTTATTTATTTTATTTATTTAATTAATTTATTTTTTTAAGATTTATTTATTACTGGGGGTGGGGCAAAGAGGCAGAGACACAGACAGAAGGAGAAGCAGGCTCCTCACAGGGAGCCCGATGCTGGACTCTGTCCCGGAACCTGGGATCACACCCTGAGCCGAAGGCAGACGTTCAACCACTGAGCCACTCAGCGTCCTGGTAGGAACAGATTTTTAAAAGATTTTGTGCAGAGCCAAAGATAAGTGAAGACAGGCTGAGTATACAATCTTTGGTTATCCCTAGTGATGATAAGTTAGTGAGTTTAATTGGAGAAGTTTCATTATAAGACCTCAAACTTCATTCGTATAACAAAGAGTAAAGCTAATAACAATGTGTAGTCTGTTGAGCTTCATTAAAATGCTTTGAGTTGATCTGAATATTCTCTGATAATAGTTTTTTAAATTAACTGAGATATGTAGTAGACCAACGTTTTGTTTGGGGAAAAATTCATAGAAGTTTGTTTGTTTTGTAATGTTATTACTGTGGACATTTTATTTTAGTTGTGTCTGAGACTGGTTTTTCTTCCCACATTTTCCCTTGTGTCTCAATCTATAAAATACCTATAATAGTCAAATCATTTAAAACTTTGGTTCATTGGGGCACCTGGGGGACTCTCAGATGGTTAAGTGTGTGCATTCAACTCAGGTCATGATCCCAGGGTCCTGGGATCCGTCCCTGCATCAGTCTCCCTGCTCAGCAGGAGCCTGCTTCTTCCTCTCCCTCTGCACCTCCCCTCCTCTTGCTCTCTCTCTCATTCTCTTTGTCTCAAATAAATGAAATATTTTAAAAACAAAATAAAATTTTGGTTCATTCAAAAATAGGTATAGTTAAAAAGTAATCTTTCTTTTCTTTCTGTTTATAGATTTTAAACGAATTTGAATTAAAAGAAAAGGTGATATGACCTATTTTGACCCAAGTTTAGGGAAACCTTCCTTTGATGTTGTAGAACAAATTGGTATTAAACAAATTTGGATTATTATTAAGACCTATAAGGCTAATGGCTGATTTGTTTGGTGTGAAGATATAATTACTGTGTCTCATATTGCTTATTAACAATTATATTTGTATTTGAGAATTTTCTCATATGTCTTGTTTTAGTTTGTTCACCTGCTAAACCATTATGAGGAAGTAATAACTTTGTCTTAATGTATTGAGCCCCCTTTCTATTAAAAGCTAAACATTAGAATCTGAGGTGTCATGTTAGGTACCCAAGAAAATCATGTCTTGCTACTCATTACAAACAGTATGCCTAAAGGGAGTTAAACCAAATCCATGGAACAGCTGAATGTTAATTGTGATATTGCTCTGCAGCTCATTTGGTTCAAATGGATTATAAATTATGCATGAAGCAAGTAACGTACTAGCAATATTTCTGTTAACTGAGGTCACGACCCTTCTTTTAGCTAATCTTTTAATGTGAACTTAATAATAAAAAGTCCAGTTATTAACTAACAGAGTAGGTAAGCAACCCAGTACGTGGTATATAATTTCCACAACACAGTTTTTAAAACATTTTCTACTATTAATATTTTTTAATGACCAGTTACAGGAATGTGGATATTTTAATAAAGCAGTAAATATCAATTTTAGGATAAATGGAAAATAGCATAATTGAAGAAATTATTTTTGGCACATATCTTTCTATCTTCCCTAAGTATATATTTCATATATATATGTAGGTATATGCATATTCATATTCTTTCTACCTAAACATAATTTTTATCCTTAAAAATGAAATTGCTTAAAGGTTTGAAAGTAATTTAGTTTATACAACTATTATATTCATCATAAAAATAAGATGAATAGTATTAGCACTATAAAAATATTAATATTCTGTAATCCAACTTTAATTATAGAGTTCTAAAATACCCAAATAAAAATATATTTGAATTACATTTATATTTGTCAAAAAAATGGGTGACTAAATTCATTCATTATTTATTAAATTAAGATTTCTTGGGCACATTCTGTATGTCAGCCAAAATATCAAAAGCTGTGAGTATGATGTTAAAACAGATAAGCTTGGCCCTTGATTGTCTAGCATACAGGTACATGTTATGTGGCAAAAAAGAATATGGATATTTAAGTTAGTAAAGCTTCATGTAACAAGTATTCTTAATGCTAAAACAAATAGATTGAATGAATTTGTTCTAAATAATGTTAACATTTTTTCTGATTTATTCTCTAAAGCAAGGGTCATCTATCTTTGGGTAATGTCTCAAAAAAATGCAACAGATTGTAAATAGTGAACTGCATATTTAGAAAATTTTATCTCTCTGTACCTAAATATATTTTTGTCCTAACTGAAAGTTTTTTTTTTTTAATTTTTATTTATTTATGATAGTCACAGAGAGAGAGAGAGAGAGGCAGAGACACAGGCGGAGGGAGAAGCAGGCTCCAAGCACCAGGAGCCTGATGTGGGATTCGATCCCGGGTCTCCAGGATCACGCCCTGGGCCAAAGGCAGGCGCCAAACCGCTGCGCCACCCAGGGATCCCTAACTGAAAGTTTTTGATCACAGTTTAAATAGCTCCTAGAGAAATCAAATATAAAATACCCTAAATTTCATTCATTAAATAAAATTTATTTTTTGTATCATAGCTATCACTAAAACTCTGATTTTTGGGAAAACAGTGGAAATTATGAATTCTCATATTAGAGCATTAATTTAGAGCATTCTCAATTTTAGAGCATTAATATATATTGTATACTAGGAACCATTACTCTAAATGAAGAATGTGATAATTTTAAATATATTAATAAATATAATCAAATCTTCATTAGAAAATACATATTATTGATAAAACCAAATATACACAATACTAAAATAAAAACTTGATAAGGTAAAAACTCAGGTAGCCAATCTGTCTTCTTCCTCTATGGAATCAAAAACAAAACAAAACAAAACAAAAAACAAATATTTTTCCTAATCAAAAAATTTACCTGACTCAATATTCTGGGTTTAACATTTTATTTTTTATTTTTTATTTTTTTTTTTTTTCAATTTTTATTTATTTATGATAGTCACAGAGAGAGAAAGAGAGAGAGGCAGAGAGAGAAGAGGCTCCATGCACCGGGAGCCAGACGTGGGATTCGATCCCGGGTCTCCAGGATCGCGCCCTGGGCCAAAGGCAGGCGCCAAACCGCTGCGCCACCCAGGGATCCCTTTTTTTTTTTTTTTTTTTTTCAATTTTTATTTAGGGTTTAACATTTTAATTAATTATTTTAGAGAGAAAGAACAGAGGGGAGAGGCAAAGGGAGAGGGAGAGAATCTCCAGCAGACTACCTGCTGAGTGCTGAGTGAGGAGCTCCACACCGGGCCGATTCAACAACCTCCAGGTCATGACCTGACCCAAAATCAAGAGGTGGACACCTAGCCAACTGAGACACCAAGGCACCTCCTAAATATTCAAGTTTTAAATAGACCCAGTGGGGCACCAGGGTGGCTCAGTGGTTGAGTGTCTGTCATTGGCTCACATGTTGATCCCAGGGTCCTGGGATCGAGTGCTGCATCAAACTCCTTGTGGGGGAGCCTGCTTCTCCCTCTGCCTGTCTCTGTCTCTCTCCCTGTATCTCATGAATAAATAAGTAAAATATTTTAAAAAATAGACCCAGCTTCTGCCTGACATTATGTTATAATTTTTCACATTTTAAATGTTTCACATTTTAAATACCCTGTAATAGAAATCAAATTATTTTTTGACATTGATTATTCACTTGTACATTTATAGCTTACAGAATTTCTTGCAGTCTTTGTATTTCTATTTAGGTATTACATGTATTTCTAAGAATGTTAGGAATTCTTAGCCATGTTGAAATTTTACCTCAATTTTATAACTACCTGCACTTAAATGAGATAATAAATACAAGCATTTACAATAGTGCCTAGTTCATAGTCAAAACTGTTAGAATTATCAGACATTACTATTAGAAAGGATAATGCCAGGCACACCCAGCTACTCTAGGAGAATACTAAAAAAGTAGATGGGGATTCCTTTTAGGTGAGAAATTCTCTTATTTCCATAAACCTGGTATCTGGAAGTCCAGAGTCTTCCATCAGCAAAAGAACAATTTTCAAATTAGTGTTGATGTGGATTTTTTCTTGCATCTTACTCTAGATGATTTTTGACTTAGCTTTGCTGAAGAGAGACATTTCATGGGTACCATGCCCCAGTACCCACTTTTAATTCTAAGACACTCTTGCTAGGTCTTTGTGACTCTTCTTTATTCCCCTTGCTTAAGCCTCTTTGTGATTGTACAACATCAAGAAACTGGATATAAGTATAAAAGAAACTTCCTTCCTACAAAAGTATTATAAATTATTTTTTTCTGAAACTTATTCTAGTCTTTAAAAATATTTTATTATTTCATCATAAGTCACATTAAAAAGGTTATTATGAAGAGATAATTGTAGTCTAATTTCCTTAAGAAAAAAAGGCAAACAAGAATTAGTCAAAAACAATGTTAATGTACAAATTTCTCATACACATAAAATGTAGTTCACATGTTATCAGTTATTTGAATTGAAGCAAAACAAAAAGGCAAAAAAAAAAACAAAAAGGCACTGGTATTCTTTTTTATTTTTATTTTCATTTATTTATTTTTTAAAATATTTTATTTATTTATTCATGACAGACACAGAGAAAGAGAGAGGCAGAGACACACGTAGAGGGAGAAGCAGGCTCCATGCAGGGAGCCCAATGTGGGACTTGATCCCAGGTCTCCAGGATCACACCCCAGGCTGAAGGTGGTGCCAAACCGCTGGACCACCGGGGCTGCCCTATTCTTTTTTTAAAAGCAGACATTTTGTTATTATGCAGGTATGACTTCCAGTAATATTTGACAACCAAATATGCATACTAACAATATGTCAAATGTGTCTACTAGAATTTTTACAGTGATCCATTGTATATTATATTTTACTTAGCTGAGAATTTTTAGAAATGAAATTATATAAAAATAATTTTAACATTTCAATGTAAATTATCTGAAACTGACATTAATTATGCTTTGATTACAATAAATGCAGGAAAAATCAGATATATTTGTAATTTTTTTAAAATTAAAGGATGTCTTATATTTGCATTATAATTTGAAAATATTTCAAAGTGTGTTAGAGTGTAAAATTCCTGAATTGGGAGAAAAGATTTGGAACCTGCCGTACCTGTAAGTACAGCTGGAAAACAAAAACAAAAATCGAATGATCCTGGATGTTCAGCTCTCCTAATCAAATCATTGTAGCCTCTTTGAACCTCAATTTTCCTTTAGGTTAACTGAGAATACTAGTATCTCAGTATGCTTCAATAGAATAGTATAAGGCCAAATTCTATTAAATACTTAAAATATAGTCAAGATTTAAACTATTCACATGTAAGTTATCTGATTGTGTTGATAGTAATTAGAATAAAGTGTTCCTGATATGGTCTTATATACCATTTATCAGAATAAAAGCACATATTTTTTCTTTTAAAATAAATGCATGTAATCACAGAATTTGATTATATGTTCATGATTAGTGTTTTGATTAGAAAAAAAGAATGAATTGAACTTCACCTTGATTTACTTTTTAACTATCTTTAGGGGATACTGCTTATAAAAATGTAAGAAGAATGTATAATCTGGGCTTAAATTGAACTGATTATGTAAATATATTGAAAATGAGTTGGAGGTATAAATCACAGATGTCGACTTGATGGAAAGTTTGTTACAAGCAAAATCTACTGCTCCCAAATCCCAATGTGTTAATTACAAGAAAGCATCTGGTATACAAATTTATGCTAAGCTAAAAACATACAGATTAATGTTGAATACAGTATGTCAAATAGATGTGGTACCATCTACTTTTACTTGGTGAATGATTTAAACCATAATTGTTGCATCAGTGTACATCATGAATAGATTGTGATTATTAATACTATTATAGGAAAGAGAGGTATTTTTGTGTATGTTGCACACTTTAAAAATATGCATAAAGAGTTGAGAGTCTAGGAGCAAGAAGTTTTTTATATGTGAGTCGTTATACTCTGGGAAAAAAGACAAAAAAACATTTTTAGATTTAAAAATAAATACAAATATAAGGATAGGAGGAATTTAAAAAATAATATAAGGATATGGAAGATTGAGGTCATGTATTAGCCAAGCACAGTCCTCATCAACTGATAAAAGTACCAAAAGAAGCTCTGAATGTTTTGCTGTCTTCATCAGGACTGTTGCCTCACCTCTGAAAGTAAGCCTCAGTGTCTTTTTTATAGGGCCTAAAATTTTTTGATTTTCTACTTATAGATCATCTATGTGGATATGTCATTACTCAGCTAACTCTTCATAATTTTAGCTGTATTGATGGTTTCGTAAGTTGGTCAAGTAGACTTTCAATAAAAAAGACATAGGAGGGATCCCTGGGTGGTGCAGCGGTTTGGCGCCTGCCTTTGGACCAGGGCGCAGTCCTGGAGACCCGGGATCGAATCCCACATCGGGCTCCCGGTGCATGGAGCCTGTTCTCCCTCTGCCTATGTCTCTGCCTCTCTCTCTCTCCCTCTCTCTGTGACTATCATAGATAAATAAATAAATAAAAACATATATCTTAAAAAAAAAAGACAGGATTTTTACCCCCAAATTTTTACTTTCCATTACTTTCTAATTCTTCACAAATGCTATTACAAATTAAAAATGACTTTGTAAAACACAGCATAGCTCTTGTCTTCAGAGATCTAAATCTTAATCTTCATTGATATAAAAATGCAAAATAAGGGGCACCTGTGTGGTTGAGCATCTGCCTTTGGTCAGGTCGTGATCCTGGGGTCCTGGGATTGAGTCCTGCATCAGACTCTGCTGCATCAGGTTCCCTGCAGGGAGTCTGATTCTCCCTCTGCCTATGTCTCTGCCTCTCTCTGTGTCTTTCATGAGTAATAAAAAAAAAAACTTTAAAAAAAGCAAAGTAATTAGAAACATGCATTCCTCAATGAAAAGATACATGATCTATTAATTTTATAAAATTAAAGCTAATTGTGATTATATAATGCAGCACCATTGCAAACATGAATCTTGTCAATATATCACTTTTGAGAATTATTTATGATGACTCATTTTTATGCACTCATTTATCAATTATTTATTGAAAACAATATATGCTGAGTATGCTTATAACTTTTGGGTATATAAGAGTGAAGACGGTAAAGCTCCTTGCATTCAGGAAGCTTACAATCTAGTGGGGATATCAAAACAGTAGAATTTTTTAAAGTCAGTAAATATAAAGCTAATGGTATGCTTTACACAGAGTATTATTATAGGGAAATGTGTGAGTAATACTAGGTATGACACACTACTTACAATCTCCTTCTTCCAGAATTTACACAGTAGGATAAATTGTGCAGTTTTAATAACTGAAAAACAGATTAAAAAGAAAAATATGCTAAATGACAGATGATGCATAAACAAAGTTCCCTGGGAGTCCAAACAATGTACAAGAATGTCTGCCTGAAGTGTATGAAGAAGAAATGTCATAAAAGTAACAGGGCTTAGGCAGGGTTTTTTGCATGGACAAAAACTAGAATGTCAGACATAATTTAAAGATGGGGTAAACCATAATCTGTATAATCAGATCATAGAGAAATTTGGAAAGTAAATTGGGGTCACTTTAGAATGATTTGAATTCCATTAAAAAAAATTTAAGGAGTATCAAATGCTTTAGGCAGATTAATCCAGTGATTTTTTTTTTATCAAATGACTTGAGATGGGAAGGAGAGAGGTGTCTACATAAGCAGGGAGCTCACTGAAATATTATTTAATAATTCGAGCACAATATAATAATAGCTTACATGTGAATGCTGTCAGAGATTGTTTCTTTTTGAAAAAAATGTAAGATTTTTCTATTTTATTGTAGATTAATGCATATTGGTTGTCAAATATTTAAATAATCATTAATATAAAATAAAAATTATATATGTCATCACACACAACTTTTATAATTGTATCTAAAGGGTGTCCATAGTTTCTAAATATTCATTTTTCTTATTCACTATTTAAGTTGCTCTGCAGAGGAGGAGACTGATTGAACACACACACACACACACACACACACACACACACACACACACTAGTGGACTGATCCCTTAAACAGTTAGGTCCCCTTAACCGTACATTCCTACTTAGCACTAACATCTATCATATCATATATCACATCCATATATGTTGGATTAGGTAAGAATATCTGAAATATATAGAAATGTGTAAACAATACTATAAGAACATGAAAAAATGAGTATTTTGAAATAGTTAATGGTGGCAATGTGGGAACTGTTAAAGTGATAATGTGAAGTGATGTTAATGATACAGACATAGGAGAAACTTCTTTTTCATACTAAAGCCATTCACAATTGAAAATTTGGCAGAGTTAAGTTAGCATTTTTTGAAGAGAAGAATGACAGGAAGATGGAATGACCTGTGCTAAAAATGGAATAATTTGAATCTCAAATGTGTATTTAAAAAGCTCTTGGAAACACAAAGGATCTTTAGAATATATTTGACAAACAATGAATATATTGTGAACATCAAATATAATAATTTGATGTAAGCTATCACACACTTTTATTTTAAAAATTGTGGCAAAAATCAAGACTTCATGTATGAGAGGTTGTGGGTTTGTCATTATTGAAATAAAATTCTGTTACCTATTGAATAAATAGATTTTTTTTTCTAAAGACTGTTTTTAACATTTTTATGGTGTTACCTTATTTTCTAATTCAAGTAGTTATATTTATTATTTATTTATTTATTTATTTTGCTTGTCTCTGTCAGGAAATTTAAATTTCATATGAGCAAGAACTTCTTAGTTTTAACCATTACTATAACCTTGAGGGCTAAAAGTATGCCTGCTTAATGGCAGGTACTCAATACTTAATGAAACTGTTGTTGAAATTAACACATAATGTCAATGAAATATGTAAATAAATATTTGAGAGAGTTGGAAAGTAATCAGCTGTGTAAAATGCTATTTAAAAATGAAAACAAAGAGAACTAAAATTGTTCCATTCATTTTGTTTATATGGGGATAGGGAATAAAATTAGTACTGCAACAAGAGGAATTTCCAAGGATTGATGGAGGAAGGGGCAGTGAGTGATCCTGGAGTTGGTTCAAGGTTAAAGATGAACAGAAAGGAGGAAATGACTGCACATATGCAAATTCCATTCTATATAGTTAGAGCTGTGAATGGGAATAGAGGGAGATACTAGTTATAGGTTGCAATGTTCTTGTTGATGACATTTCACTAGCTTTTGCTTTCTTCCTTTCTGCAGTTGACTTTTAAATTTGATCATATAATTTTCTGCCTCAGAAATATTTTAGATTTTTATTTAATGATATTTGTTGATATTTTGTTTTGTATTCTTGTTTCCATACCCTTCTATGCAAAAGTTTCCATCATAAAGATCATTAAATAGTTTCTTTTAATGTTGTTATCTCTCTGTTTTTACATTCATAGTTTTTAACCATATATGGTTTATTTCAATCTGTGCAATGAAAGATATCATGTATGATTGGATCTTTTTGTATTTCCTTTTAATTCCTAGTTTCTTGCCCTATAAACAAAACACTTTTTTTTTTCTGCTTTGGAAAATTATCAAGGAATCCTTAGTACGATGTAACACAGTTTGGGGTAGTATTCACATATGGATGAAAAGAAGATGCATTTTCAATTTGAAGGATATATAGCTGTAATACATGATTGGAAGATGAATCATACTAATTCTAGATTATTCAGATTTTCCCTATAAAAAATGTTATACTTGATCTCTCCAGTTTATTGAGTCTAGTTACTATCACATTAATGTCACAGTCTTAGAATTTACATCATTCTTAAAAGACAATTGTTTTTTGACCCTAAGAAACGACTGCGGGGCTCAGTTGGTTAAGCAGTTGATTGTTGATTTTGGCTTAGATCATGATTTGAGAGTCCTGGGATTGAGCCCTATATCAGGCTTTGTGCTCAGAGGGGAGTCTGCTTCAGAATTCTCTCTGCTCCTCCTCCTGCTCTCTTTCAAATAAATAAGAAATCTTTAGAAAAAATATATATGGTTGTTTATTATTTGACTTCATAAAAAAGTCCATGGCAGATGAAGTTTCCGTTTTCATAAAGTATCTTTGTCATATTTAAGTTTTAAAATTTGTCATTAACATTGGTTATATCTTCTTTCTTTCTTTGTATTTGTGTGGTACTTAATTTCTTCCCTTTAGATTTCAAATTGTTCAATTCACTTTCTTATACCTGTGATTTTTATAAAGAATGTATAGGTTATTATTTATTTATTTACTTTTTATGTTTTTATGTTTTTTAAGATTTTATTTATTTATTCATGAGAAACAGAGAGAGAGAGGCAGAGACACAGGTAGAGGGAGAAGCTGGCTCCATACACGGACCCCGATGTGGGACTTGATCCCAGGACTTCAGGATCATGCCCTGGGCCGAAGGCAGGTGCTAAACTGCTGAGCCACCCAAGTGTCCCATTATTTTTTATTTTATTCAATAATAACTGTTATCCTTGCTTCTTTATATATTTGTTTGGTGAATTGATTCTTCCTACATTTGTTATTATAATAGCTGTTGTTTTTGTACACCTGAAACTAATGCAACATGTGTCAACTATATAATTTAAAAATTAAGTTTATATGCCTATACTTAATTTTCAGTTGCTATATTTTAGAAACAAGTGGAATCTGCTGATTGTTCTCTGTGATAAAAGATGGATAAAGTGTGCATTATACTTTTTACATATCCTCACTCCAACTATACCACTACTTTTCCTGGGTTTTGTCTCTCTGCTCTAGGAATTTTATCCTGGTCTGCCTGATTTACAGTTATTTTTAATATATAATATACTTATGAAGAATTGTAACATTTAACAATTATGAGTAATCACCATCAGTTCATGCCTATCATGACTTACTTATCATCCATTCATTCATTTACTTATACATTCATGTTCAATAAATTTTGATTTGTTCATGTATCAGTCACTGAGCTAAGAGATCTGGATAACAGGTAAAGCCAACAAATTCTGGTCTATTTTAGTAATAATCTCTATTTTTAATAAGTAAGTTATACAGTGAATTTTATGTTACCTGGCACAGCAGGGGATAGCAATTAAATGTTGATTCCCATCACTTTTTCTCCTCTTATTTTCCTTCCCTCTCCAAAAACCTAATAGACTTTATATGAGAAAAAAGCCTTTCATTTTGTGTGTTTCATTGAATTATATTTAAATCCAAGTAAAGAAGGTAAGAGAACTAAAATAAAATAAGTGGAGGAGGGAATCTTTACCATATCTTTTTGTATTTTTCACCTGTTCTTTAGAAGATCTCTATAATTAGAGGATTCTATAACTTATATCAGCAGTTTCTTATATGACCAATCTTGTGGCCAAATTTAAAATGGGTGCTTCCATCCTTTTGCCTTCTCAAAAATCTTAGCTAACTCTGATTGATGCAAAGGAATTAGAGTTCCCAAAACTGGTTGAGCATCAAACCCACATATGGATTGTTTTATAGATATGTTTGACCCTTATTTCAAATCTCTAGCTCGTGAGTGTCTGTGTGCAACCAGAATCTGAGGACCTGAACCTGGAGTTGTCTGATATTGATGACTCAGGTCATGGAACTGTAGGGAAAAAAATGGCAGAGCCCAGCAGAGCAGCCCAAAAAGTACTATAAGGAGATAAAGATTTTGAACAGCTATTACTCCTAAAATGGGTTCCACCTATCCTTAAACCAGCTTGGAGAGTAATCATACAATATACCAAATTTGCCTTAAATCAGAGACTTTTTTAAAACTAGCGTGAACACCAGGCAGACACAGGGCTTTTGTGCCCTGATGATGTTCTCTTGGCTCCCTGTGAGATCTCTATCTCACTTGAATCCGCACAAGCAATCAGTACTACGTTACATTTGTCCTTCAGTTCTTGAATTCTTCCTGTAATTTTCACCTCCCTACTCCATCACTGTCCATCAGTTTATTTTCTGCAACTTTTTGTTTTCTTGAAGAATATATGTGAGTCCTTTTCTGTGAATCATTTCAGATTGTTTAGGTTATGTCTTTGAGGAAGAATAAATGGATGATGCTTCCTGAAGCTGCTGTATCATGAATATTTTTCTTGCCTTCAATGTGCAAAACAGATTGGCTGAAATTTAAGTTGTACGCTTTTTCCCATGAAAACTCCCGTAAGATATTTTTTAGCATCTAAATAAATTGTAGAGAATACTGAATATAGTTTCCTTTCCTACTTTGCAAATGACACTTCATTTCTTTGTGTATATGTGAAATTCTTTCTTAAATGTCATGACTTAATGATGTCATTACAATGTCTTGCTGTTGAGCATGTCTTACTAAATTAAAATATATTTTAATATATTAAAATATTCTATATATAGAATAGGTGCCTGAGTGTCTCAGTCATTTGAGCATATGACTCTTGATTTCGGCTCAGGTCTTGATCTTACAGTCCTGGGATAGAGCCTGCACCTCCTCCTTACAACTGAGATCCATACTCACCAGGGAGTTTGCTTCAGGATTCTCTCTCTCCTTCTCCCTCTGCCCCTTACCCCACTCACTCTCTCTAAAGTAAATAAGTAAATCTTAAAAAAAAATAGAGTAGGTCTACAGGTCTTCAAAACTTTTCTCTGCATCATGAAGAGGCTTTTTGTTTGTTTGTTTACAATTATTACAGCTCTCTAATTTATTCTGTTTGCTTATATTTACCCTTATTTATTCATAGTTCATATTTTTGAAATGTGTTCCCATAGTAATGAAATTGTATTTATCTAGTGTTTTCTTCTGTTCTTTGAGGGACTGTATTCCCAGTATCTCTTTTTATACTTTTCTAAATTCTGTGTTCTTTACTTCCTTCCTTATTGTTTCATAAGTTTATAAAAAATATTGCTGGATTTTCCTGTTTATTGAATCTATAAATATGGTACACATTTGCCAAAGCAGTGTTTGAAATATTGATTGATACACTCTGTCAGGGATATGAAATTTGTATTCATTCTCCTTTTATTGGTGAATTATACCAAACATTTAAAAAAATAACGGATGACAGTCTTTATCAAAATCTTACACATGATGGAATAGAGGTAAACACATTCAAAATAATTTCCTGAGGTCAGTACTACTCTGACAACAAAGAAGGATAAAAACAATTTAAGAGCAAAATGTCTAATTTGTCCATTATAAATATTGCTACTCCTACTTTCTTTTAACATCATTTGTATGACAAATTTTTCTCCACTCCTTCACTATCAATCTGCGGGTGTCTTTAGGTCTAAAATTAATCTCTTGTAGACAGCATATAGATAAGTCTTGATTTTTTTATCCATTCTGACATCCTATGTCTTTTAATTAGAGCTTATAGTCTATTTTTCGTTCAGAGAGATTATTGATATATATGTGTTTATTGCCACTTTATTACTTGTTTTATCATTGTTTCTGAATATTTTCTACGATCCTTTCTTGTCTTTGTCACTTTTTGTCTTTCCTTTACACTCAAAGAATCCCCCTTAATATTTCTTACAATGCTGGTTTAGTCGTCCTGAACTCCTTTAGTTTCTGTCTGGGAAACTCCTTATCTTTACTTATATTCTGAATGACAACCTTGCTGGATACAGTTTTCTTGGCTGCAGATTTTTCTCATTCAACATTTTGAATATATCATGCCACTTTCCTCTGGTTTGCAGTTTTTGTTGAAAAATCCCTGGCTAGCCTTATGAGTTTTACCTTGTAACTTACTGACTTCTTTTGCTGCTTTAAATTTGTCTTTATCATTATAGTTTGCCAATTTAATTACAGTATTTCTTGGTGTCAGTTTGCTTTTGTTGATTTTGATGGGAATTCTCTGTGCCTCCTAAATCTGGATGTCTGTTTCCTTTCCCAGGTTAGGGAAGTTTTCAACTATTATTTATTCAGATAAATTTTATTTTGCTCCTTTTTCTCTCTCTTCTTTCAGGATGCCTATAATACAAATATTATATTTGATGTAGTCACTGAGGACCCAGGTCTATTCTTGCATTGCATAATTCTTTCTCTCTTTTGTTCAATTTCATTATTTTCCATTATTTTATCTTCTAGGTCACTCATTTATTCGTCTGCTTCTTCCAATCTCCTGTTCATTCATGAAGCCTATTTTAAATCTCATTTATTGCATTATTCATCTTTGATTGGCTCTTTTTTACTCTTTTATCTCAGTGGTAAATGTCTTCTATTATTTTCTCAACCCCAGCAAGTAGCCTTTTGATTGTTGCTTTAAATTCTCCACTAGGCATATCATCTGTTTCATTTAGATCTCGGCTTGTGGCTTTATCTTGTTCTTTCATTTGGATAAATTCTTCCACCTTGGCATTTTGTCTAAATTTCTGCCTTCTTCTCTGTGTTAGAAAAACCAGTTATGTCTCTTGCTCCTGAAAGTAATGGTCTTATGAAGAAGAGGTCATGTAGTGTGCAGGTCTCAGTGCTTCAGTGAGTATCTCTGGTGTGTGCACTCTACTGTTGCGTTTTGGTTGCTCTGTCCATCAGACCAGTTGTCTGCAGAATTTCTCCTTGCTTTAATGAGGGCAGTGTGAGGCCCCTGGCCTGAATGTGGTCAGTTTCAACTAGGTGTGCTCTGGTATGCTTGTGAAATGTAACCTGACACCAACTCCACTAGAACTGAAGCCATGCAAAACTCTCTGACTGGAAGACATAGTGTATGTAGGGGTTTGTGCTGGTCTTCTGGTTGAGAGACCTGTTATTCTGGGACTGAGGCAAGCTGGAATGAGTAAGGCAATCCCACCCCAGTGCAGGGGTGTGAGGCTTGGTAAGCAAGTTGGGGAGCCACTGTTGGCCCTACACTGCCTTCAGCTGGTGACTCTGTGTTTGTGTTGAGGGATGTGGGAGGGGAATAGTGCTGCCCAGCTCCCTTGTTCTGAGAGGAGTCTGTATGAATGTTGCCTCCCAAGGACACTCTCTGAGACAAGTGAATAATCTCCCCATTGTGTGTCCTAGGCATTCTTGAGGTCACTTTTTCCATGCCATCTGCTCCTAGGTTGTTTCCCTGCCTTCTCTTCAGGAGCATGACAGTACCTTCTGGGATCTATCCCAGCTAAGCCTGCTAACCTTTAAAACTTCTGGCATTCATGTCCATTGGTTGTAAGAAAATTCAGCCCCTCTCATTTTCCAAGCCAATCAATTTGGAAAAAAAACCTTCTCCTTTTGCATTACCTTGTGTGCTTCTCTCTCTCCCCCTTTCTCTCTCTTTCTCTCTTTCCCTACCTTTTACATGAGCATGGCTCTCTTCTCTCTGCAGTAGTCACAACCCATTTCTTCCCTAAAGCATGTCCCCGCTACCTCCCACCTTCTTTGACATGTGCTTTTCTCTCCATTTAATTGTGGAGTATGTTGTGTCAGCCTTTAGGCAAATTTCTGGAGTGTTTAGGGTGATTTAATAGTTATCTAGTGTTCATGGAATGAGAAGAGAGGGTCTTCCTACTCAGCTGCCATCTTTGGTTCCCTGATTCTCTTTTTATTACCAAGTGGAGCACTGGGATTTGATGGTTTCTACTCTCTGCTCATAATTCTCAGCTGCCTAATTGAGGATGGATGGAACCTCAAACCATTGAAGCCACACTGAAGGGAATTCTATTATTTGTGCTTGTCTTTTGAAACTTCAGTACTGTGGATAAATCAAGCTGGCCCTAGAATGATTCATTATCTAAATGTGGCAGATTTATTGAGGGGAGGTGGAGTTGGATTTTTACCTCCTGTTTTTAAATGCCACTTCCAGGAAAATAAAGCATAAAATCATTAGCATGGGGACTTTTGTTTTTTGGAGTTCCCTTATATATCAGGATGATAATAGTCATTCATATCTGTCTTCCTATCATGTTTTGCCTCCATATTTGTCCCTTCTAATTAGGGAATGGAAAACTCAGTACCTCAAATATTAAAAGAAAATAATAATTTAAAAAATTAAGGCCATGAATTTTGTTCAACATCCCTGCCAGATATAGTCCATTCAGATTGAATAGCTTTGAGAGAGTTACTAAGAATAGTGTATACTTTTCCCAACCACAAACTATTCTTGATTAGTGGAGTTGTGACTTCATTCCTGGTGTCTTGTTCAGTACTTTTCAAACTATATTCCATCTACATGTTATTCTTCAGAATATGTGGTATACAGTGGAAGTCATACTCAGAGTGCACAGTTTTGGTTTCTAAAGCATCTCCTTTTTCTCCATCTTTCCTGAAAGGGATGTATTTTTATATAAAAGACCAAAATCTGAAAGTCAGTCAGTGTTGTCCATACTACAGAAAAATAACCCTAGTGTTAGTTGTTCTTTGTGTAAATGCCCGGATATAGGTTTGGAAAATAATATAACTGGGTGGTAATTTGGAGGCTGAAAAATCTGTACCATAATTTTGTGGCATTTCAAGGACTCTAAGAAGATATATGTTCTATTAGTACCTTTTATTTTAGCCTACTCAAACATTCTGTAAACAAAATCACCACCAGGAAACTTTATTTCTAATTTAATTACATTGTGTCTTTTGTGAAGTTCATTTAATGTTTAAAAAGTATTAGTATTGAACAGCCTTTTGAAAACTCTGTCCTATATTTTCTTCTTTCTAAAAAGTTTTTTTTTCTTTCTAAAAAGTTAAAAAATATATTTTGAAAAAGATGAAAAATTATTTAAACATTATCTTCAGTATTTTATTTTAGAATCTCATTGAAAAATATATGTGAATACTTTGCTGAATTTTCATGTTACATTGTACTTATCATAAGGGAAATACAGTGTTCAAATCTGTAGACTATAGAGTTTATTTCTGAAATTTTCCTCAATTTGGGTAAGTGAATGTTTATATGAGTGATATTATGGAAACCTGGTGAGTGGATTTGGGTATGTATTTAATTAAAGATGAACACCAGAAATAGGGCAATAAAAGTTTAGTGTTTCCTTCAGCTAGGAAAGAAAATTCAGACAATCTTAATTACTTTAGTTCACTAATATGATGTGATTTGTATAATTTAATTATCTGTTCCTCAGCTGCCTCATCTTTATAATGGGCACAAGAAACATGTGTCCTGTAGGCAGGAATCTAAATAAAGATGTTTTTGTTTTGTTTTGTTTTATTGATTACTTCCTTTGGAAAGTACTAGGTGCATTACAGATATGTGTTATTATCTACAGTGTTCATATATGAATGCTATGGTCAGGGCATTCAAATTGTATATTCAAGGTCACACAGTAAATGGCAAGATTAGACTTAGAACTTTATAGTTTAAACAACATAGTTATTTGTAAGTAAAAGGCTTCCTGCCATCTCCCGTATAAACATAATAATGTTTATTAGATTTTAGATATAACACAATAACTGATTTATATATTTTAGCTAGTTTAATATATTGTGATTTTTAATTTAGGTGGTATTCTGATTGAAGTTTTAGATTGTTAAAACGTTCTCTTCCAAAGGATTCTAACACTAAGTGAAATTCTAACACTAAATTCTTGATACTAAGAGAAGTTATTTGACCCTTATTATGTAGAAATAACAGAAACAAGAATTTATAATGATCCCTTTTCATGAGTCCCAAGAACATTTAGTCTCCACTAATCTCTTGAAACTTTTCAAATATTAGGATAACTGAGCACTGCTAGTTTTGTTTGTGTGTTGTCTTAAAAAAAAATCCCATTTGGAACAAGTGGTGGGATTTGGAAAATAATGAATTCATTAAAAAAAAAGTCAGTAAGAAAATGGTGCTACATTGGGGCACCTGAGTGGCTCAGTAGTTTAGGTATCTGGCTTTTAAAAGATTTATTATTTATTTAAGAGAGAGAGAGAGAGGGTGCACAAGTTCAAGGAGAGAATCTCAAGCAGAGTTCCTGTTGAGTGCAGAGCCGAATGTGAGGCTCAGTCTCAGGACCCTGAGATTATGACCTGAGCTGAAATCAAGAGTTGGAAACCTACCCAACTTAGCCACACAGGTGTCACAAAGGCATCTGACACCCCTCTCTCCAAAGCAAATAAATCTAAAAAAAAAAAAGAAAGAAAGAAAGAAATGGTGCTACTACTTAAAATAAGCAAACATTAACACTTGGAATTGTATTTCCAAAATGAATAGATTTAGTGTGTTACAAATGTCACACACAGACACATATACACACGTGTATATGAATATACAAGCTTTATCTTTTTCATCAATTTTTATATTAGGAAAATGCTATTGTTATATCTTGTAAGTATAATACTGTGAATTAATTATATCAAGATATCTCTAGATAAAGGTAAGATTGCTAATAGCTAGAACTATTAGCTCACAAATCTTTACAGGAATTACTGTGTATATATATTCTCCAGTATGAGATTCTGAGAGAATGTTTCTAGTTTTAAGTTGAATTTTGTTTTTCTGAATTATCCTATGTCTATGCTATGCTAACCATTGTCTATGCTAACGATTCTGTGTTCTGCTTTTTCAAGTTTTCCTTTTTTAAAAGCCAATAGTATACAAAAATGATTGAATTCAATGTGGCCATATGTGTCACATGACAAATGATGCCAAACTTTCATGCAGGTCAATCTGAAGTGCTTGAATGAATTTTGGGTATTGTAGGATGCCACATATCGCTGCCAGCCCCCAGTACTCCAACTTGCTTAAAAATTGGGTTTACCAAACATCTTATGTTAAAGAAATTAAAGGTTTGTGGACCATAGTCTAAATTATTGAAAGCTAGAGGTGACTGGGTGGCTTAGTAGGTTAAGTGTATGCCTTTGGCTCAGGTCATGATCACAGGGTCCTGGGTTCAATCCCCATATAAGGCTCCCTGTTCAGCAGTGAGTCTGCTTCTCAGTCTCCCTCTGCTCTGGCCCCAAGCTCATGTGTGTTCTCTCTTTCTCAAATAGATAAAAATCTTTAAAAATAAATTATTGAAAGCTAAATTCCTATTCTCTATAATGTGAATCTTAACAAAAATTTAATAGCACAAACATTTAATTTTAAGTTTCCATTCTGGATTTTATAAAACAAATAAGTTGCAATATTGATGACTTAAGAAGTGTGGGAAAACAGGTTTATTGTGTATGAAGTGCTAAAACCAAACATCATTTTCTTAAACTTATTCTAACACTCTCTAAAGTCTTGAGACAAGCAGTTAACTAACCTATTCTAGTTAAAGTTATCTTAAGAATCTTACAATTTAAAATTTATATTTAATGTTTTACATTTACTGGAATGTAGCAAGAATTTTTACATTTTATGGTATTTTATAAACTATATAAAGTTTGGTTTTCAGGTGTGTCATTTTTGACGAGACACAAAGGGAATGACAATAAAGATCATTCTTTGGATCCATCTAACCTTGTGACTTCTTCAGTATTTGTTTTTGTGGATATTTGTGTTATATTTTTTCAATCAAATTATTATTTTCTAGTTTTTATTTTAAAGCAAAAATGATCATACAAAATATTTTCAGAAATATTCAGTTGGAAAAATAAAATATTTATAGTTATGCCTGTAATAATGACTTACTTATCCATATATCATGAATGTTTCCATCATGACTTTATTAGCAAAATAATATTAATTTAAAACTTCAGAGGACCTTTTGAGCATTCACTATGTTCTAGGCACTGTGCTAAGACTGTGTTTTTTTTTTTTTAATTAATTTTTATTGGTGTTCAATTTACCAACATACAGAAAAACACCCAGTGCTCATCCCGTCAAGTGTCCACCTCAGTGCCCGTCACCCCTTCCCCTCCAACACCCGCCCTCCTCCCCTTCCACCACCCCTAGTTCGTTTCCCCGAGTTAGGAGTCTTTATGTTCTGTCTCCCTTCCTGATATTTCCCAACATTTCTTTTCCCTTCCTTTATATTCCCTTTCACTATTATTTATATTCCCCAAATGAATGAGAACATACACTGTTTGTCCTTCTCCGATTGACTTATTTCACTCAGCATAATACCCTCCAGTTCCATCCACGTAGAAACAAATGGTGGGTATTTGTCGTTTCTAATTGCTGAGTAATATTCCATTGTATACACAGACCACATCTTCTTTATCCATTCATCTTTCGATGGACACCGAGGCTCCTTCCACAGTTTGGCTATTGCGGCCATTGCTGATAGAAACATCGGGGTGCAGGGGTCCCGGCGTTTCATTGCATCTGAATCTTTGGGGTAAATCCCCAACAGTGCAATTGCTGGGTCGTAGGGCAGGTCTATTTTTAACTCTTTGAGGAACCTCCACAGTTTTCCAGAGTGGCTGCACCAGTTCACATTCCCACCAACAGTGCAAGAGGGTTCCCTTTTCTCCGCATCCTCTCCAACATTTGTTGTTTCCTGCCTTGTTAATTTTCCCCATTCTCACTGGTGTGAGGTGGTATCTCATTGTGGTTTTGATTTGTATTTCCCTGATGGCAAGTGATGCAGAGCATTTTCTCATGTGCATGTTGGCCATGTCTATGTCTTCCTCTGTGAGATTTCTCTTCATGTCTTTTGCCCATTTCATAGACTTTGATATGGCTATTTAATTTTCATAACTACCAGATTTGGAAACTGTAGCTTGGAGAAAATAGGAAGCAGGGACAAAATCACATAAATACTGAAATATAAGTTTGATTACAAAGTTTTAAACTACAGTCACTATTAACAATTAAACTATAGTGCTATGGGGATCCCTGGGGGGCACAGTGGTTTAGCGCCTGCCTTTCGCCCAGGGCATTAACCTGGAATCCTGGGATGGAGTACCACATCAGGCTCCCTGCATGGAGCTTGCTTCTCCCTCTGCCTGTGTCTCTGCCTCTCTCTTTCTGTGTCTCTCATGTATAAATATATAAAATCTTAAAAAATAAAATAAAGTGCTACACTATCTGGTGACACTTTAAAATTTTGAAAAATCAAATAAATAAAAATACAAAAATAACGTGACTGACATGTCCTTCCCACCATATTAAATAGATGTTGACATTTTGCTTTTTTTTTTTTAATTTTTATTTATTTATTCATGAGAGACAGAGAGAGAGAGGAAGAGACACAGGCAGAGGGAAAACAGGCTCGTTCCATGCAGGGAGCCTGACGTGGGACTCCATACCCAGTATCCAGGATCACGCCCTGGCCTGAAGGCGGCGATAAACTGCTGAGCCACCCGGCTACCCCAACATTTTGCTATTTTAATTAAGACTTCTCTTTTCTTCCCTCCTTCTCCCATTTCATTTTGAAAATGAATACCAAAGACATAGTTGGCTAAGCAGTTCCCAGTTGGAAGCACTTTTGCCACTGGAGAACTTTTGATAATTTCTGGAGACAATTTTAATTGCCAGGACTGGGAAGAGGGGTGCAACTCTCATCTAATGGGTGGATCCAGGATGATGCTAAATATCCAATACACAAGGCAGACTCTACAACAAAGATGCTGTTCTACTTCATTACTTTCCTCTTCTTTATGTCTCCAGAGGGCACCCTATTGATAAGTTGATATGTATCATCTTCTGGCAAGCTTTCATACTTTTATTACATATGTGTGTATTGAAACATAATTTTGTACATTTATATTTTACATAAATTGTGTCACATTTCAAGAATAGGAAGGTTTTAAGTAACTTGATATTGAAATCCATTTGCTATGATAATCTTATTTACTATAGCTATATAGTACTACATAATGGATTTTGATAACTTACATGTGAGTTAACCCTTTCTTATTGTTATATTGCTTTCTTGAGTCTACTATTCCTGGAGCTTTAATATAAATTTTCTTTATGTTTCTTAAAAAAATCATATTGAGGTTTCATTTATAGCTGTACTACACCCATAGTTTAATTCGTGGCCATCTTTAATGGACTCCTTTTATTTTTTTAAAAAATATGTTATTTATTTATTCATGAGAGAGGCAGAGACACAGGAAGAGAGAGAAGCAGGCTCCATGCAGGGAGCCCGATTTGGGACCTTGATCCCAGGAGCCAGATCACACCCTGGGCGGAAGGCAGGCACCCAACCACTGATCCACCCAGGCATCTCCTAATGGACTCCTTCTAAGAAAAGTGTTTTACTTCATTTATGTACATCTTCTGTACCTATATCATGTTTTGTAAATTTCTCCAATTATTTTGTTAATTTTTTTACTCTATACCTTATAGCCTTGTTCCTTTTGTGAGTGCTATATTTTAAAACATTTTCCAGTATTCTGTTGCTTGTGTGGAAAACAGACTTGCTGAACATTCCTATTTACTTCAGAATTATTTAAATTTTCTATGTGGATAACCACATTATTGGTGGGTTGTTTTTTCCTTTGATTGTTGCCTCTTTTGCCTACTTTGGAATTGAGTACATTGTTGATAAAAGCATGGAAAGTGTACCTCCTTATCATTTTTCTATCTTTAATAGGGATTCTGTTCAATGTTACCATCACTGTGATCTTACTATCAATTTTTGGTCATTTTTACTAGGTTAAGGGACTTCTTTTCTATAGCCATTCTATAAAAGGATATTGACTTTTGTCAAATGAGTTTTCTGTATTTACTAGTAAGAACATATGACTTTTCTTCTTTAATCTATTATTTTGAGAAATTAAATGTATACATAGGAAAATGTTAAACCATTTTTGCATTCTTGAGATAAACTCTGGTTGTGAAGCATCATTTATGTGTGTGCCCGTCACCCAGTCATCCCCACCCCCCACCCACCTCCCCTTCCACCACCCCTAGTTCATTTCCCAGAGTTAGGAGTCTATCATGTTCTGTCTCCTTCCCTGATATTTCCTACTCATTTTTTCTCCTTTCCCCTTTATTCCCTTTCACTATTTTTTATATTCCCCAAATGAGTGAGACCATATAATGTTTGTCCTTCTCTGATTGACTTATTTCACTCAGCATAATACCCTCCAGTTCCATCCACATTGAAGCAAATGGTGGGTATTTGTCGTTTCTAATGGCTGAGTGATATTCCATTGTATACATAAACCACATCTTCTTTATCCATTCATCTTTCGATGGACACCGAGGCTGCTTCCACAGTTTGGCTATTGTGGACATTGCTGCTAGAAACATCGGGGTGCAGGTGTCCCGGCGTTTCACTGCATCTGAATCTTTGGGGTAAATCCCCAACAGTGCAATTGCTGGGTCGTAGGGCAGGTCTATTTTTAACTCTTTGAGGAACCTCCATACAGTTTCCGAGAGTGGCTGCACCAGTTCACATTCCCACCAACAGTGCAAGAGTGTCCCCTTTCTCCACATCCTCTCCAACATTTGTGGTTTCCTGTCTTGTTAATTTTCCCCATTCTCACTGGTGTGAGGTGGTATCTCATTGTGGTTTTGATTTGTATTTCCCTGATGGCAAGTGATGCGGAGCATTTTCTCATGTGCTTGTTGGCCATGTCTATGTCTTCCTCTGTGAGATTTCTGTTCATGTCTTTTGCCCGTTTCATGATTGGATTGTTTGTTTCTTTGCTGTTGAGTTTAATAAGTTCTTTATAGATCTTGGAAACTAGCCCTTTTTCTGATACATCATTTGCAAATATCTTCTCCCATTCTGTAGGTTGTCTTTTAGTTTTGTTGACTGTATCTTTTGCTGTGCAAAAGCTTCTTACCTTGATGAAGTCCCAATAGTTCATTTTTGCTTTTGTTTCTCTTGCCTTCATGGTATATCTTGCAAGTTAGCCATTATTTCTTTGAATATCGCTTCTCCCTGGTGTCTTCCAGGCTCTCTGACTATAGCTAATATTAGATAAACCTTGAACTCTCTTTTGCATGGTGACATTTAACTTTACACTTAATTTATATTTAATTTTACATTAAATTTATATTTAATTTAGATTGATTTTGATAGCTCTGTCAATCCACAAAATCCATCTTCAAATACAATGAAGCATAATTCCATTTGCTATACAGAGTTTCTGTTCCAGTAAAGTGACAAACAAAACTAATGCACAAGTCCTTTCACTATAAGCACATAGAAACATTGGATGAAGATAACTAGCAACTTTAAAATACATAACTGAATGCAAGATAGAAAAAGAATTCCCAAGTACCAGAAACAAAGGAACTGAAAGCAAGAGTAATTAATGGGTGAGCTGATGCTCTGGGGTAGATGAGAAGGAGGGAATAAAGGCAGTGACTACTGTATACTTGAGATTTAATGCCCACATAGGACAAGAGATAAAGTTTTAGGCCTATACAAGGCTAGGAGTTTAAACAAATCCCTACTTAAGATAGTTCCCTCATTAAACTGAACTGTGAAGATCTGCTCAGTAAGACCATAAGCAAACAAGCAAACAAACTTTTCTACCTGGTCTCTTGGTGGAAAAAAGAAAGCTTTAGAGTATAAGTCAGGCACTACTTTTCTTGGACAATACTTTTTGATATATAATCAAATAAAAATATGTCATAATATGTATTTTTAAAAAATATAATTTTTGAAAAGCAAATATAATAATACTCAATACTCTTATAAATTGTGACAGGCAAAAATTCATTAATCTAACACAATTATAGGTTACTGTACAATGTTTTGCCTACTTTTTTCCACAAATTTACCTTATTTATCAGAACTGTAATTGTACTATAAATGACACTTTGTGGTATTTTTTATTTTTTATAATTAAAAAATATTTTATTTTTTATAAAATAAATTTTTAATTTAATTTAATTTATTTGAGGGAGAGAGCAAAGTGAGAGAGAGAGCACACAAGTAGGGGAAGGGGCAGGGAGAGAGAGAAGCAGGCTCCCAATTTGCGGAGGGAACCAAATGTGGGGTTCCATCCCAGAACCCTGGGATCATGACCTGAGATAAAGGCAAATACTTCACCGACTGAGCCACCTAGGCATCCCTGTAGTATGCCTTTTTTTTTTTTTTTTTTTTAGCATCAAGTACATTTTTCAATCGTTACTTTTTTAGGTCTGCATCAAAATTCAGTTGCATTACAATTTATTTATTTTTTTTTTTTTTTTTTAATTTTTATTTATGATAGTCACAGAGAGAGAGAGAGAGGCAGAGACACAGGCAGAGGGAGAAGCAGGCTCCATGCACCGGGAGCCCGATGTGGGATTCGATCCCAGGTCTCCAGGATCGCGCCCTGGGCCAAAGGCAGGCGCCAAACCGCTGCGCCACCCAGGGATCCCTGCATTACAATTTAAAGTAATTTATTATGTCTCCATTCTCTAATGTTGAATTTTTAGCTTTCATCCAAATTTTGACATAAAACTACTGCAAAGAATATCTTCAAATATGTTATCCTTTCATTACATTAAAGTTTATTACTCTAAAATAAGATCTTAAAAATAAAATTTCTATGTCAAAGAACAAGATCATTTTTTGTGGGTTTTCTTATGTATTACCTATATTATATGTCTTCTAAAACATTGTACAGATTATGTATATACAACATCCCTGAATGTTTAATTCAATTTTAATATCGCTTCAGCACTGGCTTATATTGTGTTTTTTTACTTTAATGATTGCAAAAAAAAAAAAAAAGATTTAACTTTAATTTGAATTTCTTTGCTATGGATAAACATTTCCTATCTTTTCTTTTTTGTTTCCTTTCTTATTCTCCTCCTCCTTTTCCTCTCTTACTATTTGTTTGCATCTTTGTTTATGGTATGTCTGTATATATGGTATCTATTTTACAAAATTGATATCTTTTTCTCACTTTCATACATGTAATTGATGGTCACTTATAATCACAATTATCACTTTTTTACCTTCATATTCATGTACAAACACATTGAAACTTTTTCTATTTTTCTTTTTTATTTTCTGTATAGGGAATAAATGTATACACATTTTCCCATGTTTTAAATGAAATGGTGTGGATTTTATTAGAATCTTGATCCATTTGGAGAAGAGTGGTGACTTGAGGGCAGGTAGAGGTGACTCGTGGAAGGAGACTAACACTGTCTTGCTTTCTCCAAGAAGTTAAGGGAGGTTAAGTATTTTAGGGAACAGAATCACTGAAGGACAGGGGTTTGAGAGTATTTCTGGGCAGGAATAACATTTGCTTACTCTGTAAAAGAAGAGAAAATATACTTAGAATCACTTGCCAGTATTTGCTGCTCCCCTCATATCCTGTTGATCATCTCTCTTGTATAATGCCATTCTGTGGCAATTAACCTAAAATACTTTCTCCTTTTTTGTGTGTGTTTTTTAATAATGAATTTGATCATCATATTAATGATAAAATCATTACAAAATAATTTATTAGGTGCTATTATGGGAATTATGTAGGTGTTTTACAAGGAAATTAGTTCTAATTCTTAAAAAAAACACAGTAAATTTGGCAATCTATTGTCCTTTTGCAGATACTGAGTCTAACATCCCACAACAGTTGAGAGTGGAGCCAAGTTTGCCATCTACCTCTGTGCTTTGAAATCGTGTGCCCTTTTCCCCACCATATATTATTATCATTAGCATTGCACAATGGAATGTAGTCTTTACTTGAAACCTCCTCATGGTACTTGGACATAGCAGACATTAGAACAACTGGCCATGCATTCTCAATGTGGACAGATGGGTAAATGCGGGGCACTGGCTAAAGTGAATATGGCAGAAAGTGAACCTCTTCATAGCCTGGAGCAACTATCCATTGGGTCTCTAAGACTTGTATTTGCTGCCGTAGTTTCCTAGAACGAGTGCATCTGTAGGACATGTGACATCTACATTACTCATACTCTGCTGGGTGATAATTTTAGATGCTTAATGTTGACAATTATTTTATAACATTGAATGAGTTGTGTCTCAAATTTCTCCCATTCCATGAATTGCTATCATGGTGCCACAATACTGTCTATTAATAATTCTGCCTTTCTTTTGAAAAGCTCACTTTACCATTTTTAAAATTTTATGTGAGGTTTTCAGATGCTGAATCTGCATTCTGTTTTATGTATCTGATTTTCTGCTTTAGAGTCAGGCCCAAATTTAAACAAGTGTTGTTTTTTTTGAGGGGATTTATTATTCATTTTCAAATAACTAAGCAGCAGCTATGCTGTCTGCCTGCATACATTCAAATCTTGAGTCCATTATTTTCCTCTGCAATATCAGGTAACATATTAAGCTTTCCAAGAATCAGCTTTTTCTTATAATTTTTAAAAAGGCTATTGTAATAATATCTTCCTCAACAGATTATTGGAGGATTAAGACAAAAACTATCTTAATCCTCCAAGGATTAAGACAAACTGCCAAGGAAAAGGTCCAACATTCAATAAATCATAGATAAGAGGCATTGTAGTATTTGTAGTAAGTGGTAGCAACAATAGCAGAATAATTATTATTTGAAGTTCCACTCATTTATTTTTCCATATGTAATTTTCAATCAGCAATCAGTTCTAAAAACTATATTTTGATTTCATTATTATGCTAAATTTATGCTAAATTTATGTATTTACTATATTGAGAAAGTGTTGGGCAGCTCTGGTGGCTCAGCAGTTTAGCGTTACCTTCAGTCCGGGGCCTGATCCTGGAGACCCAGGATGGAGTCCCATGTTGGGCTCCCTGCATGGAGCCTGCTTCTCCCTCTGCCTGTGTCTCTCATGAATAAATAATTAAAAATCTTTTTTATTTTTATTATTTTTTTAAATATAGCATTAGTGTCTTTTTAAAATTTCTTTATTTATTTATGATAGTCACACACAGAGAGAGAGAGAGAGAGAGGCAGAGCCATAGGCAGAGGGAGAAGCAGGCTCCATGCACCGGGAGCCCAACGTGGGATTCAATCCCGGGTCTCCAGGATCGCGCCCTGAGCTAAAGGCAGGCGACAAACCGCTGCGCCACCCAGGGATCCCTAAAAATCTTTTTTAAATAACTGTTTACTATTTGAGTGTAGCAATTAGTTTACAGTATTTAGACTCCTATAGTTTTTAGTATTTGGAATTATATTAAGCCTACATATTTACTGTATTTGTACAGTATTAATTGGGAGACTAGGTCCATCATACGTATTTCTATTTATTTGCATCTTCTTCTGAAACCAATAATATTTTATTGACAGCTCCATTGGGGGGTGGTTATTCAAAAGAATTTTGTTGCTGCTAGTTTTAGGAATAGGTAAGATTTTGCCATCATGTAAATTTATTTTTGTGATCGTGTCTGTTATCATTTGTACTTTCCTAGTGGTCTTTGCTGAAGTACAGAAGTGTTAGATTGTTTCTCATTCATCAGGAATCATTATGAAATCCTTTGTTATAACTAGTGAGAATTTAGCTGATTCCTTCCAATGCATGCAGCATTATTTACAAATAACAGTATTTTGACTTATAATTTATTAAGATTGTTACATTGAATTATCCTTTTATTTCTGTGTTAAATAATACTATTAATTTGTTGGAGTTTTCATTAGATCTTTAATATTCAACTAATAAGGTTATTCTTTGGTTTTATAAGATATGGATTTAGAATCACAACTAGCTCACAAGAAATATGATGCATCCATATTATAGTTTTTCTTTCCTTCTTTCTTCATCTTTTGGTGTGGGAAGTATGTTTTTCTGGGTGCTTTTCTATCCTCACAGAAATTATGATCAGAAACATTTTTCATTTCTAATGCTAAAATTGTTTGTATATTTATAGTTGCACACCTACTTTATATAACAAATGCTTAACTTTTTTAAAGTAAATAGTTACTGCTCAATTTTAATACTAATCAACTCTATGCCAGAAGTATTTTCACTTATTATTTTCTCAGTCTCTGCAGAATAAAACTGTGGTAGATTTTATGAAAGTTCACAGGTCTGAAACTATCTCTCATCTTCACATATGAATGACAACTTGCTTGGGTAAAGCAAAGTTCTTGGATCACACCTTTTTTTTTTTTTTTTTTTTTGTAAGACTCTGAAGTTATCCCTCTATATTACCTTCTGATGTTGACTGTCACAGCAGAGAGGCCTGAAACAATAATGATTTGCCTTCTTTGAAAGATTTTTGCTTTTGTTCTTTTAGAGACATAGAAAAAACTTTTCCTTCAAATTTAAGACTATTTACTTGGCAATTTTATTGAAGTCATTGTAAATTCAATCTCAATGCTTTTTGAAGTTCTGGAAGATTTTCTTTAATTTTGTTTCTACCTCAAATCCTTTTGTAAAGAGGTGTAAACAGGGTGGGTTGCAATAAACAACTTACTCCTGATTATTAATTCAGTTCTACTTCTTTGTTCTATATTTTCAATATTTGTCATCTCCTCTTGTATTCTTCTTGTCTCTATTAAATTGGTTTTTATTTTATATGCATTTTCAGCTTACCTTCTGTGGCTTACTAATACATCTGGATCCAACATAAATTCTAATATATACTTCTTTGAATGACTTTTCAAGTAAATGTATTTTTAAATTATAACAACAAAAACCTGTAAAACCAACATTCAAAACTATTTATTATTATTCCATATTCAGAAATATATAAACATGTAATCATGTCATGACATATACACATAATTATATCTGTATCTGTAATAATGTTATAGAGTTCCTTATCTATTTTTGAGTCAGCATTATGTCACAGACATAACTTACAACATCATAAATAATGTGAAAATTTTTAGAAAAGCAAGAAAAACATATCATATGTGATAACAATATCAAAAGAATATGACTACTATTCAGTCCAGTGTCACAACTGAGGATATGCACACAATTTATACAGAGTTCCTAAATCTTGTTGACTTTATTGCTCCAACATATTTTAATCATCCCTGTGCCCTTAAAAATGTTTGTATTCATTCGATGTGCTCTGTTAATATTAAGCCCTTTTATGTACTGTTGTCTGTATGCATGTATAAATGTATGTGTATATGTGTGTGTGTGCTTGTGAGTAAATGTGTATATAATGAATAATGCTACAAAGGACATTACTAAACAGGAATCCATGTGAGCATTTCTGTGCATTCTCTTAGAAAAGATATTTAGAGGTTGCAAAGTTTATATTGTCCTTATGGCCTTTTTCATGGCTGAAATGTACTACTTTATTACTATGGGAGTAGTACTATTGTTATGGTAATAGTTCTTTCTAATAAACTCCATTTGATTCCTAAAAGAGTGAACTATCTGGATTTAAAATTGAGTGATAATGGGTAAGCCTATAATTATATAACTAAAGGGCCGATACAGCTTGCTTTGCATACTGGCTACAGATATGGATGAGAACCTACTTCCCTGAGCCTATGAAATTCCCAAGCTTTTGCTGTTCAGACATTTGGACATTGGTTGAATTAGTGGTAGTATCTTTTGGATTGAGGAAGCAGAGTGGAGTGGTACTTTTACCTTTTTGTTTCTAAGAGCATAACATAGTTGGTCATTCCAGTAACTATTTCCATAGCATGAATTTAACATTTTTACCTTTTCTGAGCTAGTATCTGAGGCATCTATTGCTGTTACCATTAATTTCCCTTTTTCATTAGGATGGTATTTTGTATCAATACTTACAGGAATCTGGGTTTTTCTTTTGAAGTTTATTTCAATATATACTGTGTATTTCTATATGTGTGCTAGTGTGTATGAATTTATTTCTATCCCATAGGTTTCCACTGTGTGTCAGGAAAGAAGGAAAATGAATGATCAAAAGGAAAAAGGGAAGCTATTTCCATGGCAAGCTAATTTTCACTCTTCATATGTATTCCTTGGAAAAGTATTCTTTTTCAAAATAATTTTAGAAATGCTGAATTGCATGAATTTTAGAGGAATCTATAGAGGCTTTAATAGACTAAAGTCATTTTAAATTTCTATCATCCATTTTACAACATTACACTACTTTTCTGTACACAGCAAAAAAATATGTCCTATAACAAGTCTTCCTTGGGACACAGTTTTTGAAATACATTATGTTTTACTTATACTAATTTTCTTTTTTCCCAGACACCTTGCCCCTACCTCATTAAGCTTACTGATATTTTATTTCCACTGTTTGGGAAGGGAGACTAGTAGAAATAAGGACATAATCCTCTTATGCTAGAAAGAAATGTTTCTAAGGTCTTGTTTCCCTGGATGATTTGTCACCTATCATAATTATATGTTATATTCTGTGCTCCAAGGGTAGGATGCTCTGGGGAGCACAAGCTATGGAGTGAGGCAGAAAGAACCCCATGCCTCCTATGCCACTTGCTAAATGTTTGATGTTAGTGAATTGTTTTACCTCTTGGACCTCATTTTCTACCATTATTAAAGTGGAGTTAGCATTGTCTTTCTCAATAGAGATAGGGATAGATTCTACTCATTTCCAGGTAATATGAAGTAATCCTACAAATATATTTAAATAAGAGGTACCAAAATTCCCACTATTCAAACAAAACCATTTTTAACATCAGTTCTTCAACAGAAAAATATAAATTTAAACTACAAAGGAATATCACAGTAACACACTCAATTGTGTGGCAATTACTGACCATATGAATTTTTTGGCAAAAATATAGAGAAATCGAACACTCCTTTTTTCCAGTGGAAATGAAAATTGCCACAACCATTTTGGAAAATTCCTGGGCAGTTTCTACTGTACGTAATAGTAAATATATGCCAGCAACATGATTTTGCAATTGCACTCCTAGAATATTAAGTGTTCATTGCAGTTTTTGCTACAGATAAAATCAATAAGAGAAGCATATAAAGTATAGCATATTCTTAAAAGGGAATGCTATTCTACTGGTACATGTAGGAACATTTAAAGATTTGTAACAAATAACCCAGAATTGATAGACTATATGATTTATAATATAGTTGGTATGAAGTTCATAAGCAAGCAAAGTTCATCTATGGTAATCAAAGTCCATATAATGGTACCTTCATGGAATGGGATGTATATTCATGGAACAGGACTGAAATGAGGCAAAAGGGAACTTTCTGAAGTGAGAGAAATACTCACTGTCTTAATCCAGAGGGTATCATAGATGTATACACATATACAAATGTATCCACCTGTGAATTTAAGATGTTTGTACTTCATGTACTTATTGTAATTATGAATTAGCTCAATAAGAACAAAACAGTATTAAGGTAATGATGAGATATAATATATATGATATATAGTACTGACATTTAGTACTTTAATCTATTGGAGCTTCTTTGGCTTTTGTAAGTTGGTCTGAGACTGATATACTGCTTTTAAAGGCATTCTGAAGAGAAAATGTGTTTCCTATTCCTAGCTACTGAGTTTTAAAAAATGAGTTTTGGACTACTACCAGTTCATAAGTTGGGATCAGCCTATATATATGCAATGAACTTCCTAACAAGGAGAGTCCTAGAGACAGAAATGAGTTATATTCTGTATCATCTGCAGGCAGTTTGAAGAAAATTAAGGAAGGATAAAATAGAAAGACCATAAATTTATTTTCACTGCATTTCTTGCAAGAGAAGGGTAGTAAGAAAAGATGGCAAACCAAAGGAGATGCATCTCTAAATCTGGGACAAATCTGGTATGTCTGAGCTCATCTTATTGTTCTGCCTGAATTTATGTACCTTTTCCAGAGAAAAGTGCCGTCTACTTGATGCCTACACCATAATACATAGGTGTTATAAAAACAAGCAAACAAACAAAAGAAAAAAGTAAAAACTGATAGTTCCTTAATATATAGTCTGAATGTGTCCTTGGAATTAGATTTCTCCCTGGATCTGTAAAAAAAAAAAAAATACCTAAAAAAATATACGTGAGATACTTCTACATCTAATAGTGCTAACCAAAGCTATCATGCTCAGTGATTGTATGGTGGGTGCAGTACACATGATGCAGAGGTTTTGACTCACTTGGTAAATGGAGCTTTAAAAATGATTATCAGGTTTTTAAACAATGGTAGCTATGAAATGGTATTTCAAAACAGCTCTTTAAAACTGCACCCATTTAATTTGTTCTATTTTTCTGTTATATTTTTATAGGTTCCCATTTCTCCTGCTGTTGAAATTGCTTAGCCTTATCAAGTTTTATGAATGGAGACACTGTCTCAAGTAGTTTATTTAATGAATCCAATCTATCCATGCATTTCATCTTTATGTAATAGACAAAGACTACAAGATTTCCTTCCACATGGTTCTAGTGAGCCTGAGGCATAAACAATTTTTAGTTGGCTTATAATAAACAAAGCTACATAATAAGAGCACTCAAAGAAAACAGGATCAGGAGATTAGAAACAAAATTGTAATATGTTTTTTATAACTCTGCACTAAATCTTGTTCTGATTTCTTAGCAGTCCAAGAAAAAAAGGAAACCAAATTGGTCATATATTTATTTTTTATAAGATTTATTTACGTATTTTAGAGAGAGTGGAAAGGGGCAGAGGGAGAGAGAATCCTGAAGCAGACTCCCCACTGAGCATGGAGCCCAATATGGCTCCTTCCTGGGATCCTGAGCTGAAATCAAGAGTCTGCCACTTAACCAACTGAGCCATAGGTGCCCTAGTCATATATTTCTTATAAAATATTTCAAGTAATCATATTCATTGGGAGTAATATGTTTTTCTCTTATAAATGAGTGCTAAAGAAGAATTTAAATCATATCAAAGTTGAACAAATTAGTGACAAACTTTATTGGCCCTCAACAAAAGATGAATGCTTCCCATGAAATATCTATCCAAATTGTGTGTTAAATGGTAGTGGAGGGAAAAGAAGTGGGGATAGATAGCGTGCACCAACTAGCATAGCAGGGATGAAGAACTGCAGAGTGAGATCAAAGTCTAAGTAATTACAGGGTTATATTGTTGTTGAATATGAATTGTGACTGGGACTTGCAAGTATGGACTTTTAAAGGAGAGACCAAGAAAAGAAATGTACAGATAGATGTTTTTGCATAAGGTGAAAATTGAGAGCATAAGATTTCTAAAAGAAGGATAGTAAAGAAATAGAACTAAACACTGAACTTAGATAAAAAGGCTTTAAGAATCAGAAGAAGGAGAAAGACTTAGTATAGTGAAGTAGAGACATAGGAGAAACATAAAAGATACTTTCCCCAAGCTAAAGAAGGAGAGATTTTTAAAATTATCATTATTATTTGAATATAGTTGACATACAATTTACATTAGTTTCATGCATACAACTTAGTGATTTCAAAAGTTTATACATTATGCTATGTACATCACAAGTATAGGTACCATCTGTTCCATTACATTACTATTATATTATCATTGACTAAATTCCTTTATTCTTGCTACTTACTCCATAACTAGAGGACAGTCTCTCCCTCTCCCCTTCATTTGTTTTGCCCAAACTCCCAGCCCTCTTCCCTCTTACAACAATCAGTTTATTCTCTATATATGGTTCTGATTTGGCTTTTTGTTTGTTATTCATATTTTTAGGTTCCATTTATGAGTGGAATCATGTGGTATTTGTCATTCTCAGGCTGACTTATTTCACTTAGCATAATTCCTACCATGTTGTCTCAACATGTGTCATCCATGTTGTCGCAAATGGAACAATCTCATCTCCCTTTATGGTTGTGTAACATTCCATTGTGTGTATGTTACATTTTCCTTATCCATAGTTCTATTGATGTACACCTACATGGTTTCCATGTCTTTGCTCTTGTAAAAAATGCTGCAATAAACATAGGGGTGCATACATCTTTTCAAGGTTTTCACAAATGAATTCTACCAGATATGAAAAGAAGAGTTAACACTTATTCTCCTCAAACTATTCCAAAACATAGAAGAGGAATAAAAGCTTCCAAGTACATTCTATGAAGCCAGCATTACCCTTGTACCAAAACCAGAGAGACTACAAAAAAAGAAAACTACAGGTCAATATTCTGATGATCAAACATATAAAAATTCTCCACAAAATATTAGCAAACTACATACAACAATACATTAAGAATATCATTCACCGCAATCAGGTGGGATCTATTCCCAGTATGCAAAGATGGCTCAGTATTTACAAATTATTCAACATCACACAGCACATCAACAAAATGAATAGAAATCATATGATCACCTCAGTAGATGCAGAAAAAGTGTTTGCCAAGATTCAACAATGATTAATGATCAAAAACTCTCAGCAAAATGGTGTTAGAGGGAACAGACCTCAACATAATAAAATCCATATGTGAAAACCCCACAGCTAACAAAATTCTCAATGGTGGAAAACAGAGTTTTCCCTCTAAAGTCAGGAAAAAGACAAAGATGTCCACTCTCACCACTTTTGCTCAACATAGTAATGGAAAATCATAGCCACAGCAATTGGAGAAGAAAAAAGAAATAACAGGCATCCATATAGGTAAAGAAAAAGTTAAACTCTCACTATTTGTAGACAATAAGGAGATATTTTTAAAGAAATCTGTGGTTAGTGATGCTACAGATACTCTAAAGGAGACTGATTAGATGGATTAGATCATCAGTTTGTGTCAAGAAGATCATTGTTTAGCTTTGAGTGAGATTTCTTACAATATAGGGAGGCAGAAAGCTAATGACAAAGTGATAAAAAGTTAGTGCACCATAAGAAAGGATGAAAAATTGAAAGAACATAATTAATAAAAATATGTACTGTCTTTATTTCTCTGAAAAAAGTTTTTTATTTTATTATTTTATTTTATTTTATTATTTATGGTGTATTTATTTTATTTAATATTCACAGCAACTCTATATTTCCAGATAGATAGAGATATATATGTTAAATATATGTAATGTACATTTAGCAGAGGACTTGAAAAGAAAATCAATGTAAAGTTTTTAGTATTAAATGAGTGCATTAAAAAATGCACTCATGCTTTGAGTACATGGAGACAAATATACGGAAGAAGGATCCAAAGGAGAGAATAACAAATTGATGAAAATCCCAAATGAGGCTAGAATGAAAAAAAAAAAAAAGAATGAAAAAAAAGGCCTCATGATGAACACATATTCTAAGACAATAACCATGGGAGAAAAGAAAAATGTGGAATACATTTAAGGTAAAAGAAAGAGACTTCCATATAACGGGTTGTATCTTTTCAGCAAAACAGAAAAAATAGTGCACTGTGACTACAGTGGTGTGGGAGTGTGGAAATGGGTATTGAGGATAGTTTTTCTTGGTATAGCAATTTTTGGTGATGATAAATGAGAGAAAATCAATTTTAGATTGAACAAATTTATTTTGATGAGTTTCTATGATCTATGGAGCTTGGAGAATATGCAATTTCATGATGAGACTCTAAAGATCTGTGATTTTCTCCAAAACCATCAGCATCTTAAGGATATGAGTGAGAAAGGGAAAAAGACAGTCATATCCGGTATTGGGAACAGGTGGCAGATATTCAGGAAAGTAGGAAAATAGGAGGCCTTTGTGATTAAATGCCTAAAATGATAAAACAGAAATCCAGGTAATTCGATACTGGATATTGAGGAATGGATATTTGGTAGATATAGTTAGTTAATTTTTTTTATAAGAACAGACTCAATGACAAAGTGACATCCCCTTATTATAGGCCATTAAGGGCCAATGGATAAAATTCTGCCTTTTGCTTATTTTCAGAAAAATATACTTTTGTCACAAAAGGACTTTGGATACCAGTCTATTTTTGGACTTGAAAAGAAAACCAATGTAAAGTTTTTAGTATTAAAAATCTAAATCTTAAAACTCTAAAAGCAGAATGTTGAAAACCAAAGGAATAACTGTTATCAAGTCCCACTGGAAAATATCTATGGGCAGTGGATATGCTCAACATGTAGTATTTTGAGGACAAGCCTTCTTAGAAAAAACTTACCAAATGGAGTTGATTTAAATAACAATGTACACATGTCTATTGAAGTTTCTTTTTTTAAAAAAAATATTTTATTTATTTATTCATGAGAGACACAGAGAGAGAGAGAGAGGCAGAGGGAGAAGTAGGCTCCTCACAGGGAGCCCTATGCAGGACTCCAACCTTGGACCCAAGATCATGCCTTGAGCCGGAGGCAGATGCTCAACTGCTGAGACACCCAGGCATACCTCTATTGAAGTTTCTTGAACCACTTTGATTTTGGCATCCAGAAGACCTATTTCCTTGGGAATCTGAGTCAAACCAGTAAAAACAATGCAAGTTGAGTCAGGAAAGGTGTGAACATAAAGGGAGAGGGTAGCATTTGAAGATTTGGAAATTGGAAGGAGGAACAACTTCACTGGGGAAGTATGCTAAATTAGGTTATGTTTACCTTATTTTTTCACTGCTGACTTACGCTGCTTTTGTTTTTGTTTTTGTTTTTCCTTTAAGTACTATAAGAAACTTGCTCTTTTGAGGTTTAATAATGACCTTTTTCGCTTTTTATTTGCTTAATTGACCTCTTAATAATCTTCTTCTTTGGCATCTATTTTGCATTCTCTTTTGAAATGCTGCCCCTTCACTGCTGTGAAAAAGTGCTTTGCTAGGTGTTTTCCTGTATCTTTGAATATACCTCCTCTTACTCTCTGGGGATCCATACTCTTCCTGCTTTGTAAGTTTAGTATTTGCACAGAGCTTTTTTACTAAACCTATAAAATTTTATGATCTCTTAGTGTTTAAAAATCTCTTGGTTATGGTAAATATTTTTCTAAGGAAAAAAAATTCACATACTTTTTGTAGTAGGTATTGTCCCTTATCGAACTCTAAAATATGAAAGTAATTAGTAATTGGTAGCATAGAATTTTATTATATATATATCATAAGGTTTAAAGATCAGGCATTCACCAAATGGTTGTTGATTAATGAAGAATTCACATGTAAATCTACATGCTTTATGGACTATAGAGCTTTTTATAGGTATTATTCTATTTGAATAACCTAGTGTATTATTAAAGGCTCTTAAAAAGACTTTGAAAATGCTCTTGAACTAGTAGCTTCTTACACTAATCTCATTGATTAAATAGAGATTGTAATGAGAAAGGACATAAAAGGAAATTATTTTTATTTTTTGTTTTTCTTTTCAGAGAAGAAGTAATTGAACATTACCTATGAAATAATACCTTGAAACAATACCTTGAACTCATACTTTGAAATTCCTATAATATTCAACACATAACTAGGGTAAAATTCCACTTTGCCTAATTTCGATCAGATGAATGTTCTAGTTGCCATTCAAAACAGTCTAGAAAGAGGATCCTTATTTTAAAAGTAACAATTGCTGCTAAGAATAAGTAATCAAAGTGGGCCTAATTTCCAATTGGAAAACACACAGAAATCCTTTAGAAAGCATTATATTATGAAAAACCTTTTGGAGACTTTAATACAAAATAGTAGGAACACTTAACTAGCACCTACTTTGAGCCACACACTGATCTAGGTGATGAATATATAAAAATCATTTAATCCTTTAAGAACACTATGAGGTAGATGCTATTTTAATCACCAGTTTACAGATAACGAATGGTGGAGACATGCTCAAGTTCTCACAGTGTGAAGCGAAGAACCCGATTTCAAACCCAGGAGGTCTTGTTAAGCCTTTCATCCATGCTACTAAACTCCATTTCACTATTAAAGAAGAAAAAGCCATAGTGCCACGGAATGATTTTTATCATGTAAAATAGAAATATGACATGTGTTAATCACAGTCCACACCATTTCATAAACTACTTTTCTAGTGAACTGAGGAAATAAGCAGATGGGAATTAATTGAGCAGAACAACGATTTATTCTTTTCCTTACCCTCAGAGCAACAAAAACAGTGTTTTGTTTGTAACAGTCTCAAAATTATGTTTATTGACTTAATGCATATTTTGCTGATTAAGGTGTTTTAGTGAGTCAAATTGATCAGAACGAATTAAGTATACTTAAATACCTTTAAATCCGGGAGGAGGGTAGGGGGTGGGGGTGAACGGGTGACGGGCACTGGGGGGGCACTTGACGGGATGAGCACTGGGTGTTATTCTGTATGTTGGTAAATTGAACACCAATAAAAAATAAATTTATTTTAAAAATGTGGTGGATTAAAAACATGAAAAAACCCTGACTTCTTAAGCAAAATATCAAAATTATTTATCAGATGGGGTTGAGTTGCACTTATAAAACCCTTTAATGGATTAAATGTAAGTATCAAGAATACAGATTTTGACCTCTCAGAGTATTCAGAAATTTTTGTAAATTATATGTTCTAAGAGGAATTTAAAAGTTTTGAGCTCTAAATAAATAACCATTTTCTTATCAGAGAATATTAAATGTTCCAAAAACAATAACAGCTAACAATTAAGACTTAATGTTAAGGCAGCAGAGTTACAAAAATCTTTTTAAGCGTTAGAATCAAGCATTTTCGTATTAGCCATGCCTATAGAATGATTTTAAATAATGACTACAAATTGATCAGTATATGGACTGAGGAAAATACATTAGCCAAAAAACAGAACAGCAAAATATATGATCAAAATTTAATAATATAGTTCTTTCCAAGGGTGACAGCTTAATTTGAACTGGAATTGGGCCTCTCTCTTACTTTTTTGCTTGCTTAAGGATTCATAAAATATATACTACAGATTAGGGACTATAAATTTGGAAAGGTTCTGAATAAAGCAATAAATAATTGTGGTACACATTCTTAAAATTTCTCTGAATTATTGACAAATAGAGTGACTTCAAGAACACTGATTGCTCGTAGTTCCCAGAAATAAGCTAAAATGGCAATTAGATAAAGAAGTTAAGCATATATTTTATTATGTGACACATATATGAGAAATTTTTAAATCATGATGATCCTTTTAAGCCTAATAAAATATGAGTGAGTAGTATTTTCATTAAGTAGAAAGAATACTAAGTTAATGAAACATTTACCAAGGATTCTAAATTTAGAAAAAGCATGAAATATTAGTAGGATATAATAGTGTGTTTAGGGGATCCCCTCTCCCTTTATTGAAGAAAATGGGCTCTCCTGGGTATACCTTTGGGTGTAATGGGATACCTTGAACAGAACATAGAATTGGGAAAGGGGCAGATGTAGGCTCTTCTGACTCTGCCAGTTACTAGGCTGGATCTTTGGCAATGTTAATTAAACTTTCTTAGCTCTGGGATGCCTGGGTGGTTCAGCGGTTAAGCATCTGCCTTTGGCTCAGGGCATATTCCTGGGATCCAGGATTGAGTCCCATATCGGGCTCCCTGCGAGGGGCCTCTTTCTCCCTCTGCCTATGTCTCTCTCTCTCTCTCTCTCTCTCTCTCTCTCTCTGTCTCAAATAAATAAATAAATAAATCTTAAAAAAAAAAAAACTTTCTTAGCTCTAATATTCCCCTATGTGAAATAGGAATTAAAAAAAAGGAACAAAAAATATCTACTCATTTTAGTAGATTCTTGTGAAGAGGAAATCAATCCATAAGAAGTTTGTACCACAAAGTGAGATATATTTAAGGTGCCCATTAATATTTGCCACCTTACTACTCCCTATCTCTTGTCTTCTCTATGTTTCAGATGAACCACCCTTTACCAAATATTATATTTAGTGCTAACCTGATTTGTTTGGTCTCAAGAGAGAATAGGACAAGAGTCCTTAGGAACATTGCAGTATTCCCTATCACTTTTGTCTGTGCAGGGTAAAATGAAAGGTGTAGCTGTCTGTATACACAGAAACATGCCTCTGTGTTATTCTCTAGCTGGTCAGCATCCCAAGATCCAGGCTATCTCCAACTTTCTGATTATGGATTATTTGTCATACAAGCCCAAAAGTTTGCAAGACTTACGACTTTAAGTCAGGAATTTTTTCATAGCATTTTGTAAAGTAGAGTAATATAGTAGAATTAATGCTATCATAGGAGTCAAAAAGACTTGAATTTGTAGCCCCAGCTCTGATCTCTGATACTATGTATAACCTTCAACTGAATTAAAATATTTGGGCCTCTGTTTCCTTATCTATGGGAAGAAATAAGATATATAGATATACACACATATATGTATATACATATTAAATGTGTGTGATACAGACCTACATAGATACGCATGCATATGCACATACAAATCTATAAAAATATTCTTATTTTCTCATAAGCTATCATGAGGACTATGTGTGCCAGTCTCTGCAAACATTATACAATTTGAATGTTCTTAACATTCTCCTAACACAACTTGTGCTTGATCTTAAGTTTATTTATTAATATAAAGTCTGAGGAGCCCAACTGACCTTTTCCGATGATCTTATATATGACCCAGCATATTACTTATATTACTTAACTTGAAGCATTAGAACAGGAATGAATAGTTTGAGAATATCAAGTCTAACCTTTTCCCTTAAAGCAAATTCTGGAGGGCAAGTCAGTAGCCCTGGTCAATACCTCACAAGTATAGAAGTCTCCTGATTCCCTGTCCTGCAGTCCTCGCTCCAGTTTTCTGTATTTCTCTCTGTCCCTAGGAATTCAAAACAAATAAATATTTGTTCGTATGTAGTGTGATTAATTCTATTATTGCCTTTCAATGCTCCAAAGTATAAAATGTGGAAAGCTGAGAAATGAGAAAAGGAACAGTAGAAGATAAATTGGAATGAAGAAGGATTAGATTTCAGAAATGACTGGCAAGAACTATACATGTTTCCCCCAAGCCCCTTAGAAGCCAGAATGCTCAGAGAGAGGTAGAGGTATGTAAAAATCTGAGGATTGAAAGAAACATATGAATGCCTAAGGCTACCTTCAACCCAGGTTGATAAGAGAGCAAAAGCTGACAGAGAATGATGTTAGCCTAACTTAGAGTTTTCTCATTAATTTCATTGCAATTATTTCTGTTTATACCACGTGCTTATATAAGAGGCTGCTCATGTAAGACTGGCTCAGATGGATGCTCTCTTTTTATCTGCTAGTGAAGGTTCCCTTGTTGGGCATCAGGAAATCTGGAAACAGAGCTTCTTATTCCTAAAACCTGCCTCCACGATAGGAATTGCCATTCCAGGATACATGGAATAAAATTTGGTAAGAGTTTTGTCTCTGAAAGGCTAATTATCAACACATTTTTAAGTAGTTTATTATTACATTATTCTGAAATGCTTAGATTTACCAGACAATAGTTAGACAAATAATCTTATTTAATACTCTTATTTAATACTCTTTACAATTACATGAAAAGTTCTGTAAATGCATCTCTGCTTCTGCATATTTGGGTTTCTCTCCATATTCTATAAAACTAGAAGTATATAAATGTGGCAAGTAGGTTATGGCATAAACATTAGGCCCCAAGATTTTTTGCACTTTTTTTTTGGAGTAATTGCTCTCTTCATGGATTCACAGTTTCCTTTTAAACACACATAATATTGAAACAATTTGTCCCCGTGATATGCAAAACTCTCCTGAGGTTTAGGGTGATTAGGGCAGCAGATTTTCTTATAAATAAATGAAACATCAAGTGGAATGGCTTCCTGCCATGTACACAGAATATCTAAGAACTTCACCTAGACACAGTTAGGTCATATTTTATTTAATTATATCTTACTCTTCAGTTTGAAAAGAATACTTTCATGATTTTATTTTTTTAATCTAGAGTAGTATTTTTACTACTTATTTGATTTTTTTGAAGTCTTTGGGAAGTATACTGAGTCCCACTAAAAGAGAACAATTTCAAAATATTTCATCTTTTAGATCTGTAATGGTTGTCACAGCAAAGGAATTGTTTTAATAAAAAGTTCATCCAGACGAGCACTATTGCTCAAAAGTTCTTACATTCTTTTCTTCCTGACTCCCTTGAACATTCCACAGAGCAGTAATACCATACACCTTTCACTTTCTTCACCCTCCATCTACTCCTGCAACTCTTTACCCTCAATGTATTTAAAATATGACATAATCTGCCACATTATTAGATCAAAGATGTCAAATGTGATTCAGCTTCTGTCATTTCCACCCAGGACTATCCTTGCATCTTTATGTTCTTTCTCTTTTTTTATTTCAAAGCAAAGGAAAAGCTTTTCTTTTTCTATGTATTTGTTTTTAAATTTGAGTGTAGTTTACATACAATATTATGTTAGTTTCAGGTATTTAGCATAGTTATTCAACAACTCTATATATTATACTATACTACAACCATGCAACGCTATTAGACTATCATTGACAATATCCCTAGATGTACTTTTTATTTCCATGACTTTTTCATTCCATAACTGGAAGCCTATATCTTCCATTCCTCTTCATTCATTTTGCCTGTTTTCCCACCCCAACAATCATCAGTCCATTCTTTGTTATTTATAGGCCTGATTCCATTTTTGTTTGTTTATTCTTTTGTTTTGTGTTTTAGATTCCACATATAAATGTAATTAATAGTATTTGTTTTTCTCTGTCTGACTTATTGCACTTTGCTTAATACCCTCTAGGTCCACCCATGTTGTTGCAAATAGCAAGATCGCATCCGTTTTATGGCTGAGTAATATTCCTCTGTGTGTGTGTGTGTGTGTGTGTGTGTGTGTATGTACATACACATCATATCTTCTTTATCCATTCATCTAATGGTAGACTCTTGGACCACTTCCATATCTTGTCTATTGTAAATAATGCTGCTGTATACATAGGGGTGTATATATCTTCTCCAATTAGCATTTGAGTTTTCTTTGGGTAAATACCCATTAATGGAGTTATTGACACATATAACATTTCTATTTTTAATTTTTTGAGAAACCTTCACATTGTTTTCTAGATATGTCTCCTAAGATGAAGGAATTAAAGGCAAAACTAAACTATTGGGATTATGTCAAAATAAAAAGCTTTTGCACGGTGAAGGAAATCATCAACAAGATTATAAAGCAACCCACTGAATGGGAAAAGATATTTACAAGTGATATGTCCAATAAAGGGTTAATATCCAAAATACATAAAGAGCTTCTACAACTCAACACCAGAAAAAACAAACTGATTGAAAAATGGACGGAGGAAATAAGTAGGCATTTTTCCAGAGAAGACACACAGATAACCAACAGACCTATGAAAAGATGTCCAACATCACTATCGAAGAAATGTGAATCAAAACCACAATACCAGCTTACACCCATCAGAATGGCTAGAATCAAGACAAGAAACAATAGGTATTGATGAAGTTGTAGAGAAAATGGGCTTTTTTTTTTTTTTTTGCTTTCATTTTCTAAAGGGTTACCTTATTGGCTTGAATTTGGATATTTCAGCCTCTTTATTGAGATAATAACCTTTGTTGAAACCTTGATATCCCCTTTCTAGTTAGATGTTTTCACTTTGACATACCTGGTCCTAAGTCAAAATGAGAAACAAGAGCTACTGCCTATTGAAAGCATATTCTGTTTGCTTGTTTATTTGTTTGTTTGTTTTTAATCCTTCAGCACTACAATTCTGGAGAGAAGAACTCAGTTGTTTTCACTTCCCCACATCTCACCTTGTCTTGGCTTTATGCCTGTGCTTCTGGTACCTACACTCATCTTTAGGCATCGTGTTTTTGTTTGAGTGTTGTGTTAGTACTTCCCAAATTGTGTTCTATCCATTCAAAACCCTGCTCTCAAGCCAGCCCTTGCCTTTGACCCATATTATTTTAATGGTACAAATGCTTCTCCAGTTACACAAGCTAAACTCTAAATATACTTCAGCTTTTCTCCTAACTTTGTTTCTAATTGTTTACTAAATCCAGTATATTTACATCTTCTATATATTTTTCAAATGCTTTTCTTTCTTTCCATTTCTATTGCCACAATGATAGTTTAGGCTTTCCTTTACTTCATTGCTTCTTCTGCACGCATCTACCTAGCTTCCTTGTTTATATAGCTTCTCTCTGCACCTGTCTAAAAAAAGTAACTCCAGTAATGTTCCTCTTCTGCCCAAGTTCTTTAAAATAAATAATTGCAACTCAGATTTTCCAACTCCTTCTCAATCAACAAGGCCTTCAGTGAATTGGGTATAATTTATCTTTGTGGATTTAGCTAATACTGTTTCACTATAATTAATTCCTTCTCCAACCATAAGAGTATCTTAATGCTTTTTCTGCTCTCTCCTTTTTGTTTCTTCAAAAGAAATACCTTCTCATCAAAGTACTTAACTTTTTATAACTTTCAAAATCCTGAATGCCTTTTACTCTTTACGGATCTTCTTAATTGATTTCTATTTCCACTCTTCCAGGCCAGTAGTAGGTGGTTTTCACTTCTCTTAAGAAACTTTGTAATTTCTGCCTTTTTAAAAATTTCTAGATATGGGCAATTTCTGTGAGAGAAGTGGTTTTCCTATAGTTGATATTTAACAGAGGAAAATATATTTGTTGAAAGAAAAAAATCAGTTGATTTGAAACAAAAAGTCTTTTACTTAGGAAAACCGTCTAACCATAGTGCTTCCAAGACTACAAGACAATTGTATTTCACTTCAATGTATTAGAATTGGAAGTTTGCTTTGTTCTTTCTTCTGCCTCTGTTATTGTCTGTCATGAATTATAGAGTACTTTATTACCTTTTAAAATAAACTTTAGCATTAATCTTTCCTCTTATTTTCTGCAATTGCCATAGATGATGTTTGTTTTGTCTGTAGTGAAATATTCATTTTATAGAAACATAGATGCTACTATATTTCCTCGATTGCTAGATTTAAAATAATAGTGTCACATGTTCTAAAATACGGATTTAAAGGAAGTTAACAAAAACCAGTTACTTATTAACATGAACTTGGAAGAGTTGACTCTCTTTCTCTATATATATATCCATAGAGTTTTTTTAACCTGCTTACCATAATGGAACTACATATTATTCAAATAGGCCATATCCCCCCATCTGAATTATTACATGTCTTTGTTTTATTATTGAAAATTTATATCATGTCTACTTTGAAAGCATCTAAATTGCATATTAATTTAAAACACAGAAAATAACGCATTTTAGAATAAACAGAACATAGATAACCAAACTAAGGAGTAAAAGTAGGTAATACCAGGTACATAGACAAATAGATTATTTTCTTACTTAGTTTCTAAGTATTCTGACCACTAAGAGAAGTGTAAGCATGTTGGCTTACATGGTCATTGAGTAATTAGTGTCCTTTGACTTCAATTTATATAAAATGAACTTGGCAGAAATGTGAATTTTTAGGAACCAGTTTAAAAGAAGCCACAATCAAGACTCAGTGTTGCTTATTAATATGCATGGATTAAAGTAATGTATAGGAGATATCAGCAAGTGAATTGATGAGAAGCAAACTCCAGGATTTCTCCTAAGAGGTTGTGGAAATGTTATTCATGTGCACTTGTGGTGAATAGCTTTATGTAGTTTTAACTCCTAAGCTCTTTTTTTTTTCTTAGTTTGCATCTTCTGAAGTCAGGCACTTTATGAAATAGCATTATATTTAGCAACTAATGGACACTAATATTGAGAAGAAATCCTAAGGGAAAGACAAGTATACCTCACTGAAAAGCTCTTTAGCAATGAATCTTATTTGATTTGCGAATATCTTTCTGTATTCTAAGCAAAGAAAAAAAATGAATGAAGCATAAAGTAATGTAACTTAAAAGTATAAATGGTATAAATTGAAGTAAGGGAATATATTTGAAAGGGAATTTTAGTTACCTTACTCAAAATATTTCTTTTCTCAATATTATTGTGAACTTTTTGTGACCTTATATAAAAGAAAATTTTATAGGAAGATACTAGTATGTCAAATTGGGTTTGATTCAGGGGACAGTTGGTGAACTACTACCTTGAGTCTGTATTGCAGCCTAAGAGAAGTTAGTTTAGAAGATTTACTGCCATAGATTGAATCTATCATCTCACCATAATCCCCATTTATCATCAGGCATTACTTTATCAGGTAGTTCCACAAGGTAGAAAAATTATGCTGCAGGTATCATTAATTTTTGGCATATGTGATTGGATTATAAGAATATATAGCCTCAACATGAATATTTTATTGTGGACTGACTTTATTTCCATCAATTCACATGAACACAGGACTACATCTCTAATAAAAACTCAAACACCATCCAACACAGATATTTCCCTCTTATTAACGTGCACATATTGGGAGGCAGGCTTCTATTTCTCTGTTCATTTTCCTAATTATCCTAAAATGCAGAATTGAGTGCTGAAGGAAAAAATTCTACCTGGTGCTTATTCTTTTACTCTATATGTGGATAAATTTAATTAAAGCCAAGATGCAATCAATTTCTCTTCATAAATACAGATACTTATTTTGACTTATTAGCAAACATAAAACCACCATGTAGTAGAACTAACATTAAAACTTTTCAGAGCTGAATGGACACCTGAAGTCATAAATTCTAATCTGTTTCCAGATGACACAGTTTTTTGTTTGTTTGTTTGTTTTACAATAAGTCAGCATTTACGAGCACTTTTGGTTGTTAACATTGTTTTAGGCAGACACATATATAAAACCATTTAATCTCCATAATATTCCTATGATGAAAGTGCCATTATTGCTCTCATTCTCTTTACCCTTTAAAACATATCCCTAACCTCATATAACTACAGTTGTCTTCCTCATTTCTTTTTAAGTTGGTGCTTCTTATAAGAAAAGTAAGAGCAGAATCTTGTGTGTACATTTATTTCTAGAACATAGAGCAATTGCATAATGTATATCAATATAAGCTAATCTATCAGTTGTATAAAAAAATAATAAAATTCAGCTGTCTCTCTATGTACTAATTCTAGTAAGGAGCATATCTCTTTTTCTTAACAAGTAAAATTAAGGCCATGACACTACAAATTTAAATGCTTACTGTTGTATGCAATATTTAACAATTGTTTTAGAAACAGAAACAAAGATTCATATCCACCTTTTCTTCTCTTTAAGTCTGATTTTAATCTACATATTTTAAAGTAAATTGATACCACTTACAAGAATCCAGCAATGCCAGTTATCCCATTTCTTTGATTATTTGCTACCACTTCCCTTTGCTATTAAACCTTGTTATGCTATTTTACCTATTTGGGAAAACAAAGAGGGGATATCTGAAATCACTTGCTAACTTTACTATGTCTTTAAAGTCATTTTTTAAGAATCTGTTGGATTACTCTTTCTCTATGCCTTTTTGAAAACCAAGACCAGAGTAAATTTATTCTTATAGATCAAACCACTAGTAACATTCCCTTACCCTCAGTCTTATATGATCCTGTAGCTTTGGAACTAATAAAATTAACTTAGCAAGTACAACTCAGAGTCCACATAACTAAGGGAAATCCCTTTGACTATTTAATGCGCTTTATCCTTGATCTTATGTTTGGTCTTATAACAAAAGGATGGTGAATTTGCCGAAGAATAATTAAATCTTGATAGAAAGTAGATTGAAGAAACAATTCCGGTTACATTTACTCAATAATCAATAAGTGATTCTGCATGCAAGGTATTTTAGCTAGGGACACTAACTCAAATCAATTGTATTTCACTACAAAATCCGCTCAAGAGCTGGATTTCTTAGAATTTTATTAGAGAATCAGCTATTGTTGGTGATTGCATTGGTTCCTCACGCATTTATATTTAGCCTATACTCAAATACGAAATGGTCTTTTTTTCATTCTCCAACTTTTTCTCTCAGTTCCTTTTTTAATTAATTTAATTTGTGTCAACAAATTTAACCTTGCCAATTGATAGGTAATGATCGTAATTGGTTAATAGGTAAGAAAATTCATATGTAACATAAAATAGAGAATCTCTCTTTGTATAACATATGCTTATATTATTACTGCATTTATTTGCCTTGTATTTATTTTATTCAGACAACTCATAAATTCATACATTCTGATTTATTAACTACCTGTTATAGGTAGCAAATATGTATAGGTTTACAATGGATTTTATAATATTGTCACTGCTATTCTTTGACTGATGGCTAAATGGAAGTATAAACTCATGACCAGATGATTAGAACAAAGTGATAAGCCTGAAAGTAAGGGAAAGTCATAATATGATGGGAACACAAAAGAAGGCGTGGTTTCTTGGAAAGGATTGGAAAGCTTCAGGAGAAATTATGAGATTTAAACTGGGGCTTGAGGGGATCCCTGGGTGGCTCAGCAGTTTAGCACCTGCCTTTGGCCTTGGCCCAGGACATGACCCTGGAGTCCCCGGATGGAGTCCCGCGTCGGGTTCCTCGCATGGAGCCTGCTTCTCCCTCCTCCTGTGTCTCTGCCTCTCTCTCTCTCTCTGTCTCTCTCTCTCTCTCTCTCTCTCTGTCTCTCTATGTCTATCATAAATAAATAAATAAATCTTTAAAAAATAAATAAACTGGGGCTTGAAATAAACATGCAATAATCTGCTAGATGACAAAAAGAAGAAATTCTGAGTAGAAGAATATTTGAAATGACAGCAACTTGAAAGAACCTGACACACCTAAGAAAACTCAAATATTCAAGATGGCTCATGGCCTGATGCATGGGAGAGAAAAATTGTAGATCTTGATGGCCTCCTAATACTTGTACAGAGGTGATCAGAGTTCACATCAAGAAGGGCCTTTTACTTTCACTCTGTGTTCTAGGAATGGACTATTACATGTGGAAAACAATGGAATAGTTGTAAGGTAACTGATACAGAAGACTTTCATTTAAATGCTTCACTCTAATAGCATTGTAGATGATAAACTACTGGGGAGCAAAATTGGAGGGCAGGAGAGCAAAAAACCAGGTTTGAAATGATAAGGTCTTGAACTAGACTATGATTTTAGAATGTTGAGGACATGTGCATTTTCCTTTGAAATGGTTTGGTGCTTTCTTTAAAATTAAACATTAGAAATTATCTTTATCAAAATAGAGATATTGCATTATGAATATAGTTATTCAGGATTCAGTGGTTTTATTTCTAGGAGCCTATATTCCATCTCTCAGGATCCTTTTAATTCTAAATTAGTACACTTGGAACAACTCATGGCACTGGTGATTGGTGTTAAGGCAAATAGACTCAGGCACAATTTCTGTTCTTCTGCACCTTAACATTTGTTTTAATTTCAGAAACTGTATCCTTTCAGAAAGATAATCTATTAGGATTGACTATTTTTTTTTAAATATTGTTGGCCTTTGAGATAAAAAAGCTTACCTGGTCTTGATTTCTCATTTCATGTTACTTTGGAGTTTGGTCTACATCCATCATTAATCAATTCACTCTTTTAACTCTAGTCCCTTCTTCCTACACACTCTGCTACTGTCTTGTGCTGCATTTTTTTCATATCTCCTTTCTAGTTATTCCTCCTCTTTTCATATCCATTTCTTTTCTTTCATTTCTAGAGACCACTTTCTTTTTATACATGACTTACTAGCGAGTTTCCAGCTGTTGCTTAAAATATTTCCCTGGAGTCCTCATATCTATACTGACATGATTTATATGGCAGTACTGTATATTTTATAACAAATTATATTTTGAAGAAGTTCTCTTTAAAAATTCATAGCGGTAAGTTTAAAACCTAACTCAATTGAGAACAAAAATAAAGCTTGTGCAATCTTGGGAAATATTACTTTAACTTATTGAGTATTTTGGGGAACATATAATGCTGCAAACCAAAAACATTTATCTCTTATAGTTTTCTATAATACACCCGAGATTAATTATTATAGCAAAAAAAATATTCATTATGTCACCAAAGCATACTTATAGTTATTAGTAATAGTAATCACTGTTGATCTTACAACATTTAAGTAAAAGCTTCATTAGGATATTTAGTTTAATAGACCCAACATTTAAATTTGAAACTGAGAGACTCCTGGGTGGCTCAGTAGTTGAGCGTCTGCCTTTGGCTCAGAGCATGATACTGGAGTTCTGGGATCGAGTCCAACCTCAGGCTCCCTGCATGGGAGCCTGCTTCTCCCATTGCCTATGTCTCTGCCTCTCTCTCTCTCTCTCTCTCTGTGTTTCTCATGAATAAATAAATAAAATCTTTTTAAAAAAATAAATTTGAAACTGATATATTATCTTTTTAAGTTTTTTCTGAATCTATACCTCCCACACACATGCACACACATACACAAGACCGATGAGTACTTGGGTATTTTAAAGCCAATTTACAGATTACAGTAGATTAAAAATAAAGTGTCAAAATATACTGAACAAGACACACTAATGTTTCTTGTATAAAACAACAACTTTTGATGTTCACCACCACTCTCTCTCCCTGCTCTTTGTCACTTTCACATCATCACAAATAAAAGGAAAGGGAGACAGGGCAGGAGAGTACAGGAGAAAGACAAATATAATTGTGGAAAATTTTTCCTAAGAGTCTGTGTCTTATTTTCCTTTTTGTTTTGTGATTTTTGTTCTTTTTTCAAATTCAGTTTATACTTTGCACAAAAATATTCCACACATTACTTTGCTTCTGTCCATAGTTAATTTCTGCTGACTAGACAGTAAAAGCAGAGTTCAGGAAGTTTCTTATTCTGTTCTTCATCCTTGAATATGTGTGTCTAAGCCCACTGCATTGTAAATAAATGTTTCAGTGTGACTTCAATGTTAACAATTCTATATTCATGTCTTTTTCAGGCTAGTACTTTTTCCTAGAATAAATATAATTTTATAAAAATAATCTAGATATAGGGTTATATGTTTATTTATTTGTTCACTGTTTACCATAATGAAAATACCAGTTGTAGTAGATAAGGGAGCAGTAACAATGCATGGGGCATGTTGTCACCCACTAACTGGGTTATAAAAAATCCTTCTAGGGGAAACACTCAAACATGTTACTGCCACAAAACATGCCACCTGGACCAAAGCCTCTGGATCAGTTGTCTGTTACTGTGAAATAAATGAAATGGCTTAAAACATTCTGTAAGTTGATGATTTGAGTTTGGTGGTAGTGAAGTCATCAGCAAAAAGAGAAGATGAGCTCCAATGGGAAAGTTCTTGTCAAACTTGTACTTGTGTCTTGTTTGTTAATGCCCCATTTAGCAACTAAGTCACTTAGTCTGTGATCAAACCCTGAGTCTACAATGGAAGAGACTGCAAAAGCCATGAATGCAAAGAGAAATGTTTCATTAAGACCATTATTTTCACATTCTACCATGGCCTCTCTCATAGCCTCTCTTCTGGCTCAGTTAGAGAGACTGTGGCCATTAAGTAGGTGATGGCTACCCACCAAACACTCAGAAGGTATTTAAAACTTTTCTGACACATGATGATAACATATGCTCTCTATTAGAAGGAGACTAGGAATTAATGAGCTTTGGAATAGAAAAAAATTCCAAAACTATGTTGTCTCCCATAATATGCCAGCCCCTACACTAAACTATGAATACAGAGGTCTTTAAAGAGACCCACCTATATTGCTGAAATAGGAATTAGTAAAGAAATAGAAACAATCACTAGTAAACCAGGAAAAAAATATGAATTATTGTCATAATGGGATGAAAATTCAACCAATTTCCATGAAACCTGGAAAAGACACTGACTTGGGGTCCAAAGACCCATAAATTTCTTAAGGTTGATGGCCATCTCTGATTTCCTTTAGTTTACTAAATGCTAAGAGTGTTGTCTGCCACAATATAGGTACTTGGTAATTGTTAAAGAAATGACAAATAACCCAAAAAAGAAAGTGACAGAGAAAAATAATTACTTAAAAATTAGAATACCTTTGCTGAATTTTGGCCATAGCACTTAATACAAAAGCTGCTTTGAATAAACAACATTTTTCTGGACTTTGATTTTGCCTTTAATAAAAAAGGAATAATAACTTCACTCTACATATTTACCTGGTAAAATAAAAATGCAATAGTTTATTTAATAGATGGAATTTTGAAGGATAGAAACCACGTCACGTTTCTTCAAATCTAATACTGTTCAGTACAATATTGTAGATGTGTTCAATAACAGGTAAAATAGATTTAAACACAGACATGCAAATATTTACAATGTCAGTCAACTAAATCTAAACTTTTAAGGAATATCTCAAACCCTGAAGAACAATCAATCTATTCACACGTAATCTAGTATCCTTGATGTAATTTCTGATATCCGACTGTGTTAATTTTTGGATTAGAAATTCCATGCTGATTTTGTGCTACATGATCTGAAAATCAGACTGGAAACACAGCATTAGTGCTGATCAGATTTAATTGGCAACACCTTAAATAGTATCTGGAAATTCAGAAGAAGAGCTATGAAAAAAAAATAAAAGAAGAAGAAGAGCTATCAATTTGGGATACTTTGAATATATTTATTTGTTCAATCTCATTTATATGAAATTTTTCACTGCTGATTTTTTTGTTCACATTATTTTTTGTTTTGCTTAGTTTTTTTTCAGGGACATTTTCTTTTTACTTATTTTGTTTCTTTTTAAAAATAGGCTTTCTTTTGAGAGTATTTTTAAGTTCACAACAAAATTGATGGAAGATGCTGAGATTTCCCATATATCCACTGCCATAGCACATGCACAGCCTCCGTCATTACCAACATCTCTCACCAGAGTGGTACATTTGTTACAATTGATGAACCTGCATTGACACATCATTATCATCCAGAGTCAGTTGTTTCCAGTTCATTCTTGGTGCCATACATTCTGTGGGTTTGGACAAATGTGTAATGACACGTATCCATTACAGTATCATAAAGAGTAGTTTCACTGCCTAAAAGTCTTCCGTGCTCTGCTTATTCATTTCTCCCTTTCCCCTAAACCCTGCAACTACTGATATTTTTACTTGTCTCTATAGTTTTGCCTTTTCTGGAATGTCATATAGTTGGAATTATACGGTATATATAGACTTTTCAGATTGGCTTCTGTCACCCAATAATATGCATTTAAGTTTCCTCCATATTCTTTCATGGCTTAATAGTTCATTTCTTTTTAGCATTAAATAATGCTCTGCTGCCTGAATGTACCACAATTTTTTTATCGGTTCACATACTGAAAAACATCTTGATTGTTTCCAGATTTTGTCAGTTATGTATAAGGCTGCTTTAAAAAGCAGTGTACATGTTATTTGAACATATACTTTCAAATCAATTGAGTTCATATTTTTAAAAATAAATTTACTTCTAAAAATGAATCCTCTAAAAAGAGGCTGGCTACCTAACTATTGAAATGTGAATTCCAACATGTATCTCAAATTTCACAAAGTCCTCTAAGAATCACTGATGATAAAAGGAGGCTAGTATATAGGAGTGGTGGGTCCTGAAAATGCATAAGTCTTCAGGGAAACACAGGAGATTATAAAATTAGGTCGACTTGCTCTGCTGAGGGAGTGGTTATTGCACATCTACTTATCTCAGCAGTTAAGAAACTGCTTCCAAAATGACTACACAGTTAAGTTTAGCCCACACATTGGAACCTAACTGACAAGTTGGCGCATATAAGTGGACATCTTGCACCCACATTTACTACACATTTAGTTCCCTAAGTATAGTGTCTCTTAAACTTTATTTTCAAGACCCTCCTAAACCAAGCCTCAGGCATTAGTTCTCCATTCCTACATGGCATTCTTGAATGTTTGACAAGCTTATGAACAGAAAACCTACATGTCAGTATTTTTGACACAGATACAGCCAAATAAAATAGGAAACAGAAATAAGATGAGGAATAACATTTCTAAATAATGTCATTTTTTCTTAAATTGATTACACTTATTTCAGGCAGTTGAAGAAATTATAATAAGCATCCATTCATTCTTGATATAGGCAGGAAAAATATATTGAAGACTAATTCATAATGATTTAATCTGCTTCTAAAATGGCATATATTAAATCTTCAACATTATGGCACAAGCATGGTACAAGCTTTGAATGAAAGTCATTGACAGTGAAGGGTGAGAGCAGAGCACCCTTTTCCTCTGTAAGTTTTTAAAATAAGAACATTGGGGATCCCTGGGTGGCGCAGCGGTTTGGCGCCTGCCTTTGGCCCAGGGCGCGATCCTGGAGACCCGGGATCGAATCCCACATCGGGCTCCCGGTGCATGGAGCCTGCTTCTCCCTCTGCCTGTGTCTCTGCCTCTCTCTCTCTCTCTCTATGTGACTATTATAAATAAATAAAAATTAAAAAAATAAAAAAAAAATAAAATAAGAACATTGAAATTATGTATACATACATAAATATGTGTGTGTTTGTACGTATATATGTGCATTATATGTATAGCTACATATAGCTATATATATCAGAGAGATAGAGAGAAAGCCAGAGAATTAATTTTGCATCTTGACCATGACTCTTGTCTTTTCAAGAAAAAATATTACATTCATTCTTTTGACATATCATCTTCAGATGTGTCCTTAAAAGAGCCATTTATTGAATGTGTTTTACTTCTCAGAAACTTGGCAAATGTTCACAATGATACTAAGTAATTTTTGAAGGCTCTTTCATTTCAGGCTATATCCTTTTCATTATCTCAGAAGGTAGCTAGTGCAGAAATAGCTTATTCGCTCCATATAGTCTCCTTTCGTGACTATAGAAACAAAATATAGGTAATCTTAAAGGTCTAAACACATAGAAAGGACCTTCAACCATAAAAAAGCAAAGTTGCTTCTGAACCCTTGATATATTTTAGTAGACTGAATTTTAGAACTCACTGTTTTGTCTCTTGTTTTGACAACTAAGTGTGTGAGAGCCAAAACGTATAACCTTCATCAAATAACAATATGAGATAACATATTATGTGTATGACCACTAGTCCATTTATGTTCATGAAATTATCTATCTTCTCTCTTTGTCAGCATTTCAAGTATTTTTGGAATGAACAACGTATAATATAAATAAATAAGAATAACTTAAAGGAATGATTTATTGTAGAGGTCTAATGCAATGATGAACAGTTTGATACAGCAAAAAAGAACAAAGCAGCAGGAGTAAGGCTAATTTGGATTGAAATCTTGGCTTTGTCCATCATTAGTCATGATTCCCTGGACAAGTCACTTTGCCTGTCTACCCTTCTGTTTCTTTGTGTAAAATTTAAGATATTAGGCAATTGTGAAAATGAGTGAGAGTACTCTGAGAAACCTGACATGCTGTAAGAGTGGTGTAAAGTGCTACCGGGATGTCTTATTGCAATACTTGAAGGACAGCACTTTTGGAAGATATGGATTTCCTGATGGATCTTGTTCATTTGCACCGTTAGCATTGGCTACAATGCTTATTCACTTTCCATAGATTGTACTTTTGAAGTTTAGTTTCAAATATTGCCAGCTTGCATTGGCTTCCTTGGGTGCTTCAAGCAATAATGCCTCTTCTGCAGGAAATAATGAGCAAAGTGCCCTTCAAAAACTAGATTCCAATAAAACTGAAAATAAACACTTCACAGTTTCATATTTGCTCTCCCCTTTTTCCCTCCCAAAACTCTATTCCCTATCCAGTTCTTGGAGAAAGCAAAGGGTTTTTGATCACTCAAAGATTCAAAGATGGGGTCCAAATATTCAGGTGCATTAAAGAAGTGCAAGTGCCAGTACCATGCTTACTGGGAGTCAGCATCTAGCCAGATCTACATTACTGATAAACATGAAGAAAAAGCAGAAACTGCAACAGCATGTAACAAAGTTCTCATTGTACAGAACAAAAAAAATGACGAATTATTTCAAAATAAATTGCATGTAGAGAAAAGAATCCCCACCAATAGCAATCATAGGAGAAAATATTTTTTCTCTCTGAAATAACAATTCCTTACCTCCTGGAGTTTCAAACAATCTCTCTAAGCATATACTTTGTTGAAAATATGTTAGCATTTACGATGAATGAAGACATGTTATAATAGTGCTTAATTAGCAACTTCAAATAAAAAGTGGCATTGTTTTTAAGAGAAAGAATGTCTGACATGCTTCCGTACATTTTTCCATGTTTAAATTGCCAAAATAAATATAAAATTGGTAAAAAAAAGATGATTATTTTCTAATTCAGATAATTTAACTTGTGTTAAAAGTTGACAAGTTTATTAATTGAAGAGCAGTACTGAATTTCTGTAGTTTAGATGCTGTCATCTAATATATTTGCATCATGCTTTCTAGTTTAAAAGGTACCCTGAGGTGCATTTTCATTTGGAAATAATACAAATATTTGTTACCTTTAGATAGGAGATTGAGAAATTCTTAAATTTATCTATATGTATTTAATGCATATTGAAGATGATACTAAGAAATCCTTACTAAAATATCACATTAATTTACTACATAACATAATAGAGAATCACAATAGCTGGAGTACAGGGTGATATTTATTCCTGAAATTTATACATTTTGAAATGAACATGCAAAGAGTCATCTATTTAATGACATTTCAAGACAATTTTCCTTAATATTACATACCAAGCCTACGTTAGATGTTTAATTAAGTACAGAAACAGTCAATTAAGTTTGAAATAAAATAAGTAATTGCACTCTTGCATCATTGCAAACATATTTTTGTGGGCTACGTGATGTAGTTAAGGACTTTAAGATGTCTCTTCTCTATCTTGACATTTAAAATGTATTACTGAGATTAAAAGCTGCATATTAATTATGTTCATAATTTTCTGAACTACCACAGTTGTCTTCAGAAGTAAGAACACAATTACCTTTTTCTTTAATTGATTTATTACATTGCCATTGGCACTCCAAATAAGTATGTAATGGATTAAAATATAGCATTGTGATCAATTATGAGTTTAAAATAGTTCCTAGGGTATTTTATTTATTCTTCAAATAGTTTTTCATAAACTTCCTGAGAAAGGTTTTAGATATCTATGTTAAAAGTATTCTTTTTTTTAAATAAATTTATTTTTTATTAGTGTTCAATTTGCCAACATACAGAATAACACCCAGTGCTCATCCCGTCAAGTGCCCCCTTCAGTGCCCGTCACCCATTTACCCCCACCCCCCGCCCTCCTCCCCTTCCACCACCCCTAGTTTGTTTCCCAGAGTTAGGAGTCTTTATGTTCTGTCTCCCCTTCTGATATTTCCCACACATTTCTTCTCCCTTCCCTTATATTCCCTTTCACGATTATTTATATTCCCCAAATGAATGAGAACATATAATGTTTGCCCTTCTCCGATTGACTTACTTCACTCAGCATAATACCCTCCAGTTCCATCCACGTTGAAGCAAATGGTGGGTATATACAGATTGTTACTCATATCGCCAGTCATCTCCTAAGCATAGATCCTGAGGGTCGACTTTTAGTTGTACACACTAAGTAATTATAAAATCATCACCTTTCTCCATTTAATGTTTTATTCCCTCCCATCTTTTTAGGGGGCGAGGGGAGTGCAAATAGGAGGTGAGGTTGGGGGAGAGGTAAGGTAGTGGGAGGTAGAAAAATAAGCAGGTAGAAAATTAAGCAGAAAATTGCCCAGCAAGGAGCTCAACCCAGGGCTCAATCTCACCACCCTGAGATCATGACCTGAGCCAAAATCAAGAGTTGGACATGAAACAGACTGAGCCACCCATGCGGCCCAAAACCTCACATCATTTTTATCTATTTCCAAATAGTAAAGCACTCAGATTCCATGTTCATGTACTTTCCTTCCCTCTCCATTAATTCCATGTATTCCATATGGCCTTTAAATCTGACAAACAAACCCTCCAAATTCGGAGACAAGGATTTTTTATATGGTTACATCCAACAGACAGATACATGATATTATTAGGTAGATAATAGAAGAGAATATTCCTTCCTGGGTGAAAGAATCACAATCTTATTATAATCTTCATAGTTGAAATGCCAAGAGCAAACATATCTGCAAATGAAGGATGAAGATAGAACTGGCTTTACAATGAATGAAACCCTTGAGATCTACAGACTAATAAGTGTTTGTTTTACATACCTTGGTGGCAGAATCGGAAAGCATCTATAACAAGATGTACCCAGGATACTTGTGCATGATAACTATGTGCATATGTCTTAAAAAGATATTTTTAGGGATCCCTGGGTGGCGCAGCGGTTTGGCGCCTGCCTTTGGCCCAGGGCGCGATCCTGGAGACCCGGGATCGAATCCCACGTCAGGCTCCCGGTGCATGGAGCCTGCTTCTCCCTCTGCCTGTGTCTCTGTCTCTCTCTCTCTCTCTCTCTCTCTCTCTATCATAAATAAATAAATAAAAATTTTAAAAAAGATATTTTTATATTAACGAAACCACAGAATATGGCCTAATAGTCTGTGTACATAAACTTATATGTATAGGTGTAGGTTACAGTAAAGAAGTAGGAAAAATAAATAAAAGAATAGGAAAGATACCGTCTTATATATGGGTCTTCAGATGAGTGAATTGCATGATGGCTGCTTTTGAACAAGTAACGTTTTCCCTGAAAAAAGGGACTGAAAACATACCTAATTGTCTCTAAACACTTTGAAATATAGCAATACTTAATACAATTCCAATGTTGAAAATTAAACAAAAATAGAAGGAGCTACATTAGTAAGATTGATTTATGTGTAGACTTGATGATCAAAGGCAAATAAGTGTTCTCAATGGAAGGCTGATCTGATGGCAGATGGAAAGGGGGAGGGATCAGACCCAGTAAAGAATGCCAGGCACCAGGAGCAAAAATAAAGCAGTATGAAATCAGCCTGCTATCTCAAGAAGTATGAGTAATTTGTTCAATTTTAGCATTTATATATAAAGGAGACATGTGGGTGAAGGATGTCTAGGAGGCTGGCCCTACAGCCTAGACAGCAAATGAAGATCAGAAGAGCTTCATGTGTACTTACAAAACATTTAAATATCATTCTTTAGGTGACAGTGGGTGGGAAGGGGTACTGGTGCTGTATCAGTGTAATAAAATTATCCACATTTAAATTTTAGAGTATCATTTGGGTAGCATTATAGAGAATGGGTTGGATAATTGGAAGACTAGGGTCAGTGATGATTTGATGAGTACAGTCCTAAACTAAGAAGTAGTGGGAATGGAAGGGAAAAAGAATAGAAAGGTGTTAAAGAGCTAGAGATGACAGCACTTGGTTGGTCAGATATTGTTTTGGAAGAAAAGAGGAAATGGTAGAATAACTTAGTTGAAAAATTAAGTTGGAAAACATTTCAGATAATGATTGTAAACTGATGAAATTTAGGATAGTAGAAAAAAGGAAAATCTCAATAACAGGAGGCTTTCAGAGCTCTCTTGGGAAGCTTTCATTGATAGAGTTGAGATATCCCTGCATTGTCTATGATATTAAATATTATTCATTTGTAGTTTTATATATACTTATAGTTAGTTCAATCTATGACAAGCACCTAGATGGCAGTGAGAGGTTAGGTTCTTATATATGTGTGTGTGTGTATTTATATATATATATATATAATATATGTATGTAATATACACATATACATATATGTATAATATATAATATATGACATATATAATATATAATATATTTATAATATATTACATAATTTACATACGTATAAAATTTGATAGCTAATATTATTTTGATTTTTCAAAAGCTTACAATATTCCCACATAATCAAAATGATTTCACCTTTTCTTTGTCACTAATTATCACCAACTTCCAATTATTATCAGGGATAAAAAAGGAAGTAAGATAGCTTCTTGCAAGCAGCTCTGTTTCACCCTACCATACATTAATGATTATGAAAATAATTAAATATATGAAAATTATAAGGAGTTTACTTTTTCACTTTTTATCAAGACTAGATTTATTAATGTTAAAGTTCTATACATATACTTCGATTATTTTTTATAGCACACAGGCATAATTCACTAGCCTGATTATGATTGTGATGAATGTAATCAGTCTTTCACACAGTGTTATTTCAGTGATATGTTTAATCAATATAGAAGACTAAATCAAATATATTACATTAAACATATTAATTTTAAATGTAAAACCAGGGACACCCTGAGTGGCTCATTTAGTTGAGAATCTGACTCTTGATTTCAGCTTAGGTCTTGATCTTCAGCTCAGGCTTGTGAGTTCAAGCCCTACATTGGGCTCTACTCTGGGCATGGAGCCTACTAAAATAAATAAAGAAATAAAAATTACAAAATATATAGAATGTATACCATCTAAAAAGTGAAAATTCTTTTTCAATTATAAGCTTATACAGCTTACATTTCAAATAAAATGTATTCATTTTCTGGCATAATGAATAGTTTTATATGTTATATTGTTATATATATTTATATTTTATATACATATATAAAGAAATTATATGTATATATTATATGTATATTTTGGTGTATATATGTATATACATCGATATATAGATATATAGAGAGAGGAAAAGGCATACATACAACACATATGACATTATTTAAGCATTTTTAAAATTATATATATATATATATATATATATATATATAGAATAACATCATTTGCAGTTTTTTAAAGATTCATATCTTTATTTGAGGAGGGAGGGGCAGAGGCAGAGGAAGGGAGAAACTCAAGCTGTCTTGCTCTTAGCATGGACCCTGACATGGGGCTTGATCTCACCACCCTGAGATTATGACCTGAGTCTAAACCAAGAGTCAGATGCCTAACAGACTGCACTAGCCAGGTGCTTCTTTCATTTATAGTCTTATATTAATCTGAGTTTTAATTGCTTTTATTTTTTACAATTAAACATTAATTTTAAGATAAAAACTTCAATAATCATCTAAATGCAACATGTTGAGAATATCAAATTGTCTTAAAAACATTTTATAAGAATTATAAAGATTTCTAGGGGCACCTGAGTGGCTCAGGCAGTCAATTAAGCCTCTGCCTTGGATTCATGTCATGCTCTCTGGGTCCTAAGTTTGAGTCCCACATCTGGCCTGCCACTGAGAAGGGGCAGTCTGCTTGGCCCTCTCCTGCTGCCTCTATCCGATCTCATGATCACTCTTTCTCTCTCTCAAATAGATAAATCTTTTTTAAAAAATAATTATAGATTTTTCTGAATTTCTTGATCTGAACTATACAATAGCATATCTCTTACAGAGGGAGATACATGAAGGTTGTTATATATTTATTCATACTAAGTTATATATAAAACATAACCATTCTTAGGACATAGTATTATATAATTGAAGGTCCATAAAGAATAGCAAATAAATCAGTGATGGCCCAGGTCACTGATTAGAGAAGCCACATAGGGTTTATGGTAATCTCTTTTTTTCTTTATAAATTTATTTTTTATTGGTGTTCAATTTGCCAACATACAGAATAACACCGAGTGCTCATCCTGTCTAGTACCCACCTCAGTGCCCGTCACCCAGTCACCCCGCCCCCACCTCCCCTTCCACCAGCCCTAGTTCATTTCCCAGAGTTAGAAGTCTTTCATGTTCTGGGTTTATGGTAATCTTGATTTTTAATTGTATCTTAGACAATTAAAAGCTTTGTGAATATAGGCAAATTCTTTCACCAGTCTGAGTCTGAAATTCTTTATTTAAAAAAGGAGACAAAGAAAAAAAATAAATAAATAAATAAAAAAGGAGACAAAGACTTACTTTCTACAGTTTTGGAGACAATGAATTTATTAAACAGCAATTCATAAACTGTAAAGTACTATATCAAGTTAAGCATTATTTTTATTGTTACAAATTTGTATAAAATTAAATATTTTATTTCCAGAAAAACTTAAACCCTAGTTGAACTAGATGGTAATGATAATTAACTTGATGATATTTGATAATTTTATTTTCTAGCATTTGTTGAAGATTCATTATTCCTCATCCATTACCTTGTTCAACCCTATGAACCCAGTGCTATTATCACCCTTATATCCTAAGGCCACATCTAGTACATGATAAGGCTAAGTGTGTCTGACTGCAAACGCTTACATACATACCAGACTGTACTTCCACAAATCAAGAGGAATGCAATTAAAGGAGTGCCTCTAGAGTTTTCATGTTTCCTTCCCTCTCAAATACTATCTCTTTCATTCTTTACTGTGCCAAGAAGCATGATAAGCCATAAACCCGTTCCATATATTTTAGTGAAAGATGTTTGGCCAAATAGATTTTTACTCCTAACTTATTTTGACCATTTAATACTAGGTTGTTAAATATAAAAATCCATTCTCATCCTATATCTTGCATGAGAAAATTGGGATCTTAAGAAGTTTGGATCTTTAAGACTTCTACACAAAATTTTCTTACTCTCTAATACTCCGTAAAACATAAAATAAGCAAAACTATCAATAGCATTTGTTTTTTTTTAAAGTACTAATGGTTGTTTGCAATATGTGTGAAAATCTTTTATTTTTGTAGCTTATTGATTTTAAAAAGTTGCCATTTAAAATTTATCTGTTATGAGCTAACCATGTTACTAAGGCATTAAAAAGAAATTTCTCACTATACAAGCTTAAATGAAGTTTAAATTTGCATTTATTAATCTTCTTATTTAACTAAAATATTTTAAACACTCTTATAACTGTGTTTTTGATTGTGGAAAATTGATGTATGAGTATTGGTAGAATATCCCAAAGTTGTAATATGCTCCTATACTACATCTTTTCATAAAATTTATGCCAGTTAAATAGCATGAAAATTTTTTGGAGGAATAGAGTAATGCATATGGAGGTTGTTGATATTTTAAGTGGTCAGTTACTCCCTCTAAAATATTTAACAAACCTTTTCCACCCCAGTGAGGTTTAGTCTTGTATATCCTAGAAGAGCTTTCCAGTGAAAGTGTCTAATTATTTAGTATCTAGTCAGGCTGGGCTGTGCATGTTAGCTCAGGCTTTGATCCCTCTTTTTAGTGAGTGTTTCATGATTGGCATGTAGCTCTAGTGAATTTTGCATGAATGACAGTTGTCAACCATCAGTAGACCATATGCTGTGATGGGTAGAGTTGCTGCCAGCTGCCAATCGGCCATCTGGAATAACGCTTACTAGGTAATCTAAAGATTGCTCATAAGTACAGATGAGAGCCAGCAGCCACTGGAATAGGTCTTGATCCTTTCACATCAAAACCTGGATGTGAACTTAGTTAATTGAGTCTCTTGGACTCAATAATAAAGGATAAATATTTTTACCAATTTTATGTTATAATCATATTTAGCAAGACATAGGTTTCACAGTGATATGAAAATCTACTTTCCATTGATTTCGAAGAAATCTTGTCATTTTATTGGGAAGATAGTCATAGTTAAAATGATAATACAAATGCTAGCCAAAAATGTAGCCACTGGATTTTATATGACATTGCATATAAAGGAGAAATCTATGTTTAAAACATAGATTTATATACTTAAACTATTTTAAATACTTTGCACACAAGTGATATACAATAATGCAATTGTTAAAAGAAAAATGATGCCATAATTCCTATTTTCGGTGATAATATGGAGCCTCTCTGTAGACTTCTCTTACAGAATCACTTAATTTTCATAGTATTGATATGCTAGGGTGCCTTTGACATCTTTGCTATCTAAAAAAGATTTGAGAAATATACTTAGCTCTGAAATTCATGACACTTGAAATTGTTGGGAACACTGACAGTCCTCCTTTGCTGATATGTATACTATGGACATTTACATAGAAGAATAGAAGTTTGGCGAATGTTTATTGGCTATTCAGGCCAAGACAAAAGTGATTTTTAATTTTCTTTTTTGCCTCTGAGAAAACTAAAATCTGCCTAGGTAGGTACAAAAATAGCACTGTCATCATGTAAAAAGCTAGCCCTTACTTTGATTGATGCACATTACGAGTCTGAAGAAGGGGAGACTCCTCTTTGTCAGAATCAAGCTGTACTGCTATCTCATCCAATCTCTTTCTTGAATAAGAATGAATCTCTGTAAGATATGTGGAAAACAGGTTTGGATATAAACTGACCACTTTAAACAAAGGAAAACCTCTAATATTTCTGCTTTTGGTGAAAACCACAGATTTTTCTTAGTATAATTACACAGAATTATATACACAAGTCTTTTGAGGACATTTAGGCTTTTGAAGAAAGACAGTGCAAGGCAACTGATAGAGAAAACAAGTTAGGGCTTCACAAATTAAAAATAAAATAACTCTGAGCAATGAGATTACTCATGAAATGAGAATGGATTACTTTAAACAGAGTTTTTTATTCAAAGCCCTTTAGTAAATATGAATTTTGCCATTAAATAAAAAAAAACAAGATTGCTGGTTTTAGCATTAATGACAAGCTAAAATATGGAAACCATTATCCACATGAAAGGTGTGGTATATGCAGTGATCTCTTAATTACTGATTTTGCATTGCATTATTTTCTGTTATAAAAATGTGGAGTGGAAAGATACATATCCAAAATGTTTATATCTTTTATATACTGGTTTTCATAATTTTGCATATATATATTCACATCTATATGTGCATGTGTGTATATGTGCATATATATACATATAATTGAATATGTATATACTAAATATCTTCAAGGCAAGAGCTCAACTTAGTAAGATGGGCAAAAAAGTAAATAAAGTTGTATATGACTTATGATTGTAATCACATGTACAGCATGTGTTTTAATATATTTTAGAATAATTGAGTCAGGCTGCTATTAGTTTAATTAAATTTTTTACACCTTCTTGATTAGACAGCTAGTTTAATGACATCTTCCACACTTTGAGCTATGAAGTGTGGCACATTTTAAAGTTCTGTAATGAGAAAGAAAATGTAAATCTGATGAACATCTCGACTGAATTAAAAAAAAAAATTCAGTTTTCACTTGTGAAAAAAACAACAGAATCCAGAGATGATTAGCATTTTGCTTAAAACAAATTTAGTATGAGCATGATGTAATTGACCATTAAATGGGTGAAAACCTTTATTAGGAATGGTACTCTATAAGGACATACCTCAGTTTTGAGAGAGCACAGTAGCGTATTACAGATGAGATTGTGTGTGTGTGTGTGTGTGTGTGTGTTGCTGTATATTAGGCAAATAACGCTGTAAAGGTGAACAAAGAGAATGTTGTTCTGGTGACTTTGATAGGTATTACAGGAACAAATATTCATCCAATGTATTATGAAGTATATATAAGACTGAAGATAAAATGAGATTGGATTTTACTTTATTTAGCACTTTAATATTTCAGTAATTCCTTTATAAAGCAAACATTTGAATAATTTTAATGAGCTGACTCTAAGCTGCCAGCAATCTCAGCAGCCATTTTATATTTACTAAAAAATTATCATTGGTCTCTGGAGCTGGTTATTTATACTGTGAGCTCTGAGACACTTATCAAAATGTTAATTTTTGTATTATTTTTAATCATATGGAGTTCCTTGTAAAATATGAACTCTATGTTATAGGTTCTCTATTTTCACCTTTATTAAACTAAATATACTGAAGAAATCATTTTTTCTTTGCATTTTAACTTGGAATGTAAAGCTAAAGTACAGTAATACTCGAATCCCTACGATTTTGGATAGGGTGCAAATGCTTGTTTAATTATTCATATTATGTTAAAAGGTAATTATTAAGGAAATAGGACTAGCATACTACTCAATAATAATTGCAAATCTAGTAATATCTCTTTCACTTCTATTTATTTCCAACAGGGTGTTCGTTTTAGTTTTTAAAGAGAAAAACAGCCGTGAATATTTAGCATATAAATCCTTCAATCAGTGGCTCTTTGCCAAATGTGAATATAAGAAACTCAGTGACTCTAGGTGTCCAAACCCTTTGCTTGTTCCTGGTTATTTTCCATAGACCTAACATGTTTCTCCTCACTTTATTATCCATTTGTCTTTGTAAGAGAAATAACAGAAAGAGAGAGCATCAGAAGAACATCCACATTGAGACTCTCTCCTGTGTGACTGTCAATGTGTTATTTTCTGACAAATTTACAGTTTTCAACCCCTCCCATTCAAATGGTGAATGAAGATTCCTGTGATAGATCATTGCCACAGAGACCCATTAATGGGCTGTATTGCTTTTGTGGGAATAATAGTTCTGAACAGTAAACTAAAAATATAACAGATTTCATATTGCCTAAGAGAGGGGGGGGGAAAGGAAAACAGTTCTGTGAAGCTTTATTTATGTCTATTTTGATTTAGATACCCTATTTTGCCAAACCTCTAATATTCCATTGCAATACATAACGGCCTTCTAACTTAATTAGTATATACAACTTTCATCTAATGTTAATTCATTGTTCTTATAAAGTCCCTAAAATATGACTATGATGCTGCCATCAGTTTTTCATTTTGAAGTCTCCAATATAGGTCTCAATGTAACTCAAACAAAAATTTTGAAATATTATCTATTTTCATGCTTCTTTTTTTAATTTTCATACTTCTAAAACAAACTTTTTCCATCACTGAAGTAGCTTTCTACAATTTATCAGGTTATGAAAAGAACATATTCTCTACTGGAGCATCTTAATGAGAGGCTTCTAGAGGAGTCAACCTTCCATCAGTATTTTTAAAAAGAAGAAAGAGTGGGGGGAACACTGCAATTAAATGTAGATATCACCCTCTTTCACAAATCAAGAGGATGAAATCCAAACATAAAAATATATACTGAAAGTTACCATTTATTTATCCTTAACCATGGACTTAAAACTTGGATTTTAAGTACAATTTTTAACTATGAATACATTTACTTTCAGATACTTTAACATTTAAATTCTGTTCTCTTTATCTTTGCCATAATATATCACTCTAAGCAATTGTCATGATTCTACTTTCAGAAGAGAATCTTTAAGAAATGTCACCTAACTGCCACATGAATTGTAGTTTACTGTTGCCACTTTAACTTTTGCAATTATAATTTGCTTTGAATGCTACTGGGGACTATGTTGGAGAAATCTAATAAAGAGAAACAAAAGAAAGAATGATGTTAATGAGCGTTTATGTAGGGAATATGACCATGATTTTCCTCAGAACGGGTTTAGTCATATTCGTAATTTAATCACAGCATCTCGAGCATAGTAGGTACTTCATGAATATTTCTATTTATGTTGCACTTGTTAAGTAAATAACATTTTTGTACTTCTTATGTAATTCTCCATACTAAACCATAGCATTGTGTCTGAGGGAAACTTTCTGAGTTTCCACTGAATTTTTTGAAATAATAATAAAGGACTATGTTATTGGCAAAATGGAGATAGTTAGCCAAAGTTTAAAAAAAAAAGTACAAAACTAACATTTTAGATAAACTGAAATACAAAATAGGAAGAAAAATGGAAATTAAGTGACAGAAAATAGCAATAGCAAGACTCTATAAAAGGGATGAATGCTGAAGAGTAGTTTCAGAAACTACATCTGTTAATTTTGACAGTGTAAAATGGTACAGCTCTGATGTATGATATAAAATGCCTTGCGGAGCTAGTGTATAGAAACTGAAATGGATGGGTGCCTGGGTGGCTCAGTCAGTTAAGTGTCTGTGTTTGGCTCAGGTTGTGATTCCAGCGTCCTGGGGTTGAGCCCTGCTCGGGCTCCCTGCTCAGGGAGGAGCCTGCTTCACCCTCTCCCTCTGCCTGCCACTTCCCCAGCTTGTGTTTTCTCTTTTTCTCTCTATCAAATAAATAAAATCTTAAAAAAAAAAAAACCTGTGAACAGCATGACTCAAATTGGACAGTAATCTCATTATAATTTATCACTATCTTTTTAAAATGGCTCTGTAAAAACATAAGTGGCAATTTCTTATCTTTCTTAGTTGTAGCCAATTAGAAATGGCTAAAGAATTTACCAACAATGTAGTCCTTAACTCTTCTATCTACACATGTTACCATTACAATAAAATTATGTTCTTTGATATTTAAACTAGCTGACATCACATGTTGCAGTAAAAGACTCTGAAAACATAAGTAGCAGGATGAAGGAGGAAAAAGGACAGAAAATGTAATTCTTTTTGAGATCCAAATGGCATGAATACCTAGTCAAGGAACTCCTCTGATCTGTGATGCAGAACATCCTTGTTTCATGAAGTAGTGGATTTTGTTGCAGATGGTCAACGAAGATTGGCTTCCTAGATAAAGAAAGTTGAAACTCCTGTAACAGTAAAGAAAATGAGGAAACCTTAGAAAGGTAGGGCTAAGTCAAATAATGTCAATTATCATACCTGATAGAAAATTAAATGAGGGAGTCATTTAGTTCTGACAGTGCAGGGCATCCACTAGGAACTTTTAAAACGTATTAAAGTGATAGGAAATAGAAAATTTAGAATAAATAAGAGAATATAGCTCAAAACTGTAAGTGCTGTTTGATGAAATTAAGCCATATAATAGGAAAAAGATATGAAGCCACTGGGCTGAGAACTATGAGTTCAGTTATTTATTTAGAATACGACGATGACCAGGGAATGTGCCCACTGCTTGGAGAAAAAGAAAATGTTTTTCTTTTGTTTAGCTGGCTCAGTCTATTTATCACACCTTGAATGACCAACAGAGATACAAAATAAAGAAAATAGAGTAAATTGCTTAGCCAGAGTTTGTTTCTGACTCATAATCACTCTCATCCTTATCCAAGGATCTCTGTATCTTCTTAGTTCTAACTTCCATATCTCGATAAATTACATCTCATAATAATGAAAGAATTTGCAGAACTCTTGAGCACTATCAATATTATCAATATCCCCTGAGAAACCTTAAAGATTTTCAAAGGTGATGAAGAACAAGAGATGACCTATTTCTCACCTGAATATAAAGAGAGCATAAATTCTGCCTGCGAGTAAACTCAGTATTAATTCCTGAAAAAAGTGCAGAAACAATTATGAACATGTCTGTGAAAATTAGAAAATTTATTGGTGATCTGTAGAAGCTAATATATGTTGATTAAAAATGTCATGCAGATATTAATATCATTACTTTCACTTTTCAGAACTACATTTTGTTCAGAACTACAATTATGTTCAGGGCTTGGATATTATATAATTGCAAATCTAATTGTTCTTAAATTATAATGTTGCAAATTGTTGATTTTTTGATGTTGAATTACAATATTATTATGTTGAACTTTCCTCCCTGTTAAACTTTAGGAATTGACAAGATGTCTATAAGGGTTCAGAAATTTAGTGCAACATGAAAAACAGTAGACTTTTGATTTAAACACACCTTTCCATTTTTCTCCTCTAGAAATTTTAATGCAGTACAATTTGGAGGTACAATTCAGGGATCTTTATCTTTTACAAACTGTTGTGCGCTCTGAAGCAACACGATCAGGGACATTTCGGGTTATTAGAGTTCACATAATCTTGAACCTCTTTCTGAGAAATACTGCATCTATCCTGAGTCAGGAAAGAGGCCAAAGACCTAAGCTATGAGGAATATTATAATTAAAGAAATAATCTCTAAATTTAGGAGCCAATAACAAACAAGAAAGTATAAAGTTCTATCCATTAGGGTTCAGGAAGATTATATTAGAACTCTTACACAGGGATCCCTGGGTGGCTCAGCGGTTCGGCGCCTGCCTTTGGCCCAGGGCGCGATCCTGGAGACCCGGGATCGAATCCCACATCGGGCTCCCGGTGCATGGAGCCTGCTTCTCCCTCTGCCTATGTCTCTGCCTCTCTCTCTCTCTCTGTGACTATCATAAATAAATAATAATAAAAAAAAATAGAACTCTTACACAGTTTTGCTTCTTCCTTAACAGATAAGGAAATAAACTCTGATAGTAATTACAAACAGATCATCACTGACATCCTTTCATGTTAGAGATCCCCCCATCCCAAATAATCTAAGTATCAGATATATTCTATCAGGTGATTAAAGATAGAAGCTCTGGAGCCTGGCCTCCTGCAATTGAATCCCAGCTCTACTGAAAATAACAGTCAAGTGCTTTCAGATTTTCGGGCTCCATTTTTTTGTCATCTATGAAAAGGGAATTATAACATTACCTGCTTCATGGCTTTACAGTGAAGACTAAATGGGTTAATACATGTAAATTGTCTAGAACAATTCCTGGCACATATAAACTCCAAAATGTAGTATCTCCTGTCCCTTATGTTCCCTTTTCTTCCTCATCTTTTTATCCTTTTACCTTTATTATTACCCTTTTTATTGTCATTTTCCTCTTTAGGGATGGATAGAAGTTAAACAATGCACAAGTGTTGAGAACAGTACTCTATCTTTTGTTTACAACCAATTATTTGTAATGTTTACTAGATTACCTCTGCCTAGTTAAGTTAAACAGTGGAAGAACTGAGCATTCTAGTGTGGGAGTGAGTGGTTGGGAGCAAATTTTAATCAAATAAATAAAGCCAAATATTAAAAGTAGGTTTAAATATTGAATTATCTAGTTTTAATTGGCATATGCCTTGCCAAAAGGACAGTTTTAACATATTCATGAAAAGAAATTTAATGTTGTATATAAATAATAATGTTTGCACAGGAAATATAAGAAAATGTTATAGTAGAAGATTTCTGAATCCTAATCGGTCCTCTTCATTGGCACTTCATGGGATGAAAACAATCAACAGATACATCTAAAGTTTTCTTTACTCTTTTTTTTAAAAGATGAAGATGGCTATTTATAACATAGAGTCATTTTCTTTATAGTTAACAATGTTAACAATGTATCTTGCCCAAAATATATATTCTGTCCTTGATTTACTAATAATTAATATAAAGTCATTGCAAATAAACATTTAAAAAATATTGTCATTTTGTCTTTATCTGATTTGTTTTTCATTTTATTTTTGTATAGAATTTATAATATCCAAAATTTGTTAGAAAGTCACTGTGGATGACTGATCAAATATTTTTAAATAGAATTTTAGAGTTAAATGAAAGTGTATCTTACACTGATTTATAGTCTTAATGGAGTAGTAAAGATCAGTAAGCTCAGAGAGAGAAAAAAACTAGTTGGGCTAAGGTAAGAAAAGATAAGATAGACAGAAATTTATTAGAAGGTTTTGGTATATGCAGGTATAGAGGCTGAGAAGTCCCAGGATCTGCTGTCAACTGGCTATAGACCCAGGAGAGCTAATGGTGTAAGTTCTCATCTGAGTCTAAAAGCAGAAGACCTATGTCCCAGATAGAAGACAGGCAGAAAGTAAATTCTATTATTTTGCCTTTTTCTTCTATATATGTGATTACCTACTACATGGTAGACAGTAGACACTGATGGGGGCTCTGGGAATAAAGCAGGCATAAACAATGTTTCTGTGATTATGGAGCTGAACATTCTAGGGAGAGAGTAGGAGGGAGCAAAACTTAACCAAATAAATAATAACAAATATTTAAAAATAACAGATATACCAGATGGTGATGAGTGCTGTAGAAACAAAGTAGAAATGTGTGTGTGTGTGTGTGTGTGTGTGTGTGTGTGTGTGTGTGTGTGTGTGTGTGTGTGTGTGTAGAAGAGGAGGCTGTGTTTCATTTTATTTCATTTTATCATTTTTTTTTTAGATGGGGAGGCTATATTTAAAACATCATGGCCAAAGAAGGCTCTACTATGTGGGGAGAGCCCTCACACGTTAATCCTATTCTCTGTTTAATTAACCAAGGCCAAAGGGATATAAAAGGAATTAACCAAGGGCAAAGTGTATATTTTTCACTTATAGATATTGTTTTAAATTATACTATTGTGAAACATACAATGCAAATATATTTATCTTGAACTGGATTGCACAATCTCACTACATTAATAGATTTAATACTTTTAGACACTGAAGAACTTCAAAGATTGATAATTATACCATTATTATGCTTTCTTCATTTCCACTGCCTTTTAAAACAATAGCAAGCACTGTATATTTCATCCTGACTTGTAGATTTAATAGAAAACAACCTGCACTACTTAATCATTTGTCTTTCATGGTTTCTTTCCCATTTCTTTTCCCTTTTCTCTGCTTTAGAAGACATCATTAACTAATCTCTTTAACTCCATAAATAAGTAAAATGATATATTCACAGTGTAAATGTTTTAAACCATGGAAAAAAATCTGGAGTCATTTAATGAAGTCCTGAAGATATGTTAAAAATGAAGTGCTGCTGGCAAACTAATGGAAGATTTGAATATTCAAACAGTGAAGACTAGAATGCTTCTCTAATTGGGATTCAGTTCATGTTGGCTTTACTGAGAGCTGCTTGCCTTAGGTCCCAGTAATATCCATGATTCCTCCTGGGGAAGACTCTTCCTTGACACTGCTGTCTTCTTTCTTTCTTTCTTTCTTTCTTTCTTTCTTTCTTTCTTTCTTTCTTTCTTTCTTCTTTCTCTTTCTTTCTTTCTTTCTTTCTTTCTTTTCTTTCTTTCTTTCTTTCCCTTTTTTCTTACCAATTGGGTAAATTATGAAATTTATTTGTATTTCATGACATTGTTTTCTAATTTTAATTTGAATTCTGTTACTTTCTAATATTAATTAATATCATGTATTAATATAATGATTAATCTAATTAATGAATCTAAATTCATTTTTCATGAATCATTCTTGATAGTTTTTATAAGGCAGATAAATTTCACTGGTTGTTATTAATTGTAATATTTTCATCAAAAATATTCAAATAACAATAACTTAGTGAAAGCATTTCATATTTGCTATATTCATTATACCCACTAACTAACTGTCATAAGACTGTAAAGAAAGAACACAGGGTGCCCACCCAAGAGATCCTTCAGCCATAACTTGAGATCTCAAGAATGAAGAAAATAGCAAAATTCATATAAAATAAAAGAGGATTATTTAAATAATTAAAAATAAGTATTCACATTTTATAGGTAAGTGACTATACTGATGGATTATTAGAATGTAATGTGTTCTGAATATTTCTAATATTTTTCTTACTAAAACTTGATTGATTAGCACTGAACTATCTGTATTTTGTCATCATTATCCATTCCTAGGAAAGGAATTCTTTTTTTAAAAAAAAGATTTTTTTTTTTATTTATTCATGAGAGACACACACAGAGAGAGAGGCAGAGACACAAGCAGAGGGAGAAGCAGGCTCCATGCAGGGAGCCTGACATGGGACTCAATCCCAGGTCTCCAGGATCATGCTCTGGGCTGAAGGCAGGCTAAACTGCTGAGCTACCCAGGCTGCTCTAGGAAAGGAATTCTTGCTCTATCTATATGTGAAATATTTATTGCTCTATGTAAAAATAGAAGTAAATAGAGTTCAGAAACCTCCACGTCCACACAATTTACTGTCTTCACTAACAAAAGTTTATAATTCCACTGTCTTCATCAACTTGGCTATACTATTCAAAGAGACTTGCCCAGGAAGGTAAAAGTTGTGAAAAATTTGTTTATTTCAGGGACTTCCTACAAAACTCCTTTAAGTGAGCATGAGACTATACAACTTTTTGGTAGTATCAAACAATTGTTTATTTTTCAAGATTCTCTGAATTCTTCCCCCAAAGCCCTCCCCTTGCTTTGTCTGGCAGTCCTAAATCATTAAATCAGAATCCTTGCCCAATCTGAAGTGAGCACCTGTGTGGAAAGACCTATCTTAAACCAGATCTCCAAACTTAATAAATATCTTGAGATTGGCCTTTCTACTGAGACATTTCTAAGTCTCTGTCAAAGTAGTGATCTGTTTCACTCAGCATAATACCCTCCAGTTCCATCCACGTTGAAGCAAATGGTGGGTATTTGTCGTTTCTAATTGCTGAGTAATATTCCATTGTATACATAAACCACATCTTCTTTATCCATTCATCTTTCGATGGACACCGAGGCTCCTTCCACAGTTTGGCTATTGTGGCCATTGCTGATAGAAACATCTGGGTGCAGGTGTCCCGACGTTTCATTGCATCTGAATCTTTGGGGTAAATCCCCAGCAGTGCAATTGCTGGGTCGTAGGGCAGGTCCATTTTTAACTCTTTGAGGAACCTCCACACAGTTTTCCAGAGTGGCTGCACCAGTTCACATTCCCACCAACAGTGCAAGAGGGTTCCCTTTTCTCCGCATCCAACATTTGTGGTTTCCTGCCTTGTTGATTTTCCCCATTCTCACTGGTGTTAGGTGGTATCTCATTGTGGTTTTGATTTGTATTTCCCTGATGGCAAGTGATGCAGAGCATTTTCTCATGTGCTTGTTGGCCATGTCCATGTCTTCCTCTGTGAGATTTCTCTTCATGTCTTTTGCCCATTTCATGATTGGATTGTTTGTTTCTTTGGTGTTGAGTTTAATAAGTTCTTTATAGATCTTGGGAACTAGCCCTTGATCTGATATGTCATTTGCAAATATCTTCTCCCATTCTGTAGGTTGTCTTTTAGTTTTGTTGACTGGATCCTTTGCTGTGCAAAAGCTTCTTATCCTGATGAAGTCCCAATAGTTCATTCTTGCTTTTGTTTCCTTTGCCTTTGTGGATGTATCTTGCAAGAAGTTACTGTGGCCAAGTTCAAAAAGGGTGTTGCCTGTGTTCTCCTCTAGGATTTTGATGGAATCTTGTCTCACATTTAGATCTCTCATCCATTTTGAGTTTATCTTTGTGTATGATGAAAGAGAGTGGGCCAGTTTCATTCTTCTGCATGTGGATGTCCAATTTTCCCAGCACCATTTATTGAAGAGACTGTCTTTCTTCCAGTGGATAGTCTTTCCTCCTTAATCGAATATTAGATGACCATAAAGTTCAGGGTCCACTTCTGGGTTCTCTATTCTGTTCCATTGATCTATGTGTCTGTTTTTGTGCCAGTACCACATTGTCGTGATGACCACAGCTTTGTAGTACAACCTGAAATCTGGCATTGTGATGCCCCCAGCTATGGTTTTCTTTTTTAAAATTCCCCTGGCTATTTGGGGTCTTTTCTGATTCCACACAAATCTTAAAATAATTTGAAGAAGAATTTCTTTCTCTGAAGAAAGTCCATGGTATTTTGATAGGGATTACATTAAACGTGTAAATTGCCCTGGGTAACATTGACATTTTCACAATATTAATTCTTCCAATCCATTAGCATGGAATATTTTCCCATCTCTTTGAGTCTTCCTCAGTTTCTTTCAGAAGTGTTCTATAGTTTTTAGGGTATAGATCCTTTACCTCTTTGGTTAGGTTTATTCCGAGGTATCTTATGCTTTTGGGTACAATTGTAAATGTACTCTCTTGTCTTCGAGGGGGAGAAAGCAAATCTTTGTCTTTTGAGATTAATCTTGGATTTGTACCTCAATGAAAATGTTAAAAATTAATTTTGGACTTTTGCTGCCCATGTTCTGGAAACATTTTCTTCTTCCTCTTTTTTTTCCCCCTCGGGTTTTCTAACTCTATGCATTATCTCTATCACTGTATCTTTAATCTTTGTAATGCCCTTCTTGGTGATACCCTCTTTTCCTATAAAAATAACCATCTGTTTTCTCTCTAAACCTTCCTCTTGCCCAGATCCTTTTTCTAGTTGATAATATTATTGCTCATTCTTCTATCATTGTACACCAAAGAATTGGAGTGGAAGGAGAACTATATATTTTGTTTCCATGTCTTTATCAGTGATTAACTTTTAATACTTTGCAATTTATTTTCAAATCATGTCATTCTACAAAAACAAAACAAAAACATCTTTCAAAGATAACTGATGGCTTTCCTTTTTTAAACTCATTTAATGAACATATATTGTATTGTTAGTCTCAGAGGTAGAGCTCAGTGATTCATCAGTTGCATATAACACCCCGTGCTTATCACATCACATGCCGTCCTTAATACCCACCACCCACTTACCTCATCCTCTCATCCTCCTCCCCTCTAGAGACCTCAGTTTCCTATAGTTAAGATTCTCTTATGGTTTTCTAATGGCCTAAATCAGATAGTGTTTCCGAATGTTACTTCTTTAAGAACGGCAACAAATTGTTAGTCAAAAACAAACAAACAAAGCCTCTTGCCCAACATTTATTTCCTTGACAAATCTCTTCCTTAACTGGCTTAACACTGACTAATTTTTGGAAATAGTAAAATGGTGACCATTCCAACCGCAAATATAAAAGTCAGTAACATTTGTTGACTAATTAAATAACCCATTTTTATCGACACATAAAATGGAACATTGCTAAAATTCTTAGCAAGAACAAGATTATGTGTATATATATGCATATATATGTATTATGAAACATTTTTTGAAAACATTGTGCATACATATAGCATGTTAGAGTAAAAGCTCATTTGTGTATTATCCCATTTAGTCCTCATAGCAACACTGAGGTACATCCATTTACAAAAGATGCAGCAAAGTTACAAAGAAGTTATTTGAAATGCCTAGATTATCTATTGAGACATTAGTATTTAATTTTGTTCTTATTTGGCCCCAAGTCTTTGTTATTTCTAATATACTACATAACATTACAAAAATAGGATTTATTAGGGAATAGATGCATGCCATTAATAACCCCAGAAATTATAGAACCCAATTTTTATAATCACATATCTGAGTGTATGATAATCTTGATATGCACCTAATTTTTAATTATTTAAGTACTTTTAATTCACATGCACTCTTTTTTTACCCGTTTTTGTTTTATTTTTTTAATTTATTTTTTATTGGTGTTCAATTTGCCAACATATAGAATAACACCCAGTGTTCATCCCATCCCATCAAGTGCCCCCCTCAGTGCCCGTCACCCAGTCCCCCCCACACACCCAGCCCACCTCCCTTTCTACCACCCCTTGTTCATTTCCCAGAGTTAGGAGTCTCTCATGTTCTGTCTCATTTTCTGATATTTCGCACTCATTTTTTCTCCTTTCGCCTTTATTCCCTTTCACTATTTTTTATATTCCCCAAATGAATGAGACAATATAATGTCTGTCCTTCTCCGATTGACCTACTTCACCCAGCATAATACCCTCCAATTCCATCCACGTCGAAGCAAATGGTAGGTATTTGTTGTTTCTAATGGCTCAGTGATATTCCATTGTATGCATAGACCATAGTTTCTTTATCCATTCATCTTTCAATGGACACCGAGGCTCCTTCCACAGTTTGGCTATTGTGGACATTGCTGCTATAAACATTGGGGTGCAGGTGTCCCGGCGTTTCATTGCATCAGTATATTTGGGGTAAATCCCCAGCAGTGCAATTGCTGGGTTGTAGGGTAGCTCTATTTTTAACTCTTTGAGGAACTTCCACACAGTTTTCCAGAGTGGCTGCACCAGTTCACATTCCCACCAACAGTGCAAGAGGGTTCCCCTTTCTCCGCATCCTCTCCAACATTTGTGGTTTCCTGCCTTGTTAATTTTCCCCATTCTCACTGGTGTGAGGTGGTATCTCATGGTGGTTTTGATTTGTATTTCCCTGATGGCAAGTGATGCGGGCATTTTCTCATGTGCTTGTTGGCCATGTCTATGTCTTCCTCTGTGAGATTTCTGTTCATGTCTTTTGCCCATTTCATGATTGGATTGTTTGTTCCTTTGGTGTTGAGTTTAATAAGTTCTTTATAGATCTTGGAAACTAGTCCTTTATCTGATACGTCATTTGCAAATATCTTCTCCCATTCTATAGGTTGTCTTTTAGTTTTGTTCACTGTCTTTTGCTGTGCAAAAGCTTCTTCTCTTGATGAAGTCCCAATAGTTCATTTTGCTTTTGTTTCTCTTGCCTTTATGGATGTATCTTGCAAGAAGTTACTGTGGCCAAGTTCAAAAACAGTGTTGCCTGTGTTCTCCTCTAGGATTTTGATGGAATCTTGTCTCACATTAAAATATTTCATCCATTTTGAGTTTATCTTTGTGTATGGTGCAAGAGAGTGATCTAATTTCATTCTTCTGCATGTGGATGTCCAATTTTCCCAGCACCATTTATTGAAGAGACTGTCTTTTTTCCAGTGGATAGTCTTTCCTCCTTTGTCGAATATTAGTTGACCATAAACTTGAGAGTCCACTTCTGTATTCTCTATTCTATTCCATTAATCTATCACATGCACTCTTGATTGGCATCATGAACATTCAAAATAATTTTACCTCAAGTTTATTTGCTTATAAATATGTGACTATGTGTGAAGTTTAGGTTAATTTCATTTTTTTCCTTTAATTATTATTATGCAGCATCTAGTAACTCTTAGTTTTGTCACTTAGGGGCCACTGGAATTACCAACACTTACATAAGGTTTATTGAACCAACATAGGGTTTATCAAGGAACCATTAATAGTTGTGTCAAAGAGAGAGAACCAAAACTCCAGTGGCTTAAGGATGATGGAATTTATTTCTTACCTGTTGAACAATTCAGGCACAATTTTAGCAGATCAGCAATCAGCTCTAATCCAAGGGATAGTTCAGGAATTTAGGATAACAGTGGGCTCTGCCAACTTTAACACATTCTTTCCTAAATCACTTTGAACATTACCATTCTGGAAATTAAAGATAAGTTCAGAGTCAAAGATTTCCTCTTAAGCAAGTGAGATAGAAATTGCACTTATTTCAGTTACATTTCATTGACAAGAGCATAGACATATCATTGCAGCTCTTCTTTTTTTTTAAGATTTTATTTATTTACTTATGAGAGAGAAAAAGAGAGAGACAGAGACACAGGCAGAGGGAGAAGCAGGCTCCCTTCAGGGAGCCAGATGCCGAACTCGATCCCAGGACTCCGGGATCGCGACCTGAGCCGAAGGCCGTTGCTCAACCTCTGAGCCACCAGGGCCCCCTGGTTGCAGCATTTCAAGGTACATTGGAATATTCTATCTCTAGTTGGGCAACTAAATACAAGTTATAAATTTTCCACCATATAGAGTAAAGAATTCTGGTGGCCAGCTAGCAGTATCCTTCATTTAGGTGTATATAATGCAATTGTTCTTCATTAGGTGATTTAAAGGCCTTTTGAGAACACAAAAATATTCCAATTCAGAGTGGGAAAAGTGCACTTAAACATCTGGATTGGGGATCCCTGGGTGGCTCAATGGTTTAGTGCCTGCATTTGGCCCAGGGCACGATCCTGGAGTCCTAGGATCGAGTCCCACAATAGGCTCCCTGCATGGACCCTGCTCTCCCTCTGCCTGTGTCTCTGTCTGTGTCTCTGTCTGTGTCTCTGTCTCTGTCTCTCTCTCTCTGTCTCTCATGAATAAGGAAATAAAATCTTTTAAAAAAAGGGCTGGATTATCCAGTTTATTTTTATGTCTGCTTACCATTAACTTTATTTTAAACAATAATGTAAATGATTTAAAAAATAACAGATTAACATTTGCTGAACTTTTACCTTGTGCCAGGCTCTGTGCTAGTACTTAATATCAATTTTCTTGTTTGTTACCCACAATGAACACTTTAAACTCCAGTTTCTTGAGTCAGGAATTTGGGAACTGCATAGCTAGATAGTTTGGGCTAAAGACCTCTCATGAGATTGTGGTCAAAATGTTGCTGAGGTTGCAATCATCTGAAGGCTTTGACTAGGGAAAGAAAATCGGCTTCCAGGGTGGCTTATACACATGGCTGCTATCTGTGCTGCTGCTGGCTGTATGAGAAGTTTGACATGCTCTCTATGTGGGCTTCTTCTGATATGTTGAAGACATGATGCTTGGCTTCTGCCATAGTGATCTGTACAAAAAGGAGCCAAGAAAAAATTATATGTTTTATGACTATACCTTGGAAGCAATATAGCACCAATTCTACCACTCTTATTCATTAGAATAAGTCCACAGCCTGGCCCATAAGGAGGGGGATAAGGTTCCACTCTTTAAAGAGAAGAGTGTCAAAAACTTTTTAAAGAGTGTAACATATTAAAAATATATATAACATATAACAATATATATGAATACATGCAGTTTTATCAGGAGTAAGGTATATCTGGAATTACATATATATTTACTAGAAAAGTGGGAGATAAATTTCAGAAACGAAAAAGAGTTTGACCTTGAATATTTGGTAGATGGATTTGAACTTGATTCTTTACTTTCATTATGTATGTATTTATGTATGTATTTTTGAGAAATGGAGTGATATAAGTGGTGCTATCAAACGATTAGTATGACCTTTGATGTGAAGGATAAATTGCAGAGGGAGAAACTATAGGAAAGAATAGAAGCTTGTTAAATCTGTATAAGTGGTTACTAATCTTCATTAAATTTCTCAATGCACCAATTCATACACAAACGGATCAATATAGTTTTCTAAGATTTATTTTTTCAAAAGATATTCTTATATTTTTAACTGAAGTCATGTTCTCTATATTATTTAGAGCAGCAACTGACAAATTCTTTCTATAAAGAACCAGATAGTAAATATTTTAGGTGTTGTGACTCATATACAATCTCTGCCATGTATTCTTTGTTTTTGTTTTGTTTGTTTTTTATAATCCCTTAAAATGTGAAAATCATACTTAGCTTACTGGCAGTACAAAAAAGGCAGCTGTCCAGATTTGGACTATGGGGACTATACTTTGCCATCCTCAGGTCTATAGTCTTACATTTAATTTAGTTTTGTATTAATACTCTGTATATAGTTATTGAGCAGTTTTATAATCAGACCACTTTTTAAATGTTATTGAGCATAACAATATCTAACGTATATTGACCACTTAGGTACACCAGGAACCTTGCAAAGCGTTTGGCATTATTTCTGCGATTCCCACAATGGCTTAAGATGTAGATAGTCAGAAGGGTAAACTGAGTCTTAGAAAGATTACATAAGTGGGAGGGACAGTAATTAAACCTAGGTCTTAAAACAATAAACCTTGTGCCAGGAGCATTTAAGAAGAGTAAGATCTACCACTTGTCTTCATGAGACCTATATTCTGTAAAAGGAAACAAGTATCAAAAGAACTACTTTAATCAGGCAAAAATCCATAAATGCAATTGAGGGAGATTTGCATTATATTAAGCAGGAAGGATGAAATATAGTCAGCATAAACCAGCTTTCTCATCCTAGCCCCAACTCCTAGCTGGATAAACTAGTAGAGTCATTAAAACTCACTGATATTCCATTACTTCATCTTTGATATGTATTTATTTAACATGTTTATTATTACAGGTTATCAGCTCTTTGCTTCTTCATGGACATAGTGAAAACAATATTGGCCTTATATGGTGGGTTAGCTCCAAAGTTTACCTGACATTCTTCTGAGGAAATAGCAGATACTAAGACAAGCAGAGTCCAGCCCACAACCACATTCTTAAAAGAAAATGTTTCTTACCTATGGAAAACTCTTTGGTGAGCTAAAAGGGTATTAGAGTCCTTTGCAGCTGCCATGTATTAGGAATAGTACAAATCAGGCAACTATTTTTAACCAATAGGTTGGATATTTTAATCTGCTTTTGTTTTGTTCTCAGTTTTGAATAAATAGAAGTTTATTCATAATAAAATGAAGTTTAAGAGCATATGGATTCTGAAAAAAAATGGAAACATTCTAACAAACTTGCTTAGGTCTGTGTGTGTGAATGGTATTATGGTATTCCTTATATGTGTGCTTAACATTCATTCAATTATTATCCCATAATGCATTTTAAATCACAATCTAAAACTTTATTGGGTATAATACCACGACCATATACAGCAATATTTTTATTTTAATTTTATGATTATAAGTAAAAACTCCAAACTACTTCCAATAATGAAACTTCCAGCTATCTAGATAAGTCTGCCATGTAACAGTCTTTTTAGATGAGAAGAATTCAGGCACTGAAATACTTGTTTTGATGCACATAACAACTGAATATTAAGAAATATATAGATAGATAATAGCAGTTATGGTCTACTGATCTAGGTAAAAAAGTAAATGGACATTGGCATTTAACTACTGATACCACTGCAGGTGACCAACTATTTTTCTAGGAAATCCATAGCTGGGTGACACCACCTGTCTCTTGCCATTCCCACTCACTATGGGGGAGTCTGTGAAACACTACAAACATCTTTAGTCTAATAATTTTCAAAATCTTTCTGCCACTCCTTTTCCTTGCTCCTGCATATTGATGTGTGAGGGCTGGCTGTCACCTATTATTTGTTCTGATTAAACTGAAAAAACCCTTAGAGAAAATTGAAACACATACTAATGGTGAAAATTCTCCTGTCATAGATATTTACAGCTAAAGATTCTGTGTGTATGCAGACCTGCATAACACATAATGTGTTTCACATCAGTTACAGATATTTTGTTTTCGCATTGCATCTTTTTTTTCTTATGGTGCAACAGATATTGATGGGAATAGAATTTCCTTATAAGATATGTATGGATTTTCCTGGGTTCCAAAATCAGAATACTGTCAGGATTTTATACAAGATACATACAGTCCACTTTTTTGTATTTAGTCAAATGAAGACTATGAAACTATATTATATGATTTAAATATTGTTGCTATTTCTTTAATTTTCCCCTTTTACTCCATTATGATATCAGAAATTTCATACAAATGTGAAATCATCTATTTTTTAATTAAATAAGGTTATATGATAGTTTAAAAGGCCACTTATCACACCAATAATATGTAATGAATTTTTCTTTTTTTAAATTACTGTGACATTTGCTGAAACTATAAGTCTCTCTACCATATATAAATGCCAAGTACTATTCTTATTTCCATATTTCCATTTTGTTTAAGATTTATCAGCTAGGGGAAATGGTAAGATCAATAATTTCTAAAGTATATGTATTAGAACATCTCCTCTATCAGCAAAATCATTGATCTGATTTAGTATATCATATCCTTGATAATTTTCAAGCACATTCCATGATTTATTCTTATAATATTCACCTACTAATAATATAAGTTGGTAGAGTTTAACAGTGTTAATATAATGTGGTACACAACAATTGAAGTAATGTAATCTTCAATTATGTACTTTATCTTACTTTTTTACATTATTCCTATCATTAAGCAGTTATCTTAAAACATTACTAAAGTCTTAATACCTATCAACTTCTTTACCAAACCATTTTATTGTTGAGTTCATTTATATTTACTAGATGAAGTGTTCTTTTGGGCCGGATCAAACTATTGAGTTTTCTATTTTATTGCATTTGCTTGTAGATATAAATCTGCTAGGGGTTCTTTATAAATTTTCTTTTATATACATGCCCTTAATCTTTATATAGTTGCATAAACTATTATAAGTGATTTAGGAGATTCTTAACCAGACAAAAAGGAAAGAATAAGAATTATTAATATCAATTGCTTTTTATTTTCTTGTTTAGTGAATTAATTATATATTCCATAATTTGTGCTATGGCAACTGTGTTCTCTAACTCTTGTTCTGCTTTTCTAGTTACAGTGTTATTACATGTTTTATTTTTCCACTCCTGGTCATGATAACTTATTTTTAAATTAGTAGAAAGTAAAAGCAAATATTCCAAGTAATTGTTACTTAAGCAAGAGGGTTATTTTTAACTAAAAAGTCACTTGCTGTAATGTCATCATCAAATGAAGATCCATCATAGGCTGTTGAAGACCTTAGTCACCTGCCAAGGTTGCACAGTTAAGACAGTAATCTGACATCTTAATATGGAAACCTCTGAGCAATGACCCCCCCCCCCAGTTTTCTTTCTTTTCTTTTTCTTTCCTTTTCTTTTTCTTTTCTTGTCTTCTTCTTCTCATCCTCCTTCTTCATCATTGTCACCATCATCATGATCTTCTTCGTCTCCTTTTCCTCCTCCTCCGCCTTTTCCTTCATCATTATCATTGCTGCTGTTGCTACTGCTGCTGCTGCTGCTGCTGCTTCTTTTTGGAAGGTTGATTTTATAGTTTTTCAGCACTTGCTAGCTAGATATATATGCCCCTGGCCAGTTACTCATTGGTTAATCCAAGATGTGATACAGCGGTTCTTCTGATTGTTCACAAGCAGGGAGAGTGCATGAGGTTAAATCAGTCCTAGATTGGCTCATGCCATTGCCACAGAGTTGCACAATGGATGAGTCAAGGTCATACATTGACTTTGTATGATGGGATTGAAATGTCATCTTTAATGACTCTTCTCTCATTTAAGCAGGCCAACTGTCCTCAGTATCTCAGAGGGCTGAGGAAGAGAATCATGTCTTAGCTCACTATGGCAAAGGACAGAGTAGACTTCTCCTAGACAGGTTAGCAGATGTGTATTTGCCAGGGCTAAGCCTCTGAGATTAGCATGAGAACCATGGAGCTTCTCCTACTACCAGGTCTCTAAATATCTTGTCATTAAGATTTAATAACTCATAGTGATCCCTTTGTGGGGCACCTGGGTGACTTGGTCATTTAAACATCTGACTTGTGATTTTGGCTTGGTCATGATCTCAAGGGTTATGGGGGCTCAGGCCCTGTGTAGGGTTTCACACTCAGCAGGGAGTCTGCTCTAGATTCTCTACTTCTCACTTTGCCCCTCTCCTCATGTTCTTTCTCTCTCTCTCTCTCTCTCTCTCAAATTAAAAAAAAATCATAGTGATCCCTTTGTGATAATATAGCTTAATATTCTAAATGAAGAGCTAGAACATAAGATAATTTCTAGAACTTTATACTCATAATTAATACTCATTTATGTTCATTAGTTAATCTTTGTTATAAAGACTCAAGTTTAAAGTAAAGCTGCATTTACAAATAAATATCTTTTGTGTACCATGATTATCTCAACTGTTGGAGTAAGATAACAAATTAAGCAAAAAGTATATCCTTTTGAGGAAATAGATATAGGCTGAAAATAAAAAAATAATCAAAATAAGAATTCATCTAATTACTCTTGATTAACTTTCTGCCTGTGGTTCTTCACTGTTTTGAAAAACCTACACCAGTTTGAATTTTCTCTCAAAAAGTTAGTACATGCACTTGTACATATATTGCACAATTTCACAAAAGAATATCCTGGTTACTCTGAATCTGAAAAGTGATACTCTAGAAATCTATAACCACTCTCCACTCTCAGCTCCTGGGTGACCCCCTGCCTCACTTGTTAAAAATATTTAAAATTTTAAAAAATAGTTAAAATGACTAAATTTTTAAAAGAAATTATGATCTAACTATTCTTTCTGTGTGTTTAAATTTTCATTTGATTTTTTCAATTCTGCTATTTAAAATATAAAGATTGACCTTCTTAGCAGAAAAATCATTATTTTTCTGATAATGATTTACACACACATACACTCGTACAAGCATACACATTTACTTTGGCTTCACTTTTGTGTTTTGTTTTAATGTTATTAAAATTTTATATGTCTGTGGTCATGCATTTTGCATATTGTTCGTGCTGGATGAAAGTTTTTAAGTTGATGTAGGGAATTCAGTTTGAGAATTTAGTTTCAGACAGGTTTTACTTGGTAGTTTCTAAGGATTGAATAATTGATCTGCTGTGAGGAAGAGAGCCATTAATATAGTGAAAGAAGCACACCAATTTAAATAGATCTAATGGCTACATAGAGACATAATAAATGTCTAGAATCCTGTTCCTCAGGCTCAAAGGCGATAAAGAAACTCACAGTTTTAAGGGAGAGAGGCCTTGGGAGTCTCTCCACATTAGTTCATTGGAGACCTTAGAAAATTCAGCTTCAATAAAATGTGATGAGTTTAAGGTGGATTGGAAACTGTCACAGAAAGACTAAATGAGGTTGAGAAATGATTTATTCGAGATAACAAATAAGGTATTTCATGTATTTGGTTTAGTTTCTTTACCCTATGTAAATTCAGGAAAGGGAATAACCATATTCTTGTCAGGGGTAACATTATTTACAACTTTTATGTCTGTGTACCCTGCAGTTAATAAAAAGGAATTTAATGTGACTTTTACCACGAAATGCTTTTCAGAAATCTTCAGTTACTGGAGAAATACTTTATGTTGCTTTATGGATCTGCTGTTTTCTAATATTAAAAGTTAAAAATTTAATCTGATGCCCAAAAGATATGAAAACATATCTCCAAATGTGTTCATGTTGTGATCACAGAGTAAATTTGCCCTTTAAAATATACCTTAGAATTTGTGATATCATCTGGTTTAGAGTCCTAGGGAACTCAGTGGGAGAAATATAATAGTTATAAGTAATTGTCATCAGTTTTGCAACCTCAAGATATTTTTATAGATCCTCATATAATTATTTATTGCCTGGATTTGTCTATCAGCCAATCCAAAGATATCTAAGTTATATTTAAGAATTCGTTGTTTTACAAAACAGTGGCTGATCAATGATCTGCTTTGTAAAGATGTAAATACATCTTTCAAATTTTACACTTTTTCTTTTGATTTTTTTTTTCTTTTTCAAACCACAGTCATTTTATATCTCTGGTTTTAGACTTAGGTAATATTTCTGAAAGCTCACTTTAGATGGATTTCTGATAGGGGAATTTAGTCTGGTGCCATATTTCTGGAATATAGTCAATTTTTATATTTAAAAAGTTACTTAGGGAAGATAGATAAATCTGAAAATATGATTATTAGATACATATATGTTAAAGTGAGGGTTCAACATAAACTCAGGGCTCTAGGATAAAATTGACAAATGTCCCATACTTATATATGGCTTATTGAGATAGGACACATATGAAATTTTTATTCAGTAAATTACTCTGAGTAGATATACAAAAAAGAAATTCTACATGACAAATTATTCAAGACCAGTGTTTCTCAGTCTATTTTTAAATTATCATCCACCTAAGGAATCTTTTTTCTTAGTCTTCTCAACACCTATGAAGTTTAATACCTCAAATAGGGATCTCTGGGTGGCTCAGTGGTTTAGTGCCTGCCCAGGGTGTGATCCTGGAGACCTGGGATCGAGTCTCACGTCGGGATCCCTGCATGGAGCCTGCTTCTCCCTCTGCCTGTGTGTCTGCCTCTCTCTCTCTCTCTCTCTGTCTCATGAATAAATAAAATCTTGAAAAAAAATAGAATTAAAAAAAAAACCTCAGATAAACTGTTAATGTGATAGATATAACCACAAACCATTTGGAGAACCACAAACCATTTTCATATCTAAGATGTTTGCACCCAAAACCAGTTAATCCCTTTGAGGATGACACCTCTCCCATTGGGAATGCATGTCTTTGTCTCTCAGATTTCTTTTTTTCAATTAATGTCTGCTTGATGAATTTACTCATTTAGAGATCATCTCAGATAAAGTACCTCAGGTAAAATAGGACTAGCCCCATTCCTTGAAACATTTATTATTTCCTGACATGATATTGTTGTGTTAAATAAGATAAAGTAGATTAGCTGCAAGTTTAAAGTAAAAGGGTCCAGAGAAAATTGAATAAATGGAAAACATATGAGGGTCATTTTTAGATAGAAAGTTAAAGCTTCCTGAAATATGAAGATCTGGAGTTAGATTTCAAAGCATGTGATAGTCCCAAATTATTGATGATTAAAGTTCTCAGAAGAGAAAGTAATGGCAAATGTAGTGTGATAATAATTAAGTAGGGCATAACATTAGCACATTGGTAGGAGTGTATGAGCTATGGAAGGAGAAACTGGTGTGTAGACTGAGGTACCAGATTGATGGTTAATCTTAAAAACTAAGTAGAGTATTTCATATTTAATATCTAAAAAAATATCTAGGCCTAAGAAAATGTACAGCATACATTTTTATTTGGTCTTGACGTGATCAGAAATTGCTTTGGGGATAATTATAGCTGCAGTGGATATGCATATATATGGAGTAAAGACAGGAATTGGAGGAAGGAATGGGAATACAAAGAAATGAATCCACATATAGAAAAACCTTTTAGTCCCTAATTAAACTATTAGATCACTGCTTCTGAGGGACAAAAGAGATAAAAATCTTAAAGATAATATTAGTAAAAACCAAGAAGAAAATAGGAAAACACATTTGCTGTTTTTAATTATTATAATAAGCATAAATTCAAAATTAATTTGACTTAGAAATTCAATTGAAATTTTAGTTCAGGGAAATTTTGACTAATCCTTTCAAACTTGGTAAATTTCATTTCTATTCCATTTGATGTTTCTTAGGCTGCCTGGTGTAACACAGACTCAAAAGCTGATTTTTACAGATTTATTTCAGCTTTTACTTTGATTCCCCATGAATGCATTTTAAATAACTTTAGTACTTATGGTGTTAACATTGGCTTACCTATTATTAACTTTCAAGACAAGATGTTACATTGGTAAAAATAAAACAAATCATCAATTAAATACGTGAGGAATTATGTTTCTTTTAACATTTAAAATACCCATAGTTGGTACATTTGGCAATCAACTTATTTTAATAAATTCAACTTATTTACTAAATTGGATAGAGAAAGTGATATAATAATAATAACCTCATTAAAAATCAGTGTTTATTAAAGTTTTTCTTTGTTCTAAGACTTAAATATGTATCATCTCAATCCTTATGACTGCCCTGTGAGTGAGAACTATTCTTGTCCTTCTTTTAGAAATGAGAAGACTGAATCCCAGAGATTTTAACTTAACCTGCCCAAGGAAACAACTAATTCATAAATGGAGGGACATGAATTGAGCACATACCCTCTGGCTTCTATGAACGTACACTTATATCAAAGTTCTGCTCTACAAAGTAGAAAATCACTGATTTTTTTTTCTGTAAAATGTAATTTTGAGAGAATAATTTTTTGAAAGGAAAATCTGATGTTGCCTTCCCACTTGTAATGATTTAGGGGTATCCACTGCCAACAGGATAAATCTAGACTTCTTAAAATTGAACACCAGGCTTTTTAGTGTTCTCATGCTGCCTCTTTTCCTAGCTGTGCATCCTCCTGCTCAAATACTGCCTCTCCTCCTACCATTTGTAGCTCTCACCCTAGAAACACTGAACTATTTTCAGTGTCTTGAACATGCCATGCTCTCTCTTACATTCTCACTCCCTGGAATATCTTTCTCCCACATATTGCTTCAAAACTAGTTCAAGATGTCACTTCATCTCTAAAATCTTCCCTGTGCCAGCCCTAACCACCCAGGCATGGATAGTCTCTTCTAATTATTTTCCTTATATCTACTCTATAATGAATTACACCATCACCAGATATTATTACCCTAGAACAAATGTTTCTTCATGAATTCCTCATAAGGATCCTTTATACCTCAGAATTTACAGTACTGCCTGGGCACATTGTAAGCACTCAATAATGTTGGTTGTCAACAATGTTGGCTGTATTAAATAATAATTTTGAAAATGTTTATATTTAAAAAAAAAGAAAATGTTTATATTTATTTAAAAGACAAAAAACACACTTCAATTTTAATATTTATTTTTGCTTAAGATCACTACTGTGTTTCCTCTAAATGACAACATATAATTTTTCAAAGTGTTTGATATAAAAGTATCCAATAGTAGGAATTTTAAAATGGAAAAATAAAAGCATCTAAACTTTTCTGGAACTTAATCCAGTTTTATTAATTCTTTCATATTTGCATACCCTTCTCGAGTTTACAAATCTCAGAAGCTTTTAATTTCTTATTGTAAAAGTCTTGATAAATGTATTTAATTTGAAGATATCACATTCCTTAACAGCTGCCCTTTATTTTAAATAAAGACATAGTCTCTGCAGGAGCCCATCACTCAACCCCACAAGTGATGTATTCTGAAGGAAGCCCTGCAGAAGAGAAGCCTGACATTTACTGAGTATTCTTCTTATGCCACATACAAGGTTAGATTTCCATGTGTGAGATAATATAGACTATAGATAAAGGCACACCTTTTGTTTCACTTGGCCTAAGTACCAGTTCCATTATTTCCTTACATAAATTACTTACTCACCTATGACTCAGTCCTTTTTTTTTTTTTCATCTCTAGGATGAGGATAATAATAGTATCCTTCATAGAATGGTTGTGAAAATTATTTGATAGCTCTTCACGAGGTCTTCCATAATAAAGAAGTGGCTGCTATTGTTATCACCACCACCACCACCACCATACTCTCTAATGCAAATTAGTTTCTTTAATTCAGCTATGAAGTTGGTAGAAAGTAAGTTTACTTTGGATGATTACAAGGGGCATCATGGCAGAAAATGTTTCTCATTCATCTTTATATACATCGTGTCAGACTCAAAGACTACTTTCTCTACTGATGCCAAGTATAAGTTTAGGGGTGCCCAAGACCATCTCCATGCTTGATAATTCACTAGAAGGATTGACAGCACTCACTGAAATCTTATACTTATGGTTATGGCTTATTATAGCCCAAGACTACACATTAAAATCAGCCAAGGGAAAAGGCTCCTGGGGCAGAATCCAGAAGAGTTCCAGGTGTGATTCTCCCATTTGTCCTCTTCTGGTAGAGCTGTGGACAGTGCTAACTCCTCACAGCAAAGTGTGCGACATACCTGGAGTATTAGTGACCAGGGAAACTTCCCCAAGCCTTGGTATTCAGGGTTTTTATTGAGGCTTGGTCACATACATATAGTCGACTGTCTGGTGTTTCCAGCCCATCCAAAAGCTGAATTGATAGTGTGTGGCTCATAGTCCCCACCATGAATCATTGTTAGTGTAGACAATCCAGTGTTTCCAAAGTCTCCAAATAAACACATTCCTCAGGCAGGACATTACAAAGTTTAGAGTTTACTTCCCAAGAGCTGAAGGCAAACAAATGATGGACCTCTTTAGGTAAGATTAATATTTCACTACACAGTGTTGAAAAATAATTTTGAGTTAATGAATTAGACTTTGGATCCAGGTAAGCAGGAAAAAAAGAAGAAAAAGAAGAAAGAGAGAAAGAAAGAAAGAAAGAAAGAAAGAAAGAAAGAAAGAAAGAAAGAAAGAAAGAAGAAAGAAAGAAGGAAGAAAGAAAGAAAAGAAAGAAGAAAGAAAGAAAAACAATTAGATCCTCCAAAAGTTACACTAACTTAGACTACATTGATCTTTTAATTTTAAGAATGATTATAATAGCAGCTAGATTAGAGCAGTGACTCCTAGAATTCTTATTTGTAAGCTGTATTTTTGATGCTATGATAGATGAAGGACTTTTATACCAATGGGTTGAGATAGGAAAGGTTATGACAAATGAAGAATTTTGTTTTGTTTTGTTTGTATTTGTTTTGCCACCCATGTCTTGTGTTTGTTTCCTGTCATAATTACTAGGCTGATATATCTAAAATATAAGAAATAAAGCACACAAATCATGCCTGGGGCCCACTCTTCCCCATCTTCTCGGGCTATAAGAAGAAAGCTGACTAGAACAGAATTAGAATCATGAATTGTAATTAACTATACCCTAATTTTCATAGCTGGAGGCAAAGAAAAATTCTGTAAGCCATTCGTAAAAGCTAAATCTCAGGGAAGGTGGCTTTGTGGAGCCACCATACATCTCTGTTTTCACCTATCGACCCAGATTCCCTCAAAACAACATTAAAGAAAAGGTGAAAATGATAATTCTTTATTTTCATTTTCTCACTGAATAGATACTCACTTCTTTCTTGAACCTCACCCTCAATATTTATTTTGGGCAACTATAATATGCCCAAAGGTGTCCTGATTAATATATTAAATGTGTTTGCTAGGCAAGCAGAGGGAAGCCAATAATATATTGTTTTGACAAATAATATATTGTTTTAAAGAAGGTAGAACGATGTAAAATGTGTTCTAGTTCAATGAATATTTAATTTTTTACCTGCTGTGAATAAATGCAAATAAATAGTTTCAAAACTGTCCCACGTATAATGCAGATGCTATTGGTTTCTTTGTTCTCTGTTCAATAAGAAAAGGCCTGAGGTCAAATTATAATAGGTTGAAAAACAACAATAGTAAGACTAAGTAACAACTACAGAGCTTTCATACCCTAGATACTTGCTAGGATACTGACGTCTTAGACTGGCAGGACAAAAGTGTGGCAGAGGTATTGTCACCCATGCCCATTATAGACCTAAGAAAACTACAACACAAAGAAAATGAATAACTTGACTCAGGTCACATAGTTATTGACTGGTAGAGCTTGGGTGCATATGCATAGCTGTTCTTGTCTATATGTATGTATATGTGTGTGTGTGTGTGTGTGTGTGTGTGTGTGTGTATATATATATATATATATATATATATATTTCCTTTTGTGGTTTTGTATAGAAAGAGAGCAAGCCATTATTCCTATAAGCGCTGGGTTGGGGGGACATATGTTCTGGGCTATAGTTACCCAATGTTGGTGTTGCAGCAAGTGGTATACATTTCTAAGCTACTTTCGAGACAGTCCCATACCTGCTTGTTGTTTCCCCAGGTGCATAGCTGGATGTGTATGTAACCTGCAATTGTCAGAGAGATTATTTGGCTGCATGTATCAAGAGCCTGATTCCAGGGCCTCAAGAATGGGGGAGGTGCCTGCACTGTTCACCATGTAATTTTGTTCTCACTCCCTTCAATCTATGCCTGCCTCCCCACTGGGCCAATTTATACTGCAGTGTAAAGTAATGAACAGTTACAGTGTCCCTGGGGTAAATCAGCAAGTTTTACTCAGTACTGCATTACAGCCAATTGTTATGTATACTTACCCATTAGTCAGGTTGAACAGACATAAATGAAATCCGCAGGTATTTCCCAAATCTCATTAAGACATCACTTTACCCTTATTTCTACCAAATCTTTTACTAGGTGGCTAAAAGATAACCAGATACATTGATTTTACTTTCACTGTCTTTGCAATTCTTCTCCTGGTATCTGGCAGAGGGGTTAATAGGATTAAAGTTCATTTTGAAAGAATTGGCAGAGGACTAGAACTAGGGGAGAAAGAAAGAATGATTAATAATTTAGATAATTAGGTCTTAAATAATCAACATGTTTTACAACCCTCCCCAACTGTTTGATTCCAGTCGACTGAGAGATCTTGAAGAATCACATTGTCTGTTGCCCAGCCAGCTCCCTCCACCTTCCCCAGCAGCCTCCTACCTCAAAGCACAGCTCATTCCTCCACCTTCCCTGTGATCATAAGATTTCAGGGAAATTAAAATAACATTGCTATTTCTGGAGGATAAAGTTGAGAGGCTCCTGTTTCCTCATTAGATCACATTCATTTTAATTGAAACGAATGTAACTAAAAAAAATCTACCTTGTATTACCTAGAGTAAAAAGGAAAGAAGAAATGACAATCTAAAGGCTTTTTGTGGGTCGGGATGCTCTTAGATGCATGAGAGAATTGAAACCAGAGACTAGAAAGTTCCAGAAGGTCCAGGAAATTATTTATTCTTCTCCTTGTCTTCATCTTCATCACTTTTTGCCTCTCTCGGACCAGTGTTTCTATGTCTTGCTACTCAGTACACAGCCAGTTCATTGATTTCTCCTGGGCATTGCACAGTTTTTATTGTCTTATTTGCCTTTTTCATCTTCACTTGTAATTGTTTCACTTCAATCAATTCTAGAAAGAACTATGGTAGCTTGGCCAGAATATAATTCCCTTGGAAGGAGAATTTATTCCCCCTTGGGTCAGCTCACGTAGAGGACTATCACAAATCTGACTGTAGTATGTGAGATGGCAGAGAAGTAATTAGTCCTGTTATGTGCACATTTGCCTCTCAAAGCGTGAATACCTTTGAGGTGAATAATCATATTTTATTTTTTGTTGTTTCACCTGAAACCTGTGCCTTCTATTGAAGATGTGTTGATAGTGTTTGGAAAAATGGAGGGCAGGGCCACTGCCTTTAGAAAGCAAGAGCAAGCAGTTCCCAAACACACTTCTTGGTATTTACCAAGCAGTAGAAGAGCATATATATATTGATGAAGTACAGGCAGCAGTACTTGGAGTCACTGACAGCTGATCAGAAAAATTGGTGACACATAAGCATATTCAGGAAATGCACCACTGTGTTTATTAATACTACATTTTATGATAACCATAAAAAAATGCTTGGAACAACTATCTTGATATCTAAAATATTCCACATGATATAGGTTTCTAATTTCATTTTTAAAAGTCAATAGTGATGGGGAGGTGGGTGGGGGATGAGGTAACTGGGTGATGAGCACTAAGAGGGCATATGATGAGATGAGCACTGGGTGTTATACTATATATTGGCAAATTGAATTTAAATATTTTTAAGTCAACGGTGATCATTTTTTATATTCAGCTAAACAGAAAGTTAATCAAAACAATTAAATTACTTATTTTAAATAATTATGTATTTTTAAAAATGTGAAAAATGTGCCTTAGGTGCCACAAAATTTTGATAAAGGTTCTTAATCACTACCTACTATCACTATTGGGTTATACATGTTCCTCATTGAAGGAACTGTTGGATAGAAAACTGGTTTGGGGGATCCCTGGGTGGCGCAGCGGTTTAGCACCTGCCTTTGGCCCAGGGCGCGATCCTGGAGACCCGGGATCGAGTCCCACGTCGGGCTCCTGGTGCATGGAGCCTGCTTCTCCCTCTGCCTGTGTCTCTGCCTCTCTCTCTCACTGTGTGCCTATCATAAATAAATAAACATAAAAAAATAAAGTTAAAAGAAAACTGGTTTTGGAAATTCATGTGTGTTATGATGGTTCATGGTGCTTACCCTGTTATATGCCGTCTCATTTAATCCATATGATGATTAGTTTTACTAATGAGAGAAGTTATGTTTACTGATGTTAGGTAACTTTAACAAGACCATCTAGTTACTAAGTAACAGGGTTAATTTTTTGTATATTTTTTTTAAAAAAATGATTGACTGGAGAGAGTTAGTGAGAGGGAAACAGAAAGAGTATCTGAAGCAGACTCCAAGCTGAGAGGACAGAGGCCAACGTGGGGCTCAAACTCATAACCACAAGATTGTGACTTGACCCAAAACCAAAAGTCAGGTGCTTAACTGACTCAGCCACCCATGTGCCCCAATTTTCTGTATACTCTTAGCTAAGAAGAAAGAATTAGTTATTTGTTGACCACTTACTCAGGTTGGGGGATTGTCAGTCATTGAAAACTTAAAATTACAACTATTAACTAAACCTGGACCTCACATATCCAGTAGATATTAAGGGATAAGAGAATTTTATTCACATTAGACAAATTAACAGATAAACCTCTATTGATGGGTATGCTACAATCAAGTGAAATTATAACATTTGTATTTATATCAAATACTCTGGAAATAGTGAAGAGAATAATTAAAAATTCCAAGATTGCAATATTAACAAAAGGGGGGGATGCTTTAGTAAAGAGTGAATTAACTGGAAAATGTGGCCAATTAAAAAATACCTATCTTGTATGACTTATTAAATAGAACATACTTTGTAGCTCAATTAATCAAACCCATAACAACTTACTCATCCTTTAGCTATGTCACCCTCGAGGCCTCCCTTGATAAAGCAAATGTTTATGAAAAATCTGCATCTCTTTTACTACCTGCTTATATATCTTCAAAGAACTTTAGTTTTGTAATTGTAGCTATGAAAGAATGAAAACATACTACTAATCAGGTAATAAATGGATTATATAAATAATAAAAATTATAGCTAAATAAGTGCAGTTTAACATCTGCCTAAATTCTTAATTCCAAGAGAATTCTAGAAAATCATCAGTTCATGACAGTTCATGAACTACTGAGTAAAATAAAGCATATGCAGGAGGGACTGGTGAATGTAACAATGTTGATTAGGCTTTCCTTATGAATCTCAACCTATGAAACATTGGTACCACTGGTACATTACTCCCCACTCATAGGGGTGGCCCAAACTCCTAAGGCTCCAAGACCACATTGCTACTTCAAGGACCCAGAGCCCAGCAGACTTCACTATAAATGGATCACTGTGTTATATGCCAGGCCTTGACTACTCTGCTGAAGGCCCTGGGAATCTGTTCTATTATTTCTATTCTAGCAAATGTCTGTACTCCCCAAACAGAATATGTTTTCTCATGTGGCCACCTGAATAGCCCTCTTTCCAATCCTTTTTCTGTCTCTCTTGTGAACTCCTATTCATTCACAAACTCTCAAATTAAGATATAATATTCTGGCAGAACTCAGAGTGCCCTTCCCTGGACTACCATAAAATACTTTCTGTAACTCCATGGACACATTTTCATTCAATTTTACCTTTTCTATTTATCTTTCTTCAGTGCAGTATACTCCTTAAAGGAATACCTTGGCCTTATTCATCTTCATATTCACTTCATCTTATAAGATACAGAGATGATAAATTCTAAATAAATGTTTGTTAAATGACAATGAATAAAAGCATGCCTTGGGTACACTTCACATAGTTGGGATTTTGTAACCCAAGTTCATCTGTTTCAGAGTTGGACTGACTCCCCTTCAGCATAATAATGGGGAGTCCTTATTTACTGAAGTGATATGAAATGACCAATGTTAAATCATCTTGACTTGCAGAAACAGCTATTTTTATACAGTTCAACATTATACCACTTAATCATAGAATTAAAATGATCTTTATGTGGCTACTAACTAAACTTATACTTTGGAGATGGATTTTATTATGGTTTTTACTATGTGTCAGGGAATCTCAGTTCTAGGGATAAAGCTGTAGCCAAATAATTGTAGTTCCAAGCCTTATGAAATTTGGATTTTAGAAGAGAAGAAAATAAACAGTTTATTAAAATAAATAACTTAAATTCAGTGATGAAAAGGAGAGGATGGAGGAGAAAGAGAAGATGAAGGAGAAGAAAATAACATGATAAGGAAGAGAAGATGCAAAAAAAATAGTGTTAAATGAAGGCTTCCCCAACACATAATAATCTGAGCAGAGATTTGCATGAAGTATGGGTGAGCCTTATGATGATCTTCAGGAAAAGCACTCTTGAGAGAGGATACAGCAAATGCAAGAAACCTAAGATGTCATGTTGTGGCAATGAAAAATGTCTGAGAAATAGCCAAGAGTTGGATCACAGGAATTTTGGATACTGGTCTTGGGGTAATGGGAAACTACTGAAATTTATGTGCAGAAAAGCTACATGATCTGAATTATATTGGAAGAGATCACTCTGGCAGCTAAGTCGTGATGAGGCTTTAGGGGTCAATAAACCCACTAGAAATAGAAATCTGAGTAGCTAATAAGTTGATTTGGGTGAGGGTCATAGCAATGGATGGATTGAGAAATGGGCAGAATCAGGATATATTTTAAAGGGCTTGCTCATAGGGATTTGCAGCTCACCGTGCAGGTATTCATATTTGTATTTGCTATGAATAAAAGCAGCAGCCCATGACAGATGGGACTTGTGCTGGAACTGTCAACTATGCCTTAGTGATATTGGGGTTTATCTCTGACATTAATAGCTAGACAATGACATCCTCATGTTGAGCATAAACAATATAACAGAAGACCTTTATCACATTAAGACATTAGGTTTTCCCATGATTATGGTTAGTAAAAACAAAAAGAAGAACATTCTTTAAACAGATCCAAATGCAGATAAATACATGAATTTTGTGCAAACCATAAAAATAACCAAATGTCCCCCAACCCTGCTGTGTTGCCATTTTCTCAATCATACCTTTAGCCTTGTTTTGTTCCTTCTCTCTTCTAAATAACAATTATTAATATACCTAATAGTTGAATTGCCCCTGCTTTCTGATTCATTCTATCCAGAGAAAAGTCTTACTTTCTTTACCCTTTCCCCAAACAATTTAACACAAAGCTAATACTGTAATAAATCCTTCTAACAGCTTCTTACTGAGATACCCCCATGGTTTCCATTGGTGAGCATTCTCCTCCATTGTAAAGGCAATAAGCCAAATTTTGCTCAATGATATTATTCCTGGTGGCCTTTGGCTGTGGGCATTGACAGATATTGATAGTTGACCAATAATATTATAACACCTTGGGAAATTTGGTTGTCTATTTTTAAGCCTGAAAACCTATAGCAAGATCCATTTTAAAATTCTTAGCAAAATATTTAATTTTAGGCTTAAGTCTAGAGCCTGCAGACATGTATCATGTGAATAAATCAAATGAAAGCAGAACTGGAGAACACGTCTACTCCAAGGAATCTGCCAGATTCTTACAAGTGTTTAATACTGAGAACATCTCTCTTTCACTTATTTCCCTACCCAGAATAGAAAGTTATTTTCTCGTCTCGGAGACCATGGCCAAAAATGAATACTATTTAATTATTATTCCTCCAAGGAATTATCTTAAGCTTCATAGTCAAACACTCATCACTCTATTGAGATTACCCTAGGTTTCACATGCAATGTTTGCATTCTGTGGAAGATAACTATTGTTTTGGCAAACCCTTAGGAAGAGATAAGCCTCCTTTTAACAGTTTTCTGTAAATGGGTGTTCTTCAACTGCTTTTCACCCACCCAGGGAACCAAAGTCTTCACAGGTCAATCCGGAGAAGGAGAGATGAGGCTGCTCTCATCCAGCTGAGGTCTAAACTGGCTTTCAAATATGTCAGGATGTGGTACATTGATAGTAATGAAGTGGAGGTGATGTAGTGAAAGTCAAGGGTTTGGCAGAGTCTAATACCATGTACTATGATTTAGGGTGTGTTTTAATCATTATAAATGTTAATTTCCCTATCTGTAGTGCAGAGATCATTAAATGAAGTGCAGAGCATGTGAAATAATATATGTGAAATTATACTGTATTAAAGTATATTGTATATGTGTCCCTTAAAGTTAGAACTATATTTATTTTCCATGTTTAATCCTAAAGGTTAATTTATCTAAAATTTAATTGTGATTGTGAGCTACATAAAATTATCTAAAGGGAAAAAAGATAATTAACTCAACCTCATTAAATATTAGCTGTGCATTAACTGTAAAGTCTATGGACCTTGTAAATTAATAACAGAATCTTTAGATAAGAAGAGACCTTGTCTGCAATGGTCAGCTCCACCTGCTTTGTTCTTCCAAAAGAGTTCTCAAAGTCAAATGAGATTAGACAAAAAAAAAAAAAAAGATCTGAAACAGATGACTGCTGTAAATTTAAAATTAGTTTGTGAAACTGAAAAACTAATGTGGACATATGATTTTGGAAAGTATTTTATGGTGTGTTGATTATAATGATGTGGTGATGAGGACTGATGTGTGATGTGGAGAAAGTCAAAGGTGTAGGTAGAGTCACAGGAGATCCTAAGATGGTATGCTATAGTTTAGGGTGTAAGTCTTTTAATTATCCCAATGTGGAGTTTTTTTTTTATCTGTAGTAGAGAGATAAGTGAATACAGTGCAGAGCGTATTAGGTAACATATATGAAATACTTTGCCTATTAAAAAACACTACGCAAGTGTTTATAGAAATACTCTTGGCTATGTGATAAAAGAAACAGCTAACAGTGACACCAAATTGCTCATGGTAGATTTGGCCAGTGTGAATGTTTAACTTGAATAGATTTCAGTTGAATTGGATGTTTCAAAATATAGTTTGTAATGTTATATTGAAATAGTATTCTGATAGAGAGTAAGATCATCTAATCACCAAATGTCAGATCTGTTTCCAGAGAGTAATTTACACACTGGGAGGATCTCATTGTGTCAATGATATTTAAATGAGTAAACCTTTAATTGTGATAGCTAGCATAAAAATAATAAGTGAAAAACATGATTATATGGTTATCACTCTGTCTAATAGGGTTTGCAGCCTCTATGTACACATAACAGCTGCCAGAGCAAGCCCTCAATTAATTTTACATAACAGGAGCAATTTTACACAATTACTTGAAAATCCTTGGCCATGTTCCATTTCTCTGACATAAACATATGGGCCAAAATCACAAGAAATGATTACTCCAATGGGATCTCTTATAATAATAGTTCCATAACTATATAACTATAGTTAATATTTTTTCAGATTAAATATTTCAACTTTTATTCAGTCTCACTTGATGATTGTTATTTTCATATGAATAATATGAAGTAGTCACTATAAGAGATAACATTTATTAAATGCTTACTAATTCTGATTCTAGACTCTCTGCTAATCATTTCAAATGCATTAACTCCTTCAGTCTTCAGACTTCCTAAAGAATAGATACCAAAGTTATTTTTCCTCTTAGGAGGAAACAAATTTAGCAAGGTTAAGTAGCCTGACCAAGGTCACAGTGACCAATAAGCAGAATAGGAAAGACTCTAACACAGGTTAGCTGGTATCTAAAGCCAATTTTCTTAACCACAAAGCCCACAGTTTCTTGTTGGCACTATTCAATATGCTATTGTGAAAGCTAGATTCAATGCAAGGATTATTTTTTCTAGCTTTAATTATAAATTACTTCAAAATGCATGTGTTTATTAGCTGTGACAATTAGTAATATCATTTAGGTGCCATCAGCTGTTTTTCGCTAATTATCCATTTAGATATTCATTCCACAAGTATTCATTAAGCACCTAGTATAGTCAAGCCTCTGTGCTTGAGTTGACATATTTAGTTGCTTCTCCTGCCAAGAAATGCAGACGTGTGCTCTCTAGTCAGGAAGCATGTTTCTTTCTAATCATTTTATCTCAGGATGTACTTCCTTTCCATTTGGGAAGAGAATAATTATAGTTGAGTCCATATTCTATATATAGCTAACATCCATGAGTCTTTTAATCACACTTTCCTTGGTTATCTTCCTATTCCCTTGCATTACAAATACACATATTGTAGCATATATCGTACTGCATTATAATTTCTACTTATTTACCCATTTGCCCTTTTAATCCATGAGCCCTTTAAGGAGATATATATATTGTTTTTATCTTTATGTTTTCAACATCTAGATTATAATCGTGTGCTCAATGAATTGTGTTGAAAGAAAGAAGAAGAAAGGAAAGGAAAGGAAAGGAAAGGAAAGGAAAGGAAAGGAAAGGAAAGAAGGAAAGGAAAGAAAGGAAAGAGAGGAAAGGAAAGGAAAGGAAAGGAAAGGAAAGGAAAGGAAAGGAAAGGAAAGAAAGAAAGAAAGAAAGAAAGAAAGAAAGAAAGAAAGAAAAAAAAAGAAAGAAAGAAGAAAGAAAGAAAGAGAAAGAAAGAAAGAAGAAAGAAAGAGAAAGAAAGAGAAAGAAAGAAAGAAAGAAAAAAGAAAGAAAGAAAGAAAGAAAGAAAGAAAGAAAGAAAGAAAGAAAAAGAAGAAAGAAAGAAAGAAAGAAAGAAAGAAAGAAAGAAAGAAAGAAAGAAAGAAAGAAAGAAAAAAACAACCAAGCTCTAGGGTACTCTAGTGAATTTAGCAACAATGCTTAAAACAATTCTAGGGAAAAGACAAAATCATTTTATTACTGTATTCACCAGATACCAGTAATAGCATTTCAGTGGGAAATCACAGAAATGACCTCAATGTACTTAAGCTGCCACGCAGGATGGGTCCTTGAGGCTTCCACCTGTTGTGTACCAGGGCTCCAGGTGAAAGTGTACAAGAACATAAAGTATGGTAAAGTAATAGGCCTTACTAGGGAAATTTACTCTTCAGGTATCGGCAAGAGGAGAAGGGCTGGATACCCTGATCTTCACTATCAAAACCCAGGATGGTGAGATGAGGCCAGATTCCTGCCTGGAACACCTATTCTTACAATGTGCCCAGACAGCCCCAGGAAGCCTCACTCTGGGAAGATAATGAGAGTAAGGGGACATATGCCTTCTGGTCTGCCTGTATCTTAGCATGTACATATCCTTGGTAAAGCCTGTTCCTTAGGCCATATTTAGTCATACTGCATGACTGGATAAACTACACACACCAATCAAGATGTAAGGGGAAAAAAAAGTAAATTTATGGCTTATGTCAACTGAAAAGACCATAGATGTTATTGGAGATTGTATAAAAAGACAGCCCTATGTTTCCCGTTGCTGCTGTCATAAATTACTACAAACTTAGTGACTTAAAACAACCAAGATTTATTATCTTACATATCTAGAGGCCAGACGTCCAAAATGGGTTTTATTGGGCTAAAATCAAAGTGTGGGCAAAGCTATTTTCCTTTTTGGAGGCTCTTGGGAACTATCTGGCTTTTTGCCTTTTCCAGTTTTTGGAGGCCATCCACATTTCTCAGCTTGTGGCCTTCCATCTTCAAAACCAGCAATGCTGATGGAGTTGTTCTCATATTGTATTACTCTGATACTGACTCTCCTATATCTCTCTTCCATTTTTTGAGAACTCTTCTGATTACTTTGAACCTACCACGATAATCTCCCTATTTTAAGGTGAATGGATTAGCAACCTTAATTCTACCTGCAACCTTAATTGCCTTTTACACGTAACATAACATATTCACAGGTTCCAGGGATCACGGTATGAATATCTTTGGGGAATCATTTTTTCTGCCTCCTCCAGAGATATCTCTTAGTTATTATTAGAGCTAACATTTATCAACTGCTAACAAATTCTAAGTTCTCTGCTAAGCATTTCTTTTTTTTAAGAGTTATTTATTCATGAGAGACACACAGAGAGAGAGGCAGAGACAAGGGAGAGGGAGAAGCAGGCTCCCCATGGGAAGTCCAATGTGGGACTCGATCCCAGGATCCTGGGATCATGACCTGAGCCAAAGGCAGATGCTCAACTGCTGAGCCACCCAGGCATTCCAGCTCTAGATATTTCAACTAAAACATAGTCCAAAATATTAAGTCAGTTTACTTTTGCCTCTTTCAACAACAACAAAAAAAAAATTAAAAGGTGTTCCAAAGGTAAATAGTTATATTGACTAAAGTGCATAGAAAAATAATGGTATAAAAGATACTATTTTTAAAAATGGACTATGTGATCTCCTTGCAAGTTTTTCTTATATGTAAAACAATTTTCTGTTGTAATCATAAATATATTGTCCAAGACTTTATTTTTTTTAAGATTTTATTTATTTATTCCTGAGAGACACACAGAGAGAGGCAGAGACATAGACAGAGGGAGAAGCAGATTCCTCACAGGAGGCCTGATGTGGGACTCAATCCCAGGACCCTAGGATCACACCCTGAGCCAAAGGCAGATGTTCAACCTCTGAGCCACCCAGGCATCCAAAGACTTTAATTTAAGGAAAACAAACCAACTTTCATGTGATGAACCAATGTTCATCTTTATCATTTTCCACAAGAGAATCTCATAATGTCCATTCCTTTTATAATAACTATCTATGTATCAGTCACTAAAAGCTGAACACTCATGCATTTGCCATTTTCCCTTTATAATAAACTATAAGTTAAGTATCATGTATATTTTATAAGTGAATGAACAGAAGCTCAGAAAGATTAATTTTCTCAATACCACATAGCATTTAAGCAGAAGCCAAGTCTCTCTGATGAAAAAATACCCTTCATACTCTGCCATGATGATATCTCTTTATTTTGGGGGGAAAAGATAAATTTAATGTTATCTTAGAGCCTATAGTTTTCTATCTTACTTACACTAACAGTCACTGAAATGTACCCTCTTGTTTCTTGCCGCCTCAACATATTGACTGAATACATGAATGAAATATGTTATGTTTCCATTACTCACATATTGGAGCACCCCTCTGTGAAGAACACATGCTGGAGGCTACAAGAGGACATAACTACTAAGTAAACTTTAATTATCGTTAAGGAGTTTTAGGCTTAGTGGAAAATATAAGACATATACATGCACACAGACACTCACATGTATTACCAGAACATGAGAGTATGCATTATATTTTCCCAATGAGAAGATCAAGGAACTTTAAAAGAGAGGAAGAATGAACCCACTTCTGGCTGGAGTAAACCTTTTTGGAAAAAAATATATTTGTGGTTTATTTGGGACTTAATATCCCACTGTAGAAATATGAGAATAGACTATGCAAGGCTGAAAAATCAGCCTATAAGATGATGAGCAATACAGGTGGAGGAAAGAGAAATCGCATTGTGAGCCATGTCCATCATACAAAGAGAGACAGAAAGGCTAGGAAGTAGATCTTCAGGGCAAGACTGATCTTAGAAATCCAGGGCGAGTTCACATTCAGGATTTGGAATAAAAGTTTAAGTCATGGTTTACAAAAGAGAAATAGCAATTGAATATTTCAATAAAAGAAGATAATCCCTTGAAATATTTTTAATTCTAATATACCCCTTTAAGAAAGTAAAGCATCTAACTTACCTCTTTAAGAAGGTGAAGCTGTTTTTTTGCTGACAAATTTAGGAACTATTTCTCCATTTTTTTTCAAGGCTTATAAATGTGTAACGTGTGTGCTTTCAGGGGCTTTGCTTTTAAATTTTACTTTGATAAGTTTCCTATTTCTTTATACTATTCTTTTTCTAATTTCTCTATATTTTCTTAATTCTGTTTTTGTTTGTTTGTTTGTTTGTTTTGGTTTTTTGCCAGGAAATTGTGTGATTCTTTATTCTGTTCTCTAGCTTTGGGGCAATTTTGTACCTTTTTAATTTCATAAGGATGTAAAGCTCTTGACATTTTCTTTAAAATTGTGCTCCAGTAGTTTTGAAAGACCTGATTTTACTTGAAATACATATCTTGATTGTATTGGCATTTCATTTGTATCTTTCTTTTTCTTTAGAGAGGAAGAAAGAGAAAAAAAGCCAGAGAGATAGGAGGGAGGGAGAGTAGGAGAGGGAGAGATAGAATCTTAAGCAGACTCCACACCCATCATGGAGCTGGATGTAGGGCTCTATCTCTCAACCCTATTTTCATGACCTGAACCAAAATCCAGAATTGGACGCATAACTGACTGAGCCACCCAGGCGCCCCTGTATCTTTTTTTTTTTTAAATCAATAGTATGATAAAGCTGTAAGGAATCATAGGAAATCACCAGGTCTAGAAAAATAACAGTGAGGTCCACCCTCTTTAGTGAAGGGTTTGAAATGATACTTCTTTAAAAGCTTCTTGGTAAACTAAACCTATGGTTAATATTCTTGAGATAAAGTTTCTCTTTTGTTTATTCTATATTATTTCTTGATATTCCTGTTTCCAAAATGATAAGAGCTGATGTGTACTCTTCCAGTACAATCTTTTCCATTATACTAACTTCTAATTAGAGCCAGGCAGTTAATGCCTATGTATTCAAAGTCTAGCGGGTGACTATGTTTCCAGATCTTATTACTAAAGATTTTGTTTTGTCATCAGCAGTGAATTGTGACTCATAAACAGTGCAGAGAAAACACATGCAAAACTGCAACTATGTTACTACTGTGCTTTGATAATCTGATAAGATGTCCTTCATTTTCAACATGGGGCTGAAAAAAGAAAACTGAATTAAAATGAGAGCTGAAGACAGATGCAACTGTCTTCCAGAAACTTAGCATTACCCATTTGAAGTGAAGCATAAGCCTTATCAGTCATAGCGTTTACATGGTATTTATTGTGTCAAGGAACAATAGAGAAAGGAGTAAAGGAAGCATGCAATGTAGACACATCCCTTGAAATGCCTTATAAGGAGACAGGAAAAGTAGGACATGAGCATATGTACATTAACTATTAAAAGTAAATTTGATGAAATGATTGTCTTTCACTTAAAATTGCTAAATCACCAGGAATATGTGTTTCTTTATGTTTGACTATTTTAAAAATGACACAGATATTTTACCTGATTAGAATATCTTTAAAAATAATTGAAAAACTGTGGGTATTTAGATAGAGGATAATGCCTGGTGGTCAATCCTGGAAAGTTCATAGTTTCTACTATTTGTAAAGTAACTAAATATACACCCAAAAGAAGTGAGTATGTTCACAATATATTGACATGCACCATGTTTTTATGACTATTATTAAAAAATATGACCAATATCTTGAAGCATCACCAGTTTATGAATACAATTATGAATTACATTAATAGCAGTAATTCAAATATCACTGTCACTTTTTTGTCTCCAGTTGATTCAAGAGCTCAGCATCCCTGGGAGAACTGTAGAGAATATTCCTCTTTCCACTCTACACCACACTTCCTTACCAGGGCCCCAGGACAGAACCTCTCAGAGGCTTTTATTTAAAAAAAGAAAGAAAGAAAAAAAGAAAGAAAGAAAAAGAAAGAAAGAAAGAAAGAAAGAAAGAAAGAAAGAAAGAAAGAAAGAAAGAAAGAAAGAAAGAAAGAAAGAAAGAAAGGAAAAAGAATCCCATTTTAAGGGTTTGGCATTTTGTGCAGGGACCATCATCCTTAACAAATGCCATTCTTTTTGTTTGTTTGTTTGTTTGTTTGTTTGTTTGTTTTGTTTAGTATCTATGCTAACAAATGGATACAAATAGGTTTCTTAGGATTATCTGTCCTACCAACATTCGTATCAATTTTGTTTCAATGTGCAACTCTCTCCTACTATATATACTGGTTTGATGGTTAAGAAATTTATTTTAAGCAAATTAAGTGCTTAATATCTGTCCCGTGGAATATGGTGGTCCAGGGTATATGATGGTGAACGAGTCATATTCTCTATCTTATCCTGTCTCACTGCATGGAAGCAGCAATTTCTCAGTCCAGATTGTGCTTCAAAACTTCTTAGAGAAGTGATGTCTCAGTGGTGGAAAAAAATGAGTAAGAGTTGATCAGTTCTTCTGGAACCTAGAAATTCCAGGTAGAAAATTACAAGGCTTAAGCACTGTAATAGAGGGACTCCTGGATGCCTCAGTGGTTGAGTGTCTGCCTTTGGCTTAGGGCATGATCCTGGGATCCCCAATAGAGTCCCGCATCCAGCTTCCTGCATGGAGCCTGCTTCTCCCTCTGCCTGTGTCTCTGTCTCTGTCTCTCTCTCTCTCTCTGTCTTTCTCAACCTCTCTCTGTCTCTCATGAATAAATAAATAAAAATCTTAAAAAAAACCTAAAGCATAGAATATTAAGGTAATTAGCAATAGTTCAACATAACTATATAGATGTGTGTGTTAGTCTGCTAGGGGAGGAACACAGCCAAGAGCTTGGGGAAGAAGGGCTCTGAATGTCTTCTTAGAAATGTGAAGATTTATGTGGAGCCACTGAGATTAAACAGCTGGGTCAGATTTTAGGTATTAGAAAGATCAGTCTGGCATCATTGTGGAGAACTAAAGCAGCCCAAACTGAGACTTGGAAATCAAATAAATATCAGTTTTGGAAATGACAGTGACAGTGGTAGTGGAGTGGAGAGATTAAGTGACTTAGTGGATTTGAAGGATGAAGAGAGGTAGAGTACAAGAAATATTTAGGCTCCTTACTTGTGAATGAGGAAGATGGTGTCACTATTCTATGAGATAAGAAACACAGAAAGAATAATTTTATATAAATTAAATATATCACAGGGTGCTTTGGATTTAGATCTTATTTTTATCATTTTCTAGTTGGGGAAAGCTGAGAGGAACAGAGATTAATTAAATTATTCCTCCATAACTCCACTAAGAGATGTCTAGCTGCCTTAATAAATCATTTCTGTCTGACCTAAAACCCATAATTTTCCTTCACGTCAGTGCTATACTGAAATATAAAAATCAAACAGAGCCAAATAATCTGTAGAAGATCACTTTGTATGTGATAAACAGTTTCCTAGTTTCTTATAAAAAAGTATCCTAGTACTTACAAAACGTGAGAAGAGGATAAAGTGGGCCCTCTCCTGTGCTAATGTGTGCTGGTCTTTTGTAGCCAGATAAGAGATTAGATTAACAGAACCAAAAATAGGTATTCAGTCTCACAGACTTTAGAATCTCAAGGAAATGATCTCCAGATCACATTGTGAGAAACATAACTTTGTGCTTTAACTCTCTGAAAATCTGTTTGGCCCATTTCATTATGATGAAAGTGTGATATGGTAACAAGCCAGTTGGATGCAGTCAAGTACTCTGTTGAAGGCTTCTACAATCTATAAATGATGAATCTGGCTTACAGAAGGAGTTTGGTGGTTAAATGAATTCCTGCTATTGCAGCACAACCTTTGTATGTTTCCTAGGCAACTAAAATACCTAAGATGGTGGCAGTTTAAGAAGAAAAGTGTTTTACAACTACAGGAAAAAAAATACTCATTTTTAAATGGTGGTATGTGGCCAGACAATATTATGATAAAAAAAAAATTAGTAATATGAGTAATTGTCCATGATGTACAATTGAGAGCATTAAAAAAGTAATATAGGGTTAGGGTGACTGTGTTTTATTTTTGCATTTTAGTTCCTCTTTCATTTAGTTGATTTAATATTCCTAATTTTACATTATCAAGTTGAACTTTCTACTAATCTATTTCTATTTTAAGCAGCTTGTACATTTTTTAAAAATCTCTACCATATGTCAATTCTCTTTGGAGAAACTGTCTAAGTGTGAAATCTACCTGTGAAAAACTATTTTCAATGTGTGAAGTGCATCTTTCAAACTGATAAAGATGATAAAAAAAACTATTCTGATCATGGAATAATGGACCCACCATAATTGAATTCAAATATACTTGGCACAGAGTATGGAACTCAAGCAAGAGAAAACAAATAGAAGACTGTTAGAATATGTGAGCTGAGATGATAGGGGTCTGAGAAATAATTTTACAATGTTTGTGTTCATTTTTCAACCTTCCAACTATTTTTATGAGAGATTAATAGTGCATTTTGTTCCATTGAACTTCAGAACATTCTAGTAATTCTCAATATCATAAAAAAACCTAGGTTATATTGAAATAAACATTACTTTCTTTTTGAATAAAGGTAATGAGCCATAATGATTTCTTTTTTCCCTTTCAGTCAGATGATAGTAGAGATGCACTTTAGTGTTTGCAATAGGATATCTTTCTCAGGATCCTCAGTTTTTAGGGTCCTGCTAGTCCTTTTTAGGCAAGGGAACTAAAAATGCCATTCTTAAAATTCAAGTGGATCCAATACATTTGAAAAGCATGTTCAAAAGCATCTTGCTCTCATCTTTTGTTCTTTGGTATTTATATTGACCCAGAACCCAGTATGAATGTTTTGCTATTATGGATCATTGATTTCTACAGAATGTCCATGAAATCCCAAATTTGCATAACAAAACTTTCTAAGAAAGACAGTGTTTTCCTTATTGATATCATGCTTTAAAAAGTACAACATATCTCTGTGTTTCTTTCTGACTCTCTTAAAAAATTAATTAGAAATCAAATTGGCAAAAGTAACTTTACAAAAAGAGGAAAAAGAAAGTGAAGGAGAGTCTCAAATAGTCTACATAGATTTTGCCTACATAAATAGAAGTACTTTGAATAAAAAAATCAAATACAATATAGGCTCTGCTTATCAACACACAGATAGTTGGAAATATCTAGATGTGTTTATGAGAAATTTACCACATACTACAAACTACATTACATTCTTCTAACATTCCTGATGGCGAACCTGCTAGAAAAATAGAAAAGTTTTAATAACTGAAAGCTGATGTGGAAAAATGATTATAGTTTTTAAGCAAATACTCTAACTTGAACTCATTCTTTTAACACAAATTGATTGGACATAGAAATATCTTTATTTTATAAACACTTCAGTTAGAATTTCATGCATATAATATATTTGAGGTGGAATATTTACATGCTGTTGACAAGTTCATATTGAATAGGAAAAATAAAGCCTGACCTAACTGAACCTCAAGAGTAATCTGTTTTGAGGATTTACATAATCAAAGTAAATTTCAGCAGCATCTCCTCTAATGTAAAAGTACACAGCCCTGCATTTAAATGGCATCAAAGAATAAATAGATTCATTAGGTCACGTTGCCCTGCAATGAAAATAAAAGCAGAGTTCTCTTTCTTAATACCAGTAATAGATGTTTTTCCCCAATGAACTGATTTATTTTTATCTTATGGACACAATTAACTGACTGTGTTTCCCTTTTATATTGACCACTTATAAATTCAGAATTAATTTTGGGGCCTACTTCTAGCAAGAAAGTAGAGTATCAAGACATATCTTTACTGTATTAACATTGCTTCTTTTTTATTATTTTTTTTAACATTGCTTCTTAAATAGTCTTATTTGTTCTAGAATTTACCCTTTGCTCTAAGTTCCTTATGCACTCCTGTATTAATTGGGATAGTCCATACTTGCTGCACTATCCAAACCCAAGGCTTCCAGGGATGATGCAGCAACACACAGGAAAAGAAAGAGTGACATACAGTGAGTGATGTCAACAATACAGCTGATTAAAACACCCCTGATCATATCCCTCCATCAATGTTACCAGTTTGGCATTAATCCACAGGCAAAAGTGCCTTTGTTGGAGCTATGAGGGATCCTTAACCATGCGTTAAGGAATGAGGGAAGATTCTCACTCCCCATTGCAGTAATTAATAGGCATGTACAGCTCAGTCCTGGGTGTGCCCCATGAACATGTACAGGCCCTCCTTTTTGTGGTCCAGGAGTCCCCTGGAAACTACACCTCAGACAATCACTCATGGACAAGAAAGCTTTTGTGAAGTTCAGATTTCTAGTGGAGAAATTCCTCTATACTGTTGTAGCAAAAACAAACAGACAAGAAGAAAACAAAACAAAACCTATAAGTCTGAAACATTGGAGAGAGTCAGAGGAGCAGTTTGACTTTACCAACATTACCCCTCCCCAAGAGAAAATGGCTCAGGGCCAAAAGAGATCTTCTCAGCCTGTGACTTTTACTGTGGGGGAAAGTGAGAGAGAGAGAGAGAGTATGTTAAGCACTCAACTTCCCCAGCTGTGAGGAATGCTGCCAAAGAAGCTCATTTCTCTCCTGCCCCATCCACAGTACTGAATCATGAGCTACGTGAATTGGTGAGGGATGGGGGAGAAACTTGGGAGCCATAGATAGGATGCTCAGAGGGCATTAATGGGTTGCAGATTCTACCAACTAATTGAATCACAGACTCCATCAAGAGATGCTCACATATGAACTGCTGGGGACACCTTGCCTGTGGCTCCTCTCTGGGTCCATGGGCATACCCTGTACACCTTATATTACACACAGACACAGATACACATACACACTCCTTGGGACTGTCTTCCTGTGGACACTCCCTATGGTAGCAAGAGGAAACTTTGGCAGACATGACAGAAAACTTGCCAGAACATGCAGGCCAGGGAGAAACCACAATCTTGAACTTTAGTGCCATCCTTGGGAAAACAAAAAAGAGCATTACAAGATCAAAAGAAGACATACAAGCTTATGAGTTCTACCACAATGGGGAGCAAGAAGCATGGAGCAGGTATATCCAGAGAATGTCTGAAAAGGCCTCAGAGTCCCTAGGTGGGCTAATTAAAGATGTTTCTCTTGAAGGAAGTTAGTAGAGACTGAAGGAGATTTCTGCTACTTCAAATATGAAGACAGCAACACATAACTTCAAAAAACATGAAAAATCAAGGAAATCAAGGAAAATCAAGGAAACGTGATACCACAAAAGAATCACAATAATCTTCCAGTAACTAATAGCTAAAACACACAGATCTATAATTACCCAATAAAGAATTCAGAACAGCTGTTTCATTGTTGTTGTTGTTTAGATTTTATTTATTTATTCATGAGAGACATAGAGAGAGGCAGAGACATACAGAGGAAGAGGTAGGGAGCCTGAGTTAAGACTCAATCCCAGGACTCTGTGATCATGCCCTGAGCCAAAGGCAGACACTCAACCACTGAGCCACCCAAGTGTCCCCAGAACAGCTGTCTTCATGGAATTCTATGAGCTACAAGAAAACAGAGACAATTCAACAAAATCAGGAAAACAGTAAACAAACCAAAAAACAAATTGGGAAGTTAGACAAAAAGATAAAGGTTTGTTTTTATAAACAAACCAAAAAGAAATTCTGGAGCAGAAGAATGCAGTGAATGAAATGCAAAATGAAATAGAGAATATGAATGGAAGAATGGATCAGCAGAAGAAAAGAATATGTAAGTTAGATAACATGTTAAAGTATCCAGTCAGAGAAGATCAAACCAAAAAAGAAAGAAAAAGGGAGAAAAGCCTGAGTAATCTATGAGATATCTTCAAAAGAAACAATTGTGAATTATTAGAGCTTCAGAGGAAGAAGAAAATTATAAAAGGCTTAGAAAGCTTATTGAAGAAATAGTGACAGAACATTTCAAATCCGGGGAAAGATTTGGATATCCAAGTTCATGAAGCTCATAGATAATCAAACATACTCAAAGGGATCCTCTGCATGGCACATTGTGCTAAAACTGTCAAAAATCAATATGAGGGCCACCTGCATGGCTCAATTGGTTAAGCATCTGCCTTTGGCTCAGGTCATGATCTCAGGGTCCCAGAATCAAGCCATGCACTGCTGAGTAGGGAGGCTGCTTCTCTCTCTACTCCCCGCTTGTGCTGTCTCTTGCTATCTCTGTCTCTCTCAAATAAAATCGTAAAAAGAAATTAATATGAGCTTCCAGTTATGTGATGTATAAGTCATGGGAATGGAAAGGTACGGCATAGAGAATAGTTAGTGGCATCATAATAGCATCGTTTGGTGACAAATGGTAGCTACACTTATGGTGAACATAGCATAGCATAAAATATAATCAAATCACTATGTTGTCAAATCACTATGTTGTACACCTGAAACTATGTTGTGTGTAACTACACTTCAAATAAATAAATAAATAAATAAAATTAAAGAAACAAAAAACAAAGAGAACTGAAAGGTAGCAAAAGAAAAGAAGTTATAACTTACAAGAAAATCCCATAAGGCCATCAGTTGATCTCTCAGCAGAAATTTTTCAGGGCAGGATAAAGTAGAATGATAAATTCAAAGTGCTGAGAAAAAAAAAAAATCTTCCCAACCATGAAGGAAATATAAAGACTCTCAAACAAATAAAAAATAAGGGAATTAACCACTAGATCTACTGAATAACACATACTGAAAGGAGTTATTTGAGCTGAAAAAAAAGAACTAATTAGTAAAATGAAAATATACAACACACTGATAAACTGCAAATATATAGTCAAATTTAGAAACTCTAATGCTGTGATATGGTCATATGTTAACCACTTAACTCTAGTATAAATGTTAAAGGACAAGAGTATCAAAAGTTTGTTAACAAATATATGATATAAAAAGAGGAAGATTGTGACATCAAAACATAAAAAGGGAGGGAGTGAAGGAGTAGAACTTTTGTATGCAATCAAAATTAAATGGTTATCAGAATAAAATACAATGTTATAACTATAATATATTCTCTGTAAGCCTCATGGTAACCCCAAAACAAAAACCTACAATACGTACACAAAAGATGAAGAGAAGAGAATCAAAGCATACCACTATAGAAAATCACTAGTTCACAACAAAGGACAGCAGAGGAAGAAAAGGACAAGAGAACTACAAATTAGACAGAAACAATTAAGTTGGCATTAGTTAGTCCTTACCTATGAATGATTACTCTAAATGTAAATTAATTAAATTCTCCAATCAAAAGGTATAGAGTAGTTGAACGAATTAAAAAACAACGCCCTAATGTACACTGCCTAAAGAGACTCATTTATGCACAAGGATGCACATAGATTCAAAGTAAAGGGAGAAATAAAATATTTTTTTGTTTCTGCAAGTAAAAAACAAATAAAGGGCAAAGTAACTACATTTATTTCAGACAAAATCATCCATAAGCCAAAAGCTGTAACATAAGACAACAAAGGTTAGTATGTAATGATAAAAGAGTCAATTCATCAAGAGGATATACTGACAGATCTGAAGTAAGAAAGAGAAAACACTATGATAATAGCACAGTACTCCACTTCCAACAATAGATAGATCATCCAGATAGAAAATTGATAAGAGAATGTTGGATTTGAACTATGCTTTAGACTAAACATACTTAACAGTCATATACAGGACATTCCATTCAATAGCAGCAGAACACATATTCTTCTCATGCATACAGGCAAAATTCTTCAGATAGATCATATGTGAGGCCATGAAAGAAGTCTTAGTAAATTTAAGAACAATGGATTCATGTCAGGCATCTTTTCCAGGCTCAATGGTATGAAAATAGGAATCAATAACTGAAGGAAAGCTGGAAAGTTCAGAAATATGGAAATAAACCAAACACTTCTGAAAAATTAGAGGGTCAGAGAAGAAATAAAGAAATATTTTGAAACAAATTGACATGGAAAGATAACACAAAACTTATAAGATGTCACAAAAGCAGTTCTTAATGGAACTTATAGCATAAATGCTTAAGAACAATTCTCATATAAACAATCTAAGTTTACACTTCAAAGAACTAGAAAAAGACAAACTAAGCCCAAAGTTAGCAGAAAGAAGAGAATAACAAAGAGAAGAGCAAAAATTTATGAAATAGAGACCAGGAAAATAATAGAAAGGTCAAGAAAACCACTACCTGGTTTTTGGAAATGATAAACAAAACTGAAAAACCCTTAACTACATTATGAAAAAAAAATGAAGATTCATATACATAAATTCAGAAATGAAAGAGGAGGTATTACTTGGGACACCTGGGTAGCTCAGTGGTTGAGCATCTGCCTTCGGCCCAGGGCGTGATCCTGGAGTTGCAGGATCGAGTCCCACATCGGGCTCCCTGCATGGGGCCTGCTTCTCTCTCTGTCCATGTCTCTCTGTGTCTCTCATGAATAAATAAATAAAATCTTAAAAAAAAGAAAGAGGAGGTATTACAACTGATATTACGGAACTACAAAGGATCATAAAATATTACTATGATTATATGCCCCCAAAATTGGATAATATAGAAGAAATGGACTAAATCCCTAGAAGCACACAACCTTCAAAGACTGAATTATGAAGAAATAGACATCAAAATCGACCAATAATGGATAAGGTTTGAATCAAGAATCAAAAATTTCATCCAAAAAAATGCCCAAACCCAGATGATTTCTCTGGTGAATTCTAACAAATAGAAGAATTAATGCTAATCCTCAAACTCTTCCAAAAAAAAAAAAAATCCAAGAGAAAGCTATACTTCTAAACTAATTTATAAGGCCAGCATTATCCTGATACCAAAGTCAGAAAAGAACACTACAAGAAAAGAAGACCACAAGCTAATATCCCTCGTGAAATAAGAATGCAAAAATTCTGAACAAAATATAGTAAACTAAATTCAGTAACACATTAAAAGTGTCATAACATGATCGAGTGGGATTTATCCCAAGAATGCCAGGATGGCTCAATATACACAAATCAATAAAGTATATGCCACATTGAGAGAATGAAAAATAAAAATCATTTTATTAGATGCAAAAAATTTTTGACAAAATTAAACATCCTTTCATGGTAAAAATTTTCAAGAAATTGGTACAGAAGTAGAGTACCCCAACATAATGAAAGCTATGTATAACAAGCCCACAGCTAACATCATACTCAAGGTAAAAGATTAAACACTTTTCTTCTAAGATCAGAAACAAGACAAAGGTGCCCTCTCTCACCACTCCTATCAAACATACTGGAAGTCCTTATCAGAGCAGTTCGGCAAAATAAGGAAATAAAATGCATTCAAATTAGAAAGTAATTCAATTAATCAAAACTATTAGAACTAATCAATGAATCAGGTAAATTTGCAAGATACAAAATCTATGTACAGAAATTTTTCTATACTAACAACAAAATACCTGAAAAAAGAAATTTAGAAATAATCCCATTCACAATAGCATCAAAAAATATTTAAGAATTTAAGAATATGGGGCACCTAGGTGCCTCAGTGGGTTAAGCTTCCAACTCTTGGTTTTTGTTCAGGGCATGATCTCAGGGTGGTGGGATGGAGCCCAAGCATTGGGCTCCATACTCAGCAGAGTTGGCTTGTCCCTCTCCTTCCCCCTTTGCCCCTCCCCCCAGTTGCAGGAGTGTGCATATGCTCTCTCTCTCTTTCTCGGAAGGAAGGAAGGAAGGAAGGAAGGAAGGAAGGAAGGAAAGAAAGAAAGAAAGAAAGAAAGAAAGAAAGAAAGAAAGAAAGAAAGAAAGAAAGAAAGAAAGAAAGAAAAAGAAAGAAAGAAGAAGAAAGAAAGAAGAAAGAAAGAAAAAGAAGAAAGATAAAAAGAAGAAAGAGAAAGAAAGAAAGAAAGAAAGAAGAAAGAAAAAGAAAGAAAGAAAGAAAGAAAGAAAGAGAAAGAAAGAAAGAAGAAAGAAAGAAAGAAAGAAAGAAAGAAAGAAAGAAAGAAAGAAAGAAAGAAAGAAAGAAGAAAGAAAGAAAGAAAGAAAAAGAAAGAAAGAAAGAAAGAAAGAAAGAAAAGAAAATCTCTAAAAAATATATTTGGGAATAAATTTAACTAAGGGGTGAAAGATCTGTACACTGAAATGTATAAGACTGTGGTGAAAAAATGAAGAAAGTGCAAATATTTAGGAGGATATCTCATGTTCATATATCAGAAGAATTGATACTATTAAAATGTACATACTACCTGAAGCCATCTATAGATTCAATGCAATCTCTGTCAAGATTCCAATGGTATTTTTTTACAAGAAAAAAAGAAAAAAGAAAAAGCTTAAATAGCCAGAGCAATCCTGAGAAGGAAGAACAAAGATGAAGGTATCAGACTTCCTGATTTCAAATTGTAGTACAGTGTTATAGAGATCAAAACAGTATAGTACTGGCATAAAGATAGAAGTAAAGACCAATGGCACAGAATTAAAGCCCATAAATAAACCCTCACATATATAGTCAACTAATATTTAAAAAGGGGGCCAGTAATACTCAGTAGGAAAATGAGTTTTTCCAATAAATGGTGTTGAGAAAACTGGATAATTACACGCAGAAGAATGAAATCACACTACTTATCTTACACCACTCACAAAAATTAACTTAAAATGGATAAAAAGACTTAAACATAGGAACCAAATTTGTAGAAACTCCTAGACCCAAAGAAAATACATAGAAAAATTCTTTGAATGTTAGTTTTGGCAATGATTTTTTTAATATGATACAAAAGCACAAGCAACAAAAGCAAAAATAAACAAGTGATACTATATCAAACTAAAAGCTTCTGCATAGTAAACCAGTCAACAAAATGAAAAAAAAAAAAAAAACAACTTACAGAATGGAGGAAAATATTTGCAAGCCATATATCAGATAAGGAGTCAATATCCGAAACATAAAAATCTCATATACTCACTAACAAAAAAAGCCAAACAATTTGATTTAAAAATGGGGAAAGAGACAATAGATATTTATTCAAAGAAGGCATTCAAATGGCCAAAAGTTACATGAAAAATTACTCAACATCACTGATTATCAGGGAAATGTAGATCAAAACTGCAACGAGGTATCTAACCTTATACCTTTGAGAATGTCTATCATCAAAAAGAGAAAACAAGTGTTAGCAAGGATATGAAGAAAAGGGAACCCTGTGCACTATTGGTGGAAATGTAAATTAGTATAGACACTATGAAAAACAGTATGGAGATTTCTCAAGAAATTAAAAATAAACATATACATATATATATTGAATATTAGCTATGAGAAAGAAGGGATTCTGTTATTTATGCCAATATACATGGATGGGTCTTAAGGACATTATGCTAAGTGAAATTAGACAAAGACATGGACCATATGATATTACTTATATGTGGAGTCTAAAGAAGCCAAACTCATAGAAACAGAGAGCAGAATGTCTGATTACCAGGAATGGGAGGACAGGGCCAGGGGATGGGGAGAACTTGGCCAGAATGTATAAACTTTCAGTTATAAGACAACTAAGTTCTGGGTATCCAGTGTGCAACATGGTGATTATAGTTAATAATACTGTATTATGTACTGGAAATTTGCAAGACAGTGATTGTAAATGTTATATATCTACTAGGAAGTGACATAATTCATTTTGGCTCTTCATACATTAGCTAAAACAAAACCTCTACTACCTGCAGCATATTCTGAGGAATGTAGAGAAGCACATGTAGTTTTGGATAGTGTCACTCTGCCATAGTAGATTCTCAATAAAGTGTCTTTGGTGAAAGTGTTGTACAAATTAGAGCATATGACATTATAACAAAAGGCAGAGAGATGATAATGAAGATATCCTAAAGTTAAAAGAAGGATAGTTAATATGCCACATATCTGAAACAAATGAAAGGATAAATTGCAAATTCAAAAGAGGCCATGCATGATAAGCTAATATCAATATTTAGAGAATTTTGAAAAACAATTGCTACACATTTTGAGCACTATCTCTTAGTATTCAAAATACCCAAGATTTTCAGAGTCACCTGGTAAGGAATCTCAAAGGTTTTGGAGAGATTCTATTATCACATATCATAATTTCAAGTACTCTTCTCCTTGAAGGGAAAGTAACAAAGCAGAATTATTCATTAGGGATTATGCTGATAAAATATTCACAGTTCCTATTAAAGCAATAATGTGCCAGTTTTAAATTACTGAACTATTCTGTTTGTTATTTTCAAGGGAATCTTATTAGCAAAGATAGAACACACTAACATGATTTTGCTTTGGGATTCATCACGTCTGATTAGAGAGTATTTAAAAATACATTTCAGATATTTTCCTTACTTGCTATAAACGGGTTGGAATGACACTTAAGTAGTCTCTGGGTTATAAAATTCAGAGGACATGAAGGAACAGTGTAACTTGTGAAATTGTACCAGCAATGCACATAATAATGTAGACAGTAAAAATAAATAAAAGGATCAGAGTTACAGTTTTAAAATAGATCTAATTCTGTATGCATAGAATTACCCCCAGAAGCATTCTGGAAATAATTTGTAGCACACAGCATCACCTTGTTCCAGAAACATAATAATGCAAGTTCAGGGCTCTATTTAACATGGAAACTTAGTCACTTGCCCATGGAATGATCCAGTTAGCTTTGATCTGGAAATATCTATCTTATCAAGCAGAAAACTAAGTAGTTTTTTTTCCCCAAAAAATTAAATTTCAATCAATTTCAATTGATTCAGTTAATTTACTTAAAGAACCCATTTTGATATAAACAAACCAGATATGTAAATCTGTATTTTTTAAAAAATTCAAAAGATGATTTATCCAGCTGTTCAATATCTCTTTAGTTTAATATAATTATCTAAAATAAACTGCCCATGTCACTTCAACTCAATTTCACAGCATTTTCAAATGTTGGGCAGAACGTGAATTTTCATATTGGAAAATTTAATAAGTTTTTACTTAGTAAGAGCTTACAAATTAATTGCAAATAATTATAAATATCAACAAAAAAGTCAACTATTTGTAAAAGATGGATGTCCTAGTGATGAACTAAGGAAAAGTTCATTTTTTTCTCTAATCGAGTAAGCCCTAATACAAGAAATGTGAAACCAGCAGATATGCAGAAAATAAAATCACACTGTTATTACTACCTCCAACTCTTTAAAATGAACAGGGAGGAGGAAGAGGGTTCTGAGGCCTGGCAGGATTAATGAGTTTTAGTTCTTCCTAATCCAGGTATTGACCTTGTGATCTGGGAGGCCCCAAGGAATCCGGGGTCTGGTTCGTCTGGTTGAGGGACTGACAGTCATTCTATAAGCAGATCCCAGCAAGTGGAGTAGCATGAGAATGGACCAGAGTGGTTGCCTTGTTGGATTAGTCTTTCCCTGAAAAAAGCATTGAAGGGACTGCCTTTTTTGTAACTAACACATCTAGTGATGGGGTTTATCAGAAGGCATGCACAATTGACCACTAGATAAGCAACATCACTGAAACCAAACACAGTCATAATTCTTACATTGCACCTGCCCACAAATGTAAACTTCTAATACAATTGCATCACTTTGTTTATGATTTAGAACCTATGGCATCAACTTATTTAAAAGTGCATCTGGTGACCAGAAAGAGACACTTTTTTCTAAGGAAGTATTTACATAGGGAACTTATAAGCCCCTCAAGACATATTTTCCTGAGAATTCATGTATATATATATGTATATATACATATATATATGTTGAAATATCTCACAGTTAAGGAAACATAGAAAACATTTGCATTAAAGAAAAGCACGCAGGTATTGATATAAACAAAGGTGTTTATGAAGATGTACAGACCAAACACCGGCCTGGTAGATATGCTGTGGTTGATGTGATCTCAAAACTTAAAGGAACATAATGATAATGTAAATAAATGAAGTGGATCAGTAATAAAATGTAGAAAAATCAAAGTGTGCTTCCTGGCCCCAGAGATCAACGGCTGCTTAGCTCCAGCCAATTATTGACATGCAGAAATGTAGGCTGGGTATTGCCAACTCTGATTTGTAAGTAAACTGAGAAATATGGGAAGCCTATGAAAAGTTATGTGTCAGAAAAAGAGTAAGTGGAACAAATATGGTAAGGGAAAGATCAAGAAAGGAGAAACTGAAACAGAGATCATAAAGGTACATTAAGGAATGGGAGGACCATCACTTCCAGCAATAAGGGACACAAGTCTCCATTCTTGCCTCAGTGTTTGAAAGGCATTATCTTAACTAATAATCTAGTGTCTGGTCTATGTTGCTTCTTTCACGTGCTTATATGTTGTTTCACAGAGAAAAATGATGATCTAATATATAAGTGAAGCTGATAAAGCTTATATACTAAAAGGTTTATTATATTCAAATACATTGTAATCTGCAAAATAGATGCCAGGAGCTGTGCAAGTGAAGAAAACAAGGAAAGTTCTTTGAAAACACAAGTAGGTTTTTGGATAAAGACTGAATTCAAGTCAGTTGACCAAATGAAATCTAATATTTGACTCTATGAAGTTCAATGCCTTTACTGAATTTACACAAATTATAAGCAGGTTATCCTCATTTTTAACTCAGTAGATGTGTACTACTTTATATTGAATTTTTTTAAAAGATTTTATTTATTTACTCATGAGAGATACACAGAGAGAAAGAGAGAGAGGCAGAGACACAGGCAGAGGAAGAAGGAGGCTCCATGCAGGGAATCTGACGTGGGACTCGATCCTAGGACTCCAGGATCACACCCTGGGCTGAAGACAGGCGCTAAACCGGGGATTCCCTTTATATTGAATTATTATAAAATTCATCAATTTAAAATTATGAAGGTGACTGTGATGGACATATTTAGTTCTACCTTTAGGCCTATCTTCTTGTCTACTTTTTGTAATGAGATTTTATAAACATTAAAGGGATTATTAGCTTATTGAAAACTCATGAAACACCTGAAACTTACATTTATCCATTTTGTAACGTACTGTCTGTGTGCTCACCATGATTCAGCACGCTAAGTGCTGAGCATGCAATGGTTTGGAGAAAGAATAGTCTACAATGTAGAAGGCAATAGGAAGATGGCATTGAGATGAAAGTGTTAATGGTTGACAAAGTTTAATTCAAGGTAAAAAGTACAAACAGAAATAAAGGGTCCCTTTTTACTACTAAGTGCTGTGAGCTACAATTCAGACAGATATCATTAACTATTTGAAATGTTAAATTACATAAAAATATCTAAACAAAAACTTCTGGAAACAAGAAGAAAACATTAACAGAAACATGAAAATATGTGACACACTTTACACTTTATCAATAGCTATCAAATAATGTAAATATCTAAAGGGCAGAGGATAATAATCTACCTAGTTTAATACAATTACATATTAATACTTACAAGCATACCTGGATATCTATTACAGGAACAGAAAGGAGAATATCATCATTACATTTTAGGGCACAAAGAAACCTCCATAAAATTTCCAGCAGCCAAAAAAGGATAAACTTTAAAATGTGTAACTAATATCAAATATCAACTACTTAATTTTTTTGAAATTTAAAAACTCCTTTCTAAGCTATAATTCAGTCAAAATGAAAAAAATAATTTCCTAGTTTATTTAGCTATCTAGGAAAAATAAAATTAATGATGCCACTCTACATAAAAGGATGCAACCAGGTTTGAACACAAGCAAAATCATAGCTTAAGCATTTTCAACACCAACCAAAACAGATTAAAAATAAGAATATTTCAGCTAAGGAAGCAAAAAGTAGGTAGGTAGAACAGACAGTTTAATAAAGCTGATGCATTAATGCATTTCCAAGTGGAAAAAAAAAACTGAAGAGATTCTATTGAGATCAGTTTTTCTAATAAATAGTAAATTAAAAAGTGATGCACTAGTTGAAGCTTAAAGATGCATTTATGAAAGACACATTTTTGCCATACATATACACACATGCATGCACATGGACATCTTGTACAAAGAGGTCTCCAAAGTTGCCAAAACTGTCTCAAATTGATTTTTACCCCAAATGTTCTGCTGCTCATCATTTCTGAAAATATTTCCCTCCTCAGTCTAATAATCTGAAGTCTAATTTCTTTCCCTCAAGAAGGTGGCTCTCTTATAAATTACAGTTTAGTATAATTTTATAGATTGCTAACATTGTTTCCTTTTCATTGAAATAACTAGCATTCATCTTAAACTAGCTTACTAACAACAACAATAATGAAGATGACGACGACAAAAGGTAGAGGAGAATAAACCTGGGCAGAAAGCATTGCACTCTTCGCATTAGGCAGGACTACATCCAGGACTTTTGTCATTGTTTTCTTACTCTTTCTTTACATTGTGTACCGACCCTATCCTTTCCTACCACCACAGGCTTCCAGACTTCTCTTCCTGCTCATCACTCCACACTGTAAATGTGGTTGATAAAACAATAGCAATTAGCATCACATCCTCCAATTAAGAGATACTTAGGTCATATCTATGACCCAAGAGATAAAGTAGATCAAGAATCAAAATGGATTCAGACATTTTACCATCAACTCTGAGAGGTAGAAGGCAGTGGTTATGTAATTCTGAAATGAACCATATGCTCTGAAAATATTCCAAGAAAAAGTTTTCTATCCTAAAATTATATTCTCAGCCAACTTTTTAATCATATACAATGATCAATTTTCTATAATGCTGTATTTCCAAAATTTACCCCATATGCATTTTTCTCAGGCAGATGTACTGAGATGTCCTTCACCAAAAAGGAGTAAATCAAGAAAGAGGGAGAGGTAAATTCAGGGAACAGGGAATCCGTCACAAGAGAGAGAAGGAGAAGATTCCAAGCCAAGAGGAGAGCTGCTCTATAGAGTAAGAGAAATAACTAGTCCAGACTACAGCAGGAGGATAAAGTAGACTAAAGGGATATATCTAGAAGTGGAAGGAAAAAAAAGGTAAATAACCAAAGGCATTTTAAGTAATGTCGGAAGGTTTGGGGCCAGATTATTTTAAAAACCAAGATGGAAAAAGTGGGGAGGAAAACGTTGTAAAATAAAAGAAATAAAATCTTAATTTGCAGTTTTCTCCATTGTAAGTCATATTTAGCTAACTGTAAGAGCATAAGCACTGAGTAATAACCTGACCTTATTATATCACAACCTTATGTTGGCTGAATAGAGGAAGGGAAGTATAGGTGGTGAGAGTATTAGAGATGTAAATATTTATCTTTCATATTAAGCATTCAATATACAACATCTAACATTGAAAGAAAAATAAGATATCACTTAGAAATATGTATATATGAGCATATATTTTAAAAGTATTGAAGAGTATAGTCACTGAGAAGAATGAATTGAATTGGGGGACTACTGTTTTTCATTATAAATTTAAATTTTGAATTTCTTTACCTATTCTATTTTGATAAAAATAAAATAATGCATTTTTAAGAAAGGCAATTTTTCTGCTAGCTCCAACAGAAACACTTCCAGCAAACATCACATGCCCAATCCTCTGACCAGGGGAGTGGCTATTGATTAGGGAGAAAGTCATTACATGTCTGCCCCTGTGATCGAAGGAGAAGGATATTTTGTTAAAAGACAGTAGTAAAGTGGAAAATGAGGCCTTTCTGACTGATATGAGAAAAAAAGTGCATGTAGGTGGAATATGTTTAATATTTAAGAAACGTATTGGCTTCCTCATATACCAAGTATCATTTAAATATAGTATATTTTTGAAGATTTCTATAATTAGATGAGTAAACCTTATTCTGAAATGTTATAGGCAGACCTCAATGCAAAATTGAGTCGTTTAATTATTGGTTTGATTAGTCCAAATTCAACATATTTTAAAATTCTACATAAATGTTTACCAAGGCAAAACATGCAGAAGGTTAGTAGAACTATTTGATTTTTAGATTGACATGAAACAATAGGCATTATACAATGTCATTGAATACTTGCACTAAAAATAGAATAGCCCCAAGAAAGTGTAGTATTTCATGGTGTTAGAGCTTCTATTAAAACTAAATTAATACATTCACTCTGAGTTGGAATTTTTAGTGAGGTTGGTTATGCGACTTGCTCATGAACATGTGCTGTGATTCTTTCTATCATTGATTAATTAAATTTTTTAATGAGGAGAAAAAATAAGTCAGAGGCTATAGAACATATGAAGAACAATGAAAATAAAGAATGTTCTGAAATATGTGATTTGACAACACTGCTGAGAAGCAGCATGCTGTAATGGTTGGAGTTTCTTGTTCAAATTCTGGCTCTGCCGTTCTGAGCTGTAGGACCTCCGTCAGTGTACTTGATCTTTCTCTGCCTCAGTTTCAACATGGATAAAGGAGGGATAATATTAGTGTCTGTGTCATACTGTGCCTATGAATATTTGATGAAATAATATATGTAAAGTATTAAGATAATGCCTGGCACATAATTAAGCACCAGCTAACTAATAGCTATCATTATTGCTCTTTTCTTAATCCTGTTTCCTTTTGATACAGCATACTATATATCTTTCTTACCTTAACTGAGAATTTTGTTGTTGTGCATTTGAAAAAAAAAAAAGGCAATTCTGAAGCACAGCAGAGCTTAATGCTTAATGCTTAATGCTATTCTTTGAGAGGGTACTGATGATTAATTTTCCACCTTTAGTGTCTGATCCAGAACCTTTTATTCCTGTGAAATATTCAGCTCACATGATTATGGAATATGGTGGAAGGGCGGCAGTCAGTTGTCAGTACTAAAAGAAAGAAATTAAAAGGACGGAGACTCAGAAGAGAGGTTTTTCTATTAGGTGTGTTTCTTGAAAATTTACCTAGAATCATTTCCACTAGCCTCATTTTATACATTATTATCAAACACTGTCTTTCAAAGGGATTTCTAGATGCTTCTTACTACTGCCATAGCTGTTCACAGAAATACAGCCAGAGCTCTCCTGCTTTCTTTGTTCTCTTTCTCTTCAGTCAGCCCCTGTTATTGCCACCACACCACCAGGACATGACACCCCTGGCTGCTAGAATTAAAGCATACCTATCATTTCATGTTTGATCTTTGAAAAATAGATGCAGTGTACTAATTGAATATAATACAAAGGATAGTGGGATCCTAAAACCTTACAACTGCTAAGAATTTACTGAGGCCCAAATGCTTTATTTGTGATTAAGCAAGTGGATTCCAAGAGGCAAGATAGGTTGCACAAGTTAGAATAGCTAGTAAATGGCAAACAAGAAATAGTATATGGATCTTTTAAATCCAACATTAACACAATTTTGTTTTACCTTGTTGCCTACTAAAGTTGAGACATATGGTACTATAACCTTAATTGTTTTGTTTAGTTTTATCATGTATAATAAAAAACACATATTCTCAACAGTAAATACTGCTAAAGCCACTAAAATGAGTAAGGCAACCCGGTCTTGTTGCGTTTTACTGTTTAATCACACTCTCTGGTTATTTTTGTTTGTTTCATTCTTAAGAAAATCACTAATTTTATCAGGTGATTTAAGGACTATGAAAATTCCTTCTATAAGTCAATAAGTTTCTGTAGCATGATCTATCATTTTCTTTCATTACCTTTCCAAAACAGGTCTAAATTATGCCCAGGTTTTGTAGTATAAGATTAACATGACCATATGTCTGTATAAAGATTAGGGTTTTTTTTTTTTTCAGTTCCTTCCTATATGTGAAACATTAGTATCTGATGATTACTATCTAACTCAGAGCAGAATTCTCTAATACTACTCAACTACAATGCTCTCCACTCTTTCTGATATATCTCTTCTCTACATTCACACCTTATTACTTTTACCATATTGCTTTCATAGAAACACCTCTAATTGATTAATTTAAACAAAATCCATTTGAATCCATTTCTGAGAAAGGCAAGAGATTATGGTTGCTGTCAATCATGTGTTATTTCATTTTAGTAGTTGACCTTAGAAAAGAAGAGGGAAACTGGGCTCTATCCATCCATCATATCCAGAAATAGATTGTATCCATCCACATCTCTATTAGATGTTTGTAGAGGATGGAGCATCTGCTACCTGTGAACCAGATGACTTAATCTGAGATTATACCTACCTTCCTTCATTATTAGTAAATTCTGAAATGAGCCATTATTAGTCATATATGCTAATAGAGACACTATATGCAGAATAAAACTCATATTTTTATCTTAAATATTTTATTTTATTTTATTTTAAAGATTTAATTTATTTATTCATGACAGACACAGAGAGGGAGGGGCAGAGATATAGACAGAGGGAGAAGCAGGCTCCATGCAAGGAGCCCAATGTGGGACGTGAACCTGGGAATCCGGGATCATGCCCTGAGCCAAAGGCAGGTGCTCAACCACTGAGCCACCCAGGTGTCCCTATCTTAAACATTTTAAAGAAGACTTTGCATTATATGAAAAAGGCAAAGTAAGCTGCCCCAAAGCTGTTTTTGCTTCACTCAAGCCATATCTATCAAGCTAACAAATATCCATTAGACATGCTATTACCTTGACTTGTTTATAGATACAAATATAATACTATCAGCTCAGAGAATAAGATATATAATATATTTATAACAAAATAATAATAAAACAATAGATACTAATTGGTCACCAACATTGTGTTGGCATTATGTTACATCTTGTCTTTAATAATCAAAATAACCCTGAAAAGCAGATTTTCTTAACCCTGTTTTATAAATAAGTGAGCTAAAACAAAGAAGCTAAGTATTTTCCTCAAGTTCTAATCAAGATCTGTCTGAATTTAAAGTAGGTACTCTCTGCACCCCATTATACCTGTCGTGGCATAAAATAGCACTTTGAACACTCTAGATGCTTAGAGGAGGAGAATCAATGAGTAGTAAAGGAAGCCTTTTGGGTTAAGTGAGAATAGCTTTTATATACTCTGCTCTCTCTCTACCTTCTATTTTTCCTCTCTTGTTCTATTTTTATATATCCTTTATCTCTTTCTGCTTTTTCATTGATTATGCTTTTATTTTTCCTCTGTATTATTTCTTATACTCCTAGCGGGTTTCCAAAAAGTAGAGATTCTATCATTTCAGGTCAGTAAAGTAATTGTGGTGCTTATCCCCATAAAGCCATGTGACAGTGCATGGCTCAGAGGAGACCTGAGTATATAAAGGTGTATCTAAGTGAGTAGGCCTTCTCTTTCTTCTTCTTATTACGATATCTACCACTTACCTCCCAGGTCAAGATGATGACTCTCTAAAACTTTAAGAACTTTCCTGAATTAAGATCCAGGATATCTGTATAATGCTTTGGCACAACTGAATTATCTTTTTAATTTCTCCCTAACCTTTGCAATCCAGGTAAATTTTTCCATCATTACTCTGCCTGATTCCAATTGTCAATAAGGAAAAGCTACCATAATCTAAACATATTTCTGTCAAGAAGCCAGGATTTAGAACCCTGTGCCCTTTACTGTTTATCTTTTGTTTTCTTTCCCTTCTTTGAAAGCATAATATGCAGACAGAAAAACATGCAAATTATAAGTCTATAACTAAAGGAATTACAGCAAGGTGAACCTACCTACCCAGATTAAGAAACAGGTCCAAGAAGCTACCCTCCTGTTTCTTATTTAATCACACCTTTAGTCTTCCTTTCAAAGGTTAATATCAAGTCAAAATGTTTTCATAAAGTTGTTTTGTTAAGAAAAATTATGAAGTTTTAATGCATTCATACATGTGACGTCAAAGCATGTTACAAATGTGTGGGAATAAGTGTGAACAGCATTTGCCATTGTCCAGCTAGGTTACGAGCATATGGAAGTTCATTACATCACTCACTCTACTTTTGAATATTTTTGGAAATCCTCATACTTATAAATACTAAAATATCAAAGTATGAAATGTAGCAATTTTATGTTGTCTCAGCATGTATCAGTAGAACTACTCAGTGTGAAATGCAGCCATTCATTAATTTACTCTATCTACAGCTCTTTACTTTGCTCATCTCAGGTACCTGACTAATAGATCCTCTTCCATTTAGTTTGAAATAGAGTGCTCATTCCACAATTTCTGGCTACCCTGGAGAACAATGTGGAATTCCAGCAAAGTGAGTTGAAGTAGTGCAAATATCAAATTAGTGCTGCATCACCATCTAGAGGTTGAAATAATAACTGCAAATTTCCTCACTTTAATGAGCCATCTATCTATAAGCTTTTGAATCTGAATATACATAGTTGTTAATGTGAATGTGGAGAGAATAAGCTGTTTGCTATTGTTTTCTCTCCAGTTGAGCTTCCAGAAAGAGATCATAGCACAAAGTAGGAACCACCTGTATCTAAAGATGGCATGGGGAAACATAAATCATAGAACCATGTATTGGTGGCACGGCAACATGACTCTTACCAAAGTTGAGCCTCCCACATGTCAGACAAACCACCTACAGAAGGACCATAGTGGTGTCAGTGTTTTTTTTTAGCACATTCCTGATAATGAAATCTATATTGAACTCAACAGAAATGACTTTTATTTTCTCTTGATAATCAACAGTTTACACCAACTTGCAATTGACTGATTAGATTTTTCTCTCTCCATAGGCATAACTATGTGAATAGCATAGAGGGTATCCTTGGGACTTTTGAGACTATTAATATATTTTTACATCCATTGTTCTTGTAGCTACAGATAGTATCCGAAAGGGAAAAATCATTGATATAGGTGTGTGTGAGAGGCAAAATGCATGCACTAATTAATATTACTGATGTTATTAATTCATGTTTCAAATATTATTTAAATTATATCCGAAGTCATGAAATGAATTATTAAGGTAAGACTATTGGTTAATCCTAATGTTTTGTTTTTCATTTCCTTTATTCAGTAAATGTTTACTGAGTTCCTCCTATGTACCAAAAACTGTGAGAGACTTTCTTACCTGTGAGAAGACCATAGTACTGAGCAATTCATACAAAATACACTCAAGTACATAGGAAATCTGGATGATAAAGGTTATTCTTAAGGTTTTCCTGGGGAAATAGGAAAATGCTAGGAAAGACTTCATTTTGGAGGATGACTAAAAATTATCAAGATAAAAACGTGGACAAAGACATTCTGGACAGAACAGAAAGTATATATTAAAAATATTTTAAGGGTGTTGTTAAAGTAAGAAGCTTATGTGGAAAAGAATTAGTTGTGACTGTGGCTGAAAATGTAGTCTGGGGTTAAATCAGAAATGGCTTTATAGATACTTCACTAAGTAGTTTGAGCTAAAATATATAAAGAGAGTAGATGACTTAGGTCTTTAAACTGGCAAGTCACAAGAGTGTCTACATATGCTTTAGAAAATCAAGTCCGATGAGGGTATCCACAAATGATGAAAGAAGTGAAAGTCATGAGAATCTTGGAGGGTACTCCAATACTCCAAAGGAGAGATGCTGAGGGCTTCAGCTGATGTCTTATGCTGATGTACTATTAGTTGGTGAACAATTAAATATACTATGGGGAAAAAAGAGCATTGTTGAGCATGTTTGAGGTTCTTAATTATATTAATAGCAGATGGTAACATCACTCTCCAACACAGGACTTCAGGGGAAGAAACAGTTTTGTGTGAGATTTTGTCATGTTTGCTTTCCATTACCATTGTACTAAGGTGAGTGGGGATGTCTAAAGGACAGTTGGAAATATATTTCTAAATTTCCAGGAAGCTACAAAAAATATAGGTATGATCTGGTGATAGTGGTAATAGGTTAGTTCATTTTAGCAATGTATGCTCAGTGCAAAATAATGTGAACCCAGGATACAGCAGCCCTCCTTTGCTCCTGCCATGTCCCACTTCCCTTGGCATTCTTGAAGCCCTAATCATTCTCCATCTTAATTGAGTATTTGCAACTGTTCTGTTTGTGCCACTTTACATTACTGGAAGAAATCTGATACTTGAGATTAATCAAAAATATATTTGGATATGAGTTTTCAAATCTGTGGAAATCTCAAGCACATATTTTCCTTAGAAATTCAGAGGGAGACAACAGTGGACATCCATTAAAATAGATGTGGGTGATATGTTTAATTTTGTTGTGCCTTGGTTTTATCAACTTTAAAATGGAGATATAATAGTAATTAGTTATTGGTATGTAATGCATTTTGAGCAAATCAATATTTATGATTTACTTATTTATTTATTTATTTATTTATTTATTTATTTATTTATTTTTAAAGATTTTATTTATTTATTCATGAGAGACGCAGAGAGAGAGAGAGAGAGAGAGAGAGAGAGAGGCAGAGACACAGGCTGAGGGAGAAGCAGGCTCCCTGCAGGGAGCCTGACAGGGGACTCGATTCCGAGTCTCCAGGATCAGGCCCTGGGCTGAAGGCAGCGCTAAACCGCTGAGCCACTGGGGCCCGAGCAAGTTAATATTTATAGAACAATTGGAATAGTGTCTGAAGCAGATTAAGTGCAATAAGAGTGTTTGCTAGATAAATACTGATCATTTTAATAGTTTTCCATTGCCTCTGTCAATGTATATAAAATGAAAGGAATCAAGCTTGATCTCATCATTGCAAAAATATAATGGATCACTTTTTTTATTATTTTATTTGTTAGCTATTTAAATCCTGGAATGATGAATGAATCCACAAAACCTTAATGTGGATGTTTCTGCATTTTTCCATTTAATCTTAACTGTAAGATAGCTTGCCTTTTCAAATTTTTAAATATGTGTTTATTTGTGTTTAATCCATAGGAAAGGTCGTGGGGAAAACATTGACAGTTGGAGATATCCAAACAAAGCATCACAGTATGTCCCTGAGTGCAGCTTGAAGAATTTAACATTCCATGTGACAATCATTCCAGTAGTAGTGAAAAATGTCACTTTTCAGTTTGTCCTAAAATAATGGCAACAGTGTAAATGAGGAATATGTAAAAAAAAAGAGAATCATGATACACATAGTATTTATATTCTCTGTAATTTGTTATGACTTTTAAGTCAGTTTTATTACTGAAATCTGAAAATCGTATCTATCAAATACTTTTAAGACCGTGAGAGTCAAAAAGTGGTCCTTAGACCAATAGCCTTGACCTGATCTGGGAGCTTTTTAGACATTCGGATACTCAAGCTTCATTCCAGACCCTCTAAATCACAATCTGCATTTTGATAAGATTCCCAAGTGATTTTATGAATATTAAATTTGAAAATAACTGAATAAGGACATGTAGAAATCAGTAGCAGATTGACAATATTGTTGGAGAGCAAAAACAGAACAAATGATCCTCCCACAAGTTCTATTTCATTGGATTTCTGAAATAAATCTACCTTATAAGTATACTTATTACATTTATTTTTATTCCACAAATATTTATTAGGAGCCTATTCTGTGCTAGTAACTGTTCTGGGTTCTAAAGATACAGTGGTGAACAAAGTAGACAAAGTTCTTTATAGTCAAGTGTTAATATTATAATGAGGTCCGAGAGAGAAGAAATTCTTATTTCAGAGCAAATATTTAAAGAAGTAGGCTTCACTGTATATGTAAAAATTTTCCTGAAAAACTTGTATACATATTCAGTTGCTGCTTAGTTCTTGCTGAGATTCTGGGTCCAGATTGCCTGGGTTCAAATCCTGACTCCCTGACTTCTTGCAAAACACTTAATCTCTGTGTTCCTCAGATTCCTTATCTAAATCATAGGGTAAATAATAATATCTACATCAGGACATTGTTGTGAGGATTAAATGGGATTCGTACACAGAAAGTAAGTACTCAAGGCCATGCCTGGAATTTAGGAAGTACTGTGAAAGTGTGAGAGATCGTTGGTGGCGGTGTTAGTGAAAAGTTATCCGGGGTATGTTTCTCTCTTCCCTGAAAATGAGTTTTGAGGAACTAGCTCTAGTTTTGGAATATGTGGACAGTCTGATAAAACAACATGTGGAATCTGATTGGCATTAGTTAAGCTGTAGTAAGTGCTAACTAGGTTCTGGTGGAGAAGACCAGCTTCTACAGTGTCTCTACCGGAGTGAAAAATGTGGACAAGAAGATTCCTTTCTGCATTTTGCAGTCAGAGAAAGTGTGCATGCCCATCTAATTCACTGTGAGCTTTGGCTCATGTCCCCAAGCTCTTAGTTTTTAATTTCAGCTTTCCTGTTGGTCAAGGTTGTTGGCAAATTGAGTAGAAAGTTAATTCTTGCTTACTTTGGTTTCTTGTCTAGTCTTCCTAGGTCTTTTAGTAAAATCTCTCCAAGAGATGATTTTTTAAAAATAGTAGAATAATCAAAACATAACAAAACTTGGTGAAGCCATCTAAGCAATCAAAATAGTGGTTCTATTGATAGGCATTTTTTTTTCTTCTCATATAAGTGGAAATAGGATTTCTTTCAATTAATTCACATTCCTTACTAATTCTTCACATATTTGGAATATTTATGCCTGAAGTGGCTTCTGTTTGAAATAAAAAACTTAAAAAAATTATATAAACCAAGCGTGTAATATACACAATTGCATACAAGTTCACTGTCTGTGTTTGGTTAACCAGCCCCCACATCTGTCCCCCCACTTCACCTGGGCTCTGTGCTACTCAGCACAGCATTTCCTTTTACTAACCCCATACCTATATCTATATCAGCAGTTCTCATGAAACCCTTACAGGGAATCTGAGGTCAGAATATTTTTGTGACACTAGGGTGTTGTTGCTTTTTTCAAATTTCATACTCTTATGGATGGACAGGAAAGTTTTTTTTAAAGGCTACCTGACATGTGATTTCATAGTAAATTGAAAACAGATATGAGAATTTACCTGTCTACTATTAAGGTCCTTGGTTTTATTATACTGCCACATATTTCACAAAATTGCATATTTATCCATATTTTCAATTAGGATAAATTATGATGATAATTATATAGAACTATATGCACAATAGCACTTCTCTGAATAGAAGCCTAGCACATGGGGCAGCCCGGTGGCTCAGTGGTTTAGCGCCGCCTTCGGCCCAGGGTATGATTCTGGAGACCCGGGGTTGAGTCCCACGTCAGCCTTTCTGCATGGAGCCTGCTTCTCCCTCTGCCTGTGTCTCTGCCTCTCTCTCTCTCTCTCTCTTTCTCTCTCACTCTCTCTGTGTTTGTCTCTCATGAATAAATAAATAAATAAAATCTTAAAAAAAAAAAAAAAAGAAGCCTAGCACATGAACTAATAAATCTGGAAAGGAATTATGTGGAATTTATATTGAGAAAATATAAATATATGGTTTTTTTTGTCAAAAGATTAGGCATAGAGGTTCAAATTCAATTTTCAAAAGCATATGCAATTCTCTTTGTAATTTTGGCAAATTATTTCAAAAGCTTGTAACACTCTTCAGAGATTTTTAGGGGCTTGTAATTATATCTCAACTTTTAAAATCATATCATTATCCATTTAGTTAATAGAGTACATTGATAAAAATCACAGTATCCCCTGGTGTGCACTAAAATTGTTAAGCAGAATAATTTATGCAAATTGCTTATGGAGTTAATATATGTTAAATATGTTTAATTACACTGCAGAACTTAGTTTGCTGCAGCACACACAATTATTTTTAATTATAAAAACAGATATTTTGGAGATTTATGTTCAACCCATCTCAGTGCTAGTTAATACTGCTTTTCTTCCTTGCTTCCAGAAATAAATTAAACAGATTAATAATTTGTGGCAGAATCTTCTTGCTATTGAAAAGCTTATGTATATTTTAATTTTAGCATTCTCCAAAGTATAAAAGCTACTGAATGTGTTCTGGGCCTTATTTAAAATATATTTAATACCAAGAGATGGTAAGAAGAAACTGCTTAAGGACACAATGATATTTACCTTTAGGGAGATAAAGAAGAGGGCAGTAAATTTTGTTTTTATCATTAGCCTTTTTATTACTTGATTTTTAATTAAATATGTATTACTTTGATTAAAAATTAAGTGTAAGAAAATGCACATCCACATACCCAATAGTATAAAACAATAGTCACCCATAATCTTTCTGACACTAAGCATTTCTACTTTGATTTATGTAGAAAGGATGGCTGAACAATGAATAATCAAATGTTAAAGATAAATCAAATGATATAAATAAACCTAAGAATTTCCAATTTTAGAAAAAAAAGCCTTTTCCATTGGCATTTTCCTCCATCACGATATTATTAGCTTTGTAATACATACACACATATGGGCAACAATATCACGTCTTAATCAAACACATTTCAGTAACAACGATGTGATTTCCAGGGCAAAGTGTGAGTTTACAAGAGACCTACCTATGCATCTGCCTACTGTTTATTAACCCTCAACTCTAGAAGTTACAAGTTTAGTACAATACTTAGAGAAAACAATATTCTACATGATAGGAAAGTACATTACCTAATGAAGTTCAAAAATATAAATGCTTTTTAGTGAACTACTTTATTTAATAACTTATCCTACTATTTTTTTTCTTTTTTTTTTTTTAACTTATCCTACTATTAAATGAACAATCTCATTGAGCATTAGTTAATAAAATTTCAGATTAAAGAATATTTATGTAACATGTTAATAAAATTTAGTTAATAAAATTTCAGATTAAAGAATATTTATGTAACATATATACTTAAGACAGTATATACTGTATCAATGGTACAATATAATAGATCAAGTACAGGATATTTTAATAATTTTTATTTATTTTTTATTTTTTTAATAATTTTTATATTATAAAACCTAACTTTTTTCAGATAGGTTGTTTTATTGACCACAGAACTAACATACAGATCTTTCAAAATTAACTCAGATATTGCAACGATTAAGGTTTATACAAAAGAGTGCCAAACTAAAGTAAACATGACTCCACTGTCTTTAATTCAACATTAAAATACTTAAAGATTGCTTCAGTGATCAATGAAATTATAATTTCCCACTCGGAGGATATTTTAAAAATAATTAAAACTGGGATCCCTGGGTGGTGCAGCGGTTTGGCGCCTGCCTTTGGCCCAGGGCACGATCCTGGAGACCCGGGATCGAATCCCACATCAGGCTCCCGGTGCGTGGAGCCTGCTTCTCCCTCCGCCTGTGTCTCTGCCTCTCTCTCTCTCTCTGTGACTATCATAAATAAATAAAAAATTAAAAAAAATTAAAAAAATAATTAAAACTAATGCATTATTTATTTGCTATTTTTTACAAATAGGTTTATCATGAATTTTGTTTATTCTATGTTACATGATTAAAGGTAGTTGATTTTTCTGATTGAGGACTTTCTGATCAAAAATATGATTTTTTAGTGAAAACAAACCTGTTAATTCAATACGTGGAATTTCATGATCTCAGCACTCTCTTTTGTCCTCTTCTTTATATGTTGGTTTCTTGAATTTTATACATTAGCTTTCTAATGAGGTTTGCCTCATCCAAGTCTTGGGCACTATAGTTGAGGCTTCTGACTATAGAGCATCTGGAAATGCATCATTATTGCTATTGGGTCAACGTGGTCAATATTGCTGTATCAGTAGTTTTTACATGGATATAGCTTTCTTTGTTCTCTTCACACAATTATCTTTTTTAAAAGATTTGTTTATTTGAGAGAGAGAGTGTGCACACATGCAAGTAGAGGAAGGGGCAGAGGGAGAGAGAGAGAAAGGAGAGAGAGAATTTTAAGCAGACTTCCCACTGAGCACAGAGGCCTTCTTTGGCCTTGATTGCACCATCATGAGATCATGACATGAACCAAAATCAAGAGTCTGACACTTAATGGTCTGAGCCACCCAGGCACCCCACAATTATCTTTCTTTATTTAATACAACTAAGTGCCAAATACTAACTTCTTATTAATGGAAAAGTCCTTGATGACCTCTTGGATCTCTTTGAGTATACAGGTTATTTTAATTTTAAGGAACTTACTTTTTTATCCTTGTACACAGTGTCTATGTCAGCACTTTTTGCAGAGTAGGTATTTTTTAAAACTATTTAAAGACAATTTCCCCTTTACTACTATTAAAAATAATGTAATAATACTCTGATAGTAGCAACTAATATATTTATACTTATAGCACTTATATGTGCCAAATTCTGCCTTAAGTGCTTTGCATGTGTATCAGCTGATTTAATCCTTACAATCCTATGATGTAGATATTAATCTTACTAATCCAATTTACAAGAATTGAGCAAAGACACTAAATAATTTGGTTAGGGCCATACAGCAAGTAAAAACAAGGTTTGAGATCAGGCCATTGAACATTAGAATTCATTCTATATAATGCTGCCAATTTTCATTAAGCAATGAAATATTTACAGTGTTAAAATACATGTGTTTCCCAAAAATGATCTATAAAACACCAGTCCTATAAGTTTTCTATTGTTAACAAAGCATTCCATGATCAAGTGTATCCAAAATACAGCAGTTTATATTAGCAGATTATTAATCCTGAGAAATCTGAGTACTTTGAATATCTCCCAAATATATGTGACCAAGGAAACATTTTGGATTTTGTTGGTTGACTAACATCAGAGGAAGCTAACTTTTACAAAACAGGATGGAAAATTCTTTCAGAATTACTAGATATACTTCCTATACTCAGTAAAACATGACATGAAGATGGAGCTAACAGAAGAGGACATAATGTCACACTAGCTGTAGCCTCATATTCATCATCTTCATATGATCCCTTCCAGCAGAAAGACAGACAAGGTATTTCAATCACCTTCCCAATACAAACTGGATACAATACAAAACAATTGCTGAATGAAAGTCAATCAATATTTTTGTAAATTCATAGCTGAGAGTCTAACTATATAAGTTAAATCTTTGACAAAATCTTAAGAGTAAGTAGAATCTAATGTAACTATTCTATGCACATTTGTCAATACCAGAAGGCTATAGATTTGGATTATAAAGGTTATAAAGAGGTCAGGAGACAATATATGTGAAATATAGAGAATTCAACTCTAAACTAGCTTTGGAGAATTCTACCCTAAACTAGACTGACTATCACATATAACTTATACAAAAATGTACATACACATGCATTAGCATTTTGATAGTCAAAAACTGATGATATTCCAAATGCCTATCAGTTTAAATGTCTATCAATATTTATATACATATTGATATATACATATATATATATATACACACAAATGTATGTCTTAGATGACTTTCATAGACTTAAGGCTGAGCAAAATGCTCAATAATTAATAAAGGATGTTACTTTATATATAATTTGGGGGGGGGATTTTTTTTTCTACCCTTAAGTTTCTTCTAGCTGTTTTAAGAATTAAATTTAAGACATGAGGCAGACTAATAAAAAAACAAGGGGGTACTTGGGAGGCTCAATCAGTTAAGTGTCTGCCTTGAGCTCAGGTCATGATCCCAGGGTCCTGGGATAGAGTCCTACAATGGGCCCACTGATCAGCAGGGTCTCTGCTATTCCCTCTCCCTCAGCCCCTCCCCACTGCTTGTGCTCTCTCTCTCTCTCTCTCTCTAAGTAAATAAAATCTTTTAAAAAATGAAAAAAAGAGAAAAAAAGCCATAAAACAACAGCATTTAATTATGTATGACAGAGGCCAAATAATGAAATTGAGATTCCCCAAAAATGAGCAAGGAAGACAATTTTTATACTTTTTTAGGCAAAGAGGCCATAAAGCTGTGAGGAATTGACAACGCAAAGAAAAATGTATGTTCAGGAGTTTCAATTATTAAGGAAATCTAAACAGAATTTAGGCTAGGGTAGTAAATTAGTAGAAATAACAGGTTTATTTTATAGCCTTAGCTCTGAATTCCTTATCTCTGGTGATATCTCTTTACTAACTGGTACAGGGATGATACTTTCCACATTGGAGATTTATTTCCTAGTTTTCTGGAGACAAAGCAGGAGTCAGGGTTGTTTTTTCTGGAACTCTTTTTAAAGTAACTTTAATTTAAAATAATCAGTATTCCAAAGTGCCACATTTGGGGACAGCTTAACCTTAGCCTCTAAATAGTTTTAAAAGAACTAAAACAAACTAAGCAATGTTTAGAGGTATTATATCTCTAGAAAGATAGGGAAATTATAATTACTAGTTAAGAAACTAATAACTTGAGGAAGTGAGAACATGATATAGTTTAGAAACACAATACAGAAGGTCCAATTTTACTGCTAAGGTTCTATTTTTAAGCTGAATTGTAAGTACATGGAAGTTCACTTTATTATTCTTTATGTCTTTTGTATTATGTTTCAGATATTTAATAATAAATAAATATTAATTTCATCCCCAAGAAAGTCTTGAGGGTTTCTAATAGTTTATTTTTTTCTAATAGTTTATTTAATTTTAGCATCTATTGGTTGTGTTTTGAAGGGTAACTTTCCAATGTAATGAAAAAATTACCAAAAAAAGTATTTTCTAACAAATTATTAAAATTCCTTTTTTGAACATGAATTTAAAGTAAATGAATTTAGTATCTGATAGATGATATTTTGTCTTAACTTTGTCATTGAATTTAATTTTTTTAAACATTTATTTATTTACCCATGAGAGACACAGACTGAGAGAGAGAGAGAGGCAGAGACATTGGCAGAGGGAGAAGCAGTCTCCATGCAGGGAGCCTGATGCGGGACTCGATCCCAAATCCTAGGATCAAGACTTGAACTGAAGGCAGACGCCCAACCACTGAGCCACCGAGGCACCCAGTGATTTTATTTTTAAAAAGCTTGTTCTCATTTTGTGAGAAATAAAGAAAAGTCTTCATTTTTAAAGAGCATAAGATTGACTCTTTAATCTTATTTTTATTCATTAAAAATTTTTCTATTAATGACTTTAGGATACTTTTTTCTAGAAGTTTCAACTCATTCCTCATGCTCTCCAAATCCTCTCTTGGGAGGTTGAAGGGAGTGGTAAGAGTTTGTTGTATCGTTAAGGATAGAAGATAGTGGAATTAAAATAGTGGTTATTATAATGATGCAAACAAAGTGTTTGCTCAATTAATATTGGTGACTTAGAAGTACTCTTAGGAAGTGGAGTAAACAAACTCTGGGATGATCAAATGACAGGAAAGGAAAAGCACTAGATTTTGCCATTAGTGGTTCCTTCAGTATCATTGGACTATTACACTACATTTTTCACAGATATTTTTTATGTTATAAACTTTAAGGATACCCCAGCAAATTAACCTGACTACAACTCCACCTCCAAAACCATGATTTTAAGGAAGAGTTTTTCAAGGGGGATTTTTAAAGGGAGAATTTCAAATATTAAGTTGTAATAAAGCTCAGCATATTGAAAATTATTATCTCAAAGATGATTATATTATTTTGGATTTAGGTAAACAAATTGATACTTCACCTCACATGGACACTTAGTATGGCTTAGCAAATTCCAGGGAATCTTACTCAACTATAAACTCTGTGGAATATAATTTAATCTTTCTCTCATGATATAATAGCTACCTAAAGATATTGCTACATTTCAGTATTACGGATATTGTATAAGAGAAGCAGATAAATGAGAGTTAATACAGATTAAATAGGTTAATCTGGATAAAATAGGTTATTCCTATTTTGTAAATTTTGTACTTACCTTAAGTCATTTAGATGACTCATTAAATATAAGATACATAGGGACAAAATAGGGTAATAAAAATAAGACTGTCATTATTATATAACCAAATACTAATAGATTGTGAGAAAGGTTTATATCCAACACCTCAAAATGCTTGAACAAGAAATACATACAATTACATATGATCTTGGAATTACAAATACATACACACACACATATATATCGCTATTACTACTTGTGATCCATATTTCATTACTTTAACTTGTAACATGTAAGACAATTGTCTGTTTTAAATGCAGGACCTCAACTGCTCTACCTACAGAGGTGATGTAAAATTTCTACTTGAATAGCAATAAATCATGTTAATTCAGCCCTAGTCAGATGAAACTGAGTAGAAAGGACGGATGAAGAATAGGAATGAGAATGGTTGCAACAAACTATGGAGTATAAGAATCTGCCCAATTGAAGTGATGAAGTAACATTGGGTTAAGTACTTCCAGCTATGAAACAAGAAGTAGATCAGCAGGAGTGTTTGTATAATCATACTAACCTACTGATAGTAAAATAGGAGTAATTTTGTAAGTTTTTATTTTAGTGCAGTGTTTGCTTACAAATTCAGTGAACACAATTGAAGTAGTCTCAAAAATGAGGTGAAAATGGACCACCTGCCAAAGGTTAATGAGATAAAACTGGGTTGCATTGGAACTACAAGCAGAGCTCTCAGATTGATAATATAAGAACCCACCTTATACAGTCCTCTTTCCACTATATTCTCTTCTCAAACTGAGGCTTAATGAAATTGGGTTTACCTATCAATGCCTCCAAAATTAAAATGGGTACCTAATAAGACTGACAATCTTTCTAGTAAGATGCATTTTTCTTAAGAGAGTTGCTGACTCATCTATGCAAGTCTGCATTTTCAACCCATCAACCTTCACTATCAAAGTTCTATCTGGGAAGTGACATGTCTATTATTTTGTGTGTCCATTTGCATTATCCTAGGTCCTCAAATGTTCATTCCCTAAAAAGCTTAATAAATTAGTAAACAAAGGGGAAAATATGAGGCATGATTTCCTTGTGCAAAAGTGAAATGAAATTTTAAGAATCCTGTACTTTGCAAAGTAGTTAGAATTCAGACATCTGGAAGATACTAACCCCTGATTTCCCAGTATCATTTCTTGGATAAATACTGAATTTTAACCCAAGCCTCTGCACATTTGAAAGCTAAGGGCCTCAGCCATGACTGAATCCAACATGGGTATTTAGCACCTTGGAATCATTTCATGGCTTCCACACAATATCCTTTCTCAGGGATGGATAAGAAGTTCTCCTTGAATAATCCATTTCTTCTTTAGAGAGGTTTTGTGTATGACTCTTAATCTCCATCTAAGTGTAATTGGGCACTGAGAGAAACAGATTAATGGTTGTCAATTGTATGATAGACACTGCAGAGATCCAGGATAAAACATGATTCATTGATTATAATCATGTTCAAGTAAGCCGTCCAAGAGAATATCATGTAAAATAAATATGATGTAAAATAAAGGCAGTATTTTAGATAATAAAATTGTTTAGAATGCCTACTTCCAAGATAAATTGACTTGGTTCTGCATGTTACTTCTTAGTTCCTTTGACTGCATTTGACTATAAAAGGAAATTCCTTGCTGATTAATTGCTGAAATATTTACAAACCTATAAGGATTTCATGGTTCATCTCCCCTATGATAAAATACAGAGGTGGAGGAGGACTCTATTCTGACCACCTAATGTAATAGATCTACTTGTTAACTCATAAAATATTGTTTAATCCCTATCATCTCATAGCTTGTTAACTTATACCACCCTACAAGCTAGTTACACCCCTACATTTACCTTAAAAAGCATCATTAATATTTCTCTTTTCATTTTTGGAAATATAAAGCATCTGAATGCTGAATTGCTTTTAGCAACTTGATCCTGAAAATCTAGTCTTATCAGGGTAAACTTCTGGTGACCTACAAATCCCATCCTGTATATTTTCTTTTTTCTCCAAGTCTTCTTCATATTAAAGATATGCAGGCTTATTCTTTATAAGTGAAACAACCATGCTAAATAGTATCCCCTCCATGAGAGAAAAAAAATTGATAAGCTGAACTTCATTAAAATTGAAAAAATATCTGCTCTGTAAAAGACACTGTGAAAAAAATGAAAAGCCACAAATTGGATGGAAATATCTGCAAAAGACACATCTGATAAAGGGCCATGTCTTAATTCAGGTTACTATAAAAGAGTAAAATAGATTAGGTGGCTTAAACAATAAGCATTTATTTCTCAGAGTTCTAGAGGCTAAGAAGTCTAAGATTAGGATACGAATAGATTTGGTATGTGGTGTGTTGTGAGGAACCTTTTCTAGATTTCAGACTGCAACTTCTGTTTGTTTCCTCACATGGAAGCAAGAGAACAAGAGAGCTAGACATGGATAGCATTCAGGAAGGCTTCATTCTCATGATCTAATCATCTCCTAAAGGCCCTACTTCCTAATACCATAAAAATAGATGTTAGGATTTCAACATATAAATTTGGAGGGGCACAAAAAATCCAGTCTATTGCAGCCTCTTATTCAAAATATACAAAGAACTCTTGAAACTCAACAGTACAAAAACAAATAACCCTATTAACAAATGGGCAAGATCCTTAACAAACACTTCACCAAAGAAGGTATACAGATGGCAAATAAACATATGAAGAGATGCTCTACATCATATGTCACCAGGGAAATGCAAATTCACATAATGAGTTACCACTACATGCTTATTAGGTTGGCCAAAATCCAGAATACTGATAATACCAAATGCTAATCAGGATGTAGAACAACAGGAATTCTCATTCATTGCTGCTGGGAATCAAAATGGTACATCCGCTTTGGACGATAGTTTGGCAGTTTCTTACAAAACTCAACTTACTCTAACCATATTATCACCCAGAAATCATGTCCCTTGGTATCTATCCAAAGGGGTTGAAATCTTACATCCACATAAAATCCATACATAGATGTTTATGGCAGCTTTATTAGTAATTGCCTTAACTTGGAAATAACTGAGATGCCCATCAGGAGGTGAATGGATAAATAAACTATGTTATACCCAAACACTGGAATAGTATGATGCTAAAAATAAATGAGCTATCATGCCATGAAAAATCATGGAGGAACTTTAAACATTTCTTCCTAAGTGAAAGAAAGCAATCTGAAAAGACTACATACTGTATGATTCTAACTATAATACATTTTGAAAAAGACAAAATTATGTAGACAATAGAAAAGATCAGTGGTTTCCAGGGTCTGCAGGGAGGAAAAGATAGATAAGCTAAGCACCAAAGGATGGTTAAGGCAATGAAACTACTCTCTACAGTATTATAATTATGGATATGTATCACTATACATTTGTTCAAACTCATTGAATGTACAATCAAGAGTCAGTCCTAATGTAAACCATAGACTTTGAGTGATAATGATGTGTCGATGTAGTTTCATCACTTGTAATGAATGTACCACTCTTCTGGTCTCTGGTCAGGGATGTTGATAATGACGAAGGCTATGCATGTGTTGTGGTAGGAACCATATGGGAAATTTCTGTATTTTCCACTCAATTTTCCTGTGAACTACAACTGCTCTAAAAATGATGTCTATTTAATTTTTTTTAAATCCCCTCAGAGAAAATAATTGTTTTTATTAACTATGTTAAAAAGGTGCTAGAAATGAATGAGGAATTTGAACAGACATTTTTCCAAAGAAGATATGCAAATAGACAATAAGCACATAAAAAGTTTCTCACATCATTAGCCATTAGTGAAATGCAAATCAAAACCTCAATGAGATACCACTATAGTCTCAGTAAAATATGGTTATAATGAAAAAAAACAGATAATAGCAAGTATTCTTGAGGATGTGGAAAAATTGGAATCCTCACACATTGCTGACAGGAATATAAATGGGGCATCCATTTTGGAAAACAGTTCGACAGTTTCTCTAAGTGATAAATATAGACTGGCCATATGATCCAGCAATTTCATTCCAAGGTATATATGCTCATGAGAATTGAAAACATATGCCCATAAAACCTCATACATAAATGTCCATAGCATGGCTTCATTTCTTTCTGGAAGCTCTAGGGGTACATACATTTCCTTGTCTTTTCCAGTTTCTAGAGGCTGCTCTATTCCAGAAGTTCATTCCTGTCTCCAAAGCCTGCAATGACAATGGCCAGTGGAGTCTTTGTCAGACCATATCACTCAGATTCTTACTCTCCTGCGTCTCTTTTTCACTTACAAGAACTCTTATAATAACACTGGGCTCACCTGAATAATCCAGTACTATCTCTACCATCTCAAAATCAGCTGATTAGCAATTTAATTCCACCTACAAACTTAATTATAATCCCCTTTGCCATGTAACATAACATATTCACAGTTTCTGGGAATTACAATGTGGACATTTTGGGGGGAAGTTTTTCTGCCTACCATGGATGACTCTTTTTTGTTTGTTTTTTTATCATTTCTAAATGATTATTTTAAAATTAAGCCTAAATTCAATAGACACTGCCAAATGAAAACATCTTATTTAAACAAAAAAAAATTAGTAGACATTTTTTAGAGCAGTTTTAGGTTTATAGCAAAATTGAGTGGAGAGTACACAGATACATCCCCTACCACAACACATTTATACTTGTTCATGTATTCAAAAAATCATTTATTAATCTTCCAATTAATGACTCATTCTGATGACATTAAAAGTATTTAGGGACATGGAAACAAGTGGATTGGTGATTTTAGATGATTTATAGTTAGAAGCTTAGATTTCTTTTGAAGGTTTTATTTATTTTATTTCAGAGAGAGACAGAGAGAATGTGTGCTGGGATGGGGGGGGCAGAGGGAGAGGGATGGCATCTCAAGCGGATTCTGTGCTGTGCATGGAGCCCAACATGGAGCTGGATCTCACAACCCTAAAATCATGACCTGAGCTGAAGCCAAGAGTCAGAAGCTTACCCACTGAGCCACCCAGGTGCCCCAAAGCTCAAATCTTAATATTGCCTCATAAAAATTGAAAAACGCATGCCTAGAGGAAAAGCAAAAGGTGCTCATGAAAAGCAGCGTGGGTCTGGACTAGCCCCAGTGAAAGGCAGTGGAGTGTGAAAATAGGCAGGAACAAGCAAGAGAAGCAGAAATCACAGGGGTGAGAATAGTGTGGATGTAGCTCTTGAGAATAAAAATTGTCAGAGACCTGTAGGGTGGGTATGTGTTCTAGTGAGGGGTGAGAAAATTATCTTTTCCCCATAGCCTAGAGTTTGGCCACCTGGCAATTATTAAACATTTGCTTTATCTTAATGACATCACACTTGTGCAGCACATAAAATTGTAACCATTATAAGATTTCAAACAAATTGATAATCAAATCAGACAGATGGACAGACTCAAGATCAGTCAGAGTTGAGCAGTTGCTATAAGGCCTATGCAGGAACACACGTTCTGTGGATTTATGAGTACCTCTAATTTTCAGATCCACATCTTTTCTACCATTGACTTCAGTGACTAACCCAAGCACAGGAAAGCAAGATGCTCCTGCCTTCCCCCTTACCAGTCAGTCTACAGATGGGGGAAAAGATGCTCTCAGATCATCTCTCTAGCTCTATTATTGTCTATATGTCTATAGACACCAAACTTAGGATGGAAAAGGATAATGAGTTTGTTTTAAAACTATCTACTCAGATGTATTTTATGTACTCTACTCCAAATCTGGAATTCTAATATCACTTGCAATTTTGAATAATACCAAAGCTTATAAAAGTATAGCATATGTAGTCACAATATCACAATATTAAATTACTCTAACATACATGTTTATATTTTTCCAGTCTTCATTTTGTTTCCAGGTATTTTATACTCTGATTTGCTATTCTTAAACATTCTGAATCAGGCAATTGATTGAGTTGTTAATGCATTTAAGACACAAATTTAGTCCTCACAATGAGCCAGGTATTGTGTTAATCCTGGGGAGAATAAGGCCAATAGATATACTATATACTTTGCATTCAAGAAGCACAAGTTCTTGTTTTGGGTGACATTAACTAGGAACTATGGACTGAATTTTGTTTCTAATTTTTCTTTTCATAATTTTGTTCATGGACTTCTACTTTTTCAATAGAAACATTTATTCCAGCATTTTGATCTTAGGATACTATTTTGTTCTTTAAAATGCAATCACTGATTCTAATGTTTAATATTGTGGTTTTTGTATGATTCATTAAATTTGATATAGTTTTATGTTGTCATACATAAAAGCAATTTAAAGATTACTCAAAATTAGCAAAATATATTTTCGTGTGTAAATTGATGTCAGAAATATATTGTGATGGTTTATAATTGATAATAACTGAGATTCGTTTCCTTATGCAAAAAATAATTATTGAGCACTTATGAGTCAGGAACTCTGGAAGGTAATTAAAATTCATCAGTGTACAAATAGATTAGTCTTTTTCCTTTAGCCTTCACAAAGCTCCCTTTCAAAGAGAAGCTGGGAAAGGAAAATAAGGCTCAGAAACAGAAAATTAAATAACAGAAGTATAATAAGTATTATGCGAGATTTACTAGGGTTAACACTAGCAACCTAAAATGAATATCTCATATAAATATGGACAACCAAGAAGACATAGCATCAGGGATTTTTTCATGTGTTTCTGACTTTGTTTGCTTTTTTTTTTAATGTGGTATTTACAAAAGGTGTGGGGTAAAGCTATTTAAATGGAAAAGATGATTAATTTTAAAACAGTCATACGATCTATATCTTTGTGCCTTTTGAGGAATTGCACTTTAGTCATTTTTTAATTCAGAAAAATATTTAATTTCTAGCAGGAAATGCAGTAGTAGGTAAATGCATAGTAGAGGAAAACACACGGTATACCTTAATGCAATTTACATTACAACACAAAGGATTGTTTAAATTACCTTGTTTTAGTCTATGAATGTCCAGTATTCACTAGATAATTATACAAGCATATGTTGGAATTTGTCATATGAAATACTGCACTGAACGGAAAAATTAAGAATGAACAAAATTATACTTTAGATAAGCATGTGTTTTTATTTGGAGACAAAAAATTTGTTTCTTTTTTATGTATTATTCAAATATTTTGTCTTAAAATACCTGTCCTGTGGTTTTCTAGCGTATAAATTAATGCTTATATGTGTTTATCTATTGCTTCAAAGATTCACTAATAATCTTCCTTCTTACTATGTTAATGCCTTTCTCATTTCTTAATTCATGCATATTTTTATTTTAAAATGTATAGAAATAGGAAGAAAAAAAAAGGCCAGTGGCAATACTGAAGTTTTGAGATGTTTGAGTGTTCATTTGCAAACATTGTAAATTTCTTGTATATACTACTTGATTTAAAATGATGGCTATATTCTTGAATAAAAGTAAACAAGTAAAGAGGACTTGTCACCTGTAAGTGACAGAAAACAACTTCAAGGGCACACTCATGATGTGAACAGAAGTCAATATGATCTGATGGTCTCCCAATGAAATGCATGTGAAGTCCATACTAATTAGCTTGTAAATCAGACTAATACTTGAGTTTATTTGGGCCAGAAAGACTACCTACTGTCAAGCAATCAAGTACTACCCCTTTAATTGCAATTTATTTCAACAACCACAATTTATTGATCCTAGCATACACTTATGCCACAGCAGTATCATTATTTGACTTTATTTTAACAGCTTCAAAAGGTTAGAAAGTTAGAAACCACTGTGAAAGGAACCATTAAAATGTTGTGTTGCTAACATTGCTTTATACTCTATGCCAAGCAGTGTTTACTATATATGTGGAATTATATAAAAGGAGAAATAAAAAGGAACTTATATTCATTGGCACATAATATGAACTAGTGCTTTCTTATACTGAATATTGCTTAATCACAAAACACACAGACAAAAACAAGGAGGATCAATATGGTAGTTTGCATTTTACAGATAAGCTGCAGCTTAGAGACCTTAAGTACATTTCTCAGAACTATAATGTTAAAATGTTAAAACCTCTATCTGACTCCAAGGCACATGTTTAATGGTTTGCATGATTTCTTACATGATTTTTGTACACTAAGTATTCTATAATACTATGGTCAACTTGAAACACCCTAAGTGATACTGTAAGTGCAAATACAGCTTATCCACATGAGTTTTATATCCAGTATGATCTTTAAAACACAAAACATCAATATCTGATCACTCATTCGTTAGCCGTATTATGTTGTATAAGCCAAGGCATTTTATTTGTTTGTTTGTTTGTTTGTTTGTTTATGCATTAGAGTTGTGAAATGTCACTTTGGAATTTTCACCTAATTATATAATGTACTCAGTAGGTTTGGTAAAATAACTTTTGTAGCTTCAAAGAATATTTAGGAAACATTCAGTAGATATAGAGTGTTTTAAAGTTTGGTATTTCTTCCCCCCCCCCACCACCACCCTAAAATTAAAAAGGCCATCTGACTTAATTTTGACAAATAAAAATTATGTATATCTAAGGTATATAGCTTGATTATTTGATATTGTGTACACTGTGAAATATTCATCACAATCAAATCGGTTAACATATCCATCACCTCATATAGTTAGCATTTGTGTGTGTATGTGTATTTGGTGAGAATACTTAAGATCTACCCTTTCAGCTAATTTCAAGTTTATAATACAGTATCATTAACTATAGTCACATTGTTGTATATGTGGATCTACAAAAGTTATTTATATTGTATAACTAAAACTGCAAATCCCTGGACCAGAATCTTCCATAGCCTACTCCCTGATAACCACCATCCAATCTTTGTCTCTATGAATCTAACATTTTGATGCCATATACAATTAAGAACAACATGCAGTATTTGCCTTTCTGCATCTAGCTTATTTCACTGAGATAATGTCATCAGGTTCTTCCATGTTGTCACAAATGGCAAGATTTCCTCCTTTTTAAGGCCCACTAATATTCCTCTGTGTGTGTATGTGTGTGTGCATGTGCATATGCACACATTTGAGTATGTAATCACAATTTCTTTATCCATTCATCAGTAAACAGACATATGGGAATGTAAATTGGCACAGCCATTAGAGAAAACAGTATGGGAGTTCCTCAAAAAATGGAACCACAAACATTATGATCCAGCAATTTTACTTCTGGATATATATCCAGAGGATTTGAAATCAATATCTTGAAGAGATATCTGCATTATTCACAAGCAAATATATGGATACAACCTAAATGTTCCTCATTGGGAGAATGGATAAAGTGTGTAATTTTTTACACATACATTCTCAGTAGACCTGAGTGACTGACTAGCTATCAAAAAGCTTCATGCACCTTCTGTAAATCCTTGACTAGATTTAAGCCAGTGTTAGTCTAGCCTACAGGAGGGGACAAAATAGTGTAAGTCCTAAATTTCTTCTTTGTATCTTCCAGAGTAGCTATGCTTTCAATGTGTCCATTTTTGTCACTTCTATAAAATTTTATTCACAGAATAAACAAATAAATTGTAAAATGTTAATGAAATTAGAAATCCTGGATCTAGTCCAATGTCCTCACTTTTGCAGGTGAAGAAATGGAGAATCAAAGAAGTAAAGGACCAGTCTCAAAGTCACACTACTAGTAAGTAATGCCTGTAGAACTAGAATTAAATATCAGACTGTTTGACCTGCACCCTAGTAGTTGCAGAATGATTTCTCATTTTAGACACAATGTTGAAAAGTCTGTGTAAAGCTGTTTCTATCCTTTTTTAGACCACCTTGGTCAGTGGCATTAATTGAGTGCCACCTGTGTCAACTCTGCTAAACACTTCAGAGGATACTTAGAAAGTGCAGTACAGGATATTCTTTTTATGAAGAGACAATGTAGCTCATGAGATGGTATAGCAAAAGAAAAAAAGCTGGAATTCATCCTAAGGATTTCCATGTCCAAGATGCTTAATACGAATCGTTCCATTTAATCTTCAAAATATAATAGAGATGGTTTTATTCTTATTTTGGAAATAAAATGAGGTTTTAAGGTGGTTGATAGTTTGCCCAAGTACATAAAGCTATTTAATGTCACAGCTAATTTCAAATCTAAGTCTCTCTGACTTTAAAGATGCCCACTTTTGTACTACAGAATTCTGTATTTAAACAGAAAACAAATAAAGGCTTTGATCAACACAAATAGTACATAATTCCAAGCAAATATAATATAACCAGTTATAATAATATGCTGCATAGTTCAAGGTGCTAGCAGAAAATTAAATAGTGAAAGATCAGCTTGGTTGACCCTGTAAAAAGATTGACATGTTCTTGCTACAGACTCACACCTGACAATTCTTTCAAAGCTTGTTGCTATTAAAGGTATTATATATTATGATATCTGTATGAGTGGAAAAATATTGGCAACACATATATAATGCACTACAGGTAGAGTTTGAGGACTTCTCAAGATGCAGTGGAATGAGCATTTCAAAGAGGGAAGGTTTACTTTAGCTGTTGGGATATGAAAAAACTGCCAACCAGAGTACATGACATGTTGAGCTGTATGGGATATACATATGAGGAGTTGGAGAAAATCATTTTCTTTCAAGAAGAGTATATGAGAAGCATGGAAGTGGAAATAAGTAGAGACATTTGGCAATAGGGTATAGGCTAACTCATAGAAAATGACAAAGAAAAGTGAGACATTATTTCAAATTGCTGGGCTGAGATGCATTGGTAGAAGTCTTTGAAGCCTGGTTTAAAAGAATATATTTTACCATATAAGAAATAAGTAGTCATTAAATATGTTGGACTTTTGTTATTATTTTTGTTTGTTTGTATAATCAGAACTATATCTTGGGAAAAAAATGTGACAGCTTTATGATGCATGGGCTACATGGGTGAAAATCAGAAGTGAGAAGACCAAATAGCAGGTGTGAAAATATGAGAGCAAACATATCTACTTAATGTTTATCTGTTAAGATAATTAGACATCTCCCCTCCCCAGTAGCTATAATCACTCAGATTTCTATAGTAACTTTGAAGGAGATGTATTACTGACCTGATGTACCGTATCTTAAGGCAATTTTCCCTCAAGGAAACAAGTAAAATTCCATAGATCCAATATCCATTTTTCTCCCAATTGCCCCTTTTCTTGATATTTGTTAAACAAATAAATAGGTCCTTTTCAATGTACATATCTACTTGAAAATTCCTGTTGTGGAAGGGAGAAGACAAATGTCATGATAAATTTTTTATTGTTGTTGTTGTTGTTATTATTATTATTATTATTATTATTATTCTGGAATCCTATCTCTTTCTAGAGGGATCTTTCTCAGTGAAAACTTTCCTTGTGTTTTGAGGATCCCTGTTTACTTAAAATTTGCACTTCAGATGAAGGAAGGCAGGAGTAAGGGATACTCTTTTTATCTCCTGAGTAGCATAAACAAACTCAAAGTAGTTCTATTATCCTAAAGAATTTTACTGGGATAACAAAAGAGCACAATAATGAAAAAACCTTCATGCAAACTTTAAATCATTTAGCTTCTTAAAGGTCAACTGCAAGGTTTTAACACCCAAACAGGGAGGAAAGAGCCCTAAAGCTCTCTGCCCTTGTACTAGATAAACAGCACAACTCTTGCTCTTAATGAAGATTCCACTTTAAACCCACAGAACTCCCCTAATTTTACAACCGTTCTTATTCCAGGAATCCTATGCATACATTAATGAAGCTGAACAATACCATCCCAATAGCCTGTTTCTTCTTAACTATGATCTCTTAAGTAATGGAGGTTGCACTCTGAATAGTTTGTTTTCTTCTTGCTCAGTTGATTTCACACCCATGAAAATTTTTTCAGATTTTTTTTCTTTCTTACATTACATTTTTGACCCTGGGTCCTCTTTAAGAATGTGCTTCTTTGAATTTATATTAATTGGCCTTATAAGCAATATATCTGCTAAATGTATCCCCTTCATATTGAATCTCTGTTCTGCTTTCTTAGAGAGAAAAAGTATTTTTTTTATCCTTTCCAAACACTGGCTATCCCTCTCAAAGGCAATACCATTGCCATTAAAGATATTTTTGCCAAATTGATACATATTAACATTAACATTTCTGAGCTTCTAAGGAAACAGCACTTTCATGTAGGGGCTATTCAAGTTTATATATATATATATTTTTATTTTTCTTTTCAAAAGCTTTAATACTCAAGATGGGAACAACAGCTGGAGCATTCTAGTGGCAGGATAATCATTTCGTTTCTAGAAAAGGTTCATTGCTGAGGTACCAAAACAGATTATCATGCTGAAGAGTTCTCTCTTCCTTTTGCTGTGTTCTTCCTGAATAAGCTGTCGAACAAGGCAGAAACTACAAATAAAGCTTATTTCTACTGCATTCATGAAGCTTTTCTCAGTGTCAGTGTTCTGAGATTCGACCAAAGAATGAGTGCCACCTGAAGGCTTTCCTTCATCCACCATATCCAAAGGTTTTCTCTTGTCTAGGTTCTTAAGCATGAAGATGCTAACAAAAGCATTTCTCAATGGGGAAAGCAAACAGATAGCTAGCTATTCATTACGGATTCTCCAGTGTTCCTAAGTTCTAACTGAAAGATTTCAACATAGATATAGATAGATATAGATATAGATGATATAGATATAGATATAGATGATATAGATATATAGATATAAAAAATAAAAAAATAGATATAGATATAGATATATCTTGACATTTTGTTTGGCCAGGTATTTGTAATAAAAAAAGTGAGTGAGAGTTTTGGGTGAGAAACGGAAGTGGCACTCCAACTTTACCAGTAGATAGAGTGAAAGTCAAAATAGGCCAGCCTGTGAGGGTTTGATATGAGCACTGAATCTCCACAGCACTGTGTGTGACACACAGAAAAACTATTTGTTAAGTGAATACATATATTACTGGCTTGCAACTGGCAGCCTCTTATCTGTTTTTTGTTTGTTTGTTTGTTTGTTTGTTTTTTGTCTATTGGTGAAAGTAGTCTAGCAGATCAGTTAAAGATGACTTTGGTACGGGTAGAAATCTAGCCCTAGGATTCAGGCAGCTGTCTCAAGAACCAGTTCTCTGCTTGCTTGGCTGTCATTCAATAGCCTAAAAAGAGAGTTTGTGCCGAGACTGAGCTGTAGCACCAACAAGATGTTCTCCACATTGTTTCCTGGTTTTAACTATGGTACTGCTAGCAAGACTTAGGGTCATCCATTTACAGTTTTCTTTTTATACGTTCCAAATTGGTCTTTGGGCTAAAAACAATAAAAAATAAAAATAGAATGAGCTTCATGTGATAGAGATGAAGCTTCATAACTTTTAATATCTGATGTAGATAAGTGAGGGAAAACATTTGCTTTGTTTCCCAAGAGGATATATTAATAAATTCTATAGTACTATGACATTTTTAAAGAAAAAAGGGATTGTTAAAAACGTATTTTAGCATAAAAATATCATTATGGGAGGTACTTGGCACAGAGATAAAGACTATAGATTCTTCAGAAACTCAATATGAGTAAAATAATGGATTCTACCATTAATTATTTGTTTGACCTTGGAGAGGTTTTCAAATATTTCTGTCCCTCATTTTATTCCACTGTAAAAACATGCACTTCATAGAGTTATTCTAAGTATTAAGTTAATGCATGCAAAGTTTCTGACACATAAGCATAATAAGCTTTTGTTTTGAGCATTGTTAAAGTTTGCTGACTTAGTATTATATTTACATCTGAAATTTTTGGTTTCTTGAACTTCTCAAATTATCATGGAAAAGAAATAAATCATGAGTCCATATACGAAGTCTTGTTTTATATTTACGTTTCAAGAGCACAAATTCTGTATGTTAAGATATTATTAATTTGTTTAGTATATATTCAGTTGCACTCTGCCTCATATTTTCTTCATAAATTTCCTATTCAAATGCACAGTTAAGTTGATAGATATGATTCTTTGGCACCAAGTCTAAATCCATTTGGAATGTGACATTAAGAAAAGTAAGCATGCTGCGTTGGTAATATATCCATATCTATAAATGTATTAATCTGTATGTGAATTGCTATTTCTAACCCTCACTTTGTAAAGATCTTTGCATTAAATTTTATTTGGAATTTCTAATGAAATTCATGCACATATAATGTGATATTGAGGGGGAAATTCTTTTTATAAATGAACATTTATTAAATTGACTTAATTTTAATATTATACTTCACCTCCACACACATTTAATGAATCAAATATGGACCACTAAGTTTTGAAATTATAAAATTGAAAAGATCTTTTGTTGAAAGAAATTATATATTCTAGAAAATTTCACTCTATGCCTATTATTTTGCCAATGTTGCACTTGGAAGCCGGTTCTCCTAGTCTGCTTTATCAAATGGTTCCCTAACGGTTCTTGAATATGGATCCTCTCTACTCAAAACCTCCCAAGAAGTTCGTTATTTTTTCATTGCACATCTGGAAACATCTCATCTCCATGTATATACAGGATAGCCTTCAATTCTATCTCCAGATTCCAAAGCACTAATTGTCCTTTCCAGTCTCATTTTAATATCATGCCCTTGATTGCATCCTTGGGCTGCATCTCTCCTCCCATGATGCTTTAGTGTCTTGTTTCTGATATTGCTCTTATCAAGAAAGTCCTTTTAGTTATTTGCCAAGCCGGTTTTGGCCACTAATGGAAATAAAGCTTTATTTTATTGTTTGTTTAAAACTTGTTTTATTGTTTCTTTTATTGCTTTCTCAATTGTTCGTGATTTTGTTTAATCTTCGATCATCTAGGTTGTCAGAATTTAATTTTCTTAACTATTGGTGCACCAATTCCCACCGAGCCCAGTTCTTCATGTTATGTTCTTACCTGTGACTGAATTCTGGCTAGAGGAACATAGGCTAAGCTATGTGTTCCACTTTCTGGCCTACACAAACTTCTAATGCCTGCTTCTTCATGATTTTTCCCCTCCTATTTTGACTTTCAGAGTCATATAAAATCAGTGGTCTTCCAAAACACTTTTGCTCTGTTTCCTTTTTCCTGACCAACTTACTAATCCCTTTCCATCCATACTCTGGGATTCATTCTTGGCTTTCACCTAGTTTGGCTTAATGTTGGCTAGAATTCTACTATATCCAGTAAACATCACCAACACTCATTTTAGTTACAGACACAAACAGAAAGTGGGTAATGTCCCACTAGCATTATGCTGAGGGCTGAATTTGTTTATATTTCCATGGAATTTTTATATATACTTTTGGAGAAAGTTAGTTTGCTAGGAAGAGGGACTGACACAATAATAAGCTCAATAGTTTTAAGTGACACTTTGAACCAAACTGAGGAACGTAAAGTGAGGCTATGGAAAAGCACAGGAACATTGAAACAGAAGTATTTCTGTCAGTGCCTTAAAGAAGTTCCACATTCCTGGAAGAAAGATAAGTAATAGTAGATAAGTCCTGTAAAAAAAGAAGTTTTCTCCACAGGATGAGGGAAGGATGCCTTTTAAAATTTGGTATATTGGCCTATTATAATCTCTGTTCATAGTCTTTGTTAACTAAAGTGATGAACAGCTTTCAGACTTTCTCCAATGTTTAGTTTACACCTACTTTTATGTACAATAAATACTTAGCTTTAGCACCTTGCCATTTGGTATTTGCCAAATACCAAAACATGGTATTTTTGTGTGTATATTAACCATGTTTTCTTACCACATAAAGTGGCCTGTTTAGAAATCCAGTATTTCATTTTATATGTTAAAGATGACAATGAGGAAGACTTGGGTCAAATCTATATGATTTCTGTAGCATCTGGTAAAAGAAGGGGAATTTTTAGTAGCAACAGAAAATATAAATGTCCTGTATTTAATGTCCTAGTTCAAATGATAAGGTAGCGAGACTCACTCAAGTGCCCAAGTGCAGGAGCTTATTACAGTGTTTTGTTTTGGTGCAAATTAATGATCAGAGACTGAGATTGTCTTTGCCAATAGTTTATTTAACACAAGGTTACCGTGAGAATTTCATAAGCCAGTAGCATACAGGATAATGTCTCTTAATAAGCCAGCAAGGAAATAAAATAGTCTAACCTAGTGATAGATTAATCACACTATTGTTCCAGGCAAGGAGAGATGAAAGGTAAAAAGTCCACATTTAGTTACGGCATACCTTTGTCTGAGTTGGTATTCAGGAGAAGTGGCTAACCCAATTGGTAGTTGGTATCCAGCTGCCAGTGCAGGAGTAAAAGGACCCTGTTGCTAGAGCACGTTGCTAGGGAAACAGCAGGACAGGGCTGGTGATGGGTAAGAGGATCTTCTTCATGGGGCCACTGGATAGCTTTCACCACAGCTTGTAAAAGAATCACCCTCGCTGTGGTGGGAGCTAATTGCAGTTCAGTCTTCAAAGAGCGACTGTCGATCAGCAAAGTATAGCATTGCCCACAATGAACATTCTTGAGTAGTCCTCACAAAATCTCCATGTTTATAGTTAAAATATCCTCTTGCCACAATTGCTGTTTCCTATGTTTTTATTGCTAAGCCCCTAGTGAGACCCCCGCAGCAGCTGAGCTACTGAGTCCTTATTGGTGAGAACAGATAAGATGATGACACCTTGACCCAATTTACTTCATTCTTATATCAAAACAGCTTAACATGATTTTAGCAACGGACCGAGTGATTTTCATTGGTATCCTAGTGCATGCCATGGAAATGGCCACCCTTAATTAGGTAGACTAATATCCCTTCTGAAACTGTACTTTTTCTAATAGAAGTAAATATTATCTCTCTCCTCTCTCCCGACCTCTCCAGGTCCCCATACCCCTCAAAAATGAAATTAGAAAACAGCAGATTCCACTCTTGTCAGGGAAGCCAATTAAATGGCTGAGGGTGTCTGTTTCTGTGTCCTTTTCAGAAACAATTGTATCATTAAATCGCTGAAATTGTAGTGTCAGCAGGAAATAGAGCAAATAGCTGCCAAAGGGAGAAAAAATATGAACCATACAGCTACTTTGATGTCTTCCGGCCCTCCTTCCCAGTGTCTATTGCTGAACAAGCTACAAACAAAATGTAAGGGAGCAGGGGCTTGTGTGTATGAGCCTGGGTGGCTTTAACCTCCTTTGCTGGGAGGCTTGCTCACTGATTTCTTCTGCTCCCACTTGACACCTTAGGCAGACTACACTAACTAATCAATGTTTCAAAACACAACTCCCACTGCCCTGGCCTCTGTTCCTCTCCAATTACTCTTCTATCATGGAATTTAATGTCTCATCTTCTTTAAAAGAAAAAAAACAAAACAAACAAACAAACAAACCTTCTTTGATTCATTCAGCAATTTCCTATGGAGCTCCCACCTTGGACTAGTGAAAATATATCTGTGAATAAAACCCCTGCCTTTAAGGAGATTACTTGGGGGTAGTAAAAACAGACCATAGATTATATACATCATAAAGCTGTCAATTATACAGTTGGGTAAGGGAAAGGAGTCAGGGATTACAGTTTTTAATCAGATAGTCAGAAGTTTGGGGAAAATGCTTCATGCTATCCTCAGAGGCTCATGGCATCATGGTTAATAACACAGACTCTTACCAGATTGTTAGGGCTCTCCATGCATCCATCTCTGTCACTTATTAGTTGAGAGACTTACTTTATTTTTCCAGTTCTCAGTTTCCATATCTCTAAGGATCATATTAATACCTATTGAGTCATACTGTCTATAAAGGATTTTTAACATAATATGTACATGTTACATAGTGCACGTAGCAAGTACATAGTAAGTACAATTTGAATTCTGTCATTGTTAAGTTCTGAGAAGAGTATATACCTCATTTTAGAGATATCTGAGTATGAAAACTCAAAGATGCTTCTTTTTTCGTTGCTGATCTGAACCTCAATTATATGACCAGGAAAATTAAGATAATTCCTACCATTTAGAGTCATTGCCAGGATTATAAGAAAGTTCATATTATACATTCATAGAAGATCCTTATTAAATACCATGCTCTCTCCTCTTCTAACTCAGTTGAAATGCTTTGACATCTTATATTTTCCCAGCTAGTGAAAATCTTAAATCTCCTGGTTTCACTCATGGTGCTTATTACATACTAGCTTGTGCTATATTGGATTTCCTCCTTCTAAAACATCATAGATAATTAGGAGCACACTGTCGATTTAATTGTAGCTTTTCAAGGGGAGAAAAGAAACACTCCCACATTAAAATGCACCTATCAATTATACAATGTGCCCTGTTTTTAAAGTGATTTAAATATGAAAAAATAAGTGATGTCAGAATCAAGGAAATGTGTTACTTTCTGTTTATGTCTCATTGCTGCTACTGTGTGATTAACTACTCAGAAACTGTATAATTCTTTGTATCCTTTCCTTTGCTTAACCCATTGCCTTGCACAATGAAAGAACTCAATAAATATTTCCTAGATGATTGAATGGATGACTGCAAAATTCCCCACACAAAAGAACTGATTTATGTTTATACACATCAAATAAAAGTGGATGTTGGTTTTTTAAGTAGGGGGCATTTCTTAATTCAAAACTGCCTAAAGATAGAAAGCATATAATATATTTTTTTTTTTAAGCAATAAACATGAAGAGCATTTAAGATGTTTATTTCTGTTGATTTTATGATTTGTTAGGACTCGTTTCGATTGTAAATTAGAGAAACTCAATTCGGACTAACTTTAGCAATAAAGCAGGAGTGGTTTCTATAAATGTACAGAATTCTAGAAGCAGAGTATAATAGCTCATGAGCTGGAATGCAATGCAAGTCTGATTGTTCCACTTCTAGCACCTGTTTGTTTATCAATCCTGTCTTGATGCTAACAAACCACTCTTAGCTGAGTGGCATCAAACAGTCTATGGATCAGGAATTCAGACAAAGCACAGATGGAATGGTTTGCCTCTGCTCTGGGGTGTCAGGGTTCTCAGCTAGAAGACTTCAGCTGAGGATAATTCAAATAGTTAGGGGCTGGCCTGTCTTCTTTAAACCCTCACTGACAGCATCCTCCATGCTGATCAGGGTGCTGCTAATAGTCTTCTCAAGGCCCTTCAAGCTTCTTTCACTGCTGAGCCAGAAGCCAATGACACGTGGTTTGGGTTTTGTGTGATAGCGCTAACCTGGCTGTATACTAATGTATGTCAGTTAGTATTTGGTCAGAGAAGCAAAAATAACTGTGATGCTATGCAATAAGGGATTTATTACAGGGATCTTATGGAATTATGGTTGCTGATGGGGACATTTCCACTAGGCTGTTGCTTCTGCATCTGATGTTGAGCCTGAAGTTGCTGTAAGTTGGTCGGTTATTAGGTGACTGTGATGTGGAAGAGAGCAAGGACAAACCTGAACCCATGAAGATGAACTGGAACTCCTGTCTCTCACCACCAATGTTAATGGTACTGATGATCTGTAGGAGATGTCAGCAAACTTTGCCAAAGAGCCACACATACATTTAGCCCCAACTCAGAGAAGCTGGAGGAGAATCTCTGGGAGCTTAAATGGTTGCATGTTTCAGTGCTCCCTTATCCCAACAAAGTAAATCAACAGGCAGGGGCATGAACAAGCTCCCCCAGAGACTGACATCCTACACCCGATTCTAAGGAGAAGAATATCTATCACTTGCCGTATCATGTGCAAATTTCTCTTGTGATCTAACTGGAAAGTGTTGTTGGACAGGAAAAATTATCTTCTACAATTCAAGGTTCTTTTGGCTGGTCTAAGAATTAAGTTGACATGAAGCAGATTAACGAGAGAAAATCAAATTTTATTACATAAGTCTGTAAGAGTATGAGGCCTACAGGAAGTCAGGCAATTGAGGCTGATATGCCATCCAGAGCTAAAGAGAAGAGGGTAGGTGTTGGGACTTCCAAGAGAAGGAAAACAAATTCCTTTCACAGGAATATGAAAAAGAGTAAATGTTTGGTAAATAAATGTTTGTGGGGACATACAGAAATGATGGGAAGTAGAGAGGAATTTTAACAGATTTTACTAGGTCCCTCCCTGTCCACAACACCTTGTTCATATTACCCGAGTTATCTGTGATGGTAACTCTCTTCCAAGAACAAGTCCTCTATCCAAATTTAAGCAGTTAGGGTTAAAGGTTCTTTCTGATTCTTCTGTTTCTTAAAAATAATCAGCCTAAAATAATCTACATGCCAAAGAGAGACATTTCGAGGTGACATTTTGTTCCCCCATGCCATACGAGGGATAAAAGTATGGGAAACAGTCCCAGCCTAGCTGAGGTGACACAATAAAAGGTATTCCAAGTAATGTGCCTCAGAAACCATTAAAACATTTATTTCCATTGACCACATAATAAGCTTTTGAAGTTATAGAAACCCAATCTGGACAAATGAACAAAACAAGACACAACAAGATTGTTTGAGAGAACGTTCTGAGGACTTCCGTCGTTGTGACGTTTTGATATGACGAAGTTGAAAGAGAATGGGGTACTATAAAACAAATAACTATCTTTTGCTTTTGAAATCCCAATAAGTTGAACTTCAATCTTTATATCACCCCTCTCTCTATTGTAATTACTTAATAATGATTTTACTGCATACCAGTGATTTTTTCCTAATAGTTAGACCAGAACTTGCAGAACATGTAATCAAGTGTTTTTCAAGCATAACATTTTAAAGCCTTAGTTCCAGCAAGTCATTCCAAATCTCATAGGAAAACTCTCTTGACAGTAGCTATGTTGACTTGATTCCAGGACATAAAGAGGTCTTATAAAAGTAACTTTTCTTTCTCTGTATACACTTGTCTAAGTTACTAACAAGTTCCTCTGGGCAGAGAGAAGTTTGTATAAATATGTGTGTTTGTGTGTGTACGTATCTGTGTGTGATGCACATTTTAAAAAATGAGATTCTTGTACTCTCAAATCTTGAAAAAAATGTAAAAGTCTTCTCTTAGAACTAAAAAAAAAGGAAGAAGTGCAGGGAAGAAGGGAACTAACAATATATTGTGCAAAAACATTTTAAAGTACCAGGTGTGGAAAACCTGGGTGGCTCAGTATTTGAGCATCTGCCTTTAGCTCAGGTCATGATCTCGGGGTCCTGGGATCAAATCCTGCATCAGGCTCACTGCAGGAAGCCTGCTTCTCCCTCTGCCTATGTCTGCCTCTCTCTGTGTGTCTCTTATGAATAAATAAATAAAATCTTTAAAAGTTGATTCAATAGTCATCATCATGAAATACACAAAAATGAAGAGCTGAGTTTATGTCTCAGTTACTGAGATAGTATTCTGGAATGGCCCCAGGCCACTGATTAAGATGTTTGGTTCTCAGTTTTCCTTAGGATTCCTAATTTTTCCCCCTGGTCTGTGTAGGGCCGATTAAATAAAATGTTTCTTTTGTTTAGGTTTGTTTTGATTTTTTTTTTTACATTTTATTTATTTGTTTTATTGGACAGAGAGAGAGAGTGTGAGAGAGAGAGTGGGAGAGAGAGCAAGAAGAGGGAGAGAATCTCAAACAGATTCTACACTGAGCATGGAACCTAATGTGGAGCTTGATCTCACAACCCTCAAATGAAGACCTGAGTTTAAGCCAAGAGTCAGATGCTTAACCCACTGAGCCACCCAGGTGCTCCTAGGGTTGCTTTTTTATTTTTTTAAATGGTAGCTAATATACAGAGGTAGATAGTTTGTGTCAGGGACTGTAGAGGTCCTTTACCTTTCTCGCCCATCCAACCCTAGCAGCAGGAAATTTTTATAATTAAAATTCCAGAAATTATGATGGCAGTGTAATATGTTCCCTGTGGCAAAGACTTGAGTCATTCTTCCAAGAGATATCAAAGAGTGAGTCTGGGTGTTTGCAGGAGCCCTGGAACTCTCACACAGTAATCACAATGAGGCCTCTTGACAAACTTTGTATGGATTCAAGCCCTATATAGTGATATATTGACATGAAGGACAGAAAAAAGATTTATCACTTCCTTGTATATCTTTTCTTAGGAGGTTTGGAAAGAGGAAAATTGATTTCAAATAGTATATATTGTAAATCTCCTGAGGTTTTGCCAATGGAATGTTTTCCTCTCCTTCAAGCTTTAAGATGTGCTTTAATACACATTCATCTTATGCAAGAACTCTAGATTTTATGTTTGTCCAGCAAGTGGTCTCTGGACTCATCATCATGATATGGAATATTCCAGAAGTTAGTGCAACACTGGGAGTTAATTTCATTAAATCTGCCTAGTACATGTAAATTTAAGACCTGATAATAACCCAGTTAATACAAACCATTAAGAAATGACAGAGAATATTACACAGATGTGTGAAAATTTTATAATTATTTCTCTCACAGCCATGAGTTAGCTCACTGAGTGATGAATGATCTGGTGGCTTCCTTCAAAGAAGTCAACTTTCCTGATAATAGTATTTTATTTTAGAGGAAAGAGTCACATTGGTTCTTTAAAAATCCAAAAGTGTCTTTGATCTTGATCACCTACTAGACTGTGAAAATCAGGTAATAGTAATATATTTTCTTTAGATACATATACTTTAGTAGTATTTATATAACATATGTAATGTACATAATATACATATATGTGCATGTTTGTTTTCAGTGTCTGTGGAATTGCCCAGGAGAGAATCAGTAACTGACAAATCAAACGAATTAAATATCTTCTATAACCATCACAAAACTCTGAATATAGGTTTTTCAGGTAGCAGATACCAGAGTGCTTACTAATGTTTTGAACCCCCATAGCTATATTGTATTCCAAATAAATCTTAGATTTAAGGAATGGACATTGCATTATAGAACTCATTTGTTGATATTTCAGTTATAATCTGATCAGAATACATTTTTAAAGAAAAAACAATTTAATATAGACTGCATAGTTCCATTTAAAAATATAGCATAACCAAAAAAATATAGCATAAGCAAACAAATATATATATCATACATATAAAAAGAATGAAAGTGGTTTCTGACATTTGCAGTTGATTTTCTTCTTCATACTTTTCTATATTTCCTAAAGTTTCTTTTTTTTAAGATTTTACTTATTTATTCATGAGAAACAGAGAGAGAGAGAGAGAGGCAGAAATGTAGGCAGAGGGAGAAGCAGGCTCCCTGTGGGGAGCCTGATGCGGGACTCGAACCCATGACTCTGGCTGGGATTACAACTTGAGCAGAAGGCAGATGCTCAAAGGCTGAGCCACCCAGTCATCCCTAATTTCCTAAAGTTTCAAATCTTGTTGTGTTTTATTTTCATAGTTTGCTAATAAAACCAAAATGTGAGGCAATTTGAAAATAAAGAGTAAGTTTTGAATCATATTAAGGAATGGATATAGTCTGAAATAATTTCAGTCGGGGCACTTGGGTAGCCTAGCCTGCTTCTTCCTCTGCCTCTCTGTGTCTCTCATGAATAAATAAATAAAATCTTAAAAAAAGAGAAAAAGCTTCAACGAAGTGCAGTTGCATCTGTTACGATTAGTACATAAGTCAGTAGTTTGAAATTTAGACTCTACAAAGGATATTTATTTAATACTAGGACCTCAGTGCTATGGCTGAAAACTGGTTTTCTAAAAGACAAATATTGAGCCTGAAACAATATCAAACTATCTATAATGTGCCATTGGGAATTTTCTTATGAGATTTAACAATAATAACAAAAATTCAACGTTTGGGATTTAGCTTCATTAACATATTTTATACTATCCCATATATTTTCATTATTTTGTTTGCTGACTACTATGAGGGTACTTTGAAATTTGTTTAATTAATAAATCAATTTATTCACAAGAAGACCATCAAAACATGTCTAACAAATGTAATATACTTAAGTCTCTGAGTATAATCAGATTTATAATGGCCAAGTCAGCATATTAAGGCCTTCTCCTTAGACATTAGCATTTTACAGAATTATTTGCAGCTTTTTTGAGTAACACAAAAGTTGCTGAATCTAGCTGACAGCTTTCTTCATTTGGACTAAGTTTTGAAAATTTTCCAGTCAAACATGGTAGATTGCTTTTTAATTGTGCTTTTTGTTTTAGCTTAGAGAAATGAAGAAATAGGAAGAGAACAGATATCTACCTTAGAATTAGTCAGTGGATCAAAATCCAAGTTTGGATGTTTGCTTTGGGGTATTTTTTGATATTTTCATCAATGTGAAAATAAAATTACCTGAAGGCAGTTTCCATTTTTTAAAAACTAGTACTATATACTAGTTTGTGGATTTCATACTTGCTTTTTCCAGTTAACCTCATGAAAAAATATACTTAATATTTTGTGAGAGTGGTACTATAAATCAATAGTATATCTAATGATCAATTTTTTTTACCCAGCTCAAATTCTTCTTTTAGTCATTATTCTGAAAAATCTGGCAACAATTACCTAATTATTACTAAATGTGAAATTAATTTCATGAATTGAGAAAAATTTATTCAGCTTGAAGTTTTGATTGTTTCTAAAGGTTTGTTTTGTTGGTGTATTAAAAAATAAACATTTCTAATGCCTCATTATTTTTCTTTGAGTTTCTTATAATAAAGTTTTCAAAATAGCAAAGAATTTAAGCAGTGTAAAAATAAATCAAGGCATTGTTTAGCAGTTTGCAATTCCCCATTTATTGATGCCTCTCTCTTTTTAAATAATGAGGTAAACCATTATTGGTTTGTTTATGAACATAGGGTTAAAGACTGCATATAATATAAAAAATAGTAAAGTAGTATGCATTTACTCCAAATTCATTTCCCAAAACACAACAATAAAAAAGTATGGCCAGAATAGAGATTTAAATGCTGCATAAATGTAACATAACATTTTTTATTGTTATCTAATGTGCATTATCCTTGCATCTCAAAATGTGGCGAGGAGTATTACTGACAGTATTTACATTACCTGGGAGCTTGTTAGAAATCAGAATCTCAGACCCTACTTCAGACCTACTGAATCATAATCTACATTTCAACAAGACCCTCAAGCGCTTTGGTGCATATTCAAGTTTGAGGAGCACTTCTCTAGAACACCTGTTTCTCCATTTGCACTATGCAGTAGCTTGGGACAAGGAAAGAGTGCTTATTTGGAATCTACAGCCACTTTGGCATAAGTAACTACTTTAACACATAGTATCTAAATGGCATACCCTTCAAGGAATTTGAGTCTCCTTCATAAAATGCATTAATAATAATACCCACTGCAAAACATTGTTATGAGCCTCATCTAGGTAAATTACAAAAAGGCATTTTTCTTGCTAAGACTATAGATGTGTTAGTATAATTTGAAATTCAGATTTGTCTTATTGTTAGAAATTTTACCGTTGAATTATTGCCAATGTTTAGAGTAAACCACATGCAAATTTCTGGTAGCAAATCTTGTAGGTGATGAAGCATCAAGAATAGGACAGCCCGGTGGTGCAGCGGTTTAGTGCCGCCTGCACCCCAGGGTGTGATCCTGGAGATACGGGATCGAGTCCCACATCGGGTTCCCTGCGTGGAGCCTGCTTCTCCCTCTGCCTGTGTCTCTGCCTCTCTCTCTCTGTGTGTCTCAATAAATAAATAAAATCTTTAAAAAAAAGATATATAAATAAAACTTGAGGTATAAATGTTCTATTCTCAAAATCAAATAATGATCAGAAAGAAAGTCACCGAGTATTTCTTTGAAGGGAAGGATTCCCAGAAAGGCTACACCTTGATGACAGCAAATTCTATCTCAGAAAATATGCTCCTTTGGTGGAATATGGGGATCTTGGAGAGATGCTTATAAAGCTTTTGGAGAAAATGGGGTCATCTGACTAAACAATCTGATCAGTTTAATCAACTATGGAATTAGTGGAATGGCAGCTCTCAACAGAAACTCTGTATATCCATTTAATAGCTCTCTATTAACAAATTGGCCCAGCAGAAAATATACCTTGTATTTGAATTTCTTCTTGCTATGAAGTCATACCCACTTAATTTTCATTGATTATTTTTTTGCATTAAAAATGCATAGTATTTCCTAAACCTGGCAAAAATCATTGCTCAAACTACCATCGAGGAGACATTGTGAGAGATTTTAAATATTGACAATATTGGTTTGAGAGTTTTGTTTTTGTTTTTTCAACCAAGAAAAGGGGCTACCAGGGTTTCTAATAACTGGACATTCTTCCATTATGGATTGTGTTTTGATAAAATCCCTTTGTGTCTGTATACTCTCTCTTTAGAGAAGGGTCAGCAGTCAATTCACAGGTTTATGAGAGCTCTCACACATACCCTAAGATTCTAGGAAAGTGAGAGAGGAGGCATTTGAATTTACCAAGAGCTTACTTTGTTTATAGAAAGACGTGAATCAATGTATCTATCCATTAAATGTTTCTAGTTCTGCTAACTTAATTCAAAGAAAAGCAATCCTCCAGTTTATTTTGAATTTCTCTTAAAAATTCACGCAAGTACATACTTAGGACTAAAATTTTTCCTTAGAGAATAGGTGTTTTTCTGATATGCTCCTCTATATATAATCTTAAAATGATTTTTTTTTTGGTGGTAACTGCACTGGTCACTTATAAATGTGTTCTCTCTGCTTCTTGGTGCAACATACACAATGAGCAGAATTAGTGTACTATATTCCTATATTTAAAAAAAAAGAAAAACTTTCCAGTTCTATAGGAATATATTATCTTTCACCAAACAATATAAGATCAAAACTAAATAGCTACTAATTAAACTGTTAACATTTATCATAATCGATATTAAATTTCCTGTTTTAATTATTCAGAAAGTATCTAATTCCTCTTAATGTCTGTTCACCCTTCTTTGCCCAAATGCAGAAAGAATTAGAGTTGATATTAGATTTTAAGTGAGTAGCTAAAATGCTCATTTGTACCTCTTAAATATCTTTTCCAATAGATTGCTTAGGAGTGAAAGAAACACTTTCTTCAATAGCTTACGTAAAATTGTGAATTAGGTAATTTTGCAGTAATACTTTTTTTAAAATAAAATCTTCATCATATTCATGGTTACTTCCATTACTGAACACTTCTTCACATTATAATGGTTTTTCCCAGGCTACCACCTTATATAATACATACTGAAATTTTCCTGCAAGGGCCCTTGTACTTGGTTTTCTTCATCTTCCCTAAGACTAAATGTGTCTATTTCCCAGTCCTCTAAAGTGTACTATCTTTTATTGACTCTCTGCTGGGAGAAATTTGAGATACTAAACTGAGTGGTACCAGTGTGCCAATTGTTTGATGTGTTCATTGCCACCTTCCCTCTTTTCAAATATGTATTTGCTCTCTATTTTCTGAATATCTTAACCCAAAGAGAATTCCCCAAAATGGGAATCACAAGTATTGTATAGTAGCAAAGTTATAGAGTAATATTTGATGAAAGTTGATTTGGCATTTCTTTAGTAAGAGCTCAGTTATACAAATGAATAAACTTGACTTGAGTATTTATTCTAAAATCATTGTTTATTCTAGGTTTGACAAATTTGCGTCGGACTATAGAGAAATTCTTACTTTATTTTTTGAAATGTTACAGTTTGACTGTTAGCTTGTAACCTCCTGACTCAGCCTGCAATGATGTCTTCCAAATGCAGCTTGTTTTATAACAAACTTTAGCTCTCATTTGTTGTTCTGTAGTTTTCATCACTTTTATTTTTACAAGCCGTTAGGATGTGCCAACATTGCACTATTTTATCATGCATAATCTTTTTTATGGGTCTGCCATGCATTAAACTGTCTGCAAGATGTTCATATTCATGGATGTGAAGAGTACTTGCTGGTCTTTCACAAACTGATCAAATATTTAATGGAGTTTTGGTTTGAGCTTGTTGGAAACAGTAATGTAATAATCCTCACACAGTTTGCTCAGAACATAAAATTTCCTTACTTCATCTTTTGATATGAATGTATTTTGAATTCCTGGGACTTAGTCTTTACCATACCACCATTCCTGTCATTATATTTAAGATTTCTGTTACATTAATATGCATCTCTAACTGATAAATCTTCCTTCTTGGTTTCTTGACACATTTATTTCAAAGTTAAAATGTTTAGGATAGCAAAGTGAATTCATCTTTAGGAAAAATTGGAATATTTAACTTACTATATTGTGTAATGTTTTTTGCAGTGATCTTGTGAATGCCTTAAGAGTCAGCCATTTTATCCAGCTAGTTCTTCTTCCGACAGATCTACTTACTTGGATGACAATGTCCGGCATAAATGTTCAGTACATAAATATCATCCCGTCATTATTCCTTTTACACTATTTAATAACAAGCAAATAAAACAGTTGCATCTGTTTTAATAAAGCTTTGGTCCCAGACTACTCTCCCTCTACTTTTTTTTTTTTTTAAGATTGTATTTATTTATTTATTCATGAGAGACACAAAGAGAGGCAGAGACACAGGCAGGGGGAGAAGCAGGCCCCATGCAAGAGCCCGATGTGGGACTGGATCCTGGGACTGGATCCTGGAACTCCAGGATCACATCCTGGGCTGAAGGTGGATGCTCAACCACTGAGCCCCCTGGGGATCCCTTCTCCCTCTACTTTTAAGCCTGTCTAAAGTTCTCTGAATTGTTCTGATTTGAGGTGACATCTACACTCTGACAATCTACAACTGTTCTGTTTGGTCTTGCTCTGTTTCAGACATAATCTTATTTCTCTTGTCTTCCAAACCACGTTTAGCTTCTCTGTTTCTTGGATGCCCTGAATTTCTTTCAGGTTCTTTGTAATTCAGTTTTGTTTGTCCTACCTGCTATAGACTGTGCTTTTGTGATTCAACACTTAACTCACTCAATCCCCTCCCTACTCTTTATATTCCAGCTTAAATATTATTTCCTCAGAACGGTTAGTCTCTGATACTACAGATTCTGTAACCGTTTTCTGATATACACTTTTATAAGAGTTGTTTTTACCATGGAGCAGTTATTGTAATTAGTTGATTGTTTAATGATTATTGGTGTAAATTCCATCAGTTAATTAGAAGTGCATGAGTGCTGAGGCTGTCTTGTTTTCTACCTAATGTCTAAATTTTAGCTGATACTCTTTACGTTTGGTGAGTGAATAACTGAATGGGAGAATCTTCAAATAGATATACTATGTAGCAGTTTCTAAGAACCCATAAAGAGAAAACAATATAATTTGCATTGTAACAGTGTTATTAATATAGGGAGTCTTTGTGGGCTTAGGGTTGTTTGCCTTAGATGATAGTAACCTGAGTTTCTGTGCTAATAAAAAGAGATGTGGATCAAAGGATCCACAGGTTTTCTGTATAAAGTGTCTACCAAGCACATGGCAATCCAGGAGCCTAAATAAAATTATCTTAACTTTTAAAGGGGAAACCTGGCCAAGCTTTGCTAAATTCTTGATCCTTATATTAATAAGGCTTAGTGTGATTAAGAGAGAGGATTTTCAAGCTTATGTAGTCAGCTGTTTTTTCCTCAGCTGTAGGCATTGCTGACTTAAGCAAGTCTGAGACATTATTTATCAATATTAAGTGCAGAACTATTCAATTGCTAGTTCTTTTTAAAGCAATGTACATGTGTAACTGGAACCATTATTTATAATTGAACCTGATTTTTTAGACATGCCTTGCTAAATAGCAACATTGAGATGTAAATTATTCTGTAAAAAGTCAAGAGTTTAGAACATAAAGTGGAAATCCATGCAATGTAAAGATTTTAGAATCTCAATTGACAAGCTACTTACTGATCCACTAAAATGTCAGATAATGCATTTAGGCATTTTTATTAGAATTTCCAAGGGAAATGACATTTGGTGGCTAGAAATAATTCACTGGAAAATATATCTTTTAGGTTAGCACTGATTGAACTGAGTAGGTTGATAATACTGTGAATTAAATTATAGGAGGAAGGAAAAAATGTCATTGCCAAATATGAGAATCTGTATCCTCACATTCTTTGTTATTATGGTTCTGTGTTGTTGCTTATCTTTAGATCTCCGCATCATGATCTCTTTAAGTATCACTTATTGTTACAAAATAGTTATTATTGTAAAAAGAACGTAAGAGCATATTGCCTAACAAACAGTAGTTGAGTGGGTATACTTCTCACTGTATTCATTACCCAGCCTATATATCCATTTGTTCAAAAAATCTTTAGTGGTGAAAACTGACTTTATGTTAAGTGTGACTTTATTTTAAAAAGTAATTGAAGGAAAAAGAAGATTTTTTTTCAAGACATTATGTATTTATTTATGAGAGACACAGAGACAAAGGCAGAGACATAAGCAGAGAGAGAAGCAGGCTCCATGTAGGAAGCTCAATGTGGGACTTGATCCTGGGACTCCGGGATCACAACCTGAACAAAAGGCAGCTGCCCAACCCCTGAGCCACCCAGGTATCTCTGGAAAAAGAAGATTTATCTGTCACAGTTCTTCAATTTGTTTCCTCTTGCAAAAGGTATGATCCAGAAACATTCTAAATTAGTTTGATAATTGAGCCTATAAAGTATAGCGAGTTTCTAGAGAACCCACAAAAGCTGTCATTCATACAGTGGGGTAGATAATGTCTCAAGTATATTATATATTTCAGGTGTACTTATAAGTTATGTGAATTTCTTTTTTTTAAATATTTTATTTATTTATTCATGAGAGACATAGAGAGAGAGAGAGAGGCAGGAGACACAGGCAGAGGGAGAAGCAGGCTCCATGCAGGGAGCCCAATGTGGGACTCAATCCCGGGTCTCCAGGATCAGGCCCTGGGCTGCAGGTGGCCCTAAACCACTGAGCCACTCAGGCTGCCCAGTTATGTGAATTTCAAATGTGAAATCTACAGTACTAACAGACTGTAAGACTTTTTCATATAGTCTATATGAAATGATCACTAATTCATCCACAAAGAAGGCTAAGTGCAATTATTTGCAAGCCTGAAGAAATAGAATCAGAAGGTAATTACAGTTTCAGAGACAGATTAATAATGCATTACAACTTAGGTAGGCACTGTCCCCTGTCCATCCTTTTGAATCATCTTACAGTAGCTCATGCTGGTAGCTTGCCAACAGACACAGTGTGCCTTGCCACCTTTATTTCTATTTTTCCATAATGAATGATTTCTTAAGAGTTGATCACATTATTCTAAAAGATAAGAAAGGAGGAGGAGGAAGAAGAGGAGGAGAAGGAGATAGAGAAGAGAAGAAGAAGAAGAAGAAGAAGAAGAAGAAGAAGAAGAAGAAGAAGAAGAAGAAGAAGAAGAAAAAGAAGAAGAAGAAGAAGAAGAAGAAGAAGAAGAAGAAGAAGAAGAAGAAGAAGAAGAAGAAGAAGAAAGCAAGCAAGAACAGCAACATGTTCTTAGCCTGGCCAATAGCTCTCAGAAGTCTTTGCTGTGAAACTCAGCCCTGCTTCCAGGTGTATGAGTAGAATCACCAGAACAGGCAGATTTTGCTAAATGCCTGGCAAATATACATTCTCTCCTGCTATAGAATTTTATTTTGGGAAGGCAGCAATGTACCCAGGTAAAATTTTCCCCCCAGATTTTCATGCAGCTAGCTGTTGTCTTGATACCTGTTCTAGCTTACCAGACATAAGAGGGCATATACTGAGTAGGGGTTCTGGGACAGCTATTGATTTACTGACTAAAAGGGACTGGCAAGGCTGACAGGAACCATTTGTTCTTTGATATGCCCTCCATCTCACTTCCTAACATTCCAGCTTCATGCCTGAGATATATTCGTTGTATTATGGTCATAAGGATGAAAGCTACAAATTAATGATACTCCAGCAAGACACTTGATCTAGCTTAGACCTCTGGTGATTTTCTCAGCAAACTCTGCTTGCCTATTCTGACTGCTTGTTATGTGAGAAATTTAACCTTCTTTATTTTTATGCCAATATGGTTGACTTAACAAAATCTATAAGGATGATGCAGATATGAAAAATGGAAGAACAACAAGCATGCTATCATTTTGCAAAGGTTGTGACTTATTAAATAGATACCTATTCTGAAAATGATAGAATAAACTTTGCAAGTTTGAGTTAGTTCACTTGGGGAAATCAATAGCAACTAAACAGGTACTAGATATTTAAAATCACTACTGAGTTAAATTTTAGATAAAAGAAGACAATTTTATACTATGACCCAAATGCCATATCTACATTGAAAACCAGAGGAATGAAGCTGAAATTTAGAACGAATTAGCTGCAGAATGTTAAAAGCATCATTATATGTATGTATCATATGAATGAGCCAAAGGTGAATTTTGAATTTATAAGCTCAATACCATAGTCAGAGGTTGTCTAATGCCAGTTTAAAGGCTACTCTGGGGCCATATGGATTAGCCCCAAAAGGTGATTTTTAAAAAATTTTTTCATTTGCCTGTTTTATTTTGGTCTGTTACTTTAAACTTTATGGGAATAAGATGCATAATTTAAAAATCAGCAGATTGTTCAAAAATCCAGATTTTTTAATCTCCTCACATAATATCAAAAGATACACCAACACTAGGCCACCTTCCAGTAAAGTTCAATTGTAGCTAAGCAACTACTGAATGCTATTTTTAGTTTACTATAGTATCTTATATGACCTATTCCTTTAAACTCTCTTCTCACTCTGGCTCTTGTTCACTAGACTGTTTTATTCATTTTCTTGGCCTACAAGAGAAGGCAAAATTAAAATACTTTAATAGTATAATCTGCAAAGTTTCATATTATTAAAAATAGAGAAACTCATTCAAATCTAATTTTAAATGAGAGCACAAAATCTAATTAATGCATAAATTAGATCACATTGGCAAAAATAATCCCCTCAAATATTTTTTTTTTGTTATTTTTTTGCCTCTACTTGACAGAGAGCTATATGGGGCTTAGCTTTTTGTATTAGCGTTTGAATACATCTCAAAATGTGAAATTCTGTTGCCAGTTGCAACAGGGGTACCCATTGTGTGTGGAATTGCACTTCATAAACTATTCATTAGCAAACTAACAGGGGTCTCTGTACAGAAAATACTTGCTTTATGAATGCATTCATATGTTACTGTTTTGTTTTGTTTTTCTAAGTAGTTAGGAATCTTTAAAGGAGCCCTTGGTATTTGGTTTAAGATCTTTTTTTTTTTTTTTAAGATTTTATTTATTTATCTGAGAGAGAGTGAGAGAAAACATGAGCAGAGGAGGAAAGGGAGAGGGGGATGCAGACTCTCCACTGAGTGGGAAGCCCCAATTTTGTTTGTTTTATATTTTGAGGGGAGGGAGCCCTAACTTGAGGCTCCATCCCAGGACCCTGAGATCATGCCCAAGCTGAAGTCAGATGCTTAAGTGACTGAGCCACCCACACAGCCCTAGGTTCAAGATCTTTAATTAAAACACTCACCACATTGTATATTGTTAGCTTCTTATTCATCTGGGAAATTATTTTGCTGTTGTTGAATCTGTACTTATCTTGCCAAGATTGAAAATGTTCTAAATGCAGTACTAAGATGTTTTATACATTTAGAATAATGTATTACTCATACCTTTGATAGAAATTGCTGCTATTAGTGTGTATGGAAAAAGGTAAATGTTATGTCAGAAAAGGTGCATAAAAACATCTAATTTAACATTTGGAAGAAGGTACTGATCTAAGATAATTTAATCTAATATATATTATATACATAATATAATATATTGAAATATAATGATCTAATAAAATATAATTTAAACATAAAACAGTAGTAGTCAATTTTCTGGAAAAATAAGACCAAATAAAATCTTTCATAATTAAAAAATATAAATATGGACCAATGATATAGTCCACAGTTCTCTATCCTTTTCCTATTTGGGAAAGTTACACATACTCTCATACCTTTGTTTTTTTCTTCCTGTTTATTTTCTGTTATTTACCCAACATTACTTAATCTTTAGTAACATGAATCATAACCTGTAACCCACGCATACAAGCATCATTCTGTGTTGGGATCTTTCTCAGTCATTTGCACTTCAAGTAGTAATGCTACTAACGTAGCAGTTGATTTTGCTGAATTCCAAAGTCCCTTGATATTTATAGTTGAAGACAACATCTTCTTTGCTAAGTTATAGGGAATGCTATATTATTATTTTTATACTTTGTAAAATATTTTAGTATATGTGCTGCCGAAGTGAGCACGTCTACTTTGTAAAATAATGTGCAGTAGTCATTATCATACATATTTGCCATGTAGTACTAATACTCATTTGATACCTCTCTCTCCTATTTTTGTAATTGTCCTGAGTGATTTTTTTCATAGTATTTAGTCAGATTTGTCCCAAAAGAAAGATACTAATTTGATACTTGAGATACTTTCTCAAAATGAGATTTGCTTTGAAAATCTAACAGTTATATTAGAACAGTTAGGGAGTGTGGTTAACTGTTCTAAAGTGATTATAAGAAGTATATTGCCATGGTAAATTCAAACTCTAAATACTATGTTCAGCACACTTTGTGTCTTGAACTGTCTTTTGTTTTCTTGTAAATTTCAAAGTGGCTTGTTGGGGCCCAAAAGAGATTATGAAGACAGTATCATAAAACTTAGGGAAATCCAAAGACGAAAATATTATGAAATGGATGCAGTATGAAGTTGTCCTGAGCAGATATCAGCTCTGTAAATATACTTCTATAACTGGCATAAGCCACCAGCTAACAGCTGAGCCACTCTATGGGGATCAACCAGCTTGAGTGCAAAATTGGGAGAGGCTGCAGAAGGAAGACTACTTCTTCTCTATAGCCTATTGCTGTGCCCTGCAGAACAGTTAAGGGCTAATGGAACAAGGGGATGATATTTTTATCCACACAAAGTATTTGGATTACCCTGTGGGAAAGTTTAAAGAGAAATTTAATGTCAAATAAGTATTATGATAGATTGAAACACTCTATGCATAAAAAAGAATGTAAATGCATTGTTAAAAAATCTAGAAATTTGCTTTTGAATTATTGCTGTTACATATCACAAATTAAAATAAAAACCCTTACAGTTTTAATAATCTAATTATTTTTCATATGAATGCCTATTATTCTATATTTACTTATAATTTCAGAAGAAGTTAAGTTTGTTGGTAAATGTAATGGACTCAGGCCATTTGTGATGTTGGGTACTAGATTTTGTGAATGTAAAATAAGTCCCTCCTATTTCAGATTTAGGTTTATTTCATCTTATTTTGAATGCATGTTATATATCAGGCTTCCCAAGTATGGAATCTATGATTGACCTTATTTAAAAAACAAACAGTCTTGGGTTGAATTTAAAAAGCTTAAATGATAAAATTAACACAAACATAATCAAGGCATTCATTTTGGATGTCTCCTATAAAAATGAATCATGATTATATATTTTCTTATCATGAAAATGAACTGCATGTGCATACATTTTGATGTCAACTTGGTATTGGTCTTTCCATATGTTTGCAAATCTACCCATGCTACCTCTGCCACCGTTCCCAGATGCATTTAAATGGCAAGGGAGGGGGTGCCTCCATTGCTCAGTCGGTAAGCATTTGAGTCTCAGTTTCTCCCTGGATCATGATCTCAGGGTTGTAAGATTGAACCCTATAATGGGCTCTCCACTCAGTGAAAGTCTGCCTGGGATTCTCTCTCTCCCTTTCCCTCTCCCTATGTCCCTCTCACAGAACTTGCTCACTGTCTCTAAAATAAATACATCTTTTAAAAATGAATGAATGAGTGAATGACAAGGAAGAAGAGTTAGACTATACAGGTTTGCATTAAACTGTCTCAGAGCCCAGAAAAAAATTTATGACCAAAGCCTCAAATACCAGCAAATCTATAACTTTAAAAGGGTGTGTATGGTATCAGACTGTTTGGTATTGTCAAAAGAGAGATAACTTGGAATTCAGAACACAAATTCTAATCTTGCCTCAACCATTTACTTAAAATATCCTCTCAGTCATGGCTGGTGCCTTGAATATTGGGAAGTGTTGATCACAGTTGCTCTCTTGAAAGCTCCTCCCCTGGAGTAGGGGGAAGAGTAGGAGTACATCTGTCATTGTATACTAATGGTTCTTTCCCAATCTCCATCTCTCTTTCTGTCTTTCTCTCATCTATCTGTAAGTTCTCATTGTCACTGTGCAAACTATGTAATATTTATTATATAACACAATTTATTTATTTTAGCCTCAAGTTCTCTTCCAAATTTCAGAAATGCCTTTCTAGTTTTATTTTTTTTAAGATTTATTTATTTATTTTAGAGTGAGAGAGATAGCAAGAGAGAGCACAAGGGAGGAAGGGGCAAAAGGAGAGGAAGAGAGAAAGAGAATCCTCAAGCAGGCTTCCTACTGAAAGGGGAACCCAACATGGGGCTTGATCCCACAACCCTGAGATCATTACCTGAGTTGAAATCAAGAGTTGGACACTTAACTGATGAGCAGAAATACACAGGGACAAGTAAACAAAAAAGAATTAGGGGTTGTTAGGCAGGAATATAGATGGTGAATCTAGTTTTTTACCTAGAAGCTTTGAGTTTATGTTGTTATGTCCTATTATGGGGGACTGGGATACTTTTAAAATGCATTTCTGGGGGTGCTCAGAACAGATTTCTTGTGTGGCTCAATCTCACCTTTCACATCTAGTAAGGTGACAAATCCTATTGAGTCAGTTTCTAACACCTTTGGAAATTTTGCTCTTCCATTGTTACCCTTGTTAGGGACTCCTTTTCTTATGCCATTGTAACAAATCTTTATCTGGTTTTCACATTTAAAATACCATTTCCTATGCCAATATACCTTGTGTACATCAAATATATTAATATTTCTATATAATAAGTATGATTATTTCTGTCCCATATCATTCTGAATTTCCTCACTATCTCAAGATTAAAATGCAGATTTCTTAAGGTAATGACAAACTTCCTTTCAACCTTATCTCTCACTTCAAAGCTTCTCTCTATACCACTCTGCCTTCTATGAAATCTCCAGAGCCCAAACCCCGCCACCACCATGGAGTTGGACAGAAAGTCACAGCAGTGATAAACCATCTGTCTGATAGAAACCACCAGATTTTGCCTATACCTTTCTTATGGCATACATCCTAATGGTCCTTGCATAATTTATAAGTCTCTCTCTGCATAGAAGGGGAAATTATTATGGAAGACTCCCAATGGGAGATGTCAGCTTAGCTGAATTTTGAATGGTGAGTGGAGTTCGGCATGGAGACAATTGATGAAAACACATTAGAAACAGAGCAATACTTGCAAATGCATCAGAGTGGCATGTTCTGGGACCCAGGACTAGATTTAAATGGCTTATATATGTTAATATAGTGAGAGGATTGTGCAGGATTTTAACCTACTAACTAAACAGGGCTTAGTATTTCTTGCTAAGAAATACAGTCTTCTCAGGCTGGTTAAGAGGTATTTGAAATATTTTAAATTTTGAAATCTCATGATCCACTATTTTCTAGTAATATATCACCCATGTTCCCAGTCTATTCACAAGTTGTACATTTCCATTTCCAGGTTTTCATTCATATGAATGCCTATTCTTAGCTTTAGTAACCTATAAGAAGAGTGCCTGGGTGATACAATCTAGGTTAGTCCTGTTAGGCTGTGTGTGAGTATCAGGATAGTTTCCACAACTGAACTGCCAGGTGATGAAAGATCTGCTCTTAGCCTGTTTTTAGAAGAAACTCTTCAAAATCTTGTGCCAATCTCAAGTCCAGAAAGGTTTCACTTATGGAGATTACAAACCATATAGCCTGTATAGGAGGCAGTGAGAATGGAGAGCATATATATCCAATTATTATTAATAGTCATGATATGACTGTTTATCTTCAGCTCTTGTGTCACTCAAGACCACTGACAGACTAAAAGATGGGCCCTTTCTTACTATATATATGCCTCTCTTTATAGTTACCCACAATGTTTTTAGTCTGCACAAAACAATACAGATGAGAAGAAATTTTATATTTCATGAAATTACATTCTAAACCTCTCATATTTGCTCCTGAACTTTAGCACAGAGGCTGCAAAATTCCTTCTTCCAAGGTCAGTGGAATTGCACCTTTGAATCCCATTCTTAGACTATTTTCTTGGTTATTTCTACTTTAATTTCATTTTTATTGTCTTGCTGTGATCTTTTTCTGTTTATATTTTTGCCATACTTTTTATATAAAGCACATATGTTTTAGAGAAGATATATAGATATATACTTGTGTAAGGAGATACTAGCTAGATATACAAACATAGAAAATAAGAATGTTATTGGTCATTTAGTTCTGTATCAGGTAAAAGATAAAGGTAAATCTTTTTTTAAAGTATTAGTTTATAAATTGCAACACTTCTGACACCAAGTTGTTATAAAATACCTGGTTAAAGTTTCTCTCTTGAAAATCCATTTCTAATCCAACAAAACTAGAAGGCTGCTATATATTCTACTTCATATTAGTCATAATCAATATCTCCATATTCCTTCAATGCTAAAATGCTATTTTAATTGTATATGTCCTTACTTTATGAAGAATGAAATCAATCTTTTAAGAAATCAATGTTTACAAAATAGCCTCAAATGGATGAGGAAGAGTGGTCCTAATATGCAGGAAAAAAATTGACTTTGCTTTTTTATACCAATGTTACACTCAGGAGTATGTAATGAAAAATCAATTATAACATAAAAACTCATAAAGGCATTCAAGTGTTCTCTTATCAAATCACAGTACAAAAACAAGCCTGACTGCACTAGACTCTAGTTATTTTTATTTTCTTTGAGTAAGATCAGCTCTCAGAGGTGTATAATAATAAAGTAGTTTTCTTAGAGGTCATTGTGTGAGATATCCAAGTTAGCAACTGCCAGAACCAGATGCATCTGTGCAATATGGGAGGTAGGAAAAGAGGGAAAAAAACGGTGGCAAAAGTCTGTGACATCTCTCCCAGCGGCCTTTCCTAACAAAAGCTTTTTTTGTATCAGCATTACTGTGAATAGCTAATAGTAAGGACAGGGAAACCCATCATGTTTAGCCTAGTTGCCATTATACTATAAAATTACCATTACATTGCCTGAAGTAGATTCTGATTATACAAAGAACAATACAATGCAACTAATATTGGTGTGTGTGTGTGTGTGTGTGTGTGTGTATGCAATAGATGCAGATTCTATATAGGTTTAACTGAATGAAAACCCTACTTTGAAGATAAAGGAATGTATTTTTTTCAGTTTTTGCATAGTAATGGTTGTAGTTGTGCCTAAAGAAGTTAAGTTATGGCTGTGGTAGTAGCAATGATTGCAGTAGAAATATCTGACATATTTATGCATATTTTCCATCTTTTTAGTTTTTAAGGTAGTTTTATGTTTTCTTTTTCATGTGATTCTCACAAGAGGTCGGTATCTACCACACAATAGACATTTAATAAATAATTGATAAATAAATGTATGAATGAAGGATATAATGAGTCTACAAATAACTGCATGATATAGGCAGTATAATTGTATTTATCTTGATTTTGAGGGTAAGAAAAATGAGCTTAGAGCAAGATGAGGATTTTATTAAGATTACTTGACAAAATGAGTAGCAAGGCCAAAAATAATATTTAAGTCTACATTCCTAGAGCATATTGCATTTGTGTTTAGATTTTCACCAATTTGTAAAACTGCCATTTATCATTCAGGTGCACATAATTATGAGCTGCTTTAGTTTTTTTTCATAATCAGTATGAAGATAGGCCTTGAGCTTGGAAGAAGACACTGTGAAAGCTAAGTACTTTCCTTTCAAGTTTAGAATATTAAGAAGGGAGAAGTCAAGGCTGTATAAGGAAAACCAGCACTTTGCACTAGGGGAGTGGAAAGGAAAGCTAAAGATTGCATACTGAATAGAAAATCTAACAATGTTATCTACATAAAGCATAAGCAAAGTAAAAAGAAAAAAACTCAGCATAAATATACCAAATTTGAATATCCAAAATTGAATCTTGCTCCTACTTTTATGGGAAAGGGGCCAAATTGAGCCTGCAGTCAAAAACTGTTCCTATTTGCCACACATGCTTCTTTTTGTGACAAAGAAGGATTTGATAATGTAGGTACAGCAGGTGACTAGAAGCAGCAGCTTGTTCTCAAGGCTATATTGGACTCATGTGTCCCTTCCCTAGAATAACAACATATTAATGGAGAAACCATCTTTGTGATCTTTTGTGTTTAAAAATCACTCAAACTTGTCAAACTTCCAGTCCATTGTTTGAAGACAGTGTTACAAGGCTGTCTGTTCAGGAATGAATAAATCCTCTAAAGGTTTATCGACAAATGGAAGACAGTGGAACTTCAGCCAAAAGCTTTAGAATCCATTGGGATTTGTGGGAACATTTTCTCCAAACATCTGGAAAAGATCCAAACTTCCATTATTCCTCTCCTCTTAATACAACCACATTTCTTTTTTTTTCCTGTTTTTAATTCTCAGTGAACGTGTTACTTCTCTTTCTTTTGCCACAGAGACATTACTTTCCTCATAATCCCGTTTCATTGACCTGTAATTTATTTGGATTTTTTTTTCTGAATCTTCAGTAGACTTTGCATTTGTTTGTTAAAATAGGCATGGCTAATAGTGATAATGGAAGACTATTTTTTTTTCTTTTGGTATGCTTCTGTACTTCTCAAATCACATTTCTATTTTTTATCAGTTACTAGGAATTAGGTATCAGTTACTAGGAATTAGGAGAAGGCATTTCTTTGACTACACATTAGTGAGTACCTTCCTTTTACTGACTTTTCTCTTAAATGCTATATTCATTTCCAATCATAGACTTTTGAGTTTGACCCTGAGCAAAAATGAAGCGTCTAGTGTAGATTTTATTGATTTACACTATTCTTGCTTGTTTTTAAGTCTCTATACAGACCTCTAGTGTATCTACAAAGAGAATAATATGTTAGTGAAACACCATTTAATAATTGTAAAGAAGAATTCCCAGCCTGTGATACCCCAAAGGATCTCCAGTTGTTTCAATAAGTATTAGACTCTTGACATAATATTTCATTAAAAGTTTTATGTCATGCTGCACTTTTGGGAAGAAAAGAAAGGTGGCAAAATCAGTGATATCCAGTGATAAGGTATTAGCACAACTCCAAAAACTGTTATCAAATACTCCTTTAGCCTGCAAAATTGTAGCATTTTTTGTTTAGGTTTCTTTTTTTTCATCTTAATAGCTATTCTGTGTCCTTTATTTTGTGGAGAAATTAATGGTGAATTTACATATAGATATATATCAAGACTAAAATATATATTTTAGACTCAGCAAGTCTACTTTCAGTATTTGTTCCCATAGTCAGTACTAATATACTCTTGCAAATATGCAATGATTATCCACAAATATATTTAATGCAGCTTTGTTTCTAATAGCAAAATGATTGGAAACAGTCTATTCATTGACAGAAGAGGATTAAAGTAATTCCGCTACTTCTGTGTAGTGAAATACAATACAGAAGTTAAAAAGAATGATAGAAATGAATTGCTTGCATTTTTTGCCATAAAGTTATATCACTTTATGACCGAAACCAATTAAGATGATAGAAAAATGAATAAGTTACAACAGAATTAGAATTGGAATGTGAAGAGACAAGAGTTGCACCTGCAGAAGTTGGACAGCTGAGTTCATTTAGAATATTGTCCGTTGTTTCACAAAGTAATTATCGGAAATTCTACTGATACTTAAAGTGAGTGAATTCAAATCAAGAGGTAATATTTTGAGACTCTGGATGGATGTAAGGGGGCAAAGAATATGCTTATAGAGCATTTATAAGCAATTAAATATTTCTGCATTTCAATTATTACTAATTTTTATTCAGAAAAAGTGCTTGGAGAATGTTCAATCTCTAGTTATTAGAAGTTACCTGATTTTCTACAATTTGGTATACATATATGAAAACGCTTGTTCTGAGTAATGACAGGAAAATCTAGAGGAAGAAGTAGTTATAAAAGTTATAAGCCATATTAAACCATCCCATTGAAAAGTTTCACCTCATCAGTGGGTTTTATTTTCTTGAGTTTGCTATCTGCTTCTGTTTATCAGAAAATATACCAGCTATTGACAGAGACTATAAGGATGGGATGAAGACATGTAGAATTGTAAATTTAAATTTTTAAGTAATTTTAAGGTTATAGCTATAACTATACAGAACTAATAATACAGTTGATAGAATACTGTCCCTTCAATTACATTGTAAAATGGACACATAAGGGTGAATGAGTCAGTTAAGCATCAGACTCGATTTCAGCTCAGGTTATGATCTGGGGATGTGGGATTGAGCCCCACATGGAGCTCACACACAGTGCAGAGCCTGCTTGTCCCTCTCCTTCTGGGCTCTCTCTCTTAAATAAATAAATAAATAAATAAATAAATAAATAAATAAATAAATCTTTAAAAAATGAACACATAATGAGTTATATTAGAAATATACCAAGTTTCTCAGAGGAAAAGGAATGGAGATGAGGCTGGCAATATTTGATTAGCGGTTCCTTGACTATATAGTAAGTTCAATGGGAAGAGGCGTCCATAGGGAGAGAGATAAATTATGGTAGTACAAACACATGAAATGTCCACTAGAGCATGTGCTCACCCATCCATATGCAAATATTGTATTCTTGAGAGTATTCTCAATTCTGGATGTCTCAGTTTTCAGCTATCAAAACTATCTGCTATTACCTGAAATGATTCTAGAACTATTGAGCAAACTTCTGATGAAATTTTGCTTCCAGATCTAAACCCCAGGGTGAAAATACCTTATTCTGGCTAATGTGGGATCTCTTTAGCAGTTATAATGTGAATTTTACCTTTGCAAACAAACACCTTGACCTCACTATAAGCCTTGCACTCATATTTCTAAGGATATCTCTTTATTTAATTTCATTTCTTTTAATATTTAAAGATTATAATTTTTAGAGATAGTGGCAATTTTTTTTATAATTATGTAGCTAGTATGTGAGATAGGATAGTTGAAATTAGCATCTCAGTGCCCTGTCTCCCAGGAAAGTTTTTTGTCATATCCATTCTGGTGTTCAAATCACATGGACTTCAGATTTCTGATAATTATATAGAACTCATGGTTCAAAAAAATAGGCAATAGTCTGAAATATTCTGCAGTTAATAGATTCTTAAAAATTATCTATTGCTGATAATCATAATGAAATTATTCTGCCCAAGCTTACCACAAGATTACTATATTAGGATCATTATAATAATAAACTATAAAGTGTTAATAAATATTAAGTGTAAATATTAAAGCAATAGACCATAAAATGGTAGTAACCAAGGTTTATCAATTATTCACAATGTAATTTGACACTCGACAATGTCATTGCATACATTAATTAGTTTAATTTTAATAAGATAATGAAATAGAATCTATTTAATCTTCAGTTTACAGAAGAAACTAAGCCTTTAGATAGTTTCTAGGTACTTTCTAACCAATGAAGTAAACAAAAAAGATGGTTGAAATATCTCTGTGCCTTCAAGATACCTCAGCTCTATCTTCACAGCCGTAATATACAAAATTCTATAATGCAAGTCAGAAGTTAAATGTCACATAAGTAGTAAAAATGCCTTTCAATAACAATAATATAACACATTATTATGTTTGCTCAATGTATGGTATGTCTTTCAGAGTATGCTAATATATATATTTTTTCTCATTACTTTATTTCTCTGAAAGAGGGTATCAAACTCATGGGAAATGCATCTTAGGTTTTATCTAAATCTTTAAATTTTATTTATTGTGTGAGAGCAAAAACTAAATGTTGTTTACTGAAAATTGTGGCAATTGACTGAAAAGTATAAAACGAATGAGCACATCGGCAAAATATGAAGATGCATTTAAAAATCCAGGCTATAAAAATTCTCTTTGATCTTAACTGCAACATATCCTTTATCATTATTGAAAATTGAATGTTTGGCTTGGCAAGGAAACATATCTTTACTATAATTGGAACCAGTGGAACTTTAATTTGGCAAATACACTTCCTTATTGAGTAGTGGATCTTTTAGAATATATTGCTATTGGAAACTATAATGTGTTCTTAAGGTTAACTTTTCAGAAGTAAGCTAATTTCTATTTTAAGGCACAAGCAGTTACTTCCCTTTTCAGAATAAAAATCTATTAAGAATTATCACAAAAATATTAACATTTGATTTAGTAATGATGAAATTATTTTGATAGGTTTTTAATACTTTATTTTTTTCTTTTAAATAAAGGAACCCCAAAATTAACCTCCTCAGACTTCCATTTTCTGTTTTCCTTATTTTCTGTTACTTTAGGAAGCATCTTTTCTGCCTGGTATTATGGATCATCGCATTCATTCACACATATGTTCTTTAGTCCTACTAGCCTTGGAACTGTGTCATAGGAAACGGCAACTCTACCACTCGAGCTTTTTAATATGAAGGATGCGTTAGAAATGCCATATTTCCACATTGGAAATATTTCCAAATCATTGGAGTAAAGCCCATACAACCAGAAATAAATATTCACACAGATACTTACCATACCAACATTCCTATGTTACTTTCCTATAGCTCTGATTAAATAGCTAAAGTTGAAAGTCTTGGTTTCACCCTCAGCACACAGCAAAGAGTAGTTACACTCCTCCATATGAATCCAACTTGTTGATTGACGTATTGATTATTGACTCATTTATTTATTTATACTTGAATTTACTCTGGAGTTTATATTGGTAACATATATATTTTTAGAGAAACAGTGCTTATAGCTGTGGGGCATCTACAATCTTTAAGGATGAATATGACTCAAGGTCATCTTGGTAACCCACTTTCCGTGTTGGAACAAAATGCTCCCTGGAAGGAAAACTAAGCCCAGGTAGAGTATGTTTGCTTAATCCTGGATTTGTGGATTTTGTTGTTGTTGTTAGAATTACAAGGCATGAAAAGAATATTGTCTAAGTCTATGCCTCTCACACTGAGTATGTGAAGGAGTATGTAAAACTGAAGAACAAAATGGTACATCTTTCTGGAATTTATTTTTATTTACATTACTCAAATACTTAGGGGAAACAATACTATAGATGTCCCACAGATTACAATAATAAGAAGAAATTAAATATTTTTTTCTTTTGCAGAATTTCTTGAGTTGTGCCCCAGATATTCTTGGGCCTCAAATTCACTATACTTTATTATAAGGAGTTTATCAGTCAAAAAGTATGTATAGCATTGGTCTAAGTCGATGGGTATTCTTATAATAGCCTATTCTAATGGAGGATGGGAAATATTGTAAGACTAAATAACAGAAATAAAATGGGCAAATTCAGTGACTTCAGAGAAACTGAGAGATCAAAAAGAGTTAGGAAGAAAGAACCAATCTAAAATAGGTCAAACACTACAATATTTATGTTCTTGATACCTCAGAAGCAACGTAAGTGAAAACTATGCTTGGTGTTTGATATGTTAAACTGAGTCCTAGAGAGGCTGACCTGCTTCTGTTTCACCCCTAGATACCTAGGCTGGGGCCCTTTCCTGTGCTAACAATATTATTTAATTAAGTAATTTAAAGAATCATGAAGTGATTTTTCAAGCAGGAAAGAATGAATTTGGGGAGAATAATATGAATTTCCCTACAAATGAAGCATGTTGAGTGTGTACACCCAATCATCCGCATAGTGCATGAATTTATTGTTTTTCTTCTGTCTGTGGTCCAAATTCAGAGGAGATAATCAGTCACATAATTATGTACTTATGTGCCACAAGAGTCTATCAATTATCATCTCTTCCTCTGCGGAACCTTAGACTACTATACTGCAGAGTATTCTGTTGGTCAATATGGACAGTTAGTCTATAATCTGAGCAAAAGGAGCTGATTCTTCTCCCTGCCCTGAAGGGGCACAGCCTTGAAGGGCAGTGTCAAGAGACAAGCTAACATTGCCTAAACATAATTTATTAATTTTGGTAATGTAAACACCACAAATCCACACTATATCACTCAGGCATGTCTTAGATACACTTACAAAACAAAACAAAACAAAATAAGACTTAAATAATATGTCTAGCCGTAACTGAGGGCTGGTATAAGAAATGGAAGTATATGTAATCCCTCTGTCATTTTAAAATATAATTTCATTATGATATTCAGTGTTCTTTATATACTATGTACCATGTTATAAATATGCATATGTATATACGAATGGAATAGTTTCATATGCTTAGATGATCAGAACTATATGAGAAATTATCTTTTCTTTTTTGTTTTGCCTGATAGTATGTTCAGTGCTAAATTTGGATTCAAATCTTGTAACCTCTCTATCAAGTTAGGGATATGCTGTTCTTTTTATCTTATTTTGATGTCTTAGTATACTTGTTTGCCTCTGTCTTTGGGTCTTATTTTACATTGCTTTTATTGTAAATCATCTTATATCTTTCTTGAAAATATAAAGATTAAAAATAAATCAACTTAAAATAAGATCAAGGATGTAAGATGATAGAGCATTATATTCAGTCAATAAACTTTATTGATCATCTCCTATGTGAAAGGCACTGCAAGAGAATAAGCATATCATGATGAGCAAGAAATTATCTCTGACCCTGAAGAAGTAAATCCAGTTGTGTTTAGTTGTATTTATAAAACTGAATCTGGTTTTCTATGCTAGCATAACAAATAACCACACCACACATTTACTGACTTAAAACATCACAGATTTATCATCTTAATGTTCTGTAGGTCTGTGTGTCGACTTGACTGGTTCCTTTCCTTTGGGTCTCATAAGGCAGAAGACAAGGCATTTGATTGTCTGGGCTCCTATCTGGAGACAAGGAAGCTCTTTCAAGCTTATCAGTTTGTTGGCAGAATGAAATTCCTTGGGGCTTCAGGCCTGGGGTCTTAATTTCTCCCTAGCTGTCACCCAGAGACCCCTCTCAGCACCTCGAGAACATCTGCATGCTTGCTTACATAGCTTCCTCATATTCAAAACAGTGCAGAAAGCCTCTCTTATACTTCTTAACTCTTTGACTTTTCTTTCTACTACATCTCTCCGGCATCAGCCAGAAAAAGTTCTGCTTTGCGGGCTTATGTGTTAGATGGGGCCCACCCAGATGAGGATAATACAGGATGATTTTTATATCAGAAAGTCCATAACTTTAATCACTCCTACAAAATCCCTTTTGTCATGTAAAGTAGCACATTTACAGGACTCAGGAATTAGGGTAAAGGTATATTGAGGAGCCATTCTGCCTACCATACGATAATGAAAAAGAGAGTGATGTAAACAAATAAGTTCTTGAATAAAATTATCTGACCACTGTCTAATCACACAGAGAGGAATAATTATAACTGATCAGTACAGGAGAAACTCAGAAGTATACTCAGAAAATAAAAATAAAATCAAAATAGATTAAAGAGGCAATTCAGTTTTAGCCACACACATTATTCATCATAATAAATGGAAGGTAAAACTTCTATCACTCCTGGTAATGACGCAGTGTGACAAGAATATAGTCCTGTTTTGTGATAAAACTAAGAGAAAGCAGCTTTCTTTTCTTAGTCAGAGTGGCGGAGCTGGGCTAGTTTTTGCTTATCACAAATACTAAAGAAACTATTTCTTCTCTAGCTGATTTCCTATGTAATTTCTTTGTTGATAAAAATTTATTTCTCAATGGATTTGGAAGTCACTTGTAGCTTTGGTGAAACTAGAACTTATATCTTATTAAGGGATGCCTGAGTGGCTCAACGGTTGAGTGTCTGCCTCCAGCTCAGGGTGTGATCCGGGGATCCAGAATCAAGTCCCACATCGGGCGCAGGCAGAGAGCCTGCTTCTCCCTCTGCCTGTGTCTCTGCCTCTCGCTCTGTGTGTCATTTCTCATGAATAAATAAATAAAATCTTAAAAAAAAGTTATATCTTATCACTCATGATCTTTTATAGCAACAGAATAAATTTATATCTGTAACTATATAAATGAAAATTGAAAAAAAAAAGAAAGAAAATTGACTGAAATTTTCAAATATTCAGAATTGCTTGATATTCTCTGTTTTCAGGGAAAAAGAGCTTATGGGACAAATACATTATATATATACATATATACATACATACATGTAATTATATATATATATAATTAAGTACACTGTATTTTAGAAGATAAAAAGGATAACTCCAAAACCCATATAAGGATGCTTCATATGCCTGTCACTAAGGTTATAGATTCATACAATGTCTTTTTAAAGATTTTTAACAATGATGAAAGATTTTCAACAGGATACTTGTAAAGACTTTCAATAATTAAATGAGTTTTCCTCTTTTCCCTGTATATTAAATAATCATAAATTTATCAAGTAAAGATTCATCTAACTCAAATGTTTTATTTCTTTTCATTGATATTTTATTTATTCTTAATGAAAATAAATAGTTGAAAAATCATTCAATAAACTCACATGATGATGCAAAAGCTATTGTCTATTATTGCTTTTTCATGTAGGATTAGAACACAAATAGAGTTTATTTTTTATGATACACATTTAAAGATAGTTGGTAGAGTACAATGAAAATGGCATTGGGTTTAAATCAGAAGACAGGAGTTAAAATCCATCTCATTTCTGGTAAATTTTAGCTGTATAATTTACCTCTTAAAAAATCTGAGCATATTTCTCTATCTCTATAAAAGAGAAGTTTAGATTAAACAATCTCTAAAGTCTTTTCATGCTATAAATATTTAGAATTTTAAAATATAGGTAATGAAATATCCAGGAAATGTCTGCATAAAATAAAAATAAATTGATATCTAAATCCATTTTTAAGACTTCAGCTATTTCTCAGTTAAAAGTGCAAATGTTTTCCAGAAAACAATGCTTTTAAGTTGCTGTGATTTATAGTCATTTTCCAAAATGGGAAATACACCACATAAAGTAATTGTTTTTAATGGTTATTATACTTTAGCTTGTAACCACCCGATAATGTGACTTTTTCTCCCTATCTTTCTGCTTCTTTCAAATTAGATACTTTATCTTAATGGGATTTTTTTTCTTCCTGTGCTTTCAATAGATGAACATCTCTGTATTTATACCCACTGAATATCATCAAGTTCATTTGAGGGTTAGCTTGCCTGATATCGCTCTCTTTCTAGATAACATGGGGAAACAGAAAAAACAAAAACAAAAAGCATTGTTTGGGAGGTGTTTGCTGAACATTAAGTATAAAAATGAAGTGTGGCCGATTTACTATCAAGGCACCAAATTCTGGTAAAATGTTTCAGATATTTTGTAACAATTTTGGAGATTTTTATAGATTTCTATATACTTATCATACTTGGTACATATTATACAGTTGCCATAAGTAAGGAAAAAAATGAGTGAGAATCCGACACTTTTTAAATTGTGGGTTTATAGTATGCAGATCACTAAGCAACCCAGTAAGAATGGCAGAAAAAAAATTCACCACAATATTGATTCCATGCTATTCTTAAGAAGGTAGAATATTCTGACTAGATTAGTACTAAAATCTATCTAAATCCATGTCTCACCTTGATGTCTCTGTAAGAGTCACCAAACAGTCACTGTGGAGATTTGTGTGATTATTCTCTCTACCAAAAGGAACTAGAGCCATATTTCAAAACCTTCAGAAGTATGATAATTTATCAGTGAATTTTTCTAAACCTTTGAAAATGAATATATATCCTTTTAGCATATACTAACTTTGGAGAAAGGAGATTGATAAAGTTACTACTCACCTTAGGATGGAATACTTCCTTTCATTTTAGTATGAGATTTTGTAAATACTCAAGGAGTGTCCTCAACTTAATGATAGAGCAAATGTGAATAAATAAAATGTAGGTAACATTATTTAATATTCTTCAGGCTTCATTTCTTTTAGGCTTTTTGTTTGTTCCTCCTCAAAGTTTTTAAACTAAGTCTGTCAAATACTAGATCCTTCTGCAAAATTTTGATAATTGTGTATATCTTGAAACAATAACCGTTTTTAGTATTTTTCTAAATTGAAACATAGACAGCAAATCTCTATGTATTAGTCTAGGGAAAATAAAATCATTTTTTACAAGATAAAGAAATAGTATTTCAGTATCTTTTTCTTTTTGCTATAGCTCTTATAGGGGATCCCTAACATTTTGTTGAATTATCAGGTTGTGTTATTTCATTTTGATGTGGAAGGAATAAACAGAATTTGAGGCCAGAGATGTCAAACATAGAATCCGATGTCAGCCACTCTCTGCATGATCTTGGCTATGCTACTTAAATTATAACATTTATAATGAGATCAATAATACCCCTTCACAGATGTTTTAGTTGGTTTGGGCTACTTTAGAGTAGGTGGCTGAAATAATAAACACTTATTTTTCACAGTTCTAGAGACTGGAAGTCTGAGATCAGGGTGCCAGTATGATTGAGATCTTGATGGGGGCTTTCTTGCTGGTTTGCAGACAGCTGCCTTCTTTTTGCCTTGACATTGGCAGAGAGAGATCATCTCTCTCATATCTCTTCCTATGAGGACACTAATCTCATTCATGAGGACTCCACCCTCATGACCTCATTACCTACCTACCTCCTAATATCAACCTGTGCATTCTGAGAGAACACAGGTATTCTTTCCATAGCAACGGCGTTCTTATTTGCTTTATATTTCATGTGCCTCATTTGTGAGAAATAATTCATTCACTCAACAAACATTAAATGAACATTTCAATATCAGCAAGGACATCTAAAATACAAAGGTGGGTAGTATTGGCCACTATCTGGGTGGCCACTTATTCTTCATGTAGCAATTAATGTGACATTAATTATACATGCATAGAGCTTCATTAAGTGTTCCTTAGTCATGTAACATTAAACATTAAATACCTATCTATTTTAGGTATTGAGGACAAATAGTTAAAAAAAAAAAAAAACCAGAAAATTCTATGGAGTTTATATCTATGGGGAGAGAACCAAAAAGTCAAATAAATATATGTGTAATGTCTGACGTTTTTTTGAAAAAACACAATAAAAGGAATACTTTTGCCACACTCCTCTAGATTTCATTAGATTTTGCTGGTCAGCAACCACTCCTAATTAAAAAGAAAAAATAAATAAAAGTGAGTTTTTCTCTTATATTACATGTTACCTGTGGGCCATTGTGAGTCAACTTCAGCTCTGCGCTTGTGTGCTTATTCTGGGATCAAAGCTGCACAGGTATGTGGGCTTTGTAACCAATTTTGGAGATGATGGCTTTTATTCCAAGAGAGGAAGACATTGGAACGAAGGAATTATATAATCCACAGAGTATTTTTTAAAAGATCTCTCTTTTTTCCATGTAGCAAGGGTACTATCAGGAAGAACAGTTGAAGGCTAACAATAGATGAAAAAAGTAGTTTGTACTAGTATAGAGCATTGAAAGAGGAGAAAGACAAGTGGTCTGATTTCAGAGAAATTGAAGGCAGGTCTGAAAGATGTCCTGATAGATTTGTATGTGAGGGTGAGACAAAAATGCATTTGATATGGCTCCAAAGTATCTTTCGCTTGAGCAATTGAAAGTATAGCAGTGCCTTTTATTGAGATAGCTTTTAATATTACTTATATAAAATTGTGATCAATAATTTATTTTGTTTCCTGGGCTGTGATCAATGCCTTTGAATTTCTGACCACATAAGCACTAAATTACTTAAAGTAATTAACAGTTACTCTAAAGTTATATGTGCATGGAAACTTAGGACAAGATCCAGTAAAGTCAGTAAAAATGATAACCCATTAAATAAATATTTACTATAGAAAAAAATAAAGCCACTTAAGCTTTGTGCCTCCCAATATTGTGCACCTTCACATGTACACTTCCCAATATTGTGATTAAGTGGCTCCAAGATGGATTAACTTAGTGGCTCATTCAAATCTCTTCATCTGTGTTAGTCTCCTATGGCTGATACACCAAATTACAGCAAATCTGTTGGCTTAAAACAAAATTATCCTTTTACAGTTCTGGGGGCCAGAAGTTTGAAGTAAGTTTCATTGAATGAAAATGGAAGCATCTGCAAGCCACCTTCCCTTCTGATGTAATTGTGGAGAATTTCTCTCCTTGATATTTCCAGATTCTAGAGCTGCATTCCTTGGCGCATGGCTTCTTCCTCTATTTCAAAGCCAACAGTATAAAATCTTAAAATCTTTCTCTGCATTGTGTTACATTCTTCTCTCTGTGGTAGGTAAAATCCCCTTTTCCCCTGCCCTTATAAAGAAATTTTTATTACATTTAGCATCCAACTGAGATAATGAGGATCACTTCTCCATGTCAATATCCTTAATTTACTCACATTTCCATAGATTTTCTTATATAAAAGGTAACAATCAAAGGTTTCAGGGGATTAGGCCATTGAGGTCTTCTGGGGCCATCATTTAGCCTACTACACAATCTTTCTACTTACCTTCCTCAGCCAGTGGCTTCATCCTTAGCTACCATCCATTGTGGCTCCATGGTGGCTCCATATTTTAGGAAGCACATGAAGATACTAGTGTTCAGTGGAAGAAAAACAAAGGCCCATCTGTGTATGTGTTTCTATACATTAGCAAAGAAACATTTATCTGGAGTCCCCTCAAGAAGCTTTTCTTCACAATTGAAGAGAACTCTCATATCATGCTCATTCCCAAATAAATCACTTGGTGGGGGTAATTTCTGTGGATTCCCTCAACAATTGCCTGTGTTATAATAATCAAAGATCAGACTGTCAATGCTGTCAATATTAGGTAAACAACCAACATTTCTCTTATATTGCTCTAGCATTAGCCTATCATTTCTATACCAAGAGAGTTTATTTCATATGCAAAAGTATCTGTATTGTGTGCATGATTTCCTTTGTTGAGATAATTTACATATCATTTAATTATGATACTAGCTAACACTAAGTTCTCTAATAACACTGGCTGTCATGACTTTGACCCTTATTCATTATATTTCAGCATCTGTAGAATGCTACTTTTTTTTACTCTAAATTTACTGTATGTCAGATATTATAAATGCAGACATTATAAATATGTTTTAAAATAACAAATCTCCCTAGGGTCCTACTGTTTAAAACCAAGGATAAAAAGAGTATTAGAAAGATTAATCCAGTGTAAGTATCAATACAATAATTTATTTTCTTAATCCATTTATATATTACAATGTATATTAGTGGAATCTGACATTTTTAAACATTGAAGAAAACAAAAAGAGAAGCTTTCCAAAATTAAGCTGCACTGTGGTGTGACTACAGCTTTCATGTGTAGTACTGTAATCCTGAAAGCAAATGTCTGACATTCTTTTCTTAAGTTGGAACCTGATTTATGGGTTTATGTCTGCATCAATGCCTCCTTTAGCTCATTGCAGTTTGAAAAAGAGTAAACCAGCCAGCTTAAGATTGTCTTTGTTAACAGTTCTGGAAAAGTAATAACCAGCCTGTCATACAAAGGAGATGAGATAGATGAGGTATGGGGTGAAGAAAAATCCTGCCTTCTATTGAATAAATTAACAGTATTTTAGATGCTTTTATGGCATGCAATTTGCTGCTAGCAGCAACTAACAATCAATATTTACTGTTGTCCTCCCACACTTTTGGTGAAGCTCCTAGATTGGATCTGAATATTCCAATGTCAGTAAGATATCATGGTCACCCTATCATGAGAAAAGAAGATTTTATCAATAGCCCTTGTTTTGCAATTTTATTAGGTGACAAAGTATTAGGCAAAGTTCAAATTGACTACATACAATGCCCAATTATATTTCCCTGAAATAAATGAAGACAAGAAAATTTCCTTTTTTAAAAAATTTTATTTATTTATTCATGAGAGACACACACACAGAGGCAGAGACTCAGGCAGAGGGAGAAGCAGGCTCCTGTTGGGAGCTTGATGTGAAACTTGATCCCAGGACCCCAAGATCACAACCTGATCCACAGTTGGACACTCAACCACTGAGCCACCCACATGCCCCAAGACATGAAAATTTCACTGTACTCAACCACATTTACCTACCCCTTCCCAACACCCATACACACATCATCAGAGGCCCCTCTTTCTCTAAATACTGCTAATATTTTATCTGCACCTTTCTTCCCACCCACTGTACCCTCCTCTCCATTACAATTAGTCTTATGCATATCTTATTTACCTCATTTTATTTAAAACCCTATATGTATATAAAGAAAATCTTGCACACAACAGATACTTTAAAGAACCTACTGAATAAAAGTTTAGTTTCAAATGACACTGTAGAATTTCCCATTCAATCCCATTTTTATACTATGCTAATTAACTCTTGTGATGAATAAAAAGCATATGCCTTCTACATTAGAAGCTATTTCTTTTTTTTCCCCTTTCTTCCATTTTTCCTCATAATTGAAAGCTAAGTGTGGTGTTGGAATTAAGGGATGGGGGGAAGTAACACTGCCAGGTTATTCTTTCCACTTACTCTTCAGATTAAATAAAAAAAGGAAACTTTTCATTATTGTGACTATAATGGGGGAAATCATTTATACCATCCTGATGTTAGACAGTCTTATCAATGTGAGAAGAGTAGTTGTCTGTGTTCTTACCTTCATATCTTCAGCATCTACACTAGAGCCTACACTATGGTTCACATTCAATAGGTGTATATTGAATGGAAACATAAGTTATGAAAGCTTAAAAGATGATTTATTGATTTTTTAAAATAGAGGGGCATGTGACATACAGCCTATAAATACATAAAGAAATGCAAACATAAGTACATAAATAAAATAATATTATTATCTAGGTTGTTAATATCTACCCAAACTTCATGTGAATATACCTCATTTCTGAGGGTTTTGGACTTCACGGCATGAACTCTGTTAAAAGGTAAACTGAAATATATTAACATTTTTAACAGTTAATTTGATCACAAACCAATTAGAACCAGGCAGCACAAGCCAGAAGTAGTTAGGAATGCTCCATGGACAGGAGCTCTGGAAGAGACATTTCTAGAGAAAAGGTGGAAGCAAAGCAAAAAAACTGTTTATGGGCTAGATGGAAGCTAGTTAGTTGTTTGTGATTCGTTATCCTCAGATTCGTTATCCTCAGATTTTTTTTTTTTTTTGGCCAATAAAATATTGCAACCTTTATTTAAAATAAAACACAAGTTGGCAAGCCTTGTGAGACAACAGGCAGACAGCATTCCCGTTTCAAGGGCCTCGTTTATTTACATAAAGTTTAACACTGTTAGCAGTTCACAGTCAGACAACAGGGTGAGAGAATTAAATTAGAAAAACAAAACACCTGAAAATATATTACAAGAACAAATACCTGACAACACTGGTAGTGTGACCCATGATTGATGTGTTTTCAGTTAAATCCCATATTGTCATACTGTGTCCCCTCCGCAGTGCACAGCAGGCCTCACCCCATGTACACCCACCATGCATACACCTGCAGAGCGTGACCTTTGGTATAAATTTTAAACAAGTTTTAAATAATCATATGTTTTAGGGCAAAGTTCTGTCAGCCACCATGAAATGTTCCAACTTGTTTTTGTCAAGCGAGCATAAAACTGGGTTTCTCCACTGATAGTCATTACAGAATCGGATTGCAAAGAGGAAGAGTGTGGGGTCCACTCTTGAGGTATTTACAGGCTTAGATTTTTGTTCTCTTATGTAACAACGCATTAGAGCTACCTTATCTAAAAGCTTCCTTGATTAATTAATTTAACAACTCTTAAATTAATCCCATCCTGGCAACTTTTTCTTCAAATTTGAATCTAGCTTTTGGGTTTCCACAGACTACAAGAAAGACAAAAAAAGATACAAAAATGTCTATATTGATTTAGATAGAGTAAGTAAGTAAGCAATATTTTGGTTATCCTACATCAAATATTCCCAACTGGTACCTTTTTGATGCCGATAAGGTCAGTTTATATGGTCAGTTTCTTTGAGTACAGATAAAAGCGAGACTGGATCTTTTCTATTGCATGTTTTCTTATAACCTAGTTTTAGTATCTCTGAAATAAACTCCTCAAGAAGAAAAAAAAAGATGTTTTTAATTTCCCAGTTCTAATCTGGGCCGTTGCCATGTCTGTATTTTATAAATTGTAAAGTAAATGAGGCAGTGATGAAGCTTTCATGCCAGAAACGCTTTTAAATACCAAAAGCATGTCATTACTGCTGAGTTTCATTTTTCTCCTAATTCTTTAATTAGATAGGAGAAGAACTGCATCTTTTAAGCAAATTCTCCTGCTATCCTTTCCTAGCCTCCAGAAGATCTTATATTTCTATGCATTATATTTTATTTGTAATGAACGTTTACAAATTGTAGACTTTGTTCTTTCATCCTATCCTTGAACTAGAAGCAAGTTCTAGGTTTCTGTGTTCCAGAACGCAAAAGCTTAATTGTATTGCTTATTTATTTGATTCAGAAAGTTAACATAGTAACTGATGTTTTAAATTCTATGGAGAAAATAGAAGGAATAATCAATAGAAATAGACAATTGTACAGTTTTTAAAATTAACGACCCAACAGCTAATTGAGGCATTATATATAATTTTTCCTTCTAAAATAGATTTAACAGGATAATAAAAATGAGTTTTTGTTTTTCTTTTCCTTAAAACGGTTACAGAAGTTTTAAGTTAATTTTAAAAATCTGTTTTTAAAATGATAAAGCCAAAATCAAGCACCATCCACCCCTCCCCCCGGACCCCCCCAAAAAGCAGAGGTCAATTTTTTTGTTTCTGAGTCTTCCAAAAGAGATTTATCAAATTACTTAGAATGTAGAAGAATTATTGAATTCTTAATTAATTTGTAATTATCTTCCAACCTTCAGACTATAGAATTATTCTAGACATTGTTAAATTTGAGGCTTCGTCAGTTATTTAAACATGGAGCATAGGTACTGGAGGAATACAGTATTAGGCATCAGGGGCAGAATGCCACATAGGAGTGAAAAATTCCTCTATTTGGCAAATACCCTGTAGGTTATTTTGGCTGAGGAATAGCCTTAAGCATATTGTATGTTGATTTAGAAGTGAGAAGGAGATAAAGCTTTTCCACTTAAGGAATGGCCCTAAAGTGGATAGTTGTGGCAAATTCATTAAATAATAGAAGAGAAAGAAATCAAAGGTGGGAGAGAGGGGGGCACAGCAACATGGCAAGAACTGGAACCCAAATAGAAAGGATAACCAACAAAGGCCTGTTGAGTGGAAGAGTGAAGACTCCACTGGGTACTATGAAGCTTACTGCTTCCACTTGTGTTGTTATAGTTCTCCTGGCTCCTGCTTAATGCCTGGATACCATCTGTGAGGCTTGAGTTTAGGTCATGTACAGTAGCAGTGGTGACACTGGTATGTGGATTTTTGGTTTTTTATTTTTATTTTATTTTTTCATGGTTTCACAGGAGAGCATAGAGCCATCGAACCAGAAACAGCTTCTTCAGTGGTCTGGATGCAGAAGGAATGGCGTGTTAAGAGACCATTTATTTCTGCTACAGTTGTGTATATTTTACTGTGCAGAAACACTCAACTGAGCCATTAAATTATTTCTGGAAGTCAGTTTGGGCTCACTCACCAAGACTTGCTATAGGACCTAAGCCTGCATCTGTCCAGATTTGGGGACACTTTTATCTAAAAGGTATTCCAACACACACGTGAGTTGTATGTGCCAACATGGCTCTGATCTTATCAATTCCTACTTTAGGCTCAAAGTAGGAATTTTAAGGGCTTGAGCCATAAAATATTTGGTGCACAGTTAACAATTAAAGAGCTCCTTGACTACAACACTAGGTTGGTGGTCTCAATAAAACATATTTGACATTATAATGTTCCCTGCTTTCTCTTGTCAATCTGTCTCTGCCTCTCTTCCTGCATAGGTAACTAGATATTGATATAGGCAGTCTGATTATATATATATAATATGTTGAGTGGAAGAGTGAATATATATATATATATATATATATATATATATATATATATATATATATATATATATAATCAGCCAAAATAACCAGCAGGGTATTTGCCAAATTGAGGAATTTTTCACTCCTATGTGACATTCTGCCCCTGATGCCTAATATTTTGTTTTATTCCTCCAGTACCTATGCTCCATGATTTAAGAAGTTTAAATAACTGATGAAGCCTCAAATTAACGATCTCTAGAATAATTCTATAGTCTGAAGGTTGGAAGATAATTACAAATTAATTAAGAATTCAATAATTCTTCTACATTCTAAGTAATTTGATACATACACACACATACACACACATATATACATACATACACACACATACATAATTACTCTATATGTAAGAGAGTCTATATAATATTTGTCATCTCTGTCTGGTGTATTTTACTTAGCATAATGCCCTTTAGGTAAATCCATGATGTTGCAAATGGAAGTAACTCATTCTTGTTTGTGACAGAATTTCATTTATATTATATTTCATATGGTAGCTATATTTTTAACTTTTTGAAGAAACTCTGTACTGTTTTTTATAAGGACTAGATCAGTTTATTCCTAGATATGTTATTCCTTTTGGTGAAATTGTAAATGGGACTGTTTTCATAATTTATCTTTCTGATAATTCATTATCTTATCTGCATCTATTGAGATGATTATATGTTTTTTATCCTTCATTTTGTGAATGTGGTGTATCACATTGACTTATTTTTTAATGTTGAATCATCCTATTATCACATCACAGAAATAAATCCCACTTGATAATGGTGTATGAACACTTTGATGTGTTGTTGAGTTTTGCTTGCTAATATTTTGTTGAGATTTTTTGCATCTTTGTTCATCAGGGATATCGGCCTGTCATTTTCTTTTTTCTGGCACTCTTTTTTGGTTTTGGTGTCAGGGTAATGCTGGCCTCATAAAATGATCTTGGAAGAATATCCTCCTCATATTTTTTGGAAAGGTTTGAGAAGGATTGGTCTAAAATATTCTTTGAATGTTTGGTAGAATTCACCAGTGAAGCCATCTGGTCTTGGACTTTTGTTTGTCAGGAGGTTTTGATAGCTTTTTCAATTTTTCTACTAGTAATTGGTCGGTTCAGATTTTCTATTTCATGATTCAGCCTTGGTAGGTTGTATGATTCTAGGAATTTATTCATCTAGGCTGTCCAATTTATTAGGATGTAATTCCTGATAGTAGTCACTTAATGATCTTTTGTATTTCTGTGATATCAGTTGTAACATCTCTTTTATTTCAGATTTATTTGAGTTTTATTTTTTTCTTGATGAGTCCAGCTAAAGATTTGCCAGTTTTGCTTATCTTTGGAAAGAACCTAAATATGTTTAAATAATAAGCATATAGCTCCATTTTTCAATTTATCAATTTAAACAAAATTGAGCCATACCTGTGAAAAAATACCTTCTGTGCAATTATATTATTCTACTAGCCTTCCTACTTCTCTCCATATTTGATAAAGATATACTTTTTCTAATTATTCTGTTGGTTACTTTTGCATATTTATAGAACTCATTTGGATTTTGGTTTCATGTACCACCAATATGTGCAACTACTGAGAACCTTTACTATATTAAATGAGAATACTGGTGTTCTTATCGACACCTCTGTCCTCGCCTACTACCCTGTTTCCTGAAAGATCTAACTTTGCTTTTATATTTTCATATTTGTTAAACTTCTATTCTGTTTTTCTACCATGGTTGAGTCATTAGTACTTTTTTAATAGTTTGATCCTAAGCATTAGAACAAACACTCATAGGGGTGCCTGGGAGGTGCATCTGACACTTGATTTCAGCTCAGATCATAATCTCAGAGTTATGGGATCAAGCCCTGCATCAGGCTCTGTGCTGAGCATGGAGCCTGCTTAAGATTCTCTTTCTCCCTTTGCCCCTCCCCAACCCTCCCTCTTTTAAAAAGAATAAACACTCATAGTAGTATGTGTATACTATTAGTTGCAGTAGTGGTAGGATATGTATTCTTTTCCACAGCTTCAAGTCTGAGAACTTTTTGCATCAGGGTTTTTAAAAAATATTAGAGTGATTACTTTTGTCTCTCTATGCTTTAATACTTGTGTAGGGATTTCTTTATTATCATGTACACACACAGGTCCAAATTGAAAAGCATAATTTCATGTTTATATGGATTAAAAACATTTAAATATATATTACACACACACACACACACGCGCACACACACACAAATGTCATGTGCCAGGCTCTTTCTAAGTATATAGAAACAAATTTAATTAACAAATTTAATCTTCTCCATAATCCTCTTAAAGCTGGTACTTATTATTATGCCTATTTTATTTATGAGGCTACCATGACCAGAAAATAGCATGAAACCTGTCCCATATTATACAACTTATAGGTTAGTAATGGCACTGATATTCAAACCTAGGAGTCCTATTCTAAATGTTGTGATTTGGCATGTAGTGTTTCTATAAGAAGAATTAAATTTAGATTCATTTGAGGATGTTACCTATGGGTATTTCAACATAAAGAATGAAATTCAAGTGAAAAGTGAATATACTGAACCCCAACAAAATGCTTTCTTACATTAATACAAGGGAAAATAAATTAAAATGCAATCATTTTGCAAATATTTTCTTTCTATTCTTGTAATTTATTCTTTCATGTGAAAACAGATAAATTGTCTTTTTTGCTAAGTCTGGGATTTAAAACATTAACTTTGTGTAGCATCACATAGAATAAATAAAAACAAGTATACTTCAGAACTATTGTTTACATTTTAGTTTGGGAGCCTGTTTCAAGAGACACTTAGCTTTAATAACTGACAAAAACCTTTGCTACAGTTATTAACCCAATTAAAAGTAAATTCTTAGTTCCAGTAAGTACTTAAAATTAAACATTAATAGCTTTCATATAATGCTCAAAATAACGAATTGAAATTAAACATTAATGCCATTTGGAATATTTTCCAAAATGGAGCTCTTATAAGGAAAACTCATACTCGGATTGTGTTGTAGACCATGTATAAATGTGATATGCAGAATTCTAAGATGAACCTGAGTGCCCCACATCTTGGTATAATCCCACATTCTTTGAGTGTAAACTGAGGCTGAGACTGCTTCAATTCATACAAATTGGCAAAGTGGAAGTATATTTTAGATGTAATTAAGTCCCTAATCAGTTGGCTTTAAATTAACTCAAAGGCACAGGTACCTGCAGGTTCATTCAGTTAAGCATCTGACTCTTGATTTTGGCTCAGGTCATGAATTTAGGATTGTGGGATTGAGTGCTACTTTGGGCTCCATGTTCAGTGGGGAGTCTACTTGATATTCTCTCTCTCCCTCTCCCTTTCCCCTCCCCCTGTTCACTCTCTCTCTCAAATAAATCAATCTTAAAAAATAGTTAACCCAAAAGGAGATTATTATGGATGGACCTGACCTAATTGGGTAGGCTCTTCAAAAGGGACCAAGAGGTGAGAGACCAAAAACAGCACACATTCTCCTTTCTCGTGCTGGTCTTCAAGAAGAAAGTTTACATGAGTTGTCAGCTGCAAGGAGTGAATTCTGCTGACAACCACAGGAGACTGGAGAAAAGCCTCTGACCTGAGATAAGACTGCAATCCCAGCCAACACTTGCACACACCCTTTTGAGGCCAACTGAAGCCATCCCTGTATTTCTGACCCACAGGAACTATGACTTACTAAATGAGTATCATTTCATGCTGCTATGCTTGTGGTAATTCTTTATTGAGTAATAGAAAATTAATAGTGAACTATCTCCTAAGGAAAAAAGTAGAATATTTTTCAATAAAACATTTTTCCTTTTTTTAATAAAACATTTTTCTGTATCAATAATGTTTCAGCACATATACACAGACATGGGAATATGTGCACACATGCAAACAAGTCTAAAACATCTACTTCCTCAGAATTTGTAGAAAAAATCCAGTTTCAATCAATAATTATATCTTATTGGTTCTAATAATCATAAAATATCAGAGTCAAAGAACTGAGATTACATCTGAACTATTTGTTTTTCTGTTAAGTTATAAGAACTGCAAAATGGTGAAGTGTTTGCCCAGGGTCACAGAAGCCTGCAAAGGAGTGGCTGGGATAAGAAACCAGCATATGTTCCCAGGAACAGACCAATTCCTTCTGTGACAAGTTATTTCTGGAATCTAGTCAAAATGCATCAAACCAACACAGAATGGCAGATAACTCATCTTTATTATGTGTAGAAATGAGATTGTGTAATCTTGCAATGAATAGGATTGAAAGGGTTTTACTTCACAACATGCACAACCTAAAGATATTAGGTCAATCAACTGGAAGTTCTATATTATATGGCAGTTCTCAATGATTAACGATACATTTTGACACCATACAGACAGTTTAAGCCTCAGCTGTGTCAATTGAAACCTGATCTCTATCTTCAGACAAATAGATTGCAGTGCTTGAATGAGTCAGGAAGATTATACTAGAGTGAATCTAATTCACAGAAGAAAGGCACAATACTGAGACACACTTAAAAAGATGCTCAGACCTTACCAATAACTGCATAAGTGCAAATATTGGTAAGAAAAAGATTACTTTTACTTTTCGTTATTCAACAAATATTTATTGAGTGCTTATTACGCATTAGGCACTTTGTGTTTTTTCTCAGAATAAAAAGCAAAAACATCATTCTTGCCTTTTTGAATGTAACATTCTAGAATTAGATATGCATATTGAACAACAGATTACACAAATAAACTTGAAATTGAATCCATAGTAAGTCCCATAGAGGAAAAGACCAGTGGGCTATGAATACATATATCACAGTATCTAACCTAATCTTTTTCCCCCTTATTTTCTTTTATTCAAATCTTTTTAAATGGAAAAACATTATTGAGGTATAATTGAAAGCATATTAGTTTCAGGTGATTTGAAATCTATATATACTGCAAAATGATTACCATATTAAGCCTAGTTACCATTTGTCACCCTATCAAGTTACAAATATATTTTTCATGTGGTGAGAACTATTAAGATTTACTCTCTTAGGAACTTTCAAATATTCAGTACAATACTATTAACCATACTTACCATGCTTTACATTACATCCTCATGACATATTTATTTTTAAAACTGAAAATTTGTATTTCTTGACCCTCTTCACCATTTTAGTTGATGTCCCAACCTTCTTCCCTTCTGAAATCCACCAATCTATATTCTGGATCTCTGGGTTGTTTTGTTTGGTTTGTTTGTTTGTTTTTTAAGATTTTATTTACCTACTCATGAGAGACACAGGGAAAGGTAGAGACACAGGCAGAGAGAGAAGCAGACTCCCTGTAAGGAGCCTGACACATGACTGGATCCCAGAACCCCAGGATCACACCCGGAGCCAAGACAGACACTCAACCACTGAGCCACCCAAACATCCTGTATCTCTCAGTTTTGTTTTTGTTCTGTTTTGTTTTGTTTTCTATATTCCTCATCTAAGTGAGATCATACAGTATTTGTCTTTATCTAACTCATTTCACTTAGCGTGGCAAGCTTTCATTTTCTTAATATTTGAGTTATACACACACACACACACACACACATATATTGATATTGATATACCACATTTTCTCTATTCATCCTTCAGAGGACACTTAGGTTATTTCCATATCTTAGCCATTGTAAATAATGCTACAATGAATATATGGGTGCATATATCTTTTCATGTTAGTATTTTCATTTTTTTCAGATACATACACAGAAGTGGAATTGCTAATCTTGTGTCAGGCTCTGCACTCAGTATGGAGTCTGCTAAATTTTCTCTTTCTCCTTCTCCCTCTGCCTCTCCCACCTGTTTCTCTCTTAAAAAAAAATGAAGAGACTTCTTTCTCCATTTTATATTATGGCTCTTTTGTCATAAATTAATTGACCATACATATGTGGGTTTGTTTCTGGACTCTCTCCTCTATTCCATTGTATTCCATTGGTCAATGTGTCTATTTTTATGCCAATACCATACTGTTTTAATTACTATAGCTTTGTAAGATAGTTTGAAATCAGGTAGTGTGATGCCTCTGGCTTTGTTCCTGTTTCTCAAGATTATTTTGACTATTTGAAAACTTTTATGGTTCCATACAAATTTTACAATTATTTTTTATTTCTGTTAAAACTGCCATTGGAATTTGGTAGGGATTATATTGAATCCGTAAATTTATTTGGGTACTAAGGACATTTTAACAATATTAATTTTTCCACCCATGAGCGTGAAATATTTTTTCCATTTATATGTGTTTTCCTTTCTTTCTTTAATGTCATATAGCTTTGGTGTATAGTTCTTTCATCTCTTTAGTTAAATTTGTTCCTAAATATTTAATTATTTTTATGCAATTGTGTGTGAATTTGATGGTTTTCTCTCTTTTTTTTTTTAATGTATTTACTTATTTTAGCAGGGAGGGGCAGAGGGAGAGGGAGAGAGAGAGAGAATCTGAAGCAGATTCCTCAATGAGCATTGAGCCCAATGTGGGGCTTGATCCCAGAACCCTGAAATCATGACCGGAACCAAAATAGTCAGATTCTTAACCAAGTGAGCCACCCAGGCACCTCAATTTGGTGTTTTTCATAATTTCTCTTTTTTAAAAAAATCATTTTTAAAGATTGTTTTAAATTTACTTGAGGGAGAGAGTGAGTATGAGCAGGGGAGAGAGGCAGAGGGAGGAGCAGACTCCCCTCTGAGCAGAGAGCCCAACATAGGTATTGATCCCAGGACCCCAAGATCAGGACCTGAGCATAAGGCAGACACTTAGCCACTGAACCACCCAGGTGCCCCTTAATTTTTCTTTCTGATAGCTCATTGTTAGTGAATAGGAATGCAGCAAATATTTATGTATTGATTTAGCATCCTGCAACTTTTCTGAAGGCATTATTATTTCCAACAGTTTTGAGTAGCATCTCTAGGAATTTCTGTATATGAAATCATGTCATCCATAAATAATGACATTTTACTTTTTCCCTTTCTAACTTGGATGACTTTTCTTTCCTTTTTATTGCCTAATTTCTGTGTCTAGCACTTCCAGTACTAAGTTGAGTAAAAGTGGTGAGAGTTGGCATCCTTGTTTTGTTCCTGATCTTAGAGTCAAATCTTTCAGCTTTTACTCTTGAGTATGACATTATCTTTGAGCTATCATATATGGCCTTTATTGTGTTGAAGTATGATCTCTTTCTATCCACTTTACTGAAATGTTTTATCATAAATGTTAGATTTTGTCAAATTCTTTTTCTGATTTATTTAACTGATCATATGATTTTTGTTATTATAGTGTATCACATTGACTGATTTGTGAATATTTTTAATATTCTTGTCTCCCAGAGAGTAATCCCACTTGATCATAGTTTTTGATACTTTTAACATATTTTTAATTCAATTTGCTAATATTTATTGAGGATTTTGCTTCTGTGTTCATCAGAGATATTGGCCTGTAATTTTCTTTTCTTGTGGTATCCTTGTCTGGTTTTGGTGTTAGAATAATGCTAGTTTCATAAAATTGTTTTGAAAGAGTTACCATCTATTCTGTTCCTTGGAAGTGTTTGAAAAGAATAGGTATTAATAAATTTTCTTTCAATGTTTGGTAGGTTTCATGAGTGAAGCCCTCTGGTCTTGGACTTTTGTTTGTTGAGAGAATACAATTCAACCTCCTTACGAGTAACTGGTCGATTCATATTTTCTATTTCTTCATAATTCAGTCTTGTAAAATTGTATGTTCATAGGAATGTGTCTATTTCTTCTAATTTGTGTATTTACCAGCCTATACTAAGGTTCATTTCTCATTACTTTTTGTATATCCCACTATGGGTTCTTGCTTTGTGGTTACCTTGAGGCGTACAACAGCTCTGTATGTATCAGTCTATTGTAAATTGATAAAAACTGAAGTTTGAACACATTCTACATTTTTACATTAATATTGTATTTTAAAGATTTATTTATTTATTTCAATGGGGGAAGGAGCAGAGGGAGAGGGAGAAATAGTCTTAAGCAGTCTTTATCCTGAGCACAGAACCTGATACAAGGCTGGATCCCAGGAAACTGAGATCCTGACCTGAGTCAAACCAAGAGTTGGACACACTTAACCAACTGAGTCACTCAGGCCCAGGTCATAATCCCAGGGCTCTGGGATGGAGCCCCACATCTGGCTTTCTGCTCAGCAGAAGCCTGCTTCTCCCTGCCCCTCTGCCACTCCCCCTGCTTGTGTGCTCTCTGTCTCTCTCTCTCTCTGTCAAATTAGTTAATTAATTTTTTTAAAAAAAGATTCTCCTTTACATTTATCCTTTAATACTTTAATTATAAGGTATCTTGGTGTAGAATCCTTTGGGTTCATTCTATCTAGAATTCTCAGGGCTTCCTCAATCTGGATATCTTTTTCCTTTCTATGGAGGTTTTCAGGTATTATTTCTTAAAATAATTTTTCTACACCTTTATCTTTCTCTTCTTCTTCTGAGACTCCTGTAATACAAATGTTATTTCATTTGATAATGTGCTGTGAGTCTGGTAAGCCATCTTCACTTTTTAGACTTCTTTTGCTTCTCTATTTGGTTGACTTCTATTGCTCTGTCTTCCAGGTCCCTGATCCTTTCTTTTGTTTCTTCTAGTCTGCTGTTGTATCTCTTTAGTGTTTTTTGTTTGTTTGTTTGTTTTTTGTGTTTGTTTTGTTTTTGTTTTGTTTTGTTTTGTTTTCCATTTAGGCATTGTATTTTTCAGCCCTGTTATTTCTGTTTGGGTTTCCTTATATTTTCTGTCTCTGTCTTGAAGTTCTCATTGTGTTTAGCCCTTCTTCTAGGTTCTTTGAACATCTTAATGACCAGTACTTTGAACTCTTTATTAAGTAAGTTACCTATTCCATTTCATTAACTTTTCCCCCTAAGGTTTTATCTTAGTCTTAAAATTGGAACATATTCCTCTGTTTCATCATTTTACTTGATTCTTTGTATTCATTTCTGTGTTTTAGGCAAAACAGCTACCTCTCCCAATCTTAAATGAATGGTCTTGTATAGGTGAAATTTATCATTCAACTTTAACTTAGTTCTCAGTTGTCTCTTGAAAGTTTGTGATTTTTTTTAAGCAACCTGATTTGTTCTAACTTAACTTAGTTCTCAGTGTCTCTTGAAACTTTGTGATTTTTTTTTACACAACCTGATTTGTTCTAAATAGGCTCCCGTGGTTGAGAGAGTGTCAAGACCTGTCAGTGTTCCAAAGGGAAGGATCTCTGTTAGCACCTAGGTACAAGTTGATTTGAAGCCAGACTCTCAGGCAGCTTTACAAATATTTGTTTATTTGTAAGTATGCAAATATATACTGGCATGTAGGACTACAATCATAAACCTAACTGGCCTTCAGACCAAGAGATCTGGAGCTGTCCCCTGAATGACAGTTGCAAAAATCAGCACCCCACAGTTTTAGTATAAGCTCCTTTGTTGGAGGTATTGTTGAGTTTTAGTGAGGATAAAGGAGAGCACAAAGATGGTGTCTCTCTATCTACATTTCCTGAGAACACTTTTGTAGCCTCTGGATGCATAATAAGACTGAAGCCTGCCTTTCATTCTTCAATTCCAGTACAAGTAAATAGGCCTCTTTCAGAGAAAGATTGGGGTTGTGTTTTAGTGTGCTATCTGTGCAGTGCCCTGGAGGTAGTAGTCTGCCAGGAACTGTCTCTCTGATTGTTATAGTCCTGTAAAACTCAGGGACACCAGGTTCCCTAACTACCAGAGCCAATTAAGGAGTGGAATGCATGTAACTGCCAGGTTTAGCAAGGTAATGGGAAAGCACAGAGATTGTGCGTGCCTGCCAGTATTGTCAAAGTAGAGGGAAAGTGCAGAAATGACACCTGCCAGCACCAGGGAGACTCTCAAAACACCCCTGCCATTCTGGAAGATACTTTAAGGTTAGAAATGGGGTCTCCTTAACCTATAGTCCAGACACTTTTCAAACGTCTGCTTTTATGCTGGGGCCTAGGATGTGTGAGTCTGTGTGCAAGCCCTTTTAGCATGTATCTCAGTTCTATATAGCTGTTTGGGTTTCCTGGATATAAGCTTCGTTGGTTTTAAAGCTAGATGTCTTGGACGTTTATCTCTCCATTGCATGTCTTAGGGTTTGAGGTGCTTGTTATGGGTTATGAACCCTTTACTCTTCAGAGAAAAACTCCTAGATTTGTAACATCCAACCTAATTATAGGTTACTATGCCAAGGGTAGAGATTTTGGTGAGACCATATCTAAGCCTCTCCTACCCACGATGATATGGCCCTCTTATTGTTTCTTGTTAGGGAGGTGTTCTGGTAGTTTTTGGTTCTTTTTCAGAGGGAATTGTTCCATATGTAGTGGTAGATTTGGTGTGCCCATGGGAGAAGATGAGTTCAGGATTTTCCTAACATCTTGGCCCATCTACCTCCTCCATCCAACCTCAGCTTGAGGTCAGAGTGGGGCTTTCCTGAGTAAGTGACTTTTAAAGGTGAAATAGAAATGAGCAGATTGTGTGTGCATGTATGTGTATGTGTGTATACGTGAAGATGTATAACATAAGACAAAGTCTTTTATTTCATGCTGTGATTTTGATATTGGGAAATTATAAATAGGGGTTTTCTTAACATGATAATCATGCTAAAGGAGAGCTATTAATGCAAAAGAAATGAATTCTATTATGAGCAAGCTGAGTTTGTTCCAGACAGATGGAAATAAGAGAAAAGATTTTGGATGAGGAAATTGATAAAAGGTTTTGTGAGGCTCACTTGTGTCAGAGAATCTTTAGTTTGAGAAATGAAACTGGATTCTTGTTGATTGTGCTTTTAACTTCCCCTACATCTGAATTTCTTATGATTTTACTCTGAATTTCTTACAATTTTACTTTAAGGTGGTGGTTCATAACCTGGCTACAGCTGGAATCATCACATTACTTTAAAGGGTTGTTGATACTCAGGCTGTATGCCACAAAGTTTCTGATTGGGGTTTTGGAGTCAGTAGTGTTTAAAGGCACTCAGCTGATTCTAATATACAGCTAGGTTTGAGAACCACAGCCTTTAGAACTTTCTTAGCTAACATTAGAGTAATCTATCTGTTACAGAATCTTAATATCATTTAAATTGATAATTTCTTACAGCAGCTATCTGGAATATAATAGAATAATAAATAAGTTCCCTGAAGAATCATCTAATTCAAATCCTACATCTTATAGATGAGACTGAAGGCTCGGTGAAAAAGTAGTTTTGTTTCTTTTTATTAAAACTATTTAAATCATAATCCACGATATGAAATTTTATAATGAGTAATTAAAATGCATTCTCAAGGAAAATAAGTCAGTATTCACTGTTAGACTGTGCTAAGTCAATTAAGTTAAGGTCTGATCCTTTAAGTAAACTGTTACCATTTCCATTTTAGAGATTCAAAGGCATTAAGTAAACACCCTAAATTATGGAGCCAATAAGTAGTAGAGTCAGGATTCCCTTCCAATCTTATGAGATTTGAAATCCATGATCTTCCATGACTGCTTCCATGAGCTTATTTAATGTCTCCGCATATACCTAACATTACCTATCAGTTAACTGATTTTTTTCAACATCTCCTAAAAGGCTTATTTTGCAACTGTTTGATTATTTTAGTTGCTTAGAATCCCAATAGCACTGTAATTATGTTAGCATTAAAGACTTTAAAGACTTATTCAGACGTGTCAAAGTATTAAATAATTCTAAAAGAGTTTATATCATATTTAAAAATGCAATGGAGTACTGATCCTTGTTCTAGAAAACTTCAGAATGTTCACTTAAATAAAACTTTGAGTCATTTTTTTTTAAATTGTTATACTGACCTTTAGTAAGTGTTAAACAGTTTTCTTCAAAATTTAATGAGGATGAGTTTTCATATGATAGTCATTTTAATTCAAACTATTATGAAGGATTCAACAATTTTAGTATAAAATACCAGAACTTGTTACATATGTATGGTTGATGACTAGCTCAGGCTAAATTTTGCACATTTATGGATTCTAAAATTGAATTTGGATTTCATCCAAATTTTTGTTTAAGTATCCTAAGTAAAAGAAAATACGTAGTCTAAAATGAACCATGGTTTGAATCTGCATTCTCAGCCACTGCTTCTTTGTGAGTGGCTTCTCACAAGGAATTCTAACTATTTGTTATTAGGGAAGATTTAGATAAAATGAAGCATGCAGATAGTACTGGCTACCTTTTAACTGTTTTGTCTATTAACAAATATATGTATGGAATATAACAGAAAGCCTTACTTTTTAAGTATCATTATTTAAAGATATAGTAAGTGAATTCAACTGAAAAAAAAGAATATAGATATCAATATTGTGTTTAGAATTAAAACATCTTAACTTATCATCATTTCCCACTAAAATATGTATTTTAATATCTGAGTAACTTCAACCACTACTATTCCTAACTTACCTTTTAATCGTTCCCATAGGTTTGTAGCAGTTTTTATAAATTTGTATATACATATAATGTTTTCAGATTTTTTTCCCATTAATCAATTATGAGTGGTGGCAGGCTGAAAAGCCACCTTAGGAAATATGGATGTCACAATGGGCATATTAATCAAATACAGAAACAATAAAATGCATAGCATATAATATAGGAAAATGACTGTATGTTGTCTCTCTAAAGGTAAACCTATCAGAATTACCTGGCTCATAAGTAATTTTATGAAAAAATTCTGAATAGTGTTTATATTCCCTCTAACTATAGAATATTGTTCATGGATATAAAAAAGCATCAAGGAACTTACTCTACTTGGAAAAATGAGAGTGTCATTAATGAAGTGAAAACTATCAGACAGTATGCCTAATTTTATGAATAGCTTTTTTGTTTTTCTGGTCATTGGTTTTGAAATGTGATCCTTTAGCCACCAGCATCAGTGTCATCCGGGAACTTGTTAGAAATGTGTATTTAGGACTTACTCATATCTACTAAATAATAATTTCTTGGGATTGGACCAAGAAACAGGATCTCCAGGTGATTCTGAAACACACTAAAGCTTGAGAACAGTAAACTTTAACTTTTAAAGTTCTATCATTTTCATTATTCTGAAATTATTCTTACTGTTCTAATTATTCTGAAATTGGTGGAGACTTGCTATATTATTTTAGTTTTATTGAGATATAGTTGATATATAGCACTATATAAATTCAGAGTGTACAGCATGATTTTACTTACATATATCATGAATTGACTGTTAAGATTATCTAACCATATACATACTAAAAAAAAGAAAATGAAAATGAATTTTACTTGTGATGAGAACTCAGGATTTATGATTTTAAAAACTTTAATATATACCACATAACAATGTTAACCATAGTGATCATGTTGTACATTACATACTAGTTACTTCTTTGTCCTATAGCTGAAAATATGTGCCTTTTGGCCACCTCCTTTCAATTCCCCCTTCCCTAACCCCCTGAGAAAACACAAATCTGATCTCAATTTGCATGAGCTTGTTGTTTTATTTTGTTTTTTAGATTATTTTTTCTTTCCTAACTTGTTAATTATCTTTGTTCTTCTCTGAATTATTTAACTTAGCTTAATGCCCCAAGGTCCATTCATGTTGTTTACATGCTGCAAGATTCCCTCTTTTTTGTGGCTAAATAATATTTCAATATATATATATCAATATATATATGTCACAACTTCTTTATCCATTCATTTGTGTTTGAACACTTAGGTTGTTTCCATGTCTTGGCTATTGTAAATAATGCTTCTATGAACATAGAGGTACAGATATCTCTTCAACATAGTGTTTTCATTCCCTTCAGATATATTCCAGAAATGGAACTGCTGCATTATATGGTAGTTTTATTTTGAATTTTTGGAGGATCCTCTATGTTGTCTTCTATAGTGGCTGCACCAATTTATATTCCTCTAAATAGTGCACAAGGGTTCTCTTTTCTCCATGTTCTTTTCAGCATTTTTTATTTGTCTTTTTGATGCTAATCATTCAGGTGTGAGATGATATCTAATCGTGGTTTTGATTTGCATTTCCCAATGATTAGTGATGTTGAGTATTTTTTCATGTATCTATTGGCATATATGTATGTTTTTAGGCATTAGAATATGTATTTATTTTATATTTCATCCCTTTTCACCCTCTTCACTATTTTTCTGAGAATTGGGGAAAAAAACCTAACCTCAGATAATCAATCACTAGTAGATTTATCTAAATTTACTCTTTGTTAAAAACAAAACGTTATAATCCTGAACGAAAAACATCCCCTGGGGAATATGGTAAGAATAAGGAAAGAAAACTCTGGGTTTTCCAATAAGGACCTCCTGATTCACTTGACTCCCTCAGATATGTCTGTATAAGTGTTCCTCTAATCTACATGCACATAACCATAAAATTATATTAAATATAGAATATATATATTCTATTATATATATAATTATATATATAGAATATAGTTTTTATTATCATAATATCATAAAACACTAGAGTTTTAAGAACTAATTATTTAGGACAAAATATATCATTAGGTATAGTCTACAGGAGGATTGTGGATAGGATGGAATTTCTACTGTAATTCCAAGGATGATAAGAATTTGTACAAGTGAGGATAAGAGGACATTCCTAGTAAAGGGCATAGGAATAAAATTATGAAAGCAGCAAATCATTGTTAGTATTCCTCATTGTGGTTTTTGGGGATTATTTATATTCTTATGTAAGTTTAACATTTTTTTGTTTTTATTTTTAGTTTTAGTTTTAGTTTTTCTTATGAATAAAGGCTTTTCCCCTTAGATTCACACTATATGTCCTAATACAGTGTCTGGCACAGAGTCAGTACCTAATAAATAGTTTACAATATATAATAAAGATTAAGTTGTCATTTGGAAAGAGCGTGAGTAGGATATGGACGTCCAGCTATCAGCAAAAGAGTTTGGGTAATATTTATAGGCTTTATCAGTGAAATAATTAAAGCGATATTGGGGGACTAGGACTACAGAAACAGCAGGAAGGAAGGTTAGAACAGAAAAGAGAAAGAGACTAAGAAACCACACAGGAAATCTACAATTAACAAAGTTATATGGGCTGGGAAAAGTCTAGGGTCAAAAGATGCCATTCATCTCCGTTATATTTCTTAAATCACCAAAATATTATGTTAATTATAATTGAACTGGTTTCATGAAACTGTGCCAGCTTCTTCTTCATTTTTTACAGTTAAAAAGAAAAAAAATCGCTGAAGCTTTAGTTTATGTGGATGTCCATTTGCCCTTGATGTAAATTTGTTATATGTCCTTACTACTAGCCAGAATGGAGGAACAGATTAGGGAACAGTGAGAATAATGACTGAAAATCCAAGGAGGAATGAAGAATGAAGCAGAAAGTTATAGTAAAAACATTTCACATACATGAAGAAAAGATGCAAGTTTACATATATTTTCAAATGGAAAGATTGGCATAAAAAAGATAATGTCTTCCCTTATCATGGCAAATAAACCTTGCCATGATTTGAAGAATTATACTATTTTGTTTATATCCTAAATGAGGAAAATGTAAAACCTGTTGGGATTTTAATTTTTTAAGCAGCAAAACATACACACATATTCTCTCACTCTCTCTCTCTCTCTCTCTCTCTCTCTCTTTCTCTCTCTCTGTCTCACAGACACACACACAAACCACAAATAATCAATTTTTCCTAAAATAGAATCTTAATTGGAATCTTATTACTGAAGTGTACAAATCAAATGAAGCCAGTAGTTATCTGATTGAAGAGGAAATGTAGTGAAGCAACCCCAAGCCTCTGGCTCTGCTGACCTCAAACTGTCCCTCAACTTCTTAAGACAATCCATTTGTACACAGGGCTCCCAGAAAGCCTGTGTTTTTATATTAAAGTTATATACAGATTATTCTATGTACACCACACCAACAAAAAAGGAGTCTAATATGAGGAATAAAGGGGTGTTAAAATTATATTGTCATATATGTTTCCTAGTAATTCTATATTTGCATCTAGGTTCTACAAGGTGATCAAAGTGTCCCTTTAAATTACCTCTAAGGCATGATACCTGAGTACTGGATACCAGAATCTCCTTGGAACGGGATGTAGATTTCATTTAACTCTACTATGTAGGAGATTCTTTGCATAGGGAGCTAATATACAGAGAGTACAGAAATAACACCAAAGACTGTGTGCTACTTTAATAATGATGATAGTCCTACTGTAGGGATGGAATCTATAGTACAATGAGGAAGGCATATGAACCTGCAGTGATGCAGTGCTGCTTCACAACAGCTTTAGCTTCATTAGAATTGTGCCCTTCCCATTCCTCACTTCCATATTCACTATGTAACACAGAGCTTTGCATACTGGAGGCACCCAACAAACAGTTTGGAGCTTAATTAAATATCAAACATCACTTCCTTGTGCACTACAAATTCATAGCTCTTTTTAGTCCTTATTCCAATGATATGTAAAAATATACTAATATTTTTATATTTAAATTTGCAGTTTACAGAAAAGACTTCATGTGTATAAAATTAATGATATTCCCCTCAATCTGAAAAATATGGGAATATACAAGTATATCTTACCTTTAATACTACTTTGATTCCTAAAGCTTTGGAGAATCAGAGTTTTATAACTCAAATTAATTTAAGTAATATCCTTTTTGGAAAAGTTAGTGGGATTTTTTTGCCTGGGTGTAATTGAAATGGAAAGATACAGTGAAATACATGTAATCCTACAAGTCCTATATACTTTTACTTTTAGAATGCTATTTTAAGTAGTCTTCTTATGTAACACCCATTCCTACATTTTACTATGGCTAAAAGAAGAAAAAAAATCTAATAAAGGCATTAAAATAATCTGTGTTTATATTTGTTATACAAAAATGTCCATTTGCTATGTGATATGTTGTGAGACTAGGTTAAATAAAAGTTCTTGTCAAGGTTTGTCCTCAAAGTTTCATTTAATGTACTATGTATAAAAAATACAGAGTTTCTGAGGCAGAATTTCTGGAAGTCCCTCTTACAAAATTTGGTCACAAATGATTGCTTGGACAACTTATTTGAATTTCAGTCATTTAGATAAATGACAATAACTTACAAATTGACTCTATCAAACTTCATTCACACTTGAGTGTACTTGCACTTGTGGGCACTCATTAGACACAGGGTGCATTCCCACACAAAATTTGGCTCAGGTGTCAGGAATGGTGGCACACACAACTCAGAGGGTATAAAAAGACTTATGACTTGCATGATGAGGTTTTGGTGTGAAGTAGGGCATGTGTCTGAGGTTGGCCCAAAAATGGCTTGGGAAGGCAGGTAAAGGAGATGAGGCTGGGTTTTCATTGTGATTGAGGAGCGAAATCAGCGTGAGGGTTACTGCACTTATAGGCCAATGCTTGCGTGATCAAAGGAGGGGGCCACTAGGCCTTTTTTTTTTTTTTTTTGTAGGCCTTTTCTTTTCTGCTTGTCTAGATTGAAAGTGGGCCAGAGAATTGGGATGCTTAGAACTTGTAGCTGTAAAATATAAAAAATAAAATAAAATTTAGACTCTGTTTTACACTTTCTTTGCTCCTTTTAAAAATGAGTAAAGCAGAAACTTATTTCTACTTAAGTTTGTGGCATTGAAACTCTCAGAAATTGGTTCTGATTCTTCATTCTAGAGAAAGACCTCAGAAAAAGTGAGTGGAAATCTATATGTAATTATATCAGAGACAAATTATGAGCATGGAGATGATATTAAGCAGATTCAAATAGTAGTACCTGTATTTTAAAACCAGAGGATTTTAACTCCCCATTATTATCATAATATAGTGAGCATGTATTGAACATTCTGTATCAGACACTCAGCTAATCAGCTTATATGATTATCTTGTTCAAGCTTACAACAACCTTATATGTGAGGTCTTATGATTATTCCCAATCTACGGTTGAAGAAACTTGTGTTTAGAGAAGTAAAGGGATTTCCTTAAGGTGCCTGGCTGGTGAGTGGTATATGAGAGTCCAGGCTGACCTCAGAGGAGGGCTATTAATCTTCTGCCTTTTGAAATTATGATTTTTTTAAGGTTAGAACAATATGTAAGTAACATAGATATATGATAAAGGCATCAGACAGTATGTAAAACTTTGCTATTTTTTAAGTATACATGTCAACGATGATGGTTGTAATCAAGCTAATTTGCTATAAAGAACTATCTGGTAGAATAAACTGCAGAAAATGCTATACTTTAAATCTCTGGGACTTATGCCAAAATCCAATTTTGAAATAAGAGAAATATTTGCATTTTATATTGGTCAGTGTGTTTATAATTCAAGGTGGTGATGCTGATGCTTTTTAAGATTTAAATAAACTCCAAGAATTTAATTTTTTTTTTATTATTTATTCATGATAGTCAGAGAGAGAGAGAGAGAGAGAGAGAGAGAGGCAGAGACACAGGTAGAGGGAGAAGCAGGCTCCATGCACCAGGAGCCCGACGTGGGACTCGATCCCGGGTCTCCAGGATCGCGCCCTGGGCCAAAGGCAAGCACCAAACCTCTGTGCCACCCAGGGATCCCAACTCCAAGAATTTAAATTTAAGAGTGACACTTCATGAGATATTAAGCTCTGGTTCAGAAGTAAAAGGAATAGAAGCACAGTGAAACTACGGCCTTTCAATGGCACCAAGTTGATGGATGGTCCTCTGATACTTCCTTTCCATTTCTGTCCTTCATCTGTGCCCATCTTTTAGATGTGCCATGCTGAAAGAATCAAGGGAAATAGAATTTGATTACACTTTATTCTACTATATCCCATTGGTGTCCTCTTACATTATTATTAGATTCTGATTGGACTGAACTTAGTATATCTTGGGGACTCAAAAGAATGCACTCAATCACAGTTGGTGATCTGGCCAACTATAACTTATACAGTCCCCACTCCCCACTCTGAAAGGATTAAGCCTACTATTTAAAGCCATGGGAACACTTTACTTTCTAGGCTTATGCCAGATGCAATATATGTGCATTTTAATCAATTCAGTAGGTATATGATATACAAGAGTGAATTTTATAGGCTTAAAAGTCATACCTTTATCTACCACAACTTTCTATTTTAAATTATAGAAGTACCTAGAGGCTAACACAATGAATGTGTCTAAAGATTTGTTGCTCAAATGAACTTTTTACACTATTTTTAATGATTTTGTCTTGATTTACCAAGATACTATGCATACTGAGATCTGATCATTTCACAAATGACTAGAATTAGTTATCATTTTCACCTACGTTCTCTTTTAATGAGAAAATTAGCTACTCTTTTCTTGCCTTGTCCTTGGGGGTGAGTGAAAGAGGCATCAAAGAAAAGAAGGAGTGTGCATTTGTGCATTTGTGTCATGTAGTAGTTAATGAGCTGAACCCATGGCATTTCCTGAGGAAAATTAAATATGCAAATGAAAGTAATGGCTAAATTAAGGCCTTTCCATGTGTTTAATGTGAGATCCTCTGTAGAAATTATTTTTTAAATTACTTTTTTGTAATATTTACATTTTACAATTTTATTCATCCAGATGACATTGCTGCAAATTATTATTCAAAAGTTTGGACATCCCCAACAAACCTGCGGTAAGCATTGCTATAGAGTCAGAAAGGTCCAATGGAAAGGGGCAAAATAACTAGAAATTTATCAAATTTTGGTTCAGGGATTCAACTCTCAGCCTGAGAGAAAAAATGAGGCACTATTCAAAAGTACCCCAAATAAGGGCAGCCCGGGTGGCTCAGAGGTTTAGTGCTGCCTTCAGGCCAGGGTGTGATCCTGGAGACCTGGGATCCAGTCCCATGTCAGGCTCCCTGCAGGGAGCCTGCCTGTGTCTCTGCCTCTCTCTCTCTCTCTCTCTTTCTGTCTCTCATGAATAAATAAATAAAATCTTTAAAAAAGTACTGCAAATTACAGTGGCCCAAAATCCATGTGCCATATTAATTTTTAGTTTCTCTTATCTCATTATAATATCTTTTAGGGATCTTCTTAACTTGGGCTATTGCAAATATTCCTAAGTCATATTGTACTTCTGGACTTCTGGCTCTGCTATTTCCTATCTCTAAACTACAATTCTCCTATTTGTTAAATGATTGCTTTTAATGCTACTATATTAATCATCTCTTCCAATTCTGAGACAGTTGACTTTGACCTTGGTGCTGGCAGACCTATTACCTCTATGTGATGTTGAAGAACAGTGAGGGGATGCTGCCCTCTTTTTTGGCAGTCTGTCCCCATAATGGAATAGAATCTTACCTTAATTCTCACAAAATGGTAACAAGCATAGCACTATTTATCATCAATACCAGATTATAATACCTTTTAAAGAGTACTTAATATGTGCAGACAAGATAATTTAATCTTCAAATAAATCATAAACACATTGATTCTTTTTTTAACCAAGGACAAAAATAAGTTTCAAAGAAGTTTTAAAATTTTGTCTAAAGATTTGTTGCTTAAAAATATATTTCAAATGTCGGTCCACTTCTACTCCATGTGGTATCTTTGCACAAATAAGAAAAAAAGAAGCAGCTCTCCACTCAAGGTACTCTCACCTTTCAAAAAATTAGCAGAATATGAACATATATTTTAGAAGAAAAACATACCTCTATGTCACTGCCACCTGCAGGAAGTTTGTGTTGTAATGTACACATCTATGATGGCTACAAGATAAGTGATGTCTCCTTAGATGTACTGCCCTTGTAAAATCAAGAATTCTTCACAAACCTACATGGCAGCACTTTCAGAATTTGAGAACAAGTGTTTGGAGTTTAAAGACTTTCTTCTTAACTGTGCCATAAATTCAGAAGTATCTAAGCAAAACATAGTCACATTCATATACAAGTTATGCAGATAAACTATTAATGCTTTCTGTCCTCATACCTGGTCACTACAGTCACACTTGCCTTCCAGTCCACAGTGAGTACTCCTGAGGGCATATTTACATTGTAGCTGTCTAGCTCCTGAACATCCTGAGGACAAAAAGAATTTTAGAAAGAGAGATGACAAAGTAAATGGAGTTATGGCACAATGTAATCTGGCTTCTAAATCATTTGAAAATCTTTAAATGAGGGACCTTTTCTTCTTTCAAAACTCAACAAAAATAGGTGAAAATAAAAAGAAAATCAAAGTCCATTCTATCTCAAGCCATTGGCTACTCCTAACTACGAACCACAGCACTCGATGACAGAAAGTTCCTGAAAAAGATGTGAATGTGGACCTAATATTTAGTGAGTTGGTATTCATATTGAATGGTCTGTGCTTCTACCAGAGCCATACATGTTAACTAACTTGAATATCAATTTAGTACAAACTAGATTCTCTCTTTTTTAAAATTTTTAAAGATTTATTTATTTGAGAGAGAGAGAGAGAGAGAGAGAAAGCTGTGGGGAGAAGCAGAGGGAGAAGCAGTTTCCCCACTGAGGAGGGAGACCAGGACCCTGGGATCATGACCTGAGCCAAACACAGACACTTAATCGACTACGCCACCCAGGTGCCCCCAAATTCTCTTTTTTAAAATGGAAAAATGTAGTTGGACTGATGGTCACATGAAACTATTTGGAGAATATGTTTTTGAGACACTATATTTAGCAACAACCTTTTGTTGTCATAGCACGACTTACTGGACTACAACCACTGAACAATTCAGTCACATGTTAATTATGATCATTGTCCTCATTGAGCTTCCCAGCACATCAGTCAATTTTCATTTCTTTCAACCCCATATGCAAAAGTTAGTAGTATACAGTTCACAATGCATTTCTTTGTGAAATGACCAAATCTTAGTGTGACTTACATACCATCCATTTTTATCCATGCTGCCCCCAGTGATGGGAGTATATCACAGTTGCAGAAAACCTGAGGGGTCAGCTGTAGCCAGAGCATTCATTTTACAATTGAGAGAACAGAAACCCAGACATTAAATAAATTTCTCAAGGCTGAAGTTCTTTTAGGGAAATACAACTAAAATAAGAATATCTGTCTCATGACTTAAGTATGCAGAAACTTTTAATACATTGCACAATTGTTATACTGAGTCATTTAGGATCTTTTTAATTTTTTTTTCAAAAAAGAAGTATGATATACTAAATAAGCTATGATAAATCCAATAATATCCTATTACTTTAATAAAATATAAAATATAACTAACTTAATTTCAGTTACCTTTTATAGTATATTATCAGCCATCATTTGTGCTACCAAGAATTTTTTTTTAAGATTTTATTTATTTATTCATAAGAGACACAGAGAGAGAGAGAGAGAGGTGGAGACATAGGCAGAGGGAGAAGCAGGCTCCATGCAGGGAGCCTGACGTGGGACTCGATCCCAGGTCTCCAGGATCAGGCCCTGGGCTGAAGGAGGCATTAAACCGCTGAGCCACCTGGGCTGCCTACCAGGAATTTTTTAAAATTTAATTCCAAAAGAGATAGCATACAGTGTTATATTCATTTCAGGTGTACAATACAGTGATTCAACAATTCCATACATCACTCGGTGCTCATCATGACAAGTGTACTCTTTAATCTCCGTCACCTATGTCACCCATCCCTGCACTCATCCACCCACCTTCCCTCTGGTCACCATCAATTTGTTCTCTATTGTTAAAGCCTGTTTCTTGGATTAATTCCCTCTCTCTTTTTTCCATTTTGCACGCTGTTTAATTTCTTAAATTTCACATGTGAGTGAAATTATATGGTATTTGTCTATCTCTGACTCACCTTTTTGTTTAACATTATACTTTCCACTTCTACCTATGTAATTGCAAATGACAAGATTTCATTCTTTTCTATGGCTGAATAATATTCATACACACACACACACCACATCTTCTTTATTCATTCATCTATCAATGAAAACTTGGGCTTCTTCCATAATCTGGCTATTGTACAAAATAAAGCTGCTATAAACATAGGGATACATGAATCCCTTTGAATTAGTCTTAACTTTTTGAGGAATCTCCATACTTTTTTCCAAGTTGGCTGTACCAGTGTGCATTACCTCTGTTAGTGCAAGAGGGTTCCTTTTTCTCTACATCCTCTCCAACACCCATTATTTCTTGAGTTGTCGATTTTAGCCATTCTGACAGGTGTGAGCTCATATCACATTGTAGTTTTGATTTGCATTTTTCTGGTAGTTAATTATGAACATTTTTTCATGTGTCGTTGGCCATCTGGATATCTTCTCTGGAGAAATATCTGTTCCTCTCTTCTGTCCATTTTTAATTGGATTATTTGGTTTTTTGAGTGTTGAGTTTTATAAATTCTTTATATTTTTGTATACTAACCCTTTATTGTATATGTATTTGCAAATAGCTTCTCCCATTTAGTAGCTTGTCTTTTAGTTTTATTGATTGCTCCCTTTTCTATGTAGAATTTATTATTTTGTTGTTTAAGCTGTTAAACGTTATTTTGATGTAGTCCTAATAGTTTATTTTTGCTTCTATTTCCCTTTCCTCAGAGGACATATCTAGAAAAATGTTATAATCAATATCGGAGGGATTGTTGCCTATGCTTTCTTCTAGAATTAAGGGTTTTAGGCCTTACCTTTAGGGTCTTTAATCCATCTTTAATTTATTTTTGTGTATGGTGTAAGAAAACAGTCCAGTTTCATCATTTTGCAGGTACCTGACAGTTTTTTTTTTCTGACATAGTTTTCAACTCCATTTATTGAAGAGACTTTTTCCCATTGGATATTCTTTCCAGCTTTGTTGAAGATTAATTAACCATAGAACTGTGGATTTATTTCTTGGTTTATTTCTAGGTTTTCTATTCTGTTCCATTGATCTATGTGTCTATTTTTGTGCTAGTACCATACTATTTTGATTACTATAGCTTTGTAGTATAATTTGAAGTGTGGAATTGTGATACCTTCAGCTTTGCTTTCCTTTTTCAAAATTGCTTTGGTTATTTGAGGTTTTTTGTGGTTCTATAAAAAATTTTAGAATTGCTTGCTCTAGTTCTGTGAAAAATGCTGTTGGTATTTTGGTAGGGATTGCATTAAATTTGTAGGTTGCTTTTGGTAATGATAGGCATTTCACCAATATGTGTTCTTCCAATCCATGAGCATGGAATGTCTATCCATTTCTTTGTGTCATCTTTAATTTCTTTCATCAGTGTTTTATAATTTTCAGAGTATAGGTGTATCATCTCTTTGGTTAAGTTTATTTCCAAGTATTTTATTATCCTTCATGCAGTTGTAAATGGTATTACTTTCTTAAGTTCTCTCTTCTGATGCTTCATCATTAGTGTGTAGAAATGCAACAGATTTCTGCACTTTGATTTTGTATCCTCCTGAATTCATTTATCAGTTCTAGTAGTTTTTGGTGGAGTCTTTAGGGTTTTCTATATATAACATCATGTCGTCTGCAAACAGTAAAAGTTTTACTTCTTCCTTACCAATTTAGATGCCTTTTGGTTGTATGATTGCTGTAGCCAGGACTTCCAGTACTGTGTTGAATAAATGGTGAGAGTGGACATCCTTTCTTGTCCCTGACCTTAAGGGGAAAGTTTTCAGTTTTTCCCATTGATTATGTTGTTAGCTACGTTATGTATGGTCTATATTATGTTAAGATATATTTCCTCTAAACCTATTTTGTGGAGGAGTTTTATCATAAATGTATGTTGTACTTTGCCAAATGCTTTTTCTGCATCTCTTAAAATTATCGTATGATTTTTATCCTTTTGCTCGTTGATGTTGATGTATCATATTGTTTGATTTGCAAAATCAAACCGCCCTTGAATCTCAAGAATGAATCCCATTTGACCATGGTAAATAAGTTATTTAATGTATTGTTCGATTTGGTTTGTGGATTTTTGCACATATGTTCATCAAAGATATTGGCCTATAGTTCTATTTTTTTGGTAATGTCTTTATATGGTTTTGGTATCAGGGTAACGTCCTCATAGAGTGAATTTGGAAGTTTTCCTTCTTCCTCTTCTATTTTTTGGAATAGTTTGAGAAAAATAGCTATTGACTCTTCTTTAAATGTTTGGTAGAATGCCTGTGAAGGCGTCTGGTCCTGGACTTTTGTTTGTTGGGAGTTTTTAAATTACTGATTTACTCTCTTGCTCATTATGGGTCTGTTTAAATTTGCTGTTTCTTCTTGCTTCAGTTTTGGTAGGTTATATGTTTCCAGGAATTTATTCATTTCTTATAGGTTGTCTAATTTGTTGTCATATAACTTCCCATAACATTCTCTTATAGTTGTTTGTATTCCTGTAGAGTTGATTGTTATCTCTCCTTCATTTGAGATTTTGTTTGAGTCCTTTCTTTCTCTCTCTCTCTTTCTCTGTGAATCTGGCTAGAGGTTTATCAATGTTATTGATCTTTTCAAAGAACTAGCTTCCGGTTTCATTGATCTATTCTATTGACATTTTACTTTCTATATGTTTATTTCTTCTGTAATCTTTATTATTTCTTTCCTTCCACTGTTCTTTCACTTTTTCTTTTTGGTTGTTGTTGTTGTTGCTCTTTTTCTAGATCCATTAGGTGTAAAGTTAGATTGTTTATTTGTGTGCTACTAAGGAATTTAATATTGATCACTCAAACTCAGTCCCATACTAGGAATTTCTTTGGCAGTTCAGTACTTCTTTCTCTTAGTGGTTCTTTGGGTAGAGAAACCATGTACATTTTGATCAACTTACCAAAGCAACTTCATAATGGACTAGCAATTGTGGATTGTACATGACTTGGTAAAATTCTGATTTACACCTAGAGCCACGTTGAGATATTTTTTGACAAAACAACGGCATTTCTAATGGATCAAAACTTTGGGATTGAACTTCAGTCAGGTTAAACATGAGTTTGTATTTATCTACTCTTTTTTTTCTTTCTTACCTCTAATATGCCACTTCTAATATAGTTTGTCACTATAAAAGTCGCAATCCCTATTATTGTATTAAAGCAATTTTCTTATTTGATTGTGAAAAAATGTATTAACAGCATTCACTCAATATTTAAAATTTAATATGCACTCCATGGTATAACAATATGAAATCAGGGAATCTATAAACTGATGAAACAAAGTGGGATACTGGTTCTAGAGCTATAGTAGTTCTCAAAAGGCACTTTAAAATTCTCATATATGTCATAATTTCTTAGTAATGCATTTTCTTGTTATATTATGGGTACATCATCTGTAAAAAGGTAAGTTCTTCTCTGAATATCAGAATTGTAAATTAAAGGAAACATCTGCACACAAATTGTGCCAATCATCAGAGCATTGCTGAGAAAAGACAATTTTCCTAGGGGCTTGCTCATCAAATCTTCCTGAATGTGTTTGACAGTGACATCAGGCATTTTTCATTTCTACTGAATTGAAACAGAATACTGATGGATAACATTTCAATTGCTCGCCCCACAGAAGAAAGACATTTATTACAATTTAAGATAGGAAGATTTGAAAGAATTCTCACATGACATGTGATATTCTCTTAGTTTCTTAGCCATGTATTAAAATTTTAAATAGCCAAATATTTCTGTTTAGAGAAAAAAAATGTCAGGTTGGATGGAAGCTTACTTAACTTATTGGCTTTTTAAACTGGTTTCAACTAAAAATAGGAGGTAAGCCACTATTTATATGAGTTCCAATATTGGTGATATTTATAAAATGGAAAGCAAAATTATCATTTGAAATTATGTCTTATGAACGTCACAAGAACAAAATGTCGTGTTGTTTCTAAAAACTAGTTTTTCCCCAGCTGTTAAGAAAATAGAAATTACATGACAAAAATAGGATAAAAACAATGTGTTTAGCAGTGCATTCTTCTGTTTTCAGAAAACAAAACCATTCATTCCTGGGTACATATTCAAGAGAAATGGAAACATATGTCTACACAAAACTTTGTATATAAATGTTCATAGCAGAACTATTTATAATAGACAAAAAAGTCAAGACAATTCAAATATCCATCAGAACATAATGGATAAATAATATTGGTATATCCATAAAATAGAATATTATCTTGCAATAGAACAAAATAAAGTATTCATACATGCTACAACATTGGTGAACTTTGAAAACATTATATCAAGTGAAAGAGGTCAGTCACAAAAGACCACATATTCTATGATTCTTTTTGTATAAAATGTCCAGAATAGGCAAATATAGATAGAAAGTAAAATTAATGGTTGCCTTATGTCTGGGAAGAGTTTAGACAGAAATGATGGGTGATGAGTGAGTATGGCCTTTCTTTTGGGGGATGAAAATATCCTGACCAATTGTGGTGACAGTTGTATAACTGTGAATATAGCAAAACATTGAATTGTACTTTAAATGTGAATTGTATGGTATGTGAATTATATCTCAATAAAGCTGTTATAAAAAATGCCCAGACAGCGGACTGTGACAAAATCACAAAACAATCAAAAACAAAAATACAACAAATCAAAGAAGTATTCCATACCACTAAAAAACATTTATGTTTGATCAGTATTAGATAGTATTTGCTTATTAATTTATGAGACAACACTCAGATGCTAATTATTAATATTGCTTCATTGTTTTTGTGAAATATTTTCTTAGAGATCAAATAATATGTATGCCATGGAAGTCAGGTTCTTATTTTGGTTTTTGTATGGCAGTTCTTTACATCTTACTTAAATTAGGTTTTTTTCAATATCAGGTACAGCCCTCTCTGACAGATAAAAATTGCTTTGTAAAATTATAGGAAACAAAAAATATATACAAGGCTCATTTAGTTTGCTTTCAATCTCTTTAAAATCCAATTTGAATTTGTGTTTCCTTGACTTGAGACTCGTATTCTTAACCTGAAATCTTTTGCTTTATCATCTTCTATTTTTAAAAGTATGATGTAATAGGAGCACTGGATCAACATAATACATTTTTATTTCCTTTTTAAAAAAGATTTTATTTATTTATTCATGAGAGACACAGAGAGAGAGGCAGAGACATAGGCAAAGGGAGAAGCAGACTCCCAGTAGAGAGTCTGATGTGGGACTCGATCCCAAGACCCCAGGATCATGACCTGAGCCAAAGACAGATGCTCAACCAATGAGCCACCCAGGTGCACCTACATTTTTATTTCCAAACAAAGTGTTGTAAACAAATTTTAAAAAGCTTTTCTTTTTTAAATATATTAAGCCTCATGGATATTTGACTAAGAATATAAATTTAAAATATTTCAAATATATATATATAATTATAGAACTCGGGATCCCTGGGTGGTGCAGCGGTTTGGTGCCTGCCCTTGGTCCAGGGCGCAATCCTGGAGACCCGGGATCGAATCCCACATCGGGCTCCCGGTGCATGGAGCCTGCTTCTCCCTCTGCCTGTGTCTCTGCCTCTCTCTCTCTCTGTGACTATCATAAATAAATTTTAAAAATTTAAAAAATAATAATAATAATTATAGAACTCTTCATAGGTCATGTGTGTTGCCAGACATTTTATTTAAAAAATATATATGCATGCACACATCTGCACATGTAGAAACATAAATATTAATTATTTATATAAATATATATTTATATTATATAATTAAATTATATATAAATATAATTTCTGGAATATTATCAGCAAAGTATTTAGCATAAGTGTAATAAGTACTTCCCTCTCTCAGATAGTTTATATTTAGTCTTCATTCCATATTTTCCTATTCTGTCTTTTAATTCTATCACACTGCATATTTGAATCTAGATGGCAAATTTACTGCTCACTTATATCAAATTAATCAAAATATTAAAGCAGGTTTTTATTTTTTAAAACATTATTTTTAAGAATTTAAACTTTACAGAACAAATTGAATTTAATATATTCAAAAGGTTTCTATAGAAATTGTAAAATACTTTTTGAAACACATAAAAAATGGGAAGTTTATTCTAAGTGAGTTAAAAAAATTGTAACCTCCTTTAAAAAGTTTTAGTTAATAAGACACTATGTATGGAACTTTCTACAAGGCAACATTCTGGGAACTGAGGATGGATAAAAGATGTTGGAAATGCATTGCTTGAGTTTAAGCCACTCACAGTCTTACTAAACAGAGAACAACTGAACACACTCTTCTTCGAATCAAAACATCTTATTTCTATAGGTGGTTGATTAGTACCAACAGCAATACTGTAGGTTAGGGTGAAGAAGGGGTCCTGCCCTTGTCTCTCCAAATAGTCTAATACACTATTAATAGATTAATTCATGGTTAGGGCAATTAGAGATCACATCTGATTTTTTTTTTTTTTAATCAGAGTTACTATTTTGAATGATGTATTTGTATGCCATAAAGTGTTTAATTTGGTAGGTTTGAAGTCTGGGCTTGACAGTCATCAGCTTGTGGAGTGACAGCCTTTTAGATGGAGGAACTAATTTTGAGAATGTGATTTTAGTTCTTTAGAGTCAGGCAGGCCTTTACAATTCTCTCTAATTTTGCCTCCAAGAGGACATTTGACAGTGTCTAGAAACATTTGTTTGTGACACTGGGGATGCTACTGGTGTTCAGTGGGTAGAGGCCAGGGATGCTGCTAAACCTCCTACAATGTACAAGCCACAATGCCCCCCACCACCACCATACACACAGAGTATCAGTAATACTGAGGTTGAAAACCCTGCCTAAAATAAGCAAACATATTAACCTTTCCCTCATTTTTTTCCATTTTGGTAAAGGTGGTGTAAGTTGGATTTCTAGCCCTGACAGTTGAGTAGGTGGCATTTCACTATCAATAAAAGTTAAGAGAACCATTCAGCACAGTGGTTATCTAGGGTTTCTGGGATGTGAGGGGACAGATGGTCCCTGACTTACTATGGTTTAACTTAAAATTTTTGACTTACCGTGGTGTGAAAGTGATACACAATCAGTAGAAACTGTTCTTCAAATTTTGAACTTTGATCTTTTCCCAGCAATCCGCGGTATGATACTTTCCTGTGATGCTGGGTAGAGGCAGTGAGCTTCGGCTCCCAGTCAGCCACCTGACCTCCAGGGCAAACAACTGATACACTTACAGCCGTTCTGCACCCATATCACCACTCTGTTTTACTTTCAGTGCAGTATTCAGTACATTACATGAGATACTTAACATTTTATTATAAAATAGGCTTCGTGTTAAGTGATCTTGCCCAACTGTAGGCTAAATGTAAGTGTTCTGAACACATTTATAATAGGCTAGGCTAAGCATTTCAATTTAGGATAATTTCAATTTATGCTGGGTTTATTAGGATGTAACCCCACTGTAAGTCAGAGGTGATCTGCACTAGAGGGGAAGATTTAAAAACACGAAGGAGACAGATTGGGAGAAACAGGTTAAGTGTTTTAGGTAAACAGAACAAAAGCACTGGACTGGAGAATAAAAATAAGGAAGTGTGATCTCTCTGCAGTAGGTGGAAAGGAAGAGTAGAGTTGGATAAAAAAGATACTTGGTAACAGACTGTGACCAGCCTTGAATTTTGGAGTAAGAAACATTTAAGAGTTTTTGAGCTAGAAGGAATAGGATTTCCTGACACATGTTTTTAAATCCCTATAAAAACAATATTGGTTTGTATTTGCAAATTTAGAAAATTTTAAAAGTGTAAAAGGAGTAAATACTACCACTTCTGGAATCATTACTATATTAGTTTAGTATATTTTGTGACAGATTTTTCTCTACAAGTAAGTGTGTGCGTGTGTGTGTGTGTGTATATAAATATATACATATATATATACATATATTTGATCATTATATACATGTGATTTTTATTTTGCTTTTATATTACTTAACTAAGGTAATGAGGTTCTCAGATTGTTGAAACTTCAGAATTTTTCATGGTAATATAAAATGTATTTATTAATTATATACTGTATTTTATTTAATAACATATTTCTGTTGTCAGTTTAGAAAAATTAAATGACTTCAATGAATATACTTGTGTATAAAATTCTATAATAGTTATTATTATGAGTAGGATCATATGAAATACATGAACAATTAACTCCTGATCCTTAACACCAAAATACATTAAGAAACACTGTGCCAATTTATATTCTTTTCAGCAATCCACAGAAATGACTCCTACTTTTTCTTAAAATTTAAGATAACTCTTAAAATGCCCATGTCAAGAATTTTCTTCTTTTCCTATATTTTGCTAATAGGTTCCAAACATTTGCTGTGTCTGAAAAACTTATTCATTAAAAAAAAATTATGAACCAATCCATTTATTTATAAAAACCACAACTCTAATAAGATGTTAATCTACAAACTTTTCATTGCTTAAATCATAATTACTTCTTACATAATTTTGATCTTAACACTAGGTGTTAACACTGTTTTTAATATACTAAGGGCCTATCATTTGTACACCTATTTTTAATTTATATTCAACTGACTACCAAAAATGTTGGCTTAAATTCATCTGCCAAATCCCTGACCATTCATAAAGACAGGAATTATTCCTTAGTTTTGTTATGATATCTCCTGATAGAATTTTGACAGATTCTAGAATGTTCTCAAAGGTCCTTATACTGTGTTTTTAACCCATATAAGTTATAGCAGTAACATATCTAGGTTAGATTTTTCTTTTTGCTTTTTGCTAATATTGATCTTCAACGCAGAACTGTTCTCACTCTGCTTTAAACTGAAGTTTCTTTGAAGCTCAAATCAAACTTTCCTCTTTGCTAAGTGTTCTCTCCTGTCTTTCTACTCTCTGCTGTCCACATTCTGCCCCTACTCTTCATTCATTCCATACATACATACATACATACATACACATTCCTTGATGTTATCAGTTCTCTTTTACACTAAAATCCTTCCCTCAGTTAATAACATTAACAGAACTTTTCTTGAGATATATTCTGCATAAATTAAAAGTGACGTATTTGGGTTAAAATTATCCTCATTCAGCACTCAAGAACACACAGGTCTTTTAAAACTACCATATTCCTCAGCATCATCTACTCTTTTAACTCTAGTTTTAGAAATGGCCTTTACAACTGTCATATAACATGAAGGGCCACATTTGACACTTTATATTAAATAATAATAAAATATGCATAATAAGATATTTGCAAATTTTTAGTTTTCTTTTTTAATTCTTTTTAACATTCCTTACATCAGTGGGTTTGTAATCTTGCTTAGCAACTGTGCTTTTTAAATCACATTTAACTAGTGATTTTTAAACCTTAACTGTGTGTGTACATGCATGCATGAGAGTGTTGATCTCATAGAGCCAGGAAAGGGTATTGCATGAAATTTGTTACATTATTATTTTTCTAGTTAATATAACCTTAGTATTATATCCCAAGTTTTAAGCAATCACTTCCAACAAAAATAAATTTGAATTAGAGAGGGGAAAAAGCATTTTCTTTTCTATTCAGTGATGAAAAGTTGGTATTTAGGAAGCAGATTTTAATTGGAGCAATGTAATTCTGATTTTACTTGTAATGCAAATTCTAATTACAGAATTGATTTTCTTAATGTTAATAAACTCATCTTGATCTAGCTGTCAGCTTTTGCTATATAACAAATCACCCTAAATTTTTTTGGCTTAAAACAAATGGGGATCCCTGGGTGGCGCAGCGGTTTGGCGCCTGCCTTTGGCCCAGGGCGTGATCCTGGAGACCCGGGATCAAATCCCACATCAGGCTCCCGGTGCATGGAGCCTGCTTCGCCCTCTGCTTATGTCTCTGCCTCTCTTTCTCTCTGTGACTATCATAAATAAATAAAAAAAATTTAAAAAAAAAAAAAAACAAAACAAATGTTGACTACTGCCTGAGGGCCAAATCCAAGTGTTGCCTGTTTTGTTGCCTTTTTTTTTTTTTCATTGTTTTGTTTGTTCACTACCTGTTTTTATAAATAACATTTTACTGGAACACAGCTATGCCCGTTTATTTGCTTATTGTCTATGGCTGCTTTTGTGCTACAACAACAGAGTTGAGTGGTTGTGATAGAGATTGTATAGTCCACGCAGCCTAAAATATTTACTTCATGGAAAAAAATTGTTTCCCCATGGCTGAAAACAGCAATCACTTATTAGCTTACAACCATATCTATGAGGAATTTGAACTGAGCTTAGCTGAACAGTTCTTCTGATGGCTTTTTCTGGACTCAAATGACTTCAGTCTGCTGACCTCATTTATGTGTGTGATGGTTGGTGCTGGCTGTGATTTAAAGTGGTGGGGATATCAAGATAAAAAGCTTCTGCACATCAAAAGAAACAGTCAACAAAACTAAAAGATAACCTATAGAATGGGAGAAGATATTTGCAAATGACCTATCAGATAAAGGGCTAGTATCCAAGATCTATAAAGAATTTATTAAGCTCAACACCAAAGAAACAAACAATCCAATCATGAAATGGGCAAAAGACATGAACAGAAATCTCACAGAAAAAGACATAGACATGGCCAACAAGCACATGAGAAAATGCTCTGCATCACTTGCGCTCAGGGAAATACAAATCAAAACCACAATGAGATACCACCTCACACCAGTGAGAATGGGGAAAATTAGCAAGACAGGAAACCACAAATGTTGGAGAGGATGTGGAGAAAGGGGAACCCTCTTGCACTGTTGGTGGGAATGTGAAGTGGTGCAGCCACTCTGGAATACTGTGTGGAGGTTCCTCAAAGAGTTAAAAATAGACCTGCCCTATGACCCAGCAACTGAACCACTGGGGATTTACCCCAAAATAGAGATGCAGTGAAATGCCAGGACACCTGCACCCCAATGTTTATAGCAGCAATGTCCACAATAGCCAAACTGTGGAAGGAGCCTCGGTGTCCATCAAAAGATGAATGGATAAAGAAGATGTGGTCTATGTATACAATGGAATATTACTTAGCCATTAGAAATGACAAATACCCACCATTTGCTTCGACATGGATGGAACTGGAGGGTATTATGCTGAGTGAAGTAAGTCAATCGGAGAAGGTCGAACATTATATGGTCTCATTCATTTGGGGAATATAAAAAATAGTGAAAGGGAATAAAGGGGAAAGGAGAGAAAATGAGTGGGAAATATCAGAGAGGGAGACAGAACATGAGAGACTCCTAACTCTGGAAAACAAACAAGGGGTAGTGGAAAGGGAGGTATTCTTTTTAAGATGCCCTTCAGCTCATTGTCAGTAACCAGTTATGTAGCACCCATGGATGGTTTGGTACAATAGCTAGCGACATTACCTTGGATTTCAGACCTCAGTTTTAATCTTGGCTTCACCACTCTGTAGGTGATTTTGAACAAGTGACTCAAATGTTATGAATACATTTCTCCTATGCATGTAGACATGACAAAGCCTATATTAAATGCACATCTGATAAGCAAGTAAGATGAACTCTGTAAGGTATTACCAAAGTACCGAATCAGTATAAGTGCTCAAAAACATGCTAGCTTTTTTAGTGTTACTATCCCATTTCATCTTTCATTGCACCATTTTTTTTTTTGTATAAGATATATTTTTCATTCTTTAAATTTTATCATTATTTCTTTCCAACTCTAGATTGCTTTCTCTTTAATTTCACCTCTCTGGACACTGATCTTCAAGTAACCTAAGTTTTCATCTTTAGTTTGTCAATTAAGTATTTTGTCAATTAAATGCTTTAATATGCATGCAACAGGTAGCCTTGCCATATTCAGTATCATTTTTGGTCTTTTAACACTTCAGTTTGATTAAGGAACATTTTCTAGGGATCCCTGAGTGGCGCAGTGGTTTGGCGCCTGCCTTTGGCCCCGGGCACGATCCTGGAGACCTGGAATTGAGTCCCACATCGGGCTCCCGGTGCATGGAGCCTGCTTCTCCCTCTACCTGTGTCTCTGCCTCTCTCTCTCTCTCTCTCTCTGTGACTATCATAAATAAAAATTAAAAAAAAAAAGGAACGGTTTCTAGAGGGAAGACATTATTTGTTGAACTAAAGCTACATTTTTTCCTGAGCATATTCTAAGGCAACTACCGAGTTTACTCGGTTCTATGAGGTACATCTTATTTCTTTATGTCTAGAAGGCTACTATGCTGCAGGTCAGCACATCTACTTTTATACCTAATGTACAGACAGATCTGTTTTGTTGCTTCTATACATTTACTATTGTTTAATTATCATTATCACTTTTTATAAAGGAGAATTCAATTCAAGAAGTGAATTTCATTTCTTTCATATGATGTTAAACCAAATTATTCTCATAATCATTTAAATTATCTGATTTGATTTTTTTAAATGCTAGATTTCACAATTACCATTATTTCAGTTGAATAATAAATAAATATAATAGTAATCTCTTTATCATTACTCTCAGACTGGTTCAAAATAAATGACAGCTCTCAAAAATATTTTTTGAATTTGTTGCTAAGCATTTATATTATTTTTGCCTAGTTATTTTGTATGTTCTTTCTCCACCTTTGAGTATATAACTGATTCCAGTGCTTTCGATTTTTTTTTCTTTAATTGATTAATGAGAGACCCACAGAGAGAGAGGCAGAGAGAGAAGCAGGCTCCATGCAGGGAGCCTGTTGCAGGACTTGATTCCCTGTCTCCAGGATGACGGCCTGGGGCCAAGGCGGCGCTAAACCACTGAGCCAGGGGCCACCAGGTTTTGTGTCAATACTCTATCAAGATAACTCAGTTTCAAGTGTTAATAAACTTGGCCATACTGGTCATTGAGATAATTGACACATATTATTTCAAATTGCATTCAGCTTTGTTTGTTTGTGTTAGAAAGTGTGTATCATGTGAACTAATTTGCAAGCACACACCTAGTTTCTAAGATCCCCTAGGGTTTTTTCCCCCTGACAATTGCTTTGAATTATTTGAACTGGTCTTTAAAAGTTAGTTTCATTTAATAACAAGGATTTTGGCTTATTTAGAAAAATCACTGTAAGTATGCCCTAAGTACCCCTGAATATGTAAGAATTAAAAAGAGCAGTAAGGAAATCACACTTAAAATTTTAGTTTCTTTCCTAAACTGCTGGCAAGGGACAAACAAAGCTATTACTATAGACTTGTAATCATGTGCAAGATAATACTGCTCTTAAAGGCAATTTTCAACTGCAAGTACAACCTCCATTTTGTTAATTATTGTAATAGAAACTCAAATGCTTCTCTTCTGTTATGAAAATCTGGAGGAACTTAGACTATGCTCACTTTCTACCAGAAAGTGTGGGGTTTCACCATGTAGTGACATTTGCAGAAATACTAATACAAGATGCCAGTCTGTGGCATTCTTCAAGAGCTCACTCTGGATAACGTGGGAGCTAGGAATCCAAAGATTTAGCGTGCATGATAAAACCTGGGTTTATATTTAGGAGTGCTAGGACTTTGAGGGAGAATGTAGGAATTACCTTTGAAATTACCTGAGATTCTGTGCTGTTGGAAAAAAAAATGAGATCTTGAGTAGAGAAAATTCTACAAATCATCAGAGATATTTGCTAGTGAAAGAGAGACTCAATTATGACAATATTGTGGGATCTGACATTATACCAAAGTGTTTTCTTGGGCTGGATAAGGTTTTAATACCACGAAGGGATTCTCTTTATTTGGTACTGGTTCATACTCTGGACCCAACTACCCATTGCCAGAATTAACAAATGGAAGGCACCTGGTAAAATTTGAATTTTAGATAAACAGATTTTTTTAGTATAAATATGTCTCTGTATTTGTCGTATTATGACATCTGGCCTTGAGATAAATTAGACCTGAGGATCCAGTAAAGGGAATTCATACAACCAAGCAGAAGGTCAGGACCCAGGCTGTAAATCTGAGTTTTGGGTGATTTTATAATCAACTGAACAGGGGAGTTTGTTTGGGGAAACTAAGGTAGAGCCCCACTTTTTATTAATTCAGCCAAAATTATGACAGTTTAAAGGCAAGTTATAGGAAAATGCTGTTAATTAATTGATTGAAATAAAAATGATCACCACGTGGTATGTTGAACTTCTGACACAGATTCCATTTGGATTGGCTCAAGAATTGAATGGGGCTCATCCTCAAGGAGGGAAACAGCAGAATTTGCCACTTGGAGGTGTTGCATAAGCTAGGGAGTCAAGAGTGGAATGGAGGTCTTTGAGGCCTTGTGTAAACAAGGCAGCATCCCTGGACTCCAGGATATTTTGAAGTCCACAGTCAACTGATTACCACACACTGGTGAGGGGGCAAAGAATGACAGCCCCACTATGTATTCCTCCCCATAAAAAAACAAATATTTTCAAAAACCTAAAAGAACAAACTGGACAACTGTTTTAAAGTTATTTCTCACTTTTCTATTTATAATAATTCCTTTTCTATCATACAATAAATTAAGCCTAAAACATGAAAACTGTGGTTTATTCCGTTGTTTTCCTCACTTGTTGAGTTTTAACCACATATTATTATTCCTAAATGTATGCATGTGTGAGTGTGAGAGAGAAAGAGGGACCACAAGAGAGAGAGAAGAAAGTCAACATCTTACAAAACTGAAATCACACTCAATTGCCTATTTGTATACTTTATACAAATTTAGTATAAAAATGATTTAGGCGCAGGTAAATATTATGAAGTAAGTATCCAGATGATTGTTTGTTGGCTTGCCAATATCATGCATAAAAATTATTGCTTACTTTATTGCTGATTTTATAGGCATTGGTAAGTGAAAATGTGTGCATAAAAATGCCTAGGTTGCTTACATGAATTACATCATTTCATGATGATCTAAATACATTAACAGTGGTCAGTGCTGTTTGAGGTCTGTATAGTGAGTTACCTTATGTTCGGAAGCTCTTCCACATTTTGATACCCTACCTTTGTACTCTCCAGTGGTTCAGCCTGGAGAAACCACACTAATGCTGCATTTCTTGCCGTCAGGACCCGTCAGCCACCATGACCATGCACAGGAAACTAAGTGTTGCCTAAGCAGAAACTCATCGGAACCTGAGTTTTGAATCAGCCCCCTCAATTTAATATGTGTATTCCACTTAGTCCTTCTGTTATGCCTCCATCCAACTACAACTAGTTTCAGCAATGAGAGAGTGGGGCACCTGGGTGGCTCAGTAGTTGAGTGTCTGGTTCGGCTCAGGTCATGATCTGAGGTCCTGGGATCAAGTCCTGCATGGGGCTCCCCATAGGGAGCCTGCTTTTCCTTCTGCCTGTGTCTCTGCCTCTCTCTGTCTCTCATGAATAAATTTTTTAAAAAGAGAAAAAAAGATAGGTTCCCCTATTCAAACTCTGTAAAGGACAAGAATAGAATTGGTTGAAGCATGGCTGGTATTAAGGGAAATTGAAATCTGTGTTCTTCCTTCTGGCCTCGCTTCTATCTCTCTCTCCCTCTCTTTCATTCTCTTCCTTTACTTCTTCTTCTCCCTTTGCTCCTCCCTCTCTTCTTCTTTCCTTACCTCTATTCCTTTGCTTTCTTACACACAAACCCACACCCCAACACACACACCTACATACACACACACACACACAACACATATCTTTCCCTTTCAACACGTCTCTTTTATTATTTTCTACTACAGAAAATGTTCTTTTTTTAAAATTTTTATTTATTTATGATAGTCACACAGAGAGAGAGAGAAGCAAAGACACAGGCAGAGGGAGAAGCAGGCTCCATGCACCAGGAGCCCGACGCGGGATTCCATCCCGGGTCTCCAGGATCACGCCCCGGGCCAAAGGCAGGAGCTAAACTGCTGCGCCACCCGGGGATCCCGAAAATGTTCTTTTTTTTAATACCATGGTGTGTGTGACTGTTAGCATCTTAACATTTTAATTTAACTTTATTTTTAAAGATTTTATTAATGTATTCATGAGAGACACAGAGAGAGAGGCAGAGATATAGGCAGAGGCTCCCTCCAAGGAGCCTGATGTGGGACTTGATCCCAGACCCAGTGTCTGCTCTGAGCCGAGGCAGACAAACACCAAGACACCCAGGTGTCCTTTTAATTTGACTTTAATCAGTTAGCCAGTTACATTTATCCTAAGTTTTCAAATTCCCGGGGAGAATTCAAGTTGTCCTGGGTTGAGTCACATGTTCATCCATTGACCGCTCAAGGTGATTAGGAGCTTGAGTACCAATGACTGGTCCAGGTGAGATCTCCTCTTGGGTTTTTCAGAAATTCTAGCAGAGAGGTGCATGAGAAGGAGGAAATGTATTTCCATAGCATAGTAAACACATGTGGACCATAGTTTACAGAAATTCTGTCTATATATGATTCCTTATGACCACAGGGCAGGAGAGAAAATAGTGTCAAAGTATATGTTCAAAGTGATCTAATCTCATTCTTTCTATATCTGGAAGTCAAGAGTCCCCATTTTTCTGGGAACCTTTTGGTCTATTTGCAGAGTGAGGACCAAAAAGATAACTGAAAGTCCTAAGTTGTCCTAATTGTTAGTGAGTACAAACTTTCTTGAAACAGAATGCTGTTGGGGCTAAATTGTTTTTATACTTTATTCATTTGCCATCTAGTGAAGATGTTAAAACACACATACACACACAGAGATGGCCATCAGCCTGGTAACAGTAAAAAATAGATAAAGCGTTGGCTATTTGACAAACTGGAACATTTGTCCCTGAATAAAAAGTTGGCCCAAATATTAAACAAATATATGCCATTATGTAATTCATATTGTTTATCACCAAGGGAAAGATTCAGAACACTATTAAGCACTTTTTGATAAATCAAAGCCTTACAGTTATTACTTTTGAATTTTAAATAACTGATTTTATGTTGTTACTTATTTTTACTATTATATGAACTCACAAACACTTAACCAGTTTACAAAAAATATGCATTTATAAATGATGTAATATAAATAGCAGTTTAGAATGGGGTAGGGAATATATGACTGTGCTGGTCTTGTCAGTGGACAGTATGATGATTAGTTAGAGCCTTTTTTTTTTTAATTTGCTGAGACAAGATGCTTTCTTTAACATTAAGCTCTGATGGAAACATTTTATTATCTTCAACAAACATAACTACATTTCTATAGCTATATAATTAGAGTTAATTTATCTTATTTAAAGTTTTATTTTCTTTCCTTTGCCATTTCTCTTTTTAAAAAGCCAAGTTGGTGATATTCTGCTTTATAGAATTTTATTGCAGATTTCTTTTCTGGAAGAACGGTTTCTCAAAGTGAGAGAAAGACTAGGCCATTTAATTTCCTGTGAAAATTACAGTTTGTCTTTTAAAATATAAGCATAGCTCTATACTCAAGGAATACCCCCCTCTCCTTAATGTACTTAATGCAATAAGCATCTCTCTTTATAGAAGTGCTCTTATGGGGCCTGATACTACCCAAACAAATGCCACTCTTTGAGAGATTTTTGTTTGACATATTGTTCTGGAAAGAGTTAAAGCCTCTAGCCTTTTATACATAAAGCTGGGTAATGCAACTGAATTATTAGTTAGCAGTTTGAATTCAGACACCTGTACTATGTGTAAATCCGAAGAGAAGGATCGGTTTTTACTTCTGTGTTAAAAAAAAGTTGGTTGATTACATTTTCCTGAGCTGTCGACACTCTGAGTGAATGGTTATCCTCAATGTGTCTTAGCACTTTGCTTACTGCATGCCTTGTCTTCTTTATTAACTATCAGAACTCCCTCCAGTTAGTGCCATAAGAGGAAGGGCCCTAAATTCCCAGTACTGTGGTGATTGATGATGGAAATGTTCTTCTTTTCTGGACCTTTGGAAGAAGTCACTTAAGATATACATGTGCTCTTTTGTTCATCATATTATGCCAGACTTGCTCAGAATAGTGACAGATCATCCCTTTCTTTTTTTTTTTTTTAGATCATCCCTTTCTTTTTGGGTAGCAGAAAAATGAAAATTTTCATTAACTCTGTGAATCTCTGTAAGATCTATTCATTTAGAAAAAAACATGCTTCAACTATGTAACTAGATTTTTTAAAAAATCAAACAAGCTCAGAACATATTTAATCCACCTATTTTTAGCAGAAAAAAATTGAAAAGGGAACTTGGTGAGTGAACTGATTAGCTATTTGCTATAAATCACCCCACCAAACAGTGGTATCTGCTCATTTGTGTTCCTCATTCATGTATCTCATCATTATGGAAGTGACGGGCCTAGGCTTGGTGGTTCTTGCTCTTATCTCATGGAAATTCAGTCAGATCTTAGCAGAAACTGGTATTACTTCAAAGACTTTTTCACTCACTTGTCTGGCAGATGATGGCTGTTGATTGGGGATTTAGCTGGAATTTTTGGCTGGAATGTCTACACATCACCTGTACATACATATAGCTGGTACTTACTCTCAGCAGGTGACTGGACTCTAACAATAAGCACAGCGAGACAAAGAGACAGAGACAGAGTGATACAGTGACATAGTGATAGGCAGATACTCTACTACCTTTATGACCTAACTTTGGAAGTCACATAACTTCATTTCTTTCAGTTCTGTTGGTTTTGACTGTCACAAAGTTTCACCCAGTTCCAAGGGAAGAAAACATAAACTCTATGTCTTATTAGAAAAAGGTGAGGTCACATTATGAGATGAACAAATGGATTATTATTGTCATTTTAAGAAAAATACAATTTGCCACAGTGATCCCTAAGGATCAAGAAATGAATCCCTAATAATATTAGATGAATTTTATTGTATACTTACCATGAACTCTGTGATGTTCTACATGATATACACATTATCATTCAGATCTCACCAAATCCATGTATTTCATGTAAATACTATTGTTTTCCCCCATTTTTAAAAATTTTTTTTTAATTTTTATTTATTTATGATAGTCACACAGAGAGAGAGAGAGAGGCAGAGATACAGGCAGAGGGAGAAGCAGGCTCCATGCACCGGGAGCCTGACGTGGGATTCGATCCCGGGTCTCCAGGATCGCGCCCTGGGCCAAAGGCAGGCGCCAAACCGCTGCGCCACCCAGGGATCCCTGTTTTCCCCCATTTTTAAAGATTAAAAAACAAAGCTAATTTATTCAATGTCACATAGCTTGAGCTGAAAATAGGGATGCTAGGCTCCTAATCTCTATCCTATACTGCCTCTCACTAGACAACAAAAATAAATAGATTGGGAAAAGTTTAATATCTTAATTTAGAGGTTCTACTGTTTAACCATATGAGCTTGATTTACATGCTTTACATCTGTGAACCTTAGAGATTTATTTCTAAAAATGTGAATAGAGATAATAGGTTTTAGGGTGATCATCAAGGTTGATTTATAATGTGCATAAAAAAGTGCCCAACACAGTGCTGGTCACATAATTATTCCCTGAAATAAAAGGTTCAAACATATTATTTCATGTTTTATTTATTTACATTTCTTTTTATAAACATTTTTTTCTTTTTATTTCAAGTCATTTGATATAGATATATGGATGGTGCTAAGCTCCATCCTATTCAAGACCTCCTATTAGCCCCACTAATTGAATTACATTGGAATTGGTAGATATTTTATTTTATTTTTTAAATTTTTTTTATTATTATTATTTATGATAGTCATACAGAGAGAGAGAGAGAGGCAGAGACACAGGCAGAGGGAGAAGCAGGCTCCATGCACCGGGAGCCTGACGTGGGACTCGATCCCAGGTCTCCAGGATCGCGCCCTGGGCCAAAGGCAGGCGCCAAACCGCTGCGCCACCCAGGGATCCCTGGAATTGGTAGATATTTTAAATGATAATATAAACATTTAAATTTCTAACAAATGAGATTATTTTATTTTTAAGCACTAAATTGTAGTATATTATTTTATAATCTGATATTGTTCCAGTAGGGATATGGACTCAAAGTGTATAGACTTTTTTCTACTTTTAAATATATATATGCTTATTATGCAAAATATTTAATATATACTCATATACAATTACATATACATACATATGTATATGGATACACACACATATATAAATGGTTTCTTCTTTGACCCTCTTAATTCTTGGGGCATATGCTTAGGGACATACAGCATATAGGTTATAGTTCTTTGGCAGACACTGAGCGACTTAAAATGAAAAATTTCTATTTTTTTTCCTTTTACTTAGATTTTGTTTTTTCTTGTGTAATTAGAATGTTGTATGTTCAATAAGTGTTTGTTGATTGATTAAAGGATTTTAGGTCTGAGATTAAGTTTAAAGAAGGATTATCTCTTAATTGTCTCTCGCTAACATTTTGGGAAAGCTTAAAAATAATCAAGCCCCATTTAAGACTCTAATTTTGATCTGATGCTAATTTAAACCTTATAAAGACTTTCTAGGCCTTTTGACATTACAGAATTTGGTTGCAGTACATCTTATCTTGGCAAGAACCCAAAACTGTAGCAACTGTTCAGATGTCTTATAAAATTATTGAGGTTAATTTGAAATTTGGTTATATAAATGAATGAAGGGTTAGAGAACATACATGGCATATATTTTATTATTCAAAGCCTGAATCTTGAAGGAAATTACTTACTTTTTCATTTTTTATAGTGTCTTTTATCAGAATTTTTATATCTTTTCTCTTGATGTAAATGCTTTAAAACAATGAATGTTCCCTTTATGCTGTACTATTATGACTCTGAAATAATATACTAAGTACTTTAATTCAAATAAAGTTTGACAAGTGCAATAACTATGATAAAAACTGAGTTATTTTCCCCAAAAAATATTCTTTGTAGACAGATCTATGAAAGATTTACATGTAACCATAATTTTGAAAATGCACATCAGTAATCAAAAATCAACATTTTTTTCTTTTGGCAAATTTAAGCCTTGTTTCTAATTATTGTTAGAGGGAAATATTTAAGCATTCTTTTTGAAAGTAGCAGCCAATTTCCATATCTTATTGTGGCAGTGTTATCTATAAACTGATGCTGACACGTAAATGTACTTGAATTTGTAGGCAGCTAAATATGATGTTCATTACCAGTCCCTAAAATGCAAGACAACTGCATTGGTAGTAGCACCATTTCAAATAGTCTAATTGCAGAAAGCAAAATCCTTACTATTAGAACTTGTCATAATAGAAACACATGAGAAAACATGTTAGGAAAATACGATGAGATTTAAAAATAAAATATTGATTTCTAAATCTGGATCATGAATTAGATTTCAGGTATGTTCCTCTGCCTACTTTATTTAATTAGTCAAATGTCCAATTTTCAGGAGGCCATTCTTTTCTCTTGACAGAGTGATTACTAGATAGTTTGCTCTCACTAATGGTATCAAACCAACAATATGAAAAGGACATTTCAAAATCTACTCTTGACTGTTAATAGAATTTACTACCAAACTTTAAACTCTCCTAGATCCTGCAGATCTTGAAACAAGAGACACTGAGAGCTACCATAACTGTTAGTCACAGAAAAATTCAAGTAAAATAATGCTTTTGTTGTTGTGAAGATCAGAATTAAGTTTACTTTTCACAAGAGGAATGGTCACTTGATCTTATCTTCTGTGGCTAACAGCTATTGAGTTTCCTCTTGTTGCTCTCAGTGCAAGCATAGCAGGGGAGATGAAAGCAAAGAGGTCTTGAAATAATTGTAATCACTCCTCTGTGGTGAAGATTTTAAAACACAGGTTGAATTTGCTGACTTCAGAGTTATAATATTTGCAGAAGTAATACCTTGACTTGAAAAAGAAGGAGCACAAAAGCAGTAGGAATGCATCGCATGATTCAAGGAAACGGGTTTCTAAGCTACCATGCAGTAGTAATACCCACTTAGGAGTTCTAATTCCCCATGTAGTCACACAACTGTGTTCATGGGGAAATAAAGTGTCAGTATTACTAAAGAAGATCACATACTTCTTCTTATGGACAGGGTTCATGTTTGTTCAACTTCTTAACCCCAGTGTGTGACACAAGATTTCTGAACTAACCCACACTCTCTAAAACAATCTCCCTACATGAAAGAACATGCCCATAGTTTCATGAAGCCATGTCTGATACCATGTGCCAAAGAATTCAGGTCTCTTAAGATACCTGATGGTGGAGATTTAGAATGCCTGTCATCTTATTAAGGGTTCCCAGGTGTTCTGTTGTAAAGAAATCTTGATTTTGCTATGCTTTCCAAATTGATATGTTATGAGAACCTTTCACTTTTTTTCTGTAAGTCCTCTTTGAAGTTATGTAGAACTAATGATTAACATGCTCCACATTGGGAAAGTAGCATTTCTTATTTTGTTAAGTACCTCATTTTCTTCCATTCCCTAAGTTTCTTTTCCAAAATTTTATTCAATAGTATTTTGTTTGCCCAAATATTCTAACTTAGAGTCAGAAACTACAGTCGGGTAAAAGCTTAATTCTTTATGTATATTCTTTTTTTTAAAGATTTTATTTATTCATGAGAGACACAGAGAGAGAGCCAGAGACATAGGCAGAGAGAAAAGCAGGCTCCCTGCAGGACCCTGATGCGGGACTCCATCCCCAGACCAGGATCACGCCCTGAGCCAAAGGCAGACGCTCAACAGCTGAGCCACCCAGGCATCCTTCTTTATGTATATTCTTAATATGGAAATTGTGGTTTAAAAATTACCTTGGACTACTCCAGAAAATACTGACTCAGAACCTCAGTCCCCTTATTGCTTCCTTGTAATAGTATTGAACCTTTGCTTGTTACCCCTACTCAGTATTATGACTTCCCATTGCTCATTTTATCTCTTGGCTATAATACTTCCTTTACCATCTGGAACATAACCTTCCTCTCTCTCCTCTGGATTCTAGGGAAGCAACCAAGAGAGAATGCAAATAAACGTGAAAAATAGTGAGATGTGTGAGTTTTAAAAAAAAATTCTATAACCACATAAACCAACATTAAATGCACAAATTATGTTAGGTCTTTTAGGGGGAAATATCTGTGGAAATGACACAAATGTGACAGCAACTATAACTGGGAATAATGCTGAATCTATAAAATGTTGTCTCATAAAATGTTCAGAGTATATGGTAATGCATATGTAAATTATGAAAGAAAAACTCCACTAAAACATTGTTTATAAGTTACTATGTAGAAATAGATTTTATGTCCAATCTATTGTCTTGGGATTAACTTTTCAGAGAATTAACAGAGTTTTAATAGAGATCTTATTATTTTAATTTATCTAGGTGGAAAATACTCATAGCTTACCTTTCAATTTTTTTGAACCATGGATCTCAGTCATTTCTGATTAAATTCAAGTTGCAACATTATGAAATCTAACTCAGAATATATCATTTAGGCATGGAAATTTGAGATGCCACTGTCCCTCTAGGTATATAGATTTTTCACTAATAAGGACAATGGCTAATGAAACTATTTTAATTGATATAACACCTTTTAATCAAAGATTAAAAAGTTTAATTTTCTAGTAAAGTTTCAGTTGCATTTTAGGCATGAAAAGGAAAATTTTTCCTCTTAGAACAGTTTTGTGTCTCTATAGAATACCAATACAGTTAATTAGTATTTATATTGTGCTCACTATACATCTACCAGCATTAACTGCCTAAGGATCTATGTTTTAAATAGCTATAACTCCTGCAGAGTTCAAATAAATAACTAATTAGATTAGAAAGATTGTGAAATGAGGATGATAGAGGAGGAGGCGGGGGGGGGGTTGCGGCGTGGGTAGGTAGGAGAGGGGGAGGAAACAAGTTACTTTCTTGAGGTTTTACTTTCTGTCTGATATTGTTCATGTACTTTGCAAATAATCCGTTAAACAATCAGAGTTAAGCATTATGCGTCTATTTTCTGGATAGGGAGATTCATGTTTAGACATGTTAAATAAAATTCCAAAGCATATGTATTGAGTAATTTGCATAATTGTGTTTCAACCTTAGGTTATTGTTTAAACCACTATTATAGCCATACAATGGTTAGAGGGGTTGAAAGACAAGAACAGAGAGAAAGATGTTCAGGAGACCAACAGTAATTTAAAAAAAATAGGAATATATATTTCCTAATGTGGTTTATATTTCTGCAACGTTCAATGCTTGCTTTTTGATAGAAAGTATTGTATGACTGAATTGGCTTCTAATATCATTCCACATTTAAGTCTTCAAAATATCTCATATGCCATCTCCCATTTTTAAAGGCTTATTTTTTTTTATTCCCTAACTTGATACTTTCTTTTTCTTATTTGAGCTTACTTACCGTTGGACTACTTATATAAGAGGCAGAATCATCTACGGGATCAATCTCCTTCCCCAAGCCTTACACATGACAGATGAAATGCCTTCAGAAGGACTATTTCTTATTCCATGGTTTAGTCATTTAGTTTTTCATTCATTCATTCATTTATTCATTCATTCATTCATACATCTAACAAACTTGTACTAACCACATACCATTAAAAAACAAATCACTCCTTTTTCTATCTATATCTGTACTTTATAATGAGAGAAAAGGGACAGTGCACCAATATTTAAAGTGTACTGTCTGTGGGGTCACCTAGCACATCTTATACATTTGAGACTATCAATGAATATTAATTGAATAGATTTCTTTATAAGCAATCATTTTATGGAAAATACTAGTATAATTATGCTTAGGAAATCATAGGTAACATGATATGTTTAAAGATTTCAAATTATTATTTTTACTATCATGTTAAATATGTATCATTTGGCTTTACATAATAACCTCTGGTCATCGTGGACTTAAAGAAATATATATTCATTATCTTTAATGATATATTTGCTGTACACAGCATTCTAAAAAATATGACTAATGTGTCCTAGGAGGAAAATTGATCCAGAGTATATTAAAATCTATGTTTTTCTTTACTGGGGTATGGTAAAATTGCATTTTATTTTTGACTATGTTTAGAGTAGCATGTTTGTCAGAGAAGTGGAAAATGCCAAACCTTAAATAACATTTCTGTTTGGGCAGTAAAGTACATTTTGTTAATGTTATTATATGCTTTCATTAATAGCTTCATTCTTATTATTAATTATTAAGAAACAGGAGGATGAGAAGAGTTCCCAGTATACTGATAATTAAAACAAATTGTGTGATGAACTGTCATGCAGACTTAAAGCATGTGTCTGGAGTACAAACAACTATGCCTAAGCTTAGACAAGTCAATATAGTAGAATCAGTGAGAAAAAGAGTGATTATGAAAGTAGAGCCCTGATAAGAGATCCAATCATTCTAAAATCATTGGTTAATTAAAAAGGCAGCAGACATAGTTTTCTCCCTGTTTTAAACATTGTTTGAATTTCAGTACCTCAGACAGCCCTTTTCACAGAGAACATTACATTTTCAACGGGGGCTCTACAATTTGAATTAATTTGAAACAAATTTATAATTTTGTCTTTTGATGAGATGATTCCCTGTTCATACCCAGAATAATAAGAGGGACTTTTATTCCTTTTTTTAAAGATTTTATTTATTTATTCATGAGAACAGAGGTGGGAGGGGGGCAGAGACACAGGCAGAGGGAGAAGCAGGCCCCATGCAGGGAACCTGACAGGGAACTCGATTCTGGGTCTCCAGGATCACGCCCCGGGCTGAAGGCGACGCTAAACCACTGAGCCACCTGGACTGCCCTTTTATTCCTGTTCAATGTAATAAGTAGCTTTGGTATGAAACAAATCCACATTGACCATAAGCTCATATCTCTGCCTCTCTCTCTTTAATGTCATCGAACTTGCTCTGCTGTGTTCTTATGGCATCCACTTCACTATATTTGAAAAGTTGCATACAGAATCCTGTATCTAATAGACATTTATTAACCATCTATCATGTACAGGACATGGTGATGGGCGCAAGGGGTGTAGAACTGCATTAATCAGTGTCTCTGCTTGGAGGGAGATTGCAGTTTAATGAGGATGCCTTGAAACAAATATTACAGCACATTGAAAGGAGTAAAGATGTAGGTTAGATGTACTTAAAGAATGCAGGAATAGAGTGACTAATCCTCTAAGAAGAACTAAGTAGTGATTCACAGAGAGATTATTTCTGATCTGAGGCTTAAAGAATGAGTGTGATATCAGTAGGTTACAACAGTGAGAGAGTATAATGATCAGCGAGGGCTCTCTATGTCAGTCTTATGCCATGCACTTTACATTAATTCATTTATTCTTCCCAAAACTCTTACATAGCATCATTATTATTCCAACTTAGATAAGTAAACTGTAGAAAGCTTAACATACCCAATGTTACACAGTAAGTGATAGAACCTTGGTGCAAATCTAAAGTTTTGCAACTTTAAATTTATCAGTTTGGTGCAAGGGCCTGAATCCAAATAGGAAAAAAAAAAATCAATAAATTGACAGGACATAAGGACAGGCATACATGTACAAAGTCTTTAGGTTTGGGATTATAAATTCAAAGACTGGATGACTGGTACATATCACTCCTATATATATGAAATAGGAGGCTAAATTTAGAGGTTGCAGCCAGAGTTGGAATTTTATATGCCAGGAATTTGTAGTTATTGTTGTTACTACTACTATGCATGGTCATTGATGGGGAAAAGATGTATATCTTTTTGTTGCTGTTGTATTTTATGGGATTTCTGAAAGAAACTGTGGTAACAGTGTGAAGGGTAGATCTTACTGAAAAGAAAGCCAAATATTGGTTAGAAACCAGTTAACTGGAGCCATTGCAATTGTATAGGTGGGAGGACATTAATGAGGACTCATATTAAAACAGTAAACACAGGTCTGCGGTATTAGGGATATCAGATCTCACGAGTAAAATATACCTTATGATCAAATCTCCATAGCCAGGAGGAATTTTTGTAATACACAAAGTAAACAAAGTAATAAACATAAAAAAACATTAACATTTAACATGAGAAGAAAATTAAACCTGCTCAGAAACACAGCCTTTTCAGCTGTGGCCAAATGCTTATCCAAGGCAGACTATAAATGTGGAAACCATTCAGTTTTCATAATCAAAGGAAACTATTATCCTCAAACCAGTGACCTCAAGAAGAAATAAGCATGACATTAAAGAAGACTTTCTTTGAATAACTCCCTCCCCAAGAGTGAATACATACGCTTGGATTTTTGAAAGGTATCAGGCTAAATCGTTTATAAAGTGTAAAGGGACAGGAGAGACTAAATTGCCTCGGGCTGTGAAAATGGAAGCCCTAGGTTAGAGGCAGACATTTGTATCAACTTTTAAACTTTCCATTTCGAAGCATATCCATTTCTCTCTCCCCCACCACCCCATCTCCCTCTCTTCTCCACCCCCTCTCTTTTCTCCAGCACAGACATGGTGACATTTTGTATATTCTGCCTATTTTCTGCTAGAGAAACGTTATGTTATGGCAAGTCTCAATCAAGGGTATAAAATTTATAGCCATCAGCTCACTTAATTAGAGGTAAATTGTACTGTTTCCTCAACCACTAGAGAGAAAAATGTCCATTGATCCTAAGTCCCAGAACTAAATATTCTTTTAAATCAAGTAAATCCTCAAACCAATTGATTTTATATGATACTAAAGAAGCAGTATGTTATAATCAGCAACACAAAAATGATTTTGGATTCAATTCCTGTCTTCAACACTGAAGTAAAGCTGCATTCATTTCTATTTCCCTCAATGAAGCAGAGTGCCTGGCACATAGTAGGGACTCATATAAATGTATGTTGCTCAAATAAATGAATACTGGTCTAATGTTTTGATCCAACTAAATCACAGTAGCCTAATCTGCTATGAGGACTGATTGACTATACATAAACCTATCAAAAACGAGTCTTGGTACTGCTCTAGTCTCGTGCCTTGTTAGGCCTAATAGAGTCAGATAGCTTCAATATTTTAGCCTACCATTATTTGCTGAAATGAAATTCTATATGGAAGTTTAAAGAAATAAAACAAATGAAAAACAGCACTTCAATTATTGAAAAGAGGTTAGAGGACTAAAAATGAGTCTGTTTCTTGTCCTAATTTCACCACAACCAGACATAGGATTCTGGGGGAAAAATTGCAATTTCAAAGCTAATGGTAGAACAATATATATATATATATATATTATATATTATATATTATATGTATATAATATATATGTATATATATATTCTAAATTGATTATATTCTTTTTATTCTGTTTCATATTTTCAGATTTTCTCCTTCATAGATTATAGTTCTAAGTCCAGAGCCTCTTTTCCCTTACGTTGGCTTCTTTAGCCTCACACTTTAGTGCAGACATAAAAACAGCCTTGCTGTTTAAATAAACTTCTGACAAGGTATTTCAATTTGCCAAAGAGAAATATAGCCATGGTTTCATTCACCATTAGTTGTGATAAATACCTGACTTCTGTCAATTTACCTTCATAGATAATGAGTTTTACAGTATTATTGTAGCATATTTGACATGCAAAGAATGCCCCTATTTAAAGCATACAGTTGGATAAATGTTAACATACATATTTATATATTTACCATATCCACATTAAGATAATGAATATATACATCACCCCCATAAGTTTTGTTATATGCCTTTATTCCCTTCCTCTCAACCCACACTCCTCAGGCAAACACTGATCTGCCTTTTATCACTATATAGTATTTGCATTTTCTAGAATTTTGTATGAAGAGTATCATGCAGAATGTGCTATATTTTTTATATCTTCTTTCACTCATTATTTTGAGATTTACCTATGTTGTATGTATAAATAGTCTATTGCTTTTTATTGTTGAGCAGCAGTTCATTGTATGGGACACTACAATTTGTGCATCTCTTAGTAAAGTTATCTCTGGGCATTTCATTTTTTGATTCTTTTTTTAATGACATTATTTTGCAATTTTAGTCCTCATCGTTCATTGCTAATATATAGAAATAAAGTTAATTTTTGTATATTGTTCTATTATTGAGAAATCTTCCTAACTCCTTATTAGATCTAATCTTCTTGCAAATTCTTTAAGTGACAAGTGATTGTATTCTCTGCACACAAAGTTGATTTTATATCTTCCACGTCTATCTCTATACCTTTTACTTTCTCTTGTCTTATTGCTTTGGCGGGAACCCCAGTACCGTAGTCAATAGAGATAATGAGAGCAGACATCCTTTCCTTGTTCCTAATCTCACAGTGTAAGCATTTAGTCTTTCTTCATTAAGCAATACTGTTAACTAAAATTTTTCGTAGGTTTTTTTAATGATGTTGAGGAAGTTTCTCTCTGTTTATATTTTGTTGAGAGTTTTTATCATGAATGACTTTGGGATTTCTGTTAAATATGCTAATGCTTCTTTTGAGATAATCATATTTTTTTCTTTTTTGTCAATTAATATGGTGAATTATAATAGTAGATTTTTGCATGCTAAACCTACTTTAAATTCTTAACATAAACCCACTAAGATATGTTGTATTTTCTTTTTGGTTTTACAGTTGCTATGGAATTACTAAAATCGTTTTACCAATTTTACATCTGTGTTCATTAAGAATGGAGATCCATAATTTACTTTTCTTGCGATGTAAAGTTTATCTCTTACCTGTTTAACACTATAAGTAATATTTTGTAATATACTCTTCAGTGCCAGCTTGTATTCTCCTTTACTGGGCTTTACACATTTGTTCTCACATTCCTGCCCTGAAAGTCTTATTTGTGTGACATTTTAACATTGTAAGCATTCTCTGAACTCAAAAGTCATCCTATTTCCTATGGACTCATACCACTAAACTCTCAGCAATGCTAATACATAATAAGATATTCAAACCATTATGACTATTCTGCTATAACAGCTATACTCAATCCTATTATACCTGATGCATTTTATTTTTGGCATGTATTTTGTGATTACTCTTTCATTATCTGAAATGAAACATAACTACATGAATAGAATGGTGCAATGATAATGTAAAGGAGACATAAAGAGGAAGTAATTGATAATGAATTACATTTATTTTGTTTTATTACACGTGGTTACTACTATGAAAAGCTAATGAAATAATCAGATGTCTGTGCCTATTTACAGATTATCTTTAATATCCAGCTACAAATTCAGATTAGTTACATTGTAACTCAAACATCCTGAGTAGTATTTACCTGTAGGTAACATGATTATGTCTAATGGAAAAAAAAATTGGTTAAAAAGAAAGCTTTTCTATGTTTAATCTTTGCTTGATTTAGGCAGAGATTACTTCGTTATAAATTCAGCATATGGGCAGCCTGGGTGCCTCAGCGGTTTAGTGCTGCCTTCAGCCCAGGGCGTGATCCTGCAGACCCAGGATCAGGTCCCATGTCAGGCTCCCCGCATGGAGCCCGCTTCTCCCTCTGCCTTTGTCTCTGCCTCTCTCTCTGTGTCTGTCATGAATAAATAAATAAATAAAATCTTTAAAAAAAAATCAGCATATACGTAAAGTGTGCAAAAACATTCTATGTCTAAATTCCAAAGGGTGTTAAAGGTTAGGCTCAGGTAACTATATTATTTTCTTCCTCTTGATAATGGAGATTCCAAACAATAGAGTGTGGTAGCTTTCTTTGTTGTGCAGACTATCCTGAAAACTGCAGGACTTTCCTAGCTCTCCTTACTGAAATCCCAATTTGCCCTAAATCATTCTGACAAACACATGGTCATCCAGGTTGTCAAAATTCTGTCTCGAAGGAGACACTGCTTTTGTTGATATTCACTGGAATAAAGTTTAAATTAAAAGGACATTTGAACCTACATTACTGAATTATCCAATTTTGATCATTTCTTCAAAGCTCACAGTTAACAAATTGAGTTTTAAGAAGTGTATTTCTAGATGTAATATAGTTTGCTGTATATTGTTATACAGTATTTTTAGATTAGATTTTATTTTGTATCTACATATTAATCCCATGATTAGGGCACCTGGGTGGCTCAGGTCATGATCCCAGGGTCAGGGAACCGAGCCCCGTGTCTGGCTCCCTGCTCAGCAAGGAGCCTGCTTCTAGCTCTCCCTCTGCTGTTCCTCCTGTTTGTGCTCCCTGTCTCTCTCTGCCTCTTTGTCAAACAAATAAATAAATAAATCTTTAATTCTATGATTATAGATAGGTGCATTGGCCTCTTTGTGGATCCTGATGAATTTTAATAAATTTAAAGAAAAGTACATGCGTTTGATATTTAACATTAAAACAACTGTGTCTCATGTGAAGTAATAACAATATTACATCCAGGACCAGATATTTCTATTTTAGAATTAGACACCCAGATTTTTAAAATAGCTCAAAGTACTTGGTTCCTTCCCTATAACTGATAGGCAACAATGTTGTAAATGCACATTTTAAAATATATTTTTAAAATCAATCTTTTTTTAAATACAGTGAGCTCTCATAAACTCTTCAGAAATGCCCCTTTTAAGATAAGATTTTTTAAATCTCCTGAGAAGTATTTTGTAGTTAGATGTCTGGTCCCACAGGCAAACTGAAATTACAACGGTGGTGCTCTGTTGCATCACTTTCTCCCCTCATGGTAATAGGACTTTCATTTGCTCTCTGGATCTTTTTATAAGGTTTTAATGGCTGAATGGTCTAGGAATTTGTTAGAAGTTGATGACATATTTGAAACAAAATTAAATTTAAATATTAAAATATTGTACATAGTTACTGAATTGTGCCATATCCTAAAATAAAAGTATATTATAAATTGTTTTTAACTAAAACCTGTAGGCTTATAAAATAGAGGCATTAAATAAGTTTGAGAGATGTTATAGTTGATCTTACATGTGGTAATAGATTTTCAATGTATCCTAAATGCCTGAAGTTTCCAAGTGCTAGATTTTGCAGGCAGGTCTACCATGTAGGAAATATAGTCACTAATATATGTTGTGTATATTTTTCAAAGTGAAGTTCTAAGGGGAACCTAATAGGCTGCAAATATAATAGAATATGCTGGGAAAATGCAATTATGAAAACTGTGGTAGTCAAGTATGCAAATTATGTCCATCTGTTGAACAAAGCCCTTGGGATAATATGGCATTGGTGGAGAAAAGTAAATGATTTTTTCCAAGCCTTCCTGACAGAAGCCATGCATTTAAGCCTAACTGTGAAGATAGGAACCTCTCCTAAACATTTTATTAGGCCATAATCTTCCCCTGATCTGAATGACTTAGCAAGCCCAAAAGATAGACCAAAAACTAGAGTAAAGTCAGGCCCGTTTGTTTCATTACATCTGCACCAAACTTGAGCCAGTTCAGTCTCTCAAATGGCCTTCGCAATGTCTTAACTTCCTGGAATTTTTTTTGTAGATTACAGATGTATCTCTAAATAGATGTATCTTCCAAATAGACAAAGGTTAGGGCACAAAATGGGCTGTGGAATGAAACCTTGCTCGGTTACAAAACTGACTTTCAGGGGTGCCTGAATGGCTCAGTCACTTGAGCATGGGACTCTTGCTCACAAGAGTTCAAGGAGTGATCTCAGGGTCCTAGGCTATGTCTGGCTCTGCCCTCAGCAGGGAATTTGCTTGAGAGATTCTTTCCCTCCCCTCTCTCTTTGCCCCTCTCCCTACTTGTGCTCGTTCTCACTCTCCCTCAAATAAATAAATGAGCACTAAATAAATAAATTAATTAATTAAATAACATCTTTTTAAAAAATGACTTTTAGAGCAGTATTAGTGGGAAGGAAGCTATCATAATTTAGTGGGAACTCATGTTGAATCACAACTCTTCTTTTCTAGTTTCAGGTAGGCTAGTTACTGGAGCCACTATGGTTTGAGAACAAACACAGACTCTGAGTGTCTGGAATGCACTAGAATAATATCAAAAGTATATGACAGTGTACCAACATAAGGATCAATTTACTTATCTATTTTTTTAAATTTACTTATCTATTAAGTACCCTTATTTTGGGGCATTTTAATATCAAAATTTCAAGAGCAATTGAGCTCATTAATTACTTAAGCATGCATATATTGTTGAGATACATTTGCTCTTATGGAGTCTATAAAGTGAAGTCACCTGTGGATGAGAGAGTTTAATGACAATTGATTTTTCTCACATGTAACACATGTTACAAAACTCTAACAGCTCATGAGTGTTGACTACCAGACCAGCTGGTGTTTGACTCATTTGGCAGTTCTTTTTTGTGCCTGCATTTGTTTTCCTTCAAGGTCCAGAAATAAGCTTAAGTGATATCACCAAGTATCTTCTAATTTTAGATTTTTCCACATGTGCTGGTTAAGAAATTTGACACTTTGACATGAGCTGCAAGCTGTACTCTTTAATGCACTAAATCTCTCTGGTGTACAACACAGGGAATTTTTGCTAGCAAATGGAACACAGTGATGATTGTTTATAATTAGTCCTAATACATTTTCACTCACCTAAATTATTTCACACTGAGTTGAACATGATCTTTTACATTGCACTGTCAAACTAAGGTCATGCAAGTTCAGAGGCTTTGTAGAAGAAAAATGCAATGCACTAGGGTATAATCCTTCACTAATAATCTCCAATTAATACTTGCAATATTTAAGCTTCTTACAAATAAAGTGATACATGTCCATTTTTAAAATAATCATAGAGAACATAAGAGGGAAAGGGTAAGAGATAGAAAATTAAAATCACTGATAGTCTCAATATGAAAGATTATTTTTAAATATTGAATAATTATCAATTCTAAATGTTTCTGTAAATATGTATTTATATCTATTTTCACACTGATAATAATATATGTTGCCTTAAGGTCTTTTTAATGATCTAGCTATATTATAATCTTGTTTTTAAAAATTAGAAAAACATATCAAAAGTCCTATATAATGAAAATTTCAGACTTTCAGTAGTGAGTTTCTTAATCTCCCAAACTGTATTTAGAAATCTGTTATGATAATTAAAATCTATTTCAGTTTGATTCTTTTTATTACTGACATAAACAATTAGTATCTTCTCCACTGAACTGCAACTTGATCCAAGAAGTAAGATAGAACATTTTGGTCATTTATTTATTCAAAGTTAAGAGCATTTAAAAATACTTATCAAAAAATTCAGAAGGACTATTACTTAACAACAATTTTAGGATTGCAATTCAGTGGTGCATTTCCAGCAGTTTATCTGTCTTCCCTTAAATTTCTTAAATCATTGTGTAAAATGTTAATTGTTCTTTGTTTAATTTTTTTGTTGTTAAATTTTAATTAGTTTGATAATTCCATAACCTAATCTTAGCTGTAAATATAAACAAGTCCTTCCTTTATAAGAATTGGATTCTCCAGATCAATGAGCTAAAAATAAGATTACATGTTAGATATAATGTGGAAAGTGGGAGAAATATATATGTCAAGAAAAAAAAAATATAAAAGCTTAGATTTTGGCTGGTTTAAGGACCAGCAAAAGCTATCTGAGTATTCCCATAATATGTGTTTCCTGCATGTGTCCTTTATATGTCCTTTTTAAAAATGGTTGTGTAAGATGATTATTCTAAGATTAAGAGGGATCTTCATATATTGTAGAGTTAATACCTTTTCTCAATAGAAACATATATTGTCTCTAACAAAGATATGCATAGCCAGATGTTACCTAACACAGTTAGAAGTTAACATTTGGTACTTTACTAGCAAGACATATCCCATAGCAGAGATTCAGCAAAGATTTCTAACACGAAAAAATTTCAACTTCGTATGCAGTCTTTTTCCTCAAGGCAATTCCATTCCTTCAGCCTTCTATGATAATGGTGCATTCTTCCATCCAGTTTCTATCTGTTATGATTATTATAAAATAATTCTGCATTATATCTACTTGTATTTTTAAATATTGAGAACCTTCTGTATCTCAGAGCTACACTGGGATACAGTGATTATTAGCAAGATACAAAAGATCATTATGCTATAATAGTTTTTTACTATTTTGTTACACACTGACCTCTAGATTTCAAATATTTGGTGGAGGTGGGATTTGAATGTACCTCACAATAAAGAGGTGCTAGGTGAGACATTGCAGGTATTTGTCCATGAGATGCACAGGTCTGGTCCACTTCAACAACCTTAACACAGAATTATGACCATGTGGATCATTATTTTTGTTCACTGTCTCTCAGTGCTTCTCGAAGGGAAATTCCTGCAGCATCAACATCAACTGGAAATTTGCTAAAAATCCAAATTTTGGGACCCCACTTTAGCTCTTCCTTATCACCTTGGGGATGGGGCCAAGTAATCTCTGTGTTAACAACCTTCCAAGGCAAATGATTCTCCTGTGTGGTAAAGTTTGAGAACTACCAGTCTATGGTAACTAACAATATTATCTTGATAACAATCTAAAATGGATGTAAGTATTAAAGTGGTTGTTTCATAATTCTCTAATAATTATATTTTGAGGCTCTAGAACACTTTTATTCTGAAGACATCATGTCACCATCTTCATTATTTTTACTGCATTTTAATGATGGTACTAACAAAACCATGTGATATATTTTTTAAAGAGTTTATTTATTCACTCACAAGAGACATAGAGAGGCAGAGACACAGGCAGAGGGAGAAGCCGGCTCCATACAGGGAGCCGGACGTGGGACTCGATCCCAGGACTCTAGGATCACACACTGAGCCGAAGGCAGATGTTTAATCGCTGAGCCACCCAGGCATCCCAAAACCATGTGATATTAACCAGTATCTATTCTTTGCACAGAGAAAGTGTTAAATTCACTTCCATCAAGTTTAGCCTTAGTAATATAAAAATTTTAAGCAGCAAGACACCTTCTGTATTCACTGGTATTAATCATTAACCTTTAAATATAAGATAACAGTATTCAAATGGATATTTTAATTGAATATTTTAATGCCTGGTATAAACATTGAGTTTTATTCTTTTTAAGATAAATGGTTAGACTGATTTAGTAATTTGATAATTAAGTCCCTACTAAGAGCAAGTCTATATGGAGGAGGCTGTAAAGTTGAATACATTATCTGTATCTTCAAGAACTTAGTTTAATAGCAGTTATGAAATATAATGCATAATTCTATAATGTGAGACAATATGTGATATATTTAATAGGAGAAGCATACATATACTTCCCCTAGTAAATATATCACAGAGCTACACTGCGTTTATATATATATATATATATATATATATATATATATATATATATATATACACACACACACACACACACACACACACACACTATGCAACAAAGGGAAGAGAAACCTCTGATCCTGACCTTCTGAGATGCTTTATGTTGAAGTGGACGTTTGGATGAAGGCCACTGAGCTTAAGCAGTTCATTACAGTTTAAGAAGCATAACAAAGTAGAGAAGGGTGTTCAGGAAAAGAAGAGCACATAAGCAAAGGAATGGAGGGAAGAAAACCTTGCACATTGTGTTTGTAGAGTATCAAAGAATGAGCCTCATTGGAAATCAAAGTATGTGCCTAGAATAGTTGGAGATATGCCTCAAAACTTGTTTTGAGGCCTTAGATAACATAATAAGGAATCCAGTTAGAAATTTGTAGACTACTAGAGTTTAAAGAAGGAAAGTAAATGAGGCAATTAAATGTATAAACACACATCTATTTTTCTTATATAGGATGGATTGGAAGAGAAAGAAGTTTGAGGAAAGTTGATTAATTAAGGATTGTATATAATTCTGGTCTAAAGAAGTAGAAATTAGACCCTGAACAAGAGAAGGAAGAGAGTCAGGGCCAGGGCAAGGGGAGACAGCATAACAGAATTATTGGGTATTATAACTCCAAAAGTTAAAGCGAAGGGGCACCTGGGTAGCTGTCCGTTGAGCATCTGACTCTGGATTTCGGCTCAGGTCAAGATCTCAGTGTTGTGACATCCAGCCTCATGTCAGTGTCTATGCTCAGAGCAGAGTCTGCTTGAGACTTTTTCTCTCTCTCTCTCCCTCTGCCCCTCCCCCTGCTCGTGCACACTGTCTCTCTCAAAATAAATAAATGAAATATTTTTTAAAAGTCTAAAAATATTCACAGTATTGAAAAATAATGAAGAAAAGATATTTACTTATATTAACTATAGGAGGGCAATGTTCCCAAAAGGAGAAATGATGAGTTTATTTGGGGACATGCTAATGCAGCTTTGTTACAGGGACTAACAGGTCTACAGGCAGTTGACAAAATGAAACAGAGGCTTGGAGAATGGAGAATGGTTGTAGCTAAATAAAAACATAGGGGAATTGCCTATTTGATGCCCATTAATACCATGTGTTCATAAAACTGAATCCTTTCCAAGTGAGGTTTTAGTAATTAATCCATTCCTTCATCCAATAACTCTTTATTAAACTCTCACTATATGCCAGACACTATTCTAGGTGCTGTTGTTACAGCAGAGCATTGCCTTCATGGTGCTTATGTTCTAGATGGCCATTAAGAATAAAGGGACATTAGAAGAATACATATAGGCATCATTTTGGTTTTTCTGAGACCTCTTCCCAGAGCCAACTATTTTGTATCTGAGGTATTGGTTCAAATTATGCTCCTATTTAATGTCCAAGTATTTTGAAATAGAACATGTTTTATATTTTCTACCATACCAATCCCCAGACTGAGCATGACATCATCTGAAAAATTATCTTAAGATTTCCCAGTGTTCTTTCACATTCATGACAGAACTAATAATATCTCTCTGCTGAACTGTAGATTTTATGGGTAGCAAAATCCTTTTTGGCAAGTAAAATATAATGAAAAAAATCTGTCCATTTCTTGGTAAACTATTGCTCATAACTTGGCTTTCTTGAACAAAAATGTTCATATTTTTAATTTGATTTTTTTAAAGGAATGAAACCCAAAGGAAAAGAGACAGAGATCTCAAGCTGTCGGGCTTTGAAATTTTGGCAGATAATTATTGTCTCTGAACAAAATTGTTGGATGAGAATTCAAAACATCCTCCTCTTTAGCCCTGTTCAGACAATCATAATACTGTCTCAGAGGACACAAAACAGTGAAGGACCCAGCTTATGCTGCAGAGAAAATCATTTGAAATATTGGCATGCGAGTAGAGAAAATTCTGGTGACCCCTGTGTTCATCCAAACCACTCACTTTCATTCTTAGACCTCAATCACTATCATTTCTATGAAACTGACAGAATTTTCAGCATTAGTATGCAAATGAAGGCAACTGACAGTAGCCACTCTATTTATTTTCCATGTACTCTCTAAGCCAGGATTCTGAAAGGCTTCCAGCAATTCAATACACAACACCTTCAATGGATTCAGTTAAAAACAGTCAACCAGCTTCACATACACTGGAGTAGTCTGTTGAGACCTTGACATATTCCTGAAGATTGTTATGTTTTAAGTTTGTTAAATGCCACTGAGGAAATTTTTTTTAATGAATAAAATTGTAGTGAGGCAGAATGGAATGTCTAAAATCTTTGTTTCCATTTATACTCTTTCGAATCACATAAAATGTATGGCACAGTTGACATTTGAGCTGTAAGATCAAATGGAAAAGGTTGGCCCTGTTTTGTGTGAGCTGAATTTCTTTTTTAGCAGAGCAATTAAATTGTCTCTCCAATACAGACTACTCATTGCCTATCGGTCTGTTGTACTCTTCTGAGAATAATGAAAATTGAAATGGGATACAGATTATGATAATGGAACTAAAAAGGAGAGGAAGCAGAAGGATTTTACTCCTCTTTTTTTTTTTTTTTCTTTTTTCTTCTCCTTAATTCTAGGGTAATTACAAAACTCTGGAGATGTGAATATCTTTATTATGTATGCAAAACGCCGCCATCTGCTGGAAGCATACTTTGCAATCCTTCAGGGCCTGAATATGAGAAAAACCTATTAGTAAAAGTGATGCTTTGTTGTACTGCTCCTTTACTCAAGTGCCAGACTTTTCTTCGGTGTCCCAGGAGCTCTGTTTCTAAGAAACTAAAAGGGAAGTGGGACACATCTAGAAAGAGATTTGATTTCATCTAGCCTCCACTGTCATATTCTCTTTCTACTAATGCTCTAGAGCAGAGGATTATTTCTGGATTAGTGGATGCTCCAGTTTTCTCATTTAGAATATTCCTTCTTATGATTTGAAAATCAGAACAAATTAAGTAACTATGAATGGCTAACCAAAAGTCACTCGTTAAACAAGCATTTATTAAGCACTTACTGTTTGTCAAGTGATTTGCCGAAATGCTGAGGATACAAAGGCACATACATGCATGCATAAATGTACACAACTGTGTGTGCACCCCTTTACACACATACACACACCTGCACGTAGACACTCCAGTTCTACTCTCCAAGAACTCATTATCTCATTCAGCAGAGTATATAACAATTATCTGAGATTTACAATCAGTATGATAACAGGATGCCCTTTAATACTTGGCTTAGGTTTGTTGTTTTTTATTTTTTAGGTAATTTATTTTTTTTTTTATTTTTCTACCCCTTACTCAACCTCTAGTTATACTTTCCAATGAACCTTTCCATTTTTTTTCTTTCTTTTCTGAGAGTTCCTCCCCTCATAGGCTCTCACCAGTCTTGCTTTTTTCTTTCTCATGTTTATCCCTTCTTATCTCAATCTTAATTTATTTTTCCTTTTTCTCCTTGCATAAAACTATTCATTTCTAAATCACACTTGTTTTAGGAAATCCAAAATCCAGGTTAGAATCAACTGATACTTTTGATTTATATATTCACCTTATATTTATATATATATTTTATATTTCACCTTCAGTAAGAACTAGAACTTGCCAGATTTAGCTTGTGAAACTTCTCTATCTCAGGCAGTGTTCTCTCAGTCTCTGACCAGCAGCCCCAAACTTCATAAGCATCCCAAAATTTAAAAAAAAAAACAAAAACAAAAACAAGAGAACCTTAGGCAGATAAGATCTGATTACCTCTCAAGATGTATGATAACCTAGACTTATTAGCATCAGTATGTAAAATAAGCTTTAAATACTAGAGTCATTCTGGGCTCAACAGTACCTTTCTACAACTGATCCAAATAAGTAACAAATGATAGAAAACTAGAAGCTTCTGTTATATTTTGACATACATATTGAAAATTGTTTTATATACTATGTTTAACTTTAAAACAGTACAATAGATTTTAAAAAAACAACTAGGATGAATCTGTAAAGAACAACAACGAAAATATTTCGAATTTAAAATCTGAAAATAATTGGACTTCACTCAGTGTTAAGGACATATTAGAAAGAAGGAAAAGAGGTTTAAAGCTCAAGGCCCAGAGAACTACAAATACATCTCTCAGACCCCAATACTTCATGAAGCTTTCTGTGAGTAGAACCATGTTAGTGTCAGGAAGGAGTTCTCAAGGTTACACATCATATTAGCCTGCTAAGGCTGCCATAACAAAGCACCATCTTACTATTTAAGATAAAAACTGATTATCTTAAACAACAGAGATTCATTGTCCCATTGTCCTGGAGGCTAGAAGTCCAAAGAGAGAGCAAGGTGTTGGTGGAGTTGCTTCTTCCTGAGGGTTGGGAGGGATAATCTTTTAGGTTTTTCCCTCCTACCCTTTGGCAGCTTGCTGGAATCTTTGACATTACTTGGCTTTTTTTTTTTTTTTTGATATATTTTTTTAATTGAAGTTCGATTTGCCAACGTACAGTATAACACCCAGTACCCATCCCGTCAATTGACCTCCTCAGTGCCTATCACCCTGTCACCCCATCCCCCCGCCTGCCTCCCCTTCTGCAACCCTTGTTCATTTCCCAGAATTATGGGTCTCTCATGTTTTGTCACCCTCTCTAATTTTTCCCACTCATTTTCCCTCCTTTCCCCTATAATCCCTTTCACTATTTCTTATGAGTGAAACCATATAATGATTGTCCTTCTCCGATTGGTTTACTTCACTCAGCATAATACCCTCCAGTTCCATCCATGTTGAAGCAAATAGTGGGTATTTGTCCTTTCTAATGGCTGAGTAATATTTCATTGTATGTATAGACCACATCTTCTTTATCCATTCATCTGTTGATGGACATAGAGGCTCCTGCCACAGTTTGGCTATTGTGGACATTGCTGATATAAACATTGGGGTGCAGGTATCCCAGCATTTCACTGCATCTGTATCTTTGGGGTAAATACCCAGTAGTGCAATTGCTGGGTCGTAGGTAGAGTTGTTGAAGATGTAATTAGTTGAGGTCATGTAGAAGTTGACTGAGGCCCCAATCCAGTATGAATGGTGTCTTAAGAAATTTAGACACAGGCACATATACCAAGAGACCACATTACTTGGCTTTGATGGCTCACCCTGATCTTTGCCTTTATCTTTATTTAGTGGTCTCTTCAACAACTACATCTTCAACAACTCTATTTATGATAAGGCTGCATCCTAAGATACTGGGAGTTAGGATTCAAATATAGGAATTTTAGAGGATACAGTTCAAACCATGACACACAAAGACCCCCATATAACCATTACAAAGTCCAGCATGGTAAGTGTAGGTAACATTGAAGACGTTAGCCCTTATTGGACAGTGAAGGCCACCAAGGGCTTGTGTCTATAACTGAACACACTGAAGTATACTCACCACATAAGTACTATCTGTCAAATCTTTGAGTAATGCCTTAGTGTGTAAATAAAAGATACTAGTATGGAGAGCATAACGGGGAAATTGACATGGACTGTTCAGATACAAAATGGGTTACCAGCCATGGGGAAACCCAAAATGAACACTGGTAAATTAATTAGAGAATATTAAAACTTGTGAGTATAATTAACAATTATCTTTTCTCTTTCTGATATCACAGCCATTGCTTAAAATCAGTTGGTACTGATGTCAGGTATCCGCAAAATATCAAACTTAGTTCTTAGTCTTTGTGAAATGTCAACTATTGAAGAATTATGTAAGAAGCAATGCCTCTGTTAGTGTGTTCACATCCCTATCGTAGTCATTATTTTATAATTATAGTCTGAAAATATTGTCATGTAAACTTAACTGAGCATTATAATTTGAGAATATATATTTGAAAATAAAGTGATGTTTATATAATATGTGCATGTATATATACACATGCATACGCATGTAAGTGAGTGTATAGTAAATACAATAACATTTATAAACATATGTGCATGTGTGTTACACATGGTGATATATATTTATTTATATGTGCTATATATGAATACATAATATATAGAGAATTTCTAGTTCTATGTAATATAAAATGCATGTGTAAATATATATCATATGCAAAATTCTGTCATTTACATAGAGAAAATGTGTGTGTGTATATATGTGTATATAAAAATATATCCTCTTCATTTTAGTTTTTAGTTTTTTTTAATTTCCCCCTTTTTTTCAAAAAGAAATGCAGAATTGATCATAGGATTTATGAAGAATTTTAGTTTTATAAAAATTATGAAGAGTTGGAAGCTAATGATAAATACTTACTGTACTCTAGGAGTAACTAAAATCACTTTTCTTATATTTGCAAAGTAACTTCCTACATAACATGCTTAGCTTCATGGTTAGAGTTAACTATAGCTGTTAAAGTTCTATGACACATAATAGACTAATGCTCATTATTATCCAGGTTACAATCAATATTAAATCTAAAGGCTGACTAATGTTGAGTGTTCAAATACAAAAATACCCTGTGGATATAGCAATACACCTTCTCAATCCTAAATGTGACTTCCCTCATTGCCTTAAGAAAACAAAATGGGTAAACAAAATATTCAAACGTTAAAAGGAAACCTTCCTTGAGGTTTAATATTGGACACAGGCCCATTACTTGAAGAGTAATTTCCATAGATATTCAGATCTCTTCTCTTCCTTGAGAATGACTCATGTTCTAAGTTTTCATTTGAAAGCAAGGTACTTAGAATTTGGGTTATTACCCCCCCTCCTTTTTTTTTAAGTTTTAGATTTAGATTTAGTAGTTAGATTTTGAGAAACCCAGAATCTTATTCAATCATAGTAAGTCTAAAAATACAGCAAATGATCACCTGTATTACAAACAAGAATTTTCCCTTTAGCCTTTAATGAGTTATAGCAACATGAACAATTTCTAGATTCCTCTTAATGGCCAAGAAGGGTTTGCATTATTTCTAAACTATGAAGATTTGATAATGTGTAAGGAAATATCTTGTCAGTCTACACCAGTGGAGGGCCAGGGAAGGCAAGTATTAACCCTGACCTCAGGCAGAAAAGAAATGCCCATATTCTCAATCATCTATTCCTTTACTCTTTGTTGAATTAGTGTCTTCCATCTTGCAGACATACTAATAAGCACAAATGTTGTGTAAACAAGCAAGTAAATAAAAACACTAGATTCATCTTTTTCCTGAGACTGTTGATAGCTAGGATAACAAGAAAGGATAAAGGAAAATCATGTTGGATGCTAATACTGGATTAAAGATATGGATTAGTCTCCCACGCAGCATTAAGGAGGAATTCCTTACTCCAAAAGCAGAGAGAGGTGGTAAGACGAAGTAAATTAGGTAACTGATCTCTGAGTCAAACCTGGAATAGCTTTACCACTGCAAGATTGCATGGGAAATTTAAAATTATGGGGGGAAAATAATGATTTTTAATTATAAAAATGAAATAATTGTATATGAATATAAAAGAGGGCATAAAGCTGTTTTAAATTATTTCTATCATTATCCTCTGAGGTAATTTGACCATTCATTTGTGTATTTGTGTAATTCTGTACAATATGTTTTTAACTCAACATTATTTTTGACCTTCATTATTTCAGTAGTTTTGTAGGAGCTACAACTCTCTATTCACCATACCATTTTTCTGTGGAGTCCTTCTAAACATTTAATCTCAATTCTTTTGAAGCACATTAGACCACAGATAATGATAATAATAAAGTATAGATAAATGATTTCCACATGAAACTATCTCTTCAAGTATGATGTAAAATTACTTTGACAAATTAAAATATTAGCTTGCATTTTATAAATTTTCCTGTAAACTTCTTATGGTAGCTGATATTGAACTTGATAACAAATAAAAATATGAATATTAGATATTATCACTGCCTATTGCTGATAGAATAAAGTTTTGATAGGTTGGCTAAGTGTATTTATTTTCATTAGTCCTTCAAAACTCTATATTCCTTATATCTATTTCCTTTTCTTACTCCTTTACATCTACTTCTAATATATGAACTATGAGGAATATACTGTAAAACACCTTCAGTTAATTGGGGGGTGGTAAAATATATGGCCAATTAGACATAATAAAAAGTAAACTTTGGAGTTTTAGGTACCATTCCCACCCCTACTCCATCAGTCTCTGCCCCTATAGATACTCAATTTTCTCATGCTTCATTCTCTTGCCATCAAAAGCAGTGCCAGTTCTTCACCCATCTAGCACCCCCATGCTCTTAAACCAAGAACATGAGCTCACTATTCATTAGTACTATCTCTAAGATAGTCACTAGAAGTGGATTCTTAATTAATATCACCTTCTTTATCATGATTAGGAAGGCTACATACATTAAACCTAGGAGACAAATTAACTATAGTCAGCACCTCAGAACTGAATAATGCCTTGTTTTGTTTCAGTGTACTTAAATTTTATAATTATGGCAACTATAAAACAGAAATATAGTTCTTTTTTTGCAAAGGAAGATTTTAAAATGTCTATTCACTATACACTATTAAAATTCAATTATGTAAGACTCAATTGATCTGTTTTGAAAATAAAAATGCAAATTTGAAACTAAAATTTTTGTGCTACAGATTCATGTTATAAAATAGAGTTACATTATTTCCTCTAAAAAGACACCATCAGGGGGTGCCTGGCTGGCCCAGTGAGTTAAACTTCCAACTCTTGGTTAGGCTGAGGTCCTGATCTCAGGATGGTGAGATAGAGCACCACATTGACTTTGCACTCACCATGGAGTCTGCTTGAGATGCTCACTACCTCTTCTACTCATGCTCTCTTTCTAGCTCTCTAAAATAAATATAAATAGATAGATAGATAGATAGATAGATAGATAGATAGATAGATAATCACCAAAAATCGTATGAAAGAAATGGTTAAATGGCTTTAGATTTTAAAATACCACAAACAGAAAGGAATGACATAATTTTGATATTTTGTTGAGTGTCAAGTAAAGAAAAATATATGATAATCTAAACTAATGCTGCTTTATAGAATTTTAAAATTTGACAGCCTTCTATTTATAAATTGATAATGGTCAGTTCTGAATTAATCAGACATAGGTATGAATCTAATCTGTCCTCTAACTCTCATAATCCATATAACTGTACATGTGAAAACTCTTTTTTTTGAAAATTCATTTACCTGTAATATCAACCTCATAGTCAACAGGACAATGCAGAGAGTGCTTGGTATAATGAAAGCATTCAACAAATGGAATGAGTTCTGAGATAATTCTTCTTAATAATTTGATTTGGATTATTATTCTCAAGAGACAACAGAAAGCAACTTTACAGACTTACCATTAAATGAGGATTTTGCCATTTATTGTAGCTCTGCTTCAGAAGATATGATTTACCCTATAATAACATTCAAATCAACCCAATTATTAACCATATGCTAATAGATTCTGCAGTAAGAAGTTTCTGTTCTACACAAAGCCACTGGAAAATCTAAATTAGTATGTATTTACTGGAACTAGTGTGTATATATTAAGTTGTTTATTTTTTCCTTATAGCTCCTTACAGGATTTGCAAGAGGAAAATAAATTTACAAATTTACAAATAAATTACAATTTGCGGGATCCCTGGGTGGCGCAGCGGTTTGGCGCCTGCCTTTGGCCCAGGGCGCGATCCTGGAGACCCAGGATCGAATCCCACATCAGGCTCCCGGTGCATGGAGCCTGCTTCTCTCTCTGCCTATGCCTCTGCCTCTCTTTCTCTCTGTGACTATCATAAATAAATAAAAATTTAAAAAAAATTAAATTACAATTTGCTTTTACTTATATTATCTAGATTTTTTATTATTTGTTGTAATATTTTGAAGTGAGTAAGTCACTATAATAACCAAGACTTATAATTTAAGAATACCAGGTGGTTATAATTTTCTGTCTAATATTAGCCTAGTGCCAGGAAATAAACCTATAAAAAACAAGGGGAATGAGAAATAAGGAAAATAAAATTCAAAAAAGGAGAAATAGACTAAGAATCTCTTCTTAGACCCAATGCCACATTTGAAAAATGCATGAGGACTGGTAAGAAAAACAAAAAAAAAAAAAATAATTGAATAGAGGAGGGAAAAAAGGGGATGAGAAAGCTGAAAAAATTAGCCTTTTCCCTTTTTTTTTCACTATTCATTCTCAGGTTTTCTTTCTTTCTCCCTGGCCTGACAGACAACTCTGAGTACAACTTCCTTTCTGCACCACCTGCTTTACCCAGTCATCTACCACTCTGGCACTGCCCTGAACACAAACATACACAAATAACACATTTTCACTTTTCTTCAGATTTTCCTAAGCTTTGATAAATAGAAATCTAACAGAACTCAGTGTCTTCTGTTTATTTGTATTATTTTCTAAACTACTTTATTGTAATTTCAAAGCTCCAAATTACCAACTAAAAATAGTAGTGTATAGTATACTACAATAGTATATTCTAGAAATGTACCTATTAAGAACTAGAAAAGGCATTTCACCTTTTTTTAAAAACATGTATCTGGCTTTGCCTCGATCAGCCCTTTAGGCAAATGATTTATGGTTTCTCTGCTTTGGGTTACTTGCTACAAAATAAATCAAGATGTTAATATGGTTTTGGTAAGGATGACATATCATAATGAATTGGAAAAATATATTCTAAACTGTAAAATGTTTTCAAGTGTCCACTGCTATCATTTCACTATATTAACCTGGCATATACAGCTTTAATGAAGCTCAGAATAAAGACAGTTAACAAAGATAGAGAATACTATTAAGAATACTTAGAAACTTAGGTAAAATTGACCAAAAATGCCATTTGATTTCTTTTGTTTTACAGTGTGAAATTTGTATTCGTGTTTTGTTTTACACACATTTAGTATTACTATATTTTCATAATTAAGGGTACAATGAAGTAAGGGTAGCAAATACCTTTCTATAAAAGTATCCCTGTGTAATATATGAACTTTTCATAGCAGAAAAGTTGTCACAGATGAGAGGGAAAAGTCTTAGTTAAAAAAAATTTTATACAAATATTTTCTCTTCTATTTAGCTCTCAAAATATTCAATTCCAGTAATTACTGGAAAGTAGACAATTTTGCAAGCTGCATTTTTATGCACTGTGATAATGGGTAATTTACACTTCTGTAACCTGAAAGTTTAGCAGGTATGTTTTTTCCTCATAATTTTATGTTTCTGCTATAAATAGTAAGTATAGTCTGTTGGAGAACATTGTTAGCCTCTCTGTGCTTATTATAAGATTTTTCAAGTTTAATAATTATGAAAAGATATTTATAAATCAAGATAATATAGAGCATTTATGGTCTTACTGCTTAACATTTGCTTTCAAAATTACTTATATTATGTTAATATACCAGGTGGAAAGTAAGACAGGAAAATAACTGTATAGTAGCCGTGAACACTCATCTAATAACTTAGTTGCTATATACTGCTTTATAAGTATTAGGAAAAAAATCACTTTAAAGGACTATAGTTGTACTTAATGCTTCTTAAAAATACATCTATTTATACTTGCCAGAACGGAACAATTCCTTAACTTAAATATAAAGAAATTGTTTGCAGTATTACTCTTAATGTATTCATAAAAATAAACATATACCTATGGGCACAGAGTCTAAGGAATAGTAGATGAATAATAAATTTTATATCACTACTTAAGAACTGTAGGGAACCTTAAAAACTATGGTCAACATCTTCACTTTTATATTCACTGGAAATGAAAACCAGGAGCATTAAAAAAATAGACATATTGGACTTTCAATGAAGTTTCAATAAACGTTATGCATTATGATGTTATGTCATGCATTTTTTAAAAATTAGTTCATATAAAAAACAAGCAGAAAAAAAAACAAGCAGAATGTGAGGTGAGTTGTTTACTATAACTTTTGGGTCAGGTGATCATCTTTGGGAGTTTCCCCATTAATTAATTTTATTTTGACAAGATCTAGTTAGTATCAAATATAAACATAGGAACATAGGACAATTGAACTAGTAGGAGCCAATAATAAGAGAAGGTAAGACTGAATCTCTCAAGTGGTTCTATTTATTTATTTTTAAGATGTTATTTGTTTATTCATGAGAGACACAGAGGGGGTGGGGGCAGAGACGCAGGCAGAGGGAGAAGCAGGCTCCATGCAGGGAGCCTGACGTGGGACTCGATCTCGGGTCTCCAGGATCACGCCCGGGGCTGAAGACAGGCGCTAAACCGCTGAGCCACCCAGGGACCCCAGGATTCTGTTTAAATGTGTGTGTGACAGTGTGCATCTGACCTCCCTTTTAGGCTCCAGAAAGTCTGTGGTTTATCTCTGCACACCAACAAGGGCAGAAAATAAAGGAAAAGAATATTCAGAGTCTTGCATGTTTGTGTTCCACACAGGAAGACGCTGACAGGGAAACATTTTGCCAACTTCTTTTCCTGGTGAGCTTGGATTCTATGATTGCATAGGCTCACACATGTTATTGAATCAATGTGGAGGAAAAGAAACCAGTATTTCAACAGCCGCTGAGCTGGTCTCACTTTTGCCATTGTTCTTGCCTTTCCAATGCCCTTCCAGCTACTGTTTTTGTTTTCCTTTTTTTATATGTTTCAGGAAAGAAATTCTGTATTTATTTTGTCTGTAGCTTCTTGTGCTCTTAAACCTACCTTTTCTTCTAAGTATCACTAGTGCCTGGGTATCATGCTTCAAAATTATGTAAATCCAAATGTCCTTTTAAGATTTCTACATTCGGGGCAACCCGGATGGCTCAGTGGTTTAGCGCTGCCTTTGGCCCAGCGCTGCCTTAGGCTTTTGTGATCATGGAGACGTGGGATCGAGTCCCACATCAGCCTCCCTGCCTGGAGCCTGCTTCTCCCTCTGCCTGGGTCTCTACCTCTCTCTGTCTCTCATAAATAAATAAAGTCTTTAAATAAATAAATAAAACTTCTACAGTCAAGGGCGCCTGGAGTGTATAACTCTTGATCTAGTGGTCATGAGTTCAAGCCCCAATTTGGATGTAGACTTTATTTTTAAAAAATATAATCTTAGGAGATCCCTGGGTGACGCAGTGGTTTGGTGCCTGCATTCAGCCCAGGCCCTGATCCTGGAGACCTGGGATCGAGTCCCATGTCGGGCTCATGGGGCCTGCTTCTCCCTCTGCCTGTGTCTCTGCCTCTCTCTCTCTCTGTATGTCTCTCATAAATAACTAAAATCTTTAAAAAAATAAAATAAAATAATAAAATAAATCTTAAAAATGAGTAAATAAAAATAAAACTTCTACATTCAGCAAAAAAGACTCAGAATATCAGATAATAAATTAACATGTGCACATGGAAACACACATATATAACTATATATATAATTATGCCTGTGTATATTTAGTAGGCTAAATAACATAATATGTATGGTAATGTGTACAATATACTTTATAATAATATAAAATAATAGCATATATAATACATACATGTGCAAACATATTATTTTACAACACACCATCATTGTTTACATGAAGTTCTAGAATACTTTATGTTTATACAAATTTAAAATTAATTATTGGAGAACAGTTGTCCATTAACATTGCTGTTCTATAATGACACATTGTAACTTATTAATCATTTACTCAAAATGTTATCAGTGTTTAACTTTTGACAGTGTAGCACAGTGAATAAGAACTGGACTCTACAGTCCAGAGTGCTCTTTCTGGTTCCATCGATTACTACATCCGTCAACTTGGGTGAGTGACTTGAAGTATTTAGTTCTCAGTTTCTAAATCTCTAAAATTGCCATAATTTCAGTAATTTGTTCCTAGGGTTGCAATGAGGGTTTCAATTATTAATATATATAGAAAATTAATAATCATGCCAGGCAAACAACAAGCATTCAATTCATTCTTCATAAATGAAAGAAGGTGCCTCGTTAGCGCAGTAGGTAGCGCTTCAGTCTCATAAATGAAAGAAATCCTAAAGTTATTATTTAAATTAATGATTGTTACTGTTACAGAAGTCCTTTTTTCATTAAATGTAGATACTGTTGGGATGCCTGGGTGGCTCAGCAGTTGAGCACTGCCTTCGGCCTAGGTATGATCCTAGAGTCCCAGGATTGAGTCTCACATCGGGCTCCCTGCATGGAGCCTACTTCTCTCTCTCTACCTATGTCTCTCTCTCGCTGTATCTCTCATGAATAAATAAATAGAATATTAAATAAATAAATAAATAAACAAATAAACAAATAAATAAATATATGTAGATATATTTAAAATGAGTACAAGTCAATAGGAATACATGTAGGTTATGTAAAATCACACTCCCATCAAATGTTCAGTGGGTATAAACTTTTTTGTCTCAACATTGGTCTATTTCTACTTTCTACAATTTTTTTAAAAAATTAGGGATCCCTGGGTGGCGCAGCGGTTTGGCGCCTGCCTTTGGCCCAGGGTGCGATCCTGGAGACTCGGGATCGAATCCCACATCAGGCTCCCGGTGCATGGAGCCTGCTTCTCCCTCTGCCTATGTCTCTGCCTCTCTCTCTCTCTCACTGTGTGCCTATCATAAAAAAAAAAAAAAAAAAAAAATTATAGAATACAGGTACGCCTGAGTGGCTCAGTGGTTGAGTGTCTGCCTTTGGCTCAGGGCATGATGGCGGGATCAGGGATTAAGTGCCACATCGGGCTCCTTGCCAGGAGCCTACTTCTCCCTCCCCCTGTGTCTCTGCCTCTCTCTCTCTCTGTGTCTCTCATGAATAAATAAATAAAATCTTTTAAAAAAATAAAACAAAATTACAGAATACAAACAGAATAGGATTTTACAGTAAATGGTGAGAAATGTATTCTATAATTCTAAATGGTTTTTTTCTAAATGTTTTTATAAGCATTATTGATAGTATACAATTTGGCCATTGACTTTAAATTAAATAGATTGCAAGATCTCTAAAGTTTCTCTCAGCTTCAGAATTGTGTGCTTTCTTTCAAAAAATAGGAAAAGTAAAATCTGCAGGATTTAGAGCAAGATTGCCAAATGTAAGTAACTTCTAAGTGTAAGAAGGAAAATAAAGACTAGAGATGGTAAGAAAATAGAGATTATGGCAAAGGATAACTAGAGAATGTGGGCAGTGAGTGTCATGCCTTTTGGCATAGATATTTATTCATGTGATGTTTTAGATGCCAGACACTAGCAGCCTAGAATTTCTAAGTATGGAGAGTACATGAAAGTTAGTAGATTATCTGTTCAAATTCCAACAAAAATGTTAATTGTTCATACTCTGGTCAACTAAAATACTTTACTATGAATGATATGAAAAATAATCATTCTAGTATATAAAAAACAGTTTTTCTATCTAGATATTAAAGAAGAAATGTAGATCAAATAAAGATGAAATACCCTGAAGCTTATCTTCACACATTTTTACTGATAATTCATTAAAAAACATTGAGAAACTTTCTGTTCCATATGTTATGTTTATTATAATTATATGGACCATCTATAATACTTCATAAATAACCTGAAGGGTTTTTTTCTATAAATGTAGTGTATTGAATTCATATTCTTAAAAGATTTTGCCTTGTTTTCAATTTTCATTATGTTTTCACTAGTAATCATCTAATAATTTTATTGAAAAAGGTCAAATTTTTGTTTCTGTGAGTCCCTAGTGGAGACCAGGAATGTATGAATAGGTATAATCTCTAGTTATCCAAAGCCTTCCTATTTCAGTGCATGATTTCACCATATAGTTCCATCAAAGCTTAAGAAAAATAAAAATGGTCCCAGAAGGCCCAAATCTAATACTGTAAAATTAATTATAACCAATATAGTGTTGAGTGAAGTTATAATGAGTTTACAGTGTCTAAACTGTGGTATCTAAATGGAATAGGAGAAGAAACCTAAGACATGGAAAATCAAACAGCATTAATTAGTTCATGAATGCTCCAAAGTTGAGTGGATTAAATCAAATCATCTTATTTAAAATAAAGATATTTAATGCTAAGTGGTATGTCCAGAGAAAAAAAATAGAATATGAATAATTCAGAGATAAGGTTGGAATTCCTTCAAAAATGGAATCCTAACTTAACTTTCCTAAATGTTTAGACATTAATTTATGTATTGTGCATTTTTTCTCTTCCATTGAAATTGAAAAGTACTGCTTTTGTACATTCTCATTTTTAGACTTTGTTAAAAATTCTTTTTAAAAAGATCCTTTTGTATCATTTAGAAGGCCTTTTCCCCCCAACATTGTGATTTTAGAGAATAGATCGATTTGTGTTTCAAATTCCAGGGTAATAAAAGTGTCACAGTTTTTGCATTTGCTGTTGGAATCTTATTTTAAATGCTGAGGTTTTAAGAAGCAGACATCTTATCTGATCTGGAATAGTGGCATAGCTGAGAGAATGGAAAAATGAGCCTCTAGGTTATTCAGATATAGTCTTTAAGCTCTATAAGGTTCTGCCACGGGCCTATTCTATACTGAAATATTAAGCCACTACCAATGGTTGCCTTGCTACTGATTAAGGATGTCTTTTGAATGATGGATCTGTACTTGGCTACGAAGAAGTCACTGGCAGAGTTTCTAGCCTCTGAGTCCTAGAAATGAACCATATGTACTTGTTTTATTAAATGGTTCTTCTGTTCATTCATTCATTTATTCATATTTTTGGTTATTCCAGAAGCATTGACTCAATGCTTACCATGCGACCTCCTTCATATGGAAATTCAGGATTCACAGTAATAAACACACTGCCTTCTGTCAAAATACTTAAAGTCAGGTGTAAGAGATACATATAAGAAAAGCATTACACAACGCTAAGTGCTTTCTTCCAGCCATGGTGAGAAATTCAGTTTTGTGGGCAGGTGGCATGGTAAAAGGCAGGGAATAGAACAGAATAGTGGTTAAGAGTTTATATCTCTTATAAAGCTACTCGTGATTTAACAAGGAGGACTTCTGAGATACTATTAATCCTATCCACCACTACGATATTTATAATAATGTATATTTGAATCATTTGCTTTGCAGATCCAATCAACTGTCAAATGAATTAAAATGTCTTTCTGTGTAAATTACTAAGTAGTACTGCCTACTTATCTCTTAGGGCATATATATTTTCAGATTGTATATTAAGATATTGCCTTTTTGCTACATGAAAATACTCAATTTCTTTTTAATGAAAGTGTATTCTGCTTTTGTTCACCATATTGTAACTCCTCTGTGGTTAGTAAGTATTAGTCACAAAAGAGGAAACTAAGGGAAGTGAAGTGTAATTTTTAAAAATTTTAATTAGCAAAAGTTGTTCTCTAAACAATTTAATGAGGACATTAAATTGCTATTATTATATAATGATTTAGAATCACTTGTTACCTTTATATATGAAACAAATGAAGACTGGTATTTTAAAAATATTTTTTAAATAATTAAGAAAACAACCTCATCTGATTAACAAGAAATCCAGAATCACTTGAGGCAAACCTTTACCAAAAGCTTGCTATACAAATGGTTAACACCTTTCCCAACTTTTTCCAGGAAGACATACTTCTAGACAGATAGGCCTCTCATTCCTCTTAGAATTTGAATTATATTCCTTTGCTGATACAGAAATTAGAAGGTAATAAACCAATTAATGCCAGTGATTTCAGCCTAAGTACACATTAACTCTCAAATCTATGGCTGGAGGAGTTTTCAGACAGACTTAGGTCTAGGAACATGGCTCCAAGATCAGGCATAGGATAATCCTTATATAAATGAATTAATAACACTAATGCTTAGAAAATATGCTGCAACATTGGGGGTAGCCAATTTGAAATAACTTTTCTTCTCACATTACCTTAACTATAAATCTTTACACCATATTGATAATTTTATTTATTGGAGAATTCACTTGTATGGCATATATCAAGTTTTCTCACACCTCAGTTCATTTATTTTCTCATCTGAGAGATAAATGAAGATGCCTATTGAACTCCCTTCACCACTACTAATATATTATTTTTTTAAGATTTTATTTATTTCTTCATAAGAGACACACAGAGAGAGAGAGAGAGAGAGAGAGAGGCATAGACACAGGCAGAGGGAGAAGCAGGCTCCATGCAAGGAGCCCAACGTGGGACTCGATCCCGGGTCTCCAGGATCAGGCCCTGGGCTGAAGGCGGTGCTAAACTGCTGAGCCATCCAGACTTCCCGATATATTATTATTTAGAAACATTTTTGATTCAGTGGTTCAGCTCCTAATGCAACTTTTAATTTGTGCTTTACTCTTTCAGTGGTGCCCTAGTTTGATATTCAGGTTAGTGGGAAAATAAAATGCAGCAGTGATTTTTTTGTTTCATTTTTAATGTTCTCCATATATAGTTAAATGTGTCAAATTCTTACTATGTTGTTTAACTTCAAGACTTGTATGTTAACACGTTTTATGTTACTTAGCTTCATAATAATATTATTTTCATAATGAATATATGACAATTATAAACAACTCAAGCAACACAGGAAAGACAAGAAATACATTATAAATCATCCAGAAGCCCTATTCGTAAATAACCAGTGCTTTGGTAAACATGTAAACATCATTACTGACATTCTTGTATGCATATAGATTAAGTTCTCTAATTATTTTGTGAACAGATTCAGACTAAATATGCTTATGTGTTTCTAGTGATTTACTTCAATTCAAGGTTGTATAGACTCTACCTCTGAAAGTGAAAGGCAAATAATTGACCTTGTTTCCTAACATCCTTGGAACATAGCATTTATATTGAATAAGGCCCGTCAAATTCACTAGCTAATTAAAAAAAAATAGAAGCTATAAATTTAAAAGTGAAAAATTAAACTCCTTCCCCAAGACACATAATAATTTCAGAAATTTTTATTGTACAACCAAAATTTCAAAAATGAAGGTAACCAAATTATTTCTTCCAAACTTCTTGTGTAGTGAAAATTGAGAGAATAGTAGATAAAATAGCTTATTCTCTGTTTTTTGTTTGTTTGTTTGTTTGTTTGATTGTTGGCTTCCTTGTCTGTTACATTGTTAGTATTTTTAAGAATCAACTTTTACAAAGGCTCTATATGTACGAAGAGTGTCCAGAAGTATGCAAAGGCTACTTTCAGAATCATTAGGTGCTTTTCTTCTTATCTAATGGGAATTTTTTACATATATATACATATATATAATGTGTATGTTTAATAATGTGTGTATATATAGTGTATATATGAATATTGTGTGGGGCACCTGGGTGGCTCGGTTAAATGTCTGCCTTCAGCTCAGGTTAGGATTTCAGGTCCTGGAATCGAGGCCCACGTCAGGTTCTCTGTTCAGTGGAGAGTCTGCTTCTCCCTCTCCCTCTCCCTGTGTGCTCTCCCTTGCTCAAAAAAGAAAAATGTGTGCATATATAAATATATGTATATGTGTGTGCATGTATGTATGTATGTGCATATGCATGTGTGTATGCATGTGTGTGTATGTTATGAAGTTCCTGGCTATGGTTAGAAGTTCCTTCATAACTTCAACACCTCTGTCACTAAATTTATGTTACATTAACAAAAATACAAGTAATCAAACAAGAAACCCATAGAGTTTGTATATCTTGACATTAAGTATCATGTAATAAACCTTATAAACATAAGTGTCCATAGAAAGAGCTGGCTTTTCAAACCATTTGACTACTGCTAAGGAACCATTTCTGCTAAAAAGATGAAATGAAGTGAGTTCGAAGGACCAATGGAGCATCCTGGAAGTTCTTTAAACTGCTTCACTGTCTTAGTGAAGATTTTTCTGGCATCAGTATTTCCCTTTCATCCTCTTCCTAAGTGGAAACTGTGTTGCCAGGTGCCACTGGCCAGGACATATAATAAATTAAGATATACATTTGGTTGGTCTTTTATCTTCAGACTACTATGAAAATTTGAGTTGACCTGACAGGGTGATTTAGAATACTTGGTTCAATGAAGTCACCGTTTTTCTAATTGGTCACAGAAGGCAATTAGGCACCAACTCAGATGAATTGGTGTGACCTCCTGCTGTGCTGTTTTTGAAAAGTGTTGTAATTCATTTTCATGGCTAAGTGAAAAGAGTGTTGTGATCAATTTGCAACATGTACTATGCTGGAAAAAGGCTTACCAGAAATATACTTGCTTTCTACATGCATCTGTGTCCCAGGTCCTCAGCTTCAGGACACTCACACAACACTCACTAACATGCTTTGAATTTTGGAGGTCAATGTTAGGTTGAGTTTCGAATTTGCTTTCAGCTCTCGGAAGTTTACCTTTGTGAAGTGTGTGTGTGTGTGTGTGTGCTTGTGTGTGCACATATGCATAAGCACTTCTATGTTGGCCTGGAAAAACACATTGTAAAATACAGTGACAATACATATATGCAAATAACAGTGTATAGCTTAAATTCAGCTCCTTTAAAGTTTTTTCAAAAGCGAATACAATTTGTAATGACATTAGGGATAAAGCAAAGAAAAATCTGGTGGAAAGCCAGTTTCAGTAATGAGAACTCTTTCAATGCCACGTGAGCACTTATTAGAAATAAGGAACAAGATAGTCAAGTAAATGAGAAGGAAAAAAGACTATACTGTGTTGTACTAGTTATTTTTCAACTTTGGGTTACAACTGAATGGCCATTACCAGTAAAGAAGAAATAACCATATAATGAATGTGTCCTTGATTTTCATTTTTTACCTAGCTAGGAGAATATACAGCTATTGCTGGAGTGAACATCTCCATGGAAGTCAGACATTGAATGAATGAAAGACTTCCATCTTTCTAATGAACAAGGTAGTTGGAGAATTTTGATAATGAAATAGAGGAAATGATAGAAATTTTACATTTGCATGTTAAATCACTGCTTTGGAGCATTATCAGGAATTAATGAATCACAGCAGAAGTAAATTTATCCCTTATACTTCTAACTTCATCAAAAAAATTCAGGGAAGCTCAATTGTGTGCAGAAGTTGAGTATTTGAATAAATTTTATAAACATTTATAAGAATTGTGGATTTAAAGGAGAAGCATCATTATATGCCTTTATGTTAGTTTTCGTTTAATATTGATCCAAATAAATGTATAGTTGGTATGTTAAATAATAGTTTAGACCAGTCAACATATCCATAATAAATAGCAGATTTCTAATAATTTACATAAAAATAATAAAGATCTATATTTATAGCATATGATTTAACTATAATTTTTCTTTTTAATTTTGCTTTAATTTTAATTATGCATAGAAAAGACTGTATATGAACTATATATATAGTTCAAGGAAATGTAATAAAACAAACCCCCCATAACTGTGGCTCTGCTTCAGAAATTAGATTTTTGGGGGTTAGAGGGATGGGTGAAATAGGTGATGGGGATTAAGGAGGGAACTTGTGATGAGCTCCAAGTGTTGTAATGAATTGTTGAACTACTATATTTTACACCTAAAACTAAGATAACACTGTACATTAACTAACTGGAATTAAAATAAAACCTTAAAAAGTAAAATTAATTAGAATATCAATGTTTTTGAAACTTTATAAACCCTTCCTTCTACTTGCACCATTCCACAAGGCTGGCACAATCGTGAAGCAAATGTGGGCCTTGCTTCAAGCCCAAAATTTAAGGAGGCACCAAAAAACTTAATAATCAAGGGGACACTTGGGTGGCTCAGGTGGTTAAGCTTCAGATTCTTGATTTAGGTTCAGGTTTTGATCTCAGGGTCATAAAATTGAGTCCCCACATCAAGCCCTGCCTAGAACCCCACATTGAGCTACACTGAGCATGGAGCCTGCTTAAGATTCTCTCTTTCTCCTTCTCCATCTGCCACCCCCCTCCCCCAACACACACACATGTGCTCTCTGGCTCTCTTTCTCTCTAAAAACAAATTAACAAACTCAGTAATCAAGACAGATAATATTTTAGCAATTTGTATTACTTATGCTTTCACATTTCTTTAGAGAAGTTTCTCATTGTCAGTACTATTGACACATGGGTTAGATATTTGTTTGTGATAGGGATTGTCCTTTGCATTGTAGGATGTCTAGCAGAATCCCTGAATTCTATCAGGTTTTGCATCTTATATAAATAGGACCATGCTATATGTGTTTTTCTCCATTTTTTTTTACTTCATCGGATGCTTTTTTAAGATCAAGCATGTGCAATATTAAGCACGTGTACCTCAAGTTAATTGGACATTCTACTTTCAATGGACAATGGGTTGTTTCTAGTATTTACTACAAACAAGGGTTGTTTTGACATTCTTAAACACTTCTTGATGCATATCTATGCAAAGCTATATATACAAGTATACTTAAGACATTTTTTAATGTATATGTTGCACATACTTCTAGAAATCTCATTTGTTCAATTTCTTCATAGGGTTTTTCTCTGTTTTAATGAATATAAATTGCATTTTTGTTTACTTATATGACATTGACAAATATCTGATTAAAGTTTCTGGAAAAAAGAAATTAAAAATATGAAAGTTTCGGGATGCCTGGGTGGCTCAGCGGTTTAGCGTCTGCCTTTGGCCCAGGGTGTGATCCTGGTCCTGGGATCGAGTCCCACATTGGGCTCCCTGCGAGTAGCCTGCCTCTCCCTCTGCCTGGGTCTCTGCCTCTCTTTCTGTGTCTCTCATTAATAAATAAATTAAATATTTAAAAAAATATGAAAGTTTCATTTCATGCATACGGGGTTCTTTTAGAAAGTAATTTTCGTTGATGATAGATACACTGTCTACATCTAAATCTTTTGATTCATGTCTACATTGGAATTTTGAGGAAGGAAAAAATTATTGTGCTTGGCAAGAAAACATTTGGGGAAATGGTAGGACATATTTTAAAATTAGAGTATGGAATCAGCTTCTACCCACATGCTGCAACACTGAAGTTCCATTTGTCTATCCAAAATATCTCATCTGGCACTTGCCCATTTCCCCAAAGTCACCCAAATCTTAAACTTTTAGAGACTTTCTTGGGGTTAACTGACCAAGATGGATGGAAATCTCCTTAAAGAAAGGTATCTGGTCAGGGATCTCGCATGTTCAATGTACCAACATCCACACTAGACCTGTCTCAGCACTAAAAGATTCTGTTTAATGTCTTCACTATATATGATCAGAGACTAATGAGAAAAAGATGATGAAGGAAGTCTTGGTGCAGAAATGCTGCATTTCAGCAGCTCTATCACATTTGTGATTCTTCATGAAAGCTGCTTTGTTGCGGCAAGACTGAAGGTTTTCATATAGGCAGACCTTCTGTCAGGTGACCAATATGAAAGCCATGACTACCACCAATTTCCCTAAATGGAAGCAAATTTTCCAGTAAGAATTAATAGTAAATGAAAGAGGTAGAGGATGTTATTGATATTTGCAGATGAAACTTTTTATATGTTTCTAGCCTTAGCAATATAATTTACAACTTAAAGATGACATAAGTTAAGACAAATCAAAATGAAATATGCTAATGAACTCCTTAAAATTAAAAACATAAAGATACACTTGTAAAATGTGCTCCTTTTACACTTATGCAAGTCCTATCAATTGATTTGATGAAGTTGTACTTCTTTTATAGCTAGTAGTATTTAATTGTGCAATTGATATAGAGAAAGAGGGCAGACACAGAATTTTTTCCCCAGAAATATGCTGCAAATGTAAACACCATGACAGGGAGTGAAGATATGCTTTGAAACTTGTACAATTTCAATAAGTATTCCAAGAATGATAAAAATTAAATGAATGATAAAAATTAAATGAAAAGGGATAATTTAAGGAATGCTTAGGTATATGAAAGGAGAAATTAAAGCAGCAGAGTATTACTGGTCTTTTGTCAATAGCAAGGTGTTACGACATTTGTTGTGCTTCAAGACCCATGATTCCAAAGCAAAATTTAGTTAGGTAAATATGTAAAGTCTATATATGGAGAAAAGAACCTTATGCTATTCTCAAATGAAATAAATAAGATCAGTATTAAATAGGGTTTGTTAGAGAGATGCAAACTGATTTAGCAAATAAATTCCAATGTTTTAGCGGCTTAACATAATGAAAGATCATATCTTGCTCTCTTAACAATCTTTTTACCAGACGGCTCTCCTCAGGTACATGACCCCAAATCCTCTGCTCTTGAGTCTGTCTGCCATCCTGTGGGACTTCAAGGTCCTCTGCATCTACCTTGCAGACAAGGAAAGAGAACATGCAGGAGATGCAGAGGCTTCTTGAAAGCCAAGCCCTGAAGGAACACACATTATTTGTATTCAAGGCTTGCTTTCTCTCTCAAGCCTTCCCTGATTCTCCTGGGCCGTGAAAACCCTTATATTCTCAGCATTCCCAGAGTAGTTTTTTATAACCTTACTTATTCTGTTATGTTGTTTTGACTCATTTAGTTCTCAATCCTCATCTTGACGTCTCTAGTTCCAACACCCATCAAATCACCTTTGGTTGATTCTCTTAGAAAAAATACATGTAGTTTCAGTTTATTTTTATAGTATCGATTTGGGTCATTTACATGATGTATGTTTTTCTATATAAAAATCTCATCTGACCATCATACCAGCCCCTAAAGTGGTTATTATTCACATTTCAACATCGAGTAAATTAAGTTGAGAGGTTTTAAGTACTGCTCAATTTTCATTAGTAGTGGAGACTAAGTTTGAAGTCAATATATACTAAATTCTGTTTTATCACAAAATAATTGACTGAAGTCTCAACATATATGAAAGATTGTCTACAGCATCACTTGTGACTCCCTAAGCCTCTCCCTTTCCACCCACCTGTCACAGAACTACCTAAACAGTGACAAAAGGATCACTGTTTAGGTATCAGCAATGCATTTTGAGTCTGCCTTCTCTGATGGTGTTGTTAATTGGACAGGAAGCTGTACACATATAGCTTTATCCATGGAAGGTGTATTTGAAATGCCTTATAAAGTTGTCCTTAGGGGATCCCTGGTGGCTCAGCAGTTTAGCACCTGCCTTCGGCCCAGGGCATGATCCTGGAGTCCCAGGATCAAGTTCTACATCAGGCTCCCTGCATGGAGTCTGCTTCTTCCTCTGCCTGTATCTCTTTCTCTGTGTGTGTGTGTCTCATGAATAAATAAATAAAATCTTTAAAAAAAACTTGTCTTTAAAGGCTAATGAGGAAAAATTAAATAACAGTTGAAAGGGGAAATAGTAGCTCTTTAAAAAATATTGTACTCAGTCTCAGGATTTGCAGTCCCAGAAGCTAATTTGGAACATCTTAGTTACTTCAATGACATTTTTAAAGTCTCCTTACAGAGACAAATTTAGTGTCACATATTTTTTGAAGTATATAGAAACCTAAATGCTTTTTTTTAATACCAGAACATATTGTCGAGAAGCTTATAGATTTAGAAATACTTTGATAGTGCCATCTAGTGAATACAATACAGAAATCCAATTAAAATAAATCTGTTTTGTTAAACACATATACAGTAGCATTTTTCATGATATAAAGATTTTTCTTTTCTTAGGTACCAAAAGTATATTATAACTTAAAAAATGTGTAGTTTTAACATGTCTTTCTTTGTTATGCACTTAATAGACTTTTTAAAGCCAGATAACAATATAAAAGATAAATATTATGAAATGGTGGTTGAATTTACACTTTGTGCAACATTTTAGTAATAACTTCATTGCATTCCTAAGAGAGCTGTCTGAGATAAATAGCTCTGTCATACACAGCTGCTGGCATTTCTTAATATTCTCAGACATGCAATCACTCAAGCCATGTGGGAAAGGAAGTGTAGGTTACGAAAGTAGGTTTGTTGATCCTATGGGTGAAGTCTTATAGGACTCTGGCAGGTTCGGCCGTGAAAACACTGTCTGCCTCTTGACAAGAACAAGATTATAAAATGCTTTGTACAGAGGATATCAATAGTGACCTGGATTATAGGGAAAGAATTACAGTAGAAATCCAGAGAATGCTTCAGGGATTACAAGTACCTTTTTCCATGCAATGTTGAATAATAGTATACTTAATTATTGTTTTTGATTACATAGTTGAAGTGTTTAAACTAAAGAAAATTATTCCTTTTTTTCCCTAAGATTTTATGTATTTATTCATGACACAGAGATACACAGAGAGAGAGGCAGAGACACAGGCAGAGGGAGAAGCAAGGCTCCCTGCAAGGAGCCCAATGTGGGGATCTGATCCCACACTCCAGGACCACACCCTGAGCCAAAGGTAGACTCTCAACCACTGAGCCACCCAGGCATTTTGGAAGTTATTTTTATTATGATAAGTAGTAAAACTCTCCTGGTGGAAACAAGCACTCCATCAAAATGTAAATAACAGAATCAGTTTAAATTTTATCTTTAGTTGTCTTCACACTAACCTGATTATATGGAACCATACATGTTTTGCTTTTATTGATCTAAAAACCTTTCTTCATCCTTTATGTCTTGTATAAGATCTTTGCCCATACGGTTATTCTCAACTGCTACCAGCTGATAAATTGAGATACTCCAGTGTCAATTTCCATGTGTTCCATTCTTTCATGGCCTCCCTTCTTCAACCTACGGTTGATTTTGCCTACCCAAACAAGTTACTTTCATAGTAATCTATGAAGTCTACTTGATCAATGGCTCATGGCCATATTAAGTGAGAGTCAGAGCTGTCAAAAACTTTGAAGTTATCACTGAGAGAATAGTATCAGGTACAAATTGCATACTGTTAGAGAGAATAGGAAAGTTCATTCTACTGGTCCCTAAATGATACTTAGCCTTGCCCAACAGCATGTAATTCTCAAATTTCATCATAAAATGTAATAGTACATGCCAAGGTGGCCTGCTGCATCTTCAGTGAGTTGATCTGAGGTGTTCTGCATCATCTCTATTGGCAGAGAGGGAGCAACAGAAGATCTGATGGAGTTTTTCCTTTCAGCGTTATTTATTGACTCCTGCCTATAGGATGCATCACTGCTTCAACCAGAATCATCTGTTCAAGAACTGCAGGTCCCAGGATTGCTATACATGACCAGCTACATGCATTGAATTTAAAAAAATCATCTTGGAAATGGGAGTTTAGTATGAGTCATGCATGAAATTTTTCATCATTATAGATTTGTCCTCGACTGCATTTGCCCTTGAAGATGCATTGTTTTTCTTTGTTTGGGAACTTTAGGTTTTTGCCTTTGAAGTGCTCTTCAGGCACTTAATCAAAGGCTGTTATTTCTGTTGCTATGAACTTCTATTTCTTCCACAGAAGGTATTACAATAAAAATAAAGGAAATAAAGGAAATACAGAAATTGCTCACCCCAGGACATTCAGCTGTTTCCATTTTTCATTTTCACCGTTCTCCCCTTTTCCTTAAATATATTAAATGGAGAGATAATTGTATTCACATAGTAACTACACAATTGTATTCTGTGTCTTTCAAATAAATTGTGCCATTAAATTTTGTTATGTTTACACTTCTTGTCATTTTTGTTTATTATGGCTATATAGGTCAGTTTTGTGGAATTGTCTACTTTGTTTAGCAGTAGCTCTGAACTTGTAAATTTGGGGAAAAAATATCACAACAACAATTCAAGTACTCAGCTCAGAGTGATGTTATAGTTACAGTTATAGTTATATATGTTATGTATATAACATAATAGGATTGAGATTCTCTAACTATCACCTTATTATTATATGAGTAGACCCATTGAGGTCTCATAAACAGTAGGAATGGATGAAAATTTCCTTTTCATTTTCCCATTCCCCAAGAGCTGGAAGGTGTTGATATTGTATTATAACTGGTTAATATGGTATCTAAAAGATACTACCTTAATTATGAATTTATGGATAATCAGTAACTTGTTCCCATATATTTTGAATATATAATAGAGATTATATGAAAATATGTTTGAGGCACTTTGTCTCTTCTCATTTTCATCTGAGCTCTTCTTTTTTCCCCATCCACTGTGTAGCAACTCATACAGATAGGATTCACCAGTGGGTATTACTCTCTTAAATGGCAATGGATAAATCACCAATAACATAAGTTATAAAGGGTACTCCATAGTTTCCACAATTATATTTTAATGGCTGACATAAAGTTATCTGAATTGGTAATCTACTCAAAATTTATTTGAATTTTTAGAAATTAGTATTATTCCTTATTTTTTACTATAATTTTTGCATCGATAAACTTTTTCACTTTTTATAGTTTTTTTTTTAGTACCAGTTTTACTAGACCAAGGATTTGGATGGTAGGTTGGTTCTTGATACAGGTTGTTCATTGCTTTCCAAGGAAACTACTTATTTGCCCTATTCACAACAAAAGTGCCAGACTTATCTCAATATTTTTTACCTTTAATGTTTTCTAATTTGGAATGAATAAATTTGTAGATCCTATTTTGGAAATATGGAAATGTGTAAAAAATTTTCCTCGTTTAGTTCCTATTCGCATTTCTGCACTTTCTGTTATTGTTCCTTGGTTTCAAAAGACTTTTATTTTGTTTTAGCATTATCTTTACTTAAGAAAAATAATAAAAGAGATCAACAGCTCTGTACTAAAATCCAAATAAAGTCACTAGTACAGAAAAATAAAGTCAAACAGAAAAGTTAAAACAACTTTAAAAAATAACTAAGAAACTGAGGATCTATTGTCAATCAATATTATTGAATCCAATTTTATGCAAGAGTGCAGGGGCATGAGGGGGGAAAACAAGACTGAACTGATTAGACTACCCTAATGGCCCATTACCAAATTTCCTAAATAAAAAAAAAATCTGATTGCCGCTAATTTGAGAATTAGAAATTGAGAATGGAATGGATTGGCCATCAAATTGTCTCAAAGAAGCCTTGTGAATTTTGTTTTTTACTTTCAAAAGTTTATTTTAAAATAAATTGGGTATAGACAGCTGATCAGTGGATCTGTGTTTTCATTGACTTTTCTGTCTAGATCTTTTATTTTCTTCTGAATACTTGATCTTATTATGGACTTTTTGTGAAAGCAGACGCCATACTTAAAGCAGCCCTGTCTCTCTTCTTGACATATTGTATGCAGTGGAACTTTATAAATTTTTTTTTTTAATTTAATTATGATAGTCACAGAGAGAGAGAGAGAGAGAGAGAGAGAGAGAGAGAGAGAGAGAGAGAGAGGCAGAGACACAGGCAGAGGGAGAAGCAGGCTCCATGCACCGGGAGCCCGATGTGGGATTCGATCCCGGGTCTCCAGGATCGCGCCCTGGACCAAAGGCAGGCGCCAAACCGCTGCGCCACCCAGGGATCCCCGCAGTGGAACTTTATAAAGACTATTTTAGTCATACAGTTTCTAGTAGAAGAAAAATATCATGAACTGGAGCATCCACAAAACTTTTAAACATGAAACAGATTATGCCTTAGAAAAACAGGTAAAACCAAGTAGTGTTCTAAGTTTGAAAAACTGATATCCTAGCTTTTCATATTATTTTGTTTTGACACCTTCTCTAGTGCTTGAGGTGTCTGTTGCATAATAAATAAATGGTCTGGTAGGATAAAAGCTGTCTACATTCTTTGCAGCTGGTGCAATGTGCCGTGGTGTCTTGTCATCACCTGCCCACATTTAATTAATAAGCATCTGCTTAGTTCTTACATTTACTCAAGATAGTGGCTTAATTTTGTATTTTTGATTCTCTACTTATTTCTGGTTGTTGGACCCTGGCTCACGGGTGCCAACGTGTCCCGGCGGACGCCCCAGAGACTCAGACCCCAGACAGGCAGATGCAATTAGCAAGAGGGTTTATTGGACGTTTGCGCAAACGGGCTCTCCGCCTCCGAAGAGGAAAAGAGCCCCGATTAGCAATTACAGGTATCTTTTAAAGGCAAAAGAAAAAAACTCGCTTAAAGACAAAAGAACCGCGGGAGTCGCATAGCATCCAGGTTGATTTCTCAGAAGGTCAACATGAACCTATTCAGGGACATTCCAATCAGGGTGTGGGGGGAATGGTTTTCTTATCACAAACAGAATGCTTTTTGTTGCTAAAACTTCAGGAAGGCACCTGGATGGGCTGCCTCTGGATTAGGGCTGATCCTACTTACAGGGGGGGTTTCTTCATGGTAATAAAGGAACATTATCTCTTTTTTATTCCTTCTCAAACAGTTTATGTTGACAAAAATTCAGGGCATGTTTGTTAAACTAATATGGGGAAAAAGACAATGCCAAAGAGATTTGTAGTTCTAGAAGTTAAAAGATGAAATAACTTGTGGATAAAACAACAGTGAATTGGGTTGTATTTTAGTTCTTCATAATTTTTCTTCCTGTTCAAGTGGCTTTAGTTTTTTATTACACTACCAGATGCAGTGAATCAAAAAATAGCTTGTGATAAATTACAAGATAACACAGTTGTTTCCCAGAGAAGATGTTAACAACAAAAGCCCCCATTAAATAGGTTTTTGTGGTTGTTACTCCTGGGAGCCAAGGACTTTACAGCCTGGAGCTATATTTAAGGTAATGATTGACAGCTTCTGATTCTCTATTTACGTTGTGTATATGCAGGTCCAGTGGGGAAAATGTTAATAATACAAAGCTTCTCCAAGGAAACAATTCCAAATGTGTGGAGATTGATATACTGTGGTTATGGCTATAGCAACATAGGTAAATTATTTTTTTCTTTTTTTTAAACCTTTTTTTGTTTTGTTTTTATTTTTTATTTATTTATTTTTTTTGCCTCCACACAAGAAGTTGCAAATTCTATGCAGTGTCTGAGTGCTCAGTTGTTTAAGTGTCTGCCTTGGGCTCAGGTCATGATCTCAGGGTTCTGGGATCCAGCCCTACTTTGGTCTCCCTGCTCAGCGGGGACCTGCTTCTCCCTCTCTGCTTGACTCACCCCTGCTTGTGCTCTCTTTCTTGATCTCTATCTCTCTCTCAAATAAATAAATAAAATGTTTTTTTAAAAAGTTCCAGATTCCTTTTTGTTAATGTTTCCTATTCTAAGGAATATTTTTAAATTTGTATCCACATTCTACAGTGGATTCAAGTGATTGTCAGACATTAAATTAAGCATAGATTATTATTACAGAGCAAAAGAGAACAAGGTATAAATGACCAATTGGTGGTTCTCTGTCAAGAACTAAATTTGCTAAGATGGTATTTTAAAACTACTATGAATATATATGTCAAGTCGTGCTTTAAACTGTGCTAATATTTTCATTAGAATACCATGACTATTTAATTACAAGTGAAATTGTAGGAAATCTGATCACATTTTACATTCTTAAATATAATGGCATGTCCTAGTCTGTACTTGTGGGTGTTTCCTGAGTTTCTAGTCTGTATTACCATCAATCTCACTGATTTGTTGTATCTCTATTACCTTATTCAAAATCTATATATAACTTAATAACTTTAAGTTTGTGCATCCAAGTAGAACTCTCTTCTGTGATCAAGATCTAAATACACCACGCTACCTAGGAGATAATATTATTTGAATATTGCACATATTCTTCAACCTGTGTGCTTAAAACTCAGGCTACCTTTGCCTTAACAATTTGCTCCTTGTCTCTGCTTTAATTAATTAATTTATAAGTCTCCATGGCCTGGAACAAGAAAATTTAGAGCTGTTCCCATACTTGGTATGTTGTGCCCAAGATTGCGAATCCAAGAAACCACCAAGGAGCCATCACTGATGCAAACACCCGAGGGTTTATTTACAAGCTCGAGCTTGGGTCCAAGTATACCCGACACAGCAGAGCAGGGACTTCGACACTGAGGTGGGTTTCAACTTAGTTTTAAGGGCTGGTTTAGGGGATCTCCAGAAGGGGTGGAGGAATTTCTCAACTTTTGTTTACATTCTGATGGGGGGCTTTCAAGGGCATTGAGCTCTGTTCTCATTCTAATATGGAGCTTCCTGCCACTGGCTTGGGCTCTGTTCTCATCCTAATAGGGGCTTCCTGCCCTTGGCTTGGGGTCTGTTCTTATTCTAATATGGGGCTTTCTAGGACATTAAACTGTAAGCTGTTTTCTTCCTGTAACTGAAGTAATGTAAATTTCAGCTCTTATTCACAGTGGCCTGGGATGGCTGAACTTAAAGTGGAATGGCCTTAATTTTCTCAGCCTCCACAGGTAGATCCAATGGTTTTCCTAGTTCTATTAATTTTAACTTCAAAAACATCATCTTCATTATTTTCTTACTACTCTGTTCATCCTCATGAGGACTATTACCATAGTCACAAACCTGGTTCTGGTCCTGTTTCCCTCTAATCTGCTGTATGTGTTACACATAGTGTGGTTTTCTAAAAGTTAAGTCAATTGTGAGGTGGCTTTGCTTGAGAGCTCCAGGTGATTACCCAGTGCCTTCAGAAAAAAAAAAAAGGCACATATTCCTTGGTATGCGGTGTGAGTCCAACCCTTTGTAATCTGGCATTTCCTAATATCTCCTGTGTTCTTTTCTACTAGTTGATTTCCATGAAACTTGAACCTCAGAAAAGCCAACCCCTTTCTAGTTTCCCAAACATGCTGCGGCTTTCCATTTCTGTTTGACTTCACATATGCTGTTTCTTCTTCTGAGAATGCTGCTCACCTGTCTGCTTGCAAACTCCTACTTTTCTTAAGACACAAGTAAAGCTCCATTACTTCTGTGATGCACACCCTGGTGTCTTTGAGTCAATAACACTTTTTTTTCTTATAAAGCTATTAGTGGGGGGCACCTGGGTAGCTCAGTCTGTTGAGCCTTGGACTCTTGACTTGGGCTCAGGTCATGATCTCAGGGTTGTGAGATCGAGCCTGCCATTGGGCCCTGCTCTGAGCATGAAACCTGCTTAAGATTCTCTCTCTCTCCTTCTCTCTCTGCCCCTCCTCCCAACTCTGATTCTCTCTCAAAAGAAAGAAAGAAAGAGAGAAAGAAAGAAAGAAAGAAAGAAAGAAAGAAAGAAAGAAAGAAACCACAAATACCTATTAGTAGAAGTACTAATTTTTATACATGGTTTCCCTACTAGATTAGAAGTTCACTGTGAGCATGCCAGAATCTGATTCATCTTTGTTTTCCCAGTCAGTGCCTAGGATAGGAAAGGCATGTGTAACTCAGTTGACATCCATTGAGCACATGAAAGATGGAACAAACATGAATAATACAATTAACTCTATTTTTAAATTATATAATTGCATGTCATTTCAGATAATTTTAAAATTGTGTGTTTAAAAATTCTAGATATGTGTGGTTTCATATGAAATACCGATGACTCTATAATCATAATTTATACTGAAACATGAGTTTTTCTTCGGTTCTAAAAATAAAGCACAAATGTGACCACAAAATATCATGTTTGGCAATTGTGTTATTTTAAAATGTCTGACCTCTATAAATTCTCAATGCTCATTATACTACTTAACCTTAGAATTCTTATTTATATTTTGCAGTGTTAGAAAAAACTTTTTTGAAAAAAAATAAAAACTTTAAAGATAATCCCTAGGCCACAGGCAAGAAAAATTATTAAAAATTTTATTAACTTGATAAAATTTGTAGCTATATGTACAAAACAAATATAAATAAATGATTTAATTAAAGCATAAATAAATAAATATGGCATATGGGTAATGGGCTATGTAAAGCAAGTACAAAGCTTCTTGAAAATAATGCAAAGCTTAGCAAAGTTGTTGAAAAAAATTGTGAAGTTTAAAGTAATAATTTTCACCTAACCACTCATTACTAAAAACATTATCCAGGGGTGCCTAGGTGGTTTAGTCAGTTGAGACTTTGACTCCTCATTCATTTGGGATATCAAATGTATTTTGTGATGTACTAAGGATACTGGTCCTGAAGTCTACCAAATATTATAGTGCATTTTAGCCTAATTCATTATCTGTTAGCCTAATTCATTATCTGTATGTCATGATCTCAGGACCCTGTAGTACAGCCTTGTGTGGGGCTCCCCGCTCAGCAGGGAGTCTGCTTGTTTCTCTCTCCCTCTCCCTGCTCTCACACTGTCTGAAACACATAAATACATTTTTTTTAAATCATCCAGTAAAGGAACTATCTTAAAGACAGTGTTTCACATATTTTAGCATTAGTACCCTAATTTTGGAGACAAGTCCTGGGGGCTTGTCTTATAACTGTATGCATTCACTGCTTTGCAGAGAGAAAGTATTTTATTTGACATTTAGAGATTTACTTAAAATATGACAATAGATTTCTGATAAAATTAATATATTAAATATTACTTTTGCTGCATATATCCTCTGTTCTTGTTAGGTTGCAGAAAGTTTTTGCAACCAATTCTTCCACCAGTAAGACAATCTAGAGCAGTCATCTTTTTTAAGTTATCATCAATCTTGCCTTTGTCATAGTCATGCACAACATTACCTGGCTAGAAAAAATTGAATCTGAACTTATGAATCAGAACAAATGCTATGTTCTCTGTATTTATTATACCAAAACTATTATCTCAGTTTATCTGCTCTTTCAGCAAATAGTTAATGCTAGTCAACTAGATGCACTCCAACTGAGGTACTAAAAACACAGCAATGAGTGAAATCCTTTTTTGTATAGGAATGATATAACTCAGTTTGCAGGTATCTGACCTTTTTCTAGTATTTTAAAGTATTGTGGTGGGATAGGCATACTCTGAAACTGAATTGACCAAGAATTGGTTTAACAATATCCAATGGGACAAGCAGCACATCCAAAGAGGTGTTCAGGTAGAGGATGGAAGCTCTATGTAGCTGCTGTACATACTGGAAGAGAAGGAGCATTCAGAAAAGTGGGAAGAACATTCAGATCTCATAAGGGTCAAGTCTGCAAAAGCAAAGAATGGGGATATTACTGGGAAAAGACCTAGAAAGCCAAAGAATCAGTAATAGCACAAGCTTGCAAATTGGAAATTCTCTCCCCTTCATCTAGAAGCTATTTTACTTTTTTCACTATTTTATTGGGGGTTGGGGAGGGAAGAGGATGCATTTGGGTCTGCAGATTTTGCCATCACATTCTATGTACAAGTGAGGCAAGGGTAGAAATGATAGAATTACCTTCAACTTAGCCCCTATAAATTTGTTTTCTCCACGCTTTATAAGTTATGAGTTAGCAGAATAGCAGTGTGATCTAATAACTTAAGTTGAACTCATCTATTTTAATTATATGTTATTACCAGACTAGACTGAGACATTTGTATTATGGAATGACTCTGTACTGTCACAGACATACATAAAAACAATTTTTCCCATTTTAGTTATGTGCATATGCCAAAGATAATTGTCGATAGTGAGCTGCAGAATGCTTTCCCAATTAGGGATATGTAGTTCTTAACGTACTAGAAGAAGTAATAGAATCCTGTATCCATAGATATGCTAGCTCCTTGTCTTTGAATAAATGTCTATCAGTAAAAGTGATTCTCAGATCTGAAATAGGTGATGGGGATTAAAGAGTACATTTATCCTGATGAGCACTGAGTAATGTATATAATGGTTGAATCACTATATTGTCCACCTGAAATTAATATAACACTGTATATACTGGAATCAAAGTAAACATAATAAAACCTACTTAAAAAGGTGGTTCTCAAATCACAAGATTTGTAAGAATATCTGATAAAGCATCTTAAAATACAGAGTCCTTAACCTCGACATTGGAGCTTCTGTTTCAGAATATGGGTGTGGTCTTTTCATCATTGATAATTTATCAAAACCTCCCCCAAGTGTTTTTCTGTATACCCAGATCTCACAGCCATAGTATAAAATATCTGTAATATCTATAAATCTAATCTGGTGTTAGCTTTCTTTCCTTTGAACCCTAAGAAAGCTAATTAATTTTAAGCAGCTTTCAATTTATTCATCTGTGATTTATTGAGTACTTTTTACCAAGCTGTCAGGCAAAAACTAACAGTACATAGACTCTTCTCTCCAAAATCTCACAATCCACATATAGAAAATGGAAGATGGTAAATAGGAACTAGATTTCTCAGAAACTCACTTGGGTTTGAATCAACAATATTCCTCCACTCTGGTGTACTAAGCAAATTAAAAGTTGTCATCCAAAATATCATGAAATAATATATCTATACATATATACATATATGAGATAAATGATTAGATTTCATAGAGATAAAAACAATTTCTCTTTTAGATTAGATTGCCTGTAAAAGATTAAAATGTGACATATATTAACATAGAATTAACACATATTAACTATTCACTGGTATGTCTATATCCATATGAATTCTTGCAAAGCAGCCAGGTGCTATCGAAGTTGAAGGACCCCTCAATATAGCCCATTTAACTCTCAGAATAACAATTTGAGTCAGGCAATCAAAGGATAATTTGAAGAAATATACATGTTGTAAAAAGAAATATAAATCATCATGAAAACTACCTTTTAAAAACTCTAAATTGTCTCTTCATTTTATTTAGCATCATTTCTAAAGCCAGCCTTGTGTTTAAATTGTACCACTTGCAGTAGAAAGGGGACCTTACAGCTCACCCAGATTCAGGTCCTACCAAAAGCTGGAATCTGTTCAGTAACATGACTGGCATATGGTCAGCAGCCACTGTTTGAAGCCTCAGTCATAGGAAAGCTTCTACTTTCTAAGGAAGTTGAGAATTCTATGACTCAATTTTGGGAACATTCTTTTTATAATGAGCCAAAGTTCTGTTTGTAAACTCTACCTGCAGAGACTGTGGTCTTGTCCTCAGCAGTGTCATATATTTCACTAAATTCCTTTGCATATAAAAGGACTGAAAATTTGAAAAAAAGTTGTGATTTTCCTCATGCACCTTCTCCTCAGTCTAAAAATAATTTCTTTATTCAAAAACACATCTACTTCTCTCACTGTCTTAGTTTCTCTCATCTGAGTGCTTATCATTTGGTCAAAATCTGTCGGAGGGGCACCTGGATGGTTCAGTGGTTGAGCATCCGTGTTTGGCTCAGGTCATGATCCTGGCATTCTGGGATTGAGTCCTGCATCAGGCTCCCCATTGGAGCCTGCTTCTCCTCTACCTATGTGTCTGCCTGTCTCTCATGAATAAATAAATAAAAATTTTTAAAAATCTGTCAGGAAACATACTGCTCAGAAATTGAATTTCAATAATGTTCTTTATTGGCTTCAAGACTAAAGCAAAACTATTTAATCTACATGTATAGTAATAAATATTATATTTTCCACATCAGAAAAATGAGTAAAATAACACATTTAACTTCTGAAGTGGTTGTGAGAATCCAGTGATGGCCTATGAGGAGCCCCTACCTACTGCCTGGTATGTAGTGGGTTCTCATTGTTTTCATTCCCTGCATTATGTCCTTGATTAGAAAATAAAATAATAGTGGCTGAAGTCTAAAGCTTTCCCAATAGATGAAAGAACAGAGGTGGGTAGTATCACAGCAATATGTCAGACCTTCCAGAAACATCCATCTGTCAGTATTGATTATGTATAAGCTTATGCTATCACTATGTGTAGACTCATTGTAAGGGTGGAAATAGGAAAAATTTGATTTACAAGTGATACATATATGCTAGAAACAACTAATTATACACAAATAGTTTATGGTAAGAAATGGAGTTCTTGAGGCCATATATTTGTTTTAACAAATACAAAAGGAGCTATATAATATAAGGCAAATAAGAACCCATTCAAATAGAGCATACTGAGAGCAGAGAATTGATTTTTAAGAGGTTTCAGAACCTGGAAGTGCCTGGGTATTTCAGTCACTTGAGCCTCGGACTCTTGATTTCTGATCAGATCATGATCTCATGGTCCTGAGATAGAGCCCCATGTCAGTCTCCACCCTTCGTGTGGAATTGGCTTGGAATTCTCTCTCTTTCTCCCTCTGCCCCCACCCCGCTCATAAACAATCTCTCAAATAAATAAATATTTAAAAATAATTTCCAGAGGTGCCTGGGTGGCTCAGTTGGTTAAGCATCTGACTTTGGCTTAGGTCACAATCTCAGGGTCCTAGGATTGAGCCCTGCATCAGGCTGCACATCAGCAAGGATTCTGTTTCTTTCTCTCCCTATCCTCTGCCTATACCCATGCCTCTTTCTCTCTCTCTTTCAAATAAATGAATAAAATCTTAAAAAAATAAAAAAGAATTTCAAGAACCTGAACTCTGCTATAAAATGAAAGGGGATTTTAAACGGCTAAAGAGTGTATACCTGGGTGGCTCAGTGGTTGAGCGCCTGCTTTGGGCACAGGGCATGATCCTGGATTCCCAGGATCAAATCCCACGTCGGGCTCCCTACGTGGAACCTTCTTCTCCCTCTGCCTATGTCTCTGCCTCTCTCTTTCTGTGTGTCTCATTAAATAAATAAATAAATAAATAAATAAATAAATAAATAAATAAATAGCTAAAGAAGGAGGAGGAGGAGGAATAAAGGAAGGAGGAAAAGCAGCTGAAAAGATTGGGAAAAAGGATAGGTCTGTGTAGGTATCTTATTTCAACATAATGAATTGTTGTCTCAACTCTGTGAACTTTATTTATCTAAATTTGAGCCAATTTTAAAGGGACAATTGTGAATAGTAATCCTTATGCTTCTTTAACATGCATCTTTTTATTACAATCTTATAAACAAGAATCAATTGTACATATATGCCACACTGCATTTTACATTTGCAATTATAACATCCAAACTGATCTTAGGAAGAGACATACTGTTATAGGAAAAAAGAAATTGTCATTCATTCGACATAATGAATTCATATAATTTACTTTTGCCATTTCAACATCCATTTTTCTACCTTCTAGAACTGAAGAGGCATATTAATGTACTGGAGAATAGATGTATTGTTAAGTAAACCTCTCCAGTTGTTTATCTGCTTTCAAAGTTTTGATTAAGCACCATCAGCGAAAATGAAATTTCATTTTATCCTTTCAATGTTTCCTTTGTCCTTGCCTCTAACAGTCCTGTAATGGATCTCGCCTCTCGTTTTTTTCAATTATGTCCATAATGCTAATGCCTTTAAGCATCAAATGTCCTGTGAATCTTTTCTGACCCACCTCTTCAGGCAATCATTACAACTTTCAGCTTCTATTACTGTACTTCGTTTGTTAGAACTGCTCATACTTGGCCATCAGCCATAAGGTGCCACCTGACTCTCTGCCTTTCAGGCACAAGCATTCATCCCTGACCACTATTCCTTTTGTGCACAGCGTATAATCTGATCAATCAGCATTATTGTGTTTGAAATCACCATACTGTACCTATTCTTTCTGTCAACTCTACAGTAATATATTCCTGGGATTGCCTTCTGCTATCATTAGTTTGTTTTATTGATTTTATCTGCGGGAAGTTAATTCCTTCAAATATTTTCATTTTTAAGAAAAATAATATGTATCAATATGAGAGTGATAATTTTTACATAACATATTCATTAAAAGCAAGATAATTTCTTCTATTCAATTAGATAATTTAAAAAATATAGAGATCAAAGAAACAACTTTAAAAGAGTAAATTATCTATAAGTATGGAATAAACGATTCCATTTTTTTTTTTTTGGAGTTTAGGAAACAGGGCTTATATTTTTTAGAAATGTTAAGTGATATTTGATTGACATTCTGAGATACCTTAAGCTTCTCTGGATGCTATTTTTGTTCTTTGTTAATCTTGGTCTTCTCTCTGGTTATTTTTTCTCTATGTTCTCTGTGCCTTCTTTATAAACCCATTCCTACTATGGCCCACTAGGCTTCTGATGAAAAGTTCTTTACATTAACTACAGGTTTCAGTTTACCACTTGATCTCCCTTGTAAGCATTCAGGCATCTCCTCTTCCCGAAACTTCCCTGAAAACAAAGCTATCCACTGGTGGAATCCATTCTTATATCCCTGTATCTCTCTGTGTTTAATTGTGTCTTCTAATAGGAAGACCATTGACCCTTTTAATGGGCTGATTTTCTCAGTGTAACAACAAAGCCGTAACATATCCCTTATTTCTTACAGAGATTAATTTCCTTATAAGAAGTGAGGCATGAGGGATCCCTGGGTGGCGCAGTGGTTTGGCGCCTGCCTTTGGCCCAGGGCGCGATCCTGGAGACCCGGGATCGAATCCCACGTCGGGCTCCCGGTGCATGGAGCCTGCTTCTCCCTCTGCCTGTGTCTCTGCCTCTCTCTCTCTCACAGTGTGCCTATCATAAATAAATAAAAATTAAAAAAAAAAAAAAGAAGTGAGGCATGAATGTGTCCTGTGAGAATCCATTCATATCTTCAGCTTACATGGCTGCTTAAACTTGGTTTAATTCCCACCCAGTTTTCTTAATGGCTAGATTTGTCATTAGATCCCATGTTTGTTTGTTTGTTTGTTTAAAGATTTTATTTATTTATTCCTGAGAGACACAGAGAGAAAGAGAAGCAGAGACACAGGCAGAGGGAGAAGCAGGCTCCATACAAGGAGCCAATGTGGGATTCAGTCCCAGGACTCCAGGATCGCGCCCTGGGCCGAAGGCAGGCACTAAATCGCTGAGCCACCCAGGGATCCCCAGATCCTGTTTTATCAAAACTAAAAATAAGCTATCCTAAATGGAATGCATTGAAAATAAAAACATTGAGCTAGAGCCTATAGATAAAAGTAGGTTGAGGAGAGAGTGTCAACCATTCAACTTCACACTCTTAGCTCTCTAGCAACCTACCACAAGTTTTATTTGTTCCTGTATGTGTGGTTTTTTTCTTACATTTTAATCATAATGTGCCTACATGCCTACCACAAAATATTCAGATTGTTAGATTGAGTTTTTCCTATTTATTTAATATGAATTTTTCCTTTAAGGCACTTTCTCTGCATACAGTATAGGTTTAATGCTACTTTTTGCCACGGATTAACATTTATGTCTTTTCTACTAGGAAATAATAAGACATTAAAAGAGTACCTGGAATCTACAAAGAGAGGTACTAGAAATTTTGTCTTTTGAGGAATCAAGTCATCTAAGAATGGATTTAAGAGCAATAGTAGCAGCGAATAACAGTTATAGTGCTTAACTTTTTGCCAGCATGCTCTAAACACTTTACATATATTGACTATTTTAACCATCAAAATAGAACTTTATGAGGGATTTACTCATTTTTTCTTCTTTTTAAAATAAATTTATTTTTTATTGGTTTTCAATTTGCCAACATACAGAATTAACACCCAGTGCTCATCCCATCAAGTGCCCCCCTCAGTGCTGGTTACCCAGTCACCCCCACCCCCCGCCCACCTCCCCTTCCACCATTCCTAGTTCGTTTCCCAGAGTTAGGAGTCTCTCATGTTCTGTCTGAGTGATTTGCTTTTATTAACTCCATTTTCATATGATGAAATTGAGACACACAAGGGTTTAAGTGCTTTTTCCAAGGTTCTCAGTAGGAAATGAGGGAGCTCATTTAAAGAATGCTTTCTAGAATCCTGAACAAAATGATGTGATTCTGAAATGTGGATTCTTCACTTATTTTTTACTAAATATGCTAAATTACTCTACAGAGGAACTAAATAATGTGTGATCTTTTGTGAAAACAATTTGACAAAAGAAAAAGCTATAGAAACTAGAATGAAATTACAAAGTGGTATCTGACAAAATTCACATTGACAAGACCTAGCTGGCAATAAGAATTCTAAATAACCCTTGAATAAGTCAGTTAATATAAATTTTCTTGAGTGCTTAAATGATATATACCTAGAGTTCTGAATACATCTAAGCGTAAACTTTCTGACTCTTGATATCAATGAGGCACTAATTTCTCCTGCCTAAATCTTGTACTTCAAGCTTGTAACTCACATCTGGCATTGTGAAATATTTATTTAGTTGAAAAATCACTGACCTATGTTGAATATGCTGTACTAAAAAGATAGTGCTTTACCCCCACCTCATTATGTCCTTGCTCTGATTATTATTCTTCAGACTATATTCAAAGACATTGAAGACCTTGTAACTGGTAATATTTTAATCTCTACATTGGCTTTACAAAACTCAGAGGCAAATTGTGATCCTCAGCTAAGGCTACACAATAACTTGTACAGCTTATATATTTGGTATAAATCATGATTATTGAAGTATTATTTACATCAGTAAAATTTATCCTTTTTTCTATATATTTTAGTCATGTTTGGTGAATGCATAGAATCATAGACAAACTACAATAAAGGTAGAAAAATTTTTATCTTCCCACAGAGTTCGCCTCTTGCTTTTCTTTAGTTAATCCCTCTGCTTCCTATCCAGCCTTTGGTAACCACTTATTTGATTTCTATCACTGGTTTGATTTTCAACAATGTCATAAAAAGCATATAATAGGTAGCCTTTTGTGTCTGGCTACTGTCATTTATAATAATACTTTGGTGATTCATCCATGTTATTGCATGCAAAAGTAGTTTGTCCCATTTCATTTCTGAGTTGAATTTTATTGTATATGTTTATTGATATAAGGCCAACAGACATATGAAAAAAATGTTCAATATAACTCTGCATCAGGGAAATACAAATCAAAACCACAATGAGATACCACCTCACACTGATAGAATGGCTAAAATTAACTCTGGAAACAACAGAGGTTGGCCAGGATGTGGAGAAGGGGGAACCCTCTTACACTGTTGGTGGAATACCAGCTGGTGCAGCTACTCTGGGAAACGGTATGGAAATTCCATAAAAAGTTAAAAATAGAGCTATCCTACAACCCAGCAATTACAATATTTGGTATTTACCCAAAGGATATAAACCTAGTGATCCAAACACCCCAGTGTTTGAGGAACAGTGTCCACAATAGCCAAGTTATGGAAAAAACCCAGGTATCCATCAACAGATGAATGGATAAAGAAGAGAATGTATATATATTCAATGGAATATTACTCAATCATCAAAAAGAATGAAATCTTGCTATTTACAATGATGTGGATGGAACTAGAGGGCATTATGCTAAGCAAAATAAGTAAAAGACAAATACTATATGATTTCACTCATATGTGGAATTTAAGAAACAAAACATGACCATAGGGGAAGGGATGGAAAAATAAGATGAAAATTGAGAGGGAAGCAAACCATAAGAGATGCAAAACCTAAAGAAACAGAGTTACTAGAAAGGAGGTGGCAGGGATGGGGGAAAGGAGTAACTGGGTGAAGGGGATTTAAAGAGGACACTGATGTAATGAGCACAGAGTGTTAATTGCAACTGATGACACACTAAATTCTATTCCTGAAACTAATAAAAAGAAGGTACTAGTTGCAAGATGCATCCTACACATTTTTGTTACACTGAATTAAATATATGGCACTTTCCTTATGCTTCCACACATACATTTGAAAACACTTCTAACTTCATTAAAGAAGATGTTAGTTGAAAAAAAAAATCATAGTTAACTAGGATAAGTTTTTATAACAGATAATCCAGAATGAAGAGGATAAATAGAGAAGCACTGGGGGAAGAGGTAAGAATGATAATAAAAGTCTAAAGATATTATGCTGGGGACTGCTTTTATACTTCCAAAATTTTATTTTGGCAAAACTCTTGCTTTGAATACTGATAGTGTGTGGCCATCTTGTTTTAGACGTATTTTGGGGAAATAAACAAAAATAACTATAGGTAAATAGAATTTTCAGCTATTTGCCTTTGTTCTAAATTTGAACACAGCCATAATTAATTATTTTAATGATTAAAATGGAAAAGGTCTGTAACAGCTGAGTAAGCATTCAATTTTATGACTTCTTAATTTTTTAAATTTATCTTTCTTTCTTCTTTTGCCCATAATACTACCAAACTATTGATAATTTTAGAGTAATAGAAACATGTTTCTTTACTTAATATAAAAAAATTCCATAAATTATTTTCCTAAAATTTTCTCCAGATACGTTGCATATTTTCCCAAATAAGAAACTATGGTACAAGAAGAACTAGAAATATAACTTTAAAAAGAAATTCTGTCAAGCTTATTGGACTCCTGAATGGATTCTTTTTAATGTATTCATAAACATAGTTTCTTGACATTTTAAAGCTGGTAACAACCCCTGATTCCATATACTTTCATGAAATACTGCCAGTACTTAAATGTGTCAGTATATTTTTCTGCTTTATACTTTTTTGCCTTATGATAATTAATATGTTCCCATAATACTACTTTATTTAATTTTCTGCCCTTCCCTCCAAGGTAATCACCAAGTATATAAGTACTGATATTCTTCCCAGCCTAATACATACATAGTCCTTAGATTTTTAAATCAGCCAGAAACTGAAATAAATTTTTTTTTAAAAAGCACCATGTAAAGTAATTCAAGTTTTTAAAAAAGAAGAAAAATTAATAAACAAAAACTAGAGTCTCTGAAGAATGATGATTATTTAATAATGGAAGTCAGCAGAGGAGAAGGTAAGGGATGAAAGAGTATCTCTGAAAATAGTCAAAGCTATTTTGCTTAAATATACTTTCTAACTAAGGAACAAAACTGACCAGGGCACCGAGGTGGCTTAGTGGTTGAGCATCTGCCTTCAGCTAAGGCCATGATCCCAGGATCCTGAGATTGAGTTCTGCATCAGGCTCCCTGGCTTGTGTCTCTGCCTCTTTCTGTGTGTCTCTCATGAATAAATAAATACAACCTTAAAAAAAAAAAAAAAGAAACATAAAAGAAATAAAACTGACCTATACTGTAATAAGATGATTTTGGAGTTTATATAAGAAAAAGGAAAGCATTTGAATACTAGAAAAGGGATTTTATGATGCTTTGGGGGTCCAATTCCATGCAGCTCTTGAGAATTAAGGTAGATGTCTCTCTGTTTAAGAAGGTTTAGGCTCCCATCATTCCTGAACTCCTAAGTGTAGACTTACAGATCCCCATCATATGATTTTGCTCTTGTGACTCTGAAATCTTCATTAACATTGCTTTCAGGCTTCTTTGTCTGTTGGGATGCTTAGAAAGTAATTATCTCATTGTAGCCTAGCTATTCCTTCTCAAACATGTGGTCATGATCTCAGGGAAAGGTTAGGATTTGGAAGTTGGTGATGAAAAAAAGAATACCAAGCTCAATGTCTCAGGTTATCTTATGTAAATCTTACCCAATTTGAGAGCACATATCATTTGAATAATATAGAAAATATTTTGCCCTAAGCAGTATTAGCTTCTTCCCATTGAAACCATCAAGTTGTTGGTCTATGCCTAGAAGACTTTATATCATTTTATGAGTAGTATTACTTATACAACACACTTAATTTTAATTTTTTCTAAATCATGATCTAGCCAACAGTTTGACTTTATCCCACTGATTTGCTACTATACAGAAATGAAGAATAAATTTCTGTTGTACTAAGCCACCAGGTTGTGGAAATTTGTTACAGCAGCCATAAGAAACTGATACAGGTTGTTTGCACAGTAACCTCACAAGAAATAACATGACCTGTATTCATTCAATGAGAAATTCCTAAAATATTATATTCTTTTTAGAGTACATATCTGCCTATTCAAAAACAAAAACATAGCCAATTTACCAATCTAAGAGTGATCATTACTTGATACTTACTTGATAAAGCCTATCTTTAGCAAGAAACCACCTATCTTTGGGAATTATACCACCTTGTTTCATGATATGAAATCTATTTCTCTACCCCATTGAATCTAGACTGGACTTATGACTTGGTTTAACTTATAAAATTCTACCGTAAATCTTAAAAGATGTTACAACATCCAATCTCAACTCTTTCTATCCTAAGACCCCCATGTTAAGAAGCCTAGACTAGCTTCCTTGAGAATTAAAGACTCATGAAGACAGACATACTAGTACAAACTCTACATATGTATGAATGAGATCATCTGAGACCAACCAGCTAGTCTAGTACCAGATAATTGCAGCGGTCTAAATGACCCCAGCCATCAAAATCCTAGAGGAAAACACAGGCAACACCCTTTTTGAACTTGGACCCAGTAACTTCTTGCAAGATACATCCATGAAGGTAAGAGAAACAAAAGCAAAAAATGAACTATTGGGACTTCATCAAGATCAGAAGCTTTTACACAGCAAAAGAAACAGTCAACAAAACTAAAAGACAACCTACAGAATGGGAGAAGATATTTGCAAATGACGTATCAGATAAAGGGCTAGTTTCCAAGATCTATAAAGAACTTATTAAGCTCAACACCAAAGAAACCAACAATCCAATCATGAAAGGGGCAAAAGACATGAACAGAAATCTCAGAGGAAGACATAGACGTGGTCAACATGCACATGAGAAAATGCTCAGCATCACTTGCCATCAGGGAAATACAAATCAAAACCACCATGAGATACCACCTCACACCAGTGAGAATGGGGAAAATTAACAAGGCAGGAAACCACAAATGTTGGAGAGGATGTGGAGAAAGGGGAACCCTCCTGCACTGTTGGTGGGAATGTGAACTGGTGCAGCCACTCTGGAAAGCTGTGTGGAGGTTCCTCAAAGAGTTAAAAATAGATCTGCCCTACAACCCAGCAATTGCACTGCTGGGGATTTACCCCAAAGATACAGATGTAATGAAACGCCGGGACACCTGCACCCCGATGTTTATAGCAGCAATGTCCACAATAGCCAAACTGTGGAAGGAGCCTTGGTGTCCATCGAAAGATGAATGGATAAAGAAGATGTGGTTTATGTATACAATGGAATATTACTCAGCCATTAGAAATGAAAAATACCCACCATTTGCTTCGACATGGACGGAACTAGAGGGTATGATGCTGAGTGAAATAAGTCAATCAGAGAAGGACAAACATTATATGGTCTCATTCATTTGGGGAACATAAAAAATAGTGAAAGGGAATAAAGGGGAAAGAAGAAAAAATGAGTGGGAAATATCAGAAAGGGAGACAGAACATAAAGACTCCTAACTCTGGGAAACGAACTAGGGGTGGTGGAAGGGGAGGTGGGCGGGGGGTGGGGGTGCCTGGGTGATGGGCACTGAGGGGGGCACTTGATGGGATGAGCACTGGGTATTATTTTATATGTTGGCAAATTGAACACCAATAAAAAATAAATTTATAAAAAATATTACTTAAAAATAAATAAATAATAATAAATGACCCCAGGCAAGACCATTTTAAATTGTTTAACAACAAAATGAATAAATACAATTATTCTGCTCGATGAAACTAAGTTGTTAAGTTGTTTGGTGGCAATAGATAAGCAATACAGTTGTATTTTTAATGCCTGTCACAATTTCCTGACATGGTAATATTAAAAAGTAATCAATCTGATGCTTACTTCTGATGAACTATCTTAATTCTTTGAATAAGTGTAACCTGCAATACCAAGAGCATTGTACCTGTAGAGATAAATCCTTTCCAAAATTAGCTGTATTAATCTCAAATTTCTAAATTGGAGTTTTGCTTGTGGAAATATATGATTTTTATGAATATTAAATTAAATGGAAACATTTGTATGAAATAACTAGCTATTTGTAAGAAAACTGTTGAATTATTTGGAAATTTTTAAAAAGGTAAAGTATTTTAAAGATGCTATAAGTTAAGTGTTAGCACGATAAATATAAGGGATTGGAGGAAAATAACCAAAATTTTGAATGATTCTACACTTAGATTACTTTACAAGTAATTTATCACTCCTCTTTAAACTGGAACTCTTAGAAAGACAAATTATGGGTGATTTTTATGCAAAGACAACTCAAAAGCCTCATTCAAAAAGAAGTCTTGGCCTTAAAATGAAAGATTCTGAAGTGAATGTACATGTATAGGATTTGAAATAAAATGTTTAACTTATGCTAGTATCATGATTTTATGAGTTCTACTTTAATTAAAATTTCTAATTTGTCAACTGACTGCAATTCCAATCATGTTATCTAAGATATTTGACTTAATAGATATTTATAAAACGAATGGATATAGGGAGAATTAAGAAGAGAAGGGTGAATAGCTTTCCTGGAGTGAAAAACTGCATAACTGAATTTTAGCAGAAAATTCCATGAGATTCCCAAATAATGGTAAATAATGTTAGATAACATGGATATAGAAGATAAGAAATAGAGTGGTGAAGTGATGCTAAGAAGATACACTGAGCTCTATTATAGAGATCTCTCAAGGTCAAAGTAAGAAGTTTAATACTGTCTTCCTGAAAAAAACAAAGGCTTTGTTTAGTTTTTAAAAAAAGAAGACCAAAATTATACAACATTTTAAGAAGACAATTCTCACCTCATTATAAAGCACAAATAAGGGAGCCAGGAAAGATAAGTTGGGAGACTTATACTATAAGTAAGAAATGATAAAACCCCAGGGTCATCTAAAGAAATCTGGAAGAATGGCCTATGAAAATGAAGGAACATCTTTCTAAAGTAGAGGACTTCTTCTATTCCTGGCTCTACTCCATTGCCCATTGCCCACAAAGCACACCAAGGAGAGGAGCTTTAGTATTGAAGGGAATGTAACAGCTTCCTTTGCTGGATCTTTTGGAAATCTAATGTTAATGGCCATGCAGAATTTAATGCTCACTACAGGTTAACACTGGAGGGGATCTGACGGATCAAGCCCAAGACTCTCAATTTACTTTTTGTCTTTGTGCAAATGTCTAATTAATGGTGTATTAGAAGCTCCCAATAGAATACAAAATCAAGATCCTAGAGTTATTTATATAGTAACAAGAGAATTAAGTGATATTAGTGAAATCTGAATCCTTGATAAACTACATAGAAGCCAAAAGCTGTGTATAATGCTGGATTGAAAGAAGGGTGATAGAACTGACTCATCCATTCAATAAATAAGTATATATATACTTAGAAGTATATATAAGACTATATATATATATATGTATGTATGCATGTGTGTATATATATGCATATATATGTAGTATTTATAGTATAAATATATCACTTATATATTACATATATACATACACACATATATGTATATATATTTGCTATCTCAGACATGGTAGTAGGCTGCATGCTATCAAAGAGATCAAGATGTAGAAAAATACACCATTTTTCTGCCTTGAAAGATTAAAAATCAGAAAATCAAATTAAGAACAATTTTTAAATGAACATTTATGGATTACTAACAAGAGGAAAGTTTTATAAATTGATTCAAACATATCAGCATGCTACTTGTATTGGTCACTAAAAAGCAGAATATCTTGTATTTCCTGCTATGGGATGGGGATATTAGGACTGTCATTGCTGCTTGGAACATTAGTGGTGGAGATTCTTAAATACAGCAAGAAATCAGTGGGTTTTCTAATTATGCAGTTATTTAACATGGATACCAGTAGCTTAGAATTTTCTTGAACAATAGTTTTCCCTAGATATTAAAATAATCTGAAAAGTCAATTGTCTGTGTCTTGTGACAATAGGCTGGGTACTGTCATACAGACAAATGATTTGCACACTTGAGGATGCCATTTTGAGTAGTGTATTTAATGTTCCACACTTCAATGATTCCCGATTCTGCGTATTTATTGCATTTAGTGATTTTATTTTTTCTACCAATGTTATTTATGAACCAAAAACCTATCTTGGCAGGGCTAGTCATTTTAGAAACCTCATTGGAAATGGTTCAGTGTAAATTTTGTTTAGGCGAGGATTTGTAAAAGATGATAAATGGAATATGATATAATAACCTCATCCTTTCATCTATCATATTGTTAAATCAAATTGCCAGTGTTGCATTAATGTGATAAAATGCTTTTTGCTTACTTTTTCTTTTAGTCAGTTAAGAACTGAGATCAAATGAGAAAATTGGACCCAAGTAAACAAGTTTGCAAAATGTTTAATCTATAGACCAATAAATTAAAAGCAAAAAAATTGATCATATATCTTCGAAGTCTCAAATTATGCTGAGAATCCCAATGCTACCTTGCTTACAGGTCAACTGCAGGAGAATAATTGACTATTGGGCTGAATATAGTTATGCTGAACTTTTCTGATAGTCTAGATTGTACTGAAAAGTTGGTTTAGATTTGCATCCCTCATTCCCATATTCCTATGGCTAACAAGGGTTATTCTTTACTTGCACCACAACTGTCTCCTATCACTGTGTGTGTTTGGTTATTGCTACTTCAAAAATCTGAGCCATTAGTTTGGGGAAATGGTCTTCAAATGTTAACACATAAAAGTATCTGGGAGAAATTCTTTTGGAAATTCTCACCTTTTGTGCTGACACCATTTTATTAACACTTGCCCTTCCCATAGGGAACAGATATAGCAGATTTTATTATCAACTCTCGCATCATATTCTGATAGATTGTTATCACGCTTCACAGGAAGTGAGTTAAATCATAACCCATAGGGAAGGTGGGTGGCTCAGCGGATAATCGCCTGCCTTTGGCCCAGGGCGTGATTCTGGAGTCCGGAGATCCAGTCCCACGTCGGGCTCCCTGCATGGAGCCTGCCTCTCTCTCTGCCTATGTCTCTGCCTCTCTCCCTCTCTCATTCTGTGTCTCTCAGGAATCAATCAATCATAATCCACATATGTAGGTTCCACAAGGGCAACAACAAGGAAAGAAAACTTGCAATTATATAGTGAATTCCTCTTAAAACATTAATTACAATTTGCAATGAAGATATGAAAAATTGATAACTGCCATTTTAAAAGCAGGAGTTTTAGTAAAATTAGCCTGTGTTCTACCTGTCTTAAACATATTAGCCATATAACCTTAGGCAAGTGATCATATGGCCCTAAGGTGTTTGTAAAACTCAAATAGCAACCATTCCATAAAGTTTCAATGAGGATTAACTGAGATAATTAATTGTAATATATGAAATGCCTAGCATACAGCTGACTACAAAGGAGGGAAGATCTGAATGCTAATTTTCTTTCTCTCTTCCTTTTCCTTCAGAAGGAGTCATAAGACTTCTCAAAACAGAAAGTTAATTTCCTGTTGTAATGGAAGATTATGCAGTATTCCAAACTGGAAAATATCGTCAAAATTATTGCTTCTCATGTTCATTGGCTTTTTTTCTTTCTTTTTGTCTGAAGTATATCCTGACAGTTGAAAACCATCCTGTGTATTTTTTTTTTTAATCACACAACTATAAGGTCAAGACCCGAGCCAAGATCCAGAGTCATCCTACTCAACTGACTAAGCCACCCAGGCATCCCTTCCTATATATAATTTTTTTATTAAACATAGAAAATTGTAGTAAACCAGAGTTCAAAAACAAGTAAAATCTCACATAGAAAACATGTTAAAATTATGTGAAGCTTATCAGTAATGACATCTTTAATGTTGTTCTGGTAGTAGTGTAACAAAAGAACTAGCAGAAATCTAAAAAGTGAAAAGAATTTTTACCACTTTCAATCTTTTTTTATAAAGTCTATCTCCTTGTCTTGGGAAATATGCTCTCTGCTTTTATATACAATCTTGAATGACTCAACCAATTGTACAATGAGTTCGGTGGTCATAGACCTTTATTATATGCACTTTAAGATTTTCTGCCCTGCAGGTGTGATACGTAAAGAAGAAAGAAAAGAGGTACCTCAAATTGCAAAGTATCTATTTTATGTCAAGTAGCATGCCATGGGTCTCTGGTGCATTCTTTAATTTGATCCTCAGAATATCTCCCACTTATCACTTTGACCGACTGAAGAGAAATTCTTGGCCTTGCCCCTATACATTAGTCATTTTATAAACCAGAAGAAGAAAAGTGAAAGCAGCAAGGAGAATGGGAAGAGAAACTGAGGGAAAGGTATGGGCATGATTCTACCATATAATCCAATTCCTTTTATTTATGTACCGAGTTACTATTCAAGGTTTAGCAAATATTTACCAAATGCACGCTATATTCTGTGCACTGACTAGGGGCTGGGGATTCACATGCAAATGCATCTTAATTGTTTTCTTGGAGTTCTTGTCTATGTTAGTAGATTCTAAGGTCTTTTTCATTGAAACCAGTGAATCATCTTTTTATTAAAAGGTTTTGGAATCATTCTTATCCTCCCTTATGAGTAATTCCTTAAATACTAATATCTTCATTTCTAAGACAGGTTTGAAAGTAACGTACACATGACCAGAGGTGTTAAATCGTTTAAAGTGTGAATGAAAAATATTCGAAGATATTCAGAAATTTTTCACGTGAGTGAAAAATAATTATGTTTCTTTATGAAACCCTCAACAGTAGCACAATTATAATAGTTATCACCCCTTTGCTGTTTACAATTTAGCCACTCTTTAATATGATCAGGCATTTCATTGTTTGTTTACTAGTTTATTTATAGTGAAACAAGACCTTGGTTTTCTTGGAGCTTTTTCTCTGACATCTTTTTTCTATTAAAAGAAAAAAAGTAACTTTATGAATGTTTCATGTACCTTCTCTTTGTCTGCTTACTCTCATTTTTCATCTCTTCTCTTTTCCTTTTATCTTTTCATACCAGTCCTAGAAACTGGCTAGCTCTGAGTCCTTGAGGAAAGGCATAGAAACAAATGAATAAACTAAAAACTAAAAAGCTGCAACGACAATTTTTCCTGAACTTGCTCTCTCTTTTTAAAATAATTCCTAATGCTGATTTAGTAATTTTATCTTAAACACTACATAGAAGGATATATTTTTAAAACATTAAGAGTTTTCAAGGTTACTAACCATTTTGATTATTCAGAGATAAGCAATTCTTTTTTCTTTTTTCTTTTTCACTTAAATACTTCAGGTGCATAAAGGATTATAAATATGAATTGATAATCCAAGTTCATGAACAATTGTCATCATCTGTCCATGCAAGATAATTCTTGTTATTCTTGTTCTTTGGGTATTTTCCCCCTTCCCTTACTTCTTAGTATTTTCCCCCTTCCCTTATTCCTTATTCTTCCCTTATTCTCCACAGTGCTCATAGGTACCCACTTTAATATATTTGGTATATCTCCTCCTATTCAGGGGTGATAAAATGTATATTGTTTTAAAAATAAAGCGATGGTCACAATAAATAAAGAGAACTTACTGTGTACTAGGATCTAACCTAAGAAGTTGTCATAGTTAAAACCCATAACAATCCTAACAGGGAAACCTTATTGTTATTTTTATTTTATCATCACCATTATTATTTGTATTTTTCAGTTTTTGAGAATGAACATCAAGAGATTAAGACATAAATATATTAAGAAACTGAACCAAGCTCAAAGGCTAATCTATGGAAAATACAGTATATGAACCCAAGAAGTTTGGTTGAGAATCTGTGTTTTTAACCACTTATGTTGTATTCTCTAGATGCTCTCTTCGTATTTCACAGCATACTAGCCCCAGGAATGGAATTGCTGGCTAATTTACATACATACTTTTCCGAAGTATTTCCAGATTGTCTAGGATGGCTATACCAATTTAATTCCGTTTACACTGCATGAGTCCTCACTAAATCCATACCCAGAATTTAATATTGTTCTACTTTACATTTTTGGCCAAACTGATGTGTATAGAGTAGAAATCGATAGTTTGAATTTACATTTATAGACTTTAGGATGTGTTTGAATATCTCTTCAAAATACATATTTGTCACTTTGGTTTCCTTTTTCTGTGAATTTTCTATTAATATTATTAAGTATATAAAGAGATATAAAATATTTGGAGGCATTACTGATAGATAGTAAGGTTTTGACATCTGTTGTCATATTGTCATTGCTAATTTATCATAGTTTCTATTAGATTTCTCTTGTTTTCCAGAGGATTTGAGAATTACCAAGCCCTTTAATTTTAGATATTCCAAATACATTCTCCCGTATCTTTAATATCTCCATTTAAATTTTTCTGATACCTTTTGATTAAGGCATCAATAATTTTATTTTATTTGTTAAAGATTTTATTTATTCATAGAGACAAAGAGAGAGAGACAGAGACGGAGAGAGAGAGACAAAGACAAAGGCAGAGGGAGAAGCAGCCTCCAAGCAGGGAGCCTGATGCAGAACTCGATCTCAGGTCCCCAGGATCAGGCACTGGGCTGAAGGCAGGTGCTAAACCGTTGAGCCACCCAGGCTGCCCAGAAGTAAATAATTTTAATGCAGTAAATCTATTTTTTCTTCTTTATATTTAAGAAAGCTCTCCTACCAAAGAGTTTCAATATCATCTTATTTTCTTTTATCATTGTAAGTTTTCCTTTACACTCTGATATTTTATTCTTTTGAAGTTAGTTTTTATATATGGCCTGAGATTGGGATTTTCTTTTACCTTCTTCAGGCTTTTATATATGGCCTGAGATTGGGATTTTCTTTTACCTTCTTCAGGCTTCTTCATGTAATGAGACTATTAAAAGTTCATCTTTTTTATATATAGATTGTTTGTTTATAGGCCATCAATTATGCTACTCCAGTCTATTTGACAGTAAGTACAAGAGTACAATGCTATCTTAATTACTGTGGCTTTAAATATGGATTTCGTATCTGGCAAGATTAGTTTTCCTTGTTTTGCTCTTTTATTTCATGACTTTTATATAAGATCTTTTTATTTAATTTTAATTGATAATGCTTGTGAATCTTCCTAAGGCTTTAGATTAGAATATATTAAATTTATAAGTGAATATAAGGAGAATGGAGATGCTTACATTGCTAAATCATTTCATATATGAACACAGAATATCTCTATATTTGTTGAGTATTTTAATGCTGTTTAATGAAGTTTTAAACTTCCATGTATGCAATTAATATTCTTTATTAGACTAACATCCTAAAAAAGATTTGCTGTAGTTTAACTGGTATTATAAATGGTACTTTAAGTTTTTTGGTTGTTAATTCCTCATATAAAGAATGATAAGATAGTAAGCAACCTTCTTTATTTAGGTGGATGTCCTCCTATAACAATTAAGTGGATATCTTGAATTGCTTATATAAATAATCCTATAAATTAATAAATGTTAAAAAATGTTACTATTTAACTCTTAGTTCCCAAATTATATGGGACTTTTTTCCCCCTTGACTTATACTACATTATCTAGGATCTCCAGTTCTGTGCTAAACAATACTGAAAATAGAAGCAATCCTTATGTTGTTGATCTTAAAAAGACTATGTCAAGGCTTACCCACTAAATGTGATATTTATTTAACTTTTTAGTAGTAACCTTTACCAAGTTATGGAAATTTAATTCTAACCCAATTTTCTAATTTTCCTTTTAAATCATGAATATATTTCAACTTAATAGAATCCTTTCTTTTTTACAAAATAATCATGTGATTTGTATCCTTTGGCTCATAAATCCAAATATTTGTATTTAAGGATAACTCAAGGTTTACTTAAAGCATACATCACTGTTATGTGACCTTTAAAAGACATTGCTGTATTCAGTGAGGCCTTCTTTCATTTAGAGTTTCAGTATCTCAGTTAATAAATGAAACTGGTGTATGCTATATTTCTCTCTTTGTTTAGTTTTGGTGTTAATTTTATATTGTCATTTTAAAAATGACTGTTTTTTTTTTCTCTCTTTTAAACTTCCGGCACAATTTGGTGTGTTATTTTAAGAGTTTGTTGGTATTTATCAGTAAAATCACCCAGCCAGAAATGTTTCCATTTAATCTAGATTTTCACATTTATTCGAGCTAGTGTGGCTCAAGCAAACTAAGGGGAAAAAGTGTAGGAAAAGAAATCAGAAAGGAAAGGGAGAGTGTTCTAGATCATGTGAACTTCCTAAAAATTACAATTACTTTAGGAATTTTGGTTTTCTTTTTCTTCTTGAGCTGTTTTTTCTTTTACTAATAGATATATCTACCCTTGTGTCTTAGGTCTGTTTTTGCCTTAATTTTCTCCTTACCTGAAATAAAATGTATATCAATTCTATTCCATTTGATTAAGATATTTGTTTTTATTTTCAAATATTCTATATTCCTTTTTAACCTAAGTGTGCATAATATAGAATGTGTTGGTAAATCATGATATGGCTTTTAGAGTTCATTGGAGAGTCTTTATCTTCTAATTAGTGAATTTAGTCTATTAATATTTATTTGAATCACTGCATATGTTGTTTCTGATATTCTATATTTTCTGTATTTACCATGCTTTTTCTTTTCTTTTTACCATTTTACTTTAAAATAGAAACCCTAAACTGTCAAATTTAATTTTGCTGGCTTGAACCAGAATGTGTGCTTATTTTTTCCAATCATTTTCTAAATTGAATTAATAATAATATCTTCTAGGCAGCTCTCTGTTTACTGCTGAAGGGTGTAGGCTGCTCAGACTAACTTGGTTGAATCCTAACCCTGTAACTTTGGGTGCATTAATCAACCTCTCTTGGCTTCTTCAGGTCTCTCATTTTTAAGCAAAGAATAATAAGAGGAACTATTTCATTTTATTGATTGAATACATTAATACAAGTAAAGCATTTTGAAAAGTGTCTCAAATGCAGTAATGCGACGATAAATGTGTTATTATTATCATATCCCAAACAAAGAAAGAATCTTCATACCTTCTTATCCCTCTGTTCAAACCCTCTTCCCTAAAATTGTCCTTTCCCCATGCATTATACATGTACCATGTTGGTATATTGAGATCTTCATTCTTGATTTTAGGGATATACTTTAATGTTAGTCTTGTTCATTTGGACAATAGCAAACTTACTAGCACTTTTACTCACCTATTTCTCATTTCATTACTATCTCTTGGATTTATTGCTTCAGGCTAGCAATATCCTCTGAAAGTCATGTCAAAATGATCTCTGCTTTGTATTTCTTCAAATTCAGTTGTTTTTCAGCTAAAAATAATACTTCTAACTCAAAGTTCTTTTCCACCAACACTGGAAATCTTTTACTTTTTTTTTTTAAGTTTTTTTTTTCTTTATTTATTTATGATAGTCACACAGAGAGAGAGAGAGAGGCAGAGACACAGGCAGAGGGAGAAGCAGGCTCCATGCACCAGGAGCCTGATGTGGGATTCGATCCCGGGTCTCCAGGATTGCGCCCTGGGCCAAAGGCAAGCACCAAACCACTGCGCCACCCAGGGATCCTCTTTTACTGTTTTTTAGTGTCCATTGTAATTGTTTATATAGATGATGGCTAATTCTTGCCACTTAAAAATGATCTCCTTTTACTTGTCAAAAGTTATTATAATTTAAAAAAAGAAAGTTATTATAATTTAAAATTTGGTTAGATATTTAAAAATTTAACCATAATTAACCCAAGGATGGATCCTTTTTAAAAATTTTCTTTTATTATTTGATAATCCATGGATGATTTCCATCATTTTCATACATTTCTTTAATTCTAGAAAAATTTTATTCCCCAATTCTGTATTTTCTCACCTTTATTTATTTATCTTTTTGAAACTCATAAGATACATTTATTTACATGTGTACTTCTCTTATTCATGTATCTAAGCAGTTCTTTATTGGGTTATTTTGCCTTCCAGGGGACACTTGGAAATATCTGAAGATTTTTTATTATTGCAGATTGAGTACAGCTGGCATCTTAGTGGGTAGATACTGGGATGTGGCTAAGCATCCTGTCATGCACAAGAAAGCTCCTGACAACAACCACAACAACAATTATCCAGTCCAAGTGTAGTGTCAATGTTGAGAAATCCTGAAATATCTTACCTCTTCATTCATTATTCCTGTTTTTTGATTTCACTCTGAGGTCCACAATTTGATCTTCCAATGTAATGGATCGTTTTTATTTTATTTTTTTATTTTATTTTTTTATTTTTTTTATGGATTGTTTTTATACTAAGTACATTCTACTATCATATCCATCTCTTGAAATCTGTATTTTATCAATTGCATTTTTCATATCCAGTTTCCTCTTTTATCTTTCTGAAGGCATTTATTGTGCCGTTAAAAATGTTCATTATGTCCTGCCAATTTTGGATCTTCTAGTGTCTATTTTCCTTTCTTTTCTATTTTTTATTTAACCAAAATGCTCATACTCCTCAGACACTTCATATTTCTTTCCTGTGATTCTATCATTTATCCCCTTACGAAAATCAGATGCCTTACCTACTAGTATGTGGATGGGAAGTGGGGAGAGGGACAAAATCTAAGCCCCTGGTTTTCCTTCTTCCAAGTGAGTGTGGGAACTTGGAGTTGCTCTAGCCTTCCTTTGTTAACATAATCCTTCTTTGCGCCCCACCCTTACTCCAAGACAAATGTTTCTTACACGTTGAAAACACAGTATCTCCATGCAGGCCATCATCTGGAAGCCTGACAGTTTTTGCTATAATTGCTCACTAAGAGGATCAGGAAAGAAACAGGGGAAGTACAAGAAGGGAACATTAGAGGCTGGAGAGCCCCATTATGGCTACAGGATGAGAAATGATCCACTGAGAGAGGAAAGAAAAAAAATCACTAGAAATTAGAAATTAAAAAGCTGCCCTCCACTTCAGGTCATACTTTCCCTCTTGCACTGGCCCTTTCCCTTTTTGGTTTGTAATTTGCCATACCTGGTACCTTGATATAAGAGAGAGAATAATCCTTGTAAGCCTGAAAGAGACTGATAGCAGATGATAACTCTTTTCAAAATGTTCACAAAGAGATCTCCAGGCTTGAAATTTATAGTTGAGACAGCATTTAAATTTAATCCTCAGTAGAACAGGAAGAGCTAATGTGGAAAAAAAAAAAAAAACATGCTCAGCAAGGTCATACTATAATTTTTAAACAGTTAACAATTATCAGGCCTCTTAATTCGGGCCATGGAAATAGGTGTCTAGTTCACTAACAGATTTCCATTCCCACTGACATTAGCCTAATTTAGGACACCATCATACTTTACCTGAAATGGAGGAGAGCCTCCTAACTCATCCCTCTTTTTCCCTTTGATCTTGCTGTCTTGTCTGCTTTTCCATCTGTTTCCCACACAGCCACCAGTGAGAGCTTTCTATTTGACAAGGCTCCTCATATCACTTTCCTTTGTAAAACCATTTAATAGCCCTTCCATGTACTGAAACACAAACTCACTATACCAGCATGCAATGCCACCTGTTATATAGCCACTGCATTTCCTGCCTTTCCTTCCTCTTATTTCTCTCTTGCCTTTGCCAGTCCAGATTTATTAGGCTTCCTTAATTTATCATTTTCTCTCTTTCTTCCCTGGACTTTTATATTTGTATTCTCTTCCTTGAACACTTCACTCCTCACTCACCTCCCCTAGTGATTTCTTGTTCATCCTTCAAATCCTAGTTTAAAAGCAAAAAGCACTCCATGATGAAACCAAGTATCTTGCCCCCTTTATATTATTCTTCACAGTGTGAACCTGTTTTCTCTTTCCATTTATTGTTCTCTGTCCCCTTTTAGAGCATAAGATGTGTGAAGATAGGGACTCGATCTTACTGTATTCCAAACAGCTAGCATAGTGGCCACCATATGGATAAGTTGTTGTTGTTTTTTTAAGATTTTTTATTCATTTATTCATGAGAAACACAAAGAGAGAGAGAGAGAGGCAGAGACCTAGGCAGAGGGAGAAGCAGGCTCCATGCAGGGAGCCCAACATGGGACTTGATTCCAGGACTCCAGGATCACGCCCTCTGCTGAAGGCAGATTGCTAAACTGCTGAGCCACTCAGGCATTCCATATATGGATAAGTTATATGAATGAGTATAAGTAGGAAACAAATAATAAAAATCTGTAGAAAAGGCTCCCATCAAATAAACATGCTGTGCTTGCCTATTTGTCTTTATAAGAATGTGCTTCAGTGAATAAATAAGAAAAAAGTGATCTCAAGCAGTTTTTGATAAAAACTAGACATTAAATATTTATTTCATATCAATAGTGCATTATATTAGCTTTTCTATTCACAGCTTATTTCTTTTTTTGAATACAGCACTTAAATGGTTTTCTCAACTGGAGTTTGTCTTTTGAAGAGATGATGGTGTGGCTCATAAATGGTTGAGGATCTCTGGAGGCTACTCCTAAAGTAGCTGGCTTCCTAAGGCCCTGTCACCACACAGAGATAATTATTTGTATGATTTATGTGCCTGCAAAGAACCTTTGTTCAAGATAACCTTTTCCAATTACTTTTATTATGTAACTGTCACAGTATCTTGAGATTTGGGATCTTTCTCTGCCTTCATAGATTCTCCTTTGGTTTATTTACAGGTCTGAGAATTGATTTTATTTTTCATATATAGGTCAAAATGTTGCCTTTTTTCTTCTCTTGGCTCTGAACAATTTATGGGTAATCTGAGTGATTTGAGTTTTTAAGTTTATCTGCCTAGACTTTTCAGCTTCTTAAACACCTAGGCTGTTACATTCTTAAAATATGATTTAAATGTTCACCAAATTATCAATAGAAAAAAAAAACTCCTTAAAAATCTTTTAATCTCATTTTAAAAAAATTATATAAAAATAACTAAAGAGGGCAGCCTGATGACTCAGCGGTTCAGTGCCACCTTTAGCCCAGAGCCTAATCCTGGAGACCCGGGATCGAGTCCCATGTCCGGCTCCCTGCATGGAACCTGCTTCTCCCTCTGCCTGTGTCTCTGCCTCTCTCTTTCTGTGTCTCTCATGAATAAATAAATAAATTCTTTAAAAAAAATAAAGTAATACAATTCATGCTCCTCAAAGGAAAAAATTTTGCTTTTACGGCCATTCTCTAACAAATAAAAGAAAATGTCCCTGGCAAATATTGTTTGTAATACACGCATTTTGAAGGAATAGTTGGAACAATAAAAAACCATTTGCAGTTTAGTTTAATGTATATTGTTACTCATTTTGCAGCCAAAAGAATAAAAACACATTGCAAAACTCTATGAAAAATAACCCCTCTTTATGTTTTACATTATCCATGCTGATATCTCTTTAAATGTTATCTTTAGTTCTTTTTTTTCTTCTAATTCCAGATGAAGTTGTGTTAATGTGCTTAGTATAACATTATTTATAATAAATAATAGCATTATTCTTTATTCTTTATGACAACCACTTTATATCAAGGCCATATATCATCAAACTTTGTCCCATGCTTTAACTAATTTCCCTGATTATTTTAAAAGAAGTTTTTGCAAACATTTGAATTAAATCAACAATAAATTAAAATAAAATGTATAAGATTTGTACCCTAGTGTGAAATTACTGTCATAATGATCCTATGACCTGGGTAAGGTATTGTAAAGTGTTTCACTACATTCAGAGAGAAGAAAATGATGTTAAAAAAGCCTACTGTACTGCCTATAGTTAGTAACACTGTTTCATATACTTAAAAATCAGCTAACATGATAGATCTCATACTGTGTTCTTATCATGAATTATCATTGTTATAAAAAAGAGGGTGGGAAGAAACTTTTGGAGGTGATGGACATGTTTATGGCACATATTGTGATATTTGTTTTAAAAGAGCTGTTTATTTCCAAACTCACCAAATTGTATGTATTAAATGTGCACAGCTTTTATAAGTCAATCTCAATAAGCTGTTTTTTTAAAAAAATATTAAGTCATCATTATCTACAATGAGATACCTATTACAGAAAATGATTTGGTATTCTAAATTGTTATTTTACTTAATATAACTATTTGACAAGGTTATATAATTCATTCTTTCTCAGGTTTTTAAATTTAGATAAATTGTTGCTTTGTTCTATGCTGTGTTATGGGTTTATATGATAAAAGCTACCATTGATTGGGTAGGCCAGATGCTTTTTTCAACATGATTTATACATCTTTCATTTTCCTTCTGATAATAGTTGCACATAGTTCTACAGAGAAAACGACTGAAGTTTTGGTGAGGTTAGGTGACCATATCAGCTTAACATAGCTTATAAGTAGTAGCAGTAAGGCATAGACATTTTGATAATTGTTGGAATGATCCAGCTCCTTTGATCAAGTGGTCATTAGGTCTCTTAAAGTGAGAGACAAAAATCAAGGATTTATTGTCAAAAAAAAAAAAAAAAGTTATCCCCTATCACTAACTTAAAGGAGTCTAATCTTCACCACTGACTGGTTGTTTTAAGAATCATATTCAGTAGTAGTAAAGGTAAATAATCTTAAGGTAGGTATTTTCCCAAGTAATTAGTTACATTCATTTTTGCTGATCTAAATAATTTTACAGATGATCGTTAAGCATTCCTATATTTTAGAAAAGCTATTACATTATTTAATTCCTGAATCAAAACAAAGAGTAAAGTAAATCTAATATGAAAGTTTAGAGGTACATATACTATTGTGTTGCTTATTTTATTTCTGGCTTTGATCTTTCTGTCAACATTATTTAAAATTATCATGGATATCTGTGTATGTGTACTTATGAATATTTGCTTACACTTCATTTTGGAAATAAATATAATTAAAATCATAAAATAATTCATTTAATTCTTTCAACTCCAAGTGTTTGAAAAGAAAGCCAGAGGGGAAAAATTATCTTTTGTTAATATATTATAGCCAGAAGTTCAAAATTTTTGGCAAGTCAAATTTTTTAACTGACCTCTGACACGTTAGAAAAACTGTCTTAATTTAGCAAATGATGTCAAACAAAAGAAAATTACTGCTAAGGCATATAGTTCTAAATAGAGTATTTAATTTTGTATGCATACACATATGGCTGGCAGTTATTTTTGTTACTGTTTGGAAAGAATTTTCCCCCAAATTGAGTACAGTAAGTGCTATCAACACTATTATAAGGACCAAGCTGAACATTGACGATCTTAAATTGAACAGTCACGGTTAAACTGCTCACGTGAGACCACAGAGTGCAGGACATGTTATTATTTGTAATTATCCTGAGACTCACCTTTCAATCTAGTGCTCTGTGAGAGTGTGAGGCACTAGCGAGGAATTTACCAAAAGGATGCGGAGAGAAAGCTACGTGACACAAGCGGTCTGTGAGTCTTTATTGTTGTCTGTGTATCCTTTTTTACGTGTGAAAAAAAGCCATGGGGAAAAATTATGGCCATTTTTTTATTTAGGAATGTTAAGATAAGGGAACACATTCTTACATAAATGACAATATTTTTTCATTTAAAAATGTGTGGGGGCGCCTGATGGCTCTATTGGTTGAGTGCCTGACACTTGATCTCAGCTCAGGTCTTGATCTCAGGGTCATAAGCATGAAAAAAAAAAATGGTGCAAATTTGGAAACGAATGACTAGTTTTGATAAGATCTTAAAAGTATATGATAACTTGTGTGGGATGTCTGATCCTGTATCTTATTACCTATGAGTGAGATGAGGCAAGTCATTTAAACTTTCCTTAGCTCAGTTCCTTGTTCCTAGTTTAAAAATAATAATAATAATAATCTTGCCTGCTTTATAAACGTTTTGTAACTTTAATTTTTTGTAATATTTTAATTTTTTCTAATTTCTTTTCTAAGAATCTCAAAGGTCCTATTGCTAATAAGATTTTTAAAAATACCAGAATATGCTAAAGAGCAAGATCCCACATGTCATATTAAATTCCCCCAACACAAATGGATCTAATCACAATAAAATGTTAATATAAAACTGCCATCTGGAATCATACTATGATGTTATATTCCAAGCATAGATGGAAAAATGGCCATACTCTATTCTGTAATGTAAATTACTTGTCAGATAATAAATACTTATCAATGAATGGTTTCAAATTTATAAGGGAAAAAGGAGATTCTAACAATATTTATGTGACAGTGGAAACTTGATCCTTCCTCCCCATTTCATTTAAATGAACATTTTTATTTATAAATATGCACCAATATCTTCTCACTAGGTCCTTGCTAGCTGATATAGCTTGTCTTTGATCCTGTTTAAATTTTAGTTTATTTCTTTTTACGTATTCACTAGAACTCAACATTAAATGTTGATTGACCCAGATTTCACCACGGCCTATCACTGGAGTTAACCAAAGGATGATAGACTGCAGTTGCATCTCTATAATATATACTTTCTTGGAAAAGGCCCTAACATCTGCCATACCCGTTTTTTAATTCCTGTCCCCCAACTCAGTTCAGTATTAAACTTAAGACTCTACAGGAGAGAGTCAGCTATGAATAGGCTAACCAATCTCATAAAAAGTAACCAGAACTAGAATGGCAAGTCCCCCAGAGGCATGATCAACTCAGAATTATGAATGGTATCACAAATGTTTCAAATAACAAGGTTACTTTCAAATAATCAAATAGGTAAGGTTTCAACTGTTTATTTGTACATTTATAAACTTACGTAGTTAGTAATATAAAAGTGATATCTTAATTTCAACAGTCATTAAATTGAAACATTTTTTATTCTTAGAGCATCTCTGTGAACTAAGTGGTAATATAGAGATTTTTGACTTACCCTTGAAGTTAGATTTGAAGTTAGAAGTGTTGACACTGTAACAATATCAATGATAATTTGTATCACTACTCATAATAAAAAAATCTGCCAGTAGACAGTAGAACCAAGTAATTTTTTTTATTACTTCCACCTTTATAGGCTTTGACTCCTTAAGAGGAACATGATATAGGTATTTGGTGGGCAAGATGAAACTTGCCACTTTCTTATCACTCCACTGTTGAAATAATTTACCATTCAATCTTTGCAACTTGAAATAAATTTGTGTAAGGCCAGAGTGATATTATTTGTCCCTTGAAATATTGTCCAAGAAAAATATAACACCATGTCTCCTCACATCTAAAAAAAAAGACTCCTCCTGCCCTTTCCATTATCTGGAGTTCCTAGATTGGAAAAACATCTTGATGGTTAAATCGCACATTTAAGAAGCAGGACAGTATATTTCTTAGGTATAGTTAAAACTCCCTATGGAGTTATTCACTTTTATAATGAAAGACTTTATACATCATTGCTCTTTATGGCATTTGACCTTGTATTTATCCAAGAAATATTTGTGAATCGCTTACTGTGTAGCAAATACTAAGATATAATGGTACTAGAGTGAAATCTAGAAAGTGAACTTGATGGTAATTATATAGGATGTGGGGAGATGTTCTTGAATTAGTGTCCAATCTTAGTATTTTTAAAATTATTGTTATAAATATTTTCATATCTGTTATTTCTATTAGTGTGATGATGCACTGTTGATTTTTTTAAAAAAGGAAACTTAAACTAAAATTAACTTTAAGGGACTTAAAGTAGTAGTGCTTGTATTTGGAATGATAAATGTGTGACTCTAGCTATGTTGTTAAAAAATCCTAATTTCAACAATTTCCAAAACCTAATTTTAATCCTCTCAGAAGATAATTGAGTTGTAGGTGAGAGGCTGTCAAAGTATCTCAATAGTTTCACAATAAAATATGCCCATTTGAAGGCATATCACCACTTGCTTTCAGTAACCACTTTAACAAAAGAGGGTTGTGTCAAAGGAACAAATTACATATATTCTCAGTGACCATTGCAATAGCAGCTGAGGATCAGATTCTGGGAGCCATCATTAAGACTGCAACAAGGACTTGTAACTTTTTCTGCCTGCATAAGATAAATGCATGAGCACATTTGATGCTCCGGGGTTTCATTATCTTTCTTTAGAATTATCAGTATGTGAAAGTTTCATCTGAGTTCTATGTCACATTAGAACATCAAGTTTGAAAAATATCTTCCTTGCATTTTGTGATACGAGTATCATATTGATAACATTTTCTCTAATCCTTTGACATATTTTTTTTTACTTATTTGAATATATTTATTTTAGTTGATCTGAAGTCTTTGGCAGCCTAATCCACTATCTATATACTGGGAACCATTTCTATTGTGGTGTGGGTCGTACTTTCTTATTTTCTTTGCAGGTCTACTAATATGGGGCTGAATGTTGGGCATTATAAATAATACATTTTGGAAATTTCTAGTCTGAAATCTTCTATGGCACATTTTCCTGGCAAGGCTGTAGACTTTTGTTCAGATATTTCCTACAGCTATAGCCATGGAGGTTGAACAGTGCCCCAGGCCTGAAAGCTACAATATAGATTAGGATTTCCTCCAGATTCTCTTTGTTTAGGACATTTTAAAGTATCCTTAAATAGTTGAGTTGATTTAACATTTTTTATCCAGTTCATAACTGTAATGTGTGGGAGGCACAACCACCTCACTCATCTGCCATTATAATAAATGTTCCTGCCCTTTCATTTGTATTCATAGGTTTTTTCTCTATTAGGATTCAGATATGAATGCATTGATGGCAGTGAGAATATGGGGGTCAACTGCAAATAACTGCAATTTTAGAATCCTCCCTCTATTTGGAAAACTATCTGTGTATTTGAACCAGGCCTGTTCCCCACTTTTTTTTATATACATTTTTTCCCAGAAGTCACCATTGTTCTTCTGCAATAAAACCTCTGACAGGTTATTTGGCTTCTTCCAGTCTATTAGAAATAGTAAAATTTAGAAGGAAATAAACCAAGACTGAAACTATAGTTATTCAACTCTACTTTCATATCTACTTTCCCTTAAGTCTAGATAAGGGAAGCTTTTTTAGGTTTAATTGCTAGGCTTGTAGGATGTATCTATATTTTTTTTTCCTGAAAAAGAGTTGAAAATTCCAGTTTGTTTTACTTTTGTCTGATACTCATAGAAAAAGTAAGTTTTAAACTTATGTAGTTAGTCATTGAATTAGTGACAGATCTATTTTCTTTTAATAAATACCCTTTTGACTAAAAACTTTATATTAGAAAACGAAAGATTAAAACATTTTTCTTTCTTTTTTAAATATGGGAAGATACACTGCTGCTTTGGTATTTCCAGAGAAAGAGAAACACAAAAGATGCTGTTCTTGTGATTTTTCTGTTAGATCTCTATAGAGATTTTAAAAGGCAAATGTTAGGAATAAGAGCCCATGCAGAGGCAAGGTATCATAAAGGACATGGCTGACTCCAGGCATAGAGCAGCTGCGAAAACATCATTCTGGCTCCAGATAATAGTGTAGATCATTATATAGACATTTTAAACAGTACTACCTATTATAATGAACATTGGATTTTCTCAAAACAACAAATTAGTAATAAAAAATCTTTCAATTTCCGTGATCCAATAAGTCAACTTCATGATTCAGTAAATAGCTCAGTGTAGATTAAATGACTGAATAAAAATATAACTATAAAATACATCTTTTACTACATTATTATGTAAGACTTTAAATTCAACAGATACAAGGCTTATTTTCATATATCTTGTAAAAATATTTTAAAAGATAACCGTCTCATATAAACATAAATATTTCTTAAACTTCAAGATATTCTACATATTTTTAAAAATTTAGTTTCAAGGGAAAAAATGGAATTTTTTCCATTACCTCCGACAATTACTTCTAGAGATAATCACCAGTGAGGTACTATGGAGTCTGCTTATCAAGTTGAGACTGATGCTCAAGTCACAATGTGCCTTCTGCAGACTCCTTGCAGGGTCGTAGCCCCACACACATTTTGGTCTCTGCATCCATTACACAGCAACAATTCTTACAGCTACACTGGGAGAAGGTGAGTTTGGATTTATCTTTCCCTAACACAAAAGTAGTAGCCTCAGAGGTTCTAGAGATAGGCTGAGAAGAAGGACGAAACAGAATGTTCATAAATGAATCATTTAGAAACTCAGTACATCCACTTTTAACTATGGGATATCCCATGCTGTATGCATACTACTTCCCTAAAAATTACAATTCACAATGGAAATCCCATTCCCTAATAGCTAAACAGATAACAAAAAATCTTTTCTAGATCCAACCTTGTAGACAAAATCTCCTGTAGTATGTTTCTAAGATTGTTATACATTCTTGAATATATTTTTCTGTATCCTTGAAATTCTTTTCCTTTACAAATGAGCACATAGTCAACCTGTGGCTCCAGTTGAGGTAAAAGATTTGCTGCTTTCAGCATTACAGAACATTTCATCCTTGCTTCAAGTCTTTTATCTTTATGATTCCCTAACTTCAATTACTAGTAATAATAATTCTTAATTAATATTTTGACCCACCATGTGAAGAAACAAAAGGTAATTGCCATAAAATAATCAAAATTTTCAGATTCTACCTTTGAAATGAAGGTGATAACTGCCAATGCATTACTGTTGTCTGTGGGCAGCACTGTAATGCAATAGCTCAAGTATCCATTCATTACTTTTTTATAGAGAAAATGTTTGTATTTTCAGGCTTGTTTAACAAATGAGGTAATCCTGTGATATGTAATAGATGTATGGGTTTTTTAAGCTGAATCAAAATATCATTGAGTCCTCAAGAAGAATCAATAATTAGAGGGAATGCACACTTTATCATTGCAATATGCTTCTTTGTTTTTTAACCATAATTTATTTATGCAAGTATGCAGGGCCCCAAAAATCTTCAGCTCCAAATGTAACTTATATTGCCCTGAAACTCAAAAATAGATGAAGTTTTGTTCCATTATTACCATGCATAATCTCTAAAGGACTGTCTCTTGAGATCCTCCTTCAAATTCGCATCAGCCTCCATCCTACTTCACTGCTAGCCATACGTTTATTATGAAAAAATGTCGAATTCTACAAGACTAAACATCTGTAAAACCAGGCAGGTAAATACTATATTTCAGATTTATAGGACTGGTGAATTTTAATGCTTAATAAAAATTCTAAGAGTGAATAATTTGTTTTAATCACTATTTCCATTTATATATCAAAGGTTTTCAAATAAAAGGGCTATGACAATAGTCTTGTAGATTTTATGCATATTCTGGGCGTTACTAAGCATAACTGATTATTTTATCCCTGCAAGGTGAAAAAGAAATCAATGTTATATGATGAAAATAAAACCACAGAAAAACTATTTCAGAAACAAGTAGTGCATGGACAAAGCATCTGATAGAGTAGGAATGTCTGATGCCTTACAGTCTCTTATTCTATTCTGTGATGAAACATATTAGTATCTTGAGTTCTTTGAAAATGTGTTATTTTTATCTTTTTGTAAGTGCTAGAGAAGAAGAGCAGTTTTGTTTACTCCCAGGTGGCTTAAATTTGATTTGAACTCACAGCAGAGTTTACGCTGATGAATAGCTTTCCATTGAACATGAATAAATTGAGAAATACAGATTAGTCAGCCACTTTTTCTTCATAATTTAAATTCCAGAGAAGAAGCATTTAGCAAAAATAGAACACAAAGGGTTGTGCAGTTGATGAATTGCACCTGATGACTAGCTGAATTAATAAAACTATTAATGAACTAGACACCGAAGCTCCTTTTCAGAACATCTACAAAAATGATTGTTTTAAGTAAACAAACAAAAAAAGAAGCACTGGCATCAAAAAAAGAGCAATTGTTTTGTTCAGTTAATATGCAGACTGATATGTTCTTGAGAGATGCAAGCTTTACAAACACATTTTTTCTCAGTGTTATTTGTCTGCTTTTTACCTTTTAAGTGGCTTAACTACTAAATATCTTTAATAATTAAAATGAGAAACTCAGACATTTTCTCTCTGTATAAATATAAATATATTTGAATGCCATGTATATTTTACAGAGGTTATCCTTTAAAATTTTCAGATTTCTACAAATTTATAAGCATGATGTTATATTTAAATAAGGGTACTTATTTAGGATGTTCTAATTTTATTTTAGAGAAAATATTTGTGTTTCAAACCTTACAAAAAATCTGTATCTGTAACAACCGTTTGAATTTATTTTCTATTTCTTTAGCACATTTAACTATTCTAAGCCTTTACTACTGTGACACAAATTTGAGCATGATATATTGTTAATTTGAAAGCTCTCTTTTTTTAAAAATTAATATTTTACGACTTGGCAAATAAAACATTTTACATTCCACACTTAATATATAAGAATTGGAGATAAGTATAAAACAAAGCCATCTAATTACTTTCCACACAGAGTAAAGTATTTTCCTATAATTGACAGTTTGTTAATTATTTTCCCAGTATTTGATTCTGTTTAGCACAGAAATCTTACAAGATATTACATTTTAGTGATTTTTAGTTTTAGTTTTGCGATTATTAAGATGCCTGACATCAAGCCCTCACTAAGGACAATAATTGATTTCAAAATCTTGAAAATAACTCTTGGCAAATAAAACAGAATTTTTAAGTATGAAGTGATTAACCCAATGCTACTTTCAAGCAAATGCACGACCTAAGAGCCTAGTCACAGGATGATTATCTTTTGAGCAGTGTAAATAAAGCCTCCATAGGTCAGGACTGTGGGCTCTTCCATTGAGATTCTTGAACCGAGTTTCTATTTCTGTAGATACCAGACCCTAAGATTAGGGTTGTGTTTGGTATGGCTTCTAGAAGCACATGTAATTCAGACCTTCAAAGATAATGGGATTCTGTTCCTTATTTTCTTATCCCTAGTCAGTTTGGTCCAGTTCAAGTTAAACAGTAGAAGCAGTTGTCCACATTCATAATTCAGACATATGTCATTAAGTATTCTTTCTTCTCCAACATAATCCTCATGGATTCAATGGAAGGACATTGAATATGATCAATTGATGCAAACTTAGTACAACGGGAGACAATCAATCTGGAAAACTGAAGACTAGAAGCAATGACTAAGCTTGTTTGAGGAACCTTACAAGTGCACGGTCAAGCTAATCGATTGGTTCAATACATTGGCGATCATTCAGTTTCATGGGCCTCTTTGAGCCATTTTACTACTAAAATATATTTGTAGATTTTGTAGAAATGAAAACAGAAAGATGTGAATGTAACTATTTTCTGATCTGTAGTTTATAATTCCTCAAATCTCATAAATAATAATACAACCATTTAAACTTTCTTTATTGGGTGGCCCCGGTGGCTCAGCGGTTTAGCGCCACCTTCAGCATGGGGTGTGATCCTGGAGACCCGGGATCGAGTTCTGCGTCGGGCTCCCTGCATGGAGCCTGCTTCTCCCTCTGCTTCTCGCCTCTGCCTGTGTCTCTGCCTCTCTCTCTCTCTGTCATGAGTGGATGAATAAAAACTTTAAAATAAATTAAACTTTCTTTATTAAAGTATAATTAACATAGAGTGTTACATTTGTTTCTAATGTACATTAAAATGATTCAACAATTCTATACATTTCTCAGCGCTCATCAAGACAAGTGGACTCTGAATCCCCTTTATCTGTTTTATGCATCCCCACACCCACTTGCTGTTTATTATATTTGTTATTTTAGTCATTCTGACAGATGTAAAATGATATATCATTGTGGTTTTGATTTGCATTTCCCTAATGATTAGTGATATCGAGCATCTTTTCGTGGGTCTATTAGCCATATGCATGTCTTCTTTGGAAAACAAAATCTATTCATGCTCTCTGCTGATTTTTAAATTAAATTATTTGGGGGAGTTTTGGAGTTGAATTGTATAAGGTCTTTATATATTTTAGATATTAACCCCTTATTGGATATATCATTTGCAAATATTTTTCCCATTCAGAAGATTGCCCTTTTGTTTTGATAATGGTTTTGTTTGCTTTGCAAAAGCTTTTTATTTTGGGGTAGTCCCAATAGTTTAATTTTGCTTTTGTTTCACTTGCCTGAGGAGACATATCTAGAGAAATATTTCTATACAAAACAGATTTATTCTAGGTTTATTTTTGTGTGTGATGTAAAGAAAGTGGTTCACTTTCATTCTTTTGCATGTTACTGTCCAGTTTTCCCAACACTATTTATTCAAGAGACTATCTTTTCCTCCATTGTATATTCTTATCTCCTTTGTCATAGATTAATTGACCATATAAACATGGGTTTATTTCTGGACTGCCTATTCTGTTCTATTGACCAATGTGTCTATTTTTGTGCAGTGCTATACTGTTTTGATTACTATGGCTTTGTAGTGTATCATGGAAGCTAGGATTATGTTATTTCCTGTCTTGTCAATATTTTTCAAGATTACTTTGGCTATTCAGGGTCCTTTATCCTTACATATAAGTCTAGGAATATTTGCTCTAGTTCTGTGAAAAAAGATTTTCAGTATTTTGATAGAGATTGTATTGAATCTGTAGATTGCTTTGGGTAGTATGGACATTTTAACAATTTTGGTTCTTCCAATCCATGAGCATGGAATATATTTGCATTTCTGTCATTCTTAACTTCTTTCATCAGTGTTTTATAGTTTACAGAGTAGTGATCTTTCACACTTTAGGTCAAGATTATTCCTAAGTATTTTATTCTTTTAGGTACAATTGCAAATGGTATTGTTTTCTTTATTTCTCTTTCTGCTATTTTATTATTAGTATGTAGAAATGCAACAACTTTCTATGTATTAATTTTGTATCCTGTATCTTTATTCATTTATTAGGTTTAATATTTTTGGTGAAGTCCTTAAGGAATTTCATTTGTAGTATTATGTCATCTGCAAATAGTGAAAGTTTTACTTCTTCCTTAACAATTTGAATGCCTTTTCTTTCTTTATCTTGTGTGATTACTGTGACTAGGACTTCCATTACTATGTTGAATGAAAGTGGTGAAAATGGATATCTTTGTCTTGTTCCTGATGTTAGAGGAAAAGCTGTCAGTTTTTCCCCATTGAGTATACTGTTGACTGTGGGTTTTTTATATATGGCATTTGTTATGTGAGGTATGTTCCCTCTAAACCTACTTTGTTGAGGACTTTTATCATGAATGGATGATGTACTTTTGTCAATGTTTTTTCTGCATCTATTGAGATAATTATTTGGTTTTTATATTTTTCTCTCATTAATGTGGTGCATCACACTGAATTTGTGAATATTGAAACCCCCTTGCTTCTCTCAATAAGCCCCACTTGATTGTGGTGAATGATTTTTTTTTTTGATATTGTATTTATCCACCAGATAGAGAGAAAGAGAGAGAATGCACGAGTAGGGGAGGAGTAGAGGGAGAAAAGTCTGTGCACTGCGTATGGAGCCCACCATGGGGCTCAACACAGGGCTTGATGCCATGACCCCAAGATCATGACCCCAGCCAAAATGAAGAGTCAGATGTTTAACCAACTGAGCCACCCAGGTACCCATGAATGACTATTTTAATGTATTGTTGGATTTGATTTGATAATATTTTGTTGAAAAATTTTACATCTATTATCATCAGAGATATTGGCCTGTAGTTTTATTTTTTATCTGGTTTTGATATCAGGATAATGTTGGCCTCATAGAATGAATTTGGAAGATATCCTTTCTTTTATATTTTTGGAATAGTTTGTGAAGAATAGTTATTAATGCTTCCTTAAATATTTGGCACAAAAAATAATAAATGTTTGGTACAATTCTCCTGTGAAGACATCTAGTCCTGAACCTTTGTTTGTTGGAAGCCTTTTGATAGTGAATGGTTTCATTGAAAATCCAGTCATTTTTATTCACTGAACTCCAGATATCTGTTAATGATTACTTTTAAACTGTATTTCCCACCTGAAAGGAGAATGATTACATTGTTCCATCCTCTAACTTAGTCCAAGCCAACTTTTTGAATCCCGCACTGGTGTGCATCTGTTAATAATAGTCATTGTCATATATGATAGTTTTGATATATATATTTATTTTGGGTAAATATTATTCAAAGTATCTACAAGCAGGTATGAAATTTTTGAAAAGGCCCATTCCAGTTACACGAATGGTAATACTGTCAATAACCCTTCAAAGAAGAATGTCAATAGGTTTTCTCTATCATATGGTTGAACATGCTGATGACTTGGATATTTTGGCATAGCTTCCACCCAAATAACATTCTCCAGACATACTTGGTTTTAGATGTATTTTTGAAGAAGAATAACTTGAAGAATATTGTTCAAGAATATATTGTGTTTTGAGATGTTGAACTTGGTCAGCTCAAGTAAAAATTGTTGTTCTAACATGCCCATCATTTACTAAGTTGATTTTCAATCTGTCTTTAGCTCTACAGATGAAAAATAATGTATATATCTTGAATTTGGAAATGGAATATGAAATGAAAAAATATGTTTCAGTGTATAAAAATAACAGCAACTTTAATGGAATTGTCATTGAGACATATTTATTCTAGTCAGCTTAGAAATCCACTTTATAAAAGTGAATATATTAACAGAGGACTACATTTAAATGCAAATATGTTTAAATTCTATCATATTTAGAGGGTGTCTCTCATTTACATTTATCTCAAAAAATGGCATAATATTTTCTAAGTAACATGTCAGACTAGTTGGGATATTATACTTAAAATCAAGTCTAAAAAAATCACGTCTAAATGAAGCATGGATTTAAGGTCTCAGAAGAGGATAGCAATAGTAAAAATTGGCATGGGTGATAAATTTAAAAATTGGTAGGTAAATTAGAGAGGAATGACATTTTAATCATTTTTAATTGGAAAGGTCAGAATTTAATATTCAATATAATATAGATAAATTTTTAGAAGCAAAAATAATCAAAATTATTTTTTTTTTTATTTTATGGGGCACCTGGGTGACTCAGTCAGTTAAGTATCTACCTTTATCTAAGATCCTGATAGATCCTGGGATAGAGCACTGCATCGGGCTCCCTGTTCAAAGAGGAGTCTGTTTGTCACTCTCCCTTTGCTCATCCCCCTTGCTCATGTGCTCTCTTTCTATTTCTTTAAACAAAATCTTTAAAAAAATATTTTTTATTCATTCATATTCTGCCTCTCTCTCTCTCTCTGTATCTGTCCAGATAGATAAATATTGATATATATTTGTATTGTATAATCACTTTGGTGTCAATCTGGTCAAGAAAACTTTAGTGATACATCTTGCTTATATTTTTTCCTTAAAATAATGGCTAGTTAAGAAAAGAAAAATATGAAACTAACAAATTTAAACACCCAATTTATATATACATATATATGTATGTGTGTATGTATGTGTGTGTTTATAAGTATATATGTGTGTATATATGTATGTATACACACACACACACACACATATATATATATACACACATATAGACTAGCTTAATAAAGTAAAAATATGTAGTATTAAAGGGAAATTAAGGCCACAGGTTTCAGGGCCAACCTCCTTGGTTTGCATAACCACAATCTCACTTATTGAATATGTGATTTTAGCAAATTTTGTCCATCTATGAAGCTTCAATAGGGAGATTAATTATATGATTATTATTATGATATTCTCTTCAGAGATTCTTTTAGGTATTCATTAGGTAATTGTTGGGAAACAGTTTTATCATCTGAACCTCAATAACTATTTTAAATTGAGACAAATACATATTTCAAGAGTGTTATAAAAATTTTAAATGATAGTTAATTAGCTGACTATATTACATATTCAAATAATTTGGCTTTTGTTTCTTTTCTCCTCCTCCATTATAATTTTTTGTTTGGTTATTCTCATTATTATTATAAATACAAAAGGTAGAAACTGCCCAGTTTCTGGAAGTAGTTCAGTAGGGAAAGAGATTTCTATAATTTTCTACTTATTTTAAGTAGAAAATAAAGAAGCCAGACTGTATAGAAGGTGAAAAACATGTGTGGGTGGAATGATATCTTCTTAAAAATGGATGGGGTAAAGTTCAAAGGACAATGCATATAACAGTGACATATGGATAAAAAAGGATTCAAAGTAGGGTTTTTAGCACACAAAGAGAATGAGCTCAAGAGAGCTTACATTAGAATTTGAAGTGGTAATGCTAGATCTTAGAATATAAGCAGTAATGGATCTAATAACCTAGCTGTGGAATGGTCTCTTTAGTCATATCAATCAACGTAAAAATTGGAGATTTATGAAACTCACACAAAGACTGCCAAAGATTTGCAAATTTTGGAGCTGCAGGAAAGCAAATTAATAAGCAGTGAAATAGAACATTTTTTTCCAGTGAGTTATTCCTTGATTGGTAAACCAAGAGAAATTAGTAATTTGATTCATGCTTATTTGCATAAGTAGATAGATAATAGTGAATGCTTATTATACAATTTATGCAAAATTTAAAAAAAATCAATCTACTGATAAATATGGATTTTATATTAAGTATTTAGGATGTATTTTGGATAACTGAAGTATTCTTTAATACAGTTATTCATTAATATCAAAATTATTTCACTGCCCAAGTTTGGACCTTGAATTATGATGTGTTGAATTGGGGCTTTAAAAAAATGAATTATTTTTAGAATAGGACCCCCATTACTTTATATATATTATTGTAATTAAACATAAAACAAAGATACAAACCATATGAAAATTGACTACCATTCCAAATTCTGTTTGTGGACAAAGAAGACACTATGAATTTGCCATTGCCTTTACTGAACATATGTCTTTACTAAATAGCTCTATGTTTTTAATAGAAAATGAAATATGTACAGCCATTAAGGAAGTAGCAATTCCAGTTCAGTGTCATTACCCAACTTTTTAGAGTAAGGTATGCAATTAATGCTGATAACCCTTGCCTTCTTCCTCCTTTCTATCTTTATTCATGAGGGTGTTTAATGATATATCTCATCTAACTCTCGTACTAGGCACATAAATTCTTGTTTAAACTCAATGTTGGGCAAAAAAGATAGCACTTTGTGATCAATTATATGTACACTCATCTTTTTCTCTCATTGGATTTTTCTACTACTAGCCCATATATTATGGCTTTTTGTGCTGTATCAAGAATATCTGTCAAAGTGTTCAACCTAGAGAGAGTACTGAATAAATGTTTTTAGAATGATTTGATGGATGAAGAATGAATGGAGGAATGAAAATCAAAGCAAGGAAAAAAATCAATAAAATGCACAATTTTTAGCCAGATTGATCAGGAAAAATTAATGAAAAAATAATAAATTTAAAAATAAATTAATAAAATATATAAAATTCAATTATCACTATCAGGAATGAAGAGCATTATACAGATCCTACAGACACTAAGCGGTATTATGAGTACTTTAAGCTAATAAATTCCATGATTATTTGAATTGTGTAGTTTTTTTGAAATGTAAAAGGTACACAAAGCTCATTTAAGAATAAACTGATAACCTCAGTATCCCAGAGCTACTAAAGAAAACTTTGGGCACAAACAGCTTCACTGACTAATTCAACCAAACATTCAAGGGAAGAAATAGTACCAATTCTTCACTAACTCTTCCAATTCATGCTATGGTATGAATTTTACCCTTAAAGCAAAGCCAGAAAAAGAAACTTCCAGAAAATTATTGCCCAATATGCCTAATCAACATAAATGCATAATAATAAAATAATAATGATAATGATAAATATATTTTTAGTAAAGCAAACCCAAAAGTGCGTAAGTAGTGCAATACTTTTTGACCAAGTGGTGTCTATCTCAAAAAGGCAAGGCTGGTTAAATCAATCATTATAAATTATCGTATCAACAAACAAACCAGAAATCCATATAATCATCTCAGTAAGAACAGAGAAAAATGTTTGACAAAATTGAGTATCTAGTTCTGATAAAAACTCTTAGCATCTAAAAAGAGAGAACTTCCTAAAACTGATAAAAGTCATCTACAACAACCTACAGTTATCGTCAGAATTAATGGTCAAAGATTGTATACTTTCAGCCTAACTTTGGAATCAAAGCATAAATCAAGGCAGTATGGTATTAGCAAAAGGATATGTGTATTTATATAGAAATGCAAATATTCCAAAATAACCTTAACAATTTGGGGGCAAAAACAGTAAAAGTTGGAGGAATTACATCACCTGTCTCCAAGATATACTATACCGCAACATAAATCAAGGCAGTGTGGTATTAGCAAAAGGATATGGTGACAGTGACACTTACCATGGTGACCATTGAGTAATTTATAGAATTTCAAATCCTTATTTTGTACACCTGAAACTAATATAACATTGTAGGCCAACTACTATACTTAAATAGTAAATTGTTTTGAAAAGATACTTTTTTAGGAATGCCTGAGTGGCTTGGTTGGTTAAGCATATGACTCTTGATTTTGGCTCAAGTCATGATCTCAAGGTCATGGGATCAAGCCCCAAGTTGTGCTCCATGCCGAGCATGAAGCCTGCCTGAGATTCCCTCTGTCCTTCTCTCTCTGCCCCTTCTCCATGCTTGCATGTGCTCTCTCTCTTTCTCTTTACAAGAAATTTAAAAATAAATACATAAACAAAAGATCTTTGTTACCAGTATTATTCACCATTATAGCTGAAGTCCTAGACTGGAATTAGGTAAGAAAATAAATAAAAAGAAAACAAATTGGAAAAATGAGAAAAAAGATTGTTTCTATTTGAAGATGACATGATTCTCTATTTAGAACATTCCCCCAAAATATACCAAAAATGGCTATTAGATCTCATAATTGAGCTTAGGAATATCACAGGATACAAGATCATTATACAAAAATTATTTCTATACACTAGCAGTTAATTGGGGGAAATTAAAAATTTTAAGTTATACCACTTACATTAGTGATTAAAACACAGTAAAATACATTAAATCCTTGAGTATAAATCTAAAAAAATATTCCCAAGATCAAGATGCTAAAATCTTATCTTGAAATCAAAATACACCTAAATAAATGGAGAAATATGCTATGTTCATGGTTTGAAATAACCAATATAATTGAGATATCACTTCTCTCTAAATTAATTGTTTTATAAATTCAACATAATTCTAATGATTATTTTAGCAGCTTTTTATTTTTTTATTTTATTTTTTAAAGATTTTATTTATTTATTCATGAGAGACACACAGAGAGAGAGAGAGAGAGAGAGAGAGAGCGGCAGAGACACAGGCAAAGAGAGAAGCAGGCTCCATGCAGGGAGCCTGACGTGGAACTCGATCCCAGGTCTCCAGGATCACACCCTGGGCTGAAGGCTGCACCAAACCACTGAGCCACCCGGGCTGCTATTTAGCAGCTTTTTAAAATAAAAATCAGCAAATGAGTTCTGAAATTTAAATAGAAATGCAAATATTCAAAATAATCTTAGCAATATGGGGAGAAAAACAGTAAAAGTTGGAGGAATTACACCACCTGTCTCCAAGACTTACTATACTGCAACATAAATCAAGGCAGTGTGGTATTAGCAAAAGGATATGTGTAAGAACAATTGAACAAAATGGGCCATCTAGAAGTAGACCCATAGATACATGGTCGATTAATTTTGACAAAGGTGAGAAAGTAATTCTATAAAGTTTTTTTCAACTAATGATACCAAACAGTTGAATATGTGTATGTCAAAAAATAGAACACACACACACACTCTTCACACCTCATAACATGCAGAAATCAATCCAAAATCAATCATAGACCTAAATATAAAGCCTAAAATTGGGATCCCTGGGTGGCGCAACGGTTTGGCGCCTGCCTTTGGCCCAGGGCGTGATCCTGGAGACCCGGGATTGAATCCCACATCAGGCTCCCGATGCATGGAGCCTGCTTCTTCCTCAGCCTGTGTCTCTGCCTCTCTCTCTCTCTCTCTGTGACTATCATAAATAAAAATAAATAAATAAATAAAAAAATAAAAATAATAAAAAAAAATAAAGCCTAAAATTATAAAGCCTTTTGGAGAAAATATAAGGAAAAAAATCTTAATGTCCTCGAATTAAACTAATATTTTTTTTGTATGCCACCAAAAACATTACCCATAAAATAAAATTTTAAAAAAGATAAGTTGGACTTCATCAAAATAAAGAACATTTGGTATTTCAAAGATATTGTTAAGAGAATGAAAGAATGAAATGAGAAAATATTTGGAACAAATCACTTATCTGATAATTTGTAACCAAAATATATGAAAACCTCTCAAATGTAATAAAAACAAAGGATCCAATTAAATGGGCAAAATATTTGAACAGATATTAAAGTTATACAAATGATATATGAACACATAAAAAAGGCTCAAAATAATTGGTCATTAGGCAAATGTACATTAAAATAATAATGAGGGGGATCCCTGGGTGGCTCAGCGGTTTGGCACCTGCCTTCAGTCCAGGGTGGGATCCTGGAGTCCCTGGATCGAGTCCCATATCAGGCTCCCTGCATGGAGCCTGCTTCTCCTCTGCCTCTCTCTCTTTCTCTATGTATGTGTCTCTCATGAGTAAATAAATAAAATCTTTAAAAAAATCATAATTAGATAGGTACACATAGTATTAGAATGACTGATCTTTAAAAAAATTTGTATCACTAAAATGCTGCTAAAAAACTTTCATACTTGGCTAGCAGAAATGCAATCATTTTATAATTGTCTTGGAAAATAGTTTGGCAATTTATTGCAAAGTTGAATATGCCTTACCATACAATCTAGGAATCTCAGTTCTAAGTATTTTTCCAAATTAAATAAGAACATATTCGCAAAAGTATCTATGCAGATGTTTATAAACAGCTTTAATCATAATTAACCCGAATTGGAAACAACCCAAACATCCCTCAGCTGGTGAGCAGATAAAGAAGCCATGCCATATCCATAGAATGGAATACAACAAAGTACTGATACAACAGCAGAGATGGATTTCAAATCCATTTTACTATGTGAAAGAAGGCCATATATTTTAAGATTCTATAAGAGGTAAAGCCATAGTGCAGGAAACAGATCACTGTTGCCTGGGCCTAGTGGTGAGGTGAGAGATTAACCTCAAAAAAGCTTCAGAGGCAAATTTTGAGTATATTGGTACAGTTTATATCTTGATTGTGGTGGTTGTTACACAGGCTCTATGAATTTTCAGAACTTGTAGAACTTCACACTAAAAATAGGGAACTTTATGTAAATTAACCCTTAGTTTAAAAATAAGTAAATAAATAGGAGCACCTGGGTAGCTCATTTGGTTAAGTGTCTGCCTTCAGCTCAGGTCATGATCCTTGGGTCCTGGAATAAAGACCTACATCGGGCTCCCCTCGAGGGGGCCTGCTTCTCCCTCTCACTATGCCAGCTTTTTTCCCTGCTTCTGCTCTCTCTCTCTCTCTCTGTCAAATAAATAAATAAAATCTTAAAAAAAAATAAAGTGTTAAAAAGAAAGAAATAGAAAAAAAATTTAAACACATCGGGCTCCCCTCGAGGGGGCCTGCTTCTCCCTCTCACTATGCCAGCTTTTTTCCCTGCTTCTGCTCTCTCTCTCTCTCTCTCTGTCAAATAAATAAATAAAATCTTAAAAAAAATAAAGTGTTAAAAAGAAAGAAATAGAAAAAAAATTTAAACAAAAAGAGTAGAAAATATGCACATTTATACAAATATTACATTTTTGCAGCCAAGTTTGATTAATTGATTAATTTTACACCCACAACCCACCTCAGATAATGTAGTATTGATGGATGGGTGACAGCAAGATTAAGCTTTTAAAATGATCATTTTCTGTGTTCAGAAGCAAATTTAAAACTTGTAAGAGAATTTACAGACACAATAAAGTATTTATTGGACTTTGTGAATGTGTTTACTGACTTTTCTTTTAAACAAATTATCCCACCACCCACAGTCAGCATGCTGAGGGAACCCAAACCATGTTTTCTAATGAACACCATGTATTCCATTATGTTGATGTATCAGGGTTTATTTAACCATATCTTACTGGTAAACATTTATATTACTTTTTTAGTTCCTCAATAAGTCATTATTTGAGGATATCTTTGAACATAAATATTCTGAATTTCTTTATTTCTAAATGCTATATTTCTAAACTTTAGTGTGAAGTTTCAGAATTTATAAGATGAATTTTTTCAAGATGTTTTAACTATAAGAACAATGGACAAGATCTTGTATCAGACCACTTACACATGTGATTTCATTTAAATTGTCCACAATTATGCAGATAGTAAATAATGAACTGGAAATATCATCCTTTCAGGTTAGTCCCAGGACCTGAGCCTATATCAATATATCAAAAGCCTTGAATTCAAACAATCATCAAGACCAAAAAGGTTATATAGGTGGTGCACATCAGGTAAAGGACATGTGAACTGGAGGACATTTCCTTGCCTCAAGATACTGTGCTATTAATTGACAGCCAGTTATTGTCATGGAAAAACACAGACCAGTCTAGAAAAAGCTGAGAACTAGAGTCTGCTATTATTTTAACGGCTGATAACCTTTTTTTTTTTTTTAATTTTTATTTATTTATTTATGATAGTCACAGAGAGAGAGAGAGAGAGGCAGAGACACAGGCGGAGGGAGAAGCAGGCTCCATGCACCGGGAGCCTGATGTGGGATTCGATTCCGGGTCTCCAGGATCGCGCCCTGGGCCAAAGGCAGGTGCCAAACCACTGTGCCACCCAGGGATCCCGGCTGATAACCTTTTAAAACCATATACACCAAGCAATAAATATTTGTATTTGAATACTTCTGTTGAGTAAAGCTGATCCAGGTTCCCTCTGACAATTTATATACTCATTGGTGAAGTTTACTATATTGAATCATTGATGTTATATTTTAATAAAAAAATATTAGAAGAAAAAGTGACAAGTGAGAATTGTGTTGCAATTTGACTGCCATAGAATATATGGCTTCATGGTAATATATTAATATATAATTTCATTTTGGTGTTTCTAAATAATAATATGAACATTGCTCTGTACTTGTATTTGCTACATGGTCATAAGATGGGGATATTACTGATTTATTTGAATGTGAATCACATATTCTCATTCCCTTTTACTATGAATGAAATGCTTTTCTGAGCCAGCTTCAGGAAGCACACTAAAATCTCATTAATTTATTGTGAAACCACATTTCTGTCCTCACATACCACAATCTCTGTTACCATTTAGCATCAGTGATATATAGAAGAGCCAAACATAGTCTTCATTTTTAGAAGCCTGTATTTAATAAGGAATGCATATTTTAACATGGGACTAATGTTTTAGTGCTCAAACTTTGCCACCTATGGGAAATATAGGGGAGGACTTAAAATATTCTGATGATGGTTCCTACCGCAGAGGTTGTGATTGAATTGACCTGGGTGGGCCTATTCATCAGAGCTGTTAAAAGGTAATTCTAGGTAGTGTTCAGCCATGGGTGAGACTGCTCATCTAACGGATGTTTCACAGCACAGTTTTTGATGAAGAATAGTTCAATAAATAAATAATTTGTCATTACCATTTTTAAGAATATTTTCCTCTCTCCATTTAAAAATCAATACCCTGTTATTTTTTTTCCTTCAACCTTTTCAAGAAGTGGCATATAGAACATCGGGAAGGCATTTTTTTTTAAAAGTCAGAAAGCTGTCTAATCAAATCAAAGAGATAAAGTTCTTTTTATTTCCATCATTTAACTCATTTTCTAGACTGTAATCTCCTTGAAGGGAGGAACTGTGCTTCTGTGTCCCCAATACTGGGCATCACACCAGATACACATTATGTGCTTTAAAAACTATGTGTTGAACAAATGCGTGGATACATTCATTTCTCATAAGTAAGAAAAACAAATTAGATCAAGAACAGACAGAAACAGGGATCCCTGGGTGGCGCAGCGGTTTGGCACCTGCCTTTGGCCCAGGGCGCGATCTGGGAGACCCTGGATCGAATCCCACGTCGGGCTCCCAGTGAATGGAGCCTGCTTCGCCCTCTGCCTGTGTCTCTGCCTCTCTCTCTCTCACTCTTTGACTATCATAAATAAATAAAAATTTAAAAAAATTAAAAAAAAAAAGAACAGACAGAAACAGCCCATGAAGATGACATTCTTTGCCTGCAAGCTACTGGGAAACAGGAGAACAGGAGGAGGAATACAAGCAACACCATCTGTTTCTTTTCTTTTTTTTAAGATTTTATTTATTTATTCATGAGAGAAACATAGAGGCAGGGACATAGGCAGAGGGAGAAGCAGCCTCCCTACAAGGAACCCAATGCAGGACTGGATCCCAGGACCCCAGGATCATGCCCTGAGCCATAGACAGACGCTCAACCACTGAGCCACCCAGGTGCCCTGACACCATCTGTTTCTTTGACTTGTTTTCCACATTGTACAGTTGTCTCATATTAATGCACATTCCTTTCTCTTCATAGTTGAAAATGAAGAAAGGTGATGAGGGTGGTACAGAATAACTTTGGTTCTAGGAACTATTGTCTGTCTCTTGATTTCAGATATCTCTGGAAAACAAAAGTGAGTCTAATCCTTTGACCACACATTTTAGTATTTATAATGGGCTCAGGAGTTACTATACTCAAATATACAAAGTAAATGTAGCTTTTAAATCTCTATAACTCATCTTCATCCTAGACCTTTCTTATAGCTGAGAAAAATTGAAGTTAGGCTAATGGAATAAAAACTTTTTTATTTTATTAACTGGATCTTTTAATTATGCAACTTAGTCTCTTAGAATTAAATGTTTATTTGTTAGATTTTCTATTCCTCTCATGTTCCTCTTTGAGATAGCATGTGAGTACATAGTGTACCTCCCACTGCTTGGACAATATGGCAAATGGATAGAAAAGGGTTCACCTCTACCTGAAATCCTTGGGATCCTTCCTGGTGTCTGCTGTAAGTAGGTCTAGTTTGCATTAGTATTTGCAACTGTGATGATGTTTACAGTCTCATTTTGACACTGGGTCGAATATTCGCTTGGTTCTGGTGACATTCATTCGTTTTCAGACTCAGAGTCACCACCTGCATCTTGGGACCCCAGGTATCTGCTCATCAAATGGATCTGCCAGCTGCAGCAACTTCATGTCCCTGATGCTCTAAGACTTTCCTAAACGTGCTTTATACTCGCAAAGACTTCTTGCACTCTCAAGATATTGCTCCAAGATGAGGACAGGCTTTCAAATGAGTGACTAGGGTTTTCAGATTTCAAATTTTTAAGTCTCTCTTCTGCTCACAATGCAACAAAACTGGAAGAAGGATTTTTAATGCTTAATTTCTCTTTCTGACTTTTCTTTATCCAACTGATCAGGGCCATATAGGTCTAGCTCTAGACAGCCCAAGCTAAAAAGTTTTGGAAAGTTCTTTGCCTTTCACCCCTCAAAAATCTAGCTTTCCAGATAATTTTCTGGGAGCACAAAATTTATCTATGACAGTTAACTCCTGGAAAGACTTGACTTCTCAAGGTCATACTATCAAACTTGTCCAGAAATAGTCACTTTTAGAGTAAATATCATTATCTCAATTGATTTCTTATATTTCATTTCTTTATTAGTTTTCTCACCTCCACAAACTAAGTTAAATGAGGACATACATTTTATTAGTCTTATTAACCATTTTATGCCTACCACATAAGACCGTGATTTTGTTTTTGCAGTAGACAGTATCATTAAACTATTCACTGAATAGATGAATGGATGGATAAATGGATAGATAGATGGGTAGATGTCTGTATATCTGTATGTGTGTATAGATGGCTGTATGTGTAGAAATATGGACTAAACCATTAATTAACATTTCAGCTTTAGACTGAAAAGAAAGTAAGAAAACAGGATGTAAGGAGAAAATAAAATGCCATATGTTTCACAGAACAAAAATAAAATCTCTGGATACATTTTTGCTAACATATTAAAACAAAAACAATAGGTTTGATACTTAAAGTTTAGAATATCAATTATGTATGTTTCCATATATTAACATACTTATATAATTATATAGCTGAGGAATATAATCAAAATATTATAATAATTATATCTGGATGGGATTTTGAATAAATTTTACTTTGTCAATATGTTTAAATCTATTTTTTTAAGATTTTTATTTATTTATTCATGAGAGACAGACAGAAAGAAAGAGAGAGAGAGAGGCAGAGGGAGAAGCTGACTCCATGTAGGAAGCCTGACATGGGACTTGATTCTGGGTCTCCAGGATCACACCCTGGGCTGAAGATGGCGCTAAACCGCTGAGCCACCCGGGCTGCCCTGTTTATATCTATTTTACAGACTTTTCTACCATGATCATATTTTATCTTGTATATAGCAGAAAAAAGCAACTCATATTATTTTATAAATATATATGTAGATGTGTACACATTTAATTTATCTGAAAATTTATGAGGTTTCATGAAGAAATTGACATGGTCCTTAAGGAATTTCTCAGAAGGCTAAAATGTTAATCACTAACGTTGTCCAAATATAACAGTACTTAAGAAGTATTCCTTGTCACAGTGTAAACTCTGTAGACAGATGGAATGTATATAGCAAAGAAAAGTAAATATTGTTAAAATGGGTGTGTTTATTTTACCTTTATAAAAAAGGGTATTTCTGTTTTTCTATTCTCCCAGAGATGGACTGGCTAATCTTATTTATATTTTGTTAGATAAGTTTAGCAGTGTTGTAGTTTAAGACATGGATTTTTCATTTATTTATTTTGCTAACAAAAGAGCAAAAGAAACTATGATTGTCCCAAAGGTAAATAAACCACATGCCAAAGTTTATCCTGAAGTGAATTCTTTATGAGCATATTATAATCTTTTAGAGAAAGAGATTGATAATAGAAATACTGACAAACTGCTCTTATGCTGTATGGATACGTCCTTAGCTGATTCGTTAATACCTAATGAAGTCAGGCCCATGTCTTTTTCAAATCAAATTCTTCCTCTCCAGTGAAGATAGGTCAAAATATTGAAGAAGCCCTGTGCTCTCCAGTAGAAACAAAATAGATTACGCTGACACCTCCATTGGTTTAATGAGAGTGTGGCAGCAGAGAGCAGTGGATGGAGTGCTTTGTCAGAGAGACTAAGGTCTATTTTTAGACAATGTGGGTTGCCTTTTATATTCATCCCGCCTAATAGCAGGGGGAATGCAGAAAGTTCCTGAGTACTGAAATAGAAGAAGTAAGAATGAAAGCAGCTCAGATTTGATCAGCACCTAAATCCACCTTAGTGTTACCAATTATTTGCCTTCACTTAACACTTCTTTCTTTCTTGATTCTCTCTCTCTCTCTCTCTCTCTCTCTCTCTCTCTCTCTCTTTTCAGTTACAGCTTGGAGCCTGCCATTATCCTTTGTTTAATGTAACAGCAACCCCAGAGTTGTTTGCATTAAAATGATGTGTTTGGTGACTTTGTTGTTTTATTTCCTAGAGTTCCAAGTGGCTTGTAGGGAATGTTGGTTTGACATTTTAGAACTCTCTGTCCTGATAGAACTGGGTATATTGTCTTGAGGAGATTTTTGAATTGTGAAAAATTATACTACAACTTGCTCAATACTAATTTGTATTTAAAAGTGTGAACAATTTAGAATGTCCACAATCAATAGTGAAGTCTTGCCTTTAATGGGACAAATGTGAATTATTGAATCTGTGGATATATGTGCCATTTTTATGCACTTTCATTGCAGATGCTTCATTATAGGTAAGTGGGGAAACTGGATTCCAGGTTGGGACATTAGGATGCCTAGGACTGCCTGGGTTCAATCCCAGTTTACCGCTTACTAAATATGTGATTTTTTGCAAGTGATTTCACCTCTCTTTGCCTTGTTTTCCCAATTGATAAAATTGCAGCAATAATAAATTAAAGCACTTAAAGTAGTGCTTGCCTCATCATAAACAATAAATGCTAAACTTTTAATTCAAAAATGAATTTTATTGTACCACTAAGTATATAAGTTAATTAATTTGCATTATGAATGTAATAAATTAATTCTCAGATAAAATTGAATTTCCTATTTCTAGTAAGCTAACAGTAGTTTACTGTTTTTGTTATTTTGATAAACAGAAGACTATACCACAAAAAAGGACATAATTTTATAATCAAAGTGATTTTTTTCAAAGTTTGTAAGTAAATATTTTAAGCAAGTGTCAAGTGTTACATTCCAGGTAGAGATATTCTATTGTGGGATTTCAACAGAGACCTGGATTTCCAGTAATTTTCTTAATCTGGAATTAAGTGTTAACACTTATATATATTGATTGGCAACAAATACTCAAAAATGCCACATCACAGAGATTCAAAAATTAATGTACACATCATTACAAACAAGACTAATGTGGCAATACTGACTGTGTGGATTTTAAATCGTAGTTTTTGTCCTACATAAAAGGTGATCTGTGCTCTCTAATACTGCTTACTGAAGATGGAATATAAAATAATGAGATGATTATATTAGATGACAATAGCTTATTAAAAAGACCCAAATGGGCAGCCTGGGTGGCTCAGTGGTTCAGCGCTGCCTTCAGACCAGGGTCTGATCCTGGAGACCCAGTATGGAATCCCACGTCGGGCTCCCTGCATGGAGCGTGCTTCTCCCTCTGCCTCTGCCATTCTCTCTCTCTCTCTGTCTCTCATAAATAAATAAATAAGTAAATAAATAAATACCCAAATGTAGTGACTTAAAACAACAATGAACAGACTCTTCACAGTTTCTCTGGACCAAGATTCAGGCATGGCTTAAGTGGGTGGTTATGGCTGAGAGTCTCTAATGAGTTTGCAGTCAGATATCAACTGCAGGCTTTTTGGAAAGTGTAAGATTCTATTCCAAGGAGTTCTGTTCACAAGACTGGGAAGTTGGTGCTAGTTGTTGAGGGAAGTCTTTAGTTCCTCCTCACATATCTCCACACCTTTTTTTTTTTTTTTTATCTGCTCTATCTGCTCATGACATGACTGCTGGTTTCCCCCAGAGTAAGTGGTCCAACAGAGATCCAGTGTGTACGGATGTATGTTTATATATACAAGTCATATAGTAACACTCCTGCTACATTATGTAAATTAGAATGAAGAGACTAAATTCGGTGTACATTCATAGACAGATTAGTCTTCACCTTTTAAAAGGAAAAGTAATAAGAAATTGTGAATATAATTTAAAATGACCACACTAACCTAATAATTGGCTTTAATATTGCAGAGATCCTTTAAAAAAGTTTATTAAAAAAGAATTTATGAAAACATTGGAAACCTTGTAAAGAATATACATGAGTTACATAGGGAAGGCATAGAATAAATAATGCCCTAATGTCTTAAAGTCTTAGAATTTAACAGTGTAACACTTTTAGATACTGCCACACCCTGTACAATATCTCTCTTTTATACTTTTCTAGGATGTACAGGAGAATGTTATAAAATTTGACACATTTTACCAACAAAATCACATTACAAGAACTTAGTACAGTGATTATACAAATGCTAATCTTTCTATATAACATGTTTTTCAACTAAAGATTAGTTGAACATTTATCAGACTCATTTCTGAGATTTAAACATTCTCTGTATAAAAATTTAAAAGTAAGTATATATTAACTTTGTTACTATTTATTATGATGAATGTATTACTTGTTTTTCTACTTGACATATAATTTTAACTATGGTAGGCTTATGAGTTATTTTTCATACAATATGCTCATATTAGTCATTCTGTAATATACTTTTTACATTGGTTCATGTTAAGTGATCTATATTATTTATGCACTTACATATTAATTACTTATTTTAGGTGCACATTTATATACATTTATATTTTATTCTTGTGTTGTAGTCATTATGAGATGTCTGAAATGAGATGTGAGCTAGGGACACTCTGATCCTCAGAGTAAACATTGGGCACAATTCCAGTTTTCCGCTATAGGAGTCTAGAGACTCCAAGTTCATTGCACTTTCTGTAATCACCCAATGAGTTTCTTCCCATTTACATCACCTCTCTAAAACCTTTGAGAGCTGTTTCAGTTCCCCTGTGTCATCTGAATATACACCTTCACCCCTTTAGTGATCAACCTCTCTCCTACCCAAATATTCCTGACCATGCATGTTCTAGTTTGTCAACTTTACCAGCACAGGCTGTGTGCTTTAGAGACTTCAAATTCTTTACCACATGGACTGCTCTCTGGGCTGCTTAAGTGTCCTTAGGCCACGGCAGCTGGCTGCCTCTAGAGTAATTAATGAGAGAGAGAGACAAAGACAGAGAAAGAGAGAGAAACACACACATGCACAGACACACACACACAATGTAAAAAACAGAAGCCATAGCCTTTTACTACCTAATCTTGTAAATGATATATTATTACTTCTGCTGTACTCTTTTGGTCATGTAGACCAATGTGAGAGAGGCTTTCATAAGAACATGGAATTCTTCATGTTACAAAAATTTGAATTTTCATAAGAACATGAAACCAGTAGGAAGACATCACTGGGGACCATATTGAAGGTTGCCTGTCACAGTCCGGCCTCTGGACCCCACAGACATGGCTCATATGTACAGATTATGTTAAATGTACTTACCTCACTCAAAGTTACAAGAGGCAGAAGAAGCATGATCTGCTACAAATCACCTGTCATGGTGTGGGCTTCTACTTACCCTATTTCTGACTCACTCCCATCCCCCTCCACCCCGCCCCCTCTCTCTCACACACAAACATTCTCTCTCTCTCTCTCTCTCAAAATTAACCGGCAAATTGCTCCACTTCATTTGAGCATAACATAGCTATGTGTGTTACAAACCAGCTAAGGGCTTGATTTCTACTCTACGTAGACTCACCACAGGTAGCTTTCTTTTTAAGAGGTATTCCAGCTATAAAAGGTATTTGACTTCATCTCAGTTTATTTGACTCTTTCATTCCCATATTTATCATAGTGCTTGTATATGGCAGGAAAGGAGTGCTAAATTAAAACAAATAATTATTTCCAAGACAGTAGTATATACTTAAGTATGTATACTTTGTAAAGGTGTTTATTACATCCTGTTCAACAACTAAAGCAGACTGAGTCAGCATTAAAAAAATGATGAAAGCTAGGAAAACTCTTAACTGTCATAAGTCAGTGATATATTAGAATGGAGTGGCTATAAAAAGCTTTGTTGCAAGGATTCATAATTTCTGAAAAGTTTCATGGAATGTCCATTCTTCCACCTACAGAATTTTTCTTTTTATTTTCAGTACTCTATAAATAAAAAGTTGGTTTCAATAATATATAAAATAAGCACTAAATTACCAAATGTCTTAGGAATGAGCATTCCCAGTTTTAACTGCTGACCACCAACATAAATGTTTTCAGTGATGAATGTTGCCTCAATATATTTTTTACTCTATTTTGTACAGTCTTTTATCACTGTAGTCACTTTAAATACACAACACAGTAGTGTGTAGATGGGATGCCAGCCCAGCATAAAACAGAATCTTTCCCTTTCCATCTCTTACTTTTAAATATGGTCTCTATTGTTCCAGCATATTTTTTTACTTTTAGATTATAATTACCTGCATTTCCATGTTACATGAATTATGCAAGTAAGTATCTTCCACAAGATGTGAATGAAAGGGTTGTGATCAGATACACATACTTAAGCCAGCTTTAGCAAAATTGTGAGGTGGTAGATCTTCCACACATCCCCACTCTTTTTGTGCTCTTCTAGAATATTCCCCACCTTATTACCCCTACATAAACATAAATCACATCCTTCTTTATAAGTTATACAAGAATGGGAGTGGTTAATATATATTGGCATCTAAGTATGTCAGAGTCAGTCCTGAATTGGGAAGCAAGGATGCCTTCCAAGATCTCTAAAATATATATATTTTTTGAGAGAGATAATGTGAGAACATGTGTGGGGGTGGGGGAGGGTCAGAGGAGAAGGAGCTAGAGAATCTTAAGCATGCTCTACACCCAGTGCTGAGCTCCACAGGGGGCTCGATCTCACAACCCTGAGATCATGACCTGAGCCTAAATCAAGAGTTGGATGCTTATTTGACTGAGCCACCCACGTGCCCCCAAAATATAGAATATTTTAAAGTTTGAAAATAATAGTTAATATTTATTGAGCACTTAACAATATACGCTTTATGTTAAATGTTTAAACGTTCTTATTTTATCTTTTAAAAAAGATACTATTGTTCCTTTTCTCCAGAGAAGGAATGAATCTGATACATAAGTTAAGTCATGCTAGGCCACTGAGCTCTTAAGGGACAGAACTGAGAGGTGAGCTGGGTCATCTTTTACCTCACAGCTTTGATGCTTTAAACGCTGTTAGATACTAACACCAGATGACCAAAATGAAAACACAGGAATTGTTTTTTCTTGAGATTTGCCTTCTTTCCCTTCCCTCTTTCCCTCTTAAACTGTGCAGCAAGTCTGCTATGAGCTCCCTTGTAGCCCAGCCTCCAAAAAAGGCAGTTCTTCTTGTTCTTTTGTGCTGTTTGACATTACTATCATCACGCACTTCCTTCTCTTGAATTTGATGCTCACTTATAGAGCTTTAAGGGATCTATTCTTTCCTTTCTTTTCTGAATGTTCTCTGCTCTCAGTCTCTACTTTTCTAAGAAGTGCTGACCTACTTTGTACAATTCTTTATAAAGAAAGGTCTGGAAGTCTTGTTTCTCAGACTGCTTCAATTTCCATTTCCAGCTCTCCTCTCCCTACCATAAAGTCTGATTTGGCTCCAGAAAGTTGATATATATACTCTCTGTAGTTCCAGTTTATTTTTATTTTCTCATACAGTTTTGTCTTCAGTATACCTTTTATTGTTTAGTTGTATTGTTAGTTATACTATTTCTGTCAACTTGGATCAGATTTACTGAATGGGTTTTTATTGGCAGTTAATATTTTCTCCTATTTTGTGTTTTGCAAGTGACCATGTCCACACAGAAAACACATCTTTGCAGTCACTACAGGACAGTTCTGCAAACATTTGAGTGATGCCTATGTATGCCTATGTATGCGTGTTTTTTTAAAGATTTTATTTATTTATTCATAGAGACAGAGAGAGACAGAAGGAGAAGCAGGCACCACAGAAGGAGCCTGCCGCAGGACTCGATCCTCAGTCTCCAGGATCACACCCCGGGCCGCAGGCAGCGCTAAACCACTGCACTACCAGGGCTGCCCTATGTGTTGTGCATCATGTTTAGACATGCCAGGTAAACTTTGATACCTGACTTAAGAAACCCACAGTTAAGTAGGAAACATATATTTCAGATGAACTATAGACAAAACATGCTGTTATCTTTGCTATAAAGAGAAGGTAAACCTGATCTATGCTGACAGGGAAAGATTAATAAAGAAATGGGGAAATATTGATAAAGAAATGTGCTTTGTGCTAAGGATAGGCATGATTTTTGATGGTACAAACTGAAAGGAGGGATGCTATTTCATATGGAGGAAACATCTTTGATAATAACTCTAACACTGAGATAGGAATCTCAAATATTTCAGTGGTTTTTTGAGTAGCTAGCTAATTGGAATATAAGTTGTATGGGGCAATAGAAAAGAAAGAGCTGAAAAATAAAATTTGAGTCAATTTGACTCAAATTTGAGTAAATTTGAGCCTTTGTGTAAGGCTATAAGTCCTATTCTAAGAAGATAAAAGTTTATATAAGAGAAATGGATAACCATTGAAAATATTAGAAATCTACAAATGTCCATATCAAAATCCAACACCAAATCAAAATACACATAAATGTGCCAAGTTTAAACTATCTTTTAGCAATATTATTTGTAACTGAATACAGCACAAAAATCATACTGAAAAAGGATGGTAGATATTCTTCTAAAATTTTATGGTTACTTTCACTAAACATGGCTAGCCAAAATCATGATTTTTATTATCAAATAATGTTTGATTGAATTATGTTTTTTCTATGATGTTTCTATGTTTTTCTATGATGTTTCTATGAATTATGTTTTTTCTGACCTAGTAAGAAATGATTACTGATAATTATTATTAATAGTATCAAAAGTCTAGTCAATTTAGCTGATTCAAAACAGGATACTAGAGTTGGAGGGGTTGTGCACAAGTGGTATCACACATACATAATAGGTAATTTTGCTGCTGAAAAGACTATTGTTAAGACAATATGATGTACTAATAAGACAAGATGATGTACTGGGGCACCTGGTGGCTCTGTGGATTAAGCACCCAGGTCTTTATTTTGGTTCAGGCCATGATCTCAGGGTTGTGAGATGGAACTCCACTTTGGGCTCCATGCTTAAGACTCTCTTCCTCTTGCTCTACTCCTCTCCCCAACTTCTCTCTCTCTAAAAGAAAAAAAAAGTGGGAAAAAAAGACTAGTATGATGCACCAACTTCTGCATAGTCCAGGAAATTGTTTGAAATGTATTTCTGGGGCAACTTTGGACCAGAGATGCAAACTTGGATGTTGGCATTCTTTTGGTAATTAAATCCTTAAGAATGGGTGAGAGAGCATACAATGGAGGAGAAACTCACAGAACACAAGTAAAAGGATTAGGTAAGTAAGACAAAAACTAATAATGAAACAAGAAAACAAAAGTCAAAGAGACAATAATTTGAAGTGTAGAGAATCGTCAACTCTATTGGTTGTTTTATAGATATCAGTAGAAACAGCAATGGAAGTAGAATATTGGATTTGGAAAATAAGTCATTGGAGACCTTAAGAAGGACACTAACCACATTTTAATGATTAAAGAAAGGATTCTTAAAGTGCTCTTGAATAATCTGTACCTTCTGTTAGTATGGATGGACTTTGTGAAATCTGTCAATCATAATTAGGTGCTAGTACAACAAAAGTAATCTATAAACAAAGCAAGATGAATATCACCAAAGTTGTAGGCTTTTAAATTCATGTGCAAACCAGAAGGAGAAAGGTTCAGTCACTCCTTTTCTGAATTCATATGGAAAGTTGAAATAGATTATTTACATATTAGAAAGTATTTTTGCTACCCATCTTGATATTAGCTATTATTTTATTTTCATGTATCCCTTATCTGTGTGTGTCTCCAAAGTCAATTTATACTTTATTACTTCTTTTAAGGTTTCATTTATCTATTCATCAGTACAGAGAGAGAGAGAGAGAGAGAGAGAGGCAGAAGGAGAAGCAGGCTCCATACAGGGAATCCGATGTGGGACTCAATCCCTGGACTCCAGGATCACGCCCTGGGCCCAAGGCAGGCGCCAAACCACTGAGTCACCCAGGGATCCCCCAATTTATACACTTTGAACTACTACAGTCCTGTGTCGATGATAGTGGTCACAGAGACATTCCAATTTAGCTTTATGTTTATATATAAAACATTAAATAAGAGTGTGGCTTTTGTTTTCAAGTAATCAATAAGTCAGCATATGATATTTTCTAAGTGAATTGAGTACTAACTCTTTCCAAAAAACTAAAGTTTGCCAAGGGCTAAGGCAGCTGAAAAACTGTTTGGGAAGTCTGCAAAACTTGGACTAGTTCTTAAAGGAGGAAGGAATGTAAAGAAGGCATTGCAGGAAGAATAAAGACACAAAGGAAAATGTACTTAATATGTTCAAAGACTATTTGTTTGCTACGACTGCCATAATGAAGTGCCACATACTAGGTAGCTTAACAGAAATTTATTGTCTCAGTTCAGTTCAGGTGTTTAGAAGTCTGAGATCAAGGTGTTAGCAAATTAGTTCCTTCTTAGGGCTGTGGGGGGGCAATTTGTCTCACACTTTTCTCCTGCTTTCTGGTGTTTCGCTGGAATTTTTGGCATTTCTTGGCTTCTGCTATGTCATTCTGATTTCTGCCTTTATCTTCATATGGCATTCTCTCTGTGTGTGCATATCTGTGTCCAAATTTCTCCCTTTTATGCATACCAATAACCAAACACCAATCGTAATGGATTACAGGCTCACTTTATTATCCCAGTAAGGTCTACTATTAACTAGTTACACCTGCAACCATCCTATTTCCAAATAAGGTCACTTTCTGACGTATTAAGGGTAAGGACCACAACATATGAATTTTGAGGAGACACAATTCAGCCTATAACAGAGCTCAGTGAACAAATCATTTTGTCTGAGGCAAAAGGCTCATATGGAAGACAAGTGGAGGAGAATACCAGAGGGAAAGCTGGGACCAGAAAGAGGAGAATCTGGAGTCTAAAAATGATCAGACTCAATCCTGAAGACAGTTAACACTGCTGCTTTTACAGACTTATTGTAGCCTCCAAGGTCTTTCTCCAAACACAATGTCAAACAGAAGCACAGTATATAAACTAGATAGAAAGTGGAGTATCTCTGGCTGTTGTCCAATGTGAGATCTATGGCTCTCCACATTCCTGTCCCTCTCATCTCTGTGACAGTTACTGGGAATTGTAGGCCTCCCTGGAGCTGAATTTGAAAGCTTCTACTTCAGAGATTAATCTAGAAAAACAGGTTAGACATAGCAGAAGAGGAGACCTAAATAGATTTCTACACTAGAGTAGCAATAAGGAAATGAGGCCAGATTGGGGTGGTACCAGTGAGAAAGGGGAAGTTAATGACTCTACTAATGCAAATGGTACAGTTTGTACAATGTTTGAATGATAGTATAATGGTGACTATAAGAGGGATTAAGAATAACATGATTAATATTTTTAATTAATAAATGATTACAATATATTAATTTTGACTCCATGTCGTGCTGTGTCCTATTTGCTCAAGTTCATTAAGCTAATACACTGGGATTTGAGAATAAAGCTGGTGTGGGAATCTTCTTGATTTTGAAACCTCTTTTCTCTATTACAGATCTTCCTTGCTCTCAAAGATCACACTAATATTTTGAATCTAGGCAACTAAAGAACTTTAATACCATTTACAGAATTGTGACATGTTTGTGTTTAAAGAAATGGTAATTATCTTTTACCGCATTATTAAGACCACTAGGAAGAAATGTCCTGGGGGCCATTACAGACATGAGAATTGTGTTCAAGACAGAAGTCTTGTGACACCATTTGTGTCAGCTGTTCTACTACCACCCAAAGTTCAGTGCTTTGCTAAAAGGATTCACAGGACTCAGCAGATAGCTGTACTCATGACTGATAATTATTGCAGGAACACAGTAAGAATACACAGCTTAGTGAGTGAGGAAGCAAGATATATCAGATTGCTTCTGGAGAGATCCATGTGCATCCTTCCTATGCTCTCTGAAAGGATGTCACATCAAGTATGCTGTCCTCCAGACATGAAATACAACACACATACAGTGTTCCTTCCCAAGAAAATCCATGTGAGACTTAGAGTTTAAGGAATTTGAGGGCTGGTGGGGTGGGGAACTTGTGATTACATAGGCAATCTCGACCTACCCACAACTATCAAAATTCTAGAACCCCAGAAAGAAAACAGATGTTCACCATCAATCACATTGTTTGTACAGTCTAATTTGGCTGGTATAATAAAACAACCTTATCAGTCACTGATAGAGGGGCAGTTTAAAAGCCAAGTTCCTAGATGCCAGCCAATACCCATCTCTGTCAGCAGATCCTCCTAAAGCCCTGGACTGCCATGCTAACTCTTTCCCGAACATCATCTATAAAGGAATCCGGTATTATTCATGAAAGCTAAATGGCATGTGAAATATAAAATGAGAAAAGCAGGAGAGCAAGAATTAATTATTGGGTTATGACCATATTTATGAATTCAACCATCTACCAAAATTGGTAATAAATTGATTGTAAAGTTTGAAGTAATGAGGAGAGCTAAACTACATATTTTGCTATATATGTAGCATATATATATATATATGATATATGCTATATCACTTAAGGAATGAAATTTGTCAATGATCAACCTGTGAAAATGAGGGAAAGACTGTAAGGTATAAAAAATTAAGAATGAATCTGAAGATAGGGGATATCAAATATTAATGTCAAATTGTAACAGACAGAATATGTGAATAACATATCTTGGTAAGACAAATAGAGAAATACGTCAGGAATTGCATTCAATTTTCCTAAACCTTTACAATACCATGAATATATACTTTCCTTTTGCTTCCCAGTTTAATTATTGGATTATCAGATTGATATATGGACCCCACTTTTGAATTCATACCTAAGGCTAAAGAAAATATGACTTCTCTTTATTATTATAAAAACTTAATTTAAAAATTCAGTCGTCACAAATTATGTTTTATAGGTACAAAAGTAATAGCATAACTTACCAATTGCAATTATAGTAACATTATTTGTGCGTTTTTATTGTTTTTACTCAGACTACTTTATCATAACTTTCAATAATTTTCATGCTAACATCTATCTTTATATCAGTATCCATATTTATATTGTATCTTTACCCACATCAGATTTTCATATTGCTAACTGATAGTTTTGCTAGGGATTAAGAAATAATTAACTTGTTTTCTTTTGATCACACAAATTTCTCCTCACAATGATTTTAATGACACAGTGATTATAATGATCTATATATATATATATATATATATGACATATATAGTATATGTACACCATATGTATGGCATATGATATATACATATATATGGATATGATATATATGATGTACTATATAGTACTTATAGTACTATATATATATATATATACATCATATATATATACATATATATGGCAATAATGTTCATTAAGAGAATAGCTAAGGAATATGGCAATATTATAACAGTGTCCTAACACTGTTACCTTTGTCCTAACAAAGGTAACTGATTATATTACCTTTGTCAGATTCCACTTATGGAACCTCAGGAACCCTAGTAATCTTCAAATCAATTCTGCCTTGGAAAATCTTCAGTATATGCATCAAATGGGACCCTAAATACAGTACTGAAGATAACTTAATACACAATCACTTTCACTCTCTGCAATGTTTACTTGGCTGCTGCTTTGATGTGTCTTTTCTCTCCTTTAGATTGTTCCTCTTTTTCTTAATATTCCCACAAATATATTTATTTGTGCTATCACGCCAAACATAAATTCCAGAAAAATGTTGTGCTCTGAAAAAAAGTGTTCAAATAGCAAGATTTATTGAAAAATATGGTTAAGGGGATCCCTGGGTGGTGCAGCGGTTTGGCGCCTGCCTTTGGCCCAGGGCCTGATCCTGGAGACCCAGGATCGAATCCCACGTTGGGCTCCCGGTGCATGGAGCCTGCTTCTCCCTCTGCCTGTATCTCTGCCTCTCTCTCTCACTGTGTGCCTATCATAAGTAAATTAAAAAAAAAAAAAAAAGAAAGAAAAATATGGTTAAGAGCAAGCACTCAAAAAAACTTTCATATTACAATATTAACAAAAACAGTAGTAATTTTAGCAAAAATAGTACCATACTTTAAAAGTCACGCAAAGATCCTAATAAACCAAAATTATAGTGTGTAAAAAATAGCTTTTCTAAAAAGCAAAGGAAGGATGTACGTAGTTTTTTGTTTTTGTTTTTGTTTTTTTTAGGATGTACATAGTTTGATTTAAAAAAAAAAAGAATTCTTAGGAAGGACTAAGACCTCAAAATTAAAGAATCAATGAATAAATGTCCAAAATTTCAGAAAACCGCACAAGAAGCACCAATTTAGTATATGTGGCCAGTTTGTGCCAAAGGAAAAAAATATGAGGTGAATGTGTGCATGGTGTACAATACTGCATTCTTCCAAAATCTGCTATGTTTAGCTATGTAGTGTACTTTGCTTTCAGAAACAATATTTGGTAGCACACAATATTAATGTTTTGGTGAAATTATATAATAAAATAATTCTTTTTACTAAAAATATATGTACTATTTTTATTATAGAAGTATGCATTAAAAGAGTAACTTCTCGTAACTTGTATTATGCATTATATTAAAAATTATGTTTAAGTATAACAAAGGATACAACAAATCATGGCTGAATTCTGTGCTCTGGTTCTGTTTTATTTACTTTGATAGTTTTTTAGAGTTCCCCCACTTTAAGACTAAAAGAACAAGTTACAGAGGTTGAACAAGAAGCCTACCCAAGGGTGGTCTTCAAATTAAACTCTTCCTTTTAGCAATCAATTCTTGTTTCTTGACCAAGTTTTACAATTCAACTCTCTCTTCCATCAAAAAGAGTCTCCTGGTTCTTCAAACAAGTAAATAGTTTCAAGTAAGTTTGATCAGCCCTCCAAAAGCAGGCTGGGTATATCTGAATTTATGCTAGTTACATAACACAGATCTTCATCCTAGGATTTCCATCTCACATTTAAAGAGATTTTTTAAGATTATTTATTTATTCATGAGAGACACAGAGAGAGAGGCAGAGGCATAGGCAGAGGGAGAAGCAGGCTCCCCACAGGAAGCCTGATGCAAGACTCAATCCCAGGACCCCAGGATCCTGACCTGAGCCAAAGGCAGACACTCAATCACTGAGCCACCCAGGTGTCCCTCCACCTAACCTTTGAAATTAGATAACTCCACACCAATGTTGGCTGGCAAGTTATTAAGAAGATGCATTTTCTAGTAACTTGGATATCATTCAAATCCACAAGCTTTCACTAGGTACCTGGTATGGCCTTGTTGCTACAGATGCAACATCATATATACATTAGGCTATTTTCCAGCAAGTTTACCCAACTATTTAAACAATACTGTAATTAAAACACAACACAGGCAATAATGCAGAAACTAATACCATAAATATCAGTTTTTGAAGGATAACACATTCACTATTCCAATTTACAGTGACATGCAGTCATTTTTCTCCATCCTGTTCTCTTGAATAATGATGTCCTTTTCTTGATCTGCCCTCGTTTTGCCCTCGTCTTCTTAAAAATGAGTTGGTGGTAGATTCTTTTTCAAAAGTCGCTTTTGGGGGGATCCCTGGGTGGCGCAGCAGTTTGGCGCCTGCCTTTGGCCCAGGGCGCGATCCTGGAGACCCGAGATCGAATCCCACGTCGGGCTCCCCGGGGCATGGGGCCTGCTTCTCCCTCTGCCTGTGTCTCTGCCTCTCTCTCTCTCTCTGTATGACTATCATAAATAAATAATAAAAAAAAATTCAAAAGTCGCTTTTAACAGTGGCCATATAACAAGATAGTGCATGAGTGACAGGGATGGAAGTCACAGAGAATAATTGGGAGTGAAGTTTTGGAGACTCCATATAGGGTCAGCTTCCAAGACAACACTTCACGGGTTTTCCTGTATCAAAAGGAAAGGCCAATAAAATAAAATGCTATCTTTTCTTAGCATTTGAGACTTAATAGAGATGATTGCAGGGCAAAACACAAAAGAACAAATATGACACTAGAAACTTTGAAATACTTTACCTCACAAACACACATCAGCACACTACCCGTTAATCAATAGGTAAATTTTATAATTTGAGTCTATTTAGTCTAAAAGTGGACATACCCACAGGACAAATTTAAAGTACAGGAAGGAGCACTTGCAGAGCTTCAATTTACTGTGTATGCTTTCTCAGCATCTCTTTGATCTAGGGAACTTCTACTTTTCTCAGTAATGTCCTATAGGATATGCCTCTGCTGTTGTCTTAAATGTCCAGCTTTTTCTACACTTTGCATAGACAAGGTATGTGCATTTGGTTCTGCCCCTAGGACTCAGGTAATACAAGGACAACCACATCAGCAAATGTCTACCTGTAGCAAGCATATTTGTTACTGAGTGAGCTGGTCTGATACCATAAGCTGCTGTTTGCAGGCTGCTTCCGGTAAGAAAAATTCTCTTCCCCAAGTTCCACTTGTCAACTGCTCTATAGTCCCTGAGGACAGCCATCTGCCAGATGATGGGTAGGTGGGTGATGGGGGAGTGTCAGTGTGATTTAGGTCTTGAGTGTGGTGAGTGAAGCCTAAGGCTATTTCTCTGACCTGTTTGCATAGGGAAAACACCTGACTATCTCACTCTCTACTTGCAAACTGTAGCTATGGTTTGGATTCAGAAATGGTAAGGATGATCTAGAGAACTACAGATCCTCACTAGAATCTAATTCAACCCAAAGGGTCCACTTTGTTAGCCAGGTCTTAATTGATACTCTGATGTTCATTAAACAAACATACTTTCCATGTGAGCATGATACCCACCAAAAGGATACTTTTGGTTGTTCTTCATAACCTTCCAGGCTTTCTCAAGCATCCCTTTGTCCTCAGCCAAACTTAAATAAATCCATACTTTCCTTGGTCACACTTTGATATCTGATAATTACTAGATTTATTTGAAATGAAATAATTTTATTAGATATATTATTTTGATTGGCTCACTTAATATGGTCCAAAAGTACTATAATCGAGTAATGAGAAGAATTAATGATAAACTTAGAGCTAACTCTAACTGATATCACAAAATGGGTATATATGAATTGTCTCTAAGATTCTTCCTTAAGCCCGTTTTGTTGTTGATGTTATGTTACTGTTATTTGTTGTTGTTGTTAGCACTACAATCAACAATCCAGTCCAGAATGCCCTGACCAACCACAGCACTTTGGGCTGTGCCACCTTCTTATTGAATAATATTTGCCTATTTTAAGTTTAGCCTGAGCAAAGTACAATTAGAAAATAAATCTGCTTCCAAATTGATAATATCCCAAAGCCAACTCTAAATGATTTTAGAATCATTCAGTATTTAGGATTATCCACACCACTACTTCCTTCCAATTACATGGCTAAACAAAGGTAATTTGAAACACAGTCTCTATGAATTTGACATATTTAATCATTAAGGTGGGAGCTGGCTTGAATTACCATTGATAATCAAAATCTTTATATATACTACTGGGCAAGCTAAAAAAATAATGAAATTAATCAAGAATATTGCAAATATGAAAGGCGTCTTTTAAAATATATTGACCTATCTTGATGAAGTCCCAATAGTTCATTTTTGCTTTTGTTTCTTTTGCCTTTGTGGATGTATCTTGCAAGAAGTTACTAAAAAAAAAAAAAAAAAAAAAAAAAAGACCCGTATAGGGTTCTGCACTCAGCACAGTCTGCTTGAAGATTCTCTTCCCTCTGCCCCTCCTTTCAACTTGTGTACGCACTCTCTCAAAAATAAATCTTTAAATACATAAATAGATAAATAAATAAGTAAAATGACTTTGAAAATAAAAAAAAATATATTGACCTAGTAAAATGATCTATTTTGCTACAAATCATAGCACAATTCTACAACCCTACATAGCAATAAAATATAACCAATATATTTTATCAAATGCGAATAAATGTATACTGCTGATAATGTAGTTTGCCTCTATCTTCTATCTCTGAGATCTATTCATTTTTTTTCTTTTCTCTTAGAACCTGTAGGAACTTACTTTGGAAGAGGCCAAGAGGGAAGTGGCAGGAGAGAGAGTCAGGTTGAATATTTGGTCTGAAAACTCTCTTTAAAATAAGTGATCCAGAGAAAACTGTCCACTTAGAGTTTAATCATTGGCTCTTTGAATAAATTTCTTAAAGAAGAAATTTCAAATTTGGTTATGGATTCTATTTCAGTATATTTTTAAGCAAACTATTTGTGAAATACATATAAACATTGAGGGTTATTTAAAACTACAGGAACTGGGGCACCTGGGTGGCTCAGTGTTTGAGCGTCTACCTTTGGCTCAGATCGTGATCCCAAGATCTTGGGATCGAGTTCTTAGTCAGGCTCCCCACAGGAACCTACTTCTCCCTCTGCCTATGTCTCTGCCTCTAATGAATAAATAAATAAAATCTTTAAAAAATAAAAAAAAACTATAAGAATATTTTTGAAAACCCAGCATGCTTAATATTTGTCTTTATGATGTCTAGGAATATCATAAAGAAACAATTTTGTATTCTAATAGGTACACTTCAAAATGCATTGACATGTAACCCATGACAGTTTAGTAGTATAATAATTTTAACCACAAGCGTTGTATTCATAGACCTACATTGTAATATTGTTAGCTGTGTGATTTTGGCTAATTTATCAACCTCCTTATTCCTCAATTTCTTCATCAATAAAGTGGGGATAATATAAATCATAGTTCCGTTTTTTAATTTAGTAACAGTTAATACTGGGGTGCCTGAGTGACTCAGTTGGGTAAGTGTCCAACTCTTTTGGCTCAGGCCATGATCTCAGGGTTGTGAGATTGAGCCCCATGTCAGGCTCCATGCTGGGTGTGGAGCCTGCTGAAGATTCTCTTTCTTCCTCTGACTCTCTCTCTCTCTCATTAAAAAAAAAATAATAATAAAATAAATAAATAAATAAATAAATAAATAAATAAATGAAGTACTTAGGATAAGTACTTGGCTTTCATAACCATTCAACTAAACTGAGGCACTATTATTGATTTTTTTTCTGATACTGTTGTTATTATGACCAGTAGGAAAATTATACATATTAGTGCACATAAATCAATTAGTAAAAAGCCTGCCATATTGAAAACACTTAATAATTATTTGTTGTTATTGTTATAAAGTGTAAAATGCTTAGCACTGAATGTGGTAGATATTCACTAATTATCAGTTTCCTCTTGCTTTCCTATGCAACATACACATATCCCTAGGGAGCCTATGTGATTTCTTGCAGTGTCATTGTCTTTCATGCCAAGCAGACTTACACTTCTGTCACTTCTTTGCTACTTCTAATCTATGTGACTTGTACAATCGTGATAATGAACACTTGAACAAAACATTGTGAAATACTTTGAAATGGGACTACTTGGGTGCATTCAATGGAAAACTGGTGTTTTCTGAGCATGTCCTCTTAGATTGTCTGATTCTTGTGGGTCTCTGCACCTCTCATTATCTTGGAGCTATTTTACCACTCTGTACATTGTAGATAACTGGTAACAATGTGCATGATTATTTTCCATATACATGAAAATAGATTTTGTTCTAGCAAAATATGACTGAATTTCCTCCTTCCCTGTGGAATATACATAATTTTGAATTATTTGTAAAAAAGATTTTTTTTGTTACTTAGTGTGTTTGTGTGTGTCTAAGTTTTAATTATCCTTAAAACCAGTTGTAATATCTTACTGGTTCCCTCATTAATTGATGAGTTAAATAAAATATTTGGCACATGTTCATTTTATGTCTGTATGAGAATTATGATTATATGATTATACTCTCTTCTAAAATTTATCCTTTTACATACTCAGTACATTTTAGCTATTCTTACTACCAGGACTATTCATGTATTAACCTTAGAAGTCATATATACTACACCTGGATGCACAGCATCTTTTTTAAAAGACTCATAACAGATGTACTCAATCTAGTGTATCATAGAAGGCCAAGACTGTAAATATGGCTGAAATAATAAGTTTAGAATCTCTACTTGTTCAACCATGGACAAATCACTTATATTTCCTCTTCCAAGAAATGGAGACATTAATGTCTGCCTCATAGGATTGTTGTTGAGATTGATTGCGATAGTGGAGACATGCAGTTAGCTTGGTACCAAGCACTTCAATGAACAGTAGTGATTGCTATTATGGAAATTCAGTGTCTGACCAGGCAGTCCATTTCACTGTTTAATAGTTCCCATATTTAGCAGCTGTTTTTATAAGGCGCTCTAATCTTGTCTGTTGTCACTTTCATTTTCTAGTTTGCTTGTCTATTTGGTTTGGTTTTATGTCATTTTACAACTTCCCACCTGACCATAGTTCAAATTTTTGAATAAAAATGCTGTTTCTATTCTGAGTATCTCTTTCAAGTTAAATATTCCTTCTTCCTTTATCTGTTTTTAATAATACATATTTCCCAGATTCTTTAGCTATGTGGTTATCCTATACTTTGTAAAGGTTACCCTCAAAGTACTAGAACCTAATGCCAAATCCTCCTTGTGATCTGAACTAAAATGTAGTGCTGAACCCCCATTGACCAAGGCATATATTTCCAGGAATTCAAGGCAAGAATACATTTATTAATTTTAATACATATTTAGCTCCTTTTGAGCTTATTATAGCCAAGTAACGTTTTCAAGTCTTTTTTCCTACCATCTCTCTCTCTTTTTCTTCTTGCACATGTGACATTTTGAATCAAAAGTTAGAAATTTATATGTATCATTTTTGGTAATAGTGATGGTCAATCATATTAGGTACACATTTAACACAAAAAAACAACCCTTGGAAGTAGTTACTCTTATGGATCTAAATCCAGTATATGAAGCACATATTATTTCTTTTGGCAAGTAGAAGGTAGTGAATAAATGTTACCAGTTTCTTCTAGTCATTCAGCACTTAGCCTCTAATTTATTTCTTCCCTAATCATGAATCTCACAGGTAGGTGACCTGTGTTGCAGTCTGATCTCCATCATACTAGCCACAATTGACCTATGGCCCCTATGGAAAGAAAGAGACATTCATTTATCAGATATTTCTTATCACTTTTTTCCTAGTGGGAAAAGTATCAAATTAGAGTTCTCAGTCTGTAGTTAGTTTACTTTGAGCTTAGATGCTAAAAATCAATTTACATTTAGTCACTTAAACTATTTTAGAGTTCTACTTCACAGGCTACTATTTCTCCCATTTAAATTTTTAAAAGAACTTTTAGTAATAATAAACCCCTTTTCTTCCCTTCAAAATTAATTAGAAGATCTTCCAGAATGAGGCATGAAATTCTAGAAAAAATATTAAGAAGGCATAAATGTCTTCTGAGAACATGGTAAATGAAAAGATCTAGTTTGTTTAGGTAGAAATTTCTCGATCATTTATTGTCCATCATTATTATAGTGAATTGTGTCTTTCAAAAAGTTTTGTCCAAGTCCAAATCCTTAGTACTTGTGAGTGTGACCTCATTTGGAAATAAGGTCTTTTCAGACATAATTAAATTGAAGATCCCTAATGAATTCATCCTGGATTCAGAGTGGGCCCTAAATCCAATGACCTGGTGTTTCTATTTTTTTTTAAAGTTTTTATTTAAAACCTAGTTAGTTAATATACTGTGTAATATTAGTTTCAAGTGTAGAATTTATTGATTCAACACTTCCATATAGTATCCAAGGCTCATCACAAGTGCCCTCCTTAAACCTCATCACCTATTTCCCCCATCCTCCACCCATTTCCTCCCCTCTGATAACCATCAATTCTCTATAGTTAAGAGTCTGTTTCTTGGTTTACCCCTCTTTTACCCACCATGTTCATTTGTTTTGTTTCTTAAATTCCACATATGAGTGAAATTGTATGCTAAGTGAATATGTCAGTCAGAGAAAGACAGATACCATATGAGTGATGTCGTTGTAAGAGAAAGAAAAGGAAGACTCAATCACACAGGTGAGAAGGCCATGTGAACAGGGTGGCAGACTGGAGTTCTCCTGTTACCAACCAAGGAACTCCAGGAACCACTAGATGCTGGAAGAGACAAGGAATAATTCTCCCCTGGAGCCTTCAGAGGGACTGTAGCCCTGCCAACATCTCCATTTGGGACTTCTAGCCTCTAGAACTGTGAAAGAATAGACTGTTGTTTTAGCAACTAGATTTGTGGTATTTGTTGCAGTAGCTCCTGGAAACTAGTATATCTTCCATAGACACACTTAGTTAACCAGTATGATAAAGATGTAGCATCAACTTTCTGTCTAATTTCTCTGGTTCTACATTTAGCAAATATAAAAATGGGCTAATCTACTCTTGTGGAGGCAATTACTCTGTTTCCCAGTCTTATTTAAAGTATCATTTCTTTTTACATATTGTTATTTCATTTCATAAGTTTTTATTGAGCACCTTCAAATACATTATGATACTGTGGCAAACAAAACAGAAAACATGCACATACACACATACTCACAAATTCCTGGTTCAATGAAGTTTATATAGGGGAGGGTAGATAGAAAATAAATAGTAAATTACGTACTGTCATTAGCAGAGTAAGGAAAATAGGATAGTATGAAGGGATGTGATTATAAATTTTAAAAAATTAGCACAGACTTGAATGAGGTGACATTTGAACGAAGTTTAGAAGGAGGTAAGTAAGTATAACATGATTATATCTAACGGAAAGTAAATCTAGTTAGAGGAAACAATCAATGGAAAAGCTCTCAGTTGGAGGTATTTTTTATATACTTGAGAAAAAAAAAAAAACCGACAAGGCCAGAGCTAATGGCAATAGAAATCAAGGGACCACAAGAACTTCACTCAGTGAGATGCAAAGCCATTGGAGAGTTTTCTAGAGAGCAGTGACATGACCTGACTCATGCTCAAAACAACTGTTTTTGATCATTTTTGTGCCATGGATTCATTTTAGATGTTTCTAATTGGAATAATTTTTATTTGAAGTCCATTTCCAATGTGCACTATTAGAAAAATGTTTTAATGTTAATAACACTAAATGTATAGATAATACAAAGTAAACCATATCATAAATCTGTGATAGAGTAAAATATGTGATTCATTAAAAATCTAGCAGTGTGTATACTAAATACTGTAATTTTGAAACAGTGATGGATGTGGTTGATATTTCAAGATATCTGTGGCAAATTAAAAGTGATATGAAAACATCTGTAAGTTGTTTTGTTGACCAAAATGAGAATACTGTTAAGACTACCTTGGCTTGTTGTCTATATTCATAATCGATGAAATTACTCTCTGAATTCTATCCAAATTAATAATCAATGGCTTGTATATATGTTGTAATAAAATCAAGAATAGAAGCAGAAATGCTAATTATCTGTGTATCACAAGATGTAGTGAAGAGAAAAAGAAATTACATTTTAATCTATATTTATTTTTTCATGTTAAGTCTGATACAGTTATAGGTACAAATATGGAGAAAGTGAGACTGTACTCCCTTTTAGATGTTATTTTTCCCCAAGAGCATTTTTGGGGGGAGATAGATGATACAGATATAGATCTTTGTTTGGGAGACACACACACACACACACACACACACACACACATTTTATTTCCCAATTTATGATATCCATTTGTACTCCTATGTTTAAAAGAAACCTAGATAGAAAAAGTAACCCAACTTAAATATTGCCAATAACCTTATTTGTGTTACATTATTTCAGCTATAACCCAAGCCTAAAATAGCTTCCTTTTCAAAAGGAAATACACCTACACAAATTTACACTGAATCTCTCTCCTTAGGTTGAAAAGAAAAAGCTCATAAAATTTTAACAAATATCATTTAATTTTAAATGCCTCACTCTCATGTAGGTCTTGAAACACATCAAAGTTGAAAGTGAATGTAATTCTGGACCTTAAAACAAAGAAAGTTTTGCATCTATTTTCAATGTTGTGGCCAAATCGTGAAGGAACAAAGGGAACTGTTTTGGAAATTTCATCATGTAACTAATAGTCTAAAAGTCGTTTTAGTCACTTGATTACCTATAAGCAGCATAATTTTATAGACTTCATTAAAATGTTTCACTCTTTCAAAATGTATTAAAATGCACTACCTCTTATACTTTACATTATGACAATTCAATAAATATACATGACACCCATGCAAGCTCGTAAATCAACTCTGTGTTAAAGGTATGGCATTAAATATATGGAAAGTATATTCAATTGATTGTGATTTTCATACTTGCATTGTTTGTTTGTGCCCAATCCCCATTTTAAATCATCTGGATACACCAAATGGAATATAGTATGTAGCTTTCTTTATTTTTTTTTTGTAGCTTTCTTTATAATTGACATATTTTTGCTGCTTCTGAAATAGGTATCAGCCTAAGCTTTGTCCTTGCCATAGGCTATAAAAGACAGTACTTTGAAGGTTTGTTTGTCTCTTTCTTTCTCTTTTTCTTCCTTTCTTCCTTCCTCTTTTCTTTTCTTTTCCTTTTTTTCTTTTTTTGATAATCCAATAAAGCATGTTCTGAGAAAGAAGCTAAAGATCCTCTCTCTTTATAAAAAGTAATAAACTTTCAAGCAAGGTTAAGACACAATAGCAGACCACTATAATTCCTTAGAAAATTCTGTAATAAAATTTTGTATTTTTCCATATTCTATTGATATTCTAAGTAGAATTTGAGATTTAAAAGTTGGGAATATAACATATGAATCAGCTTAACATTTAAGAACATGCATTATTAAAAAGGTGTTGTTAAAATGTCATATTGTAGGAGCTACATTAGCATTGTTTTAAAGGTTAGCTACATTACATGTGTCTTTAGAATCTCAAGGAATCTATAAAATTTAACTATATATCCATACATGTATATTTCATATTTACAGATATATTTTACATATTCAAACATATACGTGCATATGTGTGCAAACACAAATATATTTACCTCTATAGGTAGATAGATGATAAATATTTTTTAGATGATAAATATTCACTTGGACGTATGAAATGCATATATACAGAGAGATAGAGAGACTGTCATTTTATAATAACAGACAGGGGATCGGCCCTGCCTAGCTAGTAAGTGGATAGAGTGAATGTAGTGATTTTGTGAATTGCCTTTATAGCCTAAGAATCAAGAAAATATAGGAAAGCTTTTCTGCCACTTTGGCCGAAAGTGGTTCTTTACTGGATCCATATCCTATTTCCGTTGACCCCTTGAATAGGGTGGCTCAGCTGTTCTTTGCTTTCATGTCTTATCTCATTTTATCCTAACAACTCTATAAAGGCACATATTATTCTCTCCAGGTTATGGGTGATAAAACCAAGGGATTGAATGACTTCTATAATGGCACACTGCTGTTCTTTCCACCTTTAGAGTGCTTTGATTTCTGCCGCATTTGCAGTGTTTATCAGTGGAGAGTGGGATTTAGGACTATCTGCATCAGAATCAAATCACATGAGATTCTTGTTAAAAAAGGAGTATATTTTTGAAAAGTGCCCATACCCTGTCAAATTGGAATCTAAAGAGAGGATTTTGCATTTTTTACCAACAACCGAAGTGATTATTTTGTTTATTAAAAGGCCAAGGTTATGGCTAACAGTCTAGAGCCCGGACTGCTGAGTCATTGCCTAATGCTTGCTTCACAAAATGTGGTCTGTCCACCAGCAGTACTAGCATAACCAGAAGCTTGTTAGAAATGCAGAAACATAGGCCCAAGGCTGAAGCTTAGCATGCATGATCTTCAGTTTATTTGTCTGCATATTAGTGTGTGAGAAGTACTGCCTTAAGACTTTTTCATTCTTCATCCCATTTGGTATTTCCCAAACTGTTTTATAATATTAATAATCATCAGGAGCCATTGTCAACTACAGCTGTTCCCAGATTTCTCTCTGGAGATTATTTATGTCTGAGAAGGTGTCTGGAATTTTTATGTTCAGAAAGCACCCTAGGTGATCATTGTCATTGGATAAATTTATAAAACATCATTTCTATTATCTTTAATAAAAAGTCTCTGGTGTATATACCTGTTGGTTGTTGGGAGTTTGGGATTGGTATTTGAGTTATTGATAAACAAACAGTTGGAACAAATTATCTGTATCTGTGCAGAGGCAGCATAATGTGGGGATGATGAACACATGGATACAAGTGGCCTACATGTGCCAAAGGTACTTAAATTCTGTTTCCTCATTTGTAAAATGAGGACAATAATCCCATATACTCCATAGAGTTGTTGTGAAGAATGAATGAATTTTGATGAAAAACCCTAAAAATAATTCCTATTTACCTGATATTACTAATATGTACCCTCCCTACAAAACCCCTTTACACTTGGGCCCTTGACTTTTTGTTTGTGCTTCTCTAAACACCGCAGTGTCTCTTTGCCATATCTCTTTCATGAGAGTAAAATTAGGTTTTGGAATTTAGAACCCGATGCTCTAAATTCATTTTCCTCTCTTCCTCCTCCCCTCCTATGTAGGCAAGAGTCTGTGGTTAAAGTTTTGGACATGAAAGAACTTCTCAAGGCCACCTGCTAGCCTGCACCCCAATTTCAACTGCAGCTGTTCTAGCTCTATTTTGGGCCAGGTGGGTGTTACCATCTCCACCTTGTGACTAAAAAAAAAAAAAAAAAGAAAAGAAAAAGAAAAAAGAAACCTTCAAATACTGAGGTATGCAAAGAGGCAGTGGAAAGAATTGTCAAGTATTGAGCAGCACTTGATATAAATGATTTTATTTACATCAAAGCCCTGCAAAGATATTTTAGAGATAGTTTAACTGACAGATTATGTATTTTTGCTAAGGCCACACAGAGTAAGGGATCCTGATTCCCAACCCAGGTGTCATGGTCTCTGTAGCTGGAGCTTTCTCCAGAAGAGTTACATATTCTACATATTTCAGAAAGAATTTGAGATATATGGAGAATGCAGTACAGGTCAAGACAAAACATTTTAGGAAAGAGGAGTATGGCAATAAATTAAAGCCGTTAATATAATAGCTAACCTTTTTGAATGCTTACAACAGATCAGGCTTTATGAGTTTTCCATGTATTAATTCATCCAATCACTGAAGTGATATTCATATTATTGTAGTCCTGATTCTACAGATGAAGAAATTCAGGACCAGGGTTTTTAAGTAAATAGCCCAAGGGCACAATAAGGGCTGGCGCTGGCTTTGGAAAATAGGGAACCCAACCCCAAGTCTGAGATCTTAACCACTGTGTCATACAGCCTCCCCAAAGCTGAACTCCCAAGTGCATCTTTATTTCCAATCATTCAGGCAGCTAAGGCACAAAGGAATCCATTAGAAATTCAACTTCTGATCTTTTGCCAAGAGTAGATGGATCGATTCATCTGCAAAAATATGTTTCCAAGGGTTCAATTTAAGTAAGGACTTTTAATGTGGTATGACCATTTCCATCTGATTTAATTCTGCTTTCTGTACCAGTAGCACTCATCCCAGTTAGACCTCCAAGGTCTTAGAAAGAAGTATTGGTGTACAGCTATGGTACTGACATTTATGTGCAAACATATTTTAGGGAATTGCATTTCTATTATTGAGGCACTGTAGAAGACTTTAATTTCTGCAGATTGTTTGAAGAGTGGGAGTTGAGACTAAAGAACTTTGAGAGTGTCACAGAAAGAGTCAACTCCAAATGACTATTGGCAAGGGCAGAGTCAGCCCTCCCAGTGTTTGGGCAGATCAATTGCCACTTTTGGCAAACACCCCTCACACCTTCTTTCCAGCTTTTAAAATAAGCCATGTGGCTTAGAAGGAGACTAGCTCTAAGATACCAGAGAACTGCTCTATCCTGGTCACACAGTGGTGGGGAATAATTTTATGGGGCATCCACACTGGGCTATCCTTGGGAATCCAGGAAGAGACAAGGGAAGAAGTATTTGAAAATCATTTTTCTGGTTCTTCCTAGTAACTGAATCATCTTCCAACTCATGAGAATATTGAAACCCAGCCCATTTGCATTTTGTTTAATTTTAGCTTCCCTGTTCCCTTACTGTGACTTTTACAATTTGGATCCAAGAAAATTAACTTTATCTGAGAAGTCTGCCTCCTCCATAACGTGGGTAGGGTTAATCATACCCTGTTAGGCATCTAGGATTTGTCATGGTTGTAAAATAGTCAATGGTGCATCTATTTATCTTTCTTTCTAAATTTCATGTTCCTGGAAAGCAGTGACCTTGATTTACTCTTTTTTTTCTTTTTTTTTTTTTTAAGTCCCCAGTGTCAAGTATAGGGCTTAACACAAAAGTGTTAAATAATTGTTGGTTGAGCAGATGTCATTGAATAAATCTATAAAAATAATATGTCCATTGTTTTTGGCAAGGTAATCATACAATAACTGTCACTAATGAGGCTCATATTAACTCCATGCATAAGATAATATGAATTTAGTCTGCTATGCCAAGTACATGCTCCAGATCAACCTGGGAACTCAGCTGTGATTTGTTATCCTGGCTATTCTGCTTCTGGCTACATGAAGCAAGCTAAGCCCTCACAGCTGGTCATTCTGAAGAGGGAAGTGGCTGTCAATTTCATAAACACCAGTGGCACTATGACAAAAGGAGAAATCTGGGATATTCTTCCCCTTCAGGAGTACCTGTGTGCTCATGACCCCATCTGTCTTGTTATTTACTCAATTTCCTTAAACCACTATAATGAATCAGGCCTGTATATCAAAATTACGTAGGAGAGAGCCTATCTTCTGGATTTAGAGCTGAAATACAAAACTGAGAGAGATAAAGAAAAATATACTTCATCTAATCAGAGTATACCATTGCCTATACATTCATGATCTTTCTGAACTCTCATCCTCCCATTTTATAAATGAAGAAATGAACTCAGAGGGCCTAAATGACTGGTCCATGATCACAGAGCTAGGAATTTGCAGAGGCAGAGATTTAACTACAGGTCTTTTTGATTCTAAAACCTAGAATCAATTCATCAGCAGAATGAATTGATCTTTCTAGTACAATTAATTTAGAATGAAAGGTAGAAACTATCAAACTGCTACTCATTCAATTGGCAACTTACCGTTGAGAAAGGACTAATTAAGGAGGACAAAAACTAAGAAAAAACACTAAAATGTATAATAGCTAGAGTAATAAAGTTGAACCTTCTACTGGTATAAGGAACCAAAATGGAAGTGCACAGATTATAATCACCATTTTCATTTGCACAAAATGCCATGGCATTTATTATCTCATTTCACCCTCACAAAATCCTTAAAACATAGGTCCTCTTCATTTTGCATATAAGGTAAAGGAGATACAGGAACTGAAGGAGTGTGTGTGGGGCCAAATGGAAATTAAATGGCACCAGAATCCAGAACTTTCCCATGTGTTGAAGCCAGAATGACACGTTATGCCCAAATTGAAAATCCCCAGATGTCAAAAACAAAATCCATAGCAGTCTCATTCCTGAACGTCTGTTTAAAAGATTTCACTAAGATTCTGGTTAGGCTTTGGCTGTCTTAAAAGTCAACTATGTGAGACATTAAATAATTATGTTTCATAATAAAAATCTACTTAACATTTGAAAAGAGGAGGTAATTGATACTTTCTAACCACCTTTTTCTTTAAATTAGCCAGGGATTATCTCCATATTAAGCTATTTTTCCACCTCAATTATTGCCAATCTTTTCCTGACTGAACTGGACAATAACCCATTCATAGCCTTCCTTTTGGCAAGATATAGTCTCTAATTCACCTTTATTAACATGGCAAATTGAAACAAAATTACTTATCTCTCCTATCTCCTTTAAAAAAAAATCTCAAGCAGGCAATCTTCCTCATGTGTGGTTTTTTTTTTTTTTTTTTTTAACTTTCTCCTCTCACTTGCTTTTAAAATTCTTTTCTTTGTCTTGGATTTACTCTACCAGTTGTTAGTGTTATTTGTTTGTTTGATGGATAGAGGGAGAGCAACTGCATTATATTAGAAAGGACTGTGATACTACTTCACTGTCATGCAATTTTGAACAAAGGACTGAACTTCTCTGAGATATTTTTCTCATCCTACAGAATGGCAATAATAATAATTTCACAGGGTGATTTTGAGAAATAAAATTTCAAATTTGGTGCAGCTATAGCACAGAGCCTAGAACAGAGGAGGTACTTAATAATTAGACTTAATATTATAGGTGAAAGAGTTGTATATCCTCCTTCCAACATTAGGTTGGTAAGTACTTTGTAGGTTTGTGACAGGATGTTCTCACCGTTTAATGGGGATACTTAATCTGTCCTTAAAGACAAATTGTCAATAATACCATCTACACTAATCCTTAGCCAGTGCTTCAGATATATTGACGTCATCTTTGAGAAAAGAAACTTTTCTTCCTTTCTTTCCCCCCCTCTTTGGCATAAGTCATTGACATATATCAGGAAAGCAGCTGCAAAAATGCTGGAATTTTGACAGTTTGGGGCTGCTTGTCCTTGTCTTTTTATTCCTGTCACAATCATTCTTGAAAATAGTCTCCTTGAAACAATGAAAAAAATATATATAACCAGGTAGTTCATTTTCTAGCTCCTATTTTTCCCCATGAGCTTTAGAAAATTGGCCCCTAGAGGCCTGGCTTTATCAACCACTAGTAGCATTTGCCATGGAAATACTATCAGGCACCCCATCATTCAGCCCTTCATCAGGTACCAAGAACAGCAGTGAACACATCCACTTAAATGGAACGCGGGTCAAGGATGATGATCATAGTAATAGGTCGTCAGTACTTCAGTAGAAAAAACTGAACTGAAGTTCCTTAAGTAAAAATAGATTATTTGTTTTGCTCTGGTTTATGTTTTTAAATCTTGGTCAAGAATTCTTCAGAAGACATTCATTTAGAATAGTAGATACCTCATAGATTATTGAATGCAATAGGATTTTGGTACTTAAAGTAAAACATATGACTTTTTTTTACCAGTTACATAAAAAAAAAAAACCCCGACAAATTTCATTAGGAAATTTAATTTTTCCTCCAAAATATCTATTAGCTAGCCAATTTAACACCAACTGTACCCTTAATTATAAAACAAAAGCATCAGTCTTCTCACCAGCCCTCTTTCTCCAATCCAATGAGAACACAACAGTTTTATCTTAGTAAGAACTTTCCATAGTCAAGAAATCAAAATGCAATAATAGAAAGAAGTTGCTTATAGAAAACCTCTTTTTAACCCCCTCTAATTTCTTAAAGGAACAGACTTGCTAATTTCCTTAATGAATATAGTAACAGGGGCCTTGAGATAGCTCAGTTGGTTGGTCATCCAACACTTGATCTTGGCTTCAGTTTTGATCTCAGGGTTGTTATGTTTGAGACCCATGTTAGGCTCCACACTGGGCATGGAGCCTACTTATAAAAAATATGACAATATATTTATGGTCTCCCTTTATTTACATATTTTATAGTAGTTAGTTTCTGATACATCAGTCTACTGTAGCGTCTTAGCTCATCTTTAAATCATAAAAATGCAAATGTTATGATAATCCTAGTGGTACTGGAGGTGCTGAGATTTTAAAATTAGCAAATCTGGAAGGAACTTTCCCACAAATAAGTTGAATATACTAATCAAGATTGACTAAGTTATGTTGCATTTTCAAAAAATCCAAACTCTTATTGGTTTATACAACAAGGTTTATTTCTTGCTCATGGTATATGTCCATGTCAGGTTGGTTTCACCCAAAGAGCTAGACTGACTGAATATTCACAAATGTCACTTTTTCTATAATGCACTGTCATGAACTAATCGTATATACTTTCTCAATCACAAGGGAGCCAAAACGTATAATCCTACGATTCACCACAGGGTTAGAAGAACCATCCATAGCTAAGAATAGTCATTGGTGATCAGACCAATGACTATTCTTACCAAAGAAATTATTAATAGTGCCAGATATAAAGAGTAACCTTTGTGAGTAGGATGAACTAAGGAGGTTGAAAATACTTTTAGCAAATTGAGGAAATGCCTTTTGGATTAATCCAGGATGGAAAATGAGTTTAATCATATTGCAGTTTACTTTCCAGTTCCAAAGTCTATCTTTTCCCAGTCCTGAAACAAATGTTTCCTGAACACATATATGTCATCTCCCAGATACTGTATGGTCAAACTGGTTAAAAATACATGAATCTGTATTCAACTTATGTTTATTGAAGATTTTTTTTTTTTATTGAAGATTTATTTTACTATGAATGATACCAGGTACTATTACATACATTATTGTATGTATCCTCAAACAAATAAAGTCTGTGTAATCATTCTTGTTGAATGGATGAGGACATCAGTTAAGAAAGGAACATAAACTTGCCCAAATTTAATAGAGTTAATTGATACATCTCGGTCATTGTAATGGCAAGTTGTACTCCTTCTAACATATGTATGATAACAACAAGGAGTGGCCCATGTAAAAATAAAAACCAGACTTGATGTCCGAGCCTCTGGGGCAGCGTAGCGCCGTCCAGCCCGCCTGCCGGGCTCTCCCGCCGGGTCCCCGCACCCGCACTCGCCACGCGCGGAGCGGGGCCACGAGCCAAGGAGGAGACGCCGCCCCCCGGGCTGCAGCAAGCCGCACCTGGAGAAGCTGACCCTGGGGATCACCCACATCCTCGAATTTTCCCCAGGTGTGACAGCGGTGACTATCATAGAAAAACCACCTGCTGAACATCATATGGTTTCTTCATGGGAACAAAAAAATAACTGCATGCTACCTGAGGATGTGAAGAATTTTTACCTGATGACCAGTGGCTTCCACATGACATGGAGTGTGAAGCTGGATGAGCACACCATTCCATTGGGCAGCATGGCAATTAACAGCATCTCAAAACTGACTCAACTCAACCAGTCTTCCGTGTACTCACTCCCTAATGCACCAACTCTGGCAGACCTGGAGGATGATACACTTGAAGCCAGTGAGAACCAGCCAGAGAAGCCTCACTTTGATTCTCGCAGTGTGATATTTGAGCTGGATCCTTGCAATGGGAATGGGAAGGTTTGTCTTCTCTACAAAACAGGGAAACCAGCATTAGCGCAAGACACTGAGATCTGGTTCCTGGACAGAGCATTATACTGGCATTTTCTCACAGATACATTTACCGCTTACTATCGCCTGCTCATCACGCACCTGGGCCTGCCACAGTGGCAGTGTGCCTTCACCAGCTATGGCATTAGCCCCCAAGCCAAGCAATGGTTCAACATGTATAAACCCATCACCTACAACACAAACCTGCTTGCAGAAGAGACCAACTCCTTCGTGAACAAGCTGGATCCCGCAGAGTATTCAAGAGCAAGAACAAGACATTAATCCCCAAAAAGAAAGGGCCTGTCCAGCCTCCAGTTGGCCAGAAAGGGCCCTCAGGTCCTCCCTCCACTTCTAAATCCTCTTCTAGCTCTGGCAACCCTGTCCGGAAATGAGCACTTCACCTCCCTGCCAGCCTCACAGCCAAGATTTCCACACACAGGTGGCCCAAGCCTCAGATTCTGTGAGTGGCACCATAGACCTCTTTCTGTCTGAGCTAGCCAAATCCTAGGCCTTTTACTTCCATTGGCATTGGCCAGGAGTTCAAGGGCATACTCAGGTCTTCCAGAGTCCTTTCCTCATCCCCTGCCTCTGAAAGCTGTAGAGAGTTTCAGAACTTGTTTAAGCAGTTAAATAGAGCTGTTAAGAGCTTTCCTCTCTTTCCACCCCCAACCCTCTACACCCCTCAGCAGTCATTAGAGAAATCCCTCGAAGAAACCACTGATTTTGACCCATGAGGCATTAGAACTGTGCTGTTCAATTGGTAATCACTAGCCACATGTGGCTATTTAAACTATATTAAAAATTCAGTTCCTCAGTTGCATTAGCCCTATTGTGAGTATTCATGGGGCTAGTAAATTCTGTATTTGACAGCACAGAGATAATGGAACATTTCCATCATCACAGAAAGTTCTTTTGGGCAACACTGCAGTAGAATATTTTCATGCTGCTTTTTCTCAGATCAGTTCATTTTTGTTAGAGAATGTAGATAATTTAATGCGTCATAATGTTCCATGAAAATTCTTGAAGATACAATTGCATATGTTTATTTTTCTTAATTCTCACTCTGGTCCTTTTTAAGTTTCCTATAAAGTTTGTTGTTTCCAAAAAAAAATTTAAAAAAAAATAATAAAAAATAAAAACAAAAACAAAACGGTTGTCTACTCATGCAGAAGAATCTTTATGACATATATTTCACACTCTGGTTTGTCAGTTTCTCACTTTTGTTGCCTTCTCTTTTTTCACATTCCTCAATTGTGGACCTTTATCAAACTTCCTTTGTTACAGTATTATAATTTTTTTCCCCTTTTTTCTTAGAGAGAATCATCCATTTATACAAATTAGGTCTCACATCCAGAATATGTACCAGTATTTCCTTTTCCATTCCCCTTGTGCCAAGTCTATTTTAGTTTCATTATCCTGTTAATCTTAAAGTTTTATTTTTTTAATTTTTTTAGTAATCTTAAAGTTTTAAAGGCAAACTTTTATATTCTTCACTAAAAGCCACATTTCTCTAATATATATTTTAGTTAATTTTCAGAATATTTTCTGATTGCTCACGCTCCATCCTTTGGCATCATCTTTGATTTCTTCCTTACCTCTACATTGAGTCAGTTGAGAGCTTATCTCTCACAATGGCTCTTGAAATTCTTCCTTCTTGGTCAACCTCAATACTGAAATTCTGTCCCCATGAGATCAACTGCAAGTCTTTGCTGTAGTTTCCATTCTCCTTTCTCTTTCTGCATGTCATTGTCTTAAGTTTCTGTTGAATATTCATTTAATATCTAATAGCTGACATTCAAATTCCTCTATATTCTGGCCTAAAGCTCCTCGTCCTGCTTATTTTTCACTATGTATAACCAAAAAAAAATAGGGGCTTCTAGCTGGCTCAGTTGGTCCAGCATGTGACTCTTGATCATGGGGTTTTAAGTTTAAGCCCCATATTTGGTGTAGAAATTACCTAATAATAAAAAATTTAAAAAAATATTAAAAAAGAAAAAAATTCATTTTACTCCAAATGGCCTAGTACTTTTCTAGATATACCTTAAACTTTCTTACCACCATCCTTTTGATGATGCTATTTTTCTCATTTGAATTATACTCTCATATTCCAAATGCCTATTGAAACTCCACCTATTATGTTAGGCTGAGATAAAATTCATTGTTTTTTTTTAAACATTCTGAATGACATTCACAGCTCAATGAATGATTCTTTTCTTTGTGTTACTATAGTTCTCACTCCATGCACTAATCAGTGAGAATGCCATATTCTACCTATGATCCACAACTTCTAACCTAATAGATTGGCTTCTCATTTATATTAGGTAGACAACAGACATCATTGGTCAATAAATTATTAAATTGGTAACTTTCTGGAAGCAAACCAAACAGTCTTAATGAAAAAAATTAAATTTGGATTATCTTTGGGGTGCCTGTCTGGCTGTCAGTAGAGCATGCGACTCAATCTCAGGGTTATGAGTTCCAGCCCCCTGTTAGGTTTAGAGATTACTTAAAAAAATTAAACCTTTAAAAAAATAAAAATAAGTATGGATTATCCTTGACATCAAAATTTCACTTCAAGGAGAACTTAGAGCTTTGTATTATGTTATTAAAAAATAGGAACCAACCTAATTTTCTGTATGAAGTAGTAGTAGAGGAAAATTCTTGTTAGAACATTTGTGGTCTACTCATAAATTCAAATTAAAAAATATATTGGAAACAATGTACAATTATATTTAATGTTATGGAATAATGTGCACAAATAAATTTAAGAGAAGACAGAGAAGGTTACAAAAAAAGTACTCTTTTTTTTTTCTTAAGACTATACAATGAACCACGATTCCTTTTTCTTCTGAGCTCTCACCCCCTTGTAGCTATTTATGGCTATGAGACTTGTTTTGGCCAATAAGATGTGAGTGGAGGTGATAATGTGCACCATTTCCAGGCAGTAGCATTTAAAGTGGAGTGTAAACGTTTTACTCTTCTAATGTTCTTTTTTTTTTTTTTCTTCTAATGTTCTTTTACTTGGGTTCAAAAAGTCAGGTCCTACTCTTATTCTTCTCGACATCTGATGCAAAGTAGGTGTTTAAAGAGACTGTTGAAGGGGGCATCTGGGTGGCTCAGTTGGTTAAGCACCTAATCTTGATCTCAGGTCAGGTCTTGCTCTCAGGGTCATGAGTTCAAGCCCCACGTTGGGCTCCATGCTGGCCATGGAGCCTATTAAAGAAAAAGAAGAAGAAGAAAAAGAGAGACTATTGAAGGAATGCATGAAGAAATGAATTGTAATTATTGTTAAAAAGCATATGAAATGTTTGGAGTAAATTACAGGAAAAAATGATGACTTTATGAATTCTTTACAAGAATCTGACTAGAATGTAAGTATTATATTTTCTCTCTGATACTTTGTAGGTATAATTTTGAAAACTTTTTTTTAAAACAAAATAGAAATTTTTCCTTTATACTCATTTTGAAATGCTTATGGAGTAACTGGGACATTTGTCAAAGTGAAGTGGTAGCTATTGATGGATACTACTACCATTAATACCATCTGTATATCTTACAGAAAATATCTATGAGAACAGCTGAAATCTTGAGGATAAAATTATGTATAATTTGGGGCAACTTGTGGCTCTGTTGCTTAAGCATCAGACTCTTAATCTCAGTTCAGATCTCTATCAGAGTTGTAAGTTTAAGCCCTGCATCAGGCTCCAAACTGGCCATGGAGCCTACTTTAAAGAAAAGTACCTAAGTTATGGATTTTATTAGTATTTTATTAACATTTTTAGTATAAATAATTATGATACTAAACCATCAAGTAAGGGTAGCTCTTATGACCTGTTTTGTGTATCTGATTTAATGGGTGTTATAATATTGAGATTAGTTCAAAGGATCATTTATTAAATAAACTTAGTGTTCTTTTAATACTGACATGCTTCCAACAGTAATCTGAAGGTTTCTATTTCTGATCTTTGTTTACAATTGTTTTTGTTTTCTACTCACGAGGAATGTTTCATCAAATTTAATACCCCAGGCAGCAGAATATATTGATGGATCTCTGGCAAATTTTAGATGAAATAGCTTGATCCAGTATGAGTTTCAGAAAATAATGAGTATTGTAAAAATGAGACAAAGTCTGAGTGAAGATTTTCTAAGACATAAAAAAGCAAACTTGTCATGCAATTAAGCTACAGGAAACAACTAATTTAAAATAACTCTAAAATATTATATGTACTTGTATTTATTCAACAGAATGCATATAAATTTAATAGATTGTATAGTAAATATAATATATTAAATATAATATAATTAACATTGAGATGCAAATTATAAAGGTGCTTCTTTTTAGCACATCTATGAAATGTAGCAGGTGTATGGTTGGTTATGTGATATGTGACCTGCCTTTCTTGCAGTTAGGGAATTGGCAGTGCTTCTTTAAATATGTTTCCAAAACTGTCTCCTATAGCACCTAAAATCATACCCAGAATGGATTTGCAATTATTTACGGATGTAATGTGTAGTCTCTAATACACTGCAGCTGTGGCTAGGATTTATGATTTTATATAGCTTTTACTGAGTGCACTTGAGGTCATTTTTCCATTGCACAATAAGTTTTCCAATATAAGATAAGCTTTTATTTTCCTGTGGTTGCTCTCAACCTTAAAATATGCCATATAGGAGAAAGTAGTAGCAGCTGTGCAAAGCATCTATAGTAAGAAGCTAGCTATATGATATGATGTAAAGACAAGAAGAGATATGTGATGGAAGCTGATTTTTCTATGGTTAAAGCCTTGGGTGTCAATATCAAGTATGGCTCTCTATGTCTAGGGATATTCCTTACGGGTTTTTCAGGTTGTGCCTTGTTCAGAAGCATCTAGGAGAGGAGGAAAGTTGAGATAGTAAGTATGCTTCTTATGCCAGACAGTGGATCCTGGGATGATACTACACCAGCTAGAGGAAAGGACTGTCATACTGCAATTTATTTCTATATATTTAGGTGCCTTTTTTGCATTTTATCCACTGAAAGGGAGCCTTTTTTCTTCTACTTCTTCTCATAATGTTTTTCACATCTCTGTTCTTTACTCTCAGCCAATCTAGTAGGAAATCCACTTTTACTTCATTTGTAGGCTGCTAACACTTACTTTCCTTCTTTAGGTTCCTCTCACTCATGAGTCAAACAGGGTCTCCTATGTATTCCACTTTCACAGGGGGAATTTCTCAATCAGTCCCTCTGAATTTCAAAGCCACCTCTGTTTCTTCCTTCCCTTGGGCAACTGACCTAATAATTTTCAGCCTCATTTTCCTCTTCTACAAGATAAACAAGATTATCCCTATTTTATAGGATTATGAGATAAAACAAGAAATAATTCATGCCAGTGATGAGCAGATGCATAGCACCTAAGAATGCACTTAGGCACTCACTATGTATTTATTCATTTTTTTCCTTCTCTATGTCCTACTACTTAAGCCTGTACATTTTTTTCAATTTTTTTATTTGTAACTCAGTAGTATTAAAACTACAAATAATAGCAAAAGGAATCTCAGAATTCCAAAAATCTATGACGTTCTCATTATGATTCCATGTCTAATGCTTCCTGACTTCTTGCAGGAAGCCAGTTCTGAGATCATCCTTCTCTTGAATGTATTCCTGAATGTCCAGGCCATCACACCACTTGTCTTCCCTGCCTGGGGAAAAAACAAGAGTCTAATAGTGTAGGCTTTACAGCCAGACTGCATTAGATTCAAACCCTACTTCTTACTAGCCATCTGACCTTAAGATGATTATTAATATTCTCTTCTCAAATTGCTCATCTAGGAATTGAGAATAATGATGGTACCTAAACTTTGGATTGTGATGAATATTTAGTGAAATGATTACATGAAAGGTGCTTAGTGAAATGTTGTGCACTAAGCAAAGTCTCAGTTTGTTGTTGTTTATCATTTTCTACTTCACTCGTCAGGAAAACCCATCTGTCCAATGGTAGAATTAAATCTAAACTGGGGAACAGTTCCCAAAATGTGTCCTTCTGAAGAGTAGTTAATAAATATTACTGGTTAAGTTTTACATACACATAAACCCACACACAACACACATACATTTGAAAAAGCTGGCTTTAAAAAAAGTTATACATGTTTATATCCTGAATGAAGTCTCAGACCCTTCAATATGCTACTGTGCATTGGTAGATTATGGAGTGAGTGCACAGTATATACTATACTAATTTACCCACAATCGCTTGTTTAGTCTTGTAGATTATTTTTAGTGAAGAACCTTTCAAACCTCTCTTTTTAATCATAATTCTACTCACCCTTCTTTTAACAATCAAAAGTTGGTAAGCTTGGCATCTTTAGACATTACATGACAAATTGTCCCAGCTCTACTATCTTTTAGTACTAAAAAGAGAAGGCTCAGCATACTAAGATAACCACAGATTTCTAAGGACTGTGAGGTCAGTATAATTTGGCCTTTGTGGTTACTACCTCATTTGCTTAGGGCAGACTTGTCAAGTGGTGTACTACAAATGATAAGAAAGAAATCCTCCAAAGTATTATTTATTTCTAGAGAGCATGGCCAGAAACCTCAAATAGTTTCACCCTCTAATCACAAATATTACAAAATTTAAAAATAATAATAGCAAAAAAAGCTCGATCTCTTATCAGGGCACCTGGCTGGCTCAGTAGATTAAGCATCTTCTCTGACTCTTGGTTTCAGCATGTTCTCAGGGTAGCTGGATTGAGCCTGTGTTGGGCTCTGCACTCAGCAGGGAGTCTGCTTGAGGTTCTCTCTCTCGTTCACTCTGCCCTCCTCCCCCATGCTGTTTCTCTCTGTGTGTTCCTCTTTAAAGTAAATAAATCGTTAAAAATAAAATTCTTATGTACTATCATACACACGTACATTTAATAATTAATATGAGAGAACACATTTTTGGTTGTATAAAAATAACGCTCTATAGTAACTCACACAGGAATGCTGATAATAGTTTATTACCACCCAACACATAATTACTGTAAATTTGATTTTAAAATAGTCCAGAGGGGATCCCTGGGTGGCGCAGCCGGTTTGGCGCTGCTTTGGCCCAGGGCGCGATCCTGGAGACCCGGGATCGAATCCCACATCAGGCTCCCGGTGCATGGAGCCTGCTTCTCCCTCTGCCTGTGTCTCTCCCTCTCTCTCTCTCTCTCTCTCTCTCTCTCTCTCTCTCTGTCTCTCTGTCTCTCATGAATAAATAAATAAATCTTAAAATTAAAAAAAAAAAAAAAAAAAAAGCTCGATCTCTTATCAGGGCACCTGGCTGGCTCAGTTGATTAAGCATCTTCTCTGACTCTTGGTTTCAGCATGTTCTCAGGGTAGCTGGATTGAGCCTGTGTTGGGCTCTGCACTCAGCAGGGAGTCTGCTTGAGGTTCTCTCTCTCGTTCACTCTGCCCTCCTCCCCCATGCTGTTTCTCTCTGTGTGTTCCTCTTTAAAGTAAATAAATCGTTAAAAATAAAATTCTTATGTACTATCATACACACGTACATTTAATAATTAATATGAGAGAACACATTTTTGGTTGTATAAAAATAACGCTCTATAGTAACTCACACAGGAATGCTGATAATAGTTTATTACCACCCAACACATAATTACTGTAAATTTGATTTTAAAATAGTCCAGAGGGGATCCCTGGGTGGCGCAGCGGTTTGGCGCTGCTTTGGCCCAGGGCGCGATCCTGGAGACCCGGGATCGAATCCCACATCAGGCTCCCGGTGCATGGAGCCTGCTTCTCCCTCTGCCTGTGTCTCTCCCTCTCTCTCTCTCTCTGTCTCTCTGTCTCTCATGAATAAATAAATAAAATCTTAAAATTAAAAAAAAAAAAAAAAAAAAAAAAAAAAAAAAAAAAGCTCGATCTCTTATCAGGGCACCTGGCTGGCTCAGTAGATTAAGCATCTTCTCTGACTCTTGGTTTCAGCATGTTCTCAGGGTAGCTGGATTGAGCCTGTGTTGGGCTCTGCACTCAGCAGGGAGTCTGCTTGAGGTTCTCTCTCTCGTTCACTCTGCCCTCCTCCCCCATGCTGTTTCTCTCTGTGTGTTCCTCTTTAAAGTAAATAAATCGTTAAAAATAAAATTCTTATGTACTATCATACACACGTACATTTATTTATGATAGAGAGAGAGAGAGAGAGGCAGAGACACAGGCAGAGGGAGAAGCAGGCTCCAATGCACCGGGAGCCTGACGTGGGATTCGATCCCAGATCTCCAGGATCACGCCCTGGGCCAAAGGCAGGCGCCAAACTGCTGCGCAACCCAGGGATCCCGGGCAATGGTATTAAAAACTCGATCTCTTGGGAAGCCCCGGTGGCTCAGTGGTTTAAGTGCCACCTGCAGCCTAGGGCGTGATCCTGGAGACCTGGGATCAAGTTCCACATCAGGGTCCCTGCATGGAGCCGGTTTCTCCCTCTGTCTGTGTCTGTGCCTCTCTCTCTCTCTCTCTGTCTCTCTGTCTCTCATGAATAAATAAATAAAATCTTAAAATTAAAAAAAAAAAAAAAAGCTCGATCTCTTATCAGGGCACCTGGCTGGCTCAGTTGATTAAGCATCTTCTCTGACTCTTGGTTTCAGCATGTTCTCAGGGTAGCTGGATTGAGCCCTGAGTTGGGCTCTGCACTCAGCAGGGAGTCTGCTTGAGGTTCTCTCTCTCGTTCACTCTGCCCTCCCTCCCCCCATGCTGTTTCTCTCTGTGTGTTCCTCTTTAAAGTAAATAAATCGTTAAAAATAAAATTCTTATGTACTATCATACACACGTACATTTAATAATTAATATGAGAGAACACATTTTGGTTGTATAAAAATAACGCCTCTATAGTAACTCACAGGAACTGCTGACTAATAGTTAATTACCACCCAACACATAATTACTGTAAATTTGATTTTAAAATAGTCCAGAGGGGATCCCTGGGTGGCGCAGCGGTTTGGCGCCTGCCTTTGGCCCAGGGCGCGATCCTGGAGACCCGGGATCGAATCCCACATCAGGCTCCCGGTGCATGGAGCCTGCTTCTCCCTCTGCCTGTGTCTCTCTCTCTCTCTCTCTCTCTCTGTGACTATCATAAATAAATAAAAAAAAATTTTTTTTAAATAATAAAATAAAATAAAATAGTCCAGATTAACACTTTAATGTTTTATGCATTAGATTAATAGTCTATGCATATTAACTCAATTTTCATTCTTATCCAGATGTCGTGTTCATGTACTGTCACAGTAGAAAAAAAAAACACTGGTTAGTTTTCTATCTTGAATTGCAGTGGGGGGTCATGAGTAATGAAAAGGGTAAGACTGTATTCATATCAATATGGCTGATGTAATTTTTTCTACTGTTGTATTACAAGTATCACCAGTGGTGACATCCAGGTATGATGTGGGTTATACACATTCATGGGTTCTGAAGTAAAATATGGGACAATTAATGATTCCTAAAAGACAGTTTCAGACTGTAGGATAAAATACTGAAATACTCTATTATGCTCCATCTGTGACGTATTGCACATTTTTACCTTATTTTACTGTGCCTTGCAGATTGAGCATTGCAAAAAGAGAATATATCAAGTTAAATCCATTAAAGTGAAAGCATTCCTCTACTATTTGGAGTGTCAGTATGAGACTTCATACATGGTTTTGTTTAGAACCAGCAAAATGACAGAATATCTCACCTACATCTCTTTCCTCTTTGTAGGTTTTGCATAGTTTTCTGTTTTCTTCAAATTTCTATGCTGACACCTTAAGGCTTACAATACTCTGCTCTGAGGTTTATTGCTATTATAATGAATCTTAAAACAGTCTATAGGACACTCTAAAGTGTAAGGAGCCTCTATGTGATAATGGAAAACAAATCAGAAATGCTAATATTCTTGCATTTGAAGAAGTCCATGATTACAAATGCATAAAAACCTGGCACTTAGTGCAAGAGTGAAATAAGGATGAAAGCTTTTCACTGTTGGTTGTCAAAACATTTTTTGAAATTCTCAGGCCTGGAAAATTAGCTTACTGTCATCACAGCAGTCTTTTGCCATGAGAGCCATTATTTTAATTTCTTCCTGCACTTCCTGTTGAGAAGTCAAGCTCTGCGGCCTCATGTTTTACATAAACCGAACATGATTATAGATATGGTATGTTTCCATGTGACAGCAGTGACTAATGTCATAAATGGAAAATAAGATAATATGTTTCTCTGGACAATTATCTTGTCCTATTTCAGAAAAAAATAAAATATCATTTTTTATGGTTTTATTTTTGCTATGGTCTCATACATGAATTAATCTAAGACATAAATGATTGCTTAAGAAAGAAAAGGCATGAGATTGGTTTTCAATGCCTTGTCTCAAAGCAGTTCTAAGAATTGGGAAAATCTGTCAATTTATGTTAAGGACCTTTTGTTGTTCTGACTCAACATCCAATGACTCTGCTTTGTGAGTGATTTTATATTCAAATCATCTTAATAGGTCCCATGGGGGTTGAAATTTACTAAGAATATTTACAAGAAAAGAAGGAAAACTGAAAAAATAAGAAATACAAAGACGGAAGGAATAAAATATTAAAACCAAGTCAGACATTCCTAGGGGTGCCTAAGTGGCTTAATTGGTTAAATGTCTTTCTCTTGATTTTCAGCTCAGATCATGATCTTGTGGTCATGGGATTGAACCCAATGTTGGGCTCTGCTCAGCAGGGAGTCTGCTTGAGATTCTCTTTCTCTCCCTCCCTTCTCCCTCTCTAAAGTAATAAATAAATCTTTTTTTTTTTTTTTAGTAATACATAAATCTTAAAAAAAAATAAAACAAGTTAGTCAATCCTACAAGCCTGGAAGATTTAAAGAAATACATTTTAAATAATCTTTAAAATTTGTACTATTTATAGGACTCTTTTTCACAAATAGCAATGCTTTCTTTTTTTAAGGTTTTTTTTTTAAGATTTTTTTTATTTATTCATGCAAGACACAGGAAGAGAGAGAGAGAGAGAGAGGCAGAGACATAGGCAGAAGAAGAAGCAGGCTCCCCGCAGGAAGCCCGATGTGGGACTTGATCCTGGAACTCTGGGCCCACACCCTGAGCCAAAGGCAGATGCTCAACTGCTGAGCCACCCCGTGTCCCTAGCAATGCTTTCGAAATCTCTAATTATAAATAAATTTGACAAATAATATTGTGTGACTTATTCTATTTGTAATATTTGATTAGCAGAAAATTACTTCAGTGATGCTTTCTGAGAAGTGTTTGGGGTAGGTTTTGTAATTAATGGATCAGTCTAGAATTCCCTGTCAAGTATAGGTCCTCACTTATTTCCAAATTCAAAAGCTTGCATGTGCAATTTCTAAAATTCACCCAATAATAATGAAAACAGAAAAGCAATTTTATATCCAAATGGACATTTTATTCAATATATAAGCTGATTTTTTGCTTGACATACAGCAAGTCAGTGCTTTTATGTCAATGTTTGACATGAGGCATAGTTGGGTGGCAGACATGGCTATTCCCTTAAGCTCTATGTCATCTTTATTATTTTTGTAGGGAACTGTGGCAGAATATGGATTAGGTGTTTGTGCTTTTAACAGTATTTCCTTGGTCTTAGACCCTGTGGTCAGGAATCAAGTGAAGGCCAAAATTTACTATCTCCTTATAGACTCTGGGAGATGTAGGCCCATACAAACATTATATTATATTATTCTGAAGCCAGGTCATTAGGATTGATCTTTTAAAGGATCAGTTAATAATTTCCAGTGATGATAAAAAGGATAGGCTCTGCTAACCAACTTCTTTTGAACTTGTTCCTTAATGATGACACTACTTTTGAGTAAGTTGGATGCCTTTCCCTGCTTCTCCAGGAAAATGAGAGATAAGTATTCTCTTTTATGAAGAAAATATAGATGTATGATCATAGTCTGTGGCAGTCTTAATAATAAATGGCTTTGCTTTCTGATTATTCATAGGACGTCTACAAATCAATTACTCTAAAAATAATTATTTTGGTAAGCATCTATCTTCTAATTGACATATATTTGACAATCCCAAACTCCAATTATTTTAAATGAACTGGAAAACATTTGGGCTATAAGACTATGATATCAATCAAAATAAACAAGTATTTTAAGTTTCTATTTTAGGAAGAAATGTTCACCATTGAATTTGCAAGTTCTACTTTTCATCTTCACTTATAATGCTGTTTGCCAACAATTTCAAAATCAATTTCTGGTACTGAATGTTTCAATACTGAATTGCTCAATAAGAGATACATTCTAGATATAGTACCTACAATAATTAACTCTTCTCATCGAAACTCATCCAAATAGTTTTCCTTTTACTATTGAGACATCCTAGTCTCACCAGAGAGACAAAAATAATTATTTTATGGAAGAGAGAAGTTAAAAGATTCTTTCTTAAGTATGCCATAATAAAAAAAAAAAAAGTACCTAAATACCGACTATAAATCCTAAATTCCAGGTCAGTTCTTGCTTACCTTTTTATGGTCTATGCAATTTTATTATTGTTCATTGAGTTTTTTCTCATTAGGAAATCAAACTCTACTGTCTGTTGTTCTATATAAACCAAACACGATTATAGAAGCAGTGTATGACAACATTAACTAATGTTAAAATTGAAAATGGATAACATTTTTCTCTGAATAGCTAGTTTTACAGGAAATATATTCGTTTATTTTACTTTTATGTAGATTTGTATAAGACACAAATTATTGTGTAGGAAAGAACATGGTGATGGTATGATGCAGCAATATTTTATATCCCACTAAGAAAGAAAAATACTGTCAAAAGATACCACTGAGGGGCACCTGGGTGGCTAAGTTGATTAAACATGTGACTTTGGTTTCATCTCAGTCATGATTTCAGGGTCCTGGGATTGAGCCCTGGATTTGGGCTCCACACTCAGTGGGGAGTCTGCCTGTGGATTCTCTCTCTTTGTCTACCCCTCCCCCCATTCATGTTGTCCCTCTTTCTCTCTCAAATCAATCAATCATCAATCTTTAAAAAAAGGTACCATTGATTGTAAAAATGATGCTTTATTTCAGAGTTGTTAATATGTGAAAAAAACTTTGCATCTTAGAATCAATTAAATGTAATACTTACTAAGTCGGCTTTCTAAATTTTTTGTCATTTACTTGATATAGTCTAGCTCCTGGTGGATGGGTTTTGATTCACATGTATACTTTAATCTTTCAGATACCTATGAATAGTTTGGTACTCTCCATATGCTGAAACTGTATTGTGTTGTTGTTGTTTTTCTTTAATAGCAAACACAAAGAGCTGACTAAAAACAATCAAAATAAAGTTTCTTATATCCTCTTTCATGGCTTCATTTCCCCAGAGATTTGAGAGATTTACTTTGCAGATTTTGCCCTGAAAAACTATGGTACTTAGTGAACATGCTCTTCTAGTTAATTCCTAATGTTCTAAAATTTCTGCTAGAATGAATAAGGACTAAATTATATGTCAACTGAGTTTAGATTTCAACACAGTTTTATAGAAAAACCCTAAATTTCTCCATATCTGTAAAATTAAAACAGATTTTAAAGAGTGAAGTAACAGATACTGATCTTGGCATCTTTACACCATTAGATACATTGACTCAGTTTTAGTCAGAGGCATGGTTTTGAACTGTCCTTGAATTCCCAACTAAGACAACTGAACAATTTCTTTAACTTGTAGCTATTTTCCTTCACTTTCTGCATGTGCTGGCATACCCTGTCATGTTTAAAGAGAGAGAGGGAAAGAGAGAGATATCTAAATAACAGTCTATTTCATCAATCACTTTTAATTTTAAATCTTTTTTCAAAAAAAAATCTTTCTTCAACATCTTTTAGATTGCATTTTATTTCTGAAGGAGAAGGTTAATAGCTCACACAGTGAAAACTATGATGGTTCTGCTCTTGAAATATTAGCCTTTACTGAATGATGTTTCCCCCAGCCTATTTCACACTTTATATGTAGACTGAAAAAGAGGTCCTTTAATTTTCCTTCAAAGTTTGAAAGATATGAAAGAATTTAGCCTCCTTTATCAAATGTCCAAGTATAATAAGATGTCTAAGAGACACAGATTAAAACGCTTTCATGAATTTTCTTTTCTTATAATGGTTTGGCCCCAATTAAAGTTATTTTAATAAAGAATAACCTTTGTATCTCTCAAAGGCCATTGTGAGGAGGCAAAATCAACCCTGACCAGAAATCAGAAAACTCGGTTCTGCTGTTGGATATTCTACTTATTACTGATGTCTGGCACACAAAGAGTACTCAGTAAATATACATATACTGCCTAGATATATTAATAACTTACATAGCAGTGAATATATCAAACTGCGACCTCGTGCTCCTCATAGTGTGGTTGAGGAGGTGGACCGTTACAGTATAAAGTGATTGGATATGAATTGGAAGTATGGATGCAGTCATCACTGAAGACATTGCAGAGAGTCAAGGCAAGAGATTTCAAGTTTTACTGAATGCATCTCAAGAAGCGTGCAAGTTATAATTTCCATATGACTAATCAGAAAAAGGAAGTACACTGAACCAATCTCCTTTATCCAAGGTCACTTGTTTACTATATTTGGAAAAGTTAGAATTTAGCTCTGGTAAAATCTGAATTCCAAGTAATTGAAATGATTGAGTTACCAACTTTCCAATGCCAACTCCTCTAATAATGGCTCAATTGGATTGGATGCTATGCCATATCCTATCTTGTACTCTTCAATATTGCTTTTTTTTTTAGCTCGATGTATGTATATTTATTCACCTAAATCATAAAATCTCAGCAATTAAAAAAAAAGTTTATCAACTTCATCATCTTTTATCAGTCCATTTTCCTAACCCTTTCTGTTGCTATCCCTATTCACCATTATTATACATTATGGTATAAGTAAAAGGATTCAAGTTTATGCCAATGATTAGCTATGTCAAGTAGTTTTTTATAGACTTGTGTGCCATAGTATTTCAAGAGAGAAAATAAAATCTCTCTTCTATGTATAAAATATTTTGTATTTATCAATGTGTATTGTAAATATAATCATAGCTAATCCAAATAAGTAAAGTAATAAATGGATTAATATACAAATCATATTTTGGAATTCCTTATATTGCCTTAAAAAAAGTCATCCTAAAGGATTGGGTTTAGGGTTGCAAACGTGCTATGATATATTGAAGTACATTTGATCTACCTTGGAACTACTTATACTTTTCAAAGGAGATAGACTCCATTTATAGCCTGAAAACTTTACATTTACTTGAGAATTTATTATACTGAAATCCCAAATTTATAAACTTTTCCAGGAAGTTATACATTTTAGGGAAATCTACCATGATACTTACTATTTTCCTTCACAGTAACTGCTTGTTTGTTTTTCCACTGGTTCCAAGTGCTTATCTCATAATAATTGTTGCTATGCTAAGCAGTCATTTTCTATGAGTACATTCAGTTATAAAACATTGAATCACTCATTTCTACCTACAAAGCAAGATGAGAACTTAATTTCCTCTGGGTGTTCTATGAAGAGATATTTTGGAAAGTTCTCTTGGCACTCCAGATGATCAGTTATTATAATATTAGTCTCTTAGTGTTACTAGATTTCTTTTCAGTCCCTTCCTTCCCTAACAACTCTCTGCCTGGGTTTGATGGGAGGCTATATTTATAGTGATATAATGAATAAATTACACCCTAAAGTATCAACATGAAGAACAAAGTTTGCCCACATCTTTAATAGATGCTAAAAAAAAACTTTTTAGCATAATTGAAGCATCTAGTAATAATACTTGCAGGTATTACTTTAATGTAAATTCAGAATTTTAGAGACTAAAATTTAATCCTAATGCTATCTTTGAGACACAGAGAAGATGAACATTTCCATTTTGGAGAACTTTAAACATAAAATGACTGTAATACATATACTTCTGTGTATACAAAGTTTAGTTTTTAAAAAAAAGTATGACTTTTTGCTAACTCTTTATTATGTATATTGATGTAAGAAAAGATTTTAGAATTTAAGGCCAATGGTCAAGAAAGAATTCCTGAGATTTCTTTGGTGCAAAACGGCAATTTTATTAAAGCACAGGGACAGGATCTGTGGGCAGAAAGAGCTGCACCCAGGTCATGAGGAGTGGCCCATTATATACTTTCAGGTTCAGAGGTGGTTAGGGATAACATAAGCCTCAAAGGAATTTTGGAAGCAAGGTTTCCAGGATCTTGGGGGGCTAGCTATTGTTTGGAAAAGATCATTTATTACTGTAATACAGCCTGAGCCATGAGACCCTTTGGTGTATATCAGTGGATCATATGCTTGGTGGATGATTGCCATCATCCATCTAAAGGGGTAGGGATAAATGAAGTTTCCAAAGGAATTTTTATATGTTAAAGTAGACTTATAGGATCCTGGGGGTTGGACCAAGATTGCTTTTTGCCCTTAGCAAAATACCAACATCAAGGCAGTTGAGTCCCTTGAAGAATGTCACTCTGCCTACCTCAAGGACCTGTCAATGGGATGTAGATAGTAAGGAAATTTAATAATTTTTCTCGGCCTTTGTTTCCCATATCATATATATCACATATTATCTTATTTTTTTGTTTCTTAAATAAATTTTTACACTTTTTTTAAAAAAAAAAGCTTTGTTTATATTTTGCTGGTTGGTTTGCTTTATAATTAAAAACATTTCTCCTAGCAATTTTAAACAAGTTCACAGCAGATTAGTTCAATGGTCAGCAAAGGATACTGCTGAAATCTCAGTTAAGTTTGAGTCATTTTAGAGGTCAAAGATCACAGTTTAGAGAGCTGCTATGAACTTAGAAAGACAACTTAAATTGTGAATAGTGATTCTAGATTTAAAGTCAGACAACCTCCTAGATTGAAACCACATTTTCAAAGGAACAGTTGTATTGTATTTTTATATTTTGTTTTATTTATCCTAAACAAGATACAATAAAGAACAAGCTGGCGGTGCCTTTGGCTCAAGTCATGATTCCCGGGTCCTGGTATGGAGCCCCATGTCAGGCACCCTGCTCTGTGGGGCATCTGTTTCTCCCTCTCCCTTTGCTCTTCCCTCTGTTCCTGCTCTCTCGCTTGCTCACTCTCTCAAATAATAATATATAAATAATAAATAATAATAACCTTTATAAAAAATAGAGTAGAGAGTTGTTTGAAGGACTGAAGTTGATTCTTTCTACAGAGTGCCTATGGTGTCAGGAGAAAAGCTCCCTCTCCTATGGTCCTTCTAGAGGGACTTAGAATCAAATTGACATAAGATAGATTAACAGGAGAAAATCTAATTGAATACATATACTTAGTGGGAATCCACATAGTCATGAATTTCCAAAGACTAGCAGGCAACGTCAAGTTTAGCTAAATTAAGGAGAAAGGTAGGGGTCTGAGGTTACAAAGGGTTCTCAGAAAACTCTTGAGCAAAGAAAGTAAACAGGTATGTTGGGGGGGAAAGGAAGTCTGCTCTCTTATGCAGATCATTTCCTTTAGTAAAAGGAAGTCTCTGTTAATAGCTCTCTTCCTGTTGCAGGCTCTGCTTTCCAATGTAAATTTAGGCAGTTATGGGGGAGGCAGAGTTTTTCATGCATCTGCTGGGTTTTTATTACTTTTAACTTAAAATAATCTTTATGCCAAAGTGGCATATTTTGAGTTATGTCATCCTGCACCCTTTCAATAGGTAGACATGGGACATACATGCTTAATAAATTTAACCTCAATCTCACAACCAGCAAGAAGCTCTTTATTTGCCTAAAATGAGGGTCACATAGCATCAGAAGAATTTGGAAAGGACAGAGATGTGGAGCCAAGCACCTGTCTTTCTTATCTGAGATGGATTCACTTCCATATCACTGAAGCAGGCAATAATTTAAACAACTGCTTAAAGGACTGGGCTCCAAAATATGGACTTTCAGCGGTCATCAGAGTGATAGAAAAGGAGAGGATGGTTGGATCACTCTAACGCTGACAACTTCTAAGATACTATGAGAAACAAATTCCTAGATGGTGAGTACTGATGGTAGATGAGTCAAGTTGTAACTGCTTTTATACGAAGTCATCACATAGACCTAAAATTGCAAATAAGTCTACAGCATTTCTTTATACAAACGATAGAATTAGGCCTTTTAGTGTAGACCTCTCATTTATCTCTATGAAATTCATTCACTTGCCAGCCCATATTAAGTGCTAATGATGTGGTTTTCCAGTGTTGTTCAGGTCCAGAGCTGATGGCCAAGAAGGAATTCTTGAGTCATCTTTTGTGTGAAAAACACGGGGACAGGACCAGGGGCCAGAAGGAGTTGCATTGGGATTGTGAGGGGTAGAGATTATATACTTTCGAGTTGGTAGGGGTTAGGAACAGAACAAACCTCCAAGTGTTTTGAAACAAGGTTTCTGGGACCCTGAGGGTGCTAGTTATTGTTAGGTAAAGGTCATAATTTTTGAGTAAAGCCTCAGTCAGGAGACCCTTAAGATGAATGACAGTGGGCCATATGCTTGGAGGATGTTTCTTAAAGTGTATCCTGGTGAGGTGGGTAAAGATAAAGGGAACTCCCAAAGGAATCACTACATGTTTAAAGTAGACTTACAGGATCCTGAGGGCTTAAGCTAAGATTGCCTTTTGTCCTTAGCAAAATGTCAGCATTGAAGTAGCTGAGTTCCCAGCGAAGGTCACTCTGCCTGTTTCAAGGACTTGTCAGTGGGCTGTAAGTTGTAAGGAAATTTAATTGTTTCTTTTGCTTTTGTTTCCCAAATCACTGCCGACATCATCAACCCTTTAACAGTTCTTAATACATTGGAAATAAGATACATTTTTAAATTATTTGTCAAAGACCCTAACAACTGATTTCTGTACATGAGTTGATCACATAGGCATCAAATAGGACCACAACCGGTTGTTTAATATGCTGCTAGGATTTTGCTGGTTTTAATCCTGTATCCTAGAAACATGGTGTTTGTTGTAACCTGATGAGTTAATGGTACGAGGGAGAGCTACAGACTATTTAGCCATATCTCATATTAGATTTCATGAAGCAGAACCTTTCATAGAGTAAAAGTTGGCAGTTCATCAGGTTCTGAAATACACTTGCAGAACATTCAAAAGCAGTACTGATGACCTCTAAAGAAACTAATAAGACAGAACTTATTTACCTAAAAATTAGAGGGTAAGATGATAATACTTTCCCATGTGGGGAGTTGCTGCTCAGTAAACAGCAGGACTTCGTGTGTGTGTGTGTGTGTGTGTGTGTGTGTGTGTGTGTGTTGATGGTAGAGGAGGTATGTGTACATGCATGCACCAGTATTCATTCTTAATCTTTCCTGCTTTCCACCCTGTACCTTGCTTTGTGGGCTTTAGCCATGATCAGCAAATTTCCCCCACTCCTGCTTGGGTCTTTTGTGACATATTGCATTGCAGGAAGTCTTTCATTACTCAGCAAGAAAAAAATTGAATGACCAACAGAAACACTGGCTTTCAATGCAGAACTTGATCTTGTAGTCTCAGGCTTGGGCTCCTGAAAGCTACTCCTATTTTAGAGAGCTTAAAAATATCCCCAGCACTTATAAATAAATTCTATTATCTCTTACATGAAGTATATTTCACCATTCAAAATTATATTGGCCAAGTTCACTATGATGTTAAAGTTTCTTGTAATTTTCCTATTACTCATTTATATTAGTCAGAAACTTGAAATTAATTGGTTATCTAGGTTCCGTTGATTTCAAATTTTATTTAATCTTTTGCCACATCAAATGAAAAATACTGGCTCTATGTCTCAAAATGAGTATATATTAATTTGTAAATTACATAAATACAATGCACATAAGACCATACAAATATATTTGGTGCATTACATTGCATACACAAATTAATGAAAGAGAAATTCTTATAATTTATAACTAATCTAATAAAATGGTCATGTACCATCCTGCTTCACCTCACACCCAGAGAATTCAACTCTTACTTTGAAAGGCACTGAAATTAATTATTCCAGACTATTCCAAATTGTGACTACAGTTTAAATCTGTGCATCTTCATGCTATTATCCTATGTGTTTTTATCTAAGAGAGCCAAAGCTCTTACTGATATTTTCTATGTATGCTAAAATTTCTGTGAGTTTTATCTATTATGTTCTAACTATGTTGTTTAACTAAACAAGGGGTAGCAAAACTAGATCCAGTGAAGCAAATTTGGTTTACCACTGAATTTTGTAAATAAAGTTTTATTCTAACACAGCCACGCCTGTTTGTTAGCGTCTATGGCTATTTTCACACTACAGGGCATAATTGAGTAGTGAGAGACTGTGTGGCTTATGAAACATGGAATATTTATTATCTAGAAAATATTTATTATCTAGAAAATGTTGACTTCCAAACTAATTGATCAAATACTGTATTTAGCTAGTGATACTTACAAAGATATTAGTATTGATTTTTAAGAATACCGGCAAATATTGCCATGGGTATTAATGTAAAATAATAGGTAGTGAATTATAACCTTCATTTAATGATAGATGAACATATGATAAACAAAAATAGGTTTATTTGTGTATTTAAATTTCACCCTGACATAGTTCTATTTACATTGGACTTTCCTATTTTTTTCAAGTCCTCTCACAGTGTAAGAGAGATACAGTTTGGTTGAGATTGTTATTTTATTAAACGTATAATTATACAGTTTCCAGTAGAGCATCTGGCATTCCATTAAGCACTGGAGAAACAAAGAGGAAAAATACATGTTCTATACTTAAGAAAGAGTATCTAGACGTAGAAAAGGCATTGTTGATTTAATTACTGATTTTTTTTTTCCTTAAGTATCACAAAATAATACCTAAGAGAACAACAGTGTATTATGATTTACAAGTATTTTTACATATATTATATCACTTGGTACTTAAAACCCTAAGAGATATATAATACACCTCTTATTCTCTGTGTCTTGCAGATTGGAGAATAGAGACTTAGGAAATTTGTTTCACCCAAAGTCACATGGCCATTAAGAGATCAAGTATAAACTTGAGCCCAGTTGTCCATATGAATATACCTTAGGTCTAGTGACTATACTCTAGTGTTGATCCATTTGTAAAATCTTAATAGCATCATCTGCCAGTGTTAAATAATTTTCATTTGTATTTATATTTTAAGTTCCCATTAAAACTCTATGCTTTTATTAGTGTCCTGTATATACATTTATTTCCTGACAAGAATTAGCTTCCTACGCAGTTTGGTCGGGTTTGAGAAGCAAATGGTTCAGAAACATCACCTATTCCTCCTTACACAGGCCTTATATAACATATGGTGTCTTTTTCAAATAGCACAAGTTGAAAATCTGTGGATGTGACAATCCATGCATGCATTGAGAGCAGCTAAGAAACTACCTGAACAATTGAGACATCTGCCAGTAAGGGACTTCTAATCCAATTGGAAACCAAAATTAATCTACCATAAAAAGTCGAATTATTAGTAAAAGGTGACATATCTGGGCAGGTTAGACAGAAGGTTATTGTAAGTAATCAGAAGACAACAATTTCCAAGGACTAAGAGGTCATGGAAGAATTTAAAGATAGCAAAGAATTTATAATGTGCAGAATGATATAGTTAAAAAGGTAGAAAGAAGAGGGAAAAACATACTTCAGATGGAATTTTTAAATATAGGTTCAATAAGAAAGAAAAATCCTAGAAGCACCTGTATGGCTCCATTGGTTAAGCTTCCACCCTTGACTTCCCCTCTGGTTGTGATCACCTGGTCCTGAGGTCCAGCCCCACATTGGGCTCTGCGATCAGCACAATCTGCTTTTTCCACTCCCACCTTGTGTTCTCTCTAAAGTAAATAAATAAATCTTTAAAAAAGAAAGAAAGAAAGAAAAAGAGAGAGAGAGAGAGAGAGAAAGAAAGAAAGAAGAAAGAAGAAAGAAAGAAAGAAAGAAAGAAAGAAAGAAAGAAAGAAAGAAAGAAAGAAAGAAAGAAAGAAAGAAAGAAAGAAAAAAAAAGAAAGAAACATTTGGGAGGTGAAAATAATTTTTAAGGTCTAAATCCAGTGTCTTTGTATGTTATTTTTTCCTAACGACTGTCATCATTTAGTTTTATTTTAAATAATCACTAATGTGGCCAAATATTGAAATATTACCACTGACAATCAAAAGAATGTGATGTGTGTATGTATTTGGAGTAGCAAGGTGGGATCTGCTTCCTGGTCTAGACTTTATTTTAACAAACCCTATCATGGTTAAATAAACATATCCAACAGCTCAGTTTTGTGAACTGTACTTTTAAGCATCTAGCACTGCCAGGGCTCAGGCATCCTCTTTGGAGTACTTTTGTCCCTATGTACTCTCAAATGGTGAAACTCAAAGTGCATATAAAATTTCTATGTAACTTTCTCCTTCTTGCTCTCCTTCTCTTCTTCTCTTTTGGAAACCATTGTAAGTGCTAGAAAACCTGACAGTATGTTTCTGCTTGATTGAATTACTTGCTGCCAAGTCCTTGTAGCCACAAAAATCACACCCACATTTTGCAACATAATTGGTGCCTGCACCTTGTCAACTTGAAAGCAGTAACTTCTGCTAAGATCTTTGTCCATATTACAGGATTTGCATCCAGACTAATTTGTGCTGTCCTCAAGTCACAGGTCAAACATGCCAATCCATCTAAGTGTGAAGATGATGAGCATTTCCAACCTGTACCAATTGATCAATTAAATGCAATGTTTGCATCCTAAATAGATATTATTCTAACTTAATTAAATAATTCAGGAAGATAGGTTTGTGAAAATTTCTTAGGTGAATGCTGTTTTGAAATTTGGATAATAATAAAGACATTTGTAGGAAGCCAATGTATTTGCAGCTGCCTAACCAAGTCAGCCACATGGATTTATCGTTGGTATTTCAAGGAGGTATAATCCTTATATTTGGCCCAGTTAAGGTTAAATGTTACTCTTAGCCTTTCTCTAAATCTCTTTGTAACCTAAGTCTAAATTTTTCACATTATTATAAAACACTGGTTATGAAGGTTCTATTTACCCTAAATGATCAGATGAGAGGTTTGATTAATTAAAAAGTACTCAGCTGCTTTCATGGCTAGCTGATTTGGAAACTCCAGACAAAACTTTTTAAAAGCAAAACTATAGGAAACTGTTTTGCAATTACAAACACAAGTCATAGCCAATGATATTCCCTTATAGCAAAAATAGTACAACTACCATTTCTCTTTGTTTTATAATTGATTTAAATCTTTAAGGAAAATCATCAATACCAACCTAGAGAATAATTTATTTATTGATCTCTATTAGAATCTTGTAATATTTAAAACTTTTTTTAGACATTTAAGGATTAGTATTTCCTTAAAAGGAATACTGAGAAGCATGCTTATTTATCCTCATACTCTTACGGTAACTAGATAAGAATAGCAGATATCCTTAAAAGGTGAAACATAAATATTCTAGTGGATATTTCATGTTATTTAGATGTTCCAATTTAAGAAATATTGAAATTTACTTGAAAGATATAACTGTAATGTTTTAAAATACAAGATAATGGTTCTTAGTTTTAAAAAATCTTGATATATTGTCATTTCTTTCCATTATTAGTATATCCATTTGTTCCACTATTTTTGTAATGTTTTTAGAATATTCACACTAATAACAGCATGTCTAACTCACCAGGAAATTAATTTTCAAGATGATAGTTTTATAATTCTCTAGAGCATAAAATGGTATTTTTTTCTTTTTTCTTTGCCACCTTAGTTAAGGAATAAGACTCTTATAAAGCAAAGAAGTGGTGTTATCACTTTTTCAAACTATCTATTATGTGTATGGTAAAGATTTCATCTATCATTATATATGGAGTAGGGCACAGCCTATTATCGGGGCTGGTCTGCTATTTGTATGTAAAGCAAGTGTCCTCAGTGCTTTCAGACAGATAAATGCGAGGCTCCTATGAGAGAAGGGCTAGGAGTGCAAGCAGTTTAAGCTTGTCACCTTTTACAAGCCCAATTCTTCCTGTTTCTTCTAACACACTCCTAATTTCTCTATATCTATCCCTGTGTCATGATTGGATTAAAATGTGACTCTGACAAGTGTTTTGAATACCAATGTCTTCCTATTGCATCAACTCACATACACACTGTTAACATTAAGGTTTAGTCTGATAAAGGAAATACAGCATTTTGTCCTCTGGTAAAATTGTCATTATTTCTATTTCTATTCTTGGTTTTCCTGCTTCTGCCAGATTTTCCTTTACTGTGAACTGTTTTGCTACTCTCTGCTACCAGCTATAATGATGATGATTTGTAACTAGTTTCCTTTAGAGGATATGCTGTCAGGCAGTTACAGAAAGATTTCCTAACTTATCATTTAAATGTATGCTGCTTCCTTTGCATTTAGGTTTTCTTAGACCATCAGCGGCATTTTCTCCTCCTTCGCTATTGGGGTTTCTGTCTTCTAAGTACTGCTCTCTTCTGTCACACAATTCCTTGTTTGTTCTGCCCACACATTTGGTGGTGTCATCTGTCAGAATGGGATTGTGCACACCAAGCAGAAGAAAAAATTGAGGGTAGAATTACCTTGCATGCTCTGAAATTTATTCATATGTTCCCTGAGAGTTATTTCTAGTAAATGCACTGTGTGCACTCTTTGTCCTTTGAGAGTCAGTGCAAATATACCCATTTAGCAGTTGGTTTCAAAATGACTTTGCATTTGCTGAGTACACATCCCAAAAAGTGAGGGAGACCAACTTTAACTTAATTAGGGCCAGTTCCCAGGATGATTAGGCATAAAGATTTACAGCTGGACAGGACCTTGGAGTTTCATAGAGAATTGAAGCAAACAAGAGTGAGGTTGGTGCAGGGTACTATATTTAATCCAAGATTACATAATTAGCAGCAAGGCCAGAATTAAAATGCAAATCTCCAGCCTTGATGTATGCACTGAAACATGTGGCAATGCTTTGGCATGGTGGAAAGGAGTGATGTGAAAAACAAAGGGTGTTAATTCTGGAGTGCCTCCTGCCTTGGATGCTCTGAAAAAAAAAATAGCTCCAGGGTAGCCTCAGGATTTCATTCCTGCCAATGAACATTTGGATTTGAGAGGACTATTACCATGCATTACCATTTCTTTTAGTGCAATCCCTGTGTAGTTGGCCAAGAGTGTATTTGCCATCTGGAAGAGTAAAGCCACCAGAATAGCTACAATGGCATGTCTACCTAAATCAGAGCAATCTATATCTGATAGTCAGACACAACCTTAAGCTGGAAACTAGAGTTCAGAAGCTTTCCAGTGCCATTTCTCCTTTCTAGAGTTGGCATTTGGAATTGGCTTGGAGGGAAGGGTAACAGTAAAATGAGGTAGTCTCTTAGGAGAACATTTTAAGATGTAAAGCTCGGGTAATACCAGGTACAAAGGACAAAGATTTAAAAGTTGTCTGCATTTAAATTTCAAGAACAACAAAATCCCACGCATATTGGTGGTTGGAAAGAGACATAAGCAGGATAATGATCAATCAGAGGAAACCCAGAAAAAAAAAAGCCAGATGGCAAGGAGTCTAGAAATAATATCTCATATTTAATGTGCTTAGAAGGAGAATAGGGTTAAATACTAAACCATCTCTAAAATATTTCAAGAATTGTTGACTTGAAGAGGAAACAGTTATTTTAAAGAAGAAAAAAATAAGAAATAATGGATATGTATTCCTAGGGAACAAATGTCGTTAAGGTAACTAGAAAAGAATTATAGAAATTAGAGCTGTATAAAGGCTGTTTCATGAAGTAATTAAATAATGATTAATTCACTACTGAAAAGTAAAGAAGAGACTAGATGACCAATTAATCTGATTGTGATTTTTAATGATGCCAATAATAAGTAGAAGGCTAGTTAAGATTATGTGAAAAAGTTCTTTCTAATTCTAAGATCCTGTGAATTTATATAATTATCATATAACATATTTGGTTACATTTTGATTTATTCTTCATGTTACTGGGGTTTTTTTCTTTATTTTTCTGGAGTCATTTACTAAGGAATTTTCTAATGTCTCTTGGGGCTTTGAATTGTTCCATTCCCAGACATTTCTCTGGATAATTCATTCCCATAAAAATTGGAAACTAGCAATATGTCAAGCACTGTGTGTAAGGTGGAAGAGATACAAAATGAATGAGATTTTGATTCTGTTCACATCTTGCTTGGAGTCTATAGTGATTCCCAGATTGTGATGCATTTTGCCTTTCATCTATAGGCATAAAAATTGGTTTTGTAGGGGAAAAGAAAAGAAAGCTGAAATCCAGTTGGATGTAGTATGTGCCAGGCTATATGGCTAGGCGGTGAGAGAAACCATTGTATTGCAGTGCCTATCTAGGATACTAAAAACCCAGCAACAATCTTGGTTTCGTACTTACAGGGCACCACTGAGTATAACCTGTGACAGGTTTATTTAACTTTGAGGACGGAATGGGAAAGAGAACATGTCAGCATAGTTTCATCAAGTGAATTTTCCTCAAGAGTTCTCATAAGGGTCCAGGCACTGCTCTCCCAACCCACAAGGGGCAGCTCAGTTTTAAATCTTGAAACCCTATAGGTTGGTGTAAGCCACCTCAGTATAGGCAAGTCTCATACATGACAGCCTATAAGAATGGCTGACAACCTACTCAAGAGCCTTGCTTTTTACAAGAAACATCAAAGATGCCAGAGTTTGTAATTTTTTAAAGATTTTATTTAGTCCTGAGAGACACAGACAAAGGCAGAGACCATAGGCAGAAGGAGAAGCAGGCACCCTGGGAGGAGCCTGATACAGGACTCCATCCCTGATCTTGGGATCATGTCCTAACCCAAAGGCAGATGCTCAACCGCTGAGCTACCAAGGCATCCCAAAGGTGGTATTTTATATGAGGTTTTTAATTTTTAATTTTTTTTAATTTTTTTTGGTCATGTCGACCTTCAGGGTCTATATGTCTTCCCGGTTCCAGTGTAATTCACCAATCAGTGTTAATAAATAATGATGTCTCATAACAGTTCCTTCTGTACACATTTTCAAAGAAGCAAAGCTGAAATCTGAGAACAACTTCCCATAGAGAAAAGGTATACTCTGCTGTTAATCCTTTCTCCCCAAATGGTCTGTGAGCAGAAGAGGGTTAGGATAAGTACTGTAGTTCAAGAAGGCCAGCTTATAGCAAATGAATGAGAAAATATTGTCAGTGAGACTGGAGGTGGAGGGATCCCAGGGTGGCGCAGCGGTTTGGCGCCTGCCTGTGGCCCAAGGGCGATCCTGGAGACCCGGGATCGAATCCCACGTCGGGCTCCCGGTGCATGGAGCCTGCTTCTCCATCTGCCTATGTCTCTGCCTCTCTCTCTCTCTCTCTCTCTCTGTGACTATCATAAAGAATAATAAAAAAAAAAAAAGAGACTGGAGGTGGGGGAGACTGAGGGGCAAGCAATGCGTGACATACAGTAAGCCCTCGAATACACACTCAAAAACTAGAGACCACTTAACAGTTTACATAAAAAATAATGAGGATGATGAAGATGTTGGCAGTGAAATGGGAAGAGGGGACAGATCAGATAACTATTATGGAAGTACTGAGGCCAGAATTGAAACCTTTGTCAGAAATCTCTAATAGATTATCAGTTAATCTTTTTTTTTTTTAAGATTTTATTTATTTATTTATTTATTTATTTATTTATTTATTTATTCATGATAGACATAGAGAGAGGCAGAGACACAGGCAGAGGGAGAAGCAGGCTCCATGCAGGGAGCCCGACATGGGACTCCATCCCGGGCCTCCAGGATAGCACCCTGGGCCAAAGTCAGGTGCCAAACCGCTGAGCCACCCAGGGATCCCCAAGATTATCAGTTAATCTGACTCCAGTGAGTAGACAGGGAAAATATTTTTCCTGTTCCACAGAAAGAAAAACATGAATGTGAGGATTTTAAAGCACTTATGCAGAAGAAAATAAATTAACAAAATATAGTTTATGAAAGATGATATCATAGATAGATGATCCTAGAAATGAGCTTTTGGTCATCTCTCATTTTGTTAAATAAATATAGTTAAGGTTTAGTATAGACATCAAAACTTTAATTTTTACAAAGACCTTGGAATCATTATGTCTAATATCACATCTTTATCCTAAGCACAGCCAAACACAACCCACCCCCCAAATAAGTGAAGCATAGATGAAAGCAATAATTTATTGATTCTGCAAATATTTACCAAGTGCCTTCTATGCACCAAGCACTGTCTAAGCACTTGTGAATATCAGGAAACAAAACTGATGAAAATCTCCCATAATCACAATAATTAAGAGAAAATATATGTAAGATGGTAAATGCTGTAGAAAATAAATGAATGAGTATGTAACAAAATACAAAATCTCTAGTAAGTTATTTTTGTCTTGGCCTTAGATTTGTTTTAAATCTTTTTTTAAAAAAATATTCTTGGGGCACCTCCCTGTCCGTAGAGCATGCAACTTTTATATCAACGTTGTGAGTTCCAGCCCCACAATGAGTGTAGAGATTACTTAAAAATAAAACCGTTAAAAATACTCTTATTCTAGAAATCTGAAAAATGAGGAAAACCTTATTTTAAATAATTTACCTTTTTTTGGTTTATAGTTAATAATCATTTTGTAACTTGAGGGGCCCACTTCTTTTACAATACATTTTCAGTAGTAAAAATGAATGTTGGGATGCATGGGTGGCTCAGTGGTTGAGCATCTGCCTTTGGCTCAAGGTGTGATCCTGGAGTCCCGAGATCAAGTCCCACATCCGGGTCCCTGTGAGGAGCCTGCTTCTCCCTCCGCCTCTGCCTCTCTCTGTGTTTCTCTCATGAATAAACAAATAAAATATTTTTAAAAATTACAAAATTACATAAAAATAAATGTTAAGTGATTGCGAGTATTAAAAAAACAAACAAACAAAACAAAACCTTGTTTTGCCGAATTTTTTTCTCCTGGTAAAAATCAATATGTACTGAAATCCAATAGAAGTCTTAATGTTATTTCCGTATAAATAGTTGCACCAGTGGCTCATTACTTCATTAAATCCGTTTAACAGGGCAGCCCGGGTGGCCCAGCGGTTTAGCGCTGCCTTCAGCCCAAGGTTTGATCCTGGAGACCCGGGATCGAGTCCCACATCGGGCTCCCTGCATGGAGCCTATTTCTCCCTCTGCCTGTGTCTCTGCCTCTCTCTCTCTCTCTCTCTGTCTCTTATGAATAAATAAATAAAATATTTAAAAAAATCAATTTAGTATATATTCAGAGGATGAATTTACAGATTTGGAATTTATTCATATTTTTGTCTCTCTCTTTCTCTATTTATGTATAGGAATGGGTGTGAAACAAATTGATTCATTATGTAAAATTTCCCAAAAACTCTTGGAGAAAATAAAAGTATTCCATAAATTGTTTAAGGAAACAGTATTTCCATCATCATTGCAGATCTTAAATGGTGGATATAGCCATTTAACATTTCAGATAGTTTCAGATTGGTGCTTTATATACCATGTGTGCTATAGCATGGCTTATCAAATCCCTTCCACCACTCAGCTTCAGAGATATAAGCTGAATGCAAATCATATGCAGGGAATTCACAGGAGCTCAGTCTCTTCTCTAACCAGATCTGGTACAGAAAGATGTCTGAATAATCTCAAAAACTGGTGACCTTAACGTGGCATCTGTGGATCAGAGAAAACATCATGAAATTAAATGAAAATGTAGTGTCTCAATGAATCCTTCCTTTTTTTTTTTTTTTTTTTTTTTCCTGGAAAGGGCATCCAGGGCATTCATCAGATTCTCAAAAGAACCCATAGCTGTAAGAAGTTTAAAAATACCATTCTTCTGTCAGTTTTAGAAGTTCTAGAGATCCAAAGTGAGCCCAAAACACCCCAGGTAGATAGGTTACATAAAGAGGGTCTGGAATTTAATCACACCCTTAGGTGCTTGTTTGTTTGTTTATGGAGATGTCATTGGCTTTGGACTTGGACTGAAAAACTGCAAGTTGTTTTGCATTGCTGTGGGTATCATAATTTAAACATTATCAGGCTACCATAGGAACCTGCAGAAATTAGCAAGGAGCCAAGTGGCCCATGGTATCAAATGGTGTTAAAAGCAGACTAGTGAGAGAAGCCAGATACTCTCTGATGCCACAGTACAGTCCAGCAAACACAGGCAGTACTGAGTAGGCCATTGGAATACCTGCAATTGTGGTGGACATCTGAAATACCTACCCACCTGGGCAGCCTGGGTGGCTCAGCGGTTTAGTGCCACCTTCAGCCCAGGGTGTGATCCTGGAGACCCAGGGTGGAGTCCCACATCAGGCTCCCTGCATGGAGCCTCCTTCTCCCTCTGCCTCTCAATCTCTCTCTCTCTGTGTCTCTCATGAATAAATAAATAAAATCTTTAAAAAAAAATGAAATACCTACACTCCTAAACACAAGCACTGAAAAATTCTGAGACAACTAGAATAATTCGTTTAGCTCTGTAAGATACTTATTTGATGATTATAAAAAAGATTATAGGGTATCACAGTATTTTATGTACGTTTTATACTTTATTAAGAATAATTGGGAGCACATGGGTGGCTCAATTAGTTAGTGTCCTATTCTTGATTTCAGCTCATGTCATGATCTCAGGGTCATGGGATCCAGCCCCTAGTCGGGCTCTGCACTCAGTGTGGAGTCTGCTTGTCCCTCTTTCTCTTTGCCCTTCCCCCTGATCACACACATGTGTGCATGTGCATGTGCTCTCTCTCTCAAAAAAAAAAAAAAAATTGATGGGAGGGAGCCTGAATGGCTCATTCAGTTAAGGGTCCAACTCTCAATTTCACCTGAGGTCTTGACCTCAGGGTTATGAGTTCAAGCCTTGCATTGGGCTCCACTCTGGGCAGGAGCCTCCTCAAATAATAACAATAACAATAGCAATAATAATAATAATAATAGATAGTCTGGAATAAATGGCTGGCTCAGTTGGTGGAGCATCTGACTCTTAATATTGGGATTTTGAGTTCAAGCCCCACACTGGGAGTAGATGTAACTTAAAAATAAAATCATTATAAAAAAGAAAAGAGAATAATTGAAGGTTCTCTTTTATTCCATGTTCTAGGTATGTGTTTTTAAAAGTTGTTAGCTATTAAAATTACAAATACATTAATATACATTTTAAATGTCACTTGAAAAAATATTTTTAAAAATCTTCAAAAACTCTTTAATTTTTAAAAAATATTTAATATATTTTTTTAAAAGCATGTGAACCCAATGTAGTGTTTCACTCCTACTTTACTCTATAAACTCATCACAAAAAAGGAATAGAAGTATCTGGATGAAAAATCTGGCTCTTGCCAAAAATAAACTTTTTAGTTCCTGGACTGTTGACAACTTGTCTATGAGGAAATCTGAGGCTGTGGAATGCAGACTGAAGAGATCTTTTCTCTCATACTGGAAAGAACTCTGGACGCAAAGTCACAGGAAATGGTGTCCAATGCAACAAGTGCTGATGCTTTCTTTCCAGCTCGGCGATTTTTAGCAAATCACATAAATATTCTGTGACTTGAAGGTTTTTTGTTTTTAATTGAAGTGCATATTTACTTGGATTTCTTTAATTTTTCCTTCATGCCCTTTCTCAGTCCCACAGTTTCCCCCATGATACCACATTTCATTGCCATGGTCTAAGATCTTCTTGGTTGTGATAGTTCTTTAAACTTTGATTTTGATGACCCTTACAGTTTTAAGGATTACTAGTTAAATGTTGTTTAAAATTGATATTTGTCTAATGTTTTTCTCATGGTTACACTGGGGTCATGGTTTTGGGAAGAAAGATCACAGAAATGAAGAGCCATTTTCACCATATCATACCAAGGGTACATACCATCAACATGAATTATAACTGGTGATGTTAATCTGATCATCTTGATGACATCGTGCTTGTCAAGTTTTTCTACTGTGAAGTTATTCATTTTTTCCTATCTCCATACTGTGGGACTTGCAAAGATGTATCATCTACACTTAAGAAGTAGGAAGTTCGGCTCTCTCTCCTTGACACTGGAATATCCAAATAAATTATTTAGAATTTTTCTAGATGAGAAATTTTTCATTTCCTGTATTTATCTAGTTGGTTGAAATTTTTAATGATTTATTAATGTCCACACAGGCTCATGCATATTGGTTTTGTGGCTAAAATTGTATGAGCTTTGCCACTGGGAATTCTTTCATTTGAATTTTGTGTCTATTTGTCACATACCCATTATTGTGGAATTTTGTTTTTTTGAATACTTTCTTCCTTTTTGGTACTAATAGATATTCTTGGATCATCTTTTATATTTCCAGACTTGGTATTACAGTCAGCAACTTCTCCAATGAGCCTTGGTTCCTTTTATTGGAAAATAGTATTTGAAACCAAGATTTAGATGCTGAGCTTGTTGCTAAATATTTGTATATGTATTCATCTGTATTTATATTAAGCTAAACATGAGTTTATACTTATGTCTCCATTTCTAATACACTACCACATGAATTATTCAACCTTTTGCCCCTACTTATCTATAAATTCTGCACCCCCCAACAGACAGATATCTGTCTCCTACTATTCTCTATCCAGTTAATTAACTATCAGCTATGGTACAATGTTTATGTGCAGTTCCTCTTGCCTTCAATCTTAGAGACTACCCTCATTTCCATGTTACTCAGGTCAGTAGCTCTGCCCCCCCCCGCCCACTCCCTCCAACAAGGATGTTTCATACATTTGCATGCAGTTAACTTCTTTTGTCACAGAGTAGGTTCTATCCTAGTGTTCCATAACTTCCTAAATTTTAATTTTTTTTTATTTTGGAATTTTAAGTTTCACCTTTGTGTTATAAAGTTCTATATGGATATTGACAATTGCATATTGTCGTATCTACCATTATAGTAGGATAAGGAAAAGTTTCATTGTCCTAAAATCCCATATGCTGCACTCAAACCCCCTCCCCCTCAGCGGAACTCCTGATAACCACTGATCTGTTTACCACCCCTGTTGCTTTCCTGTCATCTTATATCTGTCTTCTTTCACTTAACAATATGTATTCATGCGTTTTCGTATGGCTTGATATCTCATTCCTTTATATGGCAGAAGTATTCTATTGTATGGATATACCAGTTTGCTTTAAAGGATATCCTGGTTGCTTCAGTTTTGAGCAGTTATGAATAAAACTATTATAAATATTTTTGAAGGTTATATATAGAAATATGCTTTTAAATCAGTTCTAAGAATGTGATAACTATATTTTATGGCAACATTTAGTTTGTGAAAAACTGCCAAATGGTCTTCAAAGTGGATGGATTATTTTAAACTCCTACCAGCTGTAAGTAGAGTTAGAATTGTTGTTCCACATCCTCACTAACAATTGATGATTGTCAGTTTTTTGGATTTTTGTCATTTTGATAGGCATGTAGGATACCTAAATTGTTGTTTTATTTGCATTTCCCTAATAGAAAATATCAAGAATATTTTCATATGCTTAGTTAACATCTATCTGTCTTTCTTGGTGAGTTATCTTTTCAGACCTTTGCTTGTGTTTTGAATGACTTTTTGTTTTCTTACTGTTAAATTTTTCTTGAAAGATTTTATTTATTTACTATGAGAGACACAGAGAGAGAGGCAGAGACATAGGCAGAGGGAGAAGCAGACTCCTGGTAGTAAGCCTGATGTGGGACTCGATCCCAGGACCCCAGGATCACAACCTGAGCCAAAGGCAGACACTCGACTACTGAGCCACCCAGGTGCCCCTCTTACTGTTGAATTTTAAGACTTTTTTTTTTTTTTTGATATAAGTCCTTAATCAGAGATGTCTTTTATAAACATTTTCTCCCAGTCTGTGGCAAAACTTTTAATTCTCTTAACAGCATCTTTCACAGATATGATTTAGTTTCAATAAAGTCAAAATTGTTGGTTTTGGTTTTTCATGGACTTGCTTTTGGTCTCATATCTAGATATTCATTACCAAATTGAAAGCCACATTAGTTTTTTTCCTATGTTTTCTTCTAGATGTTTTGCACTTATATTTAGGCCTACAATCCTTTTTTACTTAATTTTCTGAAACTTATGTCTATATCTAGATTTTCTCTCTCTCTCTCTCCCTCTCTCTTTCTATTTTTTTTTGCATATACATCCAACTGTTCCAGAATCATTTGTTGAATACATTCTTATTTTCCACTGAAGTGCCTTTACTGCTTTGTCGTCTCACTAATGTGGTTTTGTTTTACAAATGCCTTTTTATCTTGATTATTATAGTATTACAGTACATCTTGAAATCAGGGATTGAGTAAATCATCCAATTTTGATTTTCTTTAGTATTTTATTGGCCATTATTTATCATTTGCCTTTTTGTGTAAATTTTAGAATCAAGTTGTTGATATATACAAAAACCTTGCTAAGATTTTTTAAGGTCTTCTTTCTTTCTTCTTCTTTTTTAAGATTTTTATTTATTTATTTGAAAGACAGGAAAAGAGAGAGAGAAAGCAAACCCCCCCCCACACACACACACATTGAGCAGGAAGCCAAATGCAGTCTCCATCTGGGCTCCTGGGAACATGACCCGAGCCAAAGGCAGATGCTCAAAAAATTGAGCCACCCAGGTGCCCCAACGATCTTATTTCTTGCTAAGATTTTTATTAGAATTACATTAAATCTATAGATTATGTTAAGAACAATTGCTATCTTGGCAATATTAAGTCTTCTGACTAACATCTCTCTATCTAGATTCTCTTTGATTTATTTCATCAGAGCTTTGTAATTTTCCACATATCTGTATACCTTTTGTTTAATTTGTATGTATTTTATTTTTTGTGCTGTTGTGACCTTTTTTTTTTTTTTTTTTACAATTGAAGCTCCAATTATTTATTGCTGATGTATAAGAGGGCAGCTGATTTTTGCATATTACCATGTATTTTCTGACTTCCTTACTCATTCCTTAGTTCCAGGAGCTTTTTTTTTTTTCTCCAAATTTTCATTTAAATTCCAGTTAGTTAACATATAGTGTAATATTAATTTCAGGTGTAGAATTTAGTGATTCATCACTTACATACAACATCCAGTGCTCATCAAAAGTGCCCTGCTTAATACCCATCACTTATTTCATTCATACCCCTGCCCACCTCCATTTCCAGGAACCATCAGTTTGTTCCTTATGGTTAAGAATCTGTTTCCTGGTTGGCCTCTTATTCGCCCCCCCCCCCCCCCGCCATGTTCATCTGTTTTATTTCTTAGATTCCATGTATGAGTGAAATCATATGATATTTGTGTTTCTCTGACTGATTTATTTCACTTGGCATAATACACTCTAGCTCCAACCACACCATTGCAGATAGTGAATAATATTATTTTTATGGTTATTAATATTCACATATATATCACATCTTTATCTATTCAGTTGATGGATATTTGGGCTCTTTCCATAACTTGGCTATTGTCAATGCTACTATAAACATCAGGGTATATATGTATCCCTTCAAATCAGCATTTTTTTTATCCATGGGTAGATACCAAATATTGCAAGTACCGGATTGTATGGTAGTTCTATTTTTAACTTTTTGAGGAACGTCCATACTGTCTTCCAGAATCACTGAACGAGTTTCCATTCTCACCAACAGTGTAAGAGAGTTCCCCTTTTTCCTTTCTCTGCATCCTTGTCAACATCTATTGTTTTCTGAGTTGTTAATTTTAGCCATTCTGACAGATGTGAGATGATACCTCATTGTAGTTTTTATTTGTATTTCCCTGATGCTAAGTGATGTCTGTTAGCCACCTGGATGTATTCTTTGGAAAAAGGTCTATTCATATCTTCTGCTCATTATTTAATTGGATTATTTGTTCTTTTGGATGTTGAGATTTTTTAAGTTCTTTGTATATTTGGATACTAACACTTTATCAGATATGTCATTTGTAAAATATCTCTCTCATACCATAGGTTGCCTTTTACTTTTGTTGATTGTTTCCTTCACTGTGCAGAAGCTTTTTATTTTGATGAAGTTCCAATAGTTTATTTTTGTTTTCCTTGACTCAGTAGACATATCTAGTAAGAAGTTACTACAACTAATGTCAAAGAGGTTACAAGCTGTGTTCTCCTCTAGGATTTTAATGGTTTCCTGTGTCACATTTAGGTCTTTTATCCATTTTGAATTTATTATTGCGTATGGTGTAAAGACAGTCCAGTTTCATTCTTTTGCATGTTGCTGTCTAGTTTTTCCAACATTTTTTCTTGAAGAGACTGTATTTTTTCCACTGGATATTCTATCCTGCTTTGTCAAAGATTAGTTGACCATATAATTGGGGGTTCATTTCTGGGTTCTCTATTCTATTCCATTGATCTATGTGTTTGCTTTTGTGCCATTACCATACTGTCTTGATCACTCAGCTTTGTAACATAACTTGAAGTCTGGAATTGTGATGCCTCCAGCTTTGCTTTTCTTTTTCAAGGTTGTTTTGGCTACTTGGGGACTTTTGTGGTGCCACGCAAATTTTACAATTGTTTGTGCTAGCTCTGTGAAAAAAATGCTGCTGGTATTTTGATGCAGATTGCATTAACTGTGTAGAATGCATTGAGTAGTATAAATATTTGAACAATACTGGTTCTTCCAATCCATGAGCATGGAATTTTTTTTTCAATTTTTTGGCTGTTTTCTTCAATGTATTCCATCAGTGATTAATAGTTTTCAAGTTTTCTACTTCTTTGGTTAGGTTTATTCTTAGCTATCTATGGTTTTTGGTGCAATTGTAAATGGGATTGATTCCTTGATTTCTCCTTCTTCTCTTCTCTTTCTCTTCTCTTCTCTTCTCTTCTCTTCTCTTCTCTTTTGTTTTTGTAGATTCATGACAGTGTTTTTTTTTGAACCTTCAAAATATGAGTAATAATAATTCTTTCTTGGTAGTTTAGCTTTAAAAATAACTACAATATTACATACATGGCCAAAATATAATCTCACACATAGTAAGAATTCACTAGATAGGAAAAAAAATTAATTGTAGTAAGAAACTTTGATGTAGAGATTGTTTTCCTAATTTATTTGAAAAATACTAAAGAAATATATTTTTCCTACTTCAGCTATTAATTAAAAAGTAATTAAAGAAGTTTGTAGTTAAGTGATTCTAAGTTCTCTGTAACTGATTTTTCCTTTAGTTTGAGACAAAGATGATACTGTCAATGTGTGTAATTGTTCTTAGTGTTATTTTCTGTGTAGAATTTCTTATGTAAAAATTGAGAATCTTTAATATCACTGTATATTATTGTATTGTATTTTGTCTGTACTACTTCAAAGATGCTGAATCCAATTCACAGGAATTACAATCTTTAATTAATTTTACTGAGAAAGAAGTACAGATAAAGTTTAGAAAAAATTATAATACTTTTTTGACCTTTTTTATTGCTTTAGGTTGCAATTTAAATAATTAACATAATCAGTAGTGAGGGGATAGAAGGACTTGAAAAACTGTATAGGGACAAAAATGATGCAATTGAGAGAAGAGTTGAAAGAAAAGATGGAGTGAGAGGTGCATGAACCAGAAGAGTTGATGTATAAACTGCTCTCTGGATCCAATTGGCCCATATATTACTCCTATAACAGTTATTTCCACTTTTATTGAGCAAAATCATCACATTTTATTGCTATTAATATTTCTTATTTTCAAGCTTCACACAAACCATTTTGATTATATATGGCTTGATTCAAGTCTGGAAATCTGAATATGAACAATAATCAAATGTCTAGGGGACATATTTTGAGAAAGTACCTGTTAAAAGAACTGAATTGTGTTTCCTCCCAAATTCACTGGTTTACCCTAATACCCAATGTAGCTATTATTGGAGAGAGGGCCTTTAAAGAAGTAATTAAGGTTAAATGAGGTCACACTTTATGAGGGGACATAATTTGGTAGGACTGATGTCCTTATTAGAAGAGGAAGAGACACTAGTTTGCATGTGCACAGAGAAAAGATGATGTAAAGACACTGTGAGAAGGTGGCTGTCTGCAAGCTGAAGAGAGAGGCCTTAGGAGAAACCAAACCTGCCAATACCTTCGTCTTGAACTTCTAATCTCCAGGCCTAAGAGAAAATAAACTTTTGCTATTTAAGTCACTAAGTCCATGGTGTTTTGTTATGGCAGCCCTAGCAAATTAATACAGTATCCTAGTGCACCATATACTATGTGTCTATTATATGCTAGATAATTGTAATATAAGTATGCTGAACACTGACTACATAGTATTTCTTCCTTTATAAACCATATATTTCTGTAGATATTTATTATTTAAAAATAAGAAAAAAAATTGAAACCAACAAGATATTGAAACATCTCAGCTTGTTTATTTCTCAACAGAGTCATACTATCAAGGAGTATGGCTTCTGATTCTTGATTATCACTTTTTGTTTACCTCTCTCTTTCTCTGAAACAGAGAACAAAAGTCATTATCTATTGGAAATACCACTATTTTAAAAAGAAATTTAATTAGGAAATCAAGATCTTCTTTTACTGCGGTCAAAGGCTGAGTCTCAGTGGATGATTAGGTTGAGTGCTAATCCAGTCATCTACTCACCTATTCATGTGCTACATTTGCATACTATAAATCTGAATATCTGCATGTGAATTTGTGAAAAAATGGAAAACATTATTCTTAAGAGAAATCCTGGGAGCAACTCCACTAGAACTATTCATAACTGACAAATGGTCAGAGAGCTTGGAATTGGTGTGTGGAAGAGAAAATTAAATTCCAGTAGGGAAGCTGGCATAATATAGTGTCAGAAACCAAGGGGCTAATGCTCACAGCATGACATTTTTCAGGTGCTCACATTCTTAGACTTGCAATTGAGTATCACAAAGTGAGTCTTTTTGTTTGTACTCTGTTGAAGACAAACCTCACCAATCTTGCTGTCTTCTAATAGTCTGGTGGTCTTCCCATTGGGTTACTGTCCCCAGCCTGGCTATAGTCAGGACAGATATCTTATCTCCACTCTTTATTAGATAGGTAGAAGTCGTACAATGTTCACAGGGCAAAGCAGAACAACGAAAGCCATTTTGTGAAGAGATTCAGGGGGTCTAAACTTGTGATGATAGAACAAAATCAAGCTGCCAAATCTAAATGGCTAAATGGGAATTGGCAGCCTACACACATAGACACACATACACACAACACGTTTCTGATGAGCAAAGATTATACTATTTATAGTATAATCTATTGATGAGCAAAGATTTATAATATTTATATTATAAATAAACTCCTTAATATAGTGGAAATAATCTGAATCTGAGAGTGAAGATAGATTGCGGATACACAAGATGCTTTTGATTTCAGCTACCTCTTCTTCTTTATGGATATGCTTAGTGTATATTAAGGGGCCAAAAACAAAACCAGCATGTAAGTTAAATAAAAATGCAAAAAAGAGGAGAGCATGTTTTTGTGCTCATTCTTCTTGTCATTTCATGGTGTTTCCACTGTTAATGCCCTGTTTCTGTTCCAATTTGGTAATAAAAATGCTTGTTCAATTCTGGTGGAATTAATAGGCACAATGTTAGAAGGTACATTAACAGCACTTGTAGTTACATTATGTTGCAAGTATTGGCCTAGAGGAGTTTAAAAAAAAAGTAGAGGAGTAAAAAAAAGTAGTCACTTCTATTTTATTCTTAAGGTCTGCGGAGTCTGTATCATGTGAGATATACTCTTAATATTATGTAGATGAAACTAAATCATTGTTATGTAAAAGGATATGGAATGTGTGACAGACTAACCCAAAGGACTAGAGAATATGATAAATATCAATTATATTCCATATATAGAATATATTCTATATTGTTTTTCATGTTGTTAGTTATAAAATATTTCAGGATGGATTATCTTTCATGTTACTCACCTTGAAGGCAGTCAAGACAGGGGTTACTGTTTACCTTTGCATGATGAGACAGCCAAGGTTTGGGGAGATAAATGTTTTACAGTACCTTTCCTATTCCAGTCTGCAAGTGACAGATTTGGAACTTCAACTGAATATCAGTTCTCATTCCTTTTCTGGTATGCCTTCTCATATATATGATTGCCTTTCTTATAAAGCAGAAACAGCTCTACAATTCGGTAGTATTCCTGGAAGTGTTAATTTCAATGATCAGTGGAATGTATTCCTGGTTACCAGAGTTGAAAGCTCTACAGCAAAGAAACACAAAATTACATCATAAATATGGAAGGAAAATGTTTAACTTGTGATCCAGTTTGTGCTGGAGTCACTTAGCAACAAAGACCCCAATAGCCAATTGACTAACATCTATTTCCAACTCCATGTTCTTCAGTAGCTTGAAATTGACCATGGTGGATGTATTTACATCAGAGAAACAAGCAAATGATATGTACAATCAGGGCTTTTTTTTTTTTATCTATAAAGATAGTTAAGCAATTTTATTACCACATTGGGGTGTGGGGTGGAGCTATAAGTAGTAATAAAAATTTATGAACTTTGGAGTAAAAAGGTCTTTGGTTTGAGTTCTGTCTCTACCACTAGAGAATAAAATGACTGGCCAAATTACTTATTCTCTCTGAGTCTCCATTCCCTAAGAAGTATAAGCAGCTAATAGCCTCCTTGCAGAGCTTTGGGATTAATGATCATGTATGTAAGTGCTGATATATAAAAAACAATCAATTTTAGGTGTTATAATTAGGATTAATTAGAAACTTCACTAGTTTTTCTTTTTGTGACAAGTTTCCATGTGACTAAACTTAAAATCACAGTGCTCTGCGGAAGATGTATGACATTGGAGAAAAGATTTTTTTAAACAGGAAAAAAATCGTAAATTCCATTAGGCTCTTTAGAAACAGGTACCATTATAATTCTAGCTATTTATTGTTACTATACAATACAACAGAATAGAAAATCCAGCAAGGAGAGAGCTACTTTTGCCAAATTGAAGTAACAGGAGGTAAATGGTACTGCTCTCCTCCAAAGGATCTGTGGATTTATAAATTGGTTGGAAGCATAGGGTTTTGGTTATTTTGTTTCATATGATTCACAGCGCCAAGCACTGCACTCCTAATTTTATCCTGGGGCATCCATTCAATAGTTGCTTGGAGAGAATAGTGCCACCAGCCGCGTCTTCATAAGCACTGCCAAATACCCAAGTTCCTTTTTCCTGTTTGGAGAGGAATACACTCTCAAGAGCATCTATGAAGCCTAAGCTACATACATTTTTTCAAGATGACAAACCAAGTCTTGTACCAAAGTGAGCATTTAGATTAGGAGTGAGATTTCCATAGGAAGCATCTTGTTCCAACAGTCAGGGACTCGAGGAATATGACACAGTACAAATATTGTGAAATCTTCAAGAATACACAAGGCTGGTTTCAGTAGTGAAACCAGCAACAATACAGAAGCAAAACAAGCACATGATGACAAACATCGAAAATTAGCTTTTGTTTAGTAGAAATGCCAAAGGGCTTAACTGTTCTGGGAATCTTAGGCCAAGGGAAAGTCCCTTTTTGGTCCTTCAGGCACATTGCATTGAAAAAATTTAAAAGAAACTTCAATGTATGCTAATATCATAAAGAGGACGCTTAGGAAGTCCTTCCACTGAGTTGTGATTTCAGGTTGAAAATAACATTTTTAGAGGTCCCCCATTTTTAGCGTATTCTATGAAAAGTAGGAAGCAGGTCAAAGTGAGTCATATAGATAATTATGTATTTGTTGTTTTGAAACATTGTAATAAAAGTATAATTCGTGGTTTTGATTAATGAAGTGCTAAAGGGTCTCTCTTCAGAAGAAAATGAACTACAGAACCTTGGTTGGGGATCAGGAAGTCATTGAAATAGGTGTTAAATTTGGTATTGCTTCTTTGTGTGCAAATGGATAAGTATATCTACAGGACAGCAGTTCAGGTTCTGAAATGTGAGGTTATATTGGTAACAAAGCTTTGTGGTTTCCCTTTTAAAGAGCTGTATCCAAATCATTAGCTGATTTTGAGAAAGAAGAATATCCTCCAGAATTGGAGAAGGACCAAGAGTTCACTGAATAGACCACTTACATTACTAGAAACAAATATTTCACTTTCTGTTCCAAGAGAAATGACACTTTGCTAGGAGATATTAGCATCAGGAAACTTGAATATTTTTGAATGAGTAGTTACTTACATGTAATCTCTAAAATAATGCCTTCTGGAAATTTGCATTTGCTTCATTTGCTTTATCATACCAGCAACATGAAAAGACTGCTAGTAAGTAAGAAATCTCTGAAATAGAGACCAGTCTTCCCAACCTCTCAAATGGAATTGGTCATGATAAAAAAATCCCCTTACTCTTTTAATCACTGGCAAGTGCTTTCTGTCTCAGTTTGTCAGGGAAAACATTTAAGAAAAAAATCACAGGCCCACTTCCACTTCATTGTATCTTGGTTGGATTTCCAGTCCTTCTACCTGTACCTTTGAGCTCTTCCATATATTGGTAGAATTTGAGGTCTGCCTTCATAACTATAGCAATCTGTAAATTCTTTAAACGGATATTTCCTCTCAGGCCCTGGGGATTCAAATGTATCAGACCAAAAATTTGATTTTATTTGTAATGAAAATGGGAGAGCACTATAACAAAAATCAAATGGTCTACTGATGCAAGCAAATAAAATAGGCCTTCTCCCAGGGCGGGCGGGGGGGTGGGGGAGGAGCCTCATGGAGTTCTTGCTTTAAGCATGAAAAGTAAAACCATCTGACCATGACAAAACTGCTTGGTATTTTGTTTTTTGTCAAAAATTCTAACTTTTATAGGGCTGGTGGCCAATGACAGAAAACAACCATGGATCCATTGACTATGCAACTCTGCACCAGTTACCTTGGATTAGAGTTGTGTTCTCAGGCAGTAAATATGTGCAAACTCGAAATGATGAGTTTCTGGCTCCCTGTAAAGCAACCCCTCCTTTTAAAATTCAAACCACAGAAAAATATTAGGCAGAGGAATTCATTTGAAAATTAGAGAGACAGTGCAGCATCCTAGTGAAGGCATATTATTGTGTATATTTGGAAACATCTTTTTATACCTAATTGGATTTCTCTGGTTCTTAATTAAATGTTACAATTCAAGTCAGCTATTGACTGCATGAACTCTTAAGTTTGGAGGAAGTAATTGTGGAGCTATAATTTCAGTTTAGCACTCTGCTTTAATATGTAGGACACTGACCTAGACCATGAAATAGCAGATCAAGCTTTTTGTCTCATAGTTTGGTGGACTAACTGCTTAATGTCCTTGAAGCTCATTTCCTCTTTTACAAGAGAGAGGATGATTTGGGAATAATAAGACCAAACCTACTCTGAGCTTCTTGGAGAGAGTTAACCTTGTGGAATTCCTGATGATGGTGTTAGTAAAAAGGAAGGAAGGAAGGAAGGAAGGAAGGAAGGAAGGAAGGAAGGAAGGAAGGAAAAGTATCCTTAATCACAATTCTCTGACTGAAATGAGTTTGAAGTCATAGGGGAAAAAAAAACAGGTATCAAAGATCAAAACATTTTTCACTCTTCAGAGACATGAGAGAATAGGAAGGCTAGTCTTCTCATAGTTTTTGTCTCATTTGAGGTCAACTGGACTTTGGAATATCTATCATTCAAATTCAGCTACTAATTTAGTTATTTTACAACTAATCAAGTTTAAAGTACTCTGTTGGGCACAAAGGTGCTAAGTTGATGTAGCACAATCCTCAAAAAACTCACAGTAGTGTCAGTGATAAATATTTAGACAGCTCATGGTTCTAAAAGGCAGAATTAAATGAAAACCTCTTGAAGTATAAATAATTTTCAACAGAAACAAAGAGAGGAGACTAATTCTGATGAGGATAAACAGTAGACAAAGAGAACCCCCCAAAAATGTCTTTTAAATTATACATTAAAGACTGAAAAGACCTTACTAAGTGAAAAATAAGGGAGGTGCATTCACTACAAGCTGAGAAGAATACCCTGAGAAACATCTAGAAAACTTAAGGTTGAGGGAACAAATTATTTATATGGACAGCTATGAAGGGATGTTTTAGTCCTAAGATTGACTAATTGTAGATCTCGCTGAGTTTTGTAAGTTGAGGACTATCCACTGTAACCTGGAGATTCTGAGTGTGTGTGTGTGTGTGTGTGTGTGTGTGTGTGTGTGTTTCTGTGTGCAGGTGTGTATGTTGTATTGCTACTCATGCTTTCTCTCAAAGCATGGTATTGCTAGATTATAAAAAATATGGAGTACCTTCCAGGTTTCTTCAAACCTCATGTTCAATATCTGAAAGTTATATCACTTTCAGACCATAAGTCTAAATTTCATATGTTTATAACCAAGTGTGAATGAGTTCAAAGCATGGTACTCCCAAATATGACATTTTGGCATATTAGTTATTTTAAACTGAAGGAATTTGAGAGATGCAGGTGCAGAAAAGACTCTGACCTCTCCCTTCTCTCCTGAAGCAGGTCATAAGATCTTGTGAAATGTGGAGGAAAGGAACAAGCACCCTTATTTCCAAAGATAAAAGACATCAATTGGAACCAAATATGAACAAGCTTTGCTGTTTCTGCCAGTTTACTACTCTTAGCTAATAGTCTTGTCCTATCATGTTTTTCTACAACTTTCCATAATTCATTAAGCCTAAAATAATAATAATAATAATAAATTTAGAATTAACTGGGATTTTTTTGAATCTTCATTTCCCTGTGTCATAGAAAGTTAAATTAATGTTTTATGCTTTTCTCTTGTTAATCTGTCCTTTTTTAAAGTCTAAATTATAGGACTTTAGCTGGAAAACATAGGGAGTAGTAGGAAAAATATTTTTTCTTTCTTATACATGCATATGATGTTCACTTGACTAGTATTAGATTGTTTTATTAGGTATGCAATTTTCTGTACACTCACCTCTACTAGGTCTCTTCAGTTCAAAGATATGAAAACCATGACTGAAGGATATTAAATGATCTGCCAAGTTTACCCAAACTAGTTTGTAATAGATCTGAATTTAACTGCCCCCCGAATGCCTGTCTTGTTTTTCATAACTCTTTTTTTCTACTGTAGGCAATAAAACACAGCAATTTTCCTTTTATTAACTGAGACTCCTTTTATAATAAAATTAGCAGATTAACAAGGGAGAAATAAACAGAAACTTAATAACATGCACACCTCTTACATATATGGAAGATAGCCAAGAAAATTGAGTAACTCCTTGATATGGTCCAAGCTACCACCTTAAATACCATCACTACCTAAAGACAAACGATGTCAGGGGCTGGGGAGAGCCGGTAACAGGAGGTTTTCAGGTACAGCACAGTAAGCAAGGGTTTGTTGTCAACTCCTTGCCTTCTCCAGTGATAAAAGTTTCTAGAGCTTTAGTCATGATCCTCATATTGTAAAGAGGGAGACATTCTCTCTCTCTCTCTCTCTCTTTTTTTTAAGATTTCATTTATTTATTCATGAGAGACACACAGAGAGAGGCAGAGACACAGGCAGAGGGAGAACCAGGTTCCACAGAGGGAGCCCAATGGCTCCCGATACTCTGGGATCACGACCTGAGCTGAACACAGGTGCTTAACCACTGAGCCACCCTGGCATCCCAAGAGAGGGAGACATTCTTAAAGCTGAAATTTCTCTTATAAATGTAAATATCCCAGGCCACCTGGGTGGCTCAGTGGTTGAGAATCTGTCTTTGGCGCAGGGCGTGATCCTGGGGGTCTTGGGATCCAGTCCTGCATCAGGCTCCCTGCATGGAACCTGCTTCTCCCTCTGCCTATGTCTCTGCCTCTCTCTCTCTGTGTCTCTCATGAATAAATAAATAAAATCTTTTTTTAAAAAAGTAAATGTCCCTTACGAAAGGGTAACTTACACTTGGTTTCCAGAGTCTCTTCTGTATCTGTACTTCCTAAAAATATCCAGTCTAAAATAACCCTTATGTCAAAGAGTCATATGTTAAGGTGGCAAATTCTGCTCCCTTTCACTGCTATACTGTACTGGTCCCTTCAGTTCAATAGACGCTTTAAAGATGTAATTAAACCTAATTTGGTACTGACAACTATTATGAAGTGGAACACATTTTTTGAGGGAAAAGATGAGAAATATTTTTTTCCCTCCACTGTTGACGGGCTCAGTTTTATAACTTGAGTACCTATGTCAGTATGAATTGGTTAAAACTATGACAGAAGTAGAACGCATGAATTTTGCTGAACTTACTAAATTTTTTTTCAGACCTTGACCTTATTGCATACAATAATGTTTTGGGACTCTTGGTTTATTTGCTACAACTTACTGCCTTTATGTGATAGATTTCTACTGCCCGGTTAGCGAAATTTCTCTGCCTTGGAGATAATCTGCAAATGATACTAAGTTGTTATATTAAAATTTCAGAATACTGCATGCGATTCTATTTTCACAAGTGTTCCTCATGTTCATTCTTAGGACAATAAAATGTTCAAATGATGCCTACAAGAAAAAAATATATTTTATCTCTAATTTCCATGTTTCTTCAGGATTAACTGATTAACCAAGGTCAAAAAGTGGGAATTTTGAGTTGGGATGATTCAGAAATTCCAAGATGAAAGGTGTTTAGTTATACTTAGCTTTTGATAAGCTTAAGTGAACTAAACTTTCAGGAAATTATATATATATAATATAACTTTTTAATATATATATATTAATATAATATAATTATATATATGTGTGTGTGTGTGTATATATATATATATATATATATATATATATATATATAACTTTGAAATGAGAAAGAAACGACTAAGTGTCTGTCTTGCTTTGGGTACCATTCCCAAAGTGACTATCTACTTTATAACCCAGAGGAGAAAACTGGTGGTAGAAAACTAATAATAATACAGATGATCCATAGAAAAGCACATGGATTGTGTTTGATGGAATGCAATTGGTTGCAATTGATTATTGCCCTGTAAATAGAGGAGACATACATCTTTTGTAAGCTCATTTTAGAATTTGTTATTGCCTAGATATGTATAGTTATTTGAATTTGCTTTGGACTGGTTATAACATCTTAACCATTCTTCTCATTAATGAGTTAAATAAATCAACACAAGATTATTTAAAATTGTATGGGTGTCATGATTTTACCATTTTTTCAAAAATTCTTTTAATATTATAAATCAGTGGCTCCAAATTCTGATGTGCATTACATTCCCCTGGATGTCTTGTTAAGACACAGATCATTGGGGCCGATTTACAGAGTTTCTGATTCAGTCTCCCTGGGTGGGGACCTAGAAAGGGAAAGAAGCAAGTGCCAGGTGATACTAATGCTGCTGGTCCAGGGACTATATTGTCAGAATCAGTGGTATAAATCAAATCATAGTGACCCAGGCTGATGATTACAATCCCAAGAAACTTCCACTTTACCTAAGCAGAAAAATATTCATTTTAAAACCTAATCTGCAGTCCTAAACTATTTTCAGGTCCCTATGTGAAAACAATGTCACTATTCCTTTCATTTTTTTCCCCTATGGCTGGATAAATCAGCCTTTTAAATCTCCTGATTTGGGCATTAGAAATCGTGGCAGCTTCTATTAAGTAATATGATGGGGAATAGGAAGGTATCATAGAAGACAATATAAGATTCACTCTAGACCAATTATGTAGTTAATTACTCTAGTGTGTGAACTTAGCCTTCGAAGCAATCACATTCGGGCTGAGGAAAAAGCTACTACAGACAATTATGGGATGTGTGTGATGTTAGAAAGGGGAAGACAGAGCTATTGTTGGAAGAACAGTATAAATGCTGAGCAGTGTAATCTGAAATAAACATAAATAGAATTGTGTTTTCCCTGAACTGTAGTCTTCATTGCATAATAGGTCCTTTCCATTCTAATTTCTATGATTCATTTGCTCATTGGGACAAGTTGTATATTTTTCTTCTTTCCTCTTTTCTATTGCAGGATATGCATTATCCTTCCTATTGTGACTATAGAATTCAATATGCATTTCCACTTTCAGACAGGAAGACATCAGAAGAGAGTAGTTTAAATGAACATGTTTTTTCTTATTTAAATCAAAAGAAAATCCTGATATCCTTAGATGAATGCCATATACCCCACTTAAAGATGTGACCATTGTTCTCCTTTTGTATTCTCACATTCTCTAGAAAAAGATTAAAGGGAAAAAAGAAAAAGAAAATGAAAAAAAATGTAAAAGCAAGTCTTGTCATTGTTATGTTGATCGTGGGAAAAATATAGACAAAACTTTCAAATACTTGAAGTTGGCTTTTTAAAAAAGCCTTTTGTGAACCTATAAAACATAAGGTAAATTAATTCTAATTTGCATGCAATTTGTCATTTATTGAGAGGTTGGTGGCAATTAAGAACTGCAATTTGTTTCTTAATACTGTATTTCTCTTTTATGCGTATTGAAAAAAATACATCAACATGTTTCTGTTATATTCAAGAGATTACGATGGTGCACTCTAGTGGACAAACTCAACACTTGAAATTATATACTAAATTTTTGTAAAGGTTTGATAATTTAATACACACAAGCTGACCTTGTTTAATTCAAATAGAAACTCAGTAATGGCACTTGAAGGAAGTAGAAGACAATGCATTATTTTAAGAGGAGAGAATTTGTGGATGGGACAATGTCTGAATCAATTCAGATTTAAAAAGCAGTTTTTTGGGGCACCTAGTGTCTCAGTTGGTTAGGCATTTGCCTTCAACTCAGGTCAGGATCTCAGGGTCCTAAGATTGAACTCTGCCTCTGGCTCCCTGCTCACTGGGGAGTCTGCTTCTCCTTCTTCCTGTCTATCCTGCCTCCTCGCTCTACTTGTTTGTGCACACGAGCTCTTCCTCTCTCAGATAAATAAATAAAAACATAAAAAAATAGAAAGCAGTTTTCTTTTTCTCCCTTCTCTTTCTTTTCTTCCTGTTTTCATTTTCTTTTAACCAATAAACTCTCAATTCAACATTATAAAGCAAATATAAAGTTGGCACTTGAAAGCTGAGGACATAAATGAAATGTGTCATTATCATAAATTTCAGAGCCATTTTTAGGAGATTTTCAGCTTAGTGGAGAAAGCTATTTTGGCAAAACCATTATGCAATGGTACCTCCTCATATCCCTTGCCTATGGATTGTCAAACAAATAGAACACCAAAAGCATCTAATATAAAAATTCCTGGAAGAATTTTAACTGTTTGATACTCAACACTAATATTACAAAGAGTAAATATATATCTGAGTAATACCTTAATCTCGAGTGTTTTTCTGAATGCTGTGATATTTTGAGACTAAGGTTTTTGCCTGTGTTATCCTAAATTATCTGCTAATAATGTATACTTTAATTGGAATCCTCTAAAATAATTTTCATATTACCTACATTCTTTAAAAATATCTATAGGTTAAGTTTACTTTTAGCTGTTTTTTTTTTTACATTTTTTTCTTTTTTTTAAGATCTATTTCAGAGAGAGAGAATGAGAGAGTGGGAGAGGGTGGTGGGATAGGGGGGTGTGGAGCAAAGGGAGAGGGAGAGAAAATTTCAAGCAGAGTCCCAGCTGAGTGCAGAGCCTAATGTGGGGCTTGATCTCATGACCCTGAGATCACAACCTGAGCCAAAATCAAGAGTTGAATGTTTAACTACCTGATTTACCCAGGCACCCCTAATTTCTAAAGTATTAACTTTGAGACTTTAACAGATAGCAGGGTTTTTTTTATGTTTATGATGTTTACAGATTGTACATAATTGGGAAAACAGTAATTTGTTTATCCTTATATCCAATATATCCATGACTAAAATGTTAGGAAAAAATAATAAAGCAAAAAGAAAAGGTTTAAATCTGTTCAAATACTAAACATCCAAAATCTCTAGTTCAAAGTAAGATCATACTTCTATAAATAAAATCTTTTTCTTTCAAGCATTCATTAATTAAGGGAGCTATCAAATCAGTTATCAATTAAGAAGAGCTATCGAAGAAGCAAACTATACCATGAGTTACTTTGCATATTATTGAGGAAATGGTTAGTGATGTGGAAATGCTAAGGTTCAGAGCCAACAGTCAAAAAACCTCTCGAAACATTTTCAGTGCAAAAAAAAAGGGGTGTTATTACAGCAAAGGACTGGACAGGGCAGAAAAAGCTGCACTGGGGTTGTGAGGAGCAATTGATTACATACTTTAGATTTGGGGGAGGTAAATGCACAGGTAGTTTCCAAAAGGACTTTCATATGTTAAAGAAGATTCCAGGATCCTGGAGGCCTGGCTATTGTCAAGCTGCAGGTTATAAAGAAATTTAATTTTATCTACATTTCTTTTGCTTTGTTCTCCACATCAGTTAGTACAAGCAACAGCCTTGTTATAATGGAATGGCCCAACAGCTGCCTGAAATTGTAACTGCCTCCCAGAACTAAATGTAGTCAATAGTCTTGATTCTCTAAAACTTACCCCATATTTGGTATGCAAATCCTTGAAGAGAAGGCCCAAGAGCATTCTCCAACATGGAAGTTATGGATATTGGCAAGCTACTGAACATGAGTGTGTGAAGAACATTTCTATCTAACCCTTTATTTCAGTTCAGGCTCACTGAGGAGACTCAATAGGGCCTAACATAATCTTAAATTTGAACATACTGCTTCAGGACAAGTACAATGCCATTAGGAAGATAAATGAGATGGAAGGAGTTGCTCCTACTCATTCTCTCTCATTACTTAAAAGAATTTTGTTAAATTCAACCAAGCATGTACATATCTATTCAAAACAAATTAACTTATTTCATTTTTGGCTTTTAAAATAGCCCTTACGTATACATGGGAGATACCCAGAAAATTGAGTAACTCTCTAAAATGGCTCAAGACAACACCTTGAGTACCATCATCTGCTAGAAAGAAAAGATACTGGAGGGCAGAGAAGCCAGGCACGGGACACTATCAGAAGGCTATTGAAGGTAAGGGTGTTATGCTGATGTAGGTCAGAGCCTTCTCCACTGAGAAGAGCTGCTAGAGACTTAGTCATCTTCTTCCTGTTATAGAGGGAGACACTCTTACAAATGGAAATTTCCCATATAAATATAAGTGTCTCTTATAAAAGGGTAACTTCTATTTCATTTTTAGAGTTTTCCCTGTGTCTGCTGTGTCTTTAATAATAACCAGCTCAAAATAATCCTTATGCCAAAATAATTCTTATGTATATTTTGGGATGGCAAATTTTCTCCCTTACCTGCAACAGTGCCTAGCCTTCTAATGAGATTGTATACCTTTAGTTTTGAGTTACTGGAATTTAGCTGGAATTAGCATCCTGAATTACATGGGCTTTTGTGGAGGGTAAGATCTACCTGAAGAGAGTCCAGTGTTCTTTTGGAAGTTAGATAAAGGATGATTCCATGGTTCCCATTGTGTCCTTTGTGCTTTTACCATGGCAAGCACTGGAATAGCTGGAAACTATGATAAAAGGCTTCTATAGTGGAGGCCTTCCACTGACCATTCAATTATATATAAATTTTTGAGGGTTCTAGAATTTCTTTTAAAAAGTTCTGTCAGGGCAGCCGGGGTGGTTCAGCGGTTTAGTGCAGCCTTCGGCCCGGGGCATGATCCTGGAATCCCGGGATCGAGTCCCGCATCGGGCTCCCTGCGTGGGGCCTGCCCCTTCCCCTGCCTGTGTCTCTGCCTCTCTCTCTCTCTCTGTGTGTCTCTCATGAATAAATAAATAAAATCTTAAAAATAAATAAATAAATAAATAAATAAATAAATAAAAAATAAAAATAAAAAGTTCTGTCAATAACAGTTATAAATCTTCCCCCATTCCTCCAATCCTCTAGTTTTATCCTCTAAATGTCTCTGGTCATATGTTAAATCTTTGTCATTACCTGGAAGTCAATATAGAACGTAACCTCAGAACCTCTCTCTTTCTGCACAAAGTAGAACATGAGATGCATTGCTTTAAATGCAGTCCTTTTGGAGGATTGTTTCTTTTCTTTCATGTTCTTATGACCACACCAGAGGCAGTGTAATTTATGTGGAAATTTACTTCAGCTGATGCTGGTATAAAATACCTAATGCTTCACTGACGTCTTGGTTATTTTCCATTCCTTGGTTGACTTTTCACCTCTTCAACTTCTTTGTAAATATTTTTTTGCATTAAATGCCCTCTGTTGAAGTCTGTAATGTCCTCTATGTTCTGTGGGCTCTGTCTTAATGGGATGGGGGCCCCCAATGTGGGTCCATCCGATTGGGTGGAAGCTGGCAGCACCATCAGTGAAAGACTTCCCCTGAGGCAGAACAAAGGGAATGGAAATTTATTGAATGCACTGAAAGGGAGCCAGGAGCAGGACAGAGGAAGAGACTGTCTGGGATGAGGTAGGGGTGGGGGCGTAGGGTCACTGCTGTCAGTAAAGGGTGGAGTGAGGGGATATGGGAATATAGAATTTTCCCTTTTTTTGGTACCTGTGTCGGATATAAGTAACTCATTAGTCAGCAAAGGCTGATAGATATTTTGAGGTGAGTCACCTAATGGGTCTGTTTGTATTCAGCTCTGTGATCACTGTGGGCCCTTTAGCCTTGTTCTACATTCCATTGTTCAAGCCTGTTGCCTTAAACCTGCCTCTACATGTTTCTGACTGGACTCAGACTGATCTAGTAGTGCACTCAGTTGGTTAGCTCCTCTGAGGCTAATGCTTGACGTTAGTGTAAATAAATGTGTGTGGCAGATTCCTTATGTTATAGGACTTGGTGTCCTCTTCCTGCCTAGGTTCTTGGTTGCACCACTTCAAAGAATGAAGAGGTAGACCAGATGAAGAGTGGTGTACAGCAAAGCAAAGTTTAATTAGCAAAAGTATAAAGCTCCTGGGGTGGGGGGTGCAGTGGGACCTTAGTGGGTTGTCCCCGGAGTTTCTGAGTTTAGGGGCTATTATGAGCTCTTTCGAGGAACTTTTTTTTTTTTTTTTTTTTTTTTTTTTTTTACTTATTTATGATAGTCACAGAGAGAGAGAGAGACAGAGACACAGGCAGAGGGAGAAGCAGGCTCCATGCACCGGGAGCCCAACGTGGGATTCGATCCCGGGTCTCCAGGATCACACCCTGGGCCAAAGGCAGGCGCCAAACCTCTGTGCCACCCAGGGATCCCCTTGAGGAACTTTCTTAAGCAAACAGGGAATGCTGAGTAATGCCAATCAGAGCTTATCTGTCTAGTTATTATTTTTTTTTCCTGACATTTGGGGACTTAGGTTTTTAACTGCCCATTGCCTATGATATTGACAAATGCTTCTGTGATTCATTGTCTTATTTTAGGACATTTTGCAGAAGTCCTTTCTGCAAAGGCTGCAAAGCATAATGTCAGTGCAGTCCTGTTGAAACTGTTTTACAACAGGATATCAGTGTTGTTTTATTTTAGCTGTCCTGACTACATATTTTCTTGTTGGGGACCTTGGCCCTGATTACCTAACTATCCAACTAACTACTAACATGTATAATTATTGTAAAACCTTCTAGATCTTTCTGACTCAAATGCAGGATCTCAGAAATTTAAGAAACTCTAGGAGGTTCACCAAAGTAATATATCTGGGGATAGAGATGGAGCCAGGAACCAGCTGTCCTGACATCCAATTGAGTGCCTTTTTATCTCTTTATTACCTCATATTTTATAAATATTATATTTCTGCCTCTGCTTATAATTCTCCATCTAACACAAATTCACTTATTTTTATAACCAGAAATAATAATCCCACACTGAATACCTACGTAAAATTTCCAAGGTTCAACAACTTATAAATTTTAAGACAGATTGTCTGTAAAGCATTGCTTCGGTGCACTAAATAATACTCAAGTTGCTTGAAAGAGTTAATTCAGCTTGCAAAAGAGCTTAATTTATTCCCAAGACATAGCCCATACACAAGGAGAATATGGCTCATTAAATCCTTTTCAAAGACTCCCGATAGAGAAGTGTGTTTTTGGATCAATATTATGTTCCTGTGGACTTAACGGAATCACAATTACTCTTGGGAGGAGGCTAGCTTTTCCTTCTGGGTGTGGAACTCTTTTCAAAGATGGATGTTGTAGCTATGGTTATTCATAATTCTGTTTATAAAGCAAACTATTTAAAAAAGATTAAGAATTAGGTGATCTTTTATTCATTAGTTTGTTTGTTTTTCTTTCTAGCAGCTAATAAAAGAGGTTACCCTCCTGTAGGTGTTTTATCTGGTTGACACTCTTTGCACCCTCAAACTTCAGCTAGTCAGATTCTCTATTAGAAACATTGTGCTTCATGACATACTCATATTTCTCAGAAGTCAGAAACAAGAATTAAGAACAAGCTTGCTTTACTAGGTGATTCTTTCTCCTAGTCATATACTGACTGCAACACCTAATTCATATGATGAGGCAATAAAACAGTGTCTACACATTGTCAGACAAGTAGATGAAATCTTAGAAATCACGATGATTCTTCTATATAATATAGTGGAGTGATTAAGAATAAGGACCCTGGAATCAGTTCCTGCATTTAAATCCTGGCTTCACCACTTATTGGATTTGTGGCTTCATACATGTTACTTAAGTTTCCTACTCTGTTTTCTCATCTGTATACTGGAGTAAAAGTCCTATCTTCCTCTTTAGAACATAGCTGATAGGACTAAATTAAATGAAAGAATATGTATGTGAAAAGTCTGGTGTTAGTATCATATGAATGCATATTGGCTATAATTATCACATGGATATTTATAAACATCTCCATTACTTTTAAATATTCAAGAAGAACTTCATTAGTGTAGTTGACAAATATTATCACAATTCCATTTTTAAATATTTTATATATTTATATATATTATTTTAAGGCTTCGTGCCTACATGAGGCTTGAACTCACCATCCTGAGATTGAGTCATGTGCTCTACTGACTAAGCCAGCCAGGCACCCCTATTATAAACCACCTTTTTAAAGTCAAATTTTACATAGCTTTAGAGATTACAAAGCCAACATGGGCAGAGACACATAAAAAATATCTCTGCCAGCATCTGTTGGCTATCTCTACAAATTGTAACAAATGTTATCTACAGGTTATTAAGCACAACATTATTTGTGTGATTATGAAAGAGTTCACAACAGTGCCTTCTCTCCAGAATGTGCCAATTTAGCAGGTGGATTATTTTGAACTGAAGGAACTTGAGACCTTGTGGGCTCAAGAGAAACTTTTGCCTCTCCCTTACCTACATAAAGAATCTAAATTGGGGGTCTTTCACAGATAAGGGTTATTAGCAGAGATACATTTTATCTGAGTGACCCATCTGTATGGCAGGGCAAACATCTCTTACCAAGCACCTGCTCTTCTTATAGTGCTGTGGAGTACCTTCCTTTTCTCTGAAGTCCCAGCCCCTATCACCTTCTCTTTAGTTCAGAGTGACATGTAGACCTCATTTTGCCTGTCTTTGGAATTTCCATGTCTATGTGGATTCCTATGCCTATTAAATTTGATTTTCTTCTGTTAATCTGTCTCAGGTCAATTTAATTCTTAGTCCATCTAGAAGGACTAATTTTAAATGGAGTAGGCTGGGGAAAGGCTTATATTTTTTTAGTTTAATAAACTGATGGAGCTATTCACATCTAAATTATTTTTAGCTATTTGAAATTTGTCCTGTGTTTATTATGAAGGCAGAAATAATACAGGATTTCATTATATCTTCTGGGTGCTCTACTAAGTTCATAAATTAGAATGGCAGAATGTGTAAAATATTCTATGATGACTAAAATATATGAAGTACTACCTAAGAACCTCAATGAGCCATTAACAAAAAAATTCAATTGCTGTTCATTTAAAGGGTCATTATTTCTGGGTAGGTTAAGTAATCTCTACAGGGTTGCAAGCACCTTTTTCCTATATTCACCCAAGAACATCCATGGTCAAACACCATGAAATATTCAAACACCTGGCAAAAAGCATCAGATATTTCTTCTCACTTCTGAAAGCCACTGACATACCATAAGAAGGAATAATATGCTACTAAGGGTTAGAGGGAAGATGGGGCAGAAGAAAGATATTTGGGTTCCTTTGCTTCTCCACTTGTGCAGCTACATTAAATGCCAAACAACTTTTTTTTTTTTTTTTATGATAGTCACAGAGAGAGAGAGAGAGGCAGAGACACAGGCAGAGGGAGAAGCAGAAGCAGGCTCCATGCACCGGGAGCCCGATGTGGGACTCGATCCCGGGTCTCCAGGATCGCGCCCCGGGCCAAAGGCAGGCGCCAAACCGCTGTGCCACCCAGGGATCCCCGCCAAACAACTTTTAAGGCTAATTGTATATCTGAAAGTTATTTCAGCTCTGTAAAAAACAAATCATTCATTTTAAGGACTCATACATAAGTCAGTTATTTTTGAGTTTCGTGTAGTTTTATTCCTTATTGTTTTGCTTATAAAATCATCTTCAAACTATCTTTCCTCATGATAAAATTTGTTAACATACCATCTACTTTCATTCATTAAGTACATTATACACATTATACATCAGTGTAAAATTAATTATGTAGAAATTATCTGTAAAATATTAAAATGTAATATGAAAAAACAAAGTATATTTTATCTTTCATGGTTAATAATGTGATTCATTTTGTTTTTCTATCCCACATAGAAATTGGTGCATCATAAATGCTGAGTGTTTGTTACAGGAAAAGAGTGAAGGAAGGAGAAAGGAAAGATGAAAAGATGGATGGTTGAATGGATGGATTAGGATGAAAGAATGGAATTAAAGGGAAGGAAGTTTATGATATTTGACTGGGAAAAATAGAGTGAGAAATGTTTGCATTTAACCTGGATCTTTTTAGCGGTGTGACTTTAGCTTTAGTTTTCACACCTGTTGAAGAAGAAGAAGGAAGAAGAAGAAGAAGAAGAAGAAGAAGAAGAAGAAGAAGAAGAAGAAGAAGAAGAAGAAGAAGGGGAGGAGGCGGGAGGAGGAAGTGGAGGAGGAGGAGGAGGAGGAGGAGAGAGGATGATAATAATCACTTCATGTGTTTTGAGAATTAAGTCAGCGTGGGAAAAATGCCCACTTTCACAATACCTTAAATATAATAGATGCTCCATAAATGTCAGTTTCCCCTCTTTTGCATAGCTTGGCCTGATTTTACCTTAAAGGCAGGTTTCTCAGTATTTTCAAGTTACAGTTGAACAGATGATTTGAAGGTGGGGAATGACACCGTTCCAACTCTTCGCACATCTCCCTCCTGTGCTTCTTCTTTTGGGAGTTTGCCACTAAGCAGGCGCCTTTTTTTAACCTCATTCTGTTTGAGTGAGCTCATCTTTAGAGAAAGTTTCTTTCTTGTACTCCACTTTATTCAATCAATAGAAACTATTGATTTGTAAGGCCAGGTGGAGCAGCCTTTGAGGCACATGACAATGCTATCTGAAGATTGCATTGCAATGTAAATAATCACAGAAAGGAGCCTAAATAATTAACCAAGTAAAATACACGGTTAGAGTGGTTTAAGTTTTATGTGAATTTGAAAATTAATATATTTTAGCATACCTTGTCTGAATAAAAGCTAATTAAAACATAATCATATTTGAAGGGGGAGAAAAATTAAATTGTTTATTAAATGAGAAAAGTGTACTCTCCTTTGATTAGGGAAAAGGAGTGTAGGATGCCTGGTACAGAAGAGGCAAACCAGTGTCCCTTGACATAGGAAAAAAAAAAGATTGTAATGCCACTGACATTATGGAAGGAAAAAAATCACACTATGACTAAAAACAGGAGAAGATGAATTAGAATTTATTAGCCAGGAGAGGGCCAATAGTGGGAGATGAATGACTACTGGTTAATATTTCTAATACTGTAAGGGGAATAGTACAGAACAATAATTACCCAATTATAACTAAGACATGTTTTCTTAAAACATAACTCTTTTTTTCAAAATTAAGAATATTCTCTTCCCTTGGAAGCAAAAATGACTTCATTCTATGCTTGTAGAGAATAATATACTAGGTATAAAGTATTCAGAGGCTTCTGCATTTTTTTCTTTTTTATGTGGGTGTCAAATCTGCTGTGGGAATATAACAACTTTTATTATGCTTAAGGTACATTTAGCATAGCATGGGGTAATATATGATTTATATTGACTTAGGAAGTTTTAATTTTTACGAAAACTAAGCATTACATATGCTTACCCTTTTCATAAAGTTGAAACAACAAAGTGAATCATCTTGACTTCATATAATTTTCTAATAAATGATTAGATAGAACATATTTCAGAGTCTAGTATATATGAAGAACAACAGCTACCAAAATATAGGATAGGAAGTTTAAGCTTAAGCTGAAAGACAATAAAACAAAAATAAGGCAAGGATATATATCTGAGAGGGTTCCACGAAGATTTTTTAATTGTTGGCTTATTAAATAACTATTCCTTGAAACCATAATTTCACCTATTCACATGATTTCTACAAGGTTTTGCTTCATTTATTTTACTCAGCCAAGTTCATTTTTATATTGACATAAAGTCATAGTTTCTTTAATGTCATTACAACAGCCCATACACTGAGGGGGACACTTGACGGGATGAGCACTGGGTGTTTTTCTGTATGTTGGTAAATTGAACACCAATAAAAATTAATTTATTAAAAAAATAAAAAATAAAAATAAAAAATAAAAAAAGCATATTAAGGAAAAATTAATTATTCCATTTCACAAATTCCTCCAAGTCAAACTCCCCCATAGGGAATCACAAATAGCTTTGTTTTATTATTGTAAACCTTTTCTTTTTTTTTCTTTTCTATCTAAATATATGTATACTTCTAAATGTTAAAAAAAAAAAAAAAAAACAGCCCATAAATGTGATCAAGAACATGTCCCCCACGAGCACCCCTGCAACATAGCTTCTTTGCTTCTTTTTCTACAGTTCATCCTAATTCTTGGGGTCCCAGCTCAGACCTCCCACTATAATCTTCTCGATTCTCATTGATCCTCTAATTCAATAAATATTTATTTGGAATTTATTATTATAGATAATTGGCATAAAAAATGGGACTTCAGAGAGCCTACATCCTGATGGAAAAGTAAATAAATATATATAAAAAGAATTTATATTAAGTGCTATAATCAGATTGGGATAAGTGCCAAACTAATGTACTGGATTCTGAGATAGATTGTGCTACCATGAGATGACTCTCAACTAACTGATTCACTCAAAAGTCCTTGTCAGGTGTAAATTTTATGCTAATGTAGGTAAATACATGGATTCAGGCTAGAAATCTTTGTACTTTTCTATAAGGAACTCGGCAGTAGGGTATTTACAAGTACCACTGATGTAAACACTTTATAAAAAAAATATTTCAAAGAAAATCTACCCTACTTAATATATACTGTTCTCACCACTTAAGGGTATTTGGGGATCCATATATCTATCTGCAGAAAGTTATTGTCGGAAGACTCTTGGGTGTCACTTAAAGAGTATATAGTAACTTGACTTTTCCTTCAAAAAATTTCTCTCATAATTCTGACTATTAACATTGACCCAAAAGCTTTGGCAGGATTGCATCACTGGATGCAGAAAAGGGAACCTGGCTTAAAGTGGAAAAAGAAACAGATGGCAAAGTGTGTTCTACACACACATATAGGTTTTTTTTTTTTTTTATTTTTGCCAGGGAAGCTGCTGCTTCTTTTAATCCAGTTCAGTATGTTCTAAGGCAGCTACTATTTCTGAAAGCATTGAACATGCAGGGCCAAAGTTTCTAAGTATGGACCCACAGAGGCAGGAAGGAAATGATGCATGTTAAACATCCTGGAAAAATGAGGAGGCTGCTGTAGATGGTTGCAAAGATCCCTTCCAGTTCTAATACCCTGTGCTTGTCTGTCTTCAGCAAAGGCCACATGGAGGTGGTATACCAGAACCTATGACAGCTCCCAAGTGACATCACAGCATTTTCCTCTGTGCTTTGCTTTTTTCATTTCTCTTTTGCCACCTACAATTTATAAATTTGAAACGTATTCTCAAACCTCATTGACATGTCATTCAAGGGCTGAAGTTCTTTCCTGCTCTGGAACTAATAGTGTTAGAACTTCATTTCCATGACTCAAAAGGTATCCAATCCTGGTATAATTTAAGGCATCCTTATCCTAAATAACCATCCTTTTTTGCTCTATTTACTGACTTGACTTTTAAAAATTAAATTTATTTTGGAGGCTTACCATTTAAGTTAATATGAGTCTTTGGTATCTTAGTGAAATTCCTGAAATGGGATGGTTGGGGGAAAGGGCTAGGAATTGATGGTCACTATCTGTTCCCTGGGTGCCAAGAAACTATTGAAGCTAAAGTAGTTAAATATAAGAATACAAGATTATGAGGAACTCCTTTACTTGCCTTTATGAAAGCTAATGGTCCTATATTCTACCTTTCTACAGATTCCCCCCCACGACCAGTTTCCAGAGTCAGTATAAGAGTCTTGACAACATTAGGTACATGAAAGATTAAAAGTCGGAATTCGAGATATACAATGATACTGGAAGCCAAAATAAAGCAGTGGATATAGATAAGAAGACAACTGGAATAAATCTAAATGTCAGGGGTCAGAGCAAAAGCACAGGTAAAAGATTATGTAAGAAGCCAGAAACCAGAGTTTTTGCAAAAGTCAAAGGCCACCATCAGGCCATGAGTATAAACTAGATATAGACTCTGGATCTGGGGTCCTCAAGACTAGAGAATCTTGAGGATTTGTTGACTAGATGAAGCAGATTGTAATAATTTAGGAGCCAAGGACAGGAAGTCAGGACAAGGATCACAAAGGAGATGGGGAGTGAGGTTAAGAAAAGCAGTACCACAAAATAGAAAGTCAAGAAAGTAATAGACACTAGCTGTTAGGAAACATGGCAATGGCAATGTGGCAAATATCTGTCTCACTCAGGAAACTTGTTATATGTTTTCTATTTGCAGCAAGAAATAGACAACTAGATTCAAGAGCAGAGCTAACATTCAAACCTGGAAGCAGCTAATTCTTGTTTTGGGAAACTAGGAAGCTCACTTGGTGGTAATGGGAAATATCTAAGATGAGGATTAATTGGCAGTCCTGCTGGGAGGACACAAAAATAAATAGGATAAGATAGGTAGTGAGAAGGAGCTCATATTTCTGTGCTAGACTTTTTACTTGTCTCAGTCCATTCAACCATCTTGCAACAATTTGAGAAATTGATAGTAAACTTTGGTAAATGAAGTTAACATGTCTGAGTGAAGCAAAATGCATTGCCTATGGCCAACCAACTCATTGATTAAAACTCATAACCAAATGCACAAGTGGACAGTGTAGGAATAAAACACAACTTTCCAACTGTATTCTATTTTACTTACAGTGGTGTGCCATATCAAAAATGAAATTTCAATGTTTTCATGCTTATGGAATCAAACAAGATTTTGGCAGAGGTGTAATGTGGGAGCCACAACAGTAGGAAAAAAAAATGTATGTGGGCAGTGTTGAAACAAAAGTCCAAGGATGGTAAACTGAAAATATAAGGAGAATAGTTTTTTGAGCTGCATTTTATGAACTCAATTACTCTGAAGAGTGTTATTTCCTCAAATTAATAAAATAAAATTAATAATAATACTACATTTTCAACAATCACTGCATGTGTACCAAATGCCAGGTATGCTAAAGTCTTTGCAGGCATAATCATTTATATAATTTTCATAAGAATCTTGTAGGTTAATTATTATTATCCTCATTTTATAGAACAGGATACTGACATACAGAGAATTCAGCACACAAGGCAGGGCCACATACTTACAAAGGTTTGGTGCAAGGGTTCATACACAGGTGTCACTCCTTCCCATTTACAGTCTCCAGACATCATAATTTCATCTTCACTAAATAATATAATTTACTTACATATATTGTGGGTGGAAATTTTCAAACTATAGATGAGCTGTCATGACATGATTCTTCCTAAAGATGAAATATTCTTTGTTATTCAACATAGTAAAAGATGTTTGAGTAGTAAAACATCCATAGTAGTAATACAAAATACTCATGACATTTAAAATTGAGTAACCAAATTTCATGTATATTTGATCTGCTTATTACCTATAAAATATTCTAGCTTGGATGTCTGTAGTTGTTTTTCATTGAATGTGGAAAACAGATTTTTCTTTGAGAGGTGTGGTGTTTTGAGACCAGCGGAGTTTTTGTGGTATTTCCATTTTTAAACAAGGTGGGCGTTTGGTTAAACTATCTCACTTTAATGATAGAAATATTAACCAGAATAACAGCATATACTTGTTCATCTTCATTAATTGAGTGGGGAATATTAATTGTTCTCTGAATGGAATCATCCATCATATCTTCTCAGATAAATGGGGCCTGTTTGACTGGATGTATTTTTCTCTGAGATAAACCATTGCTCAGTCACAAGTGAATAATATTTATATTTAGATGTACCTTGTTTGCTGAGAAACATAGAAATATCCTGAGACAACTCCTGATACTCTTTCACATTCCTCATTCTGATTTTTAGTCTGTACGTAGAAAAATCGATTTAGGGCATTTTGAAACAGCATTTTGTAAAGGTGAAAAGAGTTTACAATATTTCTTTTAGTTTAAAATGTCCATATTTTTCCAATCCTGAATCAATTTTGAATGTTGAAGCTGCAATTTACCAGTTCTTTAAGTTTTTAGTGAAGTATAAAAAACTTGGTGAAGATGAAAGGTTAAAAATCCAAAGATATAGTTATGTTTTAACTGTCAACCTAAAAACTGGGAAAACAATTGCATAAAACGGAATATACTAAAAAGTTACCACTAACATATGTGTTTTTGGTATATTTAGCTAAAATCACTAATGAGGCCATCTAGAAAAGGTGTTTAATGATAATTTATAATATGAACAGGCAAATTATTTGGTCATTAGCTAAATCCAGCTGCTAGAACATTTTTGTACAATATATCAAATTTAAAAAGTTGTTATTTGTAGTTTAATATATTTCATATTTCATAAATTATCAGTATTACTACTAAAATACCATTTTCTTGAATTTAGAAAAAAAACAAAGGAATCACTGATAGATTTATATTGTCTTAATTCTCTTTCCTAATATTGACTTATAATAAAATCTGTTACAGAAACTGGAAACAGAAACCTGAGATACCATACAGTTGTGATTCTTAACATGGAATAAATGGAACAGGTCATTTTAGAAATAATTTGATGAAATGAGTATTTCTTGTACAACAGCACAGACTAGTGGCCATGCCTTTAAAGCAAATGTTTGCCTTATTGCCTCATGTTATCTAAAGTAGCCATGTATATATATTATGAAATGGTATTAAACAAATTACATATTTTATTTTTTTTATAAGTTTTAAAATTTATTCATAAGAGACACACAGAGAGAGAGAGGCAGAGACATAGGAAGAAGGAGAAGCAGACCCCCTGTGGCAGCCAGATGTGGGACTCAATCCCAGGACCCTGGGATCAGGACCTGAGTTGAAGGCAGACACTCAACCACTGAGCCACCCAGGGGTCCCACAAATTATATATTTAAATAGTAATTACAATACAGTATAATTTTTTGGAGCTTAAGAGTGCATTAACCTAATCTACTATCCATTCTATTCTGCATTCACTCCAAATTGCCTAGAAATTGTTCCGAAAATAATAGGTAGGAAAAGATACACATAACTGCTATCACCAATAGTGAGTTTAAAAAATATGTAATTATTAAAAAGGATATTTCCCTGTGTATATTTTTTAAGCTTACAATATAGCTAATCATTTATAAGCAAGACTTTTTTTTTTCATTTAGAATAGTGACAGACAGATAATACTATAGTCACTTATAGATGGATGTCAACTCACTTGCCCCAAGACTCTCAATTTATAGAAATTCACTTTAAATGATGTTCTTCTAGTATTTAAATCTAATTTTCCCCCATTTAAAGTGTTTTGCCAATTATTAAAATGTTTTGCTAAATTATACTTTTTTATTAAAAAAATTCTTAACAAATTTGTCTGTAGGGAAAAAAAAAACAGTGCTACTTGGGCTAATGGAAAATTATGGGTATTTTATGAGCTGTCTCCTAATAATGCAAATAGAAAAAAAAAGATGAACAAATTAGCTCAAAGGCTTCATTTTGATATCTAAATTTGAATACATTTTCTTTCCCAAAATACCTAATCAAGCCTCCCTGCATCGATTATATTTGCCATCTGGAGACAGGAGAGAGAGAGAGAGAGAGAGAGACAAAAGCCTTCACACTGTGATATGCAGATTTGGGGAACACAATTATTAATAAAATGACTCACAGACTGGCAGCAAAAGGTAGAATATTGAATGGTCCCAAATAACCAATATAGTGGATACTAAGTCTGTGATTATTTTAGATTGTGTCTATTCCCATGAAGGCACACAAACTGTCCTATAACTTCTGAAAGGTTTACATGGTCTGTGATTTACAGTAAGTATTTGAATTCCAATCCTGGCTCTATTGCCTACTATCTCTGCAAACTTGAAAAAACTTGCCACTCTTTCTTAGCTTCAATTTCCTAATCTACAAATTGGTAATATTAATGACCTAACAGAAAGATGGCCAACTTAGATATTGTGAACACTAAAATATAAAACATTTTGCAATGGGGGGATGCCTGGGTGCCTCAGCAGTTGAGCATCTGCCTTTGGCTTAGGACATGATCCCAGGGTTTGGGATCGAGTTCCACATCGGGCTCCTAGCAGGAGAGCCTGCTTTTCCCTCTGCCTATGTCTCTGCCTCTCTCTCTCTCTCTCTCTCATGAATAAATAAAAAAAAAATCTTTTTAAAAATGGAAAATGAGAACTAATTATTCCAATAGCAAGATTCTTAAACTGTATTTTTGAATATTTTATTTATTCATAAAGTGGTAATTTTAACATTGCTCTTTATTTTATTTTAAAGATTTATTTATTTATCTATGCACAAGCAACACACAGAGAGAGGCAGAGATATAGAAAGCAGGCTCCTCAGTGGGACTCGATCTCCCAACCCAGGATCATGCCCTGAGCCTAAGGCTGATGCTCAACAGCTGAGCCACCCAGGTGTCCCTTAACATTGCTCTTTAATCTCTTTTAATGTGGAAAGATCATCAGTATCAATCAAGTCTGATTCCATGTTTATATCTGAGAACAGTTTCCCCTGGGACAGAGAGCCAACACAGTAAATTAGATCAAAGACTTCATTGTTATATTTTTTTTTATTTTTAATTATGAAGAAAAAGTGACAAGCAAAATGTATATCTTCTAATGTTTGAGGTTAATCTATTGTGTCTTCTTTATTATTCAATCACAACGAATTATTTTAAGAAATATTCTTACACACTATTCTCTTATTCCTACTAAAATATACTCACAAAATTATAGGGAGAATATCTACTGTATAGTGGCACAATTCTGATGCATTTTATGTATCTTCAACAGTAGATGGCAGGATGTCAAACAAGAAAGAAGGTTCTCCTTCCATGACTTTTCTGAGACTGACCAGGGAAGATGGGAGTTTAAATATTTATTGCAAATTCTAAATTCTTGTCACTGTGTTAGTTACAAAGCATAAATAAATAATCAGTAATCAAAATTGGAGAGAATTAAAATCACAATTGTCACAGTTTCTGATTGAAATGTTTGTTTTGAAACTGCAATTCGTTATGCACACTCACTCATTTGAATATTTGTCCTAAAAGACAAATCAACCATTGGAATCTTGCAGATGTGGGTGGGCAGATCCTACATTCCTTGCCTAGACTGTTTCTTTTTTTTTTTATAATTTTTTTAAATTTATTTATGATAGTCAGAGAGAGAGAGAGAGAGAGAGGCAGAGACACAGGCAGAGGGAGAAGCAGGCTCCATGCACCGGGAGCCCGACGTGGGATTCGATCCCGGGTCTCCAGGATCGCGCCCTGGGCCAAAGGCAGACGCCAAACCGCTGCGCCACCCAGGGATCCCTAGACTGTTTCTTTAGAAACATTATTTTGTCTCTTCATGTCATGTTGATCTTCAAGTGAGAACCATTCCCTTACATTTTTTGCATCATAAGTCACTTTGGATTGCAGGTCAAAGTTATGAAACATTTCAGAAAATTATGTACACATGCACTTCATCTAACTTTCACAGACTTTTTTAGAAGGCTCATAGGAACCCCAAGGTTAAGCCTTGCATCTCATAGAAGTTAAGAGGAGTTAAAATCCCAATACCGGTTGGTGATTGCCAACCTGCTTTTGGCAATACTTCCCATGAATAAATGAGCACTTTCAAAGAGAAGATCCTATAATATCAGAATTGCCTTCTTCCCTAGACATAACTGATCATTAAGTAAAGCAACAAAACTACTTCCTTTCAAACATTAGTGGTTTGAATCATTTTAGTTATGTGAATAGCATACACTAGTTTTACATAAAAATTGCAGATTATTATGCAGAACTAATCTATGTCCAACCCTAGCACAAGGGCAGTAGCACAATTCCTTTTCTTTAAACCACAACCAGAAAATATTTTGTATAGCCTTGTGTTTTTATAAATTTATGATCTCTTAGAGATGATCTGCCTCTCCTGCCCTCTTTTGAATAGATTTGAAACTTACAGAAACCGAAGAATAGCCCATAAATGCCCACATTTGGTATATGCCAAGACTGAGATTTGAATTCAGGTATTCTCAGTTCAAATTCAGTGTTTTTCTTTCTGAACTCTTAAACTTTTCACCTATTCCTATGTATGGGATTAAAAAGTTTTTCAGGAATGCATTCGTATTAGGTGAACCATGAATTCTTGGCAACATTATGCTTTCTGTCTGCAATAAAGTATTGTCATGATTTTAAAAGTGCTGGGTAGTAACTGTCATTTAGATTTCTTTGAATCCTTTGGGGCTGGTGCCAAACTTAGTGTACCCAGGCACCCTCGGTCTTCCTGTTCCAAATCTTCCTCAGCAGTGTTGTCCTCATTTCTCTGTATTTCACCTTCTGTGAAGAGCACCAACTCTGTCAAGTTCTTCCTCAATACTAAAGTATTAGTAGTTCTGCCAGGAACTATAACTCCTGTTAGTCCCTAAAGGTAATTGCACCTTAATACGGATGTCAGCATCGGGCAGCAGGTAAAAGTGTTGAGGGTGGAATTCTACACCAGAACAAGAATAGTAGCATTCTTGATACTCAGGAAATAGTCTAATAGGTTCCTCCTCAACAGCTCTACTGGGCTACTTTTAACTAAATTGGCAATCTGTGGTATAGTATATTACATTTAATATAGTAGTATATTACATTTAATATACTAATCTACTTTCAGGATTAATCTCTGAGTCTTTAATGTCTCCATCCTCTTTATGCTGACTCCTCGGAATACAGATTAGGGCAGAAATGGAATAAACTTTAAAGTACACATAGAGAAATGACCCCAGTGGCAGCTGAACAGGTAAAAAGGGGGTTAAGTTTGCTCTTATCTTTTATATTTCTACAGGGCCTTATTTGCTGGTGTTTAAATCTCTGGGAAAAAGCAGTTGGAAGTTTAAGTATTTTGCTACCTCTGCTGCTGTGATCCCACGGGGGCAGTGCCCTATTTCTTACCATTATTCATTGTCGTTCTGCTTCTAAATAGCAATACTTCTGAGGACGATTGTGTAGTACTGCAGATGCTGCTTTACTTGAGCTAGGATGACATTCCAGAAATGCTGTCACTGAAGATGTGCTTCTAAGAAGGATGTTATTTTGCCATGAGCGGATGAGATCATACATTATATTTAGGATTCATAGGAAAGGAAACTGCTAATGGATTATAGACTGGATCTAAACTTTATATTTTATTTAAGTTACATTAGCTTTAAGAAACAACAACATTTCTTTTTCCTAGATGATGTATTTTTTTAAAAATGCTTAATCATTTCATGCATTTGATCATGCTCAGAAAGTATAGTGCTTTACAAAATTAAACCAATCAGTGGTATTTTTGTATAGATGATACCCAGATGCTAAGATATTTTAAAAGCTATGTTTCTTCTTCATATTGAATCTTTTAGTGAATCCTGTAAAGCCTCAAATGTGACAAGACAATTGGGAATGCTTTTGTTCCTTCCCCAGCCCTCAGTTTTAGACAGCATCAAATAATGTGCTTGAAATAATTGCTCCAAAATATAATATGCTTATTTTTATAGTCCTATTTTTATCTTAGGTTCCTAAAAAAAGAGTGTTGATCTATTGAGAAAAATATTTTATAGCTAAGAACTAGAAAGCTTTTTCTTTTTTCTTTTTTTGAAATGGTCCTTCCCCTCCCCCCTAAAGATTGACTACAGTGAATGGGTTATGTTTCTTTTTCTTAGGTAAGCTCTGTCCCCAGTGTGGGGCTTGAACTCATGACCCCAAGATCAAGAGTTACTTACTCCACTGACTGAGGTGCCCATAGAAATCTGTTTCTTTTAAGACTGACTTTTCTAGGGAACTTGGAAAGTTGGTGGAGTAGGAGGATTCTAAGCTCACCCCTTCTCCTGTTTACAACTAGATTTCATCTGCATACAAGTTAATAAACCAGAAAGCAGTCTGAAGACTGGCAGAACAAGCTCCATAACTGCAGAAGGAGAAGAAAGTGCATCTGAAAGGCTAGGAAGGTCAGAAAGGCAGTGAGAGTCTGCTGGAGGGAGGGAGGGAGCAACGTGCATGGAGAGGGCAGAGAAAGAAGAAGCCATGATTCTAGGGATTTCAATCAGGAAAGACTAATTCTCATAACACTTGGCTTTAAAAACCAGATGGGCTTAATTCCATGAGTTTTTTTTTAAGATTTTATTTATTTATTCATGAGAGACACACACAGAGAGAGGGGCAGAGACACAGGCAGAGGGAGAAGCAGGCTCCATGCAGGGAGCTTGATGTGGGACTCAACCCCAGGACTCCAGGATCACGCCCTGGACCAAAGGCAGGCACCAAACCGCTGTGCCACCCAGGGATCTGCAATTCCATGAGTGTTTAAAACCAGTGGGACTTGAAGCCCAGAGCTTTAAAGTCAGCTAACTCAGCGGTGGGCAAGCCCAAGGGCAAGTGATAGCTGGGTCATAGTCCTTAAAGAGAGTAGAAGACAGAAAAGTGAGACCCTTAATACAGAGATAAGGAATAACATAGCAGAGATAAAGGGCTCAATAAATGAAATGAAGAATACTCTTGATGGAATGAACAGTAGGCTGGAAGAAGCAGAGGAATGAATTAGTGACCTAGAATACAGAATTATGGAAAGTAATCAAGCTGAACAGAAGAGAGAGAGAGAAAAAAATGAGAATAGATTTAGGGAGCTCAAACAATAAGATAGGCATCGAGCATAATAACCTTTGTGTTAAGGAGTCCCAGGAGAAGAGAGAGAAAGGGGGCAGAAAATCTATCTAAAGAAAGAATAGCTGAAAACTTCCCTAATTTGGGGAAGGAAACACATATTCAGATCCAGGACATACAGAGAACATCTATCAAAATTAACAAAAGCAGGCCAGCACCAAGACATATTGTAATTAAACTGGGAAAATAATAGTGATAAAGAAAAAAAAAATCTTAAAATCAGCAAGTCAAAAGAAATCCATAAATGCCAAGGGAAAACTCCTAAGGTTATAGGGGATTTTTCAACAGAAATTTTGCAGGCCAGGTGAAAGTGGAATGATATATTCAAGGTGCTGAATGGGAAAAATCTGCAGCCAAGAATACTCTACCTAGCAAGGCTGTCATTCAGAATAGGAGAGATAAAGAGTTTCCCAGATAAACAAAAACTAAAGGATTCCATGACCACTAACTCAGCCCTGCAAGAAAAACAAAACCTAAAACCAGCCAAAGGAAGAAAATAATAAAGATTAGACAGAAATAAATGATATAGAAACTACAAAAAAAAGCAATAGAACACATTAATGAAACCAGGAACTGGCTCTTTGGAAAAATCAATAAAATATATAAACCTCTAGTCAGAGCCATCAAGGAAAAAATAAAAGAAAGGATTCAAAAAAGTAAAACCATAAATAGAGATGAAAAATAACAATCAACACCACAGAAATACAAATAATTATATGAGAATATTTTGAAAAACTGTATGCCAACAAATAGGACAACCTAGAAGAAATGAATTAATTCCTAGAAACATATAAACTACCAAAACTGAAACAGGAAGAAATAGGAAATTTGAACAGACCAATAACAAGCAAAGAAATTGAATCAGCAATAAAAAAAAAAAAACTCCCAACAAACGAAAATCCAGGACCAGATGGCTTCACAGCAAATTCTATCAAAAATTTAAAGAAGAGTCAGCACCAATTCTTCTCAAACTATTCCAAAAAATAGAAAAGGAGAGGAAACTTGGCAAATTCACTCTATGAGGCCAGCATTATCCTGATACCAAAACTGGATAAAAACACCACAAAAAAAAGAGAAATACTGGCTGAGATCTCTGATGAACATAGATACAAAAATCCTCAATAATGGCAAACTGAATTCAACAATATATTTTTAAAAAAATCATTCACCACAATCAAGAGGGGTTTGTTCCTGGGTTCTGACGGTTGTTCTATATCTGCAAAGCAATCAGCGTGGTACATCACATCAATAAGAGAAAGGATAAGAATCATATGATTATTTCAGTAGATGCAGAAAAAGCATTTGACAAAGAACAACATTTATTCATGATAAAAGCCCTCAACCAAGTAGGTTTTAAGGGAACACATCTCAACATTATAAAGGCCATATTTGAAAAACCCACAGCTAGTATCAGCTTCAATGGAAAAAAAAAAAAGTAAGAGCTCTTCCCCTAAAGTCAGTAACAAGACAAGAATATCTGCTCTCACCACTTTTATTCAACATAGCACCAGAAGTCCTAGCCACAGCAATCAGAAAACAAAAGAAAACAAAAGACATCCAGGTCAGTAAAAAAGCAGTGAAACTTTCACTATTTTGCAGATGACAGGGTACTATATATAGAAAACCCAAAAGAATCTGTGAAAACACTGCTGAAACTGAAGAATAAATTTAGTAAATTCATAGGACATACAATCAATGTGCAGAAATCTGTTGCATTTCTCTACACCAATAATGAAACAGCAGAAGCAGAAATTCAGAAAACAATTCCATTTACAATGCACCAGAAAATAATAAGATACCTAGGAATAAATCTTGCTGAAGAGGTGAAAGACCTGTATTCTGAAAACTATAAAACAGTGATCAAAAAAATAGATGACAGAAGAAATAGAAAGAAATTCCATGCTCATGGAATGGAAAAACAAATATTGTTAAAATGTCTATACTCCCCAAAGTAGTTTACACATTTTTTTTATTCTTTTACAATCTATACATTTAATGCAATCTGCATCAAAATACCAACAGCATTTTTCACAGAGCTAGAACAAATAATTCTAAAATTTCTATGGAACCACAAAAGACTGGATAGCCAAAGCAATCTTGAAAAATAAAAAGCAAAGCTGGGGAAAACACATTCTGGATTTCAAGTTATATTACAAAGCTATAATAATCAAAACAGTGTGGTATTTGCACAAAAATAGGCACATAGATCAACGGAACACAATAGGAAAACCAGAAATAAATCCACAACTATATGGCTAGTTCATCTTCAACCAAGCAGGAAAGAGTATCCAATGAGAAAGGACAGTCTCTTCAACAAATGGTGCTGAAAAACTGGACAGTAACATGCAAAAGAATGACACTGGGCGATTTATTATTTCTTACACCACACTCAAAAATAAATTCAAAATGTATAAAAAAAACTTAAATGTGAGACTTGAAACCATAACAATCCTAGAAGAGAACACAGGCAGTAATCTCTTCGACATCAGCCATAGTACCTTTTTTCTAGATATTTCTCCCAAAGTAAGGGAAGCAAAGCAAAAATAGACTACTGGGACTACATCAAAATAATAAGCTTCTGCACAGCAAAGGAAACAACCAATAAACTAAATGAAATCTACTGAATGGTAGAAGATATTTGTAAATGACATATCTGATTCAGGGTATGAGTATTCAAAAAAATATAAAGAAGTAATACAACTCAATACTTCCCTCCCAAAAACAAATAAATCAATTAAACTTGGGCAGAAGACATCCAGATGGATGGCTAACAGACACATGAAAGGGTGTTCATCATCATCATTTACCATCAGGGAAATGCATATCAAAACTACAGTGAGTATCACCTCACACTTATCAGAATGGCTAAAATCATCAACACAAGAAACAACAGGTGTTGACAAGGATGTGGAGAAAGGGGAACCCTCTTGAACTGTTTGTGGGAATACAAACTGAAAACAGTATGGAGGTTCCTCAGAAACTCAAAAATAGGACTAACCTATGATCAAGCAATCACACTACTGGATTTTTACCCAAGGAATGCAAGAGAACACAAAAACACCAATTCGAAGGGCTACATGCACCCTCCTGTTTATAACCACATTACTTACAATCACCAAGATATGGAAGCAGAACAAGTATCTAACAGTTGATGAATGGATAAAAAAGATGTAATTTTATATAAAATCTCTCTCTATATATGATATTATTCAGCCAAAGAATAATGGGATATTGCCATTTGCAACAATATTTATGGAGCTAGCAAGTATGATGCTAATAAAATAAAATAAATCAGAGAAAGACAAATACTATATGATTTCACTCATATGTGGAATTTGAGAAACAAAGCAAACAAAGAGGGAAAAAAGAGAGAGAGAAAGAGAGAAACTAAACTGATGGTTACCAGAGGGGAGGTGAGGTGGGCTAAATAGGTGATGGGGATTAAGGAGTGCACTTGTGATGAGCACCAGGTGATGTATGGAAGTGTTGAATCACTTTGAAACTATATAACACTGTATGTTAACTAACTGGAATTAGACTCTTAAAAAAAAGAAGACTGACTTCACTAGAATTCAAATCCATTGAATTTCACATTTCTATTTTATTTCTAGTACAAAGTTAAAATTTAAACTGTCCAATGATAGTCTGTCTTTTGCATAATTTCAAACTGTCTCAAGATATAACTATGTATTTCTCAAACTACAATTTTTGGTTTGTGGACATGAAAAAACAAAGTATTGTTTACAACAGTTACTTTAAAAACTACTTTCTTTCACTAGTGACATAATGTGTTCTTGCAATTTGTTTAAATATATATATATATATATATATATATATATATATCATGAACTTTTTAGGGAAATTCTATATTTTATATATATCATGCACTTTTTAGGGAAATTCTATATTTTTTGAATCCTTATTTTTCAAAAGCATGAAAATGCATTTACGTTAAATAAATGAAAAACATTTTTAAATTTATCATTCCCAACAAAACAACAAATAGAAATTGTAAAAGAAAAACAATCTCACCCATATTACAGTAAATTTGGTTAGCAAGAAGGTGGAGTTTTACGGTAATAGCTTTTAAGCAGATTATCTAATTTTAAAATAGTGCATATTGCACTTTGTGTGAAACCGAGATGCAAGAATACATTTCAATTTGTTTAAATGGCTTTAACGGTGAGGTATACCAGTGCTCAATTTAATTTTGCACTTACGTTTTTTGCTAAATTCTTTCATTTTTTTCATTATCTCATTTTTTTTAAATCACATTTTTGAAAGAACCTTTCTTTGCTTGGGAAGAAAATACTTAAGCCATCTTTGCCACTGATTCAGAAAGAAGTTAACTGTATCAGCCCCATAAATAAGCCTGCAGAAACCAATTTGTAGCCTCTGGTTGCTAAAGACCCTGTCTAGCTTCAGGCTGTTGCTGGATCTCCCAACAGCCTGGGCAGTCTGCTAAATTGAGAGGATCAGTAATTTTTATTTGGGAAAAACAAGGGCAGGTCAGCCGTAATTGCAACCCACATTCAGGGTAGTGGCAATTAGGTTGTAGTGATTTGGATGCCTGTTTGATTGGAATTCTCAGTGTGTGGTTTGGGTAGAAGCACATCTGCTCTTAGGACTCCCTATTAGATGTATCTAATGTGTTTTGACCAATTGTTGAAAGTGCTAGATGGCTTTTTATTCAAAGCTACTTTCAGAATGTAAAAACTGTGTGAGTGCTCTTAATTCAAAGACATCAGACTTGCAACAAAATAGGGATACTTTTGAGTTCTTGGGTCAGAAACTTTTCATCAGTGCATGTGTTTTTATTGATCATTTGAACAAAAAATGCTTGTTCATCTCACTTCTTTCTCTAGTTTGAGCTTATTTTTCCAGATAGACTTTTTCCAAACATTGAGGTTGCTGCTTTCACTTTTTCTGCTTCAAATTTATATTCACTTTGAAACAAACCCATTCATTCCTGAAAACAATTTGTGTACTTCTGTGATTCTGAATTTGTACACTTCAACTAAAGGTAATTTAAAAGAGTATCATTAAAGCTTCTGGATGTTTTCCTTCAAAATTAAAATAATCCAAATTGTGAAGTTCAAATTTTATTTTATCTTATTTTTTTAATAAATTAATTTTTATTGGTGTTCAATTTACCAACATACAGAAAAACACTCATCCCTTCAAGTGACCCCCTCAGTGCCTGTCACCCATTCACCCCCACCCCCGCCCTCCTCCCCTTCCACCACCCCTAGTTCATTTCCCAGAGTTAGGAGTCTTTATGTTCTGTCTCCCTTCCTGATATTTCCCACACATTTCTTCTCCCTTCCTTTATATTCCCTTTCACTATTATTTATATTCCCCAAATGAATGAGAACATACACTGTTTGTCCTTCTCCAATTGACTTACTGCACTCAGCATAATACCCTCCAGTTCCATCCACGTTGAAGCAAATGGTGGGTATTTGTCGTTTCTAATGGCTGAGTAATATTCCATTGTATACATAAACCACATCTTCTTTATCCATTCAAATTTTAAATCACAAATGTCTCATACTCTTTGTTCTCTAACAGACATAATATTGCTGTTTTGATTATTCAGATTTTGTCCTCTGCATTAATTAACATGATGATACCAAAGCAGTTTTATACAATTTGAGAAATCTACCCAAATTGCAATGCCAAGCAGAAAAAGATCTTAAAATTCATGTAGTGAAATGTTCCCCACCTCACACTTTATTTTTTCCCCAGATAAGAAAACTGAGAGCCATTGAAATTTAGTGACTTTCTTTGGACACAGATAGAAATGACATTTTATTTTTTTTAAGATTTTATTTATTTATTTACTCATGAGAAGCAGAGAAAGAGGCAGGACATAGGCAGAGGGAGAAGCAGGGTCCATACAGGGAGCCTGAGGCGGAATTGATCTCGGGTCCCCAGGATCACGCCCAGAGCTGAGGGCGGCGCTAAACCGCTGAGCCACCCAGGCTGCCCTAGAAATGACATTTTAATGAAGAGTTTTAGTTCATGTATTTTTTATGTGAGGAAAGATTCTTCTAGGTGGAAATTGAAATAGAATGTTCCTGAATTCACGAGAGTAATCCAGCTTACTTCTGCAACTCTTCCCAAGTTTTCTATTTCATTTCTGTATAAACATATACAGATGCTAAAGACTTGTAAATTTTACATTTTGGTAGCTAAAACTCATATGGACCCTTCTTTCTCATAGGTTTACTTTGCCATACCATGAAAATAATTGGCTATGGGGACATGGACAATTTGCACGCCTTGCATTTTATATGAGAGAAAAGTCATAGTCTTTGCATTTATTGTATGTTGATGCAAAAGAGAGCTTTAAATTGTCAACATATAAATAGAAGGGTGACTTTTATTCATAATTTTTATAGATTTTCAATTTGTAATTATTAATCCTATTTTTGATGGTTAGAAATTTTATTTCTTATATTAGGAGACCAAGTTATGGAGGTGGGAAGAGTTTTGCGCCCATGAAATCTACGCATATGTCTTTAGACTGTTGAAAATCACAGTGGTATTTAGATCATCTTTTTTCATAGTCACACTTTTTTTTTCTAGTTATCTAGACTGATCTTAAATAATAGTAGAACAAGGAGTTGGGAGTCAGGATACCTGGGTTGCTCAGTGGCTGAGCATCTGCTTTTGGCTCAGGGTGTGATCCTGGAGTTCTGGGATGGAGTCCCACATAAGATTACTTGTATGGAGCCTGCTTCTCCCTTGGACTGTGTCTCTACCTCTCTTCTCTATGTCTGTCATGAATAAATAAATAAAATCTTTCAAAAAAAAGTGTTGGGAGGCAAGTTCAGAGATTAAAGTTTATCATCAGAGTAAGGGCTGATATAAAGAGCCATAATTATTAAAACACTCTAGATGAGAAGTGAAGATCTAAATTAAAATCAGAGCCATAGGAATGGAGAAGAGGAAAGAGATGAGATAAATATATTTTACCCCCCCAAAAAATATATATATATTTTACCCATAATCAGTAAACTGAGAGAAGACAGTTATTTCTGGTAAATAAAAGTAAAATCTCAATGGTTTCCAGTCTGACTTCTGCAAGTGGGCATGTATCTTTAAAGGTGTAATGGTTAAGTGTGTAGACAGTCTGTTCAGATTCTAGCTCCGGTTTTTATCAGTTGCGTGTATTGATGTGAGTAGCTTTACTTCTTTGTGTATCAGTCTCATTTTCAAAATGATGATATTAATATTTTTCTTATGTGTTTGTAGAGTACCTAAATAAGGTGTTACAAGTGTCAGACTTAGAATAAATGTTATCTATCGTTATTATTCACTGAGATAGAGAATGCAGGAGCAGATGAAAGAAAGGTGATTGAAAATTTTACACATTGAATTTGGAATCTCTTTATCACATTTGTATATAAATTTAAATTTGATACATGTTTGGAGGCTATACATTTGGATTTATCAGTAATAGGCTATTTTTGAAACATGGCTTTGTATGAAGTCATTGTAAGAGATAGTATAAAATAAGAAATGCAAAGTATAGAAGATGAAATATTGAGGAAACATATGATAGAACACATAATGAAGGAATAATCAGAGTGATCGGAAAAAAGCTAGAGGAAAACAATGTCATAGAATTCAGGAGAGAAATTTTAAGATGGTAATAGTAGTGGCAGAACCAAATGTTAAATAACAGGTAGGGGTGTGGGCGTGGCTCAGTGGTTGGGTGTCTGCCTTCGGCTCAGGGTGTGATCCCGGGATTCTGGGATCAAGTGCCCTGTCGGGCTTCCTGCATGAAGCCTGCTTCTCCCTCTGCCTATGTCTCTGCCTCTTTCTCTCTCTCTCTCTCTCTCCCCCTGTGTCTCATAAATAAATAAATAAAATATTTTTAAGAAACACAGGTAAAATAACTGAAATTTAAATCTGTATTACAATTTTCAACTTCAGATATAGCAGTCAGCGCCAGGAATCTCTAAGTAAATGTTTAATGTATGAAGAGAACATTTTTTTTCTTCTCCTTTTTAAAAATTATTTATTTATTTATTTATTTATTTATTTATTTATTTATTTTTAAATATTTTATTTATTTATTATTTTTGAGAGACAGAGAGAGAGAGAGAGAGAGAGGCAGAGACACAGGCAGAGAAGCAGGCTCCATGCAGGGAGCCCGAAGTGGGACTTGATCCTGGGTCTTCAGGATCACTCCCCGGGTGGAAAGCAGCACTAAACTGCTGAGCCATCCGGGATGCCCTCCTTTTTTTTTTTTTTTTAATTTAAATTCAGTTTGCCAACATATAGTATAACACCCAGTGCTCATCACATCAAGTGACCTCCTTGGTGCCTTTCACCCAGTCACCCCATCCTCCCACCTTCCTTCTCTGAAGAGAACATTTGGAAGTAGAGTTAGTAAAGGCAAACCATTTGTTTTGCGAGGGCACAACAGAGAAGAGAATGGAGAAGAGTTATAGTTATATAGGTATGAAGTTTACAAGTGTTTCATTTGTTTGCTTTCTTTTTCTTTTGAGATATTGGAGCAGTCTTTAGAGTCCTTTTCAGTGTAATTATTTTCTAGCTACTACAGTTGCAGTTTAACAAAACAAAACATCTTTTTTAAACAAATTATCTTTCTGTATGTAAGATAATTAGCACACTTTCCAACACAGCAAAAATTGTTGCTCTTTCAAATATTATTAGTCTATTCCTATGGGAAACTTATCTTAATTAAATTATCCACTAATTATAAAGTAAATATATCAATTTCCTATTTCAAAAAATTTGTATGGTTCATGGAATCCTGGTCACATTTCTTAAACATACATAACTATCTTCTGCTGCTATTCGATATCTATATGGTTGACTCATTTTACAATGGGGTATCATCTGCTGTGATGCTTAAATGGTGGTAACATTGGTGTTCAGCAAAGAAATGAGCCTTACAACTGTTAGCTACACCTGTCAGTCAGAAACATCAGTGAGTTAGGCATGGTGATAACATTGCAGTTACCATCTTGCTGTCAATCAGATACCATTTGGGACTCTCAGCGTCAAGGAAAGTGATGCACATTTGTCTTAGAAAGCAGAGATGTCACTAATTTGCACACTTCTGGCCCTATCCTCATCTGGTTCTTATCAAAAGAATTAGTAAATTAGCATGTTTTTAAAATATCTATTTCTGGATATTTTTTGGAAGATATGCAATCTGAGTAGCAGTGGGTGTGCTGCCAGCTGCCATTTATGAATATCTAACAGTGTAGCTTATTTTAGATTTACATGTTAGCAAGAATCTGAAATGATCACTCTATCTCAAATAAGTAAATACATCTTTTAAAAGGGGGGAGGTACCTGGGTGGCACAGTCTGATAATTGTCCAGCTCTTGGTTTCGGCTTGGGTAGTTTTCTAAGGATATCAAGCCCCGAGTCCACCTCCATGCTCACTGGGGAATCTGCTTGTGTGTCTCTCTCCTTCTCCCTCTGCTCCTTGCCCCCACACACTCTCTCTCTCTCAAATAACAAATAAATAAATAAATAAATAAATAAATAAATAAATAAATAAATCTAAAAAATAAAAGAATCTGAAATCATCATTGGTAAAGCATATTCCACCCCACAATTTAGGTGGGCATGCATCTCCTCTTACCTTTTAAATACAGACAAGTGAAGATCTAGGCTTTCTGATTCTTGGGCAAAGCTCTACAGTTAATTGTCAGAAGTATGTCATCATGCTGCTATAAACTCACTAATCCTTTTCCAACCCCAATTTTTGGACAAAGTACATTAATATTAATAAAGAAACCATTAATCAGGCATTTTGTTTGTAAGAATTTCAGATTGTCAGTGTTAGGAGAAAGAAGGTCTAGAATGGAAGAAAAGGATAGTTGTGCTAGTCTAGTGATTTTGAGAATGCAGGAAGGCCAAGTAACGAGGGTTTTGGTGAGAGGGTGTATGAAGATATTGACCTGAGGCCAACCTGGAAGGGAAGGAGGAAAAAGGGAGGATACTGAGCTACACTTGGAGGACTCAGGCACGGGGGCTTATAGTGAGACTGAAGAAATGATTTAGAGGGAGGAGTAGAGGCTGAATAATACTGAGTAATTATAAGAAAGAATTTCACTGAGATATAGAGCTGCTTTTAGCTTTTCCTGTGGATGAGGCCAATTGCTTTCTTGATTATATTCTACAGTCTTTTATGGAAACATTATATTTGTCTTTTCATTACACATATATTTTATTAAGTAATGTATCTTTCATATCTGTTCACAGAATTATTACTAGAGACTAAAGAACCTTCAAAAGAAGTGCACATATTTTTTATTATTGTGTACCTTTATAACCCTCAGAAATTCCCTCATCTCTATAATTTATTTCAGAGAAGGCATACTTTATATATTTTCCCCTTTCACAATATTATGGGTCTCCTTAACTATTGGTGTACATAACAATTTTTAAAAGATTTTTTAAAAAATTTTATTTGAGAGAGAAAGAGAGGAAAGGAAGAGAAGCCCAAGCAGACCCCCTTCTGAGTGTGCAGCCTGATCCGGGGCTCAGTCTCATGACATGAGATTATGACCTGAGCTGAGATGGAGAGTCAGATGCCTAAATGACTGACCCACACAGGCACCCCTGTTTATAACATATTTTAAAATCACCCTTAGTGTTCTAAGATTTAAAATTAGTGACCATCAGATAGGATTTAATTTGTAACACTGATGCTCACAGAATTTTTAAAAAAATGATTAGTGCACACAAGGAATAGTTCAGGAGCTTCTAAATTTATAATGGAAGATCTTATGTAAATTATGGCTTAAAAACAAATGGCATATTTTTGAACAACATACTTGATCTTGTGTGTGTGAGAGAGAGAGAGTCTGTTATTCACTTTTTCTGTGAAAAGTAAAAGCCAAATATGAAGTGTAAGAAAATGATGACAATGGTACACAAAAGAAATACAACAAAAAGAAACAACATGAAACCTGATTTCAAAGGACAAAGGAAAAAACCCAAGCTCTTCTAAGAACAACTTGAGTAACATTGGACAGTGATTCAACATGCTTGAGACCCATTTTTCCTTATCTTTAAACAGGAGGATTCTGTCAAAGATATCTACCTCACAGTTAAGTGCATACTATAAATCTCAGGAAAATGTTTTTTATAGGACATAATAACTTGTTAATCAGCTTCTAGAAAGAAAGAGTAAGAGTATCTTCATGCATAATTTTGAACACTACCATTATTAAATATTACTTTATTCTATGAAATGTGCATACTTTAGGGAAAAGGACTCCTTTAGGGAAATGTGAAATTTGTAGCACTAAAAGCTCAAAATTATACTCAGTTCTTACATATGCTGTATTTGTTAATGGTAATATAAAAATGTTTAAGTTGTTCAAGAACAGAGAGGTAAAAGTACAGATCAAATTTAAAAGCTATTTTAAATCTTACTTTAAATTGCACAATTTAAATTATAATATAAAAGACGTTTGATAATGTTGAGTGCCCATGAAATATCTAAGAAAGTTCATTTTTTCTAAACTTTTAAATACATTTCTATATCAAGATTAAAGTTCTATAACTTTTTGACTCATTTACCTGAAAACATTGATTCTAAGACTCCCCGGGGTATAGGGGAGAGGGGTGTGAAAAGTTGATGCTTTAGGAATTGCTGCTGGCTTTTTAAAAATGTCAGCTTCACATTTTGACACTGAACTATCTCATTCCTTCCTTCTGGCATTCTCTTCTCATTTATCTAGCATTTGTGACTTGTAGACAAGGTAGCATATTATTGAAGTTAATATGAAAGGCTCTGAGTCAAACTGCTTGCATTTAAATCCCATCTTTACCATTTACTGACTAGCAGGCTTTGGGGAAGTAACTCAATATTTTTCTGTTTCAGGTTCCTCATCTGAAAAGAAGGGAAACTAACAGTAGTTTCTCCCTTATTAGTTTGTATTTACATATGAAAAGAAATTATCAACATAATATATATACACACACATATATACGTATAGATGAGGCACACATCTGGCACATAACAACTCAGTTATTTTGGTTAGGTTTTTTAGATCCTAAGTTCTTTGAAAGTTTAGCAGAAGGTTATAGCAATACCTTGTAAGATTTTAACATTATCCACTAAAGGCATGTAGAAAATAAAATAATTCTGATATTGTTTCTTTAGTCCTGAGCAAGAAGTGTTTGTCAAACAAGACAGACTAGCAGTTCCTCTCTTCAAAACCAAAATTCATTTCTTGATCTCTCAATGGAATTTTTGACATTAACCACTTCAGATATAGTGTATAGTAGAAAGACTCACCAATTACTAAGTAATGAAAACATATATATATTTTTTCCATGCTGAGTGGTTAGAATTCTACTAGAATCTGACTTTCTGAATACACACAGAAATGTAGAGCATGATTTCTGTTCTAATAAACTAAACACTTAGGTGAGGAAAGAAGGCATGTATGTGAAAAATATATGATGGAATATGTATTAGTATTGGAACAAGCCTCTGAATGCAAAAAAATTAAGCCTCCATTGATGAGGTGAGTTTAGAGTGGTTTGGAAAGAATGAATAATGTTTGAATAGGTAGTAAGGGGACATTCTAGGAAGAGAGAAATGTAAAACGCTTCAGTGTGTGTAGGAGGGGACATTTTGGATCAGATGTGAGAAATCATGATGAACTCTAAATGCCTACTTCTCTGTGGTCAGTAAATGGTAGAAATTTTGCAGATTTCTCTTTAGACCTCAGTAACAAATGACCACATAATCATTAAACAGCTGATGGAACCACCTAATCTTTGTTACCGAATTCAATTTTATGTTCTTAAATATGTGACAGTAGGTGAAATATTAACTATATATTACTTTTCTTTGAGCTTCACTTATCTGGTCAATATTCAGCTATTGACTTGCATATTTTCTATCCTGATATATTAAAGGGTTTTTATGTACATTATAGTTTATTATAGTTATGGCCTCAAATATTTTGTTTAGTCCTGTGCTGTTAATTTGAAAGTTGTTAACTGTTCTAGAGTCCAACAGGCACTTGGATGTGGGACAAGAGTTCTATAGCTTATAAGTATAATTTGATAGATGGTGTTTTCTGAATCTATGATAATACATATCTGAATAACAAGTAACATAACAGAAAAAAGTAGTGAGTGGCTCATTTTCTTATGCAACATAAAAAAGAAAAAAACAGATTTAAAGACCATATAAAAATTGAAAAAATTATGTTTTAATAAGGTAAATTGTCATTTCAAGGAAAGAAAATGGGTTTGTGGTTAATCAAATTAATATCCTATAGCCTGATTATTATATCATCAGAGAAAAACTTAGGAATTATATCCATTCTTTAAATGTAATGGGTTACAATACTTTATACCAAGGATACCCTTTTGATGGTATTATTTCTTAGCATTAATTAGTCAGTTTCTTTTTTTATAACTTTCTTTTTTTAAAATTTTTATTTATTTATGATAGTCACACACACAGAGAGAGGCAGAGACACAGGCAGAGGGAGGAGCAGGCTCCAGTAGGGAGCCCGACGTGGGACTCGATCCCGGGTCTCCAGGATCGCGCCCTGGGCCAAAGACAGGTGCTAAGCCACTGCGCCACCCAGGGATCCCAATTAGTCAGTTTCATTAATCTATAAGGTGTCTATTATTGCTTTCCATTTTTTATCTCATCAGCTGACTTAGATTTATCTCACCAGCATCAAATAGTTACCAAAAATGTGAATTCAAAATGTGTTCCCTTCCCTTTTTTTTTCCTTTTAGGGAAGTCCTGAGGGGTTTGACACTTTTCATCCTCCAGCCATTACTCATCTTGTAGGGAAAGGCTGTATATTGGTAAGTCTCACTCATTCTTATTGCTCTTTTTACAAGACTTGATTGTAATACAGAACAAGGATGATTAAAGACATATTAACATCTTTGCTTAGCTAAATAGAGACTTTTTTTTCAAATAAAATTTGTTACATCAGGATTTTGTTTTGTTTTTAATTAATGTTCTAATAGGAGTACTATCAAAACCTATAGTTGTAAATTAAAATTACGTAGAGAATGGAAACTAGTAATTTTTTCAAATTCTAAAATGGTGGTGGTGGTATTACTTGTAGATAATCTTTATTATTTTAATCTTATTTTTACAATTTATTTATTCATTTGAGAGAGAGAGAGAGCACAAGTGAGGTGGGGGACAGAGGGAGAGGAAGAAGCAGACTTCCTACTGAGCAAGGAGCCCAACACAGGCTCTATCCCAGGACCTGAGATCATGAGCTGAACCAAAGACAGATGCTTACCGACCTAAGCAACTTAGCCACCCAGGTGCCCCTATGGATAATTTTTAAAGGTATTTTATTAGTTGACATCATGGCCCACAAGCAATAGTTGAATGAGCATCCATGAATAAGTCTGAGGCTGTAGCCCAATAAAATGTAATAAATTCTAAAAAAAAAAAAAGCTAATAAATTCTGTCAATTTTGGTAATATATAATAGTTATTTTGCATGTTGAAATACAATTTTAAACTTAAATAGTTCTTATGTTGTTTATGCCATAAAACCAAATACATGTCTTTTTACTTCAATTTATTATTATTTTTTGTATCTACAAGTGGTATTACTGTGTCCAGTTTCATGTTTCTAAACAACCCTCCCTTCAACTATCCAACTAACCTTTTTCTTTCTCTGTCTTACACATACAAACACACACTCCTTAAAACATCATAATTTATTTTATATGTTATACTCAGGTTTGAATTTATGTGTTACATTTAGATCACAGTTAATTAATTTGAACTTTTTCAATTCTTTTAACCTACTGTTTTTGAATTATTTCTCATGCCCTCACATGCTTTGGAGCTATGATCTTCAAATGTTTTTCATGGAAAAATCCATCAGATAATGTTAAATATATGCTCAAATATATGCACATTATTTATAAACTATGTAAATTTATCACTATGATTATAGATGGACAAATAATAGTAAAAATATGAAATGCTCATAAAAGATTTTTAAAAGATAGAGTGACAATGTATATATTCTCTCTCTGTATATAGCTTTTCTCTATAGGTATTCTAGTGAAACTTTGGGAACCCTTGTTCAAGAAATCCTCTGCTTTCTCCTATTTCCATATATCCCCAAAGTTGTATGGGTACTCAAAGACTAACAAACCTCATTTTAAGCATAGATTGGACAGCTATGTGATATACTGCAATCAGTGAGTGTGTTTATACATTTATATACACAAATGTGTGTATGCATGGGGATGATGTAGATAGGATTGGTTGGATCAAGAGTTTGAAGTGGCTTAGAGTCATATACAATGATCTTATCTCAATATTACTCTTCTGGAAAAAAAATTTTAAAAAAATATTACTCTTCTGGAAAGCTTAGGGACTGAAATAATTCAGACGGACTGTTATAGAGAATCAAACAGCCAAGTAAATAGCAAGGAACAATACCTTGTGTCATATGGAATACCTCCAAAGATATCTTGTCAAGTTGTTATTTTGGCAAAATTAGATTCACTCCATTTATCATCACTGTATGATAGAATTCGTTAGTCATACATATCCTTGCCATTTTTTTTCTCAATAGGGTCCCCAGTGGTGAGCCACCAGATACTGTACAATGAAATGGGGGAAATATTAAACGGTCAGAGTGAAAATCATTTGACCCATATGGTTTCTGCCTGTGTAAACCAAAAACCCCATAGGAGTTGTTCTTCACAATGTACCATGTAACTTCCTTTGACTGTTGTGTATAAATCAAGAGCTCCCCATACCTATCCTTTATTTTTTTTTCATGCCTATCCTTTAGAATAGGACCTCATATTTAACTGATGTCAAGCCTTCATTCAAACCTGAAACAGGCAGGGAGGAGGTGAGCTATTCAGGGACAGAATCAGGATTTACAGACTAGCTAGCTTTCATTAAATCTTTAATATAAAAGCCTTCATAATTGCTGATTCCATTTATTTGAGCCCTCTTCTAATTTAAGAACCTAACACTGCTGAACAGGTTTAAGGAATCCATTTAAATGCTCTGTTATCCAGGAATCAATTCTCTACGTCTTATCTTTGAAAATCTCATGTCAAATGCCTTGCTGAAATACAGATGTATTGGGTCTACATCATTCCTTTAATGCACCAGTTTAGTAAACTCTCATTAAAAAACAAAAACAAAAACAAAAAAACAAAAAAAAAAAAGGAAAGAAAGAAAGAATATAGGTTTATTTGACCCAACTCAGTAAATCTCAAATGACTTATCTATTTTGGCTTTCTTCATAGGACTCCCATCTGATAGATAATTCCTTTAAATTCAAGGATATTTGGGGGATCAAGTAATGCCTCTCCAAGTTATAGTACATGTAATCTAGCTTGTCTAAAAAATGAAAACAAACAAATTATTACCTGGCATTAGGTTCTCTATACTTAGGCTCTAGTATTTCTTTATGACTTGATCTAGAGACAAAGAAAGCACAGCAGTTTTGATACCTCACTTTGAATTGAATTTTTCCTGTTCTGTGTTCTGAGCAGTCAACCACTTCATAAAGGTGTCTGAATTGTTAGATGTTGAAAGAAAATGGGGGGGGGGGTAATTTGCTACCTACCCAGAGTGAATTTTAAAGCAACTTGGTACTCAAAATTCCTAGTAAAAAATCACAAATCACAGAATCCAAGTGTTAAGATGAAATATGGTGTGGGTCTAAAAAAGTGGTTGATTTGTCTCTGAATAAACCATGTGCAGTGTTTATGACATAGGGACTCACTTCTCAGACTTCCAAGATTTTCTTAATTGGAATTTTTCTAATTGGGTAGACCTCCAATAGTGACTTCCTCCTTCCTTACCCATCACCAGGCCCTCATTAATTCTTTTCTTTGCTGTAAGTCTTTCCTTTTTCCAGATTTGTCTTTTAAGAGTTAATATTTACTCAATAACTTATGTTTCCTCTTTTCAGTCCATAGCGCTCATGCTTGAACTCATCTACTCTTGTAGCATCAGAGATTATTTATATCTAGTGACACTCAAATCAATATGTCCTCTTAAGATCTCATTCTTGAGAATCATATCAGCAAATTTATTTGATAGCACATTAGCTTCTCAAATTCCAACATATTAAAATTGAACTCACAATATTTTTCCACAAACTTACTTTTTTCTTTCTCATTTCTATGAAATCTACCCAGTTTCCCAAAAAGAAACCTGAATAATATCTTGGATTTCTCTCTCACCACTCTTATATCACCCATGAAGTCTTGTTAATTCTACCTTTGGACACGAGGAATGTCACAGGAAGTAGGAAAAAATGTAAAATGTATTTTTAAACCATTTTGAAACACTTCAGTGGAAACTAAATTCATTAAGGGAAATAAAATTATTGTTGTAGTCTAAAACACAGACAAAAAGATAATTCATCCCTAAGTAAAAGCTAATGTCATAGTGTTTTATCATTAAGTTCATTGTATTTTTACTATAAACTCCAATCTCTTTAATTTTATTTCATTAATCCTTAGCATTTCTTGCCCATAATGCATATGCTTATATCTTTGCAGGGTCATTATTTATCATTTTCCAATAACCATGGCAGGTATAATGTTAAAAAATTTCCATTATGTGATAAAATCAGTGAGAAAAGAATTAAGTACCATAGCTGTTTCCACATGCTGTGATTTAAATATATATATATATATATATATATATATATATATATATATATTTCTTTAATCCTTTTGAATTGAATGGAACATATGACATACGTTTGCATTAATGTGTTTTAGCACCTTTTTCTTAGCAATTTCCTTTTTTTTTAACTTTTTAATTTTAATTCCAGTATAGTTAACATACAGTGTTATATTAGTTTCATGTGTACAATATGGTGGTTCAACAATTCTATACATCATTACTTAGTGCTCATCAAGATAAGTGTACTCCTAATCCCTGTCACCTATTTCACCACTCCCCCTGTCCATTTCTCCTCTGATATGCTTTATTTTAAATGAGCACTCTCAGTTAAAGTCATTGATTTATTGTTTTTTAACAGTAACATTTTTCTTTACTCAAAACATACTTCAATGTACATAGTTCTAAAAGATATATATAAAACATTCTATCCATGAAAAATATCATTCACATTTTCTTCAAGTACACACAGAAGAATTCCTGGTTAAATCACATAAAAAGAGACATAACAAATATTACAAATTTAAGAAGATTGAAATCATACCAAGTATATTTTCCAACCACAATGGTATAAAAATAACAATCAAAAATAAAACAAAGCTGGGAAATATACAATTTAAATATTAAATATCTACACTACTGCATAAGCAATGGAAAAAATAAGAAATCAAACAGTAAATCAAAATATGTCTCAAAACAAAAGTAAGAGAAAACACAATATTCCAAAAACAATGAGATGAAGCAAAAGCTGATTTTAGAGTGAAATTTATGTTATAAATGCTTGTATTAACAAAAAGACGTGTAAATAATATTTAACCACAAGGAACTAGAAAAAGAAGAAAACTTAGCTGAGATTTAGTAGAGGAAGGGAATAACAGGGAAGAATCAGAAATAAATGGAGACCAGACTAAACAATAACATAACATTGAGAGTTAAGACCATTTTTTCCAAAAAAATAAAGTTGGCAGTGTTTTAACTTCATTAACTAAGAGACAGAAAGAGAGAAAGAGAGAGAAGACTCAGAAACCAAAATGAGAAATGGAAGAGAAAACGATTCAACAGATTTATAGAAATATATAGTGTAATAACAGATTATTATAACAATTATATACTAACAAATCAGATAACTTAGAAAAAAAATAATTACTAAAAATGCAAAAGTTACCACAATTGGATTTTGAATCTTGAATCCAAGAAGTAGGAAATCTTCTTAGACCAATAACAAGACTGGAAGTTGAGTTAGGAATCAAAAATCTTCCATCACAAAAAAGCCCAAAACCACATGGTTTCACTGGTGTATTGCAACAAACATTAAAAAGAAAAATAATGATAATCCTTCTCAAAATTATATATATAATGGAATAGAGGGAACACATTAGAAATCATTCTATGAGACCAATATTACCCTGATACCAAAGCAGAATAAAAACAATAGAAGACCAAAAAAAGTCTAGTTTGTTCAATATAAAATATTGCTACTCTGACTTTCATTTGACATCCATTTGGGTGATAAATGTTTCTTCACTCCCTATCAATCTGCAGGTGTTTTTATGTCTAAAATCAATCTCTTCTAGATAGCACATAGATGGGTCTTTTTTGTTTGTTTCTTTGCTTGTTTTGTTTTTCCATTCTGACACCCTATGTCTTTTGATTGGAGGGCTTAGTCCTTTTACATTCAAAGTAGTTATTGATAGACATGTGTTTATTGCTGTTTTATTACTTGTGTCATTGTTTCTGGACATTTTCTCTGATGCTTTCTTGTGTTTGTCACTTTTGATCTCTCCTTTGCACTCAAAGAGTCCTCTTTAACATTCCAGGGCTGGTTAAGTGGTCATGAACACCTTTAGTTTCTGTCTGGGAAACTTCTTATCTCTCCTTCTATTCTGAATGACAGCCTTGTTGGATAAAGTATTCTGGGCAGCATATTTTTCCCTGTTAGTACTTTGAATATATCATGCCACACTCTTCTGGCTTGCAGAGTTTCTATTGAAAATTCTCCTGCTAGCCTTATAAGTTTCCCTTGTCATTTACTGGCTTCTTTTGTCTTGCTGCTTTTAAGATTTTTTTCTTTGGTTTAAAAAATTTATTTACTTAAGAGAAGGAGGAGGAAGGCAAGATGGAAGAAGAGTAGGGGTCCTCAATTCATCTGGTCCCATAAAGCTGTCTAGATAACTTTCAAAACATCCTGAACACCTATGAATTCAACCTGAGATGTAAAGAGAGAACAGGTGGAGTGCTACAGAGAGAAAAGTGATGACTTTTGAAAAGGTTAGAAGGTGGAGAAGAGGAACGAAGGGAATATATCAGAAGATAAACCGTGGGGGAGGGAGCCATGGAAGGCTGCTTCAGGAAAGCAGGGCAGTGGACAATTGGGAATTTCAGAAATCTGTGCCTGAGTCTTCCCTGATTAAAAAGTGCTCAGGGGGGAAATAAGGCAGAATCATAGAATGGACAGTGAAGTCTCAATATTCCCAGAGACACAGTAAGAATAGGGGCACCCAGGAGAAAGCTCACCACAAACTGGGGTCCAATCAGGATAAAGGCTGGAAAACCACAACCATCCTGGGGTAATCTGGGAGAACTGCATAGAGTAGACAGGCCAGCACCAGATCCCTCTACCCCAGAGCCCAGCAACTGAAGAAAGTGGGCTATCCCACTTTCAAGTCTATCCCACTAGACTTCTGCACAAGTCTAGAAGCACAGGGCTTTTGCTCCCAGGGTGCGTTATTGGACAAGGCTGACCATCCTCCATTCTCTCCAGGACATGCCAAACTGGGGAGGGTTCAAAACGGCAAAACTCTCCTGCCGCTGAGTGCCCTGCATTTGTACAGATCAGTGGCCTCACGCCCAGGAGGACCTAGACCAGTGTGCACTGAGAGACTGCAGCTCTGTACTCAAGGGGAACTCTTGGCTCTAGAGCTGGAGATCTGGCTGCCACCACTTTTCTTTTTTTTTTTTTTTACCTTTCACCTGGGAAAGGCATGGCCATACAGGGAACAAAGGCCTCACAGGACAAATAGCTTCACACTGAGCTTGGCCACCTGGTGAGGGGCAGGGCATCTCCACCCAGGCACCGACACCTGAGAATCAGCACAGCAGGCCCCTCCCCCAGAAGATCTACAGGAAAAACAAAGGAAGAACAAGTTTACTGACCAAGCAGCATTGCACAGTTCCAGGACTGAGGGAAAATAATATATAGAACTCGATGTGTTTTTCCTTATGATTCGTTTATCTTTCAGGTTTAAAATTCCCAATATTTTTTCTCTTTTCCTGCCTTAACTACAATATTTCACCAACTCTTCATTTTTAAGCTTTTTCCTTTTTGACCTTCATATTTCTACAATTACATGTCTAAGATATATTCTTAATTAGATTCCTTTAAATGTATGTAATTTTGGTAGAAATATAAGTTATTTGTTTTTGTTTTTGTTTTGTCTTGTTTTGTTTTAAAATGGTAGAACTTAGTACCTTCTAACATATGGACCAAAATACACTCAGAACCAAGTGGAGCACCATGTTGGTCATTCTGTGAGATTATATTCTTTCTTCTTTCTCATTCTGTCCCCCTCTTTTATCTTGTTTCTGGTTTTGTGGTTGATGTTGGGTCTCTCTATAAGTTTTGCTGGCTTATATAAATTTGGAATTTAGCACCTTCTAACATACAGAACAAAATACACTCAGAACCAAGAGGATCACCCTCCAGGTCCCCTCAGGGAGACCATATTCTCCTTCTACCATCACTTCTGCCCTACCCCCTTTTTAAAAAATTGTTTTATTATTTTATTATATTTGTTTTTCACTTTCATAGTATTTTTGTTTCGTTCTGTTCTGTTCTGTTTTCCTTTTTTTCTTTTATTCTCTGGTCTCTGACCTCTTTGGAATTGTCTAGGGTGTATTTTACCTAGGCTGTGGTTGATATTTTTGACTCTGCTCGCTCATACAGGCACTCTGTACTGGACAAAATTACTAGAAGAAAGAATTCACTACAAAAGAAAGAATTGGAAGTAATAGTGTCTGACACAGATCTACTAGATATAGATTTAAGTAGCATGTCAGAGATACAATTCAGAAGTACAATTATAAAATTACTGGTGGCTCTGGAAAAAGCATAAAGGACTCTAAAGATTCTTTTACTGCACAATTGAGATCTAATTAGGATGAAATTAAAAATTCTTTAACTGAGATGCAGTCTAAACTGGATGCTTTAACTGCTAAGGTTAATGAGGTAGAAGAGAAGAGAGAGTGAGTGACATAGAAGACAAGTTGTAAAAAAAAATTTTTTAAAAGAAGACAAGTTGATGGAAAGGAAGGAAGCTGAGGAAAAAAGAGGAGAAAAACAATTATGAACCCACGAGGAGAGGCTTTGAAAAAGAAAATGATAGCTTGAAAAGGAATAATATTCTTATTATTAGGATTCCAGAAGATGCAGAGAGAGAGAGAGAACCACAAAGTATATTTGAACATATCATAGCTGAGAACTTCGCTAATCTGGAGAAGGAAACAGGGATTCATATCCAAGAAATGGAGAGGACCTCCCAAAAATCAACAAAAACTGACCAACACCCTGACATATAATAGTGAAGCTTGCAAATTTTAAAGATAAAGAGAAAATTCTAAAAGCAGCTCAAGACAAGAGATTCCTAACTTATATGGGAAGAAATATCGAATGACAGCAGACCTCTCTGCAGAGACCTGACAAGCTAGAAAGGGCTGGCATGATATATTTAGCATGCTCAATAAGAAAAACAAGCAGCCAAGAATACTTTATCCAGCAAGCATGTCATTTAGAATAGAAAGGGAGATATTTGAGAGAACATGGGAGCAGAGGGAGAAGAGGGCCACTGATTTGTTCCTCTGCTTCTTTCAGCCTACTTTTCATTGTTATGAAGGCTGTTTCCAATTATTGCATTATTCATCTCTGATTGATATTTAATTTTTTTTTAATTTTTTATTTATTTATGATAGTCACAGAGAGAGAGAGAGAGGCAGAGACACAGGCGGAGGGAGAAGCAGGCCCCATGCACCGGGAGCCTGATGTGGGATTCGATCCCGGGTCTCCAGGATCGCGCCCTGGGCCAAAGGCAGGCACCAAACCGCTGCCCACCCAGGGATCCCTCTGATTGATATTTAAAAAAAAATTTTATATCTGCGGTAAGGATCTCCATGATGTCCTCTATTTTTTTTTCAAACTCATAAGGTATCCTTACAAATGTTGCTTTAAGTTCTCCATCAGGCATGTTACTTATATCTGTTTCACTTAGATCTCTAGCCGTGACCATATCTTGTTCTTTCATTTGGGATGAATTCTTCATCTTGGCATTTGGTCTAAGTCTCCCCCTTCTTCTGTGTGTTTATAAATCCAATTTTGTCTCCTGCTTCTGAAATTAATGGCCTTATGCATAAGAGGTCATGTAGTGCCCTGGGCCTGCTACTTCAGGGAGTATCTCTGGTGTGTGCTGCATGCACTCTTCTTTTCTATTTTGGCTACTCTATCTTTCAATCCAGTCATCTGCAGAGGCTCTCCTTGCCTGCTGTAGGTAGTGTTGAGTCCCTGGCCTCAATGTGGCAAGTTCTAACTAGATTACTCTGGTCTGCTTGTGGAATGAGATTTGACACCACTTCCACCAGACCTGAGGCCCTGTGAAACTCTCTGGTCAGGAGATATGGTGTGGGTTGGGGCTTGTGCTGGTTTTCTGGGCGAGGGACCTGCCATGCTGGGACTGAGGCAAGTGCAGTCCTGCCAAAGTGCAGGGGAGTGGGTCTTGGTGTAAGCAAGTTAGTCAGCCAGTGTCCATGCTGTGCTGCCTCCTGCCAGTGGCTCTGTCTTTATGTCAAAAAATAGGGAAGGGAAATAGCACTGGCCAGCAACCTTTCTCCTGGGGAGACCTCTCTGTGAACATTGCCTCCCAGAGATGCTCTCTGACATAAGTGAATAAACTCTTCACTGTGGCCACAGGTGCCCTTCAGATGGCTGTTTCCACACCAGCTGCCCCCTGGTTGTTTGCCTACCTTCTCTCCAGGAACCCTCTGGGCTCTATCCCAGCCAAGCCCCCTGACCTTTAAAACTCCAGGCTCTTAGCGCTGCTGGTTGCAAGAACTCACAAAACTCAATCTTTCTCATTTCCCAAGCTAATGGCTTTGGGGGGTTGTTTTCCTTGTGCATTCCCCTGTGTGCTCCTCTCTCTCACCCTTCTCTGTGGGTGTGGCTCTCTTCCCTCCATAGGCCCTGTGATCCACTTCTCCCCTAAACCATGTTTCCACACTTCCTACCTTCTCTGGCATGGCCTCTTCTTTCCCTTTAGTTGTAGAGTTTCTTCTGTAAGTCTTCAGGCTGATTTCTGAGATATTTAGGATGATTTGATAGTTACCTACTTGTATTCATGGGATGAGAGGAATCTAGGGTCTTCCTACTTCACTGCCATCTTTGATCTCTGTTTTAGTACTTTTGGACGCAGACTTAGCATATTGTTTGAAAGATGCATATGTACTTTTCTCTATGTTACTGGGGAATATTTGTAAACTAGGGAATCATTATTGTCCTGACAAGTTCAGGATGGTCATATCCCATCCATCTCTTTCTACCCACCGCCCCCAAATTTAATGCTTATGTATTTATCTTAACTGTTTTGAACATCACAATGAAAGTTTTCATCCATTTGCTCAGCATTTCTTTTTGTTACTGGAAGAAGAAATTTTGGTTTCCCCTAGGATATATAGTAGTCCCTCTTTATCTGTGGTTTTGCTTTCCACATTTTCCATTACTCACAGTTTCAGTTACTGGCAGTCAACTCTCATCCAGAAGTAGATTATCCTTCTTCTGAGGTATTGTCAGAAGATGAATAGTCACTAAACACTGTGTCACAGTGCCTGCATCATTCATCTCACTTTATCTCATCATGTAGGCATTTATCATCTCACATTACAAGAAGGTCAAGTACAGTATAATAAGAGAAAGAGAGAAACCACAGTCACATAACTTTTATTATGAACTTTTGTTATAATTGTTCTATTTTATTATTAGTTATTGTTAATCTCTCACTGTGACTAACAAGTGTACATAGGAAAAAAGATAGTATATATAGGATTTGGTACTATGCACCGTTTCAAGGCATCCAGTAAGGGTCTTGAAATATATCCCCCATGGATAAGGGGATTACTGTATGATACAATAAAATTGATAATTCATATCATGGTCCACCTTCTTCTTAGTGATGGTAGACCTTCCTCCCTCCCACCCACCCCCACCCTTGTCCTGGGTTAGTTTTCAGGAATCAGACTCTATATTCCTATCAATGGCTAGAGTGAACTGAATTAATAGAAGGAATTACCCCTTTTTATTTATTCTACCAAGTTAAGTCTCCAGGGGAATGCTTCATTGTTGCAGACAATACATCCCTGGTTTGCTGGCTGGCCTTAATGGGATGCTAAAATCGATTGGAGCAATTTCTCTGTTATCTGAGAAGCACTGTAGGTTTTGTGGTGTGTTGCAATTACATACCCTTCTCATGTCTTTAAAAAAAATTTACATCATTAAACCAAGTGTCTTCCTTGCTTATGAGACCACAACTTCCTTTTTCTAAGGAAACAGTTCTTGTAAATGTGTAATATACCTGGAATTCAGGCAGACCGACCACAGTGGTTGTATCAAAGCCATGACAGATCATATTACACACGATAGAAGTAAATTGAAAGCGTGAGAAGCTAAGACCTTGTGTGTTTGCAATGAACAGTGCTGCTATATTGAAGAAACAGCGCCCCCTTGTGAAGGCAGCTTTATTCTTGTGAATTCATTGTGAATAGTTCCAATGCTTATGCACAGATTGGGAGATAAACTAAACAAAGCAACTTTATTTTTGTCTACTATTGTCTATTTTAATCACCGCCATGATAGTTATTTCCCTGCACCTTCAGAAACTCAGACAGGTCTTTGACTTTTCTGGTTACTTGATGATGTAAAAAATGTTCACAATCACTTCAGAACTTTAAAACACAGTATCAGTTCATGTTCTGTGGCTTGGATTAACATGAAGACCTTTCTTCTTTGCCAGTTTGAGCCATTTTTTGGCCAGTGGTTCAGGAAAGATAGGATGATCAACTACTTTCTTTTTTTCTGTTCAAAGCTTGTAGGATTTATTCCTCCTACTCCAGCTTGCCAAACAGTTTAAAAATGCTTAGTTTTGGGGCATGATGAGAGATAAGAGGTAGGGGGATTAGTAAAGTTCTTAGTTAAATGATGTTGTCCTGAACTGGCAGATATTTAAAGCTGACTTTTTCTTGTCAGTACAACTGTGGTTTCTTCAAAGACCCCACCAATCTCTACAGATATTGTAAAGCAGTATCTGTAAGGCAAGTAGTTAACCTTTTTGACATTCATTTTTAAACCTCACTCAGCACTTAGGCATCAGGTGTTACCTCTAGTTTTTCTTCCTTGAGATCTGTTTATGCCATCTTGGTCTCCTTTCTGTTAGGATCTTTATCTCACCCTATATATTTCTTGAGAGAACATTAAAATATCCCCCAGACAGTAACACAGGTATTCAAACCGCTGGCAGGTCTTAATCCCATAACAATTACCTTAGAGTCACTCTCTGTTGAGGTATTAGTAGCTTATACCTCAAAATCTTGAAAATTCATTAGGGAAAGTTCATAACATAGATTTCCCCAAGGAAATTCTCTTCAAATATCATTCAATTTTGTATTTCCACAATGTGGGTAAGTGATTTAAAAGTTACCTAAATTTTAAATTACCTAAAATTTGCCTGAAGTTTACATCTATTTGAAATGTGTGCAAACACCTATTCTAATTCCTTCTAAGATGCACAAAGTAAATCTGAAAGAAGTATGAATTCTCCCATGATCAACATGGACTCTTGAGAAAATCTAGTAAGCCAGTTCAAATCTAACTGTCAAATGGTTTGTGTTATGATTATGTTCAAATATACATATTTTGGTATTTATCGTTCTCAGGTAAAATTGCTTAATAATCATAAAATGTCAGAATTTCTATAAGGAGTTGGAGAAAAGTGGAAATGAGTGGATTGGAGATGAAACACTTGGAAGTAGTGAATTGGGACATCTGGTTACAGTGCTGAATATAATACAGCATCTTACCATTTTTTTTAAAGTATGACATTATGATAGTTAATTGTGTAATTACTACAAAGGGATTGTGAATTTGTAGTCATACAAGTTTTATTTTCCAAAGGATAATATTTTCTCAAGGCATCAGGCAGCCACATGGAGTAATAAAATGTAATAAATGACCAACATAACTCCTTTTCTGGGGAGAACTTGCTTTCTTTCTGGGGAAAACCTGCCTTCAGAAGCAGCTAGACTATACACAATTCTATTTATAAAATCTTGTGCATAATTACTCTAAAATTAATTTTAAAAGCACTATGGAAATACAGATATTAATACTTTAGTTTCTAAAGATCACTTTTTTTTAGTAATTTCTATAACCAATATGGGGCTTGGATCAAGAGTCACATGCTCCACTAACTGAGCCAGCAGGGTGCCCCTAAAAGCTATTTATTTATTTAGTTAGTTAGTTAGTAGTTTTCACAGCCACAGTGGGGCTTGAACAATGCTTTAGATAATCATAACAAATGCTTATTAAAATTTAATTACATATTATTAAAATATTTGTTGTCTTCTGTCAAGCACATTTCATGACAGTGATAATGCAAATGTTATTTTCATAAAATATTTGAAAATACATTTGGAATTGATTGAATATACATCAAGTGTTAACAGTATAAAAACATAGGAAGTACACATGCCTCAAAAATAAATAATATACTTTTCAGTTAAAACCAAAATAATTAAGGTATACAAATTAACGTTCTCAATTTGTAAAAAGATAATGTATATTTGAAACAATTCCCAGCCATTATTTTTAAATATTATTTTGAAACATAAAACTAAAGCAATATTTTTTTCTGAAGAATGAGCATGGGTCTTGTTTCCACCACCATGGGTGTACAGAATGTCCTCCCTTTCTTAACTGGACTTTATTTTTTTCTCATTTCTGTTTTTGTTTTGTTTTGTTTTTAGTATGTAAGCACTTAAGCATCTTTACTTAGGCCCTAACCAACAATGCAATATAGTATATAAGTGGCGGTGGCTAATAAAAAAAAGCAAACTTAGAACTCTATAAGATGAAGAATACAGATTTTATAGAATTCTGCAGCAACTCTCATACTTTATAATAAAAAATATGTACAGCTTGAGGTGTAACAATAAAATATGTGAGGGAACATTGGACAGAATTCAGAAAAGAACAATGAGTATGAAGGTTCGTGAAATATTTGAAGGTAAAAACACAGATGTTTGATTTATTTAGAGAAAACAAGTTAGGGCTTTCATTTCTTCAAGTGCATGGTAGAAATTATAAGAACTGGTTTTGTTTTTGCTAAGGAAAAACAAAATGCTTTACAATGGATAATACCCCATTACATGGGCACGTGCATCTGTGTCATGGCTGGAGAGGCCCAGACTCATTTCCCTTTGAAAACTAAATGTGTCCTTTCCCAACAAGTTTGTAGGAAGACTGGAAGGTAGCTATGATATGGCTTTGGTTCTACATAGAAATCATGAGATGGGATTTGGGGGAATATTCTTTTTAACAGGACCAGTGGATAATTATTGACTTCTACAATGATATTTAAAATTCTTAAAGTGATGAAAAACATGTGAAACATTGTGGTTTATGATCTCTGAAGGAAACCTTGCCACTATGTCTATTATCTGCAATACGTTTAAAATGAAGTCATAACAGTGATATATTTATATACATTTAGTGACTTATGAAAAATCTGACTAGGGTTTATTTGTTGTTGATTAATCTTTATAAAATATTTAATCTACAAAAAGTTTGTAGGACTTCCTTGTATAAATATATATGTAAAACATATCGTTTTCATTTTATTTAACTTTTAAAATTTGGACAAAGAGTATATACTTTCAATACAATCTTATTTTCTGAGGCAAAACACAATTCCATACAAGGGCAGATTTATATAAGGCCAATATCAGGTTTCTTGAGGCATTAAATACTGAGGCATAAAACATGTTAAAGGAACAACTCATTATAACCATATAATTCAGTGGGCTTTCTGTTCTATAATAGTGAATTATTGAGAACTAGAAAACAATTAATGGAAAAAAATAATTTCTAAAATGGAATTTGGCTTTTGGTTCCAGTTTATTGCATTTTATTCATTCTAGTGGATAAAATAAGACTTAGCCAATATAAATCTTAACTGCAGCCCGATCTACATAAAATGTAATAAATTAGTTTTACGATTCTAACTGTAGTTTAAAATTAAATACCCAGTGGGTAAAACTTATGTAGGGTGGTTTTAGTGTATGTAATAGAACTGCCTTTGGGTTTATTTCTCTTCCAGTTATTTTCCGAGTCAGGTAGCAATATTTTTGTCATATTAGCAGAAATTAGTAGCATTTAGGTTTCAGAGATAGAGTGATTCTCTATTGCTTTTATTCAACAAACATTTATTCATTGTCATTTGCACATGCCAATAAATTAGAATGTTATGTATGAGAGCAACATATTAGGAACTAGTAAGGCATAAAATTGCCTTAAGCAATAGGGGTTTATTAGACACGCCAGTAAGTAAGAAGGTACAAATGTCCAGGTGTAGTTAATTCTGTGACACACATGTTAATTACAAGAAGAAAATTCGTTTTTGTAGTCCTGCCTTCCTCAGTCCGTGGGCTTCTTTTATCTTCAAGTTCATTTCCCTCAAGGTCATAAGATGACTTATCTGTGAGTGTCTGATTTTCTAGCACCTCAATTTTTTTTTAAAGATTTTATTTACATGGAGAGAAAGAGAGCATGAACAGGAGAAGGGGCAGAAGGAGAGGGAGAGGGACAGACTCCCAGCTGAGTGCAAAGCTAGACAGGGGGCTCGATTCCAGGACCCTGAGATCATAACCTGAGCCAGAATCAAGGGTTACATGCTTAGCTGACTGAGCCACCCAGGCATTCCCTTCATACTTTCTTTTTTTTTTCTTCCCCCTATACTTCCTTTAGGAGCCACCAAAAATAAGTCGTGAACAGGAATTTCACAAATGGACACCTCATACCTATATGAAAAGATGCTAGCAATAAGAAAAATACAGATCAAAACATAACGAGAAATATTTCTGTGCTCACCAGATTGACAAACCTGAAAAGCTGTCATCATTATTGATTTTTAGTAAAGATATGTAGCAATGTGAATTTTGTACACATTGCTAGTGGGAATGTAGATTGGAGCAATCAGTTTAGGAAACAGTGCAGTATTTTCTCATTGGGCTACATATGTTTGTACCCCATGAAACACAATTTCCATTCCTGTGAAAATAAATGATTTTAAGTGTGCAGGAGGAGGCATTTTCTTTTTCTTTCTTTCTTTCTTTCTTTCTTTCTTTCTTTCTTTCTTTCTTTCTTTCTTCTTTCTTTCTTTCTTTTTCTTTCTTTCTTTCTTTTTCTTGATTTCATTGATTTATTCATTTGAGAGAGAGAGAGAGAGAGAGTGACTGGGAAGGAGGAGAGGGAGAGGGACAAGCAGACTCTGTGCTGAGCACAGAGCCTGATACGGGGCTCCATCTCACGACCCTGAGATCATGACCTGAGCTTAAATCAAGAGTCAGTTTCTTAACTGACTGGGCCACGCAGGTGCCCCTGGAGGAAGCATTTTCATAATGTCCCAAATAACAATATTTGGACAAGAAATAAACCAATAAACCAAAACCCTAGAAAAAATCTACAGATTTCTTCACTTTTCAATTACAATTTTCCTTTCAAAATTCTTAAGTGCCTTAGGGAGAGATTCTTTGAGATTGTGTAAATATTCTGTTTTTTCTTGGGGTGCCTGGCTAGCTCAGTCAGTAGAGCACGTGATTCTTGATCTAAGGTGGTGAGTTCAAGCCCTGATGTAGGGCATAAAGTTTACTAAATAAATAAATAAAATAAAATTAGGAGGTGAATTAAAAAGGAAATTCTGTTCTTTCTCAAATGTCCACCCACCACTTATAGCCTCCACTGATAATATTAAAACACCATTATTTTCTCTGAATTTATTGTTTGGCATTCTACTAAGGAAGAACTTATCTATCTATCTATCTATCTATCTATCTATCATCTATCTATCTTTATCATTTATTTATATCTATTTAGACAATATATTTCTATTTTATTGAAATGATTGCAACCCATTAATCTAATGGATAAATAAATGTATTTAAAAATGAATTTTAATAACACCTACAAAAATAAGCATTTTTAATTTTTTTAAAAGATTGAATGATCGATTTATATTTATAGAGTGTACAGAGGGTGAGGAGGAGTAGAGAGAGAAAGAGAGAGAATCCAGAGCAGACTTCCTGTTGAGCATGGAGTCTGCCACAGGGCTGGATCCCATGACCCTGAGGTCATGACCTGAGTTGAAATCAAGAACTGAATACTCAACCAACTGAACCACCCAGGCACCCTACCATCTTTTCTAATACTTCTTAAAATGAAGAAGATACTTATTATGAAGTATTTACCTACAAACCATTCAAAATTGCATCACATTTTCTCAAACTACATTAAGCCTTATCAACTATACATGCTTTACTTCAGATTGATAGTGTGTAACAAAAAGTTCTGAGAACCAAGGACAAACAGGTGGAGAGAGGTGACTGTAGTGTGGTGCCTCACACAGGAGGGACAGATTCCACTGTTTGACATGTATCACAGACAATACCAGTCAATATGCTATTAGAGAGATGTATATGAGGCACACTTTGTATGGAGTCTTGAGAACAGTATAATAGGACTTCTAAATTTTGCCTAGCAGTAATCCAAAGATGAAATGTTTCCAAAGAACCTGGTGATATCGTACATCATAAAACCTGCTTAGTTCCTCAATCTCACCAGAGGAGCTACATTTTCAAAGATTTTACCATAACGGCAACTGCTGCTGGTCTGTTGTGCTTCCCCTTCTTTTTCTCCACCTCCTCCTCTTCCTCCTCCTCTTTTTCTTCTATAACTTCTACTATTAAAATAATAATTTTAGTAGATGCCTTAAATAAATCACTTAGTTCCTCAAACACTTGATTATGTGGTTTTTATATATTCTCTAATGCTTACAATAGTTCTTTGAGATACAAATTATTTCATTATTTTACAAATGGAGAAAAATAAAATGTAAAAAAGGTTACTAGCTTTATGGAAATCTGAATACAATGTTTATCTTTTATTAGTTTATTTCATTAATGCTAACTACATGGCAGTGTTCTCAAACATCTGTCTTCACTAAGGGGAAACTAGTATATTCTGCTTAGCTTTATAAGGCATTTTAACCACTGAGTTTGCCTTATTTCTTAGGCTTTATCTCTTACATCTTCCTATAAACTTTTCTAATTTCAGGGCCCTCAATCTTTCATAAGCATGATAAGCTTAGTTCTGCCTCCAAACTTTGCATCACCATATACATCTTATCTAGAATGCTCTTCATTTTCTCACTGCCTATCCAAATCATATCTTCCCTTTAGATCAAGTTTTTTACCACTTCCTCTATAGAGCCTTCTTTTTCTTTCCAGAAAGTTCCCTCTTCTGAAAACATGTTACTTAATATTGGTAGAAAATAGAAGAGAGGCAAAAAGCTTACAATTATATTGTGTTCTAGTGTGAGGTATGATTAAGATATCTGGCTCCAGAATCAAGTTCCTTGAAAAAAACCTTTTGTTCTATCCTCTGTTACTTCCTGGCAGTGTGAACTTGAGCAAAATATTAGCCTTTCTCTGCATTAGTTTCATATCAACAAAATAGACTAATCTATATAATAGTAGTGTTTACCTCCTAGAATTTTTCGTTTTAAAAGATTTACTGTATGTCAAGTAACTGGCATTGTATAAACTGCTTTGCATGTACAGAAATTAAATCTCACAGTGATTTTCATTTTAGACTCGTGGCTAGGATTGACTTCTACTTCTTAATGTATATGTAAAAATTGTGTTACTGTGGGCAACTTTGTTCTACTGTCACAGTTTTAACTACTTAAATATTTATCTAACATAATAATAATTATAGAGTGTAAGTCAGCAGCTGTTAGTGCACATATTTTTGTTACTGACAAATTCAATTAGAGGCATTTCTAGCTAAACCAATCAAAAAGCAGGTAACTCTGAAAGGTCAATTCTGAATTATTGTTACCCATAATCATTTCCCAAGCCATTAAGTCTATAAAATCCAATTGAAACTGAAAGCCATAAAAGTAAATTGTAGAAAAGCTGCCTAAGTAGGTAGTGAGAGTTCCATACATGTGAAGAGACACTTCTCTGCTGAAATTGCTTTGACTGTATTATCCACAACAGGACTGCTCTAGCGAACTTTATGTGGTCATTACCATTTACAAACCCCATCTCTCAAAGACATTTTAATTAATCAACCCCAAACAATCCAGTGAGGTAAAGTGCTAACTAAAGCAGTTTTTAAATACACTCATAAAATGGAGTAACAAGTCTCTTAAATTATAAGTGAAAAGGGGAGGGGGGCACAGTTAAATGTAAAAATAACCATGCCATTAATTCCATTAGACATCTTTTGTTACAATAGAGATTTATGCAAAAATTGTCAGAAAATGAATCTTTATTATATCATTCTAATGAAGATTAAAAATGTATTCATTTATTCCAGGGGCCCTGGCTGACTTAGTCAGTAGAGCATGCAACTCTTGATTTCTGGGTCATGAGTTCAAGCTCCACATTGGATGTAGAGATTACTTAAAATCTTTATTTTATATATATATATATATATATATATATATATATATTTATATATTTACCATATACTGTCTAAATATACAAAATATAAATATATAACATATATAATATATATGTTATATATGTTATATGATATATATGTTAGATATATATGTTATATATATAAATATATAGTCCAAATCAAAGTTGTTCTCTTCTTTTGTTCCATTCTTTACTAATTTATTCCACACCTAACTTCTCATCTGTAAAGTCAGATTCTTTTTGTCATTTAAGACTTGTTGAGGCTATTCCCCCTTTTTAAGTGAATTATACTAAAACATTGTGAATGGCATAGAACAAATTTTAATATGATTTAATGTATTTTTTCTAAAGTAAATAATATTTTCTTATTATGCTCCCAAGTCCTTAGGAAAACAAGGTCTAAATACATCAGTAATTCTCCCAGCCAAAACTCATAGAATGATTTATGGCCATTGGATTTGATATATGCAATTAGCATTTTGCATGATGAAATGTAAAAAAGTAAATGTAGAATTTCTTCTTGGAAGTCAGTGGAAATGTGGAAAGAACATGAACTTTGCAAACTAAGCATGTGAATTGGAATTGCAGCTTTGGAGAATTTCAGTTTTGGTAAGTCTTAGTCTCTTCATCTCTGAAATGGTTTCATAATGGTGAAAGTATTGATCCACTAAGAAAATATAGCAACTATAAAATATGTACCTAATAACAGAACTACAAAATACATAAAGTAAAACTGACAAAATTGAAAGAATAAACCTTTTAGTATTCATAAGATGTCAATACCATAATTTTAATAACTAATAATACAACTAGGAAGGAATTCAACAAGGATATAAAAGACTCAAATAACAATCTAACTAGACTAACAATTTTCTATAGAAAAGGACATTCAATAATTGCAGGAGGGAGACTGGTAATATTTCCTAAACATAGGAATGGAATCACTTAAACAGCAAAGGTCAGTCTCCAGGTATTGGTCTGTGTCCCATGGGTGAGAAGGACTTTTCAAAATGAAACGGAAACAAATTAAATTTTAAATAACAGTTAGTAGTTTTTAATTACCAAAAGTGCATTTGATCACTGTATAAAATTTAAAAGAAACAAAATAGCTTAAAGAAAATATATATCACACATGAGCTGAAGTTTAGAATCTATTGATGAGTTCTTAATGCATACATTTCTAAATAATTTAATCATATTTTTCTTTAAAAAATCAAGATTCTATCATGCATACTCTGAAAATCAATTCACACTTAAAACATAAGGTTGACAATTTCTCTGCCATTAAATATATTTCTGGAGCAAGTTTTTCATGACTTTATAGTATGCCTTCACTAATCCATTTATTCTTTGAATATTGTTTGATATGTAAGTTGTTTTCACACTTACACATTAAACTGTCTCATTTTTTTGTTTGTTTTTTTTAACTAAAAAGATTCCATATATTTTCCAAGGCATTTTGAGGATGTTTAAAATTCAAATTCTTAATTCAAATGATACAGCAAAACTTTAAAAAATGCCAAAAAGTTATGTATAAGGCAAATTGATAGATATTGTGAGCATACCAAAGATGAAGATCTGCCTGTCTTTAAGGAAGAAAAGACAATAGATAAAATGTCCATTTAACAAAGAGATTTATTCATCATTTCAAGAAAGGAGCACGTGATGGTGAAAAGCAATTCTCAGAAATAGAGTAGTATTTGTATGGCAATGAAATGAATTCCGGAAGTGCAATGAAAAGAGCACAGAATTGGCAAATAAGAGACCTGATTCATTACCTGGGCTCAAGTGGCACATGCCTGATCTGTGACCTTGAATGAGTCCTTCTATGTCTTTTTCTTAAGAACCGATTTCCTCACTTATAAGAACATGAAATTGGAATTCAGAGCCACTGCTGTCATATTTGGCTTGAAAAGTGCATAACTTTCATAATGGAATCTTCTCTTTTTTTAAATATAGAAGATTATAACATTGGAGATATATGGGGAAAATAATCATTGAATCTGTATGAGCTAAATTTTCTTCCTTTCTTTTCAAGTGTTGCAGGATTATAAGCTTTCATGTAGTTTTACATATTTCATTTCATGTTTTTGATAGATTTGTTTTTAAATCATAGTTTTGGGGAATGGATCTATGAATATATGTGATTATGTGGATGAATTTCCTTAATTGATTGAAGCTATCTTCTTATCAACTGTAAAATATGAATGAATACAGTTAATGTCCCTAGTAGAATAACTGAGGAAGATAAAATGAGATTTTTAAAAAATCTCTAGCATCTTGTTGGCACGTGGTCATCCATAGTAAATTATACATGAGTGAGTCTGCTATTCTCTCAGTCCTCACTTAACTTTTCTCTACATAGAACGTTGATTTTTTAAATGAAGTATGTATTTTACTTTACCACAAATATACCATAAATCACATGAGCATCTTTACTTTTTGAATTACCCACTGTGTATTTAAGTTTGTATAGTCAAGAAGCTACATTACTAAACAAGTTAAAATGCAATTCATTAAAATTCCCAGCAATAATGCTGTGCAAAATTTAGTCTTCCTGAAAATTTTACTATCTATTTTATTACTGTTGAAACAATGGAAACCATAGACAAGTGTTTAACAAACAAATCAGAGATGTGTTTAAAAGGATAAAGGAATCTTTACCAGGACCAAAATCTGAATTTCACACTATCTCTAATACTTTGCTCTAATTTCACACTATCTCTAATACTTTGCTCTTATAAGAGCAAAGTAGCGGTTATGTGATGTTTCATTTGACTGTTTAATTGCAATGAGAAATATAGTTGAATATTTGAAATGTTAGGATGAGATACCAATGATCCACCCTTACTAGTATCTTGTAGATAGCTAATTTATATTAAAAAAAGGAAGGATGCCTTGATAAGTTAGCATAACCCTAATGTGTCATCTCCTATTGATAAGACTATAAAAGAATGGAGAAATAAAATTTAATATACAAGCCTATGCAATTATACAGTCTTACTGTCTTCTATCTGGTAGAGTTAGAAGATAGATAAAACCACACTTCTAGTTATGAAACAAGTCACAGGGATGCAAAGTATAGCATGAGGAATGTGGCCAATAGGATTGTAATAACTTTGTATTGATAGATAATAAGTAGATCTATGGTGATCATTTTGTAATGTACATAACCTTTGAATCGCTGTGTTGTACACCTGAAACTAAAATAATGTCATATGTGAACTATACCTCAATGAAAATAAATAAATAAAATGGCATACTTGTCTTTATCCCTCTGATTGATAAAAACAAAAGCAAACAAAGCAAAAGTAAATGCATGCTGTACAGCACGTATTTGGGAACATTGGTCTGCAGTTTTCTTCTCTATTTACATCTGAAACTTCTATAACACCTATTGTGCATACAATTTATTAAGCATCTATTAAATGTCCCTAATACAGCTAATGGACCATATTTTTATATATTTAATTTAAAAATGAGTACCTCCTGTATTTTAAATATTGATACTAAGATATAAAAACCCAGAACTTACTCTTTGAGAGCTCAAAATCTAGTGGTCAAGTGACAAAAAAATGATTTAAAAATGCAACTACTTGAATATTATAAAAGGCAAACAGGGTGCTAAAGAAATTCATTTTTCCTCAAAAAAGAGTTCCTGCTACAGTATCAAAGTATTGTAGAACTTGAGTATGCAACAGAGAGTGTTATAAAGTGAGATTAGATAGGTGAGCAAAAGTTTTATCTTTGGCTCTGTACCTCCAATAATGCATAGTAAAGAGTCTCATTGGAAGGCATACATTCAATAATTGTGTGTTCATTGATCGATGTCAATGAATTGGTTCGCATTCATGTATTTGTGTCTGAATTGCTATGTAACTTTGACTCCAATCTTTTATGTATCATTTTTCCAGCTGGCAGTTTAAAATGGATGATAGAAGAGGTGATTTATGTGAAGATTTATTCATTCAGAAACCCTGAATGCCTTGTAGATAATTTTAAACTAGAGAATAAAATAAAGAATACATGATTAGAATTATATATTTGTCCTTTCTTTCTCTCCCTACTATTAAACAGAAAGATACAAAATCTTACTTTTGAGAGCTGTACTCAATGGAGAAAACAAACAAACTAAAAAACCTAAGAGATGACTGCAAGTTGGCCAAAAGTATCAAATTTAAAAATTTTAAAGCATCATAATGTGAACTAGAACGTAAAATGGCAAGCAGAAATATAAAATATAAAAAGTTGCAGATTACTGACTTCACTACCAAAAAAAGAAAATTGAATAAAAGTTAACTAAATTCATTCTAATCAACTAATATTTTACAATTAAATTATGTTCTAAGATAAGAGTTTCAGCTTAAACCATCAACATTTCTATATCTTTTTTTAAATTAAGAATCCAATGAAGTGTATCAACCCTATTCAGTGTTGTTTTTATAGAATTTATTACACTGTAGTAGTAATTGCCATCAGATATTTTTATGTGTGGTAAAATGTTTTTCAACTATTCTGTTTCACCTCTAAAAAGTGAATAATTGTCTGCCATTAATACACTTTATTTTTGAGGCTAATTGTCTAGAAATTTCCAAGGGTGAATTCCTTTTTCCTGGCCCTTGTATATTGTATGACATAGAGGAAAAAGGGCTTATCTGTATGCTCCCTAAGAAATCGAAGAAAAATTAAGTAGCATGAATCAATACTGATTATCATGCCTATAAGTGGAATATCCATAATTATTTTTTATATTAATGTGAATTTAATTTTGTTCTTTAGTTTCGGTGAAAATTGTATTTTGCCAGCATCAGTACAGTAAAGTGTTCTTAACAAGGGATTGGAGGGTGATATCTCTTCCAGACTTTAACTTCAACCTTCCAGAAATCAGTGAAAAACCACTATATCTTTTTATTCTTTTATCAAATGGTACCAATAAAGGCTTCTTTTAGCAATAGTGACAGTGTGATATGTGAGGAATAATACTGACTGAATTCATTCAACATGAAGTTCAAATCATGTTTTTGCTATTTGTTGTTTCCTATATTTGAATACATACCTTTAGGTCAGTGAACTTTAATATCACTGATAACATGATGAATCTGGAGAATTACAAGACTGTGGAGAATTAAAGAAATCTGTTATGGAGTGGGTATACTCCTCTAGCATATCATAGAAGTCACCAATAAAGTATTAATATACTTTATTTAGTCATAATCTTGAATGTTATATGGTCCATGTCCAGATAATAATCTAATTTTGCATCTCATTGATTTGTTTATAGGATCTTTTGTTTCTTGCATTGGAGTTTAGCCTATAAGCAGCTGTCCTAAAATATACAATAACAATACTTATCCAGGCAATTTGTTCCTTGGAAATCTTAGTGTTTACTTTTTAACTTGTATTTAACACTTGCCCCAAATATTGAACGTTGTGGTGCTTTTATGATGGGTCTAAAAACCTTACATTGAGAAATCATCCCATGCAGATAACAGTGCTAGTCTTGGGAGATGAGATACTGAATAAAAGCTGATATTTTCCCTCCATTAATGAAACTTACAGCCTGGTAGAGAAGATGGTTATATTAATTAAAATTAATTTAATTAATTAATTTTAAAATTAACTCATATATAAATATAAAATTTCAACTGTGACAGTGCTCAGAGGAGCAGTGGAAAACCTGAAGATTTCTCAAATCTGATTTTCCTATAGTATTTTTTGTTCTTGTCTGAATTTTCCTTCTTTTTTAATCTCTGTCTTGTGATTACAGCTTCATTTTAATTTGGCCATTTTTTAGATTTTTTTATAGTTCTTCAAAAATTTTACATAAAGTTCCATGTTTATGCCTTTTACAATATTTAAAAACCCTGATTAGGTAAGTAAATATTAAAAAATAATTTGATTAAGGGAATGACAAGACATGTATTTGCTTATTTTAAAATAGTAATTATCTCCAGGTTACCTGTCAATATCGATATTTATCCATTTAAAAGGAAGGATTTAAGGGAATAAAAAATTAATTGGCTAAAAACAAGTAAACTTTGGGTATATAAATGGGCCAAAACACTTTCTATAAGCCAAACATAACAGATGGTACCCCATGAGTGCTTGTCCACACTATCTCTCTGTCCTTACCTGTAATTTGGAATACTGATCACTGACACAATAAAATTAGATTTTAAGAGGGGATTTGAAGATATACAGAACATGTCTACAAATCCAATTTAGTGTTTTAATAGAAACCTAGTAAGTAAAGAGCAATAAAAATCTCTGAAACTCTTTTCATACTTATAATCATAAATTACTATTGTAAACACCTGAACTGTAAAACTCTGAGGAGTTGGACATGCTACAATGATATATCTCTTTGAGAGATAAGCACATTCCTCCCCCTCAAAAAACAAAACAAAAAAAAAAAGCAAATGTTATCTAAATCAGCCTCACGTTGGGTATTTGTTAAGCATTATGGTTTCATACTAGCCTATTCATTACTGTGAATGAATGACTTGCTAAATGAAGTGGAGAAATCAATGAAAACTAATTTCAGTAATCAATGCATTAGAAAACTATAAGTGAAAAATGGATGAAAGTAAGCTCTTTTGTTTACTTGTATTCTAAGTTCCAAGTTCCAAAATGCCAGGAAATGCCAGCTTTTTAATATCTCCTCAGACAACAGATTACTGATTTCACTACCAGAGAAAAGAAAATTGAATGGAAGTTAACTAAATTCATTCTAAGCAAACAATATTTTATAATTAAATGCTTTTTTAATGATGGGAGTTTCAGCTTTTTGTACATGAAATCAAACTTAACATCTTGAAGCATTGAAAAGGGTCTGTTCAATCTTCTTCTAATCCAAGAAAAATAACTCCATCTGTGTGATTTCTTTCTTCTAAAAATAATTTCCTTTCCTAGTGGTAAGAGCTTGGTGGAGGGATTATGGAGAATGATTTCTTTTCTTATAGCAAGGGTTTATTTAATCATTTCTTTATTATGTCTTAAATAAACAACTATAGAATTTGCAGTGTAATCTATGTGCTAATTAGATGAAATACCTGGAAATGCCAGCCACCCCCATATTTGTAGCATTGCAATAAGGGTATTTTCATAATGTACCTAGTCTACTACTGTCTTTATATACTTACTAGAATTTGTGAATCTTATGTAGGACTAGAAGTATGGAACCATTATAAATGTATTTTTTCTTAATGTGGCATTAACCTTAAAATATCAAACAAATTTTGATAAAGTTCATATGGGGCAGATAAATAAGGTTTGATGGAAGAGTGTACCCATAATTTATTTCTAACCAGTTTTGACTCTGGACAGAGAGCTAAGATCTTAAAATCCAAAAATACACTAAAAATATCCATAAATTTATTTACTATATTACCCAAAACTTCCCTCATGTGCATGGCCGCAGGTAGCTTACTACAAAAAGCATTGGTTGTATCGTATTTCCCCTGATAAAACAATTTAGACATAAAAGAGATGAACACCACTGGAATGAAACCATATTACTGGAAGCAATTCATGAGATCATATGGTTCAGAAATTACTAATAATTAAAGCATATCCCAAAATAAATACAATGTTTATCACTTTATTTCATTTTAATACTTTATTATTATATAAAACATTTATATTTGCATATATGTGTGTGTATATACACATGCATATACATATATAATTGTATATAAGTATATATAATTTCATGCCTTATGTTTTTTCTTTATGGTATATCAAAAAAGTTTTTATTATTATTAAAAATTCTTGGACTCTTGATGTTATTGACCTTACAATAGTTTTTCCTTTGTTATTTAATAATGCATTTACCATAATTATTTAGATATTAATACAATTTTGTTCTTTTATAAATAAAACTAATGATGAACCTCTTTTTGTTCATTTATGTGCATTTCAGATTCTTAGAGGGGGATAAGATTTCTCTAAAGAAAATAACTAGGTCAACGACTATGGATATTTTAATTTTGTTAATATGTACTACCAGACAGCTGTCCAGAAAGTTTTTTTTTTTAAAGATTTTATTTATTTATTCATGAGAGACAGAGAGCTAGAGCTAGAGAGAGAGAGGCAGAGACCCAGGCAGAGGGAGAAGCAGGCTCCACGCAGGAAGCCTGACGTGGGACTCAATCCGGGGTCTCCAGGATCACACACCCTGGGCTGAAGGCAGGCGCTAAACCGCTGAGCCACCAGGGCTGCCCTCCAGAAAGTTTTATAGTGTCATACCAGAAAGATTACATGAGGAGAACCTGCTTTTGAGTAATGAAAGGCACATACCCATCTGTTTATGTGTTTCTGCCTCAGATAATCTACTACATTTTAAGTAAAAAATAGAAAAGGAGGAGATGGGGCACAACTTAAAATTCTCAATAGCCTGATATGAATTTTAGAATTATTTGGAAAACAATGAAAATGGAAAAAAATATTGTGACAACCTTTTAATACTTGGCTGAAATTCCTGCCAAGATGGAGGAAGGGAGCTGGGACTTAGCAGGCAGCAGTCCTTAAGAGATGAGCACATGTATGACCTATAACTGCTTTCTGAAGAGGATCTTATTCTTGGCTGTCTTCTAAATTAAACTGCCATTGTAATACAGGAGTAAAGTCTACTATCATAATTATCAAATAATAAAAAATTTCTTGTGTCTCATTTACCTTTATTTATTTTTTTATTTACCTTTAAAAGCAAGTGGTTAGATCCTTTGGAATTGCCAGCATATGTCCCATTTGCTGCCCCAGGACAGTAACAGGTACAGTCACACAAGAGTTACACAATGAACTCTATCTGGGCTAAAAATTAAAAGACAAAAAAGAAAATTCTATGAGAAATGTTTTCCATATTTTATACATATTTATATTTCATTTTCTTTGCAAGGGAATACGATCAAGCTGAGAAAAATAGTTTTTCCACTGGTATGGAGTGTGGCAATCTAGCATTACAGTTGACTCACATTTCAAGTTAATTAATAATTAAAGGATACCCCTAAGAAGCAAACTAACAAACAAGCACTGACCTAGTTTTCAATTCCAACAGCTTTGTATCTTTACTAACTCTTAAGACTGATTATATACCTATAGTGGAAAGTTTAAGTCAGAAGGTATTTGTCTGTCTACTTTAGTTGATATTGTCAAATTTTGTTAACCACAAAAAGGTTCACACTGGTATCTAATTGTTGTTTATAGTGACTGATGTGCTGGATCAAATTATTTTTCCATTCCATCTATCTTATTATAACTTTTTTTCATTCCATCTAATTTTCATTAGCTTTATTGGGATATATTTATGTCACATAAAGTGCACACATTGAAAACATACAATTCAACAGATTTCAATATATTTACTAGTCATGCAAACATTATAACTAATCCCAAATATTTCATCACTCCTAAATTTTTTTTTACCTATTTTAATTTATAATCATTGTTCTCCCCTCACTCCCAGCCCTAGGAAATCACTAATTTACTTTCTGACTCTACTGCCTATACAGGATGTTTTGTATTAATGAGAATATACAGTATATGGTCTTTTGTGACTGACTTCTTCCACTTCGTATTATGTTTCTGAGGTTTGTCATTTGTAAAATAGATCAGTATTACACTCCATTTTATTGCTGATTATCATTTTATTGTATGAATATACCAAATTTATGTAAAAGGCCATATGGAATTTGTGTGTGTGAAGTACTGTTGAAGTCCCTTGCACATTTTTCTTTTGGGTTGTCAGACTTCTGGCAATGATTTGTGGAAGTTCTCTCTATATATATACATATATATATATATGATGCTTATTTGTTATTGCATTGCACATATCCTTTCTTTCTTTATGACTTGCCCTTGTACTGTTTTAATGTTGTATTTTGATGAAGAGGATTTCTTAATTTTAATGTTTGGTTTATCAATCTTGTTTTGGTTAGTGCGTTTGGTGTTCTGTTGAAAAATCTTTCTCAAGTTCAAATTCATGAAAATCTTTTATTATTCATCTTCCCTAGAAGATTTTTCTTTTTGTATTTGCAAAGCTATTTTTTAAAAAATATTTTATTTAATTATTCATGAGAGACTTAGAGAGGGAGAGGCAGAGAAATAGGCAAAGGGAGAAGCAGGCTCCCTGAGGGGAGCCTGATGCAGGATTCAATCCCGGGACCCCTGGATGACGACCTGAGCAGAAGGCAGCTGTGCTCAACTGCTGAGCCACCCAGGTGCCCCTGCAAAGCTATTTTGATATGGAGATGATGCATTTCTCCTGAGAACCTTCACGAAGTGGGTAATATCTAATGTGGTGTCATGTCCTCTAGAATAACAATAAGTTTAATGGGGATATTTATAATAGCACTCCATGTAAGCAGATACCATCTTCCTAAGGTACACTTTAAGAAAAATGATTCTTCAGGAATGTTTAGTGAGGAGTTTGCACGAGACATCCATCCCAGCCCTGGGCTCAACAACATTCTAAGAACAAAGCTAAGATTATACTGACTTTGAATTGTTACAATATAAGATAAAGATGGTATATATAATCACATCAATCATTTTACAAATATACAATTTTATATTGAAAACTATTATAATTACCTTTGTGGCACATTATTCTAAAAAGATTCTAAAACATGTTCACAAGTAATTTTTACTTATTACACAAAAGATTATTCAAACATTTACCTGTCAACAAAAAAAATTCCTTTTTTTTGTCATTGTGATTTTATCTAGTTCCAGTTTGATCCCTATAACAGCTTCATTCAAGTCTTAATCACATTATGTGGATTTAGTTCTATGTTCCAATTCTCTCCATAAGGCATCTAAGCTAATAAATGACAGAAACAACTTGGTTAACTCATCTAGTGTTATAGAAGAAATTCTATAATATTTAATGATGGGAAACCGTTCATGACCCTCTTATAAGAAATAAATCCAAAACAATGACCTGAATAGACATAAATACTAATACAGATAAACTTGTTCTGCTTTGTGTCTTGGTTCCAAAAGAGAAAGCAGAAAATAAATGTCCTGAGAAAAATCTCACCTATGAATCCAATCCTCATTAAACTTTACACTCTACAGACTGATGTGTGTATTTGCAAAATCTGAGATCAAAGGAGCTGCTTTAATTGAACTATTTTTAAAAATACGTAAAGAACCAAAACAAAATTAATGACTGAGAACTTAAGAGATGCTCTGCTAATCTGTGTGCTAGTTTGCTATTCTTCAATGCAATATATGTTTTTTTTTTTTCTGACTGATTGATTTTATTAGTTTCAGGGGTAGAACTTAGTGATTCATCACTTGCACATAACACCCAGTGCTCATTATATTACATGCCCTCCTTTTTTTTTTTTTTTTTTTTTTTTTTTTTTTTTTTTTTTTTTTTATTTATGATAGTCACAGAGAGAGAGAGAGAGGCAGAGACACAGGCGGAGGGAGAAGCAGGCTCCATGCACCGGGAGCCTGATGTGGGATTCGATCCCGGGTCTCCAGGATCGCGCCCTGGGCCAAAGGCAGGCGCCAAACCGCTGCGCCACCCAGGGATCCCCTACATGCCCTCCTTAATGCCCATCACCCAATTATCCATTACCCCCAGCCCACCTACCCTCCAGCAAACCTGGTTGTTTCCCAGAGTTCAGTATCCCTTATGGTTTGCCTCCCTTTCAATTTTCATCTTATTTCATTTTTCCTTCCCTTCCCCTATGTTCATCTGTTTTGTTTCACATATGAGTGAAATCATATGGTATTTGTCTTTCTCTGACTAATTTCACTTAGCATAATACCCTCTAGTTCCATCCATCAACATTGCAAATGGCAATATTTCATTTCATTCTTTCTAATGGCTGAGTAATTCATCAGTAAATGAACACCTGGTCTCTTTCCATATTTTGGCTATTGTGAACTCAATGCCATATATATTTATATTTATATATTTTTAGCCAACAGTTTCCACTACTTGAATCATGTATAGCTTTTCTTGTCATCCTACAATGAAATTAAATGCATTAAACTTTGTGACCAGCTTTCATATATTATGTCACTTAACCTGCTTAGACATTATCTTGCATATTGCTGCAACCTGTGCAATTATTTCCCCATTTTTACAGATGGAGAAACCAAGCTTTATGAGGTTAAATAAGCAATCCACAGTCATCCAGTTTGTAGGACTAGGCTCAGTTTCTGATTTAACTTACTCCAGAGGTAATGTTCTTTCCAATGCACCATAAAGTTATGCTTTGCTATGTATTTTCTATCATCTATCTATCATCTATCTATTATCTATCATCTATCCATCTATCTATCTATCTATCTATATAATATCTATTTGATAGTACAGGTTAAAATAATATTGTCTCTCACTGAAGTAAATTGCTTCAGTTATAGACATAAATATGACCTTTGTTTATAATTCAATTCAGAAGGCTCTTCCCTTTAATTTATTCTATATTAGTTACATATCCATACATTGCAATGTGAAAGAAATATGAGTAAAAATGTAGAATCTGCATATTTTACTTAATTTTGGCTACTAGATAGAACAACTCTTCAGGTATAGCTTCATGGAGTTATTTATTGCCAGTGAAACCAAATGGGCAACAGCTTGGGCCCTGTAAGTGGGTTTAGTGTGACTTTTACTTAAAAGTAAATGACTGTCCTGATGCATGGGAGGAAGAATGTAGATGGCACCTGTATGTATAGATAGGTATTAGTACAGAAAGTACTTGGTCTTATGTTGGTTTTCTCTGTGTTCCCCTAGATCAATTGTTCCTTTTCTTCTTATTGAAAGTAAATTAAGATTTTTCTCTTCTTTTTATGTGTAAAATTTGCCTCTTATATAATTCCTGATCATAATAAAGCAAATAAAAGCCTTCCTTATACCTGAGAAAACAAATCTTTGTATCTTAATGGTATTTTAAACACACTTTTTTGAGTCTTAAACTCAGCTTTACTACTTCTAGAAATATGAAATAACCACCCTGGAATTTTTTGATAAGAAAAAAAAGGGAAAAATGGCAACACTGGAGCTATAGTACATCACTAGACTGAGAAACAAAATTAAATGTTTTAATAAATAGGCAAAAATGTAATAGTGTATGTGTGATAGACTCAGCCCAGGCAATTTATCTTTATGATTTATATTCTGTGTCCTTAAAATCTAATCTGAAAAACACAGATACGGTATCTAATACAATTGAAAAAAAAAAAATGTTGCCCATTATCTTAAGGAAATCAGTTTGATTTACAAGCTTCAAGGTCAGGGAACTCCTGAACTAATCAATTAAATAAAGACTGGGAAGTTGGAATTCATAATACATGCAGGCAGGTCTTAATTCTGAGAGAGAAATAAAATATTAAATAATAGACAAGGAGAAAAATAACAGCTAACATTATTTCATAAAATATATTTTTCAGAAATAGTGGATGAGTATGTACAGTATAGTCTAAAGCAGTTTTGCTTTTTCATTGGTGCTCAATAGATGATATTCTGTTTGCTGGCAGATTTAAATTTATTTATTTATTTATTTGTTTATTTATTTATGCCAGATTTTAATCATCATGTTTGTACAATCAATGAAGATAATTTACTTTTCAAATAAGGTTAGTGATATATTTAGCTATAAAACATGCCAGAATAAATATTCTTTTATATTGAGACACCTGTTGTAAAAGCAGATGATTGTCTAGGTGCCTTGTTATTGACATCTCTTAGAAGAAATAGGTGTTGACATGATTATAATAAAACTGCTGTCACTGCAAATCTGTCAGTTTAATGTGACTCAAGAGCTGCCTTGTAGGATTTCATTACTCATTACAGTAAATAACATTTCTCTTGTGAAAATGTGAAAAATGAGTTCCAGTATACCAGTTATGTTTTCCAGTGTGAAATCAATGTACTAAAAAAAAAAGTCCTATATGATAAGTAAGATTTATTCCATATATTACTATACTGCTAGGCAAGCTAAGTATGAAAAAGTAAATACTCTTTCATGAAATATATGGCATACCAAACTTTAAAGAAACAGTGGTAGTTGCTTTTGGGAATGAATCTTTGTTAAGAAATGATAAGTAGGGATCCCTGGGTGGTTCCGCGGTTTAGCACCTGCCTTCGGCCCCGGGCGTGATCCTGGAGACCCGGGATCGAGTCCCCGTCAGGCTCCCTGCGTGGAGCTTGCTTCTCCCTCTGCCTGTGTCTCTGCCTCTCTCTCGCTCTCTCGCTCTGTGTCTCTCATGAATAAATAAATAAAATCTTTAAAAAAAAGAAATGGTAAGTATAATTAGTTTAATGTTATAAAATCCAATCTATGACATTACTCATTTGATGTTAATATCCAAGTATTAATCATGTTTTTAAAGATTGGGTTGGAAGTTTCTTCCTCGTACTTATGATTGATTAATATTTAGCCTATTCAGAGGAAAGATTATTGGAGTTAAGAGTATAGAAATCTCTTGACTTATGGTCTAACCTCTGCTTGATTATTGCTACATAACTTCCTTCCCAGTCACACCGTATATACCCTATATATTTTTCCTTATTTTTTTCCCCCTCTCTCTTCCTCAGCTGGATTAAATTCTCTAAAACCAATTTCAGTTAGATGTCATTTCTGTTAAAGTGGTAGGGGCAAGTTTAACCATTCCAGAATTCTAGGGAGTACTTTTTTATTATGACAAAAAAAATTCATAATATGAAATCTATCTTACTAACAAAATTTTAAGTGTACAGTATTGTTAACTATATGTATATTGTACAGTAGATATCTAAAAAGTTTTAATCTTGCATGATGAAATTATACCCATTACACAGCAAGTCTAGGGAGTATATTAAACATGAAACAGAAATGGTACCTAATTGATAAACTATAAAAAGTAAATGTTTTAATCCATGTGAATGTTTTCCTCCTTATCATAAAATTTGTGTATTATAACAGTGTATTATATAACACAGAAGTTTAAAATAATTTAAATTTTAAAATAAAAATTTATATAATATAAACATATAAAAATTTTGTCTTTTATTATAACATTACTCAACCAAAACTTTAGATAAATACACATTAAGAAAACAATAAAACTGTCATAGTGCCTGCCCCTCATGTAGGAGATAACTGTTTTGAATTGTTTAGAGATTATATTTTGAGACTTTTATGTTTATAATGCATAAATTGTGTTTGTAGCTGTACTATTTTAATTCTAGATTTTATTTTCACATACTATGAAGGGCAACCTTTCACACCAAAAATATTGTTCTACAATATCAGCTTAGTGAACATATATTATGCCATTATATTAATTACTTAAAATGCATTGAACTTTCTATTGAGAGACATTTAACCTACATCCATTTATCATTAGTGTAATAATACTACAAAGTAAAAGCTGATGTTTACATCTTTTCACAATTGTTCAAGTATTTTCTAGATGCAGAACTTCTGGTTCAGAAGATATATTTAATTTTAAACTCTCTGACATTCTACAAAATTGGTCTGCAAAATTTGGTACTAATTTGTATTTCTCAGCAATGTAAAGGAGAGGCTGTTTCTCTAAATCTAGGCTAACTTCATTCTTTGTAATCTCTGACAAATAAAAGTTTAAGGAATAAAAGATTTGCAGGGTATATTTTGAAATATAAAATACCCAGATTCCTATAGGGTTCTTTGTTTCCCACCAAGCCCAATTAGTCTTCCAAAAAGTAAAATGAAATTTTTACAGTTATTTCAGAGTTTTCAATGTTTGGTTTTACACTCTACCTACACATTATTTCTCACTCTGATAAACAACTATATAGCTTGCTCTATCCCCACTCCAGGATTTAGAAGATGGAAAAAAAAAGACTTTGATTGTACAGTATTATTATATTTTCCAAATGATACATAATTGACTAATATATATGGTATTTATGTATGTGTTTCTCATAACCAAAAATTGTTGTAGTAAATTATGTTGCTAATTTTTCTCATATAACTTATTAAATTATACCATGTGAACATAATATTTAAAAATAAAAATTGTTTAGCTCCTTTCAGTATTCTAAGATGAGAACTACAACCAACTGCATAAAACATAGCTATTAGGACTAAGAACTGAGACTACATAAGGTTAATACGACTGAGTTGCTTGCTCCCAAGAAATCTTTTCCCAGGAAAGGTAAAATTATAAGACAATAAATAACGCCACTGCTCACTTCAGAAAACTAATGCAAAAACAAAACAAAACAATTATCGACTAGGACTGGAGAATGCACTTTGAATGCACTACTCTCATGACTGAAGTTGGTGAAGACTATATCGGAAAGAGGAGAATTTCTCTCCTACGTGGAACTCTTCACAAGATTTTTGGTGTCAGAACATGACAACTGGCTTCTTCCAAATTAGGTAATATAAGAGAAAATTCAGTGGAAGTAATTTTTAATAACTTAGCCTTGCAAGTCAAATAACATCCCTTCTACCATAGTCTGTTCATTACACAGGGATGACAAATTTTGGGTCACATTCAAGGGGAAGGAAATCAGGTTTCTGAAATGGGGAATGCCAAAGAGTTTGCAAGCATATTTTAACACCTTCAGAGAGCGGTGCCTGGGTGGCTTAGTCAGTTAAGTGTCTACCTTTGGCTCAGGTCAGTGTCCTGGGATCGAGACCCACTTCAGTCTCCCTGCTCAGCAGTGAGTCTGCTTCTCCCTCTCCCTCTGCCTCTCCCCCCAGCTTGTGCTTGCTCACTTGCTCTCTCTTTCTCTCCTCTCTCTCTCTCAAATAAATAAAAATGTAAAAAAATCTGTAAAGATTTTGAGAATACCGTCTGTTCTATAGTTTGCTCAGGCAGTGCTGATATAGAGCAAAGCTACTCTATTGTATGAGTTTATCTTGTATTCATTCTTATGTTAATGATTGTAACAATTTGAGGAATATTTCAGTTCCTTATGTAGCTACATAAGTGAGCATTTTGTTTTCACATTATTATATATGCCTTCCAGATTTTCCTCTTGTACTGGGAAATGTGTCCTGAGATGGTTTGAGACATCAGTGTCAGCATAAATTGGACTTTTAGAAATACTTTGGTCTTTGGGGTGCTCTAGAAACTTTCTTAAGCATTAAAACAAACAAACATACATATAATAATACTTTCAATCCTGATTATCACCTCTATTATTTCATATAAAATTCCGAATTCTGGATAACTAAAGAATAATAAAAAGGAATATGAGGTAAGCATTGACTGTAAAATGGTAAAACTACCATTTCTGGCAGTTGATATGATATGCTCACATATAAATATCTTTGTAAAAATACCTAGTACTATTTGAAGTTTAATATAATGGAAAAAAGTTATAAAGTGCTACTATTATACAACATAAACTCTAAAGACAATTATATACATTATAAACTAGCAGATAACCTCTGTCATGATTTTTCTTCATTTATTGCCCCATGTTGAAGAGAAAAACCATCAAAACTAGAAGTTCAGATCCATTTTCTCAAATTCTTTTTTTTTTTTTTTTTTTTTATGATAGTCACACAGAGAGAGAGAGAGAGAGGCAGAGACATAGGCAGAGGGAGAAGCAGGCTCCATGCAGGGAGCCCGACGTGGGACTCGATCCCAGGTCTCCAGGATCAAGCCCTGGGAGGAAAGCAGGCGCTAAACTGCTGAGCCACCCAGGGATCCCCTTATTTAGCATTTTTAAAATTGTAGAACTAATTTAATTGCTTTGAAGAAATGGTATATGAATCTCAGAGTCTTAACGTCCTACCTCTAAGGGAAGAGGCTACAGATAACTTGTATGGAACCATAAGAACTCTATATGTTTTGAGAAACATTTATTTAGGGACTCCTGGGTGGCTCAGCGGTTGAGTGTCTGCCTTCAGTTCAAGGCGTGATCCCAGAATCTGGAATCGAGTCCCACATTGGGCTCCCTGCGAGGAGCCCGCTTCTCTCTACCTCTCTCTCTCTCTCTCTCTCTCTCTCTGTGTGTGTGTGTCTCATGAATAAATAAATAAAATATTTAAAAAAAAAGAAGCATTCATTTAGAAAATCAACATGTTCATGTCTCATATCATAGTTCTTCTGACTAAAGGATGACGTTTAACATTTCTTATAGCACAAATGTGTTGACAGGGATACGTTTTAGCTTTTCTGAGAAGTATTTCATCTTTATTTTTAAAATATGTTTTTACTGAAAATAAAATTAGGGGTTGAAAATTATATTTTCTTTCAAATTTAAAGTTGTCACTGCGTATTCTTGTTCTTCCAGTTTGTGTAGTTTGTAAGAGTTGTGCTGTAATTTTTTTGGCTTGTTTTGTTTTATTTTGCTTGTATTTTTGTTCCTGTGTATGTAATATATCTTTCCTTTCTGGGTCCCTTAAAACTTTTATGTATTTATTTATTTATGTTTTACTTACATTAGTGTGGCGAAGGTGTATCTTGGTGTGTATATGTGATTCTCTGCTTTGTTTTGTCATTTATTCTGTTTAGTGTCCTCTGAACTTTTTTGTTCTATGGAGTGCTCTCATTAATTTTGGAGACTTTTCATCCATTATCTCATTTATATATTAAAATATACAAATATATATATACATATATATGTATATATGTATATTTTCCCCTCTGTTCTCTATTGGTTCTTTTTTGGGGACTGAAAGGCATTCATGAGAAATCATTTGATATCGTCCCACAATTCTTGATGCTCTGGCTTTTTTTTTGTTATTCCTGGTTTTTAATGTCACCTTCTTCATTTTAATTTTCTCTCTGTGTTTCAGTTTGGATATTTTCTACTGATGTATCTTTGTTCCTTTCCTCAGCTGGGTCAGGTACTCTTATGTGTCCATTAAGGAAATCTTCAATTCTTATATACTTTAAAAAAAAATTTTTAGCACTTTATTCCTTATAGTTTTCATCTATCTCCTAATATCTACTATTCATGGATACATGTTCTCCATTTTTTCTCCTAGATCTTTAACAAATTTCACAAATAGTTTAAAGTCTCCACCCAACAAATCCAATGTTTAAGTCATCTGTGAGTTTTGTTTTATTGATATCTTGTTGCTTGACAATGAGGTTTTTTGTTTGTTTCTTGATTTTTTTTTTATTAAATCCCCGACATTAGTTTGTGGAACAGAGACCAAGGCAAATAGCATTTTTGCCTGATAATGCCACACCTATTATTCTAATAGACCATTTAATGAGGGTTGTAATGTAAGATAGGCAGAAGGAAAGTTAGCATGCCATCCCATACTTGGCCTTCAATAATTATTTTAAATTATTTTTATTGCTCCCATATATGTCAGCAATACCTTCCCTCCATGCTTGTCTTTTTTGGAAATCTGGCTAGCTGGTTCTCTATAACATCAGTGATCTGATGGAATTGAGAAAAGTTATGTTACGTTTTGTTTTGTTTTGGTTTGGTTTGGTTTGGTTTGGTTTAGTTAGGAGCAATATTATTTCCCACTTTATCCTAGATGAAAGCAGAAAACCCATAACATATTTTTCCTGAATGGATATTTTACAAATACTCTTTTAGAATATCTCATTGTCTAAGAAGAAATATCAGTTCTATCTTTGAATAAATCTCCTAGTATCTTTTTTATTATCTCTCCAAACTAGCATATATTGAATCATAATCACAAAAAAACTTAAATTCTTCTGTTCCTCAGCTTTATCTTTAAATAACTCAAAGGTAAATGACAATGAACTAAATACATCATAGGAAATTTATTAAATTCAAAGGGAATCATTAGGGCGCCTGGGCGGCTCAGCGGTTAAGCGTCTGCCTTTGGCTCAGGGCATGATCCTGGAGCTCCAGGATCCAATCCCACATAGGGCTCCCTGCATGGAGCCTGCTTCTCCCTCTTCCCGTGTCCCTGCCTCTCTCTCTCTCTCTCTCCCTCTCTCTCTCTCTCTCTGTGTCTCTCATGAATAAATAAATACAATCTTAAAAAAAAAAAAACAAAAGGAATCATCAAAAATTAATTGATTTATTCCCTCAGCTATAGTCAGGGCAATTTTCATTGTATCCATTCTCTCATTTGCTGTCCTCGAATCATGTTATTATACTTTAATATCTGTGCACAAAATAATATTTCTGCTTAAAAATAACTTCCCTCCAAATCACAAGTCCCTTTATTTTATACTGTTCATGTCTGTGAATTCATGCTATTTATGATATCATTTTATTTGTGGATTTTAACTTTCTCAACATTAAAAACTTAAACATATATCTACGAATATAAAACTTTAATTTCTGCATGCATCTAAGCTCTTTTTCTTGAGATGCAATTTTATTACTAGAATCTGATATTATAAATGTATTGGGATACCAGTAAGGGTCTTGAGGTATGATTTTACATTGCATATCATTCTTTTATTAAACATAGCTATGCATTTGGTGTTTCTATTTGGTGCTTTCTACTCTGGAGCTCCCACTACCTCATAGAAATGTATAAGTATTACAAGGCTGGGAGATAAGTGTATCTATCAAGTCCCTGAACTGACATCACTTAAAAGAGTAATCTGCCAACTTCAAAGACTTTGAAAAACTAAGTAACGCCTGTACATGTTTAAGTTGACATCTGAATCATATTTACTATTTTAAATAAGCATAAAAGACTTGATTTGAGTACTGTATGTATTTATATGCTTAAAATATATTTGTGGTAATCTTTTACCTTCAGCTATAGCTCATTCAATTTATGGAGAAATGTCTGTTCTAATTAAATGGCAGAATTAATTCTCATGTCCAAAGCAATTATCAAATCAAATGTACTATAAGAAAAGACTGATTTCATGTTTTAATTTAAATAAACTTGTTAATACTCGTCACATGTGCAGACATCTGTGTGTTGCAGTCTGAACTCTTCTAAAATAGGTAGCTGTATCGTTAGAGAATAGGGTACCCAATTCTGCTATTAATAGTTTATCACCTCATTGTGTTATCCATATGAAATTAATGTGATGTTGTGTATCAACTATTTTTCAATTAAGAAAAAAATGGTTTATCACCTAGATAATTCACGAAAAGTGACTTTGCTGCCACAAAGGTGTGTGTGTGTTTGCGTGCGTGTGTGTGCATTTACACCCAGCACTGTGTACCAGAGTAAAGCTTAAAATGGCTGAGTTAGGTTTTGATTTTGTAAATTGTGAGGAGGACCTTAATGACTAGGCAACTTGAGAAAAGAAAGGCAAAGCTCAGACACTAGCAGACATAACAAATTTTAATTTTATCTTTTTAAAAAGATTTTATATATTTATTCATTTATTTGAGAGAGAGCACAATCAGGGGGAGCTACAAAGGGAAAGGGAGAAGCAGACTCCCTGCTGAGTGTGGAGCCCAACACCACGACTTGATCCCAGAACCCTGAGATCATTACCTAAGCCAATGGCAGAAGCTTTGCCTTCAACTGAGCCACCCACATGCCCCAACAAATTTTACTTTTAGATTATTATAAATAGATGCATAATGATGTTGATGTTCTGACAGTTCCACTTCAACTTAATGGTACCTCTGTTCCATCTTGCATGTCTTTTATTACCTTTCAGAGTCTGTGTGCCCCAGTTGCAGACCTCTGTTTTAGTTTCCTGTAAGACTGATAATGCCTGAAGATAATATCTTCAACCTGTGTTCAAATCCGAGTTTACTTAATACTAGTGATGATAACAAAGTTCACTGAATGCTTAATCTGTGCAAACAATATTAGAGGACTCAAAGCAACCATATAGATTTGGTATTATTATCATCTCCATTTTCTTTTCTTTTTGGTTTTTCATAATCTCCATTTTCTTATAGTAAACTGAAGGTCAGGCATAATAAGTAACCTGATCACATAAGTAACGTAAGTGTAGGTAATACACAATATGTGTTGGAATCCAAGTAGTTTTTGACTCCAGAACCCAGGTCCCCACAGGCTATAATGCCTAATGCTTCACGCGAGAGCCTTTCCTGATTAGCTAAGAAGAGTTCTCGCCCTTACTTTGTGTTTTAGTAGGTTGGCATACTGTAGAACAGTGAATTTCAAATTTTATTGCAAGTGCAAATCACATAAGAAATTTTGTTAAAATACAGATTCTGTTTTAGGATGTTTTTGGCAAGATCTGAGTCTAGCTGGTGTAGTAATGCTGGTTCTAGGTGCCCACTCTGAGTAGCTCAACAGAACTACCTTATGTTTTGTCCACTTCTGAAAATTTGGGATGGACCACAGGCAACTGCATTTTGTAAAAGTATTACAGGTTATTCTGATAATAGCCAGAGGAGGAACCACACTCCTGAATTTTTGTCTGAACCTACTTTATTTTATTTCATTTTATGAATGAAAGGGCTGTGGAAGCTCCAGAATTTTAAATATGAGAGGTATTCAGAAGGGGAAAATCAGAGGATTTGTCTTAAAACATCTAGAAAGCTGGAAAAAACTTGGAGGGGTTGGTGGAAATGGTAAAGCTAAATCCCACCTTGACAAAGCACATTACAAATGTCATGGGATGCAACTCTCTAGGTTATAAGCATAAGAATGATGCACTCTGTCACTGGGAGTGTGTATTGGGGAGGGATGAACCAAAAATATGGTGTTAATGCAAGGGTGGGTAAGAAGAGAGTATATACAGTTTAGAGAAATCTGCTCACGTGATTCTGATATAACCTCTCTATGCCCAGAGAATCACAGCCTTAGAGCATGTATTATGATTACATTTCAGTTGTGCATAGTGTTTTAAGATTTGTTTCTAGTTTTGCTTCTCTATACCTCTAAATAAACTATCAACATCTCAATAATAAGACTTTTGAAATCTCCTTTTGTCTTCTTACCAAGTGAAAGAATTCAGCAAGATCTCATTCGTTGTGTGTTATATTTATGAATATATTCATCCAACAGATGTACCAACAAATGTTTCGCATGTCAAACAATATGATAGAAAATTAAAAGTGTCAGACACAGTTCTTATCCTCAAATAGCTCACAGTCTAGTTAGGAGAGAGTGGGAAATACACATGGAAGTATTCTGAAAAGGTTTTGAAAGGGTGTCAGGGACCCCTGAGAGAAACACGTAGCCTAGGAAATGTATCCTGAAATTAACAGAGATAAGTAGGTGCAAGTAAGTAGACCAAGAATAGTTTCATTAAAATAGGTCATCTTGAAGATACTATTAAAAAATCAAATTCCTCTGGTCCAATGACCTTCTTGGTCCAAGAGATGTCAGAATACCTTTATGGAAAGGCATACGCAATTAAACACTATTTGCAAAGTGAATTTTATCCATTGTCCACATGAGCCTGTAGGCAGCTTCTTTAATAGCAGAAGAAAAATATTTTTGTAAACATTTGGCATCATTTAATATAGGCCATCTGTGCATACTCCTGTGGAAAAATGTTTTTAATTGGTGTTTTCTATATTTAAACACCTCTGGAATCCTAAATTAGGTTCAACACTGATACATTATGGCTACGTAATCAGTGCCTTTCTGGTTGTAGATCATACAAAGTAAGACCAACAAAATCCCTGATATATAGATGAGAGATAATGAGGATGATATCTTTATTTTTTTTTCTTCAAGTTAAAGATGTTGGGCCAGAATACTTTTTCTAGCTGACTGTAGTGAAAGCTACTTCATAATATTATTGGTAATGAATTATCCCAGGGACCATAATGTCTAAATTCCTATTATGTGGACAAGTCTATATAGCAAACTGAGTATATACTCTCCCTTTTTACAAATATCAAAGCAATTTCAGAGCTATGGAAACTATGTGATTACCTCTCAATTTTTGGTGGCCTCCCTTAAGTATTAATTATATTAGAGCATATTTACACTGACTGGTCAACTAAAAGCTCCTTGTACCAAGGTATAATTTTTCACATCAACATATTTTCTTAACTCAAAAGCTTGCACTTGAGCTACAAAACTGCACCAAACCTTGGACTCATCTTTAAGTCCCCCAGGAACTCGGTCTCTATAGACATATAAAGAATGCGGTATGAAAGGTGCCTGGGTGGCTCAGTTGGTGAAGGGTCATCTGCCTTTGGCTCAGGTGATGATCCCAGGGTCCTGGCTTGATTCCTGCATCAGGCTCTCTGCTCAGCAGGGAGTCTGCTCCTCCCTTTATTCCTCCCTCCTGCTTGTTCTTTCTTTCATGCTCTCTCACTCTCATTCTCTCTCTCAAATAAATAAAATCTTTTAAAAAAAAGAATGCAGTATATACAGTTTCTTTATTTCTGAGTCAGAAAAGTTGGATTTATAATAATAAGAATGAGTAAAGAGTTATAAAATTTTTCTGAGTAATTCAGATCAAGTAAGTCTCTTCAGTTGTCAGAATACTAAGCTAACTTAATTGCTGTTGCTAAAATTCAAACATGTTAGTGTGTCTTCTTCTCTTCTGGTAAATGTAATTGTATACTGGGCTTTTTGGAACTTTCTAAGTTACTTTCCAAATTCAGCTTTGAGAGTGTTCTCTTTTACTCTTTGAGGTAGGCAGCATTATGGCCCCCACAACATGTCCAAAACTTAATTCTAGAAGTTATGGATAGATTATATTGCATAAGGAACCTTGAAGATGTGATTAATTAAGGATCTAATGATGAGGCATTATCCAGGTGGGCCCAATGTAATCAATTGGATCCTTATAAAAGGGAGACAGAAGGGTCAGTTACTAGGAGATGTGGGAAAAGAAGCAAAAAGTAGGAGTAATGTGAGCAAGAGGCTATAAAACAAAGAATGCCTGTAGGCTCTAGGAGCTAAAAAAGGCAAGGTGATGAATTATTTCCTCAAAGCTTTGACAGAGTCTGACACTTTGACACAGCAAGACTGATTTGGATTTCTTACCTCCAATTTTAGTACCTCCTACTAAAATTATGTTCTTTTAAGTTACGAAGTTTGTGATAATTTCTTGTACCAGGAACAGTAAACTAATACACCTGAATGTTGCACAATTACTCAAGCAATGTATATTAAATGAAGGGATGAATTTAAAGCAAATTGTTAACCTAAAAGAGTAGCATGGGAATAGCAGGAAGCTTCACCATAATCTAACTATACCTGTTAGGGTAATTACTAAAGCAGAAAACAGAAATATCCCAAGGGACTCACCAAGCCTCTCATTAATTTTCTAAGTTGATTCCTCTCAAGGGTAGTAAAACAGGCATCAAGCTTTCATTCTTTTCAAGAGAGGTAGACAAGAAGTGTGTTCACTAAATACTGAATGTTGATACTTTAATATTTACTGTGGAACAAAGAAATTGGGAAAACTGCTAGAAATGGCCATGTATATTTGTTCGTTTCCTCTGTGGATCAGGTCAGAACTTAAAGTCATGTTTTTGACTGACAAATTCTACATAATCAAATAGCATACAGCATGAATTTGCATACTGCTGAATGCTACAAATTTGATATGTGTTTCTTGGAGAAATGTAGCTCATCCAGATGAAACAAACTTAATGTGAAGAATTCAATATTCTTAAAAATCCCATTTAGAACAAATTTTGTTACTAAAATTGAAGGATTAGTATAAGTTATTAGCTTAGAAATATTATTAAAGACGATTTTTGTCATGTAATTCTTTTTTTTTTGTCAGTACATATCAGTGGTTGTGAACATGTGACCTGTCCAAAATTTACTTTAAAAACACTGAGTATTTATGCTGTCTAAAATGTAAGTACCAAAAGAAGGAGACTTCTGGGAAAGATGGTGGAATAGAAAGATCCTAAGCTTACCTCACCCCACAGATACAACTAGATAACACATGCATCAGTGTAAATAACCCAGAGAATGACTCGAAGACTGACAGAACAGACTCTTCTCAGCTAAATACAAAGAGGCCACATCAAAGAAAGAAGGGCAGAGACGCTGTCCACAGCTAAATGAACTTACAGGGCTGTGTGCAGGAGGGATGGATGCCACAGGAGTGGAGAAGGGAAAGACATAGACCCTTATACCAAGCATTTAATGCACAGGGGACCTACCTGGAGAAGACAAATCCCCATAACATTTGGCTTTGAAAACCAGAGGGCACCTAATTTCATGAGTTCTTAACAGTCTGTGGAGTTTAAGATCTGGAACTTTAAAAATCAGTGGGCTAGGCTCTAGGAGAGCCAGGAGGACAAGAGGAAACTGAATCCTCATCCTTAAAGAGACACCACTCCAAAGTGATTGTTGTTCCATGGATGGGGGAAGATAGCCATAGACACCAGTCTAACTGTGGCCCCAGTAGTGGGCTGGGGGCAGACAGCTGGTCTGAGTGCAGGCCCTACACTAAAGAAAGATTTTTAGTGGACAACACAGGGAGAACACCCTGCAATTTGGTACTATTGCATCACTAGAAAGCTCTGGTCTGACTTAACTCAAGCCCAGGGCATCCCCAGACTAGCCCACTAATAGTATAGGGACCAAAGACTGTCCACAATAGGCAAAGAGAGTCATTGCAGATGACTGGACTGAAGGCAAACATGGCTCAGCCACAATGGTAGGATACTCACAACATACATAGGAGATGCCCCTGAAGTGCCAGTTTCTGATGAAAAGGTGACATTGCATTACAGGCACTATAGGATCTCTTCATAATGCCACTGCTTTAAAGAGCAGGAGACACATCTGACTTTCCTAACACAGAAACAGACACCAAGAGATAAATGAAGTGAGGATACAGAGGAATATGTCCCAAATGAAAGAATAGGGCAAATCACAGCATGAAAGCAAAATGAAACAGAGATAAGTAATATGCCTGATAGAGGATTTAAAGTAATGGTCATAGAAATACTCACTGGACTTGAGAAAAGAATGGAGGACCTTAACAAGACCCTCAACAAAGACATATAAAACATAAAAAAGAAATAATCAGATATGAAGAACTTGGTAAATAAAATTAAAAATACCCTAGATGTAATAAATAATAGGCAAGAGGAAGCAGAAGAACCTATCAGGGACTTGGAGGACAGAGTAATAGAAAGCAATCAAGCTGAATAGGGGAGAGAAAAAAGAATAATAAAAATAAATAAAATAGATTTAATTTAATTTAATTTAATGGAATTCAGTGATACCATCAAGTGTAATAACATTTGCATTATAGAAGTCCCCAAAGGAGAAGAGAGAGGAGATAGAAAATTTATTTGAATAAATCATAGCTGAAAAATTCCTCAACTGGGAAAGAAAACATAAATCCAGATACAGGAGGAACAGAAAGCCCTCAACAAAATCAGCTTAAGGAGGTCCACACCAAGACACTTAATAATTAAAATGGCAAAAAGTAGTGATAAAGAGCATCACAACTGAACCAATCCTATAAGAAATGTTAAACGGTGTTCTTTGAGTGTGAAGGAAAAACTATAAGTAGGAGTAAGAAAAATAGGAAGCACAAAAAAAAAAAGCTATGTTCTCTCTAAACCTACTTTGTTCAAGTTTCTTTATCATGAATGGATGTTATACTTTGTCAAATGCTTTTTCTGCATCTATTGAAATGATATATGGTGTTTTTAATTTTTTGTCCTTTCTCTTGTTGTTGTGATGTATCACCTTGATTGATTTGTAAATACTGAACCACCCTTAAAACCCAGGAATAAATCTCACTTGATTGTGGTGAGTTATTTTTTAAAATGTATGGTTGGATTCAGTTTGCCAATATTTGGTTGAGAATTTTTACATCTATATTCATCAAAGATATTGGCTTTTAGTTCTTGTTTTGTGGTGCCTTTATCTGGTTTTGGTATCAGGATAATGCTCACCTCACAGAATGAATTTGGAAGCTTTTCTTCCTCTTCAATGTTTTGGAATGGTTTGAGAAATATAGGTATTAATTCTTTAAAAGAAGGTAGAGTTTGGTAGAGTTCACTTGTGAAGCCATCGGGTCTTGGGCTTTGTTGGGAGTTTTTGATTACTAATTCAGTTTGTTTGCTCATAGTTAGTCTGCATAAATTTTCTATCTCTTTCCATTTTAGGTTTGATAGGTTACTTGTTTCTAGGAATTTAAAAAATAATAATAATAATTTAAAAAATAACAATAATGAATTTGGTAAGGTTGCAGGATACAAAATCAATATACAGAAATCTATATGTCTTTCTGTATATTAGTCCTTTACTGTACACTAATAATGAAGTTGTAGGAAGAGAAATTAAGAAAACAATCCCATCTGCAATTGTACTAAAGATAATAAAATACCTAGAAATAAACTTAACCAAGAACATGAAAAATTTCTATTCAGAAAACTATAAAACAGTGATCAAAGAAATTGAAGAGGGCACAAAAAAATGGAAAGGAGATTCAATGCTTATGGATTGGAAGAGCAAATATTGTTAAAATGACCATACTACCCAAAGCAATCTACACATTTAATGCATTTAATGCAATCCCAGCATTTTTCTTGGAAAATCTTAAAATTGAAGGAACCCCAAAAGACACCGAATAGCCAAAGCAATCTTGAAAAAGAAGAACAAAGATGGAGGTATCACAATCCCAGATTTAAAGCTATACTACAAAGCTGTAATAATCAAAGCAGTATGGTATTGGCACAAAAATAGATACATAGATTAGTGGAATAGAATAGAGAGTCCATAAGTAAACCCACAATTATATGGTCAGTTAATCCTTGACAAAAGAGGCAAGAATACACAATGCAAAAAATGTCTCTTCAACAAATGGTGCTGGGAAGCTACATGCAAAAGAATGAACCTGGGCCACTTTCCTACACCATATACAAGGATAAATGCAAAATGGATTAAGGACCTAAATGTGAGACTTGTAACCATAAAGAACCTAGAAGAGAGCACAAGCAGTAATCTCTTTGACATTGGCCAGAGCAACATTTTTCTAGAGATGTCTCTTGAGGAAAGATAAATAAAAGCAAAAATAAACTATTGGGACTACATCAGGAAGGAAACAACAGATAAAACAAAAAGGGAGCCTGCTTAATGAGAGAAGATATTTGCAAATGACAAATTCAAAAGTGTCCAAAATATACAAAGAATTTGTTCAACATCCAAAAAACAAATAAACCAATTAAAAATGGGCAGAAGACATGAACAGATATTTCTCCATGGAGGACATTCAGATGACCAATAGACAATGAAAAGATGCACTATGTCACTAATCATCAGGGAAATGCAAATGAAAACCACAATGAGATATCAACTCATATCTGTTAGAATGGCTAAAATCAAAAGTACAAGAAATAACAAGTATTGGTGAGAATGTGTGGAGCAAATGGAACCTTCATGCATTGTTGGTGGCAATACAATCTGATCAGCCACTTGGAAAATTATATGGAGGCTCTTCAGAAAATTAAAGATAGAATTACCATATGATAGAGTAATTTCACTATTGGGTGTTTACCCAAAGAATATGAAAACACTAATTTAAAAGATATATGCACCATTATGTTCATTGCAGCATTATTTATAACAGCCAAATTATGGAAACTCGTGTCCATCAATAGATGAATAGATAAAGAAAAGGTGATATATGCATCATTGGGATACTACTCAGACATAAAAATGAATGCAACCTTGCCATTTGCAAAAATGTGCATGGATCTAGAGGGTATAATGCTAAGCAAAATAAGTCAGCCAGAGAAAGACTGGTATCATATGATTTCATCCACATGTGGACTCTAAGAAAACAAATGAACAAAGGGAAAAAATAAACCATAACTATAGAGAACAAACTGGTAGTCACCAGAGGGAGGTGGATGGGGGGGGATAGGTGAAATAGATGAAGGATTAAGAGTACACTTACAGTGATGAGCACTGGGTAGTGCATAGAATTGTTGAATACAACTGAAGCTAATATAACACTGTATATTAATTATACTGGAATTAAAATTTTTAAAAGAATTTAAAAATGTAAGTACACAAGGGATTTTGGGTTGTTACATTTTCAACTAATTAGTTTATTTTGTTATATGAATCATAAATCACCACTTTAAATGCTTCATCAGTTTGATGCTCCCCAACCACCAATAAATCAATACAAGGATTTTTGTTAAAGCATGTCGAGTACCTTTTCTATACAGAGATAGTTGTGAGTGTATGTGTGTATACACACTAAACAGCAGTTTCTCTTTTCACAGGATTCAAACTTCTCAATTCAAAGTGATTGAGGCTTATAGTACAATGTAACACCTTAGTTTATAAGCCTTAAATCCTTATAATTGTGAAGATTTGGTCTGTTGCCTTTTTTTTTTTTAGAAGCTTCTTGTTATGGAAAATCCAAAACACATAAGTAGATAATACTATAATGCTGTATTCCAGTTTGAACATTCATCAACTTTTGGCCTCTCTTGTTCACCTATTACTTTCCCTACCTGCCCACTAGTTACCTGGTTTTTATTCTAGACCTACAAATTGTTAATCAGTCTGATGACTTCAAAGATCTTCCACTGATGCTGAAAATCAGTTTTCAGAATCCTTTTGTCTGTTTGTTTGTTTGTTTGGCTGGGTTTGGTTTTTGTTTTTTTAAAGTAGGCTCCACACGTGGCATGGGGCTTGACCTCACAGCCCTGAGATCAAAAGTCGCACACCCCACTGACTGAGCCAGCTAGTCACCCCAGTGTTCAGAATTCTTAAAGAAACTTTAAGGTTTTCCCTTTCTATTTATCTTACTTTTACTTTTTTTTTTAAATTTTTTTATTATTATTTATTTATGATAGTCACAGAGAGAGAGAGAGAGAGAGGCAGAGACACAGGCAGAGGGAGAAGCAGGCTCCATGCACCGGGAGCCCGATGTGGGATTCGATCCCGGGTCTCCAGGATCGCGCCCTGGGCCAAAGGCAAGCGCCGAACCGCTGCGCCACCCAGGGATCCCTTACTTTTACTTTTCAATCATTTTGTTAACCACATAATTTTTCTCTATAATGTTTAATTTCTCCTTTTGAATATTAAATCTGTAAAAATCTTTCAGGCAGTATGACAAATAGAACCTATGAGAAATTTCCTGTCTTTGTGGGTTGGTACTTTTGAGTGTTAGCTCCTCTGCTAAATACTAACTGCTGAGATTCTTGAATTAACCTCCTCAATGGAAAGAGATTTATTTAGAATAACTAATAACAAGGTTGATGAATTTAAAATTAAAGTATAGAATAATAAACTGTCTAATTTACTAGTTTCTTAAGTGTAGAAAGGCTAGGCAGAGTGAGGGAAAACTATATTTGTTCCTCCTTCCTTACAACAGATTTCTGCAAGCTATAAAACTGTTGAGTTGCTGGGTTGAGGAGACAAAATTTTTCTTCTTTCTTTCTCTCCTGTAGTTGTTCACTGAGTTAAGGCTGAGATCCTGGGCTCTGTGCTTATATCTTATTTCTGTAACCTTGCTTTCCTGCAGGAGAGGAAAAGCCATGTCCAGGTACCCCTGTGAATCCTTACCATTTAGAAAGAAAAAGTCTGATTATCTGCTCAGGAAGACTACCTGGCCCTTCCATTCTCAAAACACAAAACCAAAATGAAACACCCTTTCTCTGATCTCTCTGCTTCTCTGGGGACTTTAGTATTTTCTGGTCCATTTCTTCAAGGTTCTTGACTAGTTAATTACAAGTGTAATGTTTCTTTTCTCCATCCAATGTATTTTTTAACCTCTTACTATTATATACTCAAAATTTCTTACACAGTATGTATTGCTTAATAAGACAGTACAAAATGAAGTGTTAAGGATTGTGCTTCTGAATGAGAATACTAGAAATATCATTAACACTCATCAAATCAGCTGCCTCACTCTTCAGCCTGTCAGTTAACAAATGTAGTGGACTCCTACTGTCTTAGTGTGGCGCATGTGCATATAGTAAATACTCAAAATTGTGGCTTCACAATTTAATCAATAAATAGCAGATTTCTTTTCAATTACTTTTTATATTCTAATATAGAATTTTTCTACCTAGTGAAAAATATTAAAACCACTAGATCTGTATACATACTCTCTACCATAAGCATTAGAGAACATTTTTTCTCACCATTTCTTCTAAACAGAACATTTCACAAAAGCTTCTCCAATATGAATATAACATTATGAATTTTAGAAATTTCTTCTTAGTATACTGCTATGTCACACATAAGGGCATATCTCCTATATATTTATACATCTAAACAGTGTGTTTAGAGCATGGTTTCCATCTCTTGAATTTCTCAGGCATGGTGTACTTAAAGTAAATTTATTAAACAATACTCAGTTACATTTCACCTTATTGTGTTCTTTCAATCATCCTTCTGAGTGATATTGAGATAAAAAATGAAAGCACATTGTAAAACAAAGCTACCAACACCATGAAGACAGATCACTCACCACTTGTTCCAAACCTGGTGTAACTTTTAATTCTGTGTGACTCAAGAAAGTCTTTTAAACTCTGAACCTCAAATTCCTCATCTGAATAATAATCACCTTTCATGAGCACTGTGGATTCAATGATGTAACATGTAAAATTATCAGGCATACTTCCTAATACGTAATTGTGCCCCACATGTTACCTTCTTCCACTCTCTGGACCTCTGCCTCTGCACTGTTTTTAATATCTTAGTACAGTGATTGTTTTTGTTTAGTGGGCATTCAGGGTGGGAAGAGGCTTACAGATCTAGAGAATGCCCGACTTCGTTTTCCTCTGAATGACTTAAACTTGGCTTATATTCTAATGCTTAAGAGTCTTTATCTAGATTAGTTTGTTGCCTTAATGCTATAATAGTGATAGTGATGGGAGTGACTAACATTTAGTGTAGGGCATGTAATTCTCAAAATAACTCAGAGGCACTGTTAGTAACTACAACTCAGAAATGATAAAAACTAAGGCAAAGTGTGCTTGAGACATTTGTCCAAGAGTGTCCAAATAATCCACAGATCCCAGGCTGTCCATTATGGAAATTGACTCAAACATTAAACTACCCTGGTACTCTATACTATACTCTCTGCACAGCATCACACAGGGAAGATTTCCACCTTTGGAGTCATGATATGTAGGGTCAGATCCTGAGACTGCTATCTCCTATATTGATCTTGAGTCTCTAAGCTTCTCTAGGACTCTTTATAATCTATAAAATGAGAGTAGCACTTGTAAGAATTTATTGAGACAGTATACTTAAGTGCTTTGTTCAATAAGTTATACAGTGTAAATGAGGATTAAGTTAGCTATTCCTGTTAATGATTAGAAGTACCTATTATCTATCTTTTCTTCTTCTAAGCTTTCTCTAAAGCATTCATGGTGTGTGTGTGTGTGTGTGTGTGTGTGTGTGAATTTTCTCCTCTCCTCTGTCATCCTCAGGAACAATTGATACTAACCAAAGAAGCCTGCAACCAAAATAGACCATTATTTAGATATTGTACTTATCCTGAACCCTCATGGGGAAACCAGTGTTAGGTCAATGGAAAAGTAGACCATACAATGGGATGATATAATGTTGCCTCTTTTTATGCCAGTAGAATCACAAAGAATCTCTGAATTCCCTTAGCATAGCATATAGGGTCCTTCTCAGCTGGTTGGTCTACACATTTGATGGCATCTCCGACAATTTCCTGCTTCTGACATTCTGATCTCACACTGAGCTGCTCCTTTTTCTGCTAATATAGGACTACCTATCTTGTTTTTATTCCTTTCAGTTCCTTCCTCTATTCTCATGTAGTCTCTAAACAATACTCAAATAGCAAATACTATTTCTTCTTAGAAGGCTTTCATATTAAATCCACCTGCTCCAACAATCTTAAAATAGAATTGACACTTCTCATTCTTCAACTGAGATCTCACAGCACAGCACTTTATTCTTGTTTGTCTCTAGTATTTCCAGAAAAATTGTTTCTATTTTTAAGGGCAGTTTCCTAGGGTCTACCCAGATCTGAAAAAATCTTCAAATTTAGGCTCCGTCTATGTGTTGTGTGTGAGCATATACACATGTGTGCCTATTTGAAGATCTTTTGCAAATCACAAAGTTCTTCTAAATTTACAATATGTTGAAATAAGTCAGTAAGACCATTACTGAGGTTCCAAAACCAAAAAACAGGACATGGATTTTTGTTAATGTTGCACTTGTTCATTAACATATTTTTATTTAAATAACCAGATAAAAGTGGGGAAGCCAAAATAAATGTTTACTATTATTCCCTCACATTCCAAATGAAAAGTAGGTTTAGTTAACTTAGATCTAATGAATATACCTTTCATTATATCTTCTGGTTTAAATACAAATCTGTGCTCACTTCAGCAGCACATATACTAAAAATGGTTTAAATACAAATCATATTAATTCCATAGTTATGCTACACAAACTAAGCTTTTATTGTTCCTCCAATTATGTTCTTAAGATGTATCACTTTGATCACATTCAGTTACAAGCAAGGGATGAAAACTGACTTTATCCTGAAGAAATGTAAATATAATCTAGCTTACTATGTAGTTTCATTAGATTTAAGAACTAAAATAAAAATATTAAGCTAAAATAAAACTGTGAAAAGTTTATCAGAAAACAAGTTTTACCTCCCTCCTAACCTCCATAAGAAGTATTTACTCATATCCATTATGAATCCTGATTAATGTATAATTTTCTCCTTTTTCCTATTTCCTTCCTGAGCTCTTCTAAATTTTACTCTGCATCTTAAATAGTATGTGAAATGACCCAGAAAGAAGACTTTCTCATTTCTTTCCATTTGAGCTTCTATTTCTAAATCACAAAAAAAAAAAAAAAATTGACCCCATGACCCATACCTGTCTCAAATATATGACATGTTTTAAAGTAGAGACAGTAATGTTTCCAACAAGTTGCCCTATCCCTTTCCTTTCCATCTTGGTAGTGATTAAACATATGATAGCTGGATTCCTTCACTCCCAAACCAAATTCATGTTAATTTGGCTACTGCTTTAGTCCCCAGTTTAAGAGACTAAATTTGAGTCCCCAGTTGAAGAAACTAGATATCTCTCAGACTCTATTTCCAAAACCATACAGGCACATGATGCACAAGGAACCGAACTTAAGTTTGATGCCTGATGTGCAGCAAAACCAATCACTGAGACCTTGAGTATGCCTCAAAGAAAGGGTTTTAGAAGCAACCCAACAAGGAAATCAGAGGGCAAGCCTCAATTCTTCCTCACCCAACTGAGATTAGAACAGGTTTTTATAATCCTAAGGGTTGGGATTGTATACACATTGATGAAAAGAGTTAGAAAACTCATGGCTATTCATGAGAAAATGTGGAGCATGCTTAAGTATGGAACACATTCCACATTCATTTTGGGGTGGGGAGAAATTAAAAGGAGGCAAATTTCAGCCTCTTACATCAGGACATCAAGGAGAGGTGCTTTGGGCTCTGAGAACAAACATAAACTGGGTGGGGTTTAGGGCTCCTTATCTCAGGGAAGAGATGCAGGGCATTGCTTGTTCACAGTCTGGAACCACATCAGTGACTTTCATTTGTGTCAGTCTGGCAGCTGCAGAGATAGCTAACAGAATTGTAAGTGGGGTCTGAAAAGAAATAATAGCTGATTGGGGAGAAACAGGTCTCTGAAAAGCAAGGTTTAAATTTGTTAGTTAGAACCTCATTAACCTTATGGGGCATGGTTTCACACACACTTGAACAAATGTAGTTTAAATAAGCTCTGATAAGCCATTTATATATTCATGTTTGAAAGAAATGCCCATATAAATGGAAACATAGGAACAGCACTTGTTTGTCTTCATGATAAGCAGAATGCTTTCAAGATTAAGAATTTTACTCGAATCTAAAATGTTTATGAACCCACAATGTTTAGTTTTTAATGTTGATGAATGCTTTGGCAGCCTTCTAAATAACATTGATAAAGTTGTGCAGAGTACCTTCCAAGAACTAATTGCAACCACAAGGTTACTTCTTTATATGTAAACTCTAAATCTTTTACATGATAACAGCTTTGTCTGTCTTGATCTGGACTTCAGGTTTTCATTACCAAAAGATAAGTTCTTTCCTTACTTTTTCCTGAAACATCTCCTTAAACATCAGTCAGCTCAACTTAATCAAAATTCAATTTCTTGATTGCATATTTTGTGCTGTCTTTTTGCATAGCAATGAGCTCTATACTGGCAAATATGCCAATCTCTGTGATGCAGCTACTCTATCTATTACTCTGATTTATTTAATGATACTACAGTCTGGTTTCTATCACAGTCCAATCATTTTCAATGAAGGAATTAAAATGTCAAACATAAGAAATTGTGTAGAAGGCAGAGGTTAATTACAAAAGAGACAACTCTATAAATATATAGGTATTTCTTTTTCCTCAGAGCCCATAGTATTCCCATTACTGTTAATGGGACTGACAGGGACCCACTGAGTGGCAAATAGACTTAGAATATTAAATCTTGGTAATCAGCAGTAACGGAAAATTAGGTGCATACAATTCAGTTTAATGGAGTCTAGTAAGTTGTTTTTAAATTTGTCTGAATTTGACAATGAATGTTTAATTCGTAGTATTAGATGTTTACAAAAGCATTAAAAAAAGACATTAAGTATGTCTGATTTGTTTTCTAACTTCTAAATTTGATTTCTCTTGTTGCACAAGAGAATAGGAATAGGAAGAGAATAGGAAAGCTTCTATTCTCTAGGATTATGAGATACCATTTAACTGTTGCACACTATTTTATTGCCCTGATAGATCCTTATCTTTCTGGTTTGACACATAAGTTTATACATCCTCATTCAGTTAGTTTAATCAAGTTATGGTGTATTGCATTTTGAAACATTTTGACTTTTTTTCTCTGATTGTAAACAATTTTTATTAGCCTCTTAGGTTTAAACCATGATTTCCAGTTAGTAAGATGAAATGGAAATTAGAAACCAGTTGTATGTATAATTTTAGCAGGTGAGAGATTAAACTTTGTGGAATTAGATGGGGATATGTATAACACCTAGTAGAATACCCAAGGCACACACAGCAGGGGAGGATAAATGGGAGGTTGGGGAGAGAAGGGAGAGATGACTACTAAGGATATAAGTTAGAGCAGCTGAGATTTCTTTAAGAGTTAGTATTTAACCAGAAATATATTAGTATTTTTCTATTCTAATAACATTTGTCAGCAAGCTGACCAAGATCAGATGCATCAACTGTCTACTTCACATCTATTCATTGTTTAGTCATCATACTTACTACCTCTGTATGATATCACAAATGAAATTAACCTTGAATGGCCCAAAATTATACACCTTAGTTACCTTCATTTCAATTACAGTGACCTACACATTTGTTAGCCTGACCCCTGGTGGCAGCAAGAGCAGCAGGCATGTCCACAATCTCAAATGAACTAGCTACTTACAGAAAGTGTGTTTTGGTTAAAAATATCAGACTGTCGGGACTCCTGGGTGGCTTGGGCAGTTAAGCATCTGACCCTTGATCTCAGCTAGGGTCTCAATCTCAGTGTTGTGAGTTCAAGCCTTGCGCTGGGCTCCACCCTGGGTGTGAAGACTACTTAAATAATAAAATATATATACATACCAGAATAGAAGAAGGCATGTTGGCTGTGTCTTAAACTTCTTTGGCTTTGAAATTTCTAATTCTAGGTTTTGGTATGGAATACAAGATAAATATGGTAATAATTATAGTTGGGAAGAAAGATTGTTACTGCCTGTGAGATATTTACATACACAAATTGTAAATATATATGCATATATATGAGCAATACCTGACATTCATTTAACCTAAGTTTTGACTACATTGAAAAAAAGGCAATATTGGGAGTATCCTACTAATGAGGGGTTTTGAGATAAAATATATACTAAATCCTCAAGAATATTAATATTAGGCAACGGATGTAAATGTATGCATGTTTTAACCCATAGTAATCATATAGATTAATGGCAAAATCATTCACATAACTTTCCATCTTGACATCTTTTTTTCTCATCTTTGCATTAAAGTATATGCTCCATAAACACCTAAGTGTTTGCTGTTCCTAAACACTTCATGATGCTTCTAATCTTCCTACTATTAAGTATACTGTCTTTTCTACCCAGAATGTCCTCTCTGCATTTACCATCTGCTTGCTTAGTACGTTAAAAACTCCCGGCTGGGGATCCCTGGGTGGCTCAGCGGTTTGGCGCCTGCCTTTGGCCAGGGATTGAGTCCCATGTCGGGCTTCCGGCATGGAGCCTGTTTCTCCCTCCTCCTGTGTCTCTTCCTCTTTCTCTCTCTCTCTCTCTCTCTCTCTCTCTCTATGTGTATCATAAATAAATAAATAAATCTTAAAAAAAAAAAAAAACCTCCCAGCTGGTTAGGATACCACATGTTCCTATATTACCGGGTATATATGTCTCTCTTATCAAATTATACTATTCTATATTTCTCTGCATTGCCCTTCTCACATTATGCTATATTTACTTTTCTATTGAGTTTTAAGAGAAATGATCATGTCTTATTCATCTTAATGTCCTATACCTGTAATCCAGTAAATGCTTAATGAAAAACAAATGAAGAAATAAATGAAAGGATAGATTTAAAAAAAGCCTCCATCTTTATCTTAATGGACTTCTCACTGTACAGGGAACACTAGGACTTATCTGGACTGTTCATGCTAGGCAAAAGAGGCTCAGTGAGAGTTGTAGGAATGCATCGGGATTTTATAAAAAATCTGTATGACTCTATATAATAAGGTAGAATAAGATATATAAGTGGACACACAACCGAAGCAATAAATCATAGATACTCTGAATCATCTTACATTTCCCTTTTTTTTAGTGTCTGCAGAAAAATGATAGTATGGACATACTTTTGGATTCAGGTATATATCTGTATCCAATAGGATTTTCAAAACCACCCCTTGGCTTTTATTTGGCATTTTGTTAATTTCACTCCAATTTTTTTGTTTGTTTCAGTATTTTATTTTATTTTTTTCAAAGATTTTATTTATTTATTCATGAGAGACAGAGAGAGAGAGAGAGAGGCAGAGACACAGGCAGAGGAAGAAGCAGGCTCCATGCAGGGAGCCCAAGGTGGGACTGGATCCTGGGTCTCTAGGACCACACCCTGGGTTGAAGTCACTGCTAAACCACTGAGCCACCTGGGCTGCCCTGTTTCAGTATTTTTAGATGGACTGTAAAGAGAAAAGGACAAAGTCCTCATCTGACATAAGAAAAATAATGTTATACTGAGTGTATCATGGTCAGAAGTGACCAAACTGCTTTTCCCACGTGGCAATATAAATTAGCTTTTATAGAAAAAAATTATTTTTAATATAGATCAGAACTTAAAGGAATCGGAAAACACAAGGTGACAATTTCAATACAAAGTAAGAAAGTGTGGCAACACTGATATTTTCTAAAAGGGAAATAAGTATAGGTTAGATGAGCTTAATATTCATTTCCCTGACTGAAAGGTTCTATTAATCAATAAAATACATCATTTCCCTATAGATATAGCATGGAAATTATACACTAAATTTAGGAAAATTAGTATCAAGCAAGTAAGCCAGGATTTTTAACTTTTCACTAAGATCTCTCTGTTTTTCCATGCAACTAAATGTAAAATAGAGGTTAAAATGTGAATAAAATACTTGTTCACCTAAATTACCCATACACTTTATATAAACTGTTGTTTCTGTGTCTTCCTCTGTGGTTGTTTTTACCTCAAGACTAAAATTGATCCAAGTTCCCACAGGGCTTTTGATGAAACTTTTATGCTGCAAAGATCTTTGATTTTTACATTCCACTTCCAATCTGTTTTGCATATTCTGCATTTTTATGTAAACGATTTGCCATTTGTTCACATTTTTGTAACTCCCTAAACTGAATTGTGGAAACAAACCAAACAGGCGATACTTTTCCTTAATATTAAAAATATTGGATATTTTTGCTAAAGCTGGACTCAGGAAGAAATTATTCTTATATAAAAGGGGATTTGATTGCCCTTTACTGACCAGAAATACTGAAGAATCAATAGGAGAAAAATAATCTGTGTTTACACTATCAGAAGCTTTTACTGGGCAGATAAGCATGCTGGTTTAAAGAACGACCTCTGAAAAAAAAAATAAATAAATAAATAAAATAAAGAGCGACCTCTGAAGAAAATCCACACTCTAAACTGTGTTCTAAGAACTGTATGGGTTTGTCTTTTAGCGAGACCTACTAAAGATATACAATCACCTGTTTTCACTTTTCTCTTGTTTTTAACCCATCTGCTCAACTCTAGTCCTTATACCCAGCTACCTGACATCCCTTCAGCCTGGACAACTTGCATTTCTAACTCCAATACCTGAGCTAAACTCATTTACTTCCACATCTGCTCTTCCTGCTATTTTCCTAATTTCTTTAATGCCATCAATCTCTAGTCACCAGGATCAAATGTCTTTGATCCCACTCTTTCTTTCCCTACTTCCTTGTTCTCCATACCTGGCCTACCACCACTGCTGTCCTCCTCACCCTTGTTGTGCTTGGATTCTGTTCTCTTGCTGTCTTTACCCTCTCTTGCTGCTCTGACTTCTTTAACTCAATGTACCCCTTCCTTTCACATAATCCAGAAAACTGCACTTCATTACTGTTACTTATGTATTTTATGAACTTTTTATTTAAGATCATCTAATCCTACTTCTTGATATATCTTTCTGATGTCCTCTCCCAATATTCACATTCCTATATTTTAAACTTTGATTAAATTGTGCTGTTTGCTGGACTCTGTGCAAACTCTTCCTTAAAAAAAAAAAAAAAAAGATTTGATTTATTTATTCATGAGAGATACACACACACACAGAGAGAGAGAGAGAGAGAGAGGCAGAGACACAGGCAGAGGGATAAGTAGGCTCCATGCAGGGAGCCCAATGTGGGACTCGATCTCGGGACTCCAGGTTCATGTCCTGGGCCAAAGGCAGGCGCTAAACTGCTAGCCACCCAAGGATCCCCAAATTCTTCCTTTTTATGTCTTCATGAATTATATATCTTTGCTAGGATTTTTCCCAGCTAAAGATGGCTTTCTTTGCCTAATACTCTCTACAGATCATATATTATTAGGAATATTTTTTTCTTGCCTGAACACAATTTTCTTCAAAAATTGGTGCACACAATTTTTGAAATTTATATCATTGAACATTAACAAAATATAATATTTTTTCTCTAACCTGCCTTTTTCTGATATTATACTTTGCCATATCCGCTTAATATGGGTTAGTATTTATCTAATACATAATTTCCATCCTTTTATTTTCATTATTTTAATTCCTTAGGGCTTTGGTGTTCCTAATATGTAGCTCATAGCTGCTCTTCAAAAAAGATATTACTGTGTTTGTAGATATAGAAGTCTTTAATTGAAGTCTCATGTGAAAAGGGAGTAGGCAATCAAAGTACTAACACTATTCTGCATAAACTTAAAAATTTTTTTTTGAGAAATGAGTTATAATCAGACATTGTAGACTCTAGTTGCTCTCATTTTTCCTTGTATATGTATATACATGAGTTAGTATAAGTCATTATTGGAGGTTATATTCCCCAGGTTGGTTTGTTCCACCATTATTCTATAATTAACACTTGTTTTAATGTCCTCACATACATCTGTCAGTATATGCTACCTGTCCCCTCCTCGCATTGAAGTCCTTCAAGGCATGTTTCATGTCCTTCTTCCTGCACTGCATACTTTAAGTTTCTCCAGTGAGTTTTCTGTAATAGTTAATTCTCAGTTTTTTTTTTCCTTTTTTGTGGGTTGTTTTTTTCTCTGTTTGTTTTTATAAAGCATCCTTTCTTTTACTCTTGTACAACAGGCACCTAGGTACAGATTTTGAGATAACACTATCTTTTCTCAGGCACATTAAAAATATTTCACTTCTTATATTCTTCAAGTAGTTGAAAATCTGGCAGTTTTGTTATATCTTTCTATGTCATGGGGATTTTCAAATATTTATAACTAATATCTTCATCACAATAGTCTAAATTGACATCATTCTGCTCTTTTCCTCCTTGTCCTTCCTAAATTCGAAGAGCCATGTCTTTTGACCATTTTGGAAAACATTGAGTCCATTACATTCTTAAAATTTCTTTCACTTTTGTCCTATTAAAACTCCTGTGAAATATTATTGCACCTTTTATTCAGCTGTTAAAATATGAAAGGGCAGTGATATTATCTCTTTCTGAACTATTCAAAATTAGATTTACCTTGTATTTCATTATACTTGAGAATTATCTGAGTCTCTTTTAATTACTTTTTAATTTTTTTTAAAAAGTTTTATATTTACAGAAAATTCATGAAGATTGTACAGAGAATTCCCATATACCCCACGCTGAGTTCCTTCCTTAACATCTTACATTAGTATGATTCATTGTTATGATTAATAAACCAATACTGACACATTATTAACTGAAGTCCATATTTTTAAAACATTATGTATTTATTTTATATATAGAGAGAGAAAGAGGGGGGGTAGGGAATAGAGGAAAAGACTCTCAAGCAGAGAGTACCCCACTACCACCCCCGACCAAACACCACTGCCGAGGGCAGAGCCTGACTTGGGGCACAATCTCATGACCCTGAGATCATGACCCGAGCCAAAATCAGGAGTCAGACACCCAAACCAGTGAGCCACCTTGGTGTCCCTAAAGTCCATATTTCATCTCAAATTTCTTAGTTTCCACCTAATGTTCTTTCTCTGTCCCAGGATCTCATCCAGAATTCCACTTCACATTTAGTTGTCATTTCTCTTCAGGGTCTTCTTGGTTGTGGTAGTTTTTAGACTTTCCTTGATTTAATAGTTGTGAGTATTGGTTAGATATTTTGTAGGATACCCAAATACTGGCAGTTGTCTGTTTTCTCAAGGTAACATTTGAGTAATCAGTTAATGGGAAGATAGCCCTAGAGATCAAATGCCCTTTTCATCACCTATCAAAAATATACTAACAAAATGAATTTTTGCTGCAGATGTTGCTCTTCATCACCTGATGCATTTTGTGTATTTTGTCCAGTATTTCCACTGTAAAGTCAGTCTTCCCCATACCTTTCTCGTTTCCATACTGTATTCTTTGGCAACAAGTCACTATGTACAGCACATACCTCAGGAGTAGGGAATTATATATCACCTCCTCGAGGGGCAGAGTATCTATATAGTTTTTGTTTTTCCTTCAGGGGATGTTTATCTCTTCTCTCCATTTTTAACTTAATTATTTATATCAGTATATGTGCTCATTTATGCTTGAGACTATAATCCAATACTACTAATTTTATTGCTCAAATTGTTACCTTTCGCCATAGGGAGGATTTCAGTTGCCCCTGGGTTTCTTTGACATATCCCCACCAATGGGGATATATATATATATATATATATATATATATATATATATATATATATAGAGAGAGAGAGAGAGAGAGAGAGAGAGAGAGAGGGTTTTAAGTGCTTTTTTACATCCTGTCACTATAAGATACTCCAGGCTCATTTTGCATATATCTTACCCACAACTGAGAAACAAACATTACTTCAAGGAGCTCTAATTTCTTTTACTAGCTGCTGTTTGTTTCAGCAGTCAGTAAAAGACCCTCTTGGCTGACAGAGTAAGAACATATGTGTATATACATGAGTTAGTATAAGCATTTCTATAATTTATATGTCAACATGTATATTTACGAATCAAACTGAACATGAATTCAAAATATCTCCAGCTTAAAGTCCTTATCACATAGCTTCCTTTCCCTAGTTATCTGTACAATCCCATAAGAACAGTGAGCAAACTAACTCCTATCTCCCATCCCTTTAGTTAGTTCGGTTCCAGTTATACATGTGTAATAACAGAATTGTTAACTGTTAATTGTTAACAGTACTTCTGTGGAGCTGCAATTTCAACTACTGTGCTTTGGTGTGGTTCCTTTTGTCTCTAATATTATTTATTTACAAAGTTACGTAGGTCACCTTTCTTCCTCTTTCCCTTCAGTGTGGTTGTTTCAATATATATATATTTTTAATTTTACTTATTTAGGGATGCATGGGTGGCTCAGCAGTTAAGCGTCTGCCTTCGACTCAGGGCGTGATCCTGTAGTCCCATGATCAAGTCCCAAATCGGGCTCCCTACATGAAGCTTGCTTCTCTCTCTGCCAATGTCTCTGCCTCTCTCTCTCCCTGTCTCTCATGAATAAATAAATAAAATATTTTTTTAAAAATTTACTTATTTATTTGAGACAGAGAGGGCACAAGCAGGAGGAGGGGCAGAGAGAGAGGGAGAAGCAGAGTCCCTGCTGAGCAGGGAGCCTGACATGGGGCTCCATCCCAAGACCTTGAGATCATGACTTGAGCCAAAGACAGATGCTTTGCCAACTGAGCCACCCAGCACCTCTCAAATATTCTATAGTATAGTAAGATTCTCTCTCTTTTATAGATTTTATTTATTTGTTATATGTGAGGGGCAGAGGAGGAGGGAGAGCCTGCTGTGGGTCTTGATTTCACAACCGCTAGATCTTGAGCTGAGCTGAAACCAAGAGTCCAACACTTAACCCACTGTGCCACCCAGATACCCCACATAGTTAGATCCTCTTACAGTAGTTAACATTGTTTCTGACATCCTTGATGCCCCAAACAAGTTTTCTTAATTTCCATACATTGTTTAACTCTAGATGCTGTAAAGTTTGGACAAATATGTACTGTTCTGTATCTATCATTACAGTAGCAGACAGAAAATCCTTACTGTTCTAAAGATCTCTGTACAAGTTTTGTACTTCTTTCCCCTAGCTGATGAGAGTAATCCTTCTTAAACATCAATTTTTAATTAAATGCACATGGACTTCAACCTTGTATGAAGTTCTCAAATCCAACTTTCCACCCAATCTGAGACACTTAACCTAATCTACCTTTATCTTTTATTCTGTTTTGACTCTTAATTGGTTGGAGACATGGACTGTCCATTTTCTGTGGGTAGTTATACCCAATTTTCATCATCTGTGGGTAGTTTATACCCAATTTTCTTTACATTTTCATCTAACATGAATTTTAAGTGGATATTCTAACACATAAATTTGTGTTTTTCTCTTGTAGTTGTGTGGAAGAAGTTTGGCTATTTACTTTCTTCATTGCTGGAAAGACAAATCTCTCTTTGCTTTCTTTTGACCTACTAATAGATTGGTCTGTCACTGTTACTGTGTAACTAGCTACTAGGGTAATTTTCATGTCTGATTCACCTCTCTTTTTCCCTTTTTAATTACCTGAAATAATTATTTGTGAAAAATAAGTACTTCAAGAATACAAGATTAAATGTATGGCAAATTCTTTTCTTTTTTTTTTTTTTTTGTATGGCAAATTCTAAATTGTGTCATAAAACTTACCTTTTTGAATTTTGATCCTTTTTAATATTACTCAATTATTCCTCCATGAAACATAATCAGTTAGTTCACAAGTCCCAAGCATAGATTAAAAAAAATTTCCAAATCCAAGTAGTGCTTATTTTATTATTATTTTTTTAGCTTTAAATTCAATTTGCCAACATATAGTATAACGCCCAGTGCTCATCCCATCAAGTGCCCTCCTCAGTGCCCCTCACCCAGCTACTCCATCCCCATCATCCTCCTCCCCTTCTGCAATCCTTTGTTTGTTTTGCAGGGTTAGGAGTCTCTCATGGTTTGTCTCCCTCTCTAATTTTTCCCACTCAGTGGGAAACAATCCCTCATAATCCCTTTCACTATTTCTTATATTCCATGGATGAGTGAAACCATATGATTGCCCTTCTCTGATTGACTTATTTCCCCTCAGCATAATACCTTCCAGTTCCATCCATGGTGAAGCAAATGGTGGGTATTCATCCTTTCTGATGGCTGAGTAATATTCCATAGTATATATATATAGATCACATCTTCTTTGTCCATTCATCTGTCAAAGGAAAGCAGTGCTTATCTGAGTGTTGTATTGTTTTCATATCCAAGTAGAAATTCTGATAATCTGACCCAGATTTTCAATACTAAACCCTACAATATATCTGTCCCAGATATTGTAAGAGATTTGTCTTATTTAAGTTTGACTTTAGTCAGTTTTGAGATAAGCTTCCCTGAGGTCCCCTTGCATTTTTTCATTCCTCCATGAAAAGACAAAAACCAATATTACAAATAAATTGATTGGAAGAGAAATACATTCTTATAAGAATGAGTATCAGATTTATAGTGAAAAAAATATTATCTTATACTAAGCAGAGACTGGAATTATTTTTAAAATAATTTTAATTTTAATAATAAAAATTTTAATAATAAAATTTTAATAATTTAATTCAACTGATTAAAAGCAAACAAATGTAATAGTACAATTTCATAAAATCAAATTATCTAAAGCTGTTTTTTCCTCCATACTCCTCAATGCTTCCCCCTTCCACTAACAATAGTGCTGTTAAAATTCAAAATGTCTTAGCTTTCCTTTGTTGAAGCATGCTTCTGGTATTGTTTCATGAACATGTAGTTACATTCGGTCCTCGGAAATCTTTGTGCTTTGAGAATAATGTTGACAGTCCCAAATATTAAGTCTTGTGGCTAAGGTTGCTGATAAAGATGAGAAGCAAAATCTGGGTTTACCAATTGATAAATAACAAACATAAGAAGACACAACTTGTCTTTAAATCATAAAATGAAAACTACATAAAGTAAAATTTTAATCCTTAGAGAATCTGGCTTAGATACACACCTATCCTTCACTGCTTTATGTTCTTTTGGGTACTTCCAGGATGCTAATACACTCAGAATTCTTCTACCACATTCTCATTTCTTTGTTAATTCATTTGTTCTTTTTCAATTGGATGCTTTCCTTTCAGTCTTAAACTCTAGATAATTACCCCATTCCTTACTGGAGAGCTTACTTAAGAAGGCCTAAATACTTTTCTATTAGACTTTCTAATTTATCATGAGAGGAATTTGTATCTCTGTCCTCTATTAGATTCCTTACCTAAAATGCGAGCTTTTAAGCATTCAGTTTGATCCAGGTATATATATATATATATATATATATATATATATATATATAGAGAGAGAGAGAGAGAGAGAGAGAGAGAGAGATCTAGCTATCTATCTATAGATCTATCTATATCTTAACTTTTTCTTCCACAAAATAGACTGAAATGGATAGTTTACACTTAAAAGAGGTTTAACATCGAAACATTCTTTTTCATCCTAAAATCTAATTCTAGATAAAATGTAAATTGATCTCACTTCTTAGTAATCTTTTCCAGCTAAGCAAAATAGCCCTGTGAAGGAGAATTCCACTTATAAAATAGCATAGTTACTTGTATCTATTAATCTAATTCATGATTATATATATATATATATATATATATATATATATATATATATACACACACAGATATTCCTGAAAGATAGACAGAAACTACTATGGGAGAAATGATCTGTACCATGTAGAAGGATTATTATTTCATATGAGTACATTTGAATATTATATGCACATGGTTGTATTTTACTAAAAAGAAAGCTAGTTAATATTCATGGGTTCCTTATTCAGTGGCCTCATAAATGATAGATTTTCTATTTCTGCCTATTTGATATTCTTGTTTTAAATCAGGAAGAAAATTGATTCTTGCCATTTATACATTTTAGAAATAGTGTTTCTCTGAATAGCATTGATGTAAGAGACATGTTCAAAACATCAGAACATTTTTATTTACCACCCTGGCCAGTGGTGGCACTTAGCATTCTGAAACAACCATCACAAAACATTTTAGTTTAAACGAATACATTTTGTTTTTCCTTACAAGCCAGTATGTACTTAGTTTTTGATTCCTTGTAATCATTTCCCTCATTTTATCTCTTCACATAAAGTCTCTTAGTTGTAATTGACAGCCCAGTTTATATGTTTCAGTTACACCTTATATATCACTTTAGGTTTTCTTGGCCTTAACTTGTCTCCTATCCAAGTTGCCACTGTGGCAGTTCTGTGAGCTGTTGCCAACTCCATGCTGAGCTGGCCTAAGAATGATTTATCTTGAATTTTTACTACACATCTCTCATCTTCTACCTGTGATTTTCATGTTGACATCTAGATGGGGAGGCTGGGAAACCTTTTTTAGCTACCACACGTGTTCAAGCCAGAATTGTGGGGATTTAATTTCCCAAGAGGCAAAGCTTTGACAATGGGATATGGCATTTGGTGAGGAAATTATTTCCCCTTTGCTTCCTTAGACGAACTTCCCTTACATGCATTTAATTTGTCATCTCAGGAAAAAGAAAAGAAAACAAAACAAACAAAAACATCGGGTATCAAACAATCTGTTGAAGTTCTGATTCAGGAATGCACCTTTTTAATTATATTTCCCTCTTTCCTCATTCTGTGTGTCCTTCATTTCTATTACCCAGGAAGTTAACAACACTGGTAGCATATAATATTTGGTTCTGATTTCTGGGCAGTTGGAACCATGCATGACACTAGAAAACAGAATGAGGAAAGGATTTGGCTGTGGGGTTACTCAGGGGTCTGATATAAGAGATTCCATTTCTGCTGGTAATAGGGTGGTGGTGATAATCCATGGAATGCAAACATATCCCAACTATTAGGCTTTTTACCTGTGGTTAGTTAGAATCAAACTGAGGAAGAAGGTGAAATACTAGCTATTTATAGCCCTTGATGGTAAGAAACAATGATAACTGTGGAGAGATCTAGCTTTTGTTAACTGAATTAGAAGCTTCCAGAGGAAGGGAGCGGGGTGGGGGTGGGGGAAGGAGTGATAAACTCAGAGCATCCAGACCCAACCCAAAGCAAGCTGTAAAAGTCCCTGCAGCAGTTTTTGAAGTTATTCTTATCTCCTAGAATTAAAAGGCAATTTTCTCTGATAATCAGACCTGGGATTTAATTGTGAACTTAGAGCTGCAAAGGACACTCTAGCATTGGTAGGTCTTTAAGGAAAGCCTGGTCCTTACACAAAACAGTATGGGAAGCTAAGGGGGTATTTGAGTGGATGAGCTTGTGAAATTTGAACTCCAAAATTCCTCTGAATCCTTTTAGTCAGACAAAAGCATGGATGATAGATATTTAGATACATAGACACACATTCACTCAATATTACAAATAGCCTTTGACCTGCCACGTGTATAAACACAGACTTCTTAGTAATGAGTTAGGGACAAATGGGGCTAGGCATGGTTGGTAGGGGGCCACAAAAACAGGCTCATAAAAATCCCAAAAATGCTGAGATGTAAGGAAACCAGGAATAAGTGAACAAGCCAGACCACCCTGCCCTAAGGTATAGCTGGAGAATGTGTCTTTTTATGACAGCCATCTGTGACCAACAAAGAATAACCAGACCCCAAAGAAGAAGTAAGGCATTTAAGATGTTGTCACTAGTCCTTACTCAATTGTGATATCAGTAAATGTTAAAAGGATTTAGGATCCCTGGTAGGCTTCCAAAAAGACCAACTCTATGAGCACTCAGTGGCAACTCTGTCGGGATCCCTCTCACTTCTGGGAGCTTTCTCTGTATCTGTACTTAATAAACTTCTATCCCTTTACTCATTCTCCTGTGTCCCCGAGATTCATTCTTTGACTCCATGAGATAAGAACCAATCTCTCCCGTATCCCATTTGTGTGTGTGTGTGTGTGTGTGTGTGTTTATTAGTTCTTCAGAATATTGTCATTAATATAAAATTGGCGAGGTGCCTGGGTGGCTCAGTTGGTTCAGCATCTGCCTTTGGATCAGGTCACGGTCCCAGGGTCCCGGGATGGAACCCCACATCAGGCTCCCTCCTCTGTGTGGAGCCTACTTCTTCCTCTTCCCCTCCACTGTACTATCTTGGTCACTATCTCTATCTCTCTTTCTCTCAAATGAATAAATAAAATCTTTAAAAATGTATATATAAAATTGGCTTCATACTTTGTCTCAAGGTGAGACATAACTTAGGGCTGCATACTTCCTATTTCTCATTCATCAAGAATTACAAAGCATCTTTTCCCCAGAGTTTCCAGCAGAAGTGTAGACTTAGAACATGCCCACCATTGACATGGTCAGGGGGTTAGACATGTGATAATTGGCTTAACCTAGATCATGTGACTCTTCCCTTCAACATGGGAGTAGAAGTCCTCTGGAGAAAGCTATCTTCAACATACAACTAGGGATGTTAGAAAGGAGAAATGTGCACATGGACAATGACATGAGGAAATGGGACGATTGTATAAATCACCAAATTATTTTAAAAATCACCAAATTGTTACTGCTTGGTAAAATTAACTTAAAGATGAAAATCTCATAACCTATAGACTTCATCAAGAAGTAATTTTTAAAAGGGTCTTACTGGGACAATTTTTTAGCTCTAAATATATTGTCAATCTTAAAAATCTCTTAGAAATATTTAGAAGTAACTACTGCTTTGTTAAAACTACGAGGAATAGAAAATTCATAAATACAAATCAAACATGAAGAATTTTGCACAGATCCAAGAGAGGAAAATTAAAGATATGAGAATCATTAATTATGGTTGAACTTTATCTAACTTAAAATTTCTCTTATTAAACATCTTGCTTTCTCACATTGGTAACCTTCAGTCCATCACAGAAGTCTTACATCCATCATCCCTGCCATTGCATCAATTTAGTGTTGTTTGCTGCACTTGAGCATTAGTTCACTCATGTAACTGTACTACTGAATGTATTATTTTCATTTCAAATAACCTTCAAAATGAAAACAAAAACAAAAAATACAGATATCCTTTATAATTTATGACTGCCTTCTTGCTTTATGTAATTATCCTCTTATTGTAATGTCTCTCTTCAGTCTTTTCCTTTGTACCTACTACTGTGATCATATCTTGCGATGCTGCCAATTTTTGTTATGGTTGTTGTCAGGATGATAACTCTTGCCTTTCTCTTACAAGAGTATTCCTGAAGCTACTGTCATTGTATCACAGAAATTGCGTGGATAGACTTCTTGAAATGTTTTTTTTTTTAAATATTGTATGTTAACCTTTAAATGTTTACCTTTGTAAGTTAAAAGGATATAGAAGAGTATTGGATAAACCAATCACAGAATAGGAGAAGATGTAAGTGCAAGGATATTTGACCTAATCTGTCTTTAAGTTTACTTAGTTGCTTTTATCTTCTACATTTTTCGCATTTTCTTCAGTTCTTTTTCACGCTGAACACTCAAATGAACATAATCTTTTCCAGGAATGATGTTAAGCACTGGAGGTGGACTGAGATGAAGGCAGATGAAAGGAGGAAAGGATGGCAGCAATAAGGGATGCAGATCCTTCTGGAATATTTTGACTGATTCAGGAAAATGGTGGCTTTTTTTATTGTTTTTAAAGATTTATTTACTTATTTTGGAGAGAGAGAATGTGTGTGAGCATGAGAAATAGTGACAGAGGGAGAGGGAAAAAGAGTCTCAGGCAGACTCAGCATTGACCATGAGCCTGATTTGTGGCTTGATCTCACGACCCTGAGACCATGACCTGAGCCAATACCAAAAATCAGACGCCCAACTGCCTGCACTACTCAGGCTCCCTGTAACTTTATTATTATTATTATTATTATTATTATTATTATTATTATTATTATTGGCTTTATTTATTTGAGAGAAAGAGAAAAAGAGCATGAGTGGGGGAAGGGGCAGAGGGAGAGGGTGAAACAAACTCCCTTCTGAGCATAGAACCCAATGTAATGCTTCATCCAGGACCTGGAGATCACAACCAGAGCTGAAGTCAGTTGCTTAACTGACTGAGCCACCCAGGCATGCTTCACCCTATGATTTTTTTTTAAATTAAAATACAATAAGAGAGTAGTATTGATAGAGAATGGCAGTGCAATTTTTAAGTATATGGAACAATTAACTGAACTTTGAGGGTGATAGCCTCATCTTTACAAAGAAGATAAATTTCAATAGGGTCTTAAATGATGAAGACAACACCAAGCAAACAAATAATAATACATTTTAGGATCATCAGTAAACACCTTGGTAACTGCTTGTGCTCTTAACTTTCTTTTCATTTTGCCTGTTTTTCTCCCATCTGTACCATTTCTTGATAAAGTCAAGAATAAGAAAAAATAGAGATCTTTTGCAAGCAGGTTATTCCTCCAACAAAAAAAACTCAGAAATGCCACCAGAGTAATGAGACTACCTAATGAATCTTCTCCATTATTGCCACCTTTCGTGATATGTTCTCAGTAGAGAGATATTCACTTTCAGACTTAACCAATTTAATAAAATAGCCTTGATAGTCTCATTACCCAAATATCTTTATGTGCAAGGTTAACTTATCTAGTTTCACAAATGTTAAGAGAAGAAAAAAAAACTCTTGGAAGATGGGATTTTTCGCAATACTGCTGACTTTAAGGATTTTAGTCTTTAGGACCAAGAGTCAGAATGAAAATCTAACTTGCCATCTCACTACCTACATGTCGTAGTATTTTAAATTTTATTGTCATTCAGAGAGTACTGTCAAATATAACTAGCAAAGAATTTGGACACCTAAATTTTGCTATTACATACCAAGGTACCTTTTTGGAAGCTAATAATGTACTGTTACCATTGAACTGCTCGTCATACTAAACAATCCTTTTCTATATGCAGAAATAGATGATAAAGAGAAGCGTCAGATTTTCAGTTGTCCAAGTTATTGTTTAGAGAAAGATAGTTTATTTTGCATTTTTTGGTTCTTGGACTAAAAAAATCTTCAACTTTGATTTTCACAAGCAAATAGAGTTTTATGCAAGACTCACAGAATCAGTTTAAAATATATATAATCATTATTCATTCTGTCATTTGCATTATAAAAATGACAATGATTCAGCACATATTCATAGTTATGCTTCACAGAACACTTTGCTTCAATTAAAATATATTTTATGTTTCAGTGAAATTCATATGACTTTTTACTTCTAAGTTTATTGTGAAAACCTTTTTATGATATTTCAGACATAGCTGAGGAAAAACAATACTTGTAGCTTTAGCTGTGTTAGTGAATTTATGAATTTTATAAACTTCTGCAGCCTTTGCACTGCTCAAACTGCACTCCAGGAAATCAGTATTTGTGTGGGAGGTTTGGGGACAAGCAGCTTGGAACAAGTGTGTAGAGATATGAGTGCTTCACTGAGAGCCAGGCAGAAGGTCACAGCAAGCCTCAGGAGTGGATCCATTCTGGGGACTGATAAGCAGCTATTCAACCCTACAGTCTTTCTGCACATTTATTTTTATAGATAGTTTAAAGAGCAAATTTGAGAAAAATATAAAAAAACAAAAAACTCCACACAACTTAACTGATGCCTGACATGCCACTTACTAATCCAGGTGTTTTTCAGCCATACAAATAGTTTCATACATCCCCCCAGTTATACCTCTCAATGTTTAAGACCATTATTGTTCACACATTCACCTCATCCATTCATTAAATAAGCATACATTGAGTACTTATGAGGTAAGTATGAGGTAATTTGGCAAGTGTTGAAGATTGCCAAAATAAATGCTTGCACTTAAACTTCCCACAGTCCAGTGGGGAAGATGAGCAAATAGTCAAGTTATCTTAGAAATGGAGAACAAGGTAGTGATTCTTTTTCATAATCAATTATCTACTTTGCTAGAAGCAGTACTTAGCCTGTGGAAATGGAGCATGACAGAGAGGGCAAGGGTCCTCTAAAGGGCTTCTCAAGTTGTTTTAATATTTTATTTATTTTTTTAATCTATTTAATCATTTATTAATTTATTAATTGAGAGAGAGTGAGTGAAGGAAAAGGGAGAGAGACTCTAAATCTGAAGCAGACTCCATGCTGAGCACAGAGCCCCACAACTAGGAGATTAGGACCTTCCAACAACACAGGAAGCTGTCCTGCATTGTGGCTCTAAGCCAGGCCTTCATGCTCAACGTTTGTCACTGGGTGCAGTCTGCATTTGAGTGAGGAGTTGGTGTAGCAGCATGGCCAGTTTAGGGCCATTCCAGGTGGAATTAGAGCTGGCAGTTAAGATCTCTTAATCCATAAAGGGCATCTTTCAGGTATCCACTGCAGGACCATGGCCTTAAGACTATTGCCCTGTTCTAGAAGGTTTCTCCTCTGGTAAACCACATAATTTCCACACTTTCAAATCTTCACCCAAAGAAGCCCACCTTTTCTTTCTTTTTCCTTTTTTTTTTTTAAGATTTTGCTTATTTATTCATGAGACAGAGAGAGAGAGAGAGAGAGAGAGGCAAAGACATAGGCTGAGGGAGAAGCAGGCTCCCTGCAAGTAGCCGATGTGGGACTCAATTCCAGAAGCCGGGATTACATCCTGGGCCAAAGGCAGACACTCAACTGCTGAGCTACCCAGGCATCTCTATTTCTTTTTTCTAGTTTAAAGAGAAACATGCACTCCACCTCCTGCTCCCATAGTCTCACAGATCCATATTTTGCAATATAAGCATGTTACTTGTTTAATTACATTATTCCTGATTACATCCTCCAACTAGAAGAAATGCTCCAAGAAGATAGATATTTTTGAGGATATATATATATATATATATATATATATATATATATATATTTCACTGAAAAGAATCACAAGTAGTTGGAACAGTGCTTAATAGTATTTGAAATACTTGTGGAATTAAGGAATTTCAGGCTTCTGACTGAAGTGACTGTGATATTTTGACTACTTGGAGTTCTGAAGAGTGACCATAGCTCTTCTGATGTCACTGATATATGGGGAAGGGTAAAGCAGAGCCTAACTTCCGGAACAAGCCTTGTACTGCAGCCCAAGACAAGACAAGAGACTCCAGGGCCATTTTTACAGCAATCTTGCTTATTAGGATATCCACTAATTTGCAGGCACAAAGTTGGTCCCTGAGGGCTGAAATAGCTCTACTGTCTCTTCATTTTGGCCTGGGTGCAATTCTACAATGTCTCCGGGTGAGGAGCCTCCGGCATGGCTTAGAGGTTAAGAAAGAGTTGGATAACAAGCCAGATCTACCTATAGTTTTTGCTCCATGAGTTGATGCAGGGAGGATGCGATGGAGCAGGCCGCCACCAGAGAGCACTGTGGGACCTCTTTGTGAAGTTTAGCTTTCCAGGGCTGAGACTGCAAGGAGCTGGGGAACACAATCTTTTAAAACCCTTATCATAGAGGAATTTTGCTGTCGTTAATGTCGTTAATGACTTTGCTTCATTTTGAAAGTACATAGAATTCAAAAGAATGTGTTAAATTGTACTTGAAATTTAAAAATTGCAAAGGATATTAACAGAAATTTCACACAAAAAGATACATAATATCTCTTAAATGCCAGAGATGTTGAATCTACATCATAATTTTTTAAATACTCAGTAAAATGACAGAGATGAATTTTTTCACCTATCAGATTTTCAAGAATCTAGAAATCTGCCCACCCAGGCAGAAGTTGGTGTTGGTAGCATTAACTGGCTTAACTTTCAAGGCGGGGAAACTTGCCAACATACTTGAAAGTTAAATGCATTTATTTACTTTTGACTTCTGCACTTATAGGAATGTACCCTACTGTGTACCTCTTGGATACAAATTAACAAATATTTTTTTTTAATTAAAGATTTTATTTGTTTATTTATTCATGAGAGAGGCAGGGACACAGGCTGAGGGAGAAGTAGGCTCCCTGCAAGGAGCCCGATGTGGGACTTGATCCCAGGACCCCAGGATCATGACCTGAGCCAAAGGAAGATGTTCAACTGCTGAGCCACCCAGATGCCTCAACAAACTTTTTTTAATCTCAAGAATAATAAAAGTTTTGAAAAATAAAAACCTTGTAGTATAATTATATAATTAAATAATTGTAGGTATGTCAGAACAATAGAAAGACATGAAACTGACTACACGGAAGATGCCATTCATTTACTAACATAAAAAACTCTCTAGTTACTTTCAGTGGCTTGGGGAGAAAGGCAAGGCCCATAATGGTGGGTAAAGAATGCAATCTTTTCTCTTTGTTTAATTGTGGTTGGGGTGGGGAATAATATACCTACTTTTTTTTTTTGTATTTGTTGAAGGAAATTTGCAGGGATCCACAGATGCCAATATAGTTGGTCTTGTTGCAGGTGACATTAGGATAGGATGGAGGAAAAGGTGATAGACTTTGTCCTATATACCATTCTTTGAGGCCTAGATTCATGCAAATGTATTACCTATTCACAAAACAGAATAAATGCATGTATTTTAAATTGCAGGAAAAAACGTTGGGGTAGTCAGTGAAGAAATGTTGATGATTCAACTTGTCTTATCACTTAAATGCATCAGATACTTAGAGGTGTTTGTATTCAGTTACCTAGTTAGATTATAAGTAACTAATTGCTTGAAATCAACCAGTACTGGTATTTCTGGTAGCCTTGAAATGAATGAGGTGAATTTTCCAGCAGGGCTGTCCCAGGAAGAATTTGCAGAGCAGCTCAGAGTTTCCCTTGGGACCTCTTCATCAGTTGTCTTAACTTTCCGTGATCATCTTACTCCCCACCACCCACCACATTACTGATTGATTTGCCCTTTGGACCAAGAGGAAAGAAGTTAACAAACCTTCTGACATTGTAACAGACTAACTCCAGTAATACATTTATTTACTTAATGTTTATTGAATATCTACTAAGAACGTAGCAATGAACCACCATCTGAGGATACAGATCTGGCAGACATAACCTTTTATTTAAGGAGCTCATAGTTAAGTAGGAAGATGGCATAGTCTAATCATTTTGCAGAATGATATGTGCCATGGAAAAGTGAAAAAAGAATGATCGCCTTTTTCTGAAACTGAAGAGAACCTTCAGATCATTTCATGAAGTTTAAAATATGAGTAGGGATTCCCTGGCAACAGGGGTTAGTGTGGGGAGGGGGAAGAAAATAAAATTATTAAACAGAAGGAATAGCACTCATGAAAGATATGAAAATACACTATCCATTACAAATGTTGAAGAGTTTAGTGTGGCCAGAATGTGTTTATGTTTGATTTCTATGCCTTTTGAGAGGAATTACTACCACTGTGGCTAATACTAACTACTTAGTAGATATACATGTACTCGGTAATTTATGCCATTTAATTCTAACAATAAGACTCTGAAGTATGTTTTCTGAATCATACGGATAATGATGTCAAGAATTATAAAAGTTTATCTAGCAATACACATGGATAAAGCCAGGAATCAAACCTGCATCTGATTCCAAATCCCATGCTCTGAATTATGAATAGGTGTTTGCTGAATCTCTATTTCCTTTCGGATTCACTCTTAACCTTTCTCCATCCTACTCTCTAACACTGGAAACTAGTCTGGATGGAGTTCATCAAGAGGCTCCAACCACTTGGATGGCCAGTGTGGTTTGTCCCATGGGTAGGATAGGTAGGAAACCAGAGAGAAGGGAGAAGATGAAAATGGTTTACCTCAGGCTCACTCACATCCTGTCATCTTGTGATTCCTGGGACTCCCAAGCAAAGATGAATTTCTGCCTAGGGGACCCTCTCCATATATCCGACTCCTAGATGGTGGTAACTGCTCCCGGTCCTCATCCTGGCACTCTCAGGGTGGCGCCTCCCCTTGTGGTTTCCTTACGTATAGCACACAGTTTTGTAATAGGTTCTTTATTAAACTCTTTTCAATTATTCTAATCTGAAAGTGCCATCTGTTTTCAGTTGGCACTAAACCGACATTTAAGGAGTTATTGTTATTATCTGAATGAGAGCTAATGAAAGCTTATTGTGGTAGTAGCAGAAGAAATAAAGGGAATAAAATGGATTCCAGAGTGAGATGAGAAAAATCTGAATTTTAAGAAGGCTACAGGGAAAGAACAATATTCAATCTTAAGATTTGACTTCTATTATGGAACTGAAATGGGTCTCTCTTGCACCTTTTATATTATACTGCATAGAAAAACTCTTAAATTTAAGAGTAACATGAGACAAAAGAAGTAGTTCATAACTTGACACCAGAAAGGTTAGGGTTTGAGGAATAAATTTCACTGCTTGTGTTGAAGTATGTGGAGCCACATTATTCACTTAGAGAGGGTGGTGCCACATATCAAGTGGTGATTCAAACGAGTGATTAGTGCAAAGTGGTACAATAAGAGGTAAGAGATTACCCTGGCAGGTTCATCAAACACGAGGGTGTATCAACCTGGTTCTGAGGATGAAGGTAGGCAGTAAGCATCCGGAGGAAGGTCAGCAAATAACAGGATCCCCACCATGAGATTCAATTCAGTCAAATTCCAAGTTCTGGAGAAAGGGACAAAGGCAAAGGTAAAACAAGTGCTGCCTGGACAAACTGCAACAACTTAGGCATATTGTAGGATTTCTTATGTTTCCTTAAACCACCCAATTGTGCAGCAGACTGGAGTGAGGCTGAGAATGCTGAAGGTCAAGTGACCACAATTGTGAGAAGAAAGACCGTAACATCCCTTTCATACACAGGAAGCCCAGCCCCGAAGGTTTTCTTGTTGTTGGGTTGTTGTTTTTTTTTTTTTAAGTCTATGATTCCATCATCTGGTCAAAAAGGTCTGTTTTCACCTAATGTTCCATAGTAGCAACACTCTGGTGCATGTGAGGAAGCATCTGTGTTCTTCATCAGTGTCTCACAAGTTGAAGAATATAAAGTAGTACAGGCATAAAGCTAGTGCATTACTAAATTGCTTCCTACTGAGATTTCTTCAGCTGGGATTAAAAAAAAATACAGGAAACAATATTTTCTGGGGGTTAAAGTATTTTGATTTATAGTTTCCAAGGATAATATATAGAAAATGGCTTCCTAAATTAACACATCAATTTCTTAAACCAAATGGATAGGAATGATGGCACTGAAATAATAATCTTTTAGAAAAAACACTTTATAGGAGATAAAATATAGATGGTCCCTTTGACTTAAACAGCTGCTATATTAATCATTGTGGTATAAATTATAGAGGTAAAGAGTTTATGCTTCTTTCCTTTATGTTGAACATTCTGATAAATGGGTGTCTAATGTGACAAGGAAAGATAACATAATGAATATCTCACAATGCTTGAATGAACATTAAAAAAAAAAAATGACTGACACTGTATTTTGTTCTAGGTAGGAGTAAAGTGCCAGCAGTTCCTGGCCGGGTGATAGTCCAGCTGAGGGTGTCTGACTGACAGCATGTTGGCACCAGCATTGAAGGGAGTGATGGGCTTTGGCTCCAGGTGAGTACAGTTCTCTGAAATATAATGTGTGCATCTTTCTGACTCTTACCCACAGAACTCATCAGATAACTGATTTCTACCCTCTTGAAATACTGAGCTATTTCATTTCTGCAAAATTATTATAGTTGTAAAATTGTATCATACTTTAAAGTCAATGCATATAATGATTTCCTCTTTAAGTGGTCAAAGAGGTAACTATGAATGAGTTTCTTTCTGAACTGGGTGTCAAAATGACTGAACTACAAGTAGAATGAAAGATGAAATTTCATAGAGTGTTTGGGGGTTAAGGAGGGAAGGCTATCCAGAAGTGATCAATGTGGAGCAAAGTTATCATTAAGCATTTCAGATTGACACATTGTTCCGTAGCCTTCTAAATGACAGGCATAGGAGGGCTGAGTTAGTCTTGAGGACCCCAAATGTCGTCACTTCCAAAGTCATGCAATTAGAGGCTACAGATAATTCTGTGACTCAAAAGGCTCCTTGACTTCTGGTTTCTAAATGACAAGAGATCTGAAGTAAGGGTCAGACATACCCATATTTTATTTTATTTTTTAAAGATGTATTTATTTATTTATTCATGAGAGACACAGAGAGAGAGAGGTAGAGACATAGGCAGAAGGAGAAGCAGGCTTCTCGCAGGGAGCCCAGTGTGGGACTTGATCCCAGATCCTGGGATCATGCCCTGAGTCGAAAGCAGATGATCAACCGCTGAGCCACCCAGGTGCCCCCATACCCATATTTTAATTGTGATTCTCCAAGGATGTACCTTCATGAATTCATAAGCCAAAATGTATGTATCACTTAGCTCAATATGAAACTTTTGAGGACTGAATAGAATAACAGGCTATAGATTTAAGGAATGCAAGACAAATGTTACAGAACTTATTTTTTTTTAACTTTGAAGACTTACATTCTAGGCCTATATAACATTTTATTTTTAAATCATATATAGTTTCTGCCTTCCATGGATTAAAATATTAATAAAGAAGATAAGCTAATTAAAGCTACAAGGGCAAGTACTATAAAAAAAGATATAAGGAGTATGCAATAAGTACTTAGTCTACTCATCAAATATGTAATAATCCCTCTTTTTGTCACAGCAATTCTATATCTAGTGACAATGTAAGAAAAAAATTAAGAATGTCTGAAAAAATAGAAGCAAAGATGTTTCTCACATTCAGTTTTAATAACAATGAAAATGATAAACAACCCAAATACTTAATTGTACGGAACTTATAAAATAGATTTTTTGTTCAAATGGTGAAATTATATAAACTATTAAAATGATTTAGACTACTTGTGACATGAAAGAAGGAATAGGAATATTTTTAAACTTATAAAAGCAAGTTAAAATGTCTTAAGATAATATTTGTGTGAAAAGGCAGAAGGAAAAACCTATATGATTATTTTATTTTTGTTTTTAACTTTTTTTTCTGATAATTTTATAGTGGATGTTTTTACTATAACCAGAAAAAAATGCAGCTTAACATTGAAAATTGAATCATTAATTTTTCCACAAGAAAACAGGATCATAGGGGCTCACTGGGTGGCTCAGCAGTTGAGTGCCTGCCTTCGGCCCATGGTGTGATCCTGGAGTCTGGGGATAGAGTCCCACATCAGGCTCCCTGCATGGAGCCTGCTTCCCTCTGCCTGTGTCTCTGCCTCTCTGTGTCTCTCATGAATAAATAAATCTTAAAAAAAAAAAAAGAAAGGAAAAGAAAAGAAAATAGGATTATAGAAGAATAAGGTCATGAAAAAATAGCATATCTTTACAGAGATTGAAAAATCAGGTTATAAAACAGAATTGAAGTAAAATCTTGTATTGGTGTAAAATGTGTATTTATTTAACAAAGCAGAATTTAGGTAAAATCCTTCATTTGTATTTTTTTAACAAGAGCATATATATATATATATATTTTTTTTTTTTTAAAGAACATATACATATATGTTATGTATTTATAAAAACTATACAACTTTTCTGTTTAAATGAAAGAGTTTGGGAGAGTCAAGATAATTCCTATTTAATAAACGTGTAAAGTCCAAAAGTTTGAAATTTGAGTAGAGCCTTCAAAGATAAAATATACAGAAATGTGCTTTTATTAGTATTAATAACAAAATATGACCTGTTGAAATGGATGAGTACATATTATGCTAACCTGTATTGCTCTACTTTTCTTTTTGTAGAAAATTATAGCATAAGTGATACACAGTGAACGAATTTGAATACTGTTATTTGTTTCAAGATTAGAACAATGAATTTGATGCCAACTTTTATTACACACTGACACTTTGTAAATACTATTGCATTTTTAACAAAAAAATATATCAGTGTGTAACTGATTAAAACATGAATATATTCACCAAATCTTTGAAAGTTAGTTATATTTCATTACCATAGTCTTCTGCAATTCTCCTTTATCTGACTTCAGTGATGCATAAATAGATTGTATATTTATCTTTAAAAAAATAACAAAAGAAACAACTAATTTCTCATGTGAATATTTAAAAAATAAATTTTGTGAAGAATAGCAGTGGTGTCTTCTTTCACAGACTTCTCTGCACCTGTCTTCCACAGAGACTATGATTTCCAAGTCCATCCTTTGCCTCTTTATTCTCCCTGTATATTCTTCTTGGATGATCATATGGAGACCCATGGCTTTAATATTCCCAAATTAATAACTCTAAACCCACACTCCCGTTGTCCACTAGATCAATATACCAAACAAAGCAGAGGTATCATTCTTACCTAGGCTGTATTTCCTGCCTTTTTCCTTCAGATTCCTCTTTAATGTGATTTACTCTTTCTACTCTGTGTCAAATCTGAAGTAAAATCCTGCTTATAGGGGTCCCTGGGTGGCTTAGGTGCTTAAGTGACAGCCTTTGGCTCAGGTCATGATCCCTGAGTCCTGGGATCAAGCCCCGCATCAAGCTCCTTGCTCTGGGGGGAGCCTGCTTCTCTCTCCCTCTGCCTACATCTGCCCCTACTTGCTTGCTCACTCTCCATCAAATAAATAAAAATTAAAAAAAAATCCTGCTTATAGGGAAAGATGTAGGAGGAGGTGTCTAACTTGACTGAATAGGCCTGAATTATCTTCAATGGACAGGAGAAAGAACAAGTGTGTTAATATCATTAACATATTAATGATGTAATGATGATTAAAATTTTCTTGTTTTTTCCATCAGTGAGTTTACTCTTGCTAATTCTTCATCATTGTATTATCAATGCTTCTCCCCACAGCATGCACGTTATAAAGCCATGACCTGACATCAAGTTGAAATGAGAAGAATGGCAGAAAAATGTGTACAATAGTAATTTGGAATTGTCAGCATGCCAACATAGGTGTGCGGGGTAGGGGGCAGATTTGTACTGGTTGACCTAGGCTCAAATATCTACTCTGCCATGAATGAGTTATGCAGCCCAGAGTCTACCATTCTCTTTAAGCCTCTGAGTTCTTAAATTATTTATTCTAAATTGTTCCAATTCTAAAAGTCAACTAATACAGTGTTTGTGGAAATAGTCTACAGATGTTTAAGTACTTTTTGGGTGTGAGCATTGATTGTTACCAACCATAGAGAACAGATAGAAGCAACTTACCAAAATACTCACATGTGTGTATATGTATATACACAATGTGGATCCAATATAGAAAAACAGATTACTTTTAATGAAGTAGTAGAATTAGTTGTTTCTGCAGTGAAATCTCAGCTTTCTGGTAAAATATCTTCAAGTAGATATTTGCAGAGAAACTTTTTTCCTTTTTCCTTTAATGTGTGTGGCCTACCTATCAAATCAGCACGGTTCAATAATTCTGGAGATGTTCTCTCTGCCTTTGATCACAAAGGGAATTCAACTAGGGATAAAATCCAAGATAATGAGCTGGGCAACACAAAGCAACTTCCTCTTATGAAAACCACTCACAAAATACATGTGGTATGAAAATTAAAGACAGAATATTAAGATAGCATTGATTCATTGATCTGGAAATTATTTCCAACCATATAATATTAATAACACTTTATGACCTGAAATTTAAGGTGCAGTGGAAATCACACAAAAATTATTTAATATTGCCAACAACTGTAGTAATGTTGAACTTTAACAGTTAAAATTATGTTTGCTGAAGTACTGAGAATATTTTGCAAACTATAACATTAGAAATTCTCAGGAGGTGAGAATTTGGTCAGATGAATCTGTATTCATTAGACATTAAATAATATATGTCTAGATTAAATCAAAATATATTTCACGTTCATTGCGCTGAAACCACTTGGAGTTCCAAATAATGTATACTAAAATCTGAGAGACTTAGATCACCACAAACCAAAACTTTCAATTGGGATTTGTGTGTGTGTGTCCTTTATGAGCATATCTCAAGAAAATGCAATCACCTGAAAATCAACCAGAGGAGAGAAAGAGAAAGAAGAAGAAAAGAAAAGAAAGAAAGAAAGAAAGAAAGAAAGAAAGAAAGAAAGAAAGAAAGAAAGAAAGAAAAGAAAGAAAGAAAGAAAGAAAGCAGAAAGAAAGAAAGAAAGAAGAAAGAAAGAAAGAAAGAAGAAAGAAGAAAGAAAGAAAGAAAGAAAGAAAGAAAGAAAGAAAGAAAGAAAGAAAGAAAGAAACTCTCAAAATGATGGTTCTTAATAATTAAAAGTGGTAATTAGTAACAAATATTAAACATCCACAATATACATTATATTCCCCACAGGTCTAGGGAAATACAGATATTAAAGTATTTCTACCTTCAAGTAATGATTCTCTATGGGAGGAAATAGGCTATACATTGACACTACTAAATAGCATGTCATTATGTAGATACATATCACACATACTTAGATAAGTATTAGTGTCAGATGCCAAGAGATAAGGAGAGATCAAGTGCTAACAGCTTTCCACAAGACAGCATTTGTCTTGTGTTTCAGCAACCGAGAGGATATCTTGAAGGAAATTGAACTTGATAATTTCAACGGATGATGGCAGGCTGGGATTGGCATTGTAGGAAGAGGGGACAATTTGTATGCAAACAATGAATTTGAATGTAGAAAAGACAAAGAAAAGGACAGCTAGCATTTTTTCCTGTAATTAAAGGTAACAAGTAAAAGAAAAGGATAGAGATTAATTTTGGTGGTCTTTAATGTTAGCCCAAGGAGTATGTTCTTAATTTTGTATCCTCTTTCCAGTTATCTTTGGACTTTACATTCTATTGGACCCTGATACCATTGCAAGTACAAATGTTTGCAAAATCTTGTTCTAACTTCAAATGGAAATACTTGACATCCTATAGTTGTAGAATACATAATAGTTGTTACCAAACTGTGAAATTCAGAGCAGTGTGAGTTTTTAAGCAAAACTTACCTCCTAAAGCATATAAAATACAAAACTTAAAACTTTTTCTTACAACCTTTAAATATATTTAATTTCCAGAGAAAATATTATTGGTCTCAAGGTTACAAATCAACAGTACTTGGAATTATCAAAATTAATCTTGGTATATTACAAAAACTTTTACCATTTATACTAAACAGAAACTCAAGTTCATGATGACATAATGCTGAAAAGGTATAGGTTAAAATGCAAATTTTATGATACTGTATGATTCAGTAATCATTATCTTTTTTAAAGATTTATTCATATTGAAGGAGGGTAGGGGCAGTGGGAGAGGGAGAGAGGGTATCCCAGGTGGACTCCACGTGGAACCAGGCAAGTCTCAAACTCACGACCATGATCTCACGACCTGAGCTGAAATCAAGAGCTAGACACTTCATTGACTGAGCCACCCAGGAGCTCTGAAAGCATGTTCTTAAAAAATGTGGTTAGTGTTGTCACCTGCTGGATATTTGTGGAATGGGGAAGTGAGAACTGAAAATAGAAAACACAATATTGGGATCCCTGGGTGGCGCAGCGGTTTGGCGCCTGCCTTTGGCCCAGGGCGCGATCCTGGAGACCCGGGGTCGAATCCCACATCAGGCTCCCGGTGCATGGAGCCTGCTTCTCCCTCCGCCTGTCTCTCTCTCTCTCTCTCTCTCTCTCTCTGTGACTATCATAAATAAATAAAAAATTTAAAAAAAAAATTTAAAAAAAAGAAAAAAAAAAAGAAAACACAATATTTCTATGTAATAATAAAAAATTAAAACAATGCTTTTTAAAAAAATAGTGTGAGGTGAAGCAGCTAACTTTCTGGTTGTTCAAAAAGGTAAATTAATCTCCTCCAAGTATCCATTATATAATATAGAATCTCCTTCAGTATTTTATACCAAATATGAGATTTCAAACACAAAAAACATCAGCAGTTCCCATAGAGCTATGACAGATGCTCTAGATTAGATTATTAAACTCAGACCTTAACCATACTAGAAGGTAAATATACAAAAATGCCTCTTAAGACAATTTTTAAAAATCTTAATGAAAATAATTTATGCACATTTTAAGTATCACTTGAGCAGTTGTTCTTTTATATGAAAGAACAAGTGATCTTTACATTAAATTTCTTATTATATCTTAGATATATGATGAAGTACTTTTTTCATTGTTGTTGCAATATGCTATAACAGTTAAATACCACCATCTGGAGTACATACCAGTAAATACCAGTTGCTGAAACAATAGATATTGCTACTCAGTACTGGGAATGTGGAAATTACTGTGAACATATTAGACCTATGGAAATTGACATTTTGTCATTAGTAGTGGAGATCATTAGCATCTACTCTGGGTGGGAGTTGACAGCAGGACTAGCATGTGCTTCAGTTTCAAATATATTTTTAACATTAGAAACAAATGGTTTTAGAAAGGTTACAGGAATCTGTGGTGTTCCTACCCTTGTATGGAAAGCTACAAAACTCTAGCTTCACATTTCTCTCAGTGAATCCTAACTTTTTAAAGCAATTGTTTTAAGAGACACAAAAACTACAAAAGCATCTTCTGGGCTCTTTGAAATTAATACTGTTGGGAGATGGTTTTCCTTTCAAATGCATGTCATATGTAACACTGAACAAATATTTCTTTTTAAAAAAATGTTATAGAAAATATTTGGGCAGGGGCCCTCTCTGTATAATGATCAGTGTACTCTATTTTTAAAATAGTTGAAGCAGTTTTAGAGCACTACAAAGTGTTCTACTTCTTGGAATTGCTTTGATTCTTAAAAATAGAAACTCATGATCTAGCAATCAAATTGTATTATGAGACTTGCAAGAGCAACAGAATCGCAACAGCCTGCTCCACATCTCTCTACGCAATAGTCATATTGAAGAGAGAACAAAGTTCAAGTGTCATCTGTTGGTAACCACCTTATTTTTAATTTAACATGTTTATATTATCTCAATTGATTTTCAACCTCATCTATTAACTTCTTACTATGATACTTACGTAGGATGAAGGACAGGCACACCAATCACAGGACTTCTTTTCCACTCTCTTCTCAATGCATTGATTCAACTTATTTTAGGGAAATCAAGATTATGTTGAAATCATGATTATATATAAATGTTGCTTTCTAGGTTTTCAATTTTTTAGCAGAAATTAATTTTCATACATTCTAGATTATTAATGACTATTTCAAATTTCAAATGCACAAAATGATGAAAATACTTGAGACCTGCATCATGTATGTTGTGCTCACATGCTTCTACCCTTCTGTCCACCCTTCTGCTCCCATCTATGTGCTGGCCCTCTGACTCTCCCTGCCTCTGCTTTTCTCTGTTGGATTTCTTGTTCCTGGGTTGCACGTTGCACTTCTTCCTCCTTCTCGATGATTGTGAAAGCACCAGTTCAATTCCACCTGATTCTCCTTTTACTTCTCTGTTCTGTTTGGTTTTGTGTTTTCTTCACAAGAACCTCTCAGGATTTTTGAAATTCATGACAATGTGCCTTGGAGTGGAACTAATTTCATGTTGAAAACTGATATTTTTTTGTGCTAAAAGTTTGATTTCTTTAGTTTCATCTTAGCTGTTGTGGGTTTCCCTTTATTAGTTAGCTATTAGGCTTTCTGGATTATCTTTTCCTATCTTTTAAAAAAATCAACTTTTCTTTCTCAGTTTTATTCTTTGGGAAATTTCCTTGACTTTATCTTGTACCTTTCTTGGATTAAAAAAAAACTATTTTATTTAGAAAAAAAAAAATGAAACCTAGAGAACAGTTGCTGGCAGTGGGGCAGGGGAAGTAAAAGGAATACCTCAGGGCCTTTTACCTAGACTATCTATAGTTCACATTTGTGTCTTGGCTTTCTTTCTCTATATACTTACACACACATGCTGCAATCTATGTTTTGTTTTGTTTGTTTGTTTGTTTGTTTGTTTTGTCCTTAGTCATTTAACAGTAGGTAGCATATATCATTGCCCTTCACCTCTGAATACTTCAGTTTGTGTTTCCTTAGAACAAGGATATTCTTTTACATAATTAGAGTAATGTAATTAGCTTCAGTAAATGTAGCATTTATATAATACTTTGATATAGTCTTCTGCTGGCATTGAGATTTTATCAACTGAGCTGATATCTTCATAGTATGTTTTTCTTCCAGTGTGGGATACAGTAGAGAATAAAGTGTTGCATTTCCTTGTGTTAAAAAACAGAGGCATATTAAAATTTTGGAGTTTATGGGACACCTGGGTGGCTCAGCAGTCAAGCATCTGCCTTCAGCTCAGGGCATGATCCCAGAGTCGCAGGATCAAGTTGTACATTGGGCTCCTGGTGTGGAGCCTGCTTCTCCCTCTGCCTGTGTCTCTGTATCTCTTTCTGTCTGTCATGAATAAATAAATAAAATCTATAAAAAATTTGGAGTTTATTTGAAGAAAAATCTATTCAAATTGGGCAGCACTAAACACGAAGTGGTTAGGAACCCTGCACCAACAGGAGCTCAAGGATAAATATTTGCAGAGAAAAGGGGAAAAAAGCCAAGTAAGGATATTTTTGATGGCTATAGCTGAAAGCCTATTGACAGCCCATTATACCTGATGTTCTGTCGGTTTTTAAGTTTTATTTACCATATTCCTAAGTTTTGATAACTTTTTTGATTATCTTAGAATGTTTTATTTGTTTTATTATCATAGTACACATTCTTATTCTATATTATTGATTAGAGTAACTCCCCCCATCCCTGTTTGTTAACTCCCTATATTGTCTGTTTATTATCAGTCCTTTGTGGGTGTTAACATCTCACTGTAGGTCTCAGTAATGTGCAGTTTTCCTCAAATGACTGACCTTTTGTTCACCATTCGTATAAAGTGCGGTCTTTGAGTAGGAGTTGGGGTAATATCATTTGGCTGCTTGTGTTCTGGAAACCAAGTAAGGGAGGTGGCTTACAGGTTCCTTGATTAAGTATTTCCATTTCAAATAACAGCTCTGTCCAAAGTCAAGTGTACCAGGTTTAATTTCTCCAGAGAACAGACTTAAAATTGGGGATTTGAGGGTAGAGGATGACAGGAAACAGAGAAGTAATTGCCCGTTGTGGGGGATGAGAGAGCAACCACTATAGAATTTCACCAATTGTCCCCCTGCATCTCACTCCTTTCCAAAGCACTCCGTTATTCCGAAAGCTAGGCCGCTGGAAGGTTCTGTGGGTACGCTTGGCTGACTTCTTGCTGCTCTCCACGTTGTGGGCCTGTGGGCAGCACTTCCTCAGTCTACTACATCAATCATCATTTCACAATCTGCTCCCTACCTTCCACGATGTATTGAAATACAGTAGAGTGATGAAAGGTATGACTCTGAAACCAGACCGCCTGGGTTTGCTACTTGCTGAATATGTCATCTGCAAGTTGCGTGATGTTTCTACACCTCTATTTTCTCACCTGTAAACAGGAGATGATGATAGGGATGTTACATAAGGTAGACGATGAGTTAGAACAGTGCCTGTCTAAGGCAAGGCTGATCGCAGCTGACACTATTACTGTCTTCTGTTCTGCTAGTATCTCCATTTTTCTTCTAAGCTCCTATTTTTTGATCAGCCCATAGCGATTTTTTAAAAAAATAATAATTTTTGCTGTCTTTTGAGTTTTGGGGGAGGAAAAGAGATTAATAACTGAGGTTAATTCATCAGTTTTTGGTTTTATCTTAATAAGACTCTGCTTTATTTATTTATTTATTTATTACTAAGGAATGAATTTTTTTTTTGGTGATGACTAAGCTCTCTTAACACACTCTTTCATTTTATCTTAAAAATTAGAATGGCAGCTTTAAAATAACACCCAGGTTAATTTCAGGATCTCATTTACTTATATGAAAATTACGCATTCTCTTTTCTAAAATCTTCTATCATTGATTACTGTGATTTTGAGACATTGGTACTGTCTGTATGAGAATTTATATACAGGATGATCTAAGGACACATTCCCAATTAATATTATAAAGCCTTATAAAACGGCATTCTTATTTTACTTTGTATAACCTATTAAACAGGCAATAGAATCCTTATCTTCTGTGTGCTGATATTTATGTTATAGAAATTCAGTTATTTAAATATTTATAAAATGAGAGTTGAGAGCAGCACTTTTGAAAAGCAGTTAATAATGAACAGACATCAAGGGAGCTATATCATTATAACAGCAAAGTGCTTTGCAACTCCAATAACTTCAGTGGTGCAGAAGCAGGCCATCAAATTTAATTAAAAGCAGTCAAAAATAAACTGAGAAATTGAACTGTAAAAAGCTGTCCTTTGCCAGGAGCTGAAGGCAGAAAGAAAGCAAGGGAGAGCCTTGAAAGTAGTAATGAATTGATAAGCCTTACTGCCTGCAACTTGTAATGCACTCTGTCAGATTTTAGTTTCAGTTAAATGAGATTAATAGGGCAATCACTGATTCTCTATCTTAAATCCTTCTTCGTCATCCCCCCATTACAGGCTCCCATGATAGATGGAAGCCGAGTGGGTCAAAATTTTCATTCATTTCCCGGCTCAATCATTTTTTAAATAATGCTGGCATCTACATTTGCTGGACACCAGCATTCTCCGTGATATTTTAAAAGCAGAAATAAATTTAGTGACTGACAGGCTGCAGCCTTCATTTCCAAAGAGGTTTGATTCCTTTTTATTCAACAGAGCTAGAAATCCCCTGGAATGTAAGCGATTGACATCTCTTTCTACCACTAGGGGCTACCATGGTGAAGTGAATGATAAAGAGAAGATTACAAATTTATTGTTGCTTTAAACGCTCAGATTAATGTGAATGTGCAGAAACAGTACCACAAGGACGAAAACAATTTGCCCTCGATCATTTTATTTTTATAATAATGTTCTTTAATGAAGCTAAAGCCTTCCTGCTGTGACCTTATTATGTTTTTCAACATCAGTGAGAAATAGATTCCTCCGAATTTTAAGAGAGCTCATGAAACAGCAGGGATATTGAAATAGAGGATCAATTACTTTTTTGCAGTAATTTTGAACTTGAAATGGCTATAGTACAGCCTCTGTAGACAAGAAACAAACCAGCTTATTGAAAAGCTGTGCGCAAATTATACAGATCACCAAACGCTGAAATAGGCAAACCGTTCCTTTCTACTACCTTTCAACATGATTACAGCACCGCTTTAAAGACCAAGCACTCAAGATTACATTGCAGAAGTGAACAAAAACTGAAACTAGAATTTGTCACCAATTAAGTATAAAATTTGAATTATATTTAAGAATCCTTCAGAAAATTGATTAACATTACTGTTTATGGGTTAAATCTTACTCATTTTAACCTAAAGAAAGGATCTTTGATTACCGTGGGAACTTAGGAACGTAGAGGTCCAGATGAGGATGGAAATAGACAAGAGTGTAGATCTTAAATATGTAACAGATTGTTGCATTATGAAATACTGTATAATTTGTGAGGTGCTTCCATATTCATTATGCCATTCAATCCTGGCAGCAATCCTTGTAAGTTCAAACGGGCGTTTTTTACCTTACAAAGGTGATAGTAAGGAAGCCTGAGGCCCAGACAGATTTAAAGATTAGCACCAGGTCATGGCACCTACCTTACTTGTGGCTGGCACCTGCACCTAAGTGGTGGCCCAGTAGTCTCTCTTTTTAGTTTTTGCAAGAACTCTCAACTTTGAAAATGCAAATCATTTAGCTGTAATAAAGTCAGTGTTACCAGAGTATATAATTTCCATTTCCATCTGCTGCATTCAGGCAGGAACTTCTCATTTGTGCTGATATGGGAATCGCATGGATCAATGGGCCTTTAGAGAATGGAAGTGCTAAGTGCACTTTATCTGAATAACTGTCCTGCAGCACATGCAAGACTCCATAGCAGTCAACAGGATAGGAGCCGATGGCTGCCTGGTAAGGCGGCTGAGACTCTTCTTAAGAAAAGGGCACCTGAGTTGAAAGCCACATTTATTCCTGGACAAGGACTTTCCTACCTGAAGGGAGATTGGGACAGGGCTTGGGCAAGACTCTCAATCACTCTGGTCAATGAGATTGACTTAGAGAGATTGAAGGTCAAGGTGATAAAGTCCTGAAGCTATTTAGAAGGAAGAGAAATGAACTTTCAAGATTGAGATCATGAGAAAATGTAAGAAGTCCAAATAAGGAGATTGGAGAAGTAAGAAAAAGGTGCTATCAGTGTGAGGAGCAAAATACTGAGTAGTTAAGAGGGGAAAAAAAGCTAAAATTCAAAGACGCTTGTTCATATTTTATATTTTTATATATCAAATGCAGTCATTGATTTGGATATTTTAGCTTTCTTAAATGCTGGTTTTAATTGCATCATATGAGTTAATAAAAACCTGCCAGATAACTTCTACCCCTCAATATTAAGAATGGGATCAATAAGTATGGTAATAAAAATGGCATTCTTTTCTAAGAACTCTACATGTATTATATTGTAAACACTGAAATATATTAATTATTACTGTTATTTTAAATATCAAGGGGCACCTGGGTGGCTCATTTGGTTAGGAATGGGACTCTTGGTTTCAGGCTTGGGTCATAATCTCTTGGGTCATGAGGTCAAGTCCCTTGCCAGTTTCCTACCCTCAGTAAGTAGTTGACTAAGAATCTCTTCTGTACCTCCCCCCAAATAAATAAGTAAATCTTCAAAATAAAAAAAAATAAAATAAATATCCAAATAACACTATACAGCAAGTTAGCTTGCCTAATTAAAAACTGTGAAACTAGGCACAAGTAGGTGGCTCAGTCAGTTGATAGTCTGACTCTTGATCTCAGTTTAGGTCTTGATCTCAGTGTCTTGAGTTCAAGCCGATTTTGGGCTCTATGCTGGGTATGGAGCCTACTTCAAAAAACAACAAAACTGTGAAACTATTAAGTGGCAAAGTCAGGAACTTTCAGCTTTATATCTTTCTCCCTTACTTCTCATTTTTCCCTTACCATTTTTCAAGCCATCCCCTAAAAGAAAATAATAATAAATCTCCCTATTTGAACAGTTTTATTTATTTGAATTTTATTTTATTGTTTTAATTATTTTTTAATTTTTTATTTGACAGTTTTGCTTGAGGATTGAGACTTTTTTTTATTGGAGTGCAATTTGCCAACATAATGTTTGTCCTTCTCTGATTGACTTACTTCACTCAGCATAATACCCTCCAGTTCCAACCACGCTGAAGCAAATGGTGGGTATTTGTTGTTTCTAATGGCTGAGTAATATTCCATTGTATACATAGACCACATCTTCTTTATCCATTTATCTTTCCATAGACACTGAGGCTCCTTCCACAGTTTGGCTCTTGTGGACATTGCTGCTATACACTTTGGGGTGCAGGTGTCCTGTTTCACTGCATCTGTATCTTGGAGGTAAATCCCCAGCAGTGCAATTGCTGGGTCGTAGGGCAGTTCTGTTTTTATTTCATTTTTTTAAAGATTGTATTTGTTTATTCACGAGAGACACAGAGAGAGAGAGACAAGGCAGAGGGAGAAGCAGGCTCCATGCATAGAGCACGACGTGGGACTCCATCCCGGGTCTCCAGGACCGGGCCCTGGTCTGAAGGCAGCTCTAAACCACTGAGCCACTCAACCACTGAGCCACTCGGGCTGCCCCAGTTCTATTTTTAACTCTTGGAGGAAACTCCATACAGTTTTACAGAGTGGCTGTACCAGTTCACATTCCCTGCAACAGTGCAAGAGGGTCCCCCATTCTCCACATCCTCTCCAACACTTGTTGTTCCCTGTCTTTTTTTTTTTATTAATTTTTATTGGTGTTCAATTTACCAACATACAGAAAAACACCCAGTGCTCAACCCGTCAAGTGTCCACCTCAGTGCCCGTCACCCATTCCCCTCCAACACCCGCCCTCCTCCCCTTCCACTACCCCTAGTTCGTTTCCCCGAGTTAGGAGTCTTTATGTTCTGTCTCCCTTCCTGATATTTCCCAACATTTCTTCTCCCTTCCTTTATATTCCCTTTCACCATTATTCATATTCCCCAAATGAATGAGAACATACACTGTTTGTCCCTCTCCGATTGACTTATTTCACTCAGCATAATACCCTCCAGTTCCATCCACGTTGAAGCAAATGGTGGGTATTTGTCGTTTCTAATTGCTGAGTAATATTCCATTGTATACACAGACCACATCTTCTTTATCCATTCATCTTTCGATGGACACCGAGGCTCCTTCCACAGTTTGGCTATTGTGGCCATTGCTGATAGAAACATCGGGGTGCAGGTGTCCCGACGTTTCATTGCATCTGAATCTTTGGGGTAAATCCCCAGCAGTGCAATTGCTGGGTCGTAGGGCAGGTCTATTTTTAACTCTTTGAGGAACCTCCACACAGTTTTCCAGAGTGGCTGCACCAGTTCACACTCCCACCAACAGTGTAAGAGGGTTCCCTTTTCTCCGCATCCTCTCCAACATTTGTGGTTTCCTGCCTTGTTAATTTTCCCCATTCTCACTGGTGTGAGGTGGTATCTCATTGTGGTTTTGATTTGTATTTCCCTGATGGCAAGGGATGCAGAGCATTTTCTCATGTGCATGTTGGCCATGTCCATGTCTTCCTCTGTGAGATTTCTCTTCATGTCTTTTGCCCATTTCATGATTGGATTGTTTGTTTCTTTGGTGTTGAGTTTAATAAGTTCTTTATAGATTTTGGAAACTAGCCCTTTATCTGATATGTCATTTGCAAATATCTTCTCCCATTCTGTAGGTTGTCTTTTAGTTTTGTTGACTGTATCCCTTGCTGTGCAAAAGCTTCTTATCTTGATGAAGTCCCAATAGTTCATTTTTGCTTTTGTTTCTTTTGCCTTTGTGGGTGTATCTTGCAAGAAGTTACTGTGGCCAAGTTCAAACAGGGTGTTGCCAGTGTTCTCCTCTAGGATTTTGATGGAATCTTGTCTCACATTTAGATCTCTCATCCATTTTGAGTTTATCTTTGTTCCTTGTCCCTGTCTTGTTAATTTTCACCATTCTCACTGGTGTGAGGTGGTATCTCATTGTGGTTTTGATTTGTATTTCTCTGATGGCAAGGGATGTGGAACATTTTCTCATGGGTTTGTTGGCCATGTGGATGTCTTCTTCGGTGAAATCTCTGTTTATGTCTTTTGCCCACTTCATGGTTGGATTGTTTCTTTGCTGTTGAGTTTAATAAGTGCTTTATAGATCTTAGAGCTTTATACCCATTTATCTGATAGGTCATTTGCAAATATCTTCTCCCATTCTGTAGGTTGTCTTTTAGTTTTGTTGACTGTTTCCTTTGCTCTGCAGAAGCTTTTTATCCTGATTAAGTCCCAGTAATTCATTTTTGCTCTTGTTTCCCTTGCCTTCATAGATGTATCTTGCAAGAAGTTGCTGTGGTCAAATTCGAAAAGGGTGTTGCCTGTGTTCTTCTCTAGGATTTTGATATTCTTGCATCACATTTAGATCTTTCATCCATTTTGAATGTATCTCTGTGTATGGTGTAAGAGAATCGTCTAGTTTCATTCTTTTCATGTGGCTGTCCAATTTTCCCAGCACCATTTATTAAAGGGACTGTCCTTTTTCCAGTGGTTAGTCTTTCCTGCTTTGTTGAATATTAGTTGACCATAGAGTTGAGGGCCCATTTCTTGGTTCTCTATTCTGTTCCATTGATCCATGTTTTTGTGCCAGTATCACACTGTCTTGATGACCACAGCTTTGTAGTACAACCTGAAATCTGGCATTGTGATGCCCCCAGCTATGGTTTTCTTTTTTAAAATTCCCCTGGCTATTCAGGGTCTTTTCTGGTTCCACACAAATCTTTTATTTATTTATTTATTTATTTATTTATTTATTTATTTAACTATTTATGAGAGACACATACACACACACACACACACACACACACAGAGAGAGAGAGAGAGAGAGAGAGAGAGAGAGAGACAAAGACACAGGTAGAGGGAGAAGCAGGCTCCCCATAGGGAGCCAAATGTGGGACTCGATCTTGGGTCTCCAGGATCACGCCCTGGGCCGAAGGCAGTGTTAAACCACCAAGCCAACTGGGCTGCCCGATTCCACACAAATCTTAAGATGATTAGTTCCAACTCTCTGAAGAAAATCCATGGTATTTTGATAGGGATTGCATTAAATGTGTAAATTGCCCTGGGGAGCATTGACATTTTCACAATGTTAATTCTGCCAATCCACGAGCATGGAATATTTTTCCATCTTTTTGTGTCTTCCTCAATTTCTTTCAGAAGTGTTCTGTGGTTTTTAGGGTATAGAACCTTTACCTCTTTGGTTAGGTTTATTCCTAGGTATCTTATGCTTTTGGGTGCAATTGTAAATGGGATTGACTCCTTAATTTCTCTTTCTTCAGTCTCATTGTTAGTTTATAGAAATGCCACTGACTTCTGGGCATTGATTTTGTATCCTGCCCCACTGCCAAATTGCTGTATGAGTTCTAGCAATCTTGGGGTGGAGTCTTTTGGGTTCTCTATGTAGAGTATCATGTCATTGGTGAAGAGGGAGAGTTTGACTCCTTCTTTGCCAATTTGAATATCTTTAATGTCTTTTTGTTGTCTGATTGCTGAGGCTAGGACTTCTAGTACTATGTTGAATAGCAGTGGTGAGAGTGGACATCCCTGTTATGTTCCTGATCTTAGGGGAAAGGCTCCCAGTGTTTTCCCATTGTGAATAATATTTGCTGTGGGCTTCTCGTAGATGGCTTTTAAGATCTTGAGGAATGTTCCCTCTATCCCTACACTCTGAAGAGTTTTGATCAGGAATGGATGCTGTATTTTGTCAAATGCTTTCTCTGCAGCTATTGAGAGGATCATATGGTTCTTGTTTTTTCTCTTGTTAATATGATCTATCACATTGATTGCTTTATGAGTGTTGAACCAGCCTTGCATCCTAGGGATAAATCCCACTTGGTCATGGTGAATAATCTTAATTTACTGTTGAATCCTATTGGATAGTATCTAGTTGAGAATTTTTGCCTCTATGTTCATCAGGGATATTGGTCTATAATTCTCCTTTTTGGTGGGGTCTTTTTCTGGTTTTGGAATTAAAGTATGCTGGCCTCATAAACGAGTTTGGGAGTATTCTGTTCCTTTCTATCTTTTGGAACAGCTTTAGTAGAATAGGTATTGTTTCTTCTTTAAACGTTTGATAGAATTCCCCTGGGAAGCCATCTGGCCCTGGACTTTTGTGTCTTGGGAGGATTTTGGTGACTGCTTCAGTTTCCTTCCTGGTTATCGGCCTATTCAGGTTTTCTATTTCTTCCTGTTCCAGTTTGGGTAGTTTGTGGTTTTCCAGATATGTGTCCATTTCTTTTAGATTGCCTAATTTATTGGCATATAGCCATATATAATATGTTTTTAAAATCGTTTGTATTTCCTTGGTATTGGTAGTAATCTATTCTTTTTCATTCGTGATTATATTATTCTCTCTTTTGTTTTTAATAAGGCTGGCTAATGGTTTATCTATCTTATTAATTCTTTCAAATAACCAACTCTTAGTTAAGTTGGTCTGTTCTACAGTGCTTCTGGTCTCTATTTCATTGAGTTCTGCTCAAATTTTTATTAACTCTCTTCTTCTGCTGGGTGTAGGTTTTATTTGCTGTCCTTTCTCCAGTTCATTTAGGTGTGAGGTTTGCTTGTGTATTTGAATTTTTCCAGTTTTTTTTTTTTTTTTTTTTTTTTTGTGGGAGGCTTGTATTGTGATTTATTTCCCTCTCAGGACTGCTTTTGCTGTATCCCAACGATTTTGAACAGTTATATCTTCATTCTCATTAGTTTCCATGAATCTTTTTAATTCTTATCTAATTTCCTTGTTGACCCTTTCATCTTTTAGCAGGATGGTCTTTAACCTCCATGTGTTTGAATTTCTTCCAAATTTCTTCGTGTTATTGAATTCTAGTTTCAAAGCATTATGGTCTGAAAATATGCAGGGGACTATCCCAATCTTTTGGTATCAGTTAAGACTTGATTTGTGGGCAGCCCGGGTGGCTCAGCAGTTTAGCACCGCCTTTGTCCCATGGTGTGATTCTGGAGTCCTGGGATCAAGTCCCACGATCCAGTCCCATGAGCTCCCTGCATTGAGGCTGCTTTCCTTCCTCTTGTGTCTCTGCCTCTCTCTCTCTCTCTCTCTCTCTCTCTCTCTGTCTGTCTCTCATGAATAAATAAATAAAATATTTTTAAAAAATAAAAGACCTGATTTGTGACCCAGTATGTGGTCTATTCTGGAGATAGTTCCATGTGCACTTGAGAAAAATGTGTATTCAGCTGTGTTTGGATGTAAAGTTCTGTAAATATCTGTGAAATCGTCTGGTCCAGTGTATCATTTAAAGCTCTTGTTTCTTTGGAGATGTTGTGCTTAGTAAATCTGTCATTTTCAGAAAGTGCCATGTTGAAGTCTCCTATTATAAATGTTTTATTATCTAAGTATGTCTTAACTTTGGTTATTAATTGATTGATATACTTGGCAGCTCCTACATTAGGGGCATAAATATTCATGACTGTTAGGTCCTCTTGTTGGATAGATCCTTTAAGTATGATATAGTGTCCCTCTTCATCTCTTACTACAGTCTTTGGGATAAACTATTTTATCTGATATGAGGATTGACACCCCTGCTTTCTTTTGAGGACCATTTGAATGGTAAATTGTTCTCTAACCTTTTATTTTCAGGTTGTAGGTGTCCTTAGGTCTAAAATGAGTCTCTTGTAGACAGCAAATAGATGGGTCTTACTTTTTTTATAAAATCTGAAACCTTGTATCTTTTGATGGGATCATTAAGCCCATTCACCTTCAGAGTTACTATTTAAAGATATGAATTTAGTGTCATCATAATACCTATTCAGTCCCTGTTTTGTGGATTATTTCTTTTGACTTCCTCTTTCTTTTACAGAGCCCCCCTTAATATTTCTTTCAGAGCTGGTTTGGTGGTCACATATTCTTTCAGTTTCTGCCTATCTTGGAAGCTCTTTCTCTCTCCTATTCTGAATGAGAGCCTTGCTGGATAGAGTATTCTTGACTGCATGTTCTTCTCATTTAGGACCCTGAATATATCCTGCCAGCCCTTTCTGGCCTGCCAGGTCTCTCTGGAGAGGTCTGCTGTTAATCTAACATTTCTCCCCATATAAGTTAGGGATCTCTTGTCTCTTGCTGTTTTAAGGATTTTCTCTTTATCTTTGGAATTTGCAAGTTTCACTATTAAATCTCAGGTGTTGAGCGGTTTTTATTGATTTTAGTGGGGGATCTCTCTATCTCCTGGATCTGAATGTCTGTTTCCCTCCCCAAGTAAAGGAAGTTCTCAGCTATGATTTGTTCAAATACACTTCCTGACTGGTCCTCTGTCCCTTTCAGAGCCTTCTGGAACCCCAATTAAATGTAGATTTTTCCTTCTGAGGCTGTCATTTATTTCCCTTAACATTTCCTCATGAATTTTTAATTGTCTTTCTCTTTTACCTCAGCTTCCTTCCTTCCATCAACTTGTCTTCTATGTCACTCAGTCTTTCTTCTACCTCATTAACCCTCGTCGTTAGCGCCTCCAGTTTGGATTGCATCTCATTTAATTGATTTTTAATTTTGGCTTGATTAGATCTCAATTATGCAGTCATGAAGTCTCTTGAATCCTTCATGCTTTTTTCCAGAACCACCAATAGCTTTATAATTGTGCTTCTGAATTGGCTTTCTGACATTGAATTGTAATCCATATTCTGTAACTCTGTGGGAGAGAGTACTGTTTCTGATTCTTTCTTTTGTGGTGAGTTCTTCTTTCTAGCCATTTTGCTCAGTGCAGAGTGGCTAAAAATGAGTTGTACTGGAAAAAGGAATTAAAAAAAAAAAAAAAAAAGAAAAAACAACCACAACAACAACAACAAAAAAAAACAAGGAGGGGTACCCTCTGGTTCTATATACTGTAAATCCCTCGACTTCCCCTGGAGCTTTCCAGCGTTGCTGGGTCGAGAACCTGCTCTTCCCCCGTCCTTCCAGCTGGTCTTCTGGGGGAGGGGCCTGCTGTGCCGGTTCTCAGGTGTGTGCACCTGGGGAGATGCTCCGCCCCTGCCGGGTGCCGGGCTCAGTGGCAGCTGTTGACCCCGTGAGGCCCCTGTCCCCTGGCGGCCCCGCCCCTCCCAGGCACAGGGTGACACCAGGAGGCACAACCCCACTGGCGGCGGCCAGGTCCCCAGCCCTGGCGTCAGCTCCCGCAGTACCGACCGCAGCTCCCCGTCCGCACTGGCCTGGATGCTCCGGGGGCGGGGGGCGCTGACCCGCACAGCTCGGGGGTGCCCGGCGGCGGTGGCAGGAGCGTCCCCGCTGTCCTGGGCCCTCCCCACCCCCCTGTCCCGGGGGGAGCACAGGATCCTGGGCTCCGGGGCCTGCGCTGTTGGGGTCGCTCCCGGGGCCGCGGCTCCCGAAGGCAGCAGGGCGCAGCCCCCTCCCCCGGAGCCCCCGCCTGACCGACCGGCTGCTCCCCGGGGCCCCGCCGGGCGCTCCAGCCCTTTACCGCGCTCGGCCCGCGGGGTGTGGGGCGCCCTCCCCCGGGCGCACGTCCTCTGTCAGCAGTGACACTGGGTGGCAGCATCAGAAACAAAGATGGCAGTAGTTCTCTTTGCCTGGTGTTAGGTGTGTATTAGGGAGGCCTCAGAATGGGAGTACTGAACTTCCTGCTAATAGGAGTTTGCAGACATGTAATTAGAAATTCAAAGACATGTGACTCCCTTTTTATCCTAAGCTGTTGAAGCAGGTCATGTTGTTCCTCTCCATGCATTGAACACCATTTATTAATTTTTAGTATTTTGCAAAATCAAGTTAGTTTGGGCAGCTTTAAGAAGGGAAACAGGGGTGCCTGGGGGTGCTCAGTCGATTAAACATCCAACTCTTAATTTCAGCTCAGATCATGATCTCATGGTCTGGGGATTGAGGCCCATCCATGTTAAGCTTCCCATACAGCATGACAGAGTCTGCTTGTCCCTCTCCCTCTGTTCCTGCCCCTACCTTGCTCTCTTTCTGAAATAAATAAATAAAATCTTCAAAAAAAAGAGAAGGGAAACATACCACAAACACTTTAAAAAAAAAAAAAAAAAAAAAAAAAAGCCCCTCCTGCGGCTCTGCCCGGGCTCCCTGCTCAGCGCCTTTCCCTCCGGGAAGAATCCGGGGCGGATTCCACGTTCCCGCTTCTCCGGGGCGGGGCCTCCCTGTGCGGAGGCTTTCACCGCGGCTCCGCCCGGCTCCTCGGGGCCTCCCCCACTGGATATTCATTCATTCATTCATTCATTCATTCATTCATTCATTCCTGTCTTCCTACTTGTTAGAAGCGCAAACTCTTCTCACTGTAGCATTCCAGCTGTTCTCTCTTTAAATCTCAGGCCAAATTCATAGGTTTTCAGGATGATTTGAAAGTCATTCATTTGGGGAATATAAATAATAGTGAAAGGGAATAGAAGGGAAGGGAGGAGAAATGTGTGGGAAATACCAGAAAGAGAGACAGAACATAAAGACTCCTAACTCTGGGAAACGAACTAGGGGTGGTGGAAGGGGAGGAGGGCGGGGGTGGGGGTGACTGGGTGACGGGAACTGAGGGGGGCACTTGACGGGATTGGCACTGGGTGTTATTCTGTATGTTGGCAAGTTGAACACCAATAAAAAATAAATTTATTATAAAAAAGAAAAAAGAAAGAAAGTTATCTAGGTAAGTTGGTGGGGACAGGTGACTTGGGGACCCTACTCTTCCGCCATCTTGCCCTGCCCCACCTTATATGAATTATAAAAATAACATTTGTCAAGCTCACAAATTTATTCGAATTTCCAACTAAAATGATATTAATTGAATATTCCCAGAATATACTGGTTTGAGACAAAGCCCATTTTGCTCTTTGAGATAATGTGAAGAAAACAAAATTTACATTTTTATATTATGGTTATTTCCATGTGAAATGCAAAAATATATCCAATAGCACTCTAACCTTATGTAAGAATGGCTGCCATGATGTACAGAGATATAGTACAAAAGGCTTTACTGCACATGTTTAAGCATGGACTTCACTTCCAATCACCTATTGGAATGTTGTTTTGAGCTTAACAGAATCGGTTATAAACCACCCTATTAAGAACTTCGTCTATGTCAACTATGTGTCTGTGTGTATGCATGCATACAGTTGATTTGTATTCTATATTTGTGATTTATCCCACTTACTAAAATGTATTGGTGACCCTAAAATCCATGCTCATGGAACTTCCATGGTCATTCACAGACATGCACAGAACAGTGAAAATCTGCGTCACTCTGCACACTTTCCCACCTAACGTGGAACAGGTGATGCTCTGCTGTTTTGCTTTTAGTTATACAAATATCCATTTTGTGTTCTACCTTGTGCTATGTTTCTTCTTTGTTGAAATTGATGGTGTCTTCACTATTCCAAAATAGTCCCCAAGCGTAGTGTTGAGGTTTCATCAGTATTTCTAAGTGCAAGATAACTGAGATTGGCTTTGTGGAGAAGGTACATGTGAATAATAAGCTACCTTCAGGCATGAATTGGAGTGCTGCCAGCTATCTCTTCACTGTTGGTGCATTAACAATATATATTAAATAAAGTATCTTTAAACAAAAATACACTTAAAGTACGATTATGTCTTGAATGGTTGAAAATTTGGGAACTGAAGCTGGCAGGAACCCAACCCTATATTTTCCCTAGGAGCAATGCTTCAGTACTCACCAATTTATTACTCCGTGTGAATTCAGAGAACCTAACTCCTGTGAAAAACAATTGTATATTTTATCTCCCTCCCAGCCAAAACATAATATCTCATTCTGATCCTTTCCAGTTCGTGTATCTTTCTAACGTTCTTCTAAATTACTTCTGTCATCAAGTATAGACTGACACTATTCACTGCATAGAATCTCTTGTAAATCTTAAATTTACTTAAAATTGATGATATGGTCTTCAAAATATTACCATTTAATTATATAATAACTCTGATATCTGTGAAGCAAGAATTGTGAGTGGCCAAATGAAAGTCTCACAAAACTAACTTCTGGATGTATGATCAACATTTTGAAATTAAGAAGAAAGGAGGAGGTGAAGGAGGAAAAGTAATTGTTAGATAAGACACAGAAAAAATGACAGTGAATGAAATCCAAGGTGTGTGTATAGAAGTTGGCCCCAGAAAGGTAGAAGGTATTTTTCTGTAGACAGAAAAGGAGAGAGAAAAGTGAAGGAAGGGATAGGAAATGATAAGGAAAACAAACAAAACCTTGAGAGTTGAAAGCCTACAGGTGGTTAGATTTAATGGTTTTTAATTTTCAAAAATAAAAGATTGGCAGAGTCCTCTGCAGAAGGGTTACTTGTTGGACACCCTACTATATAAAGCCTTGCTTGTAACTGGAAACACAGCACAGGTGAATTAAACACATTGCATACCCTTGTGAGACTATGATCTCAGGGGAGAGCAAAGAAATTATACAAACACTGTATCACATTACACATTAGACTACATGCCTGAGAAAATATAAATAAAAGTCTATAAGACTTTTCTGAAAATAAAAGGAAATGTTTTCTTTTTATAGTTCCGGAGCTCATAAGTGAGTTCTCCTTAAAAAGCACGTAAAGTGTATTTTCAGAAAGCTAACTCCTTTGTGATTGCTTATTATATATCTTGAAAATCGAGAACAGTAAAATGTTTGTGCATCTTTCATATTATTTGTAAATGTTCTGTAATTATAAAAAGTTCATGGATTTTGTGGATTGTAATGAGATGGGGAAAAAAGCATTGAGCTATGTGGAAATTACATAGAAAAGCATGTGAGTGGGACCCCTGGGTGGCTCAGCAGTTGAGCATCTGTCTTGGCTTAAGGCGTGATCTAGGATCTGGGGATCGAGTCCCATATCGGGCTCCTCACAGGGAGTCTGCTTCTCCCTCTGCCTATGTCTCTGCCTCTCTCTGGTGTCTCTCATGAATAAATAATTAAAAATCTTCAATAAAAAAAGCATGTGGGCTGCCAAGATTGTTTTTCCCTCTTATAGAGTCTATTCTTTGACTCAGTATAGTGTATTTTATCTAAACATATGTATTTACAAATTAAACCTCCTGAAATTATTTCCAAAAAAATGTATTTAAAAGGAGTATGTTGTATTACTAGCTTTATTAACTCTCCTTTTAAATATATCATTTTGGAAAAAACGGAAAGTACAAATAGGTGATAACAAATATAAAAATACTTCTAGTACTTAGCTATAAATAACAGATTACATTTGGATGTTTTCTTTGTGTGTGTGTGTGTGTGTGTGTATGTTTCCTATCATCATCCATTATCCTTGCATTTAATATTTTTGGGAAGCTTACTCAGCATTACTTCACTTAATTGTTTAATTTTCCCCACTTTATAGTTGATTAAAAATGAAACTTGAAAAGGCTACATAATTTGTTTAAGGCCCTGTGACTATCACTGTGGCATTGCTGAGATTTAAACATCAGGCTACCTTTAATAAAACCTTTGGGAAAAAAAAAAGTGGGGAAACCTGTGTGTCTCAGTCAGTTAAACATCTTCCTCCAGCTCAGGTCAAGATCCCAGGGTCCTGGGATGGAGCCCCACATCCAGCACCCTGCTCAGCAAGGAGCCTGCTTCTCCCTCTCCCTCTGCAGCTACCCACTACTTGTGCTTTCTTGCGCTCTCTCTCTCTCTGTGTCAAATAAAATCTTTAAAAATAAATAAATAAACAAATAAATAAATAAATAAACCTCAGACTACTTGAAACCCATTATCTTAATTCAACCTACACTGCCATACTGTATTGTTAGTTCTTTTCAGCGATAGTGTGTTGTGAACATATTTTTATCTTCTACAGTTTATAAAATCCACTGTTCTTAGCAATTTTATAAAAATCTGTTGTATCAATTCACTGAATTTTGTCTTCTTTTTAAAATTTAAATTCCAGTAGTTAACATACAGTGTAATATTACTTTTAGATATACACATAGTTATTCAAAGCTTTCATACAACACCCAGTGCTCATCATAAAGAGAGTATTCCTTAAGTTTTAAAGAAATCCCTGTTATTGAATATTTTGTTGTTTTTAATTTTTCTGCATTAGAAACAGTGTTCTAATAAATGTGCACAAACACCTTGTTAACTTGTCCCCTTATTTACTCAGGATAAATCCCAGGAAGTAGAAGTGCGATTACTAGTTGAAAGTCTACATACCTTTGACCCTGTAAAATTGCCTCCAGGCAACCATGCTGGTTTATAGTACAACTAAAAGTCCATAGAAGTGTACCTCTCCCCACACCCTTGCCAGCTCTGGGCATAATAGGTTTCTTTAAAATCTCCATCAATATATACAATTGCATCTTAAAAATCATTTTAATCTGTGTAACTCTAAAATATCAAGCGCTTTCAGAGAAGTTATACAGGTTGAGGGAAGAATTCCTGGAAATACTATTCCAGAATGAGACTTACCATTTTGTAGAGATTGATTTTTCACCAGCATGGTAATAAATCCAAGCATTTCAGAATAAATCATTTTTATTTCCACTTGTTTTTAAGTTCCCACTAACAACACTGCATGACTCTGGCTTATTAAATGAATATCCGTTCTCTTAATTTAAAGTTAAGAAAGTGAAATTGACTGATTCAATTAAAAGACATCAAACATTGCCGATGATTTATCATTCCATAAGATTTACCTTTTTAATTTTCACTTTGATAATGTCTTTTCAATGCCATAGTATAGGAGTATTAAAAACATTTGGAATTGACTTACATTCTAAAATAAATTGAACTGTTGCAGTAATATTCTGAATCTGCAAACAGAGTAAAAGAAAAGAATTAATGAACTAGTTAGGATTACTGAATGAAAAAGGACTGGATCAACCGTGGCTGCCAATGAACATGTATTTCCAAGAGGAATAAAATAGAAGGTATTACTTCTCATGTTTGCATAGTCTTGGTAATCGTAATGTTGTTACTTGCCATTATTGGGAAAGTCTGTTCTCTTCTATCTAATTTGTAATAATAGTCAAATGTTGCTTTCATTATTTGGACTATATATGATTGATATGCTGGGCATAATTAGGACAACTGTTTTTTTTTGTTTTTTTGTTTTTTTTTTTTTAGGACAACTGTTTTTAACTCCATTCCTTTTTAGGCAGAGAGATATATGTAATACAGACTGACAACAATTTGAACTAAGAACCAAACTGTCCCAGGAATATATAGTAATGAAGTATTTTAATAAGTCTTTCTCAAAAGTTCTATTGTGAAGGAAAATATGGGAGAAGAAATGTTGCAAGAATTTATGTCTCATCAATGACTCTGGATTTTGTATATTGGATGTTTAATGAAGCTTGAACTGTATTTGGAATCATGACACATATAGACGTTTAACATTTTAAACTATCCTATTAACATCCTTACCATATTTTACTTTATTTTGAACTATAAAAGTGTACTTGCTTATTTTCTACATAGAAAAACTGTACTTTTTGTGAAGGCCAATGGGACTAACTTCTCTCAAGCCTCAATGCCAGATGGCACTGAGTTTACTGTGGGAAACAGATGTTTTTTAAGTTATGGACACCATAAATCACATAATTGATCCTGTTTTTGAATAGGCTGCTAGGATGCCCAAACTTAGCAATGGTTCAGAAAAGCATCCAAGACCTTATGATGAGGGTGGGAACTATTAACCTCAAGTTTTTTTTTTTTTTTCCTCTCCTACCCTTGTGCTTTGGTTATTTTTATGCATGACTTATGTTTCTTTGCAGGCAGTGTCAAGTCCCATTGAAAATTATTGGGATATGAATGGTTTTATGACAAATTAAATAATTATCTTATTTGAATGTTGAACATATGAAGCTAACATTTTTATAAGTTTGAATAGTTTGCTAGCTAGAAGACAGGTGAGGAAATGTGAGAATATATATTTAGACAATAATATAAAAACATTAATCATGTAAATAGAAGAGGGCATGGAAATTGAAAACAAAACCAAATACAAAACAAAAAATTTGCAGTTTGAGGAATATATGTGGCCCCAAAAGGGAGGGAGTGAATACAAGCAGAGAAAAACCTGGTTGTTTTTAAAAGTAGAAAGTAAGAATGATAACTGAAATGAAAAGACCAGGGAATTTTAGAGCCCAGCCTCTGAGAAGACCCCATCAAGAAGTAATGTCACTTGACTAAATTATTCCAGATTTTGTTTCCTGAAGCAATGCTCTTTTTTAAAATTTATTTTTATTTATTTATGATAGACATAGAGAGAGAGAGACGCAGAGACACAGGCAGAGGGAGAAGCAGGCTCCACCCCGGGAGCCCGAAGCGGGACTCGATCCCCGGACTCCAGGGACTGCAGGATCACGCCCTGGGCCAAAGGCAGGCACGAAACCGCTGAGCCACCCAGGGATCCCCTGAAGCTATGCTCTTGATTGCCAACACTTCACCTAAAAGCCTTCCATCATTTGTCCATTTGGACCTGTGGGGATGGGAATAGGGACAAATGATACACAAAATATGGTGGGCAACAGAATTTAATGTTGTGATTAGTAGGCTTACAGTAAAAATATATTAGCCACTTAGAAGGTCTGTTCCACAACAGATTTGATAGGGTGGTGGAGTGAAAACTACTTTCATTAAATTCCTCCATAGTAATGGCTATGATTGTCTCTTACCTCTTTGTGCTTTTCCTGGAGCTACTCCCAATCCATTTTACAACAGGGGCTTTCACAGAGGTGAGAGATATGTAGACTCCTGGTTTCATCCTTATAAATGATGTAACACGATGCCACCAACTGAGTACTCCTTCAACCAATGAAGCTTGAAAATAGAGTAAGAGATGGAACAGGGGAATTATTCAAGGCTATATTCTATGCTCATCAGTAGGAAGCATGTGGTCTAGAGGAAAAACAAAAATAAAAGCAAGACAAAACTTTTTTTTTTATTTTTAATAAGTTTTTATGGTGATTGTCACTCCTTTTGAACATTTTAGTCACTTAACCTCTTTTAACATCACTTTCTGCCTCTATGGAATGGCAGAAAGGAAATGTGTGGGAAGCATCAAGCACAGTGCATAACAAAGAGTGTCCTTAAAAAAACAAACAGGGATCCCTGGGTGGCTCACCCATTTAGCGCCTGCCTTTGGCCCAGGGGACTCAGGATCCAGTCCTATGGTCCGCTTCCTGCATGGAGCCTGCTTCTCCCTCTGCCTGTGTCTCTACTTCTCTCTCTCTGTGCCTCTCATGAATAAATAAATAAAATCTTAAAAAAAACAAAAAACAAAACAAAAAAAAAAACAAAGGAAAAAAAAAACACCTGAATTTCTTCTGACTCCAGCTCATAATTTCCCACCCTACAAGACTTGAGAGTGTGTGGGCAGGGTGGGGGCAGAGGGAGAGAGAGAGGGAATCCTAAGCAGGCTTCACCCCCAGTACACTGGAGGCCCACACAATGCTCCATCTCACAACCTTGAGATCATGACCTGAGCTGAAATCAAGAGTCTGACACTTAACCAAATGAACAACCCAAGTGCCTTAGCCTATCAAATTTCCTAATTGGCTTTTCTTTAAGAAGGCACTGCACTTGGGGAAATAAACCTACAATACCATAATCCTAGTACTCCCTAAATGAAATTGCAGAGTTAGCACATTCACTTTGAAGTTTAGGGGAATATATTATTCCGGCAGATTCCCAAGGCTTAACAGTTTCCCTGGTGTGTCTAAGAATGTCGGTGCTGATTTGGAACTGCTAACTCAGTGGACCACGTTCTAAGAGTCAACAGAGCCAACACTTTCACAGCATAGTTTCTTAGAACACACATATAACAATCTTTTCTGTCTACTCTGCAAAAGTTGAAAATTGACCAGTCCCTACTTTTGTCATCTGTTTTCCTTCTGTCTTTTAACATCTCCTGTCTTCCTCACTCAGCTTACTCTTCCATCCTCCCCAAGTTTCTCTCCTGTGCTCTCATTGAGCATTTTCATCCACCTTCCCATCTTTATCTCTAGTTGGATTTCTTTTTTTCCAAGTCTTTTCCTAAAATCCAATCTCTATCTCCTGCTCCTTGTTTCCCACCATCTCTTTCAAACTAACAGTGAAATACTAAACTAAACTCCTCAAGGAGCTCTGTATTGTACATCAGCAAAACAAGATCCTGAATTGTTGATGGGAACAGAACTTGAAGCAGCAAGTAGATAAAGACCATCTCCAAGAGTTGCTCACTACAGATCCATGGTTCTACTGCCAGGCCTGATAGCCACACACGTTTAACTCTATAAATTGTTGAAAATTGAAAGGAAGTTGTTTAGAAAAAAAAATATATATATATATATATATATATATAATTTTTGGTTTTTAAAAATAGTATTTATTATTTTCTTTAACTATTTAAGTAACTCAGTGCATATTTTGAAAAAAATCCCAAGAGGGGTATAGAAGGAAAAGTTAGTTTTCTTCTCACTTTGTTCTCATTCCCTCAATTCTACTCTCTCTGAGCTAAACATGTTTTCCAGGTTCCCACACATTCTTTTAAGGTATCTCTGCATATAAAGCACATGAGTATGAAGACACACTTTTTAAAAGTTAGCATTGTTGCATTTTGTGCACATTGTTTAAATCTATAGTATTTGTAACCATGTCTAGAGAAAAAAGTATGTATTTCTCTTTTATGTGATTTTAAAATAATAGAATAACATTTGAAAATTGTTTGTGACTTTGTGTCAGGCACTGAGTCCTATATATTATTTAATTCTCATAACTCTTCTAAAAAAGTACCATTATTACCTCCTTCCCATAAATGAGCAGATAGCCTGAAGAAATGAAACAAGCTGGGGAAGCTCACCCAATAAGTGGCAAGCCAGGCAGCTGGATTCAGAGCCCATTTTGGTGTCCCTCATTCCCTAACTTTACAGGAACCCTGTCCTGAGCAGGCTGGGGCAGGGGTGTGGTGGGGGAGTGAAAAGTTGTGCAATTAGCTAAAGACAATCTTAAGTACAAACTGTGTAAACTGACATAACAAATAGAGAACTTTAAAAGAAGGGAAATGTATAAATAAGCTGAATATTTTTGACCAAAAATAAGGCTACAAAAGGCTTCTTAAGGGCTTTTATGTGGATCTGGAACACTTCATTTTTAAAATTGTTTTATATGGTATTTTAACTTTTTTGATGGTGGTATCATAACTGGAATAAGCTGGAGCGCCAGGAGGCTGAAACCAGAGAGGAGTGATAAGAGAAAAATACATTCTCATTCACCGAAGGGGATTGGTACCGAGTGGAAAGATATAAAAAGGACTCTAGAGTTAATTAGGGGTTCCAAGAAAGCTCATTAACTTGTTCTTAATGATGAACAGCTTTTGTAGAGTGGGCATTTGTGGAAGGAGCAGGCCCACATGATGTGCAGTTACAAGGTCCCCGCATGTTACAAACCAGAGAATCAGTTCAGGGGAGAGAAAATACAGTGTAGCATTAGAGACAAAAGTTAGCTATGTGATGTAAATTGGTGAAGTGTGGAAAATCAAGTATTCAGCTTTCGGATCTCTCTTTCCAAATTGTTTATCATATATCTTCGAAGATGGAATTTAAAAATCTTTGCTATATCAAAATTTTTACAGCTAGAACACACAACAGGCTTCTCTCTGCCCTTGTGCCCTCCTGGGAGCCACAGCTGGGGAAGTCTAACCTTTTGACCTAAGTAGCCAGTCCCATGGTGCCATCTGGTGGCATCTATTGTAATTCCAGGCATAGGCCTTCCCCAAATCCTCTCTGTAAAAGGATGTGATTTTCCAGACCTACAAAGTAATGAAACAATGACAAAGGTTGCAAATAGGTAGGGCAGTGTGAGCAGATTAGTGATCCCAGTCGTTGCCAGTCTTTCAGTGGTGGCCAGTGGTATCTGCGATCTCTTTGAATTCCAGCTTTTAAGAGAAATGAGTTGCTCTGGATACTCTTCTTAAAAAGCAACATGTTTTCATAAGCAGAAAGATTATGGGGCAAAATGAGAGTCAAACTGAGCAAAGGCCAGATTTTCTAGTGCCTCAGGAATATAAATGGCACCATGTTTTGTTTAACTTTTAATTTCCTAATGTGAAATACCTAACATGAGTCTGAGATAGAAGTAATGGAAATATCTAGGAACTTATGTTTAAATATGAATAATCTAGACTGTGCTCTGTCCCTTATAAATAGGAGAACTGGCCAAAGGTGAAGCAGCACCATATTCATGTTTGGAGATACTTGAAAGCAGTTATGAGTGAGGGAATCCAGAATGCTAGAAAATACCTCTGGGGCACAATTGTACATGGGTTTCCAATAGGGCCAAGGAACAAGTGAAACCAGAATGGGCTGATGGAGTTGGACATGGACAGGCTGTTATGGTGTTGAAGATGAGGGCTCACAGGTAGGAGAAAGGCAAGAGGATTAACAGATCCTTTCGAAGGAGAATTTGAAAGATTTAGCATTTTGGAAGAGAACTTCTTAGCAATGCAGTCCCAGGCATGCCCACATTTTGAGAGTTGATGAGAGAGACAAAATAAAAAGAAAATAGAATTTAATCGCTAGTATCATTCTAAACAGTTTTGCATATCTTTTTTTTAGTTTAGTTTTTTTTTTTTAGTTTTGTATATCTTAGCTCCTTTGATCTTCACCAAAGGTCCCTGATATGTGTGGCAGTACCCTTATGTTCTAAATGAAAATGCTGAGGCTCAAAGAAGTAGACGGAACTTGTCTAAGGTGACAAAGTCCCTGTTATTTCTACTGCATTTTAGGCTGAAACTACAGTTTCACCGGGTTCTCAGGATGGATGCTAAAGTAGATGTTCAAGTATTCCTGGTAAGACTAGCACGTTTTAGGGACTCAAATGATATTAGTAAAAGGATGCTGAAGCCAGCAAATATAACTCTTCTCAAATTAAAGGGACAGGTTGACATTAAAAATGAGAGAACATGCCATGAACAAGTTAAGCAATATTTGAAAATATGTCCTTAATTTAGGAATATAGCTAATGCTTTTCTTATATAAATAGCTTTCAGTATGTGTGAGTCTGATAAATTAAGATAAATATTCTGGTATTTAAACAGTGAATTTTAAAAACAACCTATTTTATAAAAGAAAAATTATAATGGTATTTTTCAAAATCAAGGCCACAGAATGCAAACCAATGTTCATATGTATTCTGTGGCAAAATGGCTGTTTGTATTTTGATTCCAGCTGGTAACGATTTGGGGAATTTTCTGGATACCCTTTGCCTCCTATAGAGTTTCACAGTTCACATTTCTGATAAACGCTCTGAGAGTTCCATGGTAACAAATTTGTTAAAATTGTTTAACCTATCATTGTCCAACCTTTTTGATTTTAAAATACTCCTCTGCAGCCCTGCAACGCATGTGGCATTAATTTATCAGCATTATCTTATTTAGGGGAATACAATTCTGAACAAGATTCATCATTGCTCTTGAGTAAAATTAAGATTCTTCATGAATGATTATTTAAGGCAACTTGTGTTCAGTTTTGCTCTATGACTAAACACATTAACAATAAAATACTAGGCATATCACACTTTTCCTTTTTTATAAGGAGTTTGTCACAATCAGAACTTAATTTGGAGTAATTCTTACTGGAGCTATACTGTCATCTCTTTTGTTGATGATGCAGAAAATTTGTTACCAATCACATATTTGTGTGATTTTGCAAGATGAGGCAAGAAACACTCTTTATTAACAATATTTAAAAATAGGTTTAATTTCTACAGCAAGCATGAATGTTATTTGATGTGCTTATCTTGACTTACATTTATGAAAAGAAGGAAGAAAAGAGGGAGAAAAGAAAAGGGAGGAGGGAGGAAAGGAGATTTATATAAAAAATTATAAAGCATTATACTCTTTGCTATGAAGAAGTTAGAATACTGGCGAGATTTAAATATTCTGGCCATATTTTGAGTGTTGTTGCATCATGATAATTTATAAAAAGAAGAAATCTTTAAGTCAATAAAGTCTATGGGAGTGTGAATTTATTCTTGAACTGGTATCATTGGCTTTTTGTACAATGATGTGAATTATAGTACCTGTTGGCTCCCTATTTCTCTTTGCCACCAGAGGGAGATGAAAATTCACATGTTGGGATCCAGCATTGATTGCCAATGATAACACTCAATATTATTCAGCTGTCTCTCAGGGACCTTCATTATCAAATTATTTCTAGCATTGATAAGGCAAAGTATGTTGCTATTGGTGTGTATTGTGATCTCAAGCTTAAATTCATATGACAAGAAGATCATTATTTTATGCAATTGAGTCCATGATAATCCCAGAGAAATAGTAGAATTTACAGCATAATCAAAACTGATGCTTGGCAAAGGAGGCCTCCACCTCATAATAAATGAGTTGATTTTCTCAGTTTTGAATAAATGTCTTATTTGAATGTTGTAGTTTGCATATTTTAACTCAGAAAACAATCACAAGTGCCTTGTTTTTTTAGTTTAAGTGGCAGGTTTTCCAGAGGGGCTGACCTGCTCAAATTTAAATTAAAAGATAAAAATAAATTGAAAGCTGAGAATAATTACTCTTTTTACTTGTAAATATAGTTGATAGAAACTTACTGAATTTGAGGGTGTTTTTTTTAAGTTTCCCCCAACTATAATATACATTACAGAAATATCAGCAAGACTGTAGATTAACATCATTTTTCTTATTCCTCTTGTTTAACATTCTTAAATTCATACAAGAACATTAAAAAATTTTATTTTAAAGTCTAGTAAATTATGGCTGTATGTGCTGGCTCCATAAAATTGTCAAGAAGAAACTGATGATCTGTTGTATGTCAAGTAAAATGGCCTATTTGCTTTTGAAGAATAGCTTCCTAAATGTGCTTTTATTAAGCAATGCCAGAGGAAAATCTTAAAAATTTTAGCTTATTAACATTGTCTTATTTATTATCATAGAAATTTTACTTAAATTATAAATGTAAAATTCAATCATTTTTCCCTGTATCCCACTGTTATCTAACTCAGTTACTTGGCAATTTGGATAAAATAAAAGTTTATAAGTAAATAGAAATACAAAGGCATACTTCTTGAAGTCTGGTGAAATAGAAATTATTATGAAAACAAAAGTGTTCCCCCCTCCCCTCAGAATATTAGCTTCATTAAAATTACCATGTTTTTACCCTGCATTTTATTTTAGCAGTGTAACTGCTTGTTTAGTAATTTGCTTGGGGTGTGTTAGGATGTAGGAGTAAACTCTGACTTGAGGTTTGTGTGCATGTGCATATGTGTGTTCTTGTGGGGCTCAGCAGGTTGAGCTTCTGACTCTTGATTTCAGCTCAGATCCTGATCTCAGGGTCCTGGGATCTAGCCCTGCATAGGCTCTATGCTGAACAAGGAGTCTGCTTCAGGATTCAAGCTCTCCCTTTCTCTCATACCTCCCCACTCACCTTTCCCTCTTAAATAAATAAATAAATAAATAAATAAATAAATAAATAAATCTTTTTTTTTTTAAATGTCATCATTACTGTGTGGACAATGTTCATTTTCATATACATGTACTTTTTCATATACATATACAATTGTATATGCTCTTCTTAGTGAGGTATCAGATGTACAGACCATGTTCCAATGGTAAGTAAGAGAGTAAGAGATCTTGCATTTGACCATAAGAAATATCTCAGTGTGATATTGATCAGACCAGTGATTCAGCCAGCCTTTAAATTCTTTTCCTGACCAGGATAATAATAGTTGTTATAGCTCTCTAATTACCTTCCCATACCAATTACGAACTAAGTCAAGAAAGTGGGGGCCTGGCTAGAGGAGAAGACAGGGCTCATCTCTATGATCCACACAATGAAGCAAAGCATAATTTAGAGCAAAGACAGGATTAATAGTCAAGCAGACTGGAAAAAGAAGAACAGAATGTGAGCTAAAAGGAGCTGCCACTAGGCAAATTTAGGTATAAAACTGTTTTGACCTAGAAAGTACAGCAGCCAGTTATTTTACTAGCAAAATGGCTTTATTTGGAAGTATCAGAAGAATTGCAATTTGGGACAAGCCGACTATAGCAAAAGCCATAGGCAAGTTTGGAGCACAAAGGGGAGGAACACACACTTATAAAGTAAAGGGGGGAGCTACAAGGGGCTATGATAAAAAAAGTCTCCTGGAATAAACTGGGAGTTGGAAGAGTAGTGGCTTTTCATTGGCTGATCTATGACAGTCTCTCATTGGATGGGCAGTTGCTGTTCTAGGGGATCTTCCTTCCTTTCCTCCACTGGGGTACTAAAATGTGGACTCCTCCCAGGTGGCAATGAAAGGTACTTCTCTTCTGGTTGGGGTCTGCAGGTTATGAGTGGTAGTGCATGAGCGCTTCTCCTCTGGCCTTCTGACTGCATTTTAAAGGACATTTCCTTTATTCAGTTTCACACAATGAAATAAAAACTAGAGACCCCAAACCAAAGCAAGTGTGTCCCTAAGAGAAGGATTCCCACAGGAATGAGAATCACTTAAGTTGAACCAAATATCTGGTCTTTGTTGCATCAAATTGCATTGAAATCTCTACTGGAGCCATTAAACTTATTAGAACTTTTCAGCTTTCCAAGTTTTATTCAAACCATGAAGAGTCTCATGGATATACCCTAGTGTTTGGAAAATAGTTATCTATTTGATAATTTCTAGGAAATTGTTTTCTATAAAATGATCTCATGAAAGTCAGTAGCAAAAAGATAAACATCTAAATAGGATGAACAAAAGACAAAAAATAAACATATAAAATGATGCCTAATTGCAGAGATTGTTAAAGAAAGGTAAACTGGGGGCTCCTGGATGACTCAGTTGGTTAAGCATCTGACTCTTGATTTTGTCTCATGTCATGATCTCTGGGTCCTGAGATCAAGCCCTGTGTGGGGTTCTGCACTCAGTGGGGAGTCTGTTTGAGATGCTTTCTCTCCTCAGCCTCTCCCATTGTCCCCCTCCCCCATCTCTCTCTCTAAAATACATAAATAAATCCTTTTAAAGTAAAAATAATAAAATTGAAAAGAAGAGTTAATGGCAATATTTTGTGCCAGTAAGGTAAAGGGAAATGGTCAAATTTCTGCACTTGGGAGAAGTTGGGAGGAGGACATCCTTCAGAAATACAGTCTTTCAACTAAGTATCTTTACTTCTAGGAATTAAACAGATGTTCAGACATACATGTATACAAATGTTCATTTTATTTATTTATTTATTATTTATTTATTTTTAAATATTTTATTTATTTATTCATGGAGACGCACACAGAGAGAGAGGCAGAGACACAGGCAGAGGGAGAAGCAGGCTCCATGCAGAGAGCCTGACGTGGGACTCCATCCAGGGTATCCAGGATCACGCCCTGGGCTGCAGGCGGTGCTAAACTGCTGCGCCACCGGGGCTGCCTCAAATGTTCATTTTAAATCACTGTGCAGATTTCTTTTAAAAGATTACACACAAAAATACCTACCTATATAATGAGAGAGAGAGAGAGAGAGATGAGGGATTTAAAGAATACCAACACATTAAGTGAAAAAAATGTTCATATACTGTGTGGTTTTGTTTTTGTAAAAGTGTGTGGGTTCACAGGAAACCATACAATAGTATACTTCTCATCAGCATTATACTTATTCTGTACCAGGGACTTCTTTAGGTACTTTACGCATCACTCCTTTAGTCCTGATCATTCTAGAAGAAAAATACTATCGTTGTCTATATTTACGAATGTGAAAGCCGAGGTGAAAACAGGTTAGGTCACTCGTGAAGATGCTAAAAGAGGTAAACAACAGAGCCAAGATGTGAACCTAGGCACACTGACTCCAGGAACCATAATCTTTAACTAAAAAATGTATATGCAAAAGTATTAGAACTTTTCTCTGGTTAATAGGATGATTTTGTCATTTTTATATACATCCCTTCTATGTTCTCTAGATGTGTTCTACATACGTATTACTTTTCTATTAAGAACAACATTGTGAAGCTAACTACATTTTAGGTGAAACCCTAATGGCACTTACAGGGAAAAGACAGATGTTGAGGCAGGTCTAGTGAATAGTGAAGGCCCGTGACAAACAATGTAGAGCTGGTAAATAATAATGTCCCAAAGGCTTACATTTCTGTATGTTCAAGTCTACTTAGTCAATTTCTTAATTAGCTCATTAAGGTTAAATGGACTCTAAAGACAAGGCTGACAATATCAGAGCGAGAAATTATACAAGTAATTTTACATTTGGACGTGTAATTCCAATTAAACCACTTCACATTTTATAAAAACATTTACAATCGTGTCTAAGGTAGTGCCTAATGTTAAATCCATATGCTTAATATATTAAACGATAATGCATTTGGATTGGAGAAGTTATGACCTATATTTAACTCAATACTACACTACTTTTTCTAGTTGTCATTTTTAATAAACTGTCATTTATACAAATATGTAAGCATTTTAAAAACCCTTTCAATACTTCTTCCCAGCCTCCAGAAATGTTGATAGTTAAATTAGTAGGAAAAGCCTTACAAATCCTTCAAATTAAAAACAATCTAAAACCTTATTCATCAGCATGTTATTCATCCATAGCAACAGTATATGAGAGGGAAAAAATACATACTAAGCACACAATTGACAAATATGCTATTTCAGGTAGAAATGTGCTGCTTCACTTATTTTTTGATGAACAAAATGTATCTATCAGCAATAAAAAAATAATTACACCCACCCCTGCCTCTCGAATAAAAAGGAGGACTTGAACTCTATAGTTTGGATTTACTTTTTAATTTTAGGAAATATACAGGAAAAAGAAACGTTTATTCACCTTACTGATACTCGTAGAACATGATGTTGAAATATAGTCATGTCAATCTTAAAGCTTGCTCTACAATATTTTTAGTTAAATTGGGGAGGCAACTTCTCTTTATATGATAATATTTTAACTGTTTATGCTAATATTGACTTTGACACCAGTGATTATTATACCAAGAGTTTTATTCTCTTAGACCTAGCATTTGTATCAGTGTATATTGACATAAATTTCCCAAAGGTAAATGTCTTAAATTAACATAAATTGGCGTATTTTCTTTGTTGATTGCCCCAAGATAGATTTGATGTATCAATTAAGAAGTCAACCCAGAGAAACACAAGATTATAGTTAACAGAAGACACACGAAATAGCAAATGAACACATATGCAGTTTTAAACATTTCCTGAGTGACTAAACCTTTAAAACCCATTTCCTTCAGCTACAACTTGGACATTTCATTTCCTCCCTGGACTGTCATCTGAGAAATACTATAGACTAACACTCCTGTGAATAGCATGGTTTCCCAGTACCAGGGATTCCCTGCAACTGTAACTCTATTCCCTTCTAGGCCCACAATGGAAATGTGGTCAACAAGATGTCGGTCCTCTACTTTGTCAGGACCAGGCCTCACACAGGCCCAGAGAGACTCACCTGAAATAGCTCTATTTCCTTGCCTGCTTTTCCTTCCCACCTTGTCTTTATGTCAGCTCTTGCTAAGTTGTCTTCACTATAGACTTCTTAGGTCCTATGATGTGCACTGCTGGGCTGGCGTGCTCTGGTGCTGTAAAGCACTTATCACAGGATGTTCTGTGTGTTAAATGCCAGATAGATACTGAACTTAATTGCTTCGTTTGGCATTGTCCATCTTCTTTTTCACAACCTCCATTGACTTTTCCTTATCTCAACTGGACACAGCTGATTTTTCATCTTTAAAATTAAATTAAATTTTATTTTTCATTTCTGTGCCATCTGTTTTCTGAGAGTCTCCCTTACCCCCAGCCATGTTCCTTTCACCCTAACCTCTGTCTATAAATGCTTATATTGTAATCTTATTGCATACTATATGGTCCTCAAAAAAGTAAGAGATGCAATATGCTGAAAACATGATACATTAATAAATTAAACTCTAGCAATTGGAAAAGTTACAGGGTTATTTATGACTATCATCCATTAACCTTAATAGTATGTTTATAACTCTGTGATAGATGTTAAATCTTACTGGCATGAGGGAAGAAAATGTGTTCTGTTACATGATATCTGGTTTTCATGACCAAATCAGAGGATTTTGATCATAAAGAGCACTTATGATTAACAGGATTTCATGATAATTTGTAGAAGTGGTAGCTCTATTAGCAAAGATGACAAAATTTTATGAAATTGGTGAACTATCACTGATATAGATTGAATTGTGTCCCCTAAGAATAGATATTGAAGGTCTATTCTTCAACATAACTGTCTTGATGCCTGTCACCTGATAAGGTGCTTAAAGAGACAGTTAAGGTTAAATGAGGGTCATAATGTTGGAGGCTTATCCAATATGACTGGTGATCTTATAAGAAGAGATAAAAGACACCAGCCTCCAGAATGGTGAAAAACAAATTTCTGTTGTTTAAGCCATCTGATCAGTGGTACTTTGTTACAACAGCTCTGGAAGACTAATATAACCACTATGGGATATTACTGCAATTATGATTATATGAGAACCTATAAAGACAAACACAAGACAACAAAACCTCCCAGTAATCATCACCAATGGGATGGTTGTACTTGACCTAATTAGACCGCATTTGCCACTGCAAAAATCAGACAACCTCAGAGCTCTGGGGGTAGACAAAGTAAAACACAAGACTATGGCAAGTTCCAGCTCCTCCCTTTATGACAAACTGACCACATAGGACTTGGTGTGTGTGTGTGTGTGTGTGTGTGTGTGTGTGTGTGTGTGTGTGTCAGGGAAGAAATGGGAGACCTAAGAACAAGAAGATATCCTTGCATGAAAACTCATGATGCTGAATTCAAGTTTAGGTAATTTTTCCTACATTGCTTCTAAGTTTATTTTACTCCTGACTGTGCTTTTTCACTTGAAGCCTGGCTGAAATCTGGGAGGGCCACAAACACTGGGAAGTCAGAATAAGTGCCATAAGCCAGACTTTGTATTAACCTATCAAGCCAATTTTGGATCCAGAAAGAGTTTCTCCTTTAAGATTTCCTTCTAGATACTTGAACTAGAAGAATTTTGATGAATCTCATTTTCAACTGAAAACTGGTAGTTGTATACAACAAAGGAAATTTTCCACATGTTCTTTTGAAAATTGTTTTCCAGTTTAATTAAAAGTACTGGCTTTCCCTATCGGTGAGTTGTCTATATAAGATGCACCCTAGCCCTTGAGAAGTGCTGACTACATGAAATGTGAGTTGGAACATCATAAATGAATTCTCTGTGGAATTATTTAAGTGTAAGATTTGACCTAGATGTCTCACAGAAATGTCTATCTGCAGTTTAATTCCTTCACTAGGCTTTGGGTTAGCATGAACAATGTAACCATTAAATATAACAGAAAATAAGAGAAATGAAAAAGCTTTGACCATTAATATACTGAATACATGAGCAGAAATTCAGATTAATCAGTAAAAGGTAAGATAAAAGCAGTGATGTTATGTGTAGCATAATCTATATAAAATAAATAAAACAAGTACAAAGTGAAATTAGTACTTTTAGGGGAATCCAGAGTTGTATCTCACAAGCACATAAAAACACCTCAGCTCCAAGGCTGACAACTTTGAACGAATCCTTCTCCTGCCTTTATATTTTGTTAAGTCTGTCATGAGATTGGTTGTACTTTGAAGAAATTCTCATTCTTCCTTTTCCTTTGCCAGTGCTCTCCTCCTCCCCCCAAGACTGGGTTACTTTTATAATTTCTTTTTTTACCCATCCTGAATTTTTCTATCCTGTGTCTTCTTAATGCTTTTACATCAAATTTGCCTCCTATACTTAGACTTATGAGGACTTCTATTACCTACAGCTTCTGCTTTAGAATTTTCCCTCAACCAAACCTGTCTTAATCTAGTTTTACTTTATGTTTATAGTCTGTTAATTCCTGACACACTGTCAGGGAAGGCTCCTCAGGAATTTGCACTTCTTCCTGGGACCTGTGTGTTTTGTTCAGTTCTCAAATTTGTCCTTCTTTATATTATTTTCCTTGATTGTAGTGACATCTTTATTCATCTTTGCTTCTCTCTTCATTTTTCCAGTTTTGGTTCACTTCTACCCCTTGAATTCTTCTAGTCTATAGTGGGCTCCTATTGCATATAAGAATTATGCAACTGAAAATTTAATACAACTTATCATGTGTTTTGTCCCCATTATGTTATCTCATTTGTAAGATCTCCAAGAAGAGGAATCAGTCTTTTATTTTTATGAACATATGTATATATGCTAAAATTTTTCTGCACTACTTTATGTCTTATTGAACAAATAAACTTCTTAAAATAAATATTTGACTGATTTGATAATAACTAGATGTAGATACCTGGTGCCATATTTTTACCTGTAACTATAAACTTTGCTATTTCATGTGCTGGCGACATTTGAGAGTATAGTTGTTTGAAGAATTAGGCATAGACTGTATAGTCTTAATAATGTAGTATTCATTTGTTAGTCCTTAATAACACTAGAGCTGATAATTTATTACTCTACCTAAAATATAATTCAGGTTAAAAAAAACAGAGAAGGCTTAAATTTTTTTTTTAAAACTTAAAACAGGGTGAATAGATGTATTCAGAGTAGGTGAGAGGATATTCAGGATATAGAGTTATAAATTCAGACAATAGTTTAGCAAGTGCTTTTTAAAAAAGTGTGCTGTTCAAGTATGGACTAAATTTGCTAAGTTCGGGCACAAGAAGGTGAGTTATTCCAATGATGTGCTCTCATTAGAAAGGAAATCCACAGAGTAGATCACAATGAATATTAAAGAGAACACTGATAATGTATGCCTCACTGATTTGAATCTTTAGGATGGTAATTTAAACACACTAAAAATCCATGTTTATGCATGTTCTTTAATGAACTGAGTAAGAATATGTGACAGATTAAAGGCAATTTCAGCATGAGAACTTAAAAGCTCCACTTAATTTCATCCAGGTATATCATTTCCCACCTCTGATTCCTCTGAGTTTGATCTTAGGCAAAGAAAAATTTTGAACTTCTTTTCCTTTATCTATTTTCCAAATAAATTTGGATGTATCATTAAATGTTCTCATTTAATGAAAAAAAAGATTGGACTTTATTATTTTTTTGTATTTATACACCTGTATTATGCCTTGTGTTTATTTAGTAGATTGCCTTTTTCAGAGCATTTTTATAGACATTATTGAATTTAATCCCTTTGAAATAATTAAGGAAAGAGAGTATATTAATTTTGTACATATGGAAAGCAGGCTCAGAAAAATTAAATTACTTGTTTATGGCCATATATCATGGTGCAGATGAGAGCACAACCCTTAGATTGTGATTTTTGCCTTTGAGGTTATTACATTCTGATTGAGGAGTCAAAATAATAAATAAAAAGTGGATTAATTTACTAAAATAGTAGTTCAAATATTTACTTTTTTTCTGTCACATTTTATTTTTTATTATTCTATTATTTTAATAATAAATTTATTTTTTATTGGTGTTCAATTTGCCAACATACAAAATAACACCCAGTGCTCATCCCATCAAGTGTCCCCCTCAGTGCCCGCCACCCAGTCACCCCCACCCCCCAACCTCCTCCCGTTCTACCACCCCTAGTTCTTTTCCCAGAGTTAGGGGTCTTCCATGTTCTGTCTCCCTTTCTGATATTTCCTACCCATTTCTTCTCCCTTCCCCTCTATTCCCTTTCACTATTATTTAAATTCCCCAAATGAATGAGACCATATAATGTTTGTCCTTCTCCGATTGACTTATTTCACTCAGCATAATACTCTCCAGTTCCATCCATGTCGAAGCAAATTGTGGGTATTTGTCATTTCTAATGGCTGAGTAATATTCCATTGTATACATAAACCACATCTTCTTTATCCATTCATCTTTCGATGGACACCGAGGCTCCTTCCACAGTTTGGCTATTGTGGACATTGCTGCTAGAAATATCGGGGGGCAGGTGTCTTGGTGTTTCATTGCATCTGTATCTTTGGGGTAAATCCCCAGCAGTGCAATTGCTGGGTCATAGGGCAGATCTATTTTTAACTCTTTGAGGAACCTCCACACAGTTTTCCAGAGTGGCTGCACCAGTTCACATTCCCACCAACAGTGCAAGAGGGTTCCCTTTTCTCTGCATCCTCTTCAACATTTGTGGTTTCCTGCCTTGTTAATTTTCCCCAACCTCACTGGTGTGAGGTGGTATCTCATTGTGGTTTTGATTTGTATTTCCCTGATGGCAAGTGATGCAGAGCATTTTCTCATGTGCATGTTGGCCATGTCTATGTCTTCCTCTGTGAGATTTCTCTTCATGTCTTTTGCCCATTTCATGATTGGATTGTTTGTTTCTTCGGTGTTGAGTTTAATAAGTTCTTTATAGATCTTGGAAACTAGCCCTTTCTCTGATACATCATTTGCAAATATCTTCTCCCATTCTGTAGGTTGTCTTTTAGTTTTGTTGACTGTATCCTTTGCTGTGCAAAAGCTTCTTATCTTGATGAAGTCCCAATAGTTCATTTTTGCTTTTGTTTCTTTTGCCTTCATGGATGTATCTTGCAAGAAATTACTGTGGCCGAGTTCAAAAAGGGTGTTGCCTGTGTTCTCCTCTAGGATTTTGATGGAATCTTGTCTCACATTTAGATCTTTCATCCATTTTGAGTTTATCTTTGTGTATGGTGAAAGAGAGTGGTCTAGTTTCATTCTTCTGCATGTGGATGTCCAATTTTCCCAGCACCATTTATTGAAGAGACTGTCTTTCTTCCAATGGATAGTCTTTCCTCCTTTATCGAATATTAGTTGACCATAAAGTTCAGGGTCCACTTCTGGGTTCTCTATTCTGTTCCATTGATCTATGTGTCTGTTTTTGTGCCAGTACCACACTGTCTTGATGACAACAGCTTTGCAGTACAACCTGAAATCTGGCATTGTGATGCCTCCATCTATGGTTTTCTTTTTAAAATTCCCCTGGCGGGATCCCTGGGTGGCGCAGCGGTTTGGCGCCTGCCTTTGGCCCGGGGCGCGATCCTGGAGACCCGGGATCGAATCCCACGTCGGGCTCCCGGTGCATGGAGCCTGCTTCTCCCTCTGCCTATGTCTCTGCTTCTCTCTCTCTCACTGTGTGCCTATCATAAATAAATAAAATTTAAAATTCCCCTGGCTATTCGGGGTCTTTTCTGATTCCACACAAATCTTAAAATAATTTGTTCTAACTCTCTGAAGAAAGTCCATGGTATTTTGATAGGGATTGCATTAAACGTGTAAATTGCCCTGGGTAACATTGACATTTTCACAATGTTAATTCTGCCAATCCATGAGCATGGAATATTTTTCCATCTCTTTGTGTCCTCCTCAATTTCTTTCAGAAGTGTTCTAAAGTTTTTAGGGTTTATATCCTTTACCTCTTTGGTTAAGTTTATTCCTAGGTATCTGATGTTTTTGGGTGCAATTGTAAATGGGATTGACTCCTTAATTTCTCTTTCTTCAGTCTCATTGTTAGTTTATAGAAATGCCACTGACTTCTGGGCATTGATTTTATCTTTTTTTTTTTTTAAATTTTATTTATTTATGATAGGCACACAGTGAGAGAGAGAAGCAGAGACATAGGCAGAGGGAGAAGCAGGCTCCATGCACCGGGAGCCCGACATGGGATTCGATCCCGGGTCTCCAGGATCGCGCCCCGGGCCAAAGGCAGGCGCCAAACCGCTGCGCCACCCAGGGATCCCTGGGCATTGATTTTGTATCCTGCCCCACTGCCAAATTGCTGTATGAATTCTAGCAATCTTGGGGTGGAGGCTTTTGGGTTTTCTATGTAGAGTATCATGTCATTGGTGAAGAGGGAGAGTTTGACTCCTTCTTTGCCAATTTGAATGCCTTTAATGTCTTTTTGTTGTCTGATTGCTGAGGCTAGGACTTCTAGTACTATGTTGAATAGCAGTGGTGAGAGTGGACATCCCTGTCTTGTTCCTGATCTTAGGGGAAAGGCTCCCAGTGCTTCCCCATTGAGAATGATATTTGCTGTGGGCTTTTCGTAGATGGCTTTTAAGATGTTGAGGAATGTTCCCTCTATCCCTACACTCTGAAGAGTTTTGATCAGGAATGGATGCTGTATTTTGTCAAATGCTTTCTCTGCATCTAGTGAGAGGATCATATGGTTCTTGGTTTTTCTCCTGCTGATATGATGAATCACACTGATGGTTTTATGAGTGTTGAACCAGCCTTGTGTCCCGGGAATAAATCTTACTTGGTAATGGTGAATAATTTTCTTAATGTACTGTTGGATCCGATTGGCTAGTATCTTGTTGAGAATTTTTGCATCCGTGTTCATCAGGGATATTGGTCTATAATTCTCCTTTTTGGTGGGGTCTTTGTCTGGTTTTGGAATTAAGGTGATGCTGGTTCATAGAACGAATTTGGAAGTACTCCATCTCTATCTTTCCAAACAGCTTTAGTAGAATAGGTGTGGTTTCTTCTTTAAACGTTTGATAGAATTCCCCTGGGAAGCCATCTGGCCCTGGACTTTTGTGTCTTGGGAGGTTTTTGATGACTGCTTCAATTTCCTTCCTGGTTATTGCCCTTTCAGGTTTTCTATTTCTTCCATTTCCAGTTTTGGTAGTTTGTGGCTTTCCAGAAATGTGCCTATTTCTTCTAGATTGCCTAATTTATTGGCGTATACCTGCTGATAATATGTTTTTAAAATCGTTTGTATTTCCTTGGTGTTGGTAGTGAACTCTCCTTTCTCATTCATGATTTTATTAATTTGAGTCTTCTCTCTCTTCTTTTTCATAAGGCTGGCTAATGGTTTATCTACCTTATTAATTCTTTCAAAGAACCAACTCCTGGTTTTGTTGGTCTGTTCCACAGTTCTTTTGGTCTCGATTTCGTTGAGTTCTGCTCGAATCTTTATTAACTCTCTTCTTCTGCTGGGTGTAGGATCTATTTGCTGTTTTTTTCTCTAGCTCCTTTAGGTGTAAGGTTAGCTTTTGTATTTGAGTTCTTTCCAGTTTTTGGATGGATGCTTGTATTGCGATATATTTCCCCCTCAGGACTGCTTTTGCTGCATCCCAAAGATTTTGAACTGTTGTATCTTCATTCTCATTAGTTTCATGAATCTTTTTAATTCTTCCTTAATTTCCTGGTTGACCCTTTCATCTTTTAGCAAGATGGTCCTTAACCTCCACGTGTTTGAAGTCCTTCCAAACTTCTTGTTGTGATTTAGTTCTAGTTTCAAGGCATTATGGTCTGAGAATACACAGGGGACGATTCCAATCTTTTGGTATCAGTTCAGACCTGATTTGTGACCCAGTATGTGGTCTATTCTGGAGAAAGTTCCATGTGCACTTGAGAAAAATGTGTATTCACTTGAGTTTGGATGTAAAGTTCTGTAGATATCTGTGAAATCCATCTGATCCAGTGTATCATTTAAAGCTCTCGTTTCTTTGGAGATGTTGTGCTTAGAAGACCTATCGAGGGTAGAAAGTGCTAGATTGAAGTCATCAAGTGTATTATTATCTAAGTATGTCTTAATTTTGGTTATTAATTGATTGATATATTTGGCAGCTCCCACATTCGGGACATATATATTGAGGATTGTTAAATCCTCTTGTTGGATACATCCTTTAAGTATGAGATAGTGTCCCTCTTCATCTTGCACTACAGTCTTTGGGGTAAATTTTAGTTTATCTGATATGAGGATGGCTACCCCTGCTTTCTTTTGAGGACCATTTGAATGGTAAATGGTTCTCCAACCTTTTATTTTCAGGCTGTAGGTGTCCTTCTGTCTATAATGAGTCTCTTGTAGACAGCAAATAGATGGGTCCTGCTTTTTTATCCAGTCTGACACCCTGTGCCTTTTGATGGGGTCATTAATCCCATTCACGTTCAGAGTTACTATTGAAAGATATGGGTTTAGTGTCATCATGATATCTATTCAGTCCCTGTTTTTGTGGATTGTTCCATTTGACTTCTTCTTAAAGGGGAATTTTAAGAGTCCCCCTTAAAATTTCTTGCAGAGCTGGTTCGGAGGTCACATATTCTTTCAGTTCCTGCCTGTCTTGGAAGCTCTTTATCTCTCCTTCCATTTTGAATGAGAGCCTTGCTGGATAAAGTATTCTTGGTTGCATGTTCATCTCCTTTAGGACCCTGAATATATCCTGCCAGCCCTTTCTGGCCTGCCAGGTCTGCGTGGAGACGTCTGCTGTTACCTTACTACTCCTCCCCATAAAAGTCAGGGATTTCTTGTCTCTTGCTGCTTTAAGGATCTTCTCTTTATCTTTGGAATTTGCAAGCTTAACTATTAAATGTGAGGTGTTGAACGGTTTTTATTGATTTTGGGGGGGGGGTCTCTCTATTTCCTGGATCTGAATGCCTGTTTCTCTTCCCAGATTAGGAAAGTTTTCAGCTATGATTTGTTCAAATACATATTCTGGCCCTCTGGCCCTTTCAGTGCCCTCGGGAAGCCCAATTAAACGTAGGTTTTTCTTCCTCAGGCTGTCACTTATTTCCCTTAATCTATCCTCATGATCTTTTGTTTGTCTCTTTTTTCCTCAGTTACCCTCTTTGCCATCAACTTGTTTTCTATGTCACTCACTCTTTCTTCCACCTCGTTAACCCTCATTGTTAGGACTTCTAGTTTGGATTGCATCTCATTCAATTGATTTTTAATTTCTGCCTGATTAGATCTAAATTCTGCAGTCATGAAGTCTCTTGAGTCCTTTATGCTTTTTTCTAGAGCCACCAGTAGCTTTATAATAATGCTTCTGAATTGGCTTTCTGACATTGAATTGTAATCCAGATTTTGTAACTCTGTGTGAGAGAGGACTGTTTCTGATTCTTTCTTTTGAGGTGAGGTTTTTCCTTATAGTCATTTTGCTCAGTGCAGAGTGGCCAAAAACAAGTTGTATTGGGCAAAGGGGAAAAAGAGAGAAGAGAAAGAAGAAAAGAAAAAGAAAAAAAGAAAAAAATGAAGAAAGAGAAAAAAAAAATAAAGAAAAAAGGGGGGGGGAAGCAAACAGAAAAAAAACAAAAAAAAACAAGGGGTAGTATCCTCTGATTCTGTATACTGTAAGTCCCTTGACTTTCCATGGAACTTTCCAGTGCCGGTTGGTCAATAATTTGTTTTTCCCCTGTCTGTCTAGCTGGTCTTCTGGAGGAGGGGCCTGTTGTGCTGATTTTCAGGTGTTAGCACTTGGGGGAGCTGCTCTGCCCTGCCTGGTGCAGGGCTCAGTGGGGGTTGTTTACCCCGTGAGGCCCCAGGAGGAACAACCCCAGTGTCCTCGGCCAGCTCTGTAGCCCTGGAGTCAGCTCCTGCAGTAACTCCGGGGCTCTCGGTTTGCAGGGCCTGGAGGCTCGGGGTGGGGCCGTTGACCTGGTCAGCTCGGGGCAGGAGCGTCCTTGCTGTCCTGGGCCCTCCCAGCCTCTGCCTGTCCCTGGGGGAGGCCAGATCCTGGGCTGTGTCCTGGCGCCCTGTGCTCCGGGGCCTGCGCTGTTGGATTCGCGCTCCCGCCCAGCAGCCCCCTCCGGGGAGCTGCCGCCCGAGCCCCTCCGAGCTGCTCCGGGTCCCGCCGTGCGCTGCAGCCCTTAGGGAGCTCCGCGCACTCTCCCGGGGCACAGGTGCCTGTTAGTGTCCCAGGGAGCCCGAGGGCATCCCCGCCCTCCTGGGTCCTGCTCTAACTCCCTGCGAGCCCCTTTCTGCCCGGAAGGTTGGTGCAGCTCCTGCTTCTCCGGGACAGGGCTCTCCTGTCCTGGGGACACTCGCCCCGGCCTCAGCCCGGCTCCTCGTGGGACCCCTCCCCCTTGGAGGCCTTTTGGGTCTTTATTTCTTTTTCCCCGTCTTCCTACCTTGATAGAAGCGCGAACTCTTCTCACTGGAGCATTCCAGCTGGTCTCTCTTTAAATCTCAGGCCGAATTCGTAGATTTTCAGGATGATTTGAAGGTTATCTAGGTAATTTGGTGGGGACAGGTGCTTTGGGGACCCTACTCCTCCGCCGTCTTGCCCCTCCTCAAATATTTAAGTTTTAAAGCAAGTGTAGAGGGCAGCCCCAGTGGTGCAGCGGTTTAGCGCTGCCGGCAGCCCAGGACGTGATCCTGGAGACCTGGGATCGAGTCCCACGTAGGGCTCCCTGCGTAGTACCTGCCTTTCCTTCTGCCTCTCTCTTTCTAGCTGTGTCTCTATGAATAAATAAAATCTTAAAAAAAAATAAATAAATAAAATAAAGAAGAAAATCTTAAAAAAAAATAAAAATAAAGTAAGTGTAGAGAAGGCATTCTTTTGTCCCAGTCTTCCCCATTCTGTCTTTCCCACTTCTCAAAATAATCACTACCATATTTTAAGTAGCCAGTGAATGATAACTTTACAGAGGTGACCTGTCTCATCTCAATGACCATTTAGCTTCTGAGCAGTGATCTCGTCTCCTGTAGCTTATCAAAGGTTTAGGCCTAAGACATAGTCAAGATTTTAAAAAGAAGGGAATTTCAAACTTTAGACCCAGACATACTGCTTTACCTGTCTCTGTCTGACACAGCTCGGTTCTTACTGAGCATAGAGGGAAGTGGGAGATTGTCTGGCGGTATAATCAGTGCACCTGGAAGACTGAACTTTACCTGAAGTGACCCCATGGTTTGTTCATGATTCCAAAAGTGAAATCAGGGGTTTTGACCTGATTATAAAGCTTAATGTCCTCACTAATGTCTGTAGGTTGTGAGTCAATTATCCTATTAGTTGATTAACAAATTTTGAAAATTGAGTTTATTGCCTTGATCAAATAACATGTGGAACACAAGTGTTCTGGCACATATTTTTGAAATGTAGAATCATAATGGTGCTGCATGGGCATGGTAATTAGAAAGGGTTAGAGAGGTGGGAAAATCCCATGAAAAGGTTCAAATACTCTAATATTTTCTCGCATCCTTTTTTTTAAAAAAACACAATTTTATTTATTTATTAATGAGAGAGAGAGAGAGAGAGAGAGGCAGAGACACAGGCAGAGGGAGAAGCAGGCTTCATTCAGGGAGACCAACGTAGGACTTGATTCCGGGTCTCCAGGATCACGCCCTGGGCTGAAGGTGGCGCTAAACCGCTGAGCCACCCAGGCTGCCCTCTGCGCATCTTTGAGCACCAGGTAAGCTGAGGAAGAGGAGAAAAAAATGTTTTATAAAATCTAGATTTCCAAAGAGATCAATTGTGGTGTTTGGTTTCATCATACTTTATATTTTATTCTCTTTAATTGTATTGTTTTAGTCCATTCTTTCAACAAATATTTAGCTTTTCTTTTTGTCTCAAGCACTGTTTCTAGGCTAGACATATAAAATAAAGGAGACAAACTTTGTCAGTGAATAATAAGAAGTAGCTATTATTTATTGGGCGCCTGATTTGTGCCCAGTGGAGTTCTAAGTACATTATAAATATTGTCTCATAAACTTACAAAACCACTTTTATGATTACCTCAATTTTACTAATGGAGCAACAGAAGCAGAGTTTTGAGGTGGAATTTAAATCCAGACATTGTTTGTGGTGAAAGAGTCTAGCAAACTGCCTGGCACATTATGGGCATTAAATAAATAACAACAAAATAAGAATGCTTAATTTAAAACGTTTAATTTGCCAAATTAAGGTGTTGGAATGAAGACTTATGTTTCTGAAGTTCCTAGTAGCCTAGAGCATGAATAGATGGAGTCACAGTGTCTTGATTCTACTTCTAGAAATATGACTTGAACAAGGTATGGAAACTCCCTGAACTCAAATTTCTTATTTTGATAATGAAGGCAAAATATGTGCCATGCAGCATTGTTGTGAGAAATGATAAATAATGGACAATGTTGTTGTATACAATAGATCCTCAATAAATAGTGACTATTATCTTTATTGCTACATTAACTTAATGATAAACCTGTATTAAATTTAAAGGAGCCTGTACTCAAACCGCAATCTGATTGCTTTCTCCTTGATTTTGTTCATTCCCTTAGTTACGTGCTTCCTCTTCTTGCTTAAATGGAGCCATTAAGGTTGTGTGGTTAGCAATTTTCACATTAAATTCTCTATCCCCCACATTATATCATAAGAATTTTTGAAATTAGCTTTCTTAAAGTTTATCCTATTGGATTGGTGAATAGCCATTGGCTGTTTCTTGTAATATTACCAAATAGGTCCTTTCTCCTAAAGTTCTCTAAGATTCTGTTAAACTTAAAAATAAAATTGTCAGTTATTTTACCAGCAGAATGGGTTTATTAGGGGATAATAAAGAATTACAATGTAGAGCATTCAAGTTATGACAAAACCATAGGCAAGTCCTGCAAATAAAGGAGAGGAACATTATCTCAGGGAGAAGGAAAGAGAAATTGAAAGGTATTTTGAGTAAAAGCCCATTGGAGAAAAGCAAGAGTTCAGGGTGATGATGATTTTTCATTGGCTGAGTTGTAGGAGTAGTAGATTCCTTGTAGGAGATGCAATACATATCTTCCCTTGTTGGGCCTGTAATTGATGATTCTTTCCTGTTAAGGATTCTTCTGTCAGAGTTGGTAATTAATAACTCTTCCTGTAATTGACATTAAGTGGTACTTGGCTCCCTCTTCCAGCCTTCCCTTGTAGCCTCCTGAGTCCACTTACGGAAGTTTTCTTTTATTAAATTTCACAGTTCTATGATATTTATTTTGCATCAGCTTTATTCTTGTTTCCGTTTTATAGTCCTAAGCTTGTGGGTGTGTCTATGTTGACCCTGTCTTTCTCATCTAATTTTAATTTAGTTATCTTATTATATTTTAATTTATATACATAAATTGAATAATAAATTTGATTATTGATAAGCTTCTTAAATAATTTTACTTTTTGAAAGATTTTATTTATTTGAGAGAGAGAAAGAGAGAGAGAGAAAGAATGAGTGGGGTGAGGGGTAGAGGGAAAAGTAGACTCCCCGGTGAGTGGGGAGCTCAATCCAGGACTCTGAGACCATGACCTGAGCCGAAGGCAGATGTTTAAACAACTGAGCTACCCAGGTGCTACTTTCTTTCTTCCTTTTTTTTTCTTTAAGCTTAAATCATTTTAGGAATAAGATGGGGTATAAACAATGAGGTATTTTGATTTCCTATACAATAAATGGAGTTGTTTTCTTTTTTCCTTAGATACGTGCTTTTCCTATGAGTGATTTAATTTTGACTTAATAATCTTAGATGAGTAAGTTATAAAAAGCAGTGGTTTTGCCTATTACAGTCATGTTTTTAGACAACACAGTATAGAAACTTCATCTTAGGGAGACCACAGTATTGAAATCATTAATTTTATATGTAAATAAAAAACAGACTTGTATATTTAGAAAGATACCATTCAACTTCAGTCACCTGACTAGAGGCACTTGTCTATTCGTTTGCATGCTGGCTTTTGAAGTTATTTTCGATAACGTATTCAAAATAATGAGGTAACCTGATGAATTCAGGTACACTTGGAAATACAAACATGAATTACAGCCATTTTCTTTTGACAAACTTCTTCCCAAGCACACTGCAGTGAGTGTGAAATACTTTTGGATGTCTTAGCTAACAGAGATTTCACAACACACAGGGAAACATTTTCAAGATCTGCCCCCCATGTGCATCTCCCAAGTGTGACTGGCTGCTAGTGAAAATAAAGCTGTAGATCCCTCTAATTTTGGCAAAATGTCCTATTTTTTTCCAGAATTAGGACAATGTCTTATGCTGATGTCTTCCCTGGGGAAAATTTATCATGACCTCAATTTGCCACATAAACAATTTGGCTTAAGGGAGCTTTGCTGGAGTGTAGAGCTTATAAGTTTCCAGTAAAAAAAAGAGGTTTTCATATATGCACATATGTATTTGAGTTAAAGATGTATATATACCTATTTAACCTTTTGTGACATAAAATAAGTCATCAAATGAGAAATAGGAGACCCAATTTGTCGAATCAAATCATTTTTCCCACTGATTACATATCTTACATAGCGCAGATTGCATGCATATGAATGAATGCATATGATTCACTGTATGCTCCCTTGCAACTTAAATCTGCATGTTTTCTAATAGTTCTTTCCTATCTAGTGGTTTGTACTTGTTCTTTTCTCCCCAATATTTTACATGATAATAAATTTGACTATTTTTAAGTTCTTTAGATGTCATGGTAAGACATTACTACTCTGATAAAAATTGCTATAATTTTTATTCGATAGACACACTTAGTGCACATTGCCAGGATTTAAATTGTCCTAAATGGTGTAAGGGTGATCAGTATTGAATGGTGTTTGAATAGAAGATATTATGGTTTTTAATTCCAATTAATGTGCTTTAACATAAAACCATTGTAGACTTTATACTCGTTAAAACAAGTTTTCATATCCTGTCTTCAGTTCGGCCATCATGAATTGTTTAACAACTATGTTCCTAAAATTTTATAGGCTCAATGAGTCTAAATCTGATTAAGAAAGTTGGTGGTCTGGAATGCTTACAGCATTCTACATATAAATACTTCAGGAACTTACCATTATAGTTTCTGAGAAAGAAGTCAAATTTCCCATGTCTCTTTTATTAAGAATTCATTTGGGTAGTCTGAAGCATTTAAACTGTGCTTAGCAAGGTAAAATAGTATTTAATATATTTTGAAATATTTAATTCTCAAATATTTAATGTATTTTATTCATCATAAATCATTATCCTACTCAACGTAGCATCATCTTTCTTTTAATAAAACAATAATGGAAGGATCATCTTTGCAATGCATTTGTCAAGATTTAACCTCACCCATAAAGAAGATGATTTATTCTGTGAATTGACCTCTAGGCTTTAAGCACCACTCCAGGAGGATGAACATTGACAACCCAATAACTTTACAGAAAACATTAATGAAGATTCCTGAAATTGTTTTGTAATAATGGTATGTTTACACTTTAACAATATCACGTTTCCCCAAAATATTGACTTCCAGAAGATAGAGAAATGTGGTTAGGTTATTTATGTCAGACAATCCTAAATATATATCCATGAGTATGTACTCTCATCACTATCTACAGAGGTTTTAACCTAGGAGCTTAGGATGGGGACTAATATGTGCTTTAATGCATTAAAGTACATGTTTGTCTAAACTGCATTTAAGAATGTGGGCTTAAGTATACCAATGCCAAATATTTTAATCCATTTCTGGAGTTCTTACAGAGAATATATGACACTTGAAACCACCAAAACTTCAGTGCACTAACCACACACTGGTTATGATTTTCCTTCTCTAGGATGTAGGAATTCATCAAATTGAAATGGAACTCAAATCTAGATGATCTAGAGATTCACAAGAAGTCACAGAAAGTAGTCCTTGGTATGTTCTTTCCCTGTTAAATAAAAAACCAATATAATACTTTCAAGGGCCTGATAGTTTTTGTGGAAATGGAAGGAGTGTGAGTACTGCTTTTATTGGCATTCAATTATTAAATTGAGAATTATTGTTATATATCTAAATAGTTTATTAAAAATATTCATTTCATTAACTATGCTGTAATACAATATTGTCAGGTTAGGAATTCACTATCATCAGCCCCGAACTGAAATATTTTTGTTGTTGTTTTGTTTTACTTATTGATTAAAAATATGTTGGCATGCACTTCTGTATCTGTGTGCCATTCCTTATTATTAATATAACTCAATTTATCTTTAAAAGACATTTAAGAAATTTAACATTTTCCTAAAAAATTCAAAGCAATGGAAAAGAGGCATTCTTGACCATTCAGATAAGAATAGTGTAAATAGATAACATAAATATGTTATTGAAGGCATTTTTATTATTTATGATTGACACTAGACTTTGGCAAAGTACATAAAAGCCACCTGTTATTGTATATAAAGTATTATTGAAACATAGCCATGCTCACTTGTTTATCTTTTTTCTATGGCTGTTTTTACACTACTATAGCACAGAATTGAATAGTGGAAACAGAGACCATATGACCTGAAAAGCCTAGAATATATACTATTAGGCTCTTTAGAGAAAGGAGCCTTTTACTAATGCTTAATTGAGGGAGCTAAGAGAACAATTGTTGAATATATTCTACTTAACATTAAAAACTCATATTTAAAATTAAATATTAAGTATTTTATTGTCTTAATATGCTGACATAACAATGTAGCTTATACTGATATGCTTTTCAGACAAAAATCTTGATCCATAAGTAAATCAACACCTCTAATTTCAATTGTGCTTATTTCTGTTAGAAATACTATATAATATATATATCCATAACATATTTAGAAAACACCACTTTGATATTTTAAAATAAGTTATACATATGTATTAAATGTAATTACCACATTTCAAATACATTTTATTGATTTTCTTAAAGATTCATTGTAGAGCCCAACTTTCCCTAAAATATCTTTCTATCTTTTTTACTTTTATTTATTTTTTTTCTTAAGATTTTGTTTATTTATTCATGACAGACAGAGAGAGAGAGAGGCAGAGACATAGGCAGAGAGAGAAGCAGGCTCCATGCAGGGAGCCCAATGTGGGACTCGATCCCAGGACTCCAGGATCAGGCCCTGGGCCAAAGGCAAGACGCTCAACCTCTGAACCACCCAGGCATCCCTCTTTTTTACTTTTAAAATATGTTAATGAATGTCTTATTTCCCTTCTAAAACTCTTAGAATTATTAGAATTCTTCTAAAAATTCTTATTGTGTTTATGATACTGAATCTCTAGTCCATATATTCTCTGATTTTAATTATATCATTTGGAATAGCAAATCAGTAATTTAGAGAGGACTATGGCCTGTTTGCTGGGAAGCTCATTTCTCTATATCTAGATTTTAGCAATAATTCTGAAAGAGGTAGGCATTACTATCACCAGTCTCTGGAGAGATTACACAGATTTGAAAGTGTGTGTGTCTGTAAGAGAAATTTTTACCATTTAAATGACTGAGATGAATTCAGTACCCAGGAAGGAAGATGTCAAAAGTCTTGTAGTATGAGAGTAAGTCCTAAGAGGGAAAGATTGTTCTTCTTAAAGTACCAGTAATGCCCCATTGAAAAACACTGTAAATCCAGAGATTATTTATAAGAAATTACGGACAGATTTGAGATTGCAAATATAAATCTGCTCACATTCACTCATCAGTTTTTATTATTGTTGCTTAGTAAATGGATCTCCAATTAATGATTTTTCTAGTGTGTTATTAAAAGTATTTACCACTATAATCCAAATAAATAGCAACTGATGTCAAATTTGCATTATATTTATATTTGAAAATGTATTCAATTATGCTAATTGCTAATATTTCAGTTGATGCCCAAAGCAACTACATTTTCTGATGTGTCATTGAAAATATTCTTTTGTAATCCATAAGTCAGTTAGCTCCTTAGGCTGAACCTCTGCAAAATGAATTTCTTAGACCTAATTCTTTTTTTTTTTAAGATTTTATTTATTTATTTATGAGAGACACACACACACACACACAGAGAGAGAGAGAAAGGCAGAGACACAGGCAGAGGGAGAAGCAGGCTCCATGCAAGGAGCCTGATGTGGGACTCAATTCCGGGTCTCCAGGATCACAACCTGGGCGGTGCTAAACCGCTGAGCCACCCGGGCTGCCCTAGACCTGATTCTTTAATGGATGTTCTTTTATATAAGAAATATAAATGTTAAAAAAAAACATAAATGTTCTCAGGATTTTTATGTTGTCCTGTTGCCAATTATTGTAGATGTTCCTTCTTTTTTTGAAAAAAAAAAAAAAAAGTTTAGCAAGCTAGCTGCATTAGACTATTTCCCCATAGTAATGGTAATACAATTTGAAGCTCTATCTAAGAGTGGACAGAACAGGCCTGTTCCTATTTCAGCTGCTTAAAACATTATACAGGTGGAGACCTCCTCACCTGAAAATATTATTTTATGCTGAAAAAATAATTTCCAACGTTTTACAATCTGTCTGAATCTTAATATTTTTCCATAATTCAGTTATTTCTTTGTCTTTAAAACTTTCCAAAATCTTCATTTTTCCTTAATGAAATACTTGAGATGAGATCATGAAAATTGTCACATTCTGTGTGCATGTGTGTGTTAGGGAAGACTCCAAGACCCTTCATTGTAAACTAAGGTTTCAAAGAGAAAATAAAAGATGGAAAAATTAATCTGTCTCTGTAAATAAATGGATGGGCTCTAAGCTTTGTAGCCATCTCGTTTGCACCAGACAAATTGTGACAAACGGACCCTTTAGCTACCCATCATTCATGTTATGAGTAAGTTTCAGCTTCTACCTATGCACCATATAACCTCAAGAAAGACAAGCTTTCCATTATAAATGAAAAATGACCTTATTTATCACTATTGTGATAGATTCAATTTTTAAGTTATTTATCATAACCATAAAAAAAGAAGAGCAAGTATATAAATCAATGAAATTTTAAGGAACGACATGTCATGAATGCAAAATTGAAATTTAGCTGCTACCAGTCCTTCATTTTATAATTTCATTCATTCAACTGATGTATTCAAGTAAATGTAAAGTCTTGGGCTGAGGTGTGTATGCTGTGCCTTCACCCGTCCCTCCCATTTAAGGAGTCCTTGTGGAATTCTTCCCCCTTCTAGCTGGCTGCTACTGGAAATTTTTTTTTCCTATTCCTTCTTCCTTTTCCATGAATACTTTTCCCAACATCTGGAATTCCAACTGTTTGTCAATATCTTTTTTTTTTTTTCCTCTCAAGTTTTGAACCAAATGCATCTTTTGGGACAGGAACAAATATTCATAAATTGCATTTTAGGCCATATCTTTTACCTGAATGAAATGTAGAAATATACATATATTTTTCTACCCATCCCATATCAGGAGACTCAGTTTTGCAGGGTTTTAAAGAGAAAAATAAGTAAAAAGGGGATTAAAGATCAAGAGAAAATTGCAGCACCTTTAGCACTATCTTTTTCCCCCTCCTTTGAATTGAAAGCACAGAACATCTCAAAAGAAACAACAAAATTGGACAAAAGCATAGAGACAACTTTAGTCAACAAATATTTATTACTATATATATATATATATATATATATATATATATATATATATATACACCAAGCACTGGAAGTAGGGTCACAACACTGAACAAAAATTAAGTCTAAGAACTCATGGAATATTTATAGCCCAATAGAAAAGGTAGATATTCTCTAATTCATTCCCAAAATATGTATGAAATGAAAATGATTGTTCTTAGGAAGCAAAGTATGCAGTGTGGTATCAGGATACAGAGGTAATTTAATGGACTCTGTGAAGGATCCCATGGGGAAAAAATGGTGCTGGGTTGCAATGTAAAGAGTAAGTGGAAGTTAGTTAAACAAATATAGGAAAAGGGAAAGTATTATGGGAAAAGGAAAATTCCATGGCAAAGGGCAGTGTATTGAGTATAAGTAAAAGAAAGTAGAAATAAAAATTTGTCTGATTGAAACTCAAATTGCTAAGGGCAGTCAGGGAGATAGGCTGCAGAGAGAGCAAGAGAAATCACATAGGGCCTTGAAGAGCCTTTAAAGAAGGTTGATCTAGGGATCCCTGGGTGGCGCAGCGGTTTAGCGCCTGCCTTTGGCCCAGGGCGCGATCCTGGAGACCCGGGATCGAATCCCACATCGGGCTCCCGGTGCATGGAGCCTGCTTCTCCCTCTGCCTGTGTCTCTGCCTCTCTCCGTCTCCCTCTCTCTGTGTGACTATCATAAATAAATAAAAAAAAAAAAATTAAAAAAAAAAAATAAAGAAGGTTGATCTAAATGTACAAATGGAAAAGGAACCATGGAAAGGTTTTTAGTGTTAGGAGTTTTCTTTTGTTTTTGTTTTTGTTTTAAAGATTTTATTTATTTATTCATGAGAGACACACAGAGAGAGAGAGAGGGAGGGAGAGAGAGAGAGGCAGAGACATAGGCAGAGAGAGAAGCAGGCTCCATGCAGGGAGTCTGATGCAGGACTCAATCCCAGGACCCCAGGATCATGCCCTGGGCTAAAGACAGACGCTCAACCACTGAGCCACCCAGGTGTCCCTTAGTGTTAGGAGTTAACAAGATCTGAATTGCTTTCCCAAAAGTTGTGTTTTGGGCAGAGTGGAGAATAGATTTGAGGGGAATCCTAAAAGAGGCAGAGAAACCAGTCAGAAGGCTATTACAGGAGTTGAGGAGAGAAATGATAGGTGTTAGCTGGGAGGTGGAAAGATGTGATGATGTATGTTAAATAATATAAAGATAAAGGGAACAGGCTAAAGGATGGTAGCTGGAGGAGGAAGCTCTATTGACGAATTCAGCTTCTTTGGTTATTTTGAATGTGAGAGATTGAATATGCTTAAAAGTCATCGGGAAGGATCCAGGTAAAGAGAGAAAGAGAAGTTTAAATATCAGAAAAAAAATAGAGTGAGATTCTTGAGAAAGCAGGAGCAGGTAAGGATAAATTCTGAGGGAGGATGGTATTCCCTGACACTCTCTCTCTCTCCTTCACTTTCCTCTATATTGCTGGGCCTCCACCCCAGGATTTAGGAGTTACAGGTGTCCCCAACATGGGAGAAGTTATTGAAATAGTAGTTGTGGTAGCAAGATAGAGCTCCAAAGCCAAGGCTCTGCATTTTGAGAAAAAGTACAGAATACATTGTCTTATGAAAGACATTGTTTTATGACTATCATAAATAAATAAAAAAAAAAAAGAAGAGTAATACTTTAAAAAAAAAAAAAAAGACATTGTTTTATATAGCTAATTACCCCTGTGGTATGATATTATACTTTACAAATATCCCGGGTTAAGGACTTTGTGTTGAGGTCACATTGGAAACTAGTCAATGATTTCACCCACTTTCTTGTACTAGATGTGGTGTTCTTGAGTTCAGAGAGAGTATCAAACTCACAAAGAACAATAGGTTTTACCCAACACCAGCTATACTTAGCTTTCATACAGGATATAAGATAAAAAACAACATAACACACACAGTAACAGCATAGCACCAGTCTTGCACCTACCAGCAACAGTTTCCAATGCCCTAGCCATTTTGCACTTATGATATGTGCTGTCACAGCTGAATGTGTGCAGGTAACTTCAGAGGACCTCTTAAGTGTATGTGACCAGCTAACCAGGTAGCCTCCTTAGGCATCATGACTGCAGTCTTTTGGGGCAGCAGCATCTGATCAACACAGTTAACTCATGACTTGATTATAACTGCTTGGTCTAGTATATCTGCCTTGCTCAGATATTCACTTCTTTGGGATCTGATAAAGGTAAACTCCATTCTAGTTCTTGAGATAATGTTGCAGTAGGATTCACCAAATTCCAAATCTTCACACATCCCTGATGATAAAAAAAAAAAAAAGCCTCAAAACCATGTTATTTCCTTTCTGTTGTTTTTATTATTATTAACCTATTGCCAAATCATCTGCTAAAAACACTCATGGCAGTTCATATACGTTTGATTAGTTTTGCATTATTTATAGATAATCATTAAAAGTTCTCTACAATATAATACAGTCATACATTTTTCAACTGTTGTGAATAATTACATAACAGCTGACATTGAGAGAAATCACTAATCCACTAGTGGATTGGTTATATATAAATATAAATTTTTCTTATAGATATTTTAGGAATTTGACATCTCATTACTAAGAACAAAAATAATTCTATATATTAGAAAAGTTTCAGAATAATTTTTCTGACATTAAAAGTTTTCCTAAAATACCATATGTTCTGACATTAACATCTATTCATTAACTTATTCATTTATTACTTTATCACCCCAAACAATTTTTTAATACTCTATACGGAGGCTAGGCAATGGCCTGTGTCCTCAGGGAGGTTTGAGCTAGAGAATATAAATCATGTTAAAATATCCTATGTTTAATTCTCTTACAGAATTGAGGGAATTTTTGTCTTATGTATACTGTGTCAGAAGTATGCAACTATTAATAATAAGCCAAATTAATAATGATCAAAACAACCCCAAAGGTTTTATTTTTCCCACGTAAAAAGTCTGGAGATAGGTAGCTTTGGCAGATCCACAACACCATCAGGACCAGGCTCCTTTTGCCATTAACTCAGCTATTCTTAGCCTGTGGCTTTTGTCCTCATGCTTCTTGCCTCATGGTTGCAAGATTACTGCCTCTCCTCTAGCTTGTTCTTCATTCCATAGAGAGAGAAGGGAATGAACAAAGTAACATGTTTGAAGGCATGTTTTAGCTATGTTTTCTATCTAATAAGTCTTAGAAGAACCCCCATCCAACTTCTGTTTAAATTTCACTGGCTGGAACTGTGTCACATGGTTGCATCTGCAAAGAACTGTGAGAATATGAACAAACTGATATTGGTACACTATTATCCTTAACAAAATTGGAGGTTGGAAATGATATTAAGAAGGCAACTGTAATTGACAACTGCACTTCATATTATGTTATTTCACTGGGTCATTTTCTAAATCTTCAGTTTTTAAGAATTATTTTTGTGTTAAAGAAAAAAAAACCTGAATTATATTAGGTGTCTTTGTCAACCCTTCTGTGACTGTAACATAAAAAAAATAGAAATATGGAAAATTAGAACTTAAATTATGATTCTTTTTATGAAGACAAACCTATTAAATGATCTTTAGTGGTGACTTAGAAGCATTCATTATTCTATAACTTTTATCATTTATTCAGTTTTCCTTTAGAAGTTTTGACAGTAGAGAACTTTGTCTAAGAACACATTACCATGGCAAAACATAATATTAACGTGTGCTAGCCTACAGTTTGGGAGATTTATTTACAATGGTATATAGTTTCTTTTCTTCATTGAAATAAAGAAGAACAAAATGATTAGATGTGACTTTTTAAACAGCTTTGTATTTAAAATCACACAACCAGAGATTCATTACCAATCAACATTTTCATAGTATTTCCATTTATTCCTATAAAATTAAATTTATAAAAGCTTATGATCTTTTTTATGACTTTCTATTGCCAAGATAATTTTGTTACATGCACCAGGAATTGTAAAATTCTTGAAGGCTTATATAGACTTAGAGCAGTGATAAAATTTCCAAGCAGCAATAGATTTCATAAGTGCATTTATTGAGAAAGCATGCATCCACATTTATGTTTATATATACAACAGACAAGTAATACATGTACAGGAATAAACCTCTTTGTTGCCCCCAATCTTTAATGATATGCCCAAGCTCTAAAAAAGAACTGAATTTGTGCATTGCAATGAGCTTAGGTCCATTTTAAATTGCTATTCACTGCAACAAATTTCCAAAAATGCTGCCTATGTGTTGAGATTTATATCTAGATTACTGATAACTCCCCCTGGTAAAGCAATACATAATAATTTCAAATTATCTCTCCACAAGGATACCAAGGTTTGGAGGAAATCTGAGGGATACATTCTAACATTTCCTGAAATGAGAGGAAAGTTCAGTGAGTGGAGATAGCAGAAGGTAGTGTTAAAAAAAAAATTCAACTGAGTAAATTTGAAGATTTAACTGGCCTTATTCAATTATTCATGAATTGGGCAGCATCCCATCTAGCAAATGAAAAAGTGTCCTGAGGAACTGTACAAAATGGAAAGCTTTTAAAGAGAGAAAGGGAGTAAGGGGAGGAAGTCAAAATCAAAAGAAAAGATTGTTTCCAACAAGGCCACATTCTCTTTGCAGGGAAGGCAGGGATCTATGAGGCCATTTACCAGACAAATGCTGGCCAGAAGTTTTAGACTTACTGGTTAAAGGTCACATTCCTGGGTGAGACTAGAACTGCAGTTAAGTTGCTATTGATTTTTGATTTGCTGATGGGGGGCTTAGCACAAGTGACTCAATTTTGGCTTGTTGTTTCTTTAACAGTAGGAGAAGAAACTACTGTTTCTTCTCCAATCAACAATGACTGATGATTTTTAGATTTAAACATAAGTGACCTTTCTACAGCCAGGTTGGAAATAACATTCAATGCATTTAGAGCAGGGAATAAAGTGTGTCTATTCTCATGGAAGAATAAATTTTACTTTCAGTTTCAGGTACACCTTAGATTGAATATTGTATCTTCCATTTTCTAGTTGTATGACTGTGGGAATTTATTTAATCTCTCTCAGGCACCATTTCATTACAAAATTTATGTAAGCATTAAATGTGGAAGGACCTAACTTATGTTTTATGCTGCACACACTTCAGGGGCCTCACAGAGACCCTATTCAATGCAGAAATTTAAGAAGAGCACACTGGAACCAGGAATAAAAGCCCTGACTCCTGCTATGTGCCTCCAGCACCCTCTACTGACAAAGCAAAATTAGCATCAGGCCATTTGGCAAAGGAGCAATATTAGAGTCCAACTCTGTTATGACTGAATAGGTAATGAAATGTGCATTTGGGGCTGGCAAGCAATAAATTAATGACTAGTACACATGCACTTGAATTCTAAGAAATCACAAACTGAGAGCATTGGGACATGCTGTATTCAGGTTTACAATATTCTTCACCCAAATCTGTATTAAAAATTTGCCTCTTTATTCCTCATGTCCCATTCAGGAGTTACCTTCTCATTGAGAACTTATATATTTATTTTATAAGTTGAATTGTATCTTTTCAAAATTAATATGTTGAGTCCTAATTTCCAGGACCTCAGAATGTGACCTTTGGAAACAGAGGCTTTATAGAGGTAATCAAGTTAAAATGAGGTCACTAGGAGTACTCCCTCATCCAGATGTTTTTATAAAAAAGGAAGGTTTAGAAACAAAGACACATAGAAGGAAGATGTGAGAAATAGAAAAAGGCCATCTGTAAGCCAAGAGAGGCCTGGAGTAGAGAGTGTGAGTACGTCCCTCACAGCCCTTGGAAAGAACCAATCTTTTAGAACACCTTGATTTCAGATTTCTAGCTGTCAGAATTGTGAAACAATACATTTATGTTGTTTTAACTATCCAGTTTGTGATACTTTGCCACGGAAGCCCCAGGAAAATTGCATATTAGCATGTGGCTTAAATGACCAGTGTTAGCTTTCTCATATGATAGAAGTACTGAAATAGGTGATACAATCCAAGGTCTGGTTCTGGCTCAATGAGTTCAAGATCTTGGGTTGACTTCTCTGCAGTATCCATTGCCTTCATCATATCAGAATGACTGCAGTAGCTCTGCAGATCCTGTTCTCACAGGGCAGTATTCAGAGTGATGTTCAGTGTGAAGAAGGGATTGTCCTTTGAGACTTTTCATCTAGGATTTTTCTTGGAGGCATCAATCTTCACCTCTACTGCTTCAGTGGATTTCTCCATAACATCTCAGAATTATGTTCCCTACTCTTCACCCCTTGCTATGAAAGGGATGGGAAAGTAAGTAACTGGCAAGAGGTGTGTTCTTCCCTTAGGACTGAAAGAAGGGAACTGGCAAACACCAGTGCTTGCTCTGTCCCACCCAGCCATCCTAGCTAATGTACTAGTTTCCCCTGGCCATTGGTTCTCCCTTTGCCAGGTGTCATTTTCCCTCTCAACTCATGTTTTCTGAATTTATCCTATTTTGTTAGTTTCTTGTGAGTTTGTCTCCCTCTATTAATATTAAACCTCATGAATCCTGGGACATATCTGTCATATTTTCCCCCATACTCATACTTCTTCAGAAAATAGGATGTTCCTTAAAACTATTGACTTAATGATTGTACTTAGCAGCATTTCAAAGGTATTATCCTTTCTATATACCCCTGCTAATAAAACTTTTTACTCCAGCAAAGAGTATTTACCCTTCTCTCATTTTTCCACTTTCCAGGAAATAGTTTTAAGGAGGTGGGAGCTGAATCTCTCTCCAGAAACTATTTTAGTACTACTCAACATACGCTGGGTCTCCAGGTTTGGCTGAGCACACCTGCGTAATTGGTAATGAGTAATGTTCTAGCTCAGAGGCCCTAACTTGGTCCCACATGAAATTCGACATCTAAACTTGTTCTGCCCCTAGATTACAGAGTTTATTGTAAGATCAGCTTCTTGCTCCTTCTAAGTGTGTGGTCATACACAAGTATTACAAATAATATTATGCTTTCTCATATGTATTTCACTCTCTCAGGAATGACGTGAATTGGTAAGAAGGCCACCTTCTCCATTCTATAGAACAAAGGATTATCCCAAAGGTTTAGCACTGTTAAAACAAACAACTCCTCTTCTGTTTGTGTTGTAAGGGTGTGGAATCCCTTAAAGGATAACAAAGCTTTTTTTCCACTACAACAGCAACAAAACTATTTTTCAAACAAATGTCATTCATTCATCCATCCATTCATTCACTCAACAGGCTTACAGTCAATGCCAGTTATGCATATTCCTTGTACTTTTCATTTCAGGAACTTGAATGACTCAGGGCCTTTTCCTTTGAGTATTTTTTATCTCTGTGAGAAAAACTGAAAGGTATGTAAGTAATACCCTTGTATGGTGAGCGCATTCACAAGGAAAAATGTCATAGGTGAACAATCAGCTCTGCTGTGATGTTCAAGGAAGGCTTTCTAGTACAGGTGACATTAAGAGAAGAAGTAAGTCACCACCAACATTGTGAAACTGAAATAGCTAAAACTAGTGTTTTCTCATTTTGAGGGTATAGGAGAAGGGACTTCTTTGATTATCTATTCTTGCAGAATACATCTCTCCATAATTTTATTGTGTCTTGTGGTTTTTGTGGGTCAGGAATTTGAGATGTGCTTGGGGACTATGGTAGGGATGCAAGTCAGAGTAGTTTGAGCAGGAGCAGCTGGGTCAGGACTGTCTCTGTTCAAATAGTCTACAGACATTTCCAGGTGGTCTCCCTATCTGGGCTAATTTCAGTTTCCTCAGAGCATGACAGCCTCAGGGCTCCTAGACAACTTATATAGTGATCAGTTTCCTCAAACAAGGTGGAGACTGCATCCCATTCTCCAAACAAGCATCAAAATCAAACTGTCACTTCTTCTGCATCCTACTAGTAAAAAATAGTCACGAGCCTGCCCAAAAGGCAGGGAAGATAGACCCCTCTTTTCAGTGGGAGAGCTGTGAAGGTCACATTGGAAAATCATTTCTGTGACAGGAGACATTGTTGCAACCAACTTGGAAAATATGCCTCAGTGGGCCCTCTGGTCACAATTTATCCCTCCAATGGGCAAAGTACATTGCCTTCTCCAGGACTCTTTTTCCCCTACCCCACTTTTTTATGGTAACAGTTTCAGGTTCAAGGTCTAAGATCTTTTATTTAAATCATGTCCATGAGTGATAAAGCTATATGCATGCAATTCCTAAGATACCGCTCCATGGAACACCTGTGAATTAAGGAGACCTAAGAAAATCTATACAGACATTCAGATTCAGAGAAAACCGGATACTAATAGCAGTCACTGCTATATAGCATTTCTGACATCCAGGTCAGCACATGTTGTCAATTCCTTGATTAGTGCTCAGTCTTCATCTCTGGAGTTGTCCTCTGGCATCTCTTGGCTCCATCCCTTGGGCATCATTATTTTTCCATAAGAAGTGGCTGGTGTGTGTAAAGGAAAGAGATTTCTCAGCCTGTTTCCTGCCTATAGTAGTTTAGAACTCCAAAGGCCTCTTTTCATTTTGCGATATGTCCTTTTAATTTAAACTTGAAATCATTCTTCTTGAAATGTGTATTTTAGTATTATATCCATTGTAATCCACTATGTTAGACAAAATTCACATCCATATATATCTCTCTGAGGTAGGCCTCTTTCTGTCTGGGCAGTGCAATTCTTTCCTACTGCAGCTAAAACAAATTAGCTGCAAACTTAGTGGTTTCAAATAATGCAAAGATATTATCTTATAATGGTGAAGGTCAGAAATATAAAATGGGTTGGCAGAGCTATACTCCTTCTGGAGGCTCTAGGGGATCATCCACTGCGTTGTCTTTTCTAGAGGCTGTCTACAGTCTTTTGTGTGTGGCCCCAGATCAAGGCAACCTTTGCTTCTTTGCTATCTCTCTCTGTCTCTCCTGCCTTCTTTTTCCCTTATAATAACTCAGGATTTCATTGGGCTTACCAAGATCTATAACTTAATCAAATCTATAGGATCCCTTTGTCATGTGGGCAACATAACCACAAGCCCCCTGTGAAGCTGCTGAGAGAAAAATCTCCTTAGAAGCCCTAACATATAATGGAGGGGATCTGTGGCAAATGCTTTTAAAATTCTCTGAGATTAGATTTTGGGTGATTATGACCTGTCAGTGTAATTTCATCAATTGGGACAAATATGCCACCTGGTCAGGGAGGTTGGTAGTGGAGGCGGCTATACATATATGTGGTCAGTGGATATATGGGAAATTGCTGTGCCTTCTCCTCAATTTTGCTGTCATCCTGAAACTTCTCTGAAGTGTAAAGTCGTTATTTGTGTTTGTTGTTAAGTCATCTGGCAACTTTTTCTAAAAATGTACCAAATGTAGGAGAAAAAGTCTTCAGAATTTGTCCATATGAAGAGTTCCACGAAACACCAACATAGGAGGGCTAACAACACCGACTCCATCCTTGGTCCTCCATCTTGTTCATGTCCACACAATGACCTTCCTTGAAGCTACCTGTTCCAGCTCCTTGGAGGTTAATATATGCCCTGCCCAGAGTTTGGGAAGGTTCATTCTGATCCTCCCTAAACTGGCACACAGAAGATGCCACTTCAGATAACTAGTAGATAGAACTGTCACACAGGTGGCACCACTTTAGATAACTAATAGATACAGCTGGTGCACAGGTGGCATTGTTTTAGATAACTAGTAGAGGCGACTGATACACAGAAGTCTCCAGTTTAGATAACTACCCTTTGACCGCACCACAGTGATCTCCTTAATCTAGAAAAGCTGTGGGTTAAGGTCCAGACTTTGTGGAAAATAGCTGGGAACTGCCTGGATAGTTTGTCTGCCCCACCCAACCCACTCATTCAGTAAGTTACTCTTAATAAAATTCTCTAAATGGCATGGAGGGGCTTGCTTTGTTGTTTTGGTCTCAAGGTGCTCCTCAGTCTGGAAGATACTTCACTCTTGCTCCCCCATTTTCTAACCACCACTTTAGATCTTTGCTGGATGTTAACAAGGATATTTATAATCTCACCTTGGCCCTTTCTTACATAGTGAACATTTTGCTGGCTGAAAAGACAGGTCTGAGGCCCTGCTTTACAATAAGTAATTTGAGTTAACTAGGTAGTTTGAGAGTAAAACCCAGAAAGTATCTGAAACATTGTTGCACATTTAGTGTCCTCTGATTTCCAGATATCCTCTACAGTTGCTTGTTCTTCTGGTTGACCTCCTCTTCAGATACTTTTCTCTATTTTTTGAGTGTGTCACTTTATAGAATTTTTTTCTTTAAAGTCTGTTCTGTTTATATTAAAAACAACTCTAACTTTTCTTTTAGGATAAGGAAATGTGTCTATCAAACAAGAGAAAATAATTAAATTTGTGTTTAGATGTTTAGCAGCAAAAGGGAAGCTATAAAAATAAACCCATTGGCCTATCTCTTCTGTGCACTGTGCTAAAGTGTAAGCACTCTGAAGGACAAGGCTTTGAGTCTTGGTGGGGAGGGGAGTGCATGTACACACATAGGTGCAAAGCCCCCTGCTTAACAACAGGAATATAAAAGCATTTAATGCATAATTTAAGTAGGTAAATACTATAAGTCTGAAATGCCACCAACAAAAACCTCTTTTTCTTCTTTATAAAAGTTACTTAATTTAGATCATATATCAATTCCATACCCAGAACTTCTGAATGAAAGTCCTATGTGGAAGAGAAAATTATGTGTCAGAACTTTCCTCCTTCAACCTTAGAAAGGTGGGAATATTAATTTCTCAACAAAAGAAACCAATTTTACCCTTTGGAACACTGCTTTAACCAAGCATTCACCAAGTATAAACTGTGAATAAAGCAAATAGATATAAGCAAAAATGGTAGGGGAAAACCTCTAAAGCAATTTCTTCAGGGTCAGTTCAGTCAGCGCTTCCCAAGCTTTTAGAAAGGATCCCAATTTAGACCCTTTTGCAGACTCTTGCGAAAAATGAGAGATTGGATCAAAATGGGAAGAGAAGTGAGGAGAAATGCAGGTGGTGGAGGGGCAAATTGGAGGAGCAGGATCTAAGTAAGTTTCCAATACATGTGAGTATATATGTAATACAAGCAGATATTAAGTCTATCTGTATATAATGTTAAATATAGAGTTATCAAGCATTACTTACATTGCATTAGTTTGTCTATATTCTTTTTTCAACTCCAGATGTGTTAAAGGACTTGCAAATGACCTTTGTTGATAGACACTGTGAAGTCCATGGTGGAGTGGGTGGTGGGCCGATGGTTGTTGGATGGGGCTCAGAAGTCCAGGTTGGTGTCCAAGAGAATTGACTCTGTTCTCATGATTTTTCATTTCTTTGGCAGGCTAGCCCAGACATGTTCCTATGGTGAATACAGAGGATAAGAACATGCAAAACCAATCATTCAGGCATACATAGTTCAAGTTTCTACTTTTGTACTTTTGCTAACATCTCATTGGCTAAAGCAGGCTAACATCTCATTGGCTAAAGCAGGCTACATGGTCCCTCTGAGAGTCCAGTTGCAGGGCTCTGTATTCTTACAGAGTGAGGTACAGGAGCAATAGTGAGAGTAAAGCTTTCAATACAACCCATCTACATGGTTGTATAAATCCCTTCATTCTCTATGGTCCCAAAGCTTAATGATGGATCCAGAAGTTTCAGGTATCATCAAGAGTCTTCATATAACCATCCCAGTTTATTTTCATAACAACCCTAATTTTCACAACATTGTTCACAAGGACATTGCACTCTCTCTGCTGAGGCAGAGAGATAATATAACTGGGCTCAGTGAGATTGAACTGAAACCCAAGTCCAAAAAACAAAAGCAGAGAACTAGAAAAGTAAGAATTACTTCTAGCTTGAGATAGGCACAAAAGTCATTATAGAAACATCAATAATTAGGGTGTAAGGTTGGTAATATAGGCCAACGTTGAAATAGCTGACCACCAAGTGCTGGCTGTTTTGGTGAATTGGAAAGATTGAGTATCCCAAAGTAACTGTTCTTGTTTGATTTTTCTTTAAATGTCTAAATTCTGCAGTATAATACCTAATACTTTATTCTTTCCAATATAGAATAAATTAAAAAAGAAAACATTGTTGAATAAAGTTTCACTTCACTGCTCAAGGATTTCCATGCATCCTTTAAAAATGCCTAAAGAGAATTTTGCTGAGCATTCATCTACTCTAACTAGAAAAATCTTTCAATACAGAATTTCCAAATGTGACTGTAGAAAACAGTTTTAGACTACACAAAGGTACTGGTGGAAATGAAGAGTTGTTCATTTAAGGTATTTAGAGTACAAAGAAACCTGATTCTTTTCTAAAATAAAACTACCTGAAGATCCATTTGGGGCAGCAAAAAAAGAAAAGGAAACACACACACACACACACACACACACACACACACACCAGCAGCAAAACAAAAACCAGGAAAGGTTAAAGCAGTATCAGTCTAAGGAACTCTATAGAGTTGATAGACAGAAATACATGTGTGGCCAGCCTTAACAGTCTCAGCACTAAATAGTATTTGCCTGAAAAGGTCTTCTGTATTTACTAAAAGACAAAAAAAAAAAAAAAAGAAGAAGAAAGTAATAAAATTCACTGTACCACTATATATAAAACACTATCACATGCAAGCACACCCTGTACACACACACACACACACACACACACACACACACACAGATAAATTGAATCCTTCTCTATGGCATTGAAACAAAGTAAAGTGTACCTGGGACTCGATGCCTATTAGAAGAAACAGGTAACTATCAGAGAGATCATATATATGGTAACTTCAATTTGAGTACTCATTCTAGTACTATTTAGAATTATACTTAGTAAATAGATTCAATGGCAGATTTGATTTGTGAAATTCTGAGAAGTAAACCAATTAACATCTGGGGAGCATACAATATTTTCACTCCAATGCTAGCAATCAGCCCTTTAGTCATCTTTCCAAGCATTCTAGGAAAGAAATTAAGTATTTTCTGACTTAAAGCATAAAATATATAGACAGTTTCAAGCTTCCAATATAATTTTCTTGTTAATATTGACCCAACTGTCAGTGATTATTCTTGATCTTCAGGCTTTCTGAAGCAAGATGAACTGGAAACTCAAGCTATTCTTCAATATTAACTTGATCATAGCAAACAGAGAGGCAAGGAATTTTTATCCCTTCTTATCTCCTAAAATGATCATAACCTCAGAGATATCTTATCTCTTGATCTTGATATTTCAGTTCCCTAATTCAGAAAACCTGACTTTTTCATTTAGATGGCCCACCAATTCAGTCAGTATGTTCCTATTTTGATAGACTTGGGTTAGGAATTGGCTGTGTTGGCAAATTGTTATAATTGTTGTAGCATTAAATATCTTAAGTTTAATGTTTGCTCTCTTCAAACTTTAATCCTTGTTAATGAAAAAAAAAAAAACAGTTTATTCCATGATAAAAGTTCTTTTGGGTTGAATGCTGTCTATAGCATAGGTTTGTTTCTCAATTGACAAAGGATTAGCTTCCTAGGACATACACACACTTGGCTATATCTGGAGACGTTTCTCCTTGTCATGACTGGGAATGAAATAGCACAGAGATAGTAGTGGGTAGAGGCCAGGGATGCTGCTAAGCAACCTATAAGGCACAGGACAGCCCCTCACAACACAGAATTATCTAATTGTTAATTGTGCCCAGGTTGAGAAATTCTGATATAAACAAAAGAGAAATACTGCTGACCCTAATTTCTTAAATCCTTTGCCCTCTATCTCTAGGTAGAATGGAGCCTAAGACTAAATTATACGTCTAGAAATAAGGGTTCATAGTGTCATGGAACTATAGGGGAGCATAGAAAATACTGAGTGGAAAAAGTTGGAGGGGGTAAAATAATCCTTAAGGTTGAAAGAAGATAGAATAACATATCTATTCACTTACTTACTACCTACCATGTGTAGGGAGCACATAATAGGGTTCGGAGTGATGGGGATGCATGCAGTGGACACAACAAGAATCAACTAGGCACAGTGCCTACCAATCCAATGTTAATAGCATTTGGTTGATTGAAGAGAAAGAAAAAATAAAACGCCTCTTCCTTTTCTTGTTTTTCGAGTTGTGCAAATATGAATAATAAACAAATGTGATACCTAGAGAGGTGACCAGAACTTAGGTTGACAGATTCTGATCTCGAAGGTCTAGGCCTTTTCTCCAGCCTGAAACTATGCTGGTATTTCTTATATTCAGGTTATTTGCAGTTGTATTTCCTTCCATCTCACCTCAATTTCTTGGACAATGCCTATTCATTCTTCATGTCTCCCCTTAGATGATTCTTTCCTATGTCTTCCCTGCAAGTCTGAATTAAAGCACCTTTTGAGTGTGCTTCCTAAACTTCTGTAACCATGACAAACATCTCAGTGTCCTGAATGGACTGGGTGCAATCACTTTCCTAGGATTGTAACAGGAAAAAAACAAAACAACATAAAACAATCCTGCTCATGAAGCCATTGCTCTGCTTTATGTAGACGTCCTAAGAAGGAATTGAGGTCTTCCATAGCTACCTTGATTGATAGGATCCTTTATCTTATCTAATCACCAATGAGGTTATGCTTGAATTCTGGAGGAATGGTCAGAAAGGCAACCAACCATTCCTTCAAAAGCTTTGCTGTTAGTCTACATCTCTTTCCTGTTTGTGATCTAGAAGGTACCCAGTAGAACATTCAAAAACTCTTTACCTTCTACTATAAAGCCCACAGCTAAAAACATTTTCATTCCTCCTTTGCTTTGGGCTTTACTCTCACTTTGACTAGATGAGTAAGTCATACAGAGGAAGAAAAAGATCTCCATCCATCTTGGTACAGAGGTCATATCATATTATCTAAGAGGTAAGATTACGGAAGAGCAGAGTGTATTCATAAAGCCTTAATTTCCCCAAGGGAGTTGTCCTTGGATCTTTGTCTGTTTTGCAAAATAAACGTGAAATTTCCTGAGTCACCTGTCACTTAGGAGATGCATAACTTACTAGTTAACCAAGTCCTTACTGAAGTTCACCACTATATCCTGAGAATTGCCATAATAAATTGCAAATAAAAGAATGTCTCTGTACTATATTAGACTTTTTGGGTACCTAGAACTGTGCTTGAATTTTGTAGTTTTCTATTCATAAAAGTAGAATACAGCTTAAATAAGTGGCTTGAGGGGTGTAACTTTAAATTTAAACTTCTCCCCAAGAGACTTACTCCCAAGGAGTAGATTAATTCAACTTATTCACACTTGTGACCTATATTTTTTTGTGTCTTAAAGTTAGCATATTTAGATATCTTTGATATGAAACAAATGAACAACAACAACAAAAAACCTGTAATTTGTTTTTTAGGCTGACAGTTTGATACAAAAACATAACTCAAAGCCATTCTCAATGGATGACATGTCATTTATTCTTAGTTTCTTGACTTGAGTAGTTTTGTGCTACCATTATAATACAGCTTTATTTTATGATAGCTTGCAAGTCTAATAGAGTTTGTGTAAAGCAAGTTTGAAAAAGGGCCCCCCGAATTGCAAATATATATGAAAATAAGATATCATCAAGGGCAAATGTTTTCCAAAAATAGTGCCACTGCACTAATTCTCATCTAATGAGCCTTAAGAAATGCAATGATCTCATATTTGTCTTATTGTTAAAACTGTGGAGGTGGTTTAACAAGTGTTTTCACATCATGTGTGCTTTGTTAGATGTTAAAACGGGTTTTTTTAAAGCGGCATAATTAAAATAGAATAGTAGGTGCCCTGGGGAGACATTCACAGTTCTGTTTAAATATAAGTGAAATTTCACAGATGTTAGCCAAAATTTCTAAATGTATGCTTGCTTCTGAAGTCCTATTTAAAAAGAGATTTTCGAAGTATTCTCCCAAGACCTTTACAGTGATTCTGTTTCATTTAATAGGTTTCTTCATTAGAAAGAAAAACATTCATTCATTTTAATAAAGCAAAAATATATCTGATTATGTAAGACTATATTTCCTAAATGTTTACGGCGAATTGTAAAAGCTCCTCCACCTACCTTTGGATCTCGAGTGCTCAGAATTATATTAATCATAATCCTTGGTTCAGAATACAATCATTATTGCTCTATGCATGGATAATTTTCCTCCCTCCCTCCCTTCCTTTTCGTTTAATAATGGAATGAGCACCTGCAAACTCACCATGCAAAACAAAGCCAGGATTTCCAGACTATTCTACATTTAGTCATCTGTCCTTCTTGCCCCAATCTCCCTGCCTCTCTCCACTAGAGAAAGCCATTATCTTGGATTCTGTATTCCTCATTTCCTGGATATCTTTTTTTTTTTTTTTGGAATTTCTTGGTATTCCACTTTAATCAATTAATTAATATTTTTCACATTTGACTAAAAGACGTGGGATTAGCCGATATTGTGGATCACACATTTTTTGGACACATATATTAAGGTTTAGATTTATCTTGCCTATCTTTACAGATTTACAAGAATTTCACAAGTATATGTGACTTAAGCATCAATTCTGTGGTTTAGGGAAACTATTAATTTTGTTCTCAGTAATTAAAAAAATCAATTTTTGACTGAGCATCTGTGAACATACTGTCCCCTTTTTTTCAGCTTTATTAGTGTATCATTGACAAGTAAAATTATTAGATACTGAAAGTGTACATCATGGAGATTTGGTGAATATATATTTTGAAGATTCCCCCATGTAATTTTTAAAAATATTTTAATTTTTTTATTTATTCATAAGAGACACACACAGAGAGAGGCAGAGACAGAAGCAGGCTCCTCTCAGAGAAGGCTCCTGATGTGGGACTGGATCCCTGGACCCCAGGATCAAGCCCTGAGCCAAAGGCAGACACTCATCTGCTGAGCCACCCAGGCATTCCCCTCACCACCCTGCCCATGTAATTAACACATCTATCACTGCACATACTTATCTTTTCTTTTCTGGTTTTGTTGTTGTTGTTTGGTGAGAACCCTTAAGTTTTACTCCTTTAGCAAATTTCAGTTCTATAACAGTGTCATCAACTATAGTCACCATTTTTTTATGTTATAACCATAGATCATATTCACTTTACAGTTAAAAATCTATAATACCCTTTTGCCAATCTCTCCCTATTTCCCTTCTCCTCATCCCCTGGGAACTATTTTTCTACTCTGTTTCTGTGAATTAGTGAAACCATACGATACTTGTTTTTCTCTGGCTTCAGTTATCATAATGCCTTCAAGGTCCATCTGTTTATCATGGGTGGCAAGATTTCCTTCTTTTTTATAGCTGAGTAATATTTGTGTGTGTGTTTTGTTGTGTACGTGTGCACACGTGACCTCCTCTTTATCCATTTATCTGATGGACCCTTAGGTTGACCTCATATCTTGGCTATTATGAAGAATGCTGCAATGAACATGGAAATGCAGATACCTCTTTGATACTCTGTTTTTATTTATTTCCTTTGGGTCTATACTGAGAAGTGGAATTGCTGGATAATACAGCAGTTCTTTGAATTTTTTGACGAACCTCCATACTGTTTCCATGGTGGCTGAACTAATTTACATCCCCAACCATAGTACACAAGGGTTCCCTTTTCTCAACACCCTCACCAATATTTGTTATCTGTCATTTTTTTTAAGATTTATTTGTTTGTTTATACAAGAGAGAATGAGATAGAGGGACATGGGGCAAGAGAGAGGGAGAAGCAGACTCCCCACTGATCAGGGAGCCCCCAATGCGGGGCTCAACCCAGGGCCCTGGGATCATGACCTGAACCAGAGGCAGCCGCTTAACTGACTGAGCCATTCAGGCACCCCCATCTCTTGTCTTTTTGATACCTGCTATTCTAACACGTGTGACCTGATATCTCATGGTTTCAATTTATACTTCTGTGATGATTAGTGATGTTGAACATCTTTTCACGTGCCTCTTGGCCATTTAAACGTCTTCTTTGGAGAAATATGTCTTCAATTTCTCTGCCCATTTTTTATATTATACATATATGTTTGCTATATAGTTTTGGGTTCTTTATATATTTTGGATATTAACTCCTTATCATACATCTGATTGGCAAATATTTTATCCCATTCTCTAGGTTTCATTTTTATTTTCTTGATGGTTTCCTTTGCTATGTAGAAGCTTTTTAGGTTGAGGTAGTCCCACTTATTTTGCTTTTTTAGCCTTTGCTTTACGTGTCAAATCCAAAAAAAATCATTGCCAAGACTTTCCCCCTGTGTTTTCTTCTAGGAGTTTTATGGTTTCAGGTCTTATGTTCAAGTCTTTAATCCATTTTGAGCTGATTTTTGTATGTGGTATAAGATGCTTTTAATACCAACTGAAAGAAAGCAAATGTAGTTGCAAGTGTATTCTTTAAATTATAGGGAATGGAGAATTTGAGAAGACAGGAGGATGGCAAGGCTCTTCATCCTTCCTTGTAAATTCAAATAAATTTGGCTTAAGGCAAGCTCTCCTTTCCACAGATAGTCTCTGTGGATTTGGTGAAGGAGAGCTCACATTTCACCCCGGTAGTAATTCCTGTTTTTAACAATTTTGCATTTAATCTGTTCCAATTGGTCTTTTTTTTCTGACCCAAATTTATCTAATGTTGATATCTCATAATACACCCCTCAGGCAAGGTGTTGGCTGTTTTTAAGAGAATTTTAGCAAAGATTTGGATATTTTCACTTGGGATTAGAAAATTGCTGAGTAAGTGACTTTAAAATAGATAATGTACAGCTGTCCTTAAAGCCTCAGCCATGCCTCCTCCCAGATACAGTACTCCACTGATCCTTTCTTCCATCTTACCTCCAGCCCCCTCCCTCATCTGCAGCTTCCTTTCTCATCCTCACAGCCCACAGGTAGTCCCACTTGGTAGATTCCTATTCATTCATTATGCACAGTAATTTATGTCCTTTTCTGTTTTACATTTGCTTATCCAGCCTACTCCCTAAGTATTCCATAAAGGCAAGGTCCTTTAAGACATGTATTTTTGTTCCTACTTAAAAAGTAATCTTTCCTAAAAAGTCTCTATCTTGATCATATTTTTCCTCTTATGTGTAATAGTATCTCATTGCGTCTTTAATACACACTAGATATTGTTTTATTTTGGTGAATAATAAACCTATTAAAATACAATGTTCAAGCATGGTTTTGTTCCCATAACTCTACTTCCCCATAGGCTCATAAGTTCTGCTTCTATAAATTATTTTACCAAAGGGATACTCAGGATTATGAGTCTAAGTCTGCAGAGGGAATATTGTAGTTAAAAAGAATTGAGAATGATGGTTTATTCACCCACTTTTTGGTATTTATGTGATATATTTTTACATATTCTAATTTGCTTTTATATTTTTAGATTCTTAGATAACCTTAGGCGTGGCATTAATGCCAATGTAGAATGCAGGAAATGAACAGTATTTCTGTTAACTTCAATTTTGTGCTCTCTTCTTTAGAATCTGCGGTAAATTATCCAGAGAGTCTTTGTTACTTTACTTCTTATTAACTTTCCTTTTGCAAAAAAAAGATAGTAAGACCCAGGTTTTAGCTAGAGCTTATGACTTTCTGGATAATTACTTTTTTTGTAAGTGAATGGGAAATATATTGACCGTATTTTGTGCTTTAAGGATTATTTCATTTCTTAATTATTCTTTTGATAAAATAGGAAGCAAAGGTGCAGATAAGCCACCCAAAGCTGGTGCTGGCAGCATAGATGGCAGAAAGCTCCAAAGAGAATGGGTGCTTTTCTTTACATGACAGGTTAGAGCAGTTTATCTTTTCATGTTAAATACAGTAGTGAATGTTACAACACAGCCATGGTGAACTTTTCTTTGATGGTATTTCTTCTGTTGATCTTCCTCTGCTATGGTAGGAGAATTGGTGCAATGTGCTCACTTCATGGAATAATCTTGGATTTTTTTTTAATTAGTGGTTCAAGTTTAAGTTTAAACACTCTGCTTATTTTACTGCTGTTTTTTAAATGAGTAAAATATCGATCTAAATCTTTAAAGTGCTTAGATGTTCATTGTTAAACATTTGTCAAATAACTGAATTTAATAAGCTTATACTTAATACTAAGCAGGCATTTTGCTTGAGGATGTAATTGAATTCAGACAGTCTGCTAGTTAATTGATAAATACTGCTACTTTCAGTATCTCTCTGTCCCCTATTTCTGCTTTAAGCTTTTTATTATGGAACATTGTTGCTTTTATCAAAATCCTCTGAAGCTGCTGCAGTAAAGAATGTCCTCCACTGTAATGATATGTAACATTTACTGGATACAGTGGTCTCCCATGTCCCCAGTTTCAGATCCTTGCTGTCACCTGCAGTCCAGAATCAAATGATCCTCCTTCCTGATTAATCATCAGAAGGTCTGTAGTAGCCTCTCTGTCGCCATGCCTGTCATTCACCCACTTCATCTCATCCATAGGCATTTTATCATCTCATGTGATCACAAGAAGTGTGAGTACAGCACAATAAGATATTTTGAGAGACCACATTCAACATAACTTTTATGTGAATAACAGTATGTTGTTAATAATTTTTTCTATTTTATTATTGTTAATTTATTATCTAATTTATAAATTAAACTATCATAGGTATGTATGTGTAGGAAAAAACAGTATATATAGGATTTGGTACTACCTTCAGCGTCAGGTATCCACTGGGGGTATTGGAATGTATCCCCCAAATATGAAGGAGATTACTGAACTTTCTATGTACCAGGCTTTGTACTATGTTCTTTAAATGCACCTATCTCAAGTCATCTTCTTGGCTTGTGAAGCTGTACCATCTACACTTTATTGTTGAGGATAATTAAGAACAGTGAGGGCAAAACACTTCACCAAGTCAACACAACTAGAAAGTATTGGAACAGGAATTTAATTTGCAGGCTGACTGCCTCTGAGTCTATACTCTTTTTTTAAAAAAAATATTCAAATTCCAGCTAGTTAGCATACAGTGTAATATAAGTTTTAGGTGTATAATAATAGTGATTCAGCACTTCCATACATCATGTGGTGCCCCATCACAAAAAATGTACTCCTTAATCCCCATCACCTATTTCCATCACCAAACACCCCCCCCCCACACACACACACACACCTACTTTTCCTCTGGTAACCATCCCTTTGCTCTCTATAGTTAAGAGTCTGGTTTCTCTCTCTCTCTCTCTCTCTCTCTCTCTCTTTTTTCTCTTTTCTAATTTGTTTTGTTTCTTAAATTCCACATATGAGTAACATCAGATGGTATTTGTCTTTCTCTGACTGACTTATTTTGCTTAGCATAATACTCTCTGGTTCCATCCATGTCATTGCAAACAACAAGATTTCAGTCTTTTTAGTGTCTAAGTAATAGTCCACCTCTTTTTTATCCATTCATCAGTCAATAGATGCTTGGGCAATTTCCATAATTTGGCTATTATAGTTAATGCTGCTATAAACACCAGGGTGCATATATCTCTTTGAATTAATATTTCTGTATACTTTGGGTAAATACCTAGTAGTGCTATTGCTGGATCATAGAGTAGTTCTCTTTTTAATTTTTTGAGGAAACTCCATAGTGTATTCCAGAGTGGCTGCACCACTTTGCTTTCACACCAACATCCTCCCCAACATCTGCTGTTTCTTGTGTGCTGATTGTATCCATTCTGACAGGTGTGAGGTGGTATCTCATTGTAGTGTTGATTTGTATTTCCCTGATGATGAGTGATCCTGAGCATCTTCTCATGTGTCTGTTGACCATCTGGATGTCCTCTTTGGAAAAAGGTCTATTCATGTCTTCTGACCATTTTTAATTCAATTATTCATTTTTAGGTATAGAGTTTTATAAATTCTTTATATATTTTGGATAATAACCCTTTATCAGATATGTCATTTGCAATTACTTTTCTTCCGGTCTGAAGGCTCCCTATTAGTTTTGCTAGTTCCCTTCATAGTGCAGAAACTTTTTATTTTTATGTAGTCCCAAAAATTTATTTTTTTAAATTTTGTTTCCTTTGCCTCAGGAATATATCTAGAAAGAAGTTGCTATGGCCAATGTCAAAGAAGTTACTGCCTGTTTCCTCTTCTCTGTTTTTTTTTTTATGGTTTCAGATATCAGATTTAGGTCTTTAATCAATTTGAATTTGTTTTTTACATTTGTTGAATCATTATGCTAAAATAGACATTTCATTTATGGAATCATGGTGACTGCCAGCTCTGATGGGCTAGGGCAAGATAAAAGTGAGGAATAATTATGCTGTGCATGGTAGCAAAGGGGAACAAACTTGACCCCACCACTTTCCAGCCTGTGGGACCACTGTAAATTTAGAGGATAATGGTACTTTCTCATGAATTTGTCATGAGAATGAAATGAGATAACAAATGGAGAATGTGTAGCTCATTGCCTGGCAATCATAAATGGCCATTAAACATCAGCTTTTATTTTAATGATTATTGTTTTGGAATATTTATACTAATCTGTTCCTATTTTTAAAAAAAGGACCTTAAAGATCAAGTCAATTCTTGCCTTGTATGAAATGTTCCCTGGGCTTGTGAATGTAATTTAATATTTAATTTAATATTTGATCCAAGAGATCAAATTAATGCATTTAACTTTTAAACTTGTAAAAATTTGTTTATCAACTTTTTATTTTCTTAATTTTATTTTTCTCCCCAAACCTCTATAATGATAAGCTTCAGATCTATAAAAAAGTTGAAAGAATAGTATAACACATGTATATCCTTGATCCAGACTTACCAGTTTTTAACATTTTACAAAATCTGAGTTTCTACTCACCTCTCTGTCTTCATCTGTGTGTGTGTGTGTGTGTGTGTGTGTGTGTGTGTGTATGAATGTGTGTGTGTGTTGTAGGTATGGAATGTTCTGGCTGAATTATTTCAAATTAAATTGCCGTGATAAAGTGCATTCACTTTATCCCAAAAATTTTCAGGAGGCATCTTTTAAGAACTAAGGCTTTCTTGTACATAACCAAAATAGCATCATCATATCCAAGAAATTTAATATCAGTGAAATAGAAATGTCATTAAATATGCAGTTTCTATTCAAGTTTCTGTAAGTATTTAGGTTTTTTTAAAATTTTGAATAAAATACAAATGATCAAAGAATGTTGTAAAGTCTCAACTTTTTGAAAATATTAAAGATTATTGGAAACTTCATTATTGTGAGGTTTTCTATATATGTATGTAGTAAATATAGAATGTAAATTCTCTTATTCAATTTCACTGTTTTTCCTTATTTATCTAACAGATCTATCCAGCTTTTAAGGAAGGATGATATATTGCAATCTGCCACTATAATCGCTTTTATATAAAGGTTATTTGAATGAAGATCTTTCTATTTAGAAATTTTCAAACATACCCCCAAATTGAGAACATATTATAATAAATCTCAATGTTCCCCCATCTTCAATGATAATCAACACTTTATCAGCCTTACACATCCCCTGTTCCAATTTTTTGCATGTGAGTAGCATTTTAAACATATCATATCATGTCATTTTATCTATAGGTACTTCAGTATAAATGCCTAATGGTATATGTGTGCATTTATACATTCACATACATAAATATATACCAAAATGCTATCACTAAACTAAAAACTTAACAGCAATTATTATATGTCATCTAATATTCAGGTTCTAACCACTTTCCTGATTGTCTAAAGAAATTTATTTATTTTTATTTTTTTAAGATTTTATTTATTTATTCATTAGAGACACATACACAGAGAGAGAAGCAGAGACACAGGCAGAGGGAGAAGCAGGCTCAATGCAGGGAGCCTGATGTGGGACCCAGGACTCAGGGTCACATGTTGGGTGGAAGGCAGGTGCTAAACCGCTGAGCCACCAGGGATACCAAGAAATTTATTTTTATACTTGATTTTTTTCCCAAAACTGTATTCAAACAAGTCCACCCCTTGCATAAATCTCTATTTACATTTTTATCTTGTAGTTAATTTGTTGAAAATAATTTTTGTCAGTTATTTGTACAATGCCCCACATTTTCTATTGCCTGTAGATTTTCTCTTGAAGAAACCCTTCCTAATTGACCCAGATTATCTGTCTACAGATAATTATATCTAAAGGTTTCGCTAGATTCGAGTCTTCATCTTATTTTTCCAAGAGCACTTCATTGGGGGACTATTTATTCACTGTTGCATCACACCAGGAGGCATACCATATCTGGTTGCTCTGCTTTCAGAGAAACTATGATTGATCTCTGTGTTCAGGGGATGTCAATCTGAGCCATTCTTTATAATGATTCCCATTAACTTTTCACCTAACGTTTTATAATTAATTAATGATCATTGCCTAGCTCCATTATTTCATTAGGAGTTGCAAAATGGTGATTTTCTAAATGTAGCATTACTTCTGCATTTGTTAGCCTGACTTCTTCTATGATGACCTTTTTCTCATCATCTATTTGATTATGTGCATATTTGAAGCCTATTTGTTTTGTTCAGAAAAGGCAAGATAAATATTTGATTTTTCTTCTTATCAATTGGCAGAGGAATAGCTAACTTTCCTCATGTTGCTTGCAGTGATGACTTTCTTACATTTTTAATAGTTTGGCTTTATATATTTAGTTAATGTATTGGCAAAGTAAGAAAACCATTCCCAAACTGCCCAGATTTCTTGGGCAGGGGGGCATGGTCAGAGGATCCCCCAATGCCAGTATCTGTCATATTCAGAAGCTCTTTCCCTGGTTCCTACGCTTGCATATAGACCAGAGAGGGGAAGATCCTTGTAACTCTTGATCTGAAACCCATTTACCTGTCAGATCCAGTAATTTTTGGCCTAAGAAAAGAGAATGACTTTGCATTGAGAATTGAAGGCAATATGCATGTTTTTGTCTACCTAGACTTTGGAAGATTATGTTTCTTTTTTTTTTTTTTAATTTATTTATGATAGTCACAGAGAGAGAGAGAGAGAGGCAGAGACACAGGCGGAGGGAGAAGCAGGCTCCATGCACCGGGAGCCTGATGTGGGATTCGATCCCGGGTCTCCAGGATCGCGCCCTGGGCCAAAGGCAGGCGCCAAACCGCTGCGCCACCCAGGGATCCCGGAAGATTATGTTTCTTGAGGTATCAATTAGCTTTCTTCTTCATGTAAGCTGAAAGCTTATTTTTCATTTTTCTATGAAATAGAACCTGGTCATATTTAGGTGAAAAGTTATTTTGAATCTCAAGCTCAAATTCTCTAAGATTCCTTCTTTATTATTATCACCTTACTTATAGAAGCAATATGTTGAGGAAATATGCTTATTGTGTATCATATTTAATTATGCAGAATATCTTGAAACCTTTTGGAAGTAGGGATCATAAATAAATAAGGGAAATTTTAATACCAACTGAATAGGAAGATAATTTAAGATTATATAAAGTAATATGATCATTCATATCTGTCTCAAAATCTTCCCATTTCAAAAATAGTAGAATTAAAAATGTTTTGACTAAGCCAAATGTATGATCAGGAAAATAAACAGTTTGATTTATTAGGATATTTGGATTTTGATCATGATGATATCAGCAGTTCACTGTGTGATCTTGGAGACAAAAATCACTTAATAAATGGAATAACAGAACAGACGAAAACTTAGATCTTTTTTGTTTCTAAGTGTTCTGAGACTCTATAAACATAACTTTGAGTTTGAGCACTAGGGGTGGAAACTGAATATGAAAGAATTAGCATGACTGCACTCAATGTAATATAAAAGAACCATCTTATAGTATATAACTAAAAAAGTTTTCAAATATGGATAGATTTATTATCTGTAACATACAGCCTTGAAATATAAATATTCTGTGGTCATTCTGCCTGAATCATATTCTAATGTTTTTAAATACCATGTGGAAAGGGAAGTGTAAAAATTAGAACATAATTAATAAAACACTACTCACTTAAAAAAAGCAAATAAGAATTTTCGTATGTATTTTTATGTATCAGAGATAATTTTATATATCTAGTAGAATTTAGTACATCTTTCATGTACCTTAATATCAGAAATACATAAAAGTATTTTATAATCTTCCTTAAAATGTTCTAATTTTTATAAACGTAAATCTTATGCAAGTATAACATAATCAGTAGGGTTTTTTTTTTGCTTTGTTTTTGTTTTTAATATTTTATTGATTTATTTGAGACAGAGAATGAACACAAGAGGGGGAATGAGCAGGGAGAGGAGGAGAAGCAGACTCCCGCTGAGCAGGGATGGGATGTGAGGCTCCATCTGAGGACCCTGAGGTCATGACCTGAGCTGAAGGCAGGTGCTTACCCAACTGAGCCACCCAGGCACTTCAAAATGATCATGTTTTAATTGGAAGAATGCCTTTTGTACTATGAAATGCATAGACTGTGTATTAATGCTTTTTGTATTTCTACTTATACTTTGCAGAGAATGCAATCTGTTCTACACACTCCAGATATTTTCTTCAGTTCTGACATCTATTCCCAACTGCTTATTTCATAGCTATATCTGGATATCCCACAAGCATTTCAAACTTACTAGGTCTCACATAGACTAGATCTTCAGATTAATCAAGGTATTTTGGCAAGTAAGATTAATCAACTCAGAATGACATAAAACTGAAAGTTAAGAATGGGGATCAGGTATGGTTAAATCAGATCTTTGGGTCTCTTTTTCTTTCTGTACTTGATCTGGTTGCCCTATTGAATGTAGAATAACTGCTAGATTATAAATTCTTGCTACCATGATCATAGCTAAAGAAAGACATTGTTTACCTCAAGTTTTAAGGTGGTATCTAGGAAGCTTATATTTTATCTCTTCACCTCTGACAAACCTCTCATGAACATCTCACTGGCTTGAAAAGAGTTGTCTGCTTATCCTAAATAAATCCCTGAGGTAAAGGGAATGAATGCCCTGTTCCAGGGGCCTATGCTCCCCTCTTCTGAAGCCACTACTGTGGCAAGGGGGATGGATAATTGTGATTAGTTTAATCAAGGCTTTCTCTGGATGTGGGATCAATTCCCTAAATTGTTCAGTTACTACACAATGGAGGAGAGGTGAGATAGAACTTGGTCAGGCAAACTTAAAACTTGCTACATCCCCTTTGCCCCTAAACATGTTCTCTTATATCCTGATTTTATGTGGAATAACATGACTGACTGGTGAGTGTATCAAGGTGGAAAACTTGGATTCACCTTTGACTATCGCCTTTACCTAAGCCAGCACTAGGTTCTCTAGAATGTGTCTCAGAAACAGTTATTCATCTAACCTCTGTTCACCCCTGTCCATCCATTCTGTCTTTGTCTTGGTTTGTGGACCATTAGTTCATTTTAGAGTTTAACCGTGGTGTTCTATCTCATCTCTTCTTTGGGCTGTTATACGCTTTCCCAGGAGGAGAGACCTTGCCTAATTTATCTTTCTATCCCCCAAATTCAGCATCATTTCATGCACTCAAATTTTGAGTTCAGGCCCTTATGAATGCTTTTGTTGAATGAATAAAATCCAAAAATCATTTTATAAAATTACCATAATATAAAATTTCCTACTATTGTCACCTGCTCTTAAGTCTCTGATATCAATGAATAAATAATTGCTGTTGAAAAGTTTATAAATTATTTTGTGGAGGGACACTTGGGTGGCTCAGCAGTTGAGTGCCTCCCTTCAGCCCAGGGAGTGATCCTGGAGTCCCGGCGATAGTCCCACATTGGACTTCCTGCATGGAGCCTGCTTCTCTCTCTGCCTGTGCCTGTGCCTCTGCCTCTCTCTCTCTCTCTTTGTCTTTTATGAATAAATAAGTAAAATCTTTAAAAAATTATTTTATGGAGGAATACTATTAAAAATCAGGTATATTTAATATCCTAAATATTTTGATTTCTACTGAAAAATAATTGAAAAGGCAACCAGAACACTTGCAATATAATATATGTAAGAAGACTTAGGTTGTGGCATTAAAAATGTATACATTTCTCCAAAAATACAAAAACAGGTTTTGGCTAAGGGTTAGTGTTGATATTTGTAGAACCAAACTAGGTTTAGTGGGAGCTGCTTTGTATTATTCTTAACACCATATATGCAGCATGTCTTCAGAGAACTTGAGGAATTCAGCTCAACGGACAACAACTATTTCCTTAGACAAATGATTATACTTGTGGTGAGGATTTCTTACCTTTGACTTTCAATCCAGAAGTTATTGATTCTGGGTTCCTGCAGCCCCTCCCATGTGAGAGAATTAAAACAGGCACAAGAAGGCATAGTAAAAAGGCCTTTGAGAGACCTCTTACTGAGGCCAAAGACTGGTTTGTTTTTTGGCTTTGATTTTTGTTTTGTTTTTTACTTCATATTTTGAAGAACTAGCAACCTCAACCAGACAAATTTGGGTCTGTGGCACTCTGTGGCAATTACAGGTAATGCTCATGTCTGCATAGACAGGGACGGATTTTTCGCTGTCCTAATTTATTTTGTCCTTCTTTTAGAGAATGTGATAAAACTTTTATTTAAATGGACTTATAGCAACTTATTTTATCTCTATGTGTCTTTGCTTTTTGAGATGGCAGATTTGGGGGATCCCTGGTGGCTCAGCAGTTGAGTGCCTGCCTTCGGCCCAGTGTGATCCTGACCCAGGATCAAGTCCCACATCAGGCTCCCTGTGTAGAGCCTGCTTCTCCCTCTGCCTGTGTCTCTGCCTCTCTCTCTGTCTCTCATGAATGAATAAGTAAAATCTAAAAAGAAAAGAAAAAAAAGAAAAAAAGAAAAAGAAATGGCAGATTTAACTTTTTTTTCAAGAATGGTACTCAGGAGGAACAGGTTTGCCAAGAGATTCCTTCATACACTGCTAACAAAGTTAAACTGATTGGAAAATACTTTTGAGGAAAAAGCTTTATAATGGATAGGATGAGTTTACAGTTGTATGTAGCATTGGGCTTATAGTCTTATCTTTAGGGATCTATCCTTAAGCAAGAACTGGTGAATTTATTTTTATTTTTATGTACTTTTATTTTATTTATTTTTTTATTATTTTTTTTTTTAAGAAGGAGAGAGAGTATGTGTAAACATCTGGGAGGGGCAGAAGGAGAGGGAAAGAGAGATATAGAATCTCAAGCAGGCTCTAAATCCAGTGTGGAGCCAGATGTGGGGCTTGATCTCACAACCCTGAGATCATGACCTGAGCCAAAATCAAGAGTCAGATGCATAACAAACCAAGCCATTCCAGTGCCCCAAGATTTAGTGAATTTATTTTTAAAATATCAAGACAAAGATGATATATTATGATTTGTAGTAATTATACATTTAGTCTTCATCCCTGTGCTTCTCAAACTCTTGGAATTTCCTAAATGATGAAAGCCATAAAGGTGATAAGGGTGTCTTTCATTATTTTAATGACATGATTCTTGGGCCCCACTTAAGGTTGAGGAGGCTGCTTACTCTGAGAACCAATCCCGTGAAGATAAGGCTGGAACTTTTGGTCTCCCACCTTCCCACACACCTTCTGATAATCAAATCAAGGCTGATTCGATTGCCAGTGGGCAATGATTTAATCAATCATATCTACATAATGAAGGCTCCTAAAAACCCAAAAAGTGCAAGGTTGGAGGAGCTTCTGGGCTGGTGAACATGTGAGCGTGCTGAGAAAGTGGTGTGCCTGAAGTAGGCGAGACCTTCCCAAGGAGTCATTTCCTTCTGTTCCTGAGTTATGTCCTTTTATAATAAATTGGTGATCTACTGAGTAAACGGTTGACTTGAATTCTGTGAGGCATTTTGGCAAATCAGTACAACACAAGGTAGGGATCATGGGAACACATACACATACATATATATACTTATTTATGAAGATTCCAACTCATTCCAGATTGTCATCATCAACTTAGTCTTTTACAAGTAAGTTTAGGAATTCTTTTACTCTATTTTATCTAGGTTTCTGTATATAATTCAATATGTCTCTTAATTTTTCTACAAACATGTGAATGGTATCATCACTAGGAACAACACATTATCATCTAGATCAGTAATTCAAAAACAATCTAAACCTTCTGTGAGTTATAAGAGTGAGAAATGGCTGAGGCACCTGAATGGTGCAGTCAGATAAGCCTCCAACTCTTGTTTTCCACTTCAGTCATGATCTCAAACCCAACATGAGATCAGAGCTTGATCTGGAATCCATGCTGGGCATAGAGCCTGCTTAATATTCTCTCTCCCTCTGTCTCTCTGCCCCTCAACCTCACCTCTCTTTCTCCCACTCTAATATATATATATATATATATTATATACATAATATATATTAATTTAATTATATACATATTATATATAATATATAATATATATATAATTACTGTCAGACCATGGGAGTCTAATTGGAGGAATCTTACTTGAAAAATATAAAATGTATTTCTCCCCATATATTCACATGATTAGATAGAATTCACTAGCAAAAATCCCTCCTATTTCTCCCTATCTTTTCCTCCTTTCCTTCCTCTTTCTTTTTCCCTGTCCCTCCCCCAGTTGCATACATTTGCAATTATGTGATAAAAGTGGCTATAAGGATAACATTAATTCATTATGTATGTTAGCATAGGTTAGCAAAAAGCCCACTAAGATTCCTTTTAACTGTTGAAAGAAATACAATAAATATTTTTAAAATTGTTTAATTATAAAAATAAGAATTTTAACTGTAATATCTATTTTGCTGACAGTTCTGTTCTACCTCGATTATCCCATACATAATTTTGGTTTTTTCCCAACACTGCATTTTTCTTGAAGAAGAGATGCCAAATTTCAGATCCATACTACAAATGCATCAATTTTATCCTGTTAGCTAAAGAAAACTATAACAAAAAAGAAAAAGAAAAAAAAACCTGCGACAAAGCTAACAACTCTATTTTCTACTATATGGTGATAAAATCCACAAAGAAAGCTTGACTAAGGAATATCATTGGAGACAAGCCATTTTGGTATGGATAAACAATATACTATAATTGCTAGTGGTACTAAGAAAGCTTCACAAATGTGTTTCCCAAAGGGGATAGTCTAAGTGCCACTGATACATTCTGTTTCACATTTTAATCTGTGCTTTTGCCCGTCTCCCTTCAGGTTGTGAAATGTGAGTTTATTTGTCATAATCTTCAGGTTGTGAAATGTGAGTTTATTTGTCATAATCTTGAAATGATATCTTTCCAACCTAGGTATAAAGAAGAAACAAAGCAGTAGCATCGAGGTGTTGATAGGGAATAGCAACTATCTACAAAGACCAATAAAATTTGTTTGATACCTCTATATTCTTATAAACATATATGAACAGAAAGAAACAATAAAATACTGTATTGTGCCTTTCCTTAACCCAAATAAGGCATATATGCCCACTTAAATATAGATAATTAAATACTTTTCCAGGAAATAAATAACATTCTTTCAAACCTGGCTCAAGCTGTTCTTGAATTGAGTTTTCAAAAACAAGTTAACAGCGATGTCTTTCCTAGATGATTTTATAATCCCTTTCTTGCATCTATTTTGCCGTTAGTAATTCCACGGTGGAAGAATAATCATGATCTTTCCAAAGCAGAGCTTATGAAGTGCTATATGCATTTATTATCAATTATTTGGCTTTTTTTCCCCAGTAGATATTATTCATGGACAGGTGAATTTTATTTTATGCAGTAGATATATGTTACTGAATAGTTATTTTTAAATAATTTGGGTGAATCAAATCTTATTTTAAATGTACCAAGGGAGTTTGTTATTATTAGGAACCTTATGATAAACACTTCTTTAAAGTGAAATATTCTAATTTATTTTCCAAGTTGTGATTTTTTTCTATACTGTTATCTAAAATTAGGTGCAAATATACTGGATGGAACTTTGAAGAAAACGGTGTGTGGCACATGAAGAAGCAGAAGCTTGTTAAAAGTAAAGAGCCAGCTGGCTTCTCCCCAAATGGCCTCACATTATTTTTGTGATGCTACCATATTCCAGAGCCTGACCTTGAAGCTTGCAGGCTCAGAAATTTGAATTTGTCAGCACTATAAAGCTCGATCTCAGGAGCATTAGTTTAGTTAATAGAACTGTTTTATGAAATCAGGATACCAACTTAATTATAGCTATTGAAAAATACTGCTTTCATATGAGCTAAAATAGTTATGCAAACATGACAAAAGCATTCTTTCCTTGAAGGTAGAGGGGGCTATTTGGGAATCCAAATAATTTCTTAAAGTTATTTTGGTGTGATCGGGCTCACAATAGGGAAGTTAAATAAAGGATATTCTATACTTGTGGTTCACAATCTCGGTGTTTCCCGGGTGTAATCTTAAACTGGTCCTGAGAGGCCAGGGAGCGAATGAAGAAAGATTATGAGCTGGCAGGTTTAATAAGCACGAGTATTTATAGCTGAGCTTGTCATGGGCAGCTGCAAGATGTTTAGATCCTTACATCCCCTCCTACTGAATCTCACAGGTTGACAGACCTTAACTGGGTGCACTCACATACTCAGTACCTTACTCTCCAAAGGCTATTTACTTGAAAATGGCTCCTGCTACCGAACAGTGGGGAAAGCTTATGTTCCCAAGCGCAGGGGAATGAGCAAGCACTCTGTTTGCTCACATCTAGTTCTCAGGTCAGCTGGTGGTCGTGTCATCTCACTTAGCTCCTCCAACAAATTGCATTTTTCCTGCCCTTCCTTACCCTCAAATCTCAGAGACATTGCTAATTGATCATTGTTAATTAGCCAACTGATCCATTAGGCTCAGACCCAACCTTGGGATCCTTTTCAACACATTGATCCAGGAAGCCATCTCAATTGATTGGGGTTGGCACAAGGTTTAATACCTGGTCTTGGGAAAATCTTTGTGTTCTATGGTCAGTTTCCTTATCTGTGAAATTGATGGGTTGGATTAATTTTATTTTCCTCCTAGGTCCTTTTTCTGTCCTGAAAATAACTGTGCTGGTTTGAGCAAATCACTTCACTGTGGTTCACCTTAATTCCTGCATCTTTAAAATGAGAAGGTTATACTGAGTATTAAAAAAAATAGACTTCCAATTATATAATTCTTAATTTTATCTGAAACCATGTAAATCAGAGCTTTCATCTAGCTATGCTAATAATTAAGAAACTGAGACCTAGATCAAATGCTAATCATTGACTTGTATGCTTTTCTAAGTCATCTGCATCCAAATACTGAGTTATTGAAAGAGTGTCCGACACTCCTAACCCTGGGAAATGAACTAGGGGTGGTGGAAGGGGAGGTGGGCGGGGGGTGGGGGTGACTGGGTGATGGTCACTGAGGGGGGCACTTAATGGGATGAGCACTGGGTGTTATTCTATATGTTGGCAAATTGAACACCAATAAAACAAATTTATTATTTATTAAAACAAAAAAAAAGAGTGTCATAGTAAGTTACAGTATCTGTCCTGAGAGCAGAATGTGGGAGTGTTGGCACACTTGCTGGGTGTTTGCCATTCTTGCTCTATAGATTAATTGCTATTCCAGGTATTTGTTTCAGTCATTATCTGTCAAATCTGAGAGCAAAGAAAACTGAAGCAAGTTGGAAGTCACATGTACTGTTTTCTGGAGAAGTGTTTTTCTCTGTAAAATCAGGGATTTTTCCATTATACTTACAAATGCAAACAAAGCATGTTTTGTTATCACATTTATTGTCCGTATGTATCTACTAGTAGCAAATGTTTTTAGTTATAGAGCCTCCAGAGTATCGTGGAATAGGATCTTTTAATGATGAAAGATATCTCATTACCAAAATGTTTTCTTTTTATAACTCAGGGCCTGTGGTTCTCTTTTCTAAAACAATTGCACAGACTATAGATCACAGTTCCCTGAGTATCTGGTTAAGGGGAAGAATACAAAGTTCTGATTGGTGTGAAGGAGTGAATCTTTTGACAGAGACAATGGCTCAGTGTAGAGTGATGATACATTCTTCATATCTCCACTTTCTTCTTGTTCACTTAAAATTTCTTTCCATTTGAATTTTTTCATTTGCTTTAAGGAGAGTATTCATCAACCATGCTCATTTAAAAGATACTAATGTTCTCTTCCTTCACCCAGACTTTTATTCTCACATAAGATAGATACTAAGTGTGATTAGAATGAATACTGCCATATTAACTTATTAATAAATGTCTTCATGGCCCATGAGGGGTGTTTGCCCTGAAATGGAACTTTCAGACATCTCTGCTCAAAAAGCAACCAACCTGTCTGCTGCCTGACTGAACTACGATTTACATTTTGTATAATATAGGCAGAAGGCAATTTTAATTTAATATATAAATGTAAAACTTCGGCTTCCACTTACTATAATATGGGCTTCATGATTGCATTTATTTATTTATTTTATCAGCAAAGCCTGCCTCCTGCGAGCTCCTGTGATGGAAATCCACTGTGTGTGCTGAGTGACTCTATTAGGCTGTGGAAGAAGATGAAAATGGTTTGAGATAAATAAAAAAGCAATTACCTAGGCCTGGGAAGGAGATACTGCACATTTATTCAGGAGGCATTTAACTTATTCAGGGCTCCATTCCAATGACGGTTGTTCCCTTTTCTATCTCCCTAATATAATGCAAGTCAAATGGGAAGAAATAGAATGATGTTTCACACTCCAGCAATAAGGCGTCAGAAATCTGAGGACTTGAGAAAGCTACCATTAGGGAAAAGACAAAACCATGATGATATCCCTCATTCCATTTCTAGTATTGGACACTGAGGGCAAAGGGTTTGAAATTGTGTCATAGCCAATTGCAGTAGGCACTGCGCAGATGGCTTGGAGCTAAGTCCAGTGCCCAAAAAACTGATAATTAACATGCTAATGGTTTAAATGTTGCAATCAAAGTTCCTACTTTCAAGGGTTATAACCTGTGTTAAGGGATAAAGAAAAGGAAGAAGAATATATGCATCTTTTCACAATTACCCCTGCTTCCATTTCCCATTCTTCAGGACCCATTTCATATTTTATTATAGCTTATTTCCTTGCATTGCTCTTTTCTTCTACATTGTAGCCCTGGATCACTCATTTCTCCTCCACAGTTCACTGATCAATAGAGCTTTCTCAGTCTATTGAGCAAATGCCACTTTCCATAGAGGGTATCCGTTGAAGAAGGGATGGGAAATGTGGAACAAATTGAATCAAGAAGAGAGTGAAGCTCTGCTGAGCTGGGTGTCTCTATGGCAGCGGGGTTCATCAGAAAACTGGGACAGCCTAACAGACTCAATAACCACTTTACCACTTAGTTTTGAAAATAAACTTCTCTTTTTCTTTAAAATTTCCTACTCTTGGTTATGCTTGGGTGACTCAGTGGCTGAGCATCTGCCTTGGGCTCAGGGCATGATCCTGGGGTCCTGGGATTGAGTCCTGAACTGGGCTCCCTGTGAGGAGCCTGCCTCTCCCTCTGCCTATGTCTCTGCCTCTCTCTCTGTGTCTCTCATGAATAAATAAATAAAATTTAATAAAATTTAATAAAATAAAATTTCCTATTCTTACAATTCATTTCCCCTGTGATTGCTGGGATTGTCACTAATGCCATCTCATCCCTTGAGACTCTTATTTCCCTTACCATCCATCTGGCTATGAATGAAGATTCCATTTCTTTGCTTTAGGCACAGGATACATTTCTTTTTGTTACTGGACTTCTTAAGTAGGTATTGTCTCCTAACTTTACATAGTGTTTGTGATATGCAATTCTAGCTTCTTTGTTTTCCATGATCAGCCACCATGTGGCAAAGGATAGTGATCTCCATTTTATTTGACTGGGCATTGCCGGGACGATCAACTGAGAGGGAAGGTGAGAAATACCGACTGCTACAAAGCATTGTAAAAATGAAATTCATAGTTTGCCTGGCTTTAAAAAAAAAAGCTTTCCTGTAATACTTTATTGTAGCTGTTCTCATGTTTATAATCAAATATTATATAGCCTTTGTATCAGTAAAAGGGAAAAGGGCTGTTTTGATTTGACCATCAGGTCACCATGTGATGAATGATGACAGTATCATGAATAAGACCAGTCAAACCTTGAGTCAATTAAATGCCTGTAAAGAAATTATTAGTAATGAGAAAATCTGGCAAGTATTATGTTATTATTAGATTTTTTTCATTTTGCTTGATGTGTAGCTATTTGACAAACAAAAGGAAGAAACATACTTCTGTTTCTTTCATTAATTTTACAGTTTAGTGCAAAACTACCTTAATACCCTCAATTTGATAGTACAATTGTTAGAAAAAAAGAAAGCTGATAACACTGTTAGCTTCTGGGACTTTTTGAATATCATCCCTAGATATGACAAGAGATGGAATTACGTGCAAGAACATTTGCTTTTTGGCCTTATCTGTCAAAATAGGCAATAGGTAAAAAGATCTTAATCTGTCTTAATTTTCATTAGTTTTTGAGTTGTATTGACTTTGCAGAAATCATGAAATTGAAAAGGATTTTTAAAACTGGATTATAGTTCAGGTTTTTTTTTTTTAAGTGACAAAAACCAAATAAAAAGATTTTAGCATATCATTTCTAAAACAAATAAAAATGTAGGAAAAATATACAAATAAAAAATATTTGATAGTTAAGTTTGTAAGTACCAGTGCAATACTTCTGAGAAAAGATATTTAGCATTTTATCACTTAAGCACTTTGGAAGCTATGTCCTTCATAAACTTCCCAAGAGTTACTAAAATAAAAATTTCCAAACTCTCACTCCGTCAAATGTATAAGATCTTCCCAAGACCTTTCTCCTCAATCCCAGATGTTATATTTAAGTTTCTAAGTTCTATATTTAAATACTACTTAGTTTCAAAGATCAGACAAGCTTTATATCTTGTTCTTTATGATATGACCAGGAATTATAGAACTTGTGTTTTACAGGTATAACTAATTATATCACTTTAACGCCATACCGTACATTAAAAATAGTAAATTAAGACTTATCTTGCATAGAAAGAGCAGGATAGAATTATACCAGATTTTATGAATACTCTGGTGCCTAAACCACTACTGGTAAGAACTTTGGACACTGTAGAACAGAGGACCAGTAAACGAATCTGTGTGCTAAATTGGGTCTACCATCTGTTTTTGTATCTTCCCAGAGCTTAAAATGTTTTTACATTTTTAAATGGTTGAAGCAAAATTACAAGAAGAATATTTTGTGACACCCGAATATTGCAACTTTAAATGTCCATAAATAAAATTTTATTGGAGCACAGCCAGCTCATTCACTTCTGTTTTGTCTGTGACTCCTTTGTGCTGTAACAACAGAGTTGAGTAGTTACACTGCAGCCTGTCTGGCCTGCAAAGCCTAAGATATTTACTACCTGGTCCCCTCACAATAAAATTTGCCGATCTGTGCTATAAACACTAGAGGTCTTCTTCATCAAACACTATATTGAAATCATACGTGACTTGAGTAATATGTGGTACACCCATATAAATATAATTAGAGAATATAAATAAAGTGACATACTTAGAGCTGCAAGGATGATGCTTTTTTAGGGTGCTAACTTAATTGGCACTGAAACATTGTAAGACACCAGTAGATATCCACCAGTTGTATTTAGGTAGGATTCAGGTATTACCTATGTGATAGGATAAATCACTAACCTTCTCCAAAGCTTTTGTTATGTCATCTGAAGAATATGAAAATAGTAGTATTTACCTCCTAGGATTATCATTAAGAATAAATAAAATCTTAGTGTGCTTGGATGGTGCAGTTGGTCAATTCATGGTTCATCTTAGGTCATGACCTCAAGGTCCTGGGATTGAGCCCCACATTGGGCTCAGCGCTCAGTATAGAGTTCACTTGAGACTCTTTCTCCCTCTCCCTCTGCCTCTCCCCTCCTCAGATGGATAAATACATCTTTTTCTTAAAAAAAAAAAGAACAAACAAAATCTTACTTTTATTCTGTACCATGTCTAATAGTAAATGCTCAAAAATTTGATAATTACAATTTTTAAAGAAAATTACAGAAAACTATAGGCACATAGAAAGGATCTTTAACTTATAAATTTATGAAGATAAGAAAAGGATTACATGAAAAATTTCAAATTCTTATGAAGGAATGATAATTATGTGTGGCTTTTATGCAGTTAAAGTATATTTGTATATAACTTTGTACGTTAAAGAATATTTCTAATTTTAATTTTTAATTTATTTTCAATGAGGACCTGTTTACAAAGAAAAAAATCAATTTAGTCTCAATTTTCTTTTCTTTTCTTTTTTTTTCTTAGTATCTAATAAATCTTTTCCTGCTACTGCCATTTATCCTATTCAAAACATGTTTATGCTTGTGTGACTTCCTCATTGATGAGAATATTAGCTACCAAAAATCCTTCAGCATCTTGGCCTATAGTCGTTCAGAATTCCAATTTTAGATATATAGTTCTGTCACCTTTTTCCTAAGGAGGATTTTTCTACTTTCATCTATAAATTTAACTTATACAATATTTTTTTCACTAATTTTTTAAATTCCATTTGTTTGGCTTTAGAGCTTTTAGAAACTTTGAAAATGCATCCATCTACCCACATTGTGTATTTCTGATCTCTGTCCATTTCTCTGTGGAGAAGAGTAGGTAGCCTATTCCATTTATTAGTAACAGAAATTCTCAGAATGAATATAAAGTTTAAGAATGTCATGGAACCTAATCTTCCCATTTATTAACATTTTAAGTAGATATAGGTAGTTCGTAGACTTGATGATTTAACTATTTTATGACAATAGTGTGGCCAAAATTGACAGTAGTAAAATTGACAGCTATGCCTCTTCTTACGACAGTGATTTGCAGTAAGCAACACAAATGTACAAGCCCATTACAATTGTAAATGGATATATATTATTGATACATCAGAAAGGTACTTGTACTTTTTCCTTACATCTTTTATAAAGAATCTAATTGAATCTCATAGAAAATATCACAAAGATAATTGCTTGAAAAATATAAATTCTTAGGCTCTGCAGTAAATGCTTTAACTTCAATTGAACCAAAAAGGGGCAATATTCTTTATTGCAGACATTCTAAAGTATATGTTTGAGCCCCATTGACTCTACAGAACAGATACAGCTGTGTGTACAAGTCGAAGCAGCTCTGCTAGGGCTTGCCCAGTAAGAACATTTCATTTTAACCTTTTTATCTCCTAGTCAGCAGTATGATACTGCAATAATGCAAGCAAGATGAATTTTGCTCAATGATGCCCAAGAGTGATTTATTATTCTGGCCCGACTTTTGTTCATATTACTTCCAGTAAAATAGAACTAGAGACCAATACTGCAGTATTGGTCTAATAATACAGTATTACTGTATGCTAAATTGTGTAATTACACCATTGTATTTTATTCTAAAACAAGCTTATGAGGTAGGTATTGTGAGCATCAATTTACAGATGAATTTCCTGAAGTTAGGTAGTTAACTAATTTTGCCTAGAATCACATAGCTGGCAAGTGCACATAAGGACTCTTCTAATTCCAAAGACACATCTTTTAAATATTGTGCCTTTGTGTATGTAACTTTTCTCCAAACTGTTTTGCTTAAGATGAAATATTCCAGTCTCTCATTCCTTTAATTATTATTTTAATTATTAATTTTCTGAAATTTATCATATAACTCTAGGAAACATTGTTAAGCCCTTCTATGTTTGATGTTTCAGTCATTATTTAGTCAGTAAACTGAGTGGCAAGGTAGGATAACAGCAATGCCACGAATAATAATAACAGTAAGAACAACAACAATTTCCAATTGCATGCTAACCTCACTTCTTTATCCATCCTGTGAGCCAAGATTCATTCCTGCTTCCAGCATGACCCTTGATCTTCTAAGTCTCAATCATGTTATGATTGCATCTGATTCCTACAGATAATCACTGAAAAGATTAAAACTATGTATCTACAAAAAAGATTAAGAACCAGCTTTCAATATCCTTGAAGAATTAAATATATTTCCATGATATCTTTATGTTCCAGAGTTAAATTTAAGTCATTTATGGGTAGGGATGGGGAATGACAGGCTGGTGTTTGTTGGTTTGGGTTATCTAGTTAACTTAATGTGTTAGAGTTGACAGCGTACCATGCTCTGGCTCTAGGGCTAATTTATCGATGCCATATGTTTCTGCATTTATTTTCACATTATATTGATAGCTGATCTTGATTAGAAGCTGAGTTGGGTGCTGGACAGATTTTATTCCCTGGGGAAACCATGCTCTTCTCTGACTTGATTGCATTAAACTTTAAAAGGTAACTACCTACGCTTTCAATGTACTACTGTGTTAAGAAAGAGTATCTGAAGATTTTGACTTGATTTTAAGATGCTTGCTAATTTTTGGTGGAGCATCAACTGGATACAAACAGGCAGTTCTTAAATTAGCATACAGCTAGTATTTCTTTCACTGTGAGACTGATATCTGAAGATCATGAACTGAAATATCATAATGCCCGTCAAGAGCTTAGCGATCACATCTGAGTTAAATACGCTTCTTGAAATCTGGAATAATACACAACAGATAATTATGTTAAGCCTAGGAATTCTTTTCCCTTCTTGCCTTGTCATCTTTTTTTCTCCTCTTCCTCCTCCCTCTTCTTCTCCTCCTCTCCCTTTTCTACTTCTTCTTTTTAAAATCAAGATAAACGATAGCAGTGCAGCTTGACTTGTATATATAAATTGAAGATCATAATATATTGACTTTTTTTCTAGTTTAATCAAACGAGTGCATGTAAAGTCAATCAACTGCTTTTATGCAAGAACTTTAAAAGGGAACACTGTTGGGATCCCTGGGTGGCGCAGCGATTTGGTGCCTGCCTTTGGCCCAGGGCGCGATCCTGGAGACCCGGGATCGAATCCCACATCAGGCTCCCGGTGCATGGAGCCTGCTTCTCCCTCCGCCTGTGTCTCTGCCTCTCTCTCTCTCTGTGACTATCATAAATAAATAAAAATTAAAAAAAAAATAAAAGGGAACACTGTTGATCATAATCTTCCCAATTTGATTTTTTTTTTATTTAATTTGGTGCCTGGGACCATTGTTTCATCTTTTTTTCTTGCTGTTTGTTATAATCAAGGTATATGTTGTTTTGTTTTTTTTTTGGTTTGTTTGTTTGTTTTTTTCTGAATCCCTTCTTATGAAAATAGTGTGGTAGATTGCATCTGTACAGTTGATCCTTTGAGATCAGGTGTAAGTGACTGCGAATCGCCCAGGGGGCCACTTTCCCCAATAAACACAGCTGATACCTCCACTGCGGATTTTCCCAGAAGTTCATCTCTGTAAGTGACCAGCCTCCAAATACACAAACACATCCTGGTTTTGGACATGCTAGACCTATCTTTGTTTCAATTTAGAAAATGCCTTGGATTCTCTGATAAACAGATTATTGATTAGAAATAACCAAAGTGTGCATTGTTTATTTATTTTCAGAGACCTATTCAGTAGGTTAGCAATGCAATTAATTATTTTCAGTACTTGGAGTCTTGAAGAACCGCCAGATATAATATGGTTTCTTACAAGAAAAAGAAGCACGTGCACATATAGTTCTGTTTACAGAAGCACCATTTTGAAAAAGATTGTTCTACTGAAATAAATTAAGATATAAAGATATACTTACTTGATATGCTACCTGCTTTGTGTAATAGATTTTCCTCTTAGTATCTTTAACACATATTACTGAACAGACACAAATACTGGTTGATGTCATAGCTCCTAGGATCTAATTGTCAAATTTCAAAGTTTGGATCTACTACTGGAGGCTGTGTAACACTGGATAAGAGATTCACTTTCTAAGCTTCTGTCTTCTCATGACTTACCTCCTGAGCAGTTGAAATGATTAAATGGGATAAACTACATAAGTGTTGATAAATGCAACAAATGACATCTCTGTTTGTTCTGTATACACCTGAACATTTACCATCACATCTTACATAATCTGGATTCTAATTTTGAAATGTATTTCTTGCCCTCAGGAAGCATATGGTCTAGTGGTCATATGTCTCTGTACTCATTAACAACCCAAGCCAAAATACGGAATTAACCGCATCTGGCTGCTAAATGTGTTGTTATTGATGAGCGTAAGAAAAAAGGCACTGAAGAATTTTTGGTTCTGCAGCTATTGTTTCTGAAAAGTATACTGTAGAATTCAAAAGTCAGCTCTTGAGGTTAGTATAGAGATCAGACAGAAAATAGAGACAAAACTCTGAACTGGGGTGTAGCTTATCAGAGGCCCTTTAAAAATTTCCCCCATTCCACTGCTCTCAATTTGGCATCCCAGCTCATCTGACTTGTTCACAAGTTCTTCCATATGAGAAAAGTCCTCAACGCTGATTGTGAATCACGTGGGCTGCTGCTACCCTTGTGTGATTTCGTTTTCTGGCACTTCTTGCTGGGGGCTGCTGTAGCAGGATGTAGCTTCATCACGTGGAGCTGCCTCTTTTAAAAAGTGTGATGTACATCACCTACAGGCAGGTATCTCAGCTGGTTCAGTGAAAAAGCAAAGCGGTTTCATTTCCCGGCCTGAGGCCTCAGCTCCACAGAGAGCCCTACAATCTTCCCTTTTACTGCTCCAAGATAACTTCACAAGCACCAGATGGTTCTGGTAAGTCCGGGATGATTAGGAGGCTTCCTGTTCAGGAGTAGCAGCCTGGCAGGAGGTTTGGGCCTTGCCTAGAGAGTTCTCATGACAACAGAGAGAAGGGAATGGTGGTGATGATAGAAACTAGCTTCTGCATGAAGGAAGCCTCATATCTCTCTGTTTTTATGATTGATGAAAAATAACCAAATACTTTGGGAAGGAAAGCCTGTTCCTTTACCTAGATAACCTGGGGTGGGGGGAGTTCTGTTTTCCTGTGAAATGACAGAGAATCAGGGAAGTGAGAGGGCACTGGTGAAGAAGTGGAATTCACTGCCCAAACTGGGGTCAGAGAGTGGGGATATTGCTTTCAAGAGTTAATGGAAGAGAAACTGAGCAGACATTTCATAATCAGTCATTTGAACCATTCTCAGAAAAATATAGCATCAATTATATAAAATTCCCTGAAGCATCAAAATATTTTGCATGCTTGAAATCCTGCAGATGGTACTCACAAGTAAAAATACATTGTATTTATTTGCAAATATCATAGAGCATATTAGTAATTTGTTGTGGATGGCATATGTGCCCCATTGCAGGGAAAACGATGAAGTCATCAGTTTTGGGGTGTGGAGTCAAATGGGGTTTGGTTGTTTCATTTATCTATTATTTTTAATCATTCATGGGGACAGAAAAATAGGGCTTACTTTTAACCATGCTGGGAGGGCATTTAGGATTGCATTTAGAGTATATTCTTTCTACTTAAGAGCCAAGTTAAAGGCAATTTTCTGAGGCAATTTGATAACATTTTAAAACCAAAAGTCGTTAGAAGAATAATCTAAGTAGTTGAATGTCTGAATATGTTATTTTTTTCTGGCATACTTGGGGGACTTTCTATTTTATGGCATGGTATTCTCTGTGCTAGTTTCACTCATCACTGCTCTGTCACCTCATCAGTTTTGCCCAAGATAAAAGCTTTATCATGATCTCCCACTCTCTTTAATTCTCCTGTGGGTAGAACATGTGGCTTCAAACATGATTTTGGCAGATTTTACTCAATCAAAAGGAATCCCTCCTCCCTTGGTCCCTCTCTCCTGTCCAAGCCGTGCAGCCCTGGGCACTCTCAGTGGCATTTTTCTTTCATCTCTGGTTTGTTTGGTGTTCAGCAGAGTAATGATTGAGGTGGCTTGTTTAAAAATATGTTTCCAAGCTCTATATTCAAACTGCAAATCAGAACCCCTTGACATGGAATCCAGAAATCTGTATCCCCCTAGTAACTCATGTATACTGTGTTTTGAGACTCACACATCCTATATGCTCAAGTAATATTACTCTCAAGAGCCAAATTACCCATAGAGAATTTATTTTATAAAAACTCTATCAGAATTAACAAAGGTAATTTCTAAAAAGGAAATATAAACATAGAAGGAAGTTAATTTCTATGCCTGACTATAAAATTTCTGCAACACTGGGAATTGGGTTTCCTCAAGACACAAGTAGATTAATATTTTGCTAATCTTTCCTCCATTTTGTAGACTGCAACTTCTGCCTAACCCTCTCCTGCCCTGCCCTAATGAGATGTCCTACCCTCACACAGTGGACTTCAAGGTGGTCCTCCTACAGTTGGCAGTCTGGTTAGGATGCCTGGGTGGCTCAGTGGTTGAGCGTCTGCCTTCGGCTCAGGTTGTGATGCTGGGGTCCTGGGATCGAGTCCCACATCGGGCTCCCTACATGGAGCCTGCTTCTCCCTCTGCCTGTGTCTCTGCCTCTCTCTGTGTCTCTCATGAATAAATAAATAAAATTTAAAAAAAGAGAAAAGAAAACAGGAAAAGACTCTGAATATCACCACTGACAAAAGAACCTGACCATTTGGGCACTTCACCCCTTATTAGAGGTTTTCTGGTGTTCATAATAGCCCAAATTTAACTTAAATTCCCCCTCTTACCTCCCACACTCATGAAATTCTTTAATTTTCCCCGAGGGGCACAGTCTGGAGGTCAGAAAGTCTATCTAATTTCTGGTTCTTGCCTCCACATCTTTAGCCAAGGTCCACCATTGAACTCCCTTGTGGAAAAGATTGTTCAAGTAATGGCAGATAAGTGTTTTAGATTTTATAATATATCCCTCTTTCTTCTTACTTTGAAAATAATGAAATATGGTAAATAGGATTTATATCTCTTATGGGAAAAGATAATATTTTAATGGTTTAGTAAAAACATATTTAAAGTTAAATAACATGTAACTATATTAAACTAAGTATTTTCAGTCATAACATAATACCTGCTCTTAAAAATTCTCTATGCTAACAAGCCTGGTTCTCTCTCTCTTTTTTTCCCCTTAAGTCGATAGTTTAAAATCTCACAAATTCTGATTTTTTTTTTAAAAAAATATTGAATATTGTAGATGCTCACTTCAAGAACAAGTCTTGAGTATTCTAAAAACAATGGATTTTTTTTCTACCAGGAACTTGTATTTTGAGTAAATTGTAGTTACTGGGATTTATTTGTATAATGTTTATCTGTATAACATTCAGTACTAAATGATAAATATTAGACAAAGCTATCAATACAACATAACAATTCCAGTAATTTGTAGTAATTATGAGGGATTCATTTTGTTCATTCCCACCTATTAATTCCCATTACCATATGATTTTAATTCTTCTTATTTTTCATTTATCCTATTTATACAAACTTAATATTTGCTAGGTATTTGGCTAGATATTAGGACTTTATAAAAATAAAAATCCATAGTCTTCCAAGGATTCCAGCCCTAGAACATTCATATTTAAAGACATCCAAACAGATTTATATTTCTGAACCATGAAGTATAGTAAAGCCCTTCCTCACTTGGATCTTAAGAGCGGTCTTGAGCCTCTGCCATGATCAAAGAATGAGATAACTGGCTAAAATTCTTGCTAAATTCTGTCAATGAGGTAGCACCCCTTACACATTAGACACAATTTGCCTATACCCTTATTTATATTTCTGCTCTCGTTTAATGTTACTAAATAAGTACTTGTTTATATCTTCCTTATATTTTTATATAGTTTATTGGGTTTTTAAGATATATAGTTTGTATAAGCATACACATATACATGCTTATGTATATACACATACATGTATTTTCAGTGAATACTTATGTATTGCTGTTATTCTATAGAGTCAAACCTATGCAAGATACATCCTATCAAAATAGCAATTATCCTTTACTGAGCACTAATCTCCCAATATGGAACACAAGCAGGCATAACACAGAACCATATAAGATACTATAGTCTTGATTTTCATTATTTTTGTATAAGTAAGCCAAGTCTAAGAGTGGAAGCAACTTCATCAAGGTCATTCACCTTCTTTAGCAATAGAAAAAAAGCCTAATTTGAGAATAGAGATATAAAATGTACTTTAGCATTAATGTTTTTTTTAATGATACATTGGCACCTTTTTCTATCAACTGAGAAAATTACAAAGTGTAACAACTATTTATAAGCTCTAAACCATTTCCATGAGAGATATTAAGTTTCTCTTCTTGTCCACAAACAAATTTAACCTGAATTCTTGTCAATTTTCTCTAGCAAAGAGAATGGTAAACATTTTCTGTTAATGGTCAGAAAAAAAAGGCTTTGCAAACCATAAGGTTTCTGTTCCAACAACTTGAACCTTTTGTTACAATGAAAAGCATTTATAGACACTATGTAACTATGGCTGTAATCCAATAAAAGTTGACTTAAAAATACAGGTTTTAGACAACATTTGGCCCACTAGCTAGTTTGCTAACCCTTGCTTGCATTCTATTTTTTGAAGATTTATTTATTTTAGAGAGAGAGAAAACATGGACATGTGCGAGCTGGGGCAGGGGCAGGGGCAGAGGGAGAGAATCTGCAAGCAGCTCCCCACTGCTTGTGGAGTCCCACACCAGGCTTGATCCCATGACCAATGAGATCATGACTTGAACCTAAACCAAGAATTAGAGGCTTAACTGACTGAGCCACCCAATCACCACCCCCTTGCTTGCATTTTAGACTGGTGATTGCCGAATAACTTTGATCACAGATATGATTATTGAAATAGTTTCATGCACACACACCAAAAAAAAAATGATTTTACTTATTTACTTATGTACAGGGATTCACAACTATTGTTCTAATAGATTTTGTTCAGTTTAAAACATGCATGAGAACATAGAATAAAGATTGAGTAAAACATGTAAGTAGAAAAGCAATTTTACTTCACATCACGTGGAATGTCCTACCTACCATCTGCCCTACTTACAGCAAATAAAACAATGATATACAGATATATATATATGGATACATACATACATATACACACATATCATACACGAATACACACATACATGTATATCATGCAGGTATACACTTCTACGGTACATGTATACACCTACATGCACCATACATGTATACATATGCATATATCATACATGTAGGCACATACATACACACCCATATATATTAGGTATATATATTTATAGTTGGTTAAGCTTAGTTGGTATTTTACTTAAACATACATTTTCCTTCACAACAGGAATGTCAGATTCTAACAACCATATTACTTGTAGAGTTCAACTGATGCCTGGTCTTTCTTTATTCTCCTCCTCCCTCCCTTCCACCACCATCGCACCCTTTTTCATCTCCTTTCTTTCTTGAAACCCACTTGAGTTATCAGCTTTTGTTAATAGCTGTCACTTTAGCATGGATTCAATTCCCCTTTTCTGTTGGGAAATAAATAATCTTTAGGTGTTTCTCCAGAGCACTCTATTAGATTTTTGTTTTTTTGTTTCCATATGAAAACAAAACTGCTCTACTTCAGTTGATCGTAGGCTTCAAGTTGTGTTTTGAGTTACTACCATTTAAAATTACTCCAAGTAGACAGCCATAGGTGTGTTGGTTCAAAAGAAGTAGCAGATTATATAAAAGCCTTCTAACTCAAAATCCTTTTGAGCATAATTTCTCTCAATATTCTACTTTATTTTCATTCATGATGTAAAATATACATGAATACATAAATATGTATATATGCATCTAAAAATAATATCTTCCCTTAGCTATTTTAGAAGTAAAACAAGCAAAATTTTTCTAATATTAAAAATTTATAGCCTTTTGTATTAAATATTTAATTCCTTGTCCAAGCAAATACAAAAAAATGATTTTTTTACATGAGTACTTACATGGGTTTTCCAACATATTTAAGACAAAACTCTCAAAAGAAAAGTGTGACATATCTCTGTTTAGATTTTATAGATATAGTCTAAATACTTATTAGTACCTAACCTAAGATACAGATATGTCTTTTTGACAAGTGTGTGTTGAGTGTGTATTTGAGTGTAGATCTGAGAAGCTGTCAGGTATACTAGAGAGAGAAAAAATTCAGTTAAGTTTCATGAAAAGCAGATTATTTTTTAAATTTTTTCACCAAGACTGCATGTGACCTTAAGTAAATATTTACTCTCTCCCAGTCCCACTTTCTTCATGTTGAACGGAAGGAAAAATTCTCTACCCTGAAGGTCTTGCAGCTGGACTAAGAATTAAATTTAAATGAGACAGATTAACAGGAGAAAAAAAAAACACAATGTTTCATAATGTAAGTACAGAGGTTCCATAATGAAATTGAGACCTAAAAATGACCGAGGCAGTTTTTTTTTGTTTGTTTGTTTTGTTTTTTACTTTTTAGACAAAGAGGCAGTAAATTTGTGAGAAATTGACAGGACAAAGAAAACTGTGGGAACTTCAATTAGGAAGGAATTCTAAGCAGAGTTTGGGCTGAGACAGTAAATTAGCAAAAAGTAACAAGGAATGTTTATATAGCCCTCTGGGCTTTAAATTTCCCATCCTTGATGATAAAAATATCTCTACCTCCCAGCACAGGGAGGGTGCCTTTCCCATGAGAGATTAATTTGCTGCTTTCAGGAAAGGAGGGTCTGAGTATCTTTCTTAAATAGGATGTCTCTTGTAACTTTTATTTAAAATAATCAATATGCCAAAATGGCACATTTTAGGGCAGCCTGCTCTTGGCCCCTATAATTTATAGCGTTGGGAGCATGAAACAAAGACTCTCTGAGGGCCATTCCGTCAGTCCATGATAAAACATATGTCCTAATATTAGCAACATTATATAAAAATAGTATTAGCTAAATCTTATTGAGCACCTACTGTATGCTAGGAACTGGGATATATGCTCTTCATGGATTATTTACTGCTTATTTTAATTCAGAATTATGCAGCTAGTTTTGCTCATTTTAATATCAGGAATTGTAGATGCAGAGATTTTTTTAAAAAGTCACTAGCACAGGTTTTTACTTAGTAAGAGAAATAGCTGATAATTAAACCTTGGACCCTGTGATTCACAAATCTATGTATTTCGGCTCTTTTCAGGACACTTAACACACGTGCGTGCACACACACGCACACACACTCCCTCATAATCATTGCTACTGATACGGGAGAATTTGGTTCTTGCCTCATGGAGTCAAAGATGAATCTCGGGGACAAGAGAGTGAGCAAAGCAATATAAGTTTATTAAGCAGAAAAACAGAGAAACCTCTCAAAATGAAGGAAGTGGACAGGGGTGCCACTGAGGGCTTTTTATGGTCTGTCTTTTATAGGAAACTGACCAGAGCACTTGGTAAATTTCATGTCAATATCAGGGTGGATTTGTAAAAATTGTATCTATAGTTAGAGCAAACCTGGTGGACTTACAACCATCTTAATAGCAAACCTGATGTTTTTGTAAGTATCACGAGCCCAAAAAAAGGTATTGTTCCTTTCTCTCTGGTTAATATCCCCTCCATAACATTCCTCTACAACTGAGGTTTCTGGGAGCCTAGTCAGGCAGCCCCTGGCCTTGAGGTTCTTGTGCCATCCTGGTGTGAGCAAGGACTATTGGTAACAACTTAATGACTATTTCTTTGTGGTCTGGTGAGTTTCTGTGATTACTTAAAGGGGGATAGTCCCTAACATCTTGGAGCTGGGGAGCCAGGTTTATTTTGTTGTTTGTTTTTACTGTCTTACCTCTGTTTCCTTGGAATTGGTAGCCTTTCCCTTATCTTTCCCTGCCTAGCCCCGTCTGCCCCTAACTCATTCCTACATCATTACTGTCATTCCTACTTACCTATAAGTCCTGAGATGTAAAATAACTTAGATGATTTTGCTAGCAACCAGTAGGCAATCTTTTAAAATAGAGATAGCTGAAATTTAACAGGAAAAACAAAAAATACTTTCTGGTATACTGAGATACCTTCTCTAAAGTTGTAGATTGCATTTCTCTCCCAAAAACTTCCTGCAGAGCATGACATTTGGATCTAGCTCTATGGTCCTTCATTTACTGTTACTCATAGTTAATTGTCCTTCTCTATCCAAGAACAGTGCAGTTCCCAGTTCTGATTTTTTTAAAGAGATTTCATTTATTTGACAAAGAGAGAGAGAGAGAGAGTGTGTGTGTGTGTGTGAGAGAGAGAGAGAGAGAGAGAGAGCGAGCATAAGCAGGGGGAGTGGGAGAAGTAGATTCTCCACCAAGCAGGGAGCAGGATGTGGGGCTCCATCCAAGGACCTTGGGCTCATGACCCCAGCCAAAGGCAGACACCTAACCGACTGAACCACCCAGGCACCCCTGTCCTGCTGAGTTTAAATTTACCTCCTTTTGGGGTGCCTGGATATTGACTAATATCTACTATGTTCTAGTACTTTGGCCATACAACAGCTACATCCACTGTTCTTTTTTGTTTGTTTGCTTTTGAAGATTCTATTCATTTATTCATGAGAGACACACAGCCAGAGGCAGAGACAGAGGCAGAGGGAGAAGCAGGCTCCCTGCAGGGAACCCGATGTGGGACTCAATCCCAGGACCCGGGATCATGACGTGAGCCAAAGGCAGATGCTCGACCACTGAGCCGCCCAGGTGCCCCTATATCCACTGTTCTTAACACTACTCCTGAGTTTAGATATTTTAACTATCTCTCATTAAGCTATTTTTCCTAGAAAGAAACTGGAAAGAAAGTAAAAGAAAATAAGCTAGCATTTTAGTCTTATACACATAATGTGCTTAGGTAGAGCTATTATAGACTTCCTTTCTACAGCTGGTTATGAGGCTATAATTGGTGCTTATCAATTCTTCCACCCACTAGCTATTTATGTTTTATCTTCATGTAATACCACACATTTGAGGCTTTTTAAAAAGTAACTGGAATGGCCCAAATACTCAATCCTGAAACAGGTATCACATTTATCATAGTCTTCCATTAGTTTTTCTACCTGTTGATATTTTAGTTTTCTATTTTATTTAATTATTTCTTATATGGCACTTACTATGGTGTCAGTTACTGTCCTGCATCTAACATTATTAAGTCATTTAATTTTCATAACAACCCTGGAACATAGATAGGATTTCCCCCTTATTTTTTACTGCAGGAAATTAGGTTTACGCAAAGTTTACATGACTTGCCCAAATTCACACAGCTAGGAAGTATTAGAACCAGGACATTAGCCCAGACAGTCCACAGAATCATCTGTGTTTTACCCATATTACTCTCTATACTCTTGAAAAGGGCCAAGAAGATTTCCTTTTAATAGGTTACATCACTCCCCAAAGTACCCCCTTTCCTTTATATCAAGTGGCAAGAAGAGCGGATCACTACTCTTGGGTAACTAGTGTATCCCCTTAGAATATTATCTTAATGTTGGCAACTTTAGTTAGGCCAGTTTGGCATTCATCAGTGGAAGTAGTCATGGAAGCATTTGTGAGAGAAAGTTCACTTGATGATCTGCATAGTTCCTCTACCTGCTTCCATGGCCACATGATCAATGAGCCCAAAACAGACTAAGAATAAAGGTGACTGACATATACCGAGAAGAGAATCTTGTCATCCTGATTATTAAGAGCTTTCTCCATTCTGGTAGCATTCAAATGCTTCTTAAAATCTGCATTTAGGTGTAACACATATACCCTCAATTTTGGTGGCCACTTCTTCCACATTCCTTCTTCCCCAAACGACCTTGACTCCTGACTCTAGAGTCTTGTTTTTCCCAGACATCTGTCCAAACCGATTGTCCATTAATTACTGTAGAATTTTTACTTCTGGCCAACACCCCTTCCAGAAAGATATGGACAATAAGAGACACAGCTAAAAGTTCCTCATACCAGAAGGATTAGCCTCCTGCATAGTCTTTCAAGATAACTGGAATGAGAGTAATTCTCCAGCAGTTATTTCTAGCTAGTATTAGAATTTAAAACAGTATATTTATTTTTGTAGGATCAATTCCAGCATTTTCTTCCTGATTAACTGACTATTGTCATGTAATAGTCACCGACTACTTTCTATGACATCAGAGTTGAGTACTGAAGAGGCAGGAGGGTGGCACAGAGAGTGTGCAGTTTGCTTATACAATTAGTTCAGTGGGTTCCACTTCTGCATGATAATGGAGTCCTGTGCTGGTCACTCTGAATTTTTTTTATCAAAGTTAGATAATACCTAGTTCAGTAAGATTACAGTGTCATCAGCTGTCCTATGCTTAGATAGTTGGACTTAATCAAATTCTACTACAGGTCAAGAGCTGTTTCTCAAAAGAGATTTAGTTGCTGAAGAAAGCACAGATCTGTTTCAAAACCTCAGTGGTCTCCAGTGTGACTCTCATTCTAGGGCCTGCTTCTTTCTGCATGTCCTATCCCAGTTTGTTAAAGATGCTACATACACTATTGTGCACTGTCACATCACAAAACAGAGAACCTTCTTTTGCTCGAGTTTTATTCAAAAGTGGCATCATTTCAGATAACTGAATAATGGGTCAGAGCACTGTAACTAAATATGCTGTTTATTGCTTCTGAAATGCAAACAAGCTCAATTATTTTGCTTTTTGGCTAATGGTAAGGAATACATCTGTCTTCTTAGGAAAGTATTACTCTCCCTAGCCCGGTATCAGTGGATTCCCAGAAACTTCACTGAAATTGCAGGTACTGGTATTGTGTACTAATGAGTGTGTTAAACGGAGATATCCAGAATACCTCTACTTTTTGGCAACTTGGTCCTAGTAATATAATGTCACCAAATAGTACAGGTAATACAATAGCCTATATTCTGACAGATGATTGTACAACTAAAGCTCCTGTCTATTATATTGTGACACAGCATTGAGAGGCTGGTATAACAATAAAGGAAGGTAGTAAGATGGCATTCTTTTACTATTAGGTAAAAGCATATCCTGGCCTCTTTTTGGGCTGCAGAAAAACAAAGTATTAATCAGATTAATAACTATACATTCTAAGCCAGAAGCTACAGTTTTAGCTCAAGGAAGGAAACTACATAGGGGACTGTAACTATAATTGGAAGTACTAATCACTTAAATATATGCTAATCCAGTGTCATTCTTTGAGACCTACCCAGGTCTTCAGTGACCAAACTGGAAAATTAAATGAGGATGCAGTCGTAATTACCACCCCATATGTTTAACAGTCTTGAATGGCTATACAAATTGTGTGCATGACCCAGAGAAATAATACTGGTTTTAATTGTTGGGATAGGGAGAAGTGGTTTCAGAGGCTTTTAGTTGGCTCTTTCTGCCAAAATAGTGCTTACTTCCTAAACCAATGAGGTAGTAAAAGTTTCCTGCTACTTGCCAAGTTATCTTTTCCAAACGCATGTGTGAAAAGTCATTGAATAAACACAGGATGTGTTTAGGGACATTGTTGCGCTGATTATGAGGCAAATTTGGGACAAATCCTACTTATTACTCAACCCTACAGGCCTTCACAGATTGGTGAACTTGTGTTCTTTTGGGTCCTTAACAATTATTGTTTGGCCAATCACAGCCACTGTCTAATAACTCATGGTAGGTAGTTCTGGGTCTTCACTTCTCACAGTACAGAGACTATGACCAATCCCTGCAGGTCCTTTAGTAGAAACCTGAAAAGAATTATTTACATTACATATCTCTGTTGCTACCACGTGGGTTTGCTGTCTCTTCATCAGAAAGTTTCTGTATTGTCAGAGATTGTGTGAAGAACCATATCATCTTGACTCCAATAAAACACACCTTTGTTCCCAGACCTAGAATTATTTTATTTATTTATTTATTTATTTATTTATTTATTTATTTATTTATTTTAAAGATAGATTTATTTATTTATTTATTTATTTATTTATTTATTTATTTATGATAGACATAGAGAGAGAGAGAGGCAGAGACACAGGAGGAGGGAGAAGCAAGCTCCACGCCGGGAGCCCGATGCGGGACTCGATCCCGGGACTCCAGGATCTCGCGCTGGGCCAAAGGCAGGCGCTGAACCGCTGAGCCACCCAGGGATCCCCTATTTTTTACAAAAGTAAAAGGCAATATCAATTCTGTCTACAACTTTTTTTTTTCTCTCGTATAAGAAGGAATCCAAAGATGAGTCTTCAAAGGTGGTTGATTTGACTCCTCCCAAAACCCACTGAGGATTCTTCATATTATTTTTGCTCTGCTATTTTAAGCATGCCAGCTTGGTCCATGGGCTAATTGTCTAGTCACCTCATTATGGTTGTTATAGTTCCAGGCATCATGCAGATGTTATATGCAGTGATAGAGGAATACCCATCTCTTCCTGTGTTTCTTTTTAAAAACAGTCTCCTTTCCAGGTGGCCCTTAGAAGTCTTCCCCTTCTGTTTTGTAGTTTTATCACAGTCCCACAATCCTAAATAAATCATTGGTGATATAGATGAAATAATCATTATTTCCTTAGGTATTAGAATATATGGACATAGGAATCAAGTTTCATGAGTGTTGTGTACCTGCAAAAAATTAGGCTTTATTAACATGGAACATATAATGAATGACTGTTATATAGGTCACCTTAGTATAGTATCTAGTGTACTGTCTACTATTTAGGACTTTAATTGATCGCATTTTTATTTTCATTTTGAAGAAGACACAAATAGCATCATATATATCTTTCAGAAGTAGTCATATCTTAGTAGGCTCTGTCTCCTATCATCATAACATGTCTACTTTGTTTTTGGTGGTTCATTGCAGTTTCTTTTCTCTACTACTCCGAGATCTATCCAGTCATATTGAAATCAGGAGTCTTTTTTTAGCCAGAACTTTTTACTGGCATGCTAGTCTACAAAACAGCACATGCTAGTCAACAAAACAGCATATATATCGAGGTGCCTAGGTGGCTCAGTTCCTTAAGCATTGAACGCTTTGTTTCAGCTTAGGTCATGACCCAGTGGATCCTGAGCCCAAGGCGGGCTCCGTGCTCAGTGGGGAGTCTGCTTGAAGTTTCTTTTCCTCTGTCCTTCCCACCATGCACACATATATGTGCTCTCTCTATCTTTCTCTCTCTCAAATAAATAAATAAATCTTAAAAAAAATGAACAGCACATGTCATGAAACTGACACTACTCACCTCTGCATTTCTTTCTTTGTTTTTCTTTTTGTTAAAGATTTTATTTATTTATTTATGATAGACATAGAGACAGAAAGAGAGAGAGAGAGGCAGAGACACAGGCAGAGGGAGAAGCAGGCTCCATGCTGGGAGCCCAACATGGGACTTGATCCCGGGACTCCAGGATCGCTCCTTGGGCCAAAGGCAGGTGCTAAACCGCTGAGCCACCCAGGGATCCGCCTCACCTCTGCATTTATCAAGATTTTTGGTCACCTGATTACCTTCATGCAGAGAAGAGTCTTTGTAAGGAGTAATTAGGTCAGTTTCACAATTTAAAAAAATCACCTCTAATAGTTCCATTTATTCAATCTTTTGGATTCCTCACTCTCTAATATGCCAAGTAACTTCTGACATTGCAATGGATTTGATGAAAGTGATGATTGGGTCCACATTTTTATATACCATGCAGGAGAACTACTTCAATTACCCAGAAGTCCAGGTTAGCATAATGAACATAGAAACTCTGACAAGTTTATCCATATTTGTAATTTCAGCCTGATTTAAAAACTTGCTCCCCCTCATCTTGGTGAAACAATATCAGTAGCTACTGATTTACTAATTTTCTAACTACTTATTAATAAGGAAAATTCTGAAGTTTTTTCAGTAATAAAATGTTTCATTCTGCCATCAACCCTTCAAGTCATGATGGAATCTCACTATATATAAAGAGAACAGAGTGAGGGGTGGCTGAGTGGAAAGTGCGTGGGTAATTAGCTTTTTATTGAAGGTTAACTCCTTTAGGAAAAAAGAGTAATAGCATCTTCAATCTAGGAATGAACAATCCTATCAGGCAAGTTATGAAAAGTTACTTGGCAGGAAAGGTAAGATCAGCAGCTTTAGATGTTTGGGGTATTCCCATTCCAATTTCTGAGTATAACTCTTTCCAGATCAATACTCTCATTCATCTCATAGATGTAATCCTGTGAGTGGAACTGATACTGGAAATCATTAGTCATAGAATTATTTTGCTTTAGTAGTTTTGGTTCCTTTAGCCTGAGGCTACAAGAGATAGGGGACTCTGGGTTTCAGTATACAGTGGTTCTTCCCTACCTGTGGCTTGACTTTCTATGGTTTTGGTTATCTGTGGTCAGCCATAGTCCAGAAGCAGATGATGCTCCTTCTGATGTGGTCAGAAGGTCATTTGTAGCCTAATGCTGCAGCACAATGCCCGAGCCAATTACCTTACTTCATCTCATCACGTAGCCACTTTATCATCTCACAATATCACAAGAAGGGTACGTGCAATGCAGTAATATATTTTGATAGAGAGAACACATTTACATAACTTTTATTGTAGTACATGATTACAATTGTTATATTTCATTATTAATTATTGTTAATCTTCTATTGTGTCTAATTTATAAGTTAGCCTTGATCATAGGAATATGTGTATAGGAAAAAAGAGTATATATTTAGTTTCGTACTAGCCACATTTTTAGGCATCCACAGGGATCTTAGAATGTATCCCCAATGAATAAGAGGGGACTACTGTACTCCTGTAGCTGAGAATTCAGAAATAAAGATAATGTCATTCACTTTATGCTATCCAGTGCATTTTAAAGCAGGTACCTAACTGTGCAGTCACTGGATTCCTTTTAACCTTCATAGTTAGTACTTAATGACTGCATCTTGGGACACCTGGGTGGCTCAGTGGTTGGGCATCTGCCTTTGGCGCAGGGCATGATCTCAGGATCCGGAATCGAGTACCACATCAGGCTTCCTGCATGGAGCCTGCTTCTTCCTCTGCCTATGTCTCTGCTTCTCTCTCTCTGTGTCTCTCATGAATAAATTAAATAAAATCTTTAAAAAAAATGACTGCATCTGGCCTATACCCTAAGCCTTTGCTTCCAAAGAGTGAGCACAGATTATGATGAATAAGACACTGAAGTCTCATGCTAAAATGCATGCCGTTTAGGATTTCTTCTCAAAATACTAAAAAAATTTCCTGTCATCAGCCCTAATGCAGTTAGCTAAACAATCCTAGTGTTCTTATATTTTCTTGAGGGACTAATACCTCTGATACAGTTCATTTTCTGTTCTGTTGTTTTGGTTGCCAGCAACAGTACAAAACAAAATATTTAAAAGAAAAGTTTAAAAGACAAGGAATGTATTGGGCAGATTTTGACAGCAAGGGTACAACTGAAAGAATCATGAAAACAGAGATAAAGACCTGCTTCAAAAATGTCATTAGGACTGTACTGCTGATTCTATGCCACTGGACCTCACAGAATTTCCACTACTGGACTCTCAAAACTGTATTTTCATATTGTTCAGGTTTGTTCATGTCAGTCTGTCAACATTCAAAGTTTGTGAAGGAAAATCTAAACAGGCTTGTGTTCCAGCCGCCAGTGCACAGAAAGAAGAAGCTCTGTCCCTTTCTGGCTTCCAAAGATGGAAATGGATTCTACTTCTCAGTAGATTAAGAAAATTAAGAAATGTAGAAGGTGTTAGAAAGCTAGCAGCTATAAAAGTAAAATAAATGCAGATATGTGTATAAAAATAGGTCAAATATTAGAGAAAGACAAATATATGATATAAGTCACTTGTGGAATTTAAGAAACAAAACAGACGAACAAAGGGAGGAAAAAAAAGAGAGAGACACAAACCAGGAAACAGACACTTAACTATAGAGAACAATTTGGTGGTGACCAGAGGGGAGGTGGGTGGAGGATCGGAGAAATAGGTGTTGGGGATTAAGGAGAGTACTTGTGATGAGCACTGGGTGTTGTATGGGTGTTGAATCACTGTATTGTGCACCTGAAACTAATATCACACTCTGTGTTAATTCATTGGAATTTAAATAAAAACATAAAAAATAACAGGGTCGTACTTTGTAATGTTTTATAAGCCACTTTCCCTTTCCTCCATACTTAACAAATATTAGTTGCATTTTTTACACTGATAGTGATCTGTATCATTATTTGCAAAATAAAAATTAAGCTAAGAAATAGAAAAGTCAAATGCTCAAATAACATGACAAATGAAAAAAATATATTCAAATTTACATCTAAGAGATCCTGTTAGAAGTAACGAAACTTGTTTTTTAAACTTTGATTTTAATTTTTTATTGTGAATTCACAAAAGTCACAGAAATATTTCCAAAGCTTTGAAGTAAAGATGTGTATGTGGGGTTTTGTTTTGTTTTGTTTTTAAGATTTTGTATTTATTTATTCATGAGAGACACAGAGAGAGAGAGAGAGGCAGAGACACAGGCAGAGAGAGTGCCAGGCTCCATGCAGGGAGCCTGATGTGGGATTGGATCCTGGGACTCCAGGACCACGCCCTGGGGCAAAGGCAGGCACTAAACCACTGAGCCATCCAGGGATCCCCTATGTGGGTTTTTGAAATATAAATGTAAGACTGAATTTTATTTTTATGTTGTAATGCCAAGAGTTATAGATTAAAGAAAACATATTGGTGGTTTCTAGTTCATGCTGTATGAGACTATTAGCCAAACACTATATTTTAATAGATAACTATAAAAAATAAATGAAATTTACTTTATTATAGGTGCTCAATAAATATTATCGAATGATTATGAGTTCTTTTAATTATTACTTTTAGGCACTCTAAATTTTTAGAAATGTAATGGACATGCTAACAAGGATCTGATAGCAGAATAGTTTTTTAAAGCAATGAATTTCTTCAAGGTGATAATAATGATAATAGTAATAATTATAGTGATGATATTGTGGGTTTCTAGAGTTAAAATTAATTTCTAAGCCTGTGGTGTGCCAGACATAATTCCAGAGTTAAGAAAATTTTAATTGTACCAGGCTTACACTTAAATACTTAGTCGCTAAATCTTAGTGCCTCATTTAATGCAATGAGTTTGTTCCATGTTATTGTAAATGTGATGAAACTTGGCTGATTTACTGCCAGAAATTAGCTAGCATACAAATACATAGCCCTCTCTATATTAAAAATCGTATTTTTAGGTAATAGTTTATAAATCATCTGAGACTTCTTTAGAAACATCACTTGGCCACATTAAACTAGAGGAAATAATATTTTAAAGGCAGAGCAAGATGAACTCTACAGCACCTGTGGTTTTATATATTTATCATAGACTTTATTGTAAATGCTTAATATCCACTTGTTTTATTTCTTGTATTTAGCATAGGTCAGTTATTATGCATAGTAGAAATCAAAGGATTGGTCTTTTTTAGATTAGCTGTAAATATTCTGAAAATGAACATAACTATAGGTATTTTATGTAAATGAATGCTACCAGTTTATAGACACACGTACAGTGTAGAAAATGTCAACTCCAAGTTGAATTGAACTTCTCTAATTTTTAATACAATACTCCATATGATATTCTTTTGTGTGCCTTCTAAACATGAAGACAATGTCCTTGATGAATGCAAAATATTTTAAGACTTTACTTCCCACTCTACCTCATGCCTTTAAACTATTGAATGGGGGATCCCTGGGTGGCTCTGCGGTTTGGTGCCTGCCTTTGGCCTAGGGCGCGATCCTAGAGTCTCGGGATAGAGTCCCGCATCGGGCTCCCAGCATGGAGCCTGCTTCTCTCTCTACCTGTGTCTCTGCCCCGCTCTCTCTCTCTCTCTCTGTCTATCATAAATAAATAAATAAATAAATAAATAAATAAATAAATAAATAAATCTTAAAAAAAAAAAACAAAAACTATTGAATGCATCAGCAGTAAAATACTCCAATAAGTTTTATATAATATTTAGGTGAAATATTTTTCATACCTTTATTACTATGGAAACACATTATATTATACAGCAAAACTATTGATTCCATCATATTGCTTCTGAAAACAGTTAAAACATATGGAAGTGAACATCCTCAATTTTGCATTATCTCCTTTTTCGAAGCTTAAACATTTTTAGACATTAATAATTGGATTGTGCTATAACCACTACTTTGAATAGTTGTTATATTGATTGCTGAGGAGTAACAAGAAAGACTTTAAAAAAAACCCCAAAACCCAAATCTTGCCTAATTTCTTAAACCTTTGAATAGTAGTTCAAGTAGCAAAAGATCTTTTTAAAAGTGTTTGCAAGTTACACATTTTGTCTAAAGTTCTACAATAGAATATCACTACTAAGAAGACAAAGGATCCTGTAAGTACCAAGTAATAAGGATACATATACATATACTTTTGTACCATTTTATAACCAGTAATTGACTAGTGGTCAATAGAGTAAACAGTTGGTCTATTGATCAATAGACTAATAGTCAATAATTGACTATTGGTCAATTGACAAATCAATAATTGACTTTTTAGTATTGACTAAACATTTCTATTCATTAATTCTGAGAAATTATTTTGTAACTCACCTTCTCCCTGAATTAGCTAATTGAATAATCAAATAACTCTAAGACAATTAAAATTATGACAGTAAAACATGTCCACAAAATGGTTCAAAACTAGGCCATACTAATTCAAAATAATTTACAAGAAATTAAGAACGTTATAAAAGACATGTAGAAAACACTAATGAGAATTAGAAAATCTCAAAAATGAAGTAATAAAGTTTAGTAAAGTATTAAAAATAAAAGAAATAATCACTTCAGATATGAGGACAGAACGAGAAAGAACACAAAGCAAATATACTTTAGTAGGTTAAGCAGAAAACAACTTTAAGAGTTCTTTACTGAAAAAAAAAAAAAAGAGTTCTTTACTGAGTTAATTTGTAATGAATAAATACAGCCATTGCAATTAGTTGAAATTTACCAAACACATACAAATCCGTGAATTCAAAGTGATATTTTAAAAATTGATCTTCTTCAGAGGATGATAAACAAATCTTCTTGAAAACTAATAAATGAAATACAAGCATTAACCATTTTTCTTGCATTTCCTATATAGACTCTGCCCACCACTAGTTAACAAAATAACAGAATAGAGGAAGTGTCTTATAAAGTTATACCAGCAAATGAATATAATTCAAAGATCATGATTAGATTATTACATTTGCAACTACAAATTAACTATTAGATTTAGGAGGTGAGCATCCATGGCTGCCCAATGAATAAGGAAAGAGTCTCAGAATGTTTAATTATATCATACAACATCCCAAAGCTAGTAACTACTAGAGTAAGGATTCAAATACAGATCATCTGGTTCCAGAGCCCGCTTTCATCACTCTGTCTTGTTTCAAAACGTACATCCATACAGATGTATGCATATGTGTATCCTTTATTTTTGTAATTGATGAATGAAAACATGGTTGTATTTAAATTTAAATCCCTGCTTCACTGCTTGCTAGCTGTGTGGTCTGGGCTATGTAATTACCTCTCACAGTCATTACAATGACAATAATAAAAATCTATTTCAAAGAATTAGACATTTAATAATGAATGTAAAATCCTTAAAAATGCATATGTTTACTAATATTAGTAATTTTTATACCTAAAAAGAAAACATAACAGAGAGTCTCTCTACAATTATTACATTGTGGGCAATATTTTCTTCAACTTCTCTGATTCTAGATATCAAACATGAAAATGTCCATACAGTTATACCTCTAAGGAATATTCAGAGAAGTTCCAAACCTCCCAAATGCAGTGATGGTGCTGGTTTAGGTAGACTATGAATTGGCTAGAAAAAAACAATGTGAGCAGTGCCCTACCCTACCTATCCCTGGCACTCCATCCAAATATACCACTTAGACAATAAAACATTTGGATGTCTGTGCCCCTCTGAATCAAGAGATCTGTATCTTTTGGATAAATATCTAATAGTGCGATTGTTGGGTCATAGGGTAGCTCTATTTTTAACTTTTTGAGGAACCTCCACACTGGTTTCCAGAGCAGCTGGACCAGTTTGTATTCTCAATAACAGTGTCGGAGGGCTCTCCTTCACTGGGGTGAGGTGGTATCTCATTGTGGTTTGGCTTATATTTCCCTGATGCTGAGTAATGTTGAACATTTTTTCATGTGTCTGTTAGCCATCTGTATATCTTCTTTGGAGAAATGCCTATTCATCATGTCTTTTGCCCATTTTTTGGTATGTTTTTTATTGGAGTTCGATTTGCCAACATATAGCATAACACCCAGTGCTCATCCCATCAAGTGCCCCCCTCAGTGCCCATCACCCAGTCACCCCAAATCCCAACCAACTACCCTTCTACTACCCCTTGTTTGTTTCCTAGAGTTAGGTGTCTCCCATGTTCTGTCTCCCTCACTGATATTTCCCAATCATTTTCTCTCCTTTCCCCTTTATTCCCTTTCACTATTTTTTATATTCCCCAAATGAATGAGACCATATAATATTTGTCCTTCTCCGATTGACCTACTTTACTCAGCATAATACCCTCCAGTTCCATCCACATTGAAGCAAATGGTAGGTATTTGTCCTTTCTAATGGCTGAATAATATTCCATTGTATACATAGACCACATCTTCTTTATCCATTCATCTTTTGATGGACATCGAGGCTCCTTCCACAGTTTGGCTATTGTGGACATTGCTGCTAGAAACATTGAAGTGCAGGTGTCCTGCCGTTTCACTGCATCTGTATCTTTGGGGTAAATCCCCAACAGTTTTGCCCATTTCTTGACTGGATATCTTGTTCTTGGGTGTTGAGTTTGATAAGTTCTTTATAGATTTGGGATACAACTAACCCTTTATCTGATACACCATTTGCAAATATCGTCATCCATTCCGTAGGTTGTCTTTTGATTTTTTTGACTGTTGCTACGCAAAAGCTTTTTTCTTCTTGATGAGGTCCCACTAGTTCATTTTTGCCTTTATTTCCATTGCCTTTGAAGACATGTCTAGCAAGAATTTTCTGCAGCTGAGGTAAAAGATTGCTCTCTGTTATTCTCAAGGATTTTGATGGATTCTCTCACATTTAGGTTTTTCATCATTTTGAATATATTTTAGTGTATAGTATGAGAAAATGGTCCAGTTTCATTCTACATATGGTCCAATTTTCCCAACACCATTTGTTGAGGAGACTGTCTTTTTTTCCCATTGGATATTCTTTCCTGCTTTGTCAAAGATGAGCTGACCATAGAGTTGTGGGTCCATTTCTGGGTTTTCTGTTCCATTGATCTATGTCTGTTTTTGTGCCAGTTTTGTACTGTCTTGATAATCACAGCTTTGTAATACAGCTTGAAGTTTGAAATTGTGATGCCTTCAGCTTTGATTTTCTTTTTCAACATTCCTTTGGACATTTGGGTCCTTTCTGGTTCCATTAGAATTTTAAGAATTTTTGTTCCAGCTCTGTGAAAAATACTGATGATATTTTGGTAAGGATTGCATTAAATGTGTAGATTGCTCTGGGTAGCATAGTCATTTTAACAATATTTTTTTCTTCTAATCCATGAGCATGGAATGTTTTTCCATTTCTTTGTGTCTTCTTCAATTTCTTTCATAAGTGTTGTATAGTTTTCAGAGTACAGATCCTTTACCATTTTGATTAGTTTTATTCCTAGGTATTTTCTGGTTTTGGGTGCAATTGTAAATGGGATTGATTCTTTGATTTCCGCTTTCTTCTGCTTCATTGCTAGTATGATTGTCATAATTATAATGTCATCTCCCAAAACTGACTTTCTCCTTCCCATACTCCTTCCCTATCTGCAAGTCTACATATATTTTTTTCTTGATGATTTGATATTTGAGAAAATAATGTTCTTAAAAATCTGTATTTAAGGTAGAAAATAGACCATGTAGGACTTGTGTTCTCTGACCTACTGTACTGGCTTGATTAATAAGGAGGTGAAACACGTGGCTTAAAAACTCATCTGACAAGAAGGCTGAGCTCTTTAACCATGCTTTGGAGAGTGCTATTTTAGTTGTTGGCAGCTCTGCCACATCTCCTGGGGGACAAAGAACAGTGTACATTATCTACCACAATACTGGGCATCCCACCATTTAAAGATCCATTTCTTTAGGTCTATATGACACTAAATGTTGCTGTGGCTCTCAATTAAAAATATATTTTATTAAATGTTTACTATTCACTACTTCCATTACACTTAGTGGGCAGCTTGATGAAATTAACAGCTAAGGGGGAAATTAGATAAGCAGAGTCCCAAGACAAGTCAATAGCACACTGAGAGAGGACAAGAGTTAAATGTAAATATTAACTTCTGTCCCCACGGTCAGCCCCTATAATTAAACCAAAAATGATTCCATAGATCAAAATTTTAAGTCCAAACCTAAAGTGCCCATAGGATTCCTGAAGATGGTAGATTACCCTTCATATTGATTACGTTAACTAGCTAACTAGCTCCACGATGGCAGACACAGATTTCCTGATTTCCCTGAGACACAGATGACTAACTTTAAATTTGTTTAATCTTCAGGTAGAACTCTTGACTTTTTAACTGACATAGTAAACTATGTGCTTTACAGACACCCTCTATAGAGGCACTTTTCTTTTCTTTTTTTTTCTTTCCATAATTTTCACAGAAGGTCCCCTCACTCCCGAGCCCACTTGTTTAACCGTCTATGAATAACGGATAGCTTAAAATATTGTAGTAATTAGATGAAAGTAAAGCAAAATAAACAATTTCCAACATTTTACTTTCAATTTTGTTAGGGATGTTTTTGTGTAAATAGCAGCCCAAATAAACTTGACAGGATGAGAAAATACATATGCCTTGTATATCTGGCTTTTAAACATAGTCCTGAATCAATTTTTTGGAATAGTTAGCATTAAATAGGTAACATTAAATTGTTGACTTCTGGCACAGTGAATACTATAAATCATATGTTGCTTTATCTACCATTTTTCATGTTTAAAAACCACTTTTTAATCTGACCTATGGGATCACCACGTTTATTAGCTGATTTGATTATATAATCATATTTATGTTAATGTAAAATAAGAAATCTGAGGTCATTGGGGAATACTTAATCTGGCCTACAGTAGTAAGCTATCACTGCAGTTGCTTTATTGCAAAATTTGGAAATGAGTTTTAAGGTTTATTTTTCAAGTTAGTCTACACAGGGAATTAATTTAAAATCTATTATATTTATATGACTTGTCTCCCTCATGATTCATTTTTTTGAGCTGGCCTTCAGGCAAAAGCAATGTTAGCTTGCCTGGGGGAAGCTCATTTAATTTGATAGTGATAATTTTTTTGACAGCTGGTAATTTGCTTATTTACAGCTTCCTGATTAGGTCTTTGAATGCCACAGTTACTCACATAAACTAATAATCCGCAATTATTCTCTCTCTGCCTGTGTCTCTGCCTCTCTCTCTGTGTCTCTCATGAAGAAATAAAATCTTAAAAAAAAATCCTTATTTCCCATTAATTGTCCCACTAAGAAAACAAACTAACTTCTATCTTCATTACTGTCATTAATATCTTGTGACTCTAGGATGCCTGGGTGGCTCAGCGGTTGAGCTTCTGCCTTTGGCTCAGGACCTGATCCCAGGATCCAGGATCGAGTCCCTTACTGGGCTCCCTGAGAGGAGCCTGTTTCTCCCTCTGCCTGTGTCTCTGCCTCTCTCTGTCTGTTGTCTCACATGAATAAATAAATAAATCTTAAAAAAAATATCTTGTGACTTTTCTCGCCTTAACGTTACAGTGATTATTTTATGCATATATGATAATGGAGATCCACCTCTTGTTGCAGGATTCTTTTCCAGTTCACTAGCTTTTATTAAAGATATGCACATTAGCCATTATTGCAATAATGATGGCGGTTTAACCAATAGTTATATCTTGGGATGGGACATCCTAGAAAACTTTAGGCAACATATTTAGCTGCTTCAGAATATGCAAAAGTTCTTTTCTTTCTTTTCCTTTTTTGTTTTTTCAGCTAGTAATGGATTTTTTTTTGGAAGTAGTCCTTTAAATATATTCACAGGAATACATTATATTGTCCAAATAGTGGGATTTATATAAATGTATGAAAGCACTTTAGCTATTATGATACATTAGGTAGCTCATTTGTGGTAAAACATAGGCTATTTATTAAATATGTAAAGTGGTTGATTTGGATGAAGATGTTTCCAATAAAAGATGAATTTTGTTTGTTTTAATGTGGCAATATCCATTAACAAGTCTTTATGAAAGCCAATTTCCTAAATTTAAATGTATTGGTTTAGTTTTTTTTTAACGGGAAATTTGTTTAGCATAAAACATGTTTGATTATTAGATATGAAATTTGTTAGCTTCTTTCGTAGTAGCTGAGGAAACATATATTTTAATTCTTTTTATAAGCACTGTAATGATGCTTCTACAACAAAGATGATTCCTTGAAATAAATTATCTTAGTGGTAGAAGTGTTATCTCAAGAGGTAGAAATTATGTAGACAACATAAGGATGAACAAGTTAAGATCAACATCACTGTACACCACCAGTTTCTACTTCTCCCTTTTGGCCACATTTTTTGGCCAGCTATCATTCATATATATAGAATCTGTATTTTTCTAATGTAATCCTAGAGAATAGAGGAGGGGAGCTAGTGTCTCTATTTTAATAGAAGAGTATCCAGGAGATTAAAATATGTGTGTAACTTTCCTAAGGCCAAAGCCTAATGAGTGGAACACCAGGATCATAAAGTGATTTGTTTTGCTTCAAAGTCTGGTCTTCCTGTACAATCTCATGCTGTCTCCCATGTCAGTGTTGTAAACTACTTCAGCCCAAAGTGGGCAGACAAGTTGGGGAGGAAGGTGGTGGTAACTTCAAAGTTATAAGCTCCCTTAATCAGAATTTTATTCAAACCATTCCTTCAGGAATACAATAGTGAGCAAAATTAACCTGTTTCATTCAGGAGTTTATATATCCATTGGGTAAATAGATAAAACTATACTAATGCACTGTTAATACTAATAAGTATAATCATGTATTGCAAAGGGATAGATGAAGAGTATACTTTGTAAGTAATGCCTGAAGAATGAATGGAGGCATTAGTAGTTGGGGCTGTAAGTGGAAGTGAATATAAGAGACAATGGAGGCTGTTTTAGGTGCAGACAGCATGACCTTTGTAGGGCTCTAGAAATGCTTTTGACAGAAATCCTTAGCACCACTACTTTCTCCCACTGGTTTCTTAAAGATTGAATGGTGCATCCACTGTAAATAATTCCTGATGATTTGGTCTCCACAAAACATGACTGTACTTGATAATTTGGCAGCCATAGTCCAATGTCAAATCTATTTTTCTGGTTGTGTAGCTCATTTCTCCATTCAGCCTCCAAATGGTGATTTGCCCTCCATTTTCTTTTGCCTCTCTATTTTATCCATTTCCACAGTTGATATCTCAAAATCTGCTACCAAATTCTATATAAATAACAACATAATTTATTTGCTTCTAGTACATATTTTATAATTTCCAACTTTCTGAAAATTCCGTTACAACCTCAAATGTGTATTCTACATCAGAATCACCATATTGCCTGCTGAATTTCTGTTCCTGATGATAGAATGGCAGATTTCTTGGTTAGACACATCAGAGTTAGTGTCATATTCACCTCCTCAATCAAACTTTAATCTCCATAACCTCTAATCCATAATAGTTATGGAGTACACAATACTTGTGAACAATTTTAAACATAAAAAATAGGGAATCTGATTCAGAGTGGCTTAAACAGGAATCAATATGGTCCTGTGAAAAATAAATCTAGATGGGTTCCAGTGTTATTTTAGCTGGGGGTGAGATGAGGGCAGAGGTCAGAGCAAGCAATCTATCTTCTCACACTACGCTTGGCTTTCCTCTCAGACCTTCACATAAGTCTCCCAGCAGACTTCTCATTGTGTCTGGTTAACCATATGTGTATTTTGTCCACCTGCTCTTTGACATCAGAGGATTTGCAGTGTTTATCTGAACAAAAGTGGAGATGTGTTAGTAAGAGAAGGATAGGGAATAGGGAATGAATATTTTGTAAGGATGTGTATAGGATGTTTGCCACGACACCACTGAATTTTGTTACCTGCTTGCCCCAAACCTTTACTAACTCCAACAACCTTTCAAATAAGATCATACATCCTATCATCTTGTGCCTTAAGGAATTTATTCTCATCTACTTTTAATCTGTTTCCCAGTGGTTTTTTTTTTTTTTAAATCTAATAGCTATAGTATATAAACCTTTTTTAGGGTAAGGATCACAGTCCCCCCTGAGAGCTACTTCTGTTCAAGTTACTCCACTATTTGTTGAGTGAATATATTAATTTGGCTCACTTTAAGGTTTGTTTTTTTCATATTTCCTATTTTGGCTTTTCTTCTTCCTATTTCCCTCTACTAAAGTCCATTTAGATGGTTCTCCTAAACTCTATTTTTCACTAAATAAAATATTATTTTTTTAATTCAAGAGAAATATAAATATTCAGAAGCAAGAAGCTGAGAAATACATATGTGAAAGGCCATTCTTCCTTTGTGACTAGAGTAATTAGGTACCATTTTAACCCAATACCTTTTTAAGCTGAGAAAGTTAGTATCTTGTTTTTACTGATGAATAGCTTTTCTAGCACAAATAATGCTTAAGAGTAGTACTTTAAGAAATCTCAATATATATAAACCCTGAGTTATAATAGACGAAAAGGTTTTTAAATATAAAATTACATGTTTTTACTTTGTGAAAATTAATCCCAAAGTGTTCCTTCAGGTAGCAAAAAAAAAAAAAATTTTATTTATTTATTCATGAGAGACACACAGAGAGAGGCAGAGACACAGGCAGAGGGAAAAGCAGATTCCCTGTGAGGAGCCTGATATGGGACTTGATGGCAGGATCCCAGAATCATGACCTAAACCAAAGGCAGATGCTCAACCACTGAGCCACCCAGGTGCTCCCAGGTAGCAAATTTTTACTTTTCATTTTTGACTTAAATGTGCTGGTAGAATTACCAGTGAGCAATAAAATCTGTGAAGTCAGACTGCCTTGAGTTCCAACTCTTCACCACTGTGGTTCCCTAACAAGTCACTTAACTAACAGCTCAATCTCTCATTAATAGCAATACCACTCTAGGACTACTGCTATTAATTAAATCATTATTGTACCCTTGCTGAATGAAAAGCATGGACTAAGCACTTTTTGCCTTATCCTTTCCAATTTTAAATTGAAACAGTAGGGTTGTTGACATCACTCACTTGGGGTTTGGAGATGTTGAGAAATTTGCTCAAGGTCACAGAGTAAATGGCAGAATTAAGATGCTGACCATGTAAGCTTGGCCCCAGAACGTGTGCTTTTAACCACTCTAGTATTTATTGCCCTTCATTCAAATGGATTATTTGTACTTAACTGTAAAATCTTTGGAAGGGTCAGTTTAGATATTACATGATGGCAGTACATAAACTATACAATGTATTACAAATATAATGTATTACTATTACTAATTTAGAAATATCTGCATAATCATCATTTAACCTTTAGGACAGCAATATAAAATTATTATAATCATCACAGAATTTCTTCTATGTAGTAAACACTTCATGTGTATATGTAAAATGTGGGTAAATTAAATATAATTATTTAAAAAAATTTATTTTTTTAAATTTTTAAATTTTTTTTTAATTTTTTTTATTTTTTTTAATTTTTAAAAAATTATTCAAAAAATTTATTTATTTATTTATTTATTTATTTTTTTAAGATTTTTTTTATTTTATTTATTATTTATGTATTATAGTCACAGAGAGAGAGAGAGAGACAGGCAGAGACACAGGCAGAGGGAGAAGCAGGCTCCATGCACCGGGAGCCCGATGTGGGATTCGATCCCGGGTCTCCAGGATCGCGCCCTGGGCCAAAGGCAGGCGCCAAACCGCTGCACCACCCAGGGATCCCTAAAAAATTTATTTTGGGTCACCAAATTATTATTTTAAAAATTCATAAATAAAAATACACCCCATTTACCTCTTTCAAATGCATAACATACTAAAGAAGAAAGCTTCTTGTTAACTTAAATCTTGTTTACAAGATTGCGTCATTTTATTCATGACTTTCTTAATGTGATACCCCCAAATCATTTAAAATTTATGTATTTATCACATATTTATTGAATAACTGTATTGTGCCAAGCACTGACTGGAATGAAAATTGAGAGACTCTTCCTCAAAATAGAGTCAAAGCAGGATGATTGTACTCTTCTGATTGAAAATTTGTGATGTCATTTAAAAGCCATATGAGGGGTGCCTAGGTGGCATAGTTGGTTGTGTCCAACTCTTGTTTCCGCTTAGGTCATGATCTCAGGGTCATGACATTGAGCCACAAGTTGGGCTCTGAGCTCCTCATAAAGTCTGCTTCAGATTCTCTCTCTTTCTCTTCCTCTGCACCTCCCACTCATGCTCTCTCTCTCTCTCTCTCTCTCAAATAAATACATAAATCTTAAAAAATAAAATAAAAGCCATATGAGGATTATACTAATTTTAGAATAGCTTCATGAATTCACAATATCAGTGAACATCCAATTTACCCCTTTTAAAAACTTTTTTTTTTAAATCAGTTACCTATGCTTCAGATAGTACTAATGGCTTTGGGATGTTGATCCTTTTTCCCACAGTTGGGTTTTAGATGCAGGTAATGCAGAGCAGTGCATTGTCATATTATGAAATATTGCACAGTTATGTAGTTTTCTTACTGTGTCCCAGAGATGAAATGTCTTTCAGCTGAAATGGCTTTATGAGAGTGAGAGAGAAGAATATAGAGGGGCGGGACTGAACATAGAATGTGGTACTTAATATTAGGGCAAAACAGTTCTCCTTGTTCTTGAAAGCTGATTAGAAACGACTGTCAGATAATTTTTATACATTAAATTTTTTTTTTGTATATCTGATGATGTAAATTGTAACACTAGAGTGTGTCAGGCATTTGTAAGTGTTTTCCCATTGCTTAGATAAAAGAACTGTTAATATAGGTGCCTGAAAATCTCTTCTGAGATGGTGTAAAACTAAATAAAAACTAGATCTCTTGTCTTAGTTTATTTTAAAGTTGCTATGTCAGGCTGTTTCTCGTATCAGAATACTTTAAGCTTGCTATCAGAACATTCATGAACTTCCCTTTAAATAATAAGTTCCTTTTTTTCTGACTTGCTATGTCGTAATAATAATAGCAAGTATTAATAAAATAATAGCAATATTAATAACATTGCTAATATTAGCAAGTATTAATAAAATAATAATAATAATTCTAATAATAGCAAGTATTAATAAAAGAGGAAACATTCTCTCCCCAGACAGCCAAAAGTAAAAAACAAAACAAACCTACATTTGGGAATTACAAATTCTGTTCCTACCCATTCCCCCCTCCACCCCTATCTGTAGTCACTATTGGTATAGCAGAGATCATAGAAATTATAAAGATATCAGTTATGTTTAATTGTACGATGCCTAATTATAACAGTGTTAAACCTTGCTGGTTAAGTGTCTTCATATAGTCTGGAAAGTCACAACAAAGAGTTGTGAAAATTTCACTACTGTATGTGAAATGAAAAGATCTTGAAAAAAGATTGTGAGTTCTTGTTGAAGGTCATGTCCTATTAAAGAAAAAATACAGTTTCTTCTGTTTGCAATTATATTGAAAGTGATGAACAATTTTTGTGTCTCTTATAAGAGTTTGACTTTTTTTTTAAACCAGTGAGGATTATCACTGAATGTTTTACTGACTTGCCTTGTTTATCATAGAGCTCATTTAAGTGAGGACTAGAGTTGCATTAGTATTTTCCCCCAAATCATTCCTTTAATATTCCCTCTCACATTTCAAATAATTTGGCATATCTTTTCCACTTGCATAATCCTTAGATGTCTGGCAGCATATTTACTTAGATTCTGGAATTTATAATAATCAAACAAATGGATGTGAAGCAAATTATGTTTTTGAAATGTTTCACATGATTATATAAAAATACCGTATGGAGCTAGGTTTCCTAAGTAAATCCATGTGGTATAATATTAGTATATTTGATCATTTAGCCATGTTTATAATGATTAAATACAATCAGTGTAGTATTTGATACTCTTAAAAGCCACCTAAATTATATAACATGATACAAAATAAATTTTGATTGAGTACCAAGTACAAACCAGACCCCGTTCTGGATGTTGGAGAAACACAGTTGAATAAAGGAATCAATTCTTAATCTCTGGGGCTGTATCTTACAGTAAAGTGAGTTAATATATGGCTAGGCTTACCCATAAAAATAGTCCATAAACATATAAATGCAAATAATCTCTAGGCTTTAGAACAGAGGTATAAATAAGTAGAGCTGGCCCAAATATTAGAACAACAAACTCTTCACTGCTGGACCAGACATTAAGTTTAGATTATATGCTAAACTGAGGAGCAAATTATTGCCTTATAAGAGGTAGTCTTCAGAATCTAAAGTGGAAACAGATTTTCCCCCCTCAATATCTAACTTACTGTTCTGTATCCTTATATTATGAAAATTATCCAGGATCACTCAATTTTTACATAAACAGAACAATAACCTCTAACTCTTATCATCATGCAGTTTTCATTGGGAGTACAATCTTCTTGAGTTTTGTACCAAAACATGTTTTGTTGAAAATGCATAAAGAACATCCTTCTGATTTATAGAAAATTCTATAACAAATCATGCAATGGCCTGGCTAATTTCCTGAGAGGCAGTTAGTTTTTCTATGTTTTGTGAGTTTAACCTTTAAACATTGTAAACTTAAAATAATTTTTTGACAAATCAGTCAATAATCTAGAACTGAATTTTTAGAATCCCAGATGAAACTACTCGTCTTAATTCAACAAGTTTTATTGACTTACTCTCCAAAGGCCACAAAGATGCTTCCTTTATTTACTTAGAGAAACTCTCCTTTCTACAAATTATTTAAAATTAACGACCAAAGGAATACAATAAGGGCTTCAGTGAGATTAGCATGATTTTTAAACAGCATAGATTATACAAGGACAGCCTTTGACAAAAGAAAATCCCTTTGGAGTTTAGGTACAGTACATTTTCACTCTCCTTTTGTATTTGAAAAGACTCTTTTTTTCTCATTCTTTCATCTTTAGCTTGCTTAGACTTGGTGCAGCATAGAGAAAAGAGAGCTGGCTTAAAGCTGGTAGCTTTACTTCATCAGAGAGGTTACTATATATGAAAGTGTTTTCCTTTCTATGAATATATTCTGGGAACTCACCTCTTAAAAAAATTCCCATTAATATTTGTCACTAAAAGACCTCTAAAATTCAAAGTTGTTAGATGATGGAAGTGCCTAATATTTACTCTTGATAGAAAAGGACTTTTAAATAAGTGTCTGATTCTTTATTCCTTCTCAAATGTAAAAAAAAAAAAATCAGTCAAGTGGTTCTTTCATTTATAAGTCTTTCTTATTTAAATGCATTCTAAATTCTTAGTATAGAACCAAGAGATTACGCCTGAGCAGTTGTCAAAAAGCTCTACTTATCCTTTATCTTCTTGCATTAGAGATATAAATGCTATGTTGCACATCTCTTAGGAAATGTTCATTAAATTTTTGAGTGACTATCATTTTGCAAGCTTTAAGTTGATTGGTAAGTGTATCAGCATCAGCTAGAAATGTGGATGAGCATATTTACTGATGTTTAATCAGTGATCATGGTCTTTAGGATGTATCTATGGCCCTTTGATTTTACATAAACTGGGCAAAGAATAATTAAACACTAAATACCAATTAAGTACCCCTCAGTCAGCCAAAATACATGTATTATGTCCTGTGCGCTGGACTGAGCTACAAAGATGAAACAAGTGGTTTCTGTATTCCAGAAGCCCATGATGTATGGACAATGGTCCTTCCTTCCTTCAGCGATCTAATTTCGGATCATGCATTGTTGATTTACAGCTCTGTATTTCATAGTTACAAAGCATTTCAAGGTGTTTTGAAATCATTTAACCAAGTGACCCTTTGCTGTTGCAGTTTTCCCTCAAGGAATCTACAATTCAGGGTCACTCTACTTTTTTTTCCAAATGTTTCTGAGTTCATAAAAGTTTCGGAAACGTTAAATAAAACTAACAAGTTAATTCCTTTTTCTTCTTAAAGTGGAGGACATATCAGATATTTTATAACACAAATAGGCATTGTGATAATCTTAAAAGGGATAGAGTACGTTCAATTTCCCAAATATATTTTACTTTGAAAATTTTATTTTTTACTTAAACACTAAATAAATAAACTAATTTTGAATTTTCTTCTCTGGATTTTTTTTTCTTGATGTGTATAATTGGTGAATTTCAAATGGCTGGTAACCTCTAGGACCAGTTAAGAAAGGAAATTTGCAGACTATAAGAGGTTTCTATTTGTGCTGTTAAAGCAGGTTTAATCTGCGTCCTTTCTCTCTAAGTTTCTAAGTCTGTTTTTCTTTTGTCTTTGAGAATATGGCAGTTCAAAATGAAAGCCTTCTATCCAAACAATCTCTTTCATGGGCTGAATTCCCTTTATATTAGTCCTTCATTCTTACTTGCTTTGTCCTTTTGTTAAAGCCCCAAACTTTCTTCTTATGTTTAACTCTTTTTATGTTTATTGAAATCTTATTTTCTCCTCAATTACTAAAACTTGTTATTTTACCTAAGCCTAGACTTCCTCTAATACCTTCCTTTTCTCTTTTGTCTTCTTTTTGAATAGAATTTTTGTTTTCTTATGAATGTGACCTGAGCAACAATTGTCTTCTTCTTGGTCCTCATTAGTGTTTGTAGACTATTGATAGGCAATAATTACCATTTTTATGACTCTTTCTCTTTTGCAGGCTACAGAATCTAGTGTATTACGTTTTCAAAATTTACTGATTTTCATGTGGTTGTTTTATTTTTGGAGGTCTTTGGTACTGGATTTTCACTGTATCTTTCTACCCTTATGCCTTCGGAAGATGGAGAGCAAGCAACTTTATTATCTTCTGTGTGATATTCTGTGTTCAAGACTCTCAAATTCCAATGGTCTTCATCACTAGCCTGTTGATTAACTCACAGAGAGAACTGCATTCTGTAATGGCTTTCTATGTAAAATATTTAATTTCTAAGTTTAACTTTCTTTTTTAAAATTTTTATTAAATCTTTATTTTTTTTTAAGTTTAACTTTCTGCCCCAAATTTACCCCCTCTAATATAATCTATAAGTATTTAACAGGCACTTCAACCTGACACCAATCCTTCCTCCTATTTTTCTTAAATGAAAATCATTTTTAAATATAGATACATACAGTGATAGGAAATTTATTTGTGGTCAATGGCTTTGAAAATTGTGAGATATGTAAGTTTCAGTTCTGTAGTAATTCCAGTAGTCTTTATTGTGCTCTTTTGCTATGTGAATTCCAATGATGTGGATCTAATAAGCGTTTTTGTTTATTTTTGTTGTTGCATACTCATCAATACCTCTTCATGACAACAATCAAGTACTATATTATTTTTCTAAGAAAATGGAAACATAATTGTCTTTAATATGGTTTGATCATTTTGCTGTGTCAGTGGCAGTTTTACTTGCTGCTTGTGCTGGAATCATCAGACATTGTCAGATGTTTCATCTGATACAATGAGAAACATAAAACATGCAACTTCACCAACTGGAAGATTTGTTATTTGAAGTACTGCTGTAGGTTTAGGCCATACAACGCAGAAATACTGATCAAACAATTTCATTTGATTCTCACCAAATACATTTTTTAAAAGATTTACTTATTTATTTTAGAGAGAAAAAGAGGGTGGGTGCAGAGGGAGAGAGAATCTCAAGCAGACTCCACACAGGGAGCCCAACTCAGAGGTCGATCTCACAACCCTGAGATCATGACTTGAGCTGAAACTGGGAGTCCAATGCTCAACTGACTGCACCATCCAGGCACCCCCCACCATAATATTCTTTTTGAAGAGATGATGGTATGTTTACAATTGTATATTAATCATTACTTAGTAGAGTATATTTCCTCATTGGTAGCCTGTTTTGAGTAAGTACCAATGAGAATGTGATACTCTGTTTATTGTTTGCTTGTATGATGAATCAGAATTTTCCTCATATTTCTTTCTGGCTCCACTGGTTTCTTCTCCACTATCCATATACTTCCTGTGCTGAGTACCAATGGACTGTGTTCATATTGTGATCAGACCTATGGCCCTACAACTTTATGTATTCCTGATAACTTTTCCTACAATGGAACAGTTTTCCACAGCTTACTTACAGAAGAACATTATTGCAAACTGCTTAACTAGATCCCACTATTTTCATATTTTTAAGCCAAATTGCCAAATACACATGACCTTTCCAACACTATAGGATGGAGCAAAAATGTGACCGAGTGGAAGGCAGAGCTCAGAGACACAGCAGTCCTAACCATTTGTGGTTAATGCATTTCAAATATTACAAAGATAGAAGACCATGAGAAGCCCTGTTGTGGCTTCTCCCAGGGTCTTGGCAGTCTGTACCAGTGAGAACCCTGGAGTTCAAACTTTTTGGCTTCAAGGCAATGCTGCCTCTCGTGCAGTCAGTCCCTGCCTTTGTTTAGACATGTGATATTTCTGGTTTGGATTATTGTAGCATCTTCTTAACTGTTCTTTTTGACTTTAAGTGTCTCTTCTAATTTATTGTCACATAGAACTACCAAGTTCTGTCTTAAAACACCAGTCTTGAAAATTGGCAGTTTAGCAGAATAGGGGAGTATGACCTCTAGAGAGAAATCCAGGTTAAGTCACTTACTAATTATTGGATTTCAGACAAATGTTTATTATCTGTAAGCTTTGGTTTTAGTTTCTGTGAAAGGAAGAACATAATACTTATTTCTTAAAACTGCTGTGAAGATCAGATTAGATTTCACATACAAAACAGCCAATGAGTAATATTATTTATTATCATTAAGATACATCCTCTCCTTAAAGTTTTAATTTTCTGTCTTGTCTGATTAGCTTAGCATCCAAGGTCCTTCATTTCCCTTTCTGTTTTTGTTTCTGACATTGTCCCACATGTCTTCTCTGCCTCAGCCTCCTAGTCCAGCTTCCTGTCCCTATTACTTGCCCACCAAATACATCCACTTTAAAGATTCCAAACCTTTAACCATGTCACTCTTGTTTTTTCCAGATATCCACTCCTTTATCTAGCAAATATCTAATTATCCTTTAAAGCCGAGTCCATTTGTCATTTCTTGGTCATCACAGGCAGTTAATGGTCCCTAAGCTGTGCATTTCAGAACACTGCATTCAAATGCTCATCATATTGTTTTAGATGTTTCCCTAACTCCCTTGAGGAGCTCTGAACACCTCAATGGCAATAAATGTGCCAGGCATGGTTGTTTCTCTGAACCTGGAATAGTTGTATGGCTTAGAGCTGGAGATCAATCCGTGTGAGTGGAGTGAACATAAATTCCTGTATTTTTTAGGCTTTTTGATTATTCTTGATTATTCACCTTTTTAAGTACTGATAGGTTGTATTTCATAACATGTTTTCAGTATTCTACAACTAAAAGCCAATTTTGTTCTCAAACTCTATAGTGGTGAAAATTTTTATCTTAATATTTATTTTTTTCTTTATATTCATTTTCTGAATATGGAATGAACTGGAATTTGGGATTTAATCTAATGGGAATCCAGTAGTCCCTACTAATAAGGAGAAAGAACAAATGAGGTATTTTTTATTGTTACATTGTTTTATTTTAAAAACATTATATGGTCTCATTCATTTGGGGAATATAAATAATAGTGAAAGGGAATAGAGGGGAAGGGAGAAGAAATGAGTAGGAAATATCAGAAAGCGAGACAGAACATGTAAGACTCCTAACTCTGGGAAATGAACTAGGGGTGGTGGAAGGGGAGGAGGGCGGGGGGTGGGGGTGACTGGGTGGCGGGCACTGAGGGGGGCACTTGACGGGATGAGCACTGGGTGTTATTCTGTATGTTGGCAAATTGAACACCAATAAAAATACATTTATTATTTAAAAAATAAAAAAAATAAAATTATTTGTCCTGAGTAAAATTTGAAACTTTTTAAACACTGAATTAAAAAAAATTAGTTTCCCCATTCTAGGCTTAGCTTTAGAATGTGTGTCAGAGGAATGAATTTTGAGTATAAGAACTTATTTTATTTTCCTAATAAGGATAATCTTAACAGCATAAAAGAGATTTAGTAGAGGCATATTGACAATCATATGTATCTATCTGATTATATTTATACTGTATACATATTGCAAGTATTTTAATATATTTAGTTCAACTAGTTTACTGCTAATAAATACAAAGCCATAAGTTTGACACAGGTAAGTATGTTAGTTTTTGTTTGTGGGTGTTAAGAAATATTCTATTTTCACTATTAGGGAAAAGAAAAATATATAAAAACCTCAGATGGAGCAAACAGCACATTTTATAAATGGAGATGCTTGTGTCGTTTACAGTAAAACTATGGAGTGACAGAACATCCATTCAATTGATACCTATATATTAATGTATGATAAAAGCAACTTTTATGAATATAAGAGACTAAAAGGTAATTTTGTTATGGCAAACTAACAGGAATTTCAGATCTTTATAGTTTAGTAAGCATAACAGTTCCCAACCATCTGGGTATGGCACAACCCACATACACGCACAATGTGTCCAGCACTTCCAAGGTCATCTCTGTGATCTCTGTGATTCACTATTGTGAATAAATGGGCCAATTTTGCCATTTAAACTTGGCACATGCTCTCAGAGGTGTTGATTATTCAAAATACCTGTTTGCCCAAGTCTATTAAGCTTAAAAACTACATTTTAATGGCCCCTTATATTTAAACCCTGTTTAATATGGCAAATGTTTGAGAGCTACTTACAAACACCATTAAATTTCATCACTAATTACTAATAACAGGAATGAAATTAGCACCTGTCTCAGCTGCTTTAGATTTTGGATTGCACTTAATAAACAGTTGCAAAAATTCTCTGTTGCTAAACATTTATTGGGGCCATTTGCATTCTGATTTTTCAATGAGCTATTATGATTTATACTCTCATATACTCATCTGAAAAAGCACAGGACGTGAAGATATTATTCCTTATTTGAATTAGAAGTTATGCAGGTACTATCTTATATTTTACAATTGTTGTGCGGTGTAAGACATCAATTTATCTCACATGTAAGTGATTCTGCCTTTGTCTCAAAGGCTACTAAGATGAGAATATCAGCGGAGTGAATTTCACCTACATAAATAAATAAATAAATAAATAAATAAATAAATAAATAGATTAACACACAAGAAAGATGGTGCTTTAGGATTCAGTGATCCCTTAAAAAATACAAAAGCTCTTAAAAATGTGAAACTCTTGCTTCCCACTAGCACTCCTTTGTGGGCATTTGGCTTATGCTACTACTGTAGGTGCTGGCAGATTTTTAAAGTCAAAATAAGGCAGTTTAATTGGCAAAATGGTTCAATGCTACCTTCAGCACTATTAAAATAGCATCACTAATTAACAATAACAAGAATTATGTATTTGGGAAAGTTTCACAGTCATTGAAAGGATGGTAGTCATCTTGCTGCCACACTGAGAAGTTGTGAGAAAAATTATAGAAAACGTAATATAATAGAAAAATGTCAACCATTTTCAGTCTCCAAGATAAATGATCATAGCATAATTTTTTTCTGATCTTTAGTAACATTCAAATTTTATAATTAAATATATAAGATACTATCATTGTTTTGTAGGATTTCAGGCCAACAGAACTCTAGATACCGTGACTCTAATCATTCAAGCTGTTTTCTTTGATTTAATACAGATATTTTTGGTCATACTTCAAAGTACAGCAAGAGATATTCTTTAAAGTAAAGTTTATAAACAAGAATAAAATAAAATTCTTACAGGATAACCAGAAGATGGCAGCATGGCAGTTATTTAGAAATTTGATAGCTTTTAACTTCTATCAAGTGAGAAACAGTTTCCAGATTTTGGAAAATAGTATCTGATATACAATTGCAAAATTTTATCAATAAAGGAAACATCATGTTAAAAAGAGATTGTTAGGAAGACCTAAATGATAGCTTGACCAAAGTGGAATTACAAAGGAACAAAAATGGGTTCTTCTTCACTGCAAATAATGTGGAAGAAAGATGAAAGACAATACAGGGTGAATGTCAAGGCTCTTAAAAATATGCTTTCAGAACATTATAAATTGGCTTGATAGAGCTCATTATAGGAAAGAAGAGACTCTTAAAATTCTAAACGAGATGAGGCCTCATATTGAAATAACCAATTAGTTCCATCTAGGCAATTAGGAAATAATTAAAGTTCATTATTATAATTGCACAAGTTCAAAATAAAATCCATAAATTTATCATCTTTTAAGTCCATTTTAGCTTTAAAAATACACCTATGATTCTATGATCTTACAAATCTTTTATAGACCAAATAGGTGCACACTTTACAAAGATCTCCAGCACATTTTCTTATTTTTAAAGGTGCAATCCCATTATAGTTGGCATAATTAACTGAAGACTTTAGTATAGCAACAACAAAACTTATAAATCTCATTGGAGAATCTACATATTTATAGTAATATGGAACATAATAGAATGACAGTTTAAGAAAACATTTTCTATCACCCTGGAAAACATTTTAATAAGATATTACTATAGCACAAAATATGAAGAAAGCTCCCCTATACATTGTACTATGAACTGTTAAAAATAAGGCTCAAGGCATTCATCTACCACATTTTCCTGTTCACCTTATAAATTTATTGTAGGTATTAAACTTTACTCTTCCTCTGAAATACACTAAGATCTGCTCAAATTGAACTAGTTACTGTGCTTATTAAGAAACTTAACAAGTTTGCATTTTTGCATGTAGTAGTATAGATCCATTCATTTATTCATTTAAAATTTATTTATTGCATATTATAATACATGGTACTATTCTAGACAGTGACTGAGATGTCCTAAAAATTTTGAACAGATTTAGTAAATAAATATTGCAGGAAAATAGTAGAAAATACAATAAGTGAATTAGAAAGGCAAACATTTTTGAGTGACTATATAGCCATTATAATTAACAACAAAAATAATTGTTAATATGCAGTGTTTAAGCCCTTGTGGCTTTCCTTAGTTTGGTGTTATGAACATAACTGTTAATCAAATTCATCTATATAGATATTGAACTAGTATAATGTTCACAGAATGAAAATATTTATAAGCGATGTCCTTCAGGTAAAAAATCACAGAATAACCAAGAGAACAGCAGGGGTCAAGTCACTGAAGAATCTAGGCAAGAGGGAGAAGAAGGATCCTCATTTCCTCCTGCAGTGGGCAGCAAAGCTTTAGTCAGATTTTAAGATTCGAGAGAAAAGGAAACAATGAACAACAGAACAAAAAACAACTGCTGGAACAGACAGATATTATCCTCAGTGAAGGTTTATAGAGGTTTTGGAAGCAAGAACAAATTAGAGGATGACAATGATGATTATGATAAGTATTTTATTTTAGTATGCTCTATATTTTCTGATTCTAAAAAAAAGTGTTCAATACAGTAAACCATGAAATTAGCCACAGTTCACGGATGAGCAACTTGAAACTCAGTTAAGTCAAATTTAAGGACAGAGAGCAGATAAACAGCAGAGTCAGGCTTCCTACTGGAGACCCCGCCTCTACATTAGGATTAGAGGAAGATTAGATTGGAAAGAGAGTGGAGACTATGAAGACCACCTCTAATCCTGTGGAAGTGAGAAATTATCTCTGTTCTTTAAGTGATTTCACAAATATAAGTAAAATATCTACTCAAGAGCTTAAACTCCATGTTTGAAGGCCAGAATAGCACTGAAGTTCATCCAGAGTTAATACTAAACGACAGGTTTCAGTTGTCATGATGGTTTGTTCATCTTAAATTTTATTCCCACTTGTCTTGGTAGGTTCCAATTTGAACTAAAAGGCTCAATCCTATGGATAAGGTGCTGACTCCCCCCCCCCCCCCGCCCCCTCACTCAAGGGTCAAGGCTTTGTGGAAAGATAAAACAATGCAGGATGAAATATTCTGGAGCACACAATTTATTATTTGAGTCTATTTATATCCTATGAACTTCACCTCCCAGAATGTCCAGTATAGTTTATTATTTTTCTTTTCTTTTTTTTTTAACTTATTTAAATTCAATTAGTTGACTCGTAGCATATCATTAGTTTCAGATGTAGGGTCCAGATGTTCATCTGTTGCATATAACATCTGTTGCTCATTACATCACCTACCCTCCTCAATGCCCATCCCCCAGTTACCCCATCCCCCACCCCCTTCCCCTCCAGGGACTCTCAGTTTGTTTCTTGTGGTTAAGTGTCTCCCCATGTTTATTGTATGTCAACCTCAGGTGGCCAGAATTACACTTCATTAAAATTTGACCATTAAAATTTTATGGGTGTTTTAAAATGTAATTAACTGAGGTGCCTGAGTGGCTCAGTCAGTTAAGAGTCTGCCCTCAGGTCAGGTCATGATCTCGGGGTCCTGGAATCCAACTCCTCATCGGGCTTCCTACTCAGTGGGGAGTCGGCTACTCCCTCTGCCCCTCCCCCTGCTCATGAGCTCTCCTCTTTCTCTCCCTCTCAAATAAATAAGTAAAATCTTAAAAATAAAATAAAATAAAATGTTATAAACACATGGAGCCTACCCAGTAGCTATTTGGTCTTTTATTTTTCCCTCTCCCCCTTTAACTGTTTTTCCTGTTATATAAAATTAATATTCTATTTTGTGTCTGTGGAGTTAAAATAAAATCTGTTACTGCCTCCTAATGAAAGAACTGTTTTTTATACCTTATTATTTTTCATGGCATGACTCTTCATAAGGGAAAATATTGCCGGGTACTATTCTTCTGTACGTTGAGATATGTTTAAAAGAATAAAAGGAAAAAATCATTAGAAGAATTGGAACTTCATGGTTTATTTGTATTTGGTGTTATAAATTTCTGCTAATTATAAATTATATACATTGCTAAAATTTAATTTTTGCTACTTTATTTGATCTCCTTTGGAGCTTTGATCTTTTCCAGATCTTTGACCTTTTGTGATACAATTATTTTGACTTCTTTTCTCTTATTCTCATTAGGTGCCCCAAGTCCCTTTTACTTGATATTGTTTCAGTCTCTTTTTCCTATTTTCTTTTTTCCAGAATCTTATTTAACTCTCTCTTTTCTTTACAAAATGTTTGTGTTTAGGAGAGAAAATCTAAGGAAAATTGACAGAATAAGCTAAATATATCAATTAAATTTTGTACAGTAAAAGTTTTGACTATTTTTTACTAAATTGAAATAATTCCTAGATACGTATATTTAAATGCTTATTTGCCATTGTCTTCAGTGGTCTACTCATGATGCAGAAAAGGCACAACAAACTAGATTCAACCTGAGTGTAGCCTAATGTGTCAGTCATTATATAGCAACAGCATAATTCCAATTTCATAAGTGAATTTGGACTTAAACCTGGCAGCTAACAAACGTTTTAAGCTTGGGAAAGTGGTACTCTCTACCACCCAATCATTTACTACCAACAATGTCAACATTATATGGTAGTGTTTGTGCTTGTTTTCAAATGAAATATTTTATAACATTTATTTTAGTAAAACATGGGGAAAATAGAAAACATATAGTTAAAAACAATTATGACATTAAGATAGGAACTAGAATTACTGCTCAGATGCTAGGGGTTTAAAAATATGCCTCCTTTTACTAATCTCAGGCAGGGATTTTACACTGTGCTTTTGTGCCTCTGACATTCTATTGTGCCTCTCAAATTCTCTTCCAGAAATTTCAAGTTTATGTTACAAATTTTCATTATATAGTAACTCATTTCATCTCTGCTGCCTGTATAAACTCACACCATTGCATACAAATCTAATAATGGTTAAACTCCTGAGATCCCTTCTTTTATTTTAATTCCAGTGCAGTTAATATGCAGTGCTATATTCATTTCAGGTGTACAAAATAGTGATTCAACAATTCCATATATTACTCAGTGCTCATCAAGATAAGTGTGCTCTTAATCTCCTTCATCTATTTCACCCATTGCCCTCCCCCTCTCCCATCTGGTAACCATCTGTTCTTTTAGTTAAGAGTCTGTTTTCTGGTTTGTCTCACTCTCTATCTCTTTTTTTTTTTTTAAACTCTTGATGTTCTTGATCTTCTACCAGTGATGGTAATCATTTTTTTTTTTTGATGGTAATCATTTTTAAACCAATAATGTAATGTAGTCATTAAATGCATTGCAAATGTTATCAATAAATTTCACAGTAATTTTAATTTATATGATAATAGGTTATAGTAGGTATGTAAAATATAAATTATATAAACTGTTTTTCTAGATTTGTTAATCTATGCAGGTAGAAACATTGTAATCATCTTACATCTTCTTGAGTACACCACACATGGTGGCAATCAACAAATATGTGAATTCGATGAGATAGTATAATAGAAAAGATAATTTGAGGGATAGGTAAATGACTCTAGAAAACATAGGCTGAAGCAGTTGGTTTCATAGGTAGGAGTAATACATGCTCAATTTATTTGGAATAAAAAAAACTAGGACAGTGAATAACTGTATAATTTAGCAGACTGGTGACATTGTATTAATTTGGCAGCTATAATAAAATTTTTTATACAATTGTATGATTAGCAACTGGTACAATAATATTGAGTAATCTATAGCCCTTATTGAAATTTCACCAGTTTTCCAAATTTTTTTTTTTTTTCCTGTCCCAGAATCCAAACTGGGATCCCAAATTGCATTTAGTTGGTATTTTCTTTGTTTCTGCTAACCTATGGCAGTTATTTAAATCTTTCTTTGTCCTTCATGACCTTGAAATATTTGATGAGTACTGGTCAGTTGCTCTGAAGAATGCCTCTCACTTTGAGTTTATGTGATCCTTTTGGCATGATTAGATTGAGGTTATGCTTTTTTGGCGATATCACAGAAGTGACATTGTGTTCTTGACAATGTATCATATCAGGGAGTACATGATATATTTTTTTTTCTCTCAGGATATTCTTGATCAAGGTAATGTGTGTTGGGTCTTTCCATTGTAGATTTACTATTCTTCCCTTTGTAAGTAATAACTATATTTGGAGAGATACTCTGAGATTACGTGAATATTCTGCTTCACCCAATTATTTTAAACCTTGGTTGGTCAATCTTTCCTGAAGCAATTATTAGTGTGGTGTTTGCCTAATGGTAATTTTGTATTTCTCTTATTATTTCTCTATTATTATATAATAAGCTTTTTGTTACTTAATTATTACTTGCCATAAGTAGTAAGCAAAAACATGCTCTTTCTTATTTTTGTTCCTACTTATTAATTTGGATTATTTTGCATTACTTCCAAAGACACTAACTAGATTAGAGTTCCTTCTCCAAAACATGTTTTTAGCTAAAATTTGCTGATACAAAGAGTTATAATCACCCAAATCCCACTTTATCCTTTCATAAATATGTGACATATTTATGTAATATACTATATCTATATATACATAATATAGATACACACATTATATGTATACATATATACCATTATATGTATATGTATATACATATGTATATATGCTATGTAATAGTTTCACTGAAATTTTCTTCCAGTTTTCAACTAGCACAACTCCATTAGAGAACCAGTGCTTTGTAATTGCTTTGAATGAATCCATATGGTACCTATTTTGTCTTTGATCTGCTAACTAAAACTTCTTGAAATAAGGGGTGCCTGGATGGCTCAGTCCATTAAGCCTCTGACTCTTGATTTTGGCTCAAGTCATGAACTGAAGGTTCAGGTCATGATCTCAGGGTCATGGAATCGAGCCCTGTATTGGGCTGCACACTGAACGTGGAGTCTACTTAAGATTCTCTCTTTTCCTCTCCCTCTGCCCCTTCTCGTTGCTGTCTCCTCCCTGCTCTCTCACTTAAAAAAAAAAAAAAAGTCTGAAGCAATGTTATCACGAAAAGATGTTCAACATCACTAATCACCAGGGAAATGCAAATCAAAACCAGCATGAGAATTATCTCCTCACACATCAGAATGGCCAAAATAAAAACACAAGAAACAACAATGTTGGCAAGGATGCAAAGAAAAAGGAACCCTCTGTACTGTTGGTGGGAATGCATACTGGTGAAGCCACCATGGAAAACCGTATGAAGGATCCTCCAAAACTTAAAAATAGAACTACTATATGATCTAATCATTACAGTACTGGGTATTTACTCAAAGAATATGAAAACACTACTTCAAAAATATATATGCACCCTATGTTTGTTGCAGCATTATTTACGATAACCAAATTATGGGAGCAAAGTCTAATGTCCATTAATAGATGAATGGATAAAGAAGAGGTGATATATATGTGGATACATATATATATGAATATTATAATTGGATATATAATAGACATTATATATAAAATATATAATAATACTCCATTATATATATGAGCATCTTTTCATGATGACATTTCATATATGTATGTATGCATATGTGTGTGTATATATGTATATACATATAATGGAATATTATTCAAGCCATAAAAGAGTGAAACCTTGCCATTTGCAACATGATGGATCTAGAGAGTATAATGCTAAGTGCAGTAAGTCAGAGAAAGACAAATACCATTGGTTTCACTCATATGTGGAATTTAACAAAACAAAACAAAACAAAACAAAATGAACGAAGAGAAAAAGAGACAAACCAAGAGATGGACTCTTATAGAGAACAGACTGATGGTCGCCAGAAGGGAGGTGGGTGGGGGCATGGGTGAAATAGGAGAAGGGGATTAAGATACGCTTATCATGATGAGCAATGAATAATGTAAAGAGTGGGGATTAACTATATTGTACACCTGAAACTAATATAACACTGTATGTTAATTATACTGGAATTAAAAAGGAATCCCAAGTAAGATCAGAAAAAAAAAAAGAAGTGTCATGATGCTTTAATGATGATAAAGTATCTGACCTAAGAGCTCCTTTATGAAAGTTCACTATAGGTTTGGAAGAAAATCTGTAAAAGAGGAACAAAGAAAACAGAACAATGATTTGTAATTCTGGAATGTGAGATTAGATGTTAAAATTTTGTTTTTCCTTAAATATAAATTTTGATTATTATGGTTGAAAATATATTAACACCAAAAATATTCATGGTAAGTTTGTGAGTTTAAATGAAAATAATGTCCCTAGGGATCCCTGGGTGGCGCAGCGGTTTGGCGCCTGCCTTTGGCCCAGGGCGCGATCCTAGAGACCCGGGATCGAATCCCACATCAGGCTCCCGGTGCATGGAGCCTGCTTCTCCCTCTGCCTGTGTCTCTGCCTCTCTCTCTCTCTGTGACTCTCATAAATAAATAAAAAAAAAAAAAAAATAAAAAAATAAAAAAAAAAAAAAAAAAAAAAAGAAAATAATGTCCCTAAATGTTTCCCCCAGTATACACTATAACATTTTTCTACAATATAATTGTAATTTACCTTAATTTCTAAGTATCTTTTTGATATGAGTGTTTCAGAATTGGCAAGAATATTTTGTGGATATGTTAGTTTCTTGCTCTGCACAGCTATTCTTAGCCTTAGCCTAAATGCATTATGTGTCAAAGAATAAGAAATCTTACTTTTAGGCATACGAACAGCAAATATAGCTTTGATTACCTTAAAGGAAGCCTTTTGCACTCTTTAAAGCTTTTTGTGAATCTGTCTGATGACACATTAATTCAAATTACATTGTCTTATTTGTGACTTCTGTAGTTGTTCAGCTTTATCACAAACTCACCAAGAATTTCCCCCATTCTGTGTAAAATCACTAATGGATTTGCTGCTAACCTCTGGCTTCAGTTGCTGTCAGTTGCCTTTGGTATCAATTGTGTATGCAATGAGCTGATAAGTACTGTGGCTCATTTTACTCTTGAGCAAACCAAGTTTAAGGGGAAAAAAAAAGAAGCAAAAAAAAAAAAAAAACCTAGAGAAATAATTACCTTAGTTTGAGATGAAGGTGGTGAAAAATTACTCAACTGCTTCCTAATTCTTGGCAAGATATAATGAAATGACAATTTTGAGGGGTGAAAGGTGAGTGGTGGATCCTAGAGCAGAAAGGTAGGGGAGAAAACAGGGGGTAGGACATGGCTTTCTTATGGTCTCAATTATAGTTTCCTTGGACTCCTCCAAAATACACTTTATTTTATATTATCAGTTTGATAAAATTATAATTAAAATGTACATCTCGGTTTAATTATGGATTCCTTCCCACATGAGTGGCTATTTCTCAATATTCCCAGTGTCATCATTTCACATTACATTTTAATTTGTTATTTCACTAGGAAGAACAGTGTACCCTGGCATATAAAGTATTACTTGTCATGACTCAGTAGACTAACAAAGCTTTTGTTGAAAGGAGAGGTTTAATGAAAAGAAAGATCCTACTTTTCTAGGTCAAATTATTAGCTCAGATATTTTATGCAAGATAGGAATTGGCAATTTCTAATTGCATTGTACAATATGCTTACTTAAGAAACTAAAATATGTATAAAATGTATATGTCCTGTAATGGGCAAGAAAATAGCACTTGATGATACAGAGACAGAATCTGAAACAAACAATCTTGCTACTAGAAATAACTTTTAAGAATTGTTTTTGCATGAAAAAATACTTTTAATATTGTTCCTTTTATTTTAAAATAATGATACTTCTTGGGCAGCCCGGGTGGCTCAGTGGTTTAGCACCGCCTTCAGCCCAGGGGGTAATCCTGGAGATTCCGCATCGAGTCTTACATCGGGCTCCCTGCATGGAGCCTGCTTCTCCCTCTACTTGTGTCTCTGCCTCTCTCTCTCTCTGTGTCTCTCATGATTAAATAAATAAGATCTTTAAAAAAATAAAATAAAATAAAATAAAATAAAATAAAATAAAATAAAATAAAATAAAATAAAATAAATAAAATGATACTCCTCTCTTATAACCTGGGAAGAATTAAAACAAAATGCTTAAATATAAATTTAAAGGAATAATAATACATTTCATGGCAATCGGGTTATTTACTGTCATGTATATAAATTACACGGTGTCCTATTTTGTGTTTTGTCTACTCAGATATTGTGAACTAAATACAATGTAAGTCTGTCAACAGATATTTATAAATTACTTACCAGAAGAATAGCATTAAACTAGGCAAGTTCAGAGGAAGCAGATGCACTAACCACAAAAGAATAAAATGACCTTTAATTTTGAGGATTCAAGTACTCAGTATAGCATTATGATTTCAAATTGAGAATTATTTGTTAAACAATGCAGTTTTATGATAATAACTCATAAGCTCTGATAGAATAGTGCAATTAAGGAAGTAAGACTCCTGAAGCAATCTTTCGGGTCCTCCTTTCATTGTACACATGAATAACTCGAGCTCTTTATGCTTATTGCAGTTATTCATCAAAGACAGGAGGTACCGGGCAAGTAGTTCTGAGTAGAGGGGTCCAGTCGTAGTTTTGTTGCTGATTACCTGCGTAAGCCTTAGCAAGCTCCTCAACTAGTCAAGTTCCTCAACGTCTCTCAACCCAGGTTCTATCTCTTAAATGAATTGTTTAGAAAAATTGTTTCCATTTCCTTCACTTAATAAATTTGTAACTTACCTCAAATTTGAAAGGTCCAGTGTTTTTCAGTCTTTTTGAAAGGTGTAAATGTGCTCCTTCACTCAATGGGCTGTCCATCTGAACAATGACAGCTGTGGCCTGAAGGGGTTAGGAATTTTTAGATGTTACCTGCCTTTTCAAGTCTACCTTCAATGATGGCTTTAAGATACATACATCTGATAGTACGTCTTATGACATCCAGCATGTGTTTGCTGTTTACTCTTCACACACACACCTGGGCTCTGTCATGGGGAGGTGCAGGGTACAACGAAAATTTCTAGAGAAAGAATCCATGCAAAAACTGGGTTGGGGAATACTTCTGGAGAAAGAAATCTAAGTGGAGATCTGATAATGAATAGAAGTCAGCCAAGAGATAATAAGGGGAAGTTATGTCTTAGTAAAAGGGAATGGTAAAAGACTTCTTGGTCAGAGGGAATAGTCCTTTTGAGAAGTCTAAAAGTTCAGTAAGGTTAAATTCAACTTTGTAAGTTTTAACCTAATTCTGTGAAAGGAAACTAACACTTGTAAATACATACTGTGCTTTAGGCAGGATGTTTGGTGTTTTAGACCTGTGTTAGCTGGGTATGCATAGCCAGGGGAGCCTCATGTAACACTTCAACTACACACTACTTAATAATGATCAGTTTTGATCTAATTGATTTAATGTTCTTCTAATCTCACCTTTGCCATTTACTGATGAATCACATTAGCCTGTACTTCTACCCTTCGAATTTTTTCTTTCTTCAAGTTTTTCTAGCATCGTCCTTCTATTATGTTTATTTAGACAGTGACTCCTATACAAACCCCTTTTGGCTAATTGTGTTGAACCGTATTTGGGGTTTTTTTGGTCCTCTAAATAGTGCTCTAATTCTCTTTGTAGATATGTACAATTGATGCATCTCATTCATTACAATACATTTTACAAAGAATAGTATAACTTTTCTTTAAAGTCACTGTAAAATATTGACACATTCCTAAAGTTATATCTAGTTCTCTTTGGGAGATATATTTATTCATTGACAACCATGCCATTAGCTGTGTGTGCATAATCACAAATGTGTGTGTTGTAAGTGTGTTGGCACCAGAAGTTCATGGGCTTTTTCTCCTCCCAAATAAGAATTCTAAACTTAAAAAAAAATCAATTTTGATCATCTCATTTTATAGATGATCTGAAACCCAGAGGTAAGAATGTATCTAGCTTTCCTACTTTAAGTTCCAGGGCTCTTAGTATAATACAGGATAGCCACGAGCGCGTGTCTGTTTCACAATGTAAGCTTGTATATGGCAAGGTGTGTATTTATAAAACTACTCAGTGGTACCCAGACTATACTCACATGGATGCTCAATTTAAAAAGTATTTTTAGAGGATGACTGGAAAATTGATTCTCTGAATTTATGCCTTTCAACCTAGAGGATAGGAGAACGTATGTACTGACTATTTGGCAAATGTGTGTGTAAAATTAGCTGGCTATTATCTAGTTAAGAAATAAGCTCTGCTGTCTGCTGTGCTATGAAGTGGAAGTGAGTGGTTGTTGGAAAGAGGATATAAATGGTGCTTTACAATAAAAAGATATTGATCATTTTTTTTAGTTTTGTTTTCAAATTAAGGTTTGAAAAGAAGCAATTTTAAAGATAAGGACAAGTTTAGTGAAAGTCACCATCTCTAACATGTTATGGCTGATTATTTTATTTTGCTAGTATGTTCGGTTTTCTGTTGTGTGGTAACAGGGAGTAGACTATATTTTGGATATCTTTTGCATGTGTAAGTTTTCTATCCATTCATTCAATAAAAGTTTACTGAGTGACCATTATGTGTCAGGTATTATGCTGCCAGAAAAGAGAAATTAAAAAAAAAATCCCTTCTGTTTGGGAACTGACTGGTGTTTTGAAACAGATACACCTTGAAAGCAACAATGGACACCTTGCTGTCCAGGGTTATGATATAGGAATGCAAGGCATGAGATAGACAACTTTTAGGAGCATATAACTTAACTCAGGCAAAGGATGGAAAGGGGTGTGGGATAAGCTGAGCTCTGAAGGATTTAGCCTGAGTGAGGGGCTTAACCAGGAGGAGAAATAAGAAGAGTAAGAAGAAATAAGAATTTGAAGAAACAAGAAACAGAATATGAAAAACAGAGAAGTGAAAGGGACATGATATACTCAGGGAGCAGCAAGTGTTTGTTGTTGATGTTGTTTGTTTGTTTGTTTGTTTTCCAGAAACAGAAAGGTGATATGGGTTAAAGGTGGGAGAAGAGATTGCTGAGCAAGACAGGAGCTACTTCCTGAAATGCCAAATCAAGAAGCTGTCTTTGGAAAATAACCCACAATTGAATGGAAGAGGAATTAGATGAGGATAAAGCCTCAGGGAGATTAATTAATAAATAACTAATAAATTATAGCTTCTGGATACTACATACAATTTCCATTTGACACTCTTCTTCCTAAAAGAAAGTTTAGGTATAAAAGTAAATACTCAAAAATAAGTCAATCCATAGATCGTAATTCTAATTATTGCATTGTACAATGAAGAAACTGAAGTCAAACAGGTTAAATGATTTGCCCAAAGGCAGAGAGTTTCTGACAAAACTGAAATTAGGGGCCCTGAGCTCCTCTTTCTTAAAAAAAAAAAAAAACACATGGATTAAAATTCACAAGGAACCAGCCCTTCAGCTTCACAGAAACATTTTAGCTAAAGTATTAATGATGATGTGCCTGTGTTAGCAGTACCATAAAACAAGTGACCTTCATGGACAAAACTCTGTGGTTAAAATTAAAAAGACAAAGGAAAATGAGATCTGATTATTAATGTAATTAGTTGATGATCCAGTGGGATGACAGATCCATAAATGCCAGCTATAGACTGATGATAATGGAGCATTCAAATCTCCAAACTGGTGCTCAAGTCCTGCTCTCAGAAATAATGAGGGACCTGTTTCCTCTATCCTGCCTCCTTGCAAGGTGCTAATGCCATGTTCCAAATAATGATGTGCCAAGCTAGCATAATGGCAGTGCTGCTCTTGCTGCACATTAATTCCACTATTTGTTTTCTGTTCCTCTAGGGTCTGAGCTTTTGAAAATTGGACATTTATGAAGTGCTATGATGAATCGGACAGGGAAAGAATATTATGATTAACCCTTCTTGCGGATGGCCAGATTCACAACATGTTCATAAATTGAAAGTATGTTGAGGGTATAATGCGCTAGAATCTTTTTATTTATTTATTTTGAAATAATCCCCCTCAAGACCTCTATTAGAGTGCCTAAATTACCTTTAAAAGTGTAATTTGGCACCCAGCTTGTTACTGGCTCCTTCAAGCTCAATATTTCAGTGCCTAAATAGAACTAGTTACGCATATAGAGATAGAACACTTCACAGGTCCATAGCTTCATTCAGGTGGGTAGTCTCAGTTGGCTGTTAAACTTGATAATATCCAGTGAGATTATTCAGACAATCATAAACCACAGTGAGGATGTGATTTGCCCAAGAACACAGGTTAATAAATGACAGAACTAGTGCCTGAATCCTACAACCTTTACCCCAAGATATCACCATATCCATTGTATCAAAAGAGATTTGAATTTGTACTTTGGCCAATATACAATTGTTTAAGCAGTGGGATGATTCTTAAAGTGGGCTAATTTCCTGAAATGCATGTAGGTATGAACATGGTTCCAGCTCTGAAGAGTCAAAGTTTGGAAACAGAATTTTATATAAAAAGTTCTCCGGGAAGGTGAAATGTAAGTCATCTTTCAAGTGTTTCAGTGATCACTGAGGGCTAAACAGAAAATCACCACTCAGAAATAAACACTGAGAGCATTTTCATATATATTTCCCATGTTCTTCTGTGTATATAGTATACCAAAAGGACTCTACATATGTCTGTTCAAAGTTCATAGAAATAATTGAGTGATAAAATGTTCCAGGCACCCTGGTGACAACCTCCTTCAACAGGATGAATTGACATTTATAACCATGTGCTATTTATGATGCTTTCTTAATTTCTGAAAATATGAATTTATTAAACTCTCATTTGGTAACGATGGTACAACAAGGTTTAGATTGTTGGAAGAAAGTAATGCAGGTACATTATAATTTAATTATAATTAAATTTTTATGTCTTATGTCATGAGATACTTTGTGATACTTCTGTTAGGGAACAGAGAGAGACTATCTCTTGATCTTCCAAATGAGAAAGGAATGTTTAATTGGATATCATCAGGTTCAGTTATTTTGGATATAAAAGAGGAGGCAGGTCACTTGAATACTGATGCAGTTACCAGGTTGTACTAACAGATTGTAACTGTAGAAACCTTTTTCTCCCTGCTCCCTGAGATAATGGAGGACTCTGCTGAGATACCCTTATGACACATGTCTGCTTCTTGGAATTCTGGGGGTTTTATTAACTTATAAAGGCAACTTTTTATGTGAAGGAATGGGAAGAGAAAGGCAGAATTAAGAGAATCCTGATTTGGGGGAGTGTTAACTTAGTTTTACATGATGGAATCCTATTGTATCCTCATCTCATCACCTAAAACTATAAAATCCACTTTATATTCCCATGCCATTAAATTGTCTTTGGAAACAAGGTTACAAATAAAAGCACAATAGTTCCTTATCTGGGGGAAAAACTCCGTTTCTCCAATCTGTTAGAAGATACATAGCTTGGTTCCTTTAATGAAGGAGAATTAGTAGAAATAGTGGTGAAGTGGATTATCAATTTATAAATGTTTGCCGTCATCTGTTGATATGTCCTTTTGAGAGATTCCCAGGAGATAAATAACTGGGTGAAAGGGAACAAATATTTTTGAGACTTTGGTACATGCTGGCAAATTGCTTTCCAATTCTTACTACCACCAGCAATGAATGAAGATGGTAATTTCATCACACCTACTCATTACTAACAAAACAAAATAACACAAAAGGCTTACTTTATAAAAAAGGTTTTATTTATTTTTTGGCAGACAAATACCCTCAAATACAGATATAGGCCAAGCTGTTCTTAGTAATTAGAGTCTTTGTGATAGGCTGTTTCTTGAGGTCAGGAGAGGATCACTTTGAGAATACATTTAAAGAACAAGAAAGAGAAGCTGTGTCCCCTGAGAGAAAACCCCTTGTATCCTGGGAACATCAAGAGTATCATTTATGCAGGAAGCCAGTGAAAGAGAAAGACAAGTATTACATGGGAAATGGGAGAACACTGAAGATAAAATTTACCTCTTATCACATGTTTGTGTAGAGGTATACTCTAACTTTGGAAATTTCAAATTCTATTACTGTTTTAGGGCTGCCATAACAGAAAACCACAGACAGAGCTTATACAACAGAATTTTGTCCTCATGATTCTGGAAGTGAGATGTGTGAGATCAAAGTGTCTGCAGGGTTACTCTCCTCAGAGGGGTTTTTTCCTTGGCTTGTAGATGGCCACCATTTCTCTGAGTCTGTACATGGTCTTTCCTGTTTCTGTGTCCTAATCTATTCTTATAAGGACACCAGTCACAATGGATTAGGGTGCACCCTAATGAACTCATTTAAATCTATTTACCTTTTTAAAGACATTCTCTCCAAATATAGTCACATTCAGAGTTAATGATGCTTAGTTTTTTTTTTATTTTTTTAAAAGATTTATTTCTTTATTTGAATGTGTGTGTGTGAGAGAGACAGAGAGAGAGAGAGAGAGAGAGAGAGAGAGAGAGAATGTGAGCATGAGTGTGGGGAGTGGTACAGGGAGAGAATCTCAAATAGACTCCACACTGAGTATGGAGCCTGATGCAGGGCTCAATCTCAAGACTCATGGGATCATGACCTGTGCAAAACCAAGACTTGGATGCTTAATGGACTGAGCCACCCAGGCACCCCTAGGATTTCAACCTAAGAATTTTGAGGGTACGCAATTCAGCCTGTAACACCAATATATTAATTTTTTTGGTTTGTCCTTATACTATGCATAGTACACTATTCTTGATATCTATCCCTTTATTTTCTAATAATTACGGCAGTATTGCCATCTCTTATGAGAGAAAAATATGTTATACCCTGGGATCATTCTGAATTTGAATTATGTACAGAAGCACATCTGGTTTGATAATAAATGTATACGAAGAAATCAGATTTAGTAATAATTGTACTTAATCTCTTGAGTTCGGTTTGCATAACATGTATAGCACTTTCGTTGGAATGTAGCATATCTATTGAACTTGTTCCTGAAATTGGATCATTCATCAGTAAGGACATAAAAATCTTGAGATAGGTTGAAAAGGGAAGTGATTTTAAGGAATATATATATATATATATATATATATATACCTTTCCTCTAAGTATGAGCCTATTTTTTAGTTTAGACATTTTAAATTTTTTATTTATTTTCATCATCATAAGTGTACTCTTGAATACTCATCATCTATTTCATGCATCCTCCCCACTCACCTCCTACCGGTAACCATTAGTTTATTCTCTATAGTTAAGAGTCTTTTTCTTTTCCCTCATAGAAAAGTCAAGATCTTTCTATTTTTCCTCTGTTCATTGATTTTGTTTCTTACATTCCACATATGAGATATCAGATGGTATTTGTCTTTTCTGACTGATTTCACTTAGCATTCTACTCTCTAGCTCTATCCATGTTGTTGCAAATGGCAAGATTTCATTCTTCTTATGGCTGAATAGCATTCCATTCCACTTCTTTATATGTGTGTGTGTGTAAGTTCATTTATCAGTTCTAGTAGTTTGGTTTGTGTGTGTGTGTGTGTGTGTGTGTGTGTGTGTGTGTGGAGTCTTTAGGGTTTTCTACATATACTATCATGTCATTTGCAAATCATGAAAGTTTTACTTCATTACCAATTTGGATGCCTTTTATTCCTTTCTCTTTTATGATTGCTGTGACTAGGATGTCCAGTACTATGTTGAATAAAAGTGGTGAGAGTGGATCCTTGTCTGTTCTGGCCTTGGGAAGGAAGCTCTCAGTTTTTCACTGTTGAATATGATATTGGCTGTGGGTTTTTCACATAAGGCATTTATTATGTTGAGATATGTTCCTCCTAGACCTACTTTGTAGAGGATTTTTATTATGAATAGATACTGTACTTTGTCAAATACCTTTTCTGAGACTTTTGAAATAATCATATGGTTTTTATCCTTTCTCTTCTAGATCATGTTGACTATTTTGCAAATGTTGACTGTCTTTGTATCATGGGAATAAATCACATATAAATCACATTCGATTATGGTGTATGGTATTTTTAATGTATTGTTGGATTCAGTCTGCTAATATTTTGTTGAGGACTTTTGCCTCTATATTTGTGAGAGATATTGGCCTATAGGCCTTTTTTTTTTTTTTTTTTTTTTTTTGGTAGTGTCTTTCTCTGGTTTTATAACAGGGTGATACTGGCCTCATAGAATGAATTTGAAAGTTTCCTTCCTGTCCTATTTTTTGGAATAGTTTGAGAAGAATATGAATTAACTCTTCCTTAAGTGTTTGGTAGAATTGCCTGTGAAATCTGGTCCTGGACTTTTGTTTTTTGGGAATTTTTGATTACTGATTCAGTTCCATTGCTGATAATTGGCCAGTTCAAATTTTCTATTTCTTCTTGCTTTCGTTTTGGTAGGTTATGTGTTTCTAGGACTTTATCCATTTCTTCTAACTTGTCCAATTAGTTGGCATATTGTTTTGCATAATATTCTATTATAATTGCTTGTATTTCTGTAGTGTTGACTTTTATTTCTTATATTTAATTAGTGCATTTGTTTATTTCTGTCCTCTCTCTTTTTTTTCTTGATGAGTCTAGCTGGGGGTTTATCAATTTTTAAATTTTATTAATTTATTCATGAGGGACAGAGAGAGAGGCAGAGACATAGGGAGAGGGAGAAGCAGGCTCCCTGTGGGGAGCACAATGCGGGACTCAATCCCAGGATCCCAGGATCATCCCCTGAGCCAAAAGCAGACACTCAACCACTGAACCACCCAAGTGTCCCAAGGTTTATCAATTTTGTTGATCTTTCCAAAGAACCGGCTCCTGGTTTCATTGATCTTTTCTGCTCATTTTGTTTTTGTTTTGTTGCTGTTTAATTCCTATATCATTTATTTCTGCTCTAATCTTTATTATTTCCTTCCTTTTACTGGGTTGGATTTTATTTGTTCTATTTTTTCTATGTCCTTTAGGTAGAAGGCTAGGTTGTGTATTTAAGATTTTTCTTGCTTCTTGATATAGGCATATATTACTATAATCTTCCCTCATAGAACTACTTTGGCTGTATCCAAAAAGTGTTTGACCATTGTGTTTCCATTTTCATTTTTTCCATGTAATTTTTTATTTCTTGGTTGACTCATTTATAATTTAGTAGCATGTTATGTAACTTCCATGTATTTGTGGTCTTTACAGATTTTTTCTTTTTTTTCTCTTTCTTTTTTTTTTTAATTTATTTTTTATTGGTGTTCAATTTGCCAACATATAGAATAACACCCAGTGCTCATCCCATCAAGTGCCCACCTCAGTGCCCATCATCCAGTCACCCCCACCCCCTGCCCACCTCCCCTTCCACCACCCCTAGTTCGTTTCCCAGAGTTAGGAGTCTCTCATGTTCTGTCTTCCTCCCTGATATTTCCCACTCATTTTTTCTCCTTTCCCCTTTATTCCCTTTCACTATTTTTATATTCCCCAAATGAATGAGACCACATAATGTTTGTCCTTCTCTGATTGACTTATTTCACTCAACATAATACAGATTTTTTTCCTATGTTTGATTTCTAGTTTCATAGTGTTGTGGTCAGAAAAGATGCATGGTACAACTTTGATCTTTTGGAATTTGTTGAGACTTGTTTGGGGGCCTAATATATGATTTGTTCTGGAGAATGTCCCATGTGCACTTGAAAAAAAGAAAAAGAGTGTACTCTACTGCTTTAGGGTGGAATGTTCTGAATATGTCTGTTAAACCCATCTGAATGGACTTTTCTTTTGAATGACCTAATAGAACGTAAATGAAACTCCCTATCTTTTCCTTCCCCATTTCCTCAATACAGCTTTTAGCTGTAGAAATTCATCTGTAGTTGATAAAAGGTTTTAAGGATCCCCTCCCCCCCACCAACTCAGATACTTGGCATTTGCAGAGACCCTTGAAGGAAATCAACAAAGTGAAACACAGCGTGTTTTATAGGTTGTAAATGTTACTAAATTAATATCAAAGAAACATTATACTTTACAGGTTAAATACTTTGAGCAACATGATAGTAATAATGTATTATCAAATGAGCAATATGAGAACAGTGTGAAATTACACACTAGTTTATATTAAATAGTAATAATCATCCTGTTTTTAAACATTAGTTTTAGTTCACATTATCATGTATATTGTATCTTTATGTTAATAATCAATAGAAACATATCTTAGTTTTGCTTAAAGTAGTTGTTATTTTGGTGTAAAGTAAAAATAAAATAATAATATTAAACCACTTTATTTTCCTTAAAAATGATTTTGATTAATTATTGAATTATGATGGATTATCAAATTTCAAATAATAATAAGGTAAATAACTTCTCTCTTAAACTAAATTATTTCAAATGTCATAAAGTCTGAATGTTTGAAATTAGTGTTTTTTAAAATAAGAAAATCAAATAATTCACTAAGATATTTTCTGATGTTGCATAACATTTGAGAAAAGGAATGGGAATATCATTACATACAGGGTTCAGATTAGTATAGTGTAAAATACTTGATTACTAGTATCTGATCAACCTGAGTTTCATACATGGCTACATTAAATGCTAGATTAGCAATGTTTAAATTGATTACTTGCAACTAAAATATCCTCTATCAAGAACCTTGACCAAGATTAGTTCTCTTTCTCCTGGAAGATTCACTCTGTATAAATGATTTGGGAGGGTTTGAAGCACTGAGGTAGGAGGAGGCCCTACCTCCTCTGCTCAGACAGACAAGGTTTCTCAACCTTGGCACATGGTTGATCTTTTGGGTAGCATGAATCTTTCTCATGCGGGGCTGTCCTGTGAACTATCAATTGTTTATCAGCTCCATGGCCTCTGCCTACTAGATGCTAGTAGGGTAGCATCCTACCTCCAGCTAAGACAACCAAAAATGTCTGCAGAAAGTGTTATATGTCCCTGGTCATGGGGATGGGAAGAGGAATTTAGCCTTGGTAGAAAATTCCTGAGTTAAAATAGTAAAATGATGTGAATAGGTCAGCACCTCTTATTCAGTTCCACCACCAGATCTATAAAAATAGCTTCTGATCAAAAAATACTTTACCAAATATATTGTCTACCTTTCCAGTTTGGCATTTAGTACTCTTCTTATTGAGGCTATAGTTGTTCTTTTCTTCTTCCCTTTGTTACTATGTTCATTTCCTTTTATCAAGTCTTTTTCCCCCCTTCTAATTTTACCCTATACTGGGTTAAATCAGTCTTTTAAAATTCTGTTCCCTCCCTTTCCTCTTGCATCTTATTCCTATTTATAGGAATGCATCTTCTGATCAGAAAAATCATAGCAAACAAGCTTAATCCTATTTGTAAAGCCCTGACTATTCTTAATGGCCAGAGACATGGAGATTTTAATAGCTGCTTTGTGAGTCCAACTCTGACTTTGTTGATACCGTGTCTTTCTGTGATAAATTTATTATAGCTCGGGTCTCCAGTTTTGTACTTTCTCTTCAACACATACTTCTGCTCCCATGGATATTAGATAATTGGATTCTTGCTTGACCTGTGGAAAACTTTAAGTACCTCCCTGTCATTTAAGAAGATTTTCTGTTCCTATAGTCATGCCAGACCACAAGTAAAACACAAAGCATAGAATTACAGCTGTTAACTAACCATTTAAAATGCCTCATTGAAAAAAGATACCACTTTTAATTTGTGTCTTTTATAATTCTTTCATGAATAAAGTTTGCCATGCATAGTTATATTTCTCAATATAAATATAATTATATCAAAATGTAAGATATACAATGGAGATTTTCATACGTGAGAGCTGATTAGCAGACTAGCAATATCACTTGACATATTTTTAAATATCCAAATTATTTAATATTTTTGAAGAATTTTTAAAAAGATTGTATTTATTTCATTCATGACAGACACAGAAAGAGAGGCAGGGACATAGCCAGAGGGTGAAGCAGGCGCCCCTTAGGGATCCCGATGCAGCGCTCGATCCCAGGACCCTGGGATCCTTACCTGAGCCAAAGGCAGACGCTCAACCACTGAGCCACCTAGGTGTCCCTATTTTTGAAGAATTTCTTTTTTAAAAATACTTTGTAGTTTTTAATAGTGAACATTTATTGGCTACTTACTATGTCCTAGGAAGGGTTTTAAGGAATTTATTTGTATTAACTTGTTTAATCTTTACAACAACTTCACTGTAAGTAAAAAAAAATTGAGACTCAGAGAAGGTTATGTAAATTATCTAAAGTCCAGTGTAGCTAGTAATCCAAGAGTCAAGTTCAACTCTAATAAATGTGAGATTCTAGGTTTAGTCATAGATTAAAGAAGATGGCCTAACTTTATGTATGTGTGTGTGCATATGTATGTACATGCATGCATGTGTGTGCTTGAATTTGTGCACATATCTGCTATGCTTGAATAGTGGCTGAGGGAAAGTTATGGGTGGCCTAAAGGGTGAGTTCCCTTATATTATCCAGGGACTCTTGAGGCATTTCAATGAGAATCCCTTAATTCACAGTTTGAATTCAATTTACTTGGTTATCCACTCAGATGCCTTCTAGAACTGAAATTCTTTGGGTTTCTGAACTTTAAATATGTAAGAAAAACATACTTTTATTTTTACTTTATGGATGCTACTTATTTTTTAAATTTATTCATGGTAAAACTTTTATTCCAACATACTGGTAGTGATCACAAAGGAAATTTATTTCTTCTGGTTTCTCTCCCACATCTGAAATTTCAAGCAGATAGAATGCCAAAAAATATGAACAAAGTGAATGGTTCTTTGATTTTATGTTTATTTATTTAATATGTATTTATTTATTTTAAAAAAGATTTTATTTATTTATTCATGAGTGATACAGAAAGAGCGGCAAAGACACAGGCAGAGGGTGAAACAGGCTCTTCACAGGTAGCCGGATGCAAGACTCAATCCCAGGACTCTGGGATCCTGCCCTGAGCCAAAGGCAGAAGCTCAACTGCTGAGTCACCCAGACGTCCTTGATTTTACATTTAATTGAAGTTCTTGTAATCAGCATTGTCACATTTGCAATGAAAGTTCTTAGACTTAGATCTGTGCTTTATATGGGTTAGGTGTCCATGTATTTGGAAATGTGGCACTGTGTCTAATAGAATAATAAATTAGAAGGAAATGATGGAAATATTGGTCTTAATGCAGCAATACATGATCCAGTTTCCTCTTTTGATTTTTAAAGTATTCAAGTTCATTTGAACATATTTAAATCTATTATCTGCACATACATTCTAGTTTCACTGCCTGAAAATTTGAAACATTATTACTGTAAAAATGATTCTCTTAACTAGTGATCCACCGCTACTTTTTGATGACCAAATATTATAGGACTTTTATTAACATAAAACCTGTTTAACCTGCTTCCTCATCTTCTTATTTGGAACATAATAATTCATTTAGCATTTTTGAAATCTATTGTCTGAATTTTTGCCTAAAATTGACCTTTGTGTATCAGGAGCTTAATATGTCTATATGTTTCTTTCTAGGAAACAATAAATATTTATTTTAAGATATAAAAAACGAAGTTCCTTTAGAGATTCAGATTAGGAGATATATCAGAATATCTGTACCTTGTCCTTTTTTTCTTAATAAGCTAAAGCAAAAAAAAAAAAAACAACAACAATATTTTTTGAAGTTAATGGGCAGATACTAATTGAACAATGGTTGAGGTTTAAACTATTTTTAAAATTTTATATATGGATATTTTTCAATCTGTTATACTAAGTATATTAATGAGAATATATATATACATTTTTTTTACAATAGGTTCCTGTCCTGAGACCACAGCAGGATGTGCCTTGGACAAAGGTATGCATGTTTAAAATAGATTTCCAATATTCTCCATAAGTAAAGCATATAAATATAAATGTTATAATAGTAAAATAATGTTATAATAATTATATCACTGTAATGTGCTTATATATATGGAATTATACTACATGTTCATGTATAAGAGAAACATTTTTTTATCTGATAAAATATACTAGTGAGAAAACATTAGAATTGAAAATCTAATCATTAAATATATATCATTTCCTGATCACAGAAACCCTTAATTCATACAACATATATTCAAAGAACTGCATCACTAATGCCCTTGAGAGTAAAATAATGGAACTATTCCACTTGATGGAAGTTTTTAAAAACATAGTCTTTAATAACTCTGATGATTAAATTACTGTAGGATATCTGCAAGTTAATTATCAGTCAAGAACTACCTAGGAATGTCTAGGTTTTGCGGGACCAGGTAGTGAAATTAGTTTAAAATTTTAAGTCAATTTGAGAAGATGCAAACAGAAAAATAAATAGAGCTTGGTATATAGAAGTATATAAATGCACTACAGGATAGATAAGGATGAGAGCACAAGGCCAGGACAGGATCCCTTTGATTTCAAAATGGAATGTTATTTTAAAAACCATGTGGACAAAGAACATTATAAATATCGTGAATTGTAATAACCTTGAATGCTAAGAAGGAGCTGAAAAAAAATATATATGAGGAATCAAAAAGTATATAGTGCTAATTCCAGGAGTGAAGACAAAGGAACTAAGATTCTTAGGTACTGTGTTGGAGAAAGATGAAGAAAATGGAAGCAAATCTCGCATACAGGAGCTGTGAAAACCAGGCCTTGTCTATGGAGGAAGTAGGAAGAGAAAATTGCTTAAAGTAGCACATGAGCTATGTGAGTTCTAGTATAAGGTATTGAAAGGTTTGTCATTTTTTGGAGGTATTTAAATAATGAATGTGTTCACAAATGTCTGCTTATAGTTTCTTTAAAGCTTCCCTAGATCATTTACCCTATTTGGGGCCCTTCCACCCCACAATGAAATGGTTGAGACAGTTCTTTTCTTTTTCTGTGTGATAAAGTAATTTTGAATTTAAAGGAGAGTTGAAAATTGGTTTGTGGTAAAATGTATATGTATATATATTTATATATATATATATATGATATCCTTAATAATGATTGATATCCTATTTTATGCAAACATAATACTTGGGGAAATACACTTATAGGCTCATCTTTATATTTTAAATTTGGCTCTAAATATACTGTATGCACCTTGCCATGTTACTTCTGGTTGAAAAAATAAACTGCTATCAGCATATAAATACACATATATTAATAATTGTCTGAGATTTAAAAATTGAAACCTAATTCCAGGTTTCTTGGGGGTTTTTTGGAATATGGCTCTTGACTCTATTTTTCATATATTTTTTCTCGTAGTCACTTTCAATCTCTATTGGGGGCTGATGTGACTTGAGAATATCCATGTAAAATATGCCAGCATGTGCTCTGCCAGACAGAGAACGAATGGCTCCAGGCACAGACCTCTGTTGTGTCAAGGTTTTGGCATGACATTTGGCAGGGAACTAAATCACACACAGCACAACGCAAATAATCATGGTTTCCTGTTGATATGCAGCCTCAACCCCAAGCCTGCTGTTAGCCATTACCACTCTTTCCCTTGATATTTTTGGGAACATTTCTGGTAATAAATGGAAAACTATGGTATTTCCTGGTGCTCTCATAATGCAGAGAAATGGGAAGATTATGGCTTTGAAATTGGACCTTCCTCTCTTTGAAGTGTGTCTCTGTCACTTTCTAGTCATGAAATCCCGGGCAGGCTATTTCAGATATAAAATGAATTTACTAATACTTAGCATGGAGATTGCATGGGTATTAAAATTACAATTGTCCTAAAGTACCTCTTCTACCTGTTACATAACTAAATGCTATTTTACTCTTTCCTATTTTTATAATGGGTGGGTTTTGTATTAGACTTCTTAATAATCATCTTAATCATATTATGAATGCAAGAGGAATGATTCTAATATACATTTTTAAGTTTCGGGGATGGTAAATATGTGCAATAAATTTGTCTTCAGTTTTGAGTAGACACTCTGGTGAAGGAAGAGTTGTTGCAAATTTCTTGATTTTTTTTATATTTGTTTCCTTTTTTTAGAGTTGCATGCCATACAAAGGGTCTTTATGTTGCATAAGAGTGTTTTAAATCTCCTTCATTTAATTTTAGGTTCTGTTAGTGTACTCAAGGATAGAAAAATACACTATAAAATATAGATGGCTTAGTAAAACTATACCTCCATAGTATACCCACACTATCTTAGTTTAGTAGCTCAATTCAACTTCCTTACTGAGAAATTATTATGTGTTATATGCACTGTGCTAGGTGCTAAAGGTGCAAAGAAGAAAGAGATATGTTCTCTGCCTGACAAGGATATTACAATCCTAGAAGAGAAAAGACCTGTAAATAAATCATTTAATTAATTAATTGTTTTTAAAAAAATAATTGTTTTTTAAAAGATTTTTATTTATTTATTTGAGAGAGAGCGAGAGCATGAGCCAAAGGGAGGAGTAGACAGATGGAGATGGAGAAGCTGACTCCCTGCTGAGCAGGAAGCCCAACCACACAGGGCTCCGAAGACTGTGCCCCCCACTCCATCATTTTAAAACAATATGGTAACAGTACAAAGGAGAGGTACCAATGCGGGGCCATTTAGAAAAGTCATTTCAATCCATCTAACTTCCTGGAGGAGTGGACACTTCAAATATCTTGAAAGGTGATGGCAAACTGGTCAGATATCTGTTAAATACAGAGGCAGGAGGGTGGAAAGAGTTCAAAAATAGGATTAAAACACTGATGGTAGTAAAAAAGGTATAGACTTGAAATTAGGAAGTGAAATCCTCCCACTTAGTTCTTGAAGGTATATATTTAAGATATATTTAGGAGGCTGTTTTTATAGGACTAAGATTTATGTATAATGATGTTTATCATAGTGATATTTATAACATGCTTATAGGAAACAAACTATTAAATAATAGGGAAACTGTGACATAAATTATAATATTTAGGAGAAGATACTTTGAAGCTTCTAAGATTTATAGTTTTGGAGATTATTTAAGGAAGATATGTTCTTAAAAAGACAAATTGTAAAGTAGTGTTATAATACCATACCTCTTTTGTACATATGCTTTTATACATATATTTTTATAAAAGACAAATATTCAAATAATTATATATATATAATGCCCACTTTTGGGATATAGTCTTCAAGAATAACACATAGAGGACTGCGAAGAAACCCAGTAAGCATCATTAACAATGATTATCTCTATGTAGTATACCTAGCTATATGTGTGATATTTGCTTTTATTGAAACTTTGAAATGTGTCTTACATTTTATACGGCAAACGTGGTGAGCACACACTGTTGTGGCTCCCGTGAGTCCTGCCTCTTGATGTTCAGATCTTGAGTGTGGACAGAACCTCTGACTTGCTTCTTATCAACAGCATGCGTTACACAGAGATGTGTACAATTCTGATAGGTGTGTAATGATATCTCATTGTAGTTTAATTTTCATTTTTTTCTAACAGTAATGATTTTTAATATATTTTCATGTTGCTTATGTGGCATCTGTATATCTTCATTGATGAAATGTCTTTCCACATATTCTACTTTTTAACTGGATTGTTTCTAAACCGTTGAGTTTTGAGAGCTCTTATGAATAATGTATTGAAGGTATATACATACTGGCTGATGGAGAAGGTGAGGAGCTGAAGCCTGAGAGGGGGTGGAGGGAAAGACCAAGGAATATAAATAAAGATTATAAGGATGTGATAGAATGGTGTTGGAATACATCTTGGAGGACAATAACTTCAAACCCTTGTATTTCCCAAAAGCACAGAACGATTCCTTAGCCTCAAACATTTTACTGTCTTTTAATAAATGAAAGTTCTTTTATTCCTTGGACTTGAAATTTTATACAAAATACTAAGATTTTCTCATTTATTATAGGTCTTTAGTACTACCAGTATTTGAATAGTTTCAAGAAGATATGAAATTTTCCAGTGGAAAAACTAAATTTAACTTTTGCTGTATGGCATAGACACGTGAAGAAAAGAAAGGCTTACTTTGTTCAAGCTAAGATCTGGAACTCAGATTATCTACAGAAATAGGGTAGATATTTTGTAGAGAGTTCTTTCTCTAGATACTGTAAGAAAGTTCAGTTCAAAAGTCAAATCTGAGATGTGTGGCGATACATCCATGGCAGTCCAGTAAAGCAGGGTAGTTTGGTAGTTTATCTTAAGCCAACATGCAACACTAGTGAGAGAAGAAGAAAAGGAAGTAATATCTGATGTCTAGAAAGACCAGAGCATGTTGGTCAATTGAGGGTATTCACTGGCAAAGTAACCACTCATCATTCAAGAAACACATTAACTATTTGAAGATATTTGCCTTATTTGCTGATATTTGTAGTAGACTGGGTTTATACTCAAAATCTAAAATTAATTTGGTGCTGGTATAAATCAAACATAAGTCCACTCAAATGAGCAGGGACCAAGAGGCTCTCCCACTGTACTAGTGTGATCTCTTTAGTTGCTAGGTTGAGGGGCTTCTAGAGGAGAGGCCAAGACAGCAAGGGCAATAGGAAAGAGGGAGTTTGAGTCAGTGCCTGTTTACCAGTTTGTGCCTAAGTTCTTTATTTAAAAACAAACAAACAAACAAAAAAACAGTTCAGCCAGTACCAGACTAGACTGGCCAAATACAGCCTGGACTGTATGCCTATGAGCAGAGGGTGTCAGTGGAGTGGGCTAGGAATAAAATGACTAAAGAAAAAGAGTAAGGAAACTGCTTGAGATAGAAACTGGTAGAAGGATTACTTTTGAAAATTATTTTACTATGGAGATTATGAAAATTGACTTGATAGAAGAGTCTGAAATACTGAAGTTATAAAATATGATTTCTTTTTTCACTAAACACTTTCTGCCATGCTATAGCAAACCTACTTCCTCTTGGTTCATATGATTGCTACCTTCATCACATTTGGGGATCCCATAGCTTTTCAGCCACTTTTTGCTGTGAAATGTCTTATATATCTGATTATTCTAATGTTTCAGCCTCATATTTAATTCAGAGATTCTTGCTTCCCTTGGATGCAGCCTAGACTTGATGTTCAAGTTGTTCTGAATATGTTTGGGGTAGTAGGTTATGGGAATGAGTGGCAGTGAAGGAATAGGAGGAGGATGCCAAATGCTCCAATTCCTCACATCTCTTCCTCCTTTCCTGTTATTTGTTTGGGTTGGAATACGGGAAGTAGAAGGAACACAAAATTCTCACATGTAACTGTTCTCGGACAAGTGGCTATCCACTCTCCATTGGTTGTTACTGCTGCGGTATCTTTGGCCTTGAGTGCTTTCTATGAACCTGGAGTCCACTTCTTCCACAAAATTGCTTTTGATGTACTTCAGAACACCTCATAAGGGCCACTCCTATACAGTTACCTCATGTACCAGACCTGGCTGAGATTCAGCCTCTTTCTACCCCTCCTCACCTCCCATCAGGCTCCATATGTGGCCACATCACAGACTTAACCTATGAAAAGGTGTGTGGTTCCCTGTTGCTTTTGATGACATAAGAATTGCCTTAAGCTAAAAGTAAACATTAATTAAAATACACAGAAGTCAATTGAACAGAAGAGAGCCTACACTGGATGATGTCTTTTTTTTTTTTTTTTAATAGGGAAAGGAATGGTGGTATTTTCTTTAAGTAGGAAAATTAAATCTGGTGCAGGAGACTGAAATAGACATAAATGTGTGTGTGTGTGTGTGTGTGTAGTGTGTGTATAATAAATGATTTTTAAATTTTTCCAGTTTTCTCTTGAGATGAGAGCTGAGTACTTCAAATATAGTCTAAAAGCATTAGGCTGTGTTTGCAATGCACCTAACCAGGATTATTTGGGGAGTTTTCCCCAGCAGTGCTAGAGGTTCACCCACAGAAATGACAATGGGGATTATCCAATGTAAACATTACCAAGTTGATAATAATTATAATTCAAAGAGATTAGTAATTGTAGGGTGCCATTAAGAACATTCAGGAAATGGTTTCACATGTGCTCCAGACTGTGTAAGGAGAGAAGTGAAGCCAAAATAATGATGACAGGCTTGCAGAAAATAGGAGAGTTTCTTGGCTGTGATGAACAGGATAGTCAGGAACATATACGTATTTTGAAGGGTAGGTTAACATCTATATCTTATGTACTCCTTATGAAAATTCTGCAAAGTAGAAATATCCATATCCATATTTATGTGGGGAAGCTGAGTCATAAAGCACATAAGTAAATATGTGACAGGCAAAATTCATTTGGACTGATACCAAATTCCACAATCTTTATATGAAATTATAATAGCTAATATAGAAAATTAGAATAGAAGGATTGAGTTCTAAGCTGAGTTTGATCAGAGGAAATAATTATCCTATAATAAATCCTTATTCTCAATTTCTTTTTTTAACATTTTATTTATTTATTCATGAGAGACACAAAAAGAGAGAGGCAGAGACATAGGCAGGGGGAGAAGCAGGGAGCCTGATGCAGGCTTGATCCCAGGACACCAGGATCAGCCCTGGGCCAAAAGCAGATGCTCAACTGTTGAGCCACCCAGGCATCCCCTTACTCTCAATTTCTTTCTTTCTTTTTTTTTTTTTTTAAGATATTGTTGATTTATTCATGACAGAATGAGAGAGAGAGAGAGAGACAGAGAGACAGAGAGAGAGAGGCAGAGACACAGGCAGAGGGAGAAGCAGGCTCCTTGCAGGGAGCCTGATTTGGGACCAAATCCCAGGTCTCCTTTTGGGACCCAATCCCAGGATCACACCGCAGACTGAAGTCGGCGCGAAACCTCTGGGCCACCGAGGCTTCCCTTATTCTCAATTTCTAAACACTTTAGAAATGGTTTTGTTTTCTCTACTGAGAAAGACAACTAAACAAAGAAAACCTCACAAGATTTATATAAAACATCTTTTTTTTTCAAATTCAGAAAGTTAGTGTTCTGTTGTTTTTGAAAGACTTGTTTAAGCCCAGAAGCTGCCATGCTAAAAATTGCAGAATGTCAAATCTATACTCCTCTATATATTTTGTGTTTTATCATAAAATTTAAATAGTTATATGTGCACTTGGAGCTATCATTTGCATGAAATTTAACCAAAAAGTAAATACTAAATGTTTCAAATAGAATGTAAAAGGTACAATTGCTTAGTTTCCTTTGCACTCTTACTCTATTATGAACAAGTGCTAAGGAAATGATCACAAAGGGAATTCCAGGAACTGTTCTGTTTTTATTATATTGCCTGAATTCCTGTGAAGTTTTGCTGATATACTAAGTAATCATCCAAGTGAAAAATAATTCTGTAATAAACATTATTTTCAGAGCTTTGAAGAAAACAGTTATTCCATAAAGGTGTTTTATGAAACACATCCTTGTAGAAACATTCCAGGTGATGGGTTCCATGAAAAAAGTAATTTGAGAAACACTACTCACCACACCTTTGTGTACCAAATGATTCAATGGGAGATTTAGCATGTTTATCAGCGGGAGACGTTGAATATTTCTGCAGCAAAAGCTATTCATTTTGTTTGATCTAGAAAAAACCTGAAGTTAGGGCGCCTAGGTGGCTCAGCTAGTTTAGTGTCTGCCTTCGGCCCAGGTCATGATCCCTGGGTCCTGGGATCCTGTGCTGCATCACGCTCCCTGCTCAGTGTGAAGCCTGCTACTCTCTCTCTCTCCTGCTTGTGCTCTCTCTTGCTATCTCTCTCTGTCAAATCAGTCAATCAATCAGTCAATCAATCAATCTGTAAAGGAAAAAGAGAAACTTGAAGCCAATATAGCCATGTGGGAAGTGGTATTTTGCAGTGTTCAAGAGTGTGGTCTCTGGAGTCAAACTGGGTTTGGTTCAATGCTCTATTCTTTTTTATTTGGGGTAAAATTTACATAATATAAACTTACCACGTAAAGGGAATCATTCAGTGGTATTTAGTATATTAGCAATAATTCATAACCTCTATCTAGTTCTAAAACATTTATATAACTCCAGAAAGAACCCTGTACTCCTGAAGTAGTTGCTCCCTGTTCCTCTATCTCCTGCTCCACTTTGACATTGTGTTAATATCTACTTGCCCTCTTTGAGACTCAGTTTTTCTCAGTATTCCTATAAAGACAGGAATGGCTTTTACCTTATATGGTAGGTGTAAGGATTCACTGAAATAAAACAATCCATATGGTGCACTTATGATACTTCAAGTATTAAATACATGTTTGATTACATGTTAAACTTATTTGGTCCTCTTTAGCATCCATGGAACAATTGTTTGAGAAAGTACTTTATAACAAATGCTGATAGAAGTCTATAGAACAGGGAAAGACCTCTAAGAAGCATTAGACCAAGGATCCTTTAGGTGCTAATGAATTTCACATGGCACTCTAGTGCTCCAGAAAACTGAGAATTAGCATCCAGGTTTGTCTTTGTGTCTCCATATGTTTATGGCAAAAGTGGTGTAGAGGTAGAAGATAGAGAGAGAGGTGTTAAGAGAGGGACGGAAGTCCCTAGGAATTATGAGATGAATAGAGGAGATGAAACAGCTGACACCAGCAATAATCTAAGTCTAATTATTTTCCAGTTGATTCCATAGGCATTCATGATTATGAGATTTTTTTAAAGTGCCAAAGAAACATGTAAAAATATAAAACTATGTATAAGCATATATTTATATTTATGTAAATATATGCAAATTTAATTATAGGTATAATTTTATATAAATGGAATCATATTCTACAGTGAGTGTAGAGCTCTAGAAGAATTTTCACTGAAATGAGAGCAGTAATTGCCATGCTGTATCAGAAATTCAGGTCTTTTTCATTTGCCTCTGTAATTTGAAATTTTCTATATGACTATATGCTATCTTACTAACAGAAACAAAGCAATAATGCTATCTCCATTTAATAATGGAGACACATTACAACCAAAGCTTGTTTGATATTTTTACCTGACTTGTCTTGATAATTACTGGAAGACAAACCCTTAAATGTCAAAATGATTCTGAGCCTGAAACAGGTTTGCTTAGTTCCAGGTAGAGACAGAAGAAAGAATAAAGGAATTTGTGGAACCCTCCTTTCTCCGATAAATACAAATTACTCTTGAACCCCGATAGTATACCCCAAACTGGAGCTCTCAATTTCTCCTTTGTCTCTTTCTAGTTCAATCTATACAAATTAAAAAAAAATTCCTTTCCCCCCAAAAATGATTATACCACTGATTTATAATTCCTTTACAAATTCTACAAAAGAAGATACACTCAGTGATTTTATTTTATTTTTTTAAAGATTTTATTTATTTATTCATGACAGAGAGAGAGAGAGAGAGAGAGAGAGAGAGAGGCAGAGACACAGGCAGAGGGAGAAGCAGGCTTCATGCAGGGAGCCTGACTTGGGACTGAATCCTGGGTCTCCAGGATCACACCCTGGGCTGAAGTCAGCGCTAAACCACTGGGCCACCTGGGCTGCCCACACTCAGTGATTTTAAAGGAAAAGAAGAGTTTATCACTCTTCACTACACAAACAAGTTTTATTTTCTGTTCCTGATCTTCCTCAGTCTGTACTTTCTTCATTTGCCTCCTGAACCAAAGGATATAAGCTCCTGCAGCGGTTCTCAAACTTGAATGTCTGTATAGGAATCATCTGGAGACTTTGTTAAACACACAGATTCTTGAGTCTCACCCGAGAGTTTCTTATTCTTGAGAATGAGGTCTGGGAATCTACAAGTTGCAATAGTCAAGATGATACTGAGGCATGCGATTATTGGATTACAGTACTTTGAGAAACTCTGGAAGCTTTATGGAGCTTCCTCAATGGTTAACCTATTTGCAAGCCTATGATTTTTTTAAAAAAATCTTTTCTTCCAGTAATTTTTCTTCTAAAAGCATCTGTAATTCTTTTCAGCTCCTCTCCTTGAAAATGTGCCTGTCAGGTAGAACATGGCAGCTTATCTATCATAATAATCATATGGACCGTCCCCAAATGCCACATGCAGAAATGATCGAACAATCTACTTTTCATTTCATTTCATTATAGAATAAATATAATCCAATTACTTAGGACAAGTGAAAGAGTCAAATCTTCAAATATGTTTTGTTATTAGATTGATGTTATTTCATTAAAATAATCATGTTTATAATAAATTATTTAGTATGCAGTATGCAGTAGCAATATAGTATTTAATTTATATAATATCTATAGTTTAGGATTTTTCTTTAAACAATCTCAAATGTCCTAACACCTTTTACCCTAAACATCTCTGAGAAGCAGATAAGAACTGCTATTATTTATCACCAATTGCAGAGAGATTGAATCACTGAGCTATTAAGTAACTTGAAGAGGGTCACAGAGTCAGTAACTAAGTCAGAACAAATACTTCATCTTCTAACTCCTTGATCAGTAATTTTCTCAACAAATCCTGTTGCATATATCTCTTCCTGTAAGAGTTTACAAGTCATTCAATTTCCTGAGAGATTCTTCATTATGGACAGATGAGAATTTGTACCTTCCAGAAAGTCAAAACCTAGAAGCAGGAAAGTCCTTACTTTTCAAAAATAACTTTTTTCTTAAGTCCCTTAATTGTCCTTGCCACTATTCCTGTTTCACAGAATACTTCATTTATTCATTCACTTATTCACTCAGTCAAGGGGCTGATATTTACTGAACATATGTAATATGTCTAGCACTGTGCTAATAAATAGGACATTATCCTTGTACTGAGTTTCTGCAGTCAGATAAAGAAACAGACACACATACAAGTGGTATGATCCAACAGTTGCTCTCTTGGAGCTAGGTATTATGTGCAAAATGGCTTAGGGGATGAATCTCTGAGTATATTTTCTTAGAAATTAGGATATTTGAGCTAGGGTTTGAAAGAAGGGCAAGAATCTACATGGATTCAATGTAAGGATAGGGGCATGGTCAGAGGAAACAGAGGAAAACTTTAAACATGATGTAGTCATATCCCATCTAAAATATAAGTGCAGATTTCTGTATTCAAAATTCAGAGACCCAATAAAATACATTTGTAATTTTTGGAGGGCATTTGCACCAAATTGGAATCCTCATTTTCGGGATCTGGCATCTTCAAGGAGAACAATGTGGCTCAGAAAGGCCAGAGAAATGGCATTCAACACCATGAGCTTTCCCCATTAAAACCATTATCTCTCTGGCAGCCATATTGATTTAGAAAACAAGATTTGTCTTTGTTATAAAATGTCTACAAACAAACACAAAAGAGAGCTAGTGTTTTTAAGTGGTAAAACTAAACAAAGTGTGCACTCGCTTCCTAGGCTGGCCTTGTATGCTTCAGCCTGAAGGGTATTTTTGCAACCAAGTAAGAAGCCCTCAAAATATAATGGAAACACTGACAGACACTTAACTATACCAGCTCTGGTGGGTACAGCCATAATTCACTTCATAATACAAATTGATATGTTGTCCAGAGGGGTCCCTGCATTGGTGTTATTGAGTGTCTTTTGAAAAGTTCTGGTTCTGGGCTATGAAGCCATAAAATGAAACCGAATGATTCTCTCTGAAATAGTTTCGAATGGGGCCCCTCAATTACAGTAGTGCTATCCTCAGGGCAGGCAACATGGAAATGTCCTACAAAGACTGGAAATAGAGAATAATAAACCAAAGTGAAAACAAACAATGAAACAAAGTTTGTTGTATTAAGTCTAATATTTCTTCCCACAAAGTCTACTTAAAAGCTGAGCACACCAGAGGTGAAGAAGGGCAGCTTACTTTAAGTGGGGTTAGTTGTTAAACAGGTTAGGAGTATACTCCGTATTTGTGAAATCATGTGGTGGGCCAGAGTTCAGCCATCCCAGTGATCTTGATGGCTAAAGTGTCCTATGTATTTTCTAATATAATGCAAATGACTTCAATCTGAGGTAACTACATTTCCAAATACCATTTAGGGCTTTAATGACTTGTCCTAGAAAGGTCCTGCGAGGCCATGTTTAATGGATCTTCTAAACAACGTAAAAAGAGTTCTTTAAATGTGTTATACAGCTTATTACAATTTTTATAACTGTCCACTGTCTCTATTACTGCTCCCTTCCCCAAATGCAATTTTTGAGGCTTTTTATTGAAAATGTTATAATGTCACTTTCTTCCCTCTCTCAATTTGAATCCTCCCAACCTTGGTCTTAAGATTCCTTGTGCAGACTTGGGGTTCTGACAATTAGAAAAGCTCCACAGAATTCAGAAAATAACACAGATCCTTAAAGTCACACTCAATTTTCATCAGGAAATTAGGAGACAAGATTCTAGCGTCAGCTTTTCCAATGTGAACTCTACAACCTTGAGTTCATTGTTACCTTGATGGGCCTCAATTTGCTCATCTCTAAAATGAAGGTCACAGATTACCTTTTTGCATCCTATAATGTTGTTCCATAGCACCATTTAAACCTGCTAATGAATTACTTAAATATTGAAGTCTACATTAAGCCTTATGGAAAAGCATAACTGGCAAGATTTTCCTCTCAATTACTTGTGCTAATAGGGGCCAAAATGGCATGGATACTTTAAATTCACAGATAATCCCCAAACTTCAATTTAGCTAAGTGTTCCAGCCTCCTCTCCTGCCAAACCATTTACAGGGGATTCAAACAATTAGCACACACTGGCATGAGATTTATCTCCTTTATAATTCCGGCCTTCCCTGTTGCCTTACCACCAGGAAATTTTGATATCTAAATTTCCAAAAATAGAAATGAGGAGTAAATCAAGTATAGCAGTTGTATGACTACCTATCAGTTATGGTTCAAAGTATCCCAACACTGTTACTATTAATGACAATTTATATAAGCCTTATCCTATGTCAGGCATATTACAAATAATTTTATTTAAACCCCATGATCACCTTGTTAGGTAGTCTGTTAGTTTCCTAGGGCTGCCATTATCAACTGCCGCAAGCTGGGTGTCTTTAACAACAAGGAATTTATGGTTTCACAGTTCTGGAGGCTAGAAGTCTGAAATTAAGGTGTCAGCAGGACTGGTCTCGTCTGAGGGCTGTGATGGGGAAACAATTTCTAACCTCTTTCCTAGCTTCTGATGCATTTTGGGGGCAATTTTTGGGCACTCTGACTTGTAGATGTGTCCATCTGGTCTCTGCTTTCATCTTCATATGCAGATCTCTCTGTCTGTCTTTCACATGGTGTTATTTTCATAAGGACACTGTTCATATTGGATTAGGAGCCCATCCTACTCAAATGTGACTTTTAAAAAACTGGATTACCTCTGTAAAAGACACTGTTTCCAAATAAGGTTACATTTGGATGTACTGGGAGTTAGAACTTCAAATATGTCCTTTATAGTGTAACAAGACTCAATCCATAACAGGTAAGTATTATTCTTACTTTGTAGATAAGGTCGATAAGGTTACAGAGTTGGATTAATTTTCCCAAGGCCACAAAACCAGTTAATGGTGGAGCTGGGATTCACATCTACATGTGTTGATTTCATTTATTGTTTAGCAAATTATCTTGGTACTCAAAAATAAAAGTTCTGTCTCCCAGGATTTAGTCTCCCAGGACTAAGAATATTGAACATAATCTTTTGGATAATTTCGGTTTTGCAGAGGATTCAATAACACTGACCAACATCCAAGATTCATTGATGAAACCAAGGCTCACTCTGCACTTGGTCAGAACTGATTCTTAAGAAAGGTCTCCAAACCTGGCATGACAAAAATAAAGAAAAAAAGAAAAAAAGCCTGGACCTCAAGTCATCTTCAGGTGGATCCATATATAATAAACCGGAGAAATCTAAGGATGGATTTTGTTGCAAAAAAGATTTTCTAATGAAGTATAATTGATATTCAACATTTGTTTCAAGTGTACAACATAATTGACATTTGTACACATTACAAAGTGATCGCCATAAGTCTAGTTATCATCTCCCTCCATACAAAGTTATAAATTTTTTTGTGATGAGAACCTTTAAGATTTACTTTCTTAGCAACTTTCAAATTTGCAATATAATGTTATTGACTATGGTTACCATATTATAGTCATGACCTATGTTTTTGTAACTCAAATTTCTACCTCTTGTTCAAACAAAACACTTAGTTGTTAAATGATCTAACCCATTTTACCCACTTCCTTGCACCCTCCCCCTTGGTGACTACCAATGTGTTCTCTGTATCTATGTGAATTTTGTTTTGTTTGTTGATTTGCTTTGTTTTTTAGATTCCACATATAAGTAAAATTATACAGCATTTATCTTTCCTGTCTGACTTACTTCACTTAGCATAATACCTTAAAGGTCCATCCATGGTGTTGCAAATCGAAAGACTTCATTTTTTTTTACTGAATCATAATTCCATTATATATATTTATATATATATAATGTATATATATACCATTATATATATTTATATATAATGTATAAATATATATAATATATATACACATTATATATATATTATAGACACATGTATATGTAATCACATCATCTTTATCCATTCATGCATCAATGGGCACTTAGGTTGTTTCCATATCTCTGTATTGTAAATAATGCTGAAATGAACATAGGGATGCATATATCTTTTTGATTTAGTGCTTTGTTTTCTTTGGATAAATACCCAGAAGTGGAATTGCTAGAACATGGGGTAGTTTGATTTTTAATTTTTTGAGGAATCTCCACACTGTTTTCCCTAGTGGCTGCACTAATTTATTTTCTCAATAATAGTGCACAAGGGTTTCCTATACTCCATATCCTCACCAGTGCTTGTTACTTCTTGTCCTTTTGATAATAGCCATTCTGACAAGTATGATGTGGTATCTCATTATTTTGATTTGCAATTCCTGATGATTACTGATGTTGAGCATCTTTTTGTGTGTCTTTTGGCCATTTGTATGTCTTCTTTGGAAAAGTATCTATTTAATAAATCCTGTCCCCACTTTTTAATTGGATTGTTTTTGTTGTAATTGAACTGTAGGAATTCTTTATATATTTTGGATATTAATCCCTTATTGGATATACTATTTGCAAATATTTTCTCCCCTTCAGTAAGTGGCCTGTTTATTTTGCTGGTAGTTTCTTTTGCTTTGCAGAAGCTTTTTTCTTTGATGCAGTTTCATTCATTTTTTGCTTTTGTTGCCATTGTTTTTGGAGTCTGATGTGAAAAGATATTGGCAAGAGTAATGCCAAAGATCTAACTGTCTGTTTTCTTCTAGTTTTATGGTTTCTGATCAAGCATTTAAAAAGTTTAATCCATTTTTAAGGATTTATTTACTTGAGAGAGTGAGAATGCAAGTGGGGGCAGAGGCAGAGGGAGAGAAGCCGACTCCCTGATGAATGCCGATCCATCTCAGGTCCCAGGGCAGGCCACAGGACTCCATCTCATTACTCTGACACCATGATTCTGACATCACGACCTGAGCCTAAATCAAGAGTTGTACACGTAACTGACTGAGCCATGGAGACGCCCCGAATCCTTAATGCATCTTGAGTCCGTTTTTGTAGATGTTATCAGATAATGGTCCAGTTTCAATCTTATGCATGTGGCTGTCCGGTTTACCCAACATCATTTATTGCAGAGACTTTTCCCCTATTGTATAATTTGCTTCCTCTGTCATAATTTAACTGATCATATGTGCTTGTATTTATTTCTGGACTTTCTATTCTGTTCTATGGATCTTTGTATCTGTTTTTACGCGAGGATCATACTATTTTTATTATTAGGGATGCCTGGGTGGCTCAGCGGTTGAGCATCTGCCTTTGACTCAGGGCGTGATCCCAAAGTCCCTGCATGGAGCCTGCTTCTCTGTCTCCCTATGTCTCTGCCTCTCTCTGTGTGTGTCTCTCATGAATAAATAAATGAATAATCTTTTAAAAATAATATTTTTATTATTATTATTTTGCATTGAATCTATAGATTGCTTTGGGAGATATGGACATTAAAAAAAAGTCTTCCAATCTATGAGCATGAAATATCTTTCCATTTATTCACATTGCCTTCAATATCTCTCATCCATGTCTTATGGTTCTTATAAGAAGAATAATGTCTTATAGTTACAAGTTTTTACCTCCTTCATTAAATTTATTCCTAAGTATTTTATTCCTTTTGAACAATTATAAAAGGGATTGTTTTCTAATTTCTCTTTTTGGAAAACTTGTCATAAAAATGCAACAGATTCTTGTATATTGATTTTGTACTCTGCAAATTTACTGAATTTACTAACAGTTTTTTGGTGGAGTCTTAGGGTTTTCCATACATAGAATTATGTCATCTGAAGATACTGATAGTTTTACATCTACCTTTCCAGTTTAGATGTCTTTAACTTCTTTTTCTTGCCTAATTGCTCTGGCTGGGACTTCAATACTATATTGAATAAAAGTGGTAAGAGTGGGAAAAAAGTGTTCAGTATTTACTTAATGCGGAATCAATAAACAGCACCTAGCAGCATTATTTTGTTTCAGCATACACGTGTGTGTGTGTGTGTGTGTGTGTGTGTGTTTCATTTAAGAGCCACTCTCTTATGTCAGGAAAGGGACAATTAACATTCTGCAGTTATATAAGAAGTTGCATTGGTAGATCAAAGTTAACTGTCATTACATTTCTGATATTTCCCCCTATTTTGCTTTATTGCTCTTAAGGGATTAGTGCTTATGAAACTGAATGGCTGCCCATTAAACTTGGTGCTTGTGAAACTTGGCTCTGCCCTGAGTGCCTTTATTTACTATTCTGCATGTAAGTGGATGAGATAGAACCTTGGGAATTTGGAGGGAGCAGAAGAGCTCCAGGAACGAGGGGAGGGAATACATGAATGGAGTGATTAGGGTGAGTAGGAAAGTTTCTATTAGGTCCTTGAGTCTCTGGAGTCCTCAGGTTCCTCCAACAAATAATATTATTTTTCTAATAATTGACCAAAACAACCCCTCACCTTAAGATATATTGACAGTGGTTGAACAACATGATATATTTTGCTCTATGAGGAATTACTTATTTTTTATAGTTGAAAAATTGGGGGAAGTTAAACGGATATTAGTTATTCATAATTTATATGAATTATGTCAGCCTTTGCTTTAAAGAACACTCACTGAGATTAGTTACAGTGAAATAAGTTGAAGTCTTGATGCGTGAGTGGGGAAAAGGAAGAGATAAATAGTTTGGAAATGTGTTTATGCAACGAAGAGAGTTTATGGTGGAGACATTTTGGTTTGTGTATGGCTATCTTTTTGCATCATTGTTATAAACTAGATTTATAATCTATTTTTGGTTTGCTTTATAACTGAAGAAAAAAGCAAAAATATTTTTGGTATGAAAGCTATTAATATTTTATTTATGAAGATTTCTATAATAGATACAGGGAATACATAATTGTTAGAATAAATTTAAATGTCTAAATAATTATTATCTTTAATTGCACTAAGAATATGCATTGGGAAGATGAATGAAGGAGTTGACATAATGGCAAATTTTTTGCAATTTGTTTTAGTAATGGTTGGTAAACCAGGGGTAATGCTAAGTGAAACAGATTTACATTAATCATACAAAGGGTGATTTTTCACAGTTGATATCCATTAAAATACTAATTTCCAAAATCCCATAGCTGCTTCTTATGAAGTGCTGTGCATGTTGTTTCCTACACAGTAGTCAACATATCAGTACACTTTATTATTTTGCATAGGTAATAAAAATGGTTGCTGGTTATCTGAAGTGACTTTAGCTGAATCTGACTAACAGAATCCTACTCTACCTATTTCCCCTCTTCTCCTCCTCCTCTTAATGGATGAGAAATTGAAGGAGGAAGAATTACTAAACTAAGAGCAGTTCTAATAACTATGCTCTTAACTTTTGTCTTACGAGTTTTCCAAACGAGCTGTCAGCCTCTTAATATAAATCCCTTCCTGAGGCCTTTCTTCCTCAGAAAAAAATTAAAACACACAAATGATTTATTATTAAAAAAATCACACCTCCTCACTGACCTAAGGTGCAAACACACTGTTGATTCTACATAGAATATTGTCTTGTTATGGAGTCTTGAAAGGAATTAAGACTGTTAAACAATGATTGATCTAATAGTAATAAATATTTGTAATGTCATCCAGTGGTTTATTATATTCACTGCTGTTAGGGTTTAGAGGATCAATAAATAATACCCTGTTATTCCCCTCCTGAGCTTAAAATCAATTCAGAATTAAGGCCCAGGAGACATACAAAAGGAGGTCAAGTAACCAATTTTCTTATAAACATGATTAGAAAATGTGGTTTTAAATGTGTAGGTGAATTGCCTCACTATTCCAGTTAAGCAGACTTTCCAGTTTAGTCATTCGTGTATCTGAACAACCAAATTCCTCCTCCTCAGGGCCAAGTTGGCCCTTTTATTTTTTTTTTTATTTTTTATTTTTTTAACTTTTATTGGTGTTTAATTTACCAACATACAGAAAAACACCCAGTGCTCATCCCGTCAAGTGTCCACCTCAGTGCCCGTCACCCATTCCCCTCCAACACCCGCCCTCCTCCCCTTCCACCACCCCTAGTTCGTTTCCCCGAGTTAGGAGTCTTTATGTTCTGTCTCCCTTCCTGATATTTCCCAACATTTCTTTTCCCTTCCTTTATATTCCCTTTCACTATTATTCATATTCCCCAAATGAATGAGAACATACACTGTTTGTCCTTCTCCGATTGACTTATTTCACTCAGCATAATACCCTCCAGTTCCATCCACGTTGAAGCAAATGGTGGGTATTTGTCGTTTCTAATTGCTGAGTAATATTCCATTGTATACATAAACCACAGCTTCTTTATCCATTCATCTTTCGATGGACACCGAGGCTCCTTCCACAGTTTGGCTATTGTGGCCATTGCTGATAGAAACATCGGGGTGCAGGTGTCCCGACGTTTCATTGCATCTGAATCTTTGGGGTAAATCCCCAACAGTGCAATTGCTGGGTCGTAGGGCAGGTCTATTTTTAACTCTTTGAGGAACCTCCACACAGTTTTCCAGAGTGGCTGCACCAGTTCACATTCCCACCAACAGTGTAAGAGGGTTCCCTTTTCTCCGCATCCTCTCCAACATTTGTTGTTTCCTGCCTTGTTAATTTTCCCCATTCTCACTGGTGTGAGGTGGTATCTCATTGTGGTTTTGATTTGTATTTCCCTGATGGCAAGTGATGCAGAGCATTTTCTCATGTGCATGTTGGCCATGTCCATGTCTTCCTCTGTGAGATTTCTCTTCATGTCTTTTGCCCATTTCATGATTGGATTGTTTGTTTCTTTGGTGTTGAGTTTAATAAGTTCTTTATAGATTTTGGAAACTAGCCCTTTATCTGATATGTCATTTGCAAATATCTTCTCCCATTCTGTAGGTTGTCTTTTAGTTTTGTTGACTGTATCCTTTGCTGTGCAAAAGCTTCTTATCTTGATGAAGTCCCAATAGTTCATTTTTGCTTTTGTTTCTTTTGCCTTCGTGGATGTATCTTGCAAGAAGTTACTGTGGCCAAGTTCAAAAAGGGTGTGGCCTGTGTTCTCCTCTAGGATTTTGATGGAATCTTGTCTCACATTTAGATCTCTCATCCATTTTGAGTTTATCTTTGTGTATGGTGAAAGAGAGTGGTCCAGTTTCATTCTTCTGCATGTGGATGTCCAATTTTCCCAGCACCATTTATTGAAGAGACTGTCTTTCTTCCAATGGATAGTCTTTCCTCCTTTATCGAATATTAGATGGCAGTACATTTCAGGGTCCACTTCTGGGTTCTCTATTCTGTTCCATTGATCTATGTGTCTGTTTTTGTGCCAGTACCACACTGTCTTGATGACCACAGCTTTGTAATACAACCTGAAATCTGGCATTGTGATGCCCCCAGCTAAGGTTTTCTTTTTTAAAATTCCCCTGGCTATTCGGGGTCTTTTCTGATTCCACACAAATCTTAAAATAATTTGTTCTAACTCTCTGAAGAAAGTCCATGGTATTTTGATAGGGATTGCATTAAACGTATAAATTGCCCTGGGTAACATTGACATTTTTACAATATTAATTCTGCCAATCCATGAGCATGGAATATTTTTCCATCTCTTTGTGTCTTCTTCAATTTCTTTCAGGAGTGTTCTATAGTTTTTAGGGTATAGATCTTTTACCTCTTTGGTTAGGTTTATTCCTAGGTATCTTATGCTTTTGGGTGCAATTGTAAATGGGATTGACTCCTTAATTTCTCTTTCTTCAGTCTCATTGTTAGTGTATAGAAATGCCATTGATTTCTGGGCATTGATTTTGTATCCTGCCACGCTACCAAATTGCTGTATGAGTTCTAGCAATCTGGGGGTGGAGGCTTTTGGGTTTTCTATGTAGAGTATCATGTCATCGGCGAAGAGGGAGAGTTTGACTTCTTCTTTGCCAATTTGAATGCCTTTAATGTCTTTTTGTTGTCTGATTGCTGAGGCGAGGACTTCCAGAACTATGTTGAACAGCAGTGGTGAGAGTGGACATCCCTGTCTTGTTCCTGATCTTAGGGGAAAGGCTCCCAGTGCTTCCCCATTGAGAATGATATTTGCTGTGGGCTTTTCGTAGATGGCTTTTAAGATGTCGAGGAAAGTTCCCTCTATCCCAACACTCTGAAGGGTTTTGATCAGGAATGGATGCTGTATTTTGTCAAATGCTTTCTCTGCATCTAATGAGAGTATCATATGGTTCTTGGTTTTTCTCTTGCTGATATGATGAATCACATTGATGGTTTTACGAGTGTTGAACCAGCCTTGTGTCCCAGGGATAAATCCTACTTGGTCATGGTGAATAATTTTCTTAATGTGTTGTTGGATCCTATTGGCTAGTATCTTGTTGAGAATTTTTGCATCCATGTTCATCAGGGATATTGGTCTGTAATTCTCCTTTTTGGTGGGGTCTTTGTCTGGTTTCGGAATTAAGGTGATGCTGGCCTCATAGAACGAATTTGGAAGTACTCCATCTCTTTCTATCTTTCCAAACAGCTTTAGTAGAATAGGTATGATTTCTTCTTTAAACGTTTGATAGAATTCCCCTGGGAAGCCATCTGGCCCTGGACTCTTGTGTCTTGGGAGGTTTTTGATGACTGCTTCAATTTCCTCCCTGGTTATTGGCCTGTTCAGGTTTTCTATTTCTTCCTGCTCCAGTTTTGGTAGTTTGTGGCTTTCCAGGAATGCGTCCATTTCTTCTAGATTTCCTAATTTATTGGCATACAGCTGTTCATAATATGTTTTTAAAATCGTTTGTATTTCCTTGGTGTTGGTAGTGATGTCCCCTTTCTCATTCATGATTTTATTAATTTGAGTCTTCTCTCTCTTCTTTTTAATAAGGTTGGCTAATGGTTTATCTATCTTATTAATTCTTTCAAAGAACCAACTCCTGGTTCTGTTGATCTGTTCCACAGTTCTTTTGGTCTCGATATCATTGAGTTCTGCTCGAATTTTAATTAACTCTCTTCTTCTGCTGGGGGTGGGGTCTATTTGTTGCTTTTTCTCTAGTTCCTTTATGTGTAAGGTGAGCTTTTGAATTTGAGATCTTTCCAGTTTTTGAATGTATGCTTGTATTGCGATGTATTTCCCCCTCAGGACTGCTTTTGCTGCATCCCAAAGATTTTGAACGGTTGTATCTTCATTTTCATTAGTTTCCATGAATCTTTTTAATTCTTCCTTAATTTCCTGGTTGACCTTTTCATCTTTTAGCAGGATGGTCCTTAACCTCCACGTGTTTGTGGTCCTTCCATACTTCTTGTTGTGATTAAGTTCTAATTTCAAGGCATTATGGTCTGAGAATATACAGGGGACTATCCCGATCTTTTGGTATCGGTTCAGACCCGATTTGTGACCCAGTATGTGGTCTATTCTGGAGAAAGTTCCATGTGCACTTGAGAAGAATGTGTATTCAGTTGAGTTTGGATGTAAAGTTCTGTAGATATCTGTGAAATCCATCTGGTCCAGTGTATCATTTAAAGCTCTCGTTTCTTTGGAGATATTGTGCTTAGAAGACCTATCTAGGGTAGAAAGAGCTAGATTGAAGTCACCAAGTATAAGTGTATTATTATCAAGGTATTTCTTGAGTTTGGTTATTAATTGGTTTAAATATTTGGCAGCTCCCACATTCGGGGCATATATATTGAGGATTGTTAAGTCCTCTTGTTGGATAGATCCTTTGAGTATGAGATAGTGTCCCTCTTCATCTCTCACTATAGTCTTCGGGGTAAATTTTAATTTATCTGATATAAGGATGGCAACCCCTGCTTTCTTTTGAGGACCATTTGAATGGTAAATGGTTCTCCAACCTTTTATTTTCAGGTTGTAGGTGTCCTTCTGTCTAAAATGAGTCTCTTGTAGACAGCAAATAGATGGGTCCTGCTTTTTTATCCAGTCTGAAACCCTGCGCCTTTTGATGGGGTCATTAAGCCCGTTCACATTCAGAGTTACTATTGATAGATATGAGTTTAGTGTCATCATATCTATTCAGTCCTTGTTTTTGTGGATTGTTCCACTGAACTTCTTCTTAAAGGGGAATTTTAAGAGTCCCCCTTAAAATTTCTTGCAGAGCTGGTTTGGAGGTTACATATTCTTTCAGTTCCTGCCTGTCTTGGAAGCTCTTTATCTCTCCTTCCATTTTGAATGAAAGCCTTGCGGGGTAAAGTATTCTTGGTTGCATGTTCTTTTCATTTAGGACCCTGAATATATCCTGCCAGCCCTTTCTGGCCTGCCAGGTCTCTGTGGAGAGGTCTGCTGTTACCCTAATATTCCTCCCCATAAAAGTCAGGGACTTTTTTTCTCTTGCTGCTTTAAGGATCTTCTCCTTATCTTTGGAATTTGCAAGCTTCACTATTAAATGTCGAGGTGTTGAACGGTTTTTGTTGATTTTAGGGGGGGATCTCTCTATTTCCTGGATCTGAATGCCTGTTTCCCTTCCCAGATTCGGAAAGTTTTCAGCTAGGATTTGTTCAAATACATATTCTGGCCCTCTGTCCCTTTCTGCGCCCTCGGGAACCCCAATTAAACGTAGGTTTTTCTTCCTCAGGCTATCATTTATTTCCCTTAATCTATCCTCATGGTCTTTTAATTGCCTGTCTCTTTTTTCCTCAGTTTCCCTCTTTGCCATCAACTTGTCTTCTATGTCACTCACTCGTTCTTCCACCTCGTCAAGCCTCCTCGTTAGGACTTCTAGTTTGGATTGCATCTCATTTAATTGATTTTTAATTTCTGCCTGATTAGATCTAAATTCTGCAGTCATGAAGTCTCTTGAGTCCTTTATGGTTTTTTCTAGAGCCACCAGTAGCTGTAAAATAGTGCTTCTGAATTGGCTTTCTGACATTGAATTGTAATCCATATTTTGTAACTCTGTGGGAGAGTGGGCTGTTTCTGATTCTTTTTTTTGAGGGGTTTTCCTTCTAGTCATTTTGCTCAGTGCAGAGTGGCCAAAAACAAGTTGTATTGGGAAAAGGAGAAAAAGAGAGAGAAGGAAAGAAAAGAGAAAAAGAAAAAAGAGAAAGAAGAAAAAAATAGGGGAAAAAGAGGAGAAAAAGAAAGAAAAAGAAAGAAAGGAGAAAAAAGAAAAAAGGGGGGGTGGGGGAAGCAATCAGAAATCAAGAAGAAAGAGAGAAAAAAAAAGCACAAAACAAAACAAAAAAAAAAACAAAAAAAAAAAAACAAAACAAAAACAAAAACAAAAAAACAAAAAACAAAAAAAACCACGGGGGAGTATCTTCCGATTCTGTGTAGTTTAAGTCCCTTGACTTCCCTTGGAACTGGTCCTGTCGCTGGTCTTCTGGGGGAGGGGCCTGCTGTGCTGATTCTCAGGTGTTGGCACTTGGGGGAGCTGCTCTGCCCCTGCCTGGTGCAGGGCTCGGTGGGGGTTGTTGACCCCGTGAGGCCCCGGGAGGAAGCCACAGTGGCGGGGGCAGCTCTGGGACCCTGGATCCAGCCCCCGCAGTAGCTCCGGGGCTCTCCTTCTGCAGGGCCTGGGGGCTCCGGGGCGGGGCCGCTGATCTGCTCAGTTCCAGGCAGGAGCGTCCTTGCTGTCCTGGGCCCTCCCGGCCTCTGCCTGTCCCGGGGGAGGCCGGATCCTGGGCTGTGTCCTGGCGCCCTGTGCTCCGGGGCCTGCGCTGTTGGATTCGCGCTCCCGGCGGTGCAGCCCCCTCCGCGGAGCTGCCGCCCGAGCCTCTCCGAGCTGTTCCCGGAGCCGCGCAGCCCCCTCCGCGCGGAGCTTCTTCCTCTGCGCGAGCCGCCGCCGCTGAGCTGTTCCCGGAGCCGCGCAGCCCCCTCCGCGGAGCCGCCGCCCGAGCCCCTCCGAGCTGCTCCGGGTCCCGCCGAGCGCTGCAGCCCTTAGGGAGCTCGGCGCATCTCCCGGGGCGCAGTTCCTCTGTTACTGTCCCAGGGAGCCCGAGGGCGTCCCCGCCTTTCTGGGGATCCTGCTCCAATTCCCGGGGAGCCCCTTTCCGCGGGAAGGTCGGTGCAGCTCCTGCTCCTCCGGGACGGGGCTCTCCTGTCCTGGGGACACTCGCCCCGGCCTCAGCCCGGCTCCTCGCGGGGCCCCTCCCCCTCGGAGGCCTTTTGTGTCTTTATTTCTTTTTCCCCGTCTTCCTACCTTGATAGAAGCGCGAACTCTTCTCACTGTAGCGTTCCAGCTGGTCTCTCTTTAAATCTCAGGCCGAATTCGTAGGTTTTCAGGATGATTGGATGGTTTTCTAGGTAATTTGCTGAGGACAGGTGACCTGGAGACCCTGCTCCTCCGCCATCTTGCCCCTCCCTGTGCAGAAGCTTTTTTTTCCCAAGTTGGCCCTTTTAAATTTGTTGCATGGCATCTGAGAAATTGACTGAGATATGAAGACCAAGAAGTATTGAAAGAGGCAAGAGACCAGAGGGTACTGAGCTAGGGGTGCTCCATGCCTTCTGCCAAACTTTGGGAACAGTGGAGCTAGGAGAAAGCCTGGTGGGTTGCTCTAATGGAGACAAGAGGCAAAGGGAAGAGGAAAGAGTCTACTCAACATCCTGTATCGAGTAGGCTTTCTCATGCTACTCATTTCTTTCATCACAAATTATTATTTTCCATGTTGTCAATTACACATTAAAATATCATATGGGGTCACCTGTTTGGCTCAGTCAGTGATTGAGTGTCTGCCTTTGGCTCAGGTCGTGATCCCAGGGTCCTGGGATCGAGTCCCACATCAGACTCCCTGCAGAGAGCCTGCTTTTCCCTCTGTCTATGTCTTTGCCTCTCTCGGCATGTCTAATATGAATAAATAAATAAAATATTTTAAACATTATGTGAAAAATGAATATCAGTATACAGATAATAATAGAATGTCTCTGATATAAGAAGCATCAAATATGGAAACTATAATGTTTCCATTATTGAATTCTTAGATATTGATTAAAATTCCCATAATTAAATAACTTTTCTCTGTAAAAATCCAAAATTGCTTAGTTAAGTCCAGAGAATGAATTCCTAGATATTGATTAAAATTCCCATAATTAAATCACTTTGCTCTGTAAAAATCCAAAATTGCTTAGTTAGGTCCAGAGAATTAAGTCCAAAATCAAAGATTTGTTCAGCCAGCCAGTGGTAACTTTTCTGGTATCCTAGTTGTGAGTGACTTCAGTGGCTGTCATTCAGTAAAATTATCTGTAGTTCCTTCATAATTTCAGAAGCACTCTTCATTCTTCCTGTAGTTTTTATTAAGTATATATCCCTTAAAATTAATGATTAGTTTGGTTAGTTTTTGAACATTAAGGAAATTGAATCATGTTCGACATAATCTTTTGTCTTCCTTTTTTTTGCTAGTCTTGGTTCTGTATCTCTTTTAATGTGCGTAGCTGTAGTTCATTGACAGCATATGCCACAATTTATTTATCACTTCCTTGGATCATTGCTCTTTTTTATTGTTCTTGTTCTTAATGAAACTGCTGATGTGAATATTCATGCAAGTATTCAAGGATTCTTTTAGTTTGGTATCTTATTTTTTAAAAAGTACAGTGAATTAATAGAATACACAATATTGTTAGAGCATATGCTTTATATGTATCAAATTTAGAAAACACAGCAACCCATATCCTGCAGCAGTGAACTGGAGTTTGACTGGAAACTCAAGGAGGAGGAGAGATATTCTAGGAACATCATGATAGGATCAGCCTTCCATGATGCCAGTCTGTCCATGCCAGTTATCTATGTTCCAAGACCTGTGAACTCATAAACCAAATAATGAAACTATACTGACCACATTTTGGAGGAACTCTATCTGTGCATACAATCTTTTCTCAGGATTTGAAATTTTCTAGCCATTTTGCTAATTTAGAAACTTGTAAAGATGGCAGACTCAGTTACTACTTAGTAGTACTTCTTATAAACTGAGGTGACTTCTTTCCCAAATGGCATATTCAAAACCTTTTAATTTCCATTTTGCATTTAGTCCTGGATCTCTGGAGTTCCACTGCTGTAATGAATGTGGATTCTGTCTTGTTGCATGGCTCATACACTCTCTTGTGTGTGCACGCATATCATGTGAGCACGCATGTTAAGTTCTGTGCTGTGCCAAATGCTACCACAAACTCTAGATGTGGAAATGCCTAATCCTATGAAACATGCCTTCTAGAAAGGGTTCATCCTTTAATTTTACATGTGTTTCATCTGGAAAATCAACTTGATCTGAAGCTGTTGATAGTCCTGAAGCATGTGCCCCCAGTGGTGTGGTCAAGCCCACTACCTCTATGATAAGCTACTTCCTAGAATGCCCCCTTGATCTTTTCCAGACTTTGAAAAATGTCTACCCCTTTACAGATGTTAGAAACTTCTCTATTTTTGTAATACCTTTTTCTGTAGCAATGGAGATGTTGCTAGTGTTCTATTTCTTGCTGCTGTTCTCTTACACATTTTTGGGAGGGAGACTCAGCTGAGTTTTTAACTGTTCAATCTGTTAAAACTTTTTAACACATATAGGACTAGTACTGTTTGCAGGTTCAGAATGTTCTGGTTTCTTCTTCTGCCACTTTGTTTTGTTGTCCAGGAATTTGCCTTGACAGTATACTTCTCTAGATTTTTTTTGTCTTACGAGAGTTAAAAATTAAGTGAGTACTGTATCTGTCAAAAGGAAGTGCTTTTCACATTTATCTTGTCTAGCTTTACCTCTTGAAGGTGAATCCAAAATGTACACTCCTACAGAGCATGTAACTGGGGCCTGTATTAAACATATTATTGCTTGCTAGGCTTTCTTGATTACTATGTTTCATCTTTTCTGTGCCTTCTCTTATTCTACTTCTCGACTAACTTCTCAAACAGAATCCCTAATGGCTAAGGAGCACATATCTCAATCTATTACAAATTATGTCAACCTAGTGAATACTAATTTATGAAACTAACTTTATGAAGTTTTAAGAATCCAATGCCAATCTCCCTGGTGTTTTTCCTCTCAATCCTGTTCCAGATTTTCACATGTGAAATGGTCTAATAAAACAAGGCTTCAAGAAGTAGTTTTCCAATAGTGCTAGTTATTGAGTCTACCTTTGGATCTCCTCCCACCCTTCAAGGAGATGCATATGCATTTTCTCCAAAGAAGATAGTTTAGTCTCTTTATGCAATCTTGCCTTTCTTCTTCTGCTAGATTTATTTGGGTATAAGTAATTTTCTTTGTGACTTATCTCCATATTTATCATATAGTAAAATATTTCATTTGTTACCTCTCATTAGGTTACATGAGGAAAAGTATCATATAATGGTTAAGAGCACAGAATGTGGAAGTATATTGCTGGGGTGAAACCTTGGCTCTGTTATTTACTAGCTGTGTGACCAGGAGAAGAGTGTTTAACAATTCCGTACCTAAGTATCCTTTTTATAAAATGGAGTTGATTATAATCACATGTACCCGCTAAGGCTGTTATAAATATCCAATGAATTGGTGTGTATAATAGAGCAGACTTGGCCCATAGTGAGGCTTCTGTAAGTGACAAGTAATGAACCCCACTCTGATGAAAGTTCCATTTGTGGATGCAAATTTTCTCAAATCTTGTTCCTTAAGCCACTTTTCAAACAACAACAACAACAAAAACTAATGATCACCATTTATTTGAAGTCTGAGGATCAGAATTACTTGTCTTTCCTTTAAGCTTATTATTACCCCAAACAACTTATTTCCCAGACTTAGGCGTGGGGAAAGCAAGTACTCTAAGACAAAAAAAAAAAAAAATGTTTTTTCCCCCCTCAAGATTGATCTGAAATCTTTTTACATTATTTTTTTAATCTATCATGAATAAGGAAAATACATACAAAATAGAACTGGTTCTGTTTACCATGCTATCCCCTTGTTAAAAACAGGAACTAGAAAAATTATCTCCTCAGGAATCACTCAAGAAAACAGTAGGTTAATGTTGCAAACGTACAGTGTTCTTTGAAGCAATTTCCATGCTTCATCACCTGCTATCTGAGACACCATGAACACCAACTAACTGAAAATTGTTTGTGTCTCATTTAGGCATTTATAAATCAGTTTGTATAACACTGTCTTCCAGACTAGCTGTGAACACCAAAAGCTTCAGTGATTTTTCTCCATGTACCTAGTTTCTCCAAACACCTGCCTTTGCACTTTATTCTGTTGAAAGATAAAAGATTTCATTTTCAAGAAAGTAATTCATGAAATGGCAAAAGGGAGTATTCATCCTCCCAAATGTATTCTTGAATATATAAAACAAATGAACATACCGTTTCCCCCCATGTTATTTTTCATACAGTATGATTTCAAGCAAGTGATAATGAGACTCAATCACAGTGAAAATCCACTCTAGATAATTAAATGTGAGATTTGAACTGGTCTTAGGGTGCAATGTTAGACATGGAGGAACATGACCAGCCAACTAGTAGAAAGATGATAAGCTAGCAGAAGGTGGAATCACCTAGTAAAACTTGGCAAGCAGTTACATGTTTGAGGGATTTACTAGGGCATCTTTACCAAATGGAACTAAATGCAGGGTAGGGGTGGGCAGTCAGGATAAATCACAAGTAGTTGATAACAAGGAAACGAACTGTGAAGATAGGAATATGGTTACTTTAGCTAAAGGTGTCAGAATCAAATTTAGGTCCTAGAAAATGGTATTTCAGGCTTAGTGCTTTGGCAGAGCTTAAAAAATAAAAAAAATTAGAGTTGTTCTTGTTTTGTTTTGTTTTCTTTTTTGGATTTTTTTTTTTGCAAGATTATTGAATTTAAGGACTTAACCTTCCTAAGTGCAGTGAGAAGGATCTTGTGAAACATTTCTAACTGGTTCCATCCACATTTCTAGATTAGAAAAAAAAGTGATATGGTTTTCATAGTTTTTAACTCTGGGAGACATGTTTGGAGAGTTTACCTTTCTTCCATAGTGCAGTGGATAAAGCTGGAATTTTGTGAAACAGAGTGCCTGAAGTGTAAAGGTGGTGAGTTCATGAGTAGACACCACAAGTACTAGGAGTACTAAAAACTAAGCATGCCAAAGTAATTGATTCAAGAAATCTTATTTAGTACTTTCGAAGTGCTAAATTCTAGACTATAGAATTATAGGTATGCAGTATAAGTATGACAGACAAAATGAATGTAGTTGACTTTCTAGTGGTAGACAGAAACTGACTCCTACAAAAAGAACATAGTATCCTTGGGAAACGTACCTACAGAAAACCCCTTTACCTTTTCCCCCCAGTTGCTTAGTCTTTAGGATTGTCCAAAATTGAGGATAGGGGTGAATTAGCATGCTGCTATCATTGATCCCACTAGCAAAAGGAGTTGGCATGCAGGAGCCATGTGAGCCCAGAAAAAGGTATTAATGTTGACAACTTGGAAAATTGTATCTATAGTACTAATATCTCAGAGCATGTTCATATCATTAGTTCATGTAATTAGTTCGTGGCTCTATGTAAAAACCCTCATTACAGCATTTGTCATGCCTGGTAATTATTTATTTACTTCAGTTTTCACTGTTAACATGAACCTTTTAAAAGCAAAGTTGAGTCTTAGTCATATTTGTTTCTGATTCATAATTTCTTGCTGAATGGATATATAGATCCTTGTAACATGAGATAAGACAAGAAAAACTAGAAGGAATATTGAAATATGTTGAAGTCAATTATTCCTGCATCAAACTACATTTACTATTACAGGCAATCACATTCACTTCAACATTAGCAGGTTTGAGTCACGGGGTTGTAAATGTAAGACATGTGAAAAAGTCTTTCCATGGTTTAAATAAATGTGATGAACTTTGGTTTAAAACATCATAAGGCAGGGCAGCCCGGGTGGCTCAAGGGTTTGGCGCCACTTTCAGCCCAGGGCCTGATCCTGGAGACCCCTGATCAAGTCCCACGTCGGGCTCCCTGCATGGAGCCGGCTTCTCCCTATGCCTGTATCTTTGCCTCTCTCTCTGTGTGTCTCTCATGAATAAATAAATAAAATCTAAAAAAAAAAAAAAACAAAAAAAACCACATCGTAATGCAAATTAAATCTATTACACACCACCTAATAGTTCTGTTTGTTAATGTGCATATTGGATACTAAGAGGTGGATGCAGGAATAGAATTTTTTCCACAAAATATCTGTGAAAGCAGCATTTGTTTCAAAGAAATATTTAGAAAGTGTCAATTAATATCATAAGTTGAAATCATTGCTAAGATTTTGTGTACTCAAATAGCTACCATATATTTCATAAATTAGAGATATTTAAACTAAATATTGGAGAAAATATGTCAACTCATCAGCAATTCTTCAAATTCAGTCATTCAGTTTAAATAATAAAATTGATCATATATATGTGTGTGTATGCATATAAATATGTATATATTTTTTTCAACATCTACATCAAAAATCTATAAAATATATTTATTCAATACAGCTATTCTGCTTTGTATTTCTAAGAACAAATCTGGTTTCCTTAAAACAAAACAAACAAAATGTAAAAAAATTCTTCCAATCAGGAGACATGAAGATAATTGTGTGAACCACCTTTATAATTCATGATAAATTATTACACATTTGAGGAGTGCAGTAATTTGGAGGGTTGAATTAAATAACTAACCCCAACTGAGTTAAAATTCAAATTGAGAATGGTAGAAGTTAGTATTTCTGTTAGTATTTGTAGAAGTTAGTATTAAGCTTTAAAAAATCTATTAAGTCAAAGAAATGTACATAAGAGGTTAAATGACATGACCTTATTGACATTCTGTCCACTCAGATAAATTACACGGAACACATAGACATTAGAAAACTGGGAGATGTTGATTGTTACTGTGACTATTAATGTGAGGAGAGTAGTTGCATTATATAGACTTCTCTAATCAATTAGCCTGTGTTTTATCTTCTCAGAAAAAAAAAAAATCAAGGCCTAATTGAACCCTAAAAGAAAACTCATCATACCTCCTCTTAATTTTTGTGAGAGCAATTTACCAAGTCAGAGGAATCCCAAAATATGCATTTATTCTATATGAATGAAGTTGTGGGTGATAATCAGTAAGACCTGAGGTGCGGAAGAGCATTTGATCTCTTCTTTCAGTTAAAAGTCATGACTTTTGAAAGGGAAGAGGACGTGGACTGTGAACAGCCGACTACTCAGACGGTGTCAAGGAAGAGATTATTGTTTATGGTATCAAAGAAATAGGCTCTTTCATAATGCATCTCAGATCAAGATTTATCTAAACTTAGGAGCCCTCACTCAGCCACAAGTGCTGTTCTAGGTATTTTTATAGGAGTAGCCTATTTAATTCTTTTAACAATCCTATAAAAAATGCATCTAAAGATCTCCTGTTTATTGATAAGGTAACTGAAGTTTAGACAAATTATCTAAATTAATAAAACTCAAGAGCATTGAGGTCAGAAAACAAACTCTGATCTATTAACATGGCTGCTTTCCTCTGAGGGATCTGAAGTATGCAGTTGGCAGGTGACTTTCCACTTACATAAAGTGGTTTTATTCATTCATGCATTCACTTTTTTATTCATATTTATTTATTCATTTAACAAACACCCTCTGAGGTTTTCTGAGCATGAGACTATGCAGAAGATAGAGAGAGATACATCAGTAGGAAGTGTCCTGAAGAGCTTAAATGAGAGGAAAAGATAAATTATTTAAATAAAAGGACAAAAATGGACATCATTTGGAATAATTGGGTGACATTGACAGAGGTATGATTATATATATAATTATCAGGAAGAAACTAAAGGAAGAGTAACAATAGAATTGATTTTGTGTCCCTGTATACCAGTATAATGAGTATGTGTAACATAAAAAAGAAACTTGAAATTTTGGCAAATATAGTTGAATATAATCCCACAGGCACCAGTGACTATTATTCGAAGTACATACTTTGATCAAAAGAAGCTAGTAGAAGAGAAAAGAGTTTACATTCTTAAGGGACATATCCAAATGGAAACTTAAGAGTCTAAAACATTATTTATTTATTTCAGAGAAACAGAGAGAGAGAGAGAGAGAGAGAGAGAGAGAGCATGAGTGGGGAGGGGGCAAAGGGAGAGGGAGAAGCAGACCCCCTAGTGAGCAGGAAGCCCAACGCTGACCTCAATCCCAGGATTCTGACCTGACTTGAGCTGAAGGCAAATGCTTAACAGACTGAGCTACCCAGGTGCCCCTTAATAGTCTAAAGTAAAAGCATCATGGTACATACATATGTTAGAAGAAAAGGAGGAACAGGGACAATTTCCTTCTATGTCTGCCATATATTTTTTAAGGCTAACTAAGATTATGAGTGAGATTCTTTGATTTAAAATGTTTAAGAAAACTTGTACATAAATAAAAGCTGCATTTCTCTAACTCCATCTTTACATACAAACCTTGTTTCTGCCCTTTTCTTTCCTTTTTTATCAAAATCCAAAAAAGAAAATTATATATTCAATTAACTATATATCTTTAAGTTACCATTCATCACCTAAAGTTTTAAGCTTCTAATCTCAACATTTTGCTTAAATTATTCTTACTAAAGCAAATATGAAGGCCAAATTCCTGTTTCATCATCTTGGACCACTCTGAAGAACATTTTTGTATTCCTGACCCTTTGTTCTTGGCTCCTTGCTCCTATATCTCTTAAGTTTCTCAGCCAATTTTTCTTGTTGCATTTTTGCTACCTCTTCCAGAAATGTTGATGTTCTCCCAAGTATCCATTATTGGTCATAATTCTGTGTCTTCCTTTTTTCCCCATACTTCATCTATCACTAAAAAACTGATACATTCCAAATCTGAATCTCCAGTTTACAATTTTCTTTTTCTTTTTTTTGAAGATTTTATTTATGTGTTCATGAGAGACACAGAGTGAGAGAGAGAGATAGAGAGGCAGAGACGTAGGCAGAGGGAGAAGCAGGCTCCATGCAGGGAGCTGGGGACTCCAGAATCATGCCCTGAGCCAAAGGCAGATGCTTAACTGCTGAGCCACCCAGGAGTCCCTATAACTTTCTTTCTTTTTTAAAGATTGTATTTATTTATTCATGAGAGACACAGAGAAAGAGAGAGAGAGAGAGACAGAGACAGAGAGACAGAGAAACAGGCAGAGGGAGAAGGCTCCATGCGGGGAGCCTGACGCGGGACTCGATCCTGGGCCCCAGGATCACGCCCTGGGCTGAAGGCGGCGTAAATTGCTGAGCCACCCAGGCTGTCCCCTATAACTTTATTTTGAACTTCCAATTTATACCTAGTCGATTACTAAGATTACCACCTAGAGAAACTACAGGATTCCAAAACTCATACATTAAAGTTTTACTTTCCATATATCTTTACTACATCTTCAGATTGCTTCATTTTAGTTAAGGGCACTATCGCCCTACTACAAAATCTTTTCTGTCGTATCTTCAAAGTTTTAGTTAACTACCAAAGTCTTGCTGTTATCAAGCCTGTTGGTTTTGGTCTTAAATTGTGTCTTCAAATATCTCTTTCCATCACATCCCTCAGAGCTCTGCTACTTAGAATTTACTGCTGTCCATGTTGTTATATACACTATGTTTCTGATTTGGAATATGTATTCACCCAAGTTAAAACTTTCTTTGACTCTCCCGGGAAGACCTGGCAACTTTCATTACTGAGTTGACCCTATTTTTTAACTTTAATATCCATTTCCATTTATTTTGAGAGACTTCAATGTAAATGCTGTTAATTTTTTACTAATTTCCAAAAAAAAAAAAAATCAATTTAGAAACAACAGTAGTACTAGAGATAAAATGGAATCACTTAATAAGTTTCTATTGGACAGAAGGTTATACAATTTCTAAATTTGCATGCATTTCTTAAGGTAGCCTAACAAAGACAAATAGGAAAGAAAAAAAGTCAAACTCCAAATTATAGTGGGAGATTATAGTATGCTTCTTCCAGTATGATTAACACCTTTAATTTAATTTATCTCTATAGAACCATGCACACAATTGTAGCATATATGTGGCTTTTAGATGCACATAGAACTTTTGTAAAAGTTCACCAGATGCTGAATTAAAAACCAAGCCTCAATACTGTACAGGATTTATATCATATAGCTTAAGTGCTTTGTGCACAAATTAATTTGAACCAGAAATTCTCCAAATAATTAGGAAAATAAAAATATATTTTATAAATATATATAAATATATAAAAATATATTTTTGAAATACCTCTTGAGTATAAAAAAATCAACTTGAAGACATTTACAAAAAAATAAAAGTTAAAATGCTATGTAACAAAACCAAAACCAATGTTAGACGTGAAAGTGTATTTTAAATACACATATAAGGAAAGAATAAGGCAGAAAATCAGTCATAAGCATCATCTCCAGAAGTTGGGAGAAAATAATACATTTAACCCAAATATCATGAAGAGGAGAAATAATGAAAATCAGGAGGTAATATAATGAAAAATATTACTATGTACATTGTACCAAACATACAATGGAGAGGATCAACAAACCAAAATTGGTTCTTTGAATAAACTGATAAAAGTTGGTGATATTAACATGATTGACCAAGTTAAAAAAAGTGTGAGGGGTATAGTTGGATAAAAAGTCAAATCTCTATAAATCCTCAAGACATTAAAAAGACATTGATTGAGAAGCTGTTCAAAACTGTTTTTTTTTTAATCGAAAATTTTAAAGCAGTACATTTTTAGTAAAGTAGAATTTAAAACTGACAAGAGAAAGAACATGGCAATCTAAATAATCCTACTCTTATTAATGTAATGAATAATCAAAAGTCTGTATACCTAAAACTCTTTGTAGACAGATATAGAAGGAATCTTTCTCAATATGATAAAGTATATCTACCTAACACCTATGGCAAATACTGGGCTTAAGGGTAAAAAAGTTTCTCCTTAAAGTCAAAAGACAGATGCCCAGTATCACCACTTTTTTTTTATTTTTATTTTTTTTAGTATTTAATTTATTTTTGAGAGGCACAGAAAGAGAGAGAGAGAGAGAGAAAGGTATAGGCAGAGGGAGAAGCAGGATCCCCGCGAGGAGTCTGATGCGGGACTTGATCCCTCACCAGGGATCATGCCCTCACCGGGGATCACACCCTGAGCCAAAGGCAGATAGATACTCAACCACTGAGTCATTCAGGCATCTCCCAGTATCACCACTTCTATTCACTATTGTCCTGGTAGTCCTAGTAAGTACAAAAATAAAAATATATACAGACATGCATGTACACATGTGCATACATGTAAACATGCATGCATACATATAAACACATTTTTTTAAGAGTTCAAGGATTTAAATGGAACATACAAAACTCACATTATTTGTATATGATGTAAGAGTGGAGCTAGGAAGTTGAAAATAATATACAGCTAAATTGTCAATTGCAATGTATGATTCTGCCAAGGTTACTCAACATAAAGCCAATTAACAATCAATTGCATTTCTATATACAAATGATAAATAGCAAATAAAAGTACTACATCTAATAAAATTAAAATATCAAATAGATAAAACCAGTAAAGTGAAATTGTAATAAATTCTAATTTTGACATACTTAAAATATTAAAACTTTTTAAAAAAGATTTTTAAATGTATTTATTCATAAAAGACACAAAGGGAGAGGCAGAGACACAGGCAGAGGGAGAAGAAGCAGGCTCCTCGCAGGGAGCCTGATGTGGGACTGGATCCCAGGACTCCAGGTCACGCCCTGGGCCAAAGGCAGACACTCAACTGCTGAGCCACCCAACATCCCAGTGTTTTACTCTTTAATTAAATATTTTCAATTACTTTCATGTTAAGAAATATTAACCACTATAAATTAGTAAAGGTAAAAAAATAAATAAAGATGCTTGGTTGGTGAGATTGCAAACTCGTGGAGTCACTCCTGGAAACATTATGGAGGTTCCTTTAAAAGTTAAAAATAGAACTACCGTATGATCCAGCAATTGCACTGCTAGGTATTTATCCAGAGAATACAAAAACACTAAATTAAAGGGACACATGCACCCTGATGTTTATAGCAGCATTTTCTACAATAGCCAAACTATGGAAACAGCCCGAGTGTCTATTGATTAATGTATGGGTGAAGAAGATGCACACGTCGATTGATGTATGGATAAAGCCATAAAAGGAATGAAATCTTGGGATCCCTGGGTGGCGCAGCGGTTTGGCGCCTACCTTTGGCCCAGGGAGGGATCCTGGAGACCTGGGACCGAATCCCACGTCGGGCTCCCGGTGCATGGAGCCTGCTTCTCTCTCTGCCTATGTCTCTGCCCTCCCCCCTCTGTGTTACTATCATAAATAATAAATAAAATAAAAAAATAAAAAAAACAATAATGTGGGTGGAGCTATAGAGTATTATGCTAAGCAAATTAATCAGTCAGAGAAAGACAAATACTATATGATTTCACTCATATGTGGAATTTAAAGAAACAAAACAAGCAACGAGGAGAGGGGAGAGAGGCAAATCAAGAAACAGACTCTTAATATAGAGAAGAAACTGATGGTTACCGGAGGGGAAGTGGAGTGGGATAACGGAAAACTGGAGATGGGGATTAAGGAGTGCACATGTTTGTGATGAGCACCAAGTGATGGATGGAAGTGTTGAATCACCATATTGTACACCTGAAACTAATATTACACTGTATGTTAACTAACTGTAATTTAAATAAAAACTTAAAAAATCAATCTATTGAAAGGTATAAAACTTCTCCATAGAAAGGCTACATTATTGAGATAAATTAATTTTTTTTATTTATTGAAATAAATTAAAACAACAGAATGAAAAGGGCAATCCTTGGAATGGAAGAAAATGTTCTCAAATCATATAGCTGATAAAGAATTAATGTCCAGAATGTAAAAAGAACAGTGAGAGTGCAACAGAAAATAGACAAACAGCCCAATTAAAAAGTGGACAAAAGATTTGAATAGTTATTTCTCCAAAGTTCTACAAATAGCCAGTAGCCACATTAAAAAAAAAAAAAGTATTCAACATCATTAGTCATTAGGGAAATGCAAATCAGAACCACAGTAAGATAGCATCACCCTCACAGTCTATAAAGGCCATTATTTGTTTTTTAATGGGAGATAATAAGTGTTGAAAAGTATGTGGAGAAATTGTAACCTTTATGCTTTGCTGGTGGGAATGTAAAATGATGTACTTACTGTGGAAAATAACTTGGCAGCTTCTCAAACAGTTAATCATAGAATTATCATATGGCCCAGAAATTCCACCCCTAAATATATACCCAAGAGAACTGAAAACATATTTTTACAAAATAACTTGTACATAAATGTTTATAATAACATTATTCATAGTAGCCAGTAAGTGAAAACAGCCAAACTATCTCTCTGTTAATGAATCAATAATAAAATACCATAGCCATTCAATGGAATATTATTAAGCAATAAAAAGGTAGGGAATGTTGCTATGTGCTATAATATAGTTGGATTTTGAAAACATTATGCTAAGTGAAATAAACTAGACAAAAATGTTCATATGATATATGATTCCATTTGTGTTAAATATCCAAAATCATCAGATCTATAGAGATAGATTAGAGACTGCCTGGGGAAGCGGGTAGGGGAGAACTAGATTGGTTGTTGAAAGGGTTTCCTTTTAAGGTATTGGAAATGTTATGGAATTAGTGGTGATGCTTGCATAGTACTGTGAATATCCCACAAACCACTAAATTCTGCAATTTAAAATTGTGAATCTTATGTGAATTATCTTTTCAAAAGGTTAACAAACTCATAAGGAATGGTAGAGAGACCTGCTCTACCAGACACCACAGTATATTATAAGGTTACATTGTGTGAGATAGTATGATATAGACAAATAGTTTAGTGCAATGCATTGACATCTAGAACAAAGTCAAGCATCTGTGGGCACTTAACTCATGACAAAACTAGCATTGGAGAGCAGTAAGAAAAGTTATTTTCAATAAATTTTATTGAATCAATTTGGTTTTTCTAAAAGATTTTATTTATTTATTCATGACAGACACACACAGAGAGAGGCAGAGACATAGGTGGAGGGAGAAGCAGGCCCCATGCAGGAAGGTCGATGTGGATCTCGATCCTGGGACTTCAGGATCATGCCCTGAACCGAAGGTAGACGCTTAACCATTGAGCCACCCAGGCATCCTAGTTGAATCAATTTGTAAAATAACGAAGCTATTGAACAAACATTTATTTCAGATAGGTTTTTTGATTATACACAAGATGCAGAAGAATAGTAACATAAGAAAACTTTCAGGAGAAAATAGAGAAGATTATATATGATCATTTTGTGTAATTAGCAGGACACAAAAATAAAAATAGTGAGATCGTTAAATTTGACTGCAGTAAAATTAAGAATTAATGTTCAACAAAAGTCACAATAAGTGAATAGAAGGGTAAGCCATGAGTGGGAAATGTATTTTCACCACATATAACCAGGAAAGGGCTCATAACTAGAAGACGTAAAACACTTCTACAAATCAATATGGAGAAGACCCAAAGAAAATGGATAGAAAATTGAAAATATCTTCTCTATATATGAACCAACACATATATACATGACTAATGCATAGAAATGCATTAAAACTCATTAGTAATCAAGAAATGTAAACTTATTTTCTACTACACAGTAAACTAATGACTAAAATCAAGCAGAATACATATTTTTGGATGAATTCGTGAAACAATAGCAACTCATCTCATAATTATTTGGCAAGATCTTCTAAAGTAGAACATATGCACATTTTCTGACATAGTAATTTACTCCTAGGAAATATCCAACATAAGTACATGAACATGTTGGGATGCCTGAGTGGTTCAGTGGTTGAGCATCTGCCTTCAGCTCAGAGCATGATCCTGGGTCTGGGGATTGAGTCTTACATCAGGCTTCTGATGGGGAGCCTGCTTCTCCCTCTGCCTGTGTCTCTGCCTCTCTCTCTGTGTCTCTCATGAATAAATGAATACAATCTTTAGAAAAAGAAGTACATGTACGTATTTTTAAAAGATGCTCATAGAATTGCTCATAATAACAAAAAAGTAGAAACTTTGTATCTTCCAAAAAAGAATCGAATACATAGATTGCATAATATTTGTCCAATGGAACATTACAGATTAATGCAAATAAATTATAGTCGCAAGCTACAAGACAGGTAAATTTCACAAATGTGGTGCTAAAAAAAAGAAACTAGACATAGAAGAAAATATAGTGTTTGATTCCAATTGTATAAAGTTTAAAACTAAGGAAAAATAAAACTATAGGATGACCAAAACCTCTGGATACATAGGCAGATACATATCATAAATAGTTTATTGAGATTACAATACACAATGCACTCAATAACATTACAGGATCTGTTCAAAGGGTTGCCCCTCTCTGGAAATGCAGAATCCATATATCCCGCTATTTATGATCAGTATGTGATATCCATGCTGCACTTCCACAAATCCCCACATATACATCTGTGTTGCCTCAGGTGGTTTGTATTCTCATTTGAACCTGTGCTTCAGCATAACCTACAAGAAATAATCAAGTGGGTTCAAACTGTGTGTGTGCGTGTATACTGTGCACACTATGCTCATATATTTGTGTAGACTGTGTGTATATGCACACAAAACTCTAGATATAGTGTCAATTCTTTTTCACATTTATTGTATTTTCTACTCCCTTTCAAAGAAAGATATGTGTTTCAACACTTGTACAATATGTTATTTCCAACTTGATTCCTAAGGCAAAAATAAAAGGCAATCTTCAAATGTTTAAAAAAAAACCCTTTATTTTATAATAATAGTGGTTAGAAGTTCAATATTTCTGCTCAAACACAGAGAAAGGCAGTCATATTTACAAAAGGCCTCACAATGTTTGCCATTGCCTTTCTACAAGACAACATTTATAAAACCTTTGCATCCCGTGGCAGGTGCTAGGTCTTCTCTTGGGGATTTCTGCTGTTCAGACATTGTCTTTCATTTAAACTTCAAAAACCTTTAAAAAATAGAAGCTACATTTCAATATAATTTGGAAATTAAAACTCTTTTATTTTTTATCATTATAATATCTTCCATGGATTTACTTTTCTAAAATGAATCAAAGCCCAAACTAATTGCTATCTGATAGCTAGCAAAAGCAGAAAAATTGGAAAAGCTTCTAAAAATGAAGCTTTGGTTTTGCCTCACCCACAGGAAAATTAAATGCAAGTAATAAATAGAGAATTCAAGTACATTTAATAATGATATTCCCTCTTCCATTGAGAACTTAAAGAATAAAACTGAATAACTATTATGGTCACCTGAATAATTGGAAATAGAGTTTTAGAATCAAGACTACATTCCTTTTCTTTGTTTTAATGGCATAATAGGAAATCAAATAAACACATTAATTTAAATGAAAAACATTTTTTCACCTATGCAAATGATTTCCTAAAATATTCTCATCAGTTTATAATATTTGTGATGATTTTATAGAATTATAAAATTTTATTGCATGTAATTTTTTTAAATAGAAAACTAAAGCATCCCCCTCCCACTTTCTTTTTTCTTATTTTTATTAGGCTTGGATTCCTGGATCATCTGGTGACTTCAAGTATCTGGTAAGACATTTTTTGTTATGTAGTATTATCAAATTTTTGTTTCCTTGCCACAAATCTTTGGAGGGTGTTTCTTTTTTTTTTTCTCCTCTCTCAAGCTTAATCCATTTTCCTAATTCCATCCTCATTTCCATCACCTGAGGTTGAATCTCAGAAGGCCAATAGGAGAAGATCAGTTACATCTTAGCACATGTAAAATGATCTGATAAGTCCAGATACTACTTTCAGATTCAATTTCATGGGTCAGGAAATTATTCCAAAAAGCAGGAGCTTTGTTCCTCAAGGATCAAAACTTACCATGGAAAGATTCTGCCCTAGAAAAGACGATTATTTTGGGTAAAATGTAGAAAATATTAATTGGAAAAATTTTCCTTTAATATCAAATGTGACAGTTGCATTTTGCATAAAAACCATGGGGGCTAAGTATGATGACTGTATTTAAAATTTTTTTCATTGCTAAAATGTTGGTATTATAGCTTACATAATATAAAACTAGAAACACACTGAAGACACTGTTCCTTTTCCCATGGAAACTCTAAAATGTCTTATGGCATTTGCTTGATACATACATTATAGACATGAGAAAGATATATTGGTTAATTAAAAAGATGATGTTAAGGTAGAAGTTTTTCTATTAAATTATATGTTTACAAACAACAGCTTTTTATTCATTTTAGAATCTACCCAGTCCTTTTATTTTCCTCCAAATATTATTGAAAGTTTGATAACATTCAAATTCGTATGGTGAGATCCTACTATGTTCTGAATCTCTGTAAGGTTATAAACATTTTATCTCATATTCTCTTATTTAATTTTCTAGGTGAGTATTTTTTTAAGGTTCCTTTATTTATTCATGAGAGACACAGAAAGAGGCAGAGACAGAGGCAGAGGGAGAAGCAGTCTCCCCGCAGGGAGCCAGATGTGGGGATCATGCCCTGAGCTGAAGGCAGAAGCTCAGCTCAACCACTGAACCACCCAGGCGTCCCTAATTTTCTAAAAAATATTCTATCTTGGATTTTTATTCTTGTTTATTAGCCTGGGAGCACCCCCATTACATTTTTTAAAGTTTTTAGGGTTGCCTTTTCTGTATACCCAGCTGAGAGTAATAGGAAATTCCATCTTGGCAGAATGTGGATTACAGCCTTCTTACACACCATTATATACTAATAACTGGTTATTGCTTGGTTGGAATGGGAGGGTGGTGAGAGTTCAACATGCCTTTTTATTGTGCATTGGCTCTTGCTCCCAAATGCTTTTCCTGGTTTCTCAGTGAGTACCTTCTGGCCATCTTCTCATGACTTTTCTGTGCAGCTTCAAGCTATCCCAGTCTACACCTTCTGCCAGACAGTAGCAAAGTTGATAGTAAACTGTCATATTTAAAAACGACTATAGGGGATCCCTGGGAAACTTAAACTTCTATCCAGTCCTACTGCTGAAACCACTGGATATGCATTCCCAAAGAGGATAGCCTTCTCAATTCTTCCTCAGGACCAGCACCCCATTGTATTGTGCAGGCGCACATCCCTCCCATCAGGATCCGCTTTCGTGTTCCTTATATTTGAGTCCAGCCAGTTAGTAGATATGTTAATATTATAATAGTCTGCCAGCATTTTACCCAGCCTACAAAGACCAGTTTCTCTTTATTGTACATATGTTTCTAGACGTTAGTGGGATATTGCATTACCTGCAGATAGGATTATGTTGAAACTGCTCCCAACAAAGAAACTCAGGGTTCCATATTTAGCCATAAATAGGAGCAGCAGAAATTTGAAGTTTGTATTTTTCCTTAGCAATTTTTACAAGTCCTGATCACATGCTCAGCCACTAGTTATTCTTAGGATGAGAATGAGGGTTAGCCTCCCATCCCTCCAGTACTTGGTACAAATGGGAAACTTTGCTTAAGCATTTGTTGGGAAGGTGCAGAGACTTGCAGGGTCTCACAGACACCAAAAATTTGATGTCTCCATGTCCAGCATTAAAAATCCCAGAGTTTCTGGATTTTTTCCACCCATAAACCTTTTCTTATTTATATTAGTGTAATTGGAACTTCCTCCTGTAATTATCCTTTATCTTAATTCCACCTTCCTTCCTTATTTATACTGGCAGTGCAGTATTCCAATTCTGATCATCACAATGCATTATCTTCTGTTTGTTTATTTATTTATTTATTTATTTATTTATTTATGAGAGAGAGAGAGAGAGGGAGAGAGAGAGAGAGAGAGCAGAGAGGCAGAGACACAGGCAGAGGAAGAAGCAGGCTCCATGCAGGGAGCCTGACATGGAACTAGATCCTGGGTCTCCAGGATCACGCCCTGGGCTGAAGACGGCACTATGCCAAACCTCATGAGCCACCTGGACTGCCCTATCTTCTGGGTTTTCTTCTGTCTTGTAGTTCATCTCATTTATAATCCATGCCTCATAAGACAGACAGATGATTCATTCTAAAACAACACTCTCAGTTGTGTATATTCCACAATGTTTCCTATTAGCATTCCCCCCCTCCCTATCTGTTGTGTAAGATATAAGGGAGTCCCTCCACACATATTCAAAAGCAGTTTTCCTTTAGTGCAAACCAGGAAACTCAGAGTGGGTTGCATTGCTCAATTCTTTCCTCTCTCATCCCCCATTGTCACCGGCTCCTGTCAAGACAGTGATCCTCCCTATCTGCCCACACACCTGCTTTCTATTCATTCATTCATCCCTCAATGTGTATTTCAACTCCCTTTTTCTCCTGGGAGCCTTCATTTCAAAAAATATTGTAGTTTGATCTTCCCTTTCCAAACTCTGTTTTCACGATCACAGAGTTCAGCACTTACTGTCATAAGCTCTAAGTTATTTTTTAATGTATTTTTTGCTCAGCAGTTTTGCAAGCCTATAAATGAGGTAACAATGCCATTTTGTTTTGTTTACTATGGTTTACCTAACACATTTATCTGTGTTTCATAGTTTTCCAAGAAATATTTTCAATTGACTAATTTATTTAAGATCTCACCTACATTTAGAAAGACCAAACCTAAAATTTAATTTCTATATTTGTTTGCTTCTATCCAATTATTATTTTAAAGGAAAGAACAATAAGAATATAGAGGAAGATTAATAGTATTACCTGAAACAAATTTGGCATTATAGGGTACACTCTCGAAAATTCTTTTTAGAACATGATTCAAAGAATATAAAATAAATGAGAAAGTCAAATCAGAATAGTACAGAAATATAAATGATAATATGTAAACTATTGCAATGTAAATAAATTAAAATATAACCTATTCAGTTATGTTAACTCTCAAACTAAAAAAAAAAATAATAGTTACCCTGGAACTAAATGCCAGCAATAAAAATTCAGTTCAATACAGAAGAGCTAACATTGTTATGTTGATGTTGAAAATATTTACAGAAAATCATATTGCAGCATTTTTTCACTTATATAAGATAATGTGTTTAATTCTTACAATTCACTGAATTTTGTATCTGTGTGTGCAATTGCAGCAATCTGTTCTAATTCATAAATTTTACTTTCTGCACCTGGAGTTTGGACCTTTTAAGAGGTCAGAATAACATATGCACAATTATGTACGGTTGAAGGGAATTCATATTTTTAAGCACTCACTGTATATCAGATACTAGGCTAGGTGCTTTTTTGACATAGTCTCATTGAAACCTTCCAATCATAATTTGAGTCATGTGTTTTAGCCACCATTTTAGAGCTAAGGATACTAAGGGTTAGAGAGGTTAATTATTTAATGTGTAATCACTTAGTAAATTAAAAATACTGAGATTTCAATTTATTCTAGGACTCCGGTGACTCCGCTATTAGGCATTCCCAAAGAAAATGTATCCCAGTAAGGTTTTAATAAAACCTAATTATCCATGTATTGGAGCAATAACCCTGATCTTTAGAAAGTTGATACATAAGTGGTTAAAGAGAGATTTAATCATTGTACTTGTATAGTTATTTGAGAAGATAGAAAGCTTGCTTAGTTTAAATCCAAGCCTGGGAGGACACCTGGGTGGCTCAGTGGTTGAGCGTCTGACTTGGGCTCAGAGCGTGATCCCAGAGTTCTGGGATTGAGTCTCACCTTGGGCTCCCTGTGGGGAGCCTGCTTCTCCCTCTGCCTATGTCTCTGCCTTTCTCTCTGTCTCTCATGAATAAATAAATAAAATTTTAAAAATCAATCAATCAATCAATCCAAGGGGGAAAAATTTTCACAGATCGTGCCCAAATTGTGTGGGTATCTTTTATATGATATATATCTCTTATGTCATACATATTTTATGTCATTTATATCTAGCTGTATCTATCATATATATGATAGAAATATGTCATAAATATGTATATATATGATAGAAATATGCATACATAAACCATTATGTGTCATTAATTACAAAAGTAAAATCTATGGAAAGCCACATAATCTTTCTGCATTTAGACAATGGTGATTAATGGATACTTTATTCTCTCATTCATGTTCTTAGGTTTTAATGCAAATTTTATGTAAATTTGGCCATCCTCATTTTTTTTTAACTGTATTACAGACAACCTGCAAATTACACTCATGTGCTTAGCATTACTCATGGAATTTCTTTGAATTAGTATAAATTATTCAACTGGAGTACTGCATCTTCCAGGAATTGAATACTGTCTTCAATAGAGATGGTTTAAAAATATTTCTTGGACATATGCCAAAGTGTTTGATGCTGTAAAATACCCCACCCCTTGAAAATTAAATGTTTGGTGTTAAAATATTTTATGTTTTGTGAGTTTCTTAGGTTGCATGTGAAAATGGAAAGGAACCACACACATATGTCTACCTCATTGTTTTGAATTAGTATATCAAAATATTCCATAAATTTCAAAGCGATATGTAATTACTAAAATTGTTTAGTGTTAGCATGCTATTCTGATGTGAATTGGCATAATGTGAACATAAGTCATATGTTGAGAGACCAAAGGAAGGATTCATACTCATGCCAATTCATTTCTCCATGCATTGCCTTACAATTTATCGAGTAACTTATCAGGCAGTCTGATAGAGGTTGGGTGATATAAAAACAATATGACATGACACAGACTTCAGGGATCATCATTTTATGTGTTCTGTATAATTATTCTTTTACTTTTTTTTTCTTTTTGAAAACTGGTATTGTTTAAAATTCTGAGCTTTTGTTTTAGGCTTTGCATTGTTTCCCTTTACGTTACTGGGATAGCAGGTTATTGGGAACCATGTGGTTAGTATGAGAAATGTTGGTAGTGCATATCAGTATCTAGGTTTCCTTTCACTCTTGAGTATGAAGGAAATTATATTTCCACCTTCCAGTTTTGTGGGGCCATGGGGTTACTTCTAGCTAAGGAAAAGTGTAAGTGTGCTTTTGTAGGCTTTCTGCCTCTGCACAAGATGTATCACCTTGAAATAATGGAGCCATTAGAGTAGATCATCCTGAATGCTTGACTTACTGATGAAAGACAGCTGCTGTGCCAAGTCCTTCAGTTCCATAGCCAATCGAGAAGTCTAAGACATATTTTTTTGTCTTAAACCACTAAGGTGTTTTTGGGTTTGGGTTTGTTGTTGTTACTGTTGTTTTCTTTGGTTTTGTTATAGCAACACTATGTCTATCCAATCTAATCAAATTGTTCTGGAAAAATGGGCATGGTAGTGTTTGGGTAATTCTAAAATCCAGAGTCTGTTTGTAAAGGTATATTTCAACAATTATTTTTTACTTTAAAATAGTTCTCTCTTTTCACTAAGTAATTTTTCCTTGGCAAAGCAGGTAACACAGGCCCCCAAATTGTAGTCTCGGGAAAATATATACCAAAATACTTAATAAAATCAGGTATTATTTCCTTAACAAATATCTTTAGATGAACCAAACAACATGAAATAGGGAAAAATATAAGACATATATCTAATCTTGAAATAGTACACCTCAGTTGAAGTATGACCAACTTTCTTGTAATAATAATACCTTTAGCTCTTTAATCATATCTGGCATTAGTGACAATGTTTTCCTTTTTTCTTAAATTAAAAAGATTCTCTATATATTAGATGATTTTATTGAGGTGTGGTGCTCAGAGTAATCTATGTTTAGCTCTTTCTTTTTTTGGAAGGTTCTAAAGCAACAGCCCCCCTTATGTCTTCTTTTTCTTCTTTTGACTTTTATAGTGGAAGTCTCCATATGCTTTCTCATTTTTACTTAAGAGATGTACTCATTTAAATGCCACCAACATGCCCTCCAGCATCATTTCTACAACAGCTAATTAATTAAACATAACTTATTTTTTTTTTACACACAGGACTGGAGTGCAAAAATAATTGTATACAATTACCTAGAATTGAAAGAATTTAAATATACCACAATGGAAGGGGGCACAGCAAATTATGCCTCTTGAAGTATTTCATGCCAATCATTAATAGCCTTTAAAATAGTTGTGGGACATTTAAATTTACCTCTATAAATTTTATTCAACTTTTAAGAATCAGAGCTATTATTACATTTGAAATTCAGCCTGACTTTGGTGTTACATCCTTTCAACAATTTGTATTAACTGTGTCTACTTGTTCCTCTCACTTAATTTCACCTCAGAATGGAGTTCAGGAAATCTTTGTAGGGCAGCACAATTCATTTTGGGGATACTATTAGTTTTTAAACATTTTTCCTTAGCAGTGAACAAATTTATTTCATATTAGTAGTTTGCTCCTCAGGGTGGCATAGGACTCACATACTTGCAAAAAACAACCTTTACTCAGTTGAATGCTTGTAGTGTCGATAATCAGACTATATGGTTAACTGTCCTTTTACTGGAAAGTTAGCTTATCTACTTTTCAAGCACTCTCATCTGACATAGAATATTAATAAAGACTTTTATGAAAACAATTTATATAAGGATTCCAATAGATCTACTGGCGTTATCTTCTCTGTCTTAGTACTAATACATGGAAAGAATATTTTGTGGTTAATTAAGCACAATGTTCCCTGCTTGATTTTTTTGCCTGTTGTCCTAACTCAAGTAGTACTTCTCCAGGTGTTCACCAAAATAAAAATATTATCATAATAGGCTTAATATACATATGTTTATTATTCTCTGTGTTTGCATTGTTATTTCCTCTATTTTGAGTACTCAGAACACTGGACTTACTGTCCGATAAATATCATGTGATACCAGGGATGCTCTATGATTTGCAGCTGATGCCCTGTCAAGTTCTCATCTCTCTCCCTTGGTTTTTGAGAGAGATGTTAAAACAATCATTTTCAGTTTGCCCCAGCCTGAAAACCACTTCTGCGATACAAACTGTTGTATTAGAAAAAGATACTTTGAAAAGTTTCCCATAGACATATTGAGGCACATGAAAAGGTCTTTGCATGTGTCACTATTATTTTCTAGTGTTGCTGAATTGGTTTTATTGTTAGTGGGAGATAGATGGTAAGAGATGTTTTTCACAATTTCAGAAATGGAGGAAGGACGGGGAAACATAAAAAGATAATAAAAATGAGATTAAGGAAAGGCAATATTGTACAATATGTTTAATTTCCCTGAAAAAAAAATGTAAGCATGGAGTTTTGTTACTGACCCTGTATGCTTTTGTTTGTCATGTAGGTATTGATTCATTGTCAAGTAAATACCTTTTCCCTGTTCAATTGTTTCATTGACATAGAATGTATCTTTTTCTCTATATCTTGCTATTTCTAAATTAGTCCTCAAATATGTATACTTTACTTATTCATTTAAATAGTTTTTCTACCATATAATGTAGTTCTGTGAATAACTCACTGAAAGCAGAATCTCCAAATGACCACTTATTTTCAGCCATGTATGATATCATACGTATGCATTTGTGTTTTTAACGTATATATAGTTTGCTTTTTCCACAACCACCAAAACTGCTTTGACCTTGTATTTGATCTTTTTAAAATATGCTTTTTATTAAGTAAAATTTTACAATAGTCATATAGATACTTACAATGATTTTTAAAAATCCCTAAAGAATATCACATTTTTTGCTGAAGATACTGAGCAATAATAGTAAGTGGCAGGGTGGGCAGGCTTTAGGAGAATGGGGCTAGGCTAATAGGAATAAATATGGAGGATTTTACATTGTCCTGCCAATGGCTACCTACTTGAGAGTGAGAATCTGACTTCAACCTCTATCTTTGCTTTTGAGATATCCATTATAACTTGGACATGTGTACTGGTTCCTACATATGGAATGCAGAGACTTGACACATATGTGTGACAATGGCAGTATTCTCATATGGATCTCTGAGAGTGAGGATGTTTTTGGTGTAAGATTAAATGAATATAACCAAGGAGATTTCTGAGAAAGATCATATGGAGGATTTATTCTGGAATTAAGTTTTCTTGGTATTATATGACACACCAATACTCTGTTAAACAGACATACAAGTTGTCCATAAGCCATAGTGTAGGATTTATTTTTCTGACCTAAAACTCTACCAAGTCAAATAAATCATGTTTCATAATTAGGTAGCTGTGTAGTTGCTATATTACTCAAAATACTGAATTGGTTGGATTCTATCTCTACTTTTGTAGGATTCCCTTTAGGTCACCTGCTTTTTTTTTTTTTTTTTAAGATTTCATTTCTTTATTCATGAGGGAGAAAGAGAGACAGACAGACAGAGACAGTGACACAAGCAGAGGAACAAGCAGCCTCCATGCAGGGAGCATGATGTGAGAGTCGATCCCAGGTCTCCAGGATCAGGCCCTGGGCTGAAGGCGGCTCTAAACTGCTGAGCCACCCGTGCTGCCCTGAGGTCATCTGCTTTTTTAAAAGAAATCTCCTGCCAAGAAAGACTTAAAAGAGTACTTCCAATGATTACATGTATGATCAAGTTTTGTTTCCAAGTGTTATTTTGAGAGAATAGTTCTTATAAAAATGTCACTGTATCTTCGTGAAGTACTATAACTTGTCAAAAATATTTGTCTCAAAAACTCAGACATTTCTTCCGTCAAAAAAGAAAATTTGGACATTTTGTTCTATCAACATGTATCTAAATAATTACAAATATTTTCTATACTGAAAAGAAAATCAAGAAACCTGAGTCAAGAGACTATATTCAAATTTAAGGAAATAACTACTGATAAGCCTCCCTCACTAATATTCCTGCAAACCTTCCTTTAGGAATGAGGAAAACCATTTTTCAAATTGTATGTACAAAAGTCTTGATTGGTATTCACAGCTTGCATTTTTATAGAGAAGCTCAGATTTTAGTTGTTCTCCTGTGTCTTTGATTGTGACTGTTCAGTCTGCATTCCAGTGCATTAAAAAGGTTCAGTACTATAATTCTTGTGTTAATTTGATTAATGTACTCTTCCAATGAACACAGAAATGATCTGAGCAGAAAACAACTGAGGTTTTGGCAAGAAATTGTACCACCCATGCCTATTTCTTTAAAAATTCTACTGAAGAGGGGATCCCTGGGTGGCTCAGTGATTTAGTGCCTGCCTTTGGCCCAGGGCGTGATCCTGGAGTCCTGGGATCGAGTCCCACATTGGCTCCCTGCATGGAGCCTGCTTCTCCCTCTCCCTGTGTCTCTGCCTTTCTCTCTCTCTCTCTCTCTCTCTCTCTGTGTGTGTGTGTGTGTGTGTGCGTGCGTCTTTCATGAATGAATGAATGAATAAATAAATAAATAAATAAATAAAATCTTTAAAAAATTCTACTGAAGAGAATTGAAGTTCTCATTGAAATGTGTGACATCATTGATATGTCAAATATAATTGAATTTTTAAAAAGCATGAAGTCATCATTCCAGAATCCTAAAGTCAGCCTTTATTTTTTTTTTTAATTTTTATTTATGATAGTCACGCACACAGAGAGAGAGAGAGAGGCAGAGACATAGGCAGAGGGAGAAGCAGGCTCCATGCACCGGGAGCCTGATGTGGGATTCGATCCCGGGTCTCCAGGATCGCACCCTGGGCCAAAGGCAGGCGCCGAACCGCTGCGCCACCCAGGGATCCCCTAAAGTCAGCCTTTAAAGACATTACTGAAGTTTTACATTTAACTTCCATAGTAATATCACTCCTTTTTAGCAGAATAGTCTTTTTCTATTGCCAAGCCTCAGATATTAAGGTAAAAAGTTCTCTTCTGATAGAAGACAGATCACATTTCTTGTGGTCAAACATGTATTCCTTGTAGAATAAAGACACAAAGTTCAATTTTATTGTGGCATGGTTTTGTTCTAACTAATTCCTATTAAAAAGTAAAACTAACTTTTGCTCACTAAAAATAGTGTAGTCTTATCCTGTCTTTTCCAGTTGTCACATTTAGGAGCATTATTTTGGGGGCTACACTTATGCTTGTTATTATTTTACAATATTTATTTTTACCATGTAGCAGGACTTTAGCATATACTTTATAATTTTATTTTATTTTTAAAATATTATTGTTTATTTATTTGTGAGAGAACACAAGCGGGGTGAGAGGCAAAGGGAAAAGGAGAGTCTGTACTGAGCCAGAAGCCCAACTTGAGACTCCATCCCAGGACCCTGAGATCATGACCTGAGGCAAAGGCAGAGGCTTAAGTAACTGAGCCACCCAGGCCCCTAAACTTTATAATTTTAAAATATACTAAGTAAACTTTAAATATCTTCTTTGGGAATTATTCTGATAACTTTTATTTCAAAGCAATGCACAGTTTTTCTATATATGTTCAGTACATTGCCCAAATTTCCAATGTGATCTTGATTTCAGATTTTTACCTTCATATCCTTAAATAAATAAGATTTTTTTTAATTTTTATAAGATTTTATTTATTTATTCATGAGAGACACACACACACACACACAGAGAGAGAGAGAGAGAGAGAGAGGCAGAGAGAGAAGCAGGCTCCATGCAGGGGGCCCGACGTGAGACTTGATCCCGGGTCTGCAGGATCACACCCCAGGCTGAAGGCAACACTAAACTGCTAAGCCACCTGGGCTACTCAATAAGTAAGAATTTAAAAGAACAAATGACTTATTATTGGTTTGAAAAAAATAAATACCCATGGAAACAATATTGTGCTTCAGGAACATCTTCATGCTCCTTGAGATTGGTTTGTAGGCTGGTTCTACTATCGACTTCTCGTGTGACTTAGGACAAACAATTTAAATCTCTAGGTCTTGGGCATCTGGGTGGATCAGCTGGGTTAAGTGTCTGCCTTCACCTCAGGTTATGATCTCATGGACCTGAGATGGAGCCTTACATCAGGCTTCCTGCTCAGCAGGGAGTCTGCTTCTACCTCTGCCCTTCCCCTCTGCTCATGCTCTCTCTCAAGCAAAATAAAATAAAATAAAATAAAATCTTAAAAAAAAACAAAACTCCGGGTCTCATGTTTCTCATTTGTGAAATGAGTCTGTCTATAAATTATTTCCAACTCTGGTAATCTATTTTGGATGAAGTTTCACCTCTTCTCCATCTTTGTATTTAGGTAAAGAGTTATATCTTCTTAAATTTGCACCAAAGTTCATGTAGAACTGAACATGAAAATCCCAACAGCATGACGTCATCTTGTCTTGAATGTTGATCTTGTTTCATACGCAGGTTTGCAATGTTATTTTCTCTTAGAAAATAAAATATGTTGGTGTGCCTTCTTTAAAGAATGGCAGTGGATAACTTAATTATTTATCATGTATTTATACCTATTCCTTGACAGACTCAAATAGCATTTTTTCCCATAAAATGTGTACTATTTTCTTCTCTTTTTTCATAATAGCAAAAGGCAGAGTTTCTTGAACTGGCACCAACGCTTAAATCATAAGGGAATCTTATGAAAAAGGTATTTTCTAGAAGTTAAAGATGATTAGAATTTATATTCAAAATTTACTTAGAAAAAATTGGATTTTTTGGATTCAAGTCTTTCCATTACTATTTTAGTCTGAATCCTACTGTACATACTTATGTATTTCTTATGAGAGTATTACAGATGGAAGTATCATGCAGTTCATATGTTCCCATAGTCTTTTTATAAATAGAGTGCCTGATAATCCAAAAGGAAGAGTTTACCATGCCAAGATTAATTGCTTCCATCTACTGTACAGAAAACTGGCTCGTTACCGTTTCCTATTTTCCCTTAAACTGCACAAGGTTTGCAGGTCTCCAGGTAAGGAATAAGTGCTGATTATATTCATGGTAAAACTTTCCCTTGGGATTACAAGGCACCTCAGTTCTAAATTACTCCTTCCATTTCTGTTGTTTTCAGAACTAAACTTATAAGATCTTGGTTGAAATGGCCACAAAAGTAATATAAACAAAATGAGTGTTTTATACATTTTTATTTTGAAAGATGAGCTCATTAAAACTTTTATTAGTACTCATTTGACTATTAAAGTACCTAATTTTACATAGAATTACAAATTTTGTGAAAATCACTGTTTAGAAAGAACATTCTTCAGCCTTTCAGTTCTTTGTTTCACATCTGTTTGGAGTAGGGTTTTATTTTTTTTATTTTTATTTTTTTATAATAAATTTATTTTTTATTGGTGTTCAATTTACCAACATACAGATTAACACCCAGTGCTCATCCCGTCAAGTGCCCCCCTCAGTGCCCGTCACCCATTCACCCTCAACCCCCCCTCCTCCCCTTCCACCACCCCTAGTTCGTTTCCCCGAGTTAGGAGTCTTTATGTTCTGTCTCCCTTTCTGATATTTCCCACACATTTCTTCTCCCTTCCCCTCTATTCCCTTTCACTATTATTTATATTCCCCAAATGAATGAGACCATATAATGTTTGTCCTTCTCCGATTGACTTACTTCACTCAGCATAATACCCTCCAGTTCCATCCACGTTGAAGCAAATGGTGGGTATTGGTCGTTTCTAATGGCTGAGTAATATCCCATTGTATACATAGACCACATCTTTATCCATTCATCTTTCGATGGACACTGAGGCTCCTTCCACAGTTTGGCTATTGTGGACATTGCTGCTAGAAACATCGGGGGGCAGGTGTCTTGGCGTTTCATTGCATCTGTATCTTTGGGGTAAATCCCCAACAGTGCAATTGCTGGGTCGTAGGGCAGGTCTATTTTTAACTCTTTGAGGAACCTCCACACAGTTTTCCAGAGTGGCTGCACCAGTTCACATTCCCACCAACAGTGTAAGAGGGTTCCCTTTTCTCCGCATCCTCTCCAACATTTGTGGTTTCCTGCCTTGTTAGTTTTCCCCATTCTCACTGGTGTGAGGTGGTATCTCATTGTGGTTTTGATTTGTATTTCCCTGATGGCAAGTGATGCAGAGCATTTTCTCATGTGCATGTTGGCCATGTCTATGTCTTCCTCTGTGAGAATTCTGTTCATGTCTTTTGCCCATTTCATGATTGGATTGTTTGTTTCTTTGGTGTTGAGTTTAATAAGTTCTTTATAGATCTTGGAAACTAGCCCTTTATCTGATATGTCATTTGCAAATATCTTCTCCCATTCTGTAGGTTGTCTTTTAGTTTTGTTGACTGTATCCTTTGCTGTGCAAAAGCTTCTTATCTTGATGAAGTCCCAATAGTTCATTTTTGCTTTTGTTTCTTTTGCCTTCGTGGATGTATCTTGCAAGAAGTTACTGTGGCTGAGTTCAAAAAGGGTGTTGCCTGTGTTCTCCTCTAGGATTTTGATGGAATCTTGTCTCACATTTAGATCTTTCATCCATTTTGAGTTTATCTTTGTGTATGGTGAAAGAGAGTGGTCTAGTTTCATTCTTCTGCATGTGGATGTCGAATTTTCCCAGCACCATTTATTGAAGAGACTGTCTTTCTTCCAATGGATAGGCTTTCTCCTTTATCAAATATTAGTTGACCATAAAGTTCAGGGTCCACTTCTGGGTTCTCTATTCTGTTCCATTGATCTATGTGTCTGTTTTTGTGCCAGTACCACACTGTCTTGATGACCACAGCTTTGTAGTACAACCTGAAATCTGGCATTGTGATGCCCCCATCTATGATTTTCTTTTTAAAATTCCCCTGGCTAAAAAAAAAAAAAAAAATTCCCCTGGCTATTCGGGGTCTTTTCTGATTCCACACAAACCTTAAAATAATTTGTTCTAACTCTCTGAAGAAAGTCCATGGTATTTTGATAGGGATTGCATTAAACGTGTAAATTGCCCTGGGTAACATTGACATTTTCACAATATTAATTCTGACAATCCATTAGCATGGAATATTTTTCCACCTCTTTGTGTCTTCCTCAATTTCTTTCAGAAGTGTTCTATAGTTTTTAGGGTATAGATCCTTTACCTCTTTGGTTAGGTTTATTCCTAGGTATCTTATGCTTTTGGGTGCAATTGTAAATGGAATTGACTCCTTAATTTCTCTTTCTTCAGTCTCATTGTTAGTGTATAGAAATGCCACTGACTTCTGGGCATTGGTTTTGTATCCTGCCATGTTACCAAATTGCTGTATGAGTTCTAGCAATCTTGGGGTGGAGGCTTTTGGGTTTCTATGTCATCTGCGAAGAGGGAGAGTTTGACTTCTTCTTTGCCAATTTGGATGCCTTAATGTCTTTTTGTTTTGGAGTAGGGTTTTAAAAACATGTTTCTTTTCATACTGAGGTGAAAGGCTCATTGTTATAAATGAATACATACTCTTTTTTTATTATTTATTTATGTAGTCATACAGAGAGAGAGAGGCAGAGACATAGGCAGAGGGAGAAGCAGGCTCCATGCACCGGGAGCCCGATGTGGGATTCGATCCCGGGTCTCCAGGATCGCGCCCTGGGCCAAAGGCAGGCGCCAAACCTCTGCGCCACCCAGGGATCCCAATACATACTCTTAATATTGTGATGTCTTCTTTTCTCTGTCTACATAGCCAGAATTTGCATCTAGATTCTTTTTGAAGTTGAGGATTTACATGGATTTAATTATGGTGTATTCTATCTTTTTAGCTTTATCAGAAACAGGTGTTTGTCCTTTGATTCTAGAAATGAACCAAAATTGTCCATTCATTCTATTCTTTGTCTAGAATATATTTGTCATGTTTTATTTTACAACTCCAACCAAGGCATTAGTATGACTTTTCATCATTAATGTTACGGAATTATAGAGACATGACTAGTAATATGTCATTTGTTCAAGGACTTAGAAGTCATATAATCAGCATAAGGCAATTCAACAAACATTTATAGAGTTTTTATTTTGTGCCAAACAGTGTCAAACTTAAAGGATTTACAGTTGAAAAATATACTGCCTTCCTTCAAACTGCCAACAGTATAGTATGGAAAACAACCCATAAATTATAGTAAAGTAAAATACTATAGAAGAATGTAATTTTAAAAATCCCATTTTTTACTATAAAGAAGCTAAAGTTCAGAGACAAAGTAATCTGTCCAAAGTCACACAGGTATTAGAATGATGATTCAGAATAAACTCAAGGTGTTCTAATTTCTTCTTGATTGATCGATAACTAAGTACTATAGAAAGTGAACTAGCGTTTCCTGTACTTTCATCTTTCTCTTAGAAGTGGCACACACACACACACACACACACACACACAGAAATCACAGCAATTATGTATACATACCAACAATTAAAATTGCAATGTACTAAATTCTCCTATTCCTGCCTTATGCTCAATCCATCTCCTATTATCACTACATTGCCATTAAAAATATATTTATTTATTTATTTGAAAGAGAGAGAGAGAGCAGAGGGAAGGGAGGAAGGAGAGGAAAAAAAATCTGAGGCAGACTCCCCACAGAGAGTGGAGCCCAAGAGGGGCTCCATCTCGAGATCCTGAGTCCATGTTCTGAGCTGAAATCAATAGTCAGAAGTCTAATGGACTGAGCCACTCAGGCATCCCAACACATCACCATTTTTATATTAACATATATTAATCATCTCCTCTGCTTGATGGCATCTGTTAAACTTACCAGTCACATTGTTGCCTGAAAGTGTTTACCTTTAGATGTTTCATCCGCCCCCACTAACCTCAACCTGGAAGACTTCTTACAGCTATTGGATTCAATCATTCTTCTTTTTTTTTTTTTTTAGGATTTTATTTCTTTATTCATGAGAGACAGAGAGAGAGAGAGAGAGGCAGAGACACAGGAAGAGGGAGAAGCTGGCTCCATGCAGGAAGCCCAATGTGGGACTCGAACCTGGGACTCCAGGATCACACCCTGAGCCAAAGGCAGACCAACCACTGAGCCACCCAGGCGTCCCTGGATTCAATCATTCTTCAGGTCTTCCATATCTGGAGATTTCTCAAATGTCTCTCTAGCTACATGCTTCCTCCCAGATACCACATAAAGCACTTAATAAACAGTACTACATATCATAGTATGCTATCTAGTATCTAGTATCTAGATAGTACCTAGTACTACATCTATCATAGTATGCTGCCTAATTTCACTATTATTAATAATATTTACAGAAAATAATTTTACGGGCAGCCCTGGTGGCTCAGTGGTTTAGTGCCACCTTCATCCCAGTGTGATCCTGGAGACTGGGATCAAGTCCCGCATCGGGCTCCCTGCATGGAGCCTGCTTCTCCCTCTGTGTCTCTGCCTCTCTCTGTGTGTCTCTCATGAATAAATAAAAACTTAAAAAAAAGAAAATAATTTTATGTAATCTACATGTCCTTGAAAAAATTAATTTGGGTATAATTGACATAACTTTGTATTAGTTTCAGGTGTACAACATAATAATTGGGCATTTGTATATATTACAAAGTGATCAATACAGTAAGTCTAATTAATGTCTGTCACCATACATAAAATTTTTTTCTTTTTGATTAGAACTTTTATAATATAGTCTCAGTGATTTTACAATATGCAATACAGTATTAACTATAGTCATCATGTTATATATAACCTTCCTGTGATTTATAAGTGGAAGTTTGTATCTTTTGACCTTCTTCAGCCATTTCTCTACCCCTACCCCACCTCTAGCAACCACCATTCTATTATCTTTATCTATGAACTCACTTTTTTTTTAAGATTGCATACAGGAATGAGATCAGTCGGTTGAGTTCTGCCTTCAGCTCGGTTTGATCCTGGGGTTCTGGGATTGAAGCCTGCATAGGGCTCTCTGCTCAGTAGGAAGTCTACTTCTCCCTCTCTCTCCCTTTGTGTGCTCATTCTCTCTCAAATCAATCAATCGATCAATCAATCAATCAAAAAAAAATAACCAAAAGTGGAATTGCTGGATTATATGGTATTTCATATGGTAGTTCTGGTTTTTAAATTTTTGAGGAACCTCCATTATGGCTGTACCAATATACATTCCTGCCAGCAGTGCACAAAGGTTCCCTTTGCTCCACATCCTTGCCAACATCTGTCATTTCTTATCTTTTTTGTAATAGCCATTCTAACAGTTATGAAGTGATACCTCATTGTGGTTTTGATTTGCATTTTCCTGATGATTAGTTATACTGAGTACATTTTTGATTTACCTGTTGGCCATCTATGTCATCTTAGGAAAACTGTCTATTCAGGTTTTTGGCCCATTTTTAAATTGGGTTGTTCATTTTACTATTGAGTTGTATGAGTTCTTTATATAAATTAGATATTAGCTCTGATGATTTGCAATTATTATATCCCATTTGATAGGTTGTGGTTGCCTTTACCATGCAAAAGCTTTTTGGTTTCATAGAGTCTCCTGATGTATCTTTGCTTTTATTGCTTTTGCTTTTGGTATCAAATCCAAAAGTCATCACCAAGATTGATGTCAAGAAGTTTACCACCTATGTTTTCTTACAGGAGTTTTATGGTTTCAAGTCATACATTTGAGTCTTTAATTCATTTTGAATGCATGACGTAAGAGAGTGGTACAGTTTTATTCTTTTACATGTGGCTATCCAGTTTTCCCATCATCACTGAATGGTTTTTAAGAGGCATCATTCATGGTATATACTTGTCTCTTTTGTCATAAATTAACCATATATGCATGAGTTTATTTCTGGATTCTTTATACTTTCCATTTATCTATGTGTCTATTTTTATGTAAATATCATGCTGTTTTGATGACTAAATATTTGTAATACAGCTTGAAATCAGATAGTATGATGCCTCCAGCTTTGCTCTTGTTTCTTAAGATTGCTTTGACTATTTGGAGTTTTTCATGGTACCATACAGATTTTAGGATTGTTTACTCTATTTCTGTGGAAAATTCCATTAGAATTTTGATAAAGATTGCATTGAATCTGTAGATTGCCTAAGTGGTATGGGCATTTTAATGATATTGATTCTTCCAATCTATGAACACAAAATTTTTTCCAGGTGTTTGTGTTGTCTTCAATTTCTTTCATCAATGTCTTGTAATTTTCAGGGTACAAGTCATTCACCTCTGTTAATTTTATTCCTAAGTATTTTATTCTTTTTAATGCCATTGTAAATGAGATTGTTTTCTTAATCTTTCTGATAGTTCATTATTAGTGTATAGAGATGCAACATACTTTGCATATTGATATTGTATCCTGCAACTTTACTAAATTCATTGATTAGTTTGAACAGTACTGTGGCAGTCTTTAGGGTTTTCTAATATTAATAGTCATCTGCAAATAGTGACAGTTTTACTTCTATTCTGCTTTAGGTGCTTTTCATTTCTTTTTCTTGCCTAATTTCTCTGGCTAGGACTTCCAATACTGTGTTGAATAATAGTGGCAAGAGTGGGCATTCTTGTCTTTTTCCTGATCTTAGAGGAAAGGTTTCAGTTTTTTACTTAGGGTAAAATGTTAACTGTAGGCTTGTTATATATGTATGTTGTTAATATGTAGAGGTACATTCCCTCTGTACCTACTTTGTTGAGAGATTTTATCATAAATGGGTGTTGAAATTTGTAAAATGCTTTTCTGCATCTATTGAGATGATTATATTATTTTTATCCTGCATTTTGTTAATGTGGTGTATCATGTTGATTGGTTTACAAACATTGAACACCTTGTTGTTTACCCTCCACATCTTTGTGATTTTTCTAGTTTTCCTCTTGTAATTGATTTCTAGTTTCATGCCATTGTGGTTGGAAAAGTTACTTGATACAATTTTCATCTTAAATTTAAAAAAGACTTGTTTTGTGGCCTAACATATGTTCTATTCTGGAGAAGTTACTTGTGCACTTGAAACTATATGTATAGATATATAGATAGATATAGATATAGACATAGATATAGATGTAGATATGGATACAGATACAGATATAGATACAGATATCTATATCTTCTGGTCTGATATGTCATTTAAAGTTCATGTTTCCTTATTGTCTGTCTGAATTATCTACCCACTGATGAAAGCATGACATTAAAGTCCACTATTATTACTATTTTGCCATCTATTTCTCCCTTTCATTCTGTTAATATTTGCTTTATATGTTTAGCTACTCCTACGAAAAATATTTTTATAGAAATGAATCTTAAAAAGTGGGATTGCTGGAAATAGGTCATATATAATTTTAAACTTTGAAAGCGATCTGTGTGTGTATGAATTGTTCATGTTTCTTGCCCATTTTCAATTTAATTTTTTATAAAATTCTTATTGAGTCATTAAAGCTGTAGTATATTAAAATGTTTAAAAATATTTGGGGATTTATGTCTTATTTTCAACTGCATTCATAATGTGTTTTGCCGCCACTAAGAATTTTTATGTAGTTAAATTTACCAGATGTTTTCTTTTCTTTATGGTTTTTAGTTTTCATATCATGTTTAAAAGACTTTCCCATTTCAAAATTCTATACTATTCACTTTATTCTCTTTTGGTATTTTTAGAGTGTTTATTTATTTCAATTTTATTTTAAATTAATCTGAATTAGTTTTGCTGCAGAGCATGCCAAAAAATACAGCTTTAATTTTTTGGCAAAGAATTCACTAATGGTCTCAATTCCATTACTGAGCAATCGATATTTCACTCACTGATTTGAACTAATGAAATAGTATTCTTATTGTCATTAGAATTTCCTTTTTTAAAATATTTATATGCCAAAATATGTTTCATGCCTATAATAAGAGCTCTAAAAGTTATCTCACATTTCCCCAGAATTGTATGGCTCTGGATGAAACCCAAGTCAGTCCTTGCAACATTTAGTTTTGATTTTGCAATAGCATTTAGTATTACAATGATTTAGCACAGCAGTTTTTCCTATTACTATGCAAAAATATATTAACTCAATAACATTCCTCTGAGAAAGTTGTTACAAGAGAAAATATGCTATAGCCCTTTAGTAAGGGTAGCAGTCTTACCAATTAGGGGTAAAAAAGGTAACTTCATCTTAACATTTGAAAGGAAGCTCCAGTGAGGCAAATCTGTCACCCTTATTTTTATATTTAGTAATGTGTATTCAGTATTTTTTTTTCAAATGGGCCACCTGTTTTAAAGATAAATTTGTTCTATTATACCATTATATATCCGCAAATGCTACTTCGGGCACAAGACATTCTATTTTAAATGCGCAACCTAGACAATTAAAAGTTAAACTTTCCTGGGTGCTAGAAGTAGGGAAAGTAATCAATCTTCCAGGACATTCTTTTGAGTGTCCCAGCACTTATATTGTAGAGATACAACTTTGGAGATGAGATCCCCTGATGAATGAGGAAGTTATGAAACTAAGCCTCAGAAAAGCTCTAATTTATAAAGATGGAGACAAGTAGCCATAATTTTAGTAAAACCTTTCTACATCTTACAGAAGATCTCTTCTTCCAATATTCTCTTCTTGTGTTTCTTTCTGTTCCTGAGATGAAAAGAGCATGAATGTGCCTCAGTAAGATGGTGGTTATGGCAAGCCCACTGTGACACCTCTGTTGCCTCTGCCATATGCTGCTTTTCCTTTCACAGTTCTACTACTTGTCCTGCTGTCTTTAAATGTAGAGCATCCACAGCTGCTGCCTCTGTCAATAAAGAACCCAAGTCCAACACAAACTTTCACAGTGGCTCCCAGGGCAGCAGAAAGTACCAGAATCCCACTTTATACCAATGTTTTGCATAACAGAATTCCTGAAGACTGTATAGAATGCAAAATAAATGAATTATTTTTCTATGGAAAACCTGTCCTTAAAAATTATATTAAAAAGAAGAAAAAGCATCATGAATGGAATAGTTTATATAATATCTTCATCTCTCTAGAAACAGTATTTTAGGAAGCTCTGCACTGATTTTTCTATAGTGACCCATCCTTACATGGACCAGCTTAATATTATTTCTTCTGCAGTGCCTTAAAAAGTCATTCATCTATTCTGGCCTTAAATATCATTAATTTAAATATAGTTTGGATGCTCCACTTTGCATTTGGCATAATCTGTTGTTAATAATTTTTTGCCTGGTTGCTTATGATAATCTTCTACTCTCTAGATAACCAAGGACAGCAGTTCGACTCACATTTCTTGCTGTCCTTCATAATGTGTATCATAAAGTCTAGAGATCTAAAAGGACTAGTGATATTTTGGTCCATCTTATCTCATTATTCCTGATTGATCAGAACTACAATCTCCTTTCCCCCCTATGTTTTCTTGGTGTTTGATTCTGTCTCATTTCAGTACCATGCAAAAAGAATTTATGCTTTATGCTTTGTTCTTAAACAAATAATTACAAAAATAAACAGAATAATAAATGGTTTATGTCTGATACTATCTGGCAGAAATATGCTGTAAGGACAAGAATATTTCGTTTCTAAAGTGCCAAATGTGGCATGAGTAATTTACCAAGTAGAAAAATCTTGCCCATTTACAACTATTTTATTTAAAAATTTGTGCATGGCTTAATGAGTGATGACCGTTAGGATTATTTTTCAAGGACCTGAGCAAGTCAAGTTGGACAAGAAGATTAGTGGCTAATTTAGCAAATAAATGTTTTATTAGAATATTGTGTATTCCTCATCCATCATATACCTCATCTTTTCAGTTCTTTGTGTCATTACAGCAGTCACATAACCTTTTATGAAAAACAATAAGTACCATAAAGCAATGTTTAGAGATTTTTAAAGTTAAATTAGGTAATAGACTATTTTTTAATGCATTTGTAGTATCTTTTGGTATATTACTGGGTTTCAAGTGTTCAGATGGAGCAGAACATTTGCTTCATTCTGGGACCAACTGGATAAACTAAACTAAAAAATATTGTCAGCCTAATTTATGTCATAATCCATTGTAGTGTCTGATGGATGCATATATATTTAAAAAAGTGGTGATGCATCACAGAATAGGTGTGTTATCTAGCAGAGATTTGCTGTCAGCCATTCCAGTAGTTTGGAATGCCTTTTTGACAAGCTGAGGAAGGAACCTCTTCTCATGGGGTAGTATTTCTCCTTCCCTGTGGGTTTAATTTGTTTTTGACTGAAAGAGAGCATCATGCTTTTGGCAGTGTGCAAATTAAAAATATTAATGAACTGAAATAAAAAGTAAAATAAAATGTTTTTTTATTATTATTAAATCACCATCAAAGTTTATGTTCATATCTCAGACTTGTCAGCCTGTCAGTGTTTCCCTAGGCTCAAGTAATAGGGGAGAAAATCTGATGAATTTTATTTCTTCAGGCTTCTGGTTATTGCTTATTTCTTTTAGAAATAGGAAATGCTGTTATTTCCTTTTTCAGTCCAGATGGCTACTATTTTCATGTTCACTAATGAAAGAAATCAGAAGTAAGTGAGGAAAATATTTCAATGGGTATTTTATTATTATTATTATGTGTTTGGTTTCAAATGACATAGAAACTCGGAATTAAGTTCTGCAGGTTAAAATCAATGAAAAGCTTGTTTGGCTTTTGTTTTGCTAAGCTGGTGCAAGATCTCAAATCACTAGTGTTGGATTGAATCCTAAAACAAAAATCATGTACATTCATGCATCAAAATGACAGTAATTGTGCCAAGGGAACTGTTACTGGTTTATTTTCCCATTGAACAACTTTGTATATAGTTGGGTACAGCTGTTTAGCTTGGAAGTCATGACATGGCTCTGAAGCAGACCTGTCTGATTATTTAGGTTGTGTGAAACCTTCTCACTTGTAACCCACAATAACTATTTGAATAGATCAGGGTTTCTTAACCTCCACACTATTGACATTTAAGGCTGTCAAGTGTATTATGGGATATTTAGCAGCATCTCTGGCTTCTATCTACCACATGCAGTACCAACCCACCAGTTCTGACAAGAAATATCTCTAGACATTACCACAGATGCTGAAATACCCCTTTGTTGAGAACCACTCAAATAAAATAGATGTAACACTGATACAAATCCTGTATTCTATGTGCTCCCTTTCTGAGAATCAACCCTTAAAATAAGATCAGTGCTGTAAGTTGTTATTTAGCATATCGTTTTATTTTTAGCTTTGTTATTTTTGCTAACTTACAGGTTTATCTAATGAGAGTTAAAAAGTAGATAGAAATAAAGCTCTTGCATTTTCAACTAATATACATATATCAATTAATATCTCTTTATAGATATCAAGCAATCTATACATATCAACAAATCTATATTGACATCTCCATCTATACCTACACCTACTCATTGATATATGTTCTGATTGGCATCAAACCACGATAATAACTTATTGACAATTTTCTGAATGATCTCAGGTTAAAATGGTGTAGTGTTGCTTAATTTAAAATAAGGATTTCATAATAAAATAAGATTCAGCTAAAATTTCTCCTTGGTAAATAAAACTTTTCAGTTCTCTTATGGGATTTTTAAATTAACAATCAAAACAATACAAAAAACCTTATTAGGATTGACAATACAAGTCTTTGAATGAAGTCAGAATGACCTGAAATGAAGCAATCCTTTAAATTCACTGTAAGCTGCTTCCCAATACATAATTAGAAATCAAGTACTTGAGATAAAGCCACTGAAGTTTCTGTCTTTATTTACTAAGAATCGAATTAGATTATTGTAGGCCTAAATCTTTAGTAACTTTCTTAATTATCCTTCCCTTATAATTATCCCTTGGGGTCTGGAAACAGCTAAAGACTTAAACTTTAGAGTTCTGGGTTCTTGCCCTCTTTCTGCTACTAATTAACTATTTAAATGAGCTAAGGTACTTATTTGAGCTTTAGCTTTCATAAGGAAAAATGGAGTAACATGCCTTCTTACTTACTTTACACCTTTGTATCAAAGATCGGATAAGGCATTAAACTATAAGCACTAAAGTGTATTTGCTGTACAGATAAATTCAGCTCATTCTGATAGATGTGCTAATAGGAAAATGGCATTTGTAGTAGTGACACTAGAGATCTAAACTTTTTTACAAGAGAAGTAACAAAATCTAGCTGGAAAAAGCTTATATTTGTTGGATGTGATCAAAAGAATTACTTTCTACTGAATTATAGTGTCTCTAGATTAGCAGATAATTTCATAAATATTTTCATAAGCCTATATGAAATGCAGAGAATAATATTAATTGGATTTAGTAATTAGGTTTCTGGAAAAAGAATATTACTACATACATAAACATGGATAAATCAACCTCTGTAGACCACATTTTTCTAAATCTCCAAAGTATGATTACATGACTGCTACTATATAAATTGTGATTACTACTTAATGGCAGTAATGCAAAACAAACAGTACTTTTCTTTTTGACCCTTTAAAGTTTGTTTAAAGTTTGCCTTCTGCTAAACAGAAATGATCTGCTACATTACCCAGATACTGCCTTTTCCTTTTAGAACAGGCAAATGTGAAATGTACTACTTAATAAAGCAGATGCAAGGTTTTGTAGTATGTATTAAGATAGATTGCTTATGTGAAATGGAAGTGGATACCATAAATCAAGATAGCTCATTATACATTTCTTGTTTTATAGTAATTTATCAGTTTTATTTTTAGGTTTTTTTTTATTATTATTGTTCAGGTCTGTGGTTACTAGCTGAGTGCAGGCCTCCCTGTAAAATTTGGTTATGTGTATGCCTTTACCACAACAAAAGAGTGCAGAAATAGTATCTTGTCATCACAGATGCGTGACAGATATTATTGAGAACATTGGAGAAAGTTATACTAATTGAGGACTACTTAACAATGACATTTATTCAAATTTTGATATTTTATAAATAATGAAGAAAAATGTTTCAAAAGGACAATATTACCTTAAATATAAGTAGAAATACAACACGAATCAGAGAACTATAAGAGAAAATGATGTATTTATGAATAAACATCTTTTTCTTAATACTGTTCTGTTTTAGTATTTGAATGTCTAAAAAACCATATGTTCTTGCCTTACAACTTTTATGCCAACTTATTCAGAATAAAAAATATTTCATGAGGTTTAAAATTTTTGACATTTATTTGCTCATGAAATTAAGACTATAGATGTTAAAAATATAATTACTGCCATCAAGAGGCTCATGGTGTAATTGATGTTGTGCAACATGGGGAGTCCAAAGAAGATCTTCTAGGATTGGCAAAATGGAGGAAAAAATTCATTTTAATGAAATCATACTTTTAAGAGTTGTATTTTTCATTAATTTACAATGAGATTTCTACTAAATAGGACTACAGAAAATGCATCATGTTGTGTTTTCAGTAGTATCCTGAATTAGGTTTTTACAAATCCAGGTATTATACAAATTTCTACCATATTGTTAAGTGAATTTGCACAATTAATGGTTATTTGAAGGCAGCTTTTCCCCTTCTCTCACCCTGAATGACTTCTACCAGCAGAAGTAGAAAAGAAGAGAATCGTGACTGGGAGGAGACTCCCCAAGTAGAGAGAAAGAGTAAATACCTATCTGAATTAATTGGTCACAGATGTCCTAAGATTAATAAAATTGGGCCCAATAATTATAGAACTTTCCATATGCACGTTTCCCCAGAAATCCATTATATTATTTTGATCATCACCAACTAAATCACAAATCTTAAAGTAGGCAGAACTCTATAGCTAAAACAAACACTATAATTCCTCATGTACCATTTCTTATAGAAAAATCTCTCTGGGTGTCATTTAAAATCTCTTTGTTCTTACTGTTGAGCAGATTTTTATACACTTGGTCATATAGTTTTCTCTCCTATCACTAATTAAAACACATTAAAGATGAGCAAGAGAATTCTACAGGTAAGCATATGTCCCTGGGAGGTAAAAACTGGCAATGACGGAATGAAAATGAGAGAGAAACTAATAAGCATAAGAAATTTCAAAGCATAGCTATGGGGAAACTTGATTGTGTGGACATAAACTCTAGATTTCAATAGTTTTTTATATAACAGATTGCACTTCAGTAGAATAGTAGAACTGCTAGCACATCATCAAAAATAAGATGAACTTGTACCATGTACCTGTAAAAGAGAGAAGTTAAACATTTAGCATATTTAATGAAAATTATATTTGAAAAGAAAAACTTACTTTTTTGATAATTCATTTGTGAAACTCTTTTTTCTATGTTAATTGCAGAAAAATGTGGGTTGTTTAATTATTTTAGAAATGGCATAATGGATAATTTGAACAATAATAGTGCTATTCTAATTAGTAGGCCAGCATTGTTTAGAAATGACTTACTTATACCAATTCTATTACATCAAATGCCATTTTCTCTCAAAAAAAGCATTCTCAACAATTTTTCTAAATTGATTTCTATTAGAAATGGATTGAAAACAAAGTAGATATATCTTACCCATGACATAATGATTTGCGCCTTGTGTAGGCTGAATAGTGGATAATGATATTACTTTTCACAAGTATATGATCTCTAAAGATTCCAGCATAGAATAAATAAAATACATTAGTTTTGATTAACAGTAATATCATAATTTCCAGAATATACTTTGTGTACATAAATGCCATTTAATATTGCCTTCAAAATACTGTATCGTATATATTTTAAAAATTAGAAAAACATTAGATTTATACAATTCCTTATAATATTTCAGAAATTTTATTCAAATATACATATGTCATTGTTACTTTCATAGCTGGTAATTGTACTTAAGTACAGTTAAGTTTTAAAGCTTAGATGTTAATTTATCTGTAATCATAGATTATCAATGTTGAGTAGTATCTCTTTTAGTTCTTTTAACTAGTTCTATCATTTTATTTTTGCTGATAACTATTTCAGTAGGTATGTTTAAATGATCTTTTGAATGGATGCATGATGTTTAGATTTTTAAATTCGTCTATTGTTTCTATTTATTATTTGTTTCATTCTATATAAAACATGTATTCTCTCTATGTAATACATGTCTCTTCCCTTCACACCCAGCTGATGAAAGGCTTTTTTTTCTTTTTTTCTTTTTTTTAAAGAGGGTTTGGGGAAGAGGGTGAAAGAAGAGGGAGAGAGAAAGAATCTTGAGTAGGCTCCATGCTGTGGTGCTCAGTCTCACAACCCTGAGATCATGACTTGAGCCAAAATCAAGAGTCTGATGCTTAAACAACTGAGCCACCCAGGTGCCCTGAAAGGCTTTTGTTCTTATGCATCTCATGTTAGATTTCTCTGTGACAGAATATTTGGATACACACTTGAGTTTTTAACAATTAGCAAATGTGTGGTGATGTGAAAGGATATTATAAGGAACAATTTAATGTAACTTTCACCTCTTTTGGTATTTGACAATCCATGGGAAGAAAATCTTTATAAGAAATAAGTCAGTGTATACAAGAGGCTTGATCATGTCAGTGAAATATTTTGGAATAATCAAGTTCATTTGGAAAGTTTTTATTCAAAATATAATATATGAATATTAATAAATAGGAGATATCAAATGGAACAATCTATTGGGTTTTTTTAAATGCTTGAACTGCACATTTCTCCAGATTAGTGAGCAATTCAACCACACTGCATGGTAATCAGAGTAGTTATAAGAGAAGAGGTAGTTTCATAATAATAAGTAGCTGTCATTTATTCAATATCCATGTGCTGCTAATTGTGTGATGTGTTTTACTTAGGTTATTGGACTTAATCCTCACATAGACTTCATAGGAGATATTATTATACTCATTTTGTAATCAAGGAAACTACTCTAAGAAGATATTAAGTAATTGGCCCAAGAACTGGACAAACCATGGTCTACTGCACTTTTAAGCCTAGGACATTCTCCACTAAGTGAGGCTCCCTCTCTGCCCTATCTGACATTACTAACAGAAAGCCCAATACATTTTAAAATGATTGAGTAAATATGAGGTTCTATATCTTACAGTTTGACTTTTTCAGAATGGGACAGGCTGATAAAAATAATTTAATTGAAAAATCATTCTACAAAGATAAAAAAAGATAAAATGTCTTTGATCTTTTAATACATTAGTATGTACTACAAAGCTGGTTAAGGTAGTTAACTTTTAATATTGTAAGTAGGTATGTTCCTCTTAAAAAGTTTTTTTTTAAGATTTTACTTATTTATTCATGAGAGACACCCAGAGACAGGCAGAGACGTAGACAGAAGGAGAAGCAGGCTCCTGTGGGGAGCCTGATGTGGAACTTAATCAAGCCTGATCCTAGGACCCTGGGATCACAACCTGAGCCAAAGACATGCTCAACCACAGAGCCACCCAAGTGCCTCCCTCTTAAAATGTTTTAATATAAAAATACTTTTATTAGCTGAGACAATTGATAGTTTAATCCTCATACTCTATCATTAATATTTTATTATGTGCATCTAATACCATAGAGAGCAAAGATCTCAAGGGTTTGAGAGAGCAGTTTTTATTTTAGATAGTAGGAGTAATCTCATTCTTGGCAAATGTAAAATAAAATATAAAAACACTTTGTTATATTAATACCACTTGAGAGTGTTTTAATATAAAAAAGAAAATTTAATTTTTTATCTCTATTTAATCATATTTCAAAATATTGGATTTCAGACTATGGATACTTTCTTAGTTTAATTCTACATCTAATTAAACGAATCATAATGGAAAATGTAGGTCTACATTTCAAAATTCTTCTCAAATCCTAATTCATTTATAGTAATTCAGCACAAAATCGCCAGCATGAGAATGGAGAAACCACTATGAAATATTACCTGTCATATGCAATTCTGTGAATGTTTACTGAATAGTACTTGACCTAAAATGCAACCAAGTATGTAAGATGAATTTCTAGCTCCACATGAAGTGCTCTGTGTAGCATTAAAAATTGCTCACATTTATTCCATTAAATAAAGAAAAAAAGAAAGAAAGAGTGAGAGAGATGGCATATATTAAACATGAAGCTTGAGGAATCGTAACTCATTTATCTATTGCTATCTAACAAACTACCCCAAAACAACAATCATTTTACTTTACCTTATGAGTTTGAGGGTCAAGAATCTGGGCAGGGCTTGGTTGGGTGATTCTTCTGTTTCATGTGGCATCAACAGATGCCACTCAGTGATATTTGGTAGGAAATGACTGACCTGGAGTGTATAAGATGATTTCACTTATATCTGGTGCTTTGATAGGTATGCTAGCCAGCTGGACTTAGCAGGGACTGTCAACAATAACATCATCATGTGGACTTTCCATCAGACAGTCAGGTTTCCTACCTGATGGATTAAGGCTTCCAAAGACAGTAATCCAAGAAATCCAAGCAGAAGCTGCAAGAGTTCTTATGTGCTAGCCTTGGAAGTCCCATAATTTCATTTTGACTTAATTATTTTGTTCAAATAAGTCACTGATTCTAGTCCACATTTAATGTAAGAGGAAATATACTCAACCTTTCAACTGGAAAATCGTCAAAGAATTTGTGAGTACCTTTCTTGCACCATGAATGGGGCATCACAAACCAGATTCTCTTCCATTGTTTTCTTTTTCTCTTTTGATATGTTTTAGCTATAGACTCAGAGGACACAGATTAATTATTTAACAAAATATATGAGGTGGATTGATTGATAGATTGATTCTTAAAGATTTTAATTATTTATTCATGAGATATGCATAGAGAGAGGCAGAGACCCAGGCAGAGGGAGAAGCAAGCTCCATGCAAGGAGCCTGATAAGGGACTCGATCTCAGGACCCCGGGGCCACACTGTGAGGGGAAGGCAGACACTCAACCACTAAGCCACCCAGGAGTCCCTATATCAGGTGGATTTAAATGTCTTTTTAAAAATCTGAGTAAGCAGAGACAAGGAGTAGGATTTTTTTTTTTTTTGAGCTGCTTATTCCAGGGTGCTATTTGATTATCTGAATCATAGGTACTAATCTGTTAAGAATGTTTGGGGATGTCCCACACTTGAGTTTGAAGGGATCCAGCAAAAGCAAGGTTGCAATATAATGTCCAGATAATTGAAACTTACATTTTAAAAAGTTGTCTTATTTGGGGCACCTGGATGGTAAAGTTGGTTAAGTGTCTGACTCTTGGTTTCAGCTCAGGTTGTGATCTCAGGGTCATGAGACTGAGTCCTACATTGTGCTACACGTTCAGTGTGGAGTCTGATTGAGATTCTTTCTCCCTCTGCCTCTCCTGCTCATGTGCTCTCTCTCTCTCTCTCTCTCTCTCTCTCTCTCTAAAATAAGTAAATAAATATTACAAAAAATGAGAAAATAAGTTGTCTGGTTTTAGTAATTTTGCAGAGCCATTTAATAAAAACTAAAATTAATCAAGTAATTATTTTAATGCAAATTCCTACATTCTATATTTATTTGTAATATTGCTTTGAAATGTGGTATCAGATATTTTTGTTGCAACTTACTTTAACTCTTAAGACTGTGTTTTTAATCTTTCTGACTTTTAAAAACAAATTAAATATGTGTTGGTTATAGGCAAAAACTTTTTTCTAACCAACTTTTTTTTTAAACAGGCAGACTGTATTTTATATAATCAACAGCCACATATATGCAAATAGTAATATTTACCTTAATATTTTAAGTCAACATTTCTCATAATTTAACATGCATACTAATTGCCTGAAGATACATTTTAAATGCAGATGATATCTCAGTACATCTGGAGTGGAACCTAATTTTCTGCATTTCCAGCAAGCTGTTAGATGATGTTAATCCTTCTGGTATATGAACCACACTTAGAATACTAAGGTTTTAAGTGATAAAATGATACTGAGACAAAAAGATGTAGGATATAATTATAGTTAGGGTTTGGATGATGTAATGCATTCTGTTTAAAAAGAGGATAGTACTAGATTGGCTTTATGGTGTATACCAAAATTGAGTTGGAGACTGAGTTCCTGCCATTCTTCAATCTCATTGCCCCTCTCACTTTCTTCTTGTAAATCTTTCAAGAAGCTAGCCATTAGGTGTACTAATCAATGTCACCTAGATTCTTCTTTCCTCATACTCCACTCTTATAGTTAATTGGTTACTAATACTTCCAAATAAGCTGTTTTTCCTATTTCCCCTTTATATTATGAGCATTCTACTGCAAGGAACAATTTTTTTCTGAAATATCTTGTTCTCTTCAATTTCTGATCACTAGTCTCTGAAAATGCCTTGAATTTACTAACTCCATTTTCTTCTCTCCATTAAGTCTTTACCTGGGATCTGCTTCCCAGAGTCCCACTCCAGCCTATGTAATGGAACTACTTTCTTGGAAGATGGCTAATACTAACCTCTAGTCATCAAAAGTGAGAGTTTTCTTGGAGTGCTTGGGTTGCACAGTCAGTTAAAAATCTGACTCTTGGTTTTGGCTCAGGTCATGATCTCAGAGTCATGAGATGGATCCCCATGTTGGGCTTCATGCTCAGTGCAGAGTGTACTTGTGATTCTCTCGCCCTCTTCCACTGCCCCTCCCACTTGTGTTCTCTTTCTCTAAAATAAATACGTAAAATCTTAAAAAAAAATTAAAAAGGTGAGAGTTTCCTTAATCTGGTTGACATTTTTAGAACATTGATCCAAAAGAAGCCCACTGTGAAACTCTGTGCTTCTTTCGGTCCTTGATAACTCTATTTTTGTCAGCTTTCTCTATCTTGTCCTTCTCTTTATACATTCCTCTTTTGTTGCTAACTCATTAGGTATAGACAAGTCTCTACAAATAACAAATACAACAAGATCTCCGATGTAATAAATTTGATTTCTGAAACATTTAAAACCTGATCACTTGCTCTTTATTACAATTCAGATTTCCCCATGGTATCTAGATTGTTCACTTACACCTCCAACCTAATTGGTCTCTATTTCCAGTCTCTTGGTTTTCATACACTCCATGAATTGTTAGGGTGATTTTTCTAAAATGTAATTCTATTTTCACACTCAATTATTTTAGATTTTGAAATGGTTTCTTATTGTATATAAGGTATAAATACCATCATATTATAAAATTTTATTTTTAACTCTATGTTTCGGGGCTCATCTCTTAATTTCTTCACTGCCTATCCATGTTTTGACTATACTAAATCTCTACCTCTCACAGAATATGTAGTACAAGTTTTTCAATATCTGTATATGAGCTGTTGTATATTTCTTACTTCTCCAAGCTATTCCACCTTGAAAATGCTATTATTTTTTTCAAATGCTAATACAAAGTGTTTAGAAAGCTTTTCTGACTTTTCCTAGGGGAATTGAGTTCTCTTTCTTATGAATTCCCACAGGTCTTTGTATAGAGTCATATTTTGCTGTCAGTACTCAGTATTTTAATTGTTTGTGTACATCTTTAACTCTCTGTTAGATTGTGAGTTATTTGGTGGCAGAACCATACCTTAGTCATCTGTGCGTTCCAAGACCTGTAGGACACTGATTAAAATCTACTGGAATTTTTAATAGGAGATAACCTATAAAACTTAGTTAAAGTCAGAAAATAACATATTTTCATAATGATGGTAGTACCATATATACATATAATAAGTAATTTTCATATACTATCTATCCAATAATAAATTACTGTATATAGTTTAAATTCAATATGTATATTCAATTGAATTACTAAAATTTTCTGATCTCTCTCTTGCTTTTTATTGTCTCTCTAAAGGTACCTATCACTTTTAACCTTATATCATTGTTGTTTATGTAAACATCTCATTTTCTCTACAAACATAATTTTAAAAAGATTTTATTTATTTATTTACTTGAGAGAGAGAGTGTGTGTGAGCAGGGGAGTGTAAGAGGGAGAGACATAGAATCTCAAGCAGACTCTAAGCTGAGCACAGAGCCTGACCTGAGGCTTGATCTCATGACCTTATGCCAAAATCAAGAGTGAGAGGCTTAACCAGCTGAGCCACCCATGCACCCCTACAAACATAATGTTTCTGAGAGCAAGAGTCAGGTTACATGTACCCTTCCAAAGCCCTATAGAGTCCCTTGTACATCTAAACTCTAGAAATACTGGGTAGTAAATTACCATATTACAGAAAAATACAGTATTATTACATAATGATGTTCTTGTACATTGCTATTATTCATTGTGTATGCACTTAAAATTCTTATTTTCTTAAAAGTACATTGGAATCTCTGGGAAAATTTTAAAAAAAGGTTTCAAGTAATAATTTAGAGAAATGTTAGAATTTCTTTCATTATAAAATAATTCCACTTACATGTAGCAGTTTAATGTATTTCAAAACCAGTATAACAACAATATTACAATACATGCATAGTAAATTGGTATCAATCAATACCAATTGCAAGAAATAAATATGTAATTCAATATCTTTTTCAATTTAAGTGTTTTATTTATCATAGGTTAAAATGTGACATTATATATAGGGAATTTCCCATTTTGAATATCACTTTTGTTCTCTTCAAATTCAAGTTTCTATTAAAATGACAAACCATCAGCATACCAACACCTCCTTGAAGTAATGAAAATTCTCTAGGATGTGTACATGTCAGATCTAAGCTCCTTCAGGGTTATCTCACAAGGAGTGGAAAAACATTGCAACCCTAGATTAAATGAGCAGCTGGTATAGTGACTGATTTGATCATGTTGATTTTCTAGACAGACTAATTGTTTTGATATATGGTTATCACCTGTACTTCATGGCTTCTTGCTTCTATTTCTAATTAATGGATAATTTTCTCCTGCTGAAACTTTAATTGTCCCTCTGACTTCAATAAATATAAGAAACAAGACTGTTAGCAAATAGAAGCCCTGCTGTTGTGACCTTTCCATGGCACTTAGTTGGTCAAAAGAAAAGTTAGATTCTTCTAAGTGAGCATTTTTGAAAATGAGATATTTTAGGTTGCTGATATATTGGGAAAAAAAGCACTTTTACAGAAGACTTCTTTAAAAAGTTCTAATTTAATTTAACTGTTAGTTAAGCCATCAAAGCATATAATTTGTTATGTACTGATGATGTCTCAGTCATTCCATTCTTAAGAAGAAAAAGGAAATACAGATTAAGCATAAATCAATAAGATTGTACCTTTATTTTTATAGATTTTATTTAATTATTTGAGAGGAGGGGCACAAGTGGCTGAGGGAGAGGGAAGGAGAAGCTGAGCAGGGAGCCCAATCCAGGGCTTGATCCCAGGACCCCAGAATCATGACCTGAGCTGAAAGCAGATGCCCAACTGACTGAGCCACCCAGATGCCCCAGAATCAACAAAATTTTTAAGTATTATATTAAAAGATAAATCAATGGCAGTTAGTAATTCAGAAACAAAATGGATTATTTCAAGCTTTATTATTAGCAAATTCTTAACAATATGTCCTTGTGCTGAAAAACACAGGGCTCTATAGAATCCATAATGTAGAACAAAAATGTCACTTGGTTGTATTCCAGACAAGCAGGTTGCCTAGAATGCAAATTCCAAAACTAAACATTACTGCTAGCATGATAACCACAGCCAAAGTATCCAATTATACGTTCTTTCTCAAAATACAAAATGGATTTTTTTAAACTAAAGGAATTATCTTGTAGCCCTTTTCTCAGCTAATAATGACAAGTAGGAGCAATTGGAAAATTTCATAGTAGCAAAGTGAAAGTCATCCTAAAAATAACTTTTTAAATAAAAAGGCAGACATGCCTAGCAGTGAATTGCCAAATTTTAATCACTTGTTTGATTAATACTTTTTTTCAGAAATTTAAAACAGTTAAATAAATGGAATAAAGTTAGATTACAAATAACAATCATAATTTGAATTTCATCTTAGGTTGTTTTTCTTACTCGTTTGGCCTCATGGTTCAAATTTGTCTTTCTAATCCATCACTTTTTAGTCTTGTTAAAAGCAAATGGAGACTTTTTACATGTCTGCTCTAGTGAGGGACATCCCTCCCTGAAAGTTGCTCAGGTGGCACAGCAGGGGTGCAATCCTAGGTGAGACAGTGTGGTCTCAGGATCCTCAGGGCCACAGGAAACCCAAGGGGTGCCTGAGTTCAGCAGAGTCCCCAGCATCAGAGCGGGGAAGCCAAATGTAATCAGTGAGCCCAGGAAGGGGCTCTCAGCTCAGAGTTGCCTTAAACCTCCAACCGCAGCATAGTCAGGTGGCTACTCTCCAAGCAGGGGCCCAACAAATGATAGAACCAGTGAAATCCTCCAGCCTCCCCCAGAAGGAGAAGCTCGGGAGTGCTGCAGGTATCTGCAGGGTTTAGGGACTCAAAATAGGGTTAAATTCCTGAGACAGAAATCCTTAGTCACAGCCACAATCCTTAGAGCATGGAGTAAGGACGGAGACCAGGGAGATGAGTGACTGACTGATTTCCCTGAGAGCACACTGAGGAGTGGGGCCCCAAGCTTTCCATTGGGGGGGGGGGAGGGCTGGAGATTTGGGAGACCACTATTTTCACTTTTGTCCTCTAAAACTGTGTGGAAAACCTTCAGGGAACAGAAGCCACATAGCACAATCTGAAGCAGATTAGTTAGTACCTTACCCCTGTTCCCCTCCTCACAAGGGTGGTGCAGTTCCACCTGAGGCAAAGACAGCTGAGAACAATGCAACAGGCTCCTCCCCCAGAGATCAGCAAGAATGTCCAGCCAAGACCAAATTTACCAATCATTGAGTGCTGCAAACTCCAGCACTAAGGGAATATAGCAGAGAATTCATGGGTTTTTCCCCACAATTCTTCAGTCTTTCAATTTTACTTTTTTTTCCTCTTTCCTTTTTTAACCAGTTTTTTATTTTATCAACTTTTTAAATTTTCATTTTTACACTTGCTTTCCATCCTTTCATTGTATTTAATTTTATTTTATATATATAATTTTATTATATTTTATATTTATGATTTTTATTATATATAAGTTTTTCTTTCTTTACAATTTTGGAATGCATTTTCTCCTAACAGACCAAAATACAACCAGAATCAGATGTATGGCTCTGTTCTCATCACCTGTCTGATTATATTCTCTTGTGGTTTATTTTCCTTACCTCTTTTTTCTTCTTTTCTTAAAGTCTTTTTAAAATTTTTATCTTTACAGTTTAATGTTTTAATTTTATTTGTGTGTGTGTATATAGGTATATGTATATAGTAAATATAATATATATATATATAAGTTTTTACTGTACAATTTTGAGATGTAGTTTCTTTTAACAAACCAACCAAAATACACTCAGGAAATAGTGTATTGCTCTCTTTTGTTCTGTTTATATTCCTTCTTTTTTTCCCCCTTTTAATTTACATTTTTTAGTTACATTCTATATTTTTATCATATTTAATCTTATTTTTACACAGATACAAGTTTTTCTTTATAATTTTGGAATCTAGTTTTCTAATAAATAGATGAAAATACACACAGGATCTAGTGTATTTTGCTCTATTCTTTTCACCTGATTATATTATTTTTTCAATTTTTTTTTCTATTTTGAGTTTCTTCTGATTTGTTTAGTGCATATTTCTCTGGGGTCATTTCTATTTTAGTGTTTTGTTCTCTCATTGGCCTATTCTCTAGACAGAATGACAAGATGGAAAAGATTGCCTCAAAAAAGAGAACAAGAGACAGTATTGACTGCCAGGAACCTGATCAGTTTGGACATAAGTAATAGAGTTCAGAATAATGATTATAAAGATATTAGTTGGCCTTGAAAAAAATATAGAAGACATTAGAGAATCTCTTTGAAATAAAAGATTGAATAAGAAATAAAAGAATGAAAATCAAGTCAAAATCAAAAAGGCTATTAATGAGATGCAATAAAACATAGAGGCTGTGGGACTCCTGGGTGGCTCAGTGGTTTAGTGCCTGCCTTCAGTTCGGGGCATGATCCTGGAGTCCCAGGATCAAGTCCCACATCGGGCTCCCTGAATAGAGCCTGATTCTCCCTCTGCCTATGTCTCTGCCTCTCTCTCTCTCTCTCTCTCTCTCTTTGTCTCTCTTGAATAAATAAATTAAATCTTTTAAAAAAAAGAGGCTGTAACTGCTAGAATAAATGAAGCAGAAGAGAGAATTAATGATATTTAAGACAACATGATGGAGAATAAGTAAACTGAGAAAAAGAGAGATAAACAACTACTGGATCACAAGGGGAGAATTTGAGAAATAAGTGATACCATAAAGTGAAACAATATTAGAATAATTGGGATCCCAGAAGAAGAGGAAAGAGAGTGGCAGAAGGTGTATTGAAGCAAATTATAGCAGAGGACCTCCCTAATCTGGGGAAGGAACCAGGCTTTGAACTGCCCCCCCCCAAAAAGTCAATAAAAATAGGTCAATACCCCGACTTATAATAGTGAGACTTACAAATCTCAGAGACAAAGAGAAAATTCTGTAAGCAGCTTGGAATAAGAGGCCCGTAACCTACAGGGCTAAAAGCATTAGACTGGCAGCAGACTTATCCACAGACACCTGGCAGGCTAGAAAGGACTGGCATGATATATTCAGGGTGCTAAATGAGAAAAGTATGCAGCTTTGCAGCTAAGAATACTTTATGCAGCTAGAATGTCATTCAAAATAGAAGGAGAGATAAAAAGCTCCTAGGACAAACAGAAACTAAAAGAATTTGTGATATCAAACCAGCCCTGTAAGAAATATTAAAAGAGATCCTTTAAGGGAAGAGACAACCCAAAGGTAACATAGATTAGAAAGGAATAGAGATGATATACAGAAACAGTGCCTTTATAGGTAATACAATGGCACTAAATTCACATCTTTCAGTAGTTACTCTGAATATAAATGGGCCAAATGCCCCCAATTAAAAGACACAGGGTATCAGATTGGATAAAAAAAAAAAGCAAGACCCATTGGTATGCTGTCTGAAAGACACTCATTTTAGGCTCAAAGATACTTCCATATTGAAAGTGTGGGGGTGGAAAACCATTTATCATGCTAATGGAAATCAAAAGAAAAGTGGGGTGGCAATCCTTAAAACAGACAAATTAGACTGTAAACCAAAGACTATAATAAGAGATGAGGATGGACACTATATCATACTTAAAGGGTCTATACAAGAAGAAATCTAACAATTGTAAATATTTATGACCCTAACATGGGAGCTATATAAGATAATTAATAACAAAATTAAAGAAAAATATTGATTATAATACAGTAATAGTGTGAGACTTTAACACTCCACTCATTGCAATGAACAGATCATCTAAGCAGAAGTTCAACAAGGAAACAAGGGCTTTTTTTTTTTTTTTAAGATTTTATTGATTTATTCATGAGAGACACACACAGAGAGAGGCAGAGACACAGGCAGAGGGAGAAGCAGGCTCCATGCAGGGAGCCTGATGTGGGACTCGATCCCGAGACTCCAGGATCATGCCCTGGGCCAAAGGCAGACGCTCAACCACTGAGCCACCCAGGTGTCCCGGAAACAAGGGCTTTGAATGACACCCTGGACCAGATGCACTTCACAGATATATTCAGAACATTCCATCTTAAAGTAACAGAATACATATTCTTGAGTGCACATGGAAAACTCTCAAGAATAGATCACATACTGTGTCACAAGTCAGGTCTCAACCAATATCAAAAGATTGGGATCATTCCCTGCATATTTTTGGACCACAGTGCTTTGAAACTGGAACTCAATCACAAGAGGAAATTTGGAAAGAACTCAAATACATGGAGGCTAAAGAGGATCCTAGTAAGAATGAATAGGTCAACCAGGAAATTAAAGAAGAATTTTAAAAATTCATGGAAACAAATACAATGAAAACACAACTGTTCAAAACCTTTGAGATGCAGCAAAGTCAGTCCTAAGAGGAAAGCATATAGCAGCACAAGCCTTTCTTAAGAAAGAAGAAAGGTTTCAAATACACAACCTAACCTTACACCTAAAAGAGCTGGAGAAAGAAGAGCAAATAAAGCCTAAACCCGGCAGGAGAAAATAATTAATAAAGATTAGAGCAGAAATCAATGAAATAGAAACCAAAAGTACAGTAGAAGAGATCAACAAAACTGGGAGCTGGTTCTTAATAAGATAGATAAACCCTTGGCCAGACTTACCAAAAATAAAAGAAAAAGGACCCAAATAAATAAAATCACAAATGAAAGGAGAGAGATCACAACCAACACCAAAAAAAAAAAAAAATACAAACAATTATAAGAACATATTATGTGCAACTGTATGCCAACAAATTGGGCAATCTAGAGGAAATGAATGCATACCCAGACAAATATAAACTACCAAAACTGAAATAGGAAGAAATAGAAAACCTGAACAGACCCATAACCAGCAAGGAAATTGAAGCAGTCATCAAAAATCTTCCAACAAACAAGAGTCCAGGGCTGGATGGCTTCCCTGGGAACTTCTGCTAAACATTTAAAGAAGAACTGATACTTATTCTTCTGAAGCTGTTTCAAAAAATAGAAATTGAGGGAAAACATCCAAACTCTTTCTACAAGACCAGCATTACCTTGGTTCAAAACCAAAGTTAAAGGAGAATAACGGACCAATATCCCTGATGAACATGGATGCCAAAATTCTCACCAAATTATTAGCCAATAGGATCCAACAGTACTTTATTTTTTATTATTTTTTAAAGATTTTATTTATTTATAATAGAGAGAGGGAGAGAGAGGCAGAGACATAGGCAGAGGGAGAAGCAGTCTCCTTGGGAAGCCCAATGAGGGACTTGATCCCAGGATTCAGGGATCATGCCCTTGAGTCAAAGGCAGATGCTCAACCACTGAGCCACCAGGTATCCCCCAACAGTACTTTAAAAGGATTATTCACCATGACCAAGTGGGATTTATTCCTGGGCTGCAAGAGTGGTTCAACATCTGCAAATCAATCAATGTGATACATCACACAAATAAAAGAAAGGACATGAATCATCTGATCCACTCAATAGATGCAGAAAGAGCATTTGAAAAAGAATAGCATCCTTTTCTTGGTTAAAAGTCTTCATGGTGTAGGGATAGAGGGAACAGAAATCAATATTATAAAAGCCATATATGAAAAGCCCACCACATATATCATTCTTAATGGGGAAAAACTGAGAGCTTTTCCTCTAAGGTCAGGATCACAGCAGTGATGTCTACTGTCACCACTGTTGCTCAACATAGTACTAGAAGTCTAGCCTCAGCAATCAGACAAAAAGAATAAATGAAAGGCATCTAAACCAGCAAACAAGAAGTCAAACTCTCACTCTTTGCATATGACATGATACTGTAAGTGGAAAACCCAAGAGACTCTACCCCAAAATTGCTAGAACTCATACAGCAATTCAGCAAAGTGGTAGGATATAAAGTTGATGCACAGAAAACAGTTGCATTTCTATATACTAATTATGAAACAGAAGAACGAGAAATTAAGGAATCAGTCACATTTACAATTGCACCAAAATTAGAAGATACCTAGGAATAAATCTAACCAAAGAGGAAAAGGATCTGTACTCAGAAAACTATAGAACACTCATGAAAGAAATTGAGGAAGACACAAAGAAATGGAAGAATGTTCCATGCTCATGGATTGGAAGAACAAATAAATGTTAAAATGTTAAAATGTCTATGCTATCTAGAGCAATCTATACATTCAATGTAATCCCTACCAAAATACCATCAACTTTTTTTGTTTCACAAAGCTGGAACAGATAATCCTAAAAGACCTCAAATGGCCAAAGGAATGTTAAAAAATAAAACCAAAACTGATGGCATCACGATCCCGGATTTCAAGCTCTATAACAAAGCTGTAATCATCAAGACACTATGCTACTGGCACAGAAACAGACACATTATCAATTGAACAAACTATAGAACCCAGACATAGACCATAAACTCTATGGTCAACTAATCTTCTACAAAGCAGGAAAGAATATCTAATGGAAAAATATAGTCTTTTTAACAAACAGTGTTACAAAAATTGGACAGCCACATGAATAAGAATGAAACTCGACCATTTCCTTTGCTATACACAAAAAGAAACTCAAAATGGATAATGACCTCAATGTGAGACAGGAATCCATTAAAATCCTAGAGGCGAACACAGACAGCAACCTCTCTGACCTCAACTGAAGCAACTTCTTGCTAGACACATCTCCAAAGGCAAGGGAAACAAAGGCAAAAATGAACTACTGGGACTTCATCAAGATAAAAAAGCTTTTGTACAGCAAAAGAAAGAGTTGACAAAGCTAAAAAATAACCTACAGAATGGGAGAAGATATTTGTGAATGTCTTTTCTGATAAAGGGCTAGTATCCAAAATTTATAATGAGCTTATCAAACTCAACACCCAAAGAACAATTAATCCAATCAAGAAATGAGCAGAAGATATGAACAGACATTTTTCCAAAGAAGACATACCAACAGAAACATGAAGAAATGCTCAACATCACTCAGCATCAGGGAAATACAAATCAAAACTACAATGAGATACCACCTCATGCCGGTCAGAATGGCTAAAATCAACAAGTCAGAAAATGACAGATGGTTAGAGTACAGAGAAAATGGAACCCTCTTACACTGTTGTTGAGAATACAAGCTGGTGCAGTCACACTTGAAAACAGTATGGAGATTCCTCAAAAAGTTGGAAATAGAGCTACCCCATGACTAAACAATTACACTACTGAGTATTTACCCCAAAGCTACAAACATAGTGATCTGAAGGGGCACTGCACCCCAATATTTATAGCAGCAATGTCTGCAATAGCCAAACTATGAAAAGGGCCCAGATGTCCATCGACAGATGAGTGGATAAAGAATATGTTGTATATATATATATATATTATATATATGACTACTACTCAAAAAATGAAATCAAAAAATGAAATCTTGCCATTTGCATCAATGTGGATGGAACTAGAGGGTATTAAGCTAAGCAAAATAAGTCAATCAGAGAAAGACAATTATCATATGATCTCATTCACATTTGGAACTTAAGAAACAAAAGAGAGGATCATAGGGGAAGAGAGGAAAAAATAAAACAAGACAAAATCATAGAGGAAGACTAACCAGAAGAGATTCTTAATCATAGGAAATAAACAGGGTTGCTGGAGGTGAAGGGTATGAGGGAGATTGGGTAACTGGGTAATGGATGTTAAGGAGGGCATGTGATGTAATGAGCACTGGGTATTATATAAGACTAATGAATCACTGACCTCTACCTCTGAAACTAATAATACATTATATGTTAATTGAAATTAAATGAAATTCTAAAAAGTAAATGTATCTCATTGACATTAATTCCACATTCCAGACATCTGTCATCAAAATGATTAATGTAACACAAGATTTTTAAAGAAAATACTGTATTTCACTTAATATGTGGTGATAGTTTGCTCATTTTACTGATGAGGGGAGGAAGACAGAAAGAAAGGTTAGATGAGTTATAGCTGGTTGAGGAAATGGAGATCTGAAGCTGTGCGGTCTGTTACTATACAACTGATATTCAAGAGACTTAAACAGAAAAGGATAGAAACACACATATACTTTAAATATAAGATTTATTTTTACCACAAAAGAGTTGCAGTTGACTAGTTTACGTTTATATATATTTAATATTTATTATTTTTAACTTTGTTGTTTTAGTTTTGTAATGTATGTATGAATCTGTTTATATCTATTTGCCAATCTGTCTTCCTATCAAGTATTTAGCCAGCCATCCACCCATCATTCTATCAATATTTAGGATATAGCATCAGACATAACATCAGTTAAGACATAGCTCTTTAGCCCTATTTCTAAAGCACCTATTGGATAAAATGTCTCTGGAACTTGGAAAGTTTACAGCCTGTGTGCAAAACCTGTGGGAAGAGTTCCTTTTTTTTTTTTTCCTTTTATATAACCATATAGGCTTCATAATCATTAAAATAATTGTTCTTTCAGCTAAGTACATTAAACTTTATGAAATTTTCCCTATGTTGTCCACATTTTTAAAATTCACTGGAGATCAGAGAACACAAAGCCAGTGTCCAGCATTTGAGAATCACCATTCCTGTAGACAGCTTAAATTATTTACCCTTCAGGAGCCCAGTGAAACACATCTCCTCCAGAGAATAAATCTTTTCAATGTGAGCTCCCACAAAGGAATTCCACTTATCCTGTCATCTAAGCAGGTTTTTTCTTCCACCTGTGTAAGGTTTATTTTAGTAAATTACATTTCCTCATTTTAGCAAGTTCTGTATTTTGGGGATATTTATGTAGACAAGGGTCTCAAGTGTTTAAACATAGCTTCTCCCTCTTTCCTGGGAACTTGTAAATCTTACTACATTGTTAATGATATGCTGTGCAGATCTGAATGTGTTTATGTAATCGTCCCATCCTTCCTTTCTTTCCACTGGATCATTCATTACTTATTTATTAATATCTGTTTTGAACACTGAACTGTTAGGTGTTAGGATACAGAGATTAATAATACATCCTGAACTCAGTTCATGACTTAATATCAAAATAGAAATTCTTGGAAGACAGCATATTTTATTTTTCTCTGTTTCATATAGCACCAAAGAGAAAGCCAGGAAAATTGGAATAAAAGAGTATATATTTGTTGATTAAGAAACATTTCTGGCAGCCCGGGTAGCTCAGTGGTTTAGCGCGGCCTTCATTCAGCTCAGGGTGTGATCCTGGAGACTCTAGATCGAGTCCCACCTTGGGCTCCCGCATGGAGCCTACTTCTCCCTCTGCCTGTGTCTCTGTCTCTGTCTCTGTTTCTCTCATGAATAAATAAAGTCTTTTTTTTTTTTTAATAAATAAAGTCTTAAATAAAAAAGAAGCATTTCTCTCAAAAGAAAAGAAAATAAACCGTTCTCTCAAAGTTATATTTGTGTTCTCAGAGTTCTTACATGTGAGGACTTCAAAGAGTATCATATAGTAAATATTAAATGTATAGATTTGTGAATCTTCACAAAGTTAATATGGATTTCAAGATAAAAATATATATAGCGCCCCAAAAGCCGCTGTCTCTTGCTCCCTTATATTTGTTGCCTCACTCCAAAGACAACCACCATTGTTTGGACTTCCGTCAGCAAAGATTATTATCTCTTCTAGATAGATATCTGTTCATAGATAATAATATTGTCTATTCTAGATAGATAATATATCTGTAGAATCACACATAATAGATTCTAATAGAATCAGAGTGGCCCTTGAAAAACGTAAATCTAATCAGTAAATAGTAGGTGAATTGAAACATTGAAATGTTAGTAGATAAACAAGTTCAAATGTAGAAATAAAAATAATCCATACATATATGCACATCTCAAAAAATGATATGATAGAGGATTAACTGAGGTTAGAGTAAAATTGGTAGCATACAGTATCACAACATCCAAGAGAAGAAATTTTAAGAAAGACAAAATAGTAAAATACATTATTTAAAAACAACAAAATAGTCATTTCAACAATGAAAACAAAAGGAAGAGAAAAAAGTCCAATATGAGTGGAATACCTAGCTTTGTAAATGCAAAACTTTGGAGAATGTTTTGCTTGAAAATTAAGTAAATTAATTAAAGTTTGCCTGAAAATAATTTCATATATATTTCTGCTTTAAATTCCTTCATGTTCTTCCAAAAGTATGTTAAGAATTCCAGATTTCCAACAGCATTTTTTTCTTTCAAGAATTTTTTAAAAAGATTTATTTATAATAGACAGAGAGAGAGAGAGAGAGGCAGAGACACAGGCAGAGGGAGAAGCAGGCTCCATGCAGGGAGCCCGACGTGGGACTCCATCCCGGGTCTCCAGGATCGCGCCCTGGGCCAAAGGCAGGAGCCAAACCGCTGAACCACCCAGGGATCCCCTTATTTCAAGATTTTATTTAAGTTGTTATTCAAGGTAGTTCACTTCAAATGTAGTATTAGTCAACAGCACTTTTTAAAATATTTCAATGCTTTTAAAATGAGTTAAATTTTTACTTGTAATCAAGAGGTATATTTTTTGATTGATCAGATAAAACAAATGTAAAGCTTAGTCTTTTTGAGAAAGAGAAAAGAATGTTACTGACTGACAGATGATAATGAAGAACTGGATAGTTGTACCCACTGAAATTTAAAAATGGTATACTTAAAAAATAGTATCCATCATCCTCCCAGAATCACCTATAAAAATTTTTGCTTAAGTATTCTGATCTACTTTGCTAATATTTTTCTCCTGAGGCAAAGATGAAAAATTACGTAATTTAAATGCACCATTCCAATCTGAAACTGAGCTAAGTATCAGTAGATATGCAACATACTTTTCCTTCTTTCTTTAATTCAATGAAGGTGCTTGCATATTTTGATTTGGATATTATTATATGTTTTGAAACATATCAGGAGGAAATTAAATTATATATGTATGTATGTATTTATATTTAAAATAACAGAGGAGTTCTACATTTCAAGACATAAATCATGGAATGTGAAATAGTAGTTTTCCTAAAATAAAATACGTTTGTTTTCAGTTTTAAATCCTGTAAACTTGTGTAAACACTGAACCTGCATTTGGGAAGTAATCTCTTGTTTTAAGTGTATACTTATGTGTATGTGTGGATTACATTTGCATTCTTCTAAAAAAGTGAGATATACTAGAAACTATATATTTACGTATAAAAATAGCCACCTATTTAAGGATTTTGTGTGCTTATGAACTGGAAACTGGTTTTATTTTCACATTTTTTTTCTTGTAAGTTGGTAAGAACTATGATCAGCATACTTGAAAACCAAATGCAGATAGAATTATATAACCTTAAGTTATGCTCTCGTGTTTTCTTTAAAGATCCAGTTGTAAAAAGAAAAAAGAAAAATATCCATTTGTAAAAATTAAAAGTAAATGTTTTTTTTTTTCTGAACAATAATAGGGAGCAGTTCTTAAGTGCTCACTGTATTCCAAGGACATAGGCTTAAAGTTAGCAACTCAAGTAAGTTTCTTAACATTATGAAATATAGTCCATTCTTGTGTTAAAGAAGAAGAAACTAATACACTGAGTTTAAATAACATGTCTAGGATCAATAGCTAATAAATGACAGAGAAAAGATTGGAGCCTAAATAGTGTGACTTTAAATTCTATAATCATAATCATTCCTTTTGTTCCGCTCTAAAGACGATAGCACTTTTGAAGTGCCTGAAGTAGAACAAATAACCCAACCTAGGTAAAATAACCCTACAAATATTGACCTAAAATTTAAATACACATAGAAATAACTTCTAGAAAATTTATCTATTGTTAAAAAAAAGGTCTTAATATACATTTATTGACTATTTAAATAATTTCCTGCATACCTACTTTGCCACATCCCGAGCATTTTTACTCTACTGCCACCTAAAGGTAAGCGACTATCCCAAGGTAGAAGGAAAAATCTTTCTTCAGGGGAAATTGAATGGCAAAGGAAGAATCTAGCCAAGACCACAGAGAACAAGATATCCTGATGTTTTTAGGACTGAAATGCTCTAAGAAGTTAGCATCTGATGTTCAAAATGCCTTCAGTCAAAAGGTTCTGAGTGAAAATGCGCCCAGTAGTGGTAGCATCTGAGAGCTGGAAAGTGACATTTCACATATTATTGTCATGTTAGATCACTTGGAAGCAGCATTTTGAAGTATCCTTGCTATTTGAAAGAAGACTCCATTCCTTGAGTAACATAAGATGTTAGGTGGTCTTTCACGGTTAACCCTGCACATCTAATATTAAATATTCAAGCTGCCCTCTTGTTGAACAAGGAGCAAGTGCTGTTTTCAATTATGAGTTGGGAATCAGACCTTTTTTTGATAGTGAGATTGAGAAAACAATTCCTAGAGGTCTAAAAATACCCTTTAAGCTACAAATAAGAAGCTCTTCTTCTCATTTTCAGAGCATGTTTTTTATATTTAAGGACATTAATGTTCATCACGCTTGCTTCTGCCATGATAGGCTGCTGGAATCATATAATTCCTATTACAATTAGAATAGTCTTTATCTTAGAACCTAAGCTAATCTAGATTCTTAAGAAAGATGACCTTGTTATTATAAATATTAATGCACTAAAATAACTAATCATCTTTGAATTTTATACCATTTCTGTTGTGATTTTCATGCATATGAGATGATACATTAGATAATTATATCTTACACTACTATCTTAAAAAAACACTAGGTGCATTCTTATCTTGTGCTTTATGTGCTTTTTCATCTTTCATGATAAACTCCTGTTATCATATGATTATTAAAATCTAATGCTAAAATGCAGCAAGCAAATAAAGCTTACTACCTTGAAGCTCACAATCTGTGTTTTTATTTTTCTGTGTTTGGTCTTAAACTTATGGGCAGGAAAACATGTACAAGAACAATATATTAGTATTTATATATCATTGTAAAGACTTTCCTATCAGTGAAAATGTTTTTCACTGAAAGTGTTAATAGCTCTCTTAGTTTTTCCAAAGATAAACCAGACTTCTCTTTTACATGCATTGTTGCTTCTTGAATTACTCTGATAAGAAGGAAAATAGCACATATCTTTTTGCTTTTTTTTTTTAAGATTTTATTTATTCATGAGAGACACACACACACAGAGGCAGAGACACAGGCAGAGGGAGAAGCAGGCTCCATGCAGGGAGCCCGACGTGGGACTCGATCCTGGGTCTCCAGGATCATGCCCTAGGCTGAAGGCTGTGCCAAACTGCTGAGCCACCTGGGCTGCCCTTTATTATTGCTTTGATTCTCAGTTTTGGTTGGTTGTTTTCCCTGGATTGTTATCTGTCCTCAGTAGTCCATTTCACCAGGATCTGGAATGTGTCCCCAAATCTCACCCTTGAGTCAGAAACCATGCTATTTACTTGACAGAGTTCTGTGTTGCCAACAGCCTGCTTTTTTTAGGCTTCCAAAAAAAAAAAAATCAATTTACTTCTAAATGATAATTTTTCCTTGTCCCCCTTCAGTTGGGAAGCACTTATATTACGTGTTCAACTTCTTAATTAACAACAGTTCATTTAACTTTTTGAATATAACTTTTATAATTTCAGTGACTAGCTAATTAATGTTTCAAATTTTTCCACCAAATGGCAGCGAAGAGTAACTATTATCAAAAGGGAATCCAAGATCTTATCCGACAAGCTTGCTGTTCACAACATTGTATTTCTTTCAAGTTTCTGGTCTTAAAAATGTGTGATTTTGGTATTCTAACCTTAATATAGCTATGTTGATTTAGGTCTAAATGGTAGTAAGGCTATCACTGATGACTGTCTATATCTTGCTCATCAGTTAAGATTCTTTCCAGAGGCCATCCCCATCACCACCTGACTAGAGATCCAGATCAGTCTCTCCCCAAGGTTATGAGGTTCCGGACCTTTCATGGGATTAAGCAAAATATGATGGAACTGATAGGCAGTATTTATGCAGAACAGTCCCAGGGCTATGGGCTTATACAAAAATTTCTAAAAAGATTTTGGGTATTGTAAATCGAAGTTTTTACTGGAAGGAAGACTAGTGGCTTCCAGACAATGTCATCACTACTGAGCCCAGGCAGTGTGCTTTCCCTTCCCCAAGCACTTCCAAGGTTCAACTTCCAAGCTGATAACCTCCTTTCCTGTTTTCTTCTCTTGCCTCAGTCTTAAGACTCCCTTTCACCCACATCCCTCACACACTTGTTATCAGTCTTCCCTCTCAGAAATAAAACAAGCAACTGCAACCATAAAAAACCCTCTCATATTCTTGCTTTTTAGAAGTAAACCTTGTAAATATATTAAACAAAAATCCTGAATTATTAGCTGATGACAGCTGATAGAAAATATGAGTATTGTCAATATAAAAAGGAAATATCAGAGAGAGTCATTAGAAAGAAAGAGTGTACTATTAGGAGTATGGAGAAAAGGATCCAATACAACTCTGAGGCTAGAGGAACCCAGGTTCGAAGTGTTCACATGATCTTAATTCCTGACCTTTTATAGTTTTGCCCAGAGCAGGTGCAGATTTCAAGGAGGATGACACGTTAGCGACCTGGCTTATAAAACAAATTTTTCATTAATATCAGTGCCAGGTTTGTGTTAAGCCATCACTTTGCTGTTATCCAGAGGCTGGCGAGTTAAAGCCTCTGCAAATTATGTATTTGGCAGTTTAACGAGGTTGTCAAGCTCATCAACTGTCAGAGAAAGAGAATGGGTAATGACAAGGAAGAAAGTTCAAGGTGATGTCTTTGCTAAGCTCTGGAATGTTAATAACTAGGAATAGATATAAATACAGCATGCCCTATATAAACATAAATGATTTTACTGCATTATTACTTTCTTACTGTCAACAGCTTCTATATCCTGAGTGGTGTTTGTCTTGCTGGTTTTTATGTGCCAATTATTTTCTGTTGTAAGTCAACAACCAGCTAGGAAACCAACCCTTTGGTGATCACTTCTTAATTAAAACAACTGCTAAACTCAACATTCACTTTTCTATTATTAAAATGACTTGCTTGCTGTATAGGGATAACATGGAACAGATTAATTTTCCTCAAGGAGATAAAAGATACAAGGAGAAGGGAAGTAATCTCTCCCAGCCTCATATGGTGTTTGCTTCTTTTCAGATGTTCTGATTAAAAGAGATATCAAAGTGAAAGAAGGTCACACAGGGAAGCAGTAGGGGACCACATGTGGTAGCATGCTGAGTTTAGACAATATTATTTTCAGTAGGATTATGTGTTGAGATCATATCTTTATATACCATTCATTTTGATACTACTCAAATATTGCATGGGGGCAGTATTTACCTGGGCTGTTAAGAGACCAAAAAGAAGATAATGAAAGAAAAAAAAAACTAAAGAAAATAGTATCCACTCAGATGTTTTAATGTCTTAAAACATTTGTGATAATGTCTTGAACCATTCGTGATAATGGTTCAGTCCAATGGAAGAATATAGAGTTGATGAAGTAAACAATCTGTTAATCAAAACAAGCCTCTACATCCTAAAGCCACACTACAGAAATAACATTATGTTTCAGTTTGAGACCCTTTAAAATATGTGTTTTCATTACATTAATTAAAAATATATATATTCCTGATTGAAGTAGATCGGAAGATCAGCTTTGATCAGTATTTACAGTTTTATTTTATTTTATTTATTTTTTTTTAGTATTTGCAGTTTTAAAAAGTATTTGTCTCTCCAACATATGTTTATTTTGAAATATCTATTATAAATTGGACAAGTACAATAAAACAGTAGTTCCCAAGTGCTGCTTTGTGGCAAAATTTTCACTAGTCCTCTATAAAAGAGCTAAATGAGAACACCATATATCTTTATATATAAAGATTTATTTAGTTAATTGAAAGATGATTCTTCTCTGACAGAATGTCCTGTTAACTTTTTTCAGTGGTGGTAAATATGGTTATATTTTACATTTTAAAATAAAATATATCATATATAAATACGTATATATATAATTTTCTTTAAAGTATTTTCTTGATTATTGTGGAACATAATGTCACACATTATATTGCTTCTCATTTTTTTAAACTTTCTGAAGTCAAAAATTTAGAATCAGCTTCCCTAAGCCCAGAGCAAAGTCACCTTTATGTTGTGATTCTTTTTGTTGAAACGATAGAGAAAGAGAAATTGTGGCTGAAGGGGAAGGGAGATACAGGGATAGATGTTGCACTCTGACTGGGGCGGTGAAATGTACCAGAGAGAACATGAACATCCAGTCCCATGTAAGCACTGGCTACATAAATGTTTTGTATAATTTTGTTACTTTGACTGTATTGAAGCATTGAAAGAATAGTATCTTAGAACCACCAATATTAAGAGATAATTGGGGAAACATTGAAAAGTATATTTCCATTGGAATACAGTAATGTGTAATCTTAAGTGTTCAATTACCCGAATACACACACACACACACACACACACACACACACAGCTCTGAGGTGCTAGTCCTCATTTTTTTTTTCCACACCAAAAAACTTACCAAAGACTTATTAGTGTTCCTATTTTACTGATGACAAAACTGAGGCTCAAAGTTAAGTAATTATAGAAAACAATGCAGCTGTTATGTGGGGGAGACCACAATCTAACACAGTGCTTTTAGGCAATTTTTCCTGATTCTCTTTCTATTATGGCCTGCAGTAGGCCACAGTATCCTGTTTTATTTTTAATATCCATTAGGCTCTGGTTTGTTGATTATATAGATTTTATCCTTAAAGCATTATCATTTTTTCAGCCTTCCCATAATATTAGCTGTCATCTGAGAGATGTAATTGCAGCATTTGAAGTCTGGGAAAGAGCTTAGGGATCTCTTACTAGGGACCTGACTTAGTAACTATTACTTTCACAGTTGTAATGTCTCACCTCTGCAAACCCAACCAGTAGAGCTGACCACAGTAGCTTCTAGGACTTCAGCTTGGAGGACCAAAGGATTCCAAAGTCCAAGCAGGGGAATCAGAAAGTATCTATGCATCTGTGGAAAATCCTACACCATTTCCTCCCACCCACATTGCATGGGATATTAAGGCTGCAAAAAGCAAGAAAGGGTAACACACTATTAACACTCACAGAAGCCTGATGGAAGAAGACAAGTGCTCCTTCAGCTCACCCATAGGAATAGGCGGCCAGTCTGAGTGGTCTGGCAGGGGGTCAGCGCTAGCGGGAAAATGTTTTTATTAAATTAGGCTTTATTTTCTCTTATTCCTATGGCATTTGATTTACAATAGTTAAGAAGTTGTAACCCTTCCTCTTGATCTCAGAAGGGTATGTAGAAGTAAATCAATATATTTAGTATTTAGGACTTCAAGTAATATTTTAGTCATTATGACCAGTAACCTTTTCCCAGGAACTCCTTCCAATAACTCACATTACCTTTACCTTTGCCTGTACATATTTAAATCAAATTTATTTAAGAGCATATTTTTTATAGATGTAAGTTAATTGCTCTTTATTTATTAGCTTTGGTAAACTCCAATCAGATGAAAATCAGGTTTACAAATGACAAAAAAAAGACAAATTTCATTTTAGCTTTGAATGATTTTTGGTGATTATTTTAACACTTCTATTCTAGCAACTTAATTGGCCAGTTTGTGATGGATGAAGTTTTAATAAGCTAAAAGCCACCTTTATAGTGATTCTTCCAGAAACTCTCAACTTCCCAGATTAAAACTAATCAACAGCAAGAACATATTTAAGATAAATTTTTTACAAAGATTATGAATAAAAGATTAAATAAATATCAGTAAGTAAATTTAGAAACTAAAGCCTTTTAACAAGAAAAATAGTATACATCTTGTGATAAAATATCTTTCTAATTATTATTGAGTTGATCACTTTTGGGGTTAAATATAAGATTTTTTTCATTAATAGAGGTTTACCACCTGATTGTAATAAAACAATTTATGTTTTAAAATTTTAAATCTAGGCGCAGCGGTTTAGTGCCGCCTGCGGCCTGGGGCGTGATCCTGGAGACCCGGGATCGGGTCCCGCGTTGGGCTCCCTGCCTGGAGCCCGCTTCTCCCTCTGCCCGTGTCTCTACCTCTCTCTCTCTGTATCTCTCATGAATAAATAAGTAAAATCTTTAAAAAAAAATCTAGAAGTACTAGCAATAATTCTATCAATTTGTGAAAATAAATGACTATCCTATAATTTCTGGGTTTGATGGACAAATGATACCAAAATAGCCTTTCTGTTTATCTCCTAATTTTCAAAGCAATATATTTAAATTAGATATTTTGGAGGTCTAGTTTTGAAACATTCCAATCCTGCAAATCAGGAAATTTATTTATCCTTTTGCAGATTATAGAAGATAAAGGCTTTTTATCATTTTAAGTAGAAAAATAGCTGGGATGAAAAATTACCTTGACAGGATTGCTTGAAATAAAATATCTTTGTAAGATTGAGAAGCTATTGTGAGTCATATAACTGTCAAATGTAAGTGAATCTTAGCAGTATTCATTGTTTTCCTGATATCCCTATTTATCCTGGGAAAATTTGAAAGGGAAATATTATTTTAAAAAATATTGTTCTCAACAGGAATAAACATAGATTATTTTATACTCAAAAGTGAGAGATGTATTGAGATAATCTTGTGACAGTTTTGCATATCTTATATCAATTTTGCTATTTGAGCAAGCACTATTTCACTCCCGTGTGCTATTATTTATTCTGAAAATTATTGACAGATTCTCTGGATTTCAAGAAAGATTGGCAGAAATAAATATTTCTTACACCTTCATTTTGTTTTTAATCAAAACATCTTGGAGTCACTGAAATACAATTTAACTGGCAGACCAGGACTTCCTGATTTTATTTTCCTTGCTTCATTCATTCATTAATTCGCTCATTCTTTTATTCTTTTTTATCATTTGTGTGTTTGTTTATTTTTTTATGGTAATCTGTCAGTCTTTACAAGGTTGGAGAATCCACAATACCTGACTAGTCTGGCTTGGCATATGTTTGTTGAGTGCCTGCCTCATAAAAGTTCTTGCAGCTGGATTTTTTTTTAAAGATTTTATTTATTTATTCATGAGAGACACACAGAGAGAAAGGCAGAGACACAGGCAGAAGGAGAAGCAGGATCCATGAGGGAGCCAGATGTGGAACTGGATCTCGGGACTCCAGGATCATGACCTGAGCCGAAGGCAGACACTCAACCACTGAGCTGCCCAGGTGCCCAGCAGTTGGAATTTACTGTTGCCATCCTGTGATGTTAAACATTTCTCTGTAAACTATTACTTAATCAAAGAGACTGATCCATTTGATTACAGTTTTTCAGCCAGATTAATTTGAGATAGTGAATACTTCCATGAGATGGCACATGGTCCCTATTTTTGTAGAGATTTTATCGCTACATGTTATAGCTAGAGCTGGAGCTATAGAAGCTTTTTTCTTCTTGGAGTAGTTTTTATTTATTTATTATTAAGTTGTCATCTTTGCTTATATTTTATGTATTTATCTATATACTCCAAGATTCCTAGATCAGTTGGTGTCTTCTTTTGTATATAGCAAAGTGTGTGTGTTTATGTGTGTGTGTGTTCGAGTGAGGAAGGAGTAAAGAGATGGAAGAAGAGAGAGAAAAGATGAGCCAGCCATCTTTGTGTAATCTTTTGATTTTTTTTTAATCAGTAATTTTTCCCCTTTGGTTTCTTTCCCACCTCATCACTTAATTGCTGAAAGTCATCTCTCCCTTTTGCAGCTTTGACTCTAGTGTTTTGAAGACTACCGTGTTAAGTTGTGCATTCTTTCACGCTTTTCCCTGGTGATGAGCACTGGGTGTCATATGTAAGTGATGAATCACTAAATCCTACACCTGAAATTAATATTACACTATATGTTAACTAACTGGAATGTAAATATAAACTTGGAGGAAAAAGAGGACTCGTGAGCTACTTTAACATGCATAGGTTGAGAATATATAGAGATTTTCTGTTTTCTTATCTTTCATAATTGACTTTTAATTACCACAGTGTGGTTGTCAAAAAACTCTTAAATTTTTTAGACTTGTTTTATGGACTGGAATGTGGTCAACTTCTGTGAATGTTTAGTATGATAGAGAAGAATTCCTTCTCTAGTTTTGTATGTAGGATTCTACATAGGTCATATGTCCCCAAATAAAACTTACTATATTTTTCAAACCTTCTATAGCTTAATTTTTTTTATTGTCTGACCAACTAATAGTTGAGAGATGTGAGTTCATATTTTTCACTATAATGGTAAATTTGCCAGTCCACTCCCCAACCACCAGTGATATGAAGCATGTTTTTCTTCTGTAGGTATTGAAGTCTTTTTATTTGATGCATATAAAACATATTTGGAATCATATCTTCCTAGAAAATGGAATCTTTTTACCATAGTGATACTTTCTGTGTAGAAAATCCATTTAATCTTAAAGTTTAATTTGTCTAATATAAATGTAGTTAACTTAGCATTTTAAGGTATATATTTGAGTGGCTTGTTTTCATATCCCTCAGTTTCAGTCTTTCTCTCTGCTTATGATATTTGTATGTCTCTCAAATAGGATATCATTTTGTCTAGGGATTCATATTCAATTGATCTTTTCAGACAACCTGAGTTCTTGCTTTTTTTTATCAATAGGATTTTTCCCTCCAGAAATAATTTGGGTTTGTTTCTTCCAGGAGCCAGAGGACACTACAGACATAGATCCCCTTAGTTCACTGAAAAGCACTGAACTTAAACTGGGAGTTTTGGGCCTCCCTTCATATACATATTAAATTTCCTTCCACATACTCCTAGTCATATTGAGACTGAATCTTACCCTCAAAATAGCCCTCCTTTTTGTGTTTCTTTACAATCCCTGTTCACAATTCTAATTTCTTTTCATAACTATGGATATATCTTTGTTTCTATAGTATTGGCAGTTTTTTCTTTTAACATCATGTAAGCCCAGCAAACTTAGTATGCTGTTCTCTTCAAAGTAAAAGTTCTATTTGGTAATAAGTTCAGGGATGTCAACATCCATTAACTAGTCTTGAGCAATTTTTCTGAACTAAGCAATTTAATAAGGCTGTAAGTATATCTTGGTTAGAGAAACAGACATGATCTTTCCTTTCCTTTCCTTTCCTTTCCTTTCCTTTCCTTTCCTTTCCTTTCCTTTCCTTTCCTTTCCTTTCCTTCCCTTCCCTTCCCTTCCCTTCCCTTCCCTTCCCTTCCCTTCCCTTCCCTTCCCTTTCCTTTCCTTTCCTTTCCTTTCCTTTCCTTTCCTTTCCTTTCCCTTCCCTTCCCTTCCCTTCCCTTCCTTTCCTTTCCTTTCCTTTCCTTTTCTTTTTTCCTTTCCTTTCCTTTCCTTTCCTTTCCTTTCCTTTCCTTTCCTTTCCTTTCCTTTCCTTTCCTTTCATTTCCTTTCCTTTCCTTTCCTTTCCTTTCCTTTCCTTTCCTTTCCTTTCCTTTCCTTTCCTTTCCTTTCCTTTCCTTTCTTTCTTTTCCTTTCTTTTCTTTCCATTTCTTTTTTTCTTTTTTTTCTTTTTCCTTTCTGGAGCTTACAGTCTGAAAGTAGAATAAAAAAATTTGCAGGGCATCTGGGTAGCTCAGTAGGTTGATCACCCACCTCTTGGTTTCAGCTCAGGTCATGATCTCAGGGTCCTGGGATAGAGCCTCACGTCAGGCTTGTCAGGATCCATGCTCAGTGGGGAGTTTGCTTGGGATCCTCTCTCTCCCTCTGCCCCTCTGCTCTCAAATAAACAAATAAGTCTTTAAAAAATTAGCAAGAAAACTAGTAAATAAATGATTTATTAAGAGTATTTTGTATGCTTAAAGGTTATGAGCAAAACATTAAAATACATGGTAAAGGGATCCCTGGGTGGCTCAGCAGTTTAGCGCCTGCCTTTAGCCCAGGGCATGATTCTGGAGTCGTGGGATCAAGTGCCACATCAGGCTCCCTGCATGGAGGGAGCCTGCTTCTCCCTCTGCCTGTCTTTCTCTGTGTCTCTCATGAATAAATGAATAAAAAAATCTTTAAAAATAAAATAAAATAAAATAGAATGCATGGTGAAAAGGATAATGATGAACAGCTCTTATGATGGGATGAGATCTGAAATTGATACTGTTTTTCAATTGTGTGAAATAGTATTTGAGTCATTATTTTTAACAAACTTCTGCAGTTTTGAGAATTTGTTCATAGTTTCATATAATTGTTCCAGTTTTTATATTGTTATCACCGTATACATTCTTATGTTTCCCTTGGTTAACAGGGATCTTATTACCTGTTTAGACTGAGTTTAGAACTGATGTTAGCAAATTTGAGATTGTGTAAATGCAAATATATTACCTATATATGTGTTCTTTGCACTTTTATAATCTTGTTCCATCTTCAGACATTGGAGTTATGCAGACTCAGGTTGTTTGTCTAAACTATACTTACAAGAGCTTTAATCTTACATTGCTAAATCTTTGAAGCCTCTATTTTCATCAATGAAATTGAACAAATAATAACTGTCACTCAGGATTTCTATAAAGATGAATTGAGGGGATAGATAGAATTTGAAATGTAAGGGCATCTGGGTGGCTCAGTCAGTTAAGCTTCTGTCGTGGGCTCAGGTCATGATCCCAGGGTCCTGGGTTCAAGCCCCACATCAGGCTCCCTGCTCGATGGGAGCCTGCTTCTCCCTCTCTTTCTGTCTGCCACTCTGCATGCTTATACTCTCTCTCCCTCTGTCAGATAAATACATAAAATCTTTTAAAAAATTCTAAATGTATTTCTAATCCCATTCTCTTTGTGAGGTAGCCATCTATAAGTGTTCTCATCATGAGCTCCAGGATTAACCTGGTTGGAATTCCATCTCTGCCATTTATTTATTGACTGTGTGATATCCGGCAAGTTACTTACCTCCCTATGATTCCATTCCTCATAGAAAATAAGAATAGTAATAGTGTATTCTTCATAGGATTGTTTTGAATGTGTTAATCTTTAATAAACATAAAATAGCATCAGGAACAAATAAAACATTATCTAAATGTAGATAATGTAATTATATCAATTCACCTATGTAATTATTTTTTATTTTTATATTTTGCTCTTTGTAAATTATCCATCAATATTTTCCAATTTATTAAGAATCTAGATGATGGAATTTACTAATAATTATATTTACTTGAAAAAAAATTATATTTACTTGGATTTCTTACAACTATACTCAGAAAATTACACTGTAGTCGTACTATGGAATCATGTAGAATGATACCCTATTTTATTTACATATTGAAATAAGTAAATTCTTCTTTCTTTATCCTGTAACCTTCTTAATAATTGAACGTTCTCCCCCATAGTGATCCATTCCATGTGATTCATTTTTCACAGCAGGTACACAGGCTGTAAAGGTTGGCTCACCCTCTCAAATATATCTCTGACGAGTCCTGATGGTTTAATGTACTGTGGCAATTTTTATTCTTCCCATCAAATCTCATAAAAACTTCCTAATCATAGTCTCCTTTGGTTTGGAGGTTTCATGCAGGCATATTTGTGGCAACTCTGAGCCTCTCTTCTGTCAGCAGCTCTGGTCTTCTTATTTTTCTTCCACATTAAACATACTTTTTATAGTTTCTTATATTTATTTTTAGTTCAACAGAAATTACTCCTAATTCTCTGTCAAATATTACTCTAATTTACTGTCAGATGATTAAAGTTTTTAGTCTCTTCTATCTGAATAAATGTTGAAAAATAAGCTAGAACAAAATGAAAAGACCAATAAAATATTTATGAAGAGTAGTGATGAATGAATTAATAATATTGTGGTTGATAACATCATTGGCTTACAAGATATCTTAATGGACACATGGCTATAATAATCAATATATATAGTCAGTATTTAAATTGTCAATAATGACTTGAATATACATATATACAGTGTTCAGAATTCTTATCATAAAGGTTATATCTGTTTTAACATTTTAGATGGATGATTTTGAATTATAAAAATCATATGGAAAAATACTGAAGTAAATTGAAATTGGCCAAGTTTCTAGGAAAATTTAAGTTTTAACTCATAAACATAATAAAAATATAGTTTATAGATTTTTAAATATCCAGCTGAAGTACTGTTTATTTTCAGATAGTTCAATAAATGTATTTTAACAAGCTTAAAAACTCTTCGGTTTTCAATAGTTCAAACAACACATTAGAATCACATTCCAGTTTCAAAATTTGTTTAAGTGGCATCTTAAAAGTGGTGTTCCTTCCTTTCCTAGCACTCACATACGGTTTTAAGAACTCCACTCAATGTAGCACTTTGATTTTTTGGCTTTTTTTTTTTTTTTTTAATAATGTCAATTCCTTAGTGATACAAAGTAGGTTGCTTGTGCTTGGGCCAGAACTAATTCTATACCAGTCAGGAGCTTTTGGTACCACCAGTTGTACCTATAGAAACTCTGTGTATTGTGTTCCTCCCACCTCAGAAGCTGTGAAAGTTAAAATTACCGCCTGTTGTTATTGTAGAAATCAAGAAAAGCAAACATATCTGCTATTAATTTACCATTTCACTACCATTTTGTATTAGAGCAGTACATCAGAAGTTAGCTTAAAAGGAATTTGTGAACCAAAATATCATCCAAAATTTAAGTTTAAGACTGGTCCCCAAAGAGATATTGCCCCAAAGAGTGGATTCTTTTGAGGTAGGAGATGCAAGAGAAAGTAAAGGTGGTTCAGGAGAGCTGTTACTGACTTTGGTGTCCTGAATTTATAAAATCATATCAATCTAAGAAGAAAATAAAATCAGTTAGCTGAACTGATTAAGAGTTTAAAATAATAATGATAATGATGATGATGATAATGATAATAATAATAATAATAATAACAAAAGTAAATAGATACAAATACCTTAGATGTTAACAAGTGCCAGGGGCAAGTTTAGAGTTTAAATGATTAGTACCACTGAATTTCACTTTATGCTGAATGAACAAATCTATTAAGAGCAAAGAAGATAAGAGTTAGTTTATAATTTCAGGAGAAAAAAAAAGCCAATCAAAATGTAATTGGATCCATTTAGAATAAAAAAGATAAACAATGTACTAAAAAGGCAGTAGTAATTAAGAAGGCATTTAAGGATTAATACAATATACTCTAATATTGTATGTCTCAGGGTAACCAAATCAGACCTAATTTAAATTTTGAAGACCGCAATTAGCAAAAAATTCTACTAATAAGCAAAATCCTTTGAAATTTCTTTTTTTATTTCTAGAGAGGAAATGTGAAGTCTTGCTGAAGACCGTTCAGGAAATAAATTGTCGGGTCCAGATGGTTATTCAATAGTGTTGCATAAGGAAAAAATGACACTGGAATTCATTTCCTTTATCAGTCGTGCTTATAATCAGTTCTTGTTTTAAGAGCTTCTTCTGTTTTCCATGAGTGAGACCTGAGGGCTTATTATTCAAAGGCATATAGCTTCGACAAAGCAAACTATTGTTTGGGTTTGAGAATCTAGGATTGTAGGTTTGATTCTGAACTGGAAAATGGAAAATAATGTGCCCATTTTCCCAAGAATTTTGTTGCACTACAGGTTATTCTAATAATCTATGCAGGCCATAAATTCTTATCTAGAAATATTTGCAAGTGTTCCATTTCTAGGAAATGTTTTGTAAAGTGGGCCCCCCAGATTACTTGTAGCAAAGTCAGATGGGATGCTTGATAAAATGCAGACTTCCACTGGTCCTCCACCCCACAGACCTCTGAATAAATATTTCTGGTTGACATGCTGGAAATCTGCATTTTGATAAGCACCACAAATGATTCAGAAGCATGCTAATATTTGACAGCCAGCTCTCTGGGCATCTGTCAGCATTTGCCAGCTACTCCAAACTGGCTGATTGTCCAGCTGTTGCTTCTAGGTGATTTGGTCTTCACTGCCAGGACTTGTATCCCTTCTAAAAATCTCTGGACTATTAAAAGAATTCACTTTTAAAGATAGAACTTGTTTAAAAGAGTAGATAATACTACTACTAAATATATTTAAAATAATTCCTTACATATTTTGCCACTGTATACTTTACAAAACACAGTAACACACACTACGTCTGGCATTGGTGGAAACCAGTAAGTAAAGGAGAGGCAGTTTTACTGGTTTTGGTCACAATACTAACAGACCCATTCAATACTTTATTAAGATACTGTTTTGCACTATAAGAAAGGTAAAATTCGTAATTGGAAAGTGAGGATGCGAGAGATTAATAATGATTATGATAATCTCAGAATGCATAGAGAAAAATATAATTTGAACAGGGCATAGAAATATTTGGAGCTTTGGCAGAGGTATAAGTGGTTAAAGAAGGCACTGCTGCAAGAAGAAAAATTGGCATAAGAAAAAAATTATGAACATAAGAAAAAGTGAGGTGGGGTTTACCACCTTGAGTAATTAATTGTCAATGAATCACGTAGAGAAAAGGGAGTGAAGAAATCAAGCTATAAAGTAATCTTAAAGAACAGCCTAATGAATTTGTGTCCCAAATTCACAAATGCACTTGTGGGTAAACATGGACTATGTTTAAAAAAAGTGATGGGTACTGTTTGTTTTTTAATAATACTGTTACAATTATGTATCAGTCCTTCAATTTCCCATGGTTTTTTGTTGATGATTTGTATGCAACAATGTATCCATGGAAAGATAGGGGAAGAATTAAAGAAAAAATGGATGGAAGGAGAATCTGATATTGGCCTCAACATTCCACTTAGATCATTCTGATAGGTTAATATGATAGAAGAACTCAATCAACTCTTGCTTTTAAAATGATGATATATGGAATGCAGTGAAGAGGGAAGAAATTAGATCCAAGAACAAGGAATCATCACAGTGGTATAGTTGAAATAAAATAAAACCTTTAGCTATAATAATAATAGAAAACAAAAACTAAGACTTATAGAGGCTGACTCAACAAAATTTGCAAACTGTTAAATACAAGGTCGATAGCTTAAAATGCATGCACATCCCACTGATAGTAGCAGGAATAATATTTTGTTAGTGTTTTTTGTTTTTATTTTAGTGTTAGTGTTTTGATTTTATTTATTTATTCATGAGAGACACTAGTGTTTTTCGTTTTTAAGATTTTATTTATTTATTCATGAGAGACACAGAGAGACAGAGACATAGGCAGAGGGAGAAACAGCCCCTCCTCCCTGCCCTGTGGGGAGCCCATTGTGGGACTCAATCCCAGGACCAGGATCGCCCCCCTGAGCCAAAAGCAGATGCTCAATCTCTGAGCCACTCAAGCATCCCTTGTTAGTGTTTTTAACCATTGTTATTATCTTTATAAAATTGAGCTGTAACTTTAAAATTGTAACTTTTAAAAAGAAAAATCAAAACAGCACAAATTTCTGTCAAAGAGGGATAGAATCCTAGAAGGTGAACATTCTTTCTATGGAAGATAGAAAAAATGATACAAATTACAGAAATGGAATCATACTGTATGTGTTGTTTTTGATACAACTTTTACCACTCTACATTGTGTCATAGACATATTCATGTGTCAGTCAAAATGTACTAATATCCTATGAGTGATTATACAGTATGCTATTTTACACAGGTACAACATTTTAATTAGCTAGTTCATTACCAATGAACACTTTATTACTTCTCTTTTTGATATTGTGAATAGAGGAATATTCAGTATTCATCCATCCTCATACATTTCTTGGATGTGAAATTTTTTGTGCCAAAGAGTGTACACCTTTGACATGTGGATCACTACTGAAGAACTTCACTCTGCAAAACTTATACTAAGTAATTAATTTTACGGTTTGTATACTCAAGCACTCGCTTCTTTAAAACTTGAGAAGATGGATGATTTTGATCTCTTCATGCTTTATATCTTTTCTGTTTTGGGAGTTAATAGCCATCCTTTGGCTAATAGTAAAAAATAAATATTTAAATTATGGCATATCACTTCGATCATATCACCAATCAAATTCTGTGTAATATGCTCCCTGGAATTTTGGCAGGTAAATCCTAGTTTATCTCAGTACTATGAAAGAAATTTCCTTTAAAAAATCAGTCATTTGAAGATTTTCAATAAATATCCTTAATGCAATCTAGGGAAAAGATAGTGATAAATTCAAAGGGTATTATTTTGGGTGTTTTACATGTGGGATGTGGGGATGTGGCTGAAAGAGAATGGGCCTTGATGCCTCTTGGACCTAGGTTTGAAACCTTGTCACATCCAGTATCTGAGAGGTTCTGTGTAAGAATCTCAGTATCTCTAGCTGGATATATAGGATCTCCTAAATGTCAGAAAACCAGAGTACCAGAACATGGTAAGAATCCAATCAATGTTAGTTTTCCTTCTTCCATGTTTTTAAGATTTTATTTTTAAGTAATCTTTACATCCAGCCTGGGACTTGAACCTACCTCCCTGAGATCAAGAGTCACATGCCCTACCAACTGAGCCAGCCTGGTGTCCCTCTTTCTTCCATGTTCTATTACAGTGATAATTATTTTTTTAAAAAGATTTATTCATTTATTTGAGAGAGAAAGAGAGCAAAGGGAGGAGCAGAGAGGGAAGGTGAGAGAGAATCCTCAGCAGACTCCCTGCTGAGCGTGGAGTCAGCTGTGGGGCTCCATCTCACAACCCTGAGATCATGACCTGAGCTAAAACCAAGAGTCAGATGCTCAGTTGACTGAGCCACCCAGGCACCTCTCACAGTCATGATTTATATATTCTTTGATACTAAATGAAAAAAAAAATCTACTTTGTCTATTCACTAAAAATGTTCTATTCCCATATGATCTTGTTTAGCAACTATTTTGCAAGTGTATGCAGCTCAAACAACAGATGTAGTAGAAATAGTAACGAATACCGTATATTTATATCTTATTTATAAGGCCATCACTTATTTATGGACTTTAAATAACACCCTCTAGGATTTTACCCATAACTGGAAAGTTGGCTACTCATCTTCTTTGAGTCAGAACACTATTTTCTAGAGTTGCCACTCTGAATAGATTTTTCCTTTTTCCTTCCTCCATTTTTTCCTCCCTCCCAGCCTCACTCTTTCTTTCTTTCCTACATGCCCATTCTTTTGCATAATCTGCTTAATAGAAACAAATATGCACACACAAAGGGAAGAATGACATTGTTTGATTACTTGCTCATGTATAAGAATTCGAGTAAATAAGTTTTAAATAATTGAAATAAATTCTATTTTAAAATATAATTCTCTCTTCTTAATACTGATGGGGAAAACTTTTGTCTGTGTGCTTACACAGCTCTAATATGCTCTAATTTCAGGAAGCCAAAGGTTACTAGTTTAGAAAAGTTTTCTAAGATAGAAGGTTTCTCATTAATATACAACAAAGGTAGAAAGTACTTGTTCACTGATTTTTAATCAGTTTATGACATGGACTGTGAGGCTCCTTCAAAAGGAGATTCTGCTTGACTAGTAATACATTAGCAGTAATCCAGTGATCTGTCCATGCATTAAGGATACAATTTATTTTTCTACTGATCAGTTCTTTTCCTAGTAAAATGAATTGTCTAAATTTTGATGGAACTGTCTAACAAAAAAGCTTTGTGGATGAAATTGACAGACCTTATAGGTTCAGTTTGGTTTGAATGCTTAAATTAGAAGCCCTTGTATTAGGATTAAAATGGGAAAGGAGCTGATCTAATTGCATGTCCGAGCAGATATGTCAAATCTGGTTTCCTAGGAGCATTAAATTCTAGCTTAGCTCATAAATGTGGTTAATATATGAAAAGAGAAGTGATTCTTAAAAGCTAAAGAAATATTAGAAGTAGATTCTCTCTACTCTATTCTTTTTTTAAGATTCTATTTGTTCATTTGACAGAGAGAGAGAGAGAGAGAGAGAGAGAGAGAGATTGAAAGTGCACAAGCAGGGGGAGCAGCAGGCAGAGGCAAAGGGGAAAGCAGGCTCCCCACTAAGCAGGGAGCCCAGAAGCCTGACCCCAGGACCCCAGGATCATGACCCTAGTAGGTAAAAGGCAGATGATTAACTGACTGAGCCACCCAGGCACCTCTCCCCATTCTATTCTTTAGAAGAAGAAGATCTTATATGTCAGTATCAATAATTATGCTTTAATAGCAGTTATTAAGTTCATACATGGTCATCACTACCAACAGTAATTTCTGCATATGCTAACCTTTAGGACTCACATATTTTTCAATTTTTTTAAAAAAATTTTAAACACAGGCTGTGTAGGGAAGTCTACAAACAATTCATAACTTGTCTTCTCCATAGATGTATAGTTTGTCTTTTATTAATCGTGTGAGTAAATGTTTTATGCATATACATAGATATAGTCTACTTATCAATTCTTAGTTAATTTAATCAGAAGTAATGTAAATAAAAGCTCTGTCACTGAAGTGCATGATACAGCATCTGTGAAGGATGAGGATCTGTGAGAAAATTTGTAAAACTTCATCTTTAAAATTACCCAAACTAAAAAAAAAAAAAAAAAATTACCCAAACCCAGCTACTACACTATTAACAAAATTAATTTAATTTTTTGTATCAAATTTAGCTATTGACATCTAAAGTATGAATTCAATCAACAATTATAACTATTCATCAAAACCATTAGAAGATAATGGTAATATGTATAACTACATACATACAAGCATATATCATTTATATATACATTCTCACTTAATACAATTCTGTGAAGCATTCATTATTATGTTACTTTACCAGTGACTAAATTAAAAAGAAAATCCAGGTCTTTGTGGCAATTTGGATATGAAAGAGTCAGGAGAGACAGTCCAGTCATTATGCCTCTGTTTTTTACTTGAGCAAACTGATTGAATGGTGACATTTATTAATATAGTAAGGCTGGTGGAGGGATTTTTTTTAGAGGTAGAAGTATAATTCTGCCTTGCTTATGTTTGAGCTATCTATGAGAAGACAGATAAAGAAATTAAAAGGATAATTGTTTCTACTAGGCTGGACTGAATTTTAATTTTAAAACAGATCTTACTGAGATCATATTGTCACTTTTGTTTTGTTTTGCTTACACTGAACTATATGCCCTTACTAAGACTGCTATGAAATCAAGTTTATTAATATACCTAGTAAGCTCATTCACAAATACTTGTAGTGGTTGCATTACACTTTTATATGTTAGTTAGCATAATTTTCTAATCCTGTTTCAAAATAAATATTTCCCTCCTGTGATATTATTGAGTACTGCAGAGATGGAGAGAGAGCAGTGGATTAATGATACCAACCCGCTATAACATTTAACTCCAGTTCTGAGCTTTCAATTATGATAATTGCTAATTATAATACCTACATTTACAAATACACATATTAGCTTTTGTTTTCCTTTTCTTTTTTTAAAGATTTTATTTATTTATTTATTCATGAGAGACACACACAGAGAGAGAGAGAGTCAGAGACATAAGGATTGAGAGAAGCAGGCCCTCTGCAGGAAGCCCGATGTGGGACTCAATCCCAGGACTCGAAGATCACGCCTTGAGCCAAAGACAGAAGGTCAACCCCTGAGGCACCCCGGTATCCCTTAGCTTTTATTTTTTTAATATCAAAATTTGCTATTTATGTATCTCCAGATTAGATAGAATTATGGGATGTGAGTTTTTTACAAAATGATCAAACTCATAAATAGAGAAAAAGTAAATTTGATTGTTGTCTTGGTTAAAGTGGATGAAATTTATTGATTCTTATGATAATAACTTTAATAGAAATTAACACAACTAAAAGTCTTTGCTCTCAAGCACTCTGTAACCAAGCAAGAGACAAAACATGTAGACAGCAAACTACAAAACATCAATGAGCATCATATGAAAGGTACCGAGATTCAAGGGGCTTAGTGCTCTGGAGTCAATCCCATCTGTGGATTGACTTATGTAATTCTGAAAAAGAACAAGTCTTCTTATTCTAGTCATGTGTGGTCTAGTCATCTTGGACATTTTGCTTTTTTTTGGAATCTTACTTTGTATGGAGCATATTTTCCTTACATATAGAATCCATTGAAGCCTTGATTGAAAATATTTTTCCAGCGTCTTCACACTGATACTATGCAGATATTTTAACAGAGGAAGAAAACACTATTGCTTCATATGGTGTAAAATAATAAGGAATACCATAGTAAAACTCAGCTCTCATATACTTGTTGATGATTTTCTCCATACGTTATTGCTTATTTTTAGCACAGAATGTTTTCTCTTAAAGAGAAGCCTATTGCTGTTGTAGCAGTAATGTGGTGCAAATAAAATCATGATTACTTTCCTTTGGGAAATGCAGCTGCAGTTTTCCAATTTAACTACCTAAGGTATATATTTGAGCACTTTTATTTTTCTACTACACATAGAGTTGAACGTCACTTCCACAATAATTAGATAATAGGTTTGTTTTGATCATCTATAAGGTGGTTCAGTAATCATATATGTAAATACTGGAACTGAGACCCTACTTTCCCAGGCTTTCAAGATATTTTATAACTGCATGAAGTATTACGAATGTTACAATTCTTTCCTTTCACATAGAAGAATACTATTTTATAATTTCTTATGTAGAATGGCTGTGTTCTGTGTTGATAGAGTAAGCCTTAAGTATATTCCACACATCTAATGATACCATGGCTTAGTAGAATTGCTAAATGGTAGCCATTATTTGTCCATACAAAGTGAGATTGCTTCTACGTTGAAACATTAAAGAGATATGCTTTGAAAATCATTGGAAAAAAGTAAGATAAGATTGCATACAATGTGTCAGTTTTAAAAGATAGAGTTAGCTTAATTTATTTGAAGCACTGGGTTTTAAAAAACTACTTTTTGGTTACTGGACAGTAATTTTACATAATCAGTTTTAATTATTATTTATGTAACATGTAGTCTTAATTAGAAAATGGAGTATGTAGACATGAGAAAGAGACTGGCTCATCTTGATTCGTTATAAAACATCTGGATTGGGTTTCTCTCTCTCCCTCACCTTCATTCTTCTTCTCCCATGCCGCACCCCATTCATGTGTTCATTCTCTCTTTCTCTTAAAGAAAGAAAAATCTAGACAGCCTCCCACTAAAAATATATAGTATACATTTAGCATTTAATTTAGACCCCTACATACAGAAAAATTGTTCAATATATTAGTGTTTGGAATTTTCTTTTTAAAGTAAGAAACTATTTCTATAAGGAACGTTATAGGGTGATGCTTACCAATAACACTGGATCGTAGATAATTACCTGAATAAGGGCAGCCCTGGTGGCTCAGAGGTTTAGCGCCGCCTTCAGCCCAAGGCTGATCCTGGAGACCCAGGATTGAGTCCCACATCAATCAGGCTCCCTGCATGGAGCCTGCTTCTCTCTCTGTCTGTGTCTCTGTCTCTGTGTGTGTGTGTGTGTGTCTCTCATGAATAAATAAATAAAATCTTTTAAAAAATTAACTGAATTAAGCATAATTTCCATATGAAACTGCTCATGAAGTTATTTTTAAGTCTTAGTTATTGAAAGTCACTGTTTAAATATAACATAATGCTTGTAAGATAATGAATTCTGGCATTGATAAAAGTAGAATTTTCTGATCCAGGCTCTGACTATTATAATGGAAAGGAAGGAAAAGCCTTCAGTTAGTGGTTTTGAATTGTGCTAAGATTGTTAATTTTCCTTTTTAATTTCATTTTTTATTTAAATTCAATTTGACAACATATAACACCCAGTGCTCATCCCGTCAAGTGCCCTCCTCACTGCCCATCACCCAATCGCCTCTTTCCCCAACCCTCCTCCCCTCTGCAACCCTTTGTTTGTTTCTCAGAGTTAGGAGTCTCTCATGGTTTGTCTCCCTCTCTAATTTTTCCCTTATAATATCTTTCACCATTTCTTATATTCCATGTATGAGTGAAACCATATGATGATTGCCCTTCTCTGTTTGACTTACTTCACTCAGCATAATACCCTCCAGTTCCATCCACATTGAAGCAAATGGTGGGTATTCATCTTTTCTGATGGCTGAGTAATATTCCATTGTATACACAGACCACATCTTTATCCATTCATCTGTCGAAGGACATCATGGCTCCTTCCACAGTTTGGCTACTGTGGACATTGCTGCTATGAACATTGGTGTGCAGGTGTCCTGGCATTTCACCACATCTGTATCTTTGGGGTAAATCCCCAGTAGTGCTAATGCTGGGTTGTAGGGAAGTTCCATTTTTAACTCTTCGAGGAACCTCCACACTGTTTTCCAGAGTGGCTGCACCAGTTCACATTCCCACCAACAGTGCAACAGGACTCCCCCTTCTCCACATCCTCTCCAACATTTGTTGTTTCCTGTCTTGTTAATTTTCACCATTCTCACTGGTGTGAGGTGGTATCTCATTGTGGTTTTGATTTGTATTTCCCTGATGGCAAGCGATGTGGAGCTTTTCTCATGTGCTTGTTGGCCATGTTTGTGTCTTCTTTGGTGAAATTTCTGTTCATGTCTTTTGCCCATTTCATGATTGGATTGTTTGTTTCTTTGCTGTTGAGTTTGATAAGTTCTTTATAGATTCTGGATACTAGCTCTTTATCTGATATGTCATTTGCAAATATCTTCTCCCATTCTGTAGGTTGTCTTTTAGTTTTGTTGACTGTTTCCTTTGCTGTGCAGAAGCTTTTTATCTTGACTGAGTCACAATAGTTCACTTTTGATTTTATTTCCCTTGCCTTCATAGATGTATCCTGCAAGTAGTTGCTGTGGCCAAGTCGAAAAGGGTGTTGCCTGTTCTCCTCTAGGATTTTGATGGATTCTTGTCTACCATTTAGATCTTTCATCCATTTTGATTTTATCTTTGTTTATGGTATAAGAGAATGGTCTAGTTTCATTCTTCTGCACGTGGCTGTCCAAATTTCCCAGCACCATTTATTGAAGAGACTGTCCTTTTAACAGTGGGTAGTCTTTCCTGCTTTGTCGAATATTAGTTGACCATAGAGGTGAGGGCCCATATCTGGGTTCTCTCTTCTGTTCCATTGATCTATGTGTCTGTTTTTGTGGCAGTACCATACAGTCTTGATGATCACAGCTTTTTAATACAGCTTGAAATCCGGCATTGTGATGCCCCCAACTTTGGTTTTCTTTTTCAATATTTCTCTGACTACTCGGGGTCTTTTCTGATTCCACTAAAATCTTAAGAGTATTTGTTACAACTCTATGAAGAAAGTCCATAGTATTTTGGAAGTGATTGTACTGAATGTGTAAATTGCCCTGGGTAGCATAGACATTTTCACAGTATTTATTCTTCCAATAAGATCATTCATTTTCTATGCATAATCTGTATGTATGTCAAAATAGGAGCAAGTGAAATGCTATAAATCACTTTATTTTATACTCAAATATCTGAAACCCAAGAAACTTGTGAATTTTTTAAAGATTTTTATAAAGTGTTGTCATCTCCCAGATGAACTAAGAAATTACAATTTCTTAGAATGCTTATATATATATATGATCATATTAGTGTAACTATCAGTATCTGAAAACATAATATGTACTAGAATTACATATTCACCTTGGCTTCTTTTTTGCCTAGATCCCACATCCCAAGCATAACTCAGGTCTAGTGCTGGAGAAATACTGTTAAATTATTTTCTGGATCCCACTATTCACACCATTTCTACTACTCATCAACCCAAGGCACTGGCATCCTATGCTCAGATACTGAAATAACATTTTAACCTGTTTTCATCCTTGCATCTTTCCTTATATCCTTGACTCCCTCCAGTCTACTCTCCACAAAGACTAGATGATCTTGTTAAATTAGATTATGCCTCTCCTCCTCTCTAAACCTCCAATGCTTCCAATCTCACTGAAACTACATCCTCAAACCTTTATGATCTTATGTTCAGGTATGTCTCTAATCTATCTGCTATCTCCCTTTGTCCAGTTATTAATTACATGGAATTTTTTGAGACACAAGCATGTTGTTAGCATTTAACAAGCCAAACAGATGAAAGGGAAATACTCATCTATGTTAATTTAAAATGCAATATATGTATTTTTCTAAAGATTTTATTTATTTATTTGTGAGGGAGAGGGAGCACAAACAGGGGGAGTGACAGAGGGAGAATCAGGCTCCCTATTGATTAGGAAGCTCGATGACTGGAGGCTTGATCCCAGGACCCTGGATCATGACCTGAGCCAGAGACAGATGTCTAACTGACTGAGCCATCCAGGAGCAACATAAAATGCAATATATTTTTCAAAATAAACAGGTGAAGCCAGGAAGCCAGGTTCTTCCATTGCCTCAGGCATTCTAATTTGGTTGTGTAGGCAGTTCCCTTTAAATAATTCTGTCATTAAATGAAAAGATAGCAACACCTGTAACATGTAAGAAAGCAAAAATAATGTTAGAAGTCTTCTGGAAGCAAATAATTTGGCATGATTCAAAAGGAAATTAAGCATGAAAGTCAAATGGGTTCCACTTGCCTGGATTAAATATGTAACAGAAACCAGGTCCCATCCTCTCTTTAGGTCATGGAGAAATGCCCTACCCTTTTATAGTTCACTGCCCAATTAAGTGCTTTATGGAGGCTTTGTGGATTTGCCTTACTTTAAAGCATGCTGCAGCAACCACTATCAAAGGGGAGATGATGGCCCTGTGGTTTGTAGCAATGTAACAAGCCTTAGGGTCTTAGGTCAATGTATGCTCTGAATGTCCTAGTGTAGTATGTTAAAAGAAAACCAAAATAGCCAATAAAAAAAAAAAAAAAAACCCACAAGAATTAAGTTCTCAGCAAACTGTAACTTTGGTTAGTTACTTTCTAAAGTGCAAAGCTTTGAAATTGTAGATAATATGTCTCAATTTTTTATTATATTGTTGACCATCTTTATCTCATTTTATTATTATTTTCTCTATTGTCATGAGATAGCTAGAAAGTGAGATGTTTAATTTGGTCAGTCAAATTATTTTCCAAGTACCTATTATGTTTCAGGCTCTCCTAGGTTTCTGGGATTCGGCATTATTAACCCTATCATTTATTGAGTGCACACCAGACACCAAACATAGTGCTAAATTTTTGGCATACTGTTGTCATGTTTTTATATAACAGACTATTTTTTTTAGAGAAGATCCCATTGTCTGGATGTACAGTTTATTCATCCATTCACCTACTAAAAGACATCTCAGTGGCTTCCAAATTTCAGCAATTATTAACAAAGCTTCTTTAAAAAGTTCCATGCAGGTTTATATATGTATACAGTTTTCAACTCATTCGAATAAATAGTAAGGCGTGCAGGTACTGGATCTTGTGGTAAGAATATGTCTCTTTGTGTTAACAACTGACAAATTATCTCTTGAAGTGGCAGTACCACTGTGAATTTTCAGTGAATAGAAATTCCAGTTGCCCCACAACCTCATCAGCATTGCTATTGTTACTGTTTTGTATTTTCACCAATCTAATAGGTTTGTAGAGGTAGCTAATTGTTGTAACTTGCAAATCTTTAATGACGCATGATGTTGAACTTCTTTTCATACACCTGTTTTTCTGTCTATCGTCTTTGATAAAGTGTCTGTTCAGATCCTTTCTCTATTTTTAATAGTGTTGTTCATTTTCTTAATGTTGAGTTTTAAGACTTCTTTGTATATTTTGGATAACAATTGCTATTAGATATGTGTTTTGCAAATATTTTTTTGCTGTTTGTGGCTTGTCTTCTCAAGCTCTTGATCATTTTGTTTTTATAACAATGCAATAAAGTGAGTATTATGATTCCCATTCTAAAGATAAGAAAAATTTGTCAGAGTTTTGAATTAATATCCCTACCTCAGAGGGACTAAGCAAACTTTTCAGATAACTGGAGGATATACACAAGCTGTATTTTAAGAAAATAATTAACTATTTATGCAAATGCATTATTCTTAAATATGTATATATCCTTATTTTAAAGCAAACTTTATGAAACCATTTAAGGATTTCTCTAAGTCAGTTCTATGATCAGTTTTATCTTAGGCTTTACTATAGGGATGCCTTTAGATGCTATGGGGGGTGAGTTATTTATTCTATACTTAGCAACAAGCCTGATGTGTTTGTGCATGCTACATATTTGTTTGTGTGCAGATCTGAATCGACAATCTTGCTTTTCACATTGCACCTGCCTCTAGCCAGCCCCATAATCGAATTTTCTTAACCTGCTGAAGAGTAAAAAGATAGATAACTAAACTTGAGGTTGGAGAACTTTGCTGTAAATATTTATCATTAACAAAAGAGTTTTGCACAATTTATTTGGAATACTCAGGTGCTTTTTTTTTTGTTTCTGTATTCTTAATAGTGTTTATAATGGTTAAGTAATTACCAGTTAAATATGGTGTTATTATGAATTTCTTATGCTTTGTGCGTCTGTATGTATAATTTATTTGCAAGTATATACTTAGACATATGTGTATAAATATAATTAACACATTGCTCATATTGAAATCATTACTTATCTCAAGCATTGACATTTTTGAAGAGTATTATGCATGCTACTCCCCTTCATGAAATTATACATGCCACATTTTAGTATTCTTATAAATTCTCACTCTTAATACAAATATTAAGATTGGAAGACAATAGGGTTATTAAAAACCTTCCAATGCTATTACCTGCCTACTTACATGATATTGCAAAGAAGCATTATAATGTAGCCTGAAGTTGAATAAAAAGTGTATTCCTTTACAAGAATGAATTATCAGAACCAGCCCATTATTTTCAGCTGAAGTCTTTGATCTAAGACAGTGGCCTTGTAAGATTTCAATTTTGTAACCCTAACCTTCCTTTCATCATGTTCTAAGTGAGGTCTATAATATCTTAGCTACATCAAAGCAAAAATAAAAAAGTTCATATATAATAAAAATTACCAAAAACACCATTTAAATAAGTCTTCTATGAAAATAATAGATTTCAAGATTTTTATAAAGAAGCAGGAGAAGTCTAGTTTGTTTTTATCACTTCAAATACCATGTGTCCTTAGTTAAAAGTCCTTCGAAACCAAATCCCTTAAGGGGAAGAAAAAAATCCTGTTAAGTGTATCAAAGAGTAAAATGTTGGTATAATGTCCAAAACACTAATTTCCAGCACTGGTCTTGGTTTCTGTCAGCAAACCATTTCAAAGCTTTTAAAGCTTTTTTATTTATTTAAGAGCAAGAGAGGTGGGGAGAGGGGCAGAGGGAGAGGGAGATTTTCTTTTGCATTTTGAAAAAAATTCTAAATCTACTGAAGAAATTAATTTTATATTTAGTAACTACAAACTATTATTTGTGTTTAGGCACAAAATGAGAATAGGGAAATTTTTAAGCAAAGGCAAATAATAAATAATAATAAATAATAAAGAATAAAGAAATATTCAATATGAACATTTATTTCCTCATAAAGGAGAAATTGTGGCTAGGAGTATGACTAAGCAAAAAAAAAAGTATTGAGCGACTTAAAAATGGCATTTTTTTTTTCTGGTCACAAAGATAGAAAGTGTTATGCACTAAATATTGAAATACCTATGTTGAAACCCGACCCCTGAGTGTGAAATTATTAGGAAGGGAGCCTTCTGGTGGTAATGAGGGTTAGATGACATTACAGGGTTAGAGCTATCATTAAAGAGGTTAGTATTCTCACATGAGTCATGAGGAGTTGACTTGCTCTGCTCTCCACTATGTGAGAATATAGCAGGGTGCTGGCTCTCTGCAACCAAGAAGAGGGCTCTCACCAGAAACAACAGTGTTGGCATTCTGATCTTGGACTTTCAGCCTCCAGATAGTGAAAAATAAATTTCTGCTGTTTATAAACCATCTAGTCGATGGTATCTTGTTCCAGTAGCCTGAGCTAAGACACAAAGTAAAATACCTTGAATTTACCTATAAGGAGTTGGGGATTTGTCTCATTCTAGCAAGGGGGAAAGGAGTTAGAGGGAGCTGAGTGAGATTACAGTGGTCAACTTCCCCAGACTGCAATTTCAATAAACCACAAATATTCTAACTTTAACAGGAGATGCAGGAGTTCATTACACAGCTTGAAAGAAGTTCTGAAATCTAAAAAGAAACCACCATTACATATATTCAGGAAAATGATCAGTTTGGCACATTTTGTCTTAGATCATTGACTAGAGTATTGGTGTGAGAGCAGGGAAGTAAAAAAAAAAATCCCTAAAACACAGGAAGTGTGGAGAGAGAACAAAAGGCTTCAAACAAAGTCTGTATATAGTATGACAAGGAAATACTGGTAATAAAGCAGGCAATCTTTAAGCAGGTATAATTAAAGATTAAAAAAAACATATCATTGCTGTTATAAATAATGTGAAATATGTATAAGCATAATTTTCAAAGCTTATTCTCATATAGTACCAATGTGTCTTTTACATAGGAGTTAATGGCTTGATGATAGAAAAAATATAAGACTCAACTATCCCAATTATTAGAAGAATGACCGTGAGCATATTATTTAACCTTCTTTTAGATTATTTCCTCACTGAATTTCCTTACAAAGGAAGTAGTAATCCTTAATTCATAGTATTTTTGTGAAGAAGAATTATTTATATAATTTCAACTATATCACCCACATAAATAATTTATACACACAGAAAATTTACTCATGTTTACAAATATTTAATAATAATTTATAAGTGAAATTTATTTATAATTATATACTACATATTTATATGCAAATGTATACATATATTATCTTTATGTAGAAAAATATTATAACTATATTTTTAAATTAGATATATTGTCTATAGTATATGTTCCATTACAAATGTAAACATAAACATTACTTATGCCTTAGTTAATTATATGCAATTTCCATTAATTCATTCTAATAAATTTGTGTCAAAATATGTATGTATATGACTGGATTTTGAAAAACGTGATATGCTAGAGAAATCTGTAATATTGTTATATTACTATATTATTTGATTCTTGTGACACAGATCTCCCATTATTATCCACAGTTTACAACCGAGGCTGAAAGTATTTTTAGAGATTCTAAACAGCATTTGCATACCAATTCAGTGGATATACAGCAGAGCCAGAACTCATGTCTAGTTACTCTAATTCCAGTCCTAGATAGAGGTAGAAGGTTAGAAATAGCTCTGCCATGTTAGGAAATCACTACTTCCACATATTTTACATCTTCTAGCAATATGTGAGAATACAAGAATACACCTTTTAAATTTAAGTTTAATGTGTTTCTGCATGTGTAATACCCAGTTTTGGAGAAGTCTTTCTTCATTATCTGCTTGAAAAATTACTATTTATCCTTCAAGACCAAGCTTACATTATATTAACAAAATTATGTTTCACTGTCTGACAGATAAGGCAATGTAATTAAATAATTAAAATCCTCAGATTAAGCAGGTAGATATTATTCATTAAAATGTATTTAAGTCATTTTTACCATTAAATATATATATATATATATATATATATATATATATATATATATAATGTAAAAAAGTGAGAAAAATAACATATAGAACCGCCACACAGAGATAAACCACTCTTATCATTTTGGCATTTTTTATTCTAAACTTTTCCTCAAAATAGTTTTCTTTGAGGAGTATTTTGGAAAACTAGTTGTGATTGTATTGATTTTTAACCTGCTTCTTTATATTCCATTAGTCATTTTCAATATAATAATAAAGTTTTCAAACATACCTTTTGGAAATTCAGATTTGAAAATTTTTATTAACATAAATAGTGCTTTGATAAGCATTTTTATGTGTAGATCTTTTTCAGCAGATGGTGCTATTTTTAGATTTGATTCTTAGAATGGCTGGACTAAATGGATTAACTATTCAATAGTGGAAAAGTCTTCCAGACAAGTAACATAAAAGTCTAAAGTGATAGCAGCTGAGAGTAAGAGCATAGGAAATTATATGACTGGTGTTAAAATGGTATACATACATCCTCCTTAAACAAGTTAATAAAATTCAAAGTTTTGGAAGAAAAAAAACTTAGTATTAAGATTGTAATAAAAAGCAAACCAATGTGAGTTCCCTCCCTCCTTAGTGAGTTACAGGTAGAAGCTACACCAGGTGGAGTTGTTGCACAAAGTAAAATTTATTTGCAGCAAATAAGAAGATCACCAGTAATAACTTGCAAGTCTGTAACTCCCTGAGCAAGGGTGGATGGATTCCTTTTACTTAAGGTTAGGATGAATATTTTCTTTTTAATTTTTCTTTATTTATGATAGTCACAGAGAGAGAGAGAGAGGCAGAGACACAGGCAGAGGGAGAAGCAGGCTCCATGCACCGGGAGCCCGACGTGGGATTCGATCCCGGGTCTCCAGGATCGCGCCCTGGGCCAAAGGCAGGCGCCAAACCGCTGCGCCACTCAGGGATCCCAGGAAGAATATTTTAAAAGAGGATCCCTGTCATCGTATATAGAAGTGGCCATAAGGTCACACATAAGCCTTAAGGAAACATGCCTATACATACATTGTATGTTATGTAAATGAGGTTTATGCTCCTCCTTGGGCAGAGATTTTAGTATTATAATGAAGCAAAGGTAGTTGTTGGTCATTCCACAGATCACTGGTCCATCTGCTCAGGTGTGAGTCAGGGGTTAAGCTCAAACTGCTATAGGTGGTCTGGGCTGCCTGGAAGTCATGGCAGGGCAGTTGGTATCATTCGAGGAGGAGTGGTACTGGTTTCCATCTGGCTGAGTTAAAAGACAAGCTGGAAAGAACTTAAGGAAAACTGTGGGACAAAGGTCAGTGAGTACAAGCAGGTGGGCAGTAAAAGTCAGGTCTTAGAGTCTCCTGGTGACACAGGCGTATAGTAATAACAAACTTATCTATAGGTAGAAATAGCAACTCCCACACTCCCTTCCCCAGTACTTGATTTATGTTTCTATTTTGAAATATTTTTAATAGTTTGCTAATGAGCTTTATAGGAAGGTTATATAGAATTGTGTTTCATGTATTTATTTCAACAAATATTTTCTGAGATCCTAATTATGTTAAATTCTGAGAATTCGCTGAAAAACAAGGTAGACATGGCTCCTTCCATCTCCTAGTTAGAATGGGGAATTAAAGCATGGGAATCAACACACTGTATGACGATCATGATGTGTTTGTTATTAGATCACAAGGAGACAAATAAGTGGTAGGAAGAGACAGCCTCTCTCTCTGATAAGGTGACAATTTAATCTGAGACTTCAGTGGCCATGGAAAGAGAAGGGAAGAGTTTCCAGTCACACGTGCGAAAAAAAAAAGTCTTAAATCAGGAACCAAAGAAAGAAGACGGTGTAGCTGGAGTGGAGGGAGAAAGAACACAATTGATGGAAATAAGAAGGGATCTTGTAGGCTACTGAAAAGAGTTTAGAGAGCATTGTTCATGCAGAGGATGAGGAATGATCTTTTAGCAGGAAAATGACTGAATTCAGATGGTATTTTGATCACTCCTCTTGTTCTGTGAAAACAGATGCTGACCTACACAAAGTTGGTAGTAAGGAAGAAAATGCAAATGATAGTCAGACTTAACATTTGAAGTAGAGTTTGATGGAAAGAGAGAAGCCAAGAGTTTGTGGGTAAAGCAATAGTTCCATTGAGGGCAACTGAAAGTCAAAATATGCTAGCTAGTTCTGAATGAAAGATGTAAAATTAATGCAGAAATTCTATAGGAAAATAGATCAGGTTTCTATAGAGAATTTATTAAGAGGAGATAGCCCAGAACATACCCCACAGGAAGATTAAAAGAAGACTGTGAGCATCCCTGCTGATTCTGTTGCTAATATTACAGCTGAAAAATTACATCTTGTGTCAATTTGCATTTCTTTGATTTTTTCAGTGGAATATATTGCATTTGTTGTATGGTATTTAAAATCATTTTGACAGAGATAGTGAATATTTATGATTGAAACAATATTTTTCCTGAAAGGAAAACATGGCGATACTGTATAATCTTATATAGAGTAGAATCGAGCTAACAAGTGTTTTAACACTAACTTCCAGACCTTCTTCAGGATAACCTGGTAGCAAATGAATAGTTTAGCAAATAGAGTACCAGGTGTAGGAATCTGTTTTTCTAGAGCCACGTGAATATACTAATTTAATATACACAGAGCTGAGCCAAAAAAGGTAAAATAGACGTGCTTTGATTTTTGATTCCCTCTACTTCTCATTCAGTCTTTTTCTAAAAGAAAAAGCAGGTTTCTAAAACCTGGTTACATGCACTCTAACACATTAATTTTATTTAAAAAATAGGAAAATATGAAGAGATATAAGTTATAGAATAGAATGCTAAGTATTTTATTAACTTTTAAAGCTAACACCTTCATATTAAATCTGGAATATTATACTTTAACAGTAATGTTGATAGGATAATCAGTAAATATATTTATAATTGCTTGTTAATACAGAAAAGTAATAAATTATCCTACTCCAAGGTGGTATCACATTAATGAGTACAAAATGAATGACTCTTAATGATGGGAATTTCAGATATAATGAAAATGTAAGAAATATTTTAGTTCTCTAAGGTTGTGCTAGGACTCAGTGTTACTAAAACTATGGTGAATATATATATTTTTTATTTCTTTTTAAATATACAGACTAATCGTTTTTATGGTTTTTGCTTTTAAAAACTCTCCTGGGCAGCCCTGGTGGCTCGGTGGTTTAGCGCCGCCTTCAGCCCAGGGTGTGATCCTGGGGACCCATGATCAAGTCCCATGTCGGGCTCCCTGCATGGAGCCTACTTCTCCCTCTGCCTGTATCTCTGCCTCTCTTCCTCTCTGTGTCTCTCATGAATAAATTTTTAAAAATTAAAAAAAAATAAAGACTCTCCCACTTTTGGAGTATATAATTAATCACCTAACTTTCCTTCCCGTATGTTTTCTGGTAAGTGAATAGCATTGAACTTAAGAAGTTTACAATCATAGTGAAAGGGAATATAAAGGAAGGGAAAAGAAATGTTGGGAAATATCAGGAAGGGAGACAGAACATAAAGACTCCTAACTCGGGGAAACGAACTAGGGGTGGTGGAAGGGGAGGAGGGCGGGTGTTGGAGGGGAATGGGTGACGGGCACTGAGGTGGACACTTGACGGGATGAGCACTGGGTGTTTTTCTGTATGTTGGTAAATTAAACACCAATAAAAGTTAATTAAAAAAAAAAAAAAAGAAGTTTACAATCACTGCTGCCATAAAGGCTCTTCTCTAAATTTTGCTATTTTACAGATACTGTGCACATTTGTTTTAACCTCAAAGTGAAATATGTAGTATGAGAAGGAATATCCATATTGTAGAAGCAGTTTTGGCAATATAGTAGTTGTATATAATATTGGAATTTCCAGTGTATTCTGCTAATATATAAAATGGATCTGAATTCATGAAATGAGGAGTCTTCTAGAAAATTCATGGTATATGGCTATATGGTACACATTTGCAATGTCATTATTTATAGGTCCTGAGTAATAGTTCAGTCTTGGTTTGTTTACTGCCTCTCTAAGTCTTGCCCAATTCCCCTGGCTCATGCTGGGAACTTGGGAAATTCAGACCTTATCAACCAGGCCCCTGTACTTGGCTGGTCAGAAATGCAGACACTCCCTGTGATATTTGTTCTATTTGTGAACCTGTTTTTTCCCTGCTACTGGTCTTTGCTATTGTTACTTAAATTTTCCTTCCTTGGTAGCTGCCTTAGCTAATACCTCCCTCAGGGATTTCATGTTTCTATTTCCCACCTCCAGTTTATTTGAAGATTTAGGCTATTTGTTTAGTTAATTTGAATTTTTGTATTTTCTATTTTTTAGAAATAGAGATAAGTGCAAAATACAGTAGAGCAAACAGACCTTATATTTGGGGTTTGGTTTACACAGAAATGAAACATAAAATTGACCTTATTAATAAATTCAAGTAATATTGGATTCAAGTTCCAACTGGTCTGATGCAGTATTAGGCAAATCGCTGCACATCCCATAGATTGTTAGGCCTGCATGCTCTCTAAAAGTTTTCCTGCCTCTACATTTCCGCAACTTAGTGTTTCATGTGTTTCATAAGACAATTAGTTTCCATAAGAGAGTTGTATATAGACTCAAATAAGTCAAGGGAATTATTTATGAATACAAATATAATAGCTTTTCAAATATGTATTAAAAGTAATACAGAATTCTTCTGTCAGAACATAAAGACTCCTAACTCTGGGAAATGAACTAGGGGTGGTAGAAGGGGAGGAGGGCGTTGGGGTGGGGGTGAATGGGTGATGGGCACTGAGGGGGGCACTTGATGGGATGAGCACTGGGTGTTATTCTGTATGTTGGCAAATTGAACACCAATAAAAAATAAATTTATTATTAAAAAAAAAAGAATTCTTCTGTCAAAATCAACATAGTGATGAGGAGATTAAAAAAAATGAAATCCCATTACTAGGAAAGCAAAGAAGACAGGGAAAAACAAAAAAAAAAAAAAAACCCAAACCTTGAGGAGGTTAAGAGATCACTATGCTTAAAAATAATTTAAAAAATCATTACAAAATATATTTTGTGCTGAAACAAAAGAAGGGATATGCAGAGGATATGAGATGAATGTAGGAGCCTTGAGAACAACAGTGAGTGTAGAGAAACCTTCTGACCTTAGAGTTTCAAGATCCTTTAATTTGAATTTTACAGTTTAAATGTAAGTTAAATCTTCTTCACGAATGAGAGATAGAATTTAAAATCTAGGGCATCCCCAAGTTGTGAAGACCAGTAGGAAATGTCCTCTAAAGCCAAGATTAAAGGTCAGCTCTCACAATGAGGGTAAACAAGAAATGAACCTATCACTCAGGGAGTTCCCATGAGGGAAGTTACATGTCTTGACTTTGGCATTGGGTGAAGGGGGGAGATAGGATTCCAATAAGAATTTATGACCACAAGCCCAATTTGACTTTTAGCTCACATTTACATTATATCTATATGGAAAATAATTTAAAGTGGTCTCATGTTGCTGGTATACATATGAGATTGGCAAAAGTAAGTATAAATGTTCTTGAGGGAATTACATATTTAACTCAGGCTTCAAAATAAACAAGCAAAATTAAACACAGTGGTCTCAATACATGGATAAGTAGCACCCATGTCCAGGCAGATAAGCAAAACAGAAAAATAGGTATTACTAGTAGCCAAAAGAAACATGTAGATTTCTTTTAAATGACTTTTAGTTATTTTGTTAAATGATTTGTCAAACTTTCCAACAACTGAATTTGGAAGACTGGAGAATTGTATCCTAAATGTACTAAGCAACAGGCATAGCATAATGCATGCACTCCCATAAACTGGTAACCTAGAATTCCAAGCCCTAATCGTGTTGTTGCCAGGAGAACTGAGAAGACCCCAGGTCCTGCAGCTTTGACCCTCCCTGAGCCTGGCCTGAAAGAGTTATCTAAGGTTTGAGGTCTTGTCATGAGAATGAATTCAGAGAGAGATCAGCAACACAGCAGACAAGACACACAGGCAGGAAAGTTCACTAAAGTGAAAAGTATACCCTGAAGATAAGAGTGGGCCAGCTCAAGAGAGAGAGGTCGACCTACCCTGGGGGTTGGGTTTCCACTTTTATTGACAGTTGTTAACTAGGAGGAGGGATATTTATTACCTGGGGCGGGAAGCAGGGTTGGGTGCTATTTTCTCCTCATTTGGTCAGGGGTTTCCTGTCATGGCACCTACCATCTTGGGCCTAACTGGTTTGATCTGGCTCCTTATGGCATTCTGCCAAGACAGGCCTCTGGGCTTTCCCCTTGCTGGCTGTGGCTTTTGCATGGCTGACCTCCAGATGTCCTGTGGGAACCTAACAGCCTACTCTAACCGGATCTAGTAAAAATTTCCTTCAAGAACAGACAAAAGAAAGACGTTGAAAGACAAACAAAATTAAAGTTAATATCAACAGATCCTCAGTAAATGAAACTTTAAATATGTAACTTAGGCAAGAATAAATATAGCTCCAGATAGAAGATCTAAGATGGAAAGCATTCTGTTAAGTAAAGATGATTGTAACTGTGTGTCTTAACATAAATAAACACGAAATGATTCTGAACTAGCACATGAACAATGCCAACCTCTCATTTATCAGTGGGAGTGGGGGGCACTAGAGATGCAAATGCTTTATAAATCCCGTTTGTAATTTTGATGGAAAGTAGCCATTAACATCCACTGAACTATTTTCTTTATATTGTTCAAGAGAAAAGCAAGTGTTAGAATAGTAAATAAATAAATAAATGTTAGAATAGTAAAGATTGACATGAAAATATTAAACACAGAGAACATAATTTTCAAATAAATAGAGGAGGGAATGGAATAAGAAAAAGGAGAGAAAATATCAATCAAAAGAAGAAAAGAAAGAGGAGAAATCCAGGTGGGTCTGATTCTAAAATGTATTGTCTCTGTAGCATCCTTTGAAGAGACCCAAAACCCTAGAATATATTACAACTTACATTCATTCTTAAACTAGAATACTGAAAAGTTAATAGAAATGTTTTCATTATTCAATACTTCATTTAAGCAAAAAGAAGAAAAAATATGTGGAGGTGCCTTGGTGGTTCAGTCAGTTGAGCATCCAAATCTTGATTTCAGTTCAGGTCATGATCTCAAGGTCCTGAGATTGAGCCTTGTGTTGGGCTCTACACTCAGCACAGAGTCTGTTTGTCCCTCTCAATTCTGCTATTCCCCCTGCACTTTCTCACTCAAATAAATAAGTAAAATCTTTTAAAAATGTGGAAAAACATGATAATTTCTATAATGCAAAACAAAAACAGAAACAAAAACCACAAACAACAAGAAAATCACCAACAATAAAGCAGTGCCTATTTTAGCCTTCTCAAATTAAAAAAAGACAAGTGTTCTCAAATTTTAGATCATTCTATCTCTAGAGCAAGCCTTAGAAATAAATATTGTTATTCCCATTTTATAGACAAGGAAACTGAAGCTCAGAGAAGTTAAGTAACTTGCCCAAGTTCCCACAGTGGAAGAGCCAAGTTGCAAACCCAGCCCTACAGAAAGCTTATATTCATTATTTTTATCACAGCACAGATGAAGTGAAAGATAGTCATTTTAACGGCTCGAAAATCTTTATTCACACCAAATAATTTGTAAATGCTCATTCCGAGAGTAGAACAGCCTAAGCACAGAGGCAGAGATTGTACTAGTATTATCAGTCATCAGCAAACATACTAAATTTTTACTGTAATAAATTCAACTATCTGAGAAAACCAGACAAGCTTGAAGTTTTCCTGTTCCCAGATTCCGCTGTCTTCCCATCTGCAGCATCCTTCTCCAACTTGAAACCTCTCTTCTACACAAGGTAAAGCAAATGTCATGAGAGCCAAATAAGGCTATAACAATGCACACTTTCTTCTGTACCAGACAGGTATCTACACAAGCATTTGTATGAATAAAAGTAATTATCAACAACACTTTTATATTTCTTGTGTACAAAGGAATAGTTACATGTTTTTAGAAGGAAAAAAACAACTTTGAAGGACCAGCATTATCAAAAACACAGCCTTACGATTCATAAACCTTCCTGTTAAACTTAATGACTTTAGCAAAATTCCTAAGTAGATGGTAGATTTTACACTATAGTAATAGCTGTAGAATATTGAAATGCATATGAGTTTCATTGATATAATTCTTTAGCAGACAATGGTTAAAATTAAGGTAAAATTGGCTCCAAAATAAAACACCTATTTCAGCAAACTAGGATTTATTATGTTTGGAAACTCATGATATGAGTTTTGGGAAAAGCAGCTTTATATTTTACTAAAAGGGACTATTATCTAAGAACAATCATTTATATAGCTTCTGATTTGGCAGTGATCCGATGATATCATTATGACAGACAAAGAAATGGGGCTTTTTAAGCTTTTTAATGTAGAAAAATAGATTTGGTTTTATTCTTCTATTTTCTACAATATGTTTAAAAGAGAGGATAGGATTAATTTTATAAGGTGAAGACAAAGAAAAGATTCACTATCACATCCATCAACCACAGTTGCCTAGAGCATTATTTGCTTCCTTCGTGAAGAAAAAAATATGTTCTTGTATTCAAACTGCTCATTCTAGAATCCTCACTGCTGTAACAGGTACAGATGAAAAAGCTGCTTTTCTAGCAGTCCTGGAGTTACAAATGCAATTTGAGTTTAGTAATTGAGACCCCATGTTCTTTTTTTAAATGTAACTCTGCAAAGCCTAGAGCTTTCTATGTGACTGGTTTTGATTAAGTATAAATCCGTAATTTTACATGTTGTCCTTTGTCATCAAGATACCACTAGAATCCTCATTGCATGATTTCCCTGCATAAAAAATCTCCAGAGTTCTGTCATACTGGGGTTCTGTAAAAGACATTCTAGACTATGTGCCCTGAAGAATGCCTGCCTCAAAATACCCTGAAAAATTGGTTTACATTGCACATTTCTTAGTTGCCTCCATAACCTACCAATACAAATCTCCCTCTGATGGGAATTCACACTTTTAGCAAGCTTCTCTATAATTCTTATACATATAGAAATTTGAGAACCAGCATTTTAAATGTTTGAAGAGTTGAAGGCAACTCATTCTAAGGACAAGATAATGGACTATAAAGTCTCAAACTAAGATTTTGTCCTAAGAGGAAATCACAGAGTGCTCTTGCAGTATGGTAGCTATGCAACCTTAAGTACATTCCTTGATCTTACTGAGTGAAAGAATAGATAGATACATAAATAGATAGAGTAGATAGAGAGAGAGAGAGACAGAGAAAGAGCGAGCATGTGAGAGACGTTTAAAACATGGTGCTTGTTATTTAACCTCTGTTTTTTTAAGAACCCATGGTTATCTGAGTAGTTATATAATCTATACTCTTTACTTTCATAAACTCTCTTCTCATTTCTAATTGTGAGACTGCTCAGTTCATAGGTTTAAATGTGAACCCCTTCCCCATCTTTGCCTGTCCATCATCTCATTTGAAGAAAGGTTTATGGAAACGTAATGGTCTTTTTTGCAAAACACCAGGAAAGATTTGAGCCTATCCTGTCACTTAGACAACTAATTACACCATTACATGCTGCAATTACAATTAAAGATTTTCAGCTGATGAAAGGCATGTTCACTGCATTCTCATTACCTGATATTTCCTTGCCAACACTCAAGAGTATCATGATTTTGATGAAACAAAAACAACTCAAGGAGCTATATTTGCTCAGTAACATCAACAGAACCTTTCAGGGAGCCCTTTGCAATTCCCTTCTGCCCCATTGCATTTTTTCACCAAGCTATTTAAAGATGTAGTTTTCATTAATACCTCACAGAACTTGTTGGCTGCCAAAATCATTAATAATTTCTGCTGATCCAGCATGATCTCTGTGAAACATCACAACCTGTTAGGTACATAGAGCAATTTTGGCAGTGATCCAGTTGGATTTGGTCTTAAGTTGACTCAGATCAGATCAGTTAAATCAAATCACTTAGTGCCAGCAATGCCTGGCAAATAATGTGCTTGCCTTAAGTATCCATTATTTACAACGTCCTCACAGCAATAGCAGAATCAGACAGATGGGTCAGGGCCAAAGGACAACACCTTAACATTCTCTTCTTTCTCCTTTTTGACTTATTGCTGCCAAGGATCACCCCTCGGCTTCCCAGCCCCATAAATGTCATCAAGACCAATCACCATTCTGACGTTTGGTCCATTTTAAATCATCCCTTTTGAGTAATTGCCTAGTGTCAGAATATGAATCTTTTAATGGTTAGGGACTTGAAATTTCCTATGGATTTACCCTCTGTGTGGATGTTTAATAATTGAAAAGCTCTTCCTCATTGTATCAGTTATGAGCAGTTATGACTCTCCTCCAAGTAACAGAAAACCTGGTCTAAAGTGTCTTAAGTGAAATGGTGATTTATTGTCCCGACCAAATGAAAAGCGCAAAGGCTCCAGGCACTGTAGAATATAGAGATCAAAAACAATGTCATTGGACTCTTGTTCCTCTCTCATGGTTTCTCAGTTCCACTTCATTGATTACAGACAGGTTTTCTCTCCCAAATTCATGAAATAGCTGCATGCCTTGGGATCTCACATTGGCTCAGTTTCAAAAGCTGTGGGAAACACCGGTAGCCACTGTGTGAGCATTCGTGGTAAAGTCCACATTGTACTTCACTGGCTATATTTAGATCACATGCCTGTCACTAAGCCCATCATTCTGATGAAAGGAATGGGGTGTTCTCATTTATCTGGAAAACCACATATATCTGCCTTTGGATCAGGTTTGATCAATCCTACTCCTACCATATGGGCTGAGAGTTGCAAGTTGAGACCGGTCTCTAAGAAGAAATGAAAGTTACCAAGAATAGTGAAAATGATGAAAATATCCCATCCTTTAGTCAAACAAGATTTACCTACTTAGAGGTTTCTCTCATTAACCCATAATCGATTCCTTGTGCTCTCCATAAAAAAAAGCTATGTCTCTTTTCTCTGCAACCTGTCAATTCTTGAAGCAACAGCCATGTTCTTTCTTCAGCATACAATATGTTTAGAATCACTAGTTAATGCAACAGGATCACTTAAGTTTTATGCAAATTTAAGGTATTAGAAGTTTAGTAGACAGATCAATGACTCTAATCCCTAGAGGCATAGCAGAATTACTCCATAGAACACTTAAAAAGTAAATATGCCTGGGGATAAGCTGCACCAGATCTACCACCTCAGGCTTTGGGAGGATGCTGCATAAGGGATATGTATTTTTTAAAAGCTTCACAGCAATTCTCATACATTCTCACACACAATTTTACTTATGAACCATTGATCTTTGTAGATGGAGGGAAATTATAATCTATTATTCTCTATCTGACCAAGCAATAGCAAAAGAACTTTACCCTGTACTAACTGTCATATTTCAGAGGTACAGAGGTAAATATAACCTATTTATAGGGAAATGACCAGAGTGAAACTATGCTTTGAGAAACAGAAGTAACTGATTGCATGGATAGTAAGAGTAGCCAGAAACTAGAAGAAGGTTGGGGGGGGGGGCGGGGACAGTATCTCAGGAGTTATTTCAGAAAATTGCTAGAATTCATCTATCCATTTATTCAAGACATATTTGATGAGTGCAAACTATGCACCAGGCACTGAGCTAGATAGTAGTATTAACATGACAACTCCTGGGGTCTGCTAGAACAGAGCTTATAGTTTAAGACTCAGACAGATATTCCATTTTTTTGTAATTTGTTTATTCATGAAAGACACCCAGAGAGAGAGAGAGAGAGAGAGAGAGAGAGAGAGAGAGAGAGGCAGAAACACAGGCAGAGGGAGAAGCAGGCTTGATGCAGGGAGCCCAACATGGGACTCGATCCCGGGTCTCTAGGATCATACCCTGGGCTGAAGGCGGCACTAAACCCCTGAGCCACCTGGGCTGGCCCAGATATTTCATTGTTAAGCTGTTTTTGCCTGCAGACCCCAAACCAAAGTGGTTTAATAATTAGAAAATTATTAACTCAAGACTGTTAGTGTACATGTAGGAAAGAAATCGAGGTTAAATATGTAAATGGCTCACTGACATCGGTAAATACCCAGATACTTTCTCTTTACTCTGCCAGCATTAGTGTTGGCTTCATCCTCAAAATGATTATAAACTGTTTACTGCAGTTTCAGAGACTAGATCCAAATACAAAATAACTAGAAGAAAAAGAAGACTGTCTTTATTTTTATTTTCATCACATAAGTGAAGACAAGAGTCCCAGAAGTCCTCCATCAATTTTTTTCTTACATCTCATTGGCCAGATCGAGGATACATAAAAGTCCTTGCATCCATCACTGGGGAAGAGGGAAGGGATTATTATGACTGGCCTAAACTGTATCTGGATTATGTGGATGTTGAGAGTGAACCAAAATGTCTGCTACAGACATTAATAAATTTCAGAAACAAAAAATTATGAATGTGAAGTCCTATACTATATTTGAAATCCTCTACTAGGGAAGTGTGATATCTAGAAAGATTTTCCTGAGGAAGCTTAATCAGAAAGCAAGAAAATGAGTAACATTTGAATGAGTAAAGAGCAGAGAGGGAAAAGTTTTGAGCAGAAAGAAAAGTGTGTGAAAAGTGTTCCAAGGCTGGGCAATGAAGAGTCATAGAACAATGGAGAATCATAGGAATATTACTACTTCTGCTGTAAATGAGAGCCAAAATGAACAAAGGGATAAAAATGAGAATTTGGGTGTGATGATATTTTCTTTGAGTATTGGTAGTGAGAATGTAGAGAAGTGGACTGTTGTCTAGTTAGAGGGAGAACTTGACAAGACTTAATGAATCAGGTATAGTTTGAGGGAGTGTTTCAGGGAGCAAGGAAATGTATGTGACCAACAATGGCTTTTGGGTTTCCAGGCTTGGTCAAGAGAAATGGTTCATGTTGAGATTGTACAGCAAGAAGTATAACAGAGTAGCAGAAAAGATGTGCCCACAAGGATAACAGGTTACAGAGGGGCTGCATTAATGATCCTTAAATCTGTCAGTGGCTCCAAAGCCTAAAAAATGTCTGCCCTTTACTGTGAAAACATAACCAAGTAACTCATCAGAGTCCCCAGAGTTCAATGGATTTGGGTGAATAATGCCTCTTGGTCCAAATGAAATCATTAAGTGCCCAGACAGGAGCTGTTTTCATGGAAAGCATAAGACCTTATCGTTAAGTATGGGAGTATTCAGTGTGGGCAGAATGGGTTCCCTGAGGCACCCTTAGCCAAAAAATAAAAAGAAAAAATAAAGAAAAAAATAGCTTCCTAGTAGCCAAAAAACAAACAAAAAGTAGTATTTCATCATTGGACAAAATCTCCCTTACTAAATTGCTAAAAGGCACATAAATTGCAAATAATAACCCTCCATATAATCTGAAAGCATAACCCCCTCAAATATATCATAAGGAATTTTTTCACTTATATTCTGTTTGTGATCTTATTATATTTTCAAAAGAAACAACAACAATGTATTTCAGTTTACATGACTATGGATGTAATTCTGAGCCCAAAAATAGATGGACACTATTCAGTTGGTCTAATCCATCTTTTAAAAAATGGTAGTAAGAATGTGTTCTCCTGTTGGGATACAAAATGTCATTCACTCAATCTACTAGTAACATCAAGCAATGTCTAATCCATCCATTCATCTGTGTTTAACATTTCCTCATTTCATTTTAAATCTCCTCTTTTTATCCTACAGCTTTATACAATCTTACCTCTCTAACTAGTCATCCCACAATGTAGCTAACATTCCAAATAGCACAAGTACTTAACTTAAAAGTAACATGTAAGCCTCACTTTGTGGAAACTGGTACTTGCAGTTCCCATTAACACAGTGGGAAGTTACACACTTTATACTCATCCAAACGATATCTTGATCTTTGAGCTTTTGGAATTGACTGCTTTTTTGATTACATCTTTTGACCAGATAGAAACTACTGCTGTGAAAGATATTACTTTATTATGCATTCATAGTTTGGTTGTTGTATAATGAAACATGAATTTTACCTGACGAAGATGTGATCAAACACTTCCTTCCTCCTATGGTACATGTGATTGTGTGAATTTAAGTATTTAACAATTTGATCAAATAGGCCTCATAGAAAAACACACACATGCCCTCATTTGAGGTTATTATTATGATCACAATATCTTTTATTACCATTGTTCACATCTTATTGTTTAAGCCCTAGAGTTGCATAGATACTTCTATCACTGAAATTAATGACCCCCCTCTTCCCTATCTCATTTCTTGTAAGAAGATCAAAGATATATTGAGACATCAAAACAAGGATGACTGTGCTTAATGAGTTTGGGAACATTTAAAAATGAAATAGTAGTGTCTTTCTTCCATGCTGGAGCCATACTGAATTCTAGACAGCTTTGTTCTCATTTTTTTTTTCTTATCTCTTCAAACACTTAAATGTAATATTCTAGGAGGTTTCATTTGTAAGCAGTTTTGAACTCTAAAACTAACAAGCAACTTTTGTGCCTGGGGCCCTTGTTTCATTTGTTCAACATGTATTTATTGAGCAAGTACATACTCATCAAGACTCTAGGCGCTGAGGATACAGCAATGAACAAAACTGGGGGGGGGGAATCTCTACATTAGTAGAGTTTATAGGAAACTAATTTCACATTATAGCATACACATGTGCATGTGTACATGCATACAAAGTTAAAGGAAATGGGCAATATCAAGAATATGGAACCTCTGATAGGTAAAAGTAGAAGAAATTCGTTTTAGTTAATTAATAAATTATATTAACAATATCAAGAAAATTAAGAAAATAACATTTATTGATTAACTAGTATTTATCAGACAAAATATTAGGTATATTTAAGTACTGTAACACCCACAGAAATTTCAGTATGATTAGCCTGGGTTTCTGATGCATCATCTATATGTGAACAGTTTTGACTCATGATAATTTCATAGGGAGCATCATCCTATTTTTATGATTTAGATATTACTGCTATGTAATTAAAGCTGTTTTTGTCAAGGTGAACACATTACTAGCTGGTAATACCTAGCAATCTTAAAATAAGTAAAAATAAAATAAAAAAATGATTTTGATGTGATTAGATTGTCCCTCATAAAGGTTCATATTTAGATAACATGTTTTCTTCAGAGACAGGTAAAGAGAAAAGTTAACCATATAGTCTTTCAATTTTGACTCAGTGCTATTTGTAGACCTGGTTGTTTGGGTGGCAAATGCATGTACATAAAGTCTATTTATGCTAATAATTTCACTGGAAAAGATTTATTAAGCAAAAATTATTTTGAAAAGATTCTTCGGGGAAATGAACTTCCTAAATTTCAAGCAGATAGTCTTACCTAAATATATGTCTGTGTAAGAGATTTCCTCATGTTTTGAAAGCCTTACTCTTTCACTATATATGAGATAACCCACAATCTTCAGGTTGTGTTTTTAATTTTTATCATTATTTTTAATGCATGGATTATGAGATCACAATCAACCTCTCAGGGAACAGGGATGAAATCTCTCATTAAGAAAGAGTCAGGGAGCAGGGATGAAATCTCTCATTAAGAAAGAGTCGAGTGGCTCAGTTGGCTAAGCTGCTTACTCTCGATTTCAGCTCAGGTCAGGATCTCAGGGTCCTGGGATCGAGCTCTGAGTCTGGCTCTGTGCTCTGTGGGGAGTCTGCTTCAGGATTCTCTCTCCCCCTCTGCATCCCCCCAACTGCTCGCTTGTTCTCTCCCTCTCAAATAAATTTTTTTTTAAAAGAAAGAGTCAAGTACTACCTACTTTTGATAGCCATAAATAAGTAATATCTACCTTAAAATATTTGAAACATCTACATCCTATATGCAATGGCAATGCAAGGAACTAATATATGTGTTATTTTGAAACTGCACACTTGGGAGTACTTGAATTATGAGGGGTTCAGAATATGCTACCCCAAAACAGCTGCTTTGGCATATTGATTATTTTGAGCTGAAGGCACTTGAGAAATTGCGAATAAAGGAAGGTCTCCACGACCTTTCCCTTTTTAATGAAAAGAAGATTCACAGAATTTCCCATGATAAAGATGTTCTCCCTCTACCAGGAGGAGAACATTCTTATCACCAAAGACTAGGAATAGACACCAGATGGACCTGTACAAATAACCCTGCTAAAATAACACTTATCTTCCATTAGTTCCCCCCATATATTTCTCATCTGTCCCACATTTAGCTGCCCCTAGCCCAAGCCCCATTGTCTTATCATATTATGACAATTCATCATTCTTTGTTTAAAAAAGAATATAACCTTTTTGGCTTAACAGCTTCTTTGGGTCATCATTTTCTTTTTGAAGACTCCCATGTGTACATAAAAATCCTAATAAAATGTATACCCTTTTCTCCTGTTAATCTGTTTTAGGTCAGTTTAATTCTTAGGTCCAGCCATAGAAGCTAGGAGTGTGGAAGGGAAATTTTCCTCCCATGCAACTACATTTTGATGAGAACTTTGGTAACACCTTAGGGTCTACAGAATAAAGCTCAGAAACCTCAGCAAATGTGATGTTGACTTCTCTTACCCACTGACTATAACATATCTCTCCAATTTCCATTCCTCCTCCTGTCCTCCTCAGCTGGTCAGCTTGTCATGTTTCACTCTGTTTCTTGGCTCTGCTTCCCCCTTCCATGAAATCTTTCCCATCCTTTAAACCTAACAATTCCTTCTCATTCATCAGTTCCTGCCTCAAAATCACACCTTCTGGAAAGCCTTATACAGACTTCTGGTCTCCTATAGAGGCACATTTATATCCTTACACATATAATCTTTAATTGTATGTATGCCTGTATAACCACTTCATTTTTGGCATAGTTTATCAGGCATTCTTTTGAGCCCCCTGGTGACATCCTTGAGGTCAGGGTTTATATTCTGCATAGAGGTTGGAGAGCTCTATTAGTAAGAAAAATGAGACAAGCCAACATTTTATTAAATCCTTTTTGCCATTTTACTTTGTTCTTAATATATTCTGTAGTGGAATGATTTCACTGTTAAACCCTATTTTCATTATCAACTTTAGTTTTTATACTATTTTGATTAACGTCTTGCAGAGGATTAGTGTCAGTATTATACTGTTACTGAGGTGCAATGATTTATCTTCCCCAATTACTTATATTTTCCAATAATTAAAAGTTTGTTTTAACTGCCCAGTGAATGGCTGAGTCTGGCTGTTTGCTTTTGTGGTGTAAATGAGGCTCTGATTGGTTTTCTATTGTAGGATGATGCTCCCTGCTAATCTTAGATGATTGTTTTTATGCTTTGCTGTGTTTAGTGTCATCAACAGATAGAAGATGCACCCAGAATACACAGATGACAATTTGCCCCTTTGCCTGTGTTACCTGGCATTGCTTGTGTTTGCACTGGGCTAGGGAGGAGGCTGATTATACTTGGTCTGCATTTAATTCCATAACACAAGCCTGAAACCTGCTGAATCTTACTGTGTTTAGAAAAAAAAGAAGAAAAAGCCTATTATTTAAAATAAGGAATACTACAGAGAATTCAGTGAGCTAAGGAAAACTGTTCCATCTTGTTTTTAACCCAAATGAGCCAAAGTTAACATTTGAAAGAATAACTCTTGTCATTTTTCTACATGTGTCAGGCACATGCCAAGTGGAATTGTTGTATAGGTTCTATGGGCTAGGACTGTGCGTATTCCTTCAGCTTCATCTTGCTGCATATTAATTTTTTTTGGATTTGTAGAATTTTATTATTGGGAGAATGACTAAAGATTATAGTGTAACTAGATTTTATTCTTTTATTATTATTATTATTATTATTATTATTATTATTATTTTAAACAAAGAAGGCAATTTATATAAGACCACATAACTAAGAAGTAGTGGTACTGGAGATTAACCCCTTGTTCATGTGATTACAAATTCTCTATTCTTAAAATCCTGTAATAGGCTTTTACTGCTTCAAAATGATGGCAAAATCATATATACTTCTTTATAGTCAGCTGCCCCTTTCATTAAATACATAGAAAATGAAAAGGATTTCTATACTCTGCATCTATTTCATCTATTGCATTTTACTCTTTCATAATTTATTTTCTAATCATATTTAATTACTTTTTCTTTTTTTTTTCAAATTTTTTATTTATTTATGATAGTCACAGAGAGAGAGAGAGAGAGAGAGAGAGGCAGAGACACAGGCAGAGGGAGAAGCAGGCTCCATGCACCGGGAGCCCGACGTGGGATTCGATCCCGGTTCTCCAGGATCACGCCCTGGGCCAAAGGCAGGCGCCAAACCGCTGCGCCACCCAGGGATCCCTTAATTACTTTTTCTAATCAAGAAATATTTATCGATCACTTTTTATATACAAGTATATTTTAGGCTTTATAAGGGAAAACTGTAAAAAGCCTAATTCCTGAGCTTACAAAGTTTACAGTCTTATTGGAGATATTAGACATGTATGCAAATAAGCATAATAAAATGCAACATGTGACTAATGTAAACTCAGTTTATTGAAAAGCCTCTACTATTTGGAGTAAGACAGTGAAGTGCTTTGTTTCCAGACATTATCTTCCTCTCAGGTTTTACAGACTGATTCCCTCATTTTCCACAGCTCTTTTAATTAATGACGTATTTTGCTCAGATTTCATAAATTTTTAGCCACTTTGGGTTAATAAAAGTTTTTTATTCAAGTATTTGAACCTACTCTCAGTGCATTTTAAAATTTCAGGGTGCATTCACATTCTCCCTCTTCCCCTTTCCTCACTGGAAGCTGGCACTCTAGCTTCAGTGACTGGAAGAAGAAGATGTAGGGATGTGGAGCTTGGGCTGTATCTCAGACACCATTGGTCTATTGTCTTCTATGTCAGAAGAAGAAGAAAGATCAGGAAAAGAGCAAGTTATCTTCTTAGGTAACTGGGAAGGATGAATTCTTCTTCACTATAAAATGAGTGCCCAGCAAGTTGTCTATGACCTAGATAAAAATGAGTGCCAACACCCAACTTGTCCCCAAGAAGAGGAACTCACCTTAACTCTGTTCTCTTCAGAATTTGAGTGCTGAAAGAGAGCAGGCTACCATGTCTGGCTGACCTTCTGGTGATGCATGTCCCCTGATGCCCCTGTCTCCCAGAAAGACTGCAGCCCCAAATCCCAGTCACCTCCTAGAACAACTCTGAGATCTAGGAGCACACATGCAAGCAATCTTCCTTACTTCTCAGGAGCTAGAAGCTAAAGTCAGGCAGTAGCCTTCACTGCCCTCTTCCTGCACATCACTCACTTGGTCAGATCTCACTGGTTCCATTTGCCCTGTTGTTCGCTGCATGAGAAGACAAGATCCCTGATCAGACATTTGCTGAGAAATGGAATGCTATTGCCCTGTAAGCCCCCATGAACTGTTTTGAGTGATTCTCTCAAAGCACCCTTCCCCTAAGACTGCATTTGGTAGTGAAAGCAACTCATTTTCCCCCCAAAGGCATTTTCCTCTCTTCTCTACCTACCTCTGTCAACTGGCAGCCTGTAGTCTTACCTTGTTGGGTAATATAATCTTCTAGGATTTGATTGCTTCTATTATATCTTATGAAGGGTGTCTTCTTTATTTTTTGAATAAATAAAAGGTAATCTGTGATTATTTCCCTCTCCAGTTCACCCATCCCCTCTGCAACCTGTCTTCAAAAACTCTCCTTCTCCTGCTGTCCCCAGTAGTTTCTATTGAAGGAAACAGAAGGGCTTAAGTTATTTAACTATACAGAGCAATTGAAGTCTTATTTGTAAAAATAGATTTGTCTTTCATTTTATTAGTAAGTACCTCATCTTCTAGCCCCATCTTACTGAGAAGAGCTGAATAAGCTGTGAAATTCTAGTGTTGCAAAACTAGAGGAAAGCCCTGTCAAATTTATTTAAATTGATTTCATTTATTTCTAGCTTTCTCATACCAGTAGCAAATGATAAATTATTAACATAAATAGCAAATACATTGAATACAAACAAATCAGGCAGAAGAATTGACTAAAAGTCTACAAGTTTTGGCTTTGCTTCTCTAAAGAGAATTGAATTCTCCTTGAATTCTAGAAAGTTCTGAGTCTGTCTTACTGCATTCTCAAATTATCCTAAAATTAATATTAAATTATTACTTGATGTTGACAACCTTGTCATTCAACTTGGTTCTCTCACTGATTCCTCCATCTCTTTCTGCCCAACATCAATATAGCTCTAATTTCATGGAGAGACAAAATGGATCTATAGTCAGAGTGTCTGAATTTGTGTCCATATGAGCACTTACTAGATAATTAATTTTGAACAAGTCATTTCATTTTACTCCTCAAAATCTGTTACAATAGAAATTGGGTTACCCACCTCACAGAGCTTGATTCAGTTTTAAATGAAATATCAGATGGAGAGTACTTAAGAATTATAAAAACTTGGTTCTCATTAATGAGTTTTATTTTATATATTTTGGAGTGGGCCAGCAAAGCAAGGTTTATCAAGCAGTAGCAAAGTGATAGTACAAAGCTCCCGAGGAAAGAGGGGACCTGAGAGGGTTGCCATCAAAGTTTCTAAGTCTAGGGAGTTTCTTGGGCTTGTTGGAGGGCTTTTTAATCTGATGAACTCTCCCTGTGTCATTCAGTCAAGCTTTTGTCATCTATCTATCATGTGGAAAAGGGTGGAGGGCTCTTTCCAGAGTGAGTGGAAAATCTTTTAAGGATGGCTTTCTCTTAAGGCCTTAGCCCCCTTGTCCCTGCTTGCCTTACTTCCAACTATCCTTCATCATTCCCCCTCTCAAGAGGTAAGCCTAACTGCCATTAGAGAAAAAGGGTGAACCCATCAAAGCTAATTCCTGCTGGTCCGGGGCATTGGATGGGGTGGCACTCAGGGTTCCTCTCATTCCAGCCTATCAAAGGGTCCCCTGTAGAAGTCTGATTGGACCTCCATGTGAGGCTCCGCCTTTTGGAGTTTAATGACCTTTCTTATGGAAGATACAAAGTAGGTTAAAATAACATTTAAGAAGACTTATCTGTGTCTTTTTATCCCTTCAAGACTAGTCCGGAGTCCTCTCTGGGTTCACAGAGGTATTTCATTTCCTTGTTGTTAGTCCTTATTGGGGACCAGGGTTTAACTCTAGAATGATGGATCCAGACTTAAAATTCAGGTATCTTGATTGCTGTTATTTTTTTTTAAGATTTTATTTATTCATGATAGTCACAGAGAGAGAGACAGAGAGGCAGAGACACAGGCAGAGGGAGAAGCAGGCTCCATGCAGGGAGCCCCACGTGGGAGTTGATCCCGGGTCTCCAAGATCACACCCCGGGCCAAAGGCAGGCGCCAAACCGCTGCGCCACCCAGGGATCCCTCTTGACTGCTTTGTTAAAGTGGCTAAAATACTGTATCAGGCCTTCCCAGAGGGGGGCCTCTAGAGAAGGGGATAAAGAAGAAAGAGTTTAGGAAGCACTTAGTCCCCTGGGACTAAGTGGGACAGGTTGGTTATTTGGGGCTGGGAGTTGGGAAGCTCCTGAAAAGCATGTTGAAACCTTTGAAAAAGAATGACATGATTTATCAGATTAAAGACTTCCTTGTCTAGCAGTAGGTCATTTAAAAGGAAGGGTTTCCCATATAAGATCTGAAAGGGACTCAACCCCCTTTTCATGGGGTGTTCCTAATTTGTAAGGCAATAAGGAATAGAGGCACTCTATTTGACTTGTCTCTTTTGCTAGTCTTTTGAGGTGTCTTTTAATAACTTCATTCGTCCTTTCTACTTTTCCTGAGGATTGAGGTCTCCAGGCCCAGGGTAAGTGATAATTAATTCCCAAAGCCTTGGATACTCCCTCTGTTACTTGAGACTTGAAGAAGGGGCCATTATCACTCTGAAGGGACTGGGGGAGTCCAAACCGAGGGATGGTTTAATTTACTAGTAGTGTCTTTATTATTTCTGAGCCTTTTTCAGTTTTACAGGGGAAGGCTTAAACTCAGTGCATGAAGGTATCTACCCAAACCAGGAGGTACCTGTACCCATCCATTTTAGGAATGTGTGAAGTTCATTTGCCAATCTTCCCCAGGGTAACTTCCTATGTGTTGTATGCCTCTGAGGATTTGCTAATGGGAGAATAGGTTATTCTTTGTGTTTCCTGTCCCAGAGTAATTTTTTTCCTGTTTCAGAGGTAGTTTGATAGCTTCAGGAATCAAGGGAACAGACAGCTGCCAGCCAGCCACAAGCCACCAGATCCCTATCTTTGCTTAAATATCTCATTTGCTGTTGAGCTGGTCCCAGACGTGGGTTCGGATACCCAAGGCCATTCCTTTTCTGTCACATACAAGCTGTAAGCCCTCACTGTAGGAAGACTTAAAGCTGGGGCACTGAGCAAAGCCTTCTTGAGATTTTAAAAAGCTTTTTCCTACTTTGGATCTCACACTAATAGATGGGTACCCACTCTGAGTGCCCTTGATCAACCAGTAGACGGAATGTGTTATTTCTCCATGTCTGGGGATCCATGAGTGACAGTGTCTTGCTATGCCCAAAAACCTTTCCAATGAGGGAAAGTTGTGGGGTCCTTAAGGTGAATAGGAACAGGCACTGCTGTTACAGCCTGACCCACTTCAGCCTGAGTCCCAGAGGTAGGGAAGGATTAGTATCAGCCTCTATTGAGGGGAGGCTACTGCTAGTCTCCTGAAGGGCTATCAATATGAGAGTTAATATCTCTACTTAAGAGAAGTATGGGGCTCTCAGGCATTAAGCCTATTTGGAAAAGACCTAGATGTAATCCCATTTGTCATCCAAATAAAACTTTCCTAACAATTACCCATGACACCTTTGATACAGACAATATTAACTACCATTTTAACTCAAGCTTGCTTGACCTTCAGCAAGCCTAGATAGAATCATTCCCAGTTCTAAAACTTGTCAACTCAGACAGATGAGTAGATGCCATATTTTTTCCACCAAAGTGGAAATATGCAGCCCATGTCAGGCTGGAGAAGACAAGGAATGTACCCAAAACAAATGGAGTTCTGGTGGCTGCTTGGAAATATTCCTTAAAGTCTCTGTCCTGAGGTAGACTAATGACAGTTGGCTCCAGTTATAGCCATTAATGAGGGAGAAGCCCCCACGTACTGCTCAATACCTTCATGATGCATACTTGGGAGTGATGGCAATACCTGTTCCCAGGTGGATCATTAGGGTCCCAGTTGGGAATCTTGAGATGGTACAGCCTGGGCTCCAGTTGGAAACTGAGGCCACCCACGGGCTCATCTGTCCCTTCATCCCCATATCTTTCAGCAGTGGCCAAAAAACCACACTTTTCTGCTTCAGTGAGGGTCTGGTTTAACAGAAGCATTACATCCAATTTTGGAAAACTTTGAAGTCTCCTTTCATCTCAGGTCTTGTAGTGGCACCTCCCCTTGGTCCTCTTTCTTGCAGAGGGTAAAGCCCTCAAGCACAGGCAGAGGTTCCAGGACGGGGCAGGACAGGTAAGGGGACCTGATCTTACCCTAGGAAAGATGGAGCCAGGGATGGAGATTCCCTGTGGCCTCAATTTGCCTATCAACTTTTGATGTGGATGTGATGTTCCTTTGTTCGTTCCCCTGCTCCCCACCCCAAGGCAGGGGAGTCTGGAAGAGATCAGCCAGGAGGCTAGGATCAATCCTACATTGCTTAGATCAGAACAAAAGAAAATCAGATGCCCTTTTTCCCAGTTAAAACTAGAAAGGTGAAGACCCTCAGGTGGCCATGTTTCATCCTACAACTTATATTGTGGCCCCACAACAAAAGAAAATGAGTTGCATTTGCCCAGTTAAAACCAGGAAGGTGTCTGAGTAAACAATATTGACCAATACTCTTTGTATAGCCTATAATGCCCACATGGGACTCTGAAGGAATAAGGGTCTTGGTCAGAGAATTACCCCTCTACAAGAAGAGGGTAAAAGGCACCCCTTACCTCAATTTCTTATAGTTGACCAGAGAGACTTGGAAAGAGAGGAAAAGGCATTTCTCACCTCAGTTCCTCCTCATTTTTTCCTGTTGTGTAGCCCCAGCTACTCACCCCACTGACAGCCAGAGGCCTCCTCTTCTTTGCGAGGTGCTGGGAGTAGTAGTCATGCTTACCCAGGCTTGACCCTACCTCCAGAGAATAGCCCTGGTGCCCTCACCCTTAAGACTCCCTTAGAAGTCAATAGATACACTAGACTTCTTTTAGTTGAATTGTTCTTTCTGGCAAAGCCATATGGAGAGACAAAATAGGGTACCCATGGAGGGCAAATTCACCTGGGATAAACCCTGGAGGATCTGAGAAATTGGGAGAACCCTTAGGCCTTAGTTCTTTTGCCTTGCTTCGCCATTCCTTCCCATAGGTGGTATAGCCTGTAGGAGGAGTCAGAAACAGGAGACTGTTCTCACTGTTAACAGGGAACTGTGAGTGAGATCCCTTGGATACCACCTGAACCACTCACAGGAGAATGTCAGGGAGACTATCCTGGGCTTTCCCACTCATTCTTGTAGGAGAGGAATCAGCTGATAAATGAGTAGTAGAAGAGTTTCTGTCTGGATGCCCGAATGGGCAATTAAGGAATCCTTCTAAGAGCCACCAAAGGGTAGCTTTGGTCAAGCCCTTCAGTTGCTGCTAGGTTTTCCCTAGGTTCCTCACATCTGGTGATCTGCTCCAAAGGAGTTTTGAGTCCTTACTAAACTGATATTCCCAACTTCTGTTGTGAGATCTGTTGGAAAGAGCCCAGAGAGCCTGTCACCCAAGGCTTGAGAATGGTAGCCCCACTAATTGCTCTTACATGGCTGATGGATGCCCATTGTTTCAACAAACAAAATGGGCACAGAAAGACAGAGAAAGAGAGGGAGAGCCCTGCCCACTACTCACAGTTGTTCTTAATGATGGTGGATATCTTAGGCTAGCAGCAAAGCAAGGTTTATTGAGCAATTACAGAGTGATAGTATAAAGCACCTGAAGAAGGAGGGGACCTGAGAGGGTTGTCCTCGTCAATGATTTTTAAAAGCACATAACTCTATGTGAAACTTAAAAAAAAAAACACATCTTTTTTTTCTTCCTTTCTCCCTTCCTTCTTCCTTCCTTCCTTCCTTCCTTCCTTCCTTCCTTCCTTCCTTCCTCTCTTCAGTTTTTTTGTTTGGATTTTTTTTTTTACTTTTTAATTAAATAATCCAGCTATAAGTACAAATACAGGTTTCATATTTGAAGCCATTTAAGGTAAATTCTTTCCTAGTTGTTTTAAGTATGAATTTGCATGTATGTGAATGGATTCCTTTATTAGAAATTTATGAAATCCTATCACAATTGTTAAGTACTATGCTAGGTGCTGAGACACAGCAGGGTATAAAATCAGATGAAGCCTTAGGTTTTAGTCTGCTTTTCAAGCTTCTTTATGAATGTGGCCACTGCTGTCAGCATCTTACCTGCACTGTACCTTCATAACGTATGAAGGTATTTTCTGTGTTATATGGAAGAGGTTTTGGTTCAAGAAAAATTCAGGTCTCCCCACTGGCTGTGGGGTAGGGGCACCAGAAACAACACAAATGTTTCTATTTCATTTTAAACGTTTTTATTCCAGAGCAGAGGTGGATAAACTATAGCTGGTTGACCTAATCTAGCTTTCTGCACATTTAGCAAACAAAATTCTATTGGACCATAGCCTTACTGATTCATTTGCCAGTCATTTATGGCTGCTTTTGCGCTACAGTGACAAACTGAGTACTTGTGACAAAACCTTATGTTTTGTCAGACTGAAAATATTCAAAACTGAAAATATTTATTGTCTAGCCCTTTACAGAAAAAAGGTTCTTGACCCCTGCTTTAGAGAAAAATCTCTTCATCACTGTCCATCACCGTCCTGGCTCTCTAATCAAGCCAGCAACATGATACAATTGACTCTATTCTAACTACAATTAACTGTTCTTTGCTCTGATCTTTCTTCAAATAGAACCTACCCTGCCATTGCCTTTGAAGAAACTTCCCCAGATGGCCTTGTGAGTTCTTAGCCTCTCTTAGTTCCTGTGGCCCATGCCATGCATACAAAACTAAGACATTTCCTGTGGTCACGCAGAATGGTGACTACCTCAGACTTTGAACTCTAACTGTTTTAACATTTCTCCTGATTCAAAAACAGGTTTTCTTTTAAAAGAGTATTTGGTCAGAAAATCTCTACTAATTCAGAGGGTAATGTAATGGAGACTACCAGGGAGCCAGAGCTGCTAAGGTAAAAAATTGGCTGAAGGTCTGACAGCCACTCCTGCTGCAGTGCCACCGCCTACTTCTGGCCAGTCTGACAGGCTCCTTCAGGCTTCAGATAGTCCTGTGTGTTCACATTTCGGCAGAACTGTGGACACTGGCCAGCAGGTGCCTCTTGTTCTTGTTCTGCCTGAGATCTTTTAACTCAGAAGGAGCATGTGTTCCTTCTTCCCTGTCCACTTCCATATTCTCGGCAGTTACCCCTGTCCCATTTATAACCCCACTGTAACTCATCTACAAACTTAAGAAATGTTTGAGAGTGGAAATTATACGGACAAGAATTGAGTAAATGCAAGTTAAGACACACTGCACTCTATTAGCTGGGTGACTTCAAATAATTTGATTTACTTTTCTAGGCCTAAACATCACCACCCTGGATTTAATAGTCATTTAACAATAGTGGTTATATCTTGGCTCTATTAATCACCAGGAAATGGGCAAGTATTTATCTTTCTTCCTTGCAATGATTCTTTAATACTGCATGACTAAATTTTAGAGAAAAGCAAAGAATAAGTAAATAAGGCCACACTACTGATTACCAACAGAGCTGGGATAAATAGCCACTCCTCCCAGCTTTAAAATCCCTACTCCCCCTTCCCCGCCCCAATCCATCCAGTTTACCTGTAGCTACTGACCCTAAAACATGATCAGTGTTCTGAGGTCTGAGACTGCAGGAAGGCCCCAAGTGTAGCACTGACTCAGTCTCACTGAGACAGAGGTGATAGAGCAAGGAAACTGGGCTCTTTACCTGTGGATTAGGTCTTAGTAAACTGAACTCTGTGTTACAAAACAGTTATAATATTTAAAAAACAGGAGTTGCGAGAATATCAAGTAATAGAAATGGGAAAGGAAAATAATATATAATTTTTAAGCATAAATGTAAGCCAGTGGCAATCTATAATTTAATTGACTAGGACTTGGTTTTTCCACTACTGGGAATACGTATTTTCATATTCTACATAACCATGGTTAAATGAGGATAAAAATTGTTCCTTGATTTAGGACTCCAGGTCATTTGTTGATTCCTGTCTGATTTTCTCTAATAGGTTAATGCTTTTCACAAGGATGGGTTCCCAGAAAGACTTTTTTTTTTTTTTTTTTTTTTTTTATGAAGTCCTAGACCCACTAAACTAGTTCACCATTTACCTTGGCTTAGAACTTTAATTTACATGTTGTTCTTAGTTTTCCACTTGTCCTGAATTTTAGTTTTACCCAATCTATAACTAAGAGAAATTGCATAGAGAAAATATTGTAGAATGATTAAAAGAAAGGATGTTTTTTGAACATGATTTTTTAAAAATCCATCGACCTGTTTTCACAAGATTGTCAACTTATTGTGCAATGCTTTTCTGACTTCAGTATCCATGAGATTCTAGTTCAGTAAGTCTGGGATTGGGCCCAGGAATTTGAGTTTTTAACAAGCATCCAGATGGCAGCAGGTAGATCATTGGACCACACTGTGGAATAACCTTTAATTGATTACTGTATTGTTAATATCCTACAGGGTGGCACAGTGCTAGGTACTTAGTAATAAATTAGTTGAATGGATAATCAAACGGGCTAAAGAGAAATGAGACAATGTGAGGTGTTCCTTTATTCACTCAGTGATTCATTGTTTCAGCCCTCAATGAGTGGCTATCATGTACTGAACTTTACAGTATTATTTGTGTATGTGTATAGATACAATACATGTATGGACACTATAACTAAAAAAGGCACTTTATGCATACCCCATGCTTCCAAAGAGCATGAAATATAGTGAAGGTTTTGAGAAACTAAAAATGTCATCTCAAGGTAATATTTAGGCTTTATTAAGGTGATAAGTGTACAGAGAAGTTATAACAATAAAAATAGAAAAAAGTAATGTCTTACCTTTTATATAACTATTATATTAAATGAATTATGTGAAAATAAGCTGGTAAATTGTGAAAGGCAATATATATGGAAATAATAAGATTTATAAATCTCTACCCCCTTTATAGAGATAGCAAGGTCTCCCCATCCCCATTGAGTGTGTTGACCAGATGCCTCGGCTTATCTTCCTTACCCCACAGGGTAGCTAATTAGATATCTCTATGTAAATTTCCTTCAAACGAAGTATATGTTGCCTGTTTCTGAGGCATGAAATCTGCAGGACTGAGGCTCTATGCTAATGACGTGCAACCTGAACTTTAAAATGTTTTACAGACTATAGTAGCTATTAAATAATTACTTCAACTTCTGGAAGTAATAAAAACCCCTGTCTTGAGATTGCCTGAACAGAGTTTATCTCTTTACTAAGTATTTAAAATAATACTGTGGTAGGATAAGCTTTAAAAATTGCTTCACTGTATCCTTGTTATTTGAGCACTATACATATATTTTACCAATATTCAGAATAGAGGGTATGAACTTTTTTCCTAGGATCCTTGCAAGATCTAAACTTTACATGACAGTGGACTTCAATAATACTCATTGAACTTGCATGAGGTTCATGGAAAACAGCACATTGAAAATTCTGTGATAAATTACTAGGAGTTTTGGTTGACAAGCACTTTCGTACACTTTTCCCTTTGAGATGTAGTATTGTTTGGTTTGTCCGATATGTGATTCCAAATAATGAGAAGTGAAAGAAAAAAGGTGAATCTTCTATATATTAATCAAGGGCTCATCTAGACTATATATCCAACATGACGTTTCCCACACAGTGTATCTAGTTCTTAAATTGCTACTTGATTTCTCAGTGAGTGTGTCTTCATGTGAGAAAATACAAAAAGCAGAAAACAAACCTATTTATCTTGGCAGCAAGTACCTTGAACTATGAATTCAATGAGTCTTAAATATATAGAATCAGAATTGAATACAGCCAACCTAATGGTCTGTTTTGAGAAACATCAGTCCTTTTGTCCTTTATCCTATACAGAAGGCACACTAAATTATTCTGTGTCCCCAGATACTTTCCATTTAGTCTGTATTTTGAGACACTTGATGGCTAGGAGATTTTAGGAGCCTTTAACAGAAATATGATGTAAAAATAAAACAAATTCAAGTTACGAAAATGTTGAGAGTCTGCTCAGAACACCATCAGCATCACGTCCCATCCTGGCAGTCCACGTGGAGCTGCGGCTGAGTCCACTGCATGAAAAAGCTCCTCAGTCCAGGCCTGCTCCACTTCAAACTTAAACTAAATGTATTAGAACGATATAATGCCTCTAAAAGCAGATTGCACCTTATAGCCTTCTTTTTCAAGGAGTTTAAAAATGTCTTAAGAAAGGGTGATGCCTCTTTGGGATTTATGATTATTACTCATGGGCTTTATTGCTCATTCTGCTTTTCCACAACACCCGCATCACATCCACCGCCGAGCATCCAGAGGCAGGCTCGTTGCTTCAAGTTGTTTTGACAATAATTTATCCTAGAGTCTGACTCCATTGTTCTGCATGTATTACATAGAACTTCTATGGAACATCAAACATATTTATTGATAGGAGAAAATTGTGTCTTTATGAGTGTTTCTGTAATGAAACAGGATGAGGGATGTGGAAAGTCACTGGCAGTTTCAGTTCAAGAGGCTCTCTTCAGGAAGAGAAAAATGGAAATGTTTTTATGAACATGAAATAAAACTCTAAAAATGATGAGATGTTCTTCTAATATCCACTCTTCAATAATATATAGTCATAGTGTCCTCTGTGAATGAAGAGGGCACTGCAGATTCTTTCTGGTTGCCAGAAGTGTTAAGTGTTCACAGTTAGAAGCAATGAGCATTACACACTTCTCCCTGTGTTTCCTCACAGCCTGGACAGTGACTACTCTCACAGATGTTAAGACCCTTTCTGTAGTTGTTAGAAGGATACTGATTACCGATTTAGGGAGAAGTTCTTAATCTCCTCCTGCATCCGGGTCCCTTCCCTCCACAGACATCAGTGCAAGTGAAACAGGGTCTTAAGTTTAATACCATTGACAAGATAACCCTCCCTCTCTGCAGCACTGGCTCACCATAAGGCTATTACCTTGTTGGCCATGTACCATATCACTTTGCTGCCTGCTAATGCTTTGCTCCTTTCTTTTCTTTTCTCTTTTAATTTGCATTTAGAAGAGCTAGCAACCTCACTTGGCAAAGCTAACTGCTGATGTAGCTAACGATAAAGCACTATGGCATCACTTGAATCTCAAAAATTAGAAGAAAATAAAGAGCTAACATATATTACTTTTTTCCAAAAGCCAGAAGCTACTTTAATTTTGCCAAAATTGTGTTGAAGAGTTATTTCAGTGTGGGCTAGGTCATAGCATTTGAATTATGTGGAAAGGTCAAATTGGAAAACTACAGGGGGTGGGAAGGAGTTGATTGAATGAGAATAAAGACTGTTAAAAGACAATGCGACATATAGGGACACTTGGAATACACCACAGCAAGAGAGGGTTTAATATTTTACTTTGCTTAGTTTAAAATTGGAAGAAATCAGTTTAGATAGACACAGCTTTTCTATAAAGGATGTTATGGAAGCCAAACCTCCCAATATACTAGGTAAGGATGAGTATGGTTATCTAAGTATCCTAATTATGTACCTGCCCAAAGTGAAAGATTAGGTTAGTTAATGGACAACAGAGTGATTTGACATAGTCCTTCCCTTTAAGGGGCTTATAGTCTACTTCAGTCCTTTTATGTTTTGAAATATGTACATCTTTCTTTCTCTGCAGTAGGCCTTACTAGTCTAAACATGTCTATGAATTCAGCAGCTTCTTCTCCCTAGAGGACTGGAGAATATCACACATAGTAGGAATCTGAAATTCCAAAAGATGACTTTATAGCTTCCAGACAAATGGAGCTTTCTACTAGAAGAACTTTAAAATTAAGGAAAACCATGCAAGGCTGATGATGCTAACTCAATTTGTTGAAAACAAACTATTTCTTCCCCTCCCCATCCCCCTTTTCTATATGTGTATGATTCAGGTAAGATTAGTGTCAGAATCAGTGAATGTCAAAGTTGATGTAAAAATCTTTAAAACTAAGAATTATTTTAATTCACCCTTATATGCTCCCTATACTTCCTATCTCCTTGAGGATTTTATCATTTATTTCCCTTCTATATCTTAAACATTAATTTCTCAGAATGTTGCAACTTCAACATTTTCAAGTCTCTCTCATCTTATGGAAAATAACCCAAAATACCACCTTGGCCCTACATATCTTCACAGAAGTCCTCTTCTTTCCATTGTCAAGTATCTTTAAAGAGTTGCTTTACTCAAAGTTTATACTTCTTTAATTTTTGTGCATTCATCTCAGTATAATATGAGATTTAGGCCCACTAATTTCACTCTTCTAACCATTGACCTCTATGTTGCTAAAGCCAAAACATATTTTTCATCATCCTTCTTGTTTTCTTTGTGGCGTTTCGTTTCTGAAAATCTCTCAGCTTCCAGTACACTACACTTGCTTTTTTTCTACTCTTTGGTAGAAAAAGTACTTAGAAATTGTAAGTTCTCGGGATCCCTGGGTGGCACAGTGGTTTGGCGCCTGCCCTTGGCCCAGGGCGCGATCCTGGAGACCCGGGATCGAATCCCACGTCGGGCTCCCGGTGCATGGAGCCTGCTTCTCCCTCTGCCTGTGTCTCTGCCTCTCTCTCTCTCTGTGACTATCATAAATAAATAAAAATTAAAAAAAAATGTTACTCAAAAAAAAAAAAAAAGAAATTGTAAGTTCTCTGTAAAGGTTTATTTTCCTCTTTCTTTAAATGGCAGTGTTTTCCCAGGTCTTCTCCAAGCCTGTTAACTTTTTTTTTCTCCGTTCTCCTTGGGTGATTCTATTTATATTCATGGCTTCAAGCATAACCTGGAAAGCTATGATATCCAAATATGTATTTTACGTTCTATCTGGATAATAAACCCGTAAGATATTATGTTATCAATTATTCAAAAAAAGTAAAATATTTGTGGACATTTTATTTGACTTTTATGGTGTTTAGGAGTTAAGATAGTAGTGATAAGCACAATGATAGTATTGAGAGAGGACTCGTTTTAAGTCTTGAGTCAGTTATTTGACCTTGAGTAAACTGCTTTAATTATAAGCCTTGTATCCTTCATTTGTAGAATGAAGTACCCACTTCATAAGATTTCCATGAGGATGAAGTGAGATCGTAATTGTGAAATTCCTGGCACATAGATGGTTCACAATAAATAGTAGCCCTTATTGTAATAAAATGATCTCTTGAACAAGTTTCACTTCTAATTGTAGAAAGCCGAAGTAGCACTCTGAGCCCAATCAGGAGACAAAAACAAAACAAAACAAAAAACAAAACAAAACAAAAAACAAACAAAAAACATGTAGTAGGCTAAAGCAGAACAGTTTAATACAAAGAATTATTGACTCTGACAAACATAACTATAAGATATAGAGAAATTCTATATGGTAAGGCTGAGAGAGAATACCTAAGAAAGGATAAACTTGAAAAGGGTATTAACAGATACAGAGATAATCTAGAAATCACAACACTGTAAAAATGTGTTCAAATACTGGAGAAAATGTAGTTTGGCTCCTGGAGAGCAGAGCTGGCCACTGGTATGGCCAGGCCAGAACTGCTGTGCAAACAACAGGCCACCTCCTGAGGTATAGACAAAGAACAGGTGATAAGAAAACGGTTGCTGGATCTGTAGTGGGAATCCAGGTGCCAGTAGGGGTGAAAGGTTGTTAGAACTTACTCTTTGAAGAAGGACTGACTTGGTGTATGACCTTCTGGACACAAGTAGCTTTATGCAGGCTGTGCTAGGCTTGTCAGAGGAGTCCAGGCTGTCTGTAGAAATATCATTGCCAGGATGAGGCTGAAAGATCAAAAGACCACATCCTGGGCTTGTGACCGCTAAGTAGTTCTTTACCAGATGTCCTCAAACCCACACTGCCTATCCTCCTGGATAATGCTGTGAAATGGAGGAAGTCTCTACCTCCTGCAAAATCTCCCCTGCTGCCCTCTGCTGAGAAACTTAACATTGTAGATTTATTTATTATTTTTTTAACATTGTACGTTTTAAAAGAGAAATGCTTAAACCAATTCTGTTGTTTACCATATTGGAGGTGCATTTGGAAATGAAAGGCAATGAAATGATAACTGACACAACAGATAGGTTTAACTAATACAGAGATAATCTAGAAATCACAACACCATAAAAATGTGTTCAAATACTGTGTTTTGCTCTATAGTTCTTTCAGTTCCAAGCTTTTTGATATGAAAAATTGGCGTATATATGTATAAGGTAACTTTAGTTCATAATTTAAATATGAATACCTATTAGCATCATGATAGCTTTGCATGTGCTAGAAGATAATTTAATGAATTACAATATAGCACATCAAAGAGTTGCTATGGTCTATTGAATCAAAAATCCAGTTCTTGAAAACAGCCTAAACATAATTTACCTATCCAATGTCAGTTTAAAGTTTGCACAATAAGCCACAGTGAGTTTTAAAAATCTCATATAAATAATGATCCATTTAATATGTTTTGCAAGGAAATATATTTTAAACAGTCTTTTATATTTCTTTTATATATTCTAAGAGAGGGCTCATTTTTCCCCATTACCTAAAAATGTTTCTCAGTAAAAATAATATAAAAATTACTATGTTGATCATAATTCCAGGAGAAAACTAAAAATCCTTGAAATATAAGCTTAGTTGAACTGCTATTATAGCAAAGTGGCATGGCATTGGAATAAGTCCCATCAGTTATCAGGTTATCTTTAATTCACAATTTACCACTAACCACTTTGTAACCTCAAGAACTGTTTCTTCTATTTCTCTAATTTATTTATCTCTAATAATAATTTTTACTAACAACTGACCATTTATTATACCTCAGACTGTGATGAGTACTTTTGATTTTTATCACAATTCTTTTTTTATATTTAAATTAAATTAGCTAACTTATAGTACATTATTAGTTTCAGCTGTAGTTTTCAATAATTCATCAGTTGCATATAACATTTCTTAATACAGCAACAAGGTCTTATTTTCATCACTGCTCCGATGGAGAAAGTGAGGAGAAATGTTGCATTACCTGTTTAAGAGAATCACTTCAGAAGCAGAAGGGCTGGGATTTGAAGATTTTTTTTTGTCTGTCTCAAAAGCTCCTACTGATTTTAGACATGTTTCTAACTCTAGGTCAAAGTGGAGATTTATATTTCATAATCAGAGGTGTTAGAATTGATGGCACTGCTTCTCAAACTTTCATGTACACATCGATTGCCTGAGGACTTTCATCAAATACAAGCTCTAATTTAGTAGGTCTGGAGTGAGACTTGAGATTCCAAAAAAAGCTCTCATTTGGTGCCGATATTACTAGTTCATAAACCATACTTGGCATAGAAAACGTAAGTGGCAATGGGATTGGAACAGACTAAGATATTAGTGACATCTGGATAATTTGAAGATTTCAGCTCCTTGGCATTTATCTGAAGGACTTGAAAACTTAGGCTCACACAAAAACCTGCACATAGATGTTTATAGCAGCTTTTATTTATAGTTGCCAAGACTTGGAAGAAACCAAGAAGTTTTTCAATACGTGTATGTGATAAATACAAACAAAGAAATATTATTCAACACTAAAAAATGAGCTATCAAGCCATAGGAGCACATGGAGGAAACTTCATGCAAATTACTAAGTGAAATAAGCCAATGTGAGAAGGTCACATACTATATATAACTTTGACTATATGATGTTCCAGAAAAGAAAAAAAAAAAACTGTGGACACAATAAAAAGATGAATAGTTGAAGGGAATATAGGGAGAAGATGAATCATTTTCCTTTGTTTGTTTGTGTTAGGGCACTGAAAATATGCTATGATATTATAATAGTGAATAGATGTTATTGTAAATTTGTCCAAACCCATAGAATGTAAATATCAAGAGTGGACCATAATATAATCTATGGACATTGGGTGATTATGATGTGTTACTGTAGGTTTATCCTTGGCAAAAACTAATAAAAATAATAATTTATATTTATATTTATAGTATAAATATGCAAATACAATAAAAATATATTTTATATTCATATTAATTAAATAACAATTATTATTTAAAAAAAAAACTCGGCGAATTACTTTGATGATGAGAGAGAAACTCTGCCTGTGTAGAGCATGATGTACATGGAAATCTCAATACTTACCTCTTAATTCTGTTGTGAGCCTAAGACTACTCTAAAACAAAATCTAAAAGTCAAATAAAAAAAAAAAATTGTCATGGGCAGCCCAGGTGGCTCAGGGGTTTAGCGCCGCCCTATGTCGGGCTCCCTGCAAGGAGCTTGTTTCTCCCTCTGCCTGTGTCTCTGCCTCTCTCTCTCTCTCTCTCTCTCTCTGTGTCTCTCATAAATAAATGAATAAATAAATCTTTTAAAAAAATGTTGACAAAGAAAAGGACACTATCTACCATACCTAGGAATAACAGTCATGAAGACAATTTTCATTAGAACTCAAGCTGATTTTTTTTCTCAAGGTGGGAGAATGCTTAAAGTTTTAACATAACAATTTAATAACTAAAAAATAACTTCTGTTACATTTGAGTTATCACTAATTTAGTTACCTCTATTGTCTATTTAAATCTACTTATAAGCATTTATTTAATTAATTTATTAATTATTTATTTATTTTAGAGAGAAAGGGGTGGGAAGGGCAGAAGGAGAGAATCTTAAGCATGTTCCATGCACAGTGTGGAGCTGGTTTCAAGGCTCCATCTGACAACCCCTGAGATTGTGACCTGAGCCAAAATCAAGAATCTGATGCTCCTTCCTTTCGGCCGGAACCGCCATCTTCCAGTAATTTGCCAAAATGACCAACACAAAGGGAAGGAGGAGAGGTACCCGCTATATGTTCTCTAGGCCTTTTAGAAAACATGGAGTTGTTCCTTTGGCCACATACATGCGAATCTATAAGAAAGGTGATATTGTGGACATCAAGGGAATGGGCACTGTTCAAAAAGGAATGCCCCACAAATGTTACCATGGCAAAACTGGAAAGGTCTACAATGTTACTCAGCATGCTGTTGGCATTGTTGTAAACAAACAAGTTAAGGGCAAGATTCTTGCCAAGAGAATTAATGTCCGCATTGAGCATATTAAACACTCAAAGACCCGAGATAGCTTCCTGAAGCGTGTGAAGGAAAATGATCAGAAAAAGGAGGAAGCCAAAGAGAAAGGTACTTGGGTCCAACTGAAGCACCAGCCTGCCCCACCCAGAGAAGCACACTTTGTGAAAACCAATGGAAAGGAGCCTGAACTGCTGGAACCCATTCCCTATGAATTCATGGCATGATAACTGTAAAGAAAATAAAAGACCTCAGGATTGTAAAAAAAAAAAAAAAAAAAAAAAAAAAAGAATCTGATGCTCAATCAACTGAGCCACCCAGGCACCCCTACTTATAAACATTTTAATACTTGTTTATATTTGTTGAAAGATTTCTAGTTATAGTTTTTTTTTTCTAGTTATAGTTTTTAAAATCATTTTACATGTTAAGAAATCATACACATAAAATCTGTAGCTTTGCTATTCAGAGTGTAGTGCATTAACTAGCAGCATCAGCACCATCTGAGAACCTGTTAGAAAGGCTCATCTAAGGCTCTAACCCAAACCTTCTGAATCAGAATCTGCACTTAAACAATACAATGCATGGTTTCATATGCACTCTAAGACTTCAAAAGTACTGCTCTCCAAGAAGCTCTGATTTGAAAAACCCACAAAAAAATATCCTTCAGTGGTGTTCTTTGAAAGTATGTATAAACCAAATATATTTTGTAAAAAAAAAAAAAAGAAAGAAAGAAAAGAAATGGTGAATATGTAATCACACAGTAGCAGTGTTTATGTTGACAGCAAGGTGTTTCCTCTATCAGCATGAACCAAAATTGTCCAAACAGAGGCTGCCTTTGAAGAACATATTATCTTCTTTTTTTTTTTTTTGGCTTTCAAATTTGTTTTTATCATCTTCCTATTTTTTTAAAGATGTTGTAGTGAAAAATTATGATAATTACAACTTAGGATAATTGGCTGATGTTGACCATGGGTTATTATCCCATCAGCATCTTGAACTTTGAGGTGGAAGAAAAGAAAGAAGAACAGAAACAGATCATGACAGGAAAAACCACTTCCTTGATTTTGCCGTTAACTTGCCCTTTGAATTTTTATATTCATACCTCCACTCTGGCCTCAGCAAAACAACAGGTGCAAACTGCAGATGGATCCCATCGCAGTGGCAGACAGACACATCTGCCACTGGTTACATGACTCTCAATTTGAAAGATGGCCAGCAGTAACCAGATTTGTGTCCTGGGGTGGCAGGGCAGAGGGCTCCTTTGAACAGTAAGGATACTTATAGGATGTGCTATTTTCGTCTGAGCACTCAATCAAGTCTGCTTTTCCAACTTTATTTCAGAATCTTAAAAACTGATTTTCCCCCTCCTGCAGGAAGGTATAATTAAACACCTTTCTTCAAGTTGAAAAAAAGAAAAAGGAAAAAAAGGACCTTAAATAAACATATATTCAGTTTTATCACATACTGTTATATATTTATTCCCATTTTAATAATATTATATATATAAAATTCACCAAAATGGCATAAATTACGCCCCCCAAACCAAAAGTTTAAAGTATATTGCAATAAATGTCTTAGTTCTTTTTTTCAATTTTGCTCTCAGAAACAATATATTTAGGTTTTGTGAAGCAATTGGATGTTTGGCAAGTTTTACATATTTGGAATTACTAAGGCAGATACTGTTCCGCCGGCTCCAAATATGTGTGTGTGTGTGTGTGTGTGTGTATGCATGAGAAAGAAAGAATGGGAATATTTTTATATTTGAATGGAACATGAATATATTTTGATGTGTAAGATAAACTAGAACTTAATATTCTATACTTTAAATGATTATACCAATGTTAGTATTTTTATTCTTAAAAAATTCTGGGGGCAGCCCGGGTGGCTCAGTGGTTTAGCACTGCCTTCAGCTCAGAACCTGATACTGGAGACCCAGGATCCAGTCCCACGTCAGGCTCCCTACATGGATTCTACTTGTCTCTCTGCCTGTGTCTCTGCTCCCCACCCCTCTCTCTCTACCATGAATAAATTAATAAAATATTTAATTTTTTAAAAATTCTACATCAGTCAATAAATATGCACATGTTATCACATAAGAAACATATGAATGTGTCAGTGAATGTACAGTTAATACACATGTATGTGCATATGTGCATGTATTTTGAAATGTTGATTACCTAAGGTACAATGAATAATGTAACTATATAGCAAAGTCTATATGTGTTTATGTTTCTATATATGCTGATTAGATGAGATCAAATATTTTATACATTGGATTTTGTTACTATATGTAAACAATAATATTTCCATTTAAAGGTATTTTATTGACATACACAAAAATATATAGTGTTAACAGTTGTCAAGTAACTACAAATCAAAACAATTAGAAACCATTTATTTTTCCTATAAAATTTTCAAAAATTATAATGGTCAATATAAAGTCCGGTATACTAGATATTTATACTAACCAGTTTTATGTGTAAAAGTGCTTGCAGAAGCATTTTGGTGTTAGTGATAATTTGGAAACAACCTAAATATTCAACAATAGAAATTATGGCACATCTAGCCATTTAAAAAAGTACTTTGTTAGAACACTTAAATACAGGAAAATGCTCACAATATGAACTCAAATGAAAAGACACAAAATAAAAAGACAGGGCAGCTCGGGTGGCTCAGCGGTTTAGCGCCGCCTTCAGCCCAGGGCGTGATCCTGGAGACCCGGGATCGAGTCCGACGTCGGGCTCCCTGCATGGAGCCTGCTTCTCCCTCTGCCTCTGTCTCTGCCTCTCTCTGTGTCTCTCATGAATAAATAAATAAAACCTTTTAAAAAAATAAAAATAAATTTAAAAAGCAATAGAACTCTAATTTTAAACACACATATTCGGTCAATATCCACCAAGTGCCTACCTTTTTTTTTGTTTTAGTAAGCACTGTGTGGGTATTTGGATATATTAGTGAGCAGAATAGAGGCTCCTGATCTATATACATCTTATGGTTTAGAAGCAAAAAGACAAGAAACAAAAAGATTGAAACTTTTCATAGTAAAATATTGATAGTAAGATTATAGGTGAGTTATATTTTATTTCTTTCATTCCCCCTTTTCTAATCACCTACATGAATAATGAGTTACTTTTACTGTAACAAAAATGCAAATATTTAAAAATGCAAAAAAAAACTATCAGAAAAACTATTATACTACTTAAAATGTTGCTTAACTAGTACTTTAATACTAGTTAGTACTTGTGCTAACTAATCCTTAGTCCTTTTCGAGTATTCAACCGCTCCCTCAGGACTTTAACTTTAGACAATACACATATAATTTTTTTAAAATTTTTTCTTCTCTATTCCAAAGAAGCATACTGGTCTCTCTAATTTGTTCTGAAAAAAAATCAATGAAAATGTAATTAGTTGCGATTAATATGTAAATATGAATCTTTGGTCCTGGAATTGGTTTGCCTGGCCCAATTTAGCTCTGTAATTCTGAGTGATTATCTATCCATTTAGAGTAGTGCCTTGATCGTGCACATCTAGTTTGAATTCTCTTTGTAACATAACTCAATACTAATTTACCCATGACTATATGATCTGTGATTTTGTCATTTAACCAAATCACTTTTACATTTGCGTCTGATATTTTTGAAAATATCACGGTTAATGGCTGCATAATGTTATAGTTGTCCAAGTACTAAGTAGGTAATTATTCTCATTTGCACCATGACTATTATTATATTGAAATAAGCTACATTATAAAGCCTGTTGATGGGTTCCTAACCTACCTTTACCAGGCTATACAATGTGATTGTCATATTTTAGCACATCTTCCCTTGACATCTCTATGTCAGTGGTCCCAACTACAAATGTATACAAAGACTAGCCCACCAACATGAATGAATGGAGAAGGTTGGGAACAAGGGGAACAAGGTCTTTGGAGGACATGGGCCTTGAGTACAAGGGACAGCCAGTATTCAGCTTCAGCTAATTTTGCCAATCAAGAGTATTAGCCTAAATTTTCTGATTTTTTAAATAAATTAGAAAGCTACTTTTAAATGTAAAGTTTCCCAATTACATAAAACACCAATTAACCAAACACAACAGGCTAGCCAACTGGATTTGGTTTCCAAATTAGAAGAGTTCAAATTTATGAAACTTGTACATTGTTACTTGTTATAACCTTCTGGAGATATACTTTTTTGTTTCTGTTTCTGATTTTTGTTTTTTAAATATAGCATAGGGAAAAACTTTAAAGAAAGACTTACGATTTCCTTATAAGTGTATAGAAACACCCTCACCCTGAATTGTTGTCATATTTATTGATCTTCAATCAGATGATTCTCCTTAAAGTTTATTATTTTAAGTGCATCTTGCTTTAAAAATGTTAGGCTTTTTAATCTTTCATTTGATAATAAATCAACATAGGTTCATAAATGCCATGGATAATCATGACAAGAATATAGGGAAATTAAGTGTATGTGTACAAATCATACATCCAGTCTCTTGCTTCTTAAGCATTGTTTACTCTTAAATCTATAATCTAATTTTTTAAAGAAAATGCAATGTATAATAAATCTTGAGTTTTGAATGCTATGTACAATCACAATGCTCTAGCATCTCAAAAGTAGACAGGGAAAATAAAGGATCAGAACAAAGGGAACCTATTTGTTTCCAAATCAAGAACAAACAATAAACCAAGTCTTAGTGGCTATAAACTCAAGGCATCAAGCCATAGAAGAGGGTAATTTTTGCAAAATAAAGTATAGAATAATCTTCCAATGCATAAGCAAACTGTATTGAATCTAATAAATCTAAAACTCTTAATAAAGTGCTTGGCAGGAAATCATAGAGTAAATCCAGTGTTATGAGCTCATGTGCTACAGCTGTCACCAGAGGACAGGGGTGAAATTCTGAGTAGATACAAAGGCAACAACACAGAAAGTAGAGGAAAATTTCATGTCATTAACACTGTGAAGCAGTGTTTGCTCAGCTCAACACCCTCAATGATTACATTTGTTTTTCTGCATATCTACATTCTATTCGTGTAATACCCATATGGTTCAAGTGGCATCCCCATTATTAGTCTTCTGACAAGAATGTCCCTTGCAAAAGACCACGGTTTGTTTTATGGGGAAAGGACGTACTTAGACGTTTGTCTTGAGAATCCACCAAGCTTTAAGAAAGGATAATTCCCATGACTGGACAACTTTAATTCAAAAACATTAGTACTATATTTAGGTAAAGGTTTAATGAAGAAGAAGTATTACTAAGCTCAGATTCCATTCTCCAGATGCTATAAAATTGCATGTGTTACCAATTTTTGAAAATTCATATAAATTATTATTTTAATATAACAATAGTAGTAACTAATTGTTGGTAAGCAATATGCCAAGAAAAATATTGTGTATCTCACATGACTTGATTAATTTATCCTCTGTCATTCTGTGAAGTAGCTACTATTGTTACATCTGTTTTCAGATATGGAAATAGAGTAAGTGGCAGAGCTGGGATTTCAATCTGATCAGTTTGATTCAGGAAGTAGTAAACTTAACCTCTTTGAGTGTCATTATGGTGAGATATTTGCCTGGTAGGCAGTCAAATATGATTCTAAACCATACTTAGTCCAAGTCTTCAAAATGGAAAGTCTATTCATTTTGCCAACCTGCCTTTTGATTCAAATGAGGAATCTGCAGGATGCAGCTGATCACTACAAACCCCAAGAACTCCCTCATTTGCTTCAAGCCTGGCAGGGTTTATTTACCTGTATTTAATCAAATTGTAACTGAACCAAGAGTTTGTCCCTCAAGGCACAGCAAGCCAATAAAAACTGACACTGAGCTTTTGAAAGATAAGCTGTTAATGGTGTGGTTTCACCCATGAGAACAGGACCTACTGCTCAAAAGTCCTGTCTCCCTCATGGTTTGCAAGTGAGGATTTTTAAGGTCAAAATTTATAGCAGTGGACTCCTGAGAAGGTGGACGCTGTTAATTGGAGGCCCGTGATGTCATGCTAGCAGATGCTCTGGTGCCTTTCATTAAGTCCCACAGTGGTCTTCTCTATCTCAAGAGATTTGGAATCTGAAAAACATCTTTATTCCTTATGTTAAAATTTTCACTAAGTACATCTGGTGATCGTATCTATTTGTAAGCTAGTGGGGTTGCATTCTTACAGGTTTCTTGGCCAGTTCAGCTATGCCCGGGGATGATATGACCTCTATTGCTCATTCTTTCACCTGAACTGATAAGATGGAGGCCAGATTCAAATACGATTGGATTACTTGTGATTTAATTTATGCTTTAAATCTAAAATCATATTGCTAATTCTTCTTTTTAAAAAAGTATTTATTTGTTTGAAAGAGGGAGAGAGCGAGAGAAAGAGAGAAAGTGGAAAAGAGGGGAAGAGGGAAAGGGAGAGAGAGCCTGACAAGAGGCTCAATCTCATGACCTGGAGACCATGACCCTGAGATCATGACCTGAGCCAAAACCAAGAGTTGGATTCTTAACCAACTGCACCACCCAGGTGCCCCATATTGCTACTCTTCTGTTTGCTTTTGTAGGAAAGATTTTTTTTTTCTTAATTTACTGGATTATTTTGGCTGGTCTACTAATTAAATTGTTTAACATTTAATTTTGTACTTATGAGAGCTCCACAAAGACATGAAAAGCTTCAAGACAGGCAATTGAGGCTTATATGCCATTCTGAGTTAAGGAGTTAGGGGTAGGGATCTGGGGCTTCAAAAGGAAGGAAGACAATTAACGAAAAGATGGTAAGAGCAAATAATTGGAAAACAAATGTTTGTCATGACCTGCAGAGACAGTGGGACACAGAGGAAAGTAAACAAACATATCTTGCTGAGTTCCTCTTAGTTTGGCACACCTAGCTTGTACTCTTTGTAGATATTTCTGGTGGTACCTCTCTTCCAGGACCAAACATCCTCTGAATTCTCAGAGACAAATAAGGGGGAGAGGAAAGTTTTTTTGAAACAGTTGGATCTTGATTCCCTTCATCTCAAAACAGTCCACAGTACAAAGTGACATACTTTGTGGCAGCCTATTCTGATTCCCTTTAATTTCAAAGGTATTTAATATGCATAAGTGAATAAACCATTACATTCAGTCTGTATAAAGGGTGTTATCACTCATCTGCTTTGCATTGGGGAGTTTTCCTCTGAGGGTAAATTCCTCTGAATTATGCTGCCCTATGAAAGGCAACCATGCTTATCAACAACATCACTAGTGCTGCTGTATGCTGCCCTATAATATGGCAGAAACACATCCTTTATAGCAGTGTCAAGGAATCAGATCTCCCCACCAAAATGAGCTTTCCAGATAGTTCTGTGTGCCTTAGACATTGAAGAACAGCATTCAGAAATATAGCCTGCAGAGGATGCCATGACATAATCTATGTGCTTAGAGAATACTTCAACATACTCTGTGTGTGCTTGACTATCAGTTATTGCCTGGGGCTTTAAGAAATTTCTTTGTTACCTCAATCTACTGTTTTAATAAGGATTTCAGTAATTTTTCTGATGTCAGAGCACTTTCTTTTTGGGGATATGTGTTACCCCCACAGAATAGATATTATAAATACATAACACAAGCCCCTTTCTGCAGGCTAAAATTCAGTAGTTTTAGGACTCATTTACTAAAAGTTTTATGATCAGAAACTACTTTTAAAGATTTTATTTACTCATTTGAGAGAGAGAGAGTGTGTGTGCACGAGTGGGGGAGGGGTAGAGAGGGAAAGAGCGAATCTTAAGCAGACTCAGAGCTGAGTGCAGAGCCTGATTTGGGGCTAATCTCAAGACTCTGAGATTATAATCTAGGCTGAAACCAAGAGTTGGATGCTAAACCTACTGAGCCACCCTGATCAGAAACTCTTTAGCTTAACATATTAAGTTCATAGCTTTTTTTCTAAAATTGCCAGATATTATCAGGAGCATAGCCTCCCAAATAGTGGAGGAACTTCATCCTAGCCACATGATGTACCAATTTAGTAATAGAGAATATAGAAGCAGGCAGGGATAGAGGGAGGAAATAATTGAAAGCTATTTGTAGTTTAAAAAAAATTCCCAGATTTCATTCTATCATACAATAAGCTTTAAAGAAATTGCTGTTGTATTGAGACCAAACTAATTATAATGAGACAGGACCAGATAACGATAATGTGCTTTGATTTTAGAATGAAATTCAGGACATAGCTCCAGGGTCTGTTTTTAATGACACCTCCATTGATAAAGGATGTAAAATTTTCCAAGTCTATTAGCTAGTCATTTAATAGTAAATTTGACCAAGTGTAATGACACCTACATTTTCTTATTAGAGTGCTTATGGTTATCTACATAGCAAATGGCAAATTGGGGATTTATATGCCATTTAAATTAGGTTACATCTAGGAAAATTCATTCTGGATCATCATGGGAAGACAGCTCTTAAGACAGTCTAGTGGAACAGTTTTCGATGGTTTTCTGTAGTACCAAGAGTCATTAATATAACAAGAGATTCCTTTTTAGCAGAAGAGCTATTTAAATAGACAGCTAGGCATTGTAGTGCAAAACAGGCATCAGCTTAGTTTTGCACTTTGGCCTTTACTTATAACATAAAGGAGTCTCATTATGACAAGCCCCATTATGGCAGGAAATCTGTCTAATGTAGCTCATTCTTGCTCTTAGTCCAGGGAGGGTTAATTACCAGAAGAATTAATCTCACCAATAATAATATTTGTAAGGACTTTGAAGTTTACAAAGGATTTTCACATATAGTCCTGCCCTTATATCATTGCCTATACTTCTAACTGTTCTTCCTGACACCAGTTTCAACTCCTTCCAGTACATTCTCTGTATTTATGATCAAAACACAAATTTCATCACATTATTTTCCTAATTATACATTTGCAGTGTTTCCTTATTGCCTCTAGGTCATTAGCAAATCATATGGTGTAGTAAATATTGCTTGTGTGGAATCAGATTTTCCATAACACACACACACACACACACACACACACACACACACAAATATACCAAAATGTATTAAAAAGGTAGTGACAATATAGGGAGGAGTAGATGCTGCAGATCTTTGCTAGCCTTGTTTCCTAATATTTTCCATTGTAAAGAGTTCACAGCTTCCAGTGGCATCGATAATACAGGTCAGGAACCAGATAGATCTCAGACAAATTTTTAAATATCTCATATATTAAATATTTTATACAATCATGGCATAGTACTTAATACATAATAACCACTCAACAATATTTTTCTAAACTTTATTTCAATGTGGCAAGTACTGTAGTATAGCACATCCTCTACTGTGGAATTTCCACAGACTGAGGATGTTGTTATGGTAAGGTTCCAGTGTACAAATTATGTGAAAATACTGGGCAAAAGGAAAGGAAATATTTTGCCAAATGATAATATAATGTTGCAAAAGTTCTATTCAGAGGTTTTTAAAAATCTGAGTTTACAAGTGTATATTTCACAGTTGAAAATAAACTCTGGCCCATTAGATTTTTACCTACACATCGGGGACAACATCTTGTTAAAACAAGATTGTGAAGTTTATAAGAAAGTAGTAAAATCTGCCTTTTGATATAGACTTACATTTTTGTTCTTCCTGTTTCTTCTGGAATCTGCATTTTTCTGTGAATGATGAGTATTTCTCTGTCACCAAATCCTCTCTTAGCCTACGTTCATTTGGTAGTACACTGGAGAGCTGAATAAAAGTGATTAAAGACCAGGAATGTCAATGTTTTTGGCATGGAAATGGATATTTGACTTTTTCAAACATATGCTCTTGAAAATTTGCCATTCATATGTACAGACATGATTTAAATTTCTAAATATAATAAACCGTGTAAAAGGAGATATGATTTGAGGAAATGAGTATAGTAATGGTAATTATGGGAAGGACCAGTGCAAAATTACCAGTTTGAGAACACTTTATGGAACATAATGAATTGTCATAGTTTTTTTAGAATTAGAAAGATTTCTTTGACTAAATGTTAGAACATCCTGGTTTAACAGCATTCATTCTAAGAAAGACATACAAATACATTGATATAGTTTCACTGATCTCTCTTATATACAAATCATTTAAATTATAAAGAGCAAACATTCCCTTCACAAAATCTGAATATACCCTTCCTTAGCTTGAACCTTAATTGAACTTGATAAATGTAATTTGATTTTCAAGGTTGTTCCTATCATATCTTTATGAATTAAAGAAACATAACAAAAATTCCTTGTGTGTATGTTTTTTTGTAATAATGAAAAAAATCACAGTTACACATTACCTATAAAGAAAAAGAAGGAATATTATGTAGGTTGAATTTATTTATACATTACATCATATAATTCCTACAAGTCTTTTGTTTTGTTTTGTTTAATTTTTTTTAATTCCTATAACGGTCTTTTGAAAGAGGAATTATAATCTTCACTTTAGATGTAAAGTACCAGTGCAATACTATCTTTTATAGAATAAAATTACAATTGTTTAGAATGAATTGAAGATTATTGTTTCACAGTGTATTTAACATTTTCTAGATGTTGCTGTTTTTAAAGAAAAGTAGTGTAAATTTAAAAATTCAATATATTGGTGGGATCAATAATTATGATCACATTCAATATTTATAAATTCATTTTCTCTCTAAATTGAAAAGGACTGCAATTAAAGAACAAACCAGAATTATTTGTATCATTAACTTTATTATTTTCAGTTTTCAGAATAAAAGTTAATATCAACTTGTGTAATAACAACAGTCTTTTCCAAAAAGTCTATCTGTCACAACTATTTTTAATAAAAGCAAAGATAATAGGAAAAAAGTGTTCCAGTTATCTAGATATCTAATTATTTATAGATATCTATGTTATCTAGTTTTGTGAAAACACATAATACTCAGAATGTCAGAATTTTTTGTTTAGGAACATGATCTCTAAGAGTGTGATGAAAATAATAGATCATCTTCTCAGAAGAAGATCTACATATGCATACGCACTAATCCTCCAAACCTCAATCAATTAAAATCACTTTTATATATGCAGTAGTATGAAATATAGAGCCCACATATTTATGATGACCCAAGATCCTATAATTATTTACTCCCTGAAATCTTCATGCTTACCCCAAGGACTTCAAACCCCTATTACCCTCCACTGTTTGTTTTCCCTAGCATTTTCACCATCCAACATATTATATAATTTACTCATGCATTGAGTGTTCATTGCCTGTTCCACTTTCCATAATGCAGCTTCCACTAGGGCAATGCTTTTTGTCAATTATAGTCAACAGTGCACCTAGAACAGTTTCTGACACAAACCAGTCCCTCATTATTTCCTGAACTAATAAATAGATTTACAGTGACTGGATATATTGTATTAAGAATACAAGCCTCAAATTTGAATTCAAGAACCTTTCATTGAATTGTTGATCTGCATATTCCTAACTTCATCCTTTTAAAAGTAATAGATCATGGATGTGTTTGTAGTGTTTTTAGGATGAAATAACAAATATATAATCTTATAATAAACATATATTACTTATATGACTTCACAGATTGTTCCCTGAATTAGCCATAGAGTGTGGAGGCCAAAGCCACCACTTCTTATAGGATTATCAAATGTCCATATTAAGTGTCAGTTTTGATTGAAAGTTTCTTTAAGGGTAAATTGATTGTTTACAATGTCATAAAGACCAGAAAAATTTTATCAAAGATAGTGTAATTCAAATATTATTATAGCAAGTAAATTATTAAATTTGGAATTACACCCATACCAACACCCCTCCCCCCCACACACAATTAGATATTTTTCCCCAGTGTATTTACCTTAGATGATACCTATGCTTTTTCTTTGTTTTGTTGATTGGTTTTCATTATTTTATTTTGTTTTCCAGCATTGTGTCCTTACTCTCATATTTTTGGGCCATTCTTCAAATAGAATATCCAGGTTTCATTACCAATGGTAAGATGAAACCATGAACTTCAAAAGTCACCTTAATAACCAAATGTATCATGAAATGTACAAGTAGAAAAAAAGTCTATGGCATCGCCAGCCAATATATCTTTACACAGCTACTATTGAGAAGACAGACTGATAAAATGTGGGAAGATAATTCAGATTTTGTGAGGAAGGAAGAAGTGTTCTTACACTTAGGGACTATTCATTAAATTTTAGTACAAAGGAAATTTTTTATATAGCTGAGTTATCAGCCAGTGAATGAAAACAGAAGGATGAACAGTTCTCTATAATTGTTGTAGAATACTAGCCAAGTCTTGTGAGATTCAGCCTGAAGATAAGTGGGGAAGAAAGAATAGTTAAAGGGAGCTCATCGAACAGTTGATATTCTTTGTAGGGAGGGCCTCTTGGTTGTTGGATAGGAGGAATCAGGCAGATGTCAAAAATATGTTCATAGCTCCTTCCTCTACAATGACACAGGTCCTGTTAGACACTTCCTACACTGAAATAAATGACTCTGTGCACACACCAGTGTGCTAGATTGGAATATTTATTCTCCATGATATGACTACTCCTTAAAACCCAGGCTGTCTGGCAAACTATGAGTGAATGAATGAATGAATGAGTGAGATCTATGAGTCAAATGCCACAGAGAATGAGAGTTTATTGTGTTTGTCTAGATAAGGAACATACTGGGGTGTGAGTTTTGTTGTTGTTATTGTTTTTTTTAAATTTTATTTATTTATGATAGTCACACAGAGAGAGAGAGAGAGAGAGGCAGAGACACAGGCAGAGGGAGAAGTAGGCTCCATGCACCGGGAGCCCGATGTGGGATTCGATCTCGGGTCTCCAGGATCGCGCCCTGGGCCAAAGGCAGGCGCTAAACCGCTGCACCACCCAGGGATTCCCTGTTTTACCTAAACTTGTCAATTATACTCCTTACCATTATTCAGCTAAATTTCATTATTATTTTCTTAAATAATTTGTGTTATAAACAGCCAGCAAGTCCCCTTGTTCCTGTGTTTTCTCATACTGCTGTGATACCATTTTTTTGTTTGTTCAATTATTCTGTGTATGTCACACACATAAAAACATAGCAATTGAGATATTAACAATGCTAAATAATTTCATTAATAGAATATATCTCTCTATTTCTTCAGGTCTTCTTTAGTATCCCTTCATTGAGTTTCACAATTTGCTACATAAAATCTGCAAATATTCTGCATTCAACAACTATATATTTTGTAGGATTTTCTTTATTGTGAATGGTAGCATATATTCTGCTATATTTTCTAATTTGTTATTGCTATGTAGAGAAATGTGCTGACGATTTTTAGTTTACAGAAGGTCTAGAAATGCTGATAATAACAATTGGAACTTTAGAAATATGGATTAAAACATAGAGAAAAACAAAGAGAAAAATAGTAAATTAGATAATTAATTTGATGAAATTACTCAGAATGAAGTGCAGAGAAAGAAATAAAGATAAGAATATAAGAAGAAGAGAGGTGCCTGGGTGGCTCAGTCAAATGAGAATAAGTGTCTGCCTTCAGCTCAGATCATGATCCCAGGGTCCTGGGACGGAGCCCTTCATTGGGCTCCATGCTCAGAGGAGAGCCTGCTTCTCCCTCTCCTCCCCATTTGTGCTCTCTGTTGCTATCTCTCTCTCAAATGAATAAATAAAATCTTGAAAAGAAGAGAGAGAGAGAATATAAGAAGAAGAGATTGAGATAACTGAAGGAGAAAGTGAGGAGACCCAGTCTATAGTAACAAGTTCTAGAAGGGGATACTGTAGATATTGGAGAGAGAACTGTATCAAAACCTGGCCCAAGAAAGCCCAGGACTGTTCTGGTGGCCTTAGAGAAGCTTACTAGGTCATGATGCATTATGGTTAATGACATGGACTTTAGGTTTAAATTAGTATCAGTTAAAGTCATAACTCCAACATTTACTAAAAGTGTGAGGGGCCTTGTATAAAACATCTGTTTTTTTTTTTTTCTAAAGCTCAATTTCCTCATCATCCTAATGGGCATCATGTGAGCTCCTAATTTATCATATTGTCAGTGAGATAATACAAGGGCACTGTTCAGTATTGTACCTGGCACATAACACTCAGAGAATATTACCTATTATAGGATTCGAAAGTGTAACGCTACTTATATTAATAGAATAAACCAATGTATAATAAATTAATGTATTAATATATTGTATAGAATTATTTGATTAATATATCAATAATAATGTAATGGTTGATATATTATATATTGCTATATTATATTAATATTAATTATATGGAAATGTAGAGGTGCTAACTAATATCTTTAAGACCTAACTATCATGGGATTAAATACATTGTTCCTTGGAGATGAAAACACTTGTCATGCATATCTAGCACTGCTATTATTCCAATAGTAGTATAATCTTATTCTCATTTGTCAGCTCAAAAGATTCCAGTTTGGGGGGCTTAGGAATTAAGAATAGTGGGGAACTAAATTTCGGGCAAGGGGGTACTTTAGATTAAAAAAATACTAAAGCTTGGATCATTTGTCAAAATGACATACCCGAGTAGTGATAAAGCTAGGATTCAAACTCATGTGCACCCCTGTGCAAATTTCTTTCTAATAAGCCACTATGAGAGGAACTGAGTCATTGAAATGCAGAATAAGTGATAGGAGAAGCATTAAAATTATTTTTACCAATAATGTAGGAAAGAAGGAAGGAAAGAAGGAAGGAAGGGAGGAAGAAAGGAAGGAAGGATATACTATGAATACATTTTAAATAGGATATGAATTTGTACAGAGCTTGTAACAAAAAAAAATTAAGGCCTTTTTTTAATAGAATTTAAAAAGGTCTGGGAAGGAGTTAATCAAAAGATTTGTATTAGTTACCTCTAAAAAAACCCCTATTGCTTTCCATACTTGTCTACCAAGAAAATTTTATTTCCTTTTAATAATTTTATTTAAAAATGACTTTTAAAACAAAATATACTCTCAAGAAAGGCAAGAAACCACACTTGGATTTAGGATTTCGAAGGGAAGCAATAGTTTCTAATTATAACGAATTCAGAATACGAAAAAGTAGTAAAGGACAGGCTTCCACCTCCTTTCCTTCTTCTCCTCCCTCTCATACTCCCCTCACTAATTTTCCCTTTGATTTTTCCTACAGATATGGTAGTTCAGGGTGCATACTGCACAAGGGATCCAGTCTAACAGGATGAAGGAGGGCTTTAGTCCAGTGCTAAGATACCACTGCATCCACAAGAAGAAGAGAGCCATTTCTTACTTGATAACCTTTCCACTTCTGTTTTTGCATGTCTGTGCTGTGATCAAAGCAAGGGCCTTAGTTGTGAGGCTCTTAGTATTGAGGGTAGAGTGGGGAACATTGGGGGCATATGCCCTAACAGTCAGCTGTTCACCTAAGCCAAGTGGAGCTGAAATCCTGCATATGTGCCAAATGCCATTTTATCTTTCTCCTTTTCTCTGTTGCCTATCATACCCTGGACTATTCAGGACAATCAGCAATTGGACAGAACACTCAAGGAGGGAAATATTAAGCTCTACATTTTTTTAAAGATTTTATTCATTTCTTTGAGAGAGAGAGAGAGAGAGAGATCTCACCAACATGAGCAGGGGCAGGAGGAGGTCAGAAGAAGAGAGAGAAGCAGACTCCGCACTGAACAGGAGCCCAGCTCAAGGCTCCATCCCAGGCCCCCAGGATCATGATCTGAGCCAAAGGCAGATACATAAACAACTGAGCCACCAGGTGCCCCTAATGTCCACTTTTGAAGGGAAGACTATCAAATAATTTTTGGACATATTTTAAAATGAAAACTGTTTTTATATTGTTTGTATAAAAATGCAAATAAGAATTACAGTGTTATGTATACAGAGATAATCTAACAAATAATCTCACACTCTAGTTTTTGAATACAAGAGAGCAACACTATAATTTGTACTGGTTATTACAGAAAAATGTATATATACTAATTTTAAGACAACTTGACGGGATGAGCACTGGGTGTTTTTCTGTATGTTGGTAAATTGAACACCAATAAAAGTTAATTAAAAAAAAATCAAATTTAGAATATCTTAACCAACTCTTCCAATTTATAATTTTGGCTAAATATTGCTATGCTACATTCAGTATTTAACTAAAAATTATTTCTGTATTCAGAACTCTGTAAAATACCAGATTGTTATAGACTGTGAATAAATTTATGAATAAATCTATTTTCATCCTGGGATGAAAAAATATATCCCAGGGTTCCCTAGATGGCTCAGCGGTTTAGTGCCTGCCTTTGGCCCAGGGCATGATCCTGGAGTCCTAGGATCGAGTCCCACATCGGGGTCCCTGAGAGGAGCCTGCTTCTCCCTCTGCCTGTGTCTCTGCCTCTCTCTCTCTCTGTGTGTGTCTCTCATGAATAAATAAAATCTTAAAAAAAAAAAAAAGAAATAAAAAATACATCCCAGACTGAGTTCAGGTATCATTACTAATTGTAGCAAACCATATTTTATATTTAAATAGTTTCTAATTTGGTAAGCAAATATAGAAAACTTGGAATGAATTTAATGCAAAAATGCATTATATTATAAAGCAATAAAATACACTTCTGTAAAATCTGATTTCTAAGGAAGTTAATTGAGATTTTCTTAGATCACTAAAATCCTGAAGTTCTGAGTATATAATCGTTTTCAGGAAAAACATCTTTAATCTTGATATATGGTTTTTGTGCACAAGCTTTATATGAATAGGAGGGATGATGAAAAATATAAGATGATGGGATCCCTGGGCGGCTCAGCAGTTTAGCTCCTGCCTTTGGCCCAGGGCGTGATCCTGGAGTCCCAGAATCGAGTCCCACATCGGGCTCTCTGTGTGGAGCCTGCTTCTCCCTCTGCCTGTGTCCCTGCCTCTCTCTCTCTGTGTCTCTCATGAATGGATAAATAAAATCTTTAATTAAAAAATATATATATTTTATCATCATACATATCATATATATATATATATATATATATATATATATATGATATGTATGAGGCTGACAGGGGTTCCTGAGTGGCTCAATCAGTTAAGCGACCAGCTCTTGATTTCAGCTTGGGTCAGGGTCTCTGTCTCAGAGATCTTAACCAAGCCCTGCCTCTCTCCTCAGAGAATCTGCTGGAAATTCTCTCTCTCTCTCTCTTTCTCCCTTTCCCTCTGCCTCTCCTCCTGCTCATATGCACTCTCTCTGTCAAATAAATAAATCTTTTTTAAACAGAAAAATATATAAGATATTAAAAAAATATTAGTACGGTAACAAGGAAAATTAGAACAAGATTGTTCTTTTATCAACACTGCAAAAAAAAACCCTGCAAATTTAGTATTTGGCATATTATATTCTATTTAACATTCTGATATTTCCCTATTTTACTACCAATTTTTTTCCACATATCTTTATATCTTCCCATCTATTTCTTGTCCACTTGCCTCTTCCTGTCCGCTTGTACTACTGAACTGAAACTACTTTCTCCACTTTCATCTATGACACATCATTCTGTTTTCTATTTTTCACAAATCATTGAGCTTTTTATTTTTCCTATTTCTTGACTTTCTGTACTGTTGAATTTCTCTGGTTTTATAAGATTCTTTCACACGCTAATTTTTGCACCTCTACAGTATTTTTGTTTTTCAATAATTCTTTAAGGATGCATATTTCTGTAATTATCAGGGCGAACAATATAAAATGTTGTTAAAACAGTACAATTAATATGCCATTACCAACTAGTGATAAGCATTTTTAGTTTTGTTTAAGGTTATGTTTTTTTTCCTTTCTTACTATAATAGGCTGGAAGCCTGCAATGGGGGTGGTTACATGTGTTTGCCTTTGTCCACTTCTTTGCTTTTAACTATGATTTTGATTCTCCTCCTTGTGCTCCTCCCCTCTCCATGTTAGAGTTCCAGATATGTTTAAGGGCCTAATCCCTCTCTCTCATTATTTCCCTTAGTTTCTCAGACACTGGGAGTTTCCCACCTACAGTTTCTTTGACACAAGTCAATGTATCTTCATTTCTGCTCATTACTTCTTTCTCAGTCTCAAAGCTTTCTTTCTCTGACCCATCTGGTTTCTTTATAATGGAATAGTCTTGCCAAAACAATAGATCTCAATTTTATTAATGATAAAGTTTATATACTTACTTGTGTGATTTGTAAATTAAATCATATGTATAATTTGTACTTCTGAAAGATTTTAAATTAAGGGCAGGTTGTCTTTTATATTTCTTTGTACTCAAATATTTAGAATGAATTTGAGCTAATAATAATTCAATGTATTATCTAATTCATATATGTAATCCTATTAGGCTATTTAGATACTGGTTTAAAGAATATGAAATGGTACATATAGTATAGTCTTTAGTATTTAACCACATTCTGGACCACATTATTTCAGCTTTTTATCGATGTATCATATGAAAGAAAACTTGCAATCAATCATTTCTTCAACATTTTGCTAGTCTTAGAAAAATGAGGCTAATATCACAAATGATATATGAGCTGATGTTTTAAAAATATTTCTGTGTATTAACAATAACAGCTAACCCTTCTAAAATAAAAAAATGAGGTTCTTTATAAAGTGAATAATGGAAAAATATAGTATCATCCTTCCAAGGACCACTAAGTAAATACAAAAGGTACCTCTGAATACTGTATTGAATATATAAAGGTATTTACATATAATACATATGTAACATGTAGAACACTCAGATAAGAATTATTCTATTGGCATACTGGTTATTTTATGTAGCCTCTCTCTCAAAAAATATTCACAAAAGAAGTCTTTAATATTTCCTATTTTTAACTCATCATTTTGACTCAAACATTAGAATAAACACCATCTAACTTAATACTTATTTAACTTAAGTGTAATGATAAACAATGTTCACATACATGTTCCTTTGCCCATGAATAAATACATGGGCAAATACAATAAATAAATAAATAAATAAATAAATAAATAAATAAATAACCATAAGTACTATGGTTATTCTTAATTCATTTTATATATATATATATTAATTTTATACATATATTTTTTTTCCTAAAACACAAACTTTTCCAAAGGAAAACAAAAAGTTCATGGGATAATGAACACTCCAAAGAGAAAAATTATTTGCCCTGAATGGGAATAGGAATAGTGTTTTGCATTAATTCCATTATATAGCCCATCTGAGAACTGACAAAACACTTTAACACTGGTATCTAAGGAAATTTCATTTATCTTTGAATGCTTGTCTTTTATCATTTTGCTCTATTTTATTAAGTTCCTCCTTTGTGTTATAAAATAATCTGTACTAAACTGACAATTCTAATGCAACAGGGATACTATAGAATTGTAATAACTGCATCAGTAACTACTATCCATTGCTCATATACAGATACCACAGTGCTATCCTGCACTACTATGCCAATAGAGAGCCAAGACTTCAAACACCTTTGCTAAGGCTGCAGGAGTCTTAAGCAGTAGATATTTTCCTTGGGTAATAAAAAGGGTACTGTAGTCATGAAGGATGTCACTTCTCCTGCACAGTCAGGTGGGGTGGGGAGGTTGCTGTGCTGTGTTGAGGAAGAGATAAATTGTTTTGGTGATAACTGCATGCCTTCAATACAGACTAATGATCAGGTGGAAAAATGACTAAACTTCTTCAAAAAAAAAATAAAAAAATAAAAAATAAATTAAAAAAACCTCCTCAATGACCTTTACTTTGGCTCTCCCCTAGTTTTAGTTTCAGGACAGAGGGTCCTCTAACTTCCTAGGACAATTATCTCAGCTTTTGGGAATGCTCACTGGGAATGTCCTATGCTCAATCTCTTGGTATTTGTCCTCTACTTTCTTGTGATCTGTAATGACTCCCTCCCACATTCTCAACATTTCCCTCAGAGGTACTCCCTCTGCCTCAAAACCCACTCATCATATTCTCTCACAGGAGTCTTTAATAGACTATTAAAATCCAAGCAAGAACAACAAAATCATGTTTCTCTTTCCTTACAGAGAAGATTATTCAATATTCAAACCTTTGCAGAAGTGAATACATATATAACACTAGACACACATGCATGTGTATATATGCATATTTGTATTCCTTGCCCCTTCTGCAGTGGAGAAAAGGAAGCTAATATTTCTCTGTAGTCATATAAACATCATTGTCACAGCTGATATTTGGCAAATACTTACTATGAGCCAGAACTTTTCTGCACACTTTGCATACATTTTATCAGTTAATCCTTGTAATCAAGTATAAACTCTTTGTATCTCTATTTAGAGAAACTGAGTCTTAAAATAATTTTATTATTTTGCAAGATACATATATTCATTTTTGAGGCAAAAATTTATCCAATTTTAATTTTTAGACATTATTAGTAAAGTTGACTATCTTATGATGCTAATTGGTCATTGGAAGCAATCCATATTATTTCATCTTTCTTATTTCTAGGTCATTGGAGTTATATTTACTCCTAATGATTTAAAGTATTGAAAATCATGTAATAGTGAGAAAAAATACAATAGTTTTATCTGATATGTGATTTGTTTTTAATATTGAGAGTAAAAACAGCACACAGTGAAAGCATATGGCAGATAAACTTTGACATGTTATTCCATAGAAAAAATGAGGAGTTTTTGATTATAGATATATTCATTTTTTCACTTATTTCCTAATATATATTTTCTTTCATAATTTTTTTTTTGTTAATTTAAACTCGGTGACATATTCTCCATTTCTATTATCTCTTTCAAATATAGGACAAGCAACACTGATTTATAGTAATTAAGACAGGTCATCTGTTTCTGATTCATCAGGAAGCCCACGGAAAAATAGAATATTTCTTAGGTAGTTAATCAGAGCTCTATGACAACATCCAGCACACAGTGTTTTCAGTGATATTTCAAAATGTTTAACAGTGTTAGATAGCTTTTGAAGTAATTATGACTAGTATTCACAAATACAGTACTAAGATTTATGTGTCACTGGAGTTTTCTTTTTTGAATCTAGAATGCCATGAGCTGTAAGACAAATTATTATTTTTATAGAGCTCTACAAAGGGGAAAAAAAGCTAAATTATCCCATTGGGAATGCATCTTGATTTTAGAGATGTTAAAATTTGAAAAACAACATATGGTAAACACATGTAGCAGTAATTGTTACTATTGGCAGATATATGAAGTAGTATTTATAAGCAATGGAAATAGGCAGAAGCATACAGGGGTGGTGGGAGTAGAAGGTGGTACATTCTTTCTGGAGGTCATTTTGGTAATACCAATCCAGAGTTGTAAAACCATTCATATCTTTTGATTCTATAATTCTTCTTAACCAAAAGAATTAGTGATTTATGTGCAGATATTTAGCAGCAGCTTTGACACGTTAGGTTCTGCTCTGAGAATTTGGGATATGTTAAATGAGGGAACAAAGATCCTTGCCCTTCCTTATGCAAAGCACATTCTAATAGAATATATTCAAATTATCATGATATACTGTACCTTGAATAACCTATACATATATAATATAATACATATTATGTGTATAATACTTATATATACATAATATAAATGCTTAATAGAACAGTATTTGCTGTATGATTTTAATTTGTAAATGCATTTTAGCAAATAAAAACATTGCAAATACCCCACAGTAGGTGATTGGCATAATGTATTTAGCCAACTGAGCTTTATTTCCATTTGGGTTTTATTTTATAAATCTTAACCAGATTTTATTATTAAAAAATGTAAATAACTAACATGGTTATGCTTTTGCTTTACTAATCAATCTATATGTATTCTATTTTTATTCTGTGTTAATCTTAAAGTCTCAAAACAAGGTCTTAATGAGATTGTGAGCCTTGAGAGGCCAGGATTACATTAGTGCAATTCCCTTTATTTAATAAGCACTGATTCTTAAAGTGGGGCGCAACATCAACAGCCATTAAGAACTTGTCAGAAATACAAATCTGGGGACTCCACTCCTCACCTAATGAATCAGAAGTTCTGGGGGCATGGCCCAGATAACTGGATAATCAAACCATTCTGATGAGCTCTCAAGTTTGAGAGGTACTATAGTAACTCCTACTAAATTGGAAGAAGTAAACTGATGTTTATTGGGCAGCTACCAAGAATCATTCACCATAGTGGGCACTTCAACTAAATTACCTCATATGCATTCTGATAGCATACAAAAATGTATCATTAGCAGAGTCCACACCTAACTAGATCTATGCCCTTGGGCAAGTTATTTAGCTGCTGTGTTCCTCAGTTAATTTATATATAGAATAGATATAATAGAAGTGCCCTACTACTTAGGGTTTCTAAGAGGATTAATTAAATTGACCAGTGTATGAAAAATTCTAAGACATCTATAATTCTTATGTATTTGTGATCATTATTATTGTCAATTATAATCATTATTATTATTACAGCTTCAGTAAGTTAAATAACTTGCCAGATGCCATACAACTAAAATTTAATATTTTAAGTAAATATTTTCCTTCCATTTTTGTTGCACATATATAAGGACACCTATATGTGTAAACAAGGTTATAAACTTACATGGTATCTCACTAATCCCTTTCATTTATCAATGTTCAACCTATCTAGTAGAAGTGATAGCTAAATATGCAAATGTCCGTGTGTTTTTCTATTTAAAAAAAGAATAAAGAAAGAAACCAGGTATTAAGTAGTTGAAAGACGGGTGTTTTGCCTCATAGAATTGAAGGAAATAATGTTGGACTATCTTTAATATAGTTTCTATATGTTTCACACAGGCTATTGGCAACTAGAAGAATAAGAATGTTTAATGAAATATTTTCAACATTAAAATAACATGCTATGGTACACAAAACTCAACCCATAAAATTGTAATTTTACTACATATTCATAACCACAGAATAATTCCCACTATGCCATTATATATATTTTTATTGTATAAAATATTAATTGAACCTATATACTTCTCAAATATTATATTCTTCTTTGATAATGAGAGGGTTAGACAATCTGCCCTCAACGCTATATAATGCAGCATAAAATGTAACTAGTGGCTGAGTTGAGAGATGCTTCTGTAATTAAAGGGGGGAAATGAAGAATAAGATATGTGAAACTAATAAACAAATGGACAACAGCCAGACCACATATAATAATAGAATCCTGACCAACAAGCCTAAGAAGACAAATCACAACTTCTACAGCAATTGTGTCAGCATGGTCAGGAAAGTCCAGGAAATTTGGGACATTTTCAGGAGAATGACAGTCAATTTCCTTAATTTTGAATCCCCACCCTTCACTTCACACTTCCAAGTCCTAACAAACTGAAGAAAGCCAAAATGCTTCCCAAACCAATTACATAGGATATTCTTCTTGTAATTAGCCCACTCCAGTTTTTCTACGCTAATAACCTCCATTCAGAGCAAACCTGAAGCTTTCCCTTTTACTCACTGCAAAGCTCTTTGACCTTGGTCTTGGCAAGTGTTTTTTGGTTAATGACACTGAAAGCAAAAGCCGCAAAGGCAAAAAATAAACAAATGGGACTATATCAAACTAAAAAGCTTCTGCACAGCAAAGGAAGTCATTAGCAAAATGAAAAGGCAACCTACATAATGGGAAAAGTATTTGCAAACCATTTATTTGATAAAGTAAGTATTTGCAAAAGTATTTGCAAGCCATTTATTTGATCTCCATATATATAAAGAATTCACATAACTCAATAACCATAACTTTAAAATATAATTTAAAAATAAGCAGAGGAACTGAATAGACATTTTTTTCCAAAGATCTATAAATGGCCAATAGGTACATGAAAAGATGCTCAACATCACAAATGAAAACCAAGCTATGCCGAAATATCACCTCATATCTGTTAGAATGGCTATATTAGTAAGACTAGAGATGATATGAGTTGGCAAAGATGTGGAGGAAAGGGAATACTTGTGTGCTGTAGGTGGGAATGAAAATTGATACAGTCACTATGAAAAATAATATGAAACTTTCTAAAAAAATGAAAATGGAATAACCATATGATTCAGCATTCCAACTTGAGTATATATCCAGTGAATATAAAACTGAATGAAGCTCCAAAGCTTATTTGAGCTTCTGCAATAGTTGAAGTGAGATGAAAATTAATGTTGCTATAGTAACCAATTAATTCACATAAAGGTTAAGTCAGTCCAGTGAACTTTTACACATTCTTACAGATTTTCCAGTATAATCATCTCCAGTAACTTAAAAATCATTGTATTTTGCTCAGTGTTACAATTAATTTACATTTCTCCTCAAATGTAAAGGTATCTATAGCATGGCAATAGTTTTTCCTTTTTTTGAATTTAATTATATTTTGAATTCCAGTATAATTAATATACACTGTTATATTAGTTTCAGGTGTGCAATACAGTGAATGCATGACAACTTTTACGGTGACTGTTATTTTTTGAAGCTTCGTAAATTAGTGTGGTTGAATGTTAACTTCGGAAAATTATAATGGTGCCATTTGTGAAAAGTTTGAAGATCTGTTATGTTCTCATTTATAGTTTGAGGTAATTGTTGCCAATCATCTCCACAAAATAGGAAACATTTTTTTTTAGAGTTTTATTTATATAAGTAATCTCTCTGCCCTACATGGGGCCCTAACTCCCATTCCTGAGATCAAGAGTCACATGCTCTTCTGACTGAGTCAGCCAAGCGCCCCGAAAGGAAACATGTTTAATAAAGTTTCAATCTTTTGAATACTAGAGAGAGACATTTTTCAGAATAGTGTTTTCTGAGTCAGACTATCACACATAAGCATATACACATTTTAGATTAAAAGATTTAAATCCACACCACCAAAATGGATTGTATAATGTTGCTTCTTTAACTATTTGACACCAAAAATATTTGTAATAATTACTTTTTATACTTTTTTCACTAGGGTAAAACTTTAGTGTTTTTTAACATTTTGGTTTTTTGTAAGCACAATTTCAAAACAGATATTCATTTAGTTACCAAGTTATTTAAAGGTATCACTACCAACAGGCTAAAACACAAATTTCAGCCTATAATGTTTATTAGCAACTTTTTGGTTTTCTATTCATGAATTTTTTTACTTAGTCGTTTTCAAATGGCTTCCCATATATAATAAAATCCTCTCAAAAGCCCTGGATGATTAATATTTGGTATTGGTGTTAGTTAATTCACAAATAGCCTCTTTCTTCAGTAGACTGTAGATTATGGAAGACAGACTGTTTTTTGTTGTGTTATTTTTATTTCCCTTAATTGCTACAGACATGTTAATACATAGTAGGAAGTTAATAAATTCAAACAAATTTGAGTTCTGAAAGAATATGCTACCCAATTTTCTAACACATTAAAATGTATCCAAGTTATTTAAGATCAAATTAAACTAATAGAGTGATATGAGGCACATGTGTTTTTAATAGAAGCTTTATTAAGATATAATTCACATACCATAAAATTCATTCTTTGTATTATTTTTAAAGTGTACACTTTAGTGGATTTATTATATTTTGTATTGTACTAACACTAACTGATTTTAGAATGTGTTTATTATCCAAAAAGCAGTTCTGTACCCAATTAGCAGTCATTCCCATCCTCCTCACTCCTCAGTCCCTAAAACCCTCTAATCTATTTTCTGTCTCTATAGAATTTCTTTCTTGCCCATACTCAAAAGCTAACCCTTCCAAGCCTGAGATAACACTCACTGTTGATCAAGATCCAGTCTCCTCCTATTTTAGTACTCTGCTTGGGGGTTTAACAGAGCAAGGAAGTGAGGGCAGTCTGTCCTGATACAAAGTGACTGCTGGAGCCCTAGGCGTGTATTCTGCATTTCCGTGAGAAATGAATGGGAGAAAGGGACGAGGATACTCTCCACATACTTTCTACATTCAGTGACACTTTCTAGAAGTCACTCACTCCACTTCCACATGCATGTTTGCCAGAACCCGTCTTAGGACACCAAGTCTAAGGATCGTAGTCTTGTTCCAAATGCCATGAGCCTAGCTAAAATCAGAGGTTCTCTTATTAAAAACATTATATGGATGGGGAATAACTAGAACGGTCTGCCATAATGTTAAACCCTCTTGAACCTAATAAAGCTTATTATGCTGGAACATGAAGTATCTAGAGAGCAATCCTTACAAAAAATTTAGACTTATGGCAGAATATCTAGTGGGTTTTGATAGTGGCAACAAAATATGACATCGTTAAATACAGTATCAGTAACCAGGCTGTAACATCTATGAGAATAGGCCTTATTTGTATTGTTCATTACTGTAACCTCACGTTCTGCTATAGTAGTGGCTGACACATTGTTCTCAGTAAATATCTGTTGGAAAAATGCATGCACTGCTAAACCAATATTGCAGTTATATATGTTATACATAGTTATAGTTACACAACAGATTTGCATAGATCCTAATCATGAGATGTATTGATAGTCCTAAAATCCATCACTACGGGTCACTCCCACTTTCCTAGGGTTTAAAATCTGCTTTGGGAAAAAAAATGACCTAGGTATTGAAAAAGACATTGAGGAAGTATGGGTACTGAGCTAAAGTAAAATGTAGCACCTACTGCAAGACAGCTTTCTTCCTTTGGTCCTATCCATCAATCATTTATTTATTGGTGTATTTAGGTTTTCATTATTTATTTATTGAGAGTTTAATATAGGACAGATTTCACTGAAACAACCTATTTTTTCCCCAAACATTTTGCCTATAATTATAAGAATGTGCTTCTGGGATGATAAGCTTGGTAGTCTTGAAAGTAGAGAGAGTTCAAAGTTGTTTGTTTTTTTTTAACACATTATCTGCATTTTTCTAAATGAATAGAAGGCTAGCTGATTTTCTAAGTGTTTCTGATAACTATACTAAATTGTGCATATATTACATGAAATCTACATATTTTGAAAAATCTTATGTATTCTCAAATTTATTGTCAGAAAATTCTAGAAATTGGCATGTCTGATAAATATAGTTTCAGTTTAACATTTAATGAGCTAGACACTGAGGGGCTGTCACTATCTAAAATTAATCCTAATACATTGACATTGTAAGACTGGAAGGATTTTAACTTATTTGCTATTCTTCTATATTTGTTTTTTAGAAATTAGGGTGTAGTCAAAGCCCTGCTTTAAGAAGTTGAAGTTATAAGTTTCTTTTTAAATAAACTACAATGGGAGCCTCTAACTTCTTTCAGACTTCCTTCCCATTAGAAAAATCAGCATCTTTATGCTGTTTCAAACTAATAGGGTGAGAGAGTTTGTGTCTGAAACTCAGCTGTGCCTTTTATTTTGTGATCTTGGGTACATTTATTAACTTTCTAGCTAATTTTCTTATCTATGTGACAAGGGTGACCATAATACCTGTTAGGACTACTATAGGGATAAAATGAGATGAATTTACAGCACTTAACATACTTCCTGCGATGCCTGGGTATCTCAGCTGTTGAGCATCTGCCTTGGGCTCAGGGAGTGATCCTGGGGTCCTGGGATCCAGTCCCACATCAAGATCCCCCAGGGGAGCCTGTTTTTCACTCTGCCTATGTCTCTGCCTCTCTCTCTCTCTCATGAATAAATAAAATCTTTAAAAAAAACAACATACTTCCTGACACACTATATATTCAATAAATGCTATCATTATTTTTACCTAGGACCAACCAACCAAGATGATAGTAGATACATAATGAATGTGTAATTACATGTACATGATGCCCCCCAAAATGTAAATATGTGCATTGTAATGCCAATTGCAAGAATACTCATAATGATTAAATATCATGTAGAGACTATAATGTATGTTTCATACATGGCACAGCCTCTGAAGCCAGGATCTCTGTGTTTAAAAAATAAATAAAAGAACGTATTGTAAAGAACAACTCAGTTCATCTCAAAAGATACAGTTGTCCATCGAAAGATGAATGGATAAAGAAGATGTGGTTTATGTATATAATGGAATATTACTCAGCAATTAGAAACGACAAATACCCACCATTTGCTTCAACATGGATGGAATTGGAGGGTATTATGCTGAGTGAAATAAGTCAATCGGAGAAGGACAAACAGTGTATGTTCTCATTCATTTGGGGAATATGAATAATAGTGAAAGGGAATATAAAGGAAGGGAAAAGAAATGTTGGGAAATATCAGGAAGGGAGACAGAACATAAAGACTCCTAACTCGGGGAAATGAACTAGGGGTGGTGGAAGGGGAGGAGGGCGGGTGTTGGAGGGGAATGGGTGACGGGCACTGAGGTGGACACTTGACGGGATGAGCACTGGGTGTTTTTCTGTATGTTGGTAAATTGAACACCAATAAAAATTAATTTAAAAAAAAAGATACAGTTGTAAGAATCAAATGAGTTAATAATACAAAATACCTGGCCCAGTACCTGACATATGGTATGTGTTCAATAAATGTTATCTATTAATATTATCCTACCCTGATACATAAATTAATTGGAATTCTGAATGTAATTAAGCTTGGGTTGAATTTTGACTCTACAAATTACTAGCAGTAAGACATTTTGGAGTTTATTCAATCAACTGTTAGCTTCCAATGTCTTTTCTGAAAATGGAAAATAATCACTAATACAAGAACTTTTGTGAGAATCAATGTAGAACAAACAATGTAGAGTATAGAAATCTTAGCACTGGCTATTTATTATCCATTGCTGATTAACTATGATTTTCCTAAAGGCATCAAACTATGTTTAAATTTATTTACTATTTTTTAACATTTTCTATAATTATTTAAAATGATTTCACAACCTTTAGGTTACCAAATCATTTCAAAATTATGATTCCTTCCACTTCCTCTGAAATATTGAAATTCCTTGCAAAAGTGAGCCACAAAGAGATACCACAGTCAAATTCCTTTTAGTATCACAGAAAAATTAACATCTGAAATGCTGATTCCATGAATTTCTCCAAATGCCAAGTCACATATCTGATAAATGCACTCATTAATAGCATTAGTTAATTTATAGAAATACTAATTCAAGTACAACTTCTCAAGACTTCTGCAGTACTTTGACAGCCTTATAGACTTCTAAAAGGTGTAGGATATTAGAATTTCAGAATTACCAAAATTACAATTTTGCTGAGGCATGCTTACTTTGCTCAGCAAAAATTCTTTCTGAATGGCTATCCCCACATAGACGAGTAGTACAAATGAAAGGAGTATATCTGATCAAATATATTTACTAGAATCTTATCTATGAAATAAAATTTCTTGAAATGCATCAATGATAAAATTCTAACATAGTACCGATGTCAAGGACCGTTTAATTACTGATCCTTCACTACCAATCTCTCCCCTAAGAATAGTTATCTTATCTACATCCTGTTAAAATTTATTTTCTCTCCTTTAATTATGTCCCAATACTCAGTATTCTTGCCTGAGTCAGGCCATGTAAATTATTTTTTTTTTAAAGTAGGTTAAAGTTAGGTAAGCCATATTTCTGCTTTGGCTTTCTAATATGCCTACAATCACCTCTCTGGCTTGGCTTTCCCTTTGAAGACCAACCAGCCAAGTGTGTTGAATATCATTTCTGGAATTCCTGAATTTATTCACGGGTCATGACTTACTGTATGAGGGTCTAACTTTCTAATCACTATAACAATACCCAAAATACAAACAAGAATGTTCTTTGGATTTACTGTTATTATTTGAATATTCACATTCAGATATAGATAAGCATTCTAGATATAACTAGAGGACAGAAATTTCTTTGTGCACTTTTTATGTTAAAATTTTGTTATTTAGGTAAAATTGTCAATTTAATATTGCAAATATGCAACATAGTGTCTGCTGGAGTAATCTATCATCTGATAGTGCTACAAGAAATTATTGTTCCTGCTTTATAATGTCAAACCTTAAAGCTTGACTTTAAGTCTTTAATAATAACATGATAATAACAATGAAAAATTTTAATATATGTATCTAAGGAGTTCATTCTAGAATGATACTTTGCTTCAGCCAAATGTAGATTCTAACGCTTAACCCTTTAACACCTACTCCAAATTTATTTTGATGCATCTCTTGATAAGAAAGGAGGAGGACGCAGAACATATATAATTTCTTGATTGACTTGTTCAAGTAGAAGTACTTAGATCACACTAGATTCTTGAGGAGGGCTTCTTCTTTAGCGAGCATTAGCATGAAGTAGATCTTTTGAAGTCAATGTCTCAATCCTTGTTCCTGCAGGGAAAATAAAAGCAGAACACAAGAGAGAGTAAGTAGCAGGTTCACAAGGTTAATCCATGTGCACTGGAATTTGTAAAAACAATGCACAGGAGAGAAATCTGTGAAAGTCTAAGGAACAGTGTCTATCAACTTGGGAACAAGGAGACCTGGACTAGTGGCGGATAACTGGAGTGAAATACAATGGATTGAGAATCAAAGACTCAGAAAGCAGTCAAGTTAGCTCAGTGACTTTGACCAAGAATATCTGAGCATTAATTGTCAAAGATTTTACTCCACACACGAATTTCGATTGGCAGAATAAGAATAATAAATTTTAATGTGAACATTCACACCTCAGAGATCGTGATTTTTTGTTTTCCGCTAACGTTTCACCAGAAGGATATTAGAAACATTTTATTTCACTCCTCAAGTGGTTCTTTTAGTATCAGAATCACTTTTACATGTGATAAATCCTCCTAAGAGTTAAATATTTCTTTGAGAGATAAGCTATGTTAACATAACATTTCTTTCAATTATATTAGAAAACATAATAATTTGATACATAGACCTTTGAGAAAAACATATCCTTAAAAACAACCCCACTCATTAAGGCATTGACATATAGATTCAATCTATTAAGGTTTGTCTTTTCTTTTCTTTCTTTCTTTCTTTTCTTTTTTTTTATTTTTTGGTTTGTCTTTTCTATTAACTTAAATTATAATGCATTACACAGTGGAGCACCTGCCTATATACCAGTCATTCACAGTTTTTGAAAGGGTTTATAAAGGTCACTAATTTCTTCACTAATGTGAAAGATTAAATCTCCAATTTATTCTTGTGTTCATATAGAGCAGAATCTACCTAGAAGTAAACAAATTCAAGGGCTTAATAAATATATGTTAATTAGTAAGTTACTACTGCATCAAAATATTAAAACTCTTGCAAAGCTAACTATTAAATATGATCGCATATGATGCTAACTAAATGACTCAATTTAAAAATGGTAATATTAACCAATATCATATAGTATTATTATTAAATCAAATATCTTAATTTAAGGTATATAACAAACTATGGAGTATTATACAGCCTTTAAAATCACAATAGATAATATTTATATTGATGGAAAGTTATAAATTCTCCATTGATTTAAACATATAAGACAAAGATAAATATAGGATTGTAGTATGATAACCATGTTTGCATATGCATGTGTGCACACCCACTTGCGTAGCATGTACACGTGCATATGGGTGTGCATATATTTGAAACTGTTAAATGACTGTAACTTAGAAGTTTCTGTAATATATGCAAAATAAATTTTGCTTGCAAATGTGCTCATCACCCAGAGCTCCACAAGAAACAAAAGAGACAATAAAAATTCTCTACTTGTTTGTCATTGCTGCTTTAAAGAGTTCAACTTGGAGTAATTAATCTTAAATCACAATAGTTTGATGTGAGCTGAGTAATGATAATGTTATTTCAGAAGAATGTTGTAGTCAAAATTGTTTGTCAAATTATGTGTATAATAATTACTCATACAATGAAGATTTTTCATAATATTGAATCACTATTTAACATTTTGTGATGCTTGAATTAAAATGCGATGCCAGTACTGATGGAAAATATTTTTGTTTATGCTTTTCTAGGTCTCAGGGTGGTGAACTTTTTCTCTGAATTCCTAACCTGTGAGCTTAAGGTAAGATTATAATTAATAGAGTAAATTTAAGAGTTTTTTTCCCCCTTTATTATCCCTGCTTGATAATATCCAATAAATATAAAGGTAATTTGCATAATTCTCTTGATACTTTATCATACTTTTAATAAATGTTGAAGAAACCCTGTGATGTTTTCTATCAAATGTTTATGTTCTTGGGTGGATTATAATAATATAGTTATTTGAAATAGTCTTTGATAGTTTCTAAGTGAATTTGGAGGCATTGTTCAGAACGGTAAGATTTATACCACTGAAAAAAGTTCTTTGGACATGAATGACAATTTTATAGATTAAAAATTTTTGTAGTGAGGTCCATTTGATGGTAATGAATAGAGCCGATGAGTTATTGAAAGGAAAACTTATTTTATCACCTGTCAAGATTTATCAAAATTGGATTTCTCTATGAAAGCTCGATATTGGATCTTTAGAAAGGTGAAGGTAAAATATGTAACTATGGAAATAGAAATGATAAGAAGTAATCAGTGACTTCTAAGGTGATCTTATGGCCCTATTAATTTGTTAATGTCTTTGGTTCATGTATGCAATAACATTTGTTAAAAATGTGAATCTGGATTCCACTTATAATTGATTAGTACAGAATGTAAATAAACATAATTTAATTTGTGTTATTTTAGTAAGATAATTTTTAGTTTATCTCTTTTTTAATAGTATGCATAATAAAGATTTAGCTTGTAACTGGTATATAAAATGCAGATAACGTGGATATTTGTGTTATACATTTTATATTTTTGAGTAAATGATGTCTTAAAAAACACAGAGATGATCAAGTAAATTTGTTGGTTTGGTGATACAGCAGTATTGAAATGTATCTTGAAAAAAAATTTTAAGTGACTATAGGCAGGAACCACCTCTGGGCATTATAAGATGTATGCCTTGATTACATTTTTTGAGACACTCAATCTACGATTGTTAAAGACAAGTGTCACATAGAAACAAGGGGAAATTCCATTGCTCTACCAACCAGACTCTGTTAATAATGGAAGAAATTTTTTATGAAACACATTATTTGAATATGCATAGAGCAATAATTTTATTCCCAATAAGCATTGTTAAGTTTTAACTTATATTTTACAAATATACATAAATGAACTTTTCTCACAAGTTGATTCAACTTCTAAAGTATGTCAAAATATTTTTTAAAATTACATTTATCATTATTTATCAACTCATATCCTGCTCATAATTTTATGTATACAATCTCAGTGAATTGTAACAGAATGAACACACCCATATAACCAGCTCTCACATTAAAAAATAATAATAATTAAAAAAAAATATATATATATAACATTATAGTACCATAGTACCAATTACCCATTGCATAGTGCTCTTCTGGTAACTATATCCATGGAACATAAGCACTATATTGACTTCCAGAAGGATAAATTACTTTCTGTTTTACATTCTATAAATGAAATTATATAGAATTACTACTTTGCCTCTTTTGCTCAGCATTACATTTGTAAGATTATATGCAATGAAAAACCACTCATTTTCACCTTTGGGTAGTATTTAACTGTGTAGATGTACCAAATTATGATCCTTTATCCCATTTATAAGCATTTAGGTAGTTCTAGACTTTGACTTGTATAAATAGTGGTTATATGGACATCTGGAACATGTCTTTTAGGAAATCCATGCATGTATTTTGTTAGATATTTGGGCTATGCATATGTTCTGCTTTAGTAGATATTGATAGTTTGCCAAAGTGGTTCTATCGATTTTTGAAAGCAGGATGTGAGAGTTCAGTTGGTCCATATTCTCATTAACATTTAGAATTTTTTATCCTTCTATTTTAGCCATTCTATTTTTAGCCATTTTATAGAAATATTTTAATTTGAATATCTTGAAGTTTGATGACATTAAACACTTTTGGATGATTATCATATTTGTGATGATTATTTGTCATATGAATATTCTCCTTTTTGAAGTCTTAAGACTTGCCCTTTTTCTACTGTACTATGTATCCTTTTTTATTTTATGTATATAATGAGTATTAAATCCTCTGTGATGGAGCTGGCTGATTCACAACAGCCAACTGTTAAAGTGTCAGGAATTTTGAGAGCTGCGCGGTAGTTTGAAAATCTGCTTCAGTAGAAGGTTTTACACCACATACACACTAAAACAAACAAACAGAGAAAACAAAAACAAAAACAAAAAACAGGAAAATTAGTTGGTAAACATTTTCTGGAACACCACTGGATATTTATGCTATATATTAAAACATTTGTTGGATTTTCTTAGTATTCTCCTGGAGGTATCTTTTGATGGATAGAAATTCTCAATTAGGTTTATTTCTTGTCTGATTAGGGCTTTTTGTGTCTTATTTAACAAATATTTAAAAAAAGAAACAAATATTTGCCTTTGCCATGGTTGCTAAGATATTTTCCTATGGTTTCTCTAAAAGCTTTGTTGTTTAACCTTTTATACTTATTCTTCTTCAGGTTTTAAGTATATTGTTCTATTGTTAAATTGTAAGGATATTCTTATTACCTTGTATTTAAGATAGTTTGTTGGATAGCTTTTCATTAGAATAGTAATTTAATTACTCTGTGTATATTTTAACTTATTGTAAAATTCATAAATAAATATGAAGAGACTGATGTTTGTTTAATAATTTAATGCTACTTATAAGCAATTTGTAGGATTTTATAAAATTTAGATATGTATTTATGTATTGTCTACTCTGTGTCACACACCACAGTTATGTGGCCATCAATTATAATTTTGAAATGAATATTCAGCAGCATAACAAAATCACAATTTGACTTTAACTTTTAATGTATATGAATTTATTTCCAGCATATATTAAGTAAAGCCTGAAAAATAAATAATCTACAGAATCATTTAAAAAAACTCAGAATTTATTCTTAGTATTCAAATAAAATTATTAAAATGTACTTAGTTGTCTCCAAAATATCATGTTTAATAAATTGCATAAACACATTACAGCCATGATAAATATAGTCTAAAGGATTAACTAAGAATACTGTATTATGTACTACATTGAGATTTTGTTTGCCTTGAGATTTATGTACAGACATGTATATGTATAAAACTTTCCATGACAAACACAGAAGTCCATCACATACCTGTTTTGTGCTTGATAAGAATAATAGTATAAATATATAAATAGTAAATATATAAATATATATTGTATATAAATAGTAAAAATCAGTATTTATATATATAAATATTTATATAAGTATTTATACATAAATAGTAAAATATATAAGTATTTATATATATAAATATATATACTTATATAAGTATTTATATATAAATAGTAAATATATAAATATATATGGTATATAAATAGTAAAAATATATAAGTATTTATATATATAAATATATATACTTATATAAGTGTTTATATATATAAATAGTAAATATATAAATATATAGTATATAAATAGTAAAAATTAGTATTAAGTCTTCCTTAAAATTTGGAGTATTTTATATATATATATATTTTTTACATATATATAAATATATATATACTTATATAAGTATTTATATATATAAATAGTAAATATATAAATATAGATAGTATATAAATAGTAAAAATCAGTATTAAGTCTTCCTTAAAATTCGGAGTCAATTATGCAAATGTGTATATGTTTGCTACAGATTGTTTTGTTCTATTATGCATGGTTTGAATTGCATGTGTTTTCCCTTGAAGTATTCATCTTGACTTAAATACCTTCAACTGTCTCCAGAATAGTTGAAATACTTAAGAAACGTAATGAAACATAATTAGAAAATGATTTAAAATGGAAAGTTCAATAATTTCATATTCACGTACCCAATTTTGGCCATTTAAAAAAAAATCTCTGGGTCCATAACACAAGCCATTTCATTAACTTTGGAGTAACTCTTAAACAATGAAAGTACAAAAGCAAACCATATATATATAATAGGTTGTTTTTAATAATTAGTCTTTATTTAAAAATATAATAGTGAGATTTTTTTAAGATTTTATTTATTCATGAGAGACACACACACAGAGAGAGAGAGAGAGAGAGGCAGAGGCATAGGCAGAGGGAGAAGCAGGCTCCATGCAGGGAGCCCAACGTGGGACTCGATCCCGGGTCTCCAGGATCAGGCCCTGGGCTGAAGGCAGCGCTAAACCGCTGAGCCACCTGGGCTGCCTAATAGTGAAAAATCTGATGAGAAAAATATAGGGCTCATTGGTTAAAATCCTTAAGGCTAAAAATGGTATTTTATTTACTTTCATATATTTGGAAAGCATGGTATTTGTATCTGTTTAAAAAAAAAGAACTTTTTTTTCTTCTTTTAGATCTGCTTGCCTATTTTGGATAGCCAAAGATGATGAAATATGGAGTGTGTGCTAATTAAAAGCTAATTAGGTGATTTTCACTTTTACTAAGCTACTGATCTCTATGGGGTAATTAGAGCAGGGAGAGCAGTGGTGAAACACAGAAAGGTTTCTTGAAGATTGGTACAAAGACTGTATATAGCATTGATAGGTTTGATCCTCCACTAGCCATTTCAAATAGCTAAATAACAAGTTTATCTGTGAAATACAGCATGGTTTACACAAATACTTCAGGATTTGATTTATGAAGGTATCCCTGAAAGTAAATGATAGTTAAAGGGAAAAATGCTATTGAGACATATCACAGGTACAAGTAATTGATGCCAGTTAAATTACTGGCATTTGACTTGATTTTCAGAGATGATAGTGCTTGGGGGCAAAAGACTTCAAAGACGTAATTAACATGCTACCTGAAGGAAAATTGTATAAAGAATTATACACATGTACATTGTTTTATTATGCATAGTCTGAACTCAAAATTAAAAGATTAAATAATACAATAAAATTATAATCTGAGAGCATGAACACCTTTTAAAAAGACCAAAAAAGAGATAAAGTCTGAAAAAATATATAACAAAAAAGCTTTGGTACATAAATGAAGAATAAACTTTGGGATAAAATGATTGGACACATGAAATAGTCTATTTTTTCTTTTATTTCTGTTGACCTATTCAGTGATATATTTATTTCACGGAACTCTTAAAGTAACGTTAGAGTTCCCTCATGAAAAATAGAAATATTTTCTAGTTCCTGGCATAACATCTGGCAGTAGCAAATACCCTGTAAATTCTTGCTACCTAGAAAAGCAATTGTATATGAGCTAGACAGATTACTGTGTTTCTTTTGCTAAATCAAACATTTGTTTCTCAAACACATTCCTTTTCCAACCAACTCTCTCTCCACCCTTTTTTTCCTCTCTCTTTATTTCCTTCTTTCCATTAACAAAGTTATGAAGAATTTACTCTGTGCTAAAAAAATGGCTAACTTATTTCACAATGGCAGAGCTGACAAAGTTTTTATCGTACTTATTTCACAGTTTAATGGGGAAAAGAATTAAATATGCAAAATAAATCTCACCTTTGATAAATGTTATGAAGGAAAATATTCTCAAATATAGAATAATGAATACAGAAATTGATATTTAATCTAATAACTTTAAATGAAAGATGAGTTCACTACAGGAAGAAATGGAGATAGAGAGTATAATGGTACTTCTAGACTCTGAATTAAGGAGAAGCTTGGAATGTCCAAAGAAAAAAATGAATGTTAGTGTAGCTGGGGCATAGTAAGTAAAAAGGAGAGGGGCTTCAAATGAGGTAAGCTTTGTAGCCCATAACAAGTGTATTGGATTTCATTGTAAATGCCATTGGAAGCCATTGGATGCTTTTAAGCAAAGGTGTGTGGTAATTGCATTTATGTTTTAAGATAAGTGCTTTATGGAGAATGAATTAGTGGGAAGTAAGACTAGAAGTGGAAAGAGCATTTAGGAGGAGACACTTGAAGATTTCCAAGAGAGAAAGATGTGATGTCCTAGACCAGGATGGGATCACAGACATGGATTTGCAATCTATTGGAGGCAGAATCAAAAGGACTTAATAATTGATTGAACATAGAAGGTGAGAGAAAAAGAGAAAACAAGCATGAGTCCTAAATTAGAACAATTGATTATATTGCAAAAGCATTCACAACTAAGTTGGTCAAGATGAAATTGCAAGACAGGCACTAGTAAAAGAATCAATAACTGCATTTGGGATTGAGAATGTATTGTTTTACTTTCTTCTACTCAGGGTATGGATTTGGAGTTATTACTTTAGATAGAAACCAAATTAGAAGTGGGGAATAAAGATTAAATACTGGACATTCTAAGGATTCATTCAAGCCAATGATCTAGCAACCCAATTCTAGCTAATTGTTCTAGGTGTATATGTATGAATTGACACTGCAAAGACATGGTAACCGTTGAGACCTCAGCATTCTATGCATTGAGATTAAATCTATTTTTAATACGACAGACTTCAACAGTATTGGAGATTATAAAATGAGTCTACAGTGTAATCAGGGCAGTGACAAATGGAAAGAAGTAGCAATGGCTGGTATTCTTTAAGAAACAATTGGGGAAAATAGGAAAAGTTTATTTTATTGAGCAAAGAATTTCTAACCTTAAGATGACCTTTCACAGTTGAACATAAGCACACGTAAGAACAATATAGAAGGAGGAATTTACTAGAATAATTGAAAAAGTAGAAATTGAAAGATCTCTCTCTCTATATATATTTTTTAATGATAGTCACAGAGAGAGAGAGAGAGAGAGAGAGAGAGAGAGAGAGGCAGAGACATAGGCAGAAGGAGAAGCAGGCTCCATGCACCGGGAGCCTGACGTGGGTTCGATCCCGGGTCTCCAGGATCACGCCACATTGGAAATCAAAAATTTTCTGACATTCCTCAAATCTGTTTGTGAAGGTGGGACAGCTGATTGCCTTGCAGTTGTGTTTGTAGCATGTGGTCCCTGATGCCTCATTTCATTTATTTAATAGTGTAATTATATCATAATTTATATTTATCTGCACTATCATAAACTGACCTTTATTCTCACACATTCTATCTGAAATTTTGTCCATAAGAATTTTTTGCATTTACTTCAGACCATCCCACTCCATTTTAGTCCAGCATATCCCTAGTTATAATCTTGAGAACAGCATATGATATTAGCCATGATTAATAAATACAGAAAAACTTGGAATTTAATCAAATGGCTTCTCATTCAAAGAACTCCTTTTTTTTACCCATAATAACCATAATTTATGTCTGCAACAGAAGAACAATATGGTAATATTAAAACCTTAATTATCTCAGGATTAATTATATGTATATGATACCCTACTTGCAATCGCGTGAACGCTATACACATTGAATAAAAAACATACTTCAAATTTTGAATTTGAATCTTTCCCCAGGCTGATAATATGTAGCACAGTCCTCTCCCCCAATGCCAGGGAATAGCAGTGAGCCACAGCTCCTGGTCCGTAATGCCATCACAAGAGTAAACAACTGATAACACTGACAACCATTCTTAAGCCATATGGCCATTCTATTTCACTTTTAGTACAGTATTCAATAAATTACATGAGAGAATCAACACTATTAAAGGATTTTGTCCAACTATAGACTAATGTAATTGGTAAGAGCACATTTAAGTTGGGCTAAAACTAAGCTATAGTGGTCAGTAGGTTAGGTGTATAAGTGCGTTTCAACTTATGACATTTTTAATTTATGATAGGTTAATCAGGTTATAACCCGATCATAAATCAAGGAAGTCTATATTGAAATATTAATTTCAGATTCAAATAAGCTAAGCATGCTTATTTGAAATGTACTGTTACTTGTTATAATCATTCACTGGTTAGTGAGTTTATTTTAATATATAATTATTACAAAATTCAAATACACTATATTTAATATAATACATTCCAGAATATGAATTCATTTCAACTATGGCATCTCATTCCAATCTGGTGGGCTACAAAGAAAGATAATGTTATTATGAATACCCTGTTATCTCAAAATAAACTTAAGAGTAAGAGGTGCTTTATTTACTTTGCTGTGTTCAAAGAGGTAAATATATTTTTAAGTTAAATCAATAAGTCTCCATTACGTGCTTAAAGTAAGACTACAAGTATTTAGCTCATAAGTAAAGTGTCAAAGGAAATCACAATGTTATCATTAAGAACTTGACTTAGAAATTCTTCTGGTTTCCTAACATTCTTGCTAAGTACTCTGGAATGGACAATAATCTGCACTATTGTAAAAGGAATGGAACAAGATGGAGGATGGCGAAAGTCTGAGGAGACTGAAGAAAATCTATTATTATTCCAAAATATATAGCAATTTTAAAAGATACGATAATTATTATTCTGTTGATACTTCTGTTGTGCTGGATATTTATACTTATAGGAGATAATTGTGCGTGTGTATGTGTGTGTGAGAGAGAGAGAGAGATAAATTACAAATGCTCTAAATATTTTGAAGCAGCATAAATGAGATCCACCGTCCCATTACCCTTTCTTCCAACTTGAAAACGCCATTTAATAATATCTGAATCAATGAAGAAATCACAAGCTACGAACATCTATAATTTAGGGGTAATGCTAATTTTCATTTTTGAGTGTAGATCTTTAAAATGAGTTTTTCCCCCCTGCTATAAAATATGTAAAATGCATTTACCTAAGATAGACTATCCCTGAAAGTGTTATATGAAAAATTTTAGCTAAGAGGGGCTTTTTATTTTGATAAGTCTCCGAAGCCAAGAAGTTGAGTTTTCTCTATTTTTCTCTAAGTGATAACATTTATAATCAACTAATATCTAATTCAAACAAAAATCTTTGTGAGGTTTGTTTCTAACCTGAAGAGGTTCTAACATGTCTTTTATTAATAACATTGGGTTCCTGTGTTCATAGGATCTGTATCCAGATATAAGTCTGTGATAGAGATGGGTTTCCTACAGCATCATAATTTTACAGTACATCTTTTTCCAATAGCAGAATAAACATGTTTATCCTTGTGAATATTGATTTTTTCACGTCATAGATTATTTTCAAAATTGATAATTGTAACAGCATATTTTATATTTAAGTGTGCATTTATCTATTAACTGAATCATTAAAGTAAGACTCTTTACTTCAAATTATTCTAAAATATAATTTTATTCATGAATTTTCATAGTTCCTTAAAGATATCATTAAGTAAGGAAGTCAATTGTTCTTCTAATGTAAATTTCAAGCATGACAGGTAAAATGTTATAGAAAAAGCTTGCCATGCAAAATTGTTTTGAATACTATTGCTAGAGCATTTGCCCACGCATGAAATAGAGATATAACTTCAAAATTTTCAGGTCAAACCACAGCATCAGGAAAAGGTTGAATATAAATTAAGGATAAAATCCAATATATTGGGTGGGACTACATTTTCTTCTTGAGAAATCATAGAAGGACACACTTATTATACTTGGTATGAAATTTCTCAAGTAAAACAAAAAATCCTGACTTTGCTAAGGACACACATAACCAAAGCACTGGCTTGTTCAATGTTTTGTTTTAAACTTTTGGAAATAATTTTGATTAAGAGATTAAATGGCATTGTGCCTATTCTGAAGGATATATGATGGAGAAAGGATTTTATGAGTGACCAAGCATATAAGGATATTAATTCTTTAACATGTTCAATGCAGACTTCGTGAAGGTAAAGTGTGCACAACCCAGTGCTAATCACTGGGCTACTGACCAAATAAGAGCTCATTTTGGAACTCCTCAATTAGTGAAAGGGAAGGACATGTGGATATATAAATTAGCCCGACAACACTAAGGTTTGTTGAGCACGCATGATGTACCAGGAAATGTGCTAAATCCTTTACAATGATTATTTCTTTTAATCCTTACAGTATCCCCATGAGAGGGACTGTTGCTTATTCCAGTAAAATTGAGATTCAGAGAAGATAGGAAACTTGCTCAACGTTTCACAGTCAGAGAGGTGTACCAGAGATGATAGATCCTCTTAGAAGGATATGAAACAAATGTTATAGAAGAGGCCAGGGTAATAATAAATGCCTATGGGAGTCAATGAAGGTGTCCTACCTCGCAGATACAAAATTTGAGCTAGATCTTAAAGAAAGAACGAGGTTTGCTAGGTAGTGAAGGCAGGTAAGGGGAATGTTTCCATCTAATAAGATTTTCTAGAGGTATAGCCTTCTAGTCTTCATTTTATCATTTATAATATATGATAGTGGAATAATATGATTTCTAAGTTTTTTGAGTTCTGGAATTTTATTTTTTTTATTTATTTTTATTTTTTTTAAAACATTTTTTTTTAATCTTTATTTATTTATGATAGTCACAGAGAGAGAGAGAGAGGCAGAGACACAGGCAGAGGGAGAAGCAGGCTCCATGCACCGGGAGCCCGATGTGGGATTCGATCCCGGGTCTCCAGGATCACGCCCTGGGCCAAAGGCAGGCGCCAAACCGCTGCGCCACCCAGGGATCCCTAGTTCTGGAATTTTATGATGACGTTTTGTTTACATAAAAATAAAAGAGCCTTCCGAGTAAATGCTGAAACATCTGAGACTTTTGACAAAATATCACTGATTCTCCAGAAAGAAGAAAGATTTCTTTTATCCTGTGCATGGATAAAACATCATCTGTTTTCTTCAAAGATAGCTAGTTATATGTAGAACTTCTCCTCCCTTAAAAAAGATGGAAGAAAGTATGATATGACATATGGGGGGACAGCCTAGCCAGTCTGTAGTAGCTGATAATTAGGGGTCTGTATTCCATAAACCCAATTGCTTCTGGTTAGGGCTCTCTCTTTTTTTTTTTTTTCTAGTTATTTTGGGAAAACTTAATGTTTTAGACTTCAAAGGATTTCCTTTTGTTGTATGAGAAAAGCCAGGGTATTCATAGCCCCTAGAGAGGTGTTGCACATTGCTGGTGGTGAAAGTCACTTAAACTCCCAGGAAAAGCCAATGAAGATGGGAAGATAGCAAAGGAAACACATACAAAATGGCCATGATTGTACATAGTCTCTGAGAAGGGGAAACTGGACAATCAAAAGGTAATACTTCTTTTTTTCATAGTCAGCATCGGTGACTTTAACTGAAACAAAAATGATTTTAAAATACTGCCAGCCAAGTGTGTTTCACTCATTCATTTGACGCTCTGTGATCTTCCTAGAGAAAATAATCATGTAACTGAAGACATACACAGTATTCTGATGTAATTTTTAAAAAGTTATCCTATGGAACTATACTCAATATATCCATGTGTTTTCATACACCAACAATTGAATTCGTGGTTTGAAATGAGTTGCTTTTACATCACATGTATACTGTCTTAATTCTACTATATTAAGCAGTTTTATCTCATCTATAAAAATAAGCAGTGACAAATATTCAGGAAGCTCTTTTACAAATTTAAATAAATAGAAATATTTATTATATTGTTGCATTGTCATTTAAATGCTCAAATATTCAGAAAACAGTGACAAAATTGTCTTCTTACCTATAAACACTGTCCCTTATGATTCTGTACTATGTTAAGATATTTTTCCTTCTAAAATTAGGATATAGAAGGGAAAGAAGAGATGAATAAGCAATACATTTGTTAGTATTTAGTAACAAGTAATACAAGGAATCCAGAATAACTATCAAAAATCACAAAAGGAAGAGTCAGCCACAGGTTGCTGGTGAGTTATTCAAGTGACTGCAGTACTCTTACCATCATCTCTGTCCAGATTAAACTGTTGTGAATGGCAATTAATTCCATTTCCCACTTTTAGTTATCCTTATGTTAAATTTAAAAGGCAGCCTGCCAGCTATGATTAAGATTTTCTCAGAAAATATGTTCTAGAACATAGTACAAGACTGTTAAAACCACTGTGTAGGGCAGCCCCGGTGGCGCAGCGGTTTAGCGCCGCCTGCAGCCCGGGGTTTGATCCTGGGGACCCTGGATGGAGTCCCGCATCAGGCTTCCTGCATGGAGCTTGCTTCTCCCTCTGCCTGTGCCTCTGCCTCTCTCTCTCTCTCTCTGTGTCTCTATGAATAAATAAATAAAATCAAAATAAATAAATACATAAACAAATAAATAAATAAAATCTTTAAAAAAAAACACTGTTTAAGCATAATGGTTTAGATCATTTGTATGCAACTGTCGTGTGCACATTTCCCAAAGCAAGCTTATGAAAGCACACATTTCCAGGTACCCATGCTATCCAAGGTGTCTGATTTGGTAATATCTAGAGTAAAGCCTTGGGAGTGAAATTTTCATCAAGCATCCCAAGATGAATCTGACACAAGTTGTTTTTAGAACAACTTTTGGGAAATTGTTTTGGAGAAGAATGAAGAACAAAGTATATTTTTATATGCAAGCACAATGGCTAGGAAAAAGGGAATTAAAAACGTGAAGGAGGAAAAGAGGACTCTCGAATTGTACTTAGTTAAAAGTCTTTGACTCTAAGATAATCATAACTTTTCCATGTGTTACTAGCATGATAGTCTCCAAAGCTTATGTTGTCTTCACTATACCAAATGAAGCTGAAGGAGTGAGTGAGATGGGAAAAAAGAAATTTAAGCAACAGCTCAGGGAGAAGCTAATGAGTTTTTTTTAGCTTCCAAAAAGGCAAGTACCCATAGTATGGTACGGAATAAGAAACGGGGAAAAAAAAAGAATAGACAAGCAAAAGGAAAAAGAAATGTAATTGTTCTCGTAACCCATTTTGTGCATGTGTACACACACATACCACAACATTCCACCTATCACAACATACCACTTACCACAACACACTACAACTCTTCACCACCTGGAAGCTGATGGCTACAGTACAGTCTTCATTGTGTCATGCTCCCAGAAGGTTTTCCTAAATCCAATGTTATGTACTTTCTTTTTAACACTTTGCACACATAATGCCAACAAATCCAGCTCCTTAGGAAGTGCTCACCTTGATCTTCAGAATATTTTATAGAAAAGACACTTTTATTTTGACCAAAATTTCCATTTATATTCAAATGGTGAGTACATGTTTAGCTACTTAGCCAATGATCATGAGTCAATTATGGTTTATGAAACTCAATTACAATTATCTGAGAATTATGAAACTTTAAAAATTGTCACTTCCAATTACCTGAATTTAGAATGGGGAAAACTGAGGCTTCTACTATTCTACTTTTCTTCTACTCTTCTTTTGAACTTATAAACCTCTTCTTTTTAGAGATTTATTAACAAGTACCGTTATATAATGCTTTATCTGATAAATGAGAAACACACACACATACACTCACACACACCTTTTCATTTCTATTATCCATGGCAAAATTTTATCTTGGGTAGTAAACTTACTTCCTGGTATCCTCTTTCCCAACATCCTCCTCTCTGCACTCTTATCTAGTAGTAGGTGTTAAAATAATTGCTATTTGATGATTAATATTTTCAATTAATATTTCAATGAAAGAGATTTAAGTTGGACATCTTACAGAGCATTCGTATTTATATTTATATTGTGAGATTTTAGTAGACACAAATTCTCAAGTTTTATTTGAAAAAGGTTTTAATCATGGAATAAAGACAAGTGAATCTGAGATTATGGCCTTGCTATTCAGTAATAAGAATACTCTTAAGTATCTGATGGGTGAAAACTAGTATTCGAACTCAACATATTTATAGTACAAAGTTTTACTTATTTCTTTACTGATTGCTATGCCAAATCCTGAATTCTGTCCAGTTGTTTAACTGTGTAATGACTCTTAATCTTTCTACTAATTGGATTGGCTCATATGCCTTTTAGCCTACCTTCCCTCAAATCCTCATAGTACACTTTTGGAAGCCTGACACTAACAGGTAAAATATGTTAGGTAACTGGTGGTGATATAATCCTGCATAGCCAAATTGAACAATACATAGAAAAATGAAATTTAACTTCAATTACCATTTATGAAAATCTGGTTCATTGATGTCTACTTATAAAATACCTCCTTCAAATCCTTTAGTCTGAAATGGATGATCACCTTTTTACACCCTTAAATAGATTGTTCCTATCTAGCTAGCTCATACCTAATTCTGATTAAATAAATTATCCATCTGTGAATTCTATGGGCTTAACTTTTAATACTTACCCTATATTATTTCCACACTATATCTAGTCTCCTCCCTGCTCCCAAAATGTCAGAAACAAGTAATTTAGTTGCTAAGACTTTTCCATTTGTCTAAAGGCAAACTTATCAACCTCTATAAACATGTGTGTTTTATCTTGCTCCCTGTTTGGTATACCATGGATATCTGGGAGAATCAAGATTAGACTTTTGTCGATTTGACTTCTTGATAATAAGGTAGTAGGAAAGCAATAACGTATTGAAAAAAGAGCTTTAAATCATATTTAAGCTTACTAAAGTCTTTCAACAGAACATATTTAATTCTGGTAGTAATAAAATGGATGGGATTTCATTGTAAAGCGGAGCAGAATTCAGCATATAATATGTCAGCTTTACATGACAGATTATTAATAAACTGCCACTGTTATCACTTGATGCCAATCTTTGGTGACGGCCTTTTTTTAAACTTGAAACTCAAATGTATTTTTAAAGTAATCTTACTTTGTGAACCAGTTTCTTCTTTTCAACACATTTTTTTCTCTTCTCTGTAGAAATTATTGTGTTGTTCAATTAATGGTTCCAATCTCATTATACTTATATGTTCTAAAAACCACTAGGGCATTGTATGACTTCACATAGATCGACTTTGGTTATTTGTTTGCTTGTTTGTTTTCATTTGATTAAGGTGAAAACAAGGCAAAGTGAGAATTAAGAAAGAGGATTTACTTTCAACTTGGTACCTAACAAAATGAGAAATTTGGTAGAATTCATTTTCTCAACTAACTTTCCCCAGTGTGTTTGCCTTTTTATCTCTTTTCTTCTCATATCCCTTTTCTAGATACACATTTTCTTTTTTTTATATATTTTTTCATTTCTTCATGAGAGACACACACACAGAGAGGCAGAGACACAGGCAGAGGGAGAAGCAGGCTCCATGCAGGGAGCCCAATGTGGGACTCGATCCCAGGACTCCAGGATCATGCCCTGGGCCGAAGGCAGGTGCTAAACCGGTGAAGAACCCAGGGATCCCCAGTACACATTTTATATTGTCCATTAATTCAACAAAACACTTAAATATTTGTATGAAATAGTCATTTTGCTTGTTGGAAAAATAATAAATAGTGTGCAGAGCCTACAGGAAATTGACAGTTCAGGAGAGCTTATAGGGTCTAAGGTTATCCTTTAGATACAAAAGGGCCATTACCTGGGAAGGTTTTTATGCTTTACAACCCCTTGTTACTCCATCAAAACTTTAGCTATCTATTGGAGAGAAGTTAAGAGTTACTTTAAAATAAGTTGCCATCAGTGGGTTAAAGGACATGGCATCTGATGATGGGGTAAAAAGTATATATAATGTCATAGAGAGGGCAAAGCGAATAGCAAAACATGAAGGTGTGATGCACTGAGTTTTATCTAAGTAGTATATATTATCCTCATTGTCCTAATTGGACAGTTAATGTCAAACCTTTGGACAAAGCTGAAAATAAAGATTCATACCTAGTAGGGTACTCACTGGTATTTACTGAGCACTTAGTTATTATATACCACACAATGCTGGATGATTTTATACAAATAAGAGAGTACTATTTTTCAAATAAAATGGAAGCATATGTTAGCAGAGTATTTGTGGAACTTATGAAGCCTGACTTCGCTGACAATTAACTGAAGGATATCACACAAGTTTTTTATTGCCTCAGGTCCTCCCTTTGTTCAAATATCAGACTAGGTAGATGTGCACTGTGGATTTTTAATACTTTCAAGCTTTCCATCTAATTGTTCTTATCATATAGTTGGCGCTTTTGGTTACAAGTTACAGGAAACTAATTTGCTTAAGCTCTTAAAAAAAGGTTTATCGTATATCCTGAGAAATTGAGCAGTTGTATACTTTCACAAATGATTAATTCAGTGATTGATTGACATCATTAAGCACCTAGGTTATTTCCATCTTTGTAGTCTGTCTCTTGTCACAGGCTTGTTCTCGGTCAGCTTCTGTCAACAGTGAAAGATGTCCATCATAGTTTCAGGTTTCACACTCAGACACAAGTTACCCAGTTAAGGAAAAAGGACTTTGTCTTCCTTGTTTGTCTTTTAAGATTAAGGAAGCTATTTTGAGAAGTCCCACCTGACTGCCTACTGCCAGCAAATATCTCTTCACATCTCATTGATCAAATGTGTCATATGCCCTGGTCTAAAAGAGCCAATTACAGCTGGCTTAGACCAATCATGTTTACCCTCTGCATCTGAAAATATGTCCTGCTTCCACAAAATCTCACAGCTGCACAGAGAAGGAAAGAGCTTAAAAAAATATCAAATTCCTTTAAAAAGGTGGAAAGAGGAATGGTTCTTAGCCAGGCATCCAGTAGTATCTGTTATACTAATTATGCTTTTTTTGATATGCTGCATTCTTCCTAGATTAACATTTTTATTTTCCCTGAGGACAGAGCAGATAATCTGTGGGTCTACTTTAGAGTGAAAAATCTCCAGGAATACACAAATCAAATTGAATACGTGATTGTCTAGTAAGTAGGCAACTATTATTATCTATATTCACATTCTTCTTCCAAATTCTGAGTCCTTGTTTTCAATAGAATAATTTTAAAATATACAATAAAGATTTAGTCTCTCTCTGAATTACATAGCTCTGTTCCCACTCACAATCACATGTATAAATGAACCATTTGTTTTCTAACTGCTGTGTTTGCCTATGTGGTTCTCTCAACAGCACAACCATCATACCCCTACAGCATCACCCCAACAACCAACTCTTCCTGTAATTCTCTCTTGTACCTGACCAGCTCATGTATATTTATTTGTCTGACAAAAGGGGAGTTGTTCTTCCTTTATTCCTTCATATTTTAGTGGTACACTTCACTCCTCTGTGAAATATTTCACAAATCATCAGGTGACTATTGCTCCTTCATTTACCCATTTAACTTTGACCATACTCCTGTTAGATTGATTGTTTTATGGCCTAGCATTTAGTTGATGATTTCTCTCTGCACCGAACTTTACACTTTGTGAGGATAAAGCTGATGTCCTTGCTGCTTTTGTATTTGAGTTTGTAATAACTGGCATAAGGCAAGTTATTGTGTGTTTGCTAGAGTGTGTGCCTGGGCAACAGATGGTGTTAGTCAGTGTACATAAACCAAGCAAATAGTTGAACATTTTTTTTTCTTTTTCCTTGATAAAGAAATAAGGCATCCTAGAGAAGTGTTTCTCAAAATTTTCCACAAATGTCAAAATGTTTCCTTGTCCAAAAATTTGACCCACAAGACACAATCTGTAGAATATAATAAGCAGTGACCTACTACAAGTGCAAACTTTCTTTAAATAGGATGTTTAATCTTTTAAAACCATACTGATTTTTTATTCTATAGTGTTTACTCTTTTATTTAAAATCCCTGATGTATCTATATTCTAGATCATACAATATCTAGGATTTGTTTATCATAAAATAATATTTACTTATTATTCTGTAAAATCAATATCCAGGAAAAATCACCTTGTTTATTTATCTTGATATCCTAGGCAAACCATTGTATATTCTCCAAGGGGTTGAATTCTATAATCAAGAAGCAATGTAAGGCCTTAGAGTATAACATTTTGGGATGTGAGAAGCGTGTAAGGCAATAGAGATATAACATTTTGTCCACAATAATTGTCTACTAATAATTGCTGTGTAGGAGTAACTACTTTCACTTCATTGTACAAATAAGTGAAATCCTTATGCTCGTATTACTATAATTTACCTTGATATATAAAACTGATTTTGAAAAGGTTAACATATGCAGATTATGTCCATATCCTTGAATATAAGGATTCATATAAGTCTTTAAGGTATAAAATAGTTTGATTTGTGTTGTTTACTTATAAATATGAGTAGATTATGATTATTTTAGACAAGTATTGGAATAGAAAAAAAATACTAAAATGAAACCACTGGGGAAGAAAAAAAAATCTGCAAGAAAAAAAAGGCAGTTCCTAAAAGCATAGCACTTGAGTTGTCACAAATGAGGAGACAGCCAATAAATGATTCATTCTGAGTCTATCATAGCATATTTATAAATCCATCTGACATGTTTGGCCTATCAGAGGGCCGAAAAACAAAACTGTAGATTTCCCACTATAGATGACACCACCAATGAACGGGTTTAGGGAGGTTGTTTGGTCATTTTCATTTATCTTATTTCTCTCCATCCCATTCTTAACAGCTCTAACACATAAGGTCTTCAGAATCCCAGGAAACAGGATCAAAGTTTAATTTTTTATTTTGTTTTCACCAAGGACATTTGGTTGTTTTAAGATCACATCAAAATATAAAAAAGATGTACAACTCTGGGAATATATTATGGTAGAAAAAGATGTAAAAGTGATTATAAAAAACAGAGACCAATAGTTTGTTCTTGACCTTTTTCTTTTCTTTTTTATTTCTTACATCTAAAAGTGTTTTCATATGTTTAGAAAAGTAGTTTGCAATATTAAGAACCAATTTTAAAAATTCAAGAAAAAGGAGAATGACAACAGAAGAAAAGAATCTTCATTAAATCTGTCATACTAGGATGCAGATTCTGAAGTATTGAGATAAACGGAGAAGTACATGCTTTTCTGACCAATCCTTGTAGAGATTCACATGTAGATACCATCATTCAAAACATGAATTTCTTCCCAATTTAAACTCAAATTTTTACTCAGAATAAATGTATCTCCATTTCTGCATACTCTTCAAAATAGTAAAATTGAAAGACTGCTAATTATCTTAATTCAGAAAAATTCCTATCCAAACAGATCAAGGCATCGTTTAGTGGGCTTAAAGATATATGGTTAGAATGGCAAAGAGAGAAGGAAACTAACAAAACATTTTTTTCTTTCACTCTTACCAACTTAGACAAGCTTTTCCAATTTGTCAGACTATTTATTAATAAAACTAGTAAATTTCAATCTTTGAGTGTTATGTCTTCATTAAAATTCTTTTTATCAGATTACATAAAACTGAGATAGTAAATAGGAAACAAGCAGAAACTTGAGATATAGGTAATTTGAAAACTGGATGTCATTCATTTACATTTTTTAAAAGATTTTATTTATTTATTCATGAGAGAGGCAGAGATATAGGCATATGGAGAAGCAGTCTTCCTGTGGGGAGCCCAATGTGGGACTCAATCCCAGGACCCGGGATCACACACTGAGCCAAAGGTAGATGCTCAACCACTGAGCCACCCAGGCATCCCCTCATTTACATTTTTAAACAAATACTATATGTTCTTTTTTATATTGAAACATGATTGACATAACATTACATTAGTTTCAATCATAAAACATAACGATTTGATATTTGTGTATATTACAAAATGATCTACCACAGTAAGTCTGGTTAACATGGATTACCATAGATAGTTACCATTTTTTGCGGGGGGGGGGGGGGGGGCGTGGTTGGGGATGAGATGATGAGAACTTTTAAGTTCTACCCATCCTCACTCCCTGCCATTGGCAACCACCTGTCTGTTTTCAGTATCTGTAAGTTTGGCTTGGGGTGTTTCGTTTCATTTTTATTTTTTCAGATTGCACATACAAATTAGATCATATGGTATTTATCTCTCTTTTTCTGACTTATTTCACTTAAGCATAGTGTCCTCAAGGTTTATCCATTTTGTCACAAAGAGCAGATTTCCCTTTTTATGGCTGAAAGGTATATATAATTTATTCATTTATTTGTTTATGTATACTATGTTGTTTCCATGCCTTAGCTATTGTAAATAATGCTGCAATAAACATGGAAATGCAGAAATCTCTTTCAGATGGGGATTTTATATTATTTTATTTTGGATATGTAACCATAGGGTGGTTGCTGAATCATATGGTAGTTCTATTTTTAATTTTTTGAGGAACCTCCATATTGTTTTCCATAGTACCCATATTGAATTACATTCCCAACCAACATTGCACAAGGATTCCCTTAACTTCACATCCTTGCCACCAGCATTTGTTATCACTTACCTTCATAGTAGCCATTCTAACAAGTATGTTCCATTCCATTGTGATTTTGATTTTCACTCTCCTGATGATCAATAATGTTAAGGACATTTTCATGTACCTATTGGCCATTTGCATATCTTCTTCAGGGAAAAAAGTCTATTCATGTCTTTTACCCATTTTAAATCAGATTATTTGTTTCTTGCTGTTGAATTTAATATTTCTTATATATTTTAGACGTTAAGTGCTGTGTGCAAATATCTTTTTCCTTGCCATGGGCTGCTTTTCATTTTTTTGTGCAAGAGCATTTTAATTTGATATTATCTCACTTTTTTTTTTTTTGGTTTTATTGCTTATAATTTAGGTGTCCTATATAATGCGTCATTGCAAAGACCAGTATCAGGGATAGTTTTTCCCTGTTTTCTTCTAAAACTGTTATGGTTTCAGGTCTTACATGTAAGTGTTAATCCATTTTGAGTTAATTTTCTGAGTCAAGTAAAATAGTGGTTCAGTTTCATTCTTTTGCATGTGAATATCCAGTTTTCCCAACGCCATTTATTGAAGTCTGTCTTTTCCCGAGTGAGTATTCTTAGCTCTTTAGATATTAGTTGACTGTATATGTGTGGGTTCATTTCTGGACGATTGTTTTTTTTCCCCATGGATCTCTGTGTCTTTTATACTAGTACCGAACTGATTATTTGTCTGTTTTTCAGTACCAAACTGGTTTGATTACTATAGCTATGTAGTGTAGTTTGAAATCAGGAACTGTGATGACTCCACCTTCGTTCTTTCTTCAAATTGCTTTGGCTATTATATTTTAACATTAATAATTATTTTAATCCATGAACACAGGCTATCTTTTCATTTTTTGTATCTTCTTCTGTTTCTTTTACCAATGTCTTGTAATTCTTGTGTAGAGATCTTTTATCTTCTTGGTAAATTTTGTTTTTAAGTAACTTTATTTTTGATGCTATTGTGAATGGCTTTTCTTCTCTTTTTTTCAGGCAGTTCCTTGCTAGCATAAAGAAATATAATTGATTTCTGTATGTTGATCTTATACTTTGCTACTTTACTGAATTCATTTATTTAGTTTTAAGAGTTTTTGGCAAATTCTTTAGGGTTTTCTATAAGTCATGTTATCAGCAAATGGAGACAATGTTACTTTTTTTTTTTTTAATTTGAATGTATTTGATGTCTTCTTCTGGCCTGATTTCTCTAGCTAGGACTACGGTACTATGGTGAGTAGGAGTCGTGAAAATAGGCACCCTTGTCTTGTTTGTGATCTTAGGGAAAAAAAGGCCTTTAACTTGTCAATCTTGAGTATGTTGTTATCTGTGGTTTATCATATATAACATTTATTATGGTGAGGCACATTCCTTTTATATCCAACCTATTAAGGGTTTTTATCATGAAATGATATTTTATTTTGTCAAAGTTTTTTCAGCATTGATTGAGACAAACATATAATTTGAAAATGTTTCTTATTCTACTACTGTGATGCATCACCTTACTGATTTGTATATGAACCATCACAGGGATGCACACCAGGGATGAATCCCACTTTATGGTAGGATATGATTCTTTGAATGTGCAGTTGAATTTGGTTTGCTATAATTTTATTGAGATTTGAATCTATATTCATCAAGAATATTGGTCTGAGGTTTCTTTATTGGTATTTTTATTTGGCTTTGGTGTGAAGGTCATGCTGGCCTCTTAAGTGAGTTTGAGAGTGTTCCTTCCTTTTCAATTTTTGGAAGACTCTGAAAAGGATGGGGATTAATTGTTCTTGAAATATTTAGTTAAAAAATGAAATATTTAGTAGAAGTCACCAGTGAAACCATCTGATACTGGGCTTTCATTGTTGTTGGGAGGTTTTATTTATTTATTTGTTTGTTTATTAAATATTTTATTTTTATTTATTCATGAGAGACACAGAGAGAGAAGCAGAGACATAGGCAGAGGGAGAGTCAGGCTCCCTGAAAGGACTCTGATGCAGGACTCAATCCCAGGACCCCGGGATCATGACCTGAGCCAAAGGCAGATACTCAACCACTGAGCCATACAGGTGCCCCTGGAAGGTTTTAGATTACTACTTATATTTCCTTAGTTCTTAATAGTCTTTTAAGGTTTTCTATTTCTTTAGCATTTAGTCTTGGTAGTTGTATGGTTCTAGGAATTTGTCCAAACTTTCCGGCATACAGTTTTTCATAACTCTCTTGAATGATCTTTTGTATTTCTGTGGTATCAGTGGTGATGTCTCCTCTTTCATTTATAATTTGATTTGAGTCTTCTTTTCTTTTTTCTCGGTTAGACCAGGTAAAGGTTTGTCTATTTTATCTTTTTAAAGAAAAGATAGGTTCTATTGTTTTCCTGTCACTGTTTCATTTATTTCTGCTCTAGTCTTTTTTCTTGATATATGCATCCATCACCATAAACTTCCATGATAGTATTCTTTTTGCTGCATCCCATAAGTTTTAGCATGTTTGTTTTCATTTTCATTTGTCTCAAGATATGTTTTTTAAAGTTTCCTTTTGATTTCTTTTTGATCCATTGGTTGTTCAGGAGTGTGCTGTTTAATTTTCATGTATTTGTGAATTTTTCAGTTTTCCTTCTGTTATTGATTTATAATTTCAAACTTTTGTAATCACAAAAGGTATTTGATACAATTCAAAATATATGAACTAGATTAGATTTGTTTTGTGATCTAACATACAATCTATCCTGGACAATGTTGTATGCACAATTGAGAATAATATGTACGCTAGTGCTGTTGGTTGGAATATTCTGTATCTATCTGTTAGGTCCAAATGCTTAGTTATGTTAGTATGGTGTCTAAATGAGGTGTCTCTAGATCAAATGAGGGCTCCCAAATGTGGGGCGACAACTGAGTGGAGACAAAGAATTCACCTAAGGCAGAACAAAGCAGATAGAAGTCTGTTGAATACGCTCCAAGGTAGCAGTGGGCAGAACAGCAGAGGAAAGGCTGTTGGCCAGAAGGCAGTGGGTGGAAACTGTTTTTAAAGGGGGAAGGTGAGGAGGTATGGCAATATATGGAATTTCCCCTTTTGTGTTAATTGTGCCTAACTGTGAGTAATCCATTAGTCAGGTAGGACATATGAATATTTTGAGGTGGGTGGATGGCCTGATGAGCATGCCTGCATTTAGGTAGGACATCACTGTGGGCTTTCTACATTCCTTTGCTCTAGCTGGCTAACAATGGCTTCTAGTTAGTATTTGCTTTATATTTAGGTGCCCCTATGTTGGGTGCATAACTATTTATAATTTATAATCTTATAAATTGACCCTTTTGTCATTATGTAATGACCTTCTTTGTGTTTTGTGACTATTTTTAGTTCAGTCTATTTTGTATGATTTAAACAGAGATATCATCCTCTTTGTCCTTATTTTAAAATATAAATTTAAAAAAAATAAAAAATAAAAAAATAAAATATAATATAAATTTATTTTTATTGGTGTTCAATTTCCCAACATATAGAATAACACCCAAGGCTAACCATCAAGTGCCCTCCTCAGTGCCCGTCACCCAGTCACCCCCATCCCCCACCCACCTCCCCTTCCAGCACCTCTAGTTCGTTTCCAAGAGTTAGGAGTCTCTCATGTTCTGTCTTCCTTTCTGATATTTCCCACTCCTTTCCCCTTTATTCCCTTTCACTATTTTTTTATATTCCCCAAATGAATGAGACCATATAATGTTTGTACTTCTCCGATTGGCTTATTTCACTCAGCATAATACCTTCCAGTTCCATCCACATCGAAGCAAATGGTGGGTATTTGTCGTTTCTAATGCCTGAGTAATATTCCATTGTATACATAAACCACATCTTCTTTATCAATTCATCTTTCGATGGACACCGAGGCTCCTTCCACAGTTTGGCTATTGTGGACATTGCTGCTAGAAACATCGGGGTGCAGGTGTCCCGGTGTTTCACTGCATCTGTATCTTTGGGGTAAATCCCCAAAGGTGCAATTGCTGGGTTGTAGGGCAGGTCTATTTTTAACTCTTTGAGGAACCTCCACACAGTTTTCCAGAGTGGCTGCACCAGTTCACATTCCTACCAACAGGGCAGGAGTGTTCCCCTTTCTCCACATCCTCTCCAACATTTGTGGTTTCCTGCCTTGTTAATTTTCCCCATTCTCACTGGTGTGAGGTGGTATCTCATTGTGATTTTGATTTCTATTTCCCTGATGGCAAGTGATGCGGAGCATTTACTCATGTGCTTGTTGGCCATGTCTATGTCTTCCTCTGTGAGAATTCTGTTCATGTCTTTTGCCCATTTCATGATTGGATTGTTTGTTTCTTTGTTGTGGAGTTTAATAAGTTCTTTATGGATCTTGGAAACTAGCCCTTTATCTGATATGTCATTTGCAAATATCTTCTCCCATTCTCTAGGTTGTCTTTTAGTTTTGTTGACTGTATCCTTTGCTGTGCAAAAGCTTCTTATCTTGATGAAGTCCCAATATTTCATTTTTGCTTTTGTTTCTCTTGCCTTCATAGATGTATCTTGCAAGAAGTTACTGTGGCCAAGTTCAAAAAGGGTGTTGCCTGTGTTCTCCTCTAGGATTTTGATGAATTCTTGTCTCACATTTAGATCTTTCATCCATTTTGAGTTTATCTTTGTGTATGGTGAAAGAGAGTGGTTTAGGTTCATTCTTCTGCATGTGGATGTCCAATTTTCCCAGCACCATTTATTGAAGAGACTGTATTTTTTCCAGTGGATAGTCTTTCCTCTTTTGTCAAATATTAGTTGACCATAAAGTTCAGGGTCCACTTCTGGGTTCTCTGTTCTGTTCCATTGATCTATGTGTCTGTTTTTGTGCCAGTACCACACTGTCTTGATGACCACAGCTTTGCAGTACAACCTGAAATCTGGCATTGTGATGCCCCCATCTATGATTTTCTTTTTTAAAATTCCCCTGGCTATTCAGGGTCTTTACTGATTCCACACAAATCTTAAAACAATTTGTTCCAACTCTCTGAAGAAAGTCCATGGTATTTTGATAGGGATTGCATTAAACGTGTAGATTGCCCTGGGTAACATTGACATTTTCACAATATTAATTCTTCCAAACCATGAGCATGGAATATTTTTCCATCTCTTTGTGTCTTCCTCAATTTCTTTCAGAAGTATTCTGTAGTTTTTAGGGTATAGATCCTTTACCTCTTTGGTTAGGTTTATTCCTAGGTATCTTATACTTTTGGGTGCAATTGTAAATGGGATTGACTCCTTAATTTCTCTTTATTCAGTCTCATTGCTAGTGTATAGAAATGCCACTGACTTCTGGGCTTTGATTTTATATCCTGCCCCACTGCCAAATTGCTATATGAGTTCTAGCAATCTTGGGGTGGCGTCCTTTGGGTTTTCTATGTAGAGTATCATGTCATCGGCAAAGAGGGAGAGTTTGATTTCCTCTTTGCTAATTTGAATGCCTTTTATTTCTTTTTGTTGTCTGATTGCTGAGGCTAGGACTTCCAGTACTATGTTGAATAGCAGTGGTGAGAGTGGACATCCCTGTCTTGTTCCTGATCTTAGGGGAAAGGCTCCCAGTGTTTCCCCATTGAGAATGATATTTGCTGTGGGCTTTTCATAGATGGCTTTTAAGATGTTGAGGAATGTTCCCCCTATCCCTACACTCTGAGAAGTTTTGATCAGGAATGGATGCTGTATTTTGTCAAATGCTTTCTCTGCATCTATTGAGAGGACCATATGGTTCTTGGTTTTTCTCTTGCTGATATGATGAATCACATTGATTGTTTTATGAGTGTTGAACCAGCCTTGTGTCCCGGGGATAAATCCTACTTGGTCATGGTGAATAATTTTCTTAATGTATTGTTGGATCCTATTGGCTAGTATCTTGTTGAGAATTTTTGTATCCATGTTCATCAGGGATATTGGTCTATAATTCTCCTTTTTGGTGGGGTCTTTGTCTGGTTTTGGAATTAAGGTGATGCTGGCCTCATAGAATGAGTTTGGAAGTACTCCATCTCTTTCTATCTTTCCAAACAGCTTTAGTAGAATAGGTATGGTTTCTTCTTTAAACGTTTGATAGAATTCCCCAGGGAAGCCATTTGGCCCTGGACTTTTGTGTCTTGGGAGGTTTTTGATGACTGCTTCAATTTCCTCCCTGGTTATTGGCCTGTTCAGATTTTCTATTTCTTTCTGTTCCAGTTTTGGTATGCGTCCAAATGGACATGCGTCCATTTCTTCTAGATTGCCTAATTTATTGGCATATAGCTGTTCATAATATGTTTTTTAAACCGTTTGTATTTCCTTGGTGTTGGTAGTGATCTCTCCTTTCTCATTCATGATTTTATTAATTTGAGTCTTCTCTCTATTCTTTTTAATAAATCTGGCTAATATTTTATCTATCTTATTAATTCTTTCAAAGAACCAATTCCTGGTTTTGTTGATCTGTTCCACAGTTCTTCTGGTCTCAATTTCATTGAGTTAGCTCAAATCTTTATGAACTCTCTTCTTCTGCTGGGCATAGGATCTATTTGCTCTTTTTCCTCTAGCTCCTTTAGGTGTAAGGTTAGCTTTTGCATTTGAGTTCTTTCCAGTTTTTGGATGGCTGCTTGTATTGCCATGTATTTCCCCCTCAGGACTGCTTTTGCTGTATCCCAAATATTTTGAATGGTTGTATCTTCATTTTCATTAGTTTCCATGAATCTTTTTAATTCTTCCTTAATTTCCTGGTTGACCCATCTTTTAGCAGGATGGTCCTTAACCTCCACATGTTTGAAATCCTTCCAAACTTCTTCTTGTGATTTACTTCTAATTTCAAGGCATTATGGTCTGAGAATATGCAAGGGGCGATCCCAATCTTTTGGTATAGGTTAAGACCTGATTTGTGACCCAGTATGTGGTCTATTCTGGAGAAAGTTCCATGTGCACTTGAAAAGAATGTGTATTCAGTTGAGTTTGGGTGTAAAGTTCTGTAGATATCTGTGAAATCCATCTGGTCCAGTGTATCATTTAAAGCTCTTGTTTCTTTGGAGATGTTGTGCTTAGAAGACCTATCGAGTATAGAAAGTGCTACATTGAAGTCATCAAGTATAAGTGTATTATTATCTAAGTATGTCTTAACTTTGTTATATCAATCAATTAATTGATTGATATATTGGCAGCTCCCACATTCGGGGCATATATATTGATGACTGTTAAGTCCTCTTGTTGGATAGATCCTTTAAGTATGATATAGTGTCCCTCTTCATCTCTCACTACCATCTTCAGGATAAACTTTAGTTTATCTGATATAAGGATGGCTACCCCTGCTTTCTTTTGAGGACCATTTGAATGGTAAATCGTTCTCCAACCTTTCATTTTCAGGCTGTAGATGTCCTTATGTCTAAAATGAGTCTCTTGTAGACAGCAAATAGATGGGTCCTGCTTTTTTATCCAGTCTGAAACCCTGCGCCTTTTGAGGAGGTCAGTAAGCCCATTCATGTTCAGAGTTACTATTGAAAGATATGAGTTTAGTGCCATCATGATACCTATTCAGTCCCTATTTTTGTGGATTGTTCTACTGGACTTCCTTTTAAAGGGGAATTTTAAGAGTATCCCTTAAAATTTCTTGCAGAGCTGGTTTGGTGGTCACATATTCTTTTAGTTCCTGCCTATCTTGGAAGCTCTTTATCTTTCCTTCTATTCTGAATGAGAACCTTGCTGGATAAAGTATTCTTGGCTGCATGTTCTTCTCAGGACCCTGAATATATCCTGCCAGCCCTTTCTGGCCTGCCAGGTCTCTGTGGAGAGGTCTGCTGTTAATCTAATATTTCTCCCCATAAAAGTTAGAGATTTCTTGTTTCTTGCTGCTTTAAGGATTCTCTTTATCTTTGGAATTTGCAAGCTTCACTATTAAATGTCCAGGTGTTGAGTGGTTTTTATTGATTTTAGGGGCGGATCTCTTTATTTCCTGGATCTGAATGCCTGTTTCCCTTCCCAGATCAGAAAAGTTTTCAGCTATGATTTGTTCAAATACATATTCTGGACCTCTGTCCCTTTTGGCGCCCTCGGGAACCCCAATTAAACGTAAATTTTTCTTTCTGAAACTGTCATTTAATTCCCTTAATCTATCCTCATGATCTTCTATTGTTTGTCTCTTTTTTCCTCAGTTTCCCTCTTTGCCATCAACTTGTCTTCTATGTCACTCACTCGTTCTTCTACCTCATTAACCCTCATTGTCAGGACCTCTAGTTTGGATTGCATCTCATTTAATTGATTTTTAATTTCTGCCTGATTAGATCTAAATTCTGCAGTCATGAAGTCTCTTGAGTCCTTTTTTTTTTTTTTTCTAGAGCCACCAGTAGCTTTATAATAGTGCTTCTGAATTGGCTTCATCCTCTTTGTCCTCCTCTTTTTTTAAACTATTCATTTGGAATTATCTTTTTTCATCTCCTCACTTCCAGACTATTTGTGTCTTAATGCTAAAGGGAGTCTCTTTTAGGCATTCATTTAGTCATTCTATGTTTTTTTTTATATATATAAATCCTAAAGAGCACTTTTTTTAAAAAGATTCTATTTATTTATTAATGAGACACACACACACACAGAGCCAGAGACATTGGCAGAGGGAGCAGGCTCCATGCAGGGAACCCAAGTTGAGACTCGATCCCGGGTCTCTAAGATCAGGCCCTGAGCTAAAGATGGCACTAAACCGCCGATCCACCAGGGCTGCACATTCTATGTGTTTTGACTGGAAAATGTAATCCATTTACTTTTAAAGTATAATTGATGTGTGAGTACTTACCACAGCCATTTTGTCAATTTTTTTCTGACTGTTTTGCAGATCCTTTGTACCTTGCTTCCTTTCTTGTTGTCTTCCTTTGCTACTTGATGACTTCTTGTGGTGGTACCTTTGACTCCTTTATAATAATCTTTTATGTATCTATTAAAGGTTTTTCCTTTGTGGTTACTATGACACTTACAGAAAAATATCATGTAATTATAGCATCCTATTTTAAAGAGATCGCAACTTCAAAAGCATACAGAAACCTTGTACTTCTCAGTTCCTCACATTTTAGGTTACTGATGTTACAACTTATATCTTTTAAAAATATATTTTTTTTTACCTATTTAAACTCCAGTGGTGATTTATGCATCAACATCACAATATCAGAGACTCTTTTTTTTCATTTTATTCTTTTTTCTTTTTTCATTTTATATTTACCTGTGAGTTTTACACATTCATATGCCTTATGATGTTAATTACCATTCTTTTGTTTTAGATTGAAAAATGTATTTTAGCATTTTTTCGTAAGGAATATTTAATGGTGATGAATTCCTTCAGTTGTTTTTTTTTTTTTTTTTTTTTAATTGGTGTAGTCATTTGGCTAGATGAGGTTCAGGTTTGGAAGGTATGTCATTGTAAAATATAAAAATGTGAGTATTTGTAGCATTAAGATGGTATTTAAAACCATAAGATGAGAAGAGCACCTGGATGGTTCAGTCCAGTTAAGCGTCTGACTTCCTTTGGCTCAGGCCATATCTCAGGGTCCTGGCATCAAGCCCCTATCTTGAGCTCCATGCTCAGTGCTGAGTCTGCTTCTCCCTTTCTCTCTGCCCCGACCCCTGCTCATGCTCCCGCACTTTCTCTCAGATAAATAAAATCTTTTTTTTTTTTTTTTTATTTATGATAGTTACAGAGAGAGAGAGAGAGAGGCAGAGACACAGGCAGAGGGAGAAGCAGGCTCCATGCACCGGGAGCCCGACGTGGGATTCGATCCCGGGTCTCCAGGATCGCGCCCTGGGCCAAAGGCAGGCGCCAAACCGCTGCGCCACCCAGGGATCCCAGATAAATAAAATCTTAAAAAAAAACAAAAAAAACCAGACAAGAGAAAATCCTTAAAGTACTGTGAATATATAAATAAAATGCTTAAGACTGAGCCTCACAGCACTGCAGCTTTAAGAGTTTGAGGAGAAGGGAGGGAAGCAACATGTGAGACTGAGAAGGTAAAACCTGTAGATAGGAGAGAACCAAAAGCCAGAGGTGGGTGTGAAGCCATAAGAAGGTGATCTCCACTTGTGAAAAGAAGGAGATCTTACCAACACAGATATTCTGTGAATTAGAAATCCCCCTCTTTGTAAGGTAACAAAGATTCTATTTTAGTTAAGGCATGTACTAAGTACCTTTTTCCCTCTACATTCTCCACTGTAGTTGTGAAAATAGAAGGAAGATACTCTCTTTCATTACTTGAATACTATGTCATTTGATTGTGAAAATGCTATTTCCTCCCAAATAGTATGATGAAAAATTAATGACCACTTATTGAATGTCAGTGAGGGTCAGACAACGTGCTGGAAGGATACTCTTGCACTTGTGGACATTGTGTCTTCTACTCACAACAATCATTCAGTCAACATTTTCTGGATGAGGCACTGAGTCTCAGAGAGGTTAGGTATATTACTGAAGGTGATAGATTAACTAATAGAACTACCAGGTACATCTTAGTTTAAGCTTATGCTTCTCTTATAGTAGAATTGAATATTTCAGCTAAAGTTAGAATATGGGATTCTAGTCCTTTGGCTTTTTCTGGTGACTGAGAGACCTTTCAAGTCATTAAGAATCTCAGACTTTATTCCCCCATTATCAAGATGGTAAACTAAAGAATTCTCAATTTGTTTGCCAGGAATCATATTCTGAGACTTGGATTTCATCTGATAGCCTAATCATCTAAGCTATGATAGACTCAGATTTTGTTAGCGCTCAGAGAAATAAAAACAAAGTTATATACTTTAAACCATCCATTCATCTGATACAAGGCTCCAGCAACAATAACTAAATAAAAAAGTACTGATTATTTATAATGTGGCAAGGCACCTTCAAGAAAATTGGAAGTGCTTTAGAATCAAAGGGTGAAACATAATTTCTAGTCCTCCAGGAGTTTACAATCTATTCACAATTTTTGTGAACAATGGCAAGCATAATATAAGGCCATATAAAGGATTAGTTTAGGATAAAAATAATAAATGTAATAGGAGAAGTTTTATTTGTTTTTCTATATGTAAACTTTGCAGGCATTTGTTAATCTTGTATTTATCTTTAAAATTGTAATGTTATCATTCAATAATATCAATGTTAAATGTTGTAAGGCAATCAGATTTGGGTTTATTGTTTTCTCATACAATGCAATGAAAAATGTCATTTCATACCTACTGTTTTCTCTACTTTTATCTGTGTACTTGAGAACACATGGATTTGGGGTATTTTTGTAACCTGCATAATAAATGCAAAACAGTTCCTTATATATACTAGGTCCACAAGATATTTAATTTAGCCGGTTCCTAAAATAGAAAACAAACAGGGAAGTAATTAGTTGATAAAAGATTCTTCAATCCCACAGTGATGCTGAGCTTAGTTATAGATACTATTTGAAATAACATACAATAGTGAGTGTGTGTGTGTGTGTGTGTGTGTGTGTGTGTGTGTTTATCTGTTTATGTGTAGGTTAGCAAAGTTGATGGGACTATAATACAGTAAAGTCAAATATAGGTATTTGCCCAGTGGGGTTTAGATTTGTCCAAGTCTGTGACTGCCAACTTTCTCCCTCATCCTCATAAGCCTAGTCAATAATGTGTGATACTGCTCAGAGGGTGAGCTGAGTCCATTAAGAAGGGGAAAAGAAGGTTTGCATAGGTAAATAATGCAGAATACATAGCCATATATCTGCCTTAATAAATTTAATATTATATTAGAAATTATACTAGATGTATAAGAAACTATTATTTCACATATTGAATGTTCTACAGAACATGAACACAATATATTTATGAAGCATTTATGTTGACAGTGTTACATATATTTTCTCTTTAAAACTCACACTCAAAACTGTGAAATATATCACAAGTATATAGAATTATGTTCCTTTTTACATAAACACTAAAAACCCCAACCCATGTTTGACTAGGTTATAGATATAAAGTTTGTAAAATACAGAAAATACAAGATATGTGCAAGGAACTTAAATTAAAATTCATATTTTCTGATTGTGTTTATTTCACTGAACAATTAAATATACATGGTTTTCTTTGGCTTGAAATTTATGACCTTGTTGACCTATAATCATACCTTCTTACTGTGTGTATTATGGAGCAAATTCCATTAAATCTATGTTTCCTGCAGTTAAGAAGCGTTGTCGTTTCCTCCGAGATTCTTTTTATCTCTATTTCTCAGTATCTGTGTAGAGATTCTTATTCATTTGAAGACAGTGGAGCTGAATTCTAATGAGTCAAGCCCCAAGTGTTCATTTCATGGGTAATTTCTTCAGGTGCCAAACATCGACCAACATTTTCAGGTGCCAGAGTGGGTATGATTGTTCATTTTCTCTTGGATGGTGCCAGAATGCATTTCTTTTCAAGATATTTAACCCTACACTATTTACTTGACATGCCCCCTTAAGACTCATGTCAAGATTTTTTTTTCTAAATAAATACCAGTGTAATCTAAAAAATGAGTGACTTGGATCAAAGAAAAAAATAAAACAGTATCATTTGTCACTGTGTGCACTAGTAAATAAATACTCTGGTCTCAATAATGTTGAGGAAGGAGAATATATTAGTCTCTATCCATTAGTCACACACTCATCCATAAAGTGCTCAAATATCATTTGAATGGACATTTTTTGGCATGTGGACTAGAAGAAGCTACATCCTTATTGGCACGGCATTGAAGATAAATTACTTGGTATCATTTCCTGTATTTCACACACCCACATGAGCAAGTTAATGGCTTTTGCAATTAATATTTTTGGATTTTTGCCAACTTATCTTTTGAAATCCTGTAATATGAAAAAGTAGAAGTTTGAATTTAGCTTTACTACCTAGTCTATAACAGAATGTTCAGAAATAACATTAATCCCAGATGTCATGTTCCCATCAGGGTCTAGTTCATTCCTTTTAAAAGTCATAGAATCAGAAGCAGGCAAAATTCCCATGGTTAAGCTCTGTTTTTTGAAGCAGTGCCTAAAGCTGTCAATTTTCCTTCCTCACTCCTATAGAGCCCAATAATCATCAATTAAATAATTGATACATGTTGAGAAGCATTAGTTAAATTTTTGGTCTAGCTATAATTATTGAATTTTGAAACATATTAAGCTTCTTTGCCTCATTTTTCTAAAAAACTCCAGGTACTAACAGGTCACACCAGAATATTTTGGCAGGGAGTTCCTTACTGTTGATAATATGATAATACCATCTGATATCTTTGGATTTACCTGGTAGCAAAACATAATTGTATGCTCTTTCCTAACCTCATAAATTCAGCAAGATAAGAGTATCCATAATGTCATTTAGAAGACTTAGAGCACAGTAGAAGGACCATGATCTTTAGAGTCCCAACTTGGGGGGAAAAAGATAAAAGTTTTTTACAAAAAAAAAAAAAAAAAAAAGTTTTTTACTTCCTATTTATGGGATGTAGGCAACTGTCTTAATTCTTTCAGTCTGAATAACCTCATATGTGAAATGGGGATAATGTTATTTGCTACTACATGGCAGGATGTTTCTAGAAATTGACATTGTTTTATCCGATATTGGCAGAATGGTGTGTTAAATAAGTGTTATTTAATACGATGTCTTTAATAAGGTATGTTAATATGACTGTTATTCTTAATAAGAAATTTGAAAAGAATACTAAACTAACTCACTCATTCAATAAATATTAAATGGTTAATACTTAACCGTTGTGAAGTATTGTTGTCTGTGTGCAAATCAGTAAAAGAATTTCCCAGGAATAAACTTCTAAGAATTAGATATTAAGTTTTTTCTATCAATCCACCACATTTATCTATTTATTTATTAAAGATTTATTTATTTATTCATGAGGGACACAGAGAGAGAGAGAGAGAGAGAGAGAGAGAGAGAGAGGCAGAGACACAGGAAGAGGGAGAAGCAGGCTCCATGCAGGGAGCCCGATATGGGACTCCATCCTGGATCCTAGGATCATGTCCTGAGCCAAAGGCAGAAGCTCAACCGCTGAGCCACCCAGGCATCCCAATCCACTGCTTTTAAATTGTCAAAGAAAATCTTGAGAAAAGCAAAGAGTTGCAATAATCTATTTTATAAGCTATCTTCCCAGGTATTAGTTTGTGGCTTTTGCCATTGTACTTAATAAATAAGAAATCTAATAAATTGTTGTACTACCAAAATGCAGATTTGGCCCCAGTGTCCATAACTTATTTTATTTTCTGAAATGGGAGAAGACAGTCCTCTCAAATTGGCTTTTGAAATCAGACCAAATGCTCCAGATGTTCTAGCACTGCCAACAGAGCTTGCCTGTGATCCATGTCAGAACTGCAGCTGTCAACACAAAAGCACACCTGCCACTGGTTTACTATCAGCAAATGACTTTTCAATTGTATTAGGAAGTGAAGCAAACTGCCGAATGAAGCATTCACCTTTGAAAAGAATCCATGTCATAGGATGATTTTGCTCCATAAAAACGCAGGAATCTCTAGAGCCTTCTCAGGCACTAACCTTGAGCCTGAGCAACGTTTGAAAATCAGTAGATAAATCTGAGTGTTCTTAGATCATTAGATAGAACGAGATTGGGGTGGCTCATTACAGAGAAGCAAGTATTTACACATTAATTAAGGAAACCCTACTACAACCTGGCACAATTCACTTCATAAGCATAACTAAAGTGTAAAGTAGAACTAAGTAAACTTATTTGATGTTCAGTGCTACGGAGGATTTGTTTGAAAGACTCACTGTTTGGAGTAATAAAATTTTAGATATTTTTAGGTTTTAGTTATGTTTTGAGGTATAACTAAACTTGAAAAGTGGCAATTGACAATGAAGTTCATCCCTAAGTGCAAGAGCAATGACTCTTTGACTTCAAATTAAAATCATTTCCCTATTTTTGCATACTTCCCATGTATTGTTTCTCTTCAATTTTGTTTTGTTTTAGTGGTTTATTGAATCAACAGAGACATCATATGTCATATAAGTCAGACAGACTCAGCAAATTAAATTGAGCTTCAGTTTATTTGTAAAAGTGAGATACTTATAAGAAGATTAAATGAAATTCTAAATATTGGTGATTCTCAAACTTAGAGGAGATTCTGAGGTGGGGCATACAGATCTATACACCGAGAAACCCTTGCAGGTAATAGTGAGGAGCAGTTAAACTTACACATCTTTATAATTTCTCTGTATTTGTTGCCTTTTCTGTCTCATGGTTTCAGTTTACTTCTCTCTTTTTTTCCACTCCTGCCTTTACTGATGATAATAGGCATCTTTCTGGATATCTTAATTCAAACTTCCTGAAAGATGATCTCAATGTTTCACTTAGTCGTTCTTTATCTTTTGATTACCTCTTGCAACACCCCAACTTACAGGGCATTGGCAGATATATAAATTGGATTGGAGCATTGCACTTAAGACTGGTCCAGGCTGGTGACACTTGGTTGATGGAGTTACATGGTCAGCTTTTTAACAACAGCTTTATTCATTAAGACTGGTATGTACTCACTGGCCATTAAAATGGGAGCTACAACTGAATTTTAAAAGATCGTAATGAAAGGAGAGCAGAGGATATAGTGAAAAGTACATAAGAACCAAACATGAATGTGATATTCTCAGCCTCTGATCCCTAAGTTCATATCTAGTTTTATGGAAACATGTCTCAGAACTCCAAAAGATAGTGAATTTGCTGACCGGATATACATTTATAAAAAAACAAACAAACGAACAAACTATTATAGCTTTATTTGAAAGAGAGAACAGGCAGGGGGAGGGGCAGACAGAGAGGGTATAGGAGACTCCCCACTAAGCAGGGAAGCAAAAGATGTGGGCAGGCCAATCCCAGGGCCCTGGGATCATGACCTCAGCCAAAGTCAGACACTTATCCAACTCAGCCATGCAAGCCCCTCTCTGAAATTTTAAATATGTCAACATTCAACAGATATTTTAGATATATTTATTTAAAAACCCTATATACATAACTATATGCCAGAATCAATCTACTTGCATGTTATCATGTGTAGAAGAAAGCACCTGTGTCGATGGAGGATTAAAGATAAATAATGCTGCTTAGTACTACCATTGGAAAACTGGAGGGGTACTAGCTTTATTGAATAATTAGATACCCTTATTTTAAATACTATATTTCTAAAGGTTATACAGTTTTGACCTCAATTTGTCAACTTTATGAAATTTTATAGTTAAGCATTTAGTGCTTTTTCTATTATGATTCTATAAAGTTTATGAAAGGTTGGGTTGGTTATCATTACAAATGGTTCATTCCCTCCACCTTAATCCCATTCCTTGAAATACCATCAGATTAGACATATAAAGAATACTAACTTGAGACTTAACTCAAACCTAATTTATAGTTTTGAGCATGTGTCTATAGGGGGCTAACACTATGTACATTTTACCAAAACTAATAATTTCTTGGGACATTGCCATTTATACCCTCTATTGTCCATTCTGCAATGTGCCAGGGAAAGGAAATGGGGCTGCTGAGTACAGTCTGGTAAAAAAAAAATATCATGAAATGCATTACATTATTTGAAATCCTAAAATGAATATTTTTTTAAGTCTAGAGATTCACTAACTTTAGAAACCTTGACCTACCATGAATTGAAAGAAAAGATTCTATTCCAATCCATAACATTTGTTTTTTCTAAAGCTGTGCCACCTTTCTCAGGAGAAAGACATAGATAACTTTAAATACAATTGAAGTTGAAATGAGAAAATGAGTCACACACATACACACACCAATCCAAGATTTTGGATATTGGCTTACAGCCTAGTACATTTTTTAATTTAGTTTTTACATATTATTATGAATTATGTGAATATTAATTTTCACATGCTTTTACATCTAGAAATAATTTATATTTAATGAAATCCTCATATTTTAGGTACACTGCCAGATGAATTTTGTCAAATGTATATACCTGTTTATTTCTCATCCTTGTCAAAACGTAGACTATTCTCATCAATCTGGAAAATTTCCACATTTCACTTCCCAGACAATCTCTGCTCCTCCAAGAGGCGAGCACTGTTATGCTTTCTGTCATCAAAGATTAGTTTGTCTGTGAAAGAACTTCATATAAATTGAATCATACAATAGATACTCTTTTGTGGCTGGCTTTAGTTGTTCAACATAAAGGTTTTGTGATTTAAACATGCTTTGCATGTATTATTAATGCTTTTTCCTTCCATTTTTGAATATATGCAATTTGTATATGAGTTATTTCCATTATGAAAAAATCTTCTATGGTCATTCCTGTATGTCTTTTTTTATTGAAACTTTTGTTGAGCTAATTGTAGATTCCACCTGCAGGTGCAAGAAATAATTCAAGATCCCTTGAATGCTTTGCCAAGCTTCCTCCAAGGTTCCTCTTATATTTGCAAAAATATACCATAATATCACAGCCAGGCTATTGGCATTGATACAATCTACCTGCTGTACTCAGATTTCCTTGGTTTTACTTGTACTCTCATGTGTATGAATGTGTGTATTTTATGTACAATTTTTTCACCTGTGTAGGTTAGTGTATCTATTACCACATTCAAGATACTCAGCAGTTCCAACATGAAGCAATGCCTCATGTTGCTCTTGTACAACCACATCTACATCCTTCCTCAATCCACCCTCTATCACTTATTTAACCCATCCTTCACTACTACCTCCCGGCAACCACCAATCTGTCCTCCATTTCTAAAATTTTGTCATTTCAAATATTATATAAATGGAATCATGCAGTATATTATGTTTTAAGATTGGCTGTTTTCATTCATCACAATTCTCAGGAGATTCATTCAAGTGGCTGCACATATCAAGGATTCATAGCTTTTTATTGCTCAGTAGTGATAGGGATGTGCCACAATATTTTTAAGCATTTACCTGTTGAAAGACATCTAAGCAGATCCCTGTTTGGGGCTGTTTCAGATAAAGCTGCTATGAAACATGCAAGTTTTATGTAAATATGAGCTTTCTTTTTTCTTGGATATACACATATTTATATTTTTAGTACAACTGTTAGGTCATATTATATTGGTATGATTCATTTTATAAGAAACTGCCAAACTCTTCTGTAGATGACTAGCATTTTTACATTCATACTGGCACGTTTATGATTGATTCAGTTTTTCTGATTCCTTGCAGTATTTGGTATTATCACTAACTTTTATTTTAGCCATTTTGATCAGTGTATAAGGATAATTCATTGTGGTTATAACTTACATTTCCCTGATAGCAAATGATATTAAACATCTTTTCATGGGTTTATTTACCATCTCTGTATCCTTTTAGGTGAAATGTTTATGTCTTTTGCTCAATTTCTAATTGGATTTTTTTTTACTGTTGATTTTTGAACAGTATCTAAATTGTATTTGATATCAGTCCTTTGCCAGATAGGTGACTTGCAAACAGTATCCCCCAAGATATAGTTGACCTTTGTATTCTCTTCATGTGGACATTCAGAGCAAAACTTTCAATATTAATGATATGCATATAAGTCAAGAGTCTCCAGAGAAGTAAAACCATTAGGAAATATATTGTGTATGTGTGTATATATACTTACATATGCATACGTATGTATGATGTATAAATATAATTCATAATATATGCATGTATGCATATATACACTTATGAATATACATACTTTTACATACACACACACAGTGTATATGGAAAGAGATATTTTAAGGAATTTGCTTATGATCGCTGGGGCTAGCCAGACTGACATCCATAGGGAGGGCAATCTATCAGGTTGGAGTTTCAGGTAAGAGTTGCTATTACAGTTCTATCTCTGAAGGCGGAAAATTGAGGCAGAATTTATTTGTTGCAGTCTAGGGCAACTTCCCTTTTTTTTAGAAAACATGTATTTCTTCTTAAGGCTATCTACTGATTGGATGAAGTCTGCCACATTATGGAGGGTTATCTACTTTAAAGTTTACTAATTTAAATGTTAATCACATTAAAAATCATTATGAGCCTTATAATGCTCATATTCGTGTTTGACCAAGCAACTGGTTACCACAGCTTAGCCAAGTTCACACAAAAAGTTAACCATTACAATTTCAATTTATCATTTATTTCCTTTCATCAATCATGCTTTGGTTGTCGTAACTAAGAAATCTTTGCCTAGTCATAGATCCCCAAGATAGTCCATGTTTTTTTTTTTTCTTGAAAGTTTTATACTTTGTTCTATAACTAAGTCTATGCTACACTTTGAGATAGTTTTTGTATACAATATGAGGCTTAAGTTGAGAGTATGTTTTTCACCTATAGATGTCTGATTACTCCAGCACCATTTGTTGAAGAATTCCAACATTGAATTCATTTTATACCTTTGTTCAAAATAAGTAGAGCATACTTATTTAAGTTTATTTTCTAAAAGCATTTTGTAACATGTTTATCTTTCTGCGGGAAATACCAGGGATTGGAACTGCTGGATCATGGGATATATTGGTACCTAACACATTCTCAACAGCAGTTGGTCACATCAGTCTTGTGGTTTTTGTTCATGTATGTTGGATGTATAGTGGCATCTCATAATGATTTGAACTTGCAGCTCCCTAATGATGAGTGGTCTTGAGCACTTTATATATATTTGTTGGCTTTTTAAATTATCTGCTCACTTTTTGGCCTATCTTAAAAATTGAGTTTTTTGTATGTTGATTAGATTGTAGGAGATATTTATATATTTTGAGTATAAGCTCTTTTTATGTGTGTATTATATGTATATTTATTTATATGTTATTTATATTATGTTTATATTTATTTATATGTTATTTATATGTTATTTATGTTTTTACATATATTATTTATATTTATATGATATTTATATTATAATATTTATATTATTTATATTTATATAGTATTTATATTTATACATATATTAATATATAAGCATAATTTTAGAATTGTGATGGTGTCTTTTTCAAACTTCTTTTTTTAAAAAGTTCATACTGTGTAAGAGTTTTTTTTTTTGCCTATTCCAAAGATATTTGCCTATGTTTTTCTTGAAAAGAAGATACATTCTAAAGTTATTTGGTGTAGTGTTCTAAAAATATCAGTTTTATTGGGTGCCTGGGTGCCTCAGTGTTGAGCATCTGCCTTCGATTCAGGTTGTGATCCCGGGGCCCTAGAATTGAGTTCCACATCGGGCTGCTAGTAGGAAGCCTGCTTCTCCCTCTGTCTTTGTCTCTGCTTCTCTCTTTGTGTCTTTCATGAATAAATAAAATATTTTTTAAAATATCAGTTATATCAAATTGTTTCATAGTACTGATCAAATTGCCTATATTCCAATTGCTTTTTCTATTAATTACTGAAAACTGGTATAAAAATAATCAAATTCCATGATTGTGGAATTTTCTATTTCTCCATCTAGTGTTGTCAATTTTTGCTTCATTTATTTTTGAAGCTCTCTATAAGTGCATATACATTTAAGATTATTAATATCCATGTGATGAATTGGGCATTTTATTATTGCAAAACATCCTTCTTACCTTTGCCAACCTTGTCTTATACAGCACTCCAGATTTCTTATGAGTTGTGCCTACAAGGTGTAATTTTTACCATCGTTTGCTTTTAATTATTGTAGTCTTTATATCACAATCTGTGCTTAAACAGTAAATAGTTGCATCTTGATCTATTATATATTGATACTTTCTAGCTTTTAAACCAAGAGTAGAGCCTACATTTTAGTCTATTTTAATTTAATGTAATCATTGACAAATATGGGTTTAGGTTTATATTTTTGCTATTTGTTTTCAGTTTGTCCTAAATCTTATTTACTATTTGCAACCCTTATCTTCATTCGTATAGATTGCAATTTTGATTTAGTATCATTTCTATTCATCTATGATGAATTCCTTTTATTCCTGAAATACATATTGCTGACAAATTTTCTTTTATTTTTATCGTTCAGCAAGTGCCTTTATTTCACTTTTATTTGGCTAGATAAAGAAATCTTGGATCACAGTGTTTTTCTTTTTATCCTCTTGTCATTTTAAAGATGTATCCTTGTCCTCTGGCTTACTTTGTTTTTGAAAAAAAAAAATAAAATCTTACCACAGATGGGTTGTTTTTTAACTGTAATAAGACTTTTTCTAGAGTTACTTTGAAATTTTCCTCATTATCTTTCAGTTTGAGCAATTTATTTTTATATGCCTTGGGTTGTTTCTTGGTGTATGTGCACATACATGCACATATGTGCATATATAGTTATCATGCTTAAATACCCTAGCTACCTCAGATTGATGGTTTTATAGTTTTCATAAAATTGGGAAAACTTGGAGAAAGTTGTGGAAAATACTCTTCAAATATTGTTTTTTGTTGTGATCTTTTTCTTTTATTTTTTCTTACAATTCAATTGAATGTATGTTGTGCCACTTAGTATGATCTTATATGTATCTGAGATGCATCTTAGCCATTGTTTCTTTGTGTCCTTCAGTTTGGATATTTTCTACTGCCTAGCTATATAAAAAATATATATATTATATATATTTACCTGACTGATATATCATATATATCTACTGCCTAGCTATATAATATACATATATAACTATATATATACTTACCTGACTGATATATATATATATATTATATATATAATATATATGTACATATATACATTTATATAGCTCGGTAGTAGAAATATATAAATATATATATAAATATATATATATATGTTTTTTAATTTGTCTTTGTCTTTTTTTTTAAGGTTTTATTTATTTAATCGAGAGAGAGAGAGAGAGACAGACAGAGACAGAAGCAGAGACACAGGCAGAGGGAGAAGCAGGCTCCATGCAGGGAGCTTGACGTGGGACTGGATCCCGGGTCTCCAGGATCATGCCTTGGGCTGTAGGCAGCGCTAAACCGCTGAGCCACCTTATTTGTCTTTTTCTTTATAGTCATTTCTTTGTTGAGAATCCACATCTATCCATTGTTAAATGTACCTTCTCTTAAAATTATTGATCACATTTTCAACATCTGTTTTGAAGTCTTTTTCTGATGATTCCAGCATGGGTATTTTAATAGGTTTCTTGTTTCCGGATGTAGGACATATTCTCTGCTTCTACACATGTCTAGTAATTTTTGCATGTGTGCCTATTTCCTAAGTGATGTGCTTTGGACAACACAATTATATTATCTTTTTAAAGATTATTTAATCCCATCAATTAACTTCTTGATGGCTCTTCATGATTTTGTGGGCCTAGAGTTTAGAATTTATTAAGGTAGGGTAGACAGCTCTGATTCTAGAGCTGAGTAGTTTACTCTTAAGTCCTTGTCTTTCAGGAATCTGTTAAATGCTGACTTGTTCACAGTGGTGTCTGCAACTCTGAGTGATCAAAATTCTACTTCCTCTCAGCAATATGTGACCTAAAGAATTTCAATGCAGCTCACAACTCCACCATAGCTATTCTTGGCTTTCCATTCTCTGACTCTGTGCATAATTCATTTCTATACCCATTTTTCTTTCTCTTCAAGGATTATTCATTTTTCAAGTAAGTCAGGTAAATAAATGGAATGCTATGTGAGTTTACTGGAAACAAGACCTATTTATCAACTGTAGTATTTTTTAAGCACCAAATTGGAATTTTTAACTGGCCCATGAATGTTTAAATACTTCATCTAAGCCAGAAAATAAATATCTTTACTCAACTTAGTTCTTGATGTTGTATCTTAAAAAAAATTCAAAAATGCAAAGAAAGAAAGTAAAGTAATAGAAGAAAAAGACAGTTATCTTTCTTGGGTTGTTCTGGGATTTTTCATTAGAAATGAAAAATAATATAACTATGTAATTATAGTCATTAAATCAAAAGAGAAAATTCAAACTAAGGGGAATTCTTTTGGGTCATGAGAAGGATTAAATATACTGAAAAATAAGGTAAATATTTTTGTCATATAGATACTCCAGAGCAAGCCATTCTAAAGTTATATCAACTTTTATTTACTGAGCCCTTACAAGGTGTGTATCAGTCATTGAACCAAGCATTTTACCTGTGTTTAATCTTCAAAACAGTTTAAAGTGGGCTCTATTATCATTCATGTTTAAAGATGAGGCTTCTGAGAGTTTAACTTGGTCATAGGGCTATTTAAACCTTGGTGCAGGGTCCAAATGAAAATCTTCCAAATGAAAATTCACTGTGTCCGGATTGTGAGCTATTAACACTCACTAGCACATTACTTTTTAAATAGGATTCTCACATTCATCTGGTGTTTTCAATGTTGTCATTGAGAAACAATGTTTTCAAGTATCTCAAATATCATACTTACTAAGATTATAAATATCCTATAAATCTAAAGGATTTTAATATTTCATAGCAGATATATGATAATATATATGAAGCACATAGAGTAGTTGACATAAGTAGTCAATAAAAATAATTATTATTATTGACATAGAAATAGAATCTAGTAGAAGGAAGAGCACTTTTGAATTTGGACATTGTTGTCAGCATTTTAAATATAAAAGAGATAATCTTTAAATATAATCAATAATTGGGAATACCAAAGTTAATACTAAAAGTTAATATGAGATAAACAAAGAAAAGGGAACAACAATGAAATTAAATGAACAAATAAATTACTTCAAAACTGTCTAAGGGAAAATTATAGAAGGACATTAATTAGAAAAATTTAAACATCAAGGCAGAACAAAAAAAAATTAAAATAAGTGAAATACAGGAGATTTCACTTATTAAAATAAGTGAAATGCAGGAGAATCTGCACTAAATGAAAGAGCTGGGATTTGATTTTGCTTTACATAGCATGAGATTTAGGTTAGCTGAAGCTTCCAAACTTATTTGGAGTTAGTCAGAAGCCTATCCTAATTAGAAATGTGAACTACGGGTTAGAATTTGCTTCAGGGTTTCTACCTTTTAATTTCCTATCATAATTAAGCTATAATAAAATGATAAAATAAAATAAAATTATAATATAATGCCTAAAGATAAGTCCTATTGGAGTTGTCTGTAAACAATCTAAATTTTTCGAAGTGTATGATCCAAAGTATGTTTTATTAATATGCATAGGAAATAGCCATTATAGATCTAATTTGCATGAATGTGAAGGGTGTACCAGGATACTAAGATTACATTTTTTGTCAAGGTAAATAATTATAAAGTCAGGTGACTGATATTCTTTGGGGTTCAAAATAGATCTAAAGGCAATTTCAAGATAAGTTCTCAAAATATTTTAAGCATAATTGAATTAAGTGTATACCATATAAAAAGACTATTTTGAAAGAAATATTTCTAATGGAATATATAGACCTCAATAGAATTAAGAAATTTGTGTCATAGGTAGGTGGGAAATGAAAATGAGATCTGATTTAAAATATTTAAACAATGACACCTGGATGGCTCAGCGTTGGAGCATTTGCCTTCTGCTCAGGGCATGATCCTAGGGTCTGGGATCCATTCCCATATCAGGCTCCTTGCAGGGAGCCTGCTTCTCCCTTTGCCTATGTCTCTGCCTCTCTCTGTGTGTGTCTATTCTGAATAAATAAGTAAAATCTTTAAAAAATAAAATATATAAACCGAAGGGCAAGTGATGTAATTTGCATAGGTATTATATGACTGATGAATCATTGGCCTCTACCTCTGAAACCAATAATACATTATGTTAATTAATTGAATTTAAATTAATTCAAATAATTAAATAAGTAAAAATAAAATATATAAACAAAGTGGTCCTTTTAGAAAATTTTATTGAATAAAAGGCATTTTCAGGTGAGCATTAAAAATACATAATTAATCCAATCAGTTAAAATGTCATAAACATTTGTTTTAGACATAGCTAATAACATTTGTTTCTCATATATTTAATTCGTGAGATAGAAGTTTTAGGGAAAAAAGTTTTAGGGAAAAATAAAATCTACAGGTTTAATGAAATAACATGAAGTACTGTTTTATAAAACACAGTTTGGTATTGGTTTGGTATTAAATAGGCTTTCTAAATGCTTCCCATTTATCAGTAAGCTTAATTCAAACCAAGGTTATTTTGAAGTATATCACAGAGATATGGGCAGTAGCTTAGATGCATTTCCTACAAAAGAACAGATTAAGTCCAGTTTTATGAAATTTGGAATAGCTTACAAAATTGAAGGTATAGGTTCTAATCTGACAGTTGCCTGATAAAATGTGGACTCAAAGCAAATTTTGTTAAAAGCTCTGAAAAATGGTAGCTTCTAATAATATGCATTTAGTAAACACAAATTATTTCAAAATCATTGAACAAATGTTTTTCTCATCCACTATAGCAACAACTTTCAAGTTTTAAGGTAATAACCCTTTAGAAGGTAATAACCCTTTAGAAAAGTTAAATGTACAGTACAATAATAGGGACTAGGTTACAAAGAACAAGCCCCAAACCCAAATTGTCTTATGTGACTTAGTCCTTTTTGTCTCCTGTAATACTCACCTTGGCCCTATTGATGACCTAAAAAAAAACTCTGGGACTTGGAAAATTCTCAGCAAGTTATTTGTAATCCTTTATCAGCAAGGAAGTATGTTATTAAATATACTCAATTATGAAAAAATAATGGAATTTTTTGCCAATTAAATTTTTAGGTAGTTAGCTAATCTTGATTAGAACATAATTTGTATAAAATATAATTCAATTATACAATCTGTGTATTATTGATATGATAAAATGTTAAGTTCAATTAATTTTGTAATTGTATACCCTTGGGAATGCTACCTGAAGCAAAACATAGAACATTTGCAATCCTCCAGAAAGTTGTTTTTTTTTTTTTTTTTACAAATTTCTATTCAATTCTACATCTCTAGCACCCACCATTGGCAAACTTTTTCTGCTTTCTATTGTCATAATTAATTTTCTCTACTCCTAAAATCCGTACATGAAATCTTACATATGCATTAAATATGCATTCTTTTGTGCATGACTTCTTTTGCACAAATTAAAGTTTTTGAATCACATTCAAGTATTCTGTGTTTATCAGTAGCTCATTCCTTTTTATTGCTGCATGATATATCACTGTATGAATATATATATCACAATTAGTTCTTTTTCCTGTAAGTAGTCAGTTGTTTTCAGTGTGATGAGTATTGTCATACAAGTCTTCTTGTGGACATATGTTTTTTCATGTGTAAGGATAAATGCCTATTACTGGGATTGCTGGATGTTAGGGTAGGATTAGCTTTAGCTTTATAAATATATAGAAGTTCTCTAAAATAATTGCGTAAATTTATACTGCTACCAGGGTAATCCTTAGCATTTTATAAATATTCCAGTTATTTGGGATGCCTGGGTGGTTCAGCGGTTCAGCATCTGCCTTTAGCTCAGGGCATGATCTTGGAGTTCTGGGATCAAGTTCCACATCTGGCTCCTACAGAGAGCCTGCTTCTCCCTCTGCCTGTGTTTCTGCCTCTCTCTCTGTGTCTCTCATGAATAAATAAATAAATCTTAAAAACAAAAACAACAACAAAAGAAAATTCCATTTATTCCTGGGGTGCCTGGGTAGCTCAGTTGGTTAAATGTTCAACTCTTGATTTCAGCTGAGGTCTTGAACTCAGGGTCATGAGGTCGAGTTCTGCCTTGGACCCTGCACTGAGCATGGAGCCTGCTTAAGATTTTCTCCCTGTCCCTCTGCTCCTCCCCGACCATGTTCTCAATCTACCCCCTGAAAAGAAAGAGAAAGAAAGAAAGAAAGAAAGAAAGAAAGAAAGAAAGAAAGAAAGAAAGAAAGAAAGAAAGAAAGAAATCCAGTTATTCTACTTCCTTGGTAATATTTGGAATCTTCTATATTGTTAATTTTAGGCATTCTAGTAAGTTGAAATGGTATCACATTGTGGTTTTACTTATATCTCTGCAATGACTAATGATATTAAGTACATTTTTGTATATCTTCTTTTATGAAGTGTCCATTCAAGTTTTCTGTCCATATTTAATTGGGTTGTTTGTATTTGTATTGTTGGTCTGTCAGAGCTCTCTCTCTATATTCTGTATATAAATCTTTTGTCAGATATAAGTACTACTACTATTTGCTCCGACTTCGTGTTTTCACTGGCTTATTTACTTTTGTAATGATATATTTTGATGGTTGGCATTTTTAATGTTGGTGAACTTCAGTTTAACATTTTAATTTAGTATATTTTTATGGTTGGTACTTTTATGTAGAGGGTAGAAAAAAATGTATGTTCTGTATAAGAAATATTTGACTAATCCAAATTTTGAAGATATCTTCCTATGTACTTCTAGCTTTTACATTTCTGTATGATCTACCACAAATTTTTGGTGTTAAGTGAGAAGAGTCATGCAATTTTTAAAGGAATCTGTTCATTTTATCTGAGTTATCCAAATTGTTGACATAAAGTTGTTCATGATTTCCTCTCATTCTTTTAATGTCTAGAGATTTGATGTGATATCTACTCTTTCATACCTGATATTAGTAAATTATGTTAATCTCCTTTTCTCATTCTCTTTTAATATCTCTTTTCCTTGGTTATCATAAGTCAAATTTTATCCATTTTATTGACCTTTTCTGAAAATTAACTTCAGGGTCTATTAACGTATTTGTCATTTTTCTATTTTGTTGATCTCTCCTATTATCTATATTATTTTTTTTACTTCACTTTTTGTATTCTAGTTTTTTTTTTTTAACAGAAACTTAGCTCATTGATTTTAGATGTTTCTTTTTTTGAAGAGCCTTCTTCTGACCCACCCAACCTTAGCTCTCCATTGATGTACACTCAAAGCTCTGAATTCGTCATAAGGAATGTTGCACCATTCCTATAATACTACCATTCCTCAGCAGGCATTGGCTTAGACTTGGAAATCACTCCACTTGCCTCAGGGATAAGTCCCTCATTTCTCCTGGACTGCCGTTAGCTATCAGTCTACCACTTCTGGGCACTTGGTGAATGGCCTTGGGAAAAAGAGTGTGGCTGGATTCACACTTGTTCTGTAACAAGCCTCCTTGTCAATGCAATCCATCAAACCTGCCACATATGGCACTTGAAGTTTATTAAAAGTTTAACCAGTATATCAGTTAATTATTTCTGTGTAACAAATGACTCCAAGATGATGGTTTAAATCTCAGAACTTGTACTGATTCTGGTTGGTGATGCAATTTTATTCACATGCTGGTTGAGGTCACTCATGTGGCTTAAGTGAGCTGGTACTGAGGCTAGGCTGGAAGTTTCAAAATGGGTTCTCTCCTATTTTGAGAGCCTTGGTACAAAGCCACGCTGTCAGTCAGTATGCCTTCTTCTCCACATGGACACCTTATTCACATGGTGCTTTTTCTTCCTGGGCCTCTCCATAGGACCTCTCAGCATTATAACCTGGACTTTCTTGTGTCATGGCAGACAGGCTCCAATAGAGAGCATTTAAAAAGGAGAAGCCCCAGTATGCCAATACCTTCCAAGGTTGTTTGTATAACACTTCTAACTGCCCCAACCAAAGCCAGTGATGTAGTAGAGATGAGGATGATCGGTTCATCAGAGATCATCATGAACATCTTTCCTTATTCCTGATGATCTATAGCAAGTTGATCCTCCCACCACTCAGGAAGGAATGAAAACAACTGTAGAAAAGTATCTTTATTTTATTATTTAATCTTTTTAGATTCCTTTATATCCTTAGCAATCTGAGGAGTTAAACAAAAATGAAAGGTACGATTTTATAGGTTATGTATCTGCTTTTATAGTTAACTTGGAGTAAAAATTTTCTGCAACTTTTTACATCCAAACTCTGAGTGCAACCAATGCCCACTGTTTATATTTCATACTTTCTCACTGTCCTTAATATTTCAGGACCCTGTAGCTTTCCCCTTAAGCTAAGTGGATAATCTTTTCTACTGCTGGCACAGAGGAAAAAGAAACCAGTAGAGGTTTTACCTCATCCTCCTCTCACCAGGCCTGTAAATGCAGCTAATATAATATCAATAAGATAATAGAACTTATTTTCTTACCACCAAGCCTTTTTTCTTACACTCTACGTGGAACTCTTTTTTTTTTTCCCCCAAGTTCCACATTATCTGCCTTATTGCTAACTTTGCCTCTGGTTATTTAAACATACACAGATACCACTCCTCGGTGTTTCCATTTCACTCAGTTATTTTTCCAGCACAGATATTATCACTGCATATTGCACTTGACTACTGGCCTGTCTGCAACACCCTCCATGGCCCCACCTACACACCATCCTAGACCATGACCTTTGAGAGGTAGAAATTATCTCTCTCTACCTCCTGGTAGAGCTTTATTTTTTTTTTAAATATTTTTTAATTTATTTATGAGAGAGAGAGAGAGGCAGAGAAATAGGCAGAGGGAGAAGCAGGCTCCATGCAGGGAGCCCAATGTAGGACTCAATCCAGGGATCCCGGGATCACGCCCTGGGCCAAAGGCAGATGCTCAACCGCTGAGCCACCCAGGAATCCCTGGTAGAGCTTTAAAAACAAAGCTCCAAATTGCAGTAGTAGAAAGTAAAGAATGCTTTTAAGTTATTGAATTTTATTTAGTATAATTGATAACTTTAGAAGAATGACTCTTGGGGAAGGAGAACGATAGGAGTTACATTCCCTGATGAGGAACCTTATCCCCAAAGGATAGCAATTATTCAAATGCTTCTGTGAGGTAATTCCCATTCCACCTTTAGGAATATTAGTAATGAGTATGTATATGAGAATGGCATGACATTTGGGAAGGCTGGAAAACACTGATTTAAAAAAATAGATTCCGATGTAGATTGATTCTTTCTATCCTAAATATGCTTAGAGTTTAGCTAGCTGGAAAAGCTTTTTCTATTCAGTGAAGCAAAGCAACAATTTACTAAGTAGCATCCTAACTTCCTAAAAGAGTTTAATGCAGTTTCCAAAAATGGACAACACTCTCAGTTAATGGCAGTGAGCACTTTGGGAGAACTAATTTTACAAATACATTTTTATCTAGTGCTTTTTTAAAAAAAATCAGTGCATTACCAGCACAAATAGATGCTTTAACCCTTTTAAGCCAAGATGTGTATTTCTAACTGCCAGAAATGGTTAATGTGAATGACTTACCAAAGAATATCTGGCCCTCTGGAATTATTTTAACAGAATATTTTAGATGTGAAGAGACTCCAAAAATCAGATCATGATTTATGAGAAACATAAGGCCCAAATCAGTTAAGTTTTGCCTGTATAAGAAACAAAAGGATGAATGTCTGTACAAAAATGTCAGAATGTTGTTCTTTTTTTCCATTACCATCTCCCCCTTCCACTCCCTATGTTCAAGATGCAAAAGCTTGCTTTCTGCATGGAACATTCTAAAGTTATTCCCATTTAAGGGCCTTTGTACCCGTTCATGATACTGCAAAGGGTGTTCTTTTTCCATATTTTTTCATAAGTGATACTTCTCCATTCAGGTCTCAACAAGTATGTCACTGTGGTACTCTGTCTTGAATAACTCCTTTCACTCTCCTCATTATTTTATCATATCACCCTGCATTATTTTCGTAGTACTTACCTGATATTATCGTGCATCCATTTAATTTGCATTCTGTCTCCCTATCTTCAACCTGAACTCCATAAAGTTACTTAGCTGTCTTACTCATTTCAATACCATCAGAGCCTAGAACAGTACCTGGCACTGGAATTATTTAGTTGTGTGATATCTGTGATACCAGTTTGGTTACAATATTTTAAAAAGAAAGAAAAGCAAAAAGTAAATAAGAGTATGCATTTAAATGTATTTTCAATTCTAATTAACTATCTAAATCAAAGGCTTTTTAAATAATCTCTCTTCAGAGCATTTGTTTGGAAAATGAAAATGATTTCATACCTTTTCACTGACATATATGTATCAACATCAATTTAAAACGCATCAATAGGCAGCCCAGGTGGCTCAGCAGTTTAGCACCTCCTTTGGCCTGGAGTGTGATCCTGGAGACCTGGGATCAAGTCCCACGTCAGGCTCCCTGCATGGAGCCTGTTTTCCCTCTGCCTGTGTCTCTGCCTCTCTCTCTCTCTCTCTCTCTCTCATGAATAAATTTTTTTTAATTTTTTTAATTATTTAAAAAAAATAAAATGCATCAATATTTTTATTCATATCTGCCTGCATTAACTCATATACCACTATGCATTCTGCCTCTTGGCATCTGCTGATTCCAGATTTTCTATTTTGCAACATGGCATCATTGAGTTTGGTGCCATATGGCTGCCCTTCTTTGGTCCAAATTTTGATCAATCAAGTGATGGCAGATTGATTCATGCCACTTTGGAAGAAGTGATGTGGAGGAAATCCACTAAAAGATTTCTTGAAGAAAAATGTGTTCTAAGTGGGGAGGGAATAAGCAGTGCTATTTATATATATATTTTATATGTACTTAATGGTTGTCTCAGAGTCAAATTGACAGAAAACTTGTTTTATCCCTATAAGGAAATGGTCCTTCCAAAATTCTAACTGGTACTGTGCTCATGTGTGTGACTAAAAATTATTCTTTATCAACAGGACTGAGGGCTTTTATCCCCCGAAGTAGGGTAGTCTATTCTTTTCCTGATCGCAATCTAAAAACCCAATGCTGCAGTTTAATGATTTGAAACGGCAACAAATATGAGGAAATACTTTGAAAGATGCTCTGGTTATGATCTAATGGTATAAAAAAATGCATCAAGAAGTTTGGCTCACATCCTTCCTCTGGCTTCACTCCAAATTCTGTTTAGTTACTTATGAGAATGAGAACTCCTCTCATTCTCAAAAATAATAGAGGCAACTCTTAAAGTATTCATAATTATATGGAATAAATGTTGAAGGCATGAAGATCTTTTTGAAATATTAAAATAAATCTAAGGGTAAAATTAAGATTGAAAAATAATTTCCAGAAGTTTGTAAAACTGGTTAATAAACTTGGCTTTGATACTGTTAGTAGTTAAAGCAGAAGTGGTAAAAATGGTAAAAAGGTTTTTCAGTATCTATGAGATACAGAGTTTTTAAGCACCATTTATTCAAGAAAAGTAAAACTTAATTAGCACTGAGGTTTGAGAAAAATATTAGTTATATGACTTCATAAAAAAGATATAGTTCCTGTCTGAACAAAGCTTTAACTAAAATTATACAGTCAATAGTGGGAATTCTGTTGAACTATACCAAACAATAAGAGGCACCAATGCAGTTTTCAAAAATAGATTTTAAGATATAGTGTACATTTAGTACACTTTTTTTAGTGTTAAAAATTTGCAGTCTGCTGAAGTTCTTGGAATAGGTTTTAAGTACAGGGTATTGTATGTAAGTGTTGAATCACTAAATTGTACACCTGAAACTAAATGGAATTTAAATAAAAAACTTTAAGAAAAGATACCCAAAAAAAAATGAAGCTTGTTTTAAGATATTTGTTTCAAGAAATTTGTTTAAGGAAAGTGCAAGTGAGGGACTCCTGGGTGGCTCAGCAATTGAGTGTCTGCCTTCAGCTCAGGGCGTGATCCGGGGTCCCGAAATCGAGTCCCCTATTGGGCTCCCTGGGGGGAGCTTGCTTCTCCCTCTGTCTGTGTCTCTGCCTCTCTCTGTGTGTCTCGCATGAATAAATAAATAAAATCTTTAAAAAAAGGGAAGTGCAAGTGAGAAACACCATTAAATAAATAATCTTTAATTATGTCAGCATGTTGATGTTATCCATAATTCTCCACTTTTAAATTTTAGCAATATTGTAGCTAATATACAAGACTAGCTGGGCGTATTCCAACTCTACCCCTTAATGGGTGTGTGAACATACAGAAGTTGCTTAATTTCTTTACTCATGTGTTTCTTTTTCTGTATGAACAAAACATGAAAATAGACATATCTACATTCTAAACCTTAGGAGGAATGAAATAGCATAGGTAATATTTACATGAAATAACATAGATAAGAGCCCCTTCCCCATCCCTATACTGATAGTACTTGGCACAAGCAGGTACTAAGTAATTGATATATTGTTCCTCTTTGTCTTCTTACACTCTGTGTCAGAAAAAAAATCATTGAAGAAGAGTTGTGTTGAGAAAAAGGATCTTTTCAGCAGTATGAGTTTTAGGTAAGACTTTTGTTAAACTGTTGGAACTGCAATTAGTGGATGAGAAGGGCTGATATGTACTTAGCTATTACTGGGCCATCTCTATACCATACAACTGTCTTCTCCACGCAATTCCATAACTGCCTCAAGAAAGGAAAGGATATGCCAAACTTTTCTCTTGCTATGAAAAAGTTTTAATTGAAAACCAGAGTGCTGGGCTGAATACAGCTTCAGCAGATTCCCAGTTAAATTAGAAGGGGCTTTTCATTTAAGTCCTAGTGTTGATATGTCACTATGCTCTGTCACTTTGAAAAGCGATAGTGCTTTGTTATCAGCACTGAGCCCTGACAGGCTTCTGATGTAGACTTAGACTAAAATAGAATGCCAGAATGATGAAGGCGCTGCTTACCTTCTAACACCTCCAGGCTGTGGATGTGGGCAAAGGTGCTGACATATTGCTCTGTCCAGCCTAGTGGGTTTGATAATCTCCAGCTGAATATTATCACATTTCAGATTGTAATTTGAAATTGTATAAGGGTTGATAGGTTTTCAACAGAAGCATGAATGTTACTGATTGCATGTGATTTATGCCATCTAGAGACTGAATTTCTTAGGCAAATTATTAATAATTAATTCTTGCCCTTTAACTTATACATTCTATTTAGAAAGTCTTTAAAGAAAGAAAACTGTACGTGGTGAGTTTTAGAGGAAGTTGGTCTGCCAATAAACATAGTCATTCCTTGAATGTGTCAACCTTCTGCCAAGCACTCAGTTAGGTGCTGCAAAAAGAAAGACAATTAAGAGTACCTGTCCTCAAGCAGAGAGATATATACAGAGATAGGTAATTATAAAATAATGCAGCCAGTGAAATATTATGCATAGAATATTACTGAAGTACAAAAAGCAATTATCTTGATATCTCTTAGGAAACAGGTAACAGAAATAGTGCATGTCTAACCAGTATCCTTGTTCCTAATTACCAGATGAGCAAATTCAATGTATAGCTGGATATTTATATTGATACCACATTACCTTTCTTGGCCAGGAACAAGATTTCTCTTAGGAAAGGCTGAACATGCATATTCAAATAGAGCTTGCTATCCGATAAGTGGAAAGGTTTTTGAGGGCTTAGAATTAGTGTTTCTCCTTACATTTGCCACTCCACCCCCAAACACACACACAGTTTAACTCTCTACACCATAGTGTCCCATGCCTTTCTGTTGTTGGCTATATAGAAAATAAATTCTTTTTGAAAAGAGCTTTGTTCTATAGCATTTCCAGGCTCCTTCATGCAGGCTTACTTTTCTACTCAGCATGTTTCTCTACATTAAACTCTGGTAGATACAATAAGCATATAGTTAAAGAGTATTTAAAAGAGTTTACACTGTGAATGGAAAAATATAGATTTTACTGCATTTGTTGCTTTTTAAAACTAAACCAGTTCTTGAAAGTATTTGTGTAGGATTTTCAAAGCCCTCCCCTCTAGAGCAGTGTTTTAGCAGTGATGCTCTGAGTTTTAATCACTGGATATTTGGTTTTTTTTCACACTAATTTCAAATCATAAACTAACATTAAAATTGAAAACAGTAATAGGTTTACAGTCTTTCAATTGACTTTCAAGTTCATGCTATCTTTTCAGAGCATCTGATCGAGTTTAATACCATTGGATAGTTTAAAACTCAGTCTGCAATAATCCACAGCCCTCAGAAATATTTGACTTCTATCTAAAAGCAAATAAGGATAAAAAGTCTCTACATCTTCAATAAAAGTTCTCAAAAATGAATCAGCCACATGTTTGAGCCCCATCTCTGTGAGAAAATTTCAGAATAAATCTTTTCTGTGCTTAGCTTAATTCCAGAGCAGTGCAGGTCTCAGTCCAGAGGGCTGCATATATGCAAATTGGCCATTCAAAGTTAAGGAAATACCTGTTTTCTATATTTATAGATGCTGCCACTTATATTTTGCATTTATATGATCATTTCCTTGTCTACCTTAAACTATTAAGTTCATGAGTGTGGGAATTTGTTCATTGCTTTTTCAGTTGTTGCTCAGTACCTAGACCAACAGTAGGCACTCAAGGAATACCTGCTGAATCGCCAAATACCTGTGTTTAGGACTGTGAGTGAATAATGGGAACAGAGTTGTACTCAGATGTTAAAGATGACTTCATTTATATTGATCCCTATATATATATAAAGGCAAAAGTAAAAACAATAAGAAGGGCTTAGATAACTAAAAGTGTTCCTAGAGTAGTACAGCAGATAGGTTCCAGGAAGCTTCATGGACACTTTCCCTTACCTCACTTATTTACTGGCATTAAGGTGGGAATGTATAGCACAATGCTTCCTTTAAGCAACAAACTTTCAGAAGTATTTCTCCAAGACACAACTCAGATAGTAAATAAAGTATAAGGTCTTAGAATGGTCTTTAGGACCTGAATTTATAATAGAGATCTTGTTTCTAACATTTTCCTAACTGATACACACACACACACACACACACACACACACACAGCATAAGCAATATACACATCTGTATGTGTAGGTATATACATAAGAAATAGCAATACTATTTATATACAATTGATACATATACCAATATATATGAGTAACTATATATTTATACATTATATAAGTAACACATTTGTTTGTAATATTTATATATTACATATGTGTTATATATGTAATACAAACTTATTTATTATATAAGTCATAACTAAGTTATTAAGCTGTTATCCCTTTTGACAATAAATATCATCTCTCTTGGTTTTACTTACTCTCTATTTCCCAGTTGGGATTTTAGGCACTTGATGGTGAGAGAATGAGTTAATTTTACTTCTCTAAACAAAGCCAATGGGAAATGGCTTTGATGCCACTGTTGAGATAATAGAAGATGTCCAGTTTTGGTAAATAAAAAACATGTGACTAGATGTCTCCTCATTCTTTCAGTATTGTATAAATAATACTCTTAAAAATATCAAACAGATCACATGAATATCTTATAATAGTTCAACTCCAATTTTATAGAGAAACACAAATTGTAGCTATCAGAATGATCCTCTTTCCTAAACAAAACAACTAACATAGCAAAGAGGTGTATGAAGAGATCAGCAATTTATGAAAGGACTACCTTTTGCTTCTAGTTTTAAATTCTTCATTGGGTCAAACTGTGACTTCATGGCTACTTATTTATTGTGTGTCTGTGTGCATAGGTCTGTGTTTTCTTTCTAGTTATGTTGCTAGTTTATTCAGCAATTTTATTACTATTTTGACAAAAGTTATGAATTTAAGACGTTATAGCAGAACTATTTATTATGAAAAAGTTTCATCTTAAATAAGGCTGTACTTGAATGGATACGTACACTGTAATGTGTTGGACCCTTCATGGGTGCCAACGTGTCCCGGTGGGCGCCCGAGAGACTCAGACCCCCAGACAGGCAGATGCAATTAGCAAGAGGGTTTATTGGATGTTTGCACAATTCAAATGTTTTCAAGATACATTAATTAAAAAATATTCCACATCTGTTTTCATTCTTTCTTTTATTCTACACTCCTTCCCACAAAAAGTAGTATGCATATATACACAATTATTTTTACATAATTATTAAGACAAAATTAATATGATTCAGTCAGAGTTCAAGAATGACATTTGTTAATTTATATGGCTAGTGCTTGAAAGGAAATATTTATACAAAGGTAGTCTTATAGGCCTAAGCAACAAAAGAAAACTGAATTGAATATGGCAAATAATATGGAATTAAGTATTGTTTCAAACATTTTTTTTAATGTGAAGGTCATTCTGCACTGTTATTCTTTCTGTTCAAAGGAAAAGCAACCTTGAGTAATGTATTTTTAAAATAAGCAACTTAATTAGAGAAAAAATTTTAAACAGGCAAAACAAAACAAAACACCCAGAGTATGAAAATCAACAGGAAATTATGTTACAATACGAGGTAATCAAATCATTCCTTTAATCATTCTGGTAAAAAATTAGTATCAATGTATTATGAATAAGCCCATTATAAATAGCATGCTGTTTGAAAATGGAAAAAAGAGTTTAGATACATGAACCTGAAAGTCATCACTTGAAACCATTAAGATTCCTAGAAATTTCATCTGAATTCACCATTTTTTTTTTCAAACACACGAGGGTTTATTTACAAGCTCCAGCTTGGGTCCAAGTATACCTGATACAGTGAGCAGGGACTTGGACCCCGAGGTGGGTTTCAGTTTAGTTTTTATGGGCTGGTCTAGGGGACCTCAAGAAGGGGTGGAGGAATTTCTCAAGTTCTGTTTACATTCTGATATGGGGCTTTCAAGGGCATTGAGCTCTGTTCTTATTCTAATATGGGGCTTCTGGCCCTTGGCTTGGGCTCTGTTCTAATAATTCTAATTAATTCTAATAAGGGGCTTCCTGCCCCTGGCTCTAATATGGGGCTTTCTAGGTCGTTCAGCTGTAAGCTGTTTTTTTTTTTTTTTTCTGTAACTGAAGTAATGTAAATTTCAGCTCTTATTCATAGGGGCCTGGGATGGCTGTACCGGTGCTAACACTGAACTTAAAGTGGAATGGCCTTAATTTTCTGAGCCTCCACATTTCCCCCTCTCAGAGGAACCTAAAGAAGGACCCAATCATGGGTCCAAGTTGCTCTCAGAGTGAGAGAGGGGGAATGATTAAGGCAGCACATAACCACCCCGCCCCTTTGTTGTAAGAAGACTAAGTCTAATCCCCTTCTATTTTGAAGGACAACCTCAGACTAGGGAGTCTTGGAGGTGGGAAATAAGTGAATTCACTCATTCTTAATTAATCATTTATCTATCACCAGTAGGTGGGACTTTTGTGGTGTTTGGGATAAAAAAAAAAGAATAAAACATAAGCTATCCTTAAGTAACTTTCATTCAAACAAGAGAAAGAAAAAAATATAAACAAGTAATAGCAACACTCTCTATCTGTATACAAAATGCTTATAGATGCTATTTATTTATTATATGCCCATGTCAGAATTTGTATGCATTAAATGAAGCCAGGGATGCTAGCCACCTCTTTGAAGTTTTTGACCATTTTACCCAGTTCTTCATTCTTGTTTGATAGTTATTAAACACCTGAGGGTAATAATCTAGTAAAACCAAAATATTTGAATAGTCACACAATGGTCATTTTGACAGAGATGTTGCTGTTCATAAACCAGTCATATAAATTATGCCAAGTTATTTTGCAGCTGATTATACAGCTGTAAGTACTTTTTTTAGTGATTACATCAAGAGTGCTAATATATACATCTGGATTGGAAGGCTGAGATGCAGTATTGAGGTGGAAGGCTTATTTGAAATCCATCTGCTATGGATTTAACTTCACCAGCATGGTAATATGATCTGAACCACATAATCTACTCTAGTATCCTCTTCCAGTTTCATACGGAACAGCAGGAGAGCTCCAAAGTTGCAAGAAATCCAAAGTTGGAAAACCTTTTCATGTAGCATTCCTGAATTTCAAGGAAATCCAGCTTATTAGTTTCAAAAGAATCTTTCAGCCACTACTGCATCTATGCTTCCATCTGGGTGGGGACCTAACTGAAATGTGACTCCATGTTGGAAACCAGTATACAGAAAAGCCTGTTCCCAGCTTCAGAGGGGATTGGGCAGGATACAGTTTGGAACCAGGTTCAGTAAGTACAATTTGCTAGTTTACTTTAGGTTCCAAAGCCATCCAACTTTCATTTGCCCTGGCTCTTGATTTTTCAGAAACTTGGCAATAGAATGATCTTATTATATAGATCCTCTCCTCATATAAGTATCTTCAGATTGAAAGACCACATCAATTTTGTTTTTTAATTTAAACACATAAAAGATTTTTATACATCCCATTATGGATCAGACTTACCTTTCATTTTTCCCTAGCTTTCCTGTATTTTTTTCTGTATTCATTTAGATTTAATTTTTTAAGGCAAGAACCATGTATAAGGTGACTTATTCATGTTCAAAATCTTAGTACTTAATACAAAATCTGGCATATAGTCATTAATCAATAGCATTAATAGTTAATTAATACATATTATGAGGAAAACATTTTCTATTAACATAGATACTTTTCAGGCCTATCATATGTGACACATATATGTATATACACATGTATACACATATATATGATACATATCTCTCTATATGTTTCAGTAATACATTGGTATGTGAAGTTGTACCTGCACATATGTATATAACTCTATCAGATTCACTAGCCACAATATCAAAGAATACATCTTACTAAAAAGATTTATGATTAGTAAATTAAACAGAGAATGGCAATATGACCCAGCAGTTTCACTCTTAGGTATCTGCTCAAAGGAATGAAAACTATTATTCAAACAAAAAATTGTATGTAAATGTTCATAGCAAAATTCACAATAGCCAAAAGGTAGAAATGATGCAAATATCCAACAACTAATGAACAGATAAACAGAATGTGACATAATACATATAAAGAATATTATTCAGCCACAGAAATAATGAAGTCCTAACACATGCTACAATATGGATCAAGCTTGAAAACTTTATAATAAGTGAAATAAACCAGACATAAAATTTGCATTTTATATGATTCCATTTATATGAAAAATCCACCCTGACAAATACATAGAGACAGGAAGAAGATTTGTGGTTGCCAGGGGCTAGGCTGGGGACTAAGTAATGGGAAAATAATAGATAGGTGGTTTCTTTCGGGGTTGATAAAAATGTTTGGAGCTAGATAGAAGTGATGGTTTCACGCATTGTGAATGTAAAGAAAATGCTGAATTTCACATTTGAAAGTGGTTAAAATGGTAAATTGTATGTGTATTTTACCGTAACAAAAATATTTGTGCCAGAATTGGTGTTTAATCAAACTACATTTTAAAAATTTAAAATCTTGAATTCTTTATTTTTCTAGAATTATATACCAGTTATAGCTCACATGACTTACTGAATAAAATCATCTTTAAAGAAACTTAAGTCTATTGAAATCTCCGTTCTCTATTGATGAAAATATACCAAAATCATTAATTATTTTAGTTCAAATGATTGATTGTTATCCATAGTTCACCTATTCTTTTCTTTTCCATTATAATAACTAATTCAATGAGAAAAAGGCATTTTTTAAATCAAATACTGAAAATCTAAATATTTTTGTTGATAAAGTTAATTTTCAAAGAAAATTATTTTAAGTTTTACCTGCCATTGCTTTATAGTTCATAATCATTATACTTTATAACATAATCATTACTTTACTGTCTTATGTCACTGGATAGAGATCATCAATATGTAAATTATATATATATAATAGATGGAGTCATAAACACTAAAAGAATCGAGTCAATGGAATAATATTACTAAGGAGAGATGATGTTGAAATTATGGTGGTGTAGATAAGCTTCGCTGAAAAATATAAACTTTCACATGCATCTAGAAAAATTGATAGGATTCTGATAGTTTACTATAGCAGGAGAGAATGATGAACATTTCAGGTGTCCAGGCAACACAGAAGATGCTTCAGGATTTCAATATTTCCATTGTAAATAATTGAAAATGCCTTGCCACTATTTTCCAGTGTGTAACTGCATCCATTCATACATGTCTGGTGCACTCTGGGATGAGAGAGCTTTCTAAAAGACAAATCTATTTGGCCTAATAATTACAATAGCATGCATTTATGCAGCAGTTACTTTGTCCCAGACACTGTTGTGACTTCACAGTTAAAGACTTAATCATCATAATAATTGTGCAAGATTTTTCCTTGCCCTGTCAAAATACTTATAAATATTATAAGAAAATCAGATTCTGAATCATATCATGAGCTGCCTGTATCTTCTGACTCAGTGTTCAAACCAAATGACTCAAATAGAAGAGAAACAGTAACTTATGAATTATCTAATAGGTACTTACTGAATGCCACATATTCTCTCACCCCTCCATATGTCCTTGTCTGTGTCATGTCTGTGGACTCAAATGTTGCCTACTACCTTTGTACTTTCTCTGTTTTTTGTGTGAATATACATTCCCTCTCACCTTTGAGCAGTATTCTCTTATGTAAAAATAGTTGCACTTTATTTTTATGACCGGGTTTTGACTATTATTTATAAAGCTGTGTTAAATATTCAAATATAGTTCTTTGTGTAAACATATATTTTCATTTTTATTGGATAAATGCCTATAAGAGGAATTGCTGGATCATTAGGAAAGTTAAGTTTAACTTTCTGAGAAACTGCCAAACCACTTTCCAAAGTACAGTGGCACATTTCATTTCTTACAATCATGTTGTCCCTCATCTTCAACAAAACTTAGTATTATTGGTTTTATTAATTTCAGCCATTCTGCTGAGCATGTAGTACTATCATATGTGATTTGGTTTGTGTTTTCCTAATGACTAATGATGTTGAGCATCCTTTCCTGTTTATTTTCCATTCGTTTATCTTCTATGGTGAAATGCATAATAAAATTAAAACCCCATTTAATTAAGTTACTTGGTTTCATACTAAGCAGTAGTAAGATTATTTAGATATTCAACTTACATGTCCTTTATTACATATATGTGTTACAAATATTTTCATTCAGTCATAGGTTTATCTTTTATTACTACTGTTTTTTGAAGATTAAATATTTTTAATCTTGATGAGTAGAAATTATCATTTTTTTTAATGTTTGGAACTTTTGATGTCCAGTCTAAGAAATTGTCTAATCCATGGTCACAAAGATTGTCAAAATTTCCTGGGTGACAGATCTTCTTTTCTTTCTAAAATTATAAAGATATCTTTCCATCATCTTCTGGTTTGGATAGTTTGTGATGAGCCTCTTTCCTTCCTTCCTTCCTCCCTTGCTTGCTTCGCTTTTTTCCTTTTCTTTGTTTTTTTCCTTCTCTATACTCAATGTTTCTTATTTCTTGTTCTACCTTAAAGTATTTTTCCTTATCACTGACTTCAGTACTTTCATTATATTATTCCTTGGCCTGGTTTATTTATTTACTTTAAAGATTTTATTTTTAAGTAATCTCTACACCCAGTGTGGGCTTGAATTTACAACCCTGAGATCAGGAGTCCCTCGCTTCACTGACTGACTGAACAAGCCAGGCTCCCTAGCCTGCTTTATTTATTTATACTACTTTGGATTCTTATTTTTCCTGAATCTGTGTGTATATAATTTTTAGCAACTTGGAAAAATACTGGCTATTAGTTATTCAAATATTTTGTTCTTACTCTGTGTCCTCCATTTTCTAGCAATCCAATTACATAAATATATGCTCGGTTAATATACCAAGTCCTTTGTTTTTAAGCTTGGTAAGAAAGGTCTTGAGAAATTTTTATACTTATTTTAGCTTCAAAACTAAGGCAGTATCCTGAGGACTCTACTTAATGCACTGTGTATCATTAGATCTTTTCACACTGGCAAGTGAAAACATGAGTTATCCTCAGCCCTGTGAGAGCTCCAGGAACTCTTCTACTCCTTTACTGTGGCTCTTTCCAAGGCCTCTGGTACTTTCTTATGAAATGTACAGAGCAATACTCTGACAGAATTGGGAGATTCTTTGAGGTTTTACAGAGTTGTGTGTCTCTGCAGATCCCCACTCCCCTCTCTTATTCTGACCTGTCAAATCTGTTTTCTTGACTCCCCCCAAAATTTGGTTTCTATCTCTGCAACTTGGCAAGATGGCTTGATTCCATTACAGCTAACCCTCCTTTGTTGTTTGGTACAATTGAAGGCCTCATCATTTTGTGGTTCACTTATGCCAGGGGTCATAGTCTTATGCTGCTTGTCCAATATTTGAAAAATGTTACTTATATTTTGTCTATTGTCTAATTGTTTAACACAGGAGAGTTTTTGTTTTGTTTTGTTTTTGTTATTTCATCCTAACCAAGGTTGAAGTTCTAGTCCAATTATAGCAAGGTGTCGAAAGGCAAACATGACCTTAGAAAGGAGCTTATTTTTATATTAAATTTCCCAATTATTTTTGTAAGTATAAAATTGAAAGTAGAGAAATAAGTGATTCATTGGGAATTACTATATATTATATTCAAAAAGCAGAAGACTAAAGATGTAATTCTTGGGGAGTTATATAAAAGAGAAGAAAGTTTTATAAAAGGAAAATTATATGTTAAATAAAAACAGACACAATTTTAAGAAATTTTGAGTTATTCTGAAAATTGATTGGTACTTAAAGGAAGAACCATGTTCTAATGTTTTCCTCTAAAATTTCAGCAAGCTCTTGATTGAAAAATTTTAAAAAGGATATTATTTTCCAATGAAATGACAGTTGGTATCAGACATTTGTGCCTGCTGACAAGACAGTGACATGGTACCACAACAAGTGCCTACGATTCAAATGGTGTCTAGACAGGAGGGATCATTTTGAACTTCTTATTTTTCACTGTCATCAAATTCTGTATCATACATTTTCTTTTATGCACAGTGATTAGGCATAGATTTTACATAAAAGGAACATAGAGGGGACAATACTGTTGTATATTGTAAATAACTAGAGGAGTCAGTTTAAGTAGATTGTTCAAGTTAAGTAGATGTTCAAGAGAATAATCTATAGCTCTCTCATGAAAGCAAAATCAAAACTTTGAACTGTGATTTAATTCTTTGGATACATACATGTACATATGCATGTATATATTAAATGATTGAAATATGATACCAAATTAAATCATCTGTCAATCTAAAATAATTTTAGTAGACTAATTTATTGACTATTCTATTTCACTTAACCAGATAAATATTGTTAAAAGTTGTAAAACTGAGAACCTTTAGTTTTATGCATACATTAAAATATATCCTTGACTCTATCTTTGATTGATAGTTCACTGGAAGATGAAGGAATTTTGTGATAAAAATATAAATGAACATCTGAATTAAAAAAAAAAAACCTGTGGATTTCTAGAGAATTATAAATTATCCTTAAATTACCAACTTTAAGTGATCAGAAATCATATAGAGCTAATCATATCAATTATTCTGAAAAAGTTGAATAATTATCTAGTTAAGCCCATTTGGAAATGCTCAGAGAAAAAATTTTAAATGCTTTGAATAATTTAGTATATCTTGTTGGAAAGAAATTTCTGGGGTAAGTACATTTCAAAGACATAAGAATCAAATGATCAAGTCTATACTAATTTATTTTGGCATTAAAACCATATCCAATTATGGATCAACTTTGTATACATATTCCTAAGAATTATCCATCATTCCTCAAGTTTAGATTAACTTTTAGTAAAATATCTACAAAGAAACTGTAGTCTGTATTTGAAAGTTTTTTTACCCAAACTTATAGTAATTTTATTTATGAAGCAAAAATAAAACATTTATCTTTAAATTAAATAACATCATAATACCAACATTTTGGAAAGCACTTTATTCTTAATCTATGTAGGACTAGAATAAACATAAACATAAACTGTGACCCTCTCTATTTTAACGCCTAGAGAAACTTATGTCCACATGTACCCAAATGTATGTATAATTTTCAGAAAAGCATTGTTCAAAATAGTTTGACAGTAGGGAGTAAAGTCCAAACATTTATCAACAACAGAATGCATAGAGTGTGGTATTATCATTGCAATATTATAATTAAGACCTATAAAAATAATTTAACCACAACCACACTCAAGAACATAACTGTACCATATGATAAAATTGTGATAAAGATGTAAGACATAGAAATACATATAATGTGATTTTTTGGGGAGGGGGGCTTAAGAACAGGTAAATCTAAACTTCATTCTTTGAGATATACACATAGATAGTAAAACAAAAAGAGAATTAGGAAATTATTACTAAGTTATGATAGGGATCTTGTAGAGTGATGGAAGGTGATTGCTTGAGGGTTTCTTGAGTAAGGCAATGTTTTTTTCTTGGCCTAGATGTTGTTTATATGGTCACATACATTTTAATTGTTTGTTAAACAATTGTTTGTTAAAGCTGAATTTGATGCCTTTGTGTCTATGTATGTATTTTACAATAAAAAATTTTAAATATAGAATTTCAGAAACAATAATATAAAATATAAAATTTCAGAAATGACTGACCTAACAATATTTGGTATATAACAAGTTTTCAAGTATCATTTGTTATGTAAATATTAAGCATCCTCTTCATATTTCTAAGCAGATTAATCTATGATTTCATCTTTTTATTTGAACAAAATTCATTTAACGAGTGCAGCCCTGTCAATTTCCCCATATGTTGCTTTCATGTTTCACTATGAATAATTTATCCCTCTCAAATTAATATGGAAAAACATGAATTTTATTGATGATACATCTTCTGTTTAATTGTGAAACACCACTGTGACTTGTGAGACTTGTATTTTTGTTATTTACTTGTAATTTTTTAAGGTTTGCCTTTGGAAAGGGGCAAATAGAATACATTACATTGTTGCTGACAATATTTGATAATCAATAATCTTTATCTGATTAAAATATAAGAATCAGGGATGGGATACTTATATCTTTTGTGAGTAAAAGCAGGAATATAGGCTGCAGAGAGAAAAAGGACAGAAAATCCAGGCCTATGAGATACTTGAAGATGAATGTCTAAGTGATCCAGATACCCAGATTTACAAAAAACAGTGACATATGGATTATGCACCATGTGTAATTTCTGAAAGAATTCCTATCTACTAAATATCAATCCAAAAAGCAGTAATTGATGAATAGGATTGAAGTTCTTTCAATAGCCTGCATTAAATATAGATGGTATAAAATCTAAAACCATTAAAATAGCAACAAAATATCAAAGACATATCAAGGAAGAAGAATGAAGACAAAATAAGAATAGAAGTTATCATCACACATCTGAGACCAATTTGATATTTAGTTTCTAGGAATCTCCAGTGACACTATCTAATAATCCAGCAGTTTCTGGTAAAGAAGTATGCTTACTAGTTGATCTTGAATATTTTCTAATAAATTACACAAAACCAATAGAATTTTTGTGCAATTATATGATGTAGCATATGAGAAACATCTAAAACAATGACTGCCATATTGTAAAACAGAATAAATATTGATACAATTAATAATATTTTAAAAAGCCCTAAGAATTTTAGATAAGTTAGAGAGATGAACAGTAGATAAAAATGTTGTGTCAAAGAAAGATTAAACACATTAAATATATATTTATTTGCTACTAAAATGCCCTTAGCAAATTGCATTCAATTCATGAAACTAATGTTTGTTCTTGAATTAAATCAAATATCTCCCTTCCAATTCACAGGAAACATGAGTATTTAGAAATTGTGACTCTTCATATGCATGTGGTAACTGCTTTTTTTTTTTTTTCAATAACATATAGGTGGATAACAGGCAGGAGATAATAAAAAATATAGTACTTAAATATACTCCTCACCTAAAGTAACAGTTATCCACATGTTATTTTATGATAATGTATTGTTCTTTAAAAAAGTTAATGTATTTCTTTATAATTATAAAATTCAAACCCCAAACTTAATTGTTTTTCTGGATTTTTGTCTGTTTCGAGGGGTTGTGGGAGGAGATTTGAGAGAGGTCTGTTTTTACAACATGAAGAAATTATAATTAATTTAGGTCACTTTTTAAAAAAATAGTGAGTAGGAATGTTATTCTTTGCCATAGACACCCTATCTTCCATTGACTGGAAGTTGTGCACTTAGGTTCCTGCCCTTCCTTTTCAAATGTTCCTTTGCAGAGTAGCTAAGTTTCAGGTTCTGAGTGTCAGGGAACATGCTTGTTAGAGGAAGGTGCACAGCTGGAGTAACCCCTGCTCCACAAGTATTTTGCTGCTGCTCACTCTAGCTGCTTCAGAAATCTGAAGAATCTCAAGTTTCAGAATTCAAAACTCACAGCTGAGTTCCCCTATTTTTAAGGCATTCACTATCCAGTGAAAAATGTTTGTTCTTTTCTGTGAGTGAGGAGAGCAGGAAATTACACCAACAGGCAAGATGGGTTTCCCTTGGCTTTTTTTCCTTCTTGTTGCTCGGGCACTAGGATAGAATTCAGATTCTTTTGTTTTCTTAGATACTTATTCTGAGGAATGTTATTATTTGATAGTGAAATGTGAAGCTTTTTGGGTTGCCTGGCAACACAACCTGCAATGTCCTTTTAAGCACTTACTGTAGCTGAACTTACCAGTTTTCCTTCTGTCTGGTTAAATGGGTTCCACTTTTATCACACGCAGATATTTCCCATCAGAAATGATTCCTGAATTCCCTTCCAACACACACACACACACACCATACACTGTCCCACATATTATGGGTTTTGACCAAAAATTGAACTTTACCTTTATCTCATTTGTATACTAGTCAAACAGCAAACAGTATTTGAAATGAAATAACAAAGATCTCAGAGATTATTGAATTTTTGCTTAGTATGCAACATTATTTGTAATAGACAGTCTTTACTTCTAGTGAAAATAAGTCTGAAAACAACATGAGACAAGCTGGTGATAATTATAATAATGTCACAGAATGGCAATAGTTAGTGTCATAGAGTAGCTATGTTCTTGTAGCCTCAAACTTCCTATTTGAGTAGAATGGTTTATTGCTTTGAGCATATGCTTCGGTCTCTCTTATCGAACATACATAACTCATTTTTAAAAAGAAGTATACTTTTCCTTCACCCCTAGAGTATCTCTTCTTTCCAGGCAAGAGGTGGTCTCATGCACCTTGCCTTTAGAATAAGTGCATTTCTTGGGAAGAACACTAAGGTTTTTTCCAGCTTCAAGATGCAGGTGACATAACTGGGAAATTTTGAAGCAACAATGTGAAAGTTTCTCTTGCTTTTGCTTTTTCAGAGTCCTTATCATTTGAGGTTGACAAGTAAGGGGTTAAATGAATTACGGGTGGACTATAAATACTGACAAGAAGCACCTAAAAAGCAGAGATGGAATGTCTAGTAACAAGAAGGGACTGATATATGCTGGAATTTAGACTATGATTTGAATGTGAAGAGGGAATTTACCACTCAGACCTGGTCACCCATGGTTGTGACAGGGTTCCTAGTTTAGCAAAACTACCTTAATCAGAAACATCTCTCCAGCAGCCAGAGCACAGATTCTGGTTTTTGGATTCCTGAGTGTCTATGAAGAAATTCTAAATCCCCTCTTAAAAGATAAAGTGAGGCATGTTAAAATTTTTAAAAGTTTATTTGAGCAAAAATAATTGGTTCTAATTGGAACTATCAAACCGGAAATGGTTAGGTACACTCCACTGACAGGAACCAGGTGAACAACTTACATCAAGTGCAGAAGCAAAGAAAGGAAATAATTTGATTGGCTATAGTTCAACCTAGTCAGCTGTTTGTGATTGGTTGTCCTTAGCAGTTGAATTTTACAACTTTGAGGTATTTACAGGTTAAGATTTTCATTTACTTACATTGGCTGCTACATTAAAGCCAACTCAGTCTAATGGTGTCCTTGTTTAATTAATTTAACACTCCCAAACAAAAGGTTAGAGACTGGATTCTGAAAATTTAGTGTGTCTAAAAATCAGCCGGCAAGCTCTTTAAAGTGATTTTTCAACGATTGCAGTTCACCACCTAATTCAGATGTGAGCTATACTTTCTCAAGCCTCCCACATGAAGCTGATGCAGTTAGTCTGGGCCTACACTTTGAGGAACACTGGCCGAGGGATTTAGAGGTTCTCTTCTGCAGGTCAGAGACAAAGTTTGCTGCCTGCCAATATTTGCTTAAATAGTGCTAAATGCCTGACTCTATGACTTGTAGAGTGCTTTAATGAAATCTCATATTTCTGTAATACATGCTGACATTGGAAGTTTTATTGATGTTCAATTAGAAGGAGAAAAATTGTTTGCCTATAAAAAGTTTTTCCAGCTGCCAATTACTTTCAAGATAGTAGTCTACAAAAAAATAGAAAATAAATCTTGATAACTATGGGCCAGATTTCATCAAAATTAGTCTTTGAAAGTTATTGTAGAGCAGATAAGCATAAGATGTTCAATGACTGAGTTGAAAAAGACACCATTTCTTTCAGTCAGGAAAACAGAAAATATGCAGGATTCATGGGAATATGTAAATTAACCTTAAATCTGTCCTCCTTTGCTTAATGGAAGTGTCTTTTCCATATGTTGTTAACTGTTCATGTACTGTCCTGGGACAGGTTTAAATATATATATAGAATTCTAGTAGTATTTGTATATATACAAAAATTCCAGGTTCTGATTTATTCTGTAATATGTGCAATTCTTAGACATTTGTATATTTAAATATAAAAAGTTCTGTGCTTGTGGCAGAGAACATTATATTAGAAATAAATGTATAGTTTCAACAGAAACTATAGCTATATTATAAAGTAGACTTAGGTGAGAACAAACACCTTTGCTTCAGTTTTCTCTTTTGTATGGTTAGGTACAAAAAATAAACACCTTAAAATTTTTTTCTGACTGCCCATTATCTTTAATAAGGAGAAATCAATTGCATTTTGGAAAGCAAAGTTACACAAAATCTATAGCTTTTTTCCAACAATAAAAGTCACTAATGTATTTGAGAACTTTCATAAGTACCCAGGACCAGGATATGTACTTTATATTCTTAAAAAAAAAAAGATTTCATTTATTTATTCATGAGAGACAGAGAGAGAGAGAGAGAGGCAGAGACCTAGGCAGAGGGAGAAGCAGGCTCCATGCAGGGAGCCTGATGTGGGACTCGATCCCGAAGCTCCAGGATCATGCCCTGAGCCAAAGGCAGGCAGGCATTCAAATGCTGAGCCACCCAGGCATCCCTGTACTTTATATTCTTGATTTCACTTAATCATTACAGGAAGACTATAAAATGAGTGGAACAATTTTTAACTTGTAGATATTGAAAGTATAACAAGAAAATTTACATAAGTGACCAAAGTCCATGTGACTGAAAAGTTTGACTGCTAAAGTGTCCAAATATGCATAGGTTTGTTTGCAGGTTGTATATTTATTTATTTAATGTATTTATTTGAGAGAGAGTGAGAGAGCATGCACATAAGCAGGGGAGAGGAGCTAGGAGGCCAACATGGACCTTGATCTCATGATCCCAAGACCACAACCTGAGCCAACCAGAAGCTGGTCACTCAACCAACTGAGTCACCCTGGCACACCAGATCCAACTATTTCTGACTCAATATTACCACTACAATGTGTTTCTAATAAATCTAATTATGATTTGCTTCAGTTCTGCCTTGAATGTGTTTGTATCTGCCTCCTTATGAGCACATGCTCATATTTCTGTTTGGGAAATATTATTCTGTCAGAGGGTATGCATAAGTTTGTTTCAGCAGATAATGTCAACTGGTTTCCCAAAATGGTTGAACCAGTTGTGTAGGAGTGCTCTTATGGCTCCAAACACTAAGTAGCCTGGAGATTGTTTTGTTTTAAAACTTTAAGTGTTCCCATGGGCAAATAGTTGCATTTTACCATGATTTTATTTTCAGTATTCTGACTTACAGTAAGATTAGACACTTTTAAATTTATTTATTTGTTATTTGGATATCTTCTTTTATGAAGTATTTGTATTTTTCCCATTTCTTATATGGAATGTCTATTTTTTTCTTATGGATTATTTTCTAGGCACAAATTCTTTTATACTTAAAAGTGTAAATAGCTTTCCCTTTTCACTTTTATTATTGTGGTTTTTGAAGCACAGAATAGCTGAATTTTGTTGTAGTCCAGTGTATCACGTTTTCCCCTTCAGTTATTTTGCTTTTTGTTTAAGAAATTGTTGCTAAAACACCAAAGTAATGAAGATATTTTATGTGATGGCCAAGGAGTCTTATCTTTTTTTTTTGCCTTTTATATTTATATCTACTACAAATACGTAATTAATTTTATGTTTGATGATGTAGGCATCATATTTATTTCTTTATTTTTTAAGGTGGATATGCATTTGGTCCAACACTGTCATTCCCTTGTTCCCCTACTGCTCTATAAGATTTGACTTCTAAGGTGTCCATATATGCATAGGTTTGTTTTCTGGCTGTGTATTTTTTCATTATTTGATCTATTTTTGAACCAATACTACACCTTTAATTACAGTAACTTCACAGTAAGATACTATTATCACTAGAGCAAGTCCTCCTCTAGCTCTTTTCCATTTCCATATAAATTATAGGACCTATTGTCTAGTTTCATAAAATTATTTCTTAGAATTTTCATTAGGTTTTATTGAATATAAAGATAAATTTGGGGGTAAATAAATATTTTTGTAATATTGAATCTTTCAAGTCATGAAGCATCTTATAAAACTCCACCTAATATGTATTTTTAAATTCTTTTCAGTGTTGGGGTGCCTGGGTAGCACAGTTTTGGTTTCGGCTCAGTTCATAATCTCAGGGCCATGAAATCAAGCACTGCTTTGGGCTCTGTGTTCAGCATGGAGTCTGCTTGAGATTCTCTCTCTCTCCCACTGCCCCTTCTGTTGTCTCTCTCTTTCTAAAATAAATAAATAAATCTTAAAAAAATAAATTCCTCTCAGTGTTGTATAGTCTTATATGTCTTGATTTTTATTCCTTTTGTAATACTTAATCCAGGTATTCTTATTCTGGTATGCCATGACTTTTCTAGGAATTCATTTATTTCACTTACGTTTTCAAATTTCTTTGAATGCATTTATTCATAATTTAGATTTGTGTTCTTCTTAATGTCTGAGTCTCAATAACTATGTCTCCATTTCACTCTGGATATTTATTATTTCTGGCTTTATTCTTTTTTCTTTTCTTTAGTCAGCTTTTAAAGGTTTTATCAATTCTGTAAGTGTTTTCAATGAATCAACCTGTAGGTTTTGTCAGTTCTTTCTATCTTTGGTCTTTCTTTCTTCTTTCTTTCTTTCTTTCTTTCTTTCTTTCTTTCTTTCTTTCTTCTTTCTTTCTTTCTTTCTTCTTTCTTTCTTTCTTTCTTTCTTTCTTTCTTTCTTTCTTTTTTCTTTCTTTCTTTTTCTCTTTCTTTCTTTTTTTAAATTGTTTTTACTTGTTTGGGAGAGAATGAATTAGAGAGAGAGAGAGAACACACAAGAAGGATCAGAGGGAGAGGAAGAAGCAGACTGCCTGCTAGATGGGGAGCCTTGCATGTCCTGGGATCATGACCTGAGCTGAAGCAGATGCTTTAACTGACTGAGGCACCCAGGCGCCTCTTTGGTTTGTTTTTCTATTTCATTTATTTCTGCTCTCCATTGCTTTTCTTCCACTCTCTTTATTATGCTGGGTTTTCTTTTTTCCTGTTTTTGTTTTTTGAGATGCATGCTAAAATTTATTTTCAGCCTGTATTCTTTTTTTTTTCTAAGTATGGATTTAAGGCCCGAAGTATGCAATAAGCCTGACTTAGCTACATTTCACATATCTACATAGATATCATTTCACTATCATACGATTAAAATATTTTAAAATTTTCAGTGTGAGTTCTTTCTCACATTATGGTTATTTAAAGCTATCTTAATTTACACACACATGGGGATTTTTTTTTTGTCTATGTCTAGATTAACTACACTGTAATTATTATTTATATGATTACAATCTCTTGAAATTTATTGAGAGATGATTAATAGTACATATAGAAAGAATAGTTAATGGTAAAGTACTTATTATTTATTTATTTATATTTAAATATATATATATTTCAAACTTAGAGAGGACAGCTAATTAGGCAAGGGAGGGGCATATTTGATAAAATTCTTTTAAGATGTAATATAAAAAAAGGGAGATAGAATAGGAAGCTTCTGTCTGACTGCCAGGTGCATTTTTCTTCCTTGACTATCCTCTACTGAGTATTATCTTTGTTATGCTTTCTTTCCGCTTTAGAACTCTGCTATTCTGCTGTATCTATGCTATTAATTGACACATATTATGTTAAAAATCCATCATACAAATCTGCCTTATTTAATTTTTACAGTGGAGAATTATGTCTTCTCTGAAGAAAATATTTAATATACCTTCAATTTCCTAATTTTCGCTATTCCGCCATGTTGGAGACAGGGAAATCGATACAATATTTTTCACTCTCAATTGTGTTGCCAAAATACCAATTTCTACATTAACCAAATGTACCATGCCTTATAAACTTGCTTTGTGAATTTTTATACATTTCATTATATAACTAAAATTATAAAGCATTTATCTCCTATTCATATGCATCCATATATTATATCTACTTAAAATTTTGGAAAATGCTGCTGTACTTTCAACCAGTATGAATAAAATCTTCCTCTACCTATAAAAAAATGTTATCTATATTAAGGAGAAATACTCCCCTCATTATTTTAAGGATAAAGTTCAAACCTTTTGATGGTACATGAAAAGACTTTCATGATTTGCTTTATCCCTAACTTATATTTATGTTTCAGCATTAGAAACAGATAGTAGATGCTAACTTGCCACCTAATTTGCTACCATCAGATAAAAATCTCAGATCAAGCTCTTGTGAGGAAAATTTTAGTATTCTGTGAGCAGATTCATTTAATCCCAGAATATCTAATCCACAATTATATAAGTATCAACATTTATCGAAAAAATAGCAAATATAAAAAAAAAAAAGAAAAAAAAAAGAAAAAATAGCAAATATATATAGAGATATTAATATATTGAGTATAAAAAGGAATACTTTATAAGATATTACAATTTAATAAAAGTGATCTTAAAGTATTTTATATATATATATATATAACACAGGGAAAATTTGTACAACTAATCAAAGAAATTTTGATTGAAGTCTTATGTTTTGGGTAAATCTTTCTATAATGTGCATATAAGCATTATTTATTGACCTCTAGTACTTTCTTTTTCTTCTTTTTTTAAGATTTTCTTTATTTATTCATGAGAGACACACAGAAAGAGAGGCAGAGACATAGGCAGAGGAAGAAGCATGCTCCCTGTGGGGAGCCCAATGTGGGCCTCAATCCCAGGACCTAGGGATCACACTCTGAGCCAAAGGCAGATGCTCAACCACTGAGTCACCCAGCTCTCCCCCTCCAGTGCTTTCTGTTACTTTCAATAGTAGGGTCACATGTCTTGAAATTTGTCATTACCATTAATATGCACCAATGCTTACAGAAATATTTGTACAGTAAATCCCAGGGAAAAATTAAACGGTGAGTTTTTCAGTGATTGCTTTCTCCTTAATTTCAGTAATATCCTTGCTATGCTTTGTAAATGGGATTCTAAATGTCAGTGGAAATCTCAAGCTATAATTGTTTCTAATATTTCAGGTGTTTTCAGTATTACTGTGGGTTTTGGAAGACCACAGGACAAAAATTAAGTTTGTTCATTAAAGTGGGGGTTAAAAATTTGGAGGTGTGAAAACTGAGCTATTATATTATAAGGGTCATCTTTAATCAACTCAAACTTTTCTCTTTTTCTGTGGTTTTGCATAGGTTGCTCTTCCTAGAATGTCCACAGCACATTATCTCACCTGTCTGCACAGAAAGTTTATTTCTTTATAAAGGTTTTATAAGGTTTATTTTTTTAATAGAGCTTAAAATTAGGCACCACTATTTTTAGAGACTTCCTACCCTATACAAACAGAATTATGTGGTACTCATATTTTATTGTCTCTGTCTCCTCAATTATAAAGCTAGGTAGCAACTCTCCTTAAGAATCTTCCTTTCTGGGATCCCTGGGTGGCGCAGCGGTTTGGCGCCTGCCTTTGGCCCAGGGCTCGATCCTGGAGACCCGGGATCGAATCCCACATCGGGCTCCCGGTGCATGGAGCCTGCTTCTCCCTCTGCCTGTGTCTCTGCCTCTCTCTCTCTCTGTGTGACTATAATAAATAAATAAAAATTAAAAAAAAAAAAAAAAAGAATCTTCCTTTCTGGGATCCCTGGGTGGCGCAGCGGTTTGGCGCCTGCCTTTGGCCCAGGGCTCGATCCTGGAGACCCGGGATCGAATCCCACATCGGGCTCCCGGTGCATGGAGCCTGCTTCTCCCTCCGCCTGTGTCTCTGCCTCTCTCTCTCTCTCTCTCTGTGACTATCATAAATAAAAAAAAAAAAAAAAAAGAATCTTCCTTTCTGGGAACCCTGGGTGGTGCAGTGGTCGGCGCCTGCCTTTGGCCCAGGGCGCGATCCTGGAGACCCGGGATCGAATCCCACGTCGGGCTCCCGGTGCATGGAGCCTGCTTCTCCCTCTGCCTATGTCTCTGCCTCTTTCTCTCTCTGTGTGACTATCATAAATTAAAAAAAAAAAAAAAGAATCTTCCTTTCTGGAGATCCCTGGGTGGCTCAGCAGTTAAGCATCTGCCTTTGGCTCAGGCATGATCCTGGAGTCCCGGGATCAAGTCCCATGTTGGGCTCCCTGCATGGAGCCTGCTTCTGTCTCTGCCTCTCTCTCTCTCTGTGCCTCTCAAGAATAAATAAATAAAAACTTAAAAAAAAAAGAATCTTCCTTTCCACCTCCTCTAGTACAAATGTCTTACAAATTATAAAAAAATATAAATTTTATATATTTCATAATCTAGTAATCATAATTTAGCATAAATTAGTATTCTTGAAATGTGTAACATATTAATATCTGATTGTTGAGCTAAGATTTTAGATATGTTTAACTGGTTTTAGATTATATTCATTGTGTTGTTTAATATTATTGCAACTTATTTCAAGTTAGAGCACTTACTTTTTTTGCATCCTTTGTTTTTTTCTTTACCTTTTGGCTATGTTGGTTGATGGAGTGATTTTAAAGCTTGCTCTGTGATTTTGCCTGAGTCTGTAACTATTCTCATTTGTTAGTGAAGTATAAATAGACTGAAATAATTTAATTTGCAGGGCCCAAAAGAATATATTTATTGAAATAAATTTATAACCTTATAAATGATAGCACCCATATAGCTGGCTTCCATAGAGAAGTTTTAAGTCTTTTACATGAAGTGTTTTCCTTAGAATATTTTTGACTCCATCTATTATTGATAAGTTTGTTGCAAGGGAGTGGCCATCATAACTGTCTGTGTATCGAGAACAATGGGTCATTTTTTGCAAGAGGACAAAAGCTAGACAGTGTCATAGCCCAAATTAGCATATGCCATTTAGGCTGAAGTAAGTATAGGTATAAGTTAAAAAATAGATTGAGTATGAATATATTTAGATGAGCTGTAGAATTAACTTTTCTGTTTATGTTTGAGTACTCTTTTTTTCCCCTTTCTTTGGAATAAGCTAAATGATAAGGTGCAGTGGTGCAAGGAGATTGAGAGGGAAAATCAATTTTAATTTTAAAAGATTAGAGGTAGAGTATTGTCAAATTATCCCAGGAACCATGAAGGCCAAGCAGAAAGCTTAAATGTTGTATGACAGTTGAGTGCTTGCATTTGGGTACAAGTAAATTAACTCCCCATTTTTAGTATTCAACTAATTATTTGAAATTTAGACTTCCAAAAGTCTAATATAGTAAGTATTCTCATGTTGATGAGCTGAGGGCAATATTTAATTTCATCATAATATGATTTTGTTTTAACTAATTTTTTTTCTTAAATTTTTAATTACCTCACAAAATTATGACAAAAACAGAGGTCATGTAAGGAGCAAAATAATCCTTATTTCTCCATGCTAGAACATCAAACCTTTTCTGTTTTCTGTCAGTCATAAATATGTGTGTGTCTGTTTGTAGAATTATTAATTAAATGTAGATATAATTTTATTTTTCTTTATGGTTTTTAAGATTTACTATTACCTGATGCAGTTCTTCATTGCTCTTTAACTTCTAATTATAATTGTAGAGTATATATAGCGTATTGTACATCCTGCCCAAGAGAAGAACACTTTTCCATCTCCACTGTTCTTTCTTATATAGAGAGAACACACAGCAATTCTGTGCATATAGATTTCTTTTTCTCCCCTCATACTACATTTTGACAGCCCATCTATGAAGGAAGACAAGTCTGGAAATTAGAAATTATTTATCTTCATGCTTTGCTTGGACACTGTACCCTCTTAAGATTAAAATTCAGTTTGTGCATCTATTGTCTTTTTTCACCTTTTTCTCTCTTTTATTTATTCTTTCCTTTTTTGATGAACTTTTTAGAGTTTTGTTAATTTTATGAGTTTAGACATTTTTTAGATCCTAAAGACATTCAACAGTATAGACTCTAAACAAATGGAAATTAAGACATGACATTGTACTTAAACAGCGGGACAAGCAATATTAATATGGTAGACTGTGAAGAGGTACCACTCATGAGAGCAGCAGGTACAGTTAAGATTTAAGTGTTTAGCAAATAATTCTACACCTACCCCTCTACCACAAATCATAAAAACAATTCACCAAACTGGTTAAAGTGGGAAAATTTTCGTAGCTCTCTGTATGACAGAAAGAAAGCCTACCATACATAAATTACCCAATATATGTATGCAATGTTGAAGTAGAAGTCAGCAAATGATAAAATGGTTATGACCACTTGTACGGAGGAAGGCTTAGGCTGATAAAAATGCCTCCAAACTAGTCTTAATTGGGCAGTTTACAATTAGTATTTAAGTGTTAGGCAAAGCAATTTACTGGGAAGTCACCAATAGGAGGGACCTGGCTCAGTGGAATCACTTCTGAGTTGGCTCATTTCTTATGGTGACACAAAAACCATTAGAATCTCAGAATTTGGACTTTCATGGATTGTGAGGAGCAGAACCAGATTAAGAAAATCCTTGAAGAGGGCATCCAGGTTGGCTCAGTGGTTTAGCACTGCCTTCAGCCCGGCGTGTGATCCTGGAGACCAGGGATTAAGTCCCATGTCAGGCTCCTTTGCATGGAATCTGCTTCTTCTTACTCTGTGTCTCTCATGAATAAATAAATAGAATCTTTTTTAAAAAGAAAAAAAAAGAAAATCCTTGAGATAGACTGGGGAGGACTTTAATTTTTAAATTTTGTATGTCAGTTGAAAAATGAAAATTGAAGTACCTAATTATATCTCATTTCTCCTTAAGGATATGATGTGGCGATTTTTGCTAAAAATAGAATATGTGAAGGTTAATGGGATTTAGCAATTTTGACTTGGGCATTTATCACTTGAGACCTTCTCAGATGGCAGAAATTTTTCTCCTGTGTTGAATTTTGGCCCTCTTGGTCCACTTAAGAGCAGTTAATCCCAATATGTATGATTGCAAGTAGTTGTATTTTGTCCTAATGTCCATCTTCCAGTTTAGTATTTTAGATAGTAACTCCAAACAGACAGCCTCCTCAGTCATTTGTAACTATCCAGATCCCATATGAATTCAGGCTTCCTGTATTCCATTAAAAGTTTCACCTCTGGGTTTCATTATTCCTCAACCTAATGAAGTCTGCTATATTCAGTCATGCTGAAGTGTTAATGACACTGATGTGGCACTCTTATCAGATCATTTTTATTCCTGAAGAGAAAGTAGTTTTCCTAATCCAAAAGGAAATCTCTATTTCTGTCATCTACCTTGAGAAGGCCAAGAGGAGTTTGGGGGCCCTTTCATTACATTCAAAACATACATACTTGGGACTTCTTGTTTTGGATTGGTTATTAATGACTTGGACTTGACAGAGAGAAAGAGCTCCCAAGTCGGCTAGTTTGTTTACATAACATAGATGGCCACAGATTCTTTTAGGGCCTGAAATTGGTAAAAACTTGACTCCTATCACATCATGCTTCATCCACAAGACTTTTTTTCTACTGGCTTCTACCTTCATCATCTGCCTTCAACATTCCATCTTAATTTGACAAGGAAATACTAATGAAAACTGACAAGTGAAATTTAAATTCTTAAATAAAAAAAAGAAGGAAATAAGAGAAAAAGACAGTGTAGTTTGGTTTTCCCTATTAATAATATCCTATTATTCTTCAATTTGATTGCAGTTAATCTTCTCTTACAGATTTTTGGTATTATCTATTAAATGATTATGTTTATTTACTTCAATTCTATGTGTCCTTGTGCATTTCATGAAAGACTGGTGGAGGACAGAGGGGTATGTAGTAACTTCAGGAGAAGCTCTAATCTTAAAGAAATAAAACCATGAGTCCTTTGGTATGATTTTAGTTTATTTTTTTTTTTTTAAGATTTCATTTATTTGGGATCCCTGGGTGGTGCAGTGGTTTAGCGCCTGCCTTTGCCCCAGGGCGCGATCCTGGAGACCCAGGATCGAATCCCACGTCGGGCTCCCAGTGCATGGAGCCTGCTTCTCCCTCTGCCTATGTCTCTGCCTCTCTCTCTCTCTCTCTCTGTGACTATCATAAATAAATAAAAATTTGAAAAAAAAAGATTTTATTTATTTATTCATGAGAGACACACAGAGAGAGGCAGAGACACAAGCAGAGGGAGAGGCAGGCTTCCTACAGGGAGCCTGATGTGGGACTCCATCCCAGGACCCTGGGATCACAATCTGAGCCAAAGGCAGACACTCAACCACGGAGCCACCCAGACATCCCCAGTTTTTTTGTTGTTATTGTATATCTTTATGAGGTTATTATTGAGTACTTGTAGATTGAGTGCAATATATGTGAATAATTTTTACACTTTTAAGAAAAAGTGAAATGTTAATATATTAGACTACATATAGCAAATGCATAATTTATATTATGATTGTTTTTCAATAAATACTTTGAGTAATATCTTTTTCTTTTGGTGGTTTTAATAGTCAAGTAAATCATAATACATAGGAAAATAATCAATTTAGCAATGCACAGAAGTAAAAGAAAGGTAAAATTATTAATGTAAACTGTGGACATTTAATTTATCAAATTATGTAAGATACTTAGCACTTATATATTTTTAACTGTAAATGTCATCACTTTGTTTTATAGTTTGAAGCCTTGGCAGAATTATATATAGAGTGATATATCTTGGCCGTTTACTGATACTGTTCAATAGGAAATAAATCAGATGTATACTATCTTGTTATTTTAGTGGGTTAGAAAGGCAGTCCATCTGCTGAGATTTATGAGATCACTAGCTAAAGGTTAACAGTAGATGTGTTGGCTAGTAACGTACCCATGTCCCAAAAGGAAATTTTATCTGCCGAAAAGAAAAAAGAAAAAAAAATTATTTTCCTGAATCATTATTGCTATTGAAGGATAGAATGAAAATCTCTTCTATTTCTCATTAGTGATGATCAGTAGTGATTATTACTGAATTTTATTTCTTCACCATAGAAAATAAGATATCTGGCCTTGGACTGCAAAGAGAACAGCACCCAAATTTTAGCCTTAGGATGGATTTTTGGGCCTTATTGAACAAATCAATTAAATTATTTCTGCAGTCTCAAATATAGTCTAGAAGTCTAATCTCCAAGGGTAGAGGAACAATGAAAGCTAATCCATCTCCTTGAATTTAAAATTTTGAGAATCTTCTAGGAATACAACATGCAGTAATTTTTATTGTCATTGTATACATTTGCCAAAAAGAGATTAATGAGATGAGAAAAGACAACTATTAACTTTTTTGATTGGAAACTGAAATTGCATTTTTATCTCTGAAATGCCTTAGAAATTCTCTATAAGCTAAAAGAAATAGTGACAGCCTACTAAAAAATAACTATCTTGATTAAAAGGCTGTTATTTTATGTGAGGATAACCCCTCTACCTTTTTAGGGGAATAGTTTATTGCTTTTAAAAGATATTTTTTCTTGTTAAGAAGCTTTTTAAAAATAACCTTTTACCCTTTCAGCTATGTACCCAGAAAAATAGAAATAATCACCTGCTCAATCATCTTTGATTTCTACATTTATTCTGTCAGAAGAAAGCTTACATGCTAATTAAAGCAATGGCTTTTGTGTTTTCAATAGCTAATCATGTAATTATGTCTTTCCTAGACACTGTTGGGCCTATTTGAATAAAAGAGAGCATGAGTTCAATAAGTCCTTAGCAGTTTCTCTTGTTAAACTTCTAGTGAGATGAGATGAGATGAAATACACATCTCTATAGAAACTAGACTGAGAGTTGCTTCCAAAATTTGTCACGATCACTTCTACTTGATGGAAGTTTCATGAAGGTCATATTTATGATCTGCATTCTAGATTATGTGTCTTATGTCTGGTAGGGAAGGATAAACAAGAAGAATGGAAATGCAATTTTAGGTCTTCCAAGTTAAATTTAATTGCTGACCATTGGGGGAAAACATCAAGTTGTTTAGAAATGGTCTAACTTTGGCTTTATGCCCAATGTCTTTGAGCATTTGGTCTACATTACAGAAATGCCTGAAATAATGAAATGGGTTTCAATGTTAAATGTACTATCTCAGTTGTAGAGTTTGGCAAATTTAAAGGTATTGATATGTACTTAAAGATTTACTAAACACACACACACACACACAAAAAAAAGATTTAGCAAACACATGGAAAATTTTTAACATGTGACAACATAATTCCTTATTTTTTCTTTATGATAATTCAACTCATACTGAATTAAAGAAAGCAAGACAAGTGATTTATTGTTGCTGTTGCTGTATTTTATTCATTTATTTAAATTTTGATACCTGTAAATTTTCAGAAAAAGCAATCTTTTACTTAGTCACAAAAAATTATACCAAACTTGATTTTGTTTTGTTGTTCTTGCTTTTAGGCAAGGCAAACAATATATATTAATATTTTCCATCAACTTGGATATTCATTGTGTAGATAATAAATCATCTTGCCACTTGATAGCTGAAAATTCAACTTCTATTCTTTGACCTAGCATCAACTATGTGCTTCCTGGCAACTGCTATACTGCAGTTTCATCAGAATCCCTTTCATATTAAAAGCTTTGTATTTTTTTTTAACAATTTGTCAAGGCTTATGGAGTGGTCAGCATATCCACTCTATACCATAGAGGATGAGGGTATTAGGAGAATGTTTCCATCTCTTACACAGTCATAAATATTTTTCAGGATGTACAATGTGATTTTTTTAATTAAATGAAGTCATGTGCAACATTAAAAAAAAAAAGCCAAATAAAAAGTTTTAATCTCCAAAAGGGACATATTCATTTTGAAAAGAATTTGCCATGGACCTTGTTCATAGATTCTATTATATACAAGAGCCTTGTTTGGGTTAGTATCTTGCTCCACTTTATTAATTTAGGCAGAAATATTTCTATCTGTAGTGTCCCCCAGGTGTCTTACTGCTTTCATCCACCATCTTTAATTAGAAAAACAAAATGGAGAAAATTAGAACCAAAAAGTGATTAAAATATCTTTCCTTACTCTAGGGCATTTTTATCAACTAAGCAAAATGAATAAAAGTTTTAAGCCATTTAGTTTGTTTTTCAGATATAAAAATATTTGCCTCTAGTTTACTTTATTGCTTACTTCAAGGATGCATAGTTGCACCCGAAGAGACAATGCCACTTCTCAAATGGGTGGGCAAAAACAATGGGGAAGAACAAATGAAAATCGTTCTTTCTAGAAAAAAAAAAGAAAGTAACTTTGTATTTTCTTAATGGATAGTAGTAAAATACTAAAAAACAAGGGACCAAGTGCTTATTATATCAGGACATTATTTTTGAGACTGAATATTTTTAAACGAAAATGAAGTGCCTTGACAGATACCTTCATTTTAAATCAAAACAACCAAATATCTCTCTTAATTTAAATATTCATATTCTTATTCAAAAGTTTATGCTTTTGTGTTACAAAGCACAGTTTGATTCAATGCACATTCAATGATTGCCTGATATATATCAATAATTGTGCTTATTCCTGAAAAGACTGAAAGAATAAGACCCCTTCTGCTTTAGAAAAGTTTTTGGTTATATTTTTCAGGATCTGGTTAGTAAAAAAGATACTATCCAAGGAATTTCCAACAGAAGGACTTTTACATAGCATAAAAGAAAGAGCGGAGAAACCAAACAAGGGTTGATGAAGCAAATGGATCAGTGAAAACAGGAAGCTACTCCACCCTTGGGGCCCAATGTAAAGATATTTCACCTAGGGAATAGAGGTGATTTCAAGGGAGATGGAGACACAAGGAGATTCAATAATTTCCATGATACCTGGTCACTTGAAGAAGAGACAGGAAACTTTCTGGCTTTAATCTCTTTTTCATTTATTTATTTATTTATTTATTTATTTATTTATTTATTTATTTATCTATTTATTTATTTATTTATTTATTGAGAAAGAGAGTGTATCTGTATGTGAGCTCTGTGAAGGGGCAGTGGGAGAGGGAGAAAGAATTCCAAGCAGCAGAATTCCACAACTAGCAAAGAGGCTCTTTTTTTTTTTTTTTTTTTTTTTTTTTTTTTTAGTTTCTTATCAGTACCTCTTAGGAAGTTGTTAGTAAAGGAACCTAGGAAATGCATTTCCTATGGTACAGGCCAGAGAGAACAAAGCCAGAGAATAGATCTAAAGCAAACAGACAAATGATCTGGGAAATTATTGAGTATAACAGAAAAACATGTAAAAAAGTTAATTTCAATAAACTGAAACAAATACAACAGAGGATTGTACTCAGACTCTTTGAGACTATGCAGGAAGACCAGCCACTGATGCCTTGCCAATGATGGATAATTCATGGTAGATTTCACTCTTATTGAGGACTGAAGAATAGGAGACAGCCAGGCGAAAGGAGGGAAGTTAGAGCAAGGAACTTGATGTGGATAAAAGTTATTCCAGGTAAAATGATCCACAAGTAAAATGACTTGAAAAAAAAAAATGTAAGAAGGTACTTTTTTTGGAGTTCAGGGAAGATTGAAAATGTTGGGAGTAAACAAATTAAGAGATAGTTTATAAAATGTAGGCTTTATCGCTTCTCCGCCTTTTTGCTAAGATCAGGTATAAAATGTAGGCTTTATCTGTAAAGCAGTGATGAGTCATCAAAAACTTAAGAATGATATGATTAGTTTTGAATATGGCAAATAGAATGTGAGGGACATATGAAGGAAAATACATTCTGACTTGTTGGGTTTCATTTCTTCTCTCAAATATACATGAATTTAAATGTTTTGGTTTTTATTCTACAAAACAATTTTAATTTTTGTTAATTAGAGAATCATTTAGTGTGAGTAGAAATAGAAGAAATGGTACATGGGGAAGATATATGTTGCTTCCTGGCTCTTTATTTCTGGCCTACCTATTGGTAAGCAATGCCATAGCCAATGAGGCACTGCTTATAGAGGAAAGTGTAAGAGAAGATCCAAACCACAAAAGCAAATTTATCTTGATGAACACCACTGTTGGCAAGTTTGCAAATATGTGTGTGTGTGTATGTTGAGTGATGGGGAGGGGATTTGGGGCCAGGGAGAGAAAGAGAGAGATCAAGAGCTAGATACCAATGACACCAAATATTGAAGTGTGTGCTTGTTGAGATTTCTTACAAATTATTAAACACCATATAAATTAAAATACAATAGTGTTTGGGACGCCTGGGTGGCTCAGCGATTGAGTGTCTGCTTTTGACTCAGGGCATGATCCCAAGGTCTGCGATTGAGTCCCACATCAGGCTCCTGCAGAGAGCCTGCTTCTCCCTCTGTCTATGTCTCTGCCTCTTTCTCTCTCTCTGTCTCTGTCTCTTATGAATAAATAAATAAAATCTTAAAAAAATACAATAGTACTTAATCAAATATATTTTGAGGTTTTGCATGTGTAATAGTGGAGAAATATTAGGCTATAGGTACAATAATAAAGGATTTAGATTTTAAGAGCTTATTCCCTCTCCTCAAATGGGTTTTAAATTTTCTGAGTCTGGAGTTCTCCTAGACAAGAATGACAAAAATCAAATAGACTTTGGTTTAGGATGGCACAACTGGGATTATAGTTCCCATAGCAACCTGAGCAATGAATCTATATCTAAAATACATTTCTGTAAATATTTTTTGATACACATCTGGATCAGAATGGGTATACACTAAGATTTTAGATGTCTACTTTATAGGGTTATATCATTTCTAGTTATAGCAGAAATAACCCAATTGCCTTTGCCAATGATGGAATTTTTAAAATAATTCTGTACAATTACAAGCCTGTAATGAATTACTGTGAAATATAATGGATTCATTATTTTTCTTCTTTATTCATCATCCTAGTGCTTTCTATGTCTCCCTTTCCATAAAAGTTGTATAGGGTACCCTTTTAGAATTTGTCTTATCTATGGGCACGTGGGTGGCTCGGTTGGTTAAATATCTGACTCTTCATGTCAGCTCAGGTCTTGATCTTGGAGTCCTGAGTAGGGCCCCATGTTGGGCTCCATGCTGGGCATGGAGCCTACTTAAAGAAAGAAAGAATGAAAGAAAGAAAGGAGAAAGAAAGAAGAAAGAGAGAAAGAAGGAAAGAAAGAAAGAAAGAAAGAAAGAAAGAAAGAAAGAAAGAAAGAAAGAAAGAAAGAGACATATTTGTTTTATCTCGATTTCTTTTCCAGACAATTTTTACCTGAGTACTATTTTTCTTGTTACCATTATGTTTTGTTCTTATAGAGCTTTACATTTTTATTATATACAATTCAGAAAATCCAAGAAAGTATATAGAAGCTAATAAACACCTTGAATCTTATTACCGTTTAGCACCCATAAATATATAGCAAATTTAATGCAAGCTTCTGCATTTGTGTGACTGTGGGGTTTTTTGTGTTTATTAATAGAAAATGGATGCACCTTGCTCATCTTTGCTTTTTTTTCTTTTCTTAAAATTTAAGTTATAATAGCTAACCTACTTTTTATCAATATCATATTATGATCATTTTCTGAATGTCATCCTAAATCTTTTAAAACTTCTAATAATTTCTTAAAATTCAGTTATCTCAATGGAACAAAATTTGTTCAGCCATCTCTCTATTATTGGGCGGATATATTACTTACATATTTTAGGATTATTATATGAATCACTAAAACAAATATACTTTAGCATGATCTCTGAGTACATCCTTTAAATTAATTTCTAGAAGTAGAATTACTGATTACTCAGCTTACTATGGTATTAAAACTTTATTATTTATTTTCTAACTCTTATTCTTTTTAATCAGTCTTGGTTTTAACTTATCTAGGTCCTGTGACTCTTCTGGCCATTATTTCTCAGGATCCAACTTAGAAATGCTTCCAAACAACACTGATAGATGAGGTCACAGTCAGGAGACATATAACTTTCATTGCTCCAGATAGCTTCTTAATGTGTCTTAATGCTAAAATACATGGATTTCCACAATTTTATCTAGGTTAGTCTAAGTGATCTCATATTGTGCATTCCAAGGACAATTAAAGAAAAATGGAATATGCTGAGAAAAGATATCTGGAGACAATCTGGTATTTTCATCTCCAGGCCATTTTTGTTATCTTCTAGATGTTATCTAAATAAAAACCATCCCATTTCTTCTATATCAAGAGGCCGATAGAAGAGACATAATCTTAGAATCATATAGCTGGAAGGACATAAAAGCAGGACTCAAACGATTAATAGGATCCATCTCACTGGAACTAATCTCCAAGGAATAAGATATCCCAATTCTTATAAAAGTATTTTTTAACTATGTAATAAGCTCTTCCTTCTTGAAGTTCTCCCTTTAAGATAAAAGTTTCCTGATTTCTTCAATATTATTTTCCTTTGTTTTCAGAATGAATGGAGAAATTTGGAAATACATTACATAAAAATAATTACAAACATGGAGACAGTTATATAGGTTATCATGTGATTGTTTAAAAATCTCTGTGGGTTAAATAAATACTATATCAGAAATCTATTCAAGCCTGTTTTTTTAATTTAAATTCAAATTAGTTAACATATAGTGTATTATTAGTTTCAGAGGTAGAATGTAGTGATTCATCAGCTGTATATCACACCCATTGCTCATTCCATTTAGTGCCCTCCTTAATGCCCATCACCATATTAACCCATCTGCCACCCCACCTCCCTCCAACAACCCTCATTTTGTTTTCTATGATTAAGAATCTCTTATGGTTTGCCTTCCTCTCTGTTTTCATTTTATTTTTCCTTCCCTTCCCCTATGTTCATCTGTTTAGTTTCTTAAATTCCACACATGAGTGAAATCATATGATGTCTTTCTCTGACTGATTTATTTCACTTAGTATAATACCCTCTAGTTCCATCCATTTGTTGCAAATGGCAAGATTGCATTCTTTTTGATGGCTGAGTAAAATTATATATATATATATATATATATATATATATATATATATATATATATATATAATCACATCTTCTTTACCCATTCATCTATGGTTGGATATGTGGGCTGCTTCCATAGTTTGGCTATTGTGGACATCGCTGTCATAAACATTGGGGTGCATGTGCCTCTTTGAAACACTATGTTTGTATTCTTTGGATAAATATCTAATAGTGCAATTACTGGATCATAGGGTAGAGTTATTTTTAATGTCTTAAGGAACTTCCACACTATTTTCCAGAATGGCTGCACCAGTTTGAATTCTCACTAAGAGTGTAAGAGAGTTCCTCTACTCCACATCCTTACCAACATCTTTTGTTTCCTGAATTGATAAATTTAGTCATTCTGACCGATGTGAGGTGATATTTCATTGTGGTTCAATTTGTCTTTTCCTGATGCCAAGTGATGTTGAGTATCTTTTCACGTGTCTGTTGGCCATTTTTATGTATTCTTTGGAGAAATAAATGTCTGTTCATAACTTCTGCCCATTTCTTGACTGATTTTTTTTATATTTTGGATATTGTTTTGAGCTTGATGAGTTCTTTATAAATTTTGGATACTAGCCCTTTATCTGAAAAGACATTTGCAAATATCTTCTCCTATTCTATAGGTTGCCTTTTAGTTTTGTTGACTGTTTCCTTTGCTATGCAGAAGCTTTATATTTTGATGAAGTCCCAATAGTTCATTTTTGTTTTTGTTTCCCTTGCCTTTGAAACCATGTCTAGCAAGAAGTTGTTGCAGCCAAGGTCAAAAAGGTTGCTGCCTGTGTTCTCCTCTAGGATTTTGATGGATTTCTGTCTCACATTTAGGTCTTTCATCCATTTTGAGTTTATTTTAGTGTATGGTATAAGAAAATGGCCCAGTTTCATTCTTCTGCATGTGGCTGTCCAATTTTCCCAACACCATTTGTTGAAGAGACTTTTTTTCCATTAGATATTCTTTCCTGCTTTGTCAAAAGTTAGTTGACCATAGAGTTGAGGGTCCATTTCTGGGTTCTTTTTCATTGACCTAAATGTCTGTTTTTGTGCCAGTACCAAGCCTGTTTTGAAAGCGTAGCAAGAGTAGATAAATTTTAGTCCAGTTTACCTTCCTTCATAGACAGTCTTCCATATGAGTTTAAAAGTCTTCTTTTTAAAGATTTTATTATTTATTCATGAGAGACACACACAGAGAGAGGCAGAGACAGAGGCAGAGGGAGAAGCAGGCGTCATGCAAGGAGCCCAATATGGGACTTGATCCCAGGACTGGGGGATCATGCCCTGAGCTGAAGGCAGATGCTCAACCGCTAAGCCACCCAGGTATCCCTTGTTTTTTTTTTTTTTTTTTTTTTTTTTTTTTTTTTTTTTTTTTATTACCATTTAAGCTCTTATTTCTAGAATCTGGAAAATCAAGCCTGTATCTTTAAATTAGAGGATTGTCCTATCTCACATTTTATCCCTACCTACTTAGAGATGAGAAAATATTGCAGATTTAAGAGTTTGATGTCTGTTGGTAATCATCCCTTTAGCTACAGCTCCTTGAGCTCTAAAGTACTATGTTATAAAGAAAAAAATATGTTTAACCTGAAAATGGTTTTTTTGGGGGGACTCTATGGAAATTTAAAAGGCCAATCACAGTTATAAGTGTATTTTCAGAAACATTTTTAATTTGATGAACACATCCATACACAATATGTTTCTGGAATAGTTATTCTATTTTTGTTTTGATTTCTTTTGGAAGCATGCCTAGAGAAAAACCTTACCACCCATTCTGGAATGCAGAGTATGGGCATTGACTTGACAAGAGATGGCTCCCTTGTTTCTTGAACCATTTCTAAAATAAAGTTTAAGTATTTTATCACCTCAAATAAGAATAATAGCTGAATATATTTCTGATAAACTATCTGGCATCAAATTTATTTCAGAATTCAGAATACTTCATGAGACTGAACATATTTCTGACTACTGTATTCCAACTGCTTAGACTATATATTATTTAATCTGGATCACTTTTGTAAAAGGAAAAGAAAAAATCCTGCTGCCAAAGTAGACTCAGATGACTGAAAAAAATTCATAAAGATAAAAAATGAGCTAATATGGAATAGAATTAAGAAATGGATCTGCTACACACTAATTGTATAATCTATGAGGATCAGTTGCTCCAGCTTTGGATGAAGCCCTTTTGCTAGTCCAGACCCTCTGAGAAGAAGCCAAGATGGGATTAAACATGCAAAGATTTTATTAGGGAAATTACCTTTATGAAAGGAAATTGGGAGGAAGTCAGAAAAGCTAAAAAGAGGCATCAAACTGTGTTGCAAGTTGGTTCTAGGTGAAGAGGAGGAGCATAGAAGATTGAGGCAAGTGTCCTGGACTGCCATCTAGTCTAAGACCTGTTGAGTTTAATTCTGTCAAGAAAGGAATCCTGAATTTTCTGAAATGTTTTTCATTTTATTGTTTTGTTCTTTTTTTGTTGTTTTAGTACATCTACTGTAGTCAATCATTGACTCAATTCTGTGTTCTCATAGCAAATAGAGCAATGAATTTTAAAACAAAATACCTGGGCCTTCTGGTCAAAGGAAATCCCTATACTAAGATCCTGTAAATTATATTCTCTAACTGCCAGAGCTGTGATACATGGACCTGTATAAGGTTGTATGTGTCCGTCTGTAGGTGTGGGTATGCATTTAGATGCCAGAGTAAGGCAACAATCACCTACTGAAAGGAATGTCAGAAGATGGGCTGCTAAAAAAAAAGGGGGGGGGCTGCAATTTCCACTGTAAATGTTAGGGTAACACAAGCCACTCTAACTAATGAATTCTAAAATATACTGGCTTAAAATAATAGAAATACGTTTCTTGACATAAATTATGCAATGTATGCTCCTAATTGGTAGATACCTCTCTATTAAGTGGTGATTTAGGGATCCAATCTTCTAGAGTGTAGCTCTATCAAAGATATCCTGTGGTTTTTTTGTTCCCTGCACTTATTTGTACCAAGCTGGATGAAGGAAAAAATGGTGGAAGATAGTGCATAAGAGAACATAATGGTCAATGCCTGGAAGTATTTCATTTCCTAACACATTCTGTTTTCTAGGAATCTGACACAGGGCCATATCCAATGCAAAAGAGGCTGCAAAATGGTCAGGTGTGGGGTAAAGGAAAAAAAAAGAAACACGTTTGGTTTTTAGCTAACAGTCTTTGTCACGCTTCATAAATGTTTACTGCTATGATCTAGGTTAATTCATAGAAGTTCCAAGGGCTTTACTTTATAGACATGTAAAATGGAGAAAATCATGCTAATCTACCTACTTCAAAAAGGTAATATAATTGGACTTAGATTTTTAAAACAATTCTAAATCATTATTATGCAATTGTAGAGTGATACTGTTATTCAGAAAAATTCTTCGGTTGACTATTTGACTGTACCTCATTACTTCATAAACATTTATTTTGTTTGCCTATACTTGTTTATTCAAGAGCCTATGTATGCCTATTTGTAACACTGAGAACAAATTCAACCTGGTTTCTGTCCTCATGGATATGGGTGATGCTTTTAAGAGAACGTATTGGTGAAAGGACAGAACAATGTGCCTTACATGCACATAGAAAAAGCAGAGGAGACAAGTATGAAAATGAGGGGAAAGGCATTGGTGGAGAGACTTCCAGGCTGAGGAGAAAAAATAAATCAGAACCTCGGAAAGGAATTTTTCATCATATGAGAAAGTACTGCTGAAGCACAGTAAATGTGTGTTAGGAAATGTGTTTGGAATGGAGGAGACAAGAGTCATGTGAATCATTGCCTGGTAGGACATCATAAAGCATGTGAATTATCTACAAAGTACAGTGGGAAGGCTTATCTTCACATTTCTTGTATTCAGATTTCAGCAATGTATTTTGGGTAAAGGCTTTATTTATTTATTTATTTATTTATTTATTTATCTATCTATTTATTTATTTTATCTATTTATCTATTTATTTGAGATAGCACAGGAGCAGGATTGGAGGGAGTGAGCAGAGAGAGGGGAAGATAATTCTAAACAGGCTCCACACCTAGGGTGGAGCTCCATGCAGGGCTTGATCTCAAAACCTTGAGATCATGACCTGTGCTGAAATCAAGAGTCAGACACTTAACTGACTGGGCCACCTAGGTATCCCATGGATGAAGACATTTAAAACATTTCTGAATTAAAAAAATATAGATATGAAATTTTAAAATAGCGACCAAAAAAAAATCTTTTCCACTTAGAAATTTTTTGTAAATTTTAGAAAAAGCCTTAGAGCCTTCTGTGCCTTAGTTTTCAACTCTGCCACAGTCCTGCCACAAGATTCCTAAGTTTGGTGCTCTTCTAGCCCCGTTAGTTCTTATGCAGTAGTTACCATGAAGGGTGAATCAACTATGATAACTGTGGCAGCAATAGTAGCATGCAACAAATTTCCACATCACCTTCTACATTTTTGTCTCTCTTGGAGTTATGTTAGGGTTTTATAGCTATTTATATAGTACATGAGCTGAGAGTAGAAATGACAAGTGTGATCTCTACACCAAATTATGAGATTCCAGACCCTCTCTCCCTTCTGTGACCCAGGAAGTGAGGTCCTGATAGGACAGGTTCACAATTGGGTGTAGCTTTCATCAGCCTGGACCCTTGGATGTTTATGTGAGCACAGTTCCCAGCTCTATACCTGTTTGACATGTGTGGGATGTGTGGTGTAAAAAATCAAATTTTGTTTCAATAAGCCACTGAAATTTTTGGATTAGGTTTTTACCACAGTATAACCTACAAATCTCACCTAAAATGTTTGGTGTAAGCACATCATAATAACACCTCAAATAAGGGCAGAAATAACAAAGGGACCTTCTCCTTATAGGTGCCAGAAGTGAAACCAGTCTATATAAAAGCCAACACTATTAGTGAAAGATATAACTAAAATAATAATCATCAGAAAATAGTATCTAAAGGAAATGACAAATTTGGCAAGATATATTTATAATGTCTACCACCGGGTCCCTCCTTTGACTTCATTCCTTCCTCTATTTGTTTATTTAAATTGAAGCAAAACAATTACATCCAGTGAAACACAAAGATCCTAGGATATAATTTAGGGAATTTTAACAAATATATACACCTGTATGCCCAAATCCCCAATCAAAATATCGGATATTTCCACCACCCAGAATGTTCCCTGGGATCCATTTTCTAATTCCAATCATCATAGAAGAGTTTTTTCTGTTCTGGGATGTTAGAAAAATGGAATAATATATTGAATATTCTTTTATGAGTGGATTATTTCCTTCAACATAATGTTTTAAAATGCATACTTATTATATATTATCAATTTGCTCCATTTTAAATAAACATTACAGGAATACACCACAAGTTGTTTATCTACCATCCTGCAGATGGGCATTTGAATTGTTTACAGTTTGGGTTTATTATGAATAAAGCTGCTATAAATATTCTTATAGAATTATTTTTTTTGTAATTTTGTAAACATGTTTTTATTTCTCTTCGTTAAAGATCTAGTTGTGGAATTGCTGAGTTATACTCAGTGAATGAATGTCTGACTTCATAAAAAAGTGCCAGTTATTGAAAGTAGTTTATAATTTTGTACCCTCAGCAGCAATATGTAATTTCCTGTTGCTCCCTCTAAATCACTGCTTCAGAGGCACCCTACTAAATTTTCTACATGTGTATGTGTTACTATTATTCAACTTAACATTTCTAATTTTCTTTATCACTTCTTCTTTGACCCATAGGATATCTAAAATTATGTTGTTTTATCTCCAAATATTTGAGTCTTGTCTGATTTCTTGTCTGTATTCATCTGGAACTTAGTTATGTTGTGGTTAGAAAATATACTCTATAAGACTCAATTTTTGTAAGATGTTGAGGTTTATTGCCCAGTATGCCACCAGTATTCTGGTGAATACTTCATGTTCACTTATGGAATACAACATTTTATATGTAGATATATATATGTATATAAATATATATATCAATTATCAAAATTACATATTTAATGATTTTTTGAGGGATTAGTTGTTTTGTAAATGCCAAAAAGTTAAAATCTCTGTTGTGGAGGCATTTTTATTTCTCATTTTAATCTGGCTAGTTTTGTTTTCTTGCTATTTTATATGTATATTATATATGTACATATTACATACATACATATACAAAATTTTTGTTACTGGGTGCATATACTATAATTGTCATGTCTTCCTGATGAATTGTTTATCTTTACTAAAAATTTTACTTTTGTATTTGGTAATATTTCTTGTTTTGGAGGCTACTTTTTCTGATTCTACCTGTTATTTGCATGGTATACCTTTTTGCATCCTTTTACTTTTAATCTATTAGTATTTCTACATCAAAGGTATTTTCTTGTTAAGACAGAATGTATGTGAATGATACTTATTTGTCCAATTTGACAATCGTTGGATTTTAATAGGAATGCTTTTAATTCATTTACATTTTATGTAATTATTCATATGGTTAGATTTAAACTTTTTACCTCACCATTTTTAATATTTTTGTCCCTTCAATTATTTGTTTCTGTTTTTCCTCTTCTGCATCGACTTGGTTAGTTTGCTATATATTTAGTAATGCATTTTGCTTTCTAACTAGCTTTGTAGCCAGTTCAGTGGTGCCATATGCAGAGACCTGTGATCTAATTCCCTGGCCAATCAAATCCAGCCACCTTAGCAGCACCAAATCCAGTATTTGTCTTCTCAGTTCAGTAAATGACTGGTGTCTGGGCACATTACTTCCCTCCATTACTATTAAGAAAATGCCCTCGGGAAGAAATTCAAGGAAATGTAGAATGCTCATTCTGTTCTTCTTCAAAACTCATGGTCTTGAACTGCATATTGTCCAATGCTTAAAATACAATGCTTTGTATGATTTGTGCAATTTTATCATGATTTACATCAGGAGGTATTTACATCAGTACCACTTTCCCTATCATGGCTGGAAGAGGAGTTTATACTTTAATATTAAATGGTTGTATTTAACATTTTATTTCTTTTCATAAAATAGCTTCTGAATGAAAAATGTTTGAAAAATATCAGGAATGGGGAAGTAACTGAGAAATGGAGAAAAGTGAGTTTCTGACAGGTTTTTGAAACTCTACTCAAAGAGTTTTGTAAATTTCTTTTAAACAAAACTGTGCACATTAGAATTAATATGCAAGGAACAGGCCAATAATTATTATTAATGTACAATTCTCTCCAAAATGTTCTCTGCTGCAGTATCACTTCTGCTTGCTATGGATCCATTTTCATCGCAGTTTATTAGCAATCAGCAGTTATAATTTGGCTCTAGTGTTTACAAACTATAATTCATTACCCTCTTATCTTTTATTTATGAGATAGTGTCAAATGACAGCAGCAGATCATGCACTATTTTTCATTGGGAGAGTTCTGTACACTAGGGTGTATTAACACAATGTATTAGTGTTTTGTTTAAATGTTTTCCTTTCAGGACTCTTGGATAAGAACAATCCTATACTCTGAGAAAAACTAAGTTGTTGTTTTCTGAATACCTGCTATGTGCAGTGTTTGCCCATACACCAGACTGACTCAGTTAGAAATTATACTTAATATAATACCATTTAAAATAAGCCAATCTCACTCCAAAAATAACATCTGAGTTTTAGATGTTTAAAGATGAATGAGTTTTTAACACAACTAAAAAACATGTGATATGTCCAAGATTATAATAACAGCAATAGATTTCCAGAAATAGAAATAGAATTTAATGTATTTGGAAATTTTTGTCTAATAGAATATATCAGAAGAGTATGCTGTAGTAAAAAGAGCACAGAAGTATAAATCAGAATTCATGATCTCCCATTACTCCTTGCAATGAACACATATTTGAGCAGGTTATTCAATTTGTAGACCTGTTTCTTCATCTACTAAAGGGGGATAATATCATATGTCTTGATTACATCTGAGTGTTTTTGTCAGCATTATGAGAAATATGTGGAGTACTTTAGTATCTGAATTCCGTGGTTATCACAGAAGTGAAATAACAGGATTTTCCTTCTAAAGTGTGCTCAATATTGATTTACTAAGTTGCCTTGAGAAAGAATTTAGCTGTTTCCCAAAGTCTTAAATGATGGCTTTACTACCTGTTCTGTGAGCTTATAGGAAAACAATGGACAGGGAAGCAGACAGCTGAGATATAAGCATAAGAAGTTCCCATCAAAGTATAGATCTGAAGGTATTGTTTTAATTGTGATTAGGTGTGGATTTTTTTTTTTATAAAGGACACTTTCAGATTAAGTACACAGATATGTTCTAATTGTCTAATCACCACAAAGACAATTTCCTATCATATAATTACTCACTACATTTTAGTGTGCCCATATTCATTATTTTATTTGTGTAACATCTTATTGCTCAAATCAGTGGTATAATGTACCTGAATGACAACGGTAATGTGATATTTAAATCTGTCCAAATAAATATTTATATGAAATTCTGCAATCTCACAATAATTTCTCTTATACTATATTCGTCATTTGAAGTTTTTTTCCCCTCAGTAAATCTGCCTGCCACAAAAGCCAAATAAAGAGAATTTCATATCCACTTCTTAAATACTGTTTACTGAAATGTCAATGAAGTGTGAATGAAAGTCTCTGGAGAAAGTTCCTTGAGCTGAGATATGATAATTTATCAAATCTAAACTAAACCCCAGGTGGAATCCAAGTTTATAACCTGGATTTAAATTACAGCACGGATTCACTTTTTATCTTTCTGGATCTTTAAAAGTCACAGCTCTATCGGTGATGCCTGTACTTATGTAACACATCATTTATGTCAACATTCATATTTGGCTTACAAGATTGCATAATACAGGAGGAATCTTGAGCAATAAAATCACTTCTTTTCTTGTAGAATGCCTCTTCAATAGCCTACTTTAAGTTTTAATTTGAAATCCTAGAACTGTACCACTGAAAGAATTAAACAAATATAGACACGACTCTAAGGAAGGAGGTAGGAGGCTACATTTCTCTCGGTAAGTAAGCTGGTTCTTGGCTCCATCATGGGCGTCATTGAGACCACTTAAGTTTCTCTTCAAATGTACAAAATTGAGAACTATTATTTCAGGCAAACAGATGGTGTTACTCACTAAGTATAAATCCAGGATATTAGTATTGAAAGGGATGTGTTAAATCATCACAATTAATCTGGTCAGTTTATAGATGAGAAAACTGAGTCCCTGGTATGTAAAGGTTCTAGCTGCAAGTCAAAGTTAGTATCTAACAAGGCCAAGGCAGTAATCATCACAGTCTTCTCGCTCTATTGTGTTGCCACTCTTCGGACCAACTTTTACCATGATATAATATCATGACACAGATTGAGAGCTAGCTACGTGACTTATATTATGCTAAATCTTTCATGCCATCTATTTTAACAACGCCAAAACAAGGATGTATTATTACAGATAATATTTGGCAGATAGTGAAACTGTGTCACAGATGAATAGTTGGTTTGCAGTTTATCTAGGTTTGGTGATTTCACTGTCCTATAAGCTCAGGAAGCTAGCTAAGAGTGTGGAAAAGAAATAAAGAAATAAAGTACTTCATTTGCTTTCCAAAATACTGCTGAGTGGGGAAGCCGAGCTAAAGGCAGTATACTAAAAAGTATGGCATCAAAATAAGAGTCTAATTAGGTCTTGTGATGAGCAGCAGAGCTAATTTTGTCACCACCCATTATACTGTGGAATTGCTTCCAAAGAATTACTACACAGGACCTATATTACAAAAAGTGATAGCACGCTGAATAATGTCTCATAGTATAGCGGTGAGAAGTATCTTACAGTATGTTGAATGCACATTGGGCATGGACTGAAGACTTGGATTCAGACCTAGCTATGATCCATCTGTGTCTCCATTTGTTATACAAGATAAGGATAACAATAATAGTGCATCAACCTACCTTACAATGCAAGAAAATCCACCTCAAGGTTCATGGTGGTAAAAATATAAATATCTCATGGGAAAGCACTTCTACAATTTGTAGAAGTGTTAAGATGTTACTTAATTTCAAGGTGTTATTTAAGTAAGGACTCACTTTCTATTCCAATTTATAAAGCACATGAACATTTTGTCATGAGGTTGATGAGACTAAACTGTGGATATCCAATAATAAGCATTATTAGAGACAGTTTGCAGTATCAATTAGTTTTGCACCTGAACTTAAACTGAATCAGAGAGCCATTTTATAAGGGAATGGACCATATCTATACACAATTGTTTTTTTTTAATTTTTTTTTTAATTTTTTATTTATTTATGATAGTCACAGAGAGAGAGAGAGAGAGGCAGAGACACAGGCGGAGGGAGAAGCAGGCTCCATGCACCGGGAGCCTGATGTGGGATTCGATCCCGGGTCTCCAGGATCGCGCCCTGGGCCAAAGGCAGGCGCCAAACCGCTGCGCCACCCAGGGATCCCTCTATACACAATTGTAACTGGAAATGTAATCCCACACATTGTAAAGAGTCAAGACTCTTCTGAAGAGTCATTAACAGTGGAAGGAAATATGCTTGTTGGAATAGGCAGTTTTCAATATTCTTTTACTGATCTATGTTTATACAATGAATGGCTATTACTCTGAGAAATAATGAGAATTAAAAGATACCAATCTTACCTATGTTTCAATAATGGAAAAATAGTTTTAGATTATTGGCCAAATATACCACAGTTATATACTTGCTTAATCTCAAATAAAAATATAAATTCATTTGAAGATTCCTTCTTTTACATACTTTTGTAGTATACCAAGATCAGAACCTATTCAGGTCCTATTTAGCCCTACAACATTACTGTGAATTTTAACAAGATATTCCTCATTTGTAAGTAGGGAGATTTATATATATATATACACATTTATATATATAATAATATATTCACTTTTTATCTTTCCGTTATATATCCAATAATATATATATTTATAAATACACATTTACATATACAGATTAAATATGATTAATGTATGATCCATATTTTTCATTCATTTAATATTTTCCCAAGGTATACTAATACTATAATAAAGAAATAGCAAATATGTTATAACATTTAACTATTTTCTGCACCTTATTACAGTTTCTATGACCTTTTTAAGAATGAAACATTGTGACACCTTGATGGCTCAGTTGGGCATCTGCTTTCCACTCAGTCATGATCCTAGGGTCCTGCCATAGAGCTCTGCATCGAGCCCTGCATTGGGTTCCCTGCTTGTCAGGGAGTCTGCTTCTCCCTTTCTGTCTGCCTGCTGCTCCCCTGCTTGTTCTCTCTCTCTTTCTCCCTGTCAAATAAATAAAGAAAATCTTTTTAAAAATGTAAGCTAAAGGTCATCTTTACTTAGAACTTTAGATGAAAAAATCCTAAATAAAATTCATGTAAACCATAATAAGTATATTTTCTAAATACTTTAGGGGGTCATAGTTTATTTGGATAATTAAAGATGGTTCCATATATTAAAATATATTAGTATACCATTATATCATCAACATTACATGTGGGAAAAATATCCAATAATTTCAGTATATGTTGAAACATTCAGTAGGTGTTAACATTCAGCCGATAGGATATTTTTAAATGTATAATATCTAGGAATTAAAAAAAGACCTCTTAGGCATAGCTGAAATATATACTCTTTAGTTTATCACACTTATGTGAAATAGGTCAATATATCTCAGATAAACAATTACAGCAGATCCTACTGATACCCTGCTAGTATCAGCTTGACCTTACCACATCAGTGTGTACCCACAGCAGCAGCAGCCTTGAGTGCAGGCATTGATAGAACTTAGTGTGTAAATACACGACCTCCTTCATTCTCTAATGGGATAGTTCTGAGGCATGTATTTCACATTGATTGCTAGGTTTTCTACAATAAGATTAATCCCCACTTGTCCACCTATTAACTTTCTCGATGAAGCACCTTCTATTGGATGCTTTTACTACCCTGTCTCACTTCCCCAGTTTGAAACTATGTTTTTTTTCACCTCCCAAATAAACTATTTGATCTCATCCTTGTCTCAAGGTTAGCATCTTCAGCTACTCAAACTAAGACCATCAACAAGCATATCAAACAGTGAAATGTTAGAGAAATTAGCAATTAAAATAGAATATGATTTAAGGATGCCTCCCAATACTCTTATGTAACATTATTTTTTTCTATTTTTGCCCAGTGCTATAATTCTTAACAGTAATTAAGGGTGCTTTTTGTGATAAGGATGTAAATTTATTATTAATTCCACATAATTTGATTATTTTTACTACCTAATCCAAGAGAGTATATACTGTGAAGCCTGGAATAGGTAAGAGAATTTAGCAATTTTGCTAGTTCATAATCATTATCATACTGAACACTTCTTTGTATATTAGGCACTATTTAAGCTTTTTAAATATTGATTAATTTAATTTTCATAACAATCTTGTGTTACATACTTTTTACAGGGAAAAAAAAAAAACATGAAGAGAAGCTAAATAATTTTCTTAAAGCCATATAGTTTGTAAGTAGAAGAGCTTAGATTTAAGTCTAGGAAGTTTAGCTCCAAGCTGGTATCCTTAAACACAAAGCTATATCATATATATACAAACAAGTAAAGTACCTCGCTGACAAATGTAATGGAAAATCCCCTTCACAATAAAAGCAAAACCTATAACATAATTTTGAAAGTATTAACAAAGGATGTATGGGGCCCATCTAAAGAAAATTCTCGCCTACTTACTATGACATAAAAATCATAGATTAATGAAAAGACACAATCCTGAATGAGAAAACTAAATGCTATATCCTGAGGGTATCAATTGCTCTAAATTAGTTTATAGATATAGTGAGCTCCCAGTCAAAATCTCAATGGGTTTGGTTAAATGACTTGGAAATTTTATCCTAAAGCAAATCTGGGAATGCAAATGAAAAAGTAAAATATTTTTGAATTAGAAAAATGAATGAGGTCTTATTTCTATATTTTTTTATTAAACTAATAACATTTAAAATAATATGGTACTGGCATCAGAAAAGACAAATGTCTTTTGGCATTTTGAGTATCTGCCATCTGGAAGACACTGCTAAGTATAGGAGATACATCTAGAAATGAAAAGCAGGAATGATCTATATTTTAATGGAGCTTGAGAGGAAAATGGAAGATACAATATGTTAAATGTCATAATAGGAGAAATATTACATTTTAAGAGAGCTTATGGAGGATATGTAACCCAGATTCAGAAATGCCTTTTGGAAGAAGTCATTTTTATTCTGAGAGCTGAGCATGAATTGAAGCTATTCAGGTGAAGTTGTATGCTGGTGCTGATACAGCCTATCGGCAAATTACAGACAATTAAGAATTGCACATTTGAGAAAACCTTAGCAAAAGGATTCCTAAGAAGGTGCCTCTTGAGATGCGAGAGAAAATTCAGGAGAGTGTATTGTATCAAAAACTAAAGGAAATGGGCACCTGGGTGGCTCAGTGGGTTAAGCTTCTGCCTGGGATGGAGCCCCATGTCCAGAGCCCTGCTCAGCAGGGACCCTGCTTTTCCCTCTCCCTCTGCCCCTCCCCCATATGTGTGCCCTATCTCTCACTCTCTAATAAATAAATAAAATCTTAAAAAAGAAAATAAAACCAAAGGAAAAAAAATCAAAGAGAAAGTTGTTCACAAACAGAAAATAATACTGAAAGTCAGAAGGCTAAGTGAAAAATGTTTATTCGAAGCAATGAGAACAGTGATGCCTTAGGAATAGTGTTTCCAGAAAAGTAATGGGGGTGGAAAAAGAGATTGCAGCAGCTGAGAACAGAAACTTGCTTAAGGATGTGAAGGTAAAGAATGCTGACTGTTTTCAAGAAGGTTTTCTGTGAAAGGAAAGCAAAATGGCACTGGGGAGATCAACACAGCAACTTAAATCAAGAGACAGTTTTAAGGTGAGAGAGATTTGGGAAGGTGTAATGCTGGTGCAAAGACTAGTAGAAAAAGGAAAGTGGGATACCTGGGAATAGCAAATTGAGACTGATCCATTTAGTGACAGGGACAGGCAAGATTGGAAAGTCCACAGTAAGATTGGGGAAATGAATTTTATACCTGAATGACAGTACTTCAAAGGAAGAAAAAAGAAAATATTAGGTAGGGGTGGGGAGGAAGTAGGGAATTTGGTGAATTATAGCAGAAAGTTGAGCAAATTCTTATTTTAATTTGATTGTTAAATAAGAGATCACGTTATCTGCCAAATAATCAAGGAAATGGAAGTTGGGGGAAACAAAGGGAATGTTATTTAACTAACTGCACTAGTGTATATTACTTTTCATTCTAGAACATCTCTTCTAAATTTAGCAAATTTGATACCCTAAAATATAAAATCTATTTTTTTTCTTTTTAGAGTGAGAGAGAGGAAGAGTGTGTGCACAAAAGAGGTTGGGGGAGAGGCAAAGGGAGAGCAAGAATCCTAAGCAGGCTCTGTATTCAGCTGGGAGCCCTACACGGGCCTCCATCTCACAATCCTGAAATCATGACCTGAGCTAAAACTGAGAGGCAGATGCTCAACTGACTGAGCCACCCAGTTGCCCCCCAAATCTATTTCTATTTAGGGCTTATAATGCCATATTTTATAAGTTTGCAAATCATGCTGAGAGATTAAGTGTAGGATAATGGATTATGCTTCAGGATTTTTTCCCCCCATGATATTTGTTTTCAGGACATGTAAACGTGTTCTGATAATGTACTATAGATTATTTCAAAAGTGGGGAAAGAAGCCCTGAAACAACAGCTGCTTGACACATTTTAACATCCATTGATCTTTCAAAAACTGTAACAAATGGCTTATCTTGAATGCACTTTGGGGAACAATGTGATATTTACAGTTAAAAGCATTACACATCCATATGTATAATTCATAAACTGAAAATTATTTAAAGCCCAGAAACCCACTGATTGATAGTTTTTGCTTGCAATTGCCATTACTTTGATGCTTCTAATGACTCTTTTTCTCTGCACAACCCTTTGCTGTCTTCTATTACATGAAGCTCCTCTAAATTAACATCAGATCTATTGGAACCTGATAGGGAAAAAAAAGATAGCTTGGTGGTCAAACTCTAGACTCTGAAAACCAGGGTTTGAATTCTTAATTCTGCAATATACTAGGTATGTAACCCAGGAAAGCTTTATATCTTTCTTATGCCTCCTTTTTCATCTAAAAATTGGACTAATAACCATGTCTTACAGGATTGTTGTGAGGATTATAGGAAGTAATGCATGCAAGTGCTAAATAGTAACCAATGTTAAAGCAAGAAGTTATTTCTCCTGTTTTCTTTTTATTAATTGAGGTACAATTTGGATTCAGCAAAATACATGAATCTTAAGTGTATTCCTTGACAGATTTTACATGTGTACACATATGTAACAAATACCCAGATGAAGATCTATTATATTTCCATATGTCTTCCTTCACCTTCCCCTGTTTTCCTGATATAACTACTCTGCTGATCCTATCACCATGATTTAATGTTTTCTGTTTTTGAATTTATATGACTGAAACCAAAAAGCGTGTACACCTTTGTGACTGTCTTTCTAAATTCAACATGAACTTTTTTAGATTTATCAGCTTAATATAAATACTAGTAAGTTTGCTTTCTTCATTTAGTTTAGTTGCATGGTGTTCTATTATATAGTTATACTACATTTTAAAAATTTAGTTGTCTACCAATTGACATGAGGTGTTTTTTAAATTATATTTTTCTTAACCCATTATATGTATTCAATACTTAAATACTTTTCTTCACTCTAATGTAAAATGTAGCTGGTCATTATTTTTTAAAAGGTGTAGAAAAATCACTTCGCCAGGGAAAATGATAAGGACTATAATTTTTGTTTGTTCTTTTACAAAGAAACCTATAACCAGGGTTTTTAGAAAATATCCTAAAAATATTACAACAGAAGCATAAGAAAACATGAAAGAATTTTAGAATTGTTTTGTTGTTTTTGAACCTCAGAGATGTGGGTGGTTCCTATATACCAAACAGAAAGCAAATCTTTACAGACAGTATTATAGTATGATTAAAAGAATTAACAACACTCTCTTCTTTATCTGTGATTTTACAACCCCAAGAAATGAATCACTGATTTTCTGAGCTCAGAATCTCCAAGGTCTTCTCTATTCTTAGGTATCATCATGCAAGTACCAGATACTGAGGATTCTGTAACACATGTAACCACGAAAAAGACCAGTCATGTTTTTCTCCCCATCTAACAATACCACAGCAAGATGCTTTTTGCCCATTTTTTTTTTCTGTAAACTACAGTGATTTTAGCAGTAGCCACTATACACTAATGCAGAAAACTTCAATATTCTTGATTATCTTGCTCATGTTGCTCTTCACCTTAGGCTACAAAGATGATTGGCATCTAATTTTCTAAGTCCGTTGACTCCCTTAGTTGTATTCTCTCAAAAGGTGAAGCCACTTGTCAATCTACAAGCATCCTAAATGACTCTAAATTGTGTTCTGTAATGTCATAAGGGCAACATGTTTGCTCTGTGAAATTACTAGTGACAGGTGATAGGGAAAGCAATGTGGTGAGATAATTAAAAATGCATCTGTGATCATATTATCAATAAAAATTAAAGAGGTCTGTCTCTGCTGACTCTTTCTGCTGTCATGTTCTATGCATGAATTCTTTCTAAGACAAAGAAACATTCGTTGTGCTATAATGCTTTTAGAGGATAGTTCTAACTTGATATATTAGAAAGCATTTAGTCATACTGAGTGAATGCAGATTTTTTTTCCTTATCAGAGAAATACAGGCTGTAAAATAATTTTTTTAGGTGGAGAAGAAAAATCAACTTGTAAATAGACACTTGGCCAATTATTCTACTGACTTAAGTGATTAAAAAGAAAGTGGGGTACAAATTTCAGAGGCATTTGACGGTTGAACTTCCTTGCAAAGTAGAAGAGTAACAAGTCTTTCAAGATAGCTGTGATATTGTTAGTTAAATCCCTTTAGGAAAATGTAGACAAAAGCCACATGCTATCCCAGGGAGCAGCCCTTATTTTATCTTCATAGTCTTAATGATTTTACATAGGCACTTAACAATTTCTACTATGAACAAACATTACAAGAATTATAGATGGACAAATTATGCCCTGATTGAAGCTATTGCTATTTAATAATTTTAGCTAACGCCCTCAGAAAAAAAAAAAAAAAACAATGAACTGTAAATACTTGAACTTTGGTCCTATTTGTACTTTTGTACCAGACTAAAGCTTTCTTACTTGTGGTGCTTCTTAAACGTTCCCTTTCCCTATTCCAAGCATTTGGACAATGAAGGAGAAGACCATGCTGCAAATTCTCCAAAGGAGAACAGTCTCTGGGGAGCTGCTAGAGCCACATGCACATGTTGGGTGGGGGCTATTGTGGCACTAAGGAAGGGACCAAGGTTGGCAAGAATGAGAGCCTTTTGGGAGAACTGAAGTATTATGAAATAGCAACACATATGGAATTTTCATAAGATTTTGTATGTATCATGTACCTGGACACACTTATATAGTTGAGGAAAAACTGAGTGAAGCTTTAAATGACTATTTAAGCTGAGTAATTTCAAATACAAAACCTCTTTGAAACTGGGCTTCTAGGGTCATGGTTTCCTAAGCATTATTTTGGTCATACACTATTAGACTATTAGTTTTTTGTTTGTTTGTTTTTTTATTCTTTAAATATTTAACTGTATGAAGATGTTGACTGAGGCATCTCTATTATGATGAAAGTGAGACATTGAATTATACCTGTGATTATTAAAGAGAACTTTATTGATGAATATTAGTTGTATCTATAAGGATAATTGGGTTTCAGGAAACACAGGGAAAATTGGATTCAAATATGAAAAGTATGTTTCTAGATAACTGCAAGGACAGGGGCTTCATGTTTCAGGTGTGGTTGCATCAGAGCTCCATGGCTGTGTTTCTGGTATTCCCGTGGCTCATCCCTCTTCTATTAACGAGGCATAAAGTGGGGCAAGAATAGAGCTGAACACCAGGTCACATTAGGACTTGTGTGGATCCTAGACATTTTGCCTTCATGGAGCCTTTTCTCCATATACTCTAAAATTACATTTACAACTGAATTGTTATAACAATGAATATTAGGCTCGCTTATTATTAATTTATTATTATGTTCAATTTTTCTTCTGATTTTAGAAGAAATAAAATTAGAACACTATGTGTGCTTCTAAAATATACTGTAAACCCTAAGCACTATGCTGCTAACATGGGCCTACCTACTGCACTCCACATGTAAGTTAGCCCTGCTGAACACGACAAGTACTTTTTGCTGTTTTTTTCATATGATTTTCAAAATATCACTGTTTCTATCCATTCCATGGTGAGAAAACTTTGGATCAGCTACACTAATTAAATTGCTTGAAAACAAAAGAAAAAAATTTAAAAATTGCTTGAAAGCACAAGCAATGATGATTATGAGAGTTAAGAATTAAATCCAACTATGTTGACCTTTGATACTTTCTAGTTTCCACTTGCCAAGTCCAATTTTTTTTCTTGGTAGTAATTATCTAAAATCTTTTATCTTCCTTACTGTCTACCACCCATCTTTCCCACTGTCCTTTCTACATTCCACACTTCATGATTTAAATGAATCCTGCCATCATCATCTTCATTATCATGGAAGTGTGTATTGAGTACACATTTGATATATACCAATTTATTTACTCTTTAAAATAAAACCTGTCATGTTGACATTATTATACACTTATGGGAGGTAACAACGCTAAGGCCCAGAAAAATATAAAAACTCACCCAAGTTGACTCAGGTAGCAAGTAGTAGACTCAAAGAATGACATATGAAGGAAGTCTGCAGATACCATGAATAATCTTCCACTTTAACACTTAACAGTCTTGTCTTCTCTCAAGTGTTATATCACAAACAGTCTTTGTACCACGTTTTAGCATTTTGGCATATGCTTTTTGTTTTTCTCTAATTATTGATGGATGTTAATCTTGTCTCCTCAATGAGACTACTAACATCTTGAAGACAGGTTGATCTTCTATGGCACGGCACGAAATATACTAAAAACACACAGCATATATTTCCATGTATTATATAGAATGTCTTTCTTGAATAAAATATGTCACTACAGCTGGAGCAATGGCAGGAAATTATGAAAAGTAAAAGGAAGCACTGCAAATATCATGGCCTGGCATATTTCTAATATGCAATGAATCTTTTATTATGTTCTGAGATCTGAAAGAAAATTCTTTTAAACTTGAAAAAGAACTTATATTTCAAGTATACTTTCAGTTTTAATGGAGTGTGTGTTTTCTTTTGAGAGAACAATTCTACCTTTTCTCCCTCATGAGCAACATCTCAAGCAGAAAAACTTAAGAGAGAAAATATACTTATTGTATTGTCAGCATAAGATTTAAGAAAGGTGTGAATACCACCAATCACTATCAACAGAATGATTCACATTTTATTCATGCACCCTTGGACTGATGGATTTAATCCCTGAAGCATATGAATGTCCTTACACTCTCAGCATGCCCAGGAATAAATTCTGTAGGCATTTTTGATAGCAAATTCTTTGGTAGGACAATTGATCCCAGATTCTTTTACCATCAAACTTTATCATTATTTTTGTTCATGGAAAGAGAAATAATTGTTTATAGCAGTCTATGGTATGACAGTCTTTTGGAGTAGCCTGTTAGATTTACTGTCATTGCTTATATAGATCTATACCAAATATCTACTCAATATTGACAATTTGTCTAATCCTTCAATAGTCTTTATGAAATTTACATAAATTTCACTTGCGTATAAAACTAAGTGCTGGGGCACCTGGGTGGCTCAGTCAATTAAGTTTTTGCTTTTGGGTCAGGTCAGGATCCCAGGTCCTAGGAATGAACCCTGCCCCCACCCCCACATTGCTTTGCGAAGAGTCTGCTTCTTCCTCTGCCCCTCCTTCTGCTCATGCTTGCTCATTCTCTGTCACTCACAGTCTCCCAAATAAATAAATACAATCTTAAAAAAAAATCACAGTGCTTTCCAAATAATTTTTTATCTTTCTGAAGAGGTCAAATGAGGGAATTCAGGAATTTTATTTTCAACTTTGCCACTGATTCAATTACTTAAGGCTTTCAATCTATAAAACAAGAGCCATTACCATCTTTTGTTATCAATCAAATAATTTCTGTTCTTTGGAAGACCTACATAATAATGTTTAATAGTGTTGGTTCACATTTGAATTCTATGTAGACAGAGTGAGTTAACTAAATTTATTGGCACAGTTTTACCACTTATAAAGTTCGCATAGCAATACTGCTTACCTCTTGATGGTGTCAGAGAATTAAAGAATATAATGTTTGTAAAAAGTTGAGTGCTTAATAACTGGTAACTATTATTTGGAAATGATTCTGAGTTAGTTTTCATAAAATCCACTAAAAACAAGAGTATTCTTTAAATTTGTTATCACTTTATTAACAGATTGAAATGTTTTGATTAGCTCTTCTGAAAATGGAGATAAAATGTGCTAGAAATGTTTCATGATACTAAATGTGTAAGGGATGTGTGTATGTGTGACAGTTATTTGTTTATCACCTCCTTTAAAGATTATTTTAGTATGATAAAAAATGAACAGTCCTCCCAAGAGGAGAAATGTTAAAAGATTGAGCAAAGAAACACTCCTAAAGAAAGAAGGATAAGGAAAATATAGACCTAGGAACCATTGTGGGAATATTTTCCCTGACTCTAAAAAGGCACATCAAACTAGCCTGAGTATTTCTATCTCATGACGTAATTATCTTTCAAATTTTAGGTTGTATTCACTATGACAATCCAGGAGTTAAAAAATAATCATTCTCACAGTATGGAAAAGTGGATCAAAAATGAACTACTTTAGCAAATACCAGACAGAATTTACCTGCACTTTTGGTGTACTTCTAGCAGAGGCAAAATCCTGAGGATTATACTCAAGTATCATTTTTACTTAACAACAACAACAAAAACAAAAACATGGGAACTATTTGGGTTTTAAAAAATCGTTTTGAGGGATGCCTGGTTGGCTCAGCAGTTGAGTCTGCCTTTGGCTCAGGATGTGATTTTGGAGCCCTGGGATTGAGTCCCACATCAGGCTTCTGCATGGAGCTGCTTCTCCCTCTGCCTATCTCTGCCTCTGCCTCTCTCTCTCTCTCTCTCTCTCTCTGTCTCTCATGATAGATAAATAAAATGTTTAAAAAATCTTTTTGAATATTTCAGAGCATCATGTTTTTGAAAAGATACTATTTAGTGCTTTACAAACAACATGTGTTGTCATTAACCCTTAAGAAATGGTTAACTATTTGGATTGGAGAAAATAAGGATGGGGTAGGGAATTAACTGTCAGACTTGAATTTAAGGCAAGATCCATTGTTCACCAGCTGCATGACTTGGACAATGTACATAGCCAGTCTGTCTCAGTTTCCCATTTTCAGAATGGAAGTTTGTTAGAAGAATTAGAAATAATGCATGCAAAGTACTTAGCACTATGCCTGACATATAACATGGACTTAATAAAGGATAAATGACATCATTTTGGTTTTTACTATTGTTGTTATTAAGCTATTAACCTCTCAGAATGTCAGAATCCAAGATCTTAAAGGCATTTCCAGAACTAAGGAGATGCTGTTCTTTTACTTCTTTTCCTATTGCCTGGAGTCATTTAACCTTGATTAATCATTGGTGCCCTCTTTGCTACCAATGCAGTTAATCTATAGAGTCGATCTCATCAATATTAGAGAGGCCTGGACACAAAGGTCTTGATGGTCCAAGTTAAGTAGTTTACTCCTGCTGAAACCATCACAGGTCTAAAGAATATTTATACATAATCCAAGAATGAATTCCAAAAATTTCTGAGATAATTGAAACAAATACAAACCTACATTTTTTTAGGATGGTAAATTTTTCAGGTTGGTACAAATGTGGTACAAAGGTAAATGTTATGTTTCCATTACTGTGTCATTAATTTTTGGACTAGCAATTATCAAACTTTTAGAAGTTATAAAAATCAGTCCTTGCTATAATTTTTAAAAATTATTATAGAAGAGGTGATGAAATCCAAATTGAGAATCACCAAAGACTAAGTAGCATCAGCCTACTTCTAATGTTTATTTCTGGTGCAATCTTTTGAAACAGATGTGTAATGAAAATGTGCAGTTCTAGTAGCATCCCTTCCACAGTCTTCATTAGATTCATCATATTCTTCGCTCTACATAATATGTGACCAAAATAATTTTGTTAATATTATTCTGAAAAATAAAGATATCTTTCAGCTTCTGATACATCATTACACAATGTTAGTGCTTTCACTTACTAATCATTGTCATACTTGTTTTGGGCCTCAGTCCCCTCAACTTTGAAATGAAGATAAAAACACCTACCTTACATCATTGATAAAATAGTAAAGGGAATGGTGCATGAAAATGAACATTAGGAGATTTAAAAAGCATAAACCCTGTTGCCTTCCAAGTGGGATAACCATACCTACTCTTTTTTCCTGAGATAGGCTCTGTTTACTTTTATTGTCACAGTATATATTGTCACTCCTATTTTTACCCTCAAAAAGTGCTAGTGTGTAAGATAAATTATATATTGATTCTCCCTATGAGGGTCATGGGAATCCTCAGACAACTGAGAATCCCCGGACTGTCACCACTAACTTGGGCTGTGATTATTTACATTTGACTAACACTTTACTGAGGAATAATTTGGTTTAGTGGATAAAATGAAAACTGGAGTCCTGGGTTCAAATACTATGTCTTCCAATAATCTATATTCTTGAAATATTTACCAAATCACTCACATAAACACTGCAGGTAAACAATATCTTTCTTACATTGCCATTGCATGGTTAAGAGATAATGTTATAAGAAATGATAAAAATCAGTAGTTATAATTATTTTTTACATACATCTAATATAAAATGCCAAATTTTTGTCAGTAAAATGATTAATATGAACAGTTATACGAGGAAAAAAAATCTGACAAACATCATAAACATGTGTTATATTCTAGAGGCTACATAGTAGAGATGAGGGAAACAAAGATAAATGTATTCTGCTCCTTGCCATCAATGAGCTTCCTATCAGTGAGCTGACAGGACGGATGTGTAATTACAATGAGATCTATTTAACTATCCCCTGCCCTCAGTTATTCTCTTATCATAGGACTTTATTCATTTTTTCCACAAAACTGATTATAGTTCTCCATTATCCTGTTTGTTTGTTTACTTCATTGTACATTGTCATTCTTTCTCACACTACTTCTAGGAACAAGCTCCTGGCTCAACTTGTCCACATCATGTAATTCACAATTTGAAAAGACAAAATGAAACAGAGTGAATAAAAATATTTTCTTGATGATCTTCCATTTTCTCAAGATTCAGTTAAAAAATATATATATGGAGTGAATTTATGTATCATGAGAAATGTGGAAATGGACAGATTAGGAGTTAACAGATCATTGGAAATACTATTCTGAGTGGTAGCAAATTTGGGGTAACCCTCTACCAGTTGTTTTATTGAAAGATTAAAGATTTAGATATTTCTAAGTTATTTTGTTATTCTAAATTTTAGTTCTAGTATGCATAAATTTTCCCTTTTAATATATTGGTAGGTATAGTATACCTTCAATGAGACTACTTTCCTATAATACAGTGGAATTTCACAAACATTTCACTTCAAGAAATTGCTCTGCTTTAAAAAGTATAAAACTACCACTGTGCAGAGTAGCAGTATATGTGCAGCATTGGCCAATCTGTTTCTAGAGCAATATGTCTTCTTTCATCTTCTTCAGAGGAACTTGGAATGTGTGCTAAAATTTCAGATTCCCAAGTTTTATCCAAGACCTAGTAATCCCAAACCTCCATGGAACCTTAGAATAATAATTTTAAACAATGAAATATTCTAATAGCATTATTCTAATGAATATTCTAATGAAAGCAAACACTTGAGCATTATTTGTCCAGAACCTAACAAATCAAGGCTGTCTACTGAGAAATGGAGGTACCATACCCACCATTTTGTGAGACTCTGAGCGTATATCTGATACAGAGGTGGGTGAGACAGGGAGAGGGAGAGAAACACTGAGTCCTGATAACATTGGTTGATCCCTGAATCCAGTCATATGTGAATCTAGCACTATTCCAAGAGTTGTAAGTCAACGAAAATCTACCTTTGCTTGTTTTAAATAAGATTTCTGCCAATTGTAAATGTCTGCTAATGCAGACTTTTGGTCAATGTCTTTCACAGAAGTTGCTATTCCTACAGAGAGGTTTGCAAAAACAGCTAGGCTATACAGGTTATTTATGATCATTTCCCCTTATTGATCAGTGACCTTCCATTTTTGTTTTGGATGATCAGTGTCCATTCTATATTGTTGTTTAAATATTTTGAGTGTCAATCCTAGTTAAATGCAATTTTTGTTTTATTAAACCTATTGTTATTTTCTCTGGATATTAAGAAAGTAAAATAATAAATATAGTTTATTATGTAATGGTAATATCGGGGAAGTGTGTTAAGGAGATTTTTTTTAGTTAAGTTGATGAGATCACCTCTGAACTCTTTTAGAGTCTTAAAAACAAACAAACAAAAACCTTCATGTTTAATCTGTATTGGCTGGTCTAGGTCTTAAAAGTGAGAGGGACAAAATGAGCTGAAAAAGCCCCTTTCAGCTTAAAACTTCCAAGATTCTAAGCTGATGAGGAGTCTTTGAACTTAAAAAAACAAAACTCTAATAGAATAAGATGGAGTTGTTTTTCAGGAGTGTGTAAAATGATGTTTAGCACCTGCTTTACAGTGATAATTGGTCACAGCAAGCATTATTCAACTTTATGAATCATTATTGTAATTAAACTGAAATGTACCAAATATTCTTTTTCCTAAAAGGCTGTGGAAACTTATGGAAAGCTTCTCACTGAGTGATGAACATTGGTTATCTCAAAAGTGTGAGATTGAAAGTGACTGGAGGTTGACATAGAGATAGAATATCACCCTTTTTATATGCCTATGTATTGTTTAATTTGAAAAGAGACATGTTCTTTTCTAATTAAAGTAATGAAGTAGGATAGAAAATTTAAATTAAAATCTAGGCATAGATCACCATCCTATGTCTGTCAGTATATCAGATAAGTACATAAATTATGTGATACATAAATATGTCAGTACTCTGCATTTTATGAATGGAATTTTCTGGTAATTGTATATGCTTATCATTTATTAGAAACATGATTTTTAGATGTAAAATGGTGATGAAAATATCGATAAAATATAAATCTCAAGACATACTTGTCCCTTTAAGACATAAAATATGACAGCTTTAATGCTTAACACTAAAACTGTGACTGCCATAATATTCTGACTGAATCTTATTTTTGCATGAAATAAAATTTGTGAGTGTCTAAATTTGTGAGTGTCTAAAAATTTCTCCAATTAGACTAAAAGTTTGCTGTTTAAAAAATACAGTGCTTCAAACACATTGAGTTGTTCAAAATAGGTACATAGAAATAATACATTTCCTACAGTGAAATTTGAAAATCAGAATCTAATGAGATTAGAAAGCTTGGCCAGAAATATAAGGACATAATAAGGGCAATTGTAAAATATAGCAATTTTGACATTTCTTTTGTATTGTGGCTCTTCTATTTAAGCAATTTAATATTCACTTAAGGGAGTATTCATTTTTTTCTTTGAAATGATGAGTATTGATTTAGGTAAATGTCAACAATTTGATTTATTATTAAAAATTGAGGTTTTATGATTCTAGCTGTCATCATTGAAATATGATTGGTTTGTGGAATGCTCCATGAGAAGTTTTTCTTTTGCCATTGCCACTATTAGCCTATGAATAGCACAGGTAAAGGAAAGATCCAATTGTTTCATTTAGCCTTTATAATATAAATATCATAGGTATGCCCATATATATATGAGTATGTTAGCTGAGGTATATATTTGTATAATCGATTCATGAATTAAAACATGTCCATGGCAATGACATGTTACTTTTCAACTATGAAAGCAAGGAAGGATAAAAAATACAGACATGGAAGCACAAAGTGCTTAATGCTTTAAATGCTATATATTTATCAATCCTCCTGTTAGACTTCAAGACTTATATATTACAGCTTGATATTTCACATGGTAATAGGACAGCATCCATCTGAATTCTGGGCGCACAAAGAAGATCCAGATACTGTAGTCTAAACTCCTATCCCACCAATCATTTATGACAGAAGAATAACCTTTTCACATTAAATCTATATAGTTTGGTCATGCCTAATTGTAAACTTCCCCTCATGAACTATTTAGCTATTTGAGACAGCATGGCACCTTCACATTGATTCTAGTCCCTCGACACTCATGATGAATGAGACTTTTGTTGCATCTATTTCCAATTCCTATCTCCTGAATACCAACACAATCTATATGGCAATTTATTAGGGCAGTAGAAAATACAGCTATACCCCATGCTTCTTTTTTTAAAAAAAGATTTTATTTATTTATTCATGAGAGACACAGAGAGAGAGAGAGAGGGAGAGAGAGAGAGAGGCACAGACACAGGCAGAGGGAGAAGCAGGCTCTATGCAGGGAGCCCAACGTGGGACTCAATCCCTGGTCTCCAGAATCACACCCCGGACTGAAGGCCCAGGTGCTAAACTGCTGAGACTCCCAGGCTGCCCTACCCCAGCTTCTGTTTTTTGAATTGAAAATTTGGGTTAATACAGTTTTGCTCTAGTTAAAATGGAGCCAAATATTTGGAAAAGAAGATAACTTTCTTCAGTCAAAATAAATATCTTCTTTTCCACTGCATGAATAATGTTTGAAAAAATTCCTTTCAATTCTATCATTTTACTGAAACAAATTCTATTTTAGTATCTGTAATTAATAAATGCTTTAAATTTTATTTAACACTTTTAAAGAACTTAAGTTTTGTGCCATGAAACTAAGTGGACATATGCCACCACTAAATTAATTTTTATTATATCCGAAGAACCTAACCAAGTCAAGATACATATAACAAAACATATCAAGAAGAGATATTCTTCCTTTCAGCAGCTTGGACTGTGATTCAACCATGCAAAAATCTTAAAAAGGAAACTTAAGTAAGTTAACACCAACCTCCTATTTTTCTCTACTGTGCGTCAACTTGATATTTATTGGAATAGAACTTTTTTCAAACTAGTTACCAGCAATCCAAAGACCTTTACTTCTATTATCAATGAACCATTTTTTTCCACTGTACACTATCATTTGGAATAGGAAATGAGACTTCTAAGTACACATACATTTTTGAAAGTGATTTCAGAAAAAAAGTCAACATTGTTGCAGAAAATAATTTGGAGAACTTATCCAAACTTAACTTTATATATATTTTCCAAGGCTGGTAATGTTTGATAGTAAAATTGGATAATTAAGAAAATAAAAGGAATAAGCCAATCTCTCTTAAGAACCTATATATAGGTTTTAATTTAAAAATTGCCCTATATATCAATACATTTTAAATATATCAATACAATTTAAGATGAATAGTTACCAAATGGTTTTACAGAAAGTTAAGCAGTTCAATCTAGAAAATCTATAGTGTAAGTAACCACACAAAATAATAATAAAAAATTGTATATTGTTTTCTAAATGTAGAAAAGTCAATACCTACTGAAGATTTTTTTAGACTTAAACTATTAGGAATTTAAAATAAAAGAATCATTTGATAAAATAAAGGTCATCTACTGAAATTTACAGGGAACATTAAACTTGTTTATGAATGATAAGTAATATTGTCAATTCTGTTCAACATCTATGGTAAAATGTCAGCGAAAGCAAAAAGGCAAAAGAACTATGAAGTATTAGGTTTTGCAAATAAAATCAAACAAAACAAAACTGTTATCTGTAGTTGAAGTGATTACCCACATAAAAATCCAGAAAAGAATGCTGGACACAAGATCAACATATGATATTCAGCAGCATTATTTTATATCAGCAACAACCAATTGGAAATTCGATGGGAAAAGTGTACTGAGAAATATATTTAGCAAAGTTATATGACACCATTATGAAAAAAATCAAAATGTTATTAAAAGATACAAAAAATTTCCTAAGGTATGAATTCAGTGATATGAAAAAAGAAGATTAGCTTGGTGATCTAAGGAGAAGTATGAATTCAGTTCTTCCACCAAGCTAATTGACAAAGTTTATGCAATTCCTATTGAATTGTAGCAGGAATTTTTTTAAAGCACTTGGCAGTGTTATAAAGTCCTAAACTTTACATGCAAGATGAAAAACTGTAGATTACCAAAGACCATTTTGAATATAAAAAAGAAAAAGGAAATAGAGAAGATGCATCATATGTTGTAGTGATTAAAATTGGTGAGCTGGGGCAGCCTGGGTGGCTCAGCAGTTTAGGCTGCCTTCAGTCCAGGGTGTGGTCCTGGAGACAGGGGATGGAGTCTCATGTCAGGCTCCCTGCATGGAGCCTGCTTCTCCCTCCACCTGTGTCTCTGCCTCTCTCTCTCTGTCTCTCATGAATAAATAAGTTAAATCTTAAAAAAAAAAATGGTGAGCTGTTTGACACAAATAGACTAATAGAGGAAAAAAACAGAAAATAAAGACTTCAGTACTGTTTAAAACAAAAATAGCATTCTAAACAAGGAGGGAAAAGTGAAAACTATTGAATAAACTGTGTATTTACTAATAGAGAAGATTCCTACCCCTTATTACATGTATTTCTTAAAGAGGTAAAATGGACAGGGTTTGGTCATGTGTCAAAAATAAGTATGAAACCCAGGTTCCTGTTTTGAATACATTTTCTTAATTAAGTGAAAATAACTCATCCATTATAATCTTTGGTTCAATTAGATTATGTGAATTTTCTAATACACCCCAAATTTTTTTTTAATTTTTTTTATTATTTATTTATGTAGTCATACAGAGAGAGAGAGAGAGAGAGAGGCAGAGACATAGGCAGAGGGAGAAGCAGGCTCCATGCACCGGGAGCCCGACGTGGGATTCGATCCCGGGTCTCCAGGATCGCGCCCTGGGCCAAAGGCAGGCGCCAAACCGCTGCGCCACCCAGGGATCCCCAAATTTTGTTTTTTACATTGATTTGTACTCTGCAATTTCACTACGGATGAATGTTATTGAATGTGTGAGATATATAATCAATATCAGTAATTTTATTTGGAGCCCTGACTTGGGAAGAAGAGCAGCTAGGTTTTATGTCTTAGTGTAACCTATACACATGGTGTAGAATTGAATAATGTTGTGAAGACTTTGGAAAAAAGTATGATTTGTAGTCACTGTAGCTGGTTTTTATTGCACTGGTTGTGGTCTATTTGGAGCTCTGGAAGAAAGTCACCAAAATCCAGTGTTTTGCCAACACATCACTCCCTATTAATAATTCTGCCTTGACTCTGATAGAAGGAAATTCCCTCTGGAATCTTTCAGTGTAGTTATTATTAAGAAGTAACAGCTTGTAAAGACTTTCATCAAGCAAAATCTCACTGAACCAAATGTTTGTTCTTTTTTTTAGAACCAGAATCTACTGGGGTTTGAGTATAGATGAGGGCAAAGATTAGACGATGAGAAAATACTGAGGAATTAGGACTATGAAATTTTATTCAAAACTCTCCTATAGGGAATAGGAAGCTTCTTTGTCTTTCATGTGTTTGGAATCCAGTGTGCGTCATTCTGTATAGATACTTTAATTTTTTATTGCTCTTACTCATTTACATGTTACTGATAAGTATGGTTATCTTGTACTTGATTAATGGCCTCACCTGACTCAATCAGTGTGCCATTTTCTTTTTTGGTTTTTATCCTTATGAAACTTCATGCTGCTTATGTCCAAGAAGGGTTTATTATCTGCTTGAGGAAGTTCGCTGTGCATTTTTTACATCTTAAAAATAAAGTATATGTTGTTTTTCTTACTGTGAAATTTGGAGGTTCTAAGAGTTGCACTTTTTGTAAGTTATTTAGCTGTTGTTTTATTGAAAAATGGATTGTGTCCTTTAATACTAAAAAGGATTTCAGCTGACATCCTGATAATCACTTGGTACAGTTCTGCAGCTTGTTAAACTATATAGTTATATGTTAGCATCTAAGTCATACAGAGTATAGGGCAAACTACAGAAAGGCATAAATGGAGAGAAGCCAAAGCTTAGTCATTTGGGGCAGGTCTATCTGTAGCCATTGATGTTTGTAAACATTATAGAAAGCATTATTAAAACTAACCAAGATGCAATCATCTCACCAGAAGCTTCAATTTAATCTGTGCTTTATGTCCTGCCCTAAACTATGTAAAATAAGTACATGATGTTTGAAGTCACAACTGCTCTAGATGCTTGCAGTGGACATGCTCAGTTAGCATACCACAAGACAAGCCCAAGGAAGTCAGGAGCATAGGTCACTTTTGGCTGCACTCTTACAGACTGGATAATAAAGAACACATAAAACATGGAAAAATAATCATGGTGAAAGAAACTAGTTATTAAAAATCTCTGTTTGCTATATATGGGTTTTATATTTGGCTGGTTAATGTGATTCCTAAGGTGAGAATCAACTAACAGATGGAATTTGAAAGATTCTCCAAAGTTAAGGTGATTAGACTTAAGAGCTGGAAAAAAGCAGGAACAACATGAAAAATTTCATTAATTCAAGTAATAAGACATGCTAATGCATGTATCTCTTGCTATGTTAGACTTCAGGTAACTCATGCAAAAGACAATTTTAAACACTAAGAAATACATATGTAATCACAAAGGGCTGAATATTAGGGAAAATTTAGCTTTGTTCCAATACTTCAATTGCTTAAAATTGAAAAGAAAGGAAAGTAAGTATAAAAAATAGGTAAAAATAAATAGTAAGAGGATTAGTCACAATATTTTTTTCACAATTTTTCCTTTTTACTGTACCTTCTTTTGATTATAAATTTTCAATCTTCTCTCAGAAATTAAAAGAAGTCGATGATAAGAAAGAGACTACAAATCCCATTAGTGCAAATTCTGGGTTTTTTTTTAGGGGCTTTTTGGTCTCTTTTGTCTGCCTCCCCACCTCCAACACACACATACAAACATGCACACATGTACCCATGCACTCTTTTTCTAGGGAAAACAGAAAAAAGCACAGGGAAAAGTATGGACTTTGTAAATGTAGCCTGTTTGCTGTTTTGTTGTGGTCCTTGCTTGTCTCTCTAACTTTAAATTTCAAGGATTCTGTGATTCCAGCTACCTGATTCTCAAAGAAAATTTCCAAAGGAATGTTGCTATAATCCTTCATCCTAATCACCTCACAGTTGGAATACCCAAGGCAGGAAGTGGAATTAATATCAGTGTCTGTGGCATAATCTGAAGGGGCCACAGGGGCTTCCATTCCCATTTAATATCTTGGGAACTTGATGCCAGAAACTCTTACTTATTTTTTTGTAATCAGTTCCTTAAAGCATAGTATTTCTGAAAGTCATGTTTAAATCCCCTAAACAGCACAAAAGATAACAAAGAAAATTGAGACAACCAGTCTTTCCTAGTTGCTGGGCTGACAGGAAGAGGGGGTGGAGGAAAGAGAAGATGTCTCTAAATGTTTAGAATTCACAGGTCCCAGGAAAGCAACTAAATTTCCATCTGTGTTTGTCATCTGCTGTGTCACTTGCTAGACTCCTAATGTATGTGGAGTGTCAATCCTAGTAGGCTTTTAGAGTCACAAACCTATTTGTTCTTGAGAAGCTGAAAAAATACTTCATTTAGGAAGATGGGAAGAAAAGAGGAAAAGAAAGAGCCTAAGCATATGAGGGATGGATTGATAAAACAGTTAACTAGCAGAAAAGTGCCCTGAAAGAGTGATGTGCATAGTTTTATTGTTGAGTTATTTTGTATCTACTTTTGATTAAATCAACACCTTTGGAAAAAATCCTGACTTAATTTACCTGTATTTTTCAATCTAAAATAATTATAAATGCATACTAGTGGTTTTAAATATATAACTTTATAACGATGACTACTGGTGAACTATTTATTGCGTTTTGGCAAAATCTTTTAGTTACAAACACATAAATAAAAATACATAAAACTATGACAAATGAGGACTATTATTTCACATTTCATATGTTTTTTTCCTTGGAAGCATACTTCATTGGCAGAAATTACTAACATTCTGGAGCTCTAATTCTAAACTTTTTTTTTCCCTCTTCAAAATCCTAAAAGATGTCTAAAGGTGGAATTATAGAAGATATTTAGAAGTCCTTTATAGTTCTAATATTGAGAGTCTACTCACTCATTCGTTTTAGTTCAGCAGATAATTATTGTGAGTCTGCTATTCACAGATCACTGTGATACATATTTGATAATAAACAAAATAAGGATGGTATAGTTCAGTGGGACAGAATATAACGAAGTAAACAATTTAGTAAATTGTAATAAATGCAATGATGGATTAAGATAAGATAATTGGATTAAAAGCTATTTCTGGAAAGAGGAATGAGGTGAGAGTTCTAATTTTATATGATTGCCAAAAAGGCTGAGAAAATAATACTTAAACTAAGACCTGAAGGATAAGAAGTCAACCAGAGAAACCAGAGACCAACTTGGAGAAAAGCACCAGGCTCCTTAATGTAACTTTGTTAAAGTAACATTTGTTAAGTAGAGCATGGATTTGTTGGATGTGAGCCAATGTTCAACCAAAGATCATAAGGGAAAGTGACATAGAGTTCATCACTAACAGATTCTGCAAGAGGTACACTGCACATCTGGGAGGGCCACACTGGGAAATCAAGGAAAAATGCAGGCAGAAAGAGAGGAAGAACCTTTTAATAGGGTCCTTGGTGAGAGTATTTCGGTATTCTGAGATAAAGTCAGATTGGTCCATTCAAACTAGAAAGAATAAAGGGATGATGAAGGCTAGCCAGCGATAGGGTGGCCTTCCCAAGTAGAGACCCATGAAGGGTAGGAATGGCTTGTTGGTGTTAAATTATAAGCATATGTGTTAGAGGTCTAGCTCAGGACTGAATTACAAGTATTGGTTTTGCTCTTAGAAGAACAAATCTCAGCTCCATCAAATGATCAGAGATGTACCTTGCAAAGGAGTCCAAGGTATCTGTGGTCTTTATAAGGACCCATCCATAATGTATATAACTTCTGGGCACAGTGATGGCTTAATTGTAGGGACATCTTGTGAGTGGTAGTTTTACAATCTGGAGTTGGTACCCATTAAGACTGTAATAGGATCATTATAGCATAAACCTCCTATTTAGATGGGCCTGATTTGGTTACACAAGGAGGGCAATTTTCCCGGGGATATAATTTGAGACATGGTTTAAAAGAAAGGGACTCATTTAAAGAATGGCTTCTACTAGCATCATTAAATACAGATGGATGTGAGTTCTAAGTCAGATCCATGCCCTGAGGCATGCCGGCTGAAGCCCTTTTAACTGGGCCTCCCCGCACCCAGCACTCAATCACCCTATGGTGAAATTGCACATCTGGCTAATTTTGTTTTAGCACTTCTGGGACAGGTTAGACCTGAGGTGTCTACTAGCAACCCTATTATCCAGGCTGTACACAATAAGAGCAATAGCCACACACACACACACACACACACACACACACACACACACACACACACGAGAAAACATTTGCATTTGACTAGCTTACTGGCCTCCTTAGAAGTAAACAATCTGGGTGACCAAAGGTATTGCTTTTGGACAATTGGTCCTTTAATCTCTTTGCCATGGGTGTGGAAGAAGCTTGGTCTGCAATGCCTGATTCTGACCTCTAGGTTCCAGGATTCCTTTGTCATTCTTATTTCCTAATATGACTGGTATCCATTAGGCAGTAAGTGTCTTTACTTCTTTGTGAGATCCACACAATTCCAGTAGTGGATCTTGGAGCTATAATTTTAATTTCACAAGCCCCCCCCCCCCCCGGGGGGGGGGATATGTGTGACATTTCTCAGGTACTTCTGGCTGCCATAAAGCTAAGGAAAATAAAAACAAATAGTTAACTTATAGAGATCACAGCCCTGCAAGACACAGATCTCCCTCAGTTTACAAATGTCTTAGTAATTTACAAAAACAAAGCATTTTTATCAATAACCTAGCTTCCAGAAAGAGGTGTAGATGCAATTAAATGTCCTTATAACCTGCAGCCCATTGACAGACACTTGAGACAGGCAGAATTACCCAATTATCTTAATGTTAATACCTTGCTTGAAGGAAAAACAACCTTAATTTGACAATGGCAAGGCCTCCAGTATCTTATAGTTCCTCTTTAGCATATGAAAGTTCTTTTGAATATCCCCGTTTTCCTTAGCTCCCCCAACTCCCAATTATATAATCAGCCATCCCTCATCCCCAGTGGGCTCTTTCTGCCCATGGGTCCTGTCACAGTGAGTTAATAAAACCACTATTTTGCACTAAAGATGCTCAAGAATTCTTTCTTGGTCATTGGCGCTGGGCCTCACCCCAGCAAACCTCACCTATAGTCCAAAACTACATCAAGAAGACAAAGCTGGTGGCCTTTAGCTTCACCTTTATTACTGGGCCCATGGATACTGCCAATAAAATCTGTATAATTGTGATTTGAGGGATCCCTGGGTGGCGCAGCGGTTTAGCGCCTGCCTTTGGCCCAGGGCGCGATCCTGGAGACCTGGGATCGAATCCCACGTCGGGCTCCCGGTGCATGGAGCCTGCTTCTCCCTCTGACTGTGTCTCTGCCTCTCTCTTCGCTCTCTCTGAATGAATAAATAAATAAATCTTTAAAAAAAATAATAATTGTGATTTGATAGGAGCAGTTTGGTAGGAGGTTTTCCCCTTGGGCTCTATCATATATGAGGGTCATATTTGCACACTTCTGTATTTTTTTAGTTTTGGCATCCAACCCTCACCCTAGGTCTGGATCTTTGATCTGGGACAACAATTCATAACCTAGAGGATATGGTTAACTTCAATGAAGCTGCACAACTCTAGAAATAACATACACATTTGCAGTTTACAGTTTTGAGATATATATGTATGGGTATTTTTGTAGACCAGAGCTCGAGCTCTCACTACGTTCTCAGATGGTTCAAATACCATTAAATGGGTAAGAGTACTTTTCATACCAAGTTCTTTCACCTTCTATTTATACCTCACAAGTTCGTTCATTTCCTTATTTCTCATTTTCTTTATTCTGACTCCATTAATACTTATCCATAGACTACTTGATTTGAGACAGGTTGATTTTGCTACGGTAATTTAAAAGGCATATTTTGCCAATACGGAATACAACCAATTTCTTTATACCTGGAATATTTTAGGATTTTATTTGAACATTTTGTAATTTTTCTCCTGCAACATAATATTTTCCAGTTTCTCATACGGTGTGAAATAAACTTATGTGCATTTGATGTGTAAACTTAGTCTAAAAATGCAATCTTATATCAGAATCATTTACATTTTTTGAGTAAACATTTATGTGGCACTAGACTGGATTTATAGTTGACAGTTTAATCCTTAAAATACAGAAGCACCTTTGTTTTCTTTCTTAAAATGAATGTAGGGAAAATAACTTTTCCAATTTTGTATGTATTTGATCATTCACCATTTACTAAAAACTCATTTTATTACATACTTTGTTTATATTCTTTATTACATACTTTGTTTATGAATCATCATTAGATGTTAACTTAAAAGAACTGACATATTCTGAAGACCTTACACAGATTGTTTGTAATGTATGTTTTTCAAAATTTTAAATGATTCTGGCTAGATTCATCAAATTCTTTGAAAGCAGATTGTCTCCCATATTTTGTAGATTAAGCATCATATTTAATCACAATATGATGCACTGCTTACTTATCTATGAAATAGTCTTCCTTCAAAATTCATATTACAATGAGTTTTAAATATATATTATTCTGGAAACACTACCAATAATAATAGTAAGAATATAATTTATAGTAACAGTGGCCTGCTCTGTTTATCTCTGGGAAAAAGTCCCCTGGGATGGGATGCAGAGGAATGTCTTAATCTTAATCTTAATCTTTATTTTAGGAATGACCTAATTTCTCTTAGTCACAATTTTTCCCCTGTATTTGAGTGAAAATAGTTAAAAGTATATACCTGGAAAACAGATATGTAGGAAATCCAAAATGGTTACTAACTAGAATTAGATATATATAATATGTTGTACAAAAGACAGTTTGTATAAGCACAAATCTCTAAAATTCACATCATAGTGGAATCTTTCCCAGAAAGAGAAAACAAAAATGGAACCCCACAAAATTTACCACAGAGCAGGAAGTAGATTGTGTCTGAAGTGTGTATGCAAATTCCTTGGTTGTTTTGATGTTCAGAATGTTTAATTTTCCATCCTTGAAGTATGAAGGCAGAATTATATATTTTTGTCAATATTAAATTTTTGGGTCAATTCTAATTACTGAGTCAAATAGAAATTACAATGCATCAAAGAAAGCACTTGGATAACATGCTTTCTGAATCTTAGAGCTGAGTTTAGAGAACAGACTAATATAATTTATATGGTCTCTTTTGAGGTAAAAGCTTACATGTGGTGCACAATTTTAAATTTATCGATTTATAAAAAAATCTTGCATTGATCTTACACATTAATTCATATTTATATATCCTACCTCCAAAATGGAATTCATAAGCCTACTGCAGTTATTAGTTACAGATCCTAGAAAATGGTTCATTGACTTTACACTATGTGTGACTGGAAATGTTTTTTTAATTATTTGTTTTTAATTATTTTTTCATCATAATGTACTCTTTAATTCCCAATATCTATTTCACCCATCCCCCCCATCCATCTCCCCAGTGGTAACCATAAGTTTGTTCTCTATGGTTAAAAATCTATTTCTTATTTTTTTCTCTTTCTCTTTTTTTTCTAGTTGCTCATTTATTTCTTAAAATTCCACATAAGTGATATCATATGGTGTTTGCCTTTCCCTGATTGACTCACTTGACTTAGCATTATATTCCCTATCTATATCCATGTTGTTGCAAATGGCAAGATTTCATTCTTTTATGGCTGAACTGTATTCCATTATGTATATATACCACATCTTCTTTATTCATTCATCTATGGAAGGACATGGGCTGCTTCCATAGTTTGGCTATTACAGCCCTGCAATCAGCATAAAGGTGCATGTATGTCTTTGATTTAGTGTTTTTGCATTTTGGGTAATCACACTACTGGGTCCTAGGGCAGTTCTATTTTTGATTTTTTTATGGAACTTCCATACTGTTTTCCACAGTGGCTGCACCAATTTGCATTCCCACCAACAGTATAGGAGGCTTCCTTTTTCTCCACATCATCCCCAATACTGTTGTTTCTGTGTCTTTGATTTTAGCCATTCTGATGGGTCTGAGGTAATATCTCATTGTACTTGCGACTTGCATTTCCCTGATGATAAGAGATGTTGAGTATCTTTTCATGTGTCTGTTGACCATCTGTATGTCTTCTCTGGAAAACAGTCTGTTCATTTCTTCTTCCCATTTTTAGATTGGATTATTTGTTAATTGAGTGTTGAATCATATCTGTTCTTTATGTATTTTGGATATTAACTTTTTATGGCCATGTGATTTGCAAATATCTTCTCTACTTCAGTAAATTGCCTTTTAGTCTTGTTGATTGTTTCCTTTGCTGTGTAGGAGCTTTTTATTTTGATGTAATCCCAAAATTTTAGTTTTGCTTTTTGTTCTTTTGCCTCAAGAGACATATCTAGAAAATTGCTGCTATAGCTGATGTCAGAGACATTACTTCTAGGATTCTTATGGCTTCAGGTTTCACATTTAGGTCTTTAATCCATTTTGAGTTTGTTTTTGTATGTAGTGAGAGAAAGTGGTCCAGTTTCATTCTTTTTTGAAGAGACATTATATATTCATTTCTCTTTTGTCAAAGATTAATTGACCATCTAATCATGGGTTCATTTCTGGATTTTCTGTTATATTCCATTGATTTATGTATCTTTTATATTGCAGTACCAAACTGTCTTAATTACTACTGCTTTGTAATATGACTTTGAATCTAGAATTGTGACAACTCCAGTTTTTTTTTTTTTTTTTTAAGATTGCTTTGGCTACTTGAAGTCCATTATGATTCCATACTGATTTTAAGATCTTTTGTTGTAGTTCTGTGAAAGATGCTGTTGGTATTTTGAAAGAGATTGCTTTGGTTATTATAGAAATTTTTAACAATATTCGTTCTTCCAACCCATGAATATAGAATGTCTTTCTTTTTCTTTGCATGCCTTGTGGTGTTTTATAGTTTTCAGAGTACAGGTCTTTCACCTCTTTGGTTAAGTTTGTTCCTAGGCATTTTAATGATTTTGATGCAATTTTAAATGGGATTGTTTTCTTAATTTTACATTTTTCTGCTTAATTAGCAGTGTATAGGAATGCAACAGATTTCTGTACATTAATTTTATATCCTATGACCTTACTGAATTCATTTATCAGTCTACTAGTTTCTTGGTAGGGTCTTTAGGGTATTCTACATATAGCATCAGGTCATCTGCAGATAATGAGGGTTTTACTTCATCCTTACCAATTTGGATGCCTCTTATTTCTTTATGTTGTGTAATTTCTGTGGCTAGAAATTCCAGTACTATGTTGAATCAAGTGCTGAGAGTGAATATCTTTATCTTGTTCCTGATCTTAGTGTAAAACTCTCAGTTTTTCACCACTGAGTATGAAGTTGGCTGTGGGTTTTTCATATAGGGCCTTTATTGTGTTGTAGTATGTTCTTTCTAGACCTACTTTGCAGAGTTTTTTTTTTCACAAATGGGTGTTGTACTTTATTAAAACTATTTTCTGCATATATTGAAATGATCATATAGTGTTTTTCCTTTCTCCTATTGATGTGATGTATCACATTGATTGTTTTGCAAATACTGAACCACTCTTGCTTCACAGGAATAAATCTCACCTGATTGTAGAATATGATTTTTAAATGTATTATCAGATTCTGTTTACTAATACTTTGTAGAGAATTTTTTCATCCATATTCATGAAAGATATTGGCCTGTAGTTCTCTTCTTTTGTGGTATCTTGTCTGTTTTTGTTATCAGGGTATTACTGGTCTCCCAGAATAAATTAGGAAGTTTTGCTTCCCTTTCTATTTTTTGGAATATTTTGAGAAGGATAGGCATTAATTCTACTTCAAATGTTTGGTAGAACTTGTGGGTGAAGTCATCTGGTCCTGGACTTTTGGGTTTTTTAGTGGGGGGAGATTGTGGTTACTGATTCAGTATAATTGCTGATATTTGGTCAGTTCAAATTTTCTATTTTTACTTTAGTTGTGGTAGAGCATATGTTTCTAGGAATTTATCTGTTTCTTTTGTCTAATTTGTTGGGATATAGGTTTTCATAATATTCTGTTACAAGTGTATTTCTGTGATGTTGGTTGTCATTTCTCTTCTTTCATTAGTGATTTTGTTTATTTGAATTCTCTTTCTGTCTCTCTTTTTATCGAGTCTTTGTAGAGGTTTATCAATTTTGTTGATCTTTTCAAAGAATCAGCTTCTGGTTGCATTAATCTGTTCTATTATTTTTATTTGTTTGTTTTGTTTCTGTATCACTTATTTCTACTCATCCCTATTATTTCTTTTCTCCTGCTGGATTGGAGTTTTGTTGGTTATTCTTTTCCTAGCTCCTTTAGGTTTAAGATTAGATTGTTTATTTGAGATTTTTCTTGCTTTTTGAGGTAGGACTGCGTTGCTATAAACTTCCCTCTTGGAACTGTGTTTGTGCATCCAAGAGATTTTGTACTATTTTGTTGTCATTTCCATTTGTTTCCCTGTAATTTTTTATTTCTTCTTTGAATTCTTAATTGACCCAGTTGTTGTTTAGTAGCATATTATTTAACCTCCATGTATTTGAGGTCTTTCCAGAATATTTTTTGTGGATAACTTAGTTTCATAGACTTGCAATCAGAAAAGATGTATTACATGATTTTGACATTTTTGAATTTGTTGAGACTTATTTTGTGACCTTATATGTGTTCTGTTTTGGCGAATGTTCCATGTGCATTTGAAAAGAATATGTAGTCTGCTGTTTTAGGATAGAATGTTCTGAATGTGTCTGTTAAATCCATCTGCCAGTGTGTCATTCAAAGCCACTGTTTCCTTGTTGATTTTGTTTGCATGATCTATTCATTTAAGTAAGTGGTATGTTAAAATACTATTCTTGTATTACTATCAATTATTTCCTTTATGTTTATTGTTAACTGTTCTATGTATTTGGGTGCTTCCATGAAACATTCATAAATATTTAAAATTATAATATTCTCCTCTCAGATTATCTTTTTTATTATTATATAGTCTTTTCTAGTCTCTTGATACTATTTGTTTTAAATATTATTTTCCCATTGTAAATATGACAATGTCATTCTGAAAGTTTTCCAAATTTGTCATGCCAGTATTACAGTAGCTCTGTGATATATCATAGTGTTTTGTTCTTCAGTACTCCTTACTAAAGTAAGAATTCTTGATTCTTCCCTCCTTTTTTCTTCCTTTCTTCTTTTGAAAATATTATATGTTGCTAAAGAGCTAAAGGTCTGGAATAAAACTTCAGAGGCTCAAATTCTAACCCCCAAATTTAGCAGATATGTGACTTTCGGCAAGTTACTTAACTTTTATTCCTCGTTAACCTCATCTATAAAGTGTAAATATCAATTTTATCTGCCATGTAGCATTTTAAGAGAATTACATGACTGGAAGAGAGATTATAAGACATAAAACAGGTGTTTAGTACAGGTGTAGCTGGCACACAGTAAGCACACAATAAATGTTAGCTACTATATTCCTTATTAAAGTTGGTGAGAGAGACCTAATGTGATGTCACAGAAGCATTCACACATATAAGTAGTATATTTCTAACTCTACATTTTCTCTTTCATTTAGTTTGGCTTTATTTTACTTTATTTTATTTTTAGTGAAAATAGGTGAAAACAGAGGAGCTACAAGTAAAAGGAGACAGGAAAAGATTGGCCTTCTAGCCCTCTATTACTTACAAGTTTGTTGGGAATAATTTAATTTTAAAGTAATTCCTATGTTTTTTCCAATTTTTATTCCTAATTACTCTTTTGAAGCATGCAGACTTAAAAAATGTTAACAAAAACAAACATCTTTTCTCACAATAAAAATAAAATTTTAAACACTTTGAAAACAATATTTGGAAGAATCAATATTGTTAAAATGTCTACTATCCAAGGCAATCTACAGACCTAATGCCATTTTCCCGGTGAAAATGCATTTTTCACTGAACTAGACTAAATAATTCTAATTTTTTGTAACTATAAAAGATCCCAAATAGCTAAAGCAATCTTGAAAGAGAAGAACAAAGGTGGAGGTATCCCAATCCCATATCTCAAGATATACTACAAACCTATAGTAATCAAAACAGTATGGTATTGGCACAAAAACAGACGTTTGATCAATGGAATGGGATAGAGTTCAGAAATGAATCCATACTTTTAATGGGCAATTAATCTACAACAAAAGTCAAGCATATGCAATAGGGAAATGTCCCTTTAACCATCAGTATTGGGAAAACTGGACAGCTACATGCAAAAAAAAAAAAAATGAAACTGGACCACTTACTTAAACTATACACACAAAAAAAATTCAGAATTAATTAAAAACCTAAATGTGTGACCTGAAGCCATAAAAATCACAGAAGAAAGCACATGTAGCAATTTCTCTAACAGTGGCTATAGTAACATTTTTCTCTATGAGTCTCCTAAGGCAAGGGGACTAAAAGCAAAAATGAAATTTGGGGGCTACATTAAAATAAATAGCTAAAGGAAACAATCAACAAAACTAAAAGGCAACCTACTGAAGGGGAAAAGATATTTGTAAATGACATAGCCAATAAAAGGTTAGTATCCAAAATATATAAAGAACTGGTTCAACTCAACACCAAAAACAAACAAACAAAAAACCCCCCACATAATCTGATTTTAAAATGGGCAGAGAACCTAAAGAGACATTTTTCCAAAGAAGACATAAAGATCACCAATAAACACATGAAAAGGTGGTCAACATCTCTAATTATCAGGGAAATGCATATTAAAACCCCAAGAAGCTATCACTGTACACCTGTCAGAATGGCTAAAATCAAAAACACAAGAAACAAGTGTTTGTGAGGATGTGGAGAAAAAGGGACCTTTGCGCACAGTTGATGTGGATGCAAATTGGTATAGCAACTGTGATAAACAGTATGGAAGCTTCTCAAAAATTAAAAATAGAATTAGCATATGATTCAGTAGTTCCACTACTAGTTATTTGTCCAAAGAGAACAAATACTAATTTGAGAATATATATGCACTTCTATGTTTATTATGGCTTTATTTATAATAGCCAAGATGTGGAAGCAACCCAAGTGTCCATTGATAGATAAATGGATAAAGAAGACATGAGGTGTGTATATGTATACACATACACAAATACATTTGTATATACATATAAACACATATGTATATAAGCATACACATACACAATGTGCAGCCATAAAAAAAGAATGAAATCTTGCCATTTGCAACAAGGATGGACCTAAAGGGTTTAATGTAAGTGAAATAAGTCAGACAGACAAAGACACCTACCATATAATCTCACTCATATGTGGAATTTGTGAAACAACACAAACAAATTAAAAAAGAGAGACAAAACAAAAAATCAGACTCTTAAATATACAGAACAAACTGGTGGTTACCAGCAGAAAGTCGAGTGGAGGAATGGGTGAAATAATTGAAGGAAATTAAGAGTCCACTTATTTTGGGGTTTCTGGGTAGGTCAATTGATTAAGCTTCTGACTCAATCAGCTTAGGTCTTAATGTTACGGTCATGAGTTCAAGCCCTCTGATAGGCTATATGCTAGGTGTGGAGCCTACTTAGAAAACAAAAAAGAAGGGGCAGCCCCGGTGGCTCAGCAGTTTAGCGATGCCTTCAGCCTAGGGAGTGATCCTAGACACCCGAGATAGAGTCCCAGGTCAGGCTTCCTGCATGGAAGCCTGCTTCTCCCTCTGCCTCTGTCTCTGCCTCTGTGTCTCTCATGAATAAATAAATAAAATATTCTTTAAAAAATAAAAAAGAATACATTTAATTTGATGAGCACTGAGTAAGTGTATAGAATTTTTAATCTTTATATTGTACATTGGAAACTAATAGAACACTGTATGTTAATTATACTTGAATAGAAAACAACAAATTTCTTGGGGATATAGGTTTGTAGTATTTTAGAGTAGTTTTTGTAGATTATTATCAGGTTACTTCATCCCAACTCCTTTAGTTTATTACTTTATTATTGCTTGAAATAGGGAGATGATTAAAACTGAGTTATGCTCTTAAAATGTGGCTACATGTTCACTATTTGCCATAATTAAATTTCCATTGTATGCTATGTGCTTGATTTGGAAATAGATTCCATTTTTAACAGTTAAATGAAATAAGGTAAGATTTTAGACTTGATTATTATTTTATTTAATATTTTGTTGTTGGAGACTTCACTTTAGCAACGTTTACCTAATAAATATAAGAAGTGATAGTAAAGGGTTAAATGGATGAGTCAAGGTTGGCCTTCATCAATCAGCCAAAGAGCACCCTTAGGAAGAAGACCTGTAGTTTAAACCATGCTTGGCTCACTTCATTTATGCTGTTCCTCTTTTTCCCCTCCAGTAGCATCCATGTAATGCTAATTTGTTCTGTTTGAACATTATGGAAAATTTTTTCACAGTACTAATCATTTTTATAACATTTAGTTTACTGAAGGTAAAAAGAAAATTTATATTTTTTTCTGTAACCCATGCCATGTTCTTTTACTATTTTATATAAAAAAACCTAGAAACTTCAGTATTCTCTTTTGTCCTATGAGAAAACTCCAAATTACTGATTCAGTTATTGGGGTCTTCACTTATGTTTTCAGGATCTACAGACCAATAAACACAGCTGGGTAGTGAGAGTGTTGATCTTGATAAGCCTCTTGGGGAGTATGGAGAATGTAAACTCCAGATTTTTGAAGTAATCCTAGGAAGATAAGGTCACCCATCTGTTATTTAACCTAATGTTTTGCAAGTATTGTTAATGTTCAGCACTGATAATATTATTACATATGCATAACATTAAACATAAAAATAAACATGAAATTATAGGAACTTATCATTATTATCATATATCTGTGTGCAATTTTTGCTCTCTGCATACCTCTTACATATGCTGTATATTATTTTTTAAAACCAATGAGACATTTCTTACATGAATTCTAGCAAAGGATCTAATTATGTCACTTGCCTGTCTATATATGTCAAAGTCATCCAATGTAACTAATAAACAGAAAAAAAGTTGCTCTAATTAATTACTTATGCTGCTACCAGATGTTATTGCATTTATGAAAGTGAAGCTTTTGAGAACCAAACGTAGATGCTTAATACCCTCTTTCTTTAGCATTACCCATTAAAACATTTATTTACAAATAGAGAAAAAGATGAAAAATACAATATTTGATCTTTTTTTGAAATATATTTGATTCCTAGGGATCTCTTCAAGTTTTTCACTTAGGCAATAATTATATAGATTCTATTTAAACAATGAAAGATTTGAACTACAAGCATTTAACTGTCAATAATTAGTATGTAAAATGTGTGTGTGCATGTGTAAGATATTATTTTATGTATATACTGTATATGTATGTATATTATATATATATTTACATATATAATATATGTGACATTATTTCTATCTGATTCAGCTGTTTTTTCAAAACATCTTGCACTGGAACATATAGTAGGTGTTGGTTAAATGTTTGTGGAATGTTGAATTTTACAACACGTTTATAATGCAGAATAGCTACAGTATACACAGTTAAAGATAAACTATATAGGTAATCTACATATTAGATTTGTATAAATATATTGTATTCAGTTTTGTTATCTGAAGATTTTCGTTGGTTATTTAAAAGGCCTTGCAATCCTAAAATCCTTATTTTGAACATTCTTACTGAACTAATGGGAACACTTGAATTTCTGATTAGCAGTGAGGAATTCAGTACAATTGTGCAAGAGTTTAATTATGGAATTTTATTGAAGGCATAATAACTCAGTCTTTATATATCATTGTAGTGGCCTGGTCATCATCAGAGCCAGTTATTTTATGACAAAATACTGCAGTGGTGTGTGGAGCTAATGGACTGTTAAGTTACTAGCACATTGAGAGTTTGAGAATATTTCCTCATGGAAATGGGTAAAATGCTAAAAATCAGGGCTTGTCTCCCCCACCCCCCCCTCAAGTCAACTATCACACTTACCACTCATATGGAACTATCTAATAATCCAAAGATGCTTCATTTGGCTATGCTTTTAAAACCTGATATTTTCATTTTTCATATTTTACATAATATACATTGCCATGTATATTTGTTATTTCTATAATCTATCTGTTGTATATTTCTTTCAGAAAACATAGGAAACAAAAACATAAAAAATGAGTGACTAAAATTTTAAGGAAAAGAGAAGTGACATGGAATTAAGACAAAGGTGGAGGAATGAAGTACCCCAAAGATATTTTTAGCAGTGAGTCTCATGTAGAGTAACACATGACAAATGGAGCAGTGATGGACAGAAAACTAATGTGGTACTCATAAGCTTATTATTCTAACTTTCTTTTGAAAGCCCTTTAAGGGACACCTGGGGGGCTCAGCAGTTGAGCATCTGCCTTCGGCCCAGGGCAGCTCAGGGCCTGATCCCAGGATCCTGGGATTGAGTCCTGCATTGGGCTCCTCACAGGGAGCCGGCTTCTCCTTCTGCCATTGTCTCTGCCTCTCTCTGTGTCTGTCATGAATAAATAAATAAAGTCTTTAAAAACAAGCCCTTTTAAGCCTTTCTGTCTCCTTAGAAGCATCACTAGAAGAAATGCTTAACATAAATTTGAAACCTCCTTCTTTGAGTTAAGGTTTCAAATTAATACAAAGAAACTCACCTTTTAGTGTATATTACCGTTATGATATATCCACATCTATTTAAGCTAATTGAAGGGAAAAATAAACAATCTTATACCACTCATATCCCTGTGCTTGATTTAGATATTAAGTGCAGTTTCCTTTCTTTCTTTTCCTTTTTTCCATGTTGGTAGTAACTAGTGATAGTTGTCTTTGGTAATAAGAATTCCCTTAGGCTATAATCTAATAAGGAAGACTGGCACCTACAGAATATTTCTTTAACTCATGTACTGTACTTGAATAGCTCCCCAAGCATAGGTTTGCTTTCATAAAAAAAAAAGGAAAATAAAAAAGGGAGGAAGATGAAGATGTAGAATTGAGAAAATGCACTTTTATTGTTATTTTACAGTTTTAATCTTCAGATCATGTTATATCCTTTTTGCACATCCCAATTTTATAAATGCATAGAAGGGAATATGTATGGCTTCAATCATTTTTGTAAAATATTATTACAAAATAAAATAATATCATAACATATTGCCCTTTGGACTTCCTAAATCATTTGGCAGTCTAAAGAACCCTGTTTTACTGTTAATATTTACTTATTAATGCAAGTGTAATAGTCTCTGAATATGCAACCCAATATAATGATTATAGAATGAGGTTGAACACATAACAATGTGAAATAAATGGCTTGTAAAGATGTTAGAGTAGCTGTTCACACCAACAAACATGTCCTCAAAGTATTATTAACTTTATAGGGCAACGTGTTGGGAAACGTTGTATCTACACTGAAATTTAATCCATTCTACTGAATATCTAAAGCCCATTATTTTTTATTTCTAAAATATCGATTTGGTTATTTTAAAGCGTACTTTATTCATTCAATGCCTCTAGTTTCTTGCTAATTATTTCAGGTTTTCTTTTTTAAAATATAATCAGTTTGTTATTTTGGCTTGTTACTTTTGATATCAAAAGTCTTTATAAGTTTGATTCTTTTTTTTTATTTCTACTTGATTTCATTCATGCTGCCTTGCTTCTTTGTGTATTTTGTGATTTTTCACTGCAGACTCATTTTGCTGGAAAACATTCTGTAGGCAGATTATTTGAGGTCTTATTGAAATTGCATTTCTTCAGTGAAAAGTTGGCATTGCTGTCATAGTTACCAGTGGACCCCACCCAACTGGTGTCTACTTAAAATTTTTCTCATAATGTTTTATGCTCAAACAGGAGCATAAAACCTAGAACACAAACTAAAGAATTGCATGAATGCTGCCTTGTGATAAAGAAAATTCTATTAAGTTTCTCTTGTTTGTTTTAGTTTTGGCTTTTTCAATCTTTCTATTGCCAAAGTCAAGACAGACAAGTTTTCTTCTTGTGGAATTCTGTTTACTTATTAAACTCTTTACTGAGTTGCTATTCCTTAGGGTCTAAACTTTATTTAAGGTTTTCTTATATCCTCCTTACATGGGGTGAGACTGGGGCTTTGTCTCCTGCGTACTGCACTTTGTCAAAACAGAAGCTCAAATTATGAAGATATGGAGATAGGGAGAAGTCAAAAGCTGATTTTGACATTTGCTAACCTCCCAGGATTTATGCTTTCACTGAGTTTTCACATTTGCTGAGTCTTTATTTCTTGCCAGCTCAAATGTTTGTCTACACACACACATACACACATCTATGCATACATATACATATATTTCATATGTATTTAAATATAATGTCTTCATCCAGCTCTATAAATGGCTTCCATTATAAGAATCATTCAAATTATGAAGTCTAACATATTGTTATCAACAAAACTCTGGGGGACACTTTTGTAATATAAATGTTTAAGTCTCATGCCTTATCTACTCTGTCAGAATATTCATATCTAGGATAGGAATTTACACATGTCTTTTTTTATACCAAACCCCAAAAGTACTTCTAACTTGTACTTTTGGATAAGAATAACTGCTATAAGATGTCCTTGAAGCTAAGAAATTGTATATATATATATATATATATATATATATATATACACATACATATATAATATATGTGTATTGAATATATACATATATACACACACATATATACATCACACACACACACACACACACACACACACACACACTCTAAGCATTTTGACCTGAAGTTTCCAAACCATAGAAAAAGTGAAACCCCTCTAATTCTACCCTATAGAGTTGCAAAAGCTGTGGTTCTAGACAAAGAAAGTATTGGATGATCTCATAGAAAATTTGATGACTATCCTCACAAAAACTATAGCCCATCAAGGTAGGCCCCTTATATCTTGTCAGTTTCCCAAACCATGATGACTTGCTGTTTACCAGGAGATAGACATATGGCACTAGAATTCAGTACTGATAGCTTAGAAAATTATAGCTTTTCAAGTTCCTTACTGACATATTCAGTTTGAGATAATAAGCAATACAGGGAATTGTCTTAATCATCAGATACTTTTGATAATCTTCAAAAAATAATCTCAGATTATTAAAAACAAATTGAATTGCTGAAGAGTTGCACACATCAGCCCAACTGAAATACAGCAACAAAAGTATAATTCCATAATGGTAAGATATTTTTCCCCTGTGGTTGTTGTTCTGTTTTGCTTTTATTGTTTTTGCTTTTAATCTGGTGAAGAAAGAATTCACTGTTCCGGAATTCTGGAGAAGAGACAGTTATTGCCAGTGGCAGTATAGAAGTAAAGATAATTTCAGACAACAGCAGGCTTTCTTGCACACTCTTTTCCATTTCATTAATAACATGGTCCATAAAGAGACATGCTTTGTGAAGCTGAAAGTGGGGATAGGAATTCCTCAGAAAGAGCAGACATCTGTGCAGATGATTAACATTTTTAAGATACTCCATCCCCCCTTTTCAGTGGCTTCTTATTGAAATGCTGATGGGAGATGAGGCAATTATTAGTAATATCATCTACTAGCAACCCTGTTTTTTAAACCACAACCTGTGTGTTTGTTTCTTTTTATTTCCCTCACTGAAAAGAGCAAATTTTCTGGACATCTCTGCACGATATTGAGATTGTTAGAGCTGGCTTACATCTTAAAGGACTTCATTAGATACCAGACCATGGCAAATAAGGGCTGCTCTGTTTTCTTCCCTAGTGTATGTCTCACTCTTAGGACACTGGCATATAATGAGTAGAGTGCCTATTAAGTTCTTTTTGACTGAATGAATAATGTGGTTCAACCTTTTATTTTTTTTTAGAATTTTACTACTTGTGACTGCCTCCACTGCTACTATCTTGATTTAAGCACAGAAGGCTCCCACCTGGTCTCTGAGCTTCTCCCTTTCATCTCCCTAGCCTGTTCCTATCACAGCAGTAGAGTGAACTTTTAAAAATACAAGTCAGCTCCTATCTCTCATCTGCTCAAGCCCCCTCAGTGGTAGGCCCCTCAGGGAAATCAAAGCTGATGCAGCCTGCCGGTGCTTGTGGTGCGTGGCCCCCAAGTACTTCCCTGACCTTACCTCTTACCACTAAACTCCATTCTTTAATCTGCTTTAGGAGCACTGACTTCCTACCTGTTTCTTGAACAAGGGAGGCACATTCTTACCTCAGTCCTTTATTTAGATTCTTTTTCTCCTTTCCCTAGAAAACCTCCCCCACTTCCCCATGCAGATTCCTCGTTCTCTTGCAATCTTCAGATCTTTGCTTAAAAGTTACCTTTTTACTAAATCTTATCGCATCCCAGCACTCCATGGCAATTGTCATCAAGTGACATGTTTTACTTCTTGAGCTGCTTCGACCTGTTCCTTTCCATTAGAAGTCCCTTAAGGACAGAGATTTTTACCTTTTTTGTTCCCTCTATGCCACCATTGAAAAATAGCATTGACTGGATGCTCAATAATGGGCTCTCAATAAAGAGATTAGAGGAGTAGATGAATGAAAAAATAGAGGCCGGGGTGGGTCGAGCAATTTGCCAAAGAGCACATTGATTGCCAATGTTAAAACTTCATGGAAGTCGCAGAGGGTATGAAGTGGGTTAGACACAAGATTGACTTAGCATCTTGAAAGGGGAATTTCACTCCAAGTTTGTCACAGGGATGAGGTGCAATGGGAAAATAAACTACTCTCCTCTCTATTTTAGCTGGGAAGAAATACTATCCTAACAACACTATTAGAATAAGAAAAAGCAGATTTTTATGAGTTTTTTAGATATTTGAATGAAACTTAACATTATTGTTACACTAAGAAAATTATAAGTGTAATCTTGCTTAGACTTTGGCTTTTTTGACAGTGTTCTGTTTAGTTTTATTTGGGGAAACATCTGAGAGGTATCATGTTCAAATATCAAATAAACAAAATCTCTACCATTCTTTGCCACCTTGCTTTCATAAAAGGATATTATAAAAGCCCCCATAAAAAATAGATAAATACAACATACATACATAAAATTAGAACAGAGAATATTTAAATTAGGGAATAGTTCTTTTATTTATTTATTTCTGAGGTATATCTTAATTCCAGCTTTGTGAGATATAATTGACAACATTGTGTAAGTTTAAGGTGTAAATGTGTTGATTTGATAGACCTATATATTACATCATGATTACCACCGTTGGCTAGCAGCAATATCATGTCACATACTCATCATCTCTTTCTTTTGGTGATCTACTCTCTTAGCAGATGTCTAGTATAAAATACAGTATTAACTATAATACCATGTTCTATATTAGGTTCACACTCTATAAGTTATTCATCTTATAATTGGAAGTTTGTAGCTTTTGACCAACATCTCCCTATCCCCTCCATCCTCCAGCCTGGTAACTACCACCTTACTTTGTTTTTATGAGTTTGGCTTTTTTAAGTTCTACATATAAGTGATATCTTGTAGTGTCTGTTTTTCTCTCTTTGACTTATTTCATTTAGCATAACATCTTCAAGTTTTATCCATATTATTGCAAATGACAGGATTTTCTTCTTTGTCATGGCTCGATAATATCCCATGGCATGTATATATCATATCTTCTTTATCCACTCATCTATTAGTGGATACTAAGATTGTTTACGTATAGTGGCTAATGTGAACAATCCTACAATGAATAGGATACAATGCAGGTATTTATTTCAGATTCTATTTCATTTTTTTTGGACATAGATATAAAAGTGGGATTGTTGGATCATATTGCCATTATATATGTGTGTATATATGTATATATATTTTTTTGAGGAATGTCATATTGTTTTCCATACTGTTCTGTATCAACTTAAATTCTGACCAACAGTGCATATGGGCTTCTTTTGTCTGCTTTCTTATAAACATTACTTATACACATAGTACTTGTTGGCTTTTGACTTTTTGATGGTAGCCATTCTAAAACACGTGAGGTGATATCTCATTTTGGTCTTGATTTTCCCTAATAATAAATGATTTTGAGCACATTTTCATGTACCTGGAGGCTATTTATATGTTGTCTTTGGAAAAATGTCTATTCAGTTCCTCTGCCCATTTTTTAATTGCTTTATTTGACATTTTGTTTTTGAGTTGTATGTGTTCCTTATATATTTTGGATATTAACTTCTTGTAAAATACATGATTTGCAAATATTTTCTCCCTATCTTGTTTTCCTTCTTTCTTGATTATTTCTTTTGTTATGCAGATTTAAAAAATTATTGCAGTCTCACTTACTTTTTGGTTTTGTTGCTTATACTTTTTTTGGTGTCATATGTAAAAAATAATTACCCAGATCAATGTCAAGGAGATTTTTCTCTATGTTCTTCTAGAAGTTTTATGATTAAGTCTCTAATCCCTTCAGGGTTCGTTTTTGTGAGTGGTAAAAGTAGGTGCCTGATTTTATTTTTCTGCATGTGATTATCCAGTTTACCCAACACCATTCATTGAAAAGATTATCCTTTCTCCATAAAGTATTCTTGGCCCCTTTGTCAAATATTAGCTGACTATTTATGCAAATGTTTATTTCTTGGCTCTTATTTTTGTTCCGTCTTTGAGTCTGTATTTATGCCAGTACCACACTGTCATGATTACTATAGTCTTGTGGTACAATTTGCCTCCAACGTTGTTCCTCTTTCTTAGGATTGTGTTGGCTATTTAGAGGCTCTTGATTCCATATAAATTTTAGAATTTTTTTTTCTATTTGTCAAAAAGTTCCTTTGGATCTGTTTTTTTTTTTAAGATTTTATTTATTTATTCATGAGAGACAGAGAGAGAGGCAGAGACACAGGCAAAGGGAGAAGCAGGCTCCATGCAGGGAGCCCGATGTGGAACTCCATCCGGGACCCTGGGATCACGCCCTGAGCCAAAGGCAGATGCTCAGCTGCTGAGCCACCAGGCATCCCTGCATTGGATCCTGATAGGGATGGCATTCAATGTAATAGATGGCTTCAGGTCATATGGGCATTTTTAACAATATTAGTCTGTTTCATGAACACAAAATATCTTTCCATTTGTTTATATCTTTCTCAATGCCTTCCATTAAAGTCTTGTAGTTTTAGAGGTACAGAGTTTTCACCTGCTTAGTTATATTTATTCCTAATTATTTTTATTATTTTTGATGCTATTGTGACTTAAAATTTTTATTTATTTTTCAGAGAGTTTGTTAGTATATAGAAAAACTTTTTTTTTAAATTTTGATTTTATATCTTGCAACTTTACTGAATTTGTTGATCAATTCCAATAGGCTTTTTGGTGGAGTCTTTAGGATTTTCTAATTATAAGATCATATCAGGGGGACCTGGGTGGCTATTAAGCATCTGCCTTCAACTCAGGTCATGGGATCCTGGATTAGAGACCCATGTTGTGCTCTACACTCAGCAGGGAATCTGCTTCTCTATCTCTTTTTTGTAGGTATGTGTTCTCTCTCTCTCTGAAATAAATATATAAAATATTTTTAAAGAGACTACATCGTCTGCAACGACAATTTCTTTTTTTCCTTCCTGATCCTGGTGGTTTTTATTCCTTTTTTCTTGCCTGATTGTTCTGGCCAAGACCACTAATACTATGCTGTATTGGAGTGGTGAGAGTGGGGTCCCTTATCTTGTTCCTGATCTTAGAGGAAAAGCTTGTAATGTTTTACTATTGAGTACGATGTTGTCTGTGGACTTGTTGTATACAGCATTTATGGTGTTGAGATATTTTCCTCCTGTACTCAATGCAGAGATTTTTTAATAATGAAAGGATATTGTATTTTGTCACATGCTTTTTCTGCATCTATTGAAAAATCATATGATTTTTATCTTTCATTTTATTAATGGATGCACAACATTTATTGGTTTGTATATGCTGAAACATTCCTGTATCTTAGGGTTAAATCTCACTTGATCATAGTGTATGATCCTTTTAATGTGTTGTTAAATTTGGTTTGCTAATGTTTTGTTGAGAATTTTTTTGCATCCATATTCATTAGAGATATTGCTCTGTAATTTTCATTTCTGTAGTATCTAAATGTTAGTTTTTAGAATTCAGTAGATTTGACTTTATGGAAGAGTCTACTAAATGAAAATTATGTTTCTCATTTCCTTATGTCCAAACAGTGGTCTGCACACCTATGTTAAGGAGTCATTTCTTACAAATTTGAGCTTTTACATGCACCAAAGTTCCTGACACTAAAAGTAATATTATTTCACCATACCTCTCTGCTACCTAAGATCTCCAGAAACTATAAGAAACCAAATGAGAATCCTGCCTCTAAGGATTAACCGTCTATGAGGAAAATATGTGAAAAGGAATGGCCACTTTTCCCAGATCACAAGGAAACAGATTCCTCTATGACATACCTAAGAAACTTAATTAGCATTGTTCATATGCAGGGGTAAATATGGGATAGACAAGCTAAGTATGATCAGAGGCATTAGCCCATGGTTTTAGGATTGTCGTACAGACAGAGATGAATGGGCTACTGTTTGACTTACTCATTTATCATCCAGTCTCTAATTGAAAAGCTGATACCAATTAAGATTAGTCAACCAAACTTATAAAATATTTAATCAATTCAAAATCTTCCCAAATTGTCATGCCAAAGGCCAATTCACTGATTTGTGTTTGTTTTTTTCTCATTCATTATTTATTTTTATCCAGAAATATTGTTAAAAGGTATTTAGAGATACATGTAATAAAACAGGAAAATTAAGTTAAAGTTGTTTTATCAAATGGTACATAGAAAAGAGAAAATAAGTTCAGAAAGGAAAATAAATTTGCATTTAATCTTCAACAAGATATTATTCCTTAAGTGATCAACTTGACATCTGTGGAGGTCAGATTCTTGTTTACATGCATCCACCATAAATTGAAATAAATAAAATTAAAGATGATATTATATGTTTTATGTAGAATATAAATTTAATATAATTATATAGAATAGTTGAATAGCATCAAATTTATTATCAGTTTCTGATCAAATAGGCTTATTAGTCAAAAGGTAGTCAAACCATATTTTTTCTTGATTCAAACCATAATGCAGATAAAATCTACATGATATCATTTTATCTGTATAATTAAAGAAACTGGCATAATGTACACTAGACCAAACAAGTTACTATAAATTCAGAAACACTAATCAATATATATGTAAGACATGCTCTGTCTTAACTTCCAAAATTGTTCCAGTTATCTACTACTATATAACAAAATATTCTAATACTTAGCCTTCTCTTGATGATGAGGGTCAGAATCTCAAGGCTCAGCTTGGCCCTTCTTTTATACCATGGGTGCCATCTAGAATCAGTTAGGAACCAGGCTTATCTAGAAGATCTAGAATGATTTCATTGACAAATTTGGCATATTTGTGAGGATAGCTGGAGGGTTGAGCTCCCCTGGGCCTCTCTCCCTTTCCACATTTTCTCACAACCTGTGGTCTTTCCAACATGGTGGTCAAACTTCTTACATGGCAGCCCATGTCTCCAAGAGACCAAAGCAGAAGCTACTAGTTCTCTGAAACACTAGGCCTTATCTGTCAAAGCATCAGTTATGCCACATTCTATTATTCAAAGCCATCACAGAGTAGTAGCCTGGATTCAAGGAAAAACAAAATAGACCCAACCTTTCACTGGGAGGAGTATTAAATAATTATGACATCTTTACTTCTCTACAGCTCATGTGTAGGTTTTGAAGTAATTTATAAACAGTATACATGGAGTGATCCTAATTATTAGTAGGGAATGGGGTATAAGTAGAAGTCATTGCCACTTTGTGATCTTGTCCATGCCTACTAATTGTTCATTTATGCCATATGTTTAGTCCAGTTTTTGCTAAGCCGTGTGACATTTTCATCATGTTTTAATAACAGGTCAGGTTTTCTTAAAAAGAGGTGAAGATTACAGTATATAAAATGGTCTTGTTACAAAAATCCATTTTATATTGAGTTTTCTCTTATGATACATATTTTGTATCATAATCTTACTGGTAGCACATTTTGGAGGGTTTAGTTTATTTTATTTTTTTAATTTTTATTTATTTATTTATGATAGTCACAGAGAGAGAGAGAGAGAGAGAGAGAGAGAGGCAGAGACATAGGCAGAGGGAGAAGCAGGCTCCATGCACCGGGAGTCCGATGTGGGATTCGATCCCGGGTCTCCAGGATCGCGCCCTGGGCCAAAGGCAGGCGCCAAACCACTGCACCACCCAGGGACCCCTGGAGGGCTTATTTTTAAGACCACTTTTAAGAAAGAGTACTTGTCACAAAGCAAAAATAAATGTATATATACATATATATGTGTGTGTATAACATGCATATATATATGTATGGATGTACACATATAAATAGAAATACATAATATGGGGATATAAATACATACACACATAAACCATACAGTGCCTAAAAAATCTTTAAGAAAATAGTTATACCAATAATATTTTATTTATTTATATTTAAATATAAGAGAAAACACTAAATAGAAACATTAAAGGCCCCTCAGAAGAGGGCTTTCCCAATGCAGTTAGATATCTAGTTTTTTGATCAGTGGCAACATTCTTTGTTATTGCAGCTTTTGATTTACAGCTTCAAATAGGCTTTGAAAAATATAATAGAACATCTTTAATTAAATCCCCTAAACTCACATTCATGGATAAATAATAATCCATCAGCTATTTTATTTTCTACCAGTACCCCAGAGAACTTGACAGTCTTAATCACTTTAGCCATTTATACCTTCATTTTGGCTTTATTTCAGTCAAGCCATTTAGCGGAGTTTATCTAAATTACTGTATCTTTTTTCTTATCACACATTCAGAGCTGTAACACAGAAACTAATTTCAGGTGCAAAATAGAATATCACAGAGGCCCAGACATCAGTAGTACAGGCGCATTAGAATGAAAAGTTACCTGTCACTAACGGATATTTGTCTCTGTAATGAGCTGAGGCAAAGGAACTGTGGCTATAATAAAATTAAAAGACACCAGTAGCATTGCAGAATCCTAACTCTGAGAGAATATATGACTTCTGTGTTAAACCTCTAGAAGTGAGCACTTTTCCAGTAAAATACATTATGAAATGTGTTCCTCTACTTATTTTGGATAATAGGTAGAGAATCCCAAACACAGAAAACACCCCTGTCATTGCTAAAATACCATGACATATAGGTCATTGTTTCAGTAGAAACAATTTAATCACCTTACAACATACTTCTTAATAAAACATTCTCAGAAGGTTGAGCGTTATGTAATAGCACAGTATGCAATGACATTTTTTAACACAGATATTAAAAAGTGGTATTGATGACAAATGTATCCATTCTGGAAAAGAGAATTTCACCCCCTATTTTAACTCTAAATCATTCCAAAGTAACCAGATTCAGATTCCAAAGTAAAATGTTGATGTCTTTTCTTTTCCTTATATGTTGTTATGGAAAAAAGCAGATTTGTATTCCTGAAACTAGTGTCTCATTTATGGACAGTAGGGAATACATTACTCACTTTATCACCTTAGCTTCTCTTCTGACATCACCTCGTGCCTTTTGATGCCCCTGCATTCACTGTTCCAGCTAAACTCAAATAATTCCTGTTCTCTTATTAGAAAGCATCAACTTTTATGTAGATAATTTGAATCTTACTTTTTTCTTGTCAGGAAGTTTATTTCCAACTTTTTAACTTGACTTCTTGCTATTCATCTGTCTAGTTTAAGCTTAATTTGCTCCAAGAAGACTTTATTCCTTCATAGTCTCCTCCACTTAGTCCTCTTAGAAACTGGTGTGAGAGACAGAATAATATATTATGCAGAACCCCTTCAGGGAAGGACATGGTGCCCAGATGCTTGGAGCCCTGTCAGCAGGCAGCCTTTAGCTGGCAACGTCTTCAGTATCACATTAGCTCTAGGGAGCCACCTCACTCAAGATCATAGTCTTCCCAAGGTGAATTGACCCAAGGTAATGACCAACTGAGATGAAGGTATAGAAGCCCAGCCCTTTCTTCCAAGAACAAGTTTAAATAGGATATTTTAGCTTCAGAGATCCCTGAGGCATTAGGTGAAACTGTTGTCATGCCCACAAAACAGCTTGAATTCATCCTCTGCCCAATTCTGCTACTTTTTTCCCCTTCCACAGCTACTGATCACTGGGGCACTCCTTGATATATATTCTGCACTCTAAACACTGACTCACAGAAACCAACATGCTAAAATGTATTTATGCATTATTTTACCTTGCTCTTGCCATATTATTGCAATTAAAACACAGTATTGTGATTCTGTTTGTCTCTAGTTCCTACAAGAAGATAAACTTCAAGAAAACAGGCACAAAAAAAAAAAACAAAGAAAACAAGCACATAGCAGATGCTCAATAAATATTGAATTGATTAATGGGAGGATTAATGTAGAAATGAATCTCTTGAAGAACAGAATTTTGAGATAATACTGTTTTAAGGAATAATCTTCTAACACTGATACATGTTGCTGACTCCATCCTTCCTTGGTGACTTTTAAAAAATCTATCTAAAATTATCTTATCAATGACAATTGCTATTCTGTACCACATTCACTACCTGAGAGATAAGTATGCAATACTGACCTTGCTATGCTGCAAATTCTATTAATTCTTTTGTACATCCTCTCTGAACCTGAATCCTTGACTCCTTTTCCTTACCACACAATTTAATTGCCCCTTTCTACCTTTCTACTTCTCTATGCAGCAATTAACACATGTAAATAGGGCTGAAGTATAAAGAAGGAAGCAAATAAAGCAAAAGAGGTGAACAAACAAAATGAAAAATAAAATAAAATTTTTAGGTGTACACAAATTGGAATGACTCCAAGCTACATCTTTATAAATTAGGCTGAAGTTGTTAACAAGTTAGGAACTAGGGCAGTAATATTACTTCTATTTTCTAAGAGCTCACACTGATGATTTTGAATTAATATTTACAATGATATAGCCATTGAGCTTTATTAAAGCACATAATTCAATGAGATGAAGTGCAAGAGATTGTATAATTACTGAATAGCATGATAAAATAACATTTTCCTTATGGATTTTGGACTTTACTGTATCATGAGCATGGTGGTCAACTAGCTGGGTTTGGGCATCTAACTACTGGGTTTGGATACTTTTCTGCCATTGATTTGTTGCATGACTTCAGGCAAACTATTTAGTCACACTGGGGCTTAGTTTCCTCATCTATAAAATGGACTAATAATTGCATCAAGTTCCTCAGTTCTTGGGATGGTAAAGTGAGATTACAAACTGAATAGCAGTATTAATGCTCTTCACCTTTATAGGTACAGCCTCTGAGTGTTATTGCTAATGTTCTAAGTAGTCTCATGTAAAAATCTATCTTATCAGACATTGAAACAAAGGATCAGAGTGCATTTAGCTTTTCTCGCTTTTTAATGGAATGAAAGAGTTCTTAATTTGAGAAAATGAAAGGGCTGATGAAATAATTTCCTTTTGTCTTTATTCAACATGCTATTGCAAGCTTGTTAAAAATGGTCTTTTTTCAGCAATCTCCTGATCAATAGGTTGTCCAAGATTAAAATCAAAACAGAAACTGATACCAAGGAGTTTATTTTATGTTCCACCTTTTCAGTAGTGCTACCTGATAAACTGTTAGTGCATGGAAGCAAGCAAGACCCCCCAGTGTTCATTCGTTAACTAGTTGTTTGCCCCCCAACACACCCCCATCAAAATGGTGTCCACTGTTCTTGCTTGAATTTTCCAGTAAGTGAGATGCCTTGAAATACTGTATTTGTGGGGTGGTACTACTAGCATATTTTTTATGCTTCAAGGTTTTTCTTTTCTTTGTTTCTTTTTTTTTTTTATTTACAGATTTAGAAATTCTGATGTCCTTAGAAGTCGTATTTATTTTTAGAATAATCACAGTATTTTCTGTTTGGAGCCATATATATCTTAGTGCTAATTTATAATCCTTAACGAGTTCTTCTCTTTGGAGGAAAGAAGAGAAGGAGATGTGGTACATAAAATGATCATGGGATCGCTTGGGTGGCTCATTCGGTTAAGTGATCGACTCTTGCTTTCTGCTCAGGTCATGATCTAGGGTCATAAGATTGAGCCCCACGTCAGGCTCCATGTTCAGTGGGGAGTCTGCTTGAGATTATCTTTCTGCCTCTGCTTCTGCCCCCCCACCACACTCATGCACACAACTTTCTCCAAAATAAATAAGCAAATAAATCTTTTAAAAAAGAGAAATGACTGTGGAAAATTTCAAAGAAATATAATTTATATATTGAGTGTATCATTTTACATAATATGTTAACTTAGTTCTATGTTTTTTTTTTTGTATATTTTTTATTGGAGCTCAATTTGCCAACATATAGCATAACACCCAGTGCTCATCCCATCAACTGCCCCTCTCAGGGCCCATCACCCAGTCACCCCAACCCCCCACCCACCTCCCTTTCCACTACCCCTTGTTCGTTTCCCAGAGTTAGGAGTCTCTCATGTTCTGTCAGCCTCACGGATATTTCCCACTCATTTTCTCTCCTTTCTCCTATAATCCCTTTCACTATTTTTTATATTCCCCAAATGAATGAGACCACATAATGTTTGTCCTTCTCTGATTGACTTACTTCACTCAGCATAATACCCTCCAGTTCTACTCTCGTGGAAACAAACGGTGGGTATTTGTCGTTTCTGATGGCTGAGTAATATCCCATTGTATACATAGACCACATCTTTATCCATTCATCTTTAGATGGACACCGAGGCTCCTTCCACAGTTTGGCTACCATGGACATTGCTGCTATAAATATTGGGGTGCAGATGTCCTGGCATTTCACCGCATCTGTATCTTTGGGGTAAATCCCCAGCAGTGCAATTGCTGGGTCATAGTGCAGGTCTATTTTTAACTCTTTGAGGAACCTCCACACAGTTTTCCAGAGTGGCTGCTCCAGTTTGCATTCCCACCAACAGTGCAAGAGGGTTTCCCCTTTCTCCACATCCTTTCCAACATTTGCTGTTTCCTGTCTTGTTAATCTTCACCATTTTCACTGGTGTGAGGTGGATCTCATTGTGGTTTTGATTTGTATTTCCCTGATGGCCAGTGATGCGGAGCATTTTCTTATGTGCATGTTGGCCATGTCTATGTCTTCCTCTGTGAAATTTCTGTTCATGTCTTTTGCCCATTTCATGATTGGATTGTTTGTTTCTTTGCTGTTGAGTTTAATAAGTTCTTTATAGACCTTGGATATTAGCCCTTTATTTGACATGTCATTTGCAAATGTCTTCTCCCATTCTGTAGGTTGTTGCCTTTTAGTTTTGTTGACTGTTTCCTTTGCTGTGCAGAAGCTTTTTATCTTGGTGAAGTCCCAATAGTTCACTTTTGCTTCTGTTTTCCTTGCCTTCATATATGTATCTTGCAAGAAGTTTCGGTGGCCAAGTTCAAAAAGGGTGTTGCCTGTGTTCTCCTCTAGGATTTTGATGGATTCTTGTCTCACATTTAGATCTTTCATCCATTTTGAGTTTATCTTTGTGTATGGTGTAAGAGAATGGTCTAGTTTCATTCTTCTACATGTAGCTGTCCAGTTTTCCCAGCACCATTTATTGAAGAGACTGTCTTTTTCCAGTGGATAGTCTTTACTGCTTTGTTGAATATTAGTTGACCATAGAGTTCAGGGCCATTTCTGGGTTCTCTATTCTGTTAATTGATCTATGTGTCTGTTTTAGTGCCAGTACCACACTGTCTTGATGATCAAAGCTTTGTAGTACAACTTGAAATCTGGCATTGTGATGCCCCCAGCTATGGTTTTCTTTTTCAATATTCCCCTGGCTTCGGGGTCTTTTCTGATGACACAAATCTTAAGATGATTTATTCCAACTCTCTGAAGAAAGTCCATGGTATTTTGATAGGAATTGCATTAAATGTGCAAATTGCCCTGGGTAGCATTGACATTTTCACAATATTATTTCTTCCAAACCATGAGCAAGGAATATTTTTCTATCTCTTTGTGTCTTCCTCAATTTCTTTCAGAAGTGTTCTGTAGTTTATTTTTAAATATTTTATTTATTTATTTTTTGAGAGAGAGAGAGAGAGAGAGAGAGAGAGAGAGGCAAAGACACAGGCAGAGGGAGAAGCAGGCTCCATTCAGGGAGCCAGATGTGGGACTTGATCCTGGATCTCCAGGATCAGGCTGTCCTGTTCTGTAATTTTTAGGGTATAGATATTTTACCTCTTTGGTTAGGTTTATTCCTAGGTATCTTATGCTTTTGGGTGCAATTTTAAATGGGATTGACTCCTTAATTTCTCTTTATTCAGTCTCATTGTTAGTGTATACATGTGCCACTGATTTCTGGGCATTGATTTTGTATCCTGCCCCACTGCCAAATTGCTGTATGAGTTCTAGCAATCTTGGGGTGGAATCTTTGGGTTTTCTATGTAGAGTATCATGTCATTGGCGAAGAGGGAGAGTTTGACTTCTTCTTTGCCAATTTGAATGTCTTTTATTTCTTTTTGTTGCCTGATTGCTGAGGCTAGGACTTCTAGTACTATGTTGAATAGCAGTGCTGAGAGTGGACATCCCTGTCATGTTCCTGATCTTAGGGGAAAGGCTCCCAGTATTTTCCCATTGAGAAAAATATTTGCTGTGGGCTTTTTGTAGATGGCTTTTAAGATGTTGAGGAATGTTCCCTCTATCCCTACACTCTGAAGAGTTTTGATCAGGAATGGATGCTGTATTTTGTCAAATGCTTTCTCTGCATCTATTGAGAGGATCCTATGGTTCTTGTTTTTTCTCTTGTTGGTGTGATCTATCATGTTGATTGTTTGTGAGTGTTGAACCAAACATGTCCCCCGGGGTAAATCCCACTTGGTCATGGTGAATAATCTTAATGTACTGTTGGATCCTATTGGCTAGTATGTAGTTGAGAATTTTTGCATCTGTGTTCATCAGGGATATTGGTCTATAATTCTCCTTTTGGTGGGGTCTTTGTATGGTTTTGGAATTAAGGTGATGCTGGCTTCATAAAAAAAAGTTTGTAAGTATTCCATCCCTTTCTATCTTTCAGAACAGCTTTAGTGGAATAGGCATTGTTTCTTCAAATGTTTGATAGAATTCCCCTGGGAAGTCATCTGGCCCTGGACTTTTGTGTTTTGGGAGGTTTTTGATGACTGCTTCAATTTCCTTCCTGGTTATTGGCCGTTCAGATTTTCTATTTCTTCCTGTTCCAGTTTTGGTAGTTTGTGATTTTCCAGAAATGTGTCCATTTCTTCTATATTCCCTAATGTATTGGCATATAGCTGCTCATAATATGTTTTTAAAATTGTTTTAAAAAAAATAAAATTGTTTGTATTTCCTTGGTTGTGATCTCTCCTTTTTCATTATTGATTTTATTAATTTAAGTCATTTCTCTTTTGTTTTTAATAAGATTGGCTAATGGTTTATCTATTTTATTAATTCTTTCAAAGAATCAACTCCTGGTTTTGTTGATCTGTTCTACAGTTCTTCTGGTCTCTATTTCATTGAGTTCTGCTTGAATCTTTATTAATTCTCTTCTTCTACTTGGTGTAGGTCTTATTTGCTGTTCTTTCTCTAGTTCCTTTAGGTGCAAGGTTAGCTTGTGTATTTGATTATTTTTCCCAATTTTTTGAGGGATGCTTGTATTACAATGTATTTCCCTCTCAGGACTGCTTTTGCTCTATCCCAAAGATTTTGAATGGTTGTATCTTTATTCTCATTAGTCTCCATGAATCTTTTATTTTTTCTCTAATTTTCTGGTTGACCCTTTCATCTTTTAGCAGGATGCTCTTTAACCTCCACGTCTTTGAGTTCTTCCAAATTTATTCTTGTGATTGAGTTCAAGTGTCAAAGCATTATGGTCTGAAAATATGTAGGGGACAATCCCAACCTTTTGGTATTGGTTGAGACCTGATTTGTGATCTAGTATGTGGTCTATTCTGGAGAAAGTTCCATGTGCACTTGAGAAGAATGTGTGTTCAGTTGTGTTCAGATGTAAAATTCTGCAAGTATCTGTGAAATCCATCTGGTCCAGTGTATCACTTAAAACTTATAGATGTTGTCCTTAGAAAATCTGTCATTTGCAGAAAGTGCTGTGTTGAAGCCTCCAGTATTAGTGTTTTATTATCTAAGTATGTCTTTACTTTGATTATTAATGGATTGATATACTTGCAGCCCCCACATTAGGGGCATAAATATTCGTGATTGTTAGGTCCTCTTGTTGGATAGATCCTTTAAGTGTGATATAGTGTCCCGCTTCATCTCTTACTACAGTCTTTGGGATAAACTTAATTTATCTGATATGAGGATTGCTACCCCTGCTTCCTTTTGAGGACCATTTGAATGGTAAATGGTTCTCCAAGCTTTTATTTTCAGGCTGTAGGTGTCCCTAGGTCTAAAATGAGTCTCTTGTAGACAGCAAATAGATGGATCTTGCTTTTTTATCCAGTCTGAAACCCTGCGCCTTTTGATGGAATCATTTAGCCCATTCACATTCAGAGTTACTATTGAAAGATAACAATTTAGTGTCATTGTAATACCTATTCAGTCCCTGTTTTTGTGGATTATCTTTGGGTTCCCTCTTTCTTTTACAGCTTCCCCTTGAAGAGCTGTTTTTTTTTTTTTTTCCACATATTCTTTCAGTTTTTGCATATCCTGGAAGTTCTTTATCTCTCCTTCTATTTTGAATGACAGCATTGCTGGATAAAGTATTCTTGGCTGCATGTTCTTCTCATTTTGTGACCTGAATATATCCTGCCAGCCCTTTCTGGCTTGCTAGGTCTCTGTGGAGAAGTCTGCTGTTAATCTAATATTTTTCCCATATAAGTTAGAGATCTCTTGTCTCTTGCTGCCCTAAGGATTTTCTCTTTATCTTTGGAATTTAAAAGTTTCACTATTAAATGTCAAGGTGTTGAATGGCTTTTACTGATTTTGGGGAGGACCTCTCTGTCTCCTGGATCTGAATGCCTGTTTGCCTCCCCAGATTAGGGAAGTTCTCAGCTATGATTTGTTCAAATATCCTTTCTGGGGATCCCTGGGTGGCACAGCGGTTTGGCGCCTGCCTTTGGCCCAGGGTGCCATCCTGGAGACCCGGGATCGAATCCCATGTCGGGCTCCCTGCATGGAGCCTGCTTCTCCCTCTGCCTGTGTCTCTGCCTCTGTGTGTGTGTGTGTGTGTGACTATCATAAATAATAAATAAAAATTAAAAAAAAAAAACAAATATCCTTTCTGGCCCTCTCAGCACCCTCTGGAATCCCAATTATACGTAGATTTTTCCTTTTTGAAGCTGTCATTTATTTCCCTTAACCTCTCCTCATGATCTTTTATTGTTTTTCTCTTTTTTCCTCAGCTTCCTTCCTTGCCATCAACTTGTCTTCTATGTCACTCACTCTTTCTTCTACCTCATTAACCCTTGTCATTAGGATCTCCAGTTTGGATTGCATCTCATTTAACTGATTTTTAATTTTGGCCTGATTAGATCTAAATTCTGCAGTCATGAAGTCTCTTGATTCCTTTATGCTTTTTTCCAGAGCCACCAGTAGCTTTATAATTGTGCTTCTGAATTGGCTTTCTGACATCAAATTGTAATCCAAATTCTGTAACTCTTTGGCAGAGAGTACTGTTTCTGATTCTTTCTTTTGTGGTGTGTCATTCTTTCCAGTCATTTTGCTCAGTGCAGAGTGGCTGTATGAGCAGGCTGAGTAAAGAATATCAACCATGACCTAAGTAAATTTCACCCTAGATGATTCTGCCAAGGTCAGAGACCAGAAATTGAAAACAGATATCAGAACAAAATAAAACAAAAGGACCACTAAAGTGAAAGCAAATTTTAAAACAAAGTAGTAAAAAATAAAAGGCCAGAGATCCTAAAGAAAAGAGAGAGAAAAAAAGAAAAGAAAAAAAGAAAAAAACAAAAGGAGGGGGGGAGAAAGAAATGAGGGGGACTGGGAGATGGTTGTGGTGAAAAAGTTGTAGTGGAGGGAGAATGTAGTGTACCTGGGGGGTTCTATAGGGTGATCCTCTTGTTTCTGAGGATATTAAGTTCTGTATATTAGAAGATGCTCAGTCCCAAATTTATATAAACCAGAAATACCTGTAGAGGGCTCCAACATTGACCACCAAAACATAAATGAGATAAAAGAGGGGGGCAGAATGGGAAAGAGGAATCTCCCAGAATGAAACAGCACGGTATACCACTTGGTTCTGGGTGCATGCTGGTCATGTTTTAGAAGGTATTAACTTCCGCCATTGTAGAACAAAATGAGGCAGGGAAAACAAAAAACACAAACCAAGAAAAACAAAACAAAACAAAAAAACATATCTTGCATATCTCCCAAAATTAAGTTGAGTATGTTGAAGGGAATCCAGAAGTGGAAAATATATCTAAGACCTGTAATTGTAGGGGATCCCTGGGTGGCGCAGCGGTTTGGCGCCTGCCTTTGGCCCAGGGCGCGATCCTGGAGACCCGGGATCGAATCCCATATCAGGCTCCTGGTGCATGGAGCCTGCTTCTCCCTCCGCCTGTGTCTCTGCCTCTCTCTGTCTCTGTGACTATCATAAATAAGTAAAAATTAAAAAAATTAAAAAAAAAAGACCTGTAATTGTAGAAATACGTAAGTAAAGAGGAAGAATCTTAAAACTGAAGAGGTGGTAAAATATTGTAGTTAACATGGAAAAAGAGAAAAAAATTGGAAATTTATAGTCTTATATAAAAACGTGTTATACTGGAAAAAGGAAGAAAAAAAAGGGAAGGGTACCCTCTGGTTCTATATAGTGTAAATCCCTGGACTTCCCCTGGAGCTTTCCAGCGCTGCTGGGTCGAGAACCTGCTCTTCCCCCGTCCTTCCAGCTGGTCCTCTGGGGGAGGGGCCTGCTGTGCCGGTTCTCAGGTGTGTGCACCTGGGGAGATGCTCCGCCCCTGCCGGTGCCGGGCTCACTGGGAGCTGTTGACCCCTCCCTGTCCCGGGGGGAGCGCAGGATCCTGGGCTCCGGGGCCTGCGCTGCTGGGGTCGCTCCCGGGGCCGCGGCTCCCGAAGGCAGCAGGGCGCAGCCCCCTCCCCGGAGCCCCCGCCTGACCGACCGGCTGCTCCCCGAGGCCCCGCCGGGCGCTCCAGCCCTTTACCGCGCTCGGCCCGCGGGGTGTGGGGCGCCCTCCCCCGGGCGCACGTCCTCTGTCAGCGACCCCGGGGGGCTGGAGGCCCCACGGCCCCTCCTGCGGCTCTGCCCGGGCTCCCTGCTCAGCGCCTTTCCCTCCGGGAAGAATCCGGGGCGGATTCCACGTTCCCGCTTCTCCGGGGCGGGGCCTCCCTGTGCGGAGGCTTTCACCGCGGCTCGGCCCGGCCCCTCGGGGCCTCCCCCACCGGATTCTTTTTTATTTCATTTTTCCACACCTCCCTACCTTGCTAGAAGCGCAAACCCTTCCCTCTGTAGCGTTCCAGCTGTTCTCTCTTTAAATCTTGGGTCGGATTCACAGGTGTTCAGGATGGTTTGGAAGGTGTCTAGGTGAGTTGGTGGGGCCAGGCGAGGTGAGGACCCCAGTCCTCTGCCGTCTTGCCCCGTCCCCAGTTCCATGTTCAAAACTAAAAACTAATAATCATTATGGGGCCTATATTTAAATGCTGTTCCAGAGCATACCCATTTCATATATGACGCATGGAAAACTTTAAATTTACAGGTATATAATATGTATTTCCTCATAATGTAGAATATTTCATTTACAGTTTGAAGGGAATTATTATACACATACACCCATTACTTAATAGCACAATAATTTAATGCTAATATCAGTATATATACCTTTTTTCTTTAATTGCAATTTAGGAAGACATCTAAGAATGAAGTTTAATTTTTTAAGTACTAATTTAAAATACCCAGTATTGACTGTAGTGGATATGAAAGATCATTTTGATGAAATTGTATTGTATTGTAAGAATGAAGTTTAATTTTTTAAGTACTAATTTAAAATACCCAGTATTGACTGTAGTGGATATGAAAGATCATTTTGATGAAACCACACATCACATTTCCAGAGGTTCAGAGATAGAGATGTTTTGGCTGAGTAAGTACTCCACAAACTGATTCATAGAAATTGTTAACACCATTTTTTAGACTTATTTGTGAACTATTTGCACACATATTATTTTCATCTTAAGAAAGTTCCACAAAGGCTATCATGACTGTTATATAGTGCAAATTTAGAAAGAAGGTTAAATGAATTTTATTTCAGTAAATATTCTATAACTAAATGAGGTTATTTTTTTCTTAGTGGCACAGAACATGTCTTCCTCACAGTATATCCCTGGTTCTAGCATGATGCCAGGATGAATAGTTTTTTTTTAATATATTAAGTGAATGGTTGTCTTTGGCTGTAGGCATTTGTCAAGGGTTGTATTGTGTGCCTCAAAAATTAATATGTAAAGTCCTAGCTCTTAGAGCTTTAGAGTGTGACCTTAGTTGGAAGTAGGGTCTCTACAGAGGTAATTGAGTTAAAATGAGTTCCTTAGAGTGGGTGTTACTCCAATATGACTGATGGCATTATAAGAAGAGAAAATTTGGACACAGATACAAACATATAGCTGAACCCCCATGAGCACCTAAGGACAGCCACCTACAAGTCAACAAAGCAAGACCTAGAACAGATTCTTCCCTCCTGGCTGGCACAAAGATCACACCGGATGACACCTTAATTCTGGATTTCTAGTTTACAGGACTATGGGACAGTGGTGTCTGTTGTATAGGCCACTCAGTTTTAATAGTACTTTGTGATGTTAACTTTAGCTAACTAATACAGCATTGTAAGAGGAAACAACAACATTTGAAATGGGTAAATAAGTTCCCAAGTCTTTGTTGACAGGCATTTGCCAAGTTAGAAGGCCAGCATCTGACCTTAGGTCAGCTGTGAAGTTGGTACCTAAAACAGCAAGTTTCAGCCCTGTGTCACATCACACTGCCATGAATCATGGGTTGCAGGGACTATCACAATTTACTTTTATTAAAAATATGAGTCGTAAGATGGTGTAGAATTTATACTTTAAAAGAAGTTCAGCAGATTCTAAAAAATGTGATGCTCTAATTCCCAAAATGGAAGAAAATTCAAGCAGGACTCTTTAAACATAAAAATCTTCCTGGTAATAAATAAAAGAATAGAGCAACTATGAAATATAACTACTACAAAACCCACAGTCTGGGACCCTTTGACATAGGGATAAAAATCTGACATACTTCATTAATCGCGGAGGACATCATTGTGATTACAATCATCCAGTCAATAATTTCTAGTGACATTACCATCAAAAATTGCAAATTGTATTCAGCTTATTTTGTGATAGACATCAGTAAAATAAGAAATAATACATTTTGGAAAGATTTCCAGAAGAGTAGATAAGAATAAAAACCTAGAATTTCGAAGAGTGATCTTTAGTTATCTGCCTAAATCTGCTTTGTGGAAGAGCTCATTCTCTGATACTTTCAGGTTTGTCTTCCACTTTTAACATTTCCCTTATAGTCCTCTGCCAAATAAAGGCAGAATATGCATAAGGATGCAGAGTTCCACTCAATGTGGCTGCTCTAAAAATATTAGTGTTTATTATATTGCTTTAAAGGAAGTGAGACAATCTTTTCCAATGAAAGAAAAAAATCTACAACATACCATGAATCGTATAAACAATAGAGAAAAGAATGAGGAAAAAGAGCAGTACCAGCCTTGCGGGCATTTTTTTCTTTTTCCAGGTTATTGGTATGATTTAGGCGCCACAGATAGGCTTTTCTGTCTTAGGATATTACTGGGTCAATAGGCATCAAGGGGAAGATTTACCAGCCCCAAATCCACAGAAACCAGTGTGGAAAATTCTGCTGCATAGATCTGAAAATGTATGCATATGTGCTGTGTAAAGTTAATGACTCTATTAAATATTTAAATGTTAACAAAATTGTCCACAGTCTCCTTCCTTCACATAGAGCTTTAAAAAAAAAAAAATTCCTGAAGTCTTGTATTTTGAACAAGGAAAAAACACACATGTATACTTTTTATGAGTTTTCATTGTTAACCTGTATTCATAAGTATGAAATTTATTAACATGTTCTCATCTTACAAAGAGAATTGAATTAAATTCTTTTTCAGTGCTTTTGTGAAACTCATTCAAAGATGAAGGATGAAATTTGAGAATGTTGAATTGTTATCAGTGAATCTGTATCTAACCAGTGTCTGCCGAAAACTCTTATTAAAAGGTTCAACATATCCATTGCTTTAGTCTTGAAAAAACAGAATTTAAGAATAGGCTTAAGTGCAGGTAGTTAGTTTATGTTGGGAAATGGTCCCAGAGAATAGGAGGTGGGGTTTTGGAAGGAGTGAAACCAGGATGGAATGAAAATCCATTGAAGGGTGAGTTAACCAGATTTGGGACCAACAGCCTCTCACAATGAGATCTTTTAAAGATGAAAATACCTTAAAATTGTTCACTCAAAGGATAAGAGAGGAAGCCTGTATTTACCAACTAGTATCCCTCCATAAATTCAAGGCCATCCCCATGGGCTTTTCATTCCCTTGAAATTTTAGATTGTACCTGGTTGACTGCTAGGAAGACTGGGAAGTCAGTGGCAGAAGTATGGCTGAGCAAGATGCTGTCAAGGTATATAACTACAGGAAATAGATTGTGCAGAAATGAGATGAGTTGTGACTAGACTGTGAAAACATGATTTTTGCATCATGTTTCTCATGCCTAAAATTTTTCAAGGGTTAAAAGGGGTTTTTTCAATGATGTGAGCAGAGAACTAAGACAATACGGATCAGTGTCAATTGTGGCGAATCAAAAAGCATATGCACTGTCCAAAGGTTTATGCTTCTTACCTTTAGTTCATCTTTGCTAGATAAGGATGATAGTCTTTAATTGTCACATCCTGATTGTTAGGAAAGGCTCAAATCTAAATGTTATATGAAATTTCACACTTTTTAAAGTAAATCTAAAGAGAAGAAATGATTTTCAGGCTGGTAACCACACATGTGTTGCTAATCACTGATCTCAAGTGTAAAGAAAACTGAGTATTAATATTAAACTTTTAGTTACTTAATTATATGCATATTTTCTCCAATAATTCAAAGAAAATTATGATTTATTATGTACATTTTCTTCTTGCATGTGCTTACTGGAAAATAATTGTAAAAGAAACTTGATAAGTTTATTAAATGTAGTCTATATATTGACCAAAGGTGATGAAGTGTAATGAACCAAACTTTTAGCCCTTTGAGTCTACTAATTAACTAAATAAATATATCAATCAATTAACAAAGCAATCCTATAAAGGAAAGTCCAAAATTTGATAGATTTCCAGGAAATAATTTAAGAAAGCTAAAGTCCTCTGGATCTAATTATTAATTTGAACTACTCCATAACATAAACTAAATATTTTTCAATTCTCTTTTAATGTTACCTTTCTTCAGTGACAAGTAGCTCTATGAAGAAATATATTATTAAATTCTAATGAAAACAGGGACTAGCTTCAATCAGAGCTGTCTGGTGAGAATATACAATCTGCCTTTGGATTACAACAATGACAATTATTAGACCAAAGCCACTTGAACCCAAATAAAATGTTTATAACTAACACCATTAAAAAAAAAAAAAACTGTTTTGAGAGCAGAGGCCTCAGGATATTTTTTTTTCTTTATTAGTGAAGAAGTTTGCAGAAGACTAGGCAGTATGTATATAAAAGTTAATATAGAGTCTCCAGGTCTCCAGGATCGCACCCTGGGCCAAAGGCAGGCGCCAAACCGCTGCGCCACCCAGGGATGCCCCCGCGTGTGGGTTTTATGTAGCCAACGTTAACTTGCAGGCGTACCTGTATTGTGTTCTCAAATGTGTTGGTTACTCACATTTTCTTTTGTGTTCTCTTACCTCTTTAATGGTCATGTATACTACTATTTTTCAGATTTTAAAGACACACAATGTATATAAATATGTAACTGAAACGAAAACATCATGAAACAATACTTTTACTATATTGTAAAATATAGTGTATTGCAGTACACTCATATTGTCTCTTATTAAAAAAGAATGCTGACCCACTAAAAAAAAAAAAAAAAAGTGCTTAGAGTGCTTAATCCCTGTTCTTGTTGATTCAGTTCTTATTACTGGACCCATATTTCAGTATACAAAGCCAACCATTGACCGAGCGCTCTGAAGAGTATAGTTTGAGTATACCCTGAAACGAAGACTGCCAAAAGGCCCTCAGTAAAGGAGTATTCTAGGACTTTTGTAATTATAATTTCCTTTGTCTGGGCAAGTAATTGTAGTGATTTCTTTGTTTAGCTGACCTATGTGAAAAAAAGACTGTGAACTGCTTTTTTGAGTTTATAAGATAAAAATGATTAAATATATTGCCAAATAAGATTATGAGAATGTTGGAAATTGGCCTCCAACAGATTCAGCTTTTTTTGACATTAAAATTTCCAGGAAGAATTTTTCATTTTGGGATTTGATACTGTGGCCTCAAATGCAGTGGAGATCTTAGTACTCAAATTAAAAAGACATACTTTTCTTTTACCACTTGTAAATATTCAATAGTAACCAAGAAGAAAGTTTTCTCTGAGTTTGAAGATTTTTTTTGTGTGTAATATCATTGTGAATCTTGTCTCAGAGAACAAAACATGATGCTTCAATTCTCACTAAGTCTCTTTCAACATTAATGGATAATACCGCGGAGATATGATAGGTACAGTGTTTGATAATCCAAAAACGAAACTTTATCACTGTTCTCCTAGATTGGGGGAAAAATTCCAAATCAAGACTACATTTTTACTTGTAAAATGTAAATCTACTTTTTGGGAATTCATTTTATTTTTTAACGTAAAACCAAACAAAACAAGCATATTTTGTAAGGATCCCTTTGTGAATTTATTTGTTTTTTTGTTTGTTTGTTTGTTTTTGTGTGTGTGTGTGTTTTTTTTTTTGTGTGTGTGTGTTTTTTTGTGAATTTATTTGAATGAGCAACCTATATGCATAAGCCTTTTTGGTAAAGCCACCTTAAAATAAATCAGATTTCTGAAAAGTGGTTCTGCTTTACCCACTGAAAATCCTCAACATAATTCTGATCCAACTTTACTTGTGTAGTTCAGTTCTGAAAAGAAAACTGATTTCCTGCTGATCCAGGATCAACAATTCAATAAGCTTCAATAAGCTTATGCCTGCTGAGATTCAAACTTGCTTTAAATGTATAGGCATCTTAAGTCCTTTAAAAAACATATCAGTAAGATGTCTGGCAACGCAATGTATCTCTATGGATAAAACATGTTTGTTTTGTGTGTTCTCTTGGTCTTTCTTCATTTTTCTCTTTTGTCCCATGTCCCTCATCTTACCTTTTTCTAACTTTTGTGTGCCCTAGCCAGCGCACACACACGCAAGCAAGCAAGCGCATTCACATACATTTTTGCTCATACACAAACACATATTATACTCCTCTGATTCTACTCAAGTGACTGTCTCAATTGCCTGTGAATCTAAGGGACGCCCTTAGTGAATATTTGAAAGCAAAGCATTGTCTAAAACTGTGGAATTATAGTGATTTCCTGACCCTGCTAAAACTCCACTTTTTCTTTTCAATGTTAGCTGTAATCCTTTCTTTGTTATGCCACAGGAAATATAAGAAATCAAATTAAATTGATTCTTTGAAATGTTTGAAGGCTTATTCTTTTCTTAGATATTAAGGGGTTTCATGATTCATTAAAGGATACTTTAGAAATTCCATACATATTACCTAGTATTGTGAAATCCTAAATATGACAGCTAATTTTTATTTGAACAAAGCATATCCCCCTCAGGCAGAGGCATGGGTCTGCACCATTGGGTTTATTTTTCAACGTTATTCAAAAAGAACAAAAGATCTTCTGAGAGAGCTTCAAAGTAAATAAAAAAGCTCTTCAGTAAATCACAAAATTATGCTCTTTCCTGTAGGATCAATATTTCCCTTTTTCAAGCTGAGGTATTGGGCTACAAATAATAATACATTCACCCAAATATCTAGGGAATCATTTTTTAAAACATCGTAAGTTTGTCTTTTAGCTCCTTTGCCTCACCATGTTAACTATGCGAGTGAACTTCATTTTAACCTTAAAGGAAAAGTGGCAAACACGTAGTCAGTTGACTGTATACATTAGAAATTGATCTGCCTCCATAATGGTAAATCAGTGTCTCTGAAAGCCTTCTCTTTCATGCTAGATTACTACATTTCCAATCCCATTCACTCTCTACTTTTGATTCCGAATTAATTCAATAAACACTGCTTCATTTTTAAAGTAGTTCAGACAATACGTGATATATACCATTTGCTCCTTCTTTCTTCCATCTATTTTAGTTTTCTTTTGTGTCTGTGTGTCCTTTGTCTTTCCATTAGTATTACATAAAAATAACTCAATATCATTTTTATATCTGCATCTAAAATTAGTGGTGAAGAAATTCCAGTTTTACTATTGGTTCAAGATAATGATTTTTCAATATAATTGAACTTATATGCAGAAATACTTCTGGAATCCTTCTCTGTTAAAAATTTTACTGCATTACAGTTAAATATAATTCCAAATACAAAATTAAGTAATTAAATTTATACCACGGTTGACTCTTAACCTGTACTCATTTTCACATTGTTGAGGGCTAGTTTCTGAACTCTGTTCTGTTCCATTGATATCATATGCATATAGTACACATGCACACACTCACACAAATGTAATGACTCCTAAAACAGCCATTTTATTGCTCGGGATTCTGTAGGTCAAGAGTTTCAAGTGGCCCAGCATATTGGTTTCTCTCTTCTCTAGATGCCAGCTGTTGTACTTCTTCTAGATCAGGATTACCTCCCTGGGGCCTAGATACTGGCTGTTAGTACCTTGGTTCTTCCCTACATGGCCTCTCACTCTCTCAATGTGATCTGTCATCATGAGGCAGTTTAGAACAAGCCTCTAAATATGGTAGCTTACATGAAAGAATAAATACAACACTGTAAGCCTTCCTTGTAGGGTTTACAGTTGGAGTCCTATAATGACACTTCTGCTGCAGTCTGTTGGTCAAAGCAAGTCACAGATCTAGTTCAGATTCAAGTGGAGGGGAAAGAGAGTCTAATTTTTATGGGCAGAGTGACATATGCATACAGAGATGAAGAGATTATTGGTGACCATCTTTGCAGGTGATCTACCATTTAAATACATACTGTATATGCCATTACATATATAATAAAATATACATACATTTTGTTTCTTGAATATTTTCTTTTTGTGAGTATCTGGAAATATAAATTTCTATATTGACTTTGTATCCAGGGACCTTGATACTATTTAATTATAATACTTAACCAATAGATCCTTTAAGCAGATAGTCATATAAAAGCCTCTTTCATTAATTAATTGGTGATTAATTAATTTTCTTTGATTAATTGTGATTAATCATTCTCAGTCCTTTTAAAAATTTTTCTATATTGCATTATTGCTACTTAGCAAGAGATGTCTGGTCCTATTGTCTTTATAATTAGTACTTCCTTTAATACTCAACAGCCTGAGCTACTATACTAGCATCTCATCCCAGTTTACCAGTGAACAATTTTGCTACAGCTTGCCACAGGCTATCCTGTGTTTTACCTTATATCAGTGGTGGATTTCTCATTACAGTCAGTTGGTAGGGGATTCAACTACCAAGTGTTGTTTTGATGTCTGCTTTCCGGAACATTCTTGGTTCCAACTGTCTTAGAACAAGTCCCTAAGGAAGCAGACTCTGAGATGAGGATTTGGGGAGTGCCCTCAGAACCAACATCTGTGTGGGCATCAAGGAAGTAAGAATGAGCATAGGCAGGAGTAGAGCTGTGATGAGTAGCACAGAATCCTCAGTCCATTCCATGGGGAGTTCTAGAACTGAGATGTTCTTTCATTCAGGCCAGACATTTATTCCTTTCCATCAGCCAACCACTAGATGTGGACAGCCTTGAGAAAGCAGGAGTGACCCTGGGCAGGATATGCCTCTTTAGCTCAGGGAAATTCCTGGAGCAGGATGTAGCTAAGAGGCTTAGTTACCAACACTTCCAGCACCTGGGAGAATGATTGCATTAGTCCCCTCAGTACTAGTAACTCAGAACTGAGTTATGCATGCAGTAGACACTACCCTAGATTCCAATTAAAGAGTGTTTGACCTTTTCGTTGTGTCAAAGGTCTCATAATCTCCTCTGTATTTTTTTCCTCTGTTCATAAATCAGGATATTTTTTACTGACTTATTTTTCAAGTCACCTAACCCCTCTTCTGTCATGTCCAGTATCTTCTTCAACTTATATGTTGAGCTCTTAATTTTAGTTATTGCATTTTTTATATTTTAGAATTTTATTGGATTAATTTTCATAGTTCCCATTTTTCTGATGCAATTTTCTTTATTGTCATTTTGAATATTTTCATCACATTTATTTTAAGTACATGTCTTAAAATTCCAGTATCTAGATGATTTACAAGTCTTTCTATTCTGTCTTTATGCTTGTTTCCCTTGATACACCTAGTGATATTTAATTTTAAGACCGTGTGTATTAGTCAGTTTGGGCTTCTCTGAGAAAATATCAGACTGGGTAGCTTAAACAATAGGAATTATTTTCACACTTCTGGAGCTTGGGAAGTCCAAGATCAAGGTTTCAGCTAATTCAGTTCCTTGGTGAAACTTTTCTTCCTTGGAAGACTTTCTTTTTGTTATGACCTCATAGGGTGCCGATAAAGACCTCTGGTCTCTCTTCCTCTTATAAGGACATTAATCTTACCACAGGGCCTCTACCCTTCTAACCCCATCTAAACTTATCTCCTGAAGGTACCACCTCCACTTGTCACATTGGGTTTTAAGGCTATAACATATGAGTCATGGGTGGAGGAGACAAACATTTAATCCATGAAACTGGACATTGTGTAAAAAGTTATGGAAGCTGTAGAGAGGATTTGCTCTACCTTCTAGTAGGAAGGTAGAGTAGGGACAAGTAGGAACAAGACTGTACAGACTAGAATAATGGAGTTCAGGTATTAAAAATCTCAAATTGTCCCTGATTCTTTTTACTTTGAAGTATATCCTAAAAGGACCCCAACTAAAACCTGGTGCTTACCTTAATGGCATCTCAAATCTAGTTTTTATCTCTTTAATAATGTAAAGCTGCCAATAGTTCCATTCAGCTTCCCATTTGCTTATTTGTTTGACTTCTGGGGCTCTTGCCTTATAAAGGTTAAGAATTAAAAAGACCTCTTTCCATAATTTGGCTATTGTTAATAATGCTACCATAAACATCAGGGTACATGTACCTCTTTGAAGAGGATACATGTTTGTATACTTTGGGTAAATACCTAGTAGTACAATTGCTGGGTCATAGAGTAGCTCTGTTTTTAACTTTTTGAGGAACTGCCGTAGTGTTTTCCAGAGTGGCTGTACCAGTTTACATTCCCACTAACAGTGTAAAAGGATTCCCCTTTCTCTGCATCCTTGCCAACATCTGTTGTTTCCTGTGTTTTTAATTTTAGCCATTCTGACCAATATGAGGTCGTATTTCATTGTTTTGATTTATATTTCCCTGATGCCGAGTGATGTTGAGTATATTTTCACGTGTCTGTTGGCCATCTGTATGTCTTCTTTGGAAAATGCCTGTTCGTGCTTTCTGCCCATTTCTTAACTGGATTATTTGTTTCTTGGGTGTTGACTTTGATAAGTTCTTTGTAACTTTGGATACTAGATATGTCATTTGCAAATATCTTCTCTTATTCCATAGGGTGCCTTTTAGTTTTGTTGATTATTTCCCTTGCTATGCAGAAGCTTTTTATCTTGTTGAAATCCCAATAGTTCATTTTTGCTTTTGTTTCCCTTACCTCCAGAAATGGTCTAGTAAGAAGTTTCTATGGCTGAAGTTGCATCTCAAAGAGGTTTCTGCCTGTGTTCTCTAGGATTTTGATGGTTTCCTGGCTCACATTTAGGTCTTTCATCCATTTTGAATTTATTTTGGTGGATGGTATAAGAAAGTGTCCATTGGCTGATGAATGGATAAAGAAGATAGATACACACACACACACACACACACACACACACACACACACAATGTAACATTACTCAGCCATCAAAAAATAATGAAATCTTGCCTTTTGCAGTGATGCAGATGGAGCCAGAGTGTACTATGTTAAGTCAAATAAGTCAGTCAGAGAAAGACAAATACTATATGACTTCACTCATATGTGGAATTAAAAAACAAACATGAACGTAAGGGAAAAGAGAGAGAGAGGGAAACAAATCATAAGAGACTTTTAAGTATCAGAACAAACTAAGGGTTGATGGAAGGAGGTTAGTGAAGGATGGATTTAAATGGGTGATGGGTATTAAAGAGGGCACTTGTTGTGATGAGCAGTAGATGTTATCTGTAAGTGATGAATCACTAATTCTACACCTAAACCCAACTTTACTGTATATATTAACTAACTAGAATTTAAACAAAAAACTTGAAATTAAAATAAAATAAGTCCTAAAAAGTAAAACTGTCTCAGAGTACAGATTTAACTCCTTTTTTCCCTTCATTTTGAAATCTTGGTTCCCAGGGCACCTGTGTGGCTCACGCTTAGTTAAGCATCTGCCTTTGGCTCAGGTCATGATCCCAGAGTCCTAGGGTGGAGCCCCACATCAGGGTCCCTGCTCAGTGGGGAGACTGCTTCTCCCTGTCCCTCTGGTGCTCCCTCTGCTTGTTCTGTCTCTCTCTCTTTCTCTCTCTCTCTGTCTCTCTCTCTCAAATAAATAAATAAAATATTTTAAAATAAAATAAATTAAAATAAAATAAAATCTTGGTTCCTGAACTAAGAGCTACCTTGGTCTATATAAACCTTAATTTTTGTCTCACTAGCTGTTTGACATTGCAGAAAGCTCTGCTGCTTTCTGTTGTTTGCAGTATCTGTCTCTAGCTAGTAGCTACTTAAGAAATTAGCAAATGTCCTAAGGTATGTGTCTTACCTCCAATAAACTTCTCTATTCTCCAACAGCTTGGCCCTTAAAGCCCTAGCAAACTAAGAGCTTATCAGTACTTTTAAGAACTTTCTTGTATGTGTGTATTTTTATATAGACACTCTAGTAGTTCTAAACAGTAGAGTGTTTGCACTGTAAGCTACTATATCATGGGTAGAAATAGAAATTATTCAATTCATAGTTTGATTGCCATCTCACAAGCCTTTCTTCACAGAGGGTAGTGGTTAAGAACCATGAACTTGTACTGATGCAAAACTGAGAGCTGTGTGACCTGGAAAAACTACTTATGCCCTTTTTGCCTCAGTTTTTTATCCTGGAAAATGAAGATAATAAATGTATTTACCTCATGCACTTTTGAATACTGAACAAAACAATGGATACAAGGCTATCCGTACAATGCCAAACACCTAGTACATGCTCAATAAATATTTGTATATGTTATTCCCAAACAGGTTATTTAAGTGCTTCTTCTTAATTGTCAAAAGCTTTCACTATTTTTTCACTATTCTCCACTGTTTATCTTCTGCTTCAACACTGCTGTCCTCTACATTCTTTTTGTTTTTTCATTCTTTCCCATTGACCTAGATCATATCTGTTTCAAGAATGTTCTAGGATGACTGGGTGGCCAGAATCAAATCCTGTTAGCTACACTACCAATCAAACCTTTTAATAAGAGTACAACTGGTTGTGTTTATGAATGTTTTCTTTAGTTAGCATCATTTTCACCTTTTAGCCAGTTTGATGTTCACTATAAAATGATGTGACAAAAACCTGTATGAAAAGGAACGTTAAATTCTAAGTGGTGTATTGCTGAGCCAGAGGTGTGGATTGTATTTCTGAGCTCCAATTATCATTGGCCCAGAACAAAGAATGAAAACAAAATTCTTGTGTCATTTGAAATTGGTAGTATCACAGGTAAGGCACACAATGACATTTTCAGCAGTTCAGATTTTAACTACTCATGTTTAAATATATTTTATGGCTTCCCAGTATTAGAATCTTTCTTCTATTCCTAAGAAAAGGGAAGAGAGAAAATATTGAAAATTATATAGTTAGTGCTTTATTATTATTATTTCAACATTATTCACGTGTTTAGTATTTGTTTATCTTCTATAAAAAAAACTGTTGCAAAATTTTTTACAAGGAAAAGCGAATTCCTACTTAAGCATATTCTTTTTTTTTTTTTTTTTAGAATCAAAGTGTTTTTACTATAGAAGAGTATGTTACTACTTTTTAAACGCATAAGGAAAACCACATGTCTATGAATGACCATGGAGGTTATACACAGGACATTTCTAGGCAATATCATCAACTACGTAGGAAGCATAAATTGTGTATTTACAAAAATACAATTGTCCATTAAATATGACAGTTTCCTGATAGATAGATAGAAGTAAAGAATTGAAGAAACTTGTGCATCTTACCAAACTATAGCCTTAGTAATGCATAAAATTATTAAGAGAGATCACAAAAATTAAACCATTGAGAGAAAAAAAGATCACTTCAAGTACTGGTTGCTTATTTCACCAAACTAAGAACATACATGGAAGAGAATTTTATATGTATAAATGTATAAATACATAAATAAAATCACTACAATTTGACATACTGCTTTTTTATTTAATATGTCAGAGTATCCCTCTGTGTCATAAATACTAAGCTACATCATTATTTTAGTGGTTATGTTGCATGTCATTATATGCACACAGAGTTGCGTATTTTATTTTCTCAGTCTCCCATTGGTATACATTTGGTTATTTCCAGGTTTCAGTAATATAAATAACCATGCGTTAAACATCAGTGTATGTATATATTTGCATTATCTAGTAACATCCTAATACAATTGTTATTTACATATGTAAAACCTCTGATGTATGTTGCCAAATTTCAGAGTCTTTTTTTTCCTCTTCTTTGTGTGTGTGTGTGTGTGTGTATTTTTTTATTGGAGATCGACTTGCCAACATATAGCATAACACCCAGTGCTTATCCCAACTGCCCCCCTCAGTGCCTGTCACCCAGTCACCCCATCCCCTGCCCACCTCCCTTTCCATTACCCCTTTTTCATTTCCCAGAGTTAGGAGTCTCTCATGTTCTGTCACCCTCTCTGATATTTCCCACTTATTTTCTCTCCTTTCCCCCTTAATCCCTTTCACTATTTTTTATATTCCCCAAATCAATGAGACCATCTAATGTTTTTCCTACTCCGATTGACCTGCTCCACTCAGCATAATACCCTCCAGTTCTATCCATGTTGAAGCAAATGGTGGGTATTTGTCGATTCTAATGGCTGAGTAATATTCATATATATACATATATAATTAATATTCATATATACAATTAATATTCATATATATCACATCCTCTTTATCCATTCATCTTTCGATGGACACCAAGGCTCCTTCCACAGTTTGGCTACTTTAAAATATGGCAGTGGTCTAGAAGTACCGCTTTAAAAACATCGCAAGAATATGATAGAGCCTGGGTACCTGGGTGGTTCAGTTGGGTGAGCATAAGACTCTTGATTTTGGCTCAGGTCCTCCCTGATCTTGGGGTCATAGGATAGAGCCCCACATTGGGCTCTGCACTCAGCACAGAATCTGCTTGCCCCTTTCCCTTCGTCTCTGCCCCTTCTCCCTCACCACCCCCCCACCAATGCTATGGTTGTGCTCACTCACATTCTCTCAAATAAATAAATGAATCTTTAAAAAAATGTGATGGAGCCTATCATGATAACAAACATACATACTACCTAGTTGTCCATAAAATTGAAGTTTTTTATTCCTTAATTTCAACATGAAGAAATATGCTTTATATTAGACAACTTTACTTTTTTTTAAATTTTTTTAAAATTTTTATTTATTTATGATAGTCACAGAGAGATAGAGAGAGAGGCAGAGACACAGGCAGAGGGAGAAGCAGGCTCCATGCACCGGGAGCCCGACGTGGGACTCGATTCCGGGTCTCCAGGATCGCGCCCTGGGCCAAAGGCAGGCGCCAAACCGCTGCGCCACCCAGGGATCCCTAGACAACTTTACTAAATACCTTTTATTCATTAAGTAAGGTGTTATAAATGAAAATAGTTCACATGTTATGTCTACTAAATATCAGGTGACATTTCATTATGTTTGTGACTAATAAAAATTGCAATTATTTTCTGTAATATTATTAGACATAATAGTGATTAAATTGTTGATCACTTTTGGCTCAACTGGGTCAGGAGAAATTTGTGGCTCTTTGATTTTTACATATACATTCACACCTGTATTATAAGGTTTTATAGTCATTAACCTATGCATATTTTATTTTATTATTTTTATTTTTTATATTTTTATTGAGTTCAATTTGCCAGCATATAGTATAACACCCAGAGCTCATCCTGTCAAGTGAACCTATGCATATTAAAAAAATAATAATAATCTGGTTGTGCTCAGATTTACTACAAGAAAAATCTGTATTGTCTATCTTTTCTTTTTTTTTTAGGTAACTACTTTCCCTTATCATCAACATTTATATGTTACATATGAAGCTCTTATATCTATGCTGAATTGCATATTCAGGATTATTTTAATGGTATTGTCTTCAGTGTTTTTTATAACTTCATATTGTTGATAAAAAAGAAAAGCAAAATGCTTTTCCACCCATGAAACACTTTTTCTTAAATGTAAATTTTATTAATAAGTCTTCTAGGACTTTCAAATACATACATCTCTGAAAGTTGTTTTATTTAACTTGTGGTCATCTTTATAAAGTATTTTTTGCTGCAAATGAACTTATCTGTGACGATAAGTTACTATTTGTGCCACCTTAGATCTATCCATGGAAAAATCCTCGGTAAATTCTAGTAACTAATAAATTAAGTTTCATATTTGTAATACCACCAAAACCATGAAGAGAGAAAAGATGATATGTTGCTCTTGTGAGAGTTTTTAAACAATATACACATTGTGACTTTTTTTCTTAAATATATTTATTTCTAAGCAAAATTGTAGGCTTCTTGTGAACGTTCCAAGTTTTATGGAACTGATTTTACTTTGCTTTATATTTCTGAAATAGATGATAGTACTATTTTCATTTATCAACGTACTAAAAAGTAACTATTGAAGAGTCATTAAAATAACTTATGGAATATCAATTAAATATGAGTAGACAACTAGATCATAAGCTAATTTCAAACTGACTACTACCCCAATTTCTTATTTAGGAATAGCTTGATTAAATGTGATAGTTTCTTATTATTTCAATAAATGACTCTGTTTTTACAATGAGACTCAGTTTTCATTTTCAATGTATATGCCATTATGTTAGAGATGAATGTTAAGGCAACATTTGGCCATAATTACATGTACGTGTGTGTTTATATTCTGTATGAATGTGTGTGGATATTTAACATGGATGTGTAGCAAAGGGCCTATTTTTAGAATTCATAGAACTCGGCTTACCCAATTTCATTATAGAGTCCTCTCATAGTGTCTTCATCTGTCTGTTCTCATTAGATTTTTAAGCAAAATGTTCTGCAAAACCAAGACATAGCACACATCAATTGCTTATCTGGGAACTTCTTTTTTTCTCCATCACATTCTTTCTACTTATTAGAACAATTTTGCTCATCAAGTAAGCCCCAAATCAAACACCTCCTCTCCTATTATATATATTTATGATGGTTCCATGGAGAAGTAATCATTTCTTCCCCTGTACTCCTTCATTGGATCTGGGTCAAACATACCTTCATCAGTACTGATCAAATATAGCCTTGATTTCACTTTTAGTCCTCAAAAGTAAGGGCTATATTTAATCCATCTCTGTATACCCAGCAAGTGAATAAATGAATGAGTTGCTGAAGCACCCTCTGATACAGACATTAATAACACAGTCAATAGTATACATGCACTATTTGTAGAAGCATCTATATTTTACAGATTAGAAAATCAAGGCACAAAATAGGTAACTTTCAATTGTTGCATGGCTTATAAGTAGAATATATCAGACATTAACCTTGGTCAGTTTAATGTCAAGTTCCCTATATTTATGAAGCATCTTATTAAAGACTGATCTTTCGATAAATACTGTTAAAAACTAATAGTGCAAGGGAAACTTGAACAATTATACAACCAGTGAGATATGCCTCTTTTCTCCTGTATCAGTTACTCTTCACGCACTATTCTAGGTTACATTTATTGTAGGCAGAACAATTATATCCTGTGAATAACCATCAAGGTTGTTAAATAAAAAATCCAGTTGCCTATCCAAAAGAGTGAATGAATCCATTCAGCAATTCAGTATTGGATGTGTCCTGCTCAGAATAGTGCTAAGCACCTGGAGGCAATGTGAGAGTAGTTCTGTCCTAAAGGACTTGCCAATTATATGAAAGTAGCAAGATTAACACTCATGGAATAAACTAGCAAAAATTCTCTTACATAAGTTGGAGGTAAGATGAGAGAGATAAGCAAGGGTTATAGATCTTAGGAAACATTTCATGGATGAAATTAATTTTTATGCAATTTTGGTGGAGAGAAGAAAAGAGAACATTCTAGGTGAGACAAAAATTTCAAGTAACAATCTAAGAGAGAGGACCTAAGTGATTTTTTCCTACCACTTTAAAGAGAGTTAAAGAGTTTATTTTTGCCCACTATGAAATGATGTTACATTATATGTGATTTGTATATATATATATATATGAAATATATATATTTCATACATATATATATATGAAATATATGAAAGCACTTTGGGTATATATATACATATATATATATATACCCAAAGTGCTTTCATACTGGCTATTTCATTTAATCTTCACACAAATTCTGAAGAGTGGGCAAGGTTGATATCATTGTTCTCATTTTATAGATGAGAAAACTAGAGTCTTGTAGAGGTTAAATGTACTCCTAAATTCAACTTATTTATTTATTTATTTATTTATTTATTTATTTATTTGAGAGTGAGTGAGCACAAGCAAGGGGTAGGGGTGGGAAGAGAGAGAGAGAATCTCAAGCAGATTCCCCACTGAGTGAGGAGTCCAACATAGGGCTCTGTCCCAGTACCCTGAGATCATGATCTGAACTGAAGTCAGACACTTAACTGACTAAGCCACCCAAGCATGATTCAACTCTGTACATAGCACTATAAACATGTACCACTTCCAGAGAGTTTTATGTGTTTTTAATGAAGTTTTGCAGTATAATTTTTTAATACAATTTTACCTCAGGATTCTTTTTTTTTTTTCCTATGAGTCTCTAAGTGTAAATCACTTGTTATGGTTAATCAGAGAGCATGACTGTATTTTTCTAGGAAATATGAACTGGATTTTTTTCTAGGAATGGAGGCATCAAAGTTAAATCGTCCCTTCCTCATAAGAACATGCTGCTATCTTTTGCAGAGATCCAAAGTAAGAATGTTCATAGTATCCTCTAAGGTTTTTACTAGCCTCTGTCATTTGAATGTGAAACTGGGGATTGATTTTCACATAATGGAAAATTATTGATATTTATGGAATAAATCTATAACAATCTTAATTTACATTAGTCAAACTTTAAGATTAAAACTTTGACTTCACCAAGCAGATTAACATTCCATAAATTTATATTTGTGATAGCTGTCTCTAAATCCCTTAAAAATGACAGTGCCACTTCTATATAGCACCAAGTTTATGATCGATGCTTGAAAATGACTGCCTCAACTTTCCTCCAAAGAATGGAGTAATAGCCCATTAACCTAAAGACTGAAGATTATTCTCTGAAAGAGTGGGGTGGGTATGTCAGATTTTTGTTGATGCCTCTATTTGTCTGCTTTATGATTTTAGTTGACATAAATAAGCAGTCAGTGGAAACCAATATTATTTCTCAATCAAGGGAAGAAGATAGGAAATTGTAAGGGCAGAAGACAAAGTTCATATTTTGAAAATAATTGTACTGAGGAAAAAAATAAATTTTCCCCCCAGAGACTATCTCACATTTGTGAGACAGTGAGTGTAGGGAAATGAGCACAGGATTTGAACCAATACAAATGGGTTTAAGGGCTCTGTTCTGCTACTCACAGTGTGACTTTGCAGAAGTCATTGGAGCAATCAGGTCTGAGTTTTCATGCTTAGTAAATTGGAATAACAGCAATAGATGAAGGAATGAGACAAATAGGTAATGAAAAAGAAGCATTCCTGGGAGAAAGCATAGCACATTCCTGTTCTGGAGAAAAGGGACAGCATGTCATGCAGCTGAATATTTTGAAAATAAAGAATCAGTCAGGGAATGACACTAGAGAGAAAGCCAGAGGCCCACTTAGGGTTTTAATCCCACACCAAGGAATTTTACTTTTTCCTGACAACAGTTACATTCACTGAGTGCTCTCCATGTTAACCAGACAGTGTTATCTCTTCATATACATTATTTTATTGAATCATCATAATCACCCTATGAAGGAACTGAGGACCAGACAGGCTAAGAAGGTCATTAATGTGGCACAGCTGGGGGGCGCCCAGCTGACTCAGTCTGTAGAACATAGGACTCTTGAACTCCTGAGTTCAAGCCCCACATTGGGCATAGACCTTACTTAAGAAAAAAACAAAAAGCATAGCACAGTGGGTAAGTGGCACAGCTAAGATTCAAATCCCGTTAAGCCTGATTTCAGAATCAAGACTTATCCACTCAAAGAACTACATTGAAATATTTCAATCCCAACAGCAGAATGATCAGATTTTCATTTTAGAAAGAGTACTCTGATTGCAAAGACAAGAACTGATCTGGAGAAAAGGCTTAATTGGAGACAGAGAAACCAGTAACTAGAAATGAGATGATTACAGCCACAAATAAGGTAGAAGCAGTGCACGTGAGACATTTAGAAGACAGAATCCATAAGATTTAGCAATTTATTTAGTGAAAGTGATAAGAAAAAAAAAAAGATAGGACATAAGAATGCACTCAGGTGGTTTTTTTGCTTGTTTGCTTTTATTTTTGTTTTAGTGTTTTCCTACATCCACCCTGTATATTAGCTATACTTAAACATTATTCACTGTTGCCCTCATAGGCAATCTGCTTGACTTATGAGACTTCACCTATGTAATTTCCTTGGCCTGGAGAACTCTCTCTACCCCACCCCACCCTACCAAACTGTGGCAGAGAGATATCTTGCGTCACCTGCTTTCAAGGGTTTCTCTTATTGTCCCAAAGCTTCTGCGGTGTCTTCCACTTTTGGAATCTTCATGTCTCTGAATGTCTCTCTTGAAAAGTGTATGGAGAGCTACCTGTGTCCTATATTTTTCTACTTCAGTTTTGCTGGGGAAAGAACTGTGTCCTGTTTTTCCTTAAAGAATAATCTGATGGCTTCTTGCACAGCAGAGGTGTTAAATCAGTATTTGTTGAATTTGAGTAAATAAAGTGAGTCTCCTGTCAGTGTATGAAATGCACTAATTTAGTAAATACTGTAAATCATGGCTCATAAATTGCCTCATTGGAAAGGTCTTTTTTGACTCCTTTGTAAAGCAGTTTTCTGACTCATGACCCCTCTCTTCCTCTGTCTTATCACTTTGTTTTATTTCCTTTATACTAGTTACTACTATTGGAACAAGACTGGCTACATAATTAGCAGAGTCCAGTGAATGAAAATGAAAATGCAATATCTTGTTAAAAGAAATTACTCAGAGTTACAGGAAGGCAGGAGCTGAGCATTAAACTGACTCAAATGGAGCCTTGAACTGCGCAGGTCATATGGCCATGAGGCCAGTCGTGGCTCTGAAGTTATCTCTCAAATTTCCATATGTCTGTTTCATATCTTTCCTTCTTTTCATTAAACTCTAGGAAAGTAGGAATTATCCCTGTCTTATCCCCAGTGCCCAGAGGGGAAAAAGATGGCAGATGGTAGCTACCTAATAAATATATTTTTTTTGAATACAAGAATGATTTTAGACTGAAGTTTCACATTTTTAAACTTTTGAGGATAATTGTCCTGACAAAACCCTTTCCTCTATGTAATTTCACACAGTGGTTCCAGCCTCGGCTGCATGATGCATCCTGGAGAAGATGACAGTGATTTTTTTTTTTTTAATTGAAAACCAACACTCACCATGTTGAATAGCTCTAATTATCATCCCTAGGATGTGTCCATGAGCTGAATGGACCAGGGAGACTCAATTATCACCACTCTGTTAAGGCAGTCCTTCCTAAATGTAGTCGAGATTCTGAAATCGCCAACGATTTCAAGAATATTGTGACTTATTCTAGTCAGTACCTATTTTGTGATGTAGACCTCAATTCTCTATCCCTGCCAATCTCACTTCTTTCAAAAGCATTAAATTAACTTTTATGAAGGAAAAGAAAGAACCTAACTGAAGGCAGTAAGAGGTTAATGTAAGCCATTGTTTCTGTGACATAGTACTGCTTCACAAAGCATAATAACTTCATCAGATGGAATTCAAAACTTTAGGCAAAAAGAATTATGGCCTTTCAGGTACTCAAAATACCTTTTGAGATGTATGTGAAAAAGATAATTGAGGAGTTTGGATTGTCCTTTGAGATGTTGCATGATAGTTTAAATCCAATCAAACATTGTTTTAAATAATAGTAGGTGAATTCTCAATAGAGCTATGCAATACCCAATTCTAAAGAAGAGGGGGAAATATTTTAAGGGAAAATTCTATTTTTCCCCAGAAATTCTTTCAGTTTTGTAAATGTGGATTCATCTCCTGAAGTCTAAAATCACATTGTTATTGGTGATTATATTTTTAATTTAAAGAACAAACTCATAACTAAAATGTAATAAAACCTGTCATTTATTAAGTGGCCATCATGTGCCAGACAGTGTGCTTAACTACTTTAGCAGTGTTACCTAATTTAATGCTCACAACAATTCTAAAGTCAGATGCCCTCCACTCCCTCCCTCCTCCATTTAACAAATAAAGAAATCAAAGTTTAAAGAAATTGAAAAAACCTTGACCAAGGTCACAAAGTGAAAAGAAAAAAAAAAAAAGACAGCCAACACTGCAACCAAATTTCAGTTGAAAAGCAAGTATGACATATGGCCGTTTTGGCTTTTATCTGAACAGAGAGCTTATTTCTGGGATGATTTCTAATTTAGCTGTGTTTTTTTGTTGTTGTTTTCACACACTCATGAATAGCCTTGACATAACTAAAATTCTGACAGCATAGTCTATTATAATAAGGTTCTGTTTCATTTTATTTGTGTAAGTAATTTCTTCTTTTTAAATTAGTAAACAAATAGGGACATGTAGTTAAAATTCAATGCTTCAAGATACTTTATAAGTCATTTGCTCAAAATGTCCTTTCTCATCGCAAATGGCTACATGGACTTATCATCGTTGTGTCAAGATGGAGAAACTGATGCTTTCTGGTATCATTTGAGGTGCAATGCTAAGCACCACTGCCAAAACCATACCCCTCAACTGTTCTTTCCTTTTCTAAAAGATATTATCCTTCTGAAGGATACTTAATGAGGTCTCTGTTTGAAGGCACTGTGTTCGGAAGACCTTGGAAGAGTGCAAAGTAGACCCAGAGATGGCTAACATCAGAGCCCATCAATTTGTTAGATTGCTAAAAAAGGTGAAGGTATGTGGCAAGACAAATTTGGAAGATGGCACATAACAACAGAGATGCCTATGAGGTGGCCTGAAAGCAGCAAATGTAAGAAAAAAAATATATACTTAAGGGAGTAATGATGGGTATGGATGAAGATCAATTTGAGAGTGGATATTAGACGTGGGTGAAGTGAGAGTCGCCAAACTGTCTTCCTGCTCATGACGGGTGATTGGGGCTCATAAGGTGGGGAATGCAGGAAGGAGGTGACTAAAGAGATTAGGTGTATGTGGTAATAATTGCATCAGGGGGAAAAGAGTGTGTTTCTGTGCTCAGACCCCTAATGGTTGGATGCTGGGAAGGTGGCAACAGGGGATAGGATCTTGGCAATAAGAAATTGAAAGGCTGATAGAAAAGCACAGATAGAGCAAATGAAGCAATGACTACAAAGGCCCGGCTGTTTGATGTCTTAGGCGGTATGATATAATGACTGTCTCTGCTGCAAAGCCACAAATATTGAATTCAGAAAAAAACGAATTTGTTATAATATGAAATAATGTCTAATCTTAAGATGCTAAAGTGGATGAGAGTTCTATTTGTAAAACAGAAATTGATTCTAGATGATTCTGGCAAAGAAAAGAAATGGTAGTATCTGCATGATTTGGGGATACGACTAAGTTACATCTGAAGTGCAGCCGTAATGCCTGATTCTGTGTTTCGCTGCTTGTCGGGATAGCCAGGCATAGCAGAAAGAAGACTGCAGTCACTGTGGGGCCCTGCTGGAGGTCCCATTCCTTATTCTGGCCTCAGTATTCTCACCTGTAAAATGACTGTTGTGCTTTAAGTGATTCCATCTGTCCCTTTCCCTATGGGACCTCCAGCTCATTGAAAGTTTAATATTTTACTTCTTTGCTTAGAGAATCTTTTCAAAATCTTGCATTTAATTCCCTAGGGATCTTTTTTTTTTTCTGCATAGTGTTGAAATTCTGTGCATTGTGAATTCTCTCTTTAATTTAAAATATTAAAAGGGACATTGTCAGTCTCACACGCAGGCACTCTCGCCGTTTGCCACTCTGCTGGTAATGGAAGTTGCCTGCCTAACTCCTTTCCTCTGGCATCAGAAGGCAAATACCCCCTTTCAACTTGGCAATGTAAGGTGATTTAACTCTCATTTTAGAAACGTTAGCAAAAGGTTATTTCTACTTCAGGTTTAACAATTTCAATGATGCCCGGGTAGTGAGTGGCATCGTACGACGTCCCACTATACTTAGAGAAAAAGTGTAATTTAGCAGCTTTTGTTTACATAGTTCTAGATATTGGTGACGACGTTCATGGGAATTATTTCTAGACAAACCCACACAAATTGCTCATGATTCTGAAGGAAATAACGTATGTTTGGCAGTTTAGAAATTATTTTGTATTTGAGTGTTAATCTTACAAGGCACAATTCTGAGACAAAAGTCTTTGTTCTCACCCCCGCCCTGATTATCATGAAAAGGACAGGCAATGCCACATATCCTCAGGGATTTTACTGTGTATCCTAATACATTATTGGCAGGTGCAAAGGAACACAAAATATGTCCCAGTCTGGAGTTTAATTTTTAATCCATTTCATGTTTATTTTGATAGAAACTCACTTTATGGTTCATTTTCTTTTAGGTTAATGGTGTATTTATTTTTATAGCTATGCACACCCATACACACACACATACACACACACACACACAAAAGAAGGCTTCTCAGCTCTGACGGAAAAAAAAAAAGTAAATATATGTATTTGCCCTACTTTTTATTTGATTAAGGCATGCACGCACCTACATTTATTCTAAGCCCCAATTTAGGTCACTGCACATTATTCAGTCAGTTCATGACAGCAGCTTCTGCTTGTAGCATGATTGTGGTTATAGAACTCTGCAGAATATGTTTGTTATGGGTATGCCCATGCACGTGTATGCAGGCATGCATTTGGGAGTCCATGACATGTGGCAATAATAGCTTTAATAGATAATAGTAAAATAATGATAATTATTCAAGCCTAGTGTACATGTGTGTACATGTGCATAACACACATACTAAAGTGCAACTTCATTTAAGGACAGTCAGTTGTTTTATGGTACCTTTCCCCAGTTAATAATCCCTAAAGCTCTCTGCTTTTCTCCTACCCTATCACTCCTGAACTCTTGTACCTGACCATCTAGGTCTCATCGTAACCTATCCACCTTCCCTAATGTGTACTTGTGCCTGTAGTCAGACAAATTTGTCCCCATGCTGCAGCACGAGGTGAGTTTGCCACATGTTACTCTCATAAATGGTTGACATTCTTGTTTGTTCTGTCAGACCATGTGCTCTTTGAGGGTAGAAGCAAGACCATTTTCCTAGTTGTATCCTTAGAGCCTTGCACATGATGGACCTTAGTAATTAATTTGCAAGGAAAGGAAGAAGGGAGAGAAGGAAGACTGAAGGAAGGGGGGGCATTTTTTTTTCTATTTCTACCTCCTGTTTGTTGTGCAAACTAGATGAGTTTAAAGATGCATTTCATTCCCTTAATTATTCCTGTGCCCATGCAAAAAGGGCCTTCCAATTTTTTTGCTATCTCTCATATGTAGGAAATTTTTCCCAACATCACCTTCCCAGAATTAACTGTTTCTTATCGGAAATCCACTTATAAAGATTTTGTGTGAATGAGTGTTCATACGTGTGCAGGTGTCAGGTGACTGCATTTATTTGATCTCATCACATAAGCTTCCATTCACAATGTGTATCTTTTTTTTTCTGGAAGTGTCCTGCTCCTGATCCCCAAATACCTCTTGATGGGGTTCAAGGAAGGCCATTCCAGAATATACCATTCTGACATATTGGTTATTTTGCATTAAAGTTAGCTAAGAAAGAGTCAGTGAAATAAGGTTTTTCTGACCTTCCTCTGTTCCCCCATAAGCAGGAAATAAATTTCCCATGTGAAGGGTACCCTCCCTGCACCTAGAGGGTAGATGACATCTTTATTGCTGAAGAGAGGGATTTCTGGGGCAAGAAGACAGATAAACAAACCTTAGTATTTCCTCATTAATTTGCCACCGCAAGCCCAAACTTCTTTATTTTGTCAATTCTTCACAAATTGTTTCTTTGTCTCAAAGGTATAAAAGTGGTTTGCTTTGGTCACTTCTGGAAGGTTTATTTCTTTGGGGCTCCATACTTACAAAACTAAATTTGTTTTTCCCTGTTAATCTGCCTGTGTCAATTTAATTATCAGGCCAGCCAAAGAATATAGAAGGAAAGAAGGGAATGCTTTTCTTCCCCTACACTCTCTAACAAGTTAAAGACTTTCTTATACAGATTCTGGTTATTTTTGATTTTTTATTTTTATATTTTTGATAAGGATCACATGTATGGATTTCTTCCCAGCATGGAATGCTTGTGTACTTTAAAGGCTGTCTGTGCAGGGAAAGGGAGACGTAGAAAAATCCAATTTAAATTGGACATAAGAAACAAAAATATGAATTATGAATGGCAATGACACAAACCATTTTTCTTTTGACATATATGTCTAAAAGTATCTTATTTTGGTGTACATTTCCATTGATTTCTCAGTTCAAATCTCAGAATTAATTTTATTTTAATAGGGATCCCTGGGTGGCGCAGTGGTTTAGCGCCTGCCTTTGGCCCAGGGCGCGATCCTGGAGACCCGGGATCGAATCCCACATCAGGCTCCCGGTGCATGGAGCCTGCTTCTCCCTCTGCCTGTGTCTCTGCCTCTCTCTCTCTCTCACTGTGTGCCTATCATAAATAAATAAAAATTAAAAAAAAATTTAATTTTATTTTAATATAACTTCAGCTTAGGATTTATAGTAAAGCTGCATACCGAATTCCAAGGACCCATTAGTGAAATACTATATGGACAGAATGCATATTTCAGCATATTGATTTGTGCCACTAACCTCTGGTCTAGAAGTCACTTCATTTATCTAAACAATGGATGATGTCTTTAAAGAAATCTAGCAAGTACTGACTTTGTATAAGGCCGGTTAGTGAATGTTTCTGTAATTTTCATTGTGTTGTATTACTTCACAAATGTGTTTGACAACAGACTTTTTAATGTTTTTTTAAATATTCATATTTTCTCTTGCAGGTAGCAAAAGATGGTAGTCAATGAAGTAAAGATATTATATTTCAATAATTCCATACTTTTACATGAAATTGTTGATTTGGAACAAGTATTAAACCATATTGTATATATTAAACATAAAATATTTGAGGATTTAGGATTTGAAGAGGTTTTTTGTGGTTATTTTTTGTTTTTACTTGAAATATGAGTTTCGATAGCATAAAATCTTTGGAGTCATTTATCCAGTAAACTTGAAAATCAACTGCATTCCTAAGATTCTATTAGGATTTGAAATAATAATCATTCCAGGGCTTTTAAAAATTGTTTCTTGAAAGGTTGATTCTTCTACCTCCTGCATCTGCTGATTCTCCCTTATGGTAGAGTCCTTTACTCCTGTGGTTTATAGTTTTTATACTGTGATCTCATTTACACTTAAAGGTCTTTCTCATGGAAGTTTTACATACTATCAGCTAGTTGTAGCAGTCTCCTTTCACTCCTTTCTGGAATTTGCTTCTAGCTGATGAGATATGTTATTGGTCTTGAATTAGTTCAAAAGGATTTTTCTGGCCTCTAGAAAATTATACTTAATTCACCATTGCTATATATTTGAACTGGAAAAGGATCTCCATGTCAGCTTAGTGGACCACATTGCTAGTAGTGGCCCAAGCATGTAGTTTCAACTTTGAGAGAGCTCAAAGTACACAAAAACATTCAGATACATCACAAAAAAAACAAAAACAAAAAACCTCTAAAGTCCAATATGATGAGTTCAATGATGAAATACCAGTTAAAAGCTGCTATTGGGTATTATTATAGATGACTATATCTACGGCAAGAAGTGACCAGCACATAAAATACAATTAGAGGTGGAATAATCTTAACTTTATAAAAGTACTGTAGGGATAATACATTGGGATACGTTCAGTGTGTGTGTGTGTATGTGTGTGTGTATGTGTGTATCTATGTATTTAAATCAGAAAGCCTAATATGAGAATAATGCACATCTATCCTTATCAGGTAGGAATATTGTAAGGGAGTAAAGATAATTTCAGAAAGGTTATATCAACTGTATCTAAGTTTTGGTCAAACAAATTGTAGTCTCATACTTTCTTGGTGATTTATTTATTTATTTATTTATTTATTTATGTATCTATGTATTTATTTTTAGTATTTTCTGAAATAAGTACCATTCCCACTTACAGATAAGAAAACTGAGGTCCAGAGAAGTTAAGTAATTTTCTCAAGATTATGCAGTTAGTGGCAGTCTTGATTCAAATCTAGTATTTCTAGCTCCAGGATCAAGGTTTAGCGTTATAGTGGGGAAAAAAACAAAAACAAAACAAAAACACGAGCAAACAAAAACCAAAAAATAAAATAGAAAAAATTATCTTTAGTTTAAGGAAAAGAGTTATCAGGAGAAGACATAGTCAATCATTAAAAAATTCAAAATCAAGGCACATTGAGAATTTGCAATCACATATCTGATAGTCATGAAATTGGCCTAAGACTTCCTCTGCAAGAATGAGTGAATGGTAATGGGGACATTTTAAAGTAGAGAGAAAAGGATTTCTATCAGACATTTTTTAAAGGTCACTTTCCTATCCCTTCTTGTGTCTCCCAGAAACCTGTACCTTAATCTCCCATCCCCAAGGACACCTTCCTTAAGTACTGAGCTTTAGCAGAGTCCTCTCTCTTATATCACAGCATTCTCTTTCAATTCTGCTACCAGCTTCATTCTCTCACAGAGTTGCTTTGATCTCCTTATTTCTGAGAGTGGTATTGAAAATTGTGGAGAAGGTGTATGTGTGGAAGGAAACCTCCATTTGAAAAATCAGTGACTTGCAAGTAGAAGTTTCAATTTTAGTGAAAAGATAGAATTTTGCAGAAAACTTGAGTTTATTCACAGTAGAACAGAGGATATGCCAAGAAACCACACTGAACTCTATGGGAAACATAGCCCTATATACTGACACATTTGCCTTTGAGCAGAAACCAGAGAAATCAGAGTTAAGGAAGAAAGAGTTTGCAGTTAGAGGGAAGTACATATTAACCATGGGCCTCATACTAGAGAAATAGATAAGAGGAGTATATGGAGATTCCAGCTGGAATACTTACATGTTAGTAACATTTTCATAATTCCCACCAAGCGACTAGATTCTGTAGCTCTAATATGGGTAAATTGAAAAACAGACCCATGGACAAAGCCAGGAATGCAAGACACTAATAATATATATATCTGAAAACCATTATTTTGTATGTTACAGATTTTCTTTCTTTTTGTTACAGATTATCTTGTTATATAGAATCATAATTTTCTTAATATTACTTAATGTTCATATTTTTAAACCACAAAGATTTCTTCTCCTATCTCCTCAATTCATCAGTTTATTTACTTCATTGAATAGAACTCATACCTTAGTGTCTACTCAAGTTTACTATTCTAAGGCTTCTACTTAACAGTAGGAGATAATAAGAGAGTGGATTTTGGCTGTCCCTACCCCAAAACAAAGCAATGACAATGGTTGGTCCTTTATTTGTAATAACAATTTTTAGAGAATAATTTTAATATGTTTCAAAAACATACGTCTTCTTAGGTATGTGAAAATTCCCATTGAAATCCTGTTTCAGCTATTCAATCTTCTCCATATATTTTACTCCTCTAAATAGAATGCAAAGGTAGATTTTACATTAGTACTTCATATTCCAAACATAAGTTATCCAAAGAATACATTTTTAATGCACAGAGAAAACATAGCAAAATTAAACAGCAAATTCCCCACTTTTTTATGACAAACAGATTAAATGTGCAGAAAATATGCAAAGCTATAGTGTTTGCAATGTGTTAGCAAATTAAAAATAATCTCAAGAAAGAGAAAAGCCAAAGGACAAACATCAGTACAATTTCCAAAGGCTACAGAAAAATGATTTCGGTATTGGTGGAGACAATGGTGAATATGGGAGAAAAATACATATTGTTAGGCAATTGTCTCCCCAGAGTTACAGGATAAAAATTCAATTTTGAACCAATCATGTTCACGCCATACAAGATTGTTTTTTTTTCACAGCTGTATTTTGCCATAACAAAGAGTACTTTAACATTGTACAAAACCAAAGTATAACTTTGCTATAACATAGATCCTGAATTTACAATTTTATTAATTGAAACTAAAGCAGATTTACTCAGGCTAAAGTTATAAATCATGCCCTAGAGCAAGAGGCTGCCTGTGAAATTTGTTTCACGTTGTCTATCTACATATTTCCTCTAGGATTAAAGAGATTGTAATGATTCATTTTTATTTTTACTTTGTTTATTCTACTGGTGTTGGATGCACATTGTTGCTTTGCCTGCAGTTTTTGTGGTGGTTTGTGACACTCACGCAATCTGAGAGTCCATCACTGTAATCATTCTTCTTGAAGCAGCCTTTATGATTTTCCATGTTGCTCAGTTATAACCTGCAAAAAAATAGGATCAAATAAAGTAAAAGAACAATATTAAACTGCAATTTCATTGTGAATTTATTATATTCCCTTTTCCTGAAATGTGTAATTCAAGGAAAAACAATATCATGATGTCATTTCTTTTTCCTGTTGAGTTAATCTGTGGGTTTTAGATCTTGAAAGGAATTGGGAAGAAATGAAGGAGAGGAGTAGTTATAAGAAATTCTTGGCACTGGAATAATAAAGAACCAGTTGAAATTGACAAATCATCAAGGTGCCCCTGGAATGTTATTGTACATTCAGAAATGCTGGAAAGAGAAATATAATTTTGTAGTATCTAAACTATAAACCACATGAGGCATAAGCCAATTTTGTTTACTGAGGCACCTACCACAGAATGTGCTGTTAAGTAGGTACTTGGTAAAGACTGAATAAAATCCCCCTTCTGAGCTAAATCCCACAGAACTTGATTGTAATTTGCCTTCAGTTCTCACCCTTAATATTGGGATTCCTTAGACTGTGGCCTAGCCTTATACTCTGCTACTGACACACACTCCAATTCCCATGCCTCTAGATACTGTATCTACGATAAAGTTTCCCAATATGGAAAAAAAAAAAAAGGTTCCCAATATGTATCACCAGACCTAATTTCTCTTCTTAACTACCAATTACTACACCCAACTCCCTACTTAACATTTCCACTCATATAGCTATGAAATATTTCAGCCTAATGTGGCGAAACTAGAATCATCACAGATGATACACACATCTGGCTCAACCTATATTCTCCACCAGCCTTGTCCCTGACAGTCAATACCAACAGCCCTCAGTTACTAAAATCCAACCGGTATTCATCCTTTTTTTTTTACTCATGACCCACATCCAATCCATCAGTAAGTTCTGTTGACTTTACCTTTGAAATGTATCCTAGATCAATCCATCCAACTTTCTAACTCACCAAATATTTAGTCTAAATCACTACAAGTTCTTTCCTGAGAAGTTTCAGAACTGATCTCTCAGTTTTTATTCCTGCCTCTGGTCTCCATTTTCCAGAGTAGCCATACACATATTTCAAACAAAATCAGATAATGTCATTACTGCTTAAAATCCTCCAGTGACTTCCTATTGCCCTTAGAATGAAATCCAACTTCTCAACAATGGCCACCACACAGCGTGTGATATACCCTACCCCCTTTTTTATGTATCTTTTGCCACTCTTTCCTACTCACTAGATCACCAGTTATATCGTCCTCCTTTCTGTTGCTTGATGTAAGTTCACACAAGGCCACAGGTGCTCAGTATCCCTTTACATTTACATTTTATCCTCTTATCTTGGATAGCTGTCTTGTTCTGAGGTATATGGCCTGACTATCCAAAATACTCCTTCTCTGAGCCACAACACTTACTTCATTTTCCTTATTACATAATTATCCAAAATCATTTTATTGCTTTGTCTATTTGCTTATAGACTTTTCCCCCTCACTCCTCCACTCTACAAGAATGTAAGTGGAAACATGTCCACATAGCCTCCATCCTATCCCCAGTGAGAATAGCACACAACACATGATAGATGTTTAAAATACTTGTTTAATAAATACTAAAAATAATTATTGAATTTATAATAAAGAAAAATACTCATTTTAACTCACTATTTTGTTATTTGATATTGCACAATAGTAGATCCATTAAATTTATCATGTGGTTCAAATATTTTTTGTAGCATAAAATGTTTATAAATAAGAGAACAAGGAACAGCATGGTAGTATTACTTTGAAAGTTCTTGAAGGTATGTGAAGTGACCAGGCAAGGATCTCAAAATCTAAGAGGAAAAATGAATAAGAAGAGGGTACAAAAAGGTCAAAATCTACAGTTCTTCATGTTCTGGAGAAATAAAATATAGCAGATGCTAGCTGAAACACTAGAAAACCAACAATCCTTTATTCCTTAGGACTGTCATGGAGGTGGGGGAGATTTCCTAAGCTTGGGACTTTCGGTCTTAAAACCAGGGCAAGTTGATCAACCTTTTTGAAAATAAGGACTTTTTCTTTTGCTATTTATATTTTTAATATCTTCCCTGCTACTTGTTTCCTATTTACTTCTATAAGTAGAAGTGCTTAGAAAACTATAAAATGGCTTTGTTGGTTTTGGAAACATAGCAAAGGGGAGAACAGGTGAGCCTGTCCTATTCTTCACTGCAACTAGGAGGAAAGCAAGCAGATGCTGCTGAGCATGAGCGGTGGGGACCTGAAAAAGTGAGTAAGAAGGGTGATACAATTCTGGGAAGAAGAGGAAGGAGAATATCAGAATGTTCATCTTTAACTAGCAGCTGAGTTCACTCACATTTTGTTCAAGGAGGTCATTGAGGATCATGATCACCAGTTGACCCCTGAGCCAAATCCAGGCAGTGGTGGCTTCTAACCCACTCTCCAGGCCTTGGAATATACTTTATGCCCACTGTTCTCACAGCCAGAGTTACTTCAAGGATACAACCTGGACAAGATGATTGTCGTTGAGATCATCTGGGCTGTACATGTCGCTGAACCCTGTTAAGCCTCTATATATACCTTTAAGTTCTTTCAGGCAAGTGCAGAGATATGCTCCTCCTGCAGCCACCCAAGACAGCCTTATAGATCAATTCCCTTGCTTGTTTAGAGATCTGCCATCGGCCCGTCTGGGTGGTCTGCCTTTTTTTCAGTCTTCCCATGCCCTCTTGTATAAGGAGCCAGTTTCAGATTTCACCTGGAGAACTCCTGAGCCTCTGATCCAACATGTTTATTGTGGTTACTGATGTATTTTATTCATTTATTTGGTGTGTGCTTTTAATTTACTTAGCTAATTCTATGCATGGTATTTCTCTCTCTCTCTCTCTCTCTCTCTCTTTTTTTTTGTAGTGATTTCTTTTTCTTTTTCCTCCTCCTAATCATTTGGATATTGTACCTTCTTTTTTTCTTGTTTGTCTCAGTGGTGACCTTTAAGTTTTAATGGTGATACCTCACTTAATAAAGCATAAAGCTAGTAAATATTCCCACCCTTATCCAAAAAATATAAGAGCTTTAGAACACTTTAACTGTAACCCCTCCCACTAATCTTTTGCATATTATAGATATACAATATTTCAGTCACTTTGTTTAATTTGCCCCCAAATTAATTACTGATATTACTATATTATAATATTTTATACATTATTAATACTACTGTATTATTTTTATATAGTGATTTTTTTAGATTTAACTATGTGAATCAGTGTCTTTATTTGCCATTCTTTTTTACATCTGTTTCTTTCTAAATTCAGTTTACTTCTTCCTAAATTGTATCTTTTAGATTTTCCTCAGCAAAGGATGTAGTAGAAGCCAGTGATTATTTTTGTCTGAAAATATCTCTTTTAATCTTCATTAATAAATTATTTTACATTGGGATGCCTGGGTGGCTCAGTGGTTGAGCATCTGCCTTCAGCTCAGGGCTTGATCCTGTGGTCCTGGACTCGAGTCCCGCACCAGGCTCACTGCATGGAGCCTGCTTCGCCCTCTATCTCTGCCTCTGTCTGTGTCTCTCATGGATAAATAAATATAATATTTTATTAAAAATAAAATAAATTAGTATATAGACAGGTAAAGGCTGCTGTAATATTTATTTTCACTTAGCACTGTTGAGATATGATTCTTCTATTTTACATGTTCTACTATTCTTGTTAAAAAATTTGCTATGAACTAATCTTCTCCTGTTTAAATACCTATTTTTTCTTCTAGCTATTTTTAAATTTGTGTTTATGTTTGTTTGTGAGGTAGATTTGATTGAATTTATCTTGAGATGAATCTCTCTGAAGAGATACATAGGTAAATAGATAGACCAACATAAACAAATTTATATAGATATACAAATACAGGGATCCCTGGGTGGCGCAGCGGTTTGGCGCCTGCCTTTGGCCCAGGGCGCGATCCTGGAGACCCAGGATCGAATCCCACGTCGGGCTCCCGGTGCATGGAGCCTGCTTCTCCCTCCGCCTGTGTCTCTGCCTCTCTCTCTCTCTGTGACTATCATAAATAAATAAAAATTAAAAAAAAAAAAAAAGATATACAAATACATATCACAAGTTACATATACATATGCATATATATATTAATAACACAATTCTTAAGCATATTTCATATATTACTATTTATTTATTTATTTATTTATTTATTTATTTATATTACTCTTTTAAGGATACTTCTGCTCATTGTCTTTCTGGCTCTTATTAGACAACTGTTGGACCATCTCACTGATTTTTTTTTCTTTTTTAGTGTTTCATAAGCTCTTTCTTATCACTTTTTTTCCCCTTCTTTGTTTCTCTGGCAATGTGTTGGACAATACTGTTTTCTTGATAATTATTTCTTAGCTATATTTAATATATCTGTTTATGAGTTTTAATGATATTTTTATTTGTAAAATTATTGGCACTCAATGAAAATGGTTTTGTTCTTTTGATAGCATCTTGTTTATTTCATATTTTTTTCTCCATCTTTCATTTTTAATTATTTTATAACTTACCTTTAGTAATCCCATTATCAGAATGTTTTGGTGTTTTTAATCTTGTTCTTTGGTCTTTCTGTTGACTCTCACTCAAGATTTATTCATTTGTTTGATAATTATGATTTGAATTACTGCTTAGCAAGGTTTTATATTCATAATCCCTAAATCTTTTGTTGGGGGTGTGCCTTTCCAGAGAATTTTGGACACAGAATGTGAAGGTACCAAACCAGAAATAATTTTTTGTTAAATTCTTTCTGTGGAATTTTTCTGTTCTTATCAATAGTTTAAATTCAACCCCCATACCTATGTAAGAGATTTTCATGTTAGGCTCTTCAATCTCTTGTCCTTGAAATCCAAAGTCTCTTGGCAGAGATTCATAAGTGTCCCAGAGACCCAAAAGATCAGTGACTCCATATCAGTCATTTTCCACCTTTTTCCCTCATTTTGGCCACTGAAGATTTCCTTAACGTATTTCTCTAAGTTATGTTTATCTAATGTTTATACAAATAATGTTTGACCTAATGTTTATCCTTTCTTTTTTTACACATACACACACTCACAAGACTATTCTGGACTTTGATTCAGGGGCCATTTATGGAACATATGTCTTGAGGCTTAGTCATACAATTCCATTTCATTCTTGATTTCTTTCCCTATTACTACCACTCATCTCCTGCCACTTTAGCTCAAGTCCTAGACTTGCTCATGACTTATGTGAGAAATGAAAGCTGGAGTTTTTGAATAAAGAAAAGGAAATGCCAAAAGAAAGAAATCTGATAAAATTAGAAAAAAGGAGGGGATCCCTGGGTGGCTCAGCGGTTTGGTGCCTGCCTTCGGCCCAGGGTGTGGTCCTGGAGTCCCCTGATCGAGTCTGGTGTTGGGCTCCCTGCGTGGAGCCTGCTTCTCCATCTGACTTTGTCTCTGCCTCTCTCTCTCCCCATCTCTCATGAATAAATTAAAAAAATTGAAAAAGAGGAGAATCCCTGTGAGCACTTATACATATATTTGTATATATGTATATATATATGTGTGTGTACTTGTCAGAGAAATGATACACATGATATGTATGTATTATATGCATGTATATATTTCAGTGATACTATGGAAACTCAGGAATTTCATTGCTAAAATAATTTTCTATGCCAAGTGAATACCTATTTGCATTTGTTTTCATAATTATTTCTATAATTGGTTCTACAAGTAAATGCAGAAATAGCTGGCTTACTCCTACCACCTGCTTAGTACTGATATACAGAGAAGGCAATAATACATATTTAAATTATTCTTCTTATTTTCTAACAAATCGTATAACCACAATATTGGAATGATATCCCACTTAGTATTCTGTTCCTGCATTCAAACACCGGGTTCTTTCATAGAAAATAGATGCTCTCTATGAGAATTAAATGGTCAAATATAGAGAGGTAGATGGTTAATTGTAAGTACTATTTGAATAAATTTGCATATGAAAGGACCTCAAAAAACTTCTTTTAAGAAAAAAATTTTTGTAGGTGCTTGTGCTATCCATAAATCATTTTATCTGAGATGACTCCTTTTCTGTACTCATGCCAGCATCTCTGGAATCAAAACAAAAGTTCCAAAGTTTTCAGTAAGATCTTCCTTCTTATTTCTCAATCAATTGCTTATCCAGTTAGTAAGTTATCTGTTTTATATGGAAGGATTTCCATATTTTGTGGATGTAATTCTTAGGACCTGATCAAAATGCAGAAGAAGGGGAATGGAAAAGATATTTAGCTAGGAAAAAAAAAAGAAGAAGAAAGAAAGAAAAATAGAAAATTTGGATCAGTAAAGATGCTGAATTAGATAAATAAATATATTAGAAATTCTAGGTCATTAAAATATATTGTTACTAGAGCTAGAGGTTTTGATCCGTCTTGTTCTTTGAAAATTCCAGTCACATGGAAGAACATCTCCACTTAAATGTCCCTAGAACAGTTATTGATTAAAACATACACGTTTCACATTTCTTTCTAAAGAGATTTTCTTTATTTAATTTTGGCTGCCTTTTGAGTGCAACAGGAGACTACCATGGGATCATTGCTCTCAGAAAGCCATGAGTCCCTGAAGTCCCTAGTCCAACTTTGATTGCATTACCTCTGACACAGAAATGCAAAGCAACAATAAATTCAAGGGTGCTTGCCACTGATGTTTTTTTAGTTCATTATCTACTAGTGTCATCTTCAACAAATCAGTATGTAGAGTCCGCACTCAATTTTTTTAAAAGAAATTCAAAGTAAATATAGATGATTTTCAGGTATTACTAATTTTACCTAAAACTCAATGATTCATTTGTATTAATACTTATAAGTACTTCGACATCAAAATAAAATATGGTTATAAAGGTGCTATGTAATAATAGCTCATTTCTCTTCTTAAAACATTTTGGGGGGATCCCTGGGTGGCGCAGAGGTTTGGCGCCTGCCTTTGGCCCAGGGCGCGATCCTGGAGACCCGGGATCGAATCCCACATCGGGCTCCCGGTGCATGGAGCCTGCTTCTCCCTCCGCCTGTGTCTCTGCCTCTCTCTCTCTCTCTGTGACTATCATAAATAAATAAAAAATTAAAAAAAAATTAAAAAAAAAATTTTGGGAGTTTTAACACTTGTTAAGGAAAATGTTGTCCACCAGTGACCAGGTTGTAGACTAATGCTATCAACATATATTAAATTAGTAATATTATTTTACTTTAAGAACTTCCCAGAATTATTAACCCCCTCCACATACACACGAGTTTTATTTTTCTTTATTGCATTCTAGACCCATGTTCTTTTTATGAGAATTATAGAAGATTGGAATGAAGAATAAATAATCAAAGAAGCTGCAGGTTGAAATATTTATACTTTAGGTTCAGATACAAAGAATCTAATATAAAGTTCTCCCTCTCATCAAATTAAGGAACATTGCTATAATTTTAAATATTCATGTAAATCTTTTAATCTATTATTTAAAATTTTGCCATTCAAGAATACTTTTTCTTGATATTTAATATAATACATGAAAATAGTAAGACTTTTTAAAAAATGGTTGAAGAGATTGCCAATTTATAGTCATCTAGGGAAAAATTGATATGAATAATTGAACAAAATGGTTTACTTTTTTGAAGTTTAAAGTAATTGTGGGCCCAGAAGAATGAAGGATAAGACATTGTAGGTGCGTAATGCACTTTCATGCTTTATATAAGCGGAGTTTGTTCTGGTATAGTTAACTTGGCCAGGAGTACAAAATTACAAACAAAGCAATGCCATCATTTCATTCTCCACAAAACGAGAGATTCTGTTTTCTAAGATGATGCAACTAATTTCAGGCTTGTTGCTGGGGTGATCATGTTAATGGCTCAAGGCAAATCTGTCACAATTCTTCAAAACACTAATCTCAAACATATGCTGCACTAATAGAGGGCCAGAAAGTATTATCACCTTTTCATACAAAATTTAAGCCTGTGAAAAAAATGATTTTTAATTTTTTAAATATAAAAGTATAATAAAATGTATTCCCATAAGATACGAAAAATGTCTTAAAGAACTTGCCTAAAAAGCCATTTATCAATAGAGAAAATTTTCTTTAATTTTGAGTCTTTATTTTTTCATGAAACTAAAGGTTTCATTCATAATGGATATTACCATTCCTTTAAAATTTAAGTTTTTATTACCAAAAACTGGTGCAATACAGCAATATTTTTCTCTTCAATGAACGCATATTAACATAAGAAAAATATATGCAGCATATTATCTCTGTATTAAATACATTGTTCCCTTTAGCTTACTCATCATCTTCTGAACATCTCCCATGCCAAAGGCATAGCAGGAAGTCTTCTGGGTAGGTAAAAATGAGCAAGATCAAAGCATAAATGCCCATTGAGTACTATAGTAGAGGTACAAAATATGTTGGGAACATGTAGAAAAAGAAGAGTAACTTTTTCACTGGGTGTCAAGATAAACTTCACTGAAAAGTTAGTTGAGGTAGCCCTAAAGAATGGGTAGAAAAAATATGGAGGTGGAGAGAAAGGGGTGAACCAAAGTATTGTTTTAAAAGAAAAAAAAAAGAATGTATTTATGATATGACCTGAGTATAGGGCACAGGAGAAAATAGTGGGAGATAAACTTGAAAGGTAGAATGAGGACTCACTAGAGAATTTTAAGAGAGGGTCTTAGAAAGGTAGAACAGGAGCAGTTGACTAAAACTCCTGGACATTTTGCTAAATACTTCAGCTTTTTTATACAAACAATAGAGTGATTTTTTTTTGTATCAGCATGGTGATTTATGGGTAATCATCAGGGCTATGTATTAGGATAAGATATCATGATCATGTCCATCCCTGGACAAAGACCATGTTATACAGGATTTTCTGTATTTTGAAACTTGGACATCAAAATAAAATATGGTTACAATATATACGTTTGCCAGTATACAAAAGTTTTTCAAAAACAACCAGCTATTTAATTTGGATCTAGGATGGTGGAATGAAACACTTTCATATGAAATATCTAAATGATTGAGATCAAATTATGTATCTTTATTGCTTATTTAATTTTACTTCTGTAGATAAATTCACAATATGTATGTGAAGACAATTTGTAAGTCTTTGGTAGTTTTTATGATTGCAATATTAAAATATATTTTTGCTGTTTCAGATGATGGTGCCTGTCAATTAACTGAACAACTGTGGTAAGTTGATTTTTCTCTTCTCAATTCTGCATAGTGTTTTACTTTCTGATATTCAAAAGGATTTATGTTGTGTATGAAGCTTGTAAAAATATGAACACTTAAATGAAATGAAAGTCAAGCATGCCCTGAAGTAGGCTATATTTTTTTCCAGGGATATAACCCTTCCCTTTTTTCTTCTGAAACGAGCCAAGACTGGAAATCAGAAGTGTCCTGTACTTGTATACCCAGAGTGGAGGAGGGGCACTTTTATCCAAATGTTTTCCATTAAATGTGCACCATCTATTTGCCCAGGAATGACTCTGAGAAAGCACTCAAATGTTCACACCACCAAAGGCAGCAGAATGTCTTTTTTTTTTTTTTTAAATTAACTTTTATTGGTGTTCAATTTACCAACATACAGAAAAACACCCAGTGCTCATCCCGTCAAGTGTCCACCTCAGTGCCCGTCACCCATTCCCCTCCAACACCCGCCCTCCTCCCCTTCCACCACCCCTAGTTCATTTCCCCGAGTTAGGAGTCTTTATGTTCTGTCTCCCTTCCTGATATTTCCCAACATTTCTTTTCCCTTCCTTTATATTCCCTTTCACTATTATTCATATTCCCCAAATGAATGAGAACATACACTGTTTGTCCTTCTCCGATTGACTTATTTCACTCAGCATAATACCCTCCAGTTCCATCCACGTTGAAGCAAATGGTGGGTATTTGTCGTTTCTAATTGCTGAGTAATATTCCATTGTATACATAAACCACATTTTCTTTATCCATTCATCTTTCGATGGACACCGAGGCTCCTTCCACAGTTTGGCTATTGTGGCCATTGCTGATAGAAACATCGGGGTGCAGGTGTCCCGACGTTTCATTGCATCTGAATCTTTGGGGTAAATCCCCAACAGTGCAATTGCTGGGTCGTAGGGCAGGTCTATTTTTAACTCTTTGAGGAACCTCCACACAGTTTTCCAGAGTGGCTGCACCAGTTCACATTCCCACCAACAGTGTAAGAGGGTTCCCTTTTCTCCGCATCCTCTCCAACATTTGTTGTTTCCTGCCTTGTTAATTTTCCCCATTCTCACTGGGGTGAGGTGGTATCTCATTGTGGTTTTGATTTGTATTTCCCTGATGGCAAGTGATGCAGAATGTCTTTTAAAGAAATAATTTTTTAAAAAGTAATCTAAAGTTATATCGAAATTTGGTAAGAAGAAGCAAATGTTTCTTTCTTTTCTCCTGTTTCATAAAGGTGTTAATGATCATGGTCATGATAGACACACAGGCTGACTTTCATGTTTCCAGTTTCATAGCTGATTAAATCTGATTTTACTTTAGTTGAATCATCATACTGGACAGTAGAAATTGAATGACAATTTTTTATGTTTGTTATAAATGTGCTTGTGGCTGCTTTTGTGGACTTATATTGGGCAATATTGTATGTGGGGGAATGAAAAATGGTATTAAGTGTTTTGGAAAATAATAATAATGATAATGACATATATACTACAATAGTTTTCCCTCAAAGGAAAGGAAGGAAAAAAAAATTGAAAGAGATTTTCTCGGCAACTCATTAGGCATTTTAGGATGTTTTGTTTCTTCTTTTTCAATTAAAAGTAAGAATTTAGTTTTCAACCTATGCCAATGGAGATTTTTCTTAAGCAGATGCCTCACATATTCAAACTCTCAATCATTTAAAAAACTAGCATCTTACTGTGAGTCACTGTGTAAGTAGTTATGAAGAATATTGTATATGGGTTCTATTTATAATGAAATACCCAACATTATTTCCATAAATAATTTTTCTCTATTATTTTTATGAGAAGTGAAATCAGAAAAATGATTTATATGTCTTAACTGACATAATTGTCTTGGATTATCATGATTGATTATTCATTGAAATCTATGATTAGTGGAAGTAGTTTGTATCAATCTTATTCATCTCTGGAAAAGTTGGTACCCTTTTACATCTATCTTGGGAAAGCAAACAACATATTTCTGTGCTTTTACTATACTGGAGAATTGATATTTTCATGGACTATGTTCTCATTGCCAGATTTATGAAGAGAATACATTGCATTATTATCCATTTTATTCCTTGAGAGTTGAACAGTTTAGAGTAAAGAAAGTGTCATTAATTTTCTCTCTTATTCAACTGCAATAAGGCATCTGAAAAAGTGCATTTGTTAAGCATCCTGCTTCTATGCATGCTAGACTGCTTAGCAAAATAAGAGATGACCAGAGATGAAAGTGGAAAGAGAATAGCATAAAGTTTGGAGTGTGTAAAAAGTTTATCAAGAGTTTGGGTAAGGAAGAGGAATGGACAACTTACATGGGATGTGATTTTGGAAAGGACAAATGTTAGAGAAAAAAAATGTGTCTTATTGGATATTATATTAGTGCTCTCAAACTTTAATATGCTCAGGAAGCTATCTTGTTAAAATGCAGATTCTCATTTAGTAGGTCAATAGTCTGCATTTCTGTCAGCTCCCAAGTGATGTCAAAGCTGCAAGTTCAAGGGTCACACTATGAATAGCAAGATATTATATAAATAACTCATTCCTTTGCCTCCTATTCAAGGAATTTCAGATAATACTTCCTAAGCATTTGACTTGAATTTGATTTTTAGTGCTCTTCACTGTGTAAAGATCAATCTTAAGATTAGGGGGAAAATGCCATGTTTTAGTTTAGCCACATACATAAAATAAAACAAAAACAAAACAACAATAACAACAACAAAACTGGGTCTTGCTAACTACCAAGGTCTACTTTTCCCTCTCATTAATTGATTATTTCAGGGTAAATCAGAAAAAGTCAATCTTTTCAAATAATTTTCAAGTGTATGAGATGTAAGATTGTACAGAAAATGAATGTATTTTAAATACTACAATCTATTCAAAGGCAAGCATATCATCACCTTACAATAGTCGAAATATAAAAAGCAATAGTAGTCATGAGGATTAGGGTCCTAATCATAATATAAGTACACATGATCATTATTGGGGATGCCTGGGTGGCTCAGTGGTTGAGCATCTGCCTTCGGCTCAGGACTTGATCCCAGGGTCCTGGGATTGAGGCCCCCATTGGGCTCTCCACAGGGAGCCTGCTCCTCCCTCTGCCTATGTCTCTACCTCTCTCTGTGTCTCTCATGAATAAATAAATAAAATCTTTAAAAAAAATTATCATTGCTATGCATGAAAGTACTTAACTTTGTCTTCAAAATATAGTAGGATGTCATTGGTTTGTATCCTGTTCCCATTGACATTATGAATGTTATCTACTTTAATCGTCAAGCTCATTCAGTACCTGAGATTATCAAGAAGGCAGGATAGACATCGGACTAGGCTGGATGCATCAATAACAGTAAATATCACAGCTAAAAGGTCCTAGTACCATCATGTATGGAAATCTGAAGGGATTTTTGGACACTGGATTCCTCTAAGATGCTGGAGAAGGCTATGGAGTAGAAGTTCTAAAATCAATCTGAAGTTTTCTGCTCAAACTGTTCCTCTAAATGAATGTTTCTTCACCCAAACTGCATGTCAAAATCACCTGGGATGTTAAGAAAAAAAGTTAATACCCGGGCTCCACTGAAAACAATTAACTTAGTATCTCTGGGTGGAGCTTAGCATGATGCTCTAGCTTCTGGTGAGCCTATCTGCAGCTGGAGTTGAGAGTCAATGCCATAAATCAGGGCCTGAAATTTATATTTGTCACAAGTTCCCTAATGATACTGATGTTACTGCTCCATGGGCCATACTTTAGGTAATAAAGGCCTACCAGCCCCCATAAGTTTTTCCACATGTTCCAAGAAGGTATTACTTGGGAGTAGTTTTCTTTTTTCCAAGGATGAGGGAAGTGGAGAGAAGAAGCAGAAAGGAGAAAAGGGGTATCCAAATGGCACACAATGTGGGCCTGGGTAGGATATTCAACTCCCCATGTGATTGAATTTGAAGGGAAATGGAAAAATTCCTGTATTCCAAAATATGTCATCTCAAGAAATAATATGATTCCTGCATTTGTACTTTTATAATTCATTTGCTTTTAGTGCTTTTCAAACCTGACTGTGCAAGCATTATTATGTGATACAACTGTTACAAAAACAAAGGATCAAGAAAAGGGGTTAGAGTTGGCAGGAATCTAAATTTTTTTTTTTTTTAAATTTTTTTAAATTTTTTTTTTTTAAATTTTTTTTTTTTTTAAATTTTATTTATGATAGTCACAGAGAGATAGAGAGAGGCAGAGACACAGGCAGAGGGAGAAGCAGGCTCCATGCACCGGGAGCCCGATGTGGGATTCGATCCCGGGTCTCCAGGATCGCGCCCTGGGCCAAAGGCAGGCGCCAAACCGCTGCGCCACCCAGGGATCCCAGGAATCTAAATTTTAATAATCATCCCATATGATTCTAATCAAGAATGGAGCTTAGAAATTAAAATTGTTTAAATAAATGTCCATACTACCCAAAGCAACTTATAGAGTCAATAAAGTTCTTATTAAAATACCAACAGCATTTTTCACAGAACTCAACAAATAATTCTAAAATTTTGAGGAGCCACAAAAGACCCCAAATGGTTAATGCAATCTTGAGAAAAAAAAAAGTTGGTGATACCACAATTCTGAATTTCAAAATATACTACAAAGCTGGAGTAACCAAAACAGTCTAAAGGGTACTGGCATATAAATAGACACATAGATCAAGATCAGAATAGAGAGCCCAGAAATAAACCCACACTCATATGGTCAATTAATTTATGACAAAGGAGGCAAGAATACACAAAGGGAAAAAGACAATCTCTTTGAGAAATAATGCTGGGAAAACTAGATAGCTACATCCAAAAATGAAACTGGACCATTTTCTTATACCATACACAAAATTAAACTCAAAACGATTTAAAGACTAAATATGAGATCAGAAACTAACATCTTAGATGAGAACATAAATATTAATTTCTCTGACATCAGCCTTAGAAACATTTTTCTAGATGTGTCTCCTAAGGCAAGGAAAACAAAAGCAAAAAAAACTGTTGGGACTACATCAAAATGAAAGTTTTTGCTCAGTGAAGGAAACCATCAACAAAGCAAAAGGCAACTTACTAAATGGGAGAAGATATTTGAAAATGCTTTATTCAATAAAGGATTAATATCTAATATAGATATATTATTTATTTATTTATTTATTTTTAATTTTTTTATTATTTTTTATTTATGATAGTCACAGAGAGAGAGAGAGAGAGAGGCAGAGACACAGGCAGAAGGAGGAGCAGGCTCCATGCACCGGGAGCCCGATGTGGGATTCGATCCCGTGTCTCCAGGATCGCGCCCTGGGCCAAAGGCAGGCGCCGAACCGCTGCGGCACCCAGGGATCCCAATATCTAAGATACATAATGAACTGATACAACTCAATACCAAAAAGTAAATACATAAAGAAAAACAATCTGATTAAAATATGGGCAGAGCACTTAAATAGCCATTTTTTTTTTTCAGAGAATACACAGATGGCTAACAGACACATGAAAAATCACTAATCATCAGGGAAATGTAAATCAAAATTACACCTCACAACCTGTTACACGGCTAAAATAAAAAGACAAAAAATAACAAATGTTGATAAGGATGTGGCGAAAAAGGAACCATTATGCATTGTTGGTGGGAATGTAAATTGATGCAGCCATTGTGGAAAAGAGTATGGAGGTTACTCAAAACATTAAAAACAGAAATACCTATAATCCAATAATTCCACTACTGTGTAACAACCCAAAGGAAACAAGAACACTAATTTGAAAAGATATATGAGCCCTATATTTATTGCAGTAGTATTTACAATAGCTAGGATATGGAAACAACCTAAGTGTCCATTGATAGACAGAGATAAGGAAATGTATTGTATGTGTATATGTATATGTGTGTGTTTATGTGTACACACATGCATACATACAAATACACAAAGGAATATTGCAGAGCCATGAAAAAGGACGATATTTTGCAATTTGGGACAACATAGATAGACCTAGAGAGTATTACTCTAATAAATATGACTGAGAAAGACAAATACTTTATGATTTTATTCCTATGTGCAATATAAAAGACAAAACAAATAAATAAACAAACAAAAGCAGAACCAGACCTATGAATACAGAGAACAAATTGATGACTGCCAGAGGAAAGGGAGGTAGGGGGTGGGCAAAATGGGTAAAGGGGAGTGGGAGATACTGGTGTGCAGTTATGAAATGAATAAGTCATGGAAATAAAAGGCACAGAATAGGGAATTTAGTCAATCATATGTAATAGCATTGTATGATGACAATGGTAGCTACACTTGTGAGCATAGCATAACTATAAATTAATTGAATCACTGTGTTCTATACCTAAAAATAATGTAAACTTATGTGTCAGCTACATTCATATAAAAAATTTTAAAAAGAATGGAGCTTAGAAGCCATTGTTTTAGATAACACACTACCTTTTTCCTAACCCTCTTTTAATATTCATATATATTCTTCTTTAAAATAACATTTTATGTATATATTATTCCATATATCAATAGAGATCAATGTAACAGCAAAATAATAATACTAAAGTTATATGGTACTTACCGTTTTTTTTTTTTTTTTTGGTGGTGCTTACTGTTTTGTCAGGCACTGTTCTGAGTGTTTTATATTCTCTAAAACAATCCTAAATAATATATACTATTTCTATCTTCATTACATATAAGGAAACTGGGAAACAGAAATGTTAAATTGCCTAAAGTCATATAGCTGGTAAGAGGTAGAACTGGGATTCAAATTCAGACTCTTTGGCTCTTGAGCCCACACTCTACTAAATTACCAACCAACTGTCAATTGTCCACATATTCAACAAATGTTTCTGGAGCAGCTTCTATACACTGAGTGCTAAGAATGGAGCAGCAAGCACAAAAAAATGTATATGTTTATGGAGACTACTTTCTTAAAGGAAACACAGGCTCTTATTTTTAGAGCAGCCAGAATTTTTTAAAAGAGCTTAGAATTCATAGCAAGAAGACATGAGCTTCAAATATGATCATTCCATTTGCTTTCAGAGTGACCTTAGTAAATCTCTTTACCACTTTAAGTAATCCAATGAAATAATATGAAGGAATATCTAAATGAATTATTTTCATTACTTACATAATTATTGACTATAATAAAAAATGTTTGGTTTAAAAAATGTCTTAGTTGAAAAAGATTTATTTGGTCCTGGCTATAGACAGAAAGAGCATCAGGAAAGCACAGGTTATCAGGAAGGTGTTGGGGGCGATGTTAGTGATGTTGGTGTTGGCATTAGTGGTGATGATTAGTATAATGGTGGTGACAGTTGAGATGATGAAATTGATTGTAAAAACTACCATTCATTATGTACTTACTATATAGTTCAGGTGTTATGCTAAATTTTTATATTTGTTATTTCACTTAATCCATTTCATAATTCTATGAAGTAATACAATTATTGTTCATAATATACAGCTGAAAAAAAAGGATTAGAAAGTTTAAACATGTCACCCAAATCACATTAACTAACCATGTATCAATTATCTGTTATTGTATAAAAACCTCCCTAAATCTCATTGATGTAAAATAACCATTTGACATTTCTCATGAATCTGTGAGTTTGAACAGTTACTCTGCTCTACCTGATGTTGACTGGGATCATTTATGTGACTACATTCAACTAGGGGCTTAATGAAGGTCTCAGTTCTCAATGTGGCCTCTCTTTCTACATGATAAGTCACCCTTCACAGGTCCTCCACATAATCTTTCTTTCTAGCATAATAACTTAAACTTTCACATCCATGCAGCTTATTTCCAAAAAGTGTTCCAAGGGACAAGCCCCATTGCAAGTGCCTCAGCTTGCAACATACTTGTTAAAGTCCCTTTGGTCAAAATAAGTCATATGGTCAAGCCCACACTCAATGTAGGAGGAATCAAACAAGGACAAGAATACCAAGAGATATGATTCAGTATCCCATACCAAATATGGCTAACTTCAAGGGCCATTGTGCTTTTAATTATTATAGTATATTCCTTCCCTGGAGATATTAAATATAAACACTGGAAGAAAGCAGACCAAACAGTATTGTTTAAGAGACATCATAAGCAGACTTGACTAGGCCTTATTTCAACAACAGTGAGCACATCGAAGAATTCAAGAGGACATTTATTATAGAAGATTCAATATTGAGGTGGATGTTAAGGTTCAAAGTTCAGGAATTCAGAGGTTTTGAAAGGATCTCTCTATAGTCAAATACAGACAAAACATAGCTGACAAAATTGTGAGTACTGACACATTGGATTTCTACTCTTGCCCTAATGTAAGACTACATTTTCATAAGTGCATCTGCATGCAAATGAACCACAAGAGGGTCAGCAAAGATACTGCATCTAATATAATCCAATTAGATTACCAAATTGGATTTCCATTGAATCTTCAAGATTGATCCCAAAAGCATGCAGAAAGGGTATGAAAGATTTAAAAAACAGAAGGCTTCTGCTATTATCAATGAACCGACTAAAATGTAGAGATACCTTTTCGAGTGTTTGAATATCTTTGGATTTTGGACAGCCTTTTGTCTCAATGGCCCTTTCAAACTGAGTTAGAAAGCAAATACCATGCTTATACAGAAATTTATCTTTGCGGTTATCAGTTTTCCCAGTCTGTACCATACCACTCTCACTTAGGCCAAGGAGAATCTTGATTGTCTGACAAGACCATGATAGTATAGTTTTGCCTCACTGCTTTTTCAGGCTCTTCTTTTTATTATGATTATGATTATGATTATTTTTCTCTAGGAGTTCCATAGAGAACACCTGTCTCTAGGGCTATAAATTTGATACATTTTACCCGCTCTAAATTTTCTCTATTGCTTAAGAATAATAGAGATCAATAGCTTACTCCCATCACTTAGGGACCAACAATATGGAAAATTGAGGGAACTCAATATGATCACCATTCAAGACTTCTCCCTGTGAGCCATTCTTCTTTAAATTTTGAAATAACTTCTAAATAAAAGTCAGGAAAGAACAAAAGTGTGTGTGAGAAAGCTTGTTTGTTTGTTTGTTTGTTTTTGCTTTTCTCTTAGCACAAAATGGAAGTGTAGTTCCTTTTGTTGTGATGGGAAGCAGGATCCACTTCCCATGTTATTTCAGGGAGTCCTATTTTAATAGTCAATAAAACTGAATCTCTATTGCAGGAAGAGAAAATGAAAGAGAACTAATGCCCTATTATATCAAATAGGGATTTCTAAGTTGTACCAACAAAATAATTGGGTACATGTACAAACGAGGATTCACATGTACAAAATTCAAATTTTGTGTATGCAAATGAGATAATTACACAATCAAATAAGTACCTTTGATTAAAATTATTGTATATGCAAATTCATCACTTGCTGAAGCTGTCATATTTTGGCATGTGCATACATAATTAGTGGTTTCTAACTGAAGGTAATTTTATGGCAGAAATAGTCTCACCTATTGGATCTCATGTTTTACATATTAACCAAATAATTTTTTCAATTTTAAAATTTTCAGTAATCATATTACTGTCATTTTAAAGATGAAATTTCTTTTTGTATCAATAACATTTTAACATTTCTGAAAATTGGACGGATTTAAAAATCAATTAGTTATTTAACGTAATCTCTTATTTGCCCTTAAAGTAACCCTTCACTTAATTGTACATCTGACAATAAAGAACATCTTATTATGTTAGCCTACCAGGATGCAGCACTGACCCTGCTTGAGTAACTCTTTAAAGGCAGCTGTGATGGTTTGGGAACCTGTAATGAGACCTACAGGAATTAGCTCCTCTCTTGCTTCTCTTCTTTACCCATCTTCTTGTACTCATGAAATTCAAAACATTTCCTCTTCTCTTTTCCACCATCCACTTGCTTATGTTTTCTCTGTCCTCTGAAGACTCTGGGACAGTATAAAACTGGTTAGGAAGCCTGGGGGAATTTGGTACAGAATCTTACCTTGACTAGTAGCCACTAATATTTCAGAGAGTTCTGGAATTTGTTTTCCTTTGTCTCTTGATAACCATATTGAAAGCAAAAATCTAAGCAACTGTATTCTAATTCTGCTTTATCTTTGCCTAGAACCCCTGAATGGCTCCTTAATCTTACTCAGAATGAAAGACAAATTCTTGTAAAGTCTTTCAAGTTTACCGATGATCTCACCTCTTCTCTCACCTGGTCCTCCTCCTCCTCCCTTATTCAAAGAATCCAGCTTCCTTGCTCTCCCTGGAATCTGCTAACCAATCTCAGGCCTGAGGTCTTTCAAAGTTGCTTTCTCAGGCAACTTCTGAATACTTTCCCCGTGTTACAGCCTGTGGCTTCCCCTTGGGACCTTCAAATCCCTGCTCAAATGTAATCTTATCACAATGCTCTTTTGCCTACCACCCATCTCTGCTTCTTTTTATCTTACTTAATCTATCTTTTTTTGCCTCCAGGGCACTTACTTGCCATACCTATTCATCCAGTTTTTCCTACTGTAATCTATAGTAGCTATAAGAAGGCAATGACTTTCATTGGGATGTTTCCTGCTGTATATCCAACTTCTTCACAGAGTAAATGCTTAGTAACTAACTAGCAGGAATGAATTAACAATCAAATGAAGGATACAGATAAGTAAATGAATATTCTAGATTTCTTATCCAAGGATTCCCCACCTAGCTGTTATTAGAATGATTACATGTTGGTACCACACAAAATTATTTCTTTACAGCATTAATAACTAAAGATATATTAAAGAGTTTGTCAATGGTTACTATATGTCATTTTACATGAGACAAAAAAAGGAGGTAGAATTAAAAGTCATTGCAATTAAGAGAAAAATTATTGGGAACTATAATCAGAGTTTTATTATTTTAGGGAACTCAGTAAAAGCAATTGCTAACTGTTGTACTTACTATGTATCATCCTTCTTTTGCTCACTTTCCATACATTATACAATTTAATCTCCACAAACTTTATAATGGAAGTACTATGATCTCCATTTTATAAGTGCGAAAATAAAGGCACAAAATGTTGAAGTTACTTGCCTAACATCAGAAAATCCTATGGAACCACATTATAAACTTAATATATATGTTACATATATTAACACATACATTAACACATATATATGATATATTTTTTTTTACACTGTGATTTATTGTTCAATACTAACTCTCCCTAATGATCTTGTTTAAGGCTAATACTTTGAAATATATTTTCCACAAGAATGGCAATATTATTGCATCCCTTTATACTCATTATCTCAGAAAGCATGTTTTTAATTTTTTCTTTCTGAGTGTCTCAGAAATTATCTTGGAGAAATGAATAAATGCATTAGTGTACAAATGCTACACACTTTCCTGGACTAATTCCTATAATTACAGGAATAGAAACATTTCATTGTTTTTTCTTATGGCAGTTTTAGCCTAGAATATTTAAGCCTTTCCTGTTAAAATACATTTTTTGAATCATATTTCTTCATAAACTTATAAATAAAAACAAGCCTGTGATTGAAAACTAGTTTTGCCAAGAAGCTTTGGAATAGTTTATTACTGCTACCCAATTGATCCTTAAAACTAAGAAAGCTATACATCCTAGTCTATTTGAATAGTTCCAATTCATGGCTGTTTTCCCAGCATTATTATTAAAGTGTTTAGATAATTATTAATAATATCATGTACTTTCACTTTCAAAATCATCTCAGAGTTGTCCAGTATGGACAATAAATTTTATGTTCATCTATTCAAGGCAAATATGTAATATTTACAGAAAGTTTTTACCTTGGATGTAAAAGAAGGAAAGATTAACTCTCCTCAATAATTCCATTTTAATTTCAAAAGGAATTGCTTAATTAAAATCTAAAGGAAAAAAATACAGGATCACCAAAATGAGATACACTAGACCTGAACGATTCTTCCACTTGCTTAGTATAAATTTCCTCAACAAATCTGATAATACAACTTGAATTATTAAAAGAATCAATATTTGTGGGCAGCTCAGGTGGCTCAGAAGTTTAGCGCTGCCTTTTGCCCAGGGCATGATCCTGGAGACCCCCGGCGCCAAGTCCCCACATCTGGCTCCTTGCATGGAGCCTGCTTCTCCCTCTCCCTGTTTCTGTCTCTCTCTCTCTCCCTGTGTCTCTCATGAATAAATAAAATCTTTAAAAATATAAATAAAAAAATAAAATAAAATACAGAATCAATATTTGAAGGACTAAAAATTTACTTCATTATTCTAGGCCTTTACTAGATTTCACATAAACACATATTAAAAACATTAGAGAAGTGGTGGCTGAAATATTATGTTCCATTTATTGTTCCATCAAACTCATTCTAATGTAAGCCTTGTCTTTGACCATGCTGGCTAGTATAAAGGAAAGAACAAATTCCCAATCATCCTGTGCACCTGTATTCACACCCCAAAGTCCTCTGTGCCTCCTGGCATTGAACATGCACATAGCTAGAACATCTGTAATTTCTGTTTAGTTCTATTGAAATACAAATTCCTGGAAGCCCCTAGCTGTAGACTTTACATAAAGAGGTTTTTCCTTTCTTCTTTAGATAAAGAAAATCTCTGTGTTGGGGCTCAGGAGCCAGAGACATTTTCGAAGTTTCCTATTATTTCATAATACTCCAAAGAGCCAACTGTCCACCAAGCTTCAGACTTACAACCTACTTCTGCCTTTGTGTGTTTGTTTTGTTTCATTTTGTTTTGTTTTTGCATTCAGAAGGCCTAATTAAGAAATCAACACAGAAATGTTAATTACAATATTTGTGTAATTTTTTTTGCATATAAAATTTCCAATTTTTAGGAAATTAGGCAAGGTTTAATTTTTTTTTCTAATGTCTTGCTATTTCAAATGCATTTTACTCCAGCTCCTTCTTTTCCTCTTCAGATTCTTACTATAATCACTAACTGTAAAATGTTCGTTTGCCTTCAGAGTAATTGACTGCTTTTTCAGAGGACTGAATTGTCTTAAAGATTCTCACTGGCACCCTCTTTGAAGCTTCCAATAAGGCTGTTGAAACCACCATTTTTTTTCCTCCACATATACCCTCACTCCTTAATCTGTTTTATTTGCCAGAGTCTTCTCTTCTAAAATATATTACTACAACTGCCAGGGAGATTTGGAGACTTTGCCTTAGTGGCGTACCTCTTTAGTTCAGAAGCAAGTTAGCAGGTCAACAACCCTAGGTGATAAATCTCCATGTGGTGCATCAGCCTCTAAGGTGCTTGCCAGAGGCTCACAGACTTCATAGCAGTCATTTAGACAGGATGAGGGAAATCTAGAAGGTTCTTGGCATAGCAAACGTATGTTGGAAGTTTACAAACTAGGGTCCATGTAAGTCAATTCCATCCAAGCTCAGGGTAGACAAGCACTTACTTCTTTTTTTTAGCTAGAATCTAAAATGTTTCCAGAAATAATTTTTTTTCTTGTAACACAAAGAAGGCCACATTTGGTTTCTGAAATTTCTTAAGATAGCTTTACCAGAAGTTTATGAATAAATATGCAAACAAGACCCATAGTAGGTGATTTTAATTGTTTTATGAGACAGCATATTTTAATAGAGCATGGGATTGGAATTATGAGTTCAGATTGTACCTCTGTTATTCACTTTCTGTGTTTATATGACTATTCACTTTAATTATAGGTTGTATCTTCAAATGGGAAACAGGAATCAGTGACATTCACTACAATGTTGTGTAAGTTAAATGGGTTAATGTAGATAAGATGCACAGAAAGGTGCTTATTTAATGATTTTTCCCTCACTCTGTGTACTGAGAATAATTGTTCTTCTTACCCATATTCATATTCACTTTCACGAAGTTTTGACAAGTCTGGAGGTACATACACACGACACACTCACACACACAGAGCTGTGCTACAGGGTAGTTAGAAGCCTTTTGGGTGAAATATGAGCTCACTGGAAGAACAAGTAACTTTACTTCACATACTTTTTGAAAATATGTGTGAAAGAATAGGTTTGCTGTGATTATTGACCTAGATTAGGCTTAAAGTAAAGGCAAAATCTACAAGCATTTTGAGCTACTTGTATACAATTGTCTAGAACTTTGCTTTCCTCTCATTTATCTTGCTCTCTGGAATTATGTCTGAAGGCTGTTGATCAAAGAGAGAGAGAGAGAGAAAAAAAAACTATATCCTCAAGGAAAAAATTGTGGAGAATAAATGTTTGCCCAAAACCTGGTCGTCTTCACAGTGTTGTGAGTCCAGATGAAAATGAGTGAAAATACCAAACAATTTTAAAGCCTTTCAGACATGAGAATGCTTGTTAAATGGAGACAGAACATGTGGATTCATTATTCTTTTTCATGTCGATATTATGTCTACTTTATGATGCTATGTTGGAAGACCTGTGTCTGTTCACCCTATGAAATAGTTTAACTTGGGAAATAAAATCCTAACACCCAGATAGCACTTCAGACAACAAAATAATTTAAATTATTCAATTCTCTTTGAGAGTTTCAGGATTCACAGCTGTTTTAGAGAAATTTTATTTTTTAATGTGGACATCAATGTGGACATTTTTTTCAACAGTTCTCAAATAGAAATACTAGTAAAAATCTGAAAGACAATAGTAAAGCATGACAAACATAGTGATGAGATAATTCATCATAGGGGAAAGTCCAAATTACAATATTTAATGATTAAGGAGTACATTTTATTGCACAGTATTGGCAAACAACCTACACCTACAAGTTACAAGAAATAGTAACAACCAGCATGAAAAAAGCAATCAATTTTAAAATGTCAAGGAATCTACTTATTTATTTTCAAGGACTGAGCTTAATTAGAAAAGTTGTTGTGAGTGTTAAGACCTTGGAAGGAACATATTTTACAAGTTAATGGGAATGTGGTGGATTCTTACTGCAAGAACTCAAAAGACTTGGCTTCACCATACCAAGTGATCATTGCTGACATTATATGCAGATGATATTTCTACATTGAATAAGCTCTTTGGATGAAACTGTTTGACCCACAGAAATTCCTAGTCTTTTGTTCAAATATTAACTACCAACATAAAACTTTTCATATCCGAAATAAGCAGAATAAGGAAACTTACATTAGGAAGCATGGGGAATTGAAAATTCAGATAAGCCTAGGTTTAGCTATCATTTTCTACACTAACTAGACAAAAGTCTTTGGACCAGTAGACCACTGAGATATATGTTCTTTATCTATAAAATACACACTATTTGTCTATGAGCAAAAAATATATATGCAGATGTAAAAAGTTTGTAAAGTATCTTTTACTTTGAATTAAATGTGACCCATATTATGATATGGTTGTTTGCCAAATACATCTTGTATGTAGGTTTATATGTAGTAGACTTTCTGTGAGCAAGTAGGGTGTTGTGGTGACTTTTGGCCAATACACTGCAAGCAGTGGAGTATCACTTTGAGGCCAAGTATTTAAATGTTATTACAGAAGCCCACAGAGTGCTTCTCTCTGGAACAGTGTCTATCAAAAGGCAAAAGCTACTCTGCCTATCTTGGTCCTTAAGTGACCACAGTGAGACAAACATCCTTGCAGACTGACTGGAATTATAACATGAGGGAGAAATAAATGTTTATTTGAGAAATGTATAAAGTCCTTCTAAAAATATTATGATAATTTCTCCATAAAATAAATATAAACATAAAAAAGTATCAACATCTGAATTTGTAGTTTCTCCTTAGCCAAGCCATTTGACATTAACAATGTTTATATAAGGCATTAATAAGTTCCCAAACACGGCAGTGCCTCCTTTAAGTACTCAGGATGATCAAGAGCAAGTTACGTAAATTCTCTGGTATTCTTATCCTAAACTTGCTTACTCAACTTACTATTTTTTTAATTGTTTCATCCAGGTTCTTTTAAGGATATAGGATGGTGAATGTATATTTCCAAAGTACACACCTGAGTTTGAGAAGAGTCTGGATTCTTGTAACTTTCTGCCATCTGTTTAATTATTTTGTGTTCGGAAATAAAATCAGAATCTCAAATATTTATGAACTACTTAACATGCATAAAACATTTGATTTGGGTCATTGGGGAAATATAAAGAAAATAAAGGTGTTTTCCTTGTCTTTAGAGAGTATATAATCTAGTCGGGGAATCATGCCAGAAATACATGAGTTATTCAATAGCACAAGAATCTGAATCATGCCAAATCACATAAGGAAAATATTAGTAGTTCTGCATAAAAACTGATTTTGATCTAAAACAGCAATTCCCAGATCCTAGAAATATAGAAAGAGTCTGGTGATGACTTGGCAGGGAAATTTAAGAACAAACTAAACTGGTAGGAAGAGCCCTGTGCATGACTTCTAAGCACATTCCTATTTCAAGTGAATGAGGTAGACTATTGATGAAAGTTAAAATATTATTTTGAAAATTATGCCTAATAGTTGCTATCCCACTCTCCCTCATCTTTGTCCACTCCTCTCACTTTATTTACTTTCATCCCCTCCCCACTTCCTTTTACTTAATCTGTGCTTAATATCTGTTCCTTTACCTAGGTTGGTGTCAGTGAGTGATGAGGCAATATCTGAAGATATTTTGCATTAGTGGTCAATAGCAAATGCTCTGGAGTCAGAATGCTAGAAGTTGAATCCTGGCTTTCCTGTCCAAATGACCTAAAGCAATCATCTCAATCTCTCTGAACTTTTTTTTTTTTTTTTAACGTAATAGGGTGGTGTCATGCTTATGGAGAGGTATTTTGAAGTTGGGAATATATGTATAGTACTGAGCACATCATAAGTACTCAACAAATTAGCTAATATTATTATTTTATCTGATTTTTGTTAGGTTAAAAATGCTTAAATTTTAATATAAGGTGCTTGGTTGATGAAAATAATTTGTTGAGAATCATAGAAAAACTATCTTATTTGTGGCATTTTTGATACCAGGAAAATCTGGTGAGGGCAGCATTTTTCGTTCAGGGAGGATTACCACTTACTATTCATATTGCACTTCCACCATCGGGAATGTATGCACACAGATATTGAGTTCATATAGACATGTATATGAAAGTGTGCTGTATGTATGTTTGATCAGTTTATTCAAAAAAACACATAATTGGGTCAGATTTCTGTATATTTATTTTTATCTCCTTTAGAAATTAAAGAACCATGTTGACATAGTGCAATTTCCTGTCCAAATTCTCTTAGCTTGAGATTTAGAAAAAAAAATTCACATGGAGTTCTTCCTAGTATGTACATCTGAAATTAGGTCTCCTCACCCATTTCTTGGAAATGTTTTATTATCTATTGAGATGAGTTGCTGAGATCATTACTGAATATTAAAGAATGTATATTCTCTATATTATGTTCTATGTATAATGTGATGTTTCATCGAACCTGACTTTCTCTTTTCATACCACATCTGTGAGCAAAGCTGTACTACTACATAATGAGAGACCCAAAGGGATCTATTTCAGTCTTACAAGCCTATTAAAGACTTTTGAACATGACTCTATTAATTTTTATCCCTTTTAAGACTAGATTCATTTCCAAGACATAGTCTGTTTTCATACTGTAAAGCTCTTTAATGTTTAGGAAATGTTTTTTTCTTTATTAAATGCCCATTTCAGTAGGATATCAGTAGTTACATACCTACTGTCCAGTTTCTTTTAAGCTGAGTTAATGGTTTTGAGCTCATAGGTGAAATTTAATTCATCGTCCTAAAAACTATTTAAGTAAGTACATTTCATGAAATAATTGTATACATATTGTAATTAAAAAATAATGTGATTAGTGGAAGAAGGTCTGGTTTTTAGTAATCCCAATGAAGTTGTTTCGATCTGAGGTAAAATTTTATAGCTGGGTGAAACTGAGGCAGCTCAAACCTCAGAGAATACTCCTGCAACTGTGATGTGCAACTGTTTGATTGCTGGGAAGATTGCAATATTATATATCTTATGCATATAGTTATAGTAGTAAAAAGAACTCTACGTGAAGACTTTTTTTCAGATCTGTGCACTGAATGGAGATTATTTAAAGGTTTTCAACAATGAAATATGTAATATAATCATGAGAAATCACAGTGTAATAAAATGTTAAGATCTAATAATAAGATCTTTGAACAATTTTTCCTTCCTTGTGTATTACATTATGAAAATGATTTAATGACACTTCCTTTACAAGAAGAATCTATTCTCAATGCTCACAGACATTTTATTATATTTGTATTATGGTACAATATACATAACATAAAATTTAGTATTTTAACCATTCAGTGGCATTAGATCCATTGGCATTGTTATGCAACTAGGATCACTATGCATCTCCAGAGCTTTTTTATTATTTCAAATTTGATTCCATTCACATTAAACAGTATTTCCTAATTACCCTATCTCTCCAGCACACACTAACCTAAACATTTTACTTTCTGTTCAATTAATTTGACTATTCTAGTTATCTCATATAAGTGGATTCATAGGTCATTTATCCTTAGTGTCTGGCTTATTTCACTTTGCATAATGTTTCCAAGTTTTATCAATGCTGTAGTATGTTAAATATGACTATATTCATCTTTTGACCCTTAGGAATCATTTACACTTTTAAAAATGTTTGTAACTTTTCCTCTTTTGCTACGAGATATTAAAATCTAGTGTCCTTGAAATATTTTTTTCTCTATGCTCAAACTTGTCCTTCTGTTAATTTTATCCCCACTATGATTTCTATAAACTCTTTCTGGTTTTCCCTGTGGAAACTTGAAAAAACATTTTATTATAATATGAAAGCTTAAATAAAGATATACAAATACAAATAATACCATGGTAATATTGGTTAAACCAACTTTTTATTCCTCATAAGCCAAATAATCACACTCGATAACATAAAGATATTTATTCCTTCAAAAAGATGTTTCACAAAATTTATGGTTGATAAATGAACTTTGCAATCCTTAGTTTTATTTTATTTGGTAAAATATTTAAAGTGATAGTTTATTGGGACGCCTGGGTGGCTCAGCGGTTGAGCATCTGCCTTTGGCTCAGGGCATGATCCCTATCCTGGGATCGAGTCCCACTTCAGGCTGCCTGTGGGGAGCCTGCTTCTCCCTCTGCCTGTGTCTCTGACTTTCTCTGTGTGTCTCTGATGAATAAATAAATAAAATCTTTAAAAATAAGTGATAGTTTATTGATCATGTGGCTAGGGAACTTGGGAAAGAATTATTTTTTTAAAGATTTTATTTATTTATTCATGAGAGACAGAGAGAGAGAGAGAGAGAGAGAGAGAGAGAGAGAGGAAGAGACACAGGCAGAGGAAAAAGCAGGCTCCATGTAGGGAGCCTGATGTGGGACTCGATTCCAGGTCTCCAGGATCATGCCCTGTGCTGAAGGTGGTGCTAAACCGCTGAGCCACCCGGGCTGCCCAAACCTGGGAAAGAATTATTGTGACATTTAGTATATCAACTTTGAACAGATTTAGGATCTAGCCTTTATTAAAATAATACTAACAATTTTCCAATCAGTAATAAATACATAGTCAAGAAACAAATTCAAGAAATACTCAGAAGTAAAAAATAAATAAATAAAGGAATAAATATCTCTCTATCCCATGATCTGCTGACCTTTGTGTTACTTTTTATATATTTAGCTCTATACATTTTTATTGCATGTGTTTTTACTAAAAGCAGACATTATTTAATAAAATAATGTCCTTTTTGTAACCTATTTTTTACTCACATAAAATAAATATTTTCATATCCTTAGTAATTCATTATTCTAAATACTATGTGTTTATGTCTTAAAATCATCACCAGATAAGAAATATAGCTAGTATTATCAGGGATGAAATGTATCTATTTTATGTATCCTTTTCATTGTTTTGTTTATGGCTCATTTTACAGAATTTTGGTCTGTTTAAAACAGAACCAATCTATTTGTTTCAGTTTAGAAGTTAGTGCTTTCTCATATTCTGCACAGCATAAACTCTTAAATGGTGAATTCCAATAATTTCGTTGGCATTATAAATTAAGCTTTCACTTGCTTTTGCTTTCTTTTCAATAAATTCTACCTCTAACAAATGAAAATCATTTGCTGTCCACAGGTGACTTACTCTCAATGATTCAAGAATAGATAGATCAGTGCTGTTTACTTAGACAGCTTTTAGAATCAATAACTTTCAAAGAGAAAATAAAACATCTCATAAATCCTCACCGAAAAGAATCCTTGTTTTAAAAAATCCCAACACTTCAGATTTAAACCATAAGTCATTTGTACAATCAAGGAAATCTAATTTTTTTTATTTGCTAAAATTTCTCATGTACTAATTATTCTGCAGAAATGAATTCCATTAATAATTTGATGGTTAGTATGTTAAGTATTTATTTGACTTCTCATGCAATAGGTAACACCCAGGAATTACGATATCCTCAGGATATTGATAACTTCAATGGCAGAACCTTATTCAGAATATTATGCTAAAAACAGAAGATTATACTTAATATCTTCACAGATCAATGGAATATTTATATCTAAATAATTATTTTATAATTGCAACTATGTTTATTTACCATAATTATGATGAGTGATACATTTTGTAGTATTCCTTACCTTAGGGATCCTGTATTTTATGGTTAGAGATTTCAGACATTCTAAGGAGTTTATAGGTTTGAGAATGAGGCCCTTGGTTGTGCAAGTATCTGTTGGAGAGATCCACAGAGAGACTGGGTTAAGTTATAGGCCATCACAAAAGGAAGGAAGTAAAACCTTGCTTATTCCTTTCCTAGCCTATCTATTTAAGCTCATTTAATAGTCTATAATATTTGTTTTGAGAAAATGGGGAAGTGCTTTTGATTATAACATCTTCTACTCCCGTGAGTTGTCCCTTTGTTGTATTGGCCCTACTACACTTTAATAAATGGGATTTTACAGTTTCCTCAGCTAAAGACAGAAAGTAGGGAAGCATTCTCATCCAAGGAGGACAATTAGGAAATTCATGAACGAGAAAACTATTTACATTTTTGTAATATTATGAAGACATTATTTATTTGCTTGTATAAAAAAACCTTCAGTCTTGGTTGAGGCTAACAGCACCTATATGGATGACGGTGCATTTGGATTTACACATACAAAGTGCCATGTTTTAAATTGTACTGTTGGACATGAGGCTCAGTCAGTATCTTCAGTCATGTAATAGAAGCATATAATCTTTTTTAAAAAAGATTTTGTTTATTCATGAGAGACACAGAGAGAGGCAGAGACACAGACAGAGGGAGGAGCAGGCTCCATGCAGGGATCCCAATGTGGGACTTGATCCCAGGATCCCAGGATCATGCCCTGAGCCTAAGGTAGACACTCCAACGCTGAGCCACCCAGGTGTCCCTAGATATATGATCTTAAGTTGAGTATAGCCTCAGTCTAAGCTTTAACATGTATTATACAGGGTTCTCCAATTCAGTATATAGCAATGACATCCTTAAAGTTTCTGAGGCCAGAGAGGAGTCATCCTTGATTCATTTTTCTCTTTTATACACTCATATCCAATCCATCAGTGAATCCTGTGAGGTATACGATCAAAATCTAGAATTTAACCTCTCCTTACTTTTTCCACTGCTACCACTCTTGTCTAAGCCATTGTTTAGATTGCATTGATTATGGGAAGTGTCTTTTACCTAATCTTTCTGCTTCTGCCTTTGTACCATCTACACTGGATATTGCTCAGAGCATAGGCTGATCCTTTGAAACTGAAGTCAAATCATAACAATTCTCATCTCAAAACCTTCTGCTGCACACCTCACTGAGGATAAAGCCACAATCCTTCTGGTAGCCTATGGGGACCTATTTAAGTAGAAACTTTCCTTCCTTATTCTTCCTTCCTTAATTTCTACCTCTCATTCTTTTTCCCGCACCTCAGTGACTTTACCGGTTTTCTCTGTTCGAACAATAACCCACATTGTGCCCCTGACAAACCATATAGTCTCCCAACTTAGAGCTTCTCTTCTTCCTTCTGCTAAGAATGGTCTTCCCTTATATATCTGCGTGGCAGGCTCCCTCATCTTTTCCAGAAATTTACTCAAATGCCACCATCTAATGTGGCTTTTCTAACTAACCTTTTAAAACTTGTAAATACCTATGACCCCAAAGTCATTACCCTCTCCAATATTTATCAATATCTGACACGCTTTCTCTTTAATATTTGTATGTGTGTGACTCCTTCCACAGAATGTGAACACCTTTGGGAACAATTTTTGTTTTGTTTACTGCTGTAAACAGTTTTGTTTTGTTTTGTTTACTGCTGTAACTCAGTACATAGAATAGCATCTGGTGTATGAATTGTGAATGGAATGTATTTCTACACAGATTGTACATACATATAGAAGTATATCAGGCCACTTATTCCACAACAGAGAAAAAATAATCAGCTTAGAAGTTTAAAAAAATCTGTAGTTCTATTCTCAAAACTAATTGCACATAAATTCAGGAGAGAACATAGTCCTTGTTATGAAGTTCACTACATAAAAATGTTGTAAAACAATGTTGATGATATGAATTAAGACATAACATAAAATCAGTTGCTAATGAATACTTACCACAAAAGGCTCTGTGCTAGACACTCTGGGGATTTAGTGATTTGCAAAGGATAGATTTTTAAAAATATATAATTTAATTAACAAGACAGGAAAGAGTGCCCCAAACTATAATACATAATAAATAGTCAAATACTGACACCAGACAAGTTATTTATTCTCACTGGATACTTGTTCTTTCCTCTGTTAAATGAATTTGATGAGTAAAAAAAGTCAGTGATTTTTAAATTTTTCTTGTTGAGATTTTAAAGGTCCTTAACAACTCTTTTAGGGATGCCTAGGTTGCTCAGTGGTTGAGCATCTTCCTTTGGTTCAGGTAGTGTTCCTGGGATCTGGGGATTGAGTCCCACATCAGGCTCCCCATAGGGAGTCTGCTTCTCCCTCTTCCTGTGTCTCTGCCTTTCGCTCGGTGTCTCTCATGAGTAAATAAATGAAATCTTAAAAAAAAAAAAAAACTCTTTTAAATGCTTTCTTAGAGAATCTAGTGATTACCTATAGGTGCTGCTGAGTACCTAAGCTTAGGCTTTAGACAGTGTCTGTATGTCAACACAAACCCTTTCCACTACAACAGCTGTGCCTCTATGATTTTTACTTATCAGACTGACACTTAAGATTTTGTTTGAGCAAAAGAAGCCAAGCCCCACCCCACCCCCAAATTAGTTGAAACTGTAGCAATGCTCTAGATATCTCTAATTGGTATAGGACTTCTTCCATAACCTTTAAAAATTAACATCTATAACCATTAGCAAAATAGAGTCCATTTGTTTGAGGACTCCTGATTTGGACCTTTGTTCTTCAAGTACAAGGGGTAAAGCTCTTACATAAGGATGCCTGAGTCCAGGTCCATTATAGCTGTGTACAATGTCAAGACTTGCTATGATTCTCAGAAGTATTTATGATACCTTTTTGTAGTGTTGACCCATAATTGATGTTGTAGCTTTGTGACTTCTTATTTGGATGACAAAAGCGAGAAAAAAACAAAAATATACTTAATATCCATTTATAGTAATGGGAAACGAAGAAAAGAAAAAAAAAGTGATTTACCAATGATGATTCTTCCCTACAGCCCAAAACTCCCAAGGAAAGAGTAATAAACTGGGAGCTTGAATAGCATTTGGTAAACTAGAGCTGCCTCTTAGTCTGTAAACTTAAACATTTGATTAAAAAGGTTTATCAAAAATATACTTTCTATCACTAACCACTTTGTACACCAATTAGAAAGGTTTTCTGATATTTAACATCCTATCATTTTCCTTCAAATGTGAATTCATTATAGAAATTTATGGCTGGGTTATACTATTCTTCTTAAAAATCAGTAAGTTAAACCTTATAATAATACATTTATTATCCTATCAAGGAAATCTTCATTTATATATTTGAAAATTATCACAAATTTTAAAAAATAATGAACGAAGATACTATTGACAAGCTGTGAGCACATATTGACCCATTGGGAATTAGCTAAAAATTGTTCCTGGAAGTAAGTGAATTTCAAGAACAGAGAATAATACCTTTTTTTATCCATCTGGGACAGATACATCTTTTAGAAATGAAGTTATGTAAGACACATTAGTTGATGTTTCTCTGACAGTGCTGGCAATGAAGTACCAAGAGAGACCCCTTTCTTGCTTTCACACATGTCATCCTTGAACTATATCATCCCTGAACTGTAGATATCACACTGTGTTGTTATTTGTAGTTGGCTGATATTTTTAAATATAGTCATTGCCTTTAAAAAAGTATAAGGAATAACTATAAATATATTTTCTAGCGTTTAAAATATACTTATTTGTGTTTTACATGCCTATATATTTATTTATGCTAAAGGAAGAATTTGGTGCCATTTCTCTAAAGTGCATGACTAAGGAAGCTTTTGAGAAAAAAAACTATAGAAATACTGTATAAGTATCTAACACAGCTTTTACTTTCCAAATGTATATTTGCCATCCTTTCTTCTGTCCATGCTATAAAAGGGAAACAGTTTTCCAAGTGACCCAATAATAGATGTTTAATTCTACTCAATTAAAAAAAATGGGCATGTACTATGTTCTTAGATAAATTCTCTGTGGCTGGACTCTTTAATGACTAATATTGGCTCTTTGAAAAGAGGTTTATGAATTATTATGGAAAATGTCTAAGTACCCTATATACATGAGGGAAATCCAGGATAATAGGAGGTTTTAATTCTTCTCCACTGCTGTATGCCTGTTCCTAGAAGAGTATCTCACACATGGTAGGCACACAATAAATAGTTTTGTACCATATAGTTGACATCGTACTTATTATATAAACAAATACCACGGGATAAATAAAATCTTCCATGCTTATATGAAAACAACTTATACTTAAGCTCATCTTTAAAATATCTACACTAATATTGAATCTAGCAGAAAATAAATAAGATGTATTTTAGGAAAAAAAAAGAAAAACATGGAAAGAAAGTGATCAGGTAGGAAATTGAGGAATTCTAGGAAAGGACAAGATGCAGGGCCTGTAAAAGAATATTACTGTAGGATGCAATTGTATGTGGCCTTAAATATTATAAGGGACTACTGAATGTTGGTAAGCAACAGCATGACATGATCAAATGGGTATTTTAAAGATATATCTCTGGTGATAATCTGCAGGATGAATTGAAAAGAAGGATGCTTGGGTATTTTCAACCATGAGAATTATATGAAAAAAATGCTATAAGCATTTACACTCCCACCAAAATTTAGCGGTAAGCAGTAGACCCACAGTGCGGCCCTCAAGTGGTTTTTCCTTCCAATGAAAGAGAATAAAATGCATTTAAGTATTCCATAATTGACTATATTTTTCCTGGAAATGATATCTTTATAAAAATATAAGTTGAGAACTTCAGGACTAACAATAATATTTGGTCAGGTATCAGCATGTCATCCAGGTCATCTCTATTCTACACTGCAATTCTTTCTGGTTACTTCATTTCAGTAGACTTTCAAGGTGATTTCTAACTATAATGTAAACTAAAATATGCATTTTAGTTTAGCATTTGCTTTGATCTGAATTTCCTTGAAACCAACTGACAAATTATTGCTTATCAAATCTACTTCCTCACATAACACAGTCAGTATTAAATAGTATATCTGTTATCAAAAATTGTAAAGCTATCCTTTTTTTTAAATTTAAATTCAATTTGCCAACATATCGTATAACACTCAGTGCTCATCCACTATCCATAATCAAGTAGTAATTTACCATTATTTACAGAAAATATATAGACTAAAAAAAGAATCTGTAATTGCTAAGTAACATTTATCTTTTTATATTAATTTTGTTATCTTGGCTAGATTGTTTTTGTACTGCATGTGAACTTTATTTCATTATATTTATTTCATATCTTACACATTCAAATTACTAATTTTTAAAACACCCATATCTATTTTACTTTAAGGTGATTTTCCAATTTATTTATTTCAGAGATATAAACTAATTTGCATTCACATTCTCACTGGCTCAGACACAAACTTAATCTGGTTAAATTAATAATTAGTCCTTAAGGTAGTTATATTCAGGAAAAAGTGTTTAGTATATATTTTCCAAAGCATCCCCTCAGAAAGTGAGATTGTATGTGTCTAATGTTGCCTAATTTCAAGCTAAAACATTTCATAGATTCAGATTTTTTTTCCTTTTATTTGTTTCTTGTTATACTGAGAGAAAAGGTCTGGCCAATTTTTACCTTTTCTCTCTTCTGGCTTTGCCAATCATCTTTTTTTCCCCTCTATCATACAACTGTCAGTCCACAGGAAATAGTCTTCTTCAGCTGTCTAATACCCAAAATGAAAAATATCAAACTGTCAGATTTTTAGAATAGCTTCCATTAAAGGACAATTTAAAACCTAAACACTATATACCTACCATAAATAACTAAATTTGAAAACATAATGATTTTTGTTATGTTTGACTCCTACAAGTAAACACACACACAGAATTTTCAGTTCATGTAATGTACTATAACCAAATCACTAAAGCATCCTTACTTAGAGACATCTGAAAAATGAAAAATGAAAAAAAATTTTAAAAAGTTATGTTATGTTGAAATGGAATTTGATCTGTATCTCCCTTCGTCTGTAAGAGCTGTGGAATTAAGGGTCTGTAATTCTTTCACTCTTTCGCTGGAGCCTTGCACACTGCTTCTACATTGTAGGCACTTAGTATACTTGCTGAATAAATGAGTGAATGGATACGTGAAAATCCAACTGAGTCAGATGCCATTAAAACCATTATCAACATCAAGTAGAGTCTGATTGGGAAAATCATCTGAGGAAAATGAGCTTGGAAGCAAGTTAGAAGGTATATAATTCCACAAAAAGCTAACTGGGCTTGGGAACTTATAGCACATTTCAATGGGAATAGTGACTAAATTTAGTGGATTTCAAATTCAATTTAATTTTGGAAGGTAATAGTTGCTGCATCCCATCTATATCGCAGGACTGTTTGTTAGCTATGTCTTTGCCAATTTAGTTGCATATTTGCAAACAGTGTTTCTGTGAAGATCAGGGCTGAGATGAAAAGGGAGATATTGTGAAAAATCTTCACATCCTCTTATGAAGGGACACTTTTATAGAAATTGAATGTGAAGTCATGCATACTATTAAATTCGTTTCTTTGTAGTCCCCTAGTGTCCTTTCCTCTCCTTTAGAGAAATCATAAATAGCTCCTGCTAATACAAATAGCCCAAAGCCACATTTAGCTTAATGCAGCTTAAATGAGATTTTAACCCTAGACCTTTCTTTTTAAAAAGCTTACTTTCTAATTGGATAGTCGCATTTTATAGAAAACTGAAGGATATAATGTTGATTAAGTTCATACCATGAAGGAAAAGTTGCTACTCTAAGGTCAACATCTGTTGACTCTGAAAATGACAACCAGTATTCACAGTTTGAGATAATGACGGTCTATGACAGGGGTCATTAGCAAATGTACCTCGTAATTTCCAGAAAATTCATAATAAATGCGAGTGTAGCAAAATCTGAAGGAGCTGGTTTTTCTCCCAAAGTGCTTTTTGTAAGTCCTGCCCACACAGCTTGTAGGTTAATAGAGGTGCAACAGTAAGGTTGGACACAATCAACTTTGATTGTGGACTTCTCAGAGCTGGTCCATTTTTGCCTTGAGTCTCCTACGCAAGAATGCAATTAAGAAACAAGCAGCTTAATGACATTAATGATTGATACTCAAACTGCAAAGGTGTTGGATTAATCACAGAATCTGAATCTGATTCAGGCACAGGCCCTTCTCTGTATCTTTTTTATTTCTACCAGTCTCTCTAGGTCTTCACAGTGATTCCTGAGAAATAGAGTGGCTAATAAGCTTATAGACAAATCTCTTTCTGGAGTGTGGGTGCCTACTGCTTCCTTTCTGACTATTGGCATGGTTAGCAAGGGCCTCCTCAGGGTTACAACTAGAGAGGTTCTCTGTGAAGGCAAAAAGTTGACATTTATTTTAATTCTGAGCTCCTTAGACACTGCCTTTCTAAATTCTTCCTGGATGAACTGAAGTTAAAGTGTTTCTAGGAATATTTATTAAAATATTATAGATATAGATATACATACAAACATTTGTGTATACTCCTAAAACTTCATTTTATGAAACAATTATATGTCCAATCACCGAAAATAATGCATGTTGCTTGAATGAAACCATTTTAATATGTGGAAAGGTATTAAGCAGGTAATATAAATAATTTGGAATATCTTTACTTACAAACAGACAGCAAGCTGAATATAACCAGCTTAGGACAATATGGAGGGAAAAAAAAAAGCTCATTTAATGTCTTTTTAAATGTTACAAATGCTTTGAACAACAATGCAAAGAAAAGGAGCATATACTCTTTCAGAAAGCTCTTTGGACAGTAGATCTTCCAGGTGGATGTGGTCAGAAACTTGTTTTAATTTCTTATTTATAAACTGGCAAAAGTGAATCCTTATAGAAAATCTCATACTTCTTTGCATAGTCCGTTCACAGGAAGAAGAAGAAAGCTTAGCAGTAGTTTGTCTGTTAGGAAAGTGAAAAATTCCAGAGAATAACAGAATAGAAATGTAATAGAGAAACAGTTGTGGTAGGTAAAGATGTTACCTAAAAAAAAAAAAAAAAAAAGGAAAAAGGAAAAAAAAATAGGAAAACATAAATCTCAAGTCCACTCAATAAATATATTTATGATATCTTTATAATCTCACATATATTCCAATTGTTTGAGACAGGGTCTTCCTAAAATACTCTGCCCTATTGTCCTCTTAACTGTGATTTTTTTTTTTTTAATTTTAGGGACTATTGAGCAGCACATCCGATGATTTAATAGTGATATTGCAGTACCTTGGCCCAAAGAACTGTATTTAACCACTTTGTTTCTTTCCCTCATTCATTTGCTACTTAGAATTGTTCTCTGATTCTTCTGCTGTCTTTTAAGATTATTGGCCACATTTTAGGTCTTCTGGAAGTTGCAAAGGGACCTATATATATGATTTCCCAGGCATAGGACATAAAGCCATTTGAAGTATTCAGCCCTAAATCTTGCCTCATTTCAAGGCCTAATGATAGAATGGAAGTCCCTTCCTTGTGTAATAAGGTTGGTGGAAATCCACAGACCTATAAGGGGGAAAAGGGGGTAAACTGAAAAGAATTTCATTTGCTCTAAGTCCAGAGCTACATGAGCAGAAGAAAGAACTTAAATTTCAACGTAAGATTAATATCTGACACACCACAAATCCTCACAGAAGGAAAATACTTAGTTGACATCAGCCTCTACTCCAGTTACCCATACATTTTTCACAGTATTTATAGAACTAGATCTTGCTGGCATCTAAATCAGTCATTTGCTAGAAAACTATTAACATAAGAGAGCTCCTAATTCCAAAACTCTCAAATATATAATCAGAAAGGAATTCAGGCACAAGAAAGTTGAAGTCTCCTGATGCATTAGCAAATGAGAAGAAGGAGCAAGGGAGAGCTGCTGGCAAAGTGCATGTTGCATTGAGAAGCCACATCCCACCTGGATGCTTTCTACCTGTTACTCCACCCTAATTTACACACTTAGTTTCCTCTCATTTTCTGCAAGTTGACTGTGATTTCATCTTCCTCACTGGGTGCTAGGTGCCAACTTCATATCTCTTATACATAAGATAATGTCTTTGTATTGAATTTATTAGAATGGATCTTAGAGATCTAATATACTAATTTGTTAAATACTGAAAAGAAAATATGGAGGGATAATTTGTCTTTGTAAATGTAGAAAAGCAGGTCTATGTACTTGGGGCCCCAAACTGAGTCTTTGGACTCTTAAAACATGCTTATTTGAGATACATATTAACATGATTAGCTTTACGATTAGCTTTACTAATATCTACACTTCTCCTACTTATCCCCCCACTCCTTTCAACATAACTCACTTTCTCCACGTGTGATTGAAATAGAAAATGACATCTGGAAGTCAGTTGTATTTAGTAAAATAGTGTGCAAAGGGTAGCAAGCATCCATATGATTCATAATATAAAATGCTCTGAGGAATTTAAATGTGTTTTTGTATTTAAATTGGTTTATTTATTGTAACAGGGTTGATGGGTTTTGATAGGCATGAAAAACAATAAGACCATCGTTACCATGAAACAAAAATAATCGACATTAGGTGTTCCTCAACCACCTGGTTTAAGACAGTTTTTAACAATTGTCTTCTCTAGCCTACAGCAATTTTTCATTTCTACTAGATTGTTTCTATAGCCATGCAAACATGCTGCTAACTTCTCCAAGATTAAAAAAAAAAATGCAAACCTCCTATTGACCCCAATTTTCCTGCCACCTACACTTTCCACATTTCTTGGCTGCTTTTTTGCAGGGAAATTTCCTGAAATTGTTGTTTGTATTTATTTTCTGCCATTCCTCTTCTCATGTTCTCTCTTAAAACTGTCCCAGTCAGGCTTTTACACTTATCATTCCATCAAAACTTGTCAATGTCACCATGTTTTCCAAATTGCTAAATCCCATGCTCCAGCCTCAGAACACACTTCATTTAATATTACTGGTGGCATTTGGCACAATTGATCATTCCTGACCTATTGTTACATTTTTTTCTTGGCTTCACTAGATCTGACTTTCCTTCTCTTTCACTGGTTTCTTTTGCCATTTTCTTTAGTCATTTTTCATTTTCTTTCAGCCTCTTAATATTGAAGTACTGCAGGGCTCAGTCATTGTTTTCTTTTATTGTCTGCCTTTATTCACTATCTTCTTATCCAATTTCATGGCTTTAAGATAACTTTTTTTGGTGAGTGTTCTCTGTGAGTCTCAAGTTTATATCTTCAAGCCAGATCTCTCTCATGAACTCAGATTTAATGCCCCATTGCCTACTTGACTCATCCACTTAGATATCTAAAAGCCATCTCAAATGCAACACAACCAAAAAGTAGGTCCCTGATCTTCTTACCTTCTCTATCATTGTCTTCACATTATAGCAATTCCATTTATTCAGCCACAAAACAAACCTTGAAGTCCTTCTTAACCTCTCTATGTCCTGTCACCCTTGAATGCAATGGAAATGCTATTAACTCTGTATCAACATATATTCAGAATCTAGTTCTTACCACAGCCATTCCTGAAACCCTGGTCCAAACCATTGTACCCCAGCCTGGACTTCAGCACTAGTCTCTTTATAGGTCTCTCTGTTTTTATTCTTGCCGCTCTACAATCTACACTGTTTTAATAAAGCAGCCAGAGGGATGCCTGGGTGGCTCAGCTATTGGGCTGATGCCTTTGGCTCAGGTTATGATCCCGGGATCGAGTCCCAGATTGGGCTCCCGTGAGAGGCCTGCTTCTCCCACTGCCTGTCTCTGTCTCTCTCTGTCTCTCATGAATAAATAAATAATTCTTAAAAAAAATAAATAAATAAATGAAGCAGCCAGAGTGGTCCTTCTAAAATTTAGGTCATATATGGTTACCCTCCTGCCATGGTGTTCCATTTCTTTAAAAAATATATATTTATTTATTTATTCATGAGAGACACAGAGAGAGAGAGAGGCAGAGACATAGGCAGAGGAGAAACAGGCTCCCTGAGGAAAGCCTGATGTGGGGCTCAATCTCGGGACCTTAGGATCACAGCCTGAGCCAAAGGCAGATGCTCAACCACTGAGCCAGTGAGGTGCCCCAATGATGTTCCATTTCATCTGGACTCTACAATGACACCACCACATGTGCTTTCTCAATATCTCTTTACCTTCATTGTCATTTCCTTTTTTGGTATTCACTTCATTGCAGTTACATGTTCTTCTCTGCTTTTCCAAATAGCCAGGCACAATCTTGCCTTAGGGCCACTCCCCTTACTGTTTCTTCTGCTTCAATTATTTCTCCTCCAAATATGATCATAGACAACTCCATGCCGTCCATCATGTCTTTGCTCAAATCTCACCTTCTTGGGAGGAACATCCTTGATATCCTACTTCCCTATTTTGTCCCTGATACTCCAAATCCTTCTTTTCCTGATCACTTTTACTTTTCTTCCATAGCACATTTCACCTCTTATTATATTTCATTTTGCTTATTGAGTATATTTATCATGGATTATCTATCTCTTCTCATTAGAATATAATTTCCACAGGAGTAGGAATCTTTCTTTTATACACTGATGAATTCTAAGCTAGAAGAGAGCCTAATACAATAAATGTATGGATTTTAAAATTCATTATAAAGTTAATAAATTTTAAAGAGTATATTTTAATATCATAAGAATTTTGGGGCATATAACCTCTGTTGGAACGCTAAATTATACATTGAAATAGTAGAAGAATCATGACAACCACAAAAGGAACCAAAATCTTCCCTTTCACTGAGGTGTCTCTTAGTAAGAAAACTATTTGGTCATGATAGGCAGAATTCTAAGGTGGACCTGAAGATCCATGCACCTATACATCCACTATACGGTTTCAGAATGCGTGAATATGATTGAATAGTCACTCATGATTAGATTGTTAGATGGCACAGTTCACTTTTTTATTTTTGCTTTTTAATCTTTTATTATTTTTTTTATAGTTGACCTTAAGAAGGATAAGTTATCATGGGTGATGTACAAGCCCTGTGAAAATATGCAAGTTTTTAAAAAGGAACCAGGCAGTTTCTAAAAGAGAGTTGAAGTGTGGGAGGGATTCAGCAAAAAAAGGTTCTTTATTGCTGGCTTGGTGGATGGAGGGAGCCATAGGGCAAGGAACTAAGAGCTGCCTTTGGAGCTGAGGGAAACCTCTTAGCCAAAATCCAACAAGGACAAGAGACTGCAATCCTAGAACACAAGAACTGAATTTTGGAAGCAAGCTGAATGAGCTTGGAAGGTTCTTCCCCAGAGCCTCTAGATGACACAAATATACTCAAATATACACAAAGCCCAGCCAATACCTTGATTTCAGACCTGTGATCACCTGAGCAGAGAGCCTAAGCACACTCTCTGAACTTCTGACCTACAGAATTAGAGTTCATAAATGGGGTTGTTTTAAGTTGCTAACTTTTAATAATCTACTATAGAACAGTAAAAAATGAATATTGTTTTGATTCTGCTTTTTATACCTCTGCTTTACTTTTAAGTTGTAAGTCACCAGATGCCCATGTCTTAACCTGGAAAAACTTTCAGAAGAAAGATTTTTTAAAAATCATGAAAATAAGGTTAAATAAACATAAGTAAAAATCCTATGTACAGGAAACAGAAAAAAAAACATAGTTAAATGATCACATTTTTTCTGCAGCACTTGACATTGAAACATTGAAAAGGTCTCTAGCCCAGCGCTCCTGATAATTACTCTGTGACCATATGCAAAGCATTTAACCTACCTTGACCTAATTTTCCTCATTCATTAAATGAGGAAATTGTACTAAATTAACTCTAATATTTATTCCTGCTATAAAATTCTATGATTCAATAATTCTGTAGGTCTAAAATAACCTACAATTTTCTATATTTTCTATATCAAAACATAATATTTTCCATAAATTTAAATATTGAATTCTGTATGTGAAATATTACTTTGTGAATCTGGCAACGGACATTAAAATATATTGTCACTTTGTAACCTATCAGTTGAGTCAATAGACTATAAATATATCAATATAAAGTAGATGCCAAATAAGGTTTTATAATTTCAGTGGGAGTCTTCCTCCAGACTTCCTCTAACCAGCCTATCTTCTCTATGGAAAGTTTAATGACACCGTTTTGGCCACCAGAGGGCTCTCATATGATTTATCCTTGTATTAGAATTTTGAAGGGTTATTCAAATTTTGTAATTGGTAATTAAAATGCTGAAGACACAATAGTATATCACAAAGTAATATAAATAATAAGGGGTATTTTATTTTTGTGTACATTAGAATTATACTAAATTTCTTATTTTGTAGGAAAATTATTCTATTAAAAAAATCATTAAAGACTCAAATCCTAAAGCCACAGAGAATCACCTTTAACTTTTGCATGCATTACTTCTCAGTCCTTTCCTACAAACCTAGAGAGATTCTCCTCATAGACATTTACAATCATTAAAACCGTGAGAAAAGTCATGATGCTTCTTCCATGGCTTCTGGTACTCTAATATGAAATATACAGGCATGATTCATAGTAATCACTTATTTACTATGTTCATAAGAAAGTTCCTACATTTACATTTAGTAAATTATTCCAAATTGGCTATTTATTTCTCTGAATGTGTTAGAAACCCACCGAGATTTACAAATAAAAACCAACCAGCCATTTTGTGTGAAAACAAGAGAGTGAAGACGGTTTCTGACTGATTCCAGAAACCAAATGAATTAAAAATTTTATGAAAGCAAATGTGGTCCTTTTTTTTTAATTTTCAGGAGAAAATTTTAATAAATTTTCCTTAGATATTAAATATACAGTACCAGGGAAATTTAACAGATAAACTCAAATTTGAGAAATCTGTTTCCTCCATTGAAAGAGGCACATAAAATGTCATTTGTACATATATTGACTTTTATTTTACATCTTTAATGGTTAAAAAATCTTCAGACAAGTGTGGGATTTAACATTAAAATATCCTTAATCAATTAGGTATCCTTTAAATGGTAACTCGTGGGGTGATACTGTACTGAATTAACTATGCTCTGTTTCTTGGTATCAGTGAACTTTCAGTATATATTGTGTGTGCATGTGTGTATTTGTGTCTCTCTCTGTGTATATTAGCCCAAGAAAGAAAGAAATATTTTGAAAGAGAGAGAGAGCTGTTTCTGCATTCAGGTTATTAACTATTCTTGACCATAAACATCTCATAAGATAGGATAATGATGCTTGAAAATCCTTCTATGGGGAGAAACAAAAACACCTACTTTTATAAGAACTATTATTTTTTACCATGCTTATATTTTTTAAATGACAATAATGCAAGATATTTTATGATCAAAGCATTATTTTCTCATAGCCAGCATAGAAAAATCAGGCTAGAATGTTAATCAACCTTTAATAAGCTTTTATACTACCAGACTGGCAAAATTTAAAGCTTGGATAATTCCCAGGGCAAAACATCTTAGATATTCTTGAGCGTGTAGATGGAGGTCTAGTTGATAATGTCTTTGGAGGGCATTTTCACAATGTCACATTTTAAGAGGCCCATGTTCTTGATCTAGAAATTCCACTTCTAAGAATTTGCCCTCAGAATTTTTCAAAGGAATATTCTAAATAACACAGAAATAAGATTCTTTTGTCATACTGTTTATCAGCTACAAACACAATCTAAATTTTTATCATTATAGAGTTATTTAGATGAATTGCTTTACATCTGTACCTTGTAATACTATGCTACTTTTAAAAAGTAATAGTGCTCTGAATGTGCAGTTAAGGAAAGCTCCCAAAGATGTATTATTAACTGGGGAACAGAAAGAAAGGTGCAGGAAAATAGGTACAGTATGGAGTTTGATCATTTTGTATTGTTAAAAGAGTGTTTAATAACTATTTACATATTTTTTCTGAAATATCTCACAAAATTTTTTAAGAAGGAAGGAAAAGATGAAAAATAGATTTCACTTTTCATTTTTACTCTACAGTACGCTTTGCATTTTTCTCCTGAGTGCATATATTACAGTTTTTAATGATTGTTTTAGTTGTTTTCATTTTATTATTAAGAATGATCTTGCCTGTAGGATCATTGGATACTTTCTCTCTTTTCTATATCAGCATTAAGATAGTATTCTAATATGAATAATATGGTTTTCATTTATTGAGGTCTTATTATCTACAAAATTAACTCATTTAAGACTTGCATAGCCCCTTGAGGCTATGTGAGGTATTTGTATTTTTCCCATTTGACAGAGAAATAGAGGCACAGAAAGTTAAACAACTAGTCAAAAATGATGGGTGAAGCCACCCCATGAACCCAGATGACCAACTCCATAGCCTATACTCTTAGGTTTTATAATCTGCTTCCATACATGCATTAGAATCCATTTTTCAGATGTTAGCAGCCCATAAAATCTCTTTAAATTGAAAAGAGAACATATTAGAAGCTTATCAGTGCTCTTTATTCTCCAGCTAACATGTGTCTTTCCAAGGTCGCTTGCTTTATTCTCCTGACTCAGTAATATTTTTTATGTCAATGCTACTAGATTGTAAATTTCACTTTCCAGATTAATAATGCTTCCTATATGGTCAGTATCATCTGAACACCCAAAAGTAGGTTCGCATACTGTGCCCTTTGTATTTGAAGAACCAGAACACATAGAAAGCATAGTTATTGTTCTCTTTCCCAAGCGCTGCCTTCTTTCCCTCCTTTGCTATCTCTCAAGCTCTTTAAATGTTTATTAATCAATTTAAGTTTTCTAGTTCATATCCCAGTGCAGGCTATACTCAGAATTTCAGGTGCCAGGTTTTCTATGTTGGTTACCTTTGTTTCCTCTCTCCGTGTTCTGTTTTCAATAAGATATCTTTAGAAATTTCATTTTCCTCTGTAAGCTTGCAGAAGTGAAATTAGGTACAACTCAAATCTTTATATTTTGCTTCTTGTTAGCAGCCCTCCTAAGAAAAGCTGGGTGATAGGAGATATTGAGAGAACTGGCTGAGGGATGTCTGAAAATTGTCAACAAATGTCCATGTAATCCTATCACTCATGCCAAAGGTAATTGAGAATTGACTTTAGAGTACCAGTTGTCCTGTGAGCTTTACAGAAATGACTTGCAATCTTAAATACTTTTTTCCAAAGCACTGAAATTGAAAGATCATCAGAGTTCATTTTTGATGACAGCTGGACCTTCAGAAAAAGAGGATCTTAAAAGATTTAAATTGGTGACCTAGTCATCTGAAGGATATTTTTCCTTTTGCTATTTTATTTTTTTATTTTTTTCCTTTTGCTATTTTAATATGACATTTATTGTTGTTTAAGATGATAATTTTTGTTCAATTTAGATGTCGCTACAGTCTTTATTTAAAGTTCCTTTTCAAATCTGTCATTTTCAATTCCATATTCAAAATAAAAGAGTAATAATCAGAGAGAAGCACAGTGCAGATGCCTTTCTGATCCCTCTCTGAAGCAAATGCACTGTAGATAATATATGAAGTTTTTCACCACCAGAAATATTCATGGACAGTTTATATTGGAATTAAAATATAAGAATGAGACCATGACACTTCAGCAGTCAGAAGAAATTAGACTATTGACACAAAAGAGGAAGCAAATGTTTTGGGATTATGTTGTTTATTTGAATCCCAAGTAATTATACAAAAGATTTGGAGAATCTTACTAAAGGGTTCATACAGTACAAAAGGATGTATCAAACTATTGAGAAAGTCAGAGTAAGGGGTCACAGTACAAAACTAAAGTCAAATAAAATTAGTATTCAGAAATTTGTATCACTTAGCTCTACACTTTTAAGAATTAAGCTGCCATTTACTTCTGAGTTTTCTATTTATCCAAAGAAAGACAGAGCATCTCAGACTTCAGTCTAAAATTATTATTTCCATAGGATAAAAATTAACTTCTTGTTTAGGAGAAGCAGATCTTTCATGATGCTAAGACCAAAAAAGCTGTTTGCCAACTGTTTTCATAAGAAAACTTTATTCATTTTTTGGTGGACATTATCCATGTAAGCATCTTTATAGTGGTAACTAACAAGTTTCATGTGGACTAATTTTTATATTTCAATATAAATCTCTTTTGGAAAAGGATATTTCCTCATTTGTAATGATAGCTATGACAGCTTTCATCAGAACATTTCTTCGTATCTTATTGTAGCACTGAGATTTTTAAAATAGAAAAAAAAATTGTTATTTTACCTGGCCAACCTTGATGTGCTAACTCCTATCATTGGTCTGCAGAATCAAGGGAATTGGATAGTATCTGACAACATACGACTTTGGTTTTCTTCCCAGTGAATTTTTAGAAGTGTCTTCTATGATGACCTGTCCTATAACAGTGGCAGCCTGAGAACTACTTTCTTGAAGATGAATATGGGTTTCCAACACAGGATTTCTAACCACTCTGCTCCTGGAACCATTTTAATCTCTATCTTCTTATGCATTTGTATGGCTGAAAAGAGCCTTCTGAAAAATGAGTTACAAGGACCAAGGTGACACCTATGCATGCCCTCTAGCCTAGACCTCAGGATATCTCTGTATTTGAATGTCAAATACAGACAGCACTGCCTTTTTATTTTTCTGTGATCATGATATGTCTTTCTACAATATGCTGGGCTCTAGGCTAAGTACTGCAGAAAAAATAATATATGAAAGATGTGTATCTCATTCCCATAGGTGATGAAACATATTTGCAAATAATTGTTGCATGGGGAGCTATGTGATAGGTGCCACTTTAGCAATATAAACAAATTGATCTAGGAATCAGGGAAAAGAAAGATCATTACCATTGGAGGTGATGCGTATAGGTTCCATGAAAGAAAAATAATTTGAACAGAGCCATAAAGCAATGATTCTCAAACTTTAGTGTGAAAAAAAAATCAATTATGGAAATGAAAAAAATCCAATTTCAGGGCTCAAACCACAGAAACTCAAATACACTATGCTTTGCGTGGGGTTCCAAAGTTATAAATATGAACAAGTTAGTTGATACTTCTGTGCTATTGTAATAGGAACAGTGGTCTTTTTGGGAGGCAAGGGGGCTTGTCTTAAAGTTTTTTACAATGTTCCCTATTTGAGACAGAGAAAATATCAGCTTATGGTCCATGTCCACGACGGGGGATAAGAATGAAATGGCTGATAGTCTGGTGGTGCTTTGCCAAAGAATGGGTAGAATGGTAGATTTAAGCTAGCCCTTGACAATTCTTGTTAATCTATGTGAAGCCTTACCATTCTATATAGAGGATTTCTGAGGTTTTTAGCAGATGGCAAGGAGTTCAGTAAATAAAACAGAAGGGTGAAAAATCAGTTCTGTGTCTAGGAGTTTTTTTTAAACACATTTCCATCCCCACTGATGTGTTATTTTTGCTTAATGGATCCCCTCTTCTGAAGGGTTCTCTAGGATGTCTTACTCCCTCTACCACTGTAACAGTGATTGGCTACAAAATGCAGACAATAAATCTCATAATGAATATCTGTACTTAGACACCTATTACCTCAGAAAATGCTTCTTATCAAAATAGGTTTAGCCTTCTGAATTGATTACAATTCCAGGAAACCAAAATCTCCAATGATTATTGGAAGAAGAGGAACGGCATACAGGTTGTCATATCACAGAGCTTATCATAACAAGTGCACTTTAATTAGGTTAAGTGAAGATCTCTCAGAGCTAATACAGATCATGTGAACCTCCATTGCACACAAACATTCAAGAAAGTCTATGTAACACACCAAATGCTATAGGAAATTGAATTATATGAGAGACGACATTAAACTAGAATATGCTAGTATATTCACTCTCTGGCTTACTTTGTAAAGCTTTTTACCACAATTCCCCATACACAGTATGTCTGAAGAAAAGAAAACATGTGCTTCTTCCACTCAAATGTTGATTTGGGAGGAGAGGTGATTTTCACCCACAGCATTTGTTCACCCACCTAGCATACTAATGCACTCTTTCAATTGGCAAGTCCTTTATTCTTTACGCTACTGTTTTACTTAAGAGATAATGTCAAAGGAATTGAACGTTGTGACTGGATAATGGTCTCCTGCTGCAAGATAAATGCTTAGGCATTTATTGAAAATAAATGTTGGAGTGAAGCCAAGACATTTATTTTTAAAGTAGAAAACTATTTTCTAGTCACAACTTTAAGTGCCAGAGACATTATAGATATCTTACCAAATGGTTTTTTAAGTAAATTGAGATCACCCAAAGAGAGCAAGAGAATACCTAATTTGTTCTCACCTATCTAACAGGTAACATTGTGGTTTCCTTTCAACAGATATAAAATCAAATTCAAATATTCTGTTTGTTTGATGGGGAAAGACTGCATTAGCAACATATTCAATCAACTCTCCAGCTTGATTTTACAGACATAGTTTTTGCTTTTTTAAACAAAATAGATTTGAATATGCATGCTAAAAAGGAAGTATAAAATTTTGTGATGCATTATTGAATTTTTTTTTTGCCATTTTATAGGCAGCAATGGTTACTGATCTCCTTATGCTGTGCCTGAAAAGCACATAAGTGGTAACTTAGGGAGCTTTTAGTAGCAATGCTAATGAGCTGTGATCTAAGGTAATGATGATTTTGATTCTTCTAGTCCTTGTGGAGTGCCTTCACAGAGTGAGAACAGTATAAGTGAATTTCAACAAACAGTACTCACATTTTCTCTCAGTGTGAAACTCAGAACTCCATTGTAACCTGCTAGTTATTCATGGAATTTAGGTGCACCATGAATCAAATTCTCACCCCTTTCCCCATACCTGATGTTATACATTTAACTTACAGTTACACTCTTCTGGTCACATAAAGTAACTCCATAGATATTGCCTTTTTTTCCCTAGCCATTCTCTGTAATACCTAAGGAAAAATGAAAATTTATGGCTGAAACAGGCTTAATAGAAACACAACTTTTGCATCACCTGTGAACAGTACGGGCCACTAGGCAAATGGTTTTACCCTGGGGATAAAAAAGAAAACAAAAAATAATTTAATATAATGTTGAAATGAAGAGAAATTATTCTTCATTTTGAAGATTATGTTATAAAAGCACCATTTAGGATAATCACATATATGTGCATGTGTGTATATATATATATATATGTATATATATATATGTGAGAAGGAATAAACTCTGAAGATTATAAAGTCTAATGTTTATAGAGAGATGCATAAAAAATATATACAACAAGAGTTATCTTGTAAATTAAAACCATAACCATATTTTGTATGCTTTCATGAAGGGAGCTTATGTTAAGATTAAATAATTAAAATAAATTTAATAAAATATTATAAAGGGCAGCCCAGGTGGCTCAGTGGTTTACTACAGCCTTAAGCTCAAGGCGTGATCCTGGAGGCCCAGGATCAAGTCCTGCGTCGGGCTCCGTACATGGAGCTTGCTTCTCCCTCTGCCTGTGTCTCTGCCTCTCTCTCTCTCTCTCTCTCTCTCTCTCTTATAAATAAATAAAATCTTTAAAAAATAAATAAAATAAAATAAAATATTATAAAGAACATAAAACATAGCTAAAGAACATAGAGTTCTTTATATGTATACATGTATGCATAAGAACAACCCAAGAGTTACACATTGATACAGGGTTTTTCTTCTTTTTTTTTTAAGATTTTAAAATTTATTTTAGGTATAGAAAGTATGAGCTGAGGGAGTGGAGGAGAGCAAAGGGAGAGGGAGAAGCAGACTCCATGCTGAGTGCAGAGCCCCATGAGAGGCTTCATCCCATGTACCTGAGATCATGACCTGAGCCAAAATCAAGAGCTGAGTGTTTAATTCACTGAGCCACTCAGGCACCCCATACTGGGTTTTCTAAATGACTTTAAAGAAGTTTTGCTTTTTTTTCAAATTTTAGAAATAAGCATCACTAATTATAGGTACTAAGTACTTGTATTATAGATTTGTTTAATGGTGTTAATAATTTTTGTAATTATTATGGTAATGATTTTGCATGCTTTTTAGACATCATTCTCATTAATTAATTTTGGTTGCTTTTTAAAAAATTACTTCTCAAGATTGAACTTTAAATGGAAGTCATGTGATTATTGACTCTCAATATTATTATTCTATTGTAAATTTATGTCTGCTGTGTAATATCCTTTCTTGAATATTTGGAAGAATTTTTTCTTCCATTAAAAATACCATCTATAGATTGTAATATGGAGACTTGTTGAATCAGTATGCTATACCCTTGAAATTTATGCAACATTGTGTGTCACCTACACTTCATTTTAAAAAGAAATGCTTTCTGTATAGTCTCCTTGTTAGTAGAAGATTAGATTTCATTAGCCACTTACGAGATTATAGTTAAGGAAATATATTTGACATTTCAGTTATCTTTCTAAATAATTTATTTTCCACCTCTGCTGTGGAGAGCCAGGGAATTCCATAACAATACATGTGGGAGTTTTCAAAACATAGCATATTCTAGCCTCCTCAAAAGTAGAGGATTTGCCTATTGGATTTTCACCTGAAATTTTACTGCTAATAAAATGGATGGATTAATGAATAAAGAAATACACTGAAATATTATAAGCCACTATTTAGAAAAATGTAATGTTTTATGAACTGGGTACTTAATTTATCTACTCTTTCTAATAACCTTCTGAGGTTGATATCATTGTTCCTATTTTAAAGAGGAGAGAAGGGAGGGACATATAAAATAACCGGCCAAGATCATACAATGGGAAGGTGTAGGCTAGGGATTGCATCCTGATGATGTGCCGCAGAATCCATGATTATTTTAGCCACAGTACTAATCTAGCCAGATGGGATGACCCTGGGGGATTATAAGTAATTGCACAAATTCATAATGGGGCATCAACCTCTAATGAACAGTTTTCTGAGGTATTTATATAATGAAATTATTAAACAAAATTATATTTTATAAGGAAATTTAGAAGCCAAAATCATGGCCTAATATGCATACCTAGTACGTGACCTTCCAGCCTTTGCTTAGACTTGAGCCTTTGCCTTTATGCTTTTATGCCAAGACTCATACTGCTTAGCTTAACAAAGACCTAGAGCAGCGATCACCTGGGAATATGTGTAGAGGAGGGGTTTGGGATTAGGGAGGTACCTTATGGATTAGATAATATATCATTGCTAAATTATCTGAGTTCCATATTTAAATGTTGACAAAAGAGTACACATCTAACTGCAAGCTACTATCAGGAAGGAAAAGAATCTGTATGATAGCCCACTGGAGATTAGCTTTTGTAAAATTCCATTTTGAGAGTTAAATTCTCAAGAGACTTGCTTGATGAATCACTTTTCTGTCTGGAAAATCAGTAGCTGATTGTGATTCATAGGGTATGGTTGATCAATTTCTCAAATCTAAATATATGAATGCTAGGTCGTAATTTTGTCCCTTGTCAGATATTCACCAACAATCCTCCAAGTCTTACTAGTATTAATAAAGTAGCTTTTTCAGAATAGTCTCTGGATTTCTAGGTAATTCTTAAAAAAAAATTTACAGATAGAATTAACAATATACATTCATTGTTGCCTATAAATAACAATTATATGTACATCTTTCTCTTTTTTTCTCCAATTATGGTGTGTTGCAAATACATACTTTTGTGTTAAACAACACTTGGCTTCTTGAAAAAGATGTAAAATTTTATCAGAATAAACAATATTAAATATACTGTGGTCAGTGGCCTTATCTTGGGTTATAACATCTATATAAAATATTTAACTTTTTAAGTTTTCAAAAGTTAAGCTCATTTTCTGGACACAAAGACACTGTGTAGAGATCTTCCAAATGTCTTCTCTCTAATTTCTGAATTTTCGGCATGGATATAAACTGAATACAAGCATCACAATGCAATATATATACATATTTTTTACATTAAAGTGAATTAACTTTCTTCATATAAGCTGTTCAGATCTGTTGCCAATGTAATAAAATACTTATAGAATTAATGCACTTGCTCAATTGAGAGATGGGCAATTTCAACATGCTTGGTTATCTAGAAGATATCTATAACATCTTAAAATACATATCATTGATGTGTACAAGCTCAGGAAGAAAAGTGAGGAGTTCAATTTCCAAGGGAAAGTTGGGATGTTTTCCCAAGAATTTAGATAATCTATCTCTTCTTATTGATATTGAGCTATAAATAACTTAACACAGGAAATGAACATTAGCTGGAAATTTGGAGAAAAGGAGAGCATTCTTTCCCCTTTCATTTCATCTCTATTTTTAAAGGGAGTATATTTGTTTCACTTCATTTCACTGTAGGAATAGGTTTGCAATCCTCAAAGGAAAAAAAGAAAAAAGATTCTCCTGCTCATGATTTTCCAATGGAATTTTTTCATAGCATTGCTTGCTTGGTATAATGTTTTAGCTGATTTTATTAACTGTGTAAAAATACTCTGGTATTTGCAGACAGTTGTATTGTAGGTATTCATCAATCCAGGAAGAAGTACAAGTAGTGATCATTACAAAAATCAGTTCCCAAATCAGAAGATTAGTCCAAACTCAGGCTGGGTACAAGCACTAAGGACTCCAAGGACTAAACTCAAGGTACAAAACCAGGATGTCAATTCAAATGGGTGAGCAGAGCAGGAAGTGGAAGTCCAAACCCCTGGAATCAACAGATGCCCATCTGATATAAGCAGGCCAAGTGCCAGAAAAACGAATCTGTTAGTGGGTGTTTCAAAGTATGAGCACTGATTGGTAATGTAATCAGTGGCAATTGGGGTTCACAAGGGAGGAGATGAGTAGTAGCAAATGCCTGGGTCCTGGGGGAGGGGATACCAAGGTCTAAGTAGAACAGCAAATGAGTTGAGAGTTTCTGACAAAGGGATTCTTTTAGAGCCCATTGGCCTAAGATGGCACCCATCTCAGGGCCTGGGATCAAACTGAACCTACAGATGAAGGTCAAATGGAGCAGCTGCAAGGGTGAAAGGCCTGTGGGACCAGGAAGAAAGCTAGAAACACCATATTTTTCTTAAATAGCCTCGACCTACAAGTGTAACATATGTTTTGTGATATATTTACTTACTATAGTTGTATTGTTCCTTTCTTGATTTGAAAAGCAATGGACAGGGGATGCTTGGGTAGCTCAGTAGTTGAGCATCTGCCTTTGGCTCTTGGGATCTTGGGATCAAGTTATGGATCTCGTTCCCCTCAGGGAGCCTGCTTCTTCCTCTGCCTGTGTCTCTGCCTTTCTCAGTGTCTCTCATGAGTAAATAGGTAATTAAAAAAAAAAGAAAGAAAGAAAAGCAATGGACAATTTTATAGTTTTATTTAAAAACATGTTTACATACATCATTAAAAGGAAAATAGTTCATATGCTGCCCCATTCTGTGCTGAACAGAATGAAACTTAAACCTATATATTGCTAGAAGAGTTGAATGCATTTAGCCTCAGAACTTGCTCCTACAATATCACCAGTTTTGTCACTAGTGATTTACTGTCATGATTAGCCAAGTAAAAGAGCTATATTTTTTATACAGGAATCCACTAGTTCAAGTCATTTATTTGCCAAAGAAATACTTATTTATCTTTGACATGTCATTTTTACTTTGAATATCTATAATAGACTTGTGTTTATTTTGTTGGCATTAATTTCTATTTGTAAGGAAATATAATAGTTTTCCCATAATATGTCAAACAGCTTTCCAGCTGAGGCCAACCCTATTTGATTCATAACTCTTTGGTCCTAACAGATACTGAATTCTATACTGTGGATTCACTTACACTGTGATCAGATACCCACCAAGTCTCTAGAAGTAATTAATATATTACAAGGGGGTAGATACCATTAACTGAACAACTTTGAATAATGTATTTCAGGTAAACTATTACTTGCAGCATCTTGTGACATTCCTACGTTTGAGTTGTTTCTTTGTGATGCATAAAGTATGGTTAAAAAGTTTAAAAAGAGATTTATGCAGTTGCAAAATAATATAACCTCCCTTTAATAATAAGGCCTCCCTTTAGGGAGGCCTAAAGCAATCATCAATATTCTGAGAAAATAAATTGGCCTTTTCATATTATGATCTTGGTTTTTCATTCATTTTCTTATTTACATGTAGTGTCATAAAATCCCTGATGTAACATCAATTTTCCTCTTTGAATGAAAGGCTTTTATATATATATTGATTATTGGCAGTTAATTTTCTTCCATCTTGATCCATCATCCTGGTTGGTCAGTGTTACTTTACAGTCTTTAGTGGGTTTTTGGAGTTTCTTAGCTGAAATTAAATCTTTTTCACTTCTTCCTAGAGTGCCATTTATCTCTCTCACTGAGATTTTGTATTGCTAATGACTTCTCACATTTATTGTAATTTTGAAATAAATTTATATATAATTTACTCAATTTAACTATGTTAGTTGCTGAATGATAAAGGGCTTCCAAAATAGAATAGCATTTTTTTAAACTTTATATTTATGGTTATATATTGATATAAACTGACCTAAAACAAATTATATTATTATATCCACTGTACTCCAATTTGGTAATAAAAACTTTCTTGAAGATTCTCAACTGCTGTGGCCTCAAAATGGTTAGCATTTTTCATTCTGAGATAATTATTTGAGCATTGACAAGCAATGCTCCTAAGATTTGGCTTAGCCAACCATTCAGTTAGCTAAGTAAGCAAGTATGAAGTGTTTGAAGTGCTTCCTACCAATGGAGTTGATATAAATAAAGTCAATTAAGTCAATTTGATACATACTTTTTACCTATTTATTCAGCAAACATGTATTAAATAACAACTTCATGCCAGGACTAGCCCAGGGATTTATTACTGAATATAGAGATGAATAAGACACAGTGATATTCCTTATATTAATTCCAGCTTAAGTAACGAGAACATATATTCAGAACATATATTCAAAAAGAACTGGAGGTGAAGGTGGGGCAAAAGAAAAGAGGGAGACCACGAAAAGACAATCAGGGAAATTGGTATTATTAGATAATATGGTAGAAATTCAGAGAAATCTATTGCTTAGTGGAATTTGACCAATTGTTTGCCTATCAAATTATGCTTTTTTATGGGTAAGCCAGACTCCTGCGTGCAAAGTTATCAGTGTAAAACAGGTTGTATATATAGATATGACAATCCTAATATTTTGCAAGTCACAATTCCAAAACCAAAATATAATTCTTTAAAATAAGGCATTTTGAAAAGGAAAGAGTCAACAAAACCAAAGGACAACCTATAAAATAGGAGAAGAAATTTGCAAATGTCTTATTACATAAAGGGCTAGTATATAAAATCTATAAAGAACTTATCAAACTCAACATTCAAAAAACAAATAATCCAGTCAAGAAATTGGCAGAAGATATGAATAGAAATTTCTCCAGAGAAGACATACAAACACATACAAAACAGACATGAAAATTTCTCAACATCACTCAGCATCAGGAAAATAAAAATCAAAACCACATTGACATGTCACCTCACACTAATCAGAATGTCTTAAATTAACAAGTCAGGAAACCACAGATACTGGCAAGGATGTGGAGAAAGGAGCACTCTCTTACACTTTTGGTGGGAATGAAAGCTGGTACAGCCACTCTGGAAAACAGTATGGAGTATCCTCAAAAAGTTTAAAATAGAGCTACCCTGTGATCCAGCAATTGCACTACTAGGTATTTATCCTAAAGATACAAATGAAATGATCCAAATGGGCACATGTACCCAAATGTCTATAGCAGCAATGTCCTCAATAGCCAAACTATATAAAGAGCCCAGATGTCCATTGACAGATGAATGGATAAAGAAGAAGTAGTGGTACAAACACACACACACAGACACACACTGAAATATTACTCAGCCATCAAAAAGAAAGAAATCTTGCCATTTGCAATGACATGGATGGAACTAGAGGGGATTATGCTAAATGAAATAAGTCAATCAGAGAAAGATAATTATCATATGACCTCACTTATATGTGAATTTAAGAAACAAAACAGAGGAGCATGGGAAAAAAATAAAACAAGATGAAATCAGAGAGGGAGACAAACCATGAGAGACTCTTACTAATAGACACAAACTAAGGGTTGCTGGAGGAGAGGGAGGTTGGGGCCAAGGTAACTGGGTGACAGGCATTAAGGAGAGTACATGATGTAATGAATACTAGATGTTATATACAACTGATGAATCAGTGAACTCTACTTCTGAAATTAGTAGTACAGTATATGGTAAGTAATTGAATTTAAACTAAGAAAAAGAAGGCATTTTGAGTTTTCTTTAGTCTTTGTTCTATTTTGTTTTGTTTTTTAAGCTAAAAGTAAAGTCATCATCATGAAATTGAAATATATTATGGAAAAAAATTAAAGAATGTCTTCAAATTGCATCCATGTGGCTGTACTTCCCACTAATGCTCAAAGCCAGAAACCATAACTTCCTTTTTCTTGTTTGGTATTATGTACAATGAGCATTCTGAAGCCAAAGGAGAATCTGTTGCCAATTCATAGACTGACTCCTTTTTCCTGTTTTGTTGAAGGAGATATTTAAAAATGAGAAAGTATTATTCCTCTTAGTATAAAATTGTTCAGTTAGAAATGATGAAATGAAGACTTCCTAATGTGTATGAACTTTCAGTATGTTCCTGCATACTCAACCACTAATGATACCTCATCTAGTTCTCCACATGTTGATTCCATTCACAAAATAACTCCTTTTTAGTTTTTTTTTCAGCTATAGATTGTTATGTGTCTTCATGCCTATGTGAAAGAACTTCCCAATAGCCCTGGCAAATTGGCAGAATTAATGTGCATTTTTCATTTACAGCTTGAAAGAAGAGGTGATCCTTTGTCTTTAGCTCTGTCAGCATAGTCCAACCTTGAAGTGACAGAAAACTTGCTATTTTTCTCATTTAATATTAATGAGTATTCTCATTAATAAGTATTCAAATAATGAGGAAGTTTTAGATTTTAAAAATTTGAAAGAAGTGATAAGGAGCTTGAAAATTTAATTTTGTGCCAACAATATTGCTGGGAATCCTTGGGTAATTTGATTAGTGTCTTAACATTTTACCAGTTTCTTCCAAAAAGGGAGAATATTTTTCAAAATTAAAAGCATTGGAGTGGGGAAAAAAAAAAACATTTTTTCCCCTAAAACCCTAAAATAGTTTCATTTAGTGTTAGGGCATTAATAGGCAAATGGAATAAAAATCTAAAATATGTGTATCTGGGATGCCTGGGTGGCTCAGTTGTTGAGTGTCTGCCTTTGGCTCAGGGCCTGAATCCCAGGTTCCTGGGATCGAGTCCCACATCTGGCTCCCCATGGGGAGCCTGCTTCTCCCTCTGCCTATGTCTCTGCCTCTCTCTGTGTGTCTCTCATGAATAAATTAATAAAGTCTTTTAAAAAATAAAAAATAAAATATGTGTATCTAATACCTATTTTAAATATTTGTCTTGCTACATCCTGAATTAGAGCAAAGTACCAACGGGACAACATATTCCTAAGAATGAAATTCTTAGCAAAGAATAGACAACTATGACTATATGCTATTGTCTACTCAATATGATGCAACAGGATATTTAACATAAGAGTAATTCATTGCACTAGTTCTGAGCATTACTCCAGAGGCTTTGATGATCACTAAATAAACAGGAAATTAGCAGCTTTTCTGTAATGACTCTTTGTTATTGTATGAGGGTATTTTTCTGACGTACTTTTCACTTGATTGGAGCAATTTGTTCATGAAACAAAACAGTCTTTTGTACAAATACATAGGATATTGTTTGGATCAAAGTTATCTGCTCTTAATACATCTGTTTTTTTGGCAAAGAGAAGAATACATTAAGAAAGGAAAATCCTACAGCTTTAGAATTACTTATGGCTGCATTTTATCACTCCATAACAATGCTTAGCCATTTATTTAGTGTCTGTTAAGAGCAGACAGACAACGATGAGGCAACTTCTACCTTTGATGGAGAAGTTTATAATATACTTGGCAAAGGATATCCTATATAGAACAGTTTCAATGAAAAGGGACATTGTCCAGGAATTTGCAGTCTTTAAGGAAAATCAATTGACTGCATAGAAAACTCTCTGGCATTTTTCAAATTATTTACTTTTATTTTTTATTTTATTTTATTTTTTTGCCGGTGTCACTACAGGACAATCTTTGATTTCAAATTTGCAGGTTAAAACATTTCATTTGTCAGGGAATCTATCAGGAGTAGATTCATATTAAGCAAATTCACAGAGACTAGTATATAAAACCAATACTTTATTACTTTAAAATGAGAACTATAAGGAAAGCATCCCTGGATATCTGGAAAGAGAACTATAACTGGAAGAAGGGAATACACTGCCAAGACCTGCCTGGGATTTTCCCTTTTCTCCAGTATCACTGGGGACCAAATTTTAATAGATGATACATTGTTTCTGTAGTTATGTTGGTTGGGGGATGATGTCGAATTTTGTAACTCTGAAATGGTACCACACATTTCTGTCCAGATCCCTTATTTATTTACTTCATAGTTTCATTCTTTGAAAACATTTTTGTGTCCCTATTTCCAAGTTCTTTAGGAGATAGATAATGGAATAATGCCAGTGACCCACAGAGCTGCCTGTTATATCACTTTTAATAGATTTTTTGCAGTGTATTTTGTTTAAAAAATGTACCAATATGACTTATAAATAGAGCTTTCTATCAAAAAGAATCATTTATTAAGAATATTAAAATATATCTATTTCAATATAATAGAAGTGTCATTGGGCAGTATAATAATAGCTATAGTAGTTCATAATGGGAAACTAACACTGAAAAATATTTCACTAGTACAAACAATCCTAGACATAAGATTCATAGTCAAGTAACTTAATCATAATTTATGAAATAACAATTGTTAAAATGTACATTTCAGAGTCACTTTTAAAGACAGCTTACTTTTAAAAGTTAGCAGTCAAGGGACAATGGGTGGCTCCATCAGTTAAGCATCCAACTCTTTGATTTTAGCTCAGGTCATGATCTCAGAATCATGAGATTGAGCTCCCTGTCAAACTCCATGCTGAGCATAGAGCATGCTTAAGATTCTCTCTCTCCCTCTCACTCAGTTCCATGCCCCAACTCATGCACTCCCTCTCTCAAATAAATAAATAAATGAACTATAGCATTAAAATACATACATACATACATACATGCATGCATAAATACCAAGCAAATAGAAGGTAAAGCCATTATTACATAGTATTATATTATCTCATAGATATTTATCATTTTCAAAAGGTTGGCATATTTCTATCTGTACCAAATATGCTGTTATTTTATACAACATGATTATCCTCATTTACTAACAGTTGTTACCTTCTTTCCAGTGTATAGTACAGGTTGCTTTCTATAGGCTGAAATGATTGTCTTTATTCAGAGTTATTGTAGAAGGCATAGAAGTTCATGCTGTGGTAAAATCTACCTACCACCATTACCTGGTTGGCGACCAAGTTCAATGTGCAGCAACTTGGGCCGTACTCCCCAGGAAAACTTCATGATTGACACTTCCCAGTTAGAAGTGCATAAGTTGATAGAGTAACAGCCTTCCCAGAGTAACAAAACAGGTGGGCAAGGATTCTGCTCTTGAAAAAGTATGTGCCTTATTCTCATGTCTGTAAAACCACACTTCACATTCTTTTCAGAAAGGCATCAAAGCCAAACCTTTGTAAATCTAACTGGAGGAAGTAGTTTTAGATACAAATACCAAAATCCTGATGTAGTTTTTCTTATGAAGAGAATACAGAGATCATATCTTTACATTTCTTCTGTGATATTGAAAATCATAGATGATGTACTTATGTGTTTTATCTTTTATCTGTGTTTTTTAATATATACATTCTCCTACCAAAAACCTAGAAAATAAAATTACTGTGACATTTTTACCTTTTATGTATTTCACTTTAAACTTTGAAATTTTAAAATGGATTCCAAGCAACCCCCTAGGGTTACCTTTGTAAGAGTCTTCTGTATAGTACCTTGTTTTTGAGTTTTGTATTTTCTGCTTCCAAACTTCCAAATTTCTTTAATTTCTTATTTTTTATGAAATAGATTTTATCCACATTTAGAGGATTCCCCTATTATTGTACTCAAGTATTGTGTGTCACATCTTTGCCAATATAGATTTGGACACATTATATTTTATTGGAGACTGAATTGTATGTTTTGTAACAAAAATCCAATTTGCCTTCAAGGCAAATTAAGGATCTATTTCTTTTCCTAAGATTCTGTTACTCATTGTAAAAAGGAGAAGATAGAATTAAGTTGTCTCCAGGTCCAATTCACTTCTATACTTTTTGTACTAAAAAGGAAGAGAAAGAGATTAAAAGTATATATAAAAAATGGAAAGAAAACAACAACAACAACAACAACAACAAAAAAAAACAAAGCAAAAAGAAAGTAAAGAAAGAAAGAAAGTTGGGGTGGGGGAGGGAAGGAAGGAAAAGGGAAGGAGGGAAGAAAGAGAGAGATTGAATATGTGATTGCTATGCTTAACATTTGGTCAAAATAATTTATTATTTACTTAATGTTAAATTCCTAGGGCCTCTATATTGACTATTTAGTTTAAAATAAATGCTAGATTCAAGAGACTATTCCAGGGAAGACCAATTCAAGAAAGCTTAGTAAGAAAATATCTTAACCAAATATAACAAGTGAAAAGATGAGTTTGTTGTTATCTATTATAGACTGTTTACCCATTAAAAGCACATAGTGAGGAATAATTTCTATGACTGTAAAGCTAAAAAGGCCTAATGATAGATTCCAAAATTGCCTTCCATCCTGTTCTTTGTTCTAAATCTAGTTTTCTGGTATTAATATTCAGAGTTTATCCTTCACCAAAAGAGTCTAATTATGGAAGAATGATCAGATTGGTGATGAGTAATTCAACTGGGGATGAAATTCTACAGGTAATGTAATATGAACTGAAATCAGGAATGACAATGACTTTTTAAGGCTTTTTCAAACTGCTTATTTGAGTCTAAAATAGAAAAGCTAACACAGAATACCAGGCAGAAACCAAATTTTCGGTTGACACAATTTTGTCATTTGGGGAATATTAATATTAGTCTGAGAACTGCAGTTGACTACAAGATGAGCACATAATAAAGGCATATAGACTAGTGAGCCATTGCTTTTGAAACAGATGCCTTTTACTCATTATGTAAGCTGAAATGTAAGATCACACTTCCAATTACTTGCCTTCATAAAGGTTTGTTTTAAAATTATTAACAGTACCTTTTTGACTCCTATGCCAATATTGGTAGGCATCTAATGTTGATTTCTCACCATACAATATCATGTATTCATCATTAGAGATACCTTAGAGACTGTGTGTTTTCTCTGCAATTCTGAACAAATTTGTGTTTTCTCTGCAATTCTGAACATGGGATGAAAATAATAGTAGTCATAGTAGTCATCCTCACCACCATCATCATCAAAGCTATTATGTTTTGAATGTTTTCTGTGTGCCAGGCAGTGTGCTCAGAGATTTGTGTGTATTATCTTTTATACTTGTCCATTAGGAGGATACCATGATCAGATTCATTTTACAGTCTGAGGAAACAGAAGCAGAGAGAGTAAATAAACTTATCCAGAAGAGGTCAGGCAACATAGGAGCCTCCTTTACTCCTCCCACAGTCCTACCAAATGTGTAGCTATGTATGGAACAATTCCTCTGAAAGAAATCCTAATATCAGCTGAGTGACTCTCCATAGTGGGAAAATGAGAAAATACCTACATCAAGATAGATAGGAAAGGTTGAGACACATGCTTGCCATAAAGCTCACTATCAGTCAGGCCATACAATTGGGCGAGAACTCCCAACTCTTAGCTTCTCTTGTGAAGTCAAGAGTTTGAACCCCATATTTGACACCCCAAATATTAGGACCCTAACCCATCAGGTGGGTGCCCAAACCATCTTACTCTGAAAACCAATGTACTTGTGTCCAGGAGGCCCTCAAAACTGTACCAAACAAAGAAGCACTTATTAGCAGGAGCATAAGTACTTGAGTTGCAGCGACCCCTCAGGGTCTGAGTGTTGGATTATCACTTGTAACTAACATCAACACATATTTTATAGGCCCCTTCACTGTTTTTTGTGTTCCTTGGTTAATTTTTGTATGAGATGTCTTAATTGTAAGTGCTTGAAGTACAGATAAAATTGCAATTATGTGAGTTTCATTTTTTTAAGCAACTATTGTATTATCATCTTGGAGTGAGATTTTAAGAAATTAAAAAAAAATTAAACAAATCAAAGTATACATGCTACACATATCCACCTAGGCAAATTCTTTCAACACTAGCAAGTATAGCGCTTTCTGTGGGGCAGGTACTATTGGGCCCTAGTATAGTTTAGTCACATTTCCTCCCTCTAATCTGGTGGAATTCCTAATTGAGAATTGAAAGGACTTCGAAATATTCTAGTTCATCAACACTTCCTTTCCCTCACCATTAGATACCCAGGTACTAAAATTATACTCACCATTTCTCTCAAATGCTATATATAGGTCAAACATTAGAATTTCCTAATTATCTTAATCACTGTAATCATTTTCTAGGAACATAAACAAATTAGTCTTTTTCTTTTGTTTTGGACATCATATGAATATATAATAAAATAGATATAAAGATTAGAGTTGAAAGTTTTTATCAACTGTCTGTGAGCTAAGAAACCAAGGGATATGTTCAAGATTATACAGCATGTTAGTTAGATGGCTGGAATCACATTCTAGACCTCTGTCACATTTCCAGGCTAGAGTTGTTTTCCTTTTTATGACAACTTCTGGCCCCACCCCAACACATGTCCACTTATGATTGCATTATTGAAGTTTATACATACCTCCTGGTTTCCCAGTAGGTCGTATAGAATCAAAGCTCTCTTTGTAGCTCTCACTAAACACAGTCCAATGTATACCCCAGTTTCTGCCTGGTTCAGTTTCTTACCCGTCCTCTTAGAAAGCCAAGCTCTCCTTGTCTATACTTCATCCTCTGCTCTTCTTACACACATGTTCACATTCTTTGCTGCATGGACTTTATATGACACGTCCCTAAAATGCCTTCCTTCTGCCTTTGTGTTAACTCTGTATCCACCATTTTAAGCCCTCATTCTATCTTCCCAACAAAGCCTTTTCTTTTTATTTCAGGCCCCACTGATCTTTGTCTTCTGATTATCTGTGTGTATGTCCCTCTTTCAGTTGTGATAATCTTGCCTTCACACATGTGTTTTAAACAGTTTGGTAGCTAGAAATGTGGCCTCCTTTTGTGTGCCTCCCTAGGAACTTCTGCATTTAATAAATGCTGAAGTGTTACTTTGCTATGATGTCTTACATTTTTCTGATACAAAAATTTCTAAAAATCACATTAGGTCACTTTTGCTTCCTGAACACTAAACTTTTGAATAACAAAAGAATTCTTTTTAGAAATATCATAGCACATGTACCCATGCAATGCAAATATCAAAAATTGAATTTCCACATGTAATTTATTTTACTTACAGCAGTTTGGGCTTAATTTGACAACTTTCTCATTACAACTACCAAAAAAAAAAAAACCTTCCTCGGTACAAATATATTTCCATATTTCCAACTCAGTATAAGCACAGCTGTGAACCAATTACTTCAAAGTTCAAGAGCTGGTTGTTTCTATCCTTAGCATCACAAGAAAATGTTGAGCATAGTCCTAGGGAGAGAATCCCAAGCTTTAGTACAAAGAGTTTTTTTTCTTATTTCTTGGTTTCTTGTATTGCTGTTGTTTTCATATCCAGTACAAATCAGACACACTTTCTTTCCTCTACTATTGCATTTATTTTCTATATTTTATGATAATAGATATCTGTTTTGCCTGCTCATTTGAGTATGTTGTATGGTTATTTTTTAGTTATTGATAGCTAGTAGATAAAAGGACATATACTAAGTGGCATGTAGATTAATCTTTTTGGGGAATAAATACTCCCTCAAGCCATCTGCATTGTGAGTATATTGTGTGAATATGAAAAACAAATATACATGCCCTTTCTGGAATTAATTATACTCTGACCCTCTCCCCACCTGACCAATTGAATTTCATTATCTCAGAGAAAGAAAATCAAATATATGACTGATACAAACATATATTTCAGATATCCACACTCTTAACAGTTAGTGTTTTCAGCTTGAACTTATCCTCTGCATATTGCTCTCTGTTATTTTCCTTAGTAGACCTCCTGATCTCTACATGTGAACAGACTACAGACTAGCTGTCATGCAAACTCCACAGAGAGGGAACAAATATGTAATTAACATAGCCTTTATCCTCTCTATTGACAGAAAAAAAGAAGGGGAGGTATTCTGTAGGCATCAACTAAAGGTCATATTAATTTTCCCCAAACTCCCCCTCTGGTATCCTCAGGAGATGTTGCTATGATGTCAGGCATATCAAAATGAACTAATTATTATGCATGTGCAGTCTGATGGATGATCTCTCAAACCCCAGCACAGTCCCTGTTGTACATGCCCCTCTTCTGCTGTGTCACTGCACCTACTTATTTGAGATGATTTGATTCAGTGACTGACAGTAGGTATGAAAAGGTGGGAGTTAGGGAACAAGAAGAGAATTCTACTCTGTGAATGCCATCCATATGTGTTAGATAGCCATGGTTATTTAGTTCAGTTTAAGAATCTGAACAACGCAATGTCCTTTGGTTTCTGATTTGTATAGTATACCCCTTTTATTGGTCAGAGATCAAGCCATAGTAATTTGCTCTTCTGACAGATGTCATACTGCCTGTTCTGACAATACTCTCTTTTAAAGGAAATATGACAAAGCATGTGATCTACTCCTCCAGTTTCAACTGGTGGGATCAGACAGGCATCTAATGCAAGAAAATCCATCTATACATAGTCCTGCCAAAGATGTTTGACCCATGAATTGCCAAAAACAAAAACAAAAACAGGCAATTTACTATTGAAGAAACTTTTAATTAGAAAATAGAAAACTCAGTCAGTTGGAAGCAGAGGTGAAAGAGAACAGGACTCATCAAAATTGCTATAAAATATAGAGCTTGAGAGATGGTAGCAAATCTAAGCCATATGTAAACTATAGGTAGAAAGGTATGGTAAGAATATGGAAGCTGGTTTTAGAAAGACAGAACACATGTGAGGCAATATAATTTGTCCTTGAGGAAGATAGAAAAGTAGTTTGTTATCAAAGCTCTGTCATGCATGACATTATTTCAGTCTGAATCCTGGTCTTGGTGTTTTTAGACTGTTATCCTAGCTAGCTTGGCCAGATTATCTATTCCATGCAACCAAAGGATCCAATGTATTCCATTCCCTAACATTTATTTAGCACCTAGTACAGGCAGTACTTTCCCTTAATTGTTGTAAAGAAATCAAAGATTATTTTTAAAGTGTCTCTCCCCACTAAAATGCCCTTGTATGAGATTTTCTATAAATCAATATTACTAGAAATTCCCTATGTCTCTTTCTAGAAAAAAAGTGAATTATTATTTTTTTAAAATTCAGGTTGTGGATAATTGAGCTTTTTCCCCTAAGCAAAAACGTAATGACTTTTCCCTCCCTAGAAATCAATGCCATATATGAGTTGGTTCTGTTTAAGGGTATTGATTATACTAGGACACAATTAATTCTTTGTCAAAGTTTAATAAAAATGAATCAATGTGTATTATTAATAGCCTCATCATACATTTGTACAATTAAAGAGTAAAGATGTACTGATCAGATTTTTAATAATGTTATATTGTATTTACTATTTGACTATTGGTTTTCATATTGGATACATGTTTCCTCCTTAATATCACCATATATTAAAATTATTTGATGTGAAGTCAGAATTCCAATTACATATATAGAATATAAATCACAAAAGACTACTGTACTTGATTTAATTGAAAGAAGCCTTTTTTTGAAAAAGCTGGGGCAGATGAGGTGGAAAAATACATGCTTATATATCTATTCATTTACTATCAAGAATTCTTCAAACTGAATTCTTTGTTTTGTTTTCTTTTCTTTTTAAGAAAAGAGTTTGAGAATAGAAGGTAGTCAGTGAGCAAGTGGTTTAGATGGAGACAATAAAAAACTGATATGCATAAGGAATGAACATATATTTTGAGTGTCAGGAGTTCAAGGAAGAGAAGAAGAAAAAATGGGGAAAGAGGTCACACAATGTGGGAAGATTTCATGACAGGAACATGGCAACTTGAGGCAAATAAGTAATTCCAAATAGCATTACGCTAAAGGGTTTAGTGACATGGAAATCTGATATTCATTTGTAAATTTTTTCTGTTCCTATAGCATAAACCTACCTCATCATCCTAAATTTTCAATAAAGTCTGCTTAATACACAAATGCTCCTTATAAAAATTGTTGGTGAAATCAAGGAAAAGCCACCTTTCTGTTACCCTTAACAGTGAGGGAATTGGTTTATACAGAACGTGAATAAATGGATTCAAAATCGTGTTTAAATCTCAGAGGCAAAAAACAAAACAAAACAAAAACAAAAACAAAAAAACCTTACCAGATAACACATTTGTATTAATACAGTTTTAGTCTTAAATATGGTCTTCTTTGAAGATAAAACCACTAACCAGGAACTAAGCCTCTAAATCATAGTAGCATATTGGATGTTTATGTAGTTTATTATAAAAATCATGTAATCATTACCATTATCATTATCATTCTGCCACAGTCTCTCTTGCTGTCTTCTTGCTTATTCTTTAACAAAATATAGAAGATTGTTTATTTGTTTTTAAGTTGACAACAGGCTGTGGAGTCTGGGCTGAGAGAGGTTACCTTTAATTATTCCTATTTCTTGGCTTGTGTATATTCAGCCAGATAATAGCAACAATAGTAATCATATTTAACTTATTTTGGTTAAAATCCAGTGTCATCATAAAAAATGTTTTTAAAGGATATAATCTATCGTTATTTCAGGGTGAAGGGCATGGAATCTATGTTCTCCTAGCACAATACAGTTGAAAAAAAAAAACCTCATGGATATGAAAAGATAAAATGAGAGAGCATTGACTGTCATCAATGACTGAATAATTTCTTTTGGGGGAAATACAGATTTCGCAAATATTTTTCTTGGCATAAACTTACAAACAAAAAATAAATAGCCAGCTATATTATCCTACCTTTGACTCTGACTGGGAGAACTCTTCCTCTTGTTATCAGGTTTTACTGAAATATTTTTCTTCCACAACTGAGTAAGCTTTTGAGAAGGGGACAGCTGAATTTTTTCAGCCATGGCTCATTATTATCTGAGGGATGGCCTCAAAAAACAAAAAGGGAAAGAAAAAGAAAAGTTGCCCTCATAGTGTCAACTGAAACCCCATCTTTAAACCCTCACCTTGGGGGACCTAAGTGGCTTAGTCAGTTAAGCATCTACCTTTGGCTCAGGTCATGATCCCAGGACTCTGGGGTCAGACTCCCTCTCCTACTTCCCCTGCTTGTGCTCTGTCTCTGTCAAAAAAAAAATAAATAAATACAATCTTAAAAGCAAACAAACGAACGAATGAAGAACAACCCTCACCTCATCCCTTTAGCCAAAGTGATGAAGAAAAAATCTGAAGACCTAGGCTTATAATTTCCCTGATATTTCAATATGAATGCGTATGCTAGACTGGCAGATATAAAGCCAAGATATGTTGAAGCATCAGGAACAAAAACAGAAATTTCATTTAAAAATACAATTGGAGGATGAAATGGATACCTTTTCTCTTTATATTAAACTACATTAAGCTGGATCTACCCTAAAGAGCCTGATGAAACACAGACACAACATATATCTAAGAATGGATTATGTATGTGTAACATCATTCTTCTCTTCATAAGGAATATTTCAATATGTGTGATCCTCCATCCTCCTGGCAACATCCTTCCCTCCAAAATGTCATCATTCAATTTATTTATAATTAACTCTAATAATAGAGTATAAAAATTAAATTTTAAAACTCAACTATATTTTTCTAACTTCAATTTTTAAATGGTCATATTGGAATCACATACACTCACCAAAAATTCATAGATTTTAGATTAATATTAAAAGAATTCAACAAAAAAGCATATTTTTCACTCAGTATACTATGTATATACTGGTATGTATTCTATGCTATAAATACACTTAATTGAAATACAGTATCAAGTGAAAATAGAAGAGTTGTCTAACTATTCCTCAATACAAAACCGTATGAAAGTCTATTATTAATCATTAATTATTATTATTTTTTAAAAATATTCTATTCATTCATTTGAAAGGGAGACAGAGACTGAGATAATGAGTGGGAGGCGGGGCAGAGGGAGAGAGACAAGCAGACACCTCACTGAGCCTGGAGCCCAACCTGGAGTTTGATCCCAGGTCCTCAAGATAATGACCCAAGCCAAATTTAGGTGCTTGGCTGAGCCCCCTAGGGGCCCCTCATTAATTATGATTATTGCTGAAGTTCCTTATTTTCAGCTCTTTCTTAAAGTAAACCTTTGGCAGTAGGAACAAAATTAGAATAAATGCAAGGTATTACTATTATCTACCTTGGATATGGCTATATTAAAGTGTTTTGTTTTCATATTCTGAGCTTCACTACATATATTTTCATGTAGTTCTTCTGAATTTCTGTAAAAACATTCATAGATTTAGCATTTAGTGTATTGGGCTGTCCTATGAATTTAAATTCTTTAATGAGAAAATGCAAGATGGAAAAAAATTACTTGATCAAAAGTCAAATAACTGTTTCCATTTTGATTACGTTAGATTCTACAGCAAGCATATTTAATAATTTGATTGCTTATCAAGAAAAATAGACCAGAAAAGGGAATATTCCAAAAGAAGTGGCAGCATTGAAGGACCCTGCTAGAGGCAGATTTAATTTACATTCTTGCTGTTTACATGTGGGACTTCTTTTTTTAATCTTTTTGCTTCTACTCAATATAAATGAGTCTGTGCCAAGTGCTTAATAATTTACCACGAATTTCAGTGAATGGTAGCATTTTTCTGCCAGGGATTCTGTGTGAGATTGTTCTTGCTAAACTGTAGAACAGCTTCATGCTTTGAAATCAAATGACCTTTTCAGTAAACACAGGCCCAGTCCATTTTACTTTGTCTGTTTAGCTTTGTGACTTATTTTCAAAGCTATGTACCCCTCCCACCCTAAGAGTAACAAAGCCACTGCCACTTGAGGACAGGCCTTGATGCAAAAGTGATTAGCTTCTGGGACAAGAGAGGTGGAGTGCTCAGGGCTATTAACTGTTTCTAAACTGAAGGCATTCAGTTTAAGTCATTATAAGATGAAATGAGATCTTTGAATAGGTTATTTATGAAAAAAAAAAGTTTTTTTTTTCTTTACCTTTTGGGATGTCTGCTTATTTCTCTTCTAGGTTCTTCCTACTTTCTCCCCCTGGCATTTATTTTCCAATTTACTCTATTTCAAGATTTATTTTGTCTTTATCTTACCTTCTCACTTTATTTTTAGTACTTACAGTGTTTTAATTTTTTTCTTTTTATTTAAACATTGCTCTACAATAATTAATATCCTTTCATTGTTTCTCTTGACTTTCTATTAAGAAGATAAAAGATCCAAATATCTGTTTTTTAATCTTGATTTTCCCCCCTATTTATTAGCTTTGCAATCTTAGGAAAATCATTCAATCCTCCAAATCTGTTTCCTAATTGATGAAATGAGCATAAAGGTAGAGCTGTATGCATAACAAATTTTACTGTTCTAAAGATTTCATTTTACTTTAAGCATTTATTTTTTTTCAGTACCCTCTTGACAGAATATCCTCTCAATGCATAAATAATTTTACAATTTCCCATTGCCTGTTATCCAGATGAATTATTAGGTATTACTATTGTCAATAAAGAGATTCTTTGATTAAGTTACTTAGAGTTACTGTGAGTTCACTTAAGAAAATGACTATGGAATTGGCAAAGTGAAATCAGGTATACTGATGATCACTATCATTAGTATGAAAGAAATAGATTTGGGGTGGGGAGAGACAGGGGAAGTGTAATAAAATGATTCTTGAATTGGTTTGAGATACCAATATTAGTTAAAAACTTTAAAACAATTCTTAGCAAAGTAGATTGTCAAAATGGAGGTGCAGAATTTGGAGTTTAAGGGCCTCATCTGAACCAGATTTAATATATTAGTACTGAGCGTGTTACTTGATTCTGTTAAGTCTCAATTTTCTCATCTTGAAAGTTAGGAAAATTCTAATTCCACCTAGGGTTAGAATAGGGTTGTTTCAAGAGTGAAATTTTTTAAAATGAAATTAAATGATGAATGACATTTGGGTAAACAGGAAATCTTAGTGTAGTTTGTAAGCATTATTATTATTAATCTGAATAAATATATAAAGTTTTCTGTTCCTTTTTTTAATAAAGCATATTGGCTTTTCTCACTTAATGCACAGAGTAACTATTTGAATGGTATAATTAGGAAAATCTCCCTCAACTCTTAATCAACATTACCATAACAGTTTCACAAGCATGAACCTTCCCGTTATATCAAAATATTTCAATTTAATGTTCAAAAAAATACAGTAAAGAATAACTTTCAGACTAACTTTAGTAATTTATGATTTCAGGGTCATGAGAGTGAGCCCTGTTTTGGGCTTTAAGCTCAGCACAGAGTCTGCTTGAGATTTTCCACCTCTGTCCATTCCCTTTTGCCCCTTCCCCTGCTCATGCTCTTTTAAACAAACAAAACAAAACAAACAAACAAACAAACAAACAAACAAACAAATAAATAAAATCTGAAGGGAAAAAAAGAAAACTGGGGCACCTGGGTGGCTCAGTGGTTGAGTGTCTGCCTTTGGCTCAAGTCATGATCCCACAGTTCCGAGATCGATTTCCACATCAGGGAGCCTGTTTCTCACTCTGCCTATATCACTGCCTCTTTCTCTGTATCTCTCATGAATAAATAAATAAAATCTTAAAAAAATAATAAATAAATAAAATTTTTAAAAAACTTAATAGAAATTGTTAGAAATCACTTGATCCAAGTATCTGTGAACAGAAACACCATAGAATAATATATCAAAATGCAGACTCTATTTTAGTTAGGTGTCCTCACTTTCTATGAGACTCTTACATACAGTATGGTGGTACATATTTTAATTTTCACCTCAACAAAATTACAAATTATTAATGTCCATAGACCTTGAAATCTCTACAAAATAGTTGCAACTATAAATGCTAAATTCTTTCAAACCAAGGACAAACTGTATTTATTTAGCATTGCACTGAATTACTCATTTAATAAGAGAACAGTGATCCAAATGATATGGCTGAGGTCCTGCTGTGCATGTGTGTTACTCCAAAAACTTTACTGTTATGTACAGATGCCAGTTGTATGAAACCAAAATGGTTTTTAAATATGGAATAGATATTTGAGAGGTGGCATGATAACAGTGACCTGTCTTGAAGATGTAAACTATGATTAAATTCCAGTTTTTGCTCAAGCTCGGTAATTTGGAAATATATTTAGATTCTCTGGACTTTAGCTTTCTCATTTGTATGATAATAGTTCTGATAGGAACTATCTTCTGATAGGAAGATTGTGAATTAAATGCAGCCATGTTCATAAAGCACTAACATGATCCCTGGTCCAAAGTAAACACCCAATGATATCATTTTGAATTTTAGTAGGACATGAAGGCAACAGATTTCACTGTTAAAAGTCATAAGATTCTTTACTGGTGTGCAATATTTAAAAACATCTTTAAGCTATAGTATCTTTCACACCATTTTGTTGACTGAACTCCTAAGCATGTCCATTTTCCAGGTCATGAGTTCACTTATACACCTAGAGCCTTGCCTAATTAGGATAACTGCTTAACTATTCAAGCCTCAAGAAGTCAGAATTTCCAATGATTTGGTAATTATTTATGGCAAATACTTTTAAAGACTGTAATACTACCAGAGTGCCTTGCCAATAAATATTAGACGATGGATTAATGTATATTTTAATGAGGGCAATAAAGTGCCTCAATCAAAATCAAGTTAATTAGCTATTACCATAAAGTTAGTAAAATAGCTGACATATATTAAGCATTTACTGTGTGCTAAGCACCTTACATGAATGATCTCATTTAATTCTCTCAACAACCATATGAGACAGATTCTGCTACTATTCCCATTGTACAAATGCATACACCAAGAAAGAAAATAAATTACTTTGCTAATGTTATATAGCTAATAAATACTGGAAAACTGGAATGTAAGTGCAAATGGTCAGTCTCTGAAGCTAAAGATTTTAAACCACTATATTATATTTCTAACTATGATTTTATGTAAGAATCAGATACTCATATAATGTATTTTAATAAAAACAGAATCCTCACTTCAATGACTTCTGAGTTTTAAAAATATGTTTTATATTTCCTTAGGGTCAGAATAATGTATGTGCCACATATAGCTAGAATCATAAGGAAAAAACAAATAAGAAAATATAGTTTGAATTTTATACTTTCATATCATACTGTGATTTTACAAGAAGAAATCCAATTCATGAGGTGATGTCAATTTGTAATTCAACTCTGGGTTCTTAGGAATTCTCACTAAATACTTTTTCACTTATATTAAGGTCTTTATGGTGTCTCTTCAAACCCAGGTATTATGTGCATATATGTGAACATTTACCTTCCCACACTTTGAAAATACTGTCAATAAAGATTTTGCATTATGAATTTACTTAAAAGTCCTATATATGATAATCATCACATATCCACTACCTTAAGTACACAAGCATGAATCACACATAATCTTACTCAGAGACTACCAAGAAGGTCTACCCAAGCCATGCAGTAAAATGAGTTCAGGAAGATCATGTAAGATAAGTGAATGAGATGGTGTCACTCAAAGGGCAGATATAAAGGACCATTGTGTACTAGAGAGGTCACTGAAGGAAGGAAGACTAGGAAGAGGTCACTGACTAGGAAGACTCATCAAACATTTGTAGCAGTGTTGGATTTTTCTCTCCTGCTTTCTTCCCTATTTTATTTCAATAATTTGTGGGTGATATATTTTCTAATAAGGGTTCTTATAAATAGACTATAAATATATTAAATATAAGTTTTATACTCACTGGGTGAGGCTCTCACCAAACATAGCCTCTACATAAAAACACAAAATTCAACTTTACCTTCTTTCTTTCCCACATTGTCCGTGGATCTTGATACATGGGTGAAGAAAAATAGGTTATCAAGAAGTGCTCTTTTTATTAAGACTGTTAAAAAAGAACAAAAGGGGAAAAAAGAAGAAGAAAATATGTTTTTTCTTAAATACAGCCTAAATTAAACATTTTAAGTTAAAAAATATGATTAAATGAAGATTAAATAAAAGCATTTATTTACCTTAATTGGAGCCCATTTCTATTTTGTGCTTTCAAAAAAAACTATTTGACTAAAAAAAATGAGGTCACTTTCTCAAAACTTTTCAAAAGTTAGACTTGTCATATAATATATTTTAGGAAGTTTCCTTTTTGGTGTCAGTGATATAATTGAAGTGACTTTACAAAACCATGGAGTTACTTAATTCAGATTGTTACCGACTTTGTCAAATTAAATGTGAACGATCACAAAATGCTTATATCAAGATATTATGGGATGCTTTGGGTATTCTTGTTTTAATTTTCACTGATGCTAGAAAAAATATTTAAATGCCTTTGATGATTATAAGTCTCATGTGTCTTCTTTCTGGAATTCTTGAGTATCTATCTGAGTATCTATTCTTGAGTATCTATTCTTGAGTATCTTCTGAACTACCTAAGACATTCCCACAAGAAGAGATATTTAGAATGTACTGTACCCCTAGTAAGGTATGAAGAATAGAGAATTGATCCTATGTGTTTTAATTTCACTCTTTGGTAGACTTAATCAAGCTAATTGCCCAATATCTGAATTCCAAAAACTTCTACCAGTTCCGAATCCAACAAACACTGTGTGTCACTGTGGTACAAAATTTTCTTCACATTTTATTTGCTGAGGTGATGGCCATGTCTTGTGTATTCTTACCTTTTGTTTTTATTTTAGCTAGCTAAAGAATGTTTTAGTTTTAACCTTCTTATTATATAATGAAAAGAACAATAGAGTTAAAATAACCATCATAACAGATAAGCATTCAATCCCTGGTTGATTGATGGAGAAAACAGGCTGAAATACCAGACCCTCTCAAGCAATCTGAACCAAGAAAAAGCACAATTGCAATCTGAGTGTATTAAAGAAAGGAAGAAAGCCAGGATTAGTTCATTCTGCTTTCAAGGGTGAGTCATTCACCTTGTGCCACTACTGAAGTGAAACATTTTTATTGATTTGCAGATTAAGAATCTATTTAAAAAGTGATAAATCAATCCCTCTCGTCAAACCTACTGCAGCATGTTCAGGAACTTGAAAGAAATCACTGATGTTTGAGGAAAGCTTACTTAACTTGTGTTTCTTATAATGATAGAGAAAACTATAGTTCATAATGAAGACACTGTATATTGAACATCTTGATGAAAAGTCAGAAGATTGAGCTGGCATAAATCAACACATGAATCTAGAAGCCTGCAGGTGGAATGAAGAGCAAAGTTTATCCATCTTGATTATCATTGCATTTGGATGTCAACGAGGTGCTCACCTCCATCATGAACTCCTGCATGCATGTAATTGTTATGCATGATTTTTCTTATACGGTGGTAAAGAGTAAATGAGATTAAAAATAAAAATTATCTGAGTACTGTCTGTGTTGCATTAAAAGAGTAGAACAGGGGCACCTGGGTGGCTCAATCGGTTAAACTTCTGCCTTCTGTTCAGGTATGATTCCAGAACCCTTGAACTGAGCCCCGTTGGGCTCTCTGCAAAGTGGGAAGCTTTCTTCTCCTTTGTCAGCTTTATTCAACATTAACAAATATTGTAGGAAATTTAGATATTATAAGGAAGTCTGCTACCCTCATCTTCTAAATGATACATTGAAAAGCTGTTTAATATTTATATATTTTGATTGTGGTAAGCCTCTTTTAACAAGTATTAGGGCAAAGTGACTTTTTTAACACCAAACTATGGATCACTTCAGGTATAACATGTAACTAATCAAGGTTTGTGAGCTTAATAATTTTTTCTTATCTGAAAGATGATTATTATGAAAATGACTTAGTTTTGTTTCAGTAAATAAGGTGTTCTTAAGATATGATAGTTTTCTTAGAAAAAAGGCCATAAATTATTTTCATTTAATTAAATAAAAATGTTTCTGCACTTTTGTATATCAACGTCATAATCTTTAAAAGCCAATCTCTTAGAATCAGTTAATCTTCCAACTCAGATACATGTTTACAAGTCAGGTTTTTATAGTGGATCAAAACATAGAGGCAATATTCATTTAAATATTCTAATCTTTTATCAGCAATGCTATTCAAAGGAGTTAGACTATGGAAATAATATAGAACAAGAAACAAAGTATATACACTAAGCTATTAACTATTGCTTTGTGTCACTGAAGAGTCAGAAATGGAATTCCTGATAATAAAAGAATGAGTAAGTGATGTTCTATACTCTAAGTGTAATATCATGCAGCTATTAAAAATTATATTAACTACATTATGGAAGGATCTTTGTAACACAACTAGGTTGAAAGTTTCTAAATGACAGGGATTTCATTTTATTTGAGCCATTTTTGTATTAGTTAAGATTACACTGGCTATTGTAGTAATTATAGCCCAAAATAATAGTAGTGTAGCAAAATAGAAGTTTATGTTTTCCTCGACTAACTGTTCAATGTAGATGATACTTACTGACACCTTTTCTCCATGCAATGTCTCAAGAACTCAGACTTATTTCATCCTATGATTTTGCTTTTCCCTAGAAACTCATTGTTCTCTGCATCTGGCCAATTAGAAGAGAAGGATAAATGACATAGAGAAAACGTGACAATCTTTTAGTAACTTAACTCAAAAGTGACAGATGCCAGTTTCACTTCCAATCAACTGGTGAGAACTATGGTCTGATCACACTAAATGCAAGATGCAAGGTGATTGTCTAGTGATAGCTCTCTACTAGGGAAGAGAAAGCACATACTTGCTAGGCAATATGCCACATTTTCTTCAGTTATAGTGTTGGGCTTTAAGAATGTTGGTTGAAGGGACACCTGGGTGGCTCAGTGGTTGAGCACTTCCCTTTGGCCAAAAGTGTGATTCTGGAGTCCCAGGATGGAGTCCCACATCGGGCTCCCTGCATGGAGCCTGCTTCTCTCTCTGCCTGTGTCTCTGCCCCTCTCTCTTTCCGTGTCTCTCATGAATAAAATCTTAAAAAAAAAGAATGTTGGTTGAATATATTCTGTGCCAAGGAACTCTGGGAAAATAGCATGAAGACATGAAATAGCTTGGTTCTTGAAGATCTATAAACCATTCTTGAAAAATGTGACTGAGGCTAAGTCAGAGGCCAGATTAAATAGAGATTTATGCATTAGATAAATAAGTTTACACTTTATTCTATAGGAAATGGAGAAGTATCACGGGTTTAAGAATGGGGAAAAAGATGACCAGAATTGCAATTTTTCTGAATACAATATTAGCAGCATTGTGGAGCATAAAGTCTAAAATGTCAAGACTGGATATAGAAATACCAATCAGAAGACTAATTAATGCAAATGATTAAGGCAATAGCATTAGGTTATGAGAAAAAAAAACAGATGTGAAGCTTAGTCAGTGGAATGAACAGAATTTCATTCCTAATTATGAAAGGAAGTTAAAGAAAGCAGCAGGTAAAATAGTTTCTCCTTGTTTAAAGCTTGGGGGACTACATTTCCCAATGTTAGAAATTCATAAGGAAAAAATAGGGATTTTAAGGAAAAATAATAAGTTGTGTTTTGGAAATCCTGATGTGACATGCCTATGAGTCTTCAAGAGAAAGGAGATATTCAGCAGGTGGTTGACTGTATGGGTCTTTAGCTAAAGCTTCTGGACTGCACTTTATAAATAAAGAGGTATAGGTTGAAATGTGGTATAAATGATGCCATCCATGCAAAATCTATGGAATGAGCAGAGGACAGAAACTGGAAGATTATCAATTTTGAAGGAGTAAGAAATCTTAGATATTAAAGAAAGAAATGGCTTAGGAAAATGATGAAATTATTATTGAGATGGAAAATAAACACTGGATGAAGTTTCTAAATTAATATATGTGAATGGGGAAAGATCAAGAGCAGTGGAACAATTTGTCTTAAAGAGAGAAGGGCCATCTGTTTTGTCAACATTGTACACAAGGAGATGAAGGCAGATTCAGATGTAAATGAGTATAATTTTACAGGCAGTTTATTCTTGATGACCTCAATATGCTCAGTTAAATAAAATACAAGAATATTTGCAGAATCACAGAGGTCACTCACCAAATATTTATAAAAGGATTGTTGCGTTGTCCCTGATAACCCTGGGGATTTGTTGACCCTATTGTCACTGTAATTTGGTAAATGTATCTATGATTTATTATGTTATTTTATTTAATACTATTTCATGTAGATACCCGGCTGAAATTAATTCCATGCATCCATCTTTGCTCACTTAAATTCGTGTTATAATTCTTTGGAGATAACTGTCACAATTGGTTCTGTAATTTTACTATTAACATATTCCTCCCCTACAAAACCATGCTGGAATATACATGCAAGGGTAAAAACTTGCTTTGTGTTTACATGTCTCAAAGAATTATTTGGCTAATAATATCTCTCTTTCTCCCTCTCATTTTTTTTTTTTTTGATCAAGAGATGTCTTGTTTAACTTGTCTATAGGTCACCTTAATAAAAGTCTCATTTTCAACTTGAGGTTAATTTGTTTTAGAAGCTCTACATATATTATAAATAAGATTCTCTAATATCAGAGTTCTGAAGATTTCTAACCTGAAAAAATATACCAGCAATCCAATTGGTTGATGTTTGGGGGAAGTGTTTGCTTGCCAGATGTTAAATGAGGGTAAAAGCATATTGGAGACTTGGGGGGGGGGCGCTATATTACTGTAAGAATCTCATGGACTGAAAATTTCATGCAAAGATTTGCCTGATAGGGGTATAAAATTATAAATGTAGGGTATTTCTAAGAAAATAAATCCTGACCATCAATATATAGTTTTTTTTTCAGGATCATTATGGACTTAGAAGTGTGCACCAAATGAAGTTTTGTGATATAAACTCTATACTGGTAAACCTCATTTTATGAATGTCAACATCCATAAGATCCACCTGGGGAGATATATATATATATGATATATATATATATATATATATATATCATATATATATATGTCAATTAATTTGAATATCTTCTGTGAAAATTCATGAGAAAAGTTATATGTATATGTTTTTACTGTTCTTGTGATTTTCAGTAGTTCATCTGCAAAGGTGTCTATTACTATCATACAGAAAATTATCTGAATAAGAATAAATAATACAGGGATTCTACCTCAGGCTCAGTTTGTTCTTAGAGCTTTTTCTTCATTTTTTAGACAGTTAAGGAATGGGAAAGAATATCCTACAATAATAAATATGTTTATGACTTTAATAAGGTAGAAGTGAAATATATTTAGTATTACCTATAAGTCAACAAAATCAATGTTTGCAGAATCAAAAATGCACTAACCAAAAAATGGATTTCACCAGATTAGATTTCTACTCAGCCTTATTTCAAAACCATATTTTGAATTATTATCTTGGTATAATAGAAAGAACACACACTAGGGAATTGGATGGGAAAACTCCTAAAATTCCATTTTAGGTTTTTAAAAATCTGGTGATCATAGATAAGTACTTAATATAATTTAATTTCCTAGGATAGTAGTACCTACCTCACAGAGATATTGTGAAATATGAATATATGTAATAATATACACATATACATATAATTGCTGTGGTATACTAGAATTCAATAAATTATACTTCCTCTTCTAATTTAGTTGTATATCTAAAAGCAGAACGCTGTGGGTAATGATGCAAGAAATTTCAGGACCTAAAATCCTATTATTAGGAAAGCCTAATGAAGTCCAGCTTCCACATATTTTGCTGTGAAAAAGAAATACAAAGAATAAACGGGAAATACCATATTCACTGTAGAATAATGTGGTATTAAGGTCAACACTACTCTAAAAGTCAACTGAAGTTTAGTTAACCTAGCTAAAATTTGGTTGTAAAAATTATAAAATCTAGATGAACTGTGTTATAAATATTTAGTGGTAAGCTTCTACACGGAGGTGGAATGAGGAAAAAGATCAGAAACTGAGACTGACAAAGTAAATCACTGTAATAAATGCAGTTGGTAGCTGGAGAACCAAAGAACAAAATGGAAGGTAGTCATGGTCCTTTGTGCTTACTGTATCTCATCAGTTATTTCAAACAGATTTAAAAATTAATAAAGAAAATGGTAAATTGCCAGAGATGTTTCAAGGTTCATTTTGATAAGTTAGAAAATAAAAACCATTCATTTTGACACTGGTTCAGAGTTTATGAACAAATTGTCAGTCAGACTGTAAATCAATCCCATTGCGTTTTAAATTCTTCTGCTTTAAATGAACAGGCATTTATTTTATTTCTACCACAAGCAAAACACTACACTAGGCACAGCAGAAGTGAGTGAAAAATGAGAAACGGTTTAAATTTTTCAAAAGTTAGCTGCTGCTCTACTTTTATTTGATAAAATTGTTTCAGGCTGGAACATGTGCCATGAAATCATGAACCAAAAACTGGGGGAAAAATAAAATCACCTGCATTCTTTGAAGGGGCATTTACCATTCATTTATATTCATTTAAATTCCATCCATGTGTTGAACACCACAAAACTGAATTTTTTATATACCATCTCATTACGTGAGTGATGTAAGAACAGAACTTGTTTCTTCAATGCAGTCAGCATTCTAATGAACTCAGAATACAGATTTTGTTCCATTAAAAATAATCGAATCTCCCTATCCTACAGCCATTTAAATGCTTTAGAATAGAGCAGTCCTTTTTTTATTCCAGGAGATGTATACAATAAATCTCATTATGAAAATTACCATATTCAGACTATCTTAATAATGCACATGCCAATATCTCCACCAGCTTCAAACAAACAAATAATGGTGAAAATTATGCTAGTACTGACAATGGTTAGGAAATGTTATTGAGAAATAAACTATTTTCTTCTTATTTGTTAGAGTAAAACAGCTCCTTTGCTCATTTAACTAGCTAAACGACCTCTAGATACTGAACATTCGAATGTACTGAGAGAAAAGGCTATAGAGATATTCGTATGGGTCATGTTCCCATGCATGCATGATTGTCCCTGCACATACAGAGAAAACAAATAAAATCAAATTTAAACAAATTTTGTATGAGGATTAAAGAGATACAGAAATCCTACACTGCCATAAGCACTATTTGAATTGATAATCAGCTGACATTCTATTGTTGTTCTCATTGTATTGAAGCATCAGTTTGAGTAGATTATTTATTGGAGGCCCTCTCAGAGATAAGTAATCAAAACATGTCCTAGGCCTGCCCTGCTATCAGCAAAGCACTTATTTTCTGATTATTACACTAGGTAGGTGCCTATCCCTACTCCTCTTAAGAAAGACTTAAGAAGCTTGCATTGTGCACTGAACAACTGGATATACAATTCTCTCTAACACCACTAGAAGCAAAAGCATGCAAAGAATAGATTGCATCGTTGGATTGATCCTGCAGTCTCTCGTCTCTCCATCTTTCGCTGTTTTTATTTTTTTAAAAGATTTATTTATGATAGACGTAGAGAGAGAGAGAGAGAGAGAGAGAGAGAGAGGCAGAGAGAGAAGCAGGCTCCATGCCGGGAGCCCAACGCGGGACTCAGGCCCTGGGCTGAAGGTAGGCGCTAAACCGCTGAGCCACCCAGGGATCCTCCAACTTTCGCTGTTAAAAGCCAGAGGTCATGTTTCCTGTTCTATACCTACTACTCATAGTAATGCTTTATTTCCAAGTATAAGATCTATTTTACAGATACAATTGTACAACCTACTAAAAAGGTTTAATTCTGAATTTGTTTTATCACTACCCAGAAGTGCTCCAACAGAGAGATAATCTATACAGATTTCAACACATTTCTATTAAAGGACCTTATTCTTCTCCTCTCAAATACAACAGAGAGCAATCTCTGTGATGATTACCTATTTCTAAAATTCTCTATAATCTGAAATTTTCTTGCTCTCTTGTATTAAATACACATAATTTGGAAGTTAGACTTAAATTGCAATCCCGGATGCTCTAACATCCTAGCCAGATTATTTAACTCTCTTATCCTCACTGCCTTAAATTTTTAAATGGGCGAGTAAAGGCCTTCACATTTCATTTCATTGTTCTCAGCATCAAATGAAATTTTGATCCAAATGATATCAAATTTGTTGTGATATGAAGACTAATTAAATATAAGGGATTTTAAAAATTTTAATTGGAAAACACATTTTCAGGGTGTTATATTTATACTTTATTTGTTGGAAATACACCGGGCTGGCAAATTAAAATTGTAATTTATTTTACTATAGTTACCCACAATGCATAATGTGTTTTAAAATCTATTATTGAGAGGATCCCTGGGTGGTGCAGCGGTTTGGCGCCTGCCTTTGGCCCAGGGCACGATCCTGGAGACCCGGGATCGAATCCCACGTTGGGCTCCTGGTGCATGGAGCCTGCTTCTCCCTCTGCCTATGTTTCTGCCTCTCTCTCACTCTCTCTGTGACTATCATAAAAAAAAAAAAAATCTATTATTGATGCTGGGATAAAAAGTTAATGTTCAAGGTTAGGATTATTGTTTACTGATTATAGTTTAATTAATTGCTTTATACATTCTATTTTCATCTACCTAAGATATAGTCAATGAACACAATCATTTCCAAAGTACAGATCAATGGGTCTCAGTGATCTGTCAAATGAAGAATGAGAGTTTTGATTGTGCATTCTATTTAAAACAACGGTAGATCTCCAAGCCTTAAATTTCTATAATGATTACAGCTTAGATTAAGAAACAATTTGGTTGTCAGAGATAGAGGAGTTTCCAATCTCATTTTTACAACTAATTATGGGGTAAGTTTAGAAAATCACATGCAAGAAAGAACATCCTACTAAATTTTCCTTAAGTAAAATGATAATAACCTTTACTTATTTTCTCTGCCACAGAGGTTTTTGGAAGTATCCTGTTAATATAAGTCAAGGCTAGAGAATATCCCAAACTAAGCAAATGGAAAGACACTGGAGTGATTGCTTTGTTTTCAAAGTCTTTGGGTAATTTTGTTCAGTGTTGATTTTGTTGTTAACATGCTTGTAGTTGCACATAATATTCAGACTTCACTTGGGGATCTATGCATCTTTTGTCATATAGCAACATAAAATATTGATTTAGTGTTTGACATGGAATTAAGCGTTTGCTCAACCACTTCCTGGCTTTGTGAACTCCTACAATTTATTTAATCTATCTGCAATTTTATTTGTTTCATTTGTTTGATTTTGGGATTGGATTTTTAATTAATTAATTTATTTCAGTGCAGAAGTAGAAGTGAGAACATCCACTTTTTCATGTTGTTTTGAGATAATTTAACAAAAACAGCAAAAACAAGTAATAAAATGCTAGCAATTGCTGGCATTTGCCTCTTCCTGTTTTGCCCTGTGCAAACTTGGACTCAAATAGATAAGTGTTTGAATCTGATTAGTGATGTTTATTTGTTAAGGTTACTAAATTATTTACTCCCATGTTATATTAATTTTTATATCAAACATGGGCCTTTTACTCAAAGTTAAATGTTATAGAATATGTGAAAATGCTATACTCATAATAAATGTGTAATAACTATCCATTAAATAGACTTCAAATGAGGACTTTTTTTTCCTTTTCTGCTAAAGATAGAGTTGTCAAATCAAGTTTATTCATTTCTTTTCAAGTAAGGCGGCCTACAGAGTATCAGTTACCTTCCTCACATTTCATTTGCAGATAATACAGGTCAAGGAAAGGAGAATGGGTCAGAAACAAGGAAAGAGGCAAAAGGCAAGGCCTCATGCTGACAGTCTGCAGCTTGATGGTAGGACAGGTGTGAAAACCAGATAAAGGTCACAGTACTATAACGTGTGTATCTGCAGTCATGCTATTTTGACTGCCCTTGCTATGGCACATCTGACCTTCATTTGTAATTAAATGCCCAAATATTTCTCTGTCCTCCTACTTTCTCTTCAAGCACCACTGCAAAACATCAGCAAAGCCAAAAAAGTAACCACTTGTGTAAGGATGATGCTTTGGTATATACAGTTTGGAAGAAATGAGATTTATAAGGAATCCCAGATGATAGTTACTTTTTAGATATTTTATTTTCCCAATCCATTTACAGAATGCTACAATATTAGGGAAAGTGTTTAGATAAGCATCCAGACCCCATAATATGATTCTAAGTTAAATCCTCTGTAGGAAAAAAAAAAATCTTCATTCTGTTGTAAGAGGGAAATCCATGATCCCTCTCAAGCAGACAGATTCCTATTTAAATCACTCCATATGGGATCCCTGGGTGGCGCAGCGGTTTGGCGCCTGCCTTTGGCCCAGGGCGCGATCCTGGAGACCCGGGATCGAATCCCACGTCGGGCTCCCGGTGTATGGAGCCTGCTTCTCCCTCTGCCTGTGTCTCTGCCTCTCTCTCTCTCTCTGTGACTACCATAAATAAAATAAAAAAAAAATAAAAAATAAAAAATAAAAAAAATAAAAAAAAAAAAAAAAATAAATCACTCCATATTAAACATGAGCAGAATTAGGAATGGAAACTACTATTCCCAGACAAGAGAAAATGATAAGATGGACAATCCTATTTCTTACAAATTTACTACTAAAATTCAGTCAGTCAATATTTTTGATCACTACCATAAAATAATGTGTCAGTACCACTGAGCAGGTAGATGAACTAAATAACATTGTGTCATTTTTGTCTTCAAAGAGTCTCTGAAAAAATTATGAAAAAGTATAAACAACATGAAGTGTTAAAGATTCTACTTTGTGATAGCTATGTTCTTTCAAAGGCCTTCTTTGATGTGCCAAGAGGAGAATTTTCTATAATTTGTAACATTAAAAAAAATATGTTCTAAATATGTGAGACCAGTAAAGAAGCAATGTTTGGTCTTGTTAAAGAAATAAATATTTCATGACACTTGTTAAAGATGGTAAGGCATACTGTACCCAAGGGAAGCTACTTAAGGGAAAGAGATTGGAGTCAACTTCAACAAGGACAAGTAGAGATTTATAAGGAGCAGGCTGGGGGATTGGGCTGAGGACTAGTGGATGGCAAGTTACTATAAGGAAGCATCAGGAATAAAGGAGATTCTTGCTTGTTATACTCAAGAGAATTCTTCATGAAGGCAGGCCACAGTGATAAGATATTGAGGACTGGGGGTGAGGAATTCAATCAGATATTAAGGATGCCAGATGCCAAGAATAGGAATTTTCATTAAATTTACTTAGCAGGGTTCCTGCTCAATCTGAATTCTATAAATACAGAGCAGGGAGCTTAATATCAGGACTCAAATTCGATAGTGGGCACAGAAGAGACCGATGAAAGATAGGGATAAGTCTTTGTCAGATGCCAAAACTATCAACAATAGAATATATGTTGTGAGGCAGGGATGTGGATTCATGAAATAGAGTAGTTAATTCTAGCAGCCGGATACTTTTGCTTTGATATCACCCAACGTTGTCTTGTGATCTTGTGTCTTGTGATCTTCTGCAAGCCAATGTTCTGCTACAAGTTGTTGCAGGTTTTTTTAAAGCAATACTAACAATAATTTGTTAAGGGTTCACCCACACCTTTTGTGAAGGTGGAGGGTTTATCCACACCTTTTGTGTTGTGTTTGGGCTGTGAGGAAGTAGGGGAAAAAGTACAACAAAGATACAAAATTTATAGTTAGGTAGGAACAGGGCACCTAGGGGAGTGCAGGCAAAAACAGTCATCCTAGGAGCATTCAAAAACATGAACTTCATGAGAAAATAATAAAGATAATACCACTTATTTTAAAAAGAGCAAAGGCATTTAAATAAATTACTGCTTCTTTTTTTCCATGTGCTTTTCAGAAAGGCTGAAAAGAAAAATAAAGTGTTTTATTTTATGATTCAGCTTAACTTATATCACTTATATCATGTAGCACTATTAAATGATATTTCTGGAAAATATGCTAGTACATAAACCTTACCAAAATAGTTTGAAAGCTCTACTTTAAATAACATGTAATGATATTTTTGCTCTCTAATGCTAATTAACCCAGCATGCTTCATAGTGTTTGAGAATTTTGTAGTTTAAATAAATTCATGTGATAAAAATTCAACACAAAATATTATTTCATCTGTAGAATATATTATGCTTTAAATTGCATCAAATATCCATTTTAATGACTCTTTAATCTACAAAAATAAACTTCTAATTATATGTGTATTTTAATTAAATGCAGGTACATAGAAGATAAAACTATTCTCGATTCATTCTTTGGATTCTTTCCACTGATAAAGCTAAGACAGTAAATAGTAACCCTAGGTAGCAAATATCAGTGTAGTACATTGGCTCTATTCCTGATGAGAGCAGGTGAGGAATGACAAAAAGAGAATCTCACCACAGAGTCCATCTCTTGCTCCTTTTTTTCCAGTGATTTCTTCTCAAGGAATGGAGCTTCACTAAGCATCATATCATTAGGTTGTACTGAGTCCTGTTACCATTTTGGCCATCCAAGGTAGTGCTGGTGTAGCAGATACTTAACATTTAACAGCAATATTCCCTCACTTCTCATCATTTAGGAACTAGACTATAAGTACATGTAAACCTTTTCCCTTTAAAATGCATTTCTAGGATCTTCATCATAAACTCATGAATGATTTGAAAATGAATATGAACTCTGAAACATCATTTGGTGATGTTACCTTATTGCACTCTGATGCTTAGAGAAATATTTTCCTCAGATCACACAGCTGGTAAATGGTAGGATTTGAACACAAGATGACTGAATCCAGAGAGCATGCTCCTAAACACTATTCTTAACTATTATGCATTGGGGATTACATTAAAAATAGTGTAACACAAATTAGATCATGTATATTAAGAATGAAATTTACTTTAAAATACCAGTCATAAAATCCCTACTTTTTTTCATTTGTTCTAAGCTAAAAGTTCAAGTATTAAGCTGGCTACCTAACTAGAATAAACTGGACAGATGACAAACCCACTGAGGAGGAGACACATGGATGGAATTTTGTAGGAAAATTTACTGACAGCTTATTATACATGATGGAGAAAGGTAGCTTTACTTTAAGGGGGAGAGCATGAGCAAAGCCACAGAGGAGACCAACATAACATGCTCCCAGGTTTTGATCTGATTGCTTAATGCAATTAGAGAAACTAAAGACTATGATCAGATCTTGGGAAATAATGCTGATCTATAACAAGTGCTAGATCATAAATGGCTTTTGGTACTAGGCCATAAGCCATAAAAGTATGAGTTTTATCCTGAAAGTTATGGAGAGTGCTAGAGGATTTTCAAGCAAGACTTAACTTTGACCATATTTGTAACTCAGGAAGATCACTCTGGCAGCAGTGTAGAGAATCATCTAGGAAGGATCACCTGGGGGGCCACTGGCATAATGGGATCCTACCTAGAGCAGCAGAAAAAGTGGATACATGAGATCAGTGGTTTAACAGCTCAGCAACTGATTGGACATTAGGCCTGAATGATAGCTACAGAAGACTTTCCATTTCCATTTTTTTTCTCAACTACATAGTTCAGTTTATTAAGAAAGGGACTACAGGAGTAAGAATGGGCCTGGGAGCAAGCTAAAGTTTAGTTTGGGATAAGGGTACAGGATTTTAGAAGAAAATAAAAGAGAGATATTTCAGAAACTTGAGAAAAAGTATTACTAGTGTGTACTTGGCCTCCAAGAGAAAAATTGAAGCAAACTGTTTTATTACATATTGTGAGTTACTCAAGTGGAAATGTTTGATCTTATAAGTGATGAGTGAAGCAATTTTCTTCTCTATCCAAATAGTTTTCAGTTAACTGCCATGTGTTTGCAACTATAGTTGTATTCACCAGTTTAACTTCCCTAAAGATTTTGATTAACTTTAAAAATTGGATTGCAAAACTTACTTGAAATATCTCAGGAGCATCAATTCTATATTGACAGGTTGGTTAATTCATATGTAATTGCTGAACAAATTTACACAATTTGAGTCTTACATCACCAGCACTTTTCATCTTCTTCAAAATATCTTTAGAATTTGTCAAACATAATCTGTCTCTTTCTAAACTTCAATTTCTTAAACATTCATCTTCTCTTCTAAGACATTCAAAATCCATTTCTCTTGCTTTAGCTAAAATAATCCTGGTAACAATTTGGATTATAATAGTAAAATAGAGTACTTCTTTAGAAGTTATTCTCAATGCTTATGAAGTTAGGAAGTAAGCCTAAAAGTAATGGGGACATGTCTGTTCATATAAAGGAAATTCATGAGCCAAGAATATCTAGCAATAGCATTCAACCTTCTTTCAGAAATAATGATTATGTTGTTAGACATATATGCTTTTATTTCCTCAAATATGTTCAGAAGTTATTAAGTGACTATTTTGAGAAAATATGTGATCTAAAATGTGAATGTGCAGATGTGCTAAAATCCTCACTTTAGCAATTATCACTGAGAAATTGGTCCTTATATAATCAGGAACTTCAGCCATGTAATTTAATAACGTCAAATACAGTTCTACTTGTAGAATTTCCACTCTACCAAAGGTAAATGCAGAGGTTTTGCTTTTTCCTACATTTATATGCAGTGAGCTGTGTCCTACTTGTGCTCTACTATCACACTTTTGCTTTATATTGGTGTTTTTACACATACTAGTTTCCTAAGACTGCCATAACAAAGTACCACAAACTGAGTAGCTTAAAATAACAGAATTATTCTCTTGAATTCTGGAGCCTATTAGTCCAAAATCAAGGTCTCAGCAGGACCATGCTCCCTCTGATGATTCTCAAGAAATACCCTTCCTGCCTTTTCTAGCTTCTACTGCCCTAGAAGTTCCTTGTTTTGCAACTGTGTCACTTCAATCTCTGACTTCATCACATGTTCTTTTTTGCCATGTCCCCTCTATGTCTCTATATCCAAATCCCTCTCTACTTTCTCTTACCTAGATACTTCATTGGATTTAGGGCCCATCCTAATCTACAATGACATCATTATAACTTGATAATATCTCCTAAGATCCTATTTACAAATAAGGCTATATTTTTATGCTCTGGGTAGACGTGAATTTGGGGGGGTGGGGGCTATTCAATCCAGTGCAGATGTTTATCATTCTGGTATAAGTTAGCGTTATGTGAGAGTATGTTTTTCTTGAGTCTTTGCAGCATAGATATCCTGTTATAATAATTTATGTCTTCCCAGTAACACCTTGCACAGTGCCTCACACTAAATTGTTAAATCCATTGTACTGACTTCTGATTAAATATAGCAGATTGAACATATGTCTATTGCTATTCCTTTGGGGAACATTATCAACAGTACTGTAAGAGAATCTTTTCAAAGTAAATGTCTATAATAACTGACTAGAAAATGAAATTGTGCTAGAGATATGAACACAATTTTGGAAGACAGAACTTGGTCTGAGGTATATTAACTTAATTAGTGAAACAAAGAAACTGAAATATGCAGAAAGAGAAACTAAAGATGAGAAGGAGGTTGATTTTTCCAGGAGATTCCCAGAAAGGCTCAGAATGTGAAGGGACCAGAGATCCTGGAAGGTTTGAGTAAAGTATGGGCCTGAAAACAAGTGAACTAGTAGAATCTGTTTAAAGCACAGTTAAACTCCTAGGATCCACAATTCTATCCCATGCAGACATATGACAAGCCCAACCCAGATCCACAAGAAACAGAAATTTTCTTCTCCCTTCATGGGAGATTATTAGCAAAGTCCCTGAATAAAAGGACACCAGGAACATTGAAGTGTAGAGACTAAATAAAAGTCTGTGAATGAGTCTCAGCTCTGTTCCCTAGTCCATTAGAATGCCAGGATCCATGCTTTTTCTTCCAAAACCAGTGAGGGATGCCTGGGTGGCTCAGTTATTGAACGTTCTGCCTTTGGCTCAGGTCATGATCCTGGGGTCTTGAGATCGAATCCTACATCAGGCTCCCCGTGGGGAGCCTGCTTCTCCCTCTGCCTATGTCTCTGCCTTTATCTCTGTCTCTCATGAATAAATAAATAAAATCCTCAAAGTCAGGGAATATATAGACAGATTTTTTTTCTCTAGAGAAACTAAGTCAGCCTAGAGAAAATAAAAATATGCTAATACCCAAGGCTTTCCTGTAGAATAATGACTTGCTGCTTTATCACCCTAAAATGAATTCTATCAACCAATAAGCCCTACCTACATATGCAGAGCATATAGAGTGTTTTAAGTTCTTCGCTCTTCAATCCAAAAGAATCTTCAAGAATCAGCAGATATTTAAGGGAAATCTAACATGGGAAAACAGTAAATAAAAGTAGCAAATGCACAAAGTACAAAAACTCTAAGGAATTATTCAAATGGCAATTCTCTTACTTCCTTCAAGTGCTTGTTCAAATGTCATATTCCTTGAAAGGTTATCTTGATCACTTTACTCAAAATTTTGACTTTATTCATTATGTATTTATTTTTTTTACCTCTGGTACTCTGCACTCATTTTCTCCTATTCTTTTTTGTTTTTAGTTATGAGTTATGATATCCTAATTCATAAAATCTAATGTTTATGGTCCTCCTCTTTAGATTCCAGACTCCACAAGGACAGGTCTCTTTGATTATCTGTTGGCTGATTTGTTCTCCAAGAGCCTATAACAGTGCTCATGACAGCAGTTCCTTTCTTCTAGGTAACTGATAAATTCAAGATCAGAATAATACAATGTCATAACTAAACAAAAGTTTTATTAATAGCAAACCTTGTCTCTCAATGCATTAAGCATTTGAGAAAATATATTAATTTCAGTCAAAAGAAATATTTAACTAAGGCAATTTTCAAGGAAAAATAACATGATGAGCAGAAGGTTCGAACTGAACAGTTTTGTAAATATAGAGCCATAGGTGAGTGTGAATGAAAAATTTCATTCAGTCCCATAAGATTTCCAAAGTAACAAAATGCATCCCCACTGCTATGCTTCTCACTGATTAGTTCTAGTTCAGTCTAGTACTATGCCACCATCTTTTTAGTGGATCTTGCTCTACTAGGATGGTTGGGTATATTTCCTCCCTAACTATCTTAATGCTGTAAGCGAATTGCTTGATGGTACTCGAGTTGGCATACATCTAGACTAGTAGTCTCTGGCTGAAAGTAGGCATGACTTCTACTTTAATAGCTCTTGATTTGTTTTCCAAATTCAGTATATCCTTGAAAATTGAATCTTGCATGGTCTGAAGTAAACTTTTAAAAACTGTACTTCCAAATATAAAATTGGGTTTATGATAAGATTTAGTAATTTTATTAGTTCCTGTGAATGATAAAAGATTAATTAGTTAATTACAATACTCTTACATTATACAAAATTTTTGTGCTTATGGAATGCCTGCTTTGTTCCAAGTGCTAGGTTGGGCTTCCCTGAGACATGGATGAATGATATTGACATGATGCTGGTATCTTGATGAGTTTAAAGTCTAGTTACAGTGGCATATTATTCAAATGCTCACAAAATAAATTGATAATTCCATATTATGACTAAGTGTTATGAGTAATAAAATAAGAGATTAATGCAGGGGCCCCTAATTTTAAATGATCCAAGTCAGGGAAAGTTTGTATAAGCAAATGATATCTAGACAGAGACCATAATGATGGAGAGGAGCTATCTAGAAAGAGGACTCTGCATATTTGAACCATCTAAAGCAGGGAGAACAAAATTGGTGTCATCAGCAAACATTAACCAGGAATAAGGAACTTGAGTCATAAAATATCACTAGAGAAGCTAGGGTTAAATCATTTGGGTTCCTGTAGGTCATTTTAAAAGCTGTGAATTTTATCCCAAGTATAATGGAATCACTTTAGCAGACAGTGGCATTCACAAGAACTTTAAAAAGTCATTCTAAGTGCTATATGCAACATGGATCTGAGGAAGGCAAGCAATGAAACAAATCTAACTAAGAAGATGCTACACAGTGGCCATAGAGATGGACAGATTGAACAGATTCATAAATAAATGTTGCCAAGTTTAAAAAAAAGTGTGTGTCAGTAAAAAAAGACAAGAAGACACTTTTTTTTTACACTTTGAACTACATGCAAAAAACATCATTTGTGAACACAATATATATAGTGGAGGAATATTTAGACCTATAGTTCTGAAATAAAGTAGAAATGAAAAAAGGGTTCATATCTGAGTTTTCAGTTGGGTTGACAAATGAACAGTTGTTGCTCAAGGACATGGAGAAATAAATTGTCCTCATCACATGTTATGTGTCCTTCCTAGTCATCATCCTATCTTCTTGCAAACATGAACTGGAGAAAGTAGTTAGGTCAAACTAGTGGAGATTGGTCTTTAAGCAAAAATATGTTGGTCATTCTGCCACTAATATCATCATTTTATCACAATTAAGACATGTAAGTATGGTCTTGCCCATATGACCTTTAAAAAGACAAAGGAGTCCTTTTGAAAGTTATTATAGCTTATATCTGCTGAAGTCCATGGAAATATGTAAATGATCACAACTAAGGGAAAATTAATACAAACAACCATGAGAAATACATGCTGCAAATTAGAGTTTTTCAGCCCTAGCATATTTTGTCAGAATAATTATTTGTTATGAATTCTGACATGTACATTGTAAGATATTTAGCAGTACCCTGGCCTCTACCTCCCAGATGCTGCTGGGAACTCCCATTCTCCCAAATCATGACAATTATCAAAAAAGGGGCCAGACATTCACAAAAGTCCCTCTAGGGGCAAAATCCACCTTGGTCGACAGAACTGATGGTAACTCTACCTTTCTGCATATTTCTTTTTTCAGTCATTAACTAATATTGAAATAATAAAATCTGTGTCCATTACCAAAATGAATACACTATATATTTGATCAATCAATTTGCTATTCTAATTGGATTGACTTCACACCTCCTTATATTTGCTGGAGACACAATTAGTTTTTCTCACCATTTATAACCTTCATCTGCCAATAGTAATGATCTACCTTATAATTATAGTAGAACCTGAAATGATTAGATTAATAATAGAAACGGCACAGAAACCGTGAAGCTCAAAGTATATTAATTAACAAACATTTTTAAGTCATTTATATTAAGAAAAATAGATTTCTTTCTATTCGTGCTCATTGTAATGGAAACTTTTTTAAGCTGGTATTGCTGGCAGGATTAATAACTGCTTTCTTGTCTAATCATATTTTATATAACTTTTTATAATATACAAATTTATACTGGACTTCTATAGAACAGCTAATGGTTTGGCTTCTAATTATGCACTGTGTAAATAATTCAGGAAATTTTGGAGAAAGACAAGAATTAAATGTAGAGAGCTCCTTGCTAAGAGAATTTTTTCTTTGAATGCTTATGTCTTCCCTTCAATAATCCTTATCTTTTCTTTCTTGCTTCAGCTTCTCTATTGTTCCTCTACTGATTTGGTTATCATAATCTTTGCAGCATTGCAAAACACTTCAAGTTCCCTCTGCAACCAAAGTCAATGAAAATGGCTATTAGACATCTTTTAATTAAATATTCCTTTAGCTTCTCTGTCCCAGTTAAGCCAGTATCTTGCCCTATTACAACTTTTGACTTTTGCTATGTATGTTCTTTCCACCCTAAAAGTTAAAATGTACAGAAGAAATTAAATCTGGTTTTTAAAAAAGTTATGAAGAAAAATATGTCTCTGAGGATCAGAAAGAAACAATCTCAGTAATCAGCATATATCCCAATCTCCTTATTTATGAAGCATATTTAACATTTTACGAGATACCATAGAGAACCAAAAGAATTAAAAGATAAAACTCTGCTCACCTTTGGTTTTCTTTAAACTGTATTTCTGCACCTTTTACATTAACAGCTTGATTAATACCAAATTTTTCTATTTCCCAAGTTCAAACTTGCTGCAGTCTTTCTGTCAGGAACACTGCTACTCTCCATTCTCCAAGAATAAGCATTTGGACTTGTCTTTTACTCAACCATCTTGCTCATATTCTAAATAACTAATTTATTTAATCAGATCACTGAGCATCTACTATGTGCTAAGCATTGTGTGCTAAGATCCATAACAACCTTAAGGTAGAGCTTAAATTCCATAAAACAGAAGAGTACTTTATAGGGCGTACAGGATTATATCACTTACTACATGTAAAACTATTAAAACTAACTTACTAAAGTTAGCTCACTATCCCACTGTCAGCACTTTATGTTAATCTCGATCTAACTCTTATATTAATCCTTTATTTTCATCTCTTTACTTTGAATTTCTCAGTATTTCTTCTTATTCTACTTATTGATGAAAAGAAACTTTCTAAAATTCCCTACTCAGCCATCAATATTGAGTTTTATTATCTTTTACGTTAATGAAGTATTCTGGTAATTTATAGTTTGCAATCATGAATATCAAACTGTTACTTAAAACTTCTATTATTAGGGTTAATGATTTTTATATGTTTCTAGGGAAGCTGACTGAAATAGCTCTGTCTCCAAATCTATAAGTCCTTTTGGTAGATGTTCTTTAAAATATAATAACCACAAATACTTGATTAGCTTTGGCTACATGTGTTTGGATTTTTATACATCTGTTATTTCATCTTTTAACCCATACCGTGGATTGAAAATGCTCATCCTGAAATAGTAGGAGAAGGCAAGGCTCTGCCACTCTTCTGATTTTTTATTCATCTTGCTCTACTTCTTCATTATGATCATAATACCACAAACCATATGCCTGTCTCTGTATTTACACTCCTGTAAAGATGGCAAAAAGATGGAAACAATTTTTTTATTATCTTTTCCCTATCACAAATCTTGGTTTGACTCTAGACTTGTAATTAACAGTGATTTTCTTAATCGTTGGTAAGAGACTAGGAGGCTCTGGAGGAGGTGAAGGGGCAACTTCTGGAGAAATTTGGAGAGACTGGCAGCTGACTAATATCCATGTCACTATAGTATAAAGCCAGAAGGAGCTTCTAACATGCAGTACATTTTAACTCTTGTAGAACTATTTCAGGAAGAAATATGTTCTCTAAGTCTGTGTGCTTAAAGGTGCAGAGATCTAAACATTTATGAAAGTCTTAAAGCCTGCCATCAATTTAAGATCTTAACACTAATTGCTTTAGATAGTGCTATCTCATACCACACTTAGTATCTTCTAGAACCTCCCACATCACTTAGTGTAGGCTTTGCTTTAGGACTCCTGCTAGGACAATCAAAGGCAATGTAAAATTTGTTCAAATTAATTTCTATATTGTCTTGATTCATCTACATGAGTCCATTAGGGAGCAGTAAGATAACACAAAAACTTCTTTATTTAAAATGTCCAAAGCATTCAGAGCCACATTTAAGAGCCTTGGTCCTCTCTGTTCCATATTCTGTCTATTCACAAACATAGGCAAAAAGCCCAGGAGGTGAATGAAAAAACCCCAAACATTTATTTGAAACCTACTTAAACTCCACCTTCACCCCATCCTCATCACCTGCCCAAGGTATCAGAGTAGGATAATGAAAAATCATAGTTTGTATATGTGTATAAATTTTTAAATTAAAATAATGTGTTGTTAATTGCATAAATTTAAACATATGGTCAACTCAATTATTAAAAAAAAAAACAACCTAATTTGTCAGAAGGTAAAGAGAAATAATGATGCAGCAATTATCCCTCTGAACTTGTTTCTTAATTATCCAGGCAAGACAGCTAATGATATCCGTTTCCTAGTTTCCACTGACAGTACAATAATTAGAGGTCATTTAAGAACATTTGTCCCAAGGAGACATAAAGTCAAAATGGTAAACTTAGAATATAAACCTGAAGTCTAATATGAGTCCAAGTTCATGATGCAGAACCAGCAGTCTAGAGATTTTTATAGCCCTTGTGTTAATCATAGAATTTATTTTGTTTCATAACTCTAGACCCCATTAACTGGTCATGATTGGTAGTCTAATACTCTAGGTATTGAACTCAGAGCTGAGAATATGTCCGATGAGATCATCTGAGTCCTTATTGCCAACGAAGCAAAACAAAAATTCTACCACCACCCCTCAACTAAAAAAACAAAAAAACAAAAAGACAAAAAAACAGAAACAAACAAAAAACCCATAAAATGAAGTATCATCTAATGTAAAAAAGCTTTTTTAAAATTTAGTTGTCAGACTCTCAAACCAATCTCAGGAGTAGTAAGCTCATAAATGTTAGTATGTTAATAAGAGAGGCTTTATAATATAAAAATGTTGCTATCAGCAAGGCCTAGAGTGGACCATTGCCTTTGAATCATCCCCTGGAGGAGCCATGATCAAAGTCCTATCATGCACGAAAGCCACCCACAAGCTTGGTGTTCCAAACTCTGGTGGTGAGGAAATATTTCAAAGAATCACCCTCCATCTACAGTAAACCTTGTGCTTTTCTATTTTATTTCATGACACACAATGCCATCTGGTTATACAATAAAATATAACTACTCCTTAGAGAAAAGTCAGTTTTTCCCTTCAGAAGAATCCAAGAGCAACAAAGATTCCTCATTAGCCTCTTGATTCAGACTTTTGTTGTTTGAGCACAACTCCTCTTTCAAAGGTATATATTTGAATTATTTGGTTGTATATATACTTCTGAAACAAATGCTTTCTCTTCAACAGCTATCATTTTAAAATATCTAGAACTACATTGTATATTTCCTTAAGTAACAGTGATAAAGCCTTGTGTGAGAGAAATGACCATTACATTTTACTTCCAGGAAAAAAATAGTACAGAATAAAGGGAATAAGTTTGAAAATTCTCTCATTTTACATCTTATGTTGTTATTAGAATATATACTATTCTTCTGACAAAATTTCACCTTCAGCTTTATAAATATAAAAAAATGATATGCATGTTTTCAATAGAAGCTGTTAATTAGAATAAGAGTTTCTTGCTTAATTTGTTTAAATAAAATTTAGAAACTTTCTTGTAATATCTGCTCTGAAGTACATATTTTCCTTTCTTGCCTAATCAATGTTTCATTGTGAACCACAAAGCTCATATTTAGGAAATTAAAATTCTGTATAAAATAAAATTAGTGATCCCTGTTTTGGGTTAGGATAATAAAGAAGTCAAATTTGAACTGAATAATACATGATTTACCTTCTCAAGGTTCACTGATACAAGTAGTGAACTAAGTGGACCTTATTTTTACTTTAATGACTAATATTTCATTTCAAACTTTTTTGGTAAATCTTAAAATGTTCAGATTCATGACTGCCTTATTTTATCACGATTTTTAAGTACATACTTACCAAATAGAGCATGGGGTACATGTAAAAACTGACTCTTCAAATATGAACTCATGTTAATTTTAGTATAGACACAGATGTTTATATACAGAAATAATCATAGGTGTGTGTGTATATGCAAGTTTGAATATATGTAAGTATTTTCTTTCTCTGTCAGCTGAGGGACCTAGCAACAACAACCCCCAATAGCAATGGGCAAACCTCACAGCTGGGTCTGATTTTTAATAGCATTTTTCAGTTAAAAGCTCTCCTTGGAGAAATGGGTGATTCTAGGACTGGAACAGGAAACGTATAAGATGAACCGAGAGCATTTCGAAGTGTAGGAAAATAAGGACTTAAAAACCCATAACTGTGGGGGTATGCCAAATGAACAAAGAATGCAATTAAAAGAATTCCCAGTAGACAAACCTAGAACACTTTTTTTCACCAAAATAAATACTGTAGCATTAATTTATCACCCACAGTATAAAATATTTATACATCTGTGCTAATATGGATAAATTATTGTTTGAATGAATAAATAAGAATAAATAAATCTCCTATATAAAAGGGTTCTAAATAATTTATGTATATACTCCGCTTTCAAGAAGGTGAAACATAACTCCCCACTCCTTCAGTGTGGGCTGGATAGTGACTTCCTTCTAAAATGTACATTATGTAAAAGGAGGAAAAAGCATAACTTTATAGTGGAAAATTTTAACAAATCCCAGTAAAGTGGCATCTACATTATACCTGATCAGTACTCCTCAAAACTGTCAAGGTCTTCTAAAACAAGGTAAGTCTGAGAAACTTTGCAGCCAAGAGGAACCAAAAGAGATAAGGGTAATAAGTGTTATATAGGATCTTGGATGGAATCCTGGAACAGAAAAAGGATGTTAAGTAAAAGCTAAGGCAATCTGAATAAAGTATGGATTTTAGTTAATAATAATGCTTCAACATTGGTTCATTGATTGTGACAAGTATAACCATACTTACATACCAATGTAGAATGATAACATGAAGGGAGTGGATGTTGGAAATATAGGAACTCTTTGTGCTATCTTTGCAGGCTTTCTGTAAATCTAAAACTTTTCTTAATTTAAAAGGTTATTTTAAAAAATACCCCCTCAGTAAACTAAAAGAAAGGAAACTTGTTACATGCTGTTTTTTTCTCAATCACCTAATGGTAAACTGCAAAGCTTTCCACATCCTGGGGAAAGTGACAGAGTTGACCCCTGACAAATAGTTTTAGTTCGTTGACATTGAAGTCTCCTAGTAGAGAACAGGGATAATGAACAAGTGATGCTTCAATTAACTTGGAGATATTTCAAGTGTATAAGATGATGTTGAGTGGAAAAGGTAAGATGTAGAAAAGAGAAGAAAATATTATGTGATCATTAGTGAGTATTTAAATAAAAGAAATGTTTTTAAAAACCTTTCCATATCATGATGTTCCTTCAGTCTGCCCTGGTCTAAGAATAGGTCCCTCATCTCATAGGTAAGGCAAAGCTTCATGAGTCTTCTATGGAGATGGAATGATACGTTTTACTTTATTCACTTCACTTGGCAGATTGAAAAACCTTTACAGAAAAGAAAACATATTAATATAGAACATAATCATAGAGGATATATTAGGTTAAGTAACTGAATTTAAAATCAAGAAATTTATGATATATGAATTAATTTTATATGAATACATACATTATATTCACACATGTACATAAACACACACAAAATCCCTTTTGAAATAGGATTTTTTCCAATTAGAAACCAAAAATATAAACATTAAAGAGGAATATTATAAAATATTTAAATTTATGATTATTCCCAAAGAAAAAAGATTTTCTAAATATTTGAAAAAGGTGGTAATAGTAGATAAACTTTAATTCCAAATTACTCTTGAGATAACAAAACAGGGAAAGAGTTCATATAGAAAGTGGAAATAATTTTTATATTTATATGTATTTCATAATTGCTTACTGCAGTGTATCTCAAATTTTATAACATAATATTAACAAGTTAATAGCATACTGCAAAATCAGGTCTTCCAAGGAAGTACTGGTTTATATTATTGATATGTTAAAACCTAATCAAAATCTCTAATGAATTTCCAGAGCAAAAGGTTAAGATGTTTTCTAGCAATTATTCAAGGAACCAAGTTATTTGCACCTCTGTTGGTGGTATCCTCAGGGACATGAAATCCTGAAATTTCTTTAAGTCTGTATTTAATTTTAAGGAAAGCAGTCACTTAAATTTATCATTTAAAATGACCATTTCCGGGATCCCTGGGTGGTGCAGGGGTTTAGCACCTGCCTTTGGCCCAGGGTGTGATCCTGGAGACCCGGGATCGAGTCCCACGTTGGGCTCCCGGTGCATGGAGCCTGTTTCTCCCTCTGCCTATGTCTCTGCCTCTCTCTCTCTCTCTCTCTCTCTCTCTCTGTGTGTGTGACTATCATAAATAAATAAAAATTAAAAAAAAAAATAAAATGACCATTTCCTAAAAGGCTTCACATTTTGAAAGAGAAAATAAAGGTTTTTTTTTTTTTCCTAAAGGATATTTATATAATAAAAAATAACCACTACTTGTGATTTAGTGTTATGGTAATAGTATCATAAAAAGTGATTATATATTCAAAAGTTAATGCATATGCCTTAGAAACATTTTTGACAGGATGTATCACCTTTTCATGTTATCTGTTTATTTTTAAAGGAATTGGTACCAATCAAATTTTAGAAAGAAATATATATTTTGTAGCTAGAGAAAGCACTCACTAACATATGTCACTGAGTCACCTTTGCTACTATTCATGTGATCTTAGGTAACTAAGACCTCTTGATACTCACTTTTCTATACTGTGAAACACAGAGAATGCAATAGATGATTTCTACGATCACGTCTTATTTTAAGATTTTATAATGTAAACTCACTGATGGCAAATATTATGTCTTATAGCTATAGCACAGAGGGGTACTTGCACACAAAATTTCACGACTGCCTAAATACGTGATGTTGTATCATTCATCATTGGGATAATAAGTTATCAAATTAATCTCCCATGTTTATAAATCATTTCCCAATGTTAACTTTTATTGTTCATGCCAATCATTATGCTTTGATTCAAGGAGTTTTCATACAAAAACCACTAACTTAGTTTGGCTCCCTAACATGAAAATTTAAGACTTGCAATGACAAATCATAATTACAAAATACAAGTAGTCAATAAGAGGTTAATCAAGATTAACTATTAATAAATGGTTAATAAAGATCTAGTAGTTTTGCTACTTGATGCCTACAAAATAAATTGGTTGTCAACCAAGTCATCTTTACTATGCACATGTATCTGGGTATATATTTGCATGACATTAACAGAAAATACATATCATTTGAAAATGAAAATGCATTTGCATTCGGTTTCTAGATGGCAACCTTTTGCTAGTCCATTGCACTTTTCAGTGAACTTGCTTGCATGACAAAGCTACCAGGAACTACAAAGCATCCATTTAACTTACTGATGAAATTCAAGCACACGATGTCATTTTTTTCAAATTTTAATTTAAATTTTAGTTAACATATATTGTAATACTGGTTTTAAGAGTAGAACTTAGTGATTCATCACTTATAATACCCAGGACTCATCACAAGTGCCCTCCTTAATACCATCACCCATTGAGCCCACCCCCCACCTACCTCCCCCTCCGTCAGCCCTCAGATTGTTCTCTACAGTTAAGAGCCTCTTATGGTTTGCTTCCCTCTATTTTTTCTTTCCCCTATGTTCATCTGTTTTGTTTCTTAAATTCCACATATGAGTGAAATCATATGGCATTATATCTTAATGTCAGACAATAATTTTTGTAATTAACTAAAGACTCATGAATTCAATTACAAATAACAATGAAAATGTAACCATCTTACTGTTTGATAATTTCCTTGTTTATACATATTTTTTCAAGTCTGATCTAATGTATACAGATATCACATGGTAAAGACTAATTGCTAGTTAATAACTGTGGAGATGCTTAGGTGGTAACATGGTTTTAAAGTTTATATGAAAATGTTCAAGATAGCATAAAAATAAGGATATTATGACTTGATAAAGTTCAGAATGGGGCAGGGCAAAGTGATTTTTAAACATAATAGACCACACCATGGCACAATTTAGTATAACATGATACAATATAACCACGTATATATCTAAATTACACACACACATACAGGATTTTTCCTTCAATACAGGATTTTTCCAAATGGATGTCTATAACATAAAGACTATGGGGAACATTATAAATATCTATAAATTCGTAATTTTCCCAAAGAAAGAATGTTTTCTGACATTTGGGAAAGGTAATTATAGTAAATAAACTAGAAAACAAGTGAAAGAAACCAATGGAAAAATTCAGATTGGAGTGTAAACAAGTTTTCAGTATGTTTAGAAATCATTCCAAACAATCCTTTTATAAGATAGAATACTGGATGAGAAGAAACAAATTGGTCTGACCTAGCTCTTCATTTATTGTTTTGTCCATATCAAGCCAAGAGTTGCTGAGAAATAGCTAGAAAATCTTAATGGGAAATCTTGTGTACATTTCACCATTATAGGTTCCTACTAGGCAGCCTCACTTTGCCTCCTAACATTTTGCTTCAGAATTTGGAAAGCAGATGGGAAAGCTAAGATTGAAGAAAAAAATAAAATAAAGCAATGCTTTCAAAGGCATCTGAAAACAAGTAAATGGACTCATTTTCACTGGTGCACTAATACCTACTTACTAGAGTGAAATGTCAAAGTTGTTTCCCAAACTCTAGTTTACTGGTTGACTGTGAAATACTTATTCTACACGCATTTTGAAGAAATAAACTAGATTTATACAGATATGTTTCTTAGGACTATCTTCAACCCTACATATTACTTTATTGGTACTCTTGAAATTACTATAAATAAAAATCCTTTTAAATACAAATTTGTTTCACAATGGCCCTTTGATTACCCTTTTCATTAATATAATTTATGCTTAGCTACTGTATCTGTCCATGATCATTTAGACTCAAATATAACTGAAAACTTTTGGGGCACCTGGGTGGTTCAGTCAGTTAAGCAGTTGCCTTTGGCTCAGGTCATGATCCCAGAGTTCTAGGATGGAGCCATGCATTGGGCTCCTACTCAGCAAGGAGTCTGCTTGTCCTACCACCCCTGACCCTATCCCCTGCTCATTCTCTTTCTGTCTCAAGTAAATAAATAAGTAAAATCTTTTTTAAAAACTTAAAATTTTTAAAGACTTGCATTTTAAAAATAACTCCATAATGCACTGAATACTTTCCTTCTGTGTGTCCAATATAACTAGTCCTCATAAACATTGGATGGATAGAAAAACTATAAAGTTGCCTACAATCTGGCAAGCTGCAAACTTGAGACACATTGTATAATTTAACACTCAAATTTTATAGTGCTGATTATAAATATTGTAGTAATTTCTGAGGAGGAAAAGGTGGTGTTGACGTAGTAAATAAACACATGGTGACTGGGTCATTTTTAAGTGGGAATGACACATAAACATTTTTGCCAAAGTTTCTAAACTAAAAAGCTTTTAAATATCAGAAAACTTTCGGTAGTTTCAAGACTGTGGCCAGTGCCTTTACTCATCTATTCAGTTACAATTTTTGAGCATGTATTTGCCAATCACTGTGCTAAGCAAACATAAATGAAACACAGCCCCTGTTCTTAAGAATTTCACAGCACAGTAAGGGATGTATAGGTGCAGAATAATAATCATAGTAAATTGTGATTAGGATTAAAATAAGAGATTGAACAAGAGGCAATGGATCACAAAGAAGTGAACAACTTAATTGTCCTGGGGTGGGGGCAGGTGGTAGTCAAGAAAGGCTCTAAAAAAAATGTTTTATTTGAATGATATTAAGAAATGTATAAGAACATTCCAAGTGAAAAAAAATCATTAAGAATATGTAGGTCCAAAAAAAAAAAAAGAATACGTAGGTCCATCGAGGAAGTAATGTGCAATGATTCAGAATTGTGAATGAGAATTATGAGTTCTGTGATTATTCCAGTAGGACTAGAGTTTGGGATATATAGTAGGAAGAGATAGATGAGATTGAGATACTAGTAGCGGCAAAATTATGAAGTGAGGGTCATATGGCTGATGCTAAGGGTTTGGTCTTTCCCTTATTGTTAATGGGATAATTTATGACTCAACCAGATTCTTATGATAACAAAAGGGAGTACAAGAGCTGAGACAAGTTTATTACTACCAGACTGTTCTGAACACACCAGAGTATATGCTCACATACAATAAAGAGTAGAATGTTTTAGGTGGGGCAAGAACCCAATAAGATTTGCTTATTTTTTTTTAATAATTCTCATGGCAGTAAAATGTAGAAATAGAATAAAAGAAAACCCTTTGGGAATCTATTGCAATACTTCCAATAATGACATGCATTAGTAGTAATGGAAATGGTAACGAAACAGAAAATTCAGGAGATAAATCTGAAGTAGAATTGATACCATAATGTGATCAATTAAACGTGCAGTGAGAAGAAATAGAGGAGAGAATATCCAGGCTGTTTCAAAAGAACTTACCACAGAGAATGTATAGTGACAACATTATTTAAATAGCGAATTCTGTAGGAGGAGAAGTAGTGGGGGATGGGAATGGAAATGAGATTATACAATGAACTCAATTTTGAGCATGTTAAGTGTAAAATCCCTTTAGTAGACCAAGGAATTGAAATTTACTGTGGACTGAGAAGAGAGGTTAATTTGCAGAGATAGTATTCTCATAGCAGCTATCCACGTAAAAAGAGTAGTCAAGGCAATGCAAGTAGATGAGTTCACCCATCTCTTTTCGACAGATCTTGAGAAAAGAGAGAATCAAAATTAGTGTTATAAGAAGCACTAATATTTAATAGTTCTTCATAAGAGAAGAAGCCTGTGATTAAGACAGGAAGTGAACGACCAGAGTTAGGAGGGGAATTACCGAAGTAGGCTGTCTTGGAAGACAAGAACAGAACTAAAGAAATAAACAGAATTAAGTGCTTCAAGATAAATAGGGCAAAGTCTGAATAAAAGTGACTAATGGATTTAGCACTTACACAGTTACTAATGACTTACCAAGGTTGATGCTGTAGAATGATTAGGGCAGAGGTCAGAGGCACTGGCATTAATGGATGTCTAGAAATAACAAGGGCTTGGAGCCATGAACTAACTCTTCCAGTTAGTTAATGAAGAAGGGAAGAAAGATTGAGTGGTAGTTTGAAAAAAAAAATTTTTCTTCCAAATTTTTATTTAAATTCTAGTTAGTTAACGTACAGTGCAATATTGGTTTCAGGAGTAGAATTTAGTGATTCATCACTTACATACAACACTCAGTGAACACTCAGTGCTCATCATAACAAGTGCCAGACAGTTGATTCTTGATCATTCTTTGTAAACTGAAGAGAAGTCAGAGAAGAAATTTTTAGCATTATAGGAAATAGAGGGACATTTGATAGAGCAATATATGAGGCAAGTGGGATGGGATTTAACTTTGAGGAAAAGTGAAATATGTTTTCCTTTAAGACTGGAGAGAAGGTGACAAGATAGAGTATTTTAAGAACATGGAGGAAAAAAAAAGAGAAAAAAATTGAAAGGCTTCCATGAGTATAGCTAAATCATGATATGTTATTCAGTAAATGAATTTGAAACAACTAATGGCAAATATGTATGATTTTACATTTAACATTTTTTAAGTACTGAGAAACGGATGTGGAATATGGTTTTTATGGTTATCAGTGAACATTTATTTTCTCATCTGCTCAAGGATAATAGCAACTGGATTTGACAGATATGTGTTCTATGTTAACTTGATGTTGTTGAATATTTTTTGTAACAAAGAAGGTAACAAAGCAGGTAAAGAACTGATACCTGAGCTCTTATTCTGCACCACATGCTGTCATGTTCTCCAAAAGTCCTTTGATAAAAGCATTGTTCACATTAATAGAAAATGAAATCAAATCTCAGGAAAGTTAATGTTAATTGATCACATAACTGGTTAATAATGGAGGCAAGATCCTATGGTTAGAAGAATCTATGAGCTATCCATTATACCAGGGTACTTCTCCTGTAGGACAGTCTGCATTTTCAATATTACTTTTACATTAAAATTTAAAAAATATATATTTATGAAGAATGACTAAAAATATCACTAGAAAGTTTTTATCATGAAAAACGTATTGGTGGACAGTTGGAGAAATGATTGAAGATGTTGGAGAAATAGATCTGTAACTTGTGGGAGCAGAGGGCTAGCAAAGTTGGGTACTTCATGTTAATAATGTTTTATTCAGCCTTTCGGCTAATTAATTCTGGACGCATCTGACTACAAAATAACCAGGGCAATTGTAGGGGAAAGATAAAGATAAAACCTATAACCATGGCAGGAGCCTATTTATGACTCAAGAATAATGTTAGGATCAAAAAGTTTTAAAGATGTTTTCAAAACCAAATTCATGGGGAACTAGAATAAATAAGCTGTATTAAATTGACCATGGTCCTGTGGCTAAGCTGACCCTTCAGGACAAGCATGGCCCTAGTTATCTGCCACAGGCTTATGTAAGACCTGAAAGTTAGAGTGCAACTCCAAGAAAAGGATTATTTTGGGTTTATTTACATTGAACATTATGTTCCTCTGACTAATCCTGGGCATTACTTGTAAAAGAACAACAGCAATGTTTAGATTAACTCATGTTAGAGATGATAAATTCATTTTAAAATCCAAAGAACCTGGTAGGACATGGCAGTAAGATTGTATTATGGTTGAGTAATTTTTCCAGACACAAGGCTTTGTTATTTAGGAAAGTCACAAAACTTAAAAAAGATTGACTATAGTAAAGGAAATTATAATTATTGCTTGCTTATCAGTTTTTCTCTATGTAAGTGTATTGAACAAGGAAACATGAGGTATTCAGAATTCTTCAGTATGGGCTATTTATCATACAGGGTCAATATACTTCTAGTATCTTCACTATGATCAATGTAGTACAATTAGAGAGATGTTTGTATCGGCATAGTCAAGACTCATGGTAAAGAGAAACCATCTTTAATTTTTTTTCAACTTCAATCTAACTATTTTCTTTGTTCAATAACAAATTTGAAATGATGTTCACTTAATTGAACCAAATGGTCATAAGGAAAGGGCAGCTGCAGACTTATAACTAAGCATATAGTTTTGGGGAACACTGTCATTTTTCTATTTTTCTATCACTAGTGACAGATGGACTACTTCCTAGCAGTTGGATACTTTCTGTATAAAAGAAAATATAAAACTAAATTACAGACGTTGTGTGAGACTAAAAAAGAAAAGAAATGAGAAGACATAATTGAACCTGTAAAGGGTTCATTTGTAGATGGGACATTTCCTCCTGGGAAATGAAAGATCTCACAGCAATACAATGAATCTGCTTCTGATTTATGGTAATTAATTCTGAATGTGGGTTATCTACCACATTGCTCACTACAGAAGATGAATTGTACAACCGAATTATCAGGGTCTTGGAAGTAAAATTAGCATAACCTTAGCATCTTCACATTGCAAGCATAGATCAAGCCATCCTGTCTTATTTCACTGCCCAAAGGTCCAATTATAAAGAGGAAATGAAGCAAAGAAGGAATAGCTTTCCTATGTATTCTTCCATGACACAAGTTTTTTTGGATGTCACACCAAGTTTAGAGGAAGATTGAGATACTTTCACTCCATTAATTCTAACCTCAAGAGAACAACTGAATGAGACTAGATCTTGTCCCCAGTGGAAGGATGTTTCTTCATACCCACTTTTGGAATGGAATAACATAGTTTAAAATGTTGAAAAGTACTCATACCAGCCTCTACTAAAAAAACAAATAATTAGAAGGTGTTCCTAAAAGAAAAGTTGGAGCTACCTTTAATGAAATGTGCATAGTACTTAATCTTGGACAGTACCTTTGGGCTTTAACAGTAATTAATGACTATATCAAGGCTGCAGAAGTCAACATTAGCATTTAGTCTACAGGTACTTCTAAAAGAAAACAAACAACTGTTATGGTCATTATCTCTTCAAACTAAGTGGTAAGATTTTTTAATCAAAATGATAGAATCGTGTTTAGAGAGAAAGTTTAAAATTCAAACAATCAATACCATATGTTCAGGAGAACAAACTGTGGGGTCACTTATATAGTCAAAATCAAATACAGTGCCTGAATTTATAGAAAGTTAGCAATCACAAAAGAACAGAAAACATAAACCATCGGAATGTTTCCAAATGTCCAAGATTGGCTTTTTAAGAAAAATTTCTGAATTTTATGTGATCATTTTTTGCTATTTAATTATTTGATTGGAGTTCATGTCTTGGGGTAATTTTAGGTTCAGAAAATTAAGCACACCAAAGTGGTATATTTGTTACCATTGATCAACCTACATTGACAGATCATTATTGTCCAAAGTCCATGGCTTAGATTGGTTCACTTTTGGTGTCATACATTCTATGGATTTGGACAAACGTATGATGGCATGTGTATACCACTATACTACATTATACTATACCATTATACTATACAGAGTGATTTTCCTCTCCTAAAAGTCCTCTGCACTCTGTCCTATTCATGCCTTCCTCCTCTGAACCTCTGGGAACTGCTGTTTTTGTTTTTTTAACTGCCTCTATAGTTTTCCCTCCCTGAATGTCATATAGTTGGAAACATTCAATAAGCAGTCTTTTCACATTGACTTCTTTGATTTGGTAATATCCATTTAAATTTCTTCCACATCTTTTCATGACCTAATATCTCATTTCTTACCAGTGCTGAATAAGACTTCACCATCTGGATGTACCTCATTTTATTTATCCATCTTCCTGCTGAAGGATATTCTGATTGCTTTCAACTTTTGGCAATTATGAATAAAGGTGCTGTAAACATCGACATGCAGGTTTTTGTATGGACATAAGTTTACAAGTTCTTTGGGTGAATCCTGAGCAGCATGATTGCTGGATCATATGGTTAGAGTATATGTTTTGTAAGAAACTGCCAAACTGGGACACCTGGGGGACTCAGTGGTTGAGCATCTGTCTTTGGCTCAGGTCATGATCCTGGGGTCCTAGGATCGAGTCCCACATCAGGCTCCCCTTAGGGAGCCTTCTTCTCCCTCTGCCTATGTCTTTGCCTCTTCCTGTGTCTCTCGTGAGTAAATAAATACAATCTTTAAAAAAAAAAAAAGAAAGAAGAAACTGCCAAACTTTCTTCCCAAGTGGTTATACCATTTTGCATTCCTGGCAGCAATAAATGAGAGTTCCTGTTGCCACACTTTCTCACCAGCATTTGGTGTTGTCAGTATTTCAAATTTTGGCCATTCTAATAGATATATAGTAGTATCTTGTTTTAATTCACATTTCTCTGATGAGATATGATGTGGAACCTATTTCCATATGCTTATTTGTCATCTATATATCTTCTCTGATGAGGTATCATTTCTGGTCTTTGGCTCCTTTTTTTTCCCCAATTGTTTTTATTTGATAAACTAAACATAACATGAAATTTACCATTTAACATTTTTTAAATATTGTGGATTTTTTATTGATAGTGCCTTAAGCAAAGGAAAACATCGAACCTACTTTATAACAAATATATCTTTAACTCTTCGGATTTATCTGTTATATCCATAAGGTAAAAAATGTAAACATAATTAGATACAAACAGTACAAAATTAACTTTTTCAAAGAGAAAAATAAATTCAATAAGGCAGAGGATTTTTCCCAGTTCCATACCCATTTAATAATTTCTAAGTGTGCATTTTAGTGGTATTAAATACATTCATAATATTGTACAAAAAATTACCACCATTCATCTCCATCTTGTAAAACTGAAACTCTATGCTCTTTAAACAATCACTCCACATTCTCTGAAAACCACCATTTTACTATCTGTCTCCGTGATTTTGATTACTCTATGTATCTCATTTAAGTGAAATCATACAATATCTGTCTCTTTATAACTGGTGTATTTAACTTAGCTCAAAGTTCATCCATATTGTAGAATTTACCTCCTTCTTCAGGCTGAATGATACCAATACAATTAGTTTTATGATTTGCAAATGCATTCTCTCATTCTGTGCATTGTTTTTTTTTTTTTTTACTTTGTGCATTATCTTTTGATGCACAGAATTTTCTAATTTTTATGAAGTCTGTTTTTATTTTGTTACCTGTATGTTTGGTGTCATATCCAAGAAATCATTGTCAAATCCAGAGTCATACAACTTCTTTCTTGTAGTATCTTTGTCTTTGGTCTCAGGGTAATGCTGATCTCATAGAATGAGCTAGGAAGTATTCTCTTCTGTTCAATCTTTTGGAAAAAGTTGAGAAGGATTAGTATTAGTTCTTCTTTAAATATTTGGTTGAATTTAGCAGTAAATCCATTGAGTCCAGGGCTTTTATTTGTTTGGAGATTTTTGATTACTGATTCAATCTCCTTACTACTTAAAGATCTATTTTAATTCACTATTTCTTCATGATTTCAACATGGAAGATTTTAAATTTCTAGCAATTTGTTCATTTTATCTAGGTTATCCAATTTTGGGCATATACTCTTCATAGTATTCTCTTATAATCTTTTTATTTCTGTAGAATTACCAGAAATGTCCCATTTGCATTTCTTATAGTAATTTGAGTCTTTGTTCTTTTTAGTCCATCTAGCTACATGTTTATTGATTTTTTAAAATCTTTTTTAAGAACTAACTTTTAGTTCAATTGTTTTTTCTATTATTTTTCTTTTTTTTAAAAAAAAGATATTATTTATTTACTCATGAGAGACACAGAGAGAGAGACAGTGGCAGAGACATAGGCAGAGAGAGAAGCAGGCCCCATGCTGGAAGCCTGATGTGGGACTCAATACCAGGACTCCAAGATTACACTCTGCACCGAAGGCAGATGCTCAACCTCTGAGCCACCCAGGCAGGTGCCCCTTCTATTATTTTTCTATTCTCTGTTTTATTTATCTCTGCTCTAATCTTTTTTTTTTTTCCCTCTGCTACTTTTGGGTTTAATTGTTCTCCTTTTTCTAGTTCCTTAAGTTGCAAAGTAGGGTTTTTGAAGTGAGATTTTTCCCTTTTTTCTTTTTTTTTCTTTTTGTTTTAAGGTTTTATTTATTTATTCATGAGAGACATAGGCAGAGGGAGAAGCAGGTTCCTCAAGGGGACCCCAATGTGGGACTTGATCCTGGGACTCCAGGATCACACCAGTAGCTGAGGCAGATGCTCAACCATTGAGACACCCAGGCACTCCTCTTTTTAAAATCTATCCATTTATAGCTATAAATTTGCCCCTTGACACCATTTTGCTGCATCTCATAAGTTTTCGTTGTCATTTATCTGTATTTTCTGATTTCCGTTCTGATTTCTTCTTTTATCCACTACTTGTTTAAAAGTGTGTTGTTCAATTCCCACAACTTTGTGAATTTTTCAATTTTCCTTTAATCAATTTCTAATTTTATCCCTTTGTAGTCAGAGACATACTTTGTATTATATCTGTCCTTTTAAATATATATATGGTCTATCCTGTGAAATGTCCTATGTTCACTTGAGAAGAATGTACATTCTGTTTTGTTGTGAAAGTTGTTTTGTATATGTTCATTAGATCTAGTTTTTTATTAATTTTTTCTTTCTTTATCTAGCTTCTCCATGACTATTCTATTGATTATTATTGTAAATGAGCTAAAATCTCCATCTATTTTTATAGAACTGTTTCTCCCTTCTATTCTGTCAGTCTTGCTTATTGTATTTTGATGATCTGTCACCAGGTACATAAATGTTTATAATTGTTATATCTTCTTGTTGTGTTAAAATTTTTGTTAATATATAATGTCATTCTTTGCCTCATAAACTTTTTTGACTTAAAGTCCACTTTGTCTAATATTAAAATATTAGACAAAAATCTCTTTTGGGTAATATTTGCATGGGGTATTTTTTTCCATCCTTTTACTTTCAATTATTTGTATCTTTATATCTAAAGCTAGGTTCTTTCTCTTTCTTTCTTTCTCTCTTTCTTTCTTTCTTTCTTTCTTTCTTTCTTTCTTGGAGGCTCCATACCCAGCATGGAGCCAAACTCACAAACCTGAGGTCAAAACCTGGACTGAGATCAAGAGTCGGACACTTAACTAACTGAGCTATGCAAATACTCCTAAAGTGAGATTCTTATAGACAGAATGGACTTGTGTCATATTTTTACATCCATTCTACCAATCTCTGTCTGGATTAGAGACTTTAAGTCATTTACTTTTAAAGTAACTACTGATAAGGAGGAGCTTCCTTTTGTCATTTTTTTTGTATATGTAGTCATAGCTACTTTGTCTCTCATTACTTGCATTACTATCTTTTGTGTTTAGTTGATTTTTTGTAGTGAAATGTTTAAATTCTTGGGGTACCTGGATGACTCATTGGTTGAGCATCTGCCTTTGGTTCAGGTCGTTGTCCTGGGATGTAGTCTCACATCAGTCTCCTTGCAAGGAGCCTGCTTCTCCCTCTGCCTATGTCTCTGCCTCTCTATGTGTATATCTTTCATGAATAAATAAATAAAATATTTTTTAAAATGTTTAAATTCTTTTCTTATTTCCTTTTGTATATATTCTACAGCTATTTTCTTTATGATTTCTATGGATGCTATATTTAACATCCTAATGCTGTAATTTGAATTAATACAAGCTTAATTTCAATAACATACACAGACTCTGTTCCTTTACTGTTCTGTCTCTACACTTTTGGATGCTGATGCAACAAAATTACATTTTTTTATACTTGTATGTTCAAAAATGCAAACTAATGGTTTTAAATGCACTAATCTCTTAAATTTTGCAAAAAAATACCCAAGATTTGAAGTTATAAACTCCAAGTACAATAACATTAGTTTTTAGACTACTATTTTTTGTGCGTTTAAATGTAGTAGTGTCTTTAGTCATGTAAAAAACAAAAAAAAAAGTACTGTAACTAACCATTATTACAATGACACTAGCTTTTATAATTGTCCATACATTTATCTTTACTAGAATTTTGATTCTTCCACAAGTTACTATCTAGGGTACTTTCATTTTGCCTTGAAGGACACGCTTTAGCTTATTTTGCAAGGCAAGCTTACAAACTCTCTCATTTTTTGTTTATCTGAGGCTTTCTTAATTTCACTTTGCCTTTTGAAAGATAATTTTGGGGACGCCTAGGTGGCTCAGCAGTTGAGTGCCTCCTTTTGGCCCGGGGCATGATCCTGGAGTCCCGGGATCTAGTCCCATGTTGAGCTCCCTGCATAGAGCCTGCTTCTCTCTCTGCTTGTGTCTCTGCCTTTTTCTCTCTCCCTCTCAATCTCTCTCTCTCTCTCTGTCTCTCATGAATAAATAAATAAAATCTTAAAAAAAAAAAAAAGAAAGACAATTTTGTCAGGTATATGATACTTGGTTATTTTTTTTCCTTTTTGTGTTTTGAATATATCACCATATTTTCTTCTGGCCTTCAGAACTTCCAATGAAAATTCTGCTGATGATCCCCTCTTTGTGGAGATTTGCTTCTTTCTTGCTGCTTTCAAAAAGCTCTCTTTGTTTTTTGTCTTTTGAAAGCTTGATTATAATGCACCATGATGTGACTCTCAGTTCATCTTACTTAGAGTTTGCTGAGTCTCTTGGATGTTTATATTCATGTATTTCATCAAATTTGGGACGTTTTCAGTGATCATTTCTTCAAATGTTCTCTCTCTTCTCTTTTCTTTATCTTCCTCTTCTAAGACAACCATGATGCATATGTTAACCCACTTGACAGTATTATCACAAATTCCTTAGTCTCTGTTCACTTTTCTTTGGTTCTTTTTCTTTCTGTTCCTTTGACTTGGTAATTTCCATTGTACTATCTTCAAGTTCATTGATTCTTTCTTCTGTCTCCTCAAATCTGTCTAAAAATCACCCTCATGGAATCTCCTCAAATCTGTCTAAAAATCACCCTCATGGATTTTCATTTTATTTATTATTCTTTACAACTTTAGAATTTATTTTAGTTCCTTTATCGGGTTTTCTCTCTCTGTATTGACATTTCCATTCCATTGCTTATACATTATTTTCTCAACTTTCTTTACACTCTCCTTTAGTTGCTTGAGCACTTTAAGACAGTTCTTTTAAAGTCCTCTTTTAGTGTATCTGCCATCAATGCTTTTGTAGGGACAATTACTGTAGTTTCTTTTTTCTTTTAATGGGCCATACTTACCTGCTTCTTTGCATGCCTTTTGATTTTTTTTTTTGAACACTGGACATTTGAATATAATTATGTGGTAACTCTGGAAATAAGATTCTTTCCTTTCTCCAAAGTTTGCTTTATTTGTTAATGTGACACAAAATGAACAAACCTTTCTAAAAATTTTAGAGAGAAAGGAAATTTAAGTCCAAGTTATGATAGCTACCTGGGTACACAATCTTCACAAAGAAGAGAATGTTCCAGGGAAAGAACGTTTGGTGCAGGGTTATATATGTTTTTTATGTAAAGAGTTACTAATCATTATAATGAAGGGCATTCCAGAAAGGTACAGACTTTATCTTATATTTTCAGTTTGTTTAAGACTATGACTTTAATCTTATGGAAACTGGCAAGGCTCGTTCTTTCTTTCTTTCTTTCTTTCTTTCTTTCTTTCTTTCTTTCTTTCTTTCTTTCTTTCTTCTTTCTTTCTTCTTCCTTCTTTCTTTCTTTCTTTCATTTCTTTCTTTCTATCTTTATGTTTGGAATGCTCCTTTTGGGTTATATTTTTAACATAGCAGACGTACAATGTGTGCTTAAGACAGAAATAGAGCCCATGCTATGAGGTTTTGCTGACTCATTTTGACCTTGGTAAATGTTAAAGTATAACTTCCCTGTGAACCAGAAGCAGGATCTACAAATGCTAAAAGTTGAAAATTTCCTTTATCAGTTATTATTTTTGCTTATTGTTTTTTTTTTAATTGTTACAACAGCCTACAAGCTGTCCCTATGCCAAGAATCAGATTAAGCTGTAAATTTAAGGTTTTCTCAGGTCTTTTCTGAGTCTTTCCTTAAGCATATGTGGTCCTTTTTTTAGTTTGACCCATATAAATTTTTATTTATTTATGATAGTTACAGAAAGAGAGAGAGAGAGAGGCAGAGACATAGGCAGAGGGAGAAGCAGGCCCCATGCACCGGGAGCCCAATGTGGGATTCGATCCCGGGTCTCCAGGATCGTGCCCTGGGCCAAAGGCAGGCGCTAAACCGCTGTGCCACCCAGGGATCCCTTTTTGAAAGTTTTAATCTTTGAAGTATGAGTCCCAAAAGAGGGAAAAGAAAAATAAATCAGATAAAAAAAAAAAACAAAAACAAAATGAAGAAAAATGACGCTGACCTGGAAGTCAGTTCTGTTGTGGGAGAAGTAGCTTGTAACAACTGGAGGAGATGCGACAATGGTTGCCATCGCTTTGCATCTTCATTATCAGAAGCAGTAATCAGTGATCAGAACACAGAGCCCTGATATTGGAGGCTTAGGGTCTTTTTAGCCCATTTTGGCTCCTGCATATTGTGTGCAAGCTGCTCCAGGAACGTGTGCACAGCTGCTTTCCACATGATGAGGTGTAGGGATTCAGTAAGAGCTGAAATTTACTAAAGTCAACTACAATTTACCATCCACATCTTTCCTGGAAGTTGGATGTCTTCAGCAGACTCCTGAGTTCCAAAATATTCATATCAGAGAGATTCTGCTGGTGCGACTGTTGTTTAGGTAGGAAAACTAGTTCCTGGTGCTTCCTACTCTGCCATTTTCATAGAATCCCCTTGGCCCATTTTTAGAATCTAGGTTGTTTGTTTTCTTATGATTGAGTTTGAAAAGTTCTTTGCATTTTTGGATTATAGCTCTTTATCAGATAGGTTTTCTGCAAATGTGTTTCCCACTCTGTGGCTTGTCTCTCAGTCTCTTGTCATTGTCTTTCACAGAGCAGATCTTTTTTTAATTTTAAGTAATACAGCTCATCAAGTATTTCTTTCACCAATCTTGCCTGGGTGTTATATTTAAAGAAGTCATTGCCATAGCCAATGGCACCTAGAGATTCTCCTATGTTATAGTTTGAGGGTTTTATAGACTTGTGCATTACATTTATGTTTTTGATCCATTTTGAGTAAATTTTTGAAAAGAATAAGTTATGTCTAGATAAATTAATATTATTTTTTTGCATGTGGATGTCCAGTTGTTTTAGTACCATTTGTTGAAAGGATTATCTTTACTCAATTATATTGCTTTTGCTCCTTCATCAAGAATTAGTTCGCTAAATTTATGTTGGTATTTTCTGTGCTCTCAATTCTCTTCTACTGATCTACATGTCTATTATGTTACTAATGCCATAATGTTTTGATTGCTGTAGCTTTATAGTGAATCTAGAAGTTGAGCTGTTATCAATACCCTAACTTTGCTCTTCTCCTTTAGTATTGTACTAGTTTCTCTGGGCCTTTTGCCTCTCCATGCAAATGTAGAATTAATTAGTTTGCCAGTATCCACAAAATAAATTGCTGGGATTTTGATTAGGATTGCACTGAATCTACAGATCAAGCTGGGAGGAACTGGCATCTTGACAGTATTCATCTTCTTATCCATAAACATGAAATATCTCTCCAGTTGTTTAAGTTTTCTTTGATAATTGTCATCAAAGTTTTGTAGTTTTTCTCATGTAGATCATGCACATGTTTTGTTAGATACCTAACTATTTCCTTTTGAGGGAGTGGTAACATAAATGGTAGTGTGTTTTCCATTTCAAATTCTACTCATTCTTTGATGGTATATAGGAAAGCAATTAAAAATTTTACATTACATTTTTACCTTGCAACCTTACTATCATCACTTATACATTCTAAGAAGTTTTTGCTATTGCTCTTAGTTTTGGTTTATTTGCTCAGATTTTCTTAATTAATTTTTGCCCTTCCATTTTATATTTATAACTTCCTTTATTCCTTATTCCTCTGATATATATATATATATATATATATATATATATATATATATATTACAATTAGTGTCAGAAAGTAGCTTGTTGGTTCCCAGAGTCACTCACTCAGTAAATCACCCCCTCTTGGGACATGTCTGCACAACATGGATTCTGTACTTAAGGCTCAGCCTCATTTCTACTGAAATAATTGACCCTCATAAGACTCATAAGGATGCTTCCTATGTGCAAGTTTCCTCAGACTCTCAGTGATGCATACTGCCTTTACTCATGCAGCAACTTATAGTATCACCCTTTCTAAAAGATCCCCTGCCTTGTTAAATAATTTTTTTGTACTGGTGCATATTGGATACAACCTAATAGTCTACAAATATAAAACCAGCCAATTAAATCCCTAGACATCCATAAAATGAAAAAAAAACTACAAGTGCTATAAAAATACAACAAATCTCTATATATCTATGTATTATTTATATCATATAAGTGTAGAGTGATAAAAAGTGAATTTTAACCATATTTTGAAGCAAAAACCCCAAATATATTAATACATACTAAACTACATAGAAAAAATATCCAGAGAGTAGTACAACATGTTGTTTTTTTTAGTATATGTGCTGCCGAAGCGAGCACAATACAACATGTTGTTAATGACTATTTCAGAGTTAGGTAAAAATGGGTAAAGGCAAATGGAGAGATGAGGGGAATTTTTACTGTTACATAAAATGGTAATGATTGGGTCTTTAATATTTTCTTCCTATAAGAAGAAAAAACAAACTAATGGTTCTTCTTTTTACTGTTTAATAAAATCTCATCCTTTGTAATATTTTCAACAGAATTACTGCCTTTACAAAAAGAAAACAACAAAAAGAATGTTTAGATAAACTTTATGAGCATGTTATGCCCTTTAAATCCTTTTCGTGTGTTTCCTAAATCATTGATAATGGGAAAAGAAGGATGTGTAAACTGGCTTTATCTTCCACAATAACATCAGTAGAGGACAATGCATTCTTCAGAATAAATCACCACTGCTAGCTATACATATATGTCTGTGTGAGTAATCATATACATATACAAAATGATCTTAATACCAGCCTATTATTTGAAAATGGAACCTTCAGCCTCCCTTATGATCATGGCTTATCAATATGGTCAAAAATAACCTTTTGCATTAAACACTAACTTCTTAGGCAACCATCTTGTGTGATATATCCCCTAGACTTTATATATGAGCTAATATATATTTTTCCTACCATGTTGTTGTTTAGATATGAACTGGAATTTATTTTGTGACACACAAACAATGAAGAAAGCAAAGAGCTGTAGTAAAAGGCATCTGACCTGGAAGACATTTTTTTGCAAAACCCTATTCTGCTCTGCTCTAATCAAAACTCTATATGTGTGTGTGCATGTGTGAATTTGTGTGTGTGTGTAAAATGAGAAAGGAAAAAACAATATTAGATATATGTTCCACATCCCAGGCAGTTAATTTTTATGATAATACTTTAAGGTAAATGTTATCTTTATGTTTAGATGAAGAAATGGAAGTCAGAAATCCAGGTCTGACTGATGCTAAAATGTTTGGATCATTCATGATACCTAATAGTTTTTGTATTAGCAGCTGTCTGCAGAACAAACACTTACCTCATGATGCCCCTTATCTACTGACATTCTATCTCTCTGCCCCCAGTAAGGTCCTGCTTTTCCATTCTTGATTTCCCAAATTCATCATCCTATATTAAAACATACTATTCAAGGGGCTTGATGTAATATCTCATTGGGTACAAATTTTAGTAAATTCCTGAAAGAAATTTATAAATGATGTATTCTTCTCATTTTATCATTCAAGAGTTATTTTCTTTGTCATAACATCTTAAAATGAATTTCCCAACATATTTAAAAATAAAATTAGCTGCATCTCTAAAATTATAATACCATTAAATGTAAAAGCCATAATAACAACAAAATTTTAAAGATGCCGAAGTTTTATTGAAAAGGATAAATATCTAATGGCAAGATTTCAGTAATTTGAAAAAATTGGTTGGATAAATAATTTAGGACATGATGTCTTACTTGGCTGCCCTTGAATCATAGTATATTTTTTACAACTTGATTATAATTTTCGTTTATATATTTATTATTAGTATAAAATACCTAATTTTGTGAAAAATGTGTAAAGCATAGAATGATATTTACTGATATATATTCTAGCAAAATAAATGTTAAAAAGTTTTGTTAATACACAGTGAAAGTAAATACAAGTTAATGTTATGAATTTGAGGTAAGATATTCTTCCCACCTGTTTGACCTAAAAATATCCTTTCATGAGAAAACATTTTATCATGGGCTCAAGTTTAGAAGAAATGCGTTTTTAGCATTTGTGTGAAAGATGTAAGTCCTTAAGAAACACAGATTTCTGAATTTTAGCATTTCTTGGCAGTTTATAAAGATTAGTTTGAGAACCCGCAGTGGTAGTTCCAAAAATGTTGGTAATTTAAAGTAATCAAACATGTCTGGGATATTCTTCAAAGGTTGGTTAAACATCTTATAAAATTCATTAGCAAATCCATCTGGACCAGGGTCTTTTCCAGATGGGAAACTTTCATTACCGCCCATCATTTTTCATGGTTTATTATAGGTATAGTTTTATTTTGGGAGGGTTGCAGATAGATGTGTACAATAAATAAAGCAACACAGTTGTTTAATATTCATTCAAAAGATCATTCTATGTAAGCACATATACAATCACATATAAAAATAAAGAATGGTACAGTTGATGAATCTGAGTTCACATAGTTTTTCTTTTATTTGCAAACCTAATTTTTAATATTTAATATTGTTCTACCTCAATCTAGTTAAAATTCACAACACTTAAGGGTAATAATCAAACTCTAAAGTCTAAATTGACAATCCATAGTCTGCATTTATCCATGTGTAAATAGTATGACATTCCCGAAGTAGAATGTCACACACAAATATATTCAGTTATGATTCAGAAATATGTACATTCTTTATTTCAACTGGTGGAAATGCGATATGCATTATCTAAAACTATACAATCTTTTCTTTTACTTTGACAACTCCATTAATACCTGAGATGTAACATATTGAGTATGATATATATTTATATATTATAAACTCCCAAAGAATGTTAAGTTCTTACAAATTGATGTTTTCAGAGACAGTTATGCTGAATTAATTGGTAGAGAAAAAGAACATTCATAAACATCTAGAATCAATTATTTGAACATTTGTTCAATTAAATTTGACAAAGATTTGTGAATACTTCTTTTAAGCCAGGACTATCATAGGTACTACAAATACATATAAAATATGTAAAATGTAGAAAAGAGTTTAGGAGAAGAGGTAGAATGTAGGCCAGAAACTGACTTGTGGTTAATGAGTGAGGTAAAAGAAGCGTGCACACAGTGCAATGTTGGCTAAAGCAGGTTGTTCAACTCTCCTTGGATATTGTACAAAGCATCACAGTTGCAGAGATGCCGAAAATGCTCTTCTAGCATATGCAAAAGAAAGAAGACCATCGCAAGGCAAAAGGAATCGCATATGTGGAGATACAGAACTTTATACATCCAGAAACATGCAAGGTGTCTCTTTTTCCTTACAATGGCAATACAGTATTGTTCTGGCTGATTTATTCTCCATCCAGTTAGTGAAATATCAAATTAGGAATTTAAGATGAATACACGCTATTCTTCTTGCGCATGGAAGAGAGCATTATTAGGGGATAACAGCTTGCTGGGGGCTTGTGATCTTAAAATGACTCATGTGAAGATTCATCAGATAAGTTCAAGACTACATTTAAATCAATGCTCCTGATGAAATCACTAAACAGGCCAAAATGTACCACTGACAGAACTTTACTTAGGCTTGAAATGTTAGCTAGGGTCAAGCAACATTAGACAAGGACATTTAGCTGAGCTGTAACCTACTTTCCCTCTAGGGCTGAGCTGATGTCTTTTATTACCCCAAGAAATTTGTTATAATAAATTCAGTTGAGGTGTTCTCCTCTTCATTTCTTTTTTCCCCACAGAGCATAAGGCACGGTTGGTTTACACAGCTCAATCTCCTTCACGGCCCGGGGACATCCTGGTGTAGTAGGAGAATCCTTCTTTTATAGAAACACACATACACACATACCTACACACACATGCACACACACACACATACACACAGCTGTTTCATTCGTTGCTGTCAGAAGCAATTTGTTCTAAAGGGATGGAGGTGAGTAATGAGTGCCTGCACTAATTCACACTTTAGAGAGGACACAGTAGGTCATTTGATTACATACTACAATTGCCCTTCGAATGGCAACGTACCCAGAGATAGGAAGGCAGTATTCCCAGAGGGGCAATAGCTCCTGTCTTAGAGACCAAATCCATTCTACTGTTGGGGCTGATGAGCTAAGCCATCCCAGCCCAGGGAGGGCATTCTAGGCTAATGGAACCTGATGTAGGATAGACAGGACTTCAAAGCAGGGACACAGAAGAGTGGAGGATCACCCCCACTGAGTATGGGTCCAGAGATATTTCCAATTTCATAGTGCCTCTGTTGCTGAATGCCAGTGACTATTCTTGAGGGAAATACAACACAAACCCTACATTTTATAATAAAGGTTTAATCTCCAGCATGTCTTTCCACTGATCCTACTTCACTATTTGAAATTGGCAAAATTGATGATTAAGAAGTGCCACAGGCAAATACTTTCCAAATTCAATTCTGCTGAGCATGAAATTTCAATAGGTATACTTGGGGAAACAAAGGGACTTTATTAGTTTGAGGAAAGTCTGAGCTGAAGAAATGAAACAAGTTAGATTGCAGGGCTTCTCAAAGATTTCTTTCATATGTTTATATAAATGCTGAATCTTTAAGAAAGATAGGAAATTGTGAATGTTTCTCAATTATTTAAAAGTGGAATAATTTATATCTAGGAAGTGGTATGAGCATTTCCCTGGAGACTAATGAATTAAGTGCTGGTTTAATTATTAGCTAGAATGGATTCCCAAGGTTTAGATTCTGTATGTCTTAAGTTAGCAACCAGAAATATGTGTTTTTCGAATATTTTATTTATTTATTCACGAGAGACAGAGAGAGAGAGAGAGAGGCAGAGGCAAAGGGAGAGGGAGAAGCAGTCTGCTCACAGGGAGCCCAATGCAGGGCTTGATCCCAGGACCCTGGGATCATACCCTGAGCCAAAGGCAGATACTCAACCACTGAGCCACCCAGGCATTCCCAGAAATACGTATTTTTAAAGACAATAATCAATGAGTTTATTTAGCTAAACTACTGATGCAAACCAGGAGCAACATTTCCAACTAAAAATTTTTCAAGTTTTTTTGAGTTCGGGGGTGAGGGTAACAAGAGAAAAGTTGGATATTCTTGAGGATCCTGCAAATCTCAAGAAAAGAATAATAGCAGCAAGAGTTGGGATGAATAGATAAGCTCTTTAAAGATCTTTATTGAATGAAAATTATTCTTGGAGATCCAGCATTTTAAGTCTTTATAAGTTATCATCTTAGGTTATAGCATAATCTGTTGTAATTTGATCTCATGATATTGGCTGAGCATCAACTCTATACAGACATTTAGCACAAATGGTTTAAAGTTGGGGATGGCAAAGGGTGTGAGTTTATGCTATTCTACATTAGGTGAGGAATGAGAGGGTAAAAATCAAACATAAACCATCAAAGGAGTAGTGTGGAGAAAGTCACACGGTGAAGCCAACATAATAAAAAACAAACCATAAATACCATGTGCAAGGGGAAGAACGAAAAGGAGACTTAGAGTTTTACAGAGGAAAAAGGAAAGACTGTGAAAGAATTGGAGCACAGTTTTGAAGAAGCTGGACATGCAGAGAAGAAGGGCATGGGTAGGTTGAAGAGACAATTAAGAAAAATAATATATAAGTAAGAGAGGTACAGGACCTGCTCAGAAAAGAAATAGTTTTATTTTATTGGATTATAAAATCATGGGAGGGTGCGGCAGGTTATAAATTACAAAAATTAGGTAGATGACAGATCATGAAAGATCTTGAACACTATATTTAAGAGCATGAAATTGTCTTTATAGGTGTTGACAAACTTCTGAAGATTTGGATAATATTCTAAGGAATATTATTGGGAAACTTAAGAAAAGATGAACAGCAATGGGTCAAACTGCCGATCAGATTTAGAGTGGAAAATGAAACTGAAATACAACGTCTTACTTGTACAAGTGTAAGTTACTAGTAAAGCAGCTCAAGTGAGGGTCTGTGCTAGGTCATTCAGAGGTGCATTTACCACTGGATTATACACAAACTTTACTTGTATCAAGTAGAATCAGCCTGGGTAGATAGTCTCAATAGCATGCTACCTATTTTGAAGAGCTCTGATCCCTGCATCAATGAAAGTAAAAAAGTGATTTTGCAGTTCTGTGTTCAAAGAAAATCGTGTTTGCATGGTAAATAGATGCCAGTTTTCTCTTCTATATCAAATGAACATATACAAGAAAGATAAAATGTAGTTTGTATCTTTTAAAGTTTTTTCTAAATATGCATATACATACATACAGCCACCTCCCAATGTTGTTACTGCACAGATGCATAATTTCAGTAACAACTCTTCTTGCCATACCACAGTGCAGAGGACCCAAACATCACTCCTCTGTGTCTCAGTGATCATGTCACAACATCACTGGCCAGGACAAATACTGAAAATTTGCATTAACCAACAACTCTATAAGTATTTACTTTCCTGAAAGCTTGGAAGATATTTGCCAAGATAATGCCTGCATATTGACAGGATGGTATTTCTATTTCATTCTTAAATAAGCACAATCAAAGTAGCAACACACCTGTTGGGTATTGCACATTTAGGATTGCACAAAACTGGGATTCAAAGTCAACACTACTATTCATATTTCCTGTTTCACATTGACTTCCATCCAGTATTTACTTTTTACAATAGCAATTACAAAACCAGCTTCAAAAAAAAAAAAAAAAAAAAAAAAAAAAAAAAGAAAGAAAGAAAGAAACTAAAAAAAAAAAAGGGCATAATTAAAAGGCATATAGCGCTATCTAATGTTGAGACTGTGAACTACTTCAGCTTGTTTGTGCAGGGTGGCTGTTTCTCTTGAACATGTTGAATATTTCAGGACATGCCCTTGAGAGCTCATTGCAGTACCACAGAGTGTCTTGGCACACAATTTGGGGAACATGGTTATAGTGCTTACTTTTGAACATCTGGCTAGGATATGAAAACAGCAAATGATGATTGGGATGGGGGGATAACATGTTTCAAGAGACAGAAAAATGACTTGTGAACAGGCAGTGATAAAAGGAGACAGCCTTGTGATAGGTAACATGGAAGCTCAAAAATATTACAGTGAAATATTTGAGGCTTATATATATTCAAGCAATACTTTCCCCTTGATCACTACAGCCACGCTGATGTCATCAGGCCACCAACTGCCACCCCTATTTAAGATTGCCTTTAAATACTGTATTTACATCACCAACTTTGAGTCAGCCTCAATGACCAAAATTAGGATATCTTTGATTAAGAGTACTTCATAATATTAAGTTAGTACTCAAGGAATACTGCCTGTAACTAAACTGTAGTTTTCAAACACAGGGAATATTTTGGATTGTGCAAAAGATTTAACTCTCCACCTTATTTTTCCTGAAAGGTTAATATTCTTTTAGTCCTTACTGAGATATTGGAATTAATGTGTGCCTGCACTCCAGCCTCTTACTGACTACCTTCACCATCTACCTAATAAAAATAATTTTTAAAAACCCATTCCTTCCATTTGCAGAAACTACCCTGTAGCGTATGCAGTTTCAAGGACAGTTTTCTTGGGCACATGGAAGACTTTTAAAACCTGTGACCAACTTTCAATTCTCTGACAGTTTGGGAAAATATATTTAATGTCAAAAGAAGTTTTGACTTTAGAAAAACTCTATCCTGTGTTAACCTGCCTCAGTTACAAAGTGCTACTACCCCTCTGAAAGAAATAATAAGGAAAAATCACTGCTTTTATCACTATATTTAGTAGTGATGTAGGTTTTAAGCAATTCCTACTACTCTTCTTTTAAGCAATTACTACATAATTTCCATTTTTGGAATTTTGAACTCCTCACATATAACCTTTGGAGGCATAACTCAATCACATCATAACACAATCAAATCCCAAATGTCCTCTTTTTTCTAATCCATGAATTCTATTTAATGTTAGTCTCAGAAATACATTTCCACAGAATGAAGAGATGTTTGATTATGAAAGGTCAAGGCAAAATACCAGCATATTTAACCAATACATTTTTGCAGACTGTTTATAGAAATTATCTGAGTTGCATAGCAACAGTCTTTTTAATTACTACTCACTATCCAGACTTTAATAATTTAATTAGTATTTTTTGCTTCATTAAATTGCTACACCCAATAGATTTAATGAATCCAATTCATGGCATGTTTTAAAGGCATTTTTTTCACATGTTGCTGTGCAACTCAGAATATGAACCATATTTATCTTCTATTCAGATGTAACATTACAGACAGAAAGTATATTCCTTTCAGGCATGTATATAACTGGTTTTCTAATATGAAAAAGAAAGAGTTAATTAGAAATTTGGAGAAAGTGGACATGCTTTTAAATTACATTATGTTCAGAAAAATGAGAAAGCTCACAAATGGGGTTTTTCTTTTTGTTTTTAAGATAAGGAAAATAAATTTGAAGAATAAATATTCCTTCAATTTTTTGTAATAAAGTTTTTTAAGTTTTTAATTTAAATCCAGTTAGTTAACATGCAGTGTAATATAAGTTTCAGCTGTACAATTTAATGATTCAACACGTCTATAAAAAACCTGGCGCTCATCACAAGGGCACTTCTTAATCTGCATCACCTATTTCCCTTATCCCGACCCACCTATCCTCTGGTCCACATCAGTTTATTCTCTGTAGTTAAGAATCTGGTTCTTGGTCTGTCTCTTTCTCTTTGTGTCCCTTTGCTTGTTTGTTTTGTTTCACATATGAATGAAATCATATAATATTTGTCTTTCTCTGAATGACTTATTTCACTTAGCTTAATTCTTTCTAGCTCCATCCATTGCTGCAAATGGCAATATTTCATTCTTTTTGTTGGCTGAGTAATAGTGTATATTATACGTATATATAGATATATATGTGACATACATATTTATATGTATATATGTGATGTGTGTATATACACACATATAAATATGTAGTAGTGATGTATATATATCCATTCATCAGTTGACGGACATTTGGGTTGTTTCCATAATTTGGCTATTGTAGATAATGCTGCTATAAACATTGGGATGCATGTATCTCTTTGAATTAGTATTTTTGTATTCATTGGGTAAATACCTAGTAGTACAATTGTTAGCTGTTCTCTTGAAGTACTCAGGAAAATTGATTATTATTGTAAATTGATACATGATTAATGTTTGAAGATTGGCTTTCCTTTCACTTCTAATGTGTTTACAGTGCATAGCTATTTACAACTTTGGGCTTTATACCAGCAGCATTTGTTAGTAGCCTAGAATCTCCCTATGTCTTCATCTAAAAATCTTATGAACACCTTAAATTCAGTTGGTCAAAATGGAATCTTTATTCCTCCAATCCTTAAAGTTTTTATCTCATAATCTTTCCTATGTTAATAAATTAGTTCAATATCCATGCAGATACTCAACCCAAGAATATTCTTTGATTACTTATTTCCTTCACTTACTTTGTCTTTTCTAATAAATTTTGTTGATTCTATCTCCAAAATGTATCTAAAATCTGGTAACTTCTCACTATCTTTTCTGCCACCATCATATCAAGACATGATCATCTTAAAGTTGTTTTTCTGAATCCACATATCTTTCTATGCTCCATTCTTATACCCAGTCACTAAAGACATATTTATATAGCATATTTGATTATATAACCCAAGGCCCCCAGCCTAAATCTCTTCTATGGCTTCCTTTTGCTCTTAGAATCAAATTCTTCCTTCAAGTCTTGCCCTGACTTGGCCTTTCCTTACTCTCTAAAGTCAGAACATTATACTCTGTAGTTCACTGCACTCCAGCCACACTGACCTTCTTCAATCTCCTCGAATGTTCAACTTCTTTGCCCCCTCAAAGCCTAGAACACTCTTCTTGCCCTTCTTTTCAAGCACTGGCTTGCTATTATCCCCCATATCATCGACTTAAGCACCACGTTTTCAAGAGAGATCTTCCCTGACATCTGTATCTAAATATTCTCATTTTCCTGTTCCTGCTTGCCCCTTAGCTCCTCAGTGATGTTTTCCCTCATAGTAGTTACCACAACTTATAGTTATGGTCTTTGCCTATTTTTTTGTTTAAAAGTACTTTTCCCACTGGAATATAAATATCCTTAAGATATATTCCTTAACTGATAATTTCACCATTGTATATCTAGTACCTAAATAAGGTTTAAAAAATTGAAGGTAATATATTTGTTGAATGAGTTCTTTTTTAAAAACATTTTATTTGTGTATTTGAGAGAGAAAGGGGGGAAGGAGCAGAGAGACAAAGACAAGCAGACTCCATGCTGAGTGCAGAGCTGGACACAGGGCTCAGTCTCAGGACACTGAGATCACAACCTGAGTCAAAATCAAGAGTTAGATGCTTAATCGACCGAGACACAAGGAGCCCCTGTTGAATGAATTCTTGACAAATAAAGAGTACTAGAAACTAGTAGATGAGAATTTTAGTATAACTTTAAACAAAAAATGAATACATTCAAAGAGCAATCCATATTAATTAATTTTTAGAAATTGAATGCTCACTGTGAGTCAGACACAATGGTAAGACCAAGAATATAATGCTTTCATGTAGTTACAGTATATAAAAGAAGTACACAAAGGCTATCCAAGGTTTACTTGTCAATAGAATATGCAATTATATTTTTTAAATGGTTATGTAACACTATTGATTGAAGGCAGAGAAAAAATACTATAATTATCCCTTTGTATTCATCTAGTCAATAATTGCTCCAATTCACCTAAATTAATGAGGTGTTGAGTTATGTTTTTAAGATGAGAGGAATGGAAAAAGACATGGTAACTTCTTTCAAGTCTTCCATAGGAAATAATTTTTTTTTTTTAGTAGAAAAAGAGTGAAAATGGTATGTACATATTAAAGCAGAATCAAAGTACACAGTGAAGAAGGGTGAAATCTTAATGATAATTAGAATGACTTGGAGGAGAGTCATTTAAGATAATATGATCTCCTGAGCCCCTCAAAATATAACAGGGCCCACAGGACTTCCTACTATAAGTTCAATCTTTGACAGATAAAATCAATTATTTTTCTTCCATATATACTTCATGAGAAATCATTTCTTTTAATCTGAGCATCAGAGTTTCAGTAATACACCTGAAATTATATTAAAAGTGAAATTAACACAAACAATTTTATATATATTACCTGTATTTGGATATTCTAGGGAGAAGAGAAATAATTTTAAGTCACTGACTAAAATTGCTAAAAGCTCTAATATAGATAGTTTTATAAAGTATAATCATGTTAATGGAGGAGGCAGATATTAATCAATGGACAAATATTATTTCAATAATTCAAAAGGGTAACTATGTAGCTCAATGCCAAAAAAATTATTTTTCTGTGTTCTCATATGAAATGAGATATAAATAAGAAATATACCATTAAAAACAAGAAAATACTTAGATTCTGTTATAAAATTCCTCTGATTTTTCTGTATAAAACTTAGCTCTAGAAATCATTGACTAAGTAAGTGATGACACCAACATTTTCTTGATTTCTATATTAGGACAGTTTTTTTTACTGATAAATATAGGTGCATATATCAGTTCATTTCTCTAGAAAAAAGGCATATTTTGGAAAATCTAGAACTGCACTGCCCAATATGATAGCTCCCAGCTACATATGACTCCCAGACATTCTAAATTTGACTGACCCATATTGAGATATGCTGTAAATGGAAAATAAACTCCAGATTTCAAAGGCTTGGTATGATAAAAAATATGTAAAATATTATATCAATAATTTGTATTTTGGATTTGATTTTAAATTGTTTTTTGGTTTAAAAGAATAAATTTAATATAAAATTAAAATTAATTTTCCTATCATTTTATTCTTTCTAATGTGGCTTCTTGAAGTTTTAAATTATATCTGTGACTCCTATTATATTTCTCCTCGACCAATCTAATCTAGATGATATCTTAAGAAGCAGATTTTTCTTGTAGCACATGGATGGCTCAGTAGGTTAAGTATCTGACTCTTGGTTTCCACTCGGATCATGATCTCAGGGTCATCAGATCAAGCCCCATGGTGTATTGGCCACTCAGTGCAGAATCTGCTCGAGATTCTTACCCACTCCCTCTTGCTTCTCCCTATGTTTCTCCCCTTTGGTCACACTCCTTCTCTAAAATAAATAAATTTTTAAAAAAATAAAGAAGATTTTTCTTATATAAGATTATTTCCATGGCACAGTCATGTATACATTTAATGTATATATTGAGTATACATAAAATCATCAGCAAGAAATTATACTATGGGACATCACGGTGCATCTCTTGCTAGTTTTAATATTCCTTTTCTTAATATAAGGGAATTTCATATCTTTTTTGAGGAGCCTTTGTAAAGTTCTACAGTCTGTACCGTTCCAATTTCTTCCTTTGCTTTCCTTTATCTATAAGTATGTCCACTTATTAGCAGCATGATTTCCTGGGAAAGTAATAGAAATAATTGTAATTTAATGAGCAGAGATAGTAACCTTTTCAAAAAGTTTATTCTTTCTCATTTCCACCCATCAGAGTCTTAATTGAAAGTTAGTAAAATGATTAAAAGAGCCACACTTGGCTGAAAATAGATACGTCTAGATTTTTCCAGTGTTTTTTGTAAAATCCTTTAAACTGAATTATGTTATTTTTACAACAGTAATTTAATTCAAGCTCCTGCCTTCATAAACTCGCATCACGCACACATGCGCGCGCGCGCACACACACACACACACACACTCCTTGTTTGAAGTTTGTTTTCCACCAACCACAACCCTCCCTGCCATACTATCACAGGTCGTCTCTGAAACAATGAAAACCATTTATCCTTCTAGCAAAGACCAGTTCTTTTCCTCCTGCAAAGATAAAGTGCTCACTTTTATTGTGTCTCTCATTATGGCACATTTATCTAAATGGAATTAATATAGTACCTACCACAGGTTTCCTTAGCTGATTGCTTACAAGTTTGAAAATGTTAATATTCAAGGACATTAAAACCAGAATAAAAGAAATTAGATCTTTTCAAATAGGAGATATTTTAACGTGCGGTCTCATAAAATAAAGTAAACATTCTAAAAAATGAAGCCTATAAACATCAGGAAGATGGATAAGTTGACACCTCATTCTGCATATCTCTGTTTAATAATATTATATTTCATTTCTTGTGCTAAGAAAACAGCCATTACCCAAATCAGCCACTCGTAAACAGGCCTTGTGAACAGATTGCATCCTTGTTGGTGGTATGATAATTGAAATAAGTTTTCCAGTCTTTTATGAGAAAATACCAGATGTATAAAATACCTATTAATCAACTCACTTGCTTTTGCAAACATAAGTTTCAGTACCAATGGCTATTAAAGAATAAATTCTGCATTGAAATGAGAATTGTGAGAAAATACCAAAGAATTAGCTAAGTGATTCATCTGTAGGCTGCTTCTGAGTTTCCATTGATGGAAACATGGGGAGTATAATCATCAACCCTTTGAGGACAGACTTGACGAATATCAAGGTCAGTATTTCTTCAGTGTTTATCCTAAGATAAGGAGAACAGGGGAAAAGTGATTGTAACAGAGTTCTTGAAAATGGAGTCTACCATTCAGTCTCATCAATTATATCTACTCTCTTCATTGATCTTTCTAATAAATTTTCCTTTGTCTATCATCCTTTTAAACTATAATATTTAGAGTCAATACTTCACAATGCCATTAAACCAAAGTTTTCCAACTTCCAAAAACAATATCTTTGTACCATATCTCATATTATCCTTTCAAATACAAATAAGGGAACAAGAAAATTTGGGGAGAAAAAAAAGGTCATGATAATGAGGACAGGGACTCTAGCCTAGAAACATATTAAAATAACGAGTTTTCCCTGAAGTGCTCTTGAACATATTGGCATTTGTGGCTTAAACTGTCTTTAACTGCCTTTTCTCTCATGCAAGAGATGAAAGAAGTTGCATTCCTAGAGAAAGAAATAGGTAATTTTAGTAAACATGTTTTTCTTTTTCTGTATGAATCATGACTTTCAATATATTCCCTTTACAGCAGTATCTAGAGTTGGGAACACATGACTTACTCAGATCTTGATGTTTCCATATTTCAAGTACAGGACTTTAGCTGATGGAGTCTGCTTTTATTCAGCCCAATGTTCTGGGTTAAATAGATGCTTTCTTTACTTTCTTACTTTTGAAAATCAAGAGGCAGATGGTTTTATCTACTTACTTAATTTGCATGTATAGCATTTATATAAAATATATTTTATAATGTCATCTCAAGCTCAAAAAGTAGTTTTCATCACAGACTTCGCTTCTAGTATTTCTATTCTATGTCTGTTAAATTCTAAATATTTAGGGCAATACTGGGAGATCATTTGTGACTTGAGGCCTATTCATTCTACAAAAGTCACTAAGGCATGCTTTAGCCAAAGCTATAAGGTTGATAGTATTTTTCCTTAAAGTCTTTTCACATCATTTTTTTTATGTTTATCTTCCCTAGCCACTTAGTAACCTCTAATTGACTGCCTTCATTTGGGACATTATGTCCATTCTCCCCAAACCCACCTGTGCTAGCCAAGTTCTCCAAACCTTTTTTTTCCTCTCCACCTGATCTAAATTTATTATTACTAGGTATTTATTGGTGATAATCATCTGGAGTTTATATCTTGACTCAAAGAAGGAAGCTCTAATTGTGGAACCATAAAGGTTCCCAGAAGGCTAGTGTAGGTGATACTTTTTAAAGATACTTTTAAGACATAGGAGGTCAAGTGAAGTTCTTTCAATGTGATCATGTAAAAGGTCACCTGTTTCAGGCCAGACTAACTCTGAAAAAATGATTCAAGATCTCCACTTGAACTTCCTGTTTTCTAAGGCTTCACACTTATACCTGCAGGTACATTCACTGAGTGAGGAAAGGGGGAAAAAGCTGGGTATATTATAGAAGTAAAGACTCCCCTGAAAAATGTCTTGTTAGGTCCATGTTCTAAATCATCTTATAGACAAAGTTGTATAGGCCTCTGTCCTGTATTTTCAGATGTTTTCATCTGCCTTGTCTACTTAAAGTGCCAGATCTGGCAATTGGTGGTTGGAGGAATTTTGCCAAATCACTTTCATCTCCCTGATTCACAAGTGTCCCCGTGCAATAAATGAGACATTATATTAGTTCAGTGTTTGGGTTTGGATAAGGAGGGCAAATGTCTTGGACCAGAACATGGGAACAATCTGGTAAGAGAAGGGGCATTTATCGAACCAATGATCCTTTTTTTTGTACGTACCACAAGAGATTCTAGAAAGCTCCCCCCAATCTTTGAGAATCACTGTTATAATTAAGAAGGTCCATAAACTTTTTGGAAAATGGGACCTTTGAAAAATTATATATATATATATATATATATATATATATATATATATATATAAAAGAAACATAACACATATACATACATAATATATATGTGAGTATATATTATATATGATATATATGTGCATGTATATGTATATATATGTATACATTATATATATGTGTGTGTGAGTTATAAGCTCACATATCCAGAAAAATTCATTTACACACAAAATATTGGGAACATTTTTAGTTTAGCATCCTTCCCACAAGAATCTGAAGTTCTAGTGGTCTTACTATAGTATATCTGGTTGAGATTGCTGCTGTATAGCATAAAACCCATTACTAAAAGCAGTAGGTCTTATTGTTATTCTACCATTGTACAGTCTTACTTAGCTAAGAAACATTTTGGAAAAGAAAGATGAGTTAGAAAACCTTCTAAAACTATACTAATTGACCATAAAAAAGGCTTAAATTATTATACTTTTCAATATAATTCTGACCTCTTAATACTTCCCAAATATAAGCTATTATTACTGATTCTAAAATCTGACATTACTGCAGCCTGAGGCTTAACAGCTTTAGTAAAAAACATCATCCTCAACTGTTGCTATTTGTCTTTTTTTTAATAGAAGCCTGCAATGAATTAAATGAAAAACTAACCAGAACAGCAATACAGATTACTAACCATAATAGTCAGCTTCAAATGTGTATCCTGGGGTTTCAGATGATGTCATAAACTACTACTGCAAATTTAATAGTATTGTTGCCTGGAAGCTAAGCTATTATAGTATGTTTAATTTCACTAAGATGTAAATTACATACTTCAGCCTAGTGTAGTATTGGCTACTGTCACTTTCAGTTCTTATTTTTGCAGCTGTCAGGCATTGTAATTTTTATGACTGTTTTGTTTATCTAAAAGCCTGATGAAGCTACTATTTTTTTAAAAAATACATATATATGTATGCATATATATATATACACACAAAAGAACACATATATACACATGTGTGTGTATATATATCTAAGATAAAATAATATATATTACTTTATTTCATACTCTATCTTACTCTTTGAATTCTTTATCACTGTTGCCAAAAGCCAAATTATTTTAATGTAAGAGTAAATACTCCTGTACTAGAATTGTATATACTTTTTTTTAATACAGAAGTTTTTTTTAATTTCAAGTGGTTCATTTCAGAAAAAAACTTAAGGCCACCCTTTTTGTTTTGTTTTGTTTGTTTGTTTTTGTTTTAGAGAGGAGGGGATGTTAGGAGGGGCAGAGGGATCGAGAGAGAGAGAGAGAGAGAGAGAGAGAGAGAGGATCTTAAGCAGGCTCTACACTCAGCACAGAGCCCAGTGAGAGGCTCAATCTCACAACCCTGAGATCATGACCTAAGCTGAAATCAAGTGTTGGACACTTCACCGACTGAGCCACCTAGGCTCCCAAAGCCACCTATGCTTGATGCCCCTACTAGTTTAGGTATAGTTGACATCTTATTTGCCCTGGCACAGATATATTTAAATACCTTGTATAAAAATTCTGATTCTTTTCTCCTTTTTTTGGGGGGGGGGGGCGGAGGGAGCGCTTTCTATCACTCTTAAAATTAAAGAACAGAGAGTTTAGTGATTAAGATCTTGGGCTTAGGGAGCAGGGATGGAGAGGGGGCAGAGAAAGGTGAAGAAGCCGACTCTCCACTGAGCAGGAAGCCAGAACTGGGGCTGCCTCAGGACCCTCAGATCATGACATGAGTGAAGGTAAATGGTTAACCCACTGAGCCACCTAGGCACCCCTCAAATATTCCATTTTCAAGTTATATCTCCTATAGTATACATAACTACCATGTGCTAATATGTAAAACAGAAATATGACTATATACTATCTAAATCTCTGGCAATATAAAGAAATTTTCCTTCCCTTATCTTTCTTCCTTCTCCTCAGAACTCTTCACAATACCTGGAAATCTTAACAAAGTCACTTAACTCTTCCAGGATTTTGTTTTCAAATCTTCTAGATGATCCTACTAGATCATCTCTAGGTGTCATTTCAATATGACAGCATATGGTCCACATTTTAAATATTAAATTTCTATATTTTATATATCCAAAATGTTGTGTATGTGTGTGTGTATGTGTGTGAGAGAGAACGAGAGTGAGAGCGAGAGCGAGAGAGAGAGAGAGAGAGAGAGATAAAGGATAGATTAAGCTATCTTGGAGAGTCAGGGCTTAAGCGAGAGTAAGAAGTTTTGTTTGTTCTGCGGATGGTAAATAAAAACAGCTTGGTCCTGAAATGGAAATATAAAAAGCCCACTGAATGTAGAAGTCATCAAAAGTTAGACAAAAAAGGATTTGGGAATTTATCCAGTAAATGGAGAGGCAGCTAGAACCTTCTGTAAAAGTGTAGGACAAGGGGGTAAACATGGAGTGTCAATTTTCATATAGAAGAATGACAATGTGATAGTATTATTTTATTCATCTTTGCAATTCTGATAATTAATCAAGGAATTGTCCTTTCTCCTACAGTGTCTTAAAATGGAAAGAATGTAGAATAGGACACACAATATCTGAATTCGAGTCCCAGATCTGTCAGTCATTGATGGAAACATTTTAGCAAGTCATTTTCGTTCTCAAATGTTTTATTGAGAAAAATGAGGAATTTTTATTAAGTCAATGTTTAGGATTGGATTAGAAGATCATCAATCTCTTAGGCAAGAACGTTACAATCATCAGGAGGAGAAATAGAGAAAAAATAAAACAGGAAAGAGCCTGAATTCAAATGTTACTAGAAAAGAAAGAAAGGGTGGAGTCACAGGAACTCCAAAGGAAGAATAACAAGGTTTTGATACATTTTCAAAAGGTTCTACAGTAATATTTGTTCCACCACAGAGGCTGAAAGCATTGAGTTCTTTCCTCTATGACCTCAAAGGCCAGTGATGTCCTTGTTACTCTTCTTTGTGGTCTTACAACCAAGGAGCAAGGGAATTGGATATTAGTCCCATCTCTGTCACTCATTTCCAGGGCTACTGGACACACATTACCTTTCTTCTGATCGAGTTTTTTCTCAATGTCAACAATGAAGATGTAATTGGGTCACGTTTGAGATTTCTTCCTACTCTAAAGTTCAAGGAAATATTGTTTTTGCCTTGGAGTACTTTGCTCCTGGCAAGAAACTTTCAAGGTTCTGTAATAAATCCAAAGACTAAAAGAGCCAAGCACAACTTTCTTGAACGTTACTAAAGTGTGAAGATTTTTGAAACAGAGGCTTGGACATTTTATCTGAATCATAGAGTCAGAAAAAGGGGCTCAATACCAACAAAGGAGGCCTTGGGCAGAGAAGTGGACTTTGGCTTTTCTAAAGATTATTAATAGAAAGCTGAATTATCTTTGAAAAACAGTACACTTTCTGCCAAAACGATGACTTTAACTATAGAGTAAATGTGTATATCTCATGACTGTCCTGTATAACACTTTAGAATATGTATTTAATGAATATTTCAAGGGTATTTACTCTATGTCAGGAATAGTTCTAGATAGTGAGGCTATAGTACTGAAAAAAATGAACAAAAGTATAGCCCTTGTGACATTTTTCTTCTAATAATGGATAACTGGATTACATTTTGTAATTAACCATCATGTTTCCTCTATTATAAAACTTAATTTGGTTGTCATTTGCAATGTTTCCTAGTGTATATGTCAATAAAGTCCTTCAAGTTAATTATTTTTACCTTCTCTTTATAAACCCATCAATGTGATCCAATCTTTATATTTATAAGTTTGCTTATAAGGCAGGAGAGACAATTGTCCAATGTTAGGTACATTCTCTTTGTTAGAATCACATTGTGAGTTTCCAGTGTTAGTGAGATAAATTTAGGATTGGAAAACTCTCTGGTTATTAAAACTAGACCTTAATCTTTTGGATATACAAAGAGACTTTTGTTAACCTTACTTCTCCTCAGTTGAACTATAAGTAAGAGAAAAAATGAAATATCTTCTGGTCAGCTTAAAAAACAAATGACTTTAAAAAAAAAAAAAGAAGAAATGGCTTTTAAGAGAAATACAGGCTAAGTCAGTTCTTAGATGAGTGGAAATAAATCAGAAATAATAAGCTCTAGATTTAAATAAAATCATCATTGTAATCAAACCAAACATATTTTTATTCTTCTTGAACACCTAGAAGCAAATTAATGCTCCAGTGGCATTGAACTACATATGTTCATTGTTTTTCTTCTGGGTTTGTTTGCACACAGCAAAGCCTCATCTATATTTACTTGAGCTTTATTTACTTTAGTACAGTTGTATTAGTTAACTAACTTGTGTTTTCTTCTTTATGAAGCCAGAAAGGCTTATCTATATCATGGAAGCATCAGAAAGAGATCTTTGTCAAATTTTTACAACCTGTTTCTAAGTAATGGATGTCATAGAATAAATATAAAACCACAGTAAATCAGAAATATTCTAACAACAGCCATTGAAAGTGTGGAAATTATATTCTCAGGAATATTTGGTGGCCTGGGAATTTATAATTAGAGGAATTCAAATCCAAGAATTGAATATATGAACAAAGGATGGAAGGAATAACAGCATGCAGGGCTTTACATGACTGTAAAAGAAGAAAAAAGCAGTGAATTATTTTTAAATATTTGTATGCCTCTTCCATTGAGATTCATTCAACAAGAAATATGTACTGATATTTCTCCTAAATCACTTCTAAGGCTTCCAGATGTTAATCATGAATGTTAGTGAAACTAACTCCAAATCCTCTTCATCTTTGGGATTACTTCCTTTCACTATTGAAAGATATATTATACAAACTGACACATAATTTATGGCAGAAATGAAAGAGAATCTTCCATTAGGACCATACTTATATGTTAAAGCATGTCTATCTACAAATAATACAATTAATTATAAACAAAATTGTAATTCTTCCCTAGGTAGCTAACTAAAAAGACAATAAAGAACAGCAATAAAAAGCTTCCCATTAAAATGAATTTATTTCTAAAATCAATCTCAAATGTAGCCCCAATGCATATTCATAATATAACTACAAAGCCCAAATCGAAATAGGAAGGAAATGGAATATACACAGACTTGCTTTATCCAAAAAAAGATGATTTAGTAATTACAGGATTCCTAAAGAAAGATGTGAGTAGTGGCTGAAGTGCCTCCCCAGAAAGATATGTCCACATTCTAACCCCTGGAAGCTGTGAATGTTAACTTTTTTTGGGAAAAGAATCTTTGCAGATGTAATTAAATAAAAAATCTTTAGACGAGAAAATGATCCTGGACTATTCAGGTGGACCATTTATTTGACTCGTCCCAATGACAAGTGCCTTCATAAAAGACAGAGAAGAAGGCAATATGAAAAGGGAAGCAGAGATCGGAGTTATGTGACCCCAAATCAAGACAGTTTGCAACCACCTGAAGCTAGAAGAGGCACAGAACAGATTCTCCCCTAATACCTCTTGTAGGGAGTGTGACCCTACTTCTAAACATTGAGGTTTGACTTCTGGCCTCTAGAATCATGAAAGAACAAATTCCTGTTGTTAATAAGGCACCTAGTTTGTCATAATTTGTTATGCAGTCCTGGGAAATAGTGACAGTGACTTCCCTCAATCACTGAGCTCAACGAAAGTAAAACCATTTTACTGAAAGGAAAGTGTATATCAAAATGATAGTCCTCATTCAAAATCCCTCAAACTATTCCTAATACTTTGGCATAAGTTGGGACTCCAGCAGACTATAAACCCAAATAAAAAAAAAATAAATAAATAAATAAAAAAATAAAAATAAAAAAAAAACCCAAATAAAATTTCAAACATATCATATTCACTCACACTGAAGCTGTTTTAGGGGCTTAAGTAAGGAAAGAAAGAAGGGTAGATACACATACTTTTTCAAAGCACATGAAATCAATCTAAATGTGATGCAATAAAATAAATAAATGACACGCCAACTTTTGCTGCTAATTTTAGTAAGAGTAATTATTATGTATTAATTAGTAGCGTAACATTCCATCAATAATTTCTAAACTCGATGCCAAGTATTTAGAACCTAAGAAATGTTAACTAATAAAGATTTCAGCATTTATCAATTAATAAGTTTATATTGACTGCATATGGAATTTATAGGTACTTTAGATTGTTAGAGGAAAAATCAGATGCCATGATCCTGGCTTTTTAAAAAGCATTTACTCTGGAAGGATGCACATCTGAACATTGGTTTATCTATGTACTTTAAAAGTTGACATAAGAAGTATGAGTTCTGAAATGTTGCTGCTAGACATTACCTAATCTTTCTCTGTTTCATTCTGGAAATCTCACAATCGTTCCATTTTAGAAATTTCATTATTATTTTATTTATTTTCTGTTCCCAAAATACAATTTTGCTTGCTGGACACATTATGCTAATATTTTTGTTTAGTACCCTTACATTTGTCCTCTAGATGATTTCAGGTTTGTTTATATCATTCACTTACTAAAAGATAGGGTCCCCTAAGAGAAATACATCACCATAAAATATCCTGAAATCTAGATTTAGAGGCAGCAAAGATTCCCATGGTAAAATTAGCTGCCAGGAAAAAAAAGTTTAGCTACAATAAAAGAGGGCTAAAAGCATTTTGTAGCTTGTGGATGCAATGGGTAGGTTCAACTTCTTGGTTTTGGTGCTGATATTCTGAGGACAGCTTTATATTTCACTGGGGAAAAGAAGACCAGGAAAGGCCTCAAGGTGGCCCAATGTGTGGTTGAGACTGTGGCAGTGTCTAGAATTAACTAATATCTCAAAGACATTATATACAATATTTCTAGAAAAGTTACCTCCCAGATCTTTTAAGCATTTTTTAGTCAAGGATTAACTTTTTTGAGTTTTATTTTTTATTATTATTTTTTAAATTTTTATTTATTTATGATAGTCACACAGAGAGAGAGAGAGGCAGAGACAAAGGCAGAGGGAGAAGCAGGCTCCATGCACCGGGAGCCCGACGTGGGATTCGATCCTGGGTCTCCAGGATTGCGCCCTGGGCCAAAGGCAGGCGCTAAACCGCTGCGCCACCCAGCGACCCCTCGAGTTTTAAAATGTACCCCATTATGTTATTCGTCCAGGATATAGATGAAGAGAACACACTTCTTACTTCAAAGAACTCTCAGCCTTGTATAGAGAGACACAAGAAAAATAGATATGGCAATATGTTGTGACAGCATCTGAAATCCAGAATAAACAAGAGATACAATATTTGCCTAAAGGAAAATGCATCCCACTATAGTTCAGTTCACAGGGAAATGGCTCTTGAAAATCAAGAGTAGTTCTCAAAATGAAGAAGGAGAAGGAATTCCAGTTAGTAGGAATAGCATGTGCAAACGCAGAGCACTGTGAAACTCGCCAGCAAGTAGCTCTTCATGTGTGGGGGTGTGCAAACCTGTACAAGAACAGTAGGGGAGATGTTGCTAGAAAAATGGACAGAAGTCAAGTTATAAGAGAGTTTTATATCATGGAAGAATTTGAACTTTATCCTGTGAATACCAAGGAGCCATTGCAGTTCCTTTTACATGCTACTGGACTTAGGTGCCAGCCCCTAACACAGTCATGTTCAGCAGAGCTGTCCGACATGGATCAGAAATCAAATCACAACCCTGGAATTCATGCTTGACAGCCCCCAGGCTCAATTGCGACACATTCCTAATATAGCACCCTGCATTTTAGCCTCCAACTCCGATTTTGGCCTATAGGTTTTTTGGTTCTAGATTTCCATTTCTTTTCTTATCACAAATAATATGCAGGATAAAATAAAGACATCAGGGGTCTATGGACATGGTGAGGGAGTAGAGGAGACCAATTCCAAATGTAATTCATCTCTTCAACTGATTTGCACTTCCTGACTAAGAAGGCTGATTTTTCTCTGACCCTGCTGAGTTTGCATCCACAGTTGACCTAACAATAAAAATCAATGATTCAAATAAATAAGTAAATACATAAACAAATAGACTTTGCAAGACTGCTTGTAGGGAATGCACAAGGAAATGCCCATTCAGGGACTTATTGCCAGTGATATATTCCTTGATTTTATTGTTATTTTTCTTTTCGGTTTTGGTTTTGTTTGTGCTGTTTTGTACGTTTCCATTTCCCCAAAGCCCAGAGGCTCCTGAGTCAATCCAAGAGGCAGGCCTAATTTTCCAACATTGAAATGCAAATCATGTTACCAGTTTAGTGCATATCAAAAAGACTTTAAATAAACTCAAGGAAAATGAAAATCATGTCTCCACCTGCTGTTTGAAGAGATGCTGGGTCATGAGTGTTAACCTTCAGTCAGTTGGGGGTATTTGTTCAAATCTGGCGAGCTGAGAAACATGGTTATTGGCAGAGTTTGCATTCCTCATTTGACCTAATTATAACAGCTTGTGGTCAACTGCCTGAGTTATACCCTCTGAGAGATTTACTGGGCTAAATAAGGTTGGACAGGTATTAGTCTTGATATGCAAACCATTCATGCAACACCTATACTCCTTCACAGGTGAAGTGTTCTTGCTCTGGGGTCAGCAAGCTCTATTAATACTAGTACATGGTGGGTAAAAACAGCCCTTCAGGATGAAAAAAGTAGGAAGCTACACATTCATATGCTTGTGGCCAATGCCCTAGAGCTTTATGTGACCGCAAGTATATCAACTTAGCGTTGAGACCATATATTAGAGAATTTTCTTATACAGCTGCTAATAGTGTGCTTGGGAGTTCTGGAAGAAGGCAAGCTGCAAGGCAAAATATCTGTCATAAGAATGATATCCCATAACTGAGTTGTAGTAATTCAAGTGGTACTTAATTCAAAGTGAACTCAAAATACTTGGAGGTTTCTTTGTTTTTATTTTTTTGTTTGTATGTTTTTAATATGCTTTTCCTCCCAATTTCTTCCTCTTTATCTACTTTTATTCAGACCAAACATGTTTTAACCTCAAAAGAACTGTAATTATATTACCTGAGACTCTTAAAGTTTAAAAGAATATTTGATCCTTCCTTTTGATGCTCCAGTTCATTCATTCACCTTAAGAAAATCTGTGTAAGTTATGTATATCCACCACCTTCAAACAAAATAGCCAACAAAGGGCTGTTTGAAGCTGTCTTTTCTGGGGCAAAGACAGGGGCAGGGGTCCATCATGGAGGCTCCCTTTATAAAGAATGAAGAATTTGAATCTTTAGGGATTTTTAGGGATTGATTCTAACTTTTCAAATTAATTTGGACAATTCAAGAAAGAGAAAGAAAAAGGAGCGAGAATTAGTCAAGGAGAGACAAAGAATTCAAATAAGTTTACAAGATATAAAAAGCAAATACTGTTTATTTGGTCTGGAATATATATATTCATATATATAATAAATACACAGTATATATATAAGTTATATATATTATATACATAAATTGAATTGGTCGCCAACATTTGGAAATCAGGAAATTTACCCAAAGAAATATTTTTGGGGCACCTACTATCTAATAACATTGGATTTGCAGACTGTAGATTTGGAATACAATCGACCAGCCAGTGCTGAGTGCTTGAGAGTTCTTTAGAATTCCCCTACAGTTAGCCCAGTCTGCTCCTGAGTTACTTATTCGGATTTACCTGCATGGTCCCTGCAGGCATTTGAATTTGTGATGTCTGATGGAATTGTGCCTTTTTATTTACAACACCCAGAAGATACTATAATCCTTTAAAGAAGATAAAGATGACACATTCCCAGCATACATGCCATGACTTTTCTTTCCCTTAGCCATACACATGTATCATGGTGCACAGGACTACTTTATACTGAATTTATGCACAGGCTTGGATTTTTTCTCTCAATACAGAGCACCAAGCAGCCATTAATAATCAGAGATGAACATAAGATGAATTTGCCTTGTTACCTCTGCTTTAGAACCAAATTAAAATATCAGTAGCATTGCCCACCAGGCAGATGTTAACCAATACGTTTCTCCCATTGCTTACTACCCGTGGCCTTAACATTAGAAAAATTCTAGGCAATTTGCAAAATCATTGTTAACATGATAATTAAAAGTATCATGAAATGTAACTTTTATGTTGTTAAAAATCACCTAAGAGCTCATTCATCTCTCCATTTACTCAACACCTTTATTTAACACATTATGTAACACCTACTGTGTACTGTAAGAGCTATAAAGAGAATAATGAACACAGATTCCACCCTAAAGCTACTTTTAAGAAAATCAAAGATGCATAATAAAAATGACTGTAAAACAAAGCTAAGAATAATAATGAGAGAGGAGATATGCATATATAATGTATAGCAATGGTTCTCACATTTTGATGTACATCAGAACCACTTTAGGAACTTGTAAAAGTTCTCTATTTTCAATCAATGAGGGGAAACTGCCACTAGATGGGTTTCAATTGTCAGTACAGAATTCCAGCTAACAACTAATGTCACTTCCTAGAAGGGACATGATTTGAGTTGGATCTTAACAATAGAGAGAACTCTGCCATTAGTGTTAAAACATGGAGACATTCCAGGCAGAAAGATGAGTAGTGACATACATGAAAAAATTAAAAATACACTTAGGTTGATCCAACTGTATTGGTAATAAACATATAAAACAGCAAAAAGACATTAAGAAAACACAAAGTCAAATATGAAAAATATTTGTCGGCTAGTGCATCTATGCTATATATTTTTCTAGAAAAGACTCGTTTTATGAAACTTCTATAATAAACCTCATAAGGTAGCAAGGTATTTCATATTTTGCCACAGAATGACTTTACAATTGATAGAAACCTGTTAACTGTATGCTTCATTATAGTGAATTGGTTTACTTTATTAAAACTGGACTAATTTACATATTAGTTAATTGAATATCACGAGCTTGAATGGAAATGTTTGTGATGAAGGTACATAGCAGACAATTCGTAGTTCTCTGCTACTTGAGTATTTTAATATTTAATAGTCCTTGTTACAAGTAATACAGAGACAATAGTTGATGTTCCACAAGTTCTTTCTTAATAATTGATTGTTTGCATCTCTACTAACCTCTTTTCAGTAGTTTAAAGGGCAAGATGGACATAATCCATTCTATGTGCTAGAGAGTTGAGTCTTGAAAGCTCAGCATACAAAAGGGGCTCAACTTACTATTTCACATAGCTACAACTGGTCCACTGCACAATAATGTAAATATTTGGTAAATAGGGTACATAGCCAGGCTAATATACTTTTATTTTTAAAGTGTGAAATAGAATTGTAAAGAGTGTGAAATAATGAAAAAGGAGATGCATCTTTGACAGTCCCATGTTATTTTACTTATCACCAGTTTTCTTGGCAGAGACAATGACAAAGAGAGCAGAAAGAAGTAATGGCCTGATTATTAGAAAAAAAGGAAATATTTCTCAGATAGTTATTTAAGTTTCATACATGTTATTCTTCTCAAAACCTAGTAGAGATAACAAGTAACAAAAATAATTACAGGAAAAACAAAGCTAACTTGGTTATATACCTAATGGCATATATTGCATACAGTAGTGTTATTGGCAAATTAGATAATTTCAAAAGTACTAAATACTTAGTACTTTAGATAGAAAAGTCTTACTTCAGATGGAAAGTTTTACTATTTTGATTAGGTATAATTGCATAATTTTATGTATAAAATACAAAGAAAAATACATAATTTGTATATATATATATGAAGCCAATTTTTTTTTTTTAGCTTTTTATTCTACCATTTGTTGTATCACTTCCAGGAGTTCCATTTGTAAAATTCCTGGTTATGTCAAAAATCCACTTTACAATAATATAAGAGAATATTGTATTTCTAATTTGTCTCTTCTAGCCAAAGAATTCAGAATACAAAACTAGATAAATTTAATTAAAGCTTGTTAAAATGCTTTGTAAGGGAATGAAGGATAGAGTTCTGTCTGTGTGTTTAAGTGCAAGTAATTAGAATCTATACTAAAATAATCATTTATTACTCAAAATGCTTCCTATGTCACTAGAGAGTAGACATATAAGCCTGTCACCAAAACAACAAGAAAACCAGACATTTTAACTATGTTTTTAACTTGTTATATCACCACCCCCTACCTCATTGATAAGAATCAGGGAGATAAGGATTTTCAAGCTTCAGCTCACCTAGTAGATTAAGCAAGTATGAGATTGGCTATTTGAAGTATTCATTTTGGGCTGAACACTATAAAGTGATAAAAATCTGTTTGCCTTAGCTCCCAGGATTAATTGTTTGGGAGTGGGTTGTTTTTAATTAGATTATCCAACATAAGATGGTAATCTCAGGCTGAATTTCTCAGGTTGTAATCTTTTTTAAGAAAAAAGATATAGCTTTATCCCCTTAGTATTTTCAGCCACTTGATTATAGCATTTCTTAGTTAATTATGTTTTAATGTGCAAAGTAGATAAATACATTGATATTGCATAAATAGTGTTTTTATTTACATTATAAGGATATTTTAAAATAAACTAACATAATTTTCAACAAAGATATTAGTATTTTCTAGTTATTCTATGTTTACATTATCTATTATAATTTAAAAATGTGCCCAATTTATATATTTAATGTTATTATCAGTGTTTTAATCAAATGTAGGTTATTGATATCCATATAATTATAGAATTTTGCTATCACATCTCATGTCCCCTCTGCATTTCTGTAGCCTCATTAGTATGTACAAGTTCTCTTCTGTCAAGATATGACTAGTTAAAGAAATTAATCATTTTTGCCAGTCCACCTACCTTTGTCTTTCCTAATGTAGTGTCATTTGCTTTGGAGGAATTGTTTCTCTCCATCACGTATAATTTTGTTGTGAGTGTAAACTTAAGTATTTGCCAATCATTGTAGCAGCCAAAAGGACCATGTTCTTTTTCTCTCACCACTTTGGTACAGTCACGAGAGGATACCTGACCTAAGCTCAGTCAATCAGATATTGTTCACTGGGCTTTAAATTAGGAGTAAGAGATGCAAAGACAGTAGGAAAGATTACAAATTATTTGTCACAGTAGGAATACATGCACCAGCTGTTCCTCTCTGAGCCATTGCTCTTCCTCTTGTTCTCATCTTTTAGCTCCAATAATTGTCTGAGCCCACAACAGACTTCCAATAACTTGTCTTTGGCTTAAGACAAAAAGACTTTTGTCTAAAGTCCAGAGACTTATCGATTATAAGACTATTTATTTGCTTCATCTAGTGTAAGTAGATATAATTTTTAAAAATAATAGTCCCTTTAAGTCAAATATTATCACTTTTTAAAAATACCTCTTTTTAAACTAAGAGTATTATCAATGAAATATAGTATCATTCCACTGAAGCAGTTGTGTAGGATATGAATGTTACAAGAAAACAAGTTAAACCACGTTAACATTGCATTTCTAGGCCTGACCACCTACATTAAAAATTATTTCTGTCAAGGAGGAATAATGTATGTTTAAAGACCAATTTTATATTTAAAGATAAAACCCTTCATGCTTCCTCCTGAAAAAAAACATTTGTGATAACATGCCACATAAAACTATCTAAACTTCTCATCATTTAGGGGCACCTGGGTGGCTCAGTTAAGCGTCTGCCTTCAGCTCAGGTCATGATGCCAGAGGCCTGGGATGGAGTCCTGTTAGAGCTCTGCTCATGCTTCACATACGCGCCCATCTGCTTCTCCCTCTCTCTCTGATCCTCCCCCAGTTCATGCTCTCTCTCTCTCTCTCTCTTTTGCTTTCTCCCTCTCTTTCTCTCAAATAAATAAATAAAATCTTCAAAAAAAAAAAACTTCATATGAATTTCAACTATTATTTGTTGAGCCTATTAGAATTCTTCCTTTTCTTTCTTTCTTTTTGAAAACTCTTCCTTTTTCAATTAGTTCTGTAGTGTTAATTAACTGTAAATAAGAAACAAAGCGATGCCTGGGTGGCTCAGTGGTTGAGCCTCTTCCTTCAGCTCAGGGCATGATCTCTGGGTCCTGGGATAGAGTCCCACATCAGGCTCCCTGCTGGGAACCTGCTTCTCCCTCTGCCTATGTCTCCACCTCTGTCTCTGTGTCTTCATGAATAAATAAATAAAATCTTAAAAAGAAAAAAAAGAAGAGAGGTAGAAAAGAAGAAAAGGTAATTGATACTTTGTGAGTGATTTCTATGAATAAGGCACTATGGAGATACATAATGGCATTTCTATCTTCATACTTACTCTATGGTGTGGTAATATAGCATTCATTTTACAAATACATAAATGGAAATGATTAAGTAGTATCTGTTTACAAGATCATATAGTTGACATACACACACATGCATACACATTACATGCATACATATATATACACACACACCATGTCTCCATATATGCACATAACGTGTGTGTATGTGTAGTTCGATAATTCAGTAAGATGTTTTTAGAAAGAAGAATGAATTTAATTTTTTTCTTGCTTTTTATTCCATCTGGGAACCTCTCCAGTGACACTCTGAAAGAAACATGATCATATCCTATTTAATTGAATTCAATACTTATGAATATCCTTAAATGAAGAACCAAAGTCTTCTCTTAAGCATTTACAATTTTATAAGTAGCAATAATTTGAACAATTGGGCAGAAGTATAGCAAATGATACATTAGAAATATAGGCACATATACGTATATGTATAATATATATGTAAAATTAAATTCAGGCATATATTTATTATTCATGCATTTTACTATGTACTCTATTGTGCCCAGAATTTTGACCAGCATAACCAAATTATTGTGACGGCCTGTGTTCTCCCACTACAGAAACAAAAATGTTCAAAAATATGACATTAACTATCTATTACTGAGTAATGAATTATCAACCAAATACTCATCAATTCATGGCACTGGAATTTGAGAAAATCTTAGGTCGGTAATTCTGGCTTTGGGTTTCTCATTAGTTTGCAATCAAATGTTGGCTTATGTTCCAGTCTGAAGGCTTTAATAGGGCTCAATGGCTCACTCACATGGCTACTGGCAGGAGATCTCAGTTTCTTGTTATGTGGGCCTATTCACTGGTAAGCTAGCTTCCTCAAAAGCAAGTATTTGAAGAGAGGGAAAGTAACCAAGAAGGAAGGCATGGTATGCTTTTATGATTTATCCTCTACGATCATTTTATTTTATTCATTAAAAGCAGTCCTTAAGTTGAGCCGTATTCAAGATTCCATCTCCTGAAGGAAGGAGCATCAAAGAGATCATGTTTTAAACCATCACAATCACCACAGAAGTAAAAAACCAAATCCGTAGAAGAAAGCCAGAGACAGGGAATCAATGGGACTTCAGACCAGGATGTGCAGCTCCAGGCTAGGTTCTGAATTTTAACATTGCAGGAAAATTAAACAATCAGCCAAACCTGGTCTTCTCCTATACCATGTAAGTGTTACTATAGACTTCACTACATAAAATTAGGAATTTAGAAGGGTTGTAACACATATGAAAATAAGAACTAAAAATCATTCCAGAACCTGGTAAGTATGTAAGGAAGTTTGCCCTATGACCATAATGGGGAGGGGGGGGCATCTTTGATCATCTAGTTATTCCATCTCATTTCCTGAAAGTGGAAATAACATTAGTTTCCTAATCTACCTCACAGAGATTTTATAAGAGTAAAAGAAATGTATGTTGATGCATATTTGAGGAAAAATATAATAGTATACAAATATAAAGTATAATAAATATCTGAGAAGGTCAAACTTTGTGACTATGAAATTAAATCCTCTTGTATTTTGGAGGCAAATTTAGGTATATTTCTTACCTGGTGTAGATCTCAATGCAAACTTGTTGTCAAATTTATTTTCATTTGATTGTGAAGTGGGTCTCTAATTCACTAAACATGTACTAAGTGCCTAAAATATGAAATCCATATTAAGCGAAAGATACACTGATTAACAGGATAGATAAAAAGGTCACTTCCATAATGGAGCTTACACTTTATTGGTTCTGTATGACAATTCTGTAATATTGTCAAAGCACTTTTTATCTCCAAAGATGGGAAATCTGAGGCTCATTCCAAGTGCTTCAAGCAAAACCTAAGGCCTAACTATTTCACTGTAAATGGATGACAAAGCCCAGAAACTGCGCAATACTCTCTCCTCTTTGCCAGACTTTTTCCAATTTTGCCTCCCCTTCTTATTCAACTCTCTCCTTTCCCATGCCCCCCTACTTGCCACTTAATCCCCTCTGCTGAGTTTTATCATCCTGAATGATTTAACATCATCAATAATGTAAGAGTAATATTCATGAGTGGAATAATAACAACAATAAAGCAATGGTAAGTCTTCTGAGAAAGGTAGGAATTCCAAAACAAATATCTATACTAAAAACACAGTCCTAGGTTAAAGCAAAATTTGCCTTAATACCCTGATACTAGATTTTTTCATCCAAATCATAGCATTGACTTGAGGCCAATAAACATTTCCTACCAGACTAGCCCTTTGTACAGACAAGCAGATTAATGCCTACTGGATTTCTCTGAAGATGTCTTCTAATCCCAGAATGGAGCTATTTAGGTATCTGAAATGACCAGCATTTTCCCCCACTTTAATGATCTCATATAAAGTAGCCATTAAAATGCAAATAATACACTGGAGAGCTAATGTCAATTTGTTTTCAGACACAGATAAATTTCACCCAATTGGTTTATCATTTTCTTGTGTAGGGTAGGATCCTAGAATTCCAGAAGAGGAAACCATAAATTTTCCTCAGCAACATGCCCCTGAGGTAGAAAGAAATGTCAGGAGTGCCTGCTGCTGTCTAGGCCTGTGAAGGAGAGGAGGTGTTAATGCCCATTTTAAGATGGCAAGCCTGAGTGAGGCGCACCAATATGCTGCTATATTGTGGCTTTCCTAAATACCCAAGGCAATCTGTCTTTGTCTGGAATAGACACAATTAAAATCTAGTTCTTTCCTCGCCTTTTCCTCTTGTGATCTGCATTCACAGGACAAAATTCTCTGTTGATTTTCCTGAAGTCTGTCTTTTTTTTCCATCTTCTTTTCATGAAAATGTTTCCAATCACAGAACTTAAAATTCTTAATTGTTCTATCACCTAAATAGGAAGATGACTTCTCAAAGTAAGTTCCTGAACTAGGGATAGTTCAACAAGGGCTTTGATTTGAAGGAAACACCACATTCAGTGCAAGACATTAGACAATGTATGAGGAAGTATACCCCTCATGGATAAGTGGTAGTAGTCACCCAGCACTTCCATTTGTATATTTATTATGAAGCAACCAGCATGAGTTGGTTGAGATGTGAGAGATTTTTCACTAATTATGTTCATCCTTAAGTGGTGTCCCTTGTAATAAAGTCTCCATGTTTCTTAATATAGTTGGTATAGATAGGGTACAAAGGTTAGGCCAGAGTGTAATTTACCTAATCTGATCAGGTGATTTCTCTGTGGTTGTCCCTCATGACATGTTACCATCCTCTAGAGCTCATATGCAATTATATTAGATAAACTAATTACAGGTGTAAGAAGTGAGACCATTTAAAAGGGTTCAAAAAGCTCCATCTCAGTCCAGCTTTTCCCTTCTTTTGCTGTCTGATAAAACTATACATTTTATATCAAGAACATTCATTATATTAATCATAACCTTCCCTAGAAAAAAAAAGACAAACACAAAAAATAATTCCCTGTGCATTTGAGTTAACACAGATGTCACTAAACATGTACAAAAGGGTTTTACTGATTCAACAGATCAAGTTAGTATTAAATTAACAGGCATTCAATCAAATCTATCAAATTGATTTTAGGGAAGAAATGTTTGAAGAATTTTAGTTCATAGCCAGCATATAGAGATCAGAAATTACCAAATGTATCAATTTGAATCCTTTTCTTTTCCTTTTTTGGGGGGGAAGAATAGTCACTTTTCAGTTTATGGAAGAAGATCTTAAGCATTCTAGAAAACTCCCATTTTAGAAAATAATGTCAAGTTTTCTTCAGAAAACAGTGAAAGTAAGCTTAGGATATATGTGACATATTTGTTAAAATAATTGTTAATGAACGTAATATATTAGATAAGCCAGTTGCTTTTCAATAACTGAGCCAAATCAGAGTCAGTCCTTGAAAGACGGTGCCAAATAAGAATAAATGTGTTAGAAATAGTTTGTATGATGAGAACCATCTAATTAAAACTGAAAAGATCACCTGAATTGCCTTTTCCTTCTTCCCTTCTCCACACCTATAATGTCCAATAACTATAATGATTCTTTATTTGAAACTGATCAATTGCTGGTTTCTGTAAATTTTGCTGAAATAGAAGTTACATGTCTAAGCTTCTTCTTGATTATCTCACAGTGAAGGGTGAGATCTCGGGTGGAGTCAACTGTACTACAGGTGGCTGACACCTGACCCTCCAAACACACACACTTCCTCTTTTGCAAGACTTTCCAATTCTAATCTTTGAATAGTCATCATAAAATGTTCTGGCATTGTACAAAACCAACACAATCTGTTAATCAGATGAAAATATGCAGATTAGTGGAAATAAATGTATTTAATACTTTTGCTGTCCTTTAAAATATATAAATATAATCTTCTGAATTGAAAGTATTCATTTCAGTCATGAAGGCACAATGCCAGGTGTGTAGCAGAGAAGACTGGACATTTAGCGAACAAATATGGAAAACAAATGAATATGTAATGTATTCAGCCGAACTCTTCACCAGAGACACATTATTTATAATCCCCAGTTCTTCAGTTAATACACAATTATAATTAAACCGTGTGCATTTGATTTGCATTGTCAATGCACTTTGCTCATGTTTTGGTTTTATCTTGTTTTTCTCAAGTACCAAGTTTTTCAATAATACCAATTTTGCTTTAGTGGGATTGAGTCTGCTTTCATAGAGAGATGTTCTTTGATAGTAACAGAATCCATAAAATACTTTTAAAAAAATTAATGAAGGCATTTGCTAGGCACAGGCTGTTTCATCAGAATGTACCTAGTTTATTTTACAATGGTAAAATTGCCGAGATTTAAAGAGCATTCTGATTGAATCATGAATATTCCAAAGGGGTAGATTAATCTGTGTGAACCACAGAACTCTGCTGAAACTGCTGTTTAACATTCTAAAGTGTGGAATTCATCTTCTTACAGCACAAAAGAGCTTCCTATAATAAAGATTTTTTATAACAGCAATAAGGCAGCTCAGTGGGGTGTGGTTTTCATGAAATAATCACACTTCTGAGGGATTAGACATTGTGCTTTGTGCTGTATAATCCCCTGAAGTATACGATGGCATGTTTGATGCCACCACCCCCACACAGCTAGCTCTATGGCTCAATGTCTCAATGGGCCCTTCCAAAAATATCTGCCTACTTAGAGCTATATTATACATAAGCTGGCAGATCTATGACATAGTATTAGTGCTTTATCATATACAGTAAGTGTTCTGTATGATCTGTGTAAATATAAATTACCAAAGCTCTGCACTGAGTCTCAGATATAAAACTAACCAAAATACAACTTATTGAATTAAGAGAACGTCATGGTTTAGCAACATGGACTGTATACTTGTTGATGCTGAGCTAATAATTATGCAAGTCATACCATTATTAATCTACATTGCCTTTTCAGGAAGCATTCATTAAGATTTCAGGCATAAATTTGAATGTTTTATGGTAAAATTAACTCAGAATACATGCTAACATGAAAACATATTCCTTCAAATTATCATAAATTATTACATGGAGAATATGTCACTTTTAGTGGTTGTTCACTTTCAAACTGTAATCTAAAGAATATCTACTTTAATTTTCAGTGATCTCTTAATGCTAATGTTTTGAAGAATGATAGAGGAGGGAGGGTGTGTCTTTTAGTTCTCGCTGGCAAAGAAAATTGTATTCTGTTACATATTTCATCCATTTTAGTGTTTAGGCAGAATAATAAGGAAATATATGGTAGAGACCTATAAATGTCAGTTATAAGAAGGGCTTTTGATTTATAAACACTTCTAGGATGGTGCCAAAATATTAAGCTTTGTGGGCATAATTCTACATTTTTGACATTATGGAATAAATTTTTTAAAGTTGCTTTGAAATGCTACGTAATTGAAAATTCCATTATAAGTGATGTTGCACTCCCTATGTTGTAGAAAATATATGCCTCATTTTAAAGTGCTATTTCAAAAATAATGCCATTTTTAAACCACAGAGCATTTGTAAGAAATGAATAGCATGTTTTTAAGCTAATGGTACAATTAACCAAAGTTTTAGTTTATATCCAGGCTAAGAGGGTTTTTTTTTTCTGAACTTCCTGGGTAAGAAATCTAATGGTATATCACAGGTTTCAGTCACAAAATGAAATTCAAAAAAAAAAAAAAATGAAATTCATTCAATGGATAACTTTTGCCTACAATACCAAAAATAATACTAATGAATTTTCTGACCAAGCATTCCCTATGAATATTAGCATTGTTACCATAAATAATTTTGCAAGTTCCAGTTATGTGGGAGGTTCCAACTCAATGGACAAATTAACTCTTGCTTAATTCTGTAACCATGTTTTTCGATTTTAATGTGCAGACAAGTCACCTGAGGATCTTGTAAAAATGCAGATTCTGAATCTGTAGGTCTAAGGAAAGGCCTGAGATTTTGTGTCTCTAGCAAGTTGCCAAGTTATGACAATATTTCTGGTTCAAGGACAGCCTTTGAATAGTACTGTGCTGTAGTCTTCTAGCATCCCTTTAATTTGCTCTCTAATGATGTACATGACTGATTTCTTATAAGTTTTTGTTATTACTATGTATTAAATTTTATCCTGCCAATATTCATGTGTTGAAGCCCTTAACCCCAATATGCCTGTATTTGGAAGTAGGGCCATCATGGAGGTAATTATGTATAAATGAGATCATAAGGGTGGGTTCATGACGTGATAGGATTAGTGTTCTTATGGAAAGAGACCCCAGAAAGCTAGCTCTCATTTCCCTCTCTTGCCATGGGAGACACAATGAGAAGGTGGCCATCTGCAAGTCAGAGAGAGAGGTCTCTAAACTGAATCAGATGGCACCTTGATCTTGGACTTCTCAGCCTCCAGAACTGTGGAAAATAGATTTGTTGTTGGAGCCACTCCAGGCTACGGTGTTTTGTTATTGCAGCCTGAGCATACTGATACAGTTATTGTTCTTCTCTGTCTTGTTTTGTTTTCTTCACTGCCACATATCACCTGAAATGAAATTATCCAGACTGAAAGGCCAGTGTAACCAGGGCAGGATCAAGTTTTCAACTGTTGCCCCAAACCCTATTGTGACTGCTATATCATGAACCAGCATCAACTGAATTAAAGACAAAACATGATGCTTTGTTCATTTTCCCAAAAAAAAAAAAGCATTTAATTTTCGTTAGTTACCATTCATGTTATAAAGTAGATATCTGACACAGCTTTCTAAAGCCCTTAGGGATTTCAAGCTGATTAGCTAAAGAGTTCCACCTAGTTGATAAGGGCCATAACCTCTGCCATGTCATTCCACCCCATATTTTGACCAGAAAGATGCATATAACTGCAGACTATAATCCTGGCTCTTTCATCTCTTGAAATATGGCAGTCTTGGCTACTGTCAATCAGTTGCTTTTCTCCCCCTTGCTTTTCTACTCATGGACCAGGTCATCAATCTGTAAGTGTCAGGGAAATAAATTGAGGTGCTACCTCAGAGAAAGCTGGAGGGATCTATTAAATAACAAGAATATCTTATAAATTATGAAAGTACAAAATGTCAGTGGGAACAAACTTACTTTGTAAAATAGAAATTTACTTTTTACCAATGTTGGATACAGTCAAAGTCTTTTGACTCTAACACAGTGTATGTTCAATGAAGTTGACTCTGCTCCCTGAATGTTAAATACATGGATACCTGAACTTAATTTAACATGTTAAAAAATAGGTATTAAGACCTAACTTGAATACTTCTTTCACATTATGGAAATAATTATTATATTCTATCATGGACTACTTTATTCTTTTAAAAAAATCATATCTATTTCCAGAAATTTTCAAAAACACCTTTAAAAGGAACATATACACAAGGCACAAACATGGAAGTTAAAATGAGGTTATAGAGACCAAATATATTAACCACAATGACTAATTTAGTTGCTATATTGGCCTCCACTTGGCAAGATTTATCAGTAGCTTTTTTTTCCCCCAGCACTTACTTAAAAAAACAAAAAGTCATTTGGAATATGAAGCTACATGGATAGTGTTTTCAAAAGTAGAAAAGTTATTTACATATGATATTTCTTGTAATAACTTGAAAAAAAAGTCACTGATATAAGCTGAAGTAGCCTTCCACTGATCTATCTTTAACCAAATACTGAATTTGAGTTACCTAAAGGAAAGTGTGCAAATTGTGATTTTCTCCATTTTCTCCCTACTTAAATTTCTTACAGTTTTGTTCTTCAAATTATAAGCTTTTTCAAGAGCATTTAAAATATGATTCTTTTATTTAAATCTGAGTCTACATATCACTTTGAAAAGTTCACATCAAATGAAAGAAAAAATTATAGAACGCATATTTTGTTGAGCTAATGAAGAACAAAAATCTTCCTTTTTCCTCTAGTCTCAATCTTTTTTGAAAATGGGGCAGATGCCCATTTCCTGCAGAGAATTGCAGAACTGGAACACGCAGCTGCCAGTTTTGACTTTCTGCCATGTGCAGAACTGTTATATCCCTTGGGGTGGAGGTTAGAATTCTGATCTATCCTCCATCTTCACTCCACAGAAAATTCCTCCAAAGGTTTACTTGTGCTGGGTATCCAATCCTCCTTATCAGAGAATCAAGTTCCTTGTTGATACAGATTTTATTCTCAATACATTCAAGTGGTTTTCCTTTGCTCGATAGTACATCTTTTGCCTGGCTCAATGTAAACAGGATTATTCTATAATGAAAAAATTCATTGGGAAGGATTTTTAAATTTATAACTTCTCCTAAATACAGAATGAACATCTACTTTAAACTTTAAAAGAATTATTAGCTATTGACCAAATGTTTAAGGACACGTTTTTGGTACTAGTTTCCTGGTTATCAAGTTCCTTAATTTAATAAACATCAGGAGATGCATTATCATTATGGAATAAATCATCTGTGAAATTTGCTATTTTGAACGAAATAGTTCCTGGAAATATAATCCTTTCTATTTATTTTTAAACCAAAGTAATCTCTGAAAACAAAATCAGTTGCACAATGTCAATCTAGACACTTATTTAAAAAAAAAAGAAAAGAAACATTTTAGAGAATATTTTAAAATCTGGAAAAGTTTCTAAATGCCTTATATCAACCCAGGAACTTTCATTTTAGCAATTCTATTTTCCAGTACTTTCACTTATAAGTATCTTCAAATTGAAATCTAAAGAGGATATCCACACATGCTTATACATATATAATAGTGAATATATTTTAAATGGCATATGAAATATAAAAATAGAAATCCAGTTTAGTGGAAAAACTATATACCTTTCTCTCCGCATCTTATTTTCATTTGACAATGCTTATGCTTTTTCTTTTGCTACCTAACAGCTTGGCTACACAAATGAAACATAGCTAAAAGGCCTATTTGGCTTCCAGTATTTAAATAATAACAAAATGGTGCCCCAGGGAGGTTGCATTGTTGTCTCTGGAGAATATGGGGTGGGATATTCCTATGGTGTTTCTTACCTGTGATTGGCCAGGATTCATGGAGGAGAAAATCTCTTTGCTTGTATTCCCAGACCGTAAGAATAATACTGATAATACCATTGCAGACAAAAGTCTTGGATTTTTTATTATTTATTTATTTATTTATTTATTTATTTATTTATTACAATGCTCACTAGCCTTGCCTATTTCATTATGCATATTAAAGAGCACTTAGTTTTAATTTGTCAGATTTAGCAGCCTTCCACAGAGGAAGAAAAACACTGATGTCCTTTTTGTACCTAAAATTATTAAGTGTTTTCATATTGGAAAGACATTTCATTTGATCTTTCTTCTCAGAATAAGACTGAAATATATATAGATATATATTTTACTGAGGGTGAGAGGTGCAGGATTAAATGCAGTGATGAGATTTTGAGCCAATGTCCACTACTCTTGTCTTGGCATTGAAACATCTTTAAAAATGCGGTATGATGGGGGGAAAGAAGTTAAACTAAGCAGCAGTGTTCAAGGCCCATCTACACGTGAATCTAAGAGTCACATAAGAGTGATTTTTTTAAAAAACTGAATAAATTGAAACCAAGAAGTGACCAAATTTGACATTTTGAGAACACTGAGAATGGCCAAAAGAGCCAGAAAAATTAAATAAGTAATTTCCCAAAGATGCTTTATTTTCTTTACTCAACACAAGGCAACAAACATTTATTAATTTCTCAGTGTGTTTTAGGTCTTAAGTCAAGTGTTTCACAAACATTATGTTTATGTTTCATTCCCCAACTCTATAAAACTCAGAGGTGAATAAAGTGAACATGCAAGGAATAACGGTCACACAATGGAATGCATGCTTTGTTGGCAACATGAAGAAAGAGCTATCTCACCCAAGAAATAAGAATAAACATATATTAATTCCATCAAAGAAGAAGAGGCCAGAGAAGTCTTCAAAAAGGAAGCAAACCCAAAAGCATATTCTCTAAAAACATGATGGAGAGACCAAACAAAAGCAAAGAGCAATTTGGCTAGAAGGCTAGGTGGAGGTGAGGTTTCACAGAGGAGTGGAAGTGGCTTCAAGGAAGAATATGTCAAAAATGGCTGGGGCTAGATTTTGAAGAGCCTTAAATATTAGAATAGGGAGTTTGGACTTTATAAGGCCCTTGGAAACAAGGCCCTTGAAAGAAAATTTTTGTAGGAGGGGAAATAGTATATTCTAGTTTGTGTTTTAGAAAGAAAACTGTAGATGGAGACTTAAATGGAAAAAAAGAGATCAGAGGTACCCAATGCATTCCCAGATAAGAGGGCAATGGCTGAGCTATGGCGATGGCTATGTTACTTAGCAAGGTAAAACGAATTTGAGCATTACTCAGGGCGTATTCTGTTGAAAAAGGAATGATGAGGCACTGAAATGTAAGCAAGTGTTTATTATGGCATCTTAGAATTGCAACTTGGGGAGCACATATCTGGGTAGAAACTCAAAAAGTATCCCATTGAGGGACTTTTAAAGGAAAAAAATGTGGAAATAGCAATGGATTACAGAAGTTGTTTTTCAATTACTTTAATTGGAGGGTAAATTTGAATTTATAAACTCATTTGCTTACCTAGATTATCTCATCAGGTTTTATGAAAAAAAACACTTTTTTTTTCATAGTCCTCAGAAAGTCTTTCCTCAGCTGTCTCTAGCACTTTGGCTTCCTCTTGGTGTCAGTGAAGGTTCAGCAATTTAACAAAATCTCTCAGCAAAGACATGGGGGACTCAGGTGGTCTGGTAAGCAGGTAACCTCTGGTAACCTTTCCTTCACAATTCCAAATATCACTGGCCCAGAGTGATTCACTTTGAAAGGAGATTTGGAAAATTAATCAGTGTGGGAAGTAATCCAATTTTATTTATAGCCCATATAAAGCACTTACTAGATGCAAGTCACTCTTCCTAAGTAACTTTACAAATATTGGCCTATTTAATTCTCATACAAAAAGCTTATGAGGTGGGCCCTATCCTCCTCCCTATTTTGCAGGTAAGAAACTTCTTGCTTACCCAGGATCTCATATTAAAAAGAGGCAGAGCTGGGATGGGAACCATTTGGCTTTGTAAGGACTGCAATCTTCCTATTAGAATCTCCCTGGCCAAGGGGACTTTCAGTTCTCAGCATATTAATGCATCTGAATGGACTTAAAGAGATTTTTAAAAACCAACTTTATTAATACTATCATTTCCTATGTACATTTGTTCAGAGAAATCTTTTTTTTTCAACTTTTTAAATTCCATAGAAATAATGCCCCATAGAACTTATTTTAGAAAATAATAAAAAAAATAAGTCATTCTCAAGTAGAAGCAATACATGTTGGTAACCAAAATTCACTTCAGTATTCTACTTTAAACTGTTTTTTTTTATTTTAATGTTATTATATCAACACAATCATGGATTTTACAAGGAGACTTTTGATTATATCAATGTATATATTCTTTTTCATATTATTTCAGTAAAGAAGAGAGGGTTGGGGCACCTGGGTGGCTCAGGTGGTTAAAGGTCTGCCTTTGGCTCATGAAATGATCCTAGAGTCCTGGGATCAAGCCGCACATTGAGCTCCCCACTCAGTGGGGAGCCTGTTTCTCCCTCTCACTCTGCCTCTTCTCTCTGCTTGTTCTCTCTCTTTCTCTCAAATAAATAAAGAAAATCTTTCAAAAATTTAAAAAAGAGTGTTGTTTCACTATAAAATAGGAAAATCAGAAGAAAAAGAAAGATAAGGTACAAGAAAGGAAAAATAAACAAACAAAATAATGCACCAAGCTCTTCTCTAGATCTAAGTCATCAGTTAAGATAAAATATTATAAGAACTTCCATAAGTTCCACGGTTGCTCTTGGACTTGCTCTGAATCCTGTGTCACTTTTCTTGGTTTTCTTAACCTTTGACTCTTACCTATTTAAACATCATTATAAACCTGGAAGTTGATGGCATTGTGAATAATCAGGATTAGTCTTTCCTTGAGACTAAAGAAAAGAAGAGACGAAACAAGAAAGTGCAGAAAGATGGTTTTATACAGGCCATGAAATTTGAAATTCCTAAACTTGAGATTTGATCTTACTTTATCCTAGTAACCATAAGGTAGATATTATTATTAGGCCCATTTACCAGAGGAAGAAACTGAGGTTGAGAGGGGTAAATGGCTAGGGCTTGGGGGCAGGTGACCATCAATCACATTGGCATCATTATCATAGCAGTATTTTCAACACTTATGGAACCTTCTATTTTCTAAGTATTTTACAAAGCTTTTTTCTGACATATTAGTTTCAGGTGTACAACATAGTGATTCAACAATTAGCTACATTACTCAATGCTTATCACAAGTATAGTTATCATCTGTCACCATGCACAGTTATTACAATATTATTGACTATACTCCCTATCCTGTATTTTTCATCCTTGTGACTTACATATTTTAGAATCAGAAGCTTGTACCACTTAGTCCCCTTCATCTATTTTGCCAGTCCCCCTCCCTCTCCCATCTGGCAACCACCTGTTTTGATACTTGCAAATTTAGTTATTTTTTGTTTGTTTTTATTTGTTTTAGATTCTACAGTAAGGTGTAATCGTAGGGATTTTGTCTTTCTCTGTCTGACTTATTTCACTATCATAATACCCTCTAGGACTCCTCAGGTCCACCCATGTTTTGAAATGGACAGATTTTATTCTTTTAATGGCTGAGTAATGTTCCATTATGTGTATGTGTGTGTGTGTGTGTGTGTATACCACATCTTCTTTTTTTTTTTTTTTCCACATCTTCTTTATCCATTCATCAGCTGATAGACACTTGGTTTGCTTCTCTATCTTGGATATTTTAAATAATGCTGCAATAAATACAGGGGTGCATATCTTTTCAAATTAGAGTTTTCATTTTCTTTGGGTAAATAGCCAGAAGTAGAATTACTACATTGTCTGGTACTTCTATTTTTTTGTTTTGAAAAATGTCTATACTGTTTTTCATAGTGGTTGCATCAACTTATATCCCTACCAACAGTGCACAAGGATTTCCTTTCTCCACATCCTCCCCAACACTTGTTATTTCTTGTTGTTTTGACCCTAGCCATTCTGACTGGTGTGTGATGATGTCTCATTGTACTTTTGATCTGCAGTTGTCTGATTATTAGTGATGTTGAGCATTTTTTTCCGTATTAAGCTCTTTACATGCATAACCATGTATAATTTCACATCAACTTTGTGAAGTAGGCCCTATTATAGTCCTTATTGAAAAGGTGAGTAAACTGAGAAATAGAAGGTTAGTAACTAGCTCAAGGTCACATCTAGCAAGAATAAAATCAGGATTCTAATTCAAACAGGCTGGCACCAGAGTGCAGATTCTCAACCACCCCACTATGTACTGCCAATATGGGATAGAGGTAACAGTCAAGGCAGAGGAAAGGGCGTCATCGAAAAGTTTGTAGAATTGTTTGTCCTTAAACTAGCAGAGTGTAATATACTTGTCTCTTTATTTATCTCTCTCCTCCACTATACTATTGGCTTCATCAGAGCTATGTTACAGCTGTACTGGTGTGACCACCTAGTATACCTCTCGATGCACAGAAGATTTTATGAATGATTCTTGAATGTATCAATAAATGAATGAAGAAAGCCATGAGCTGCTGTGTGTGTTAGTTGTTAGTTGTAAAGGACTTTGGCTCAATTGTATTAAAATTAAATTAACCTCTTGGGTTGTACAAGGCCCCAAGGAACTGCCTTCTTCATTCCAACTGCCTCACAGTGCCTTTGTCCCTTATCCAGGTATGTAATTCCTACAACAGTGGGGGACATTCTTCCAGGGTTTCCCCAGCCTGTCCCTTGGAGCAGTTCAATTTCCCACCCACTATAATGCCTCATGATGTATTTTCACATATGTCATCACAGTTGATTCTCATAGCAACTCTGTGCAGTAGACGGTATTTTTATTTCTCTCTAGAACTCAGAGAATATCAGTAAGTTGCAGAGCAGCAAATCCAGTTCTCCTGTAACTCTCTAACTTTCCTGAATAAGTATGCAACTACCCCATTTCATACCGTAAGGTGAATTACTATCAGGCATGTCTGCCACAACGATTCATGACGAGACATGTGAAAGCACACACGAAACATTTTCCACAATGTGTGATTATTTTAAAAAGGAAGTCCCTTTCGAAAATCAACTGGACCAATTTCACCAGATTATGGTTTACACTAATCATAAATACACAAATGAATCATACACTTGATTTTGCATTGAAACTATTTTTCTCAAGAAAATGGGCCAAATGAGAATACTAAATGTGAACAAATATCAAACTAGTATAAGTTCAAGAGACAGCAGAATATAGTGATTAATAGCACAGACTCTGAACTAAGAAGGGCTGGTTTAAATTCTGGTTCAGCCATGTATTAGTCTGCAGTCTTGCTTACTTAACTTCTCTGGACCTTAGTTCCTTATGTGTAAAAAGTTATAGTATTAGTATATACCACAGAGGTTTGCTGAGGGGATTAAATAAGCTAATGTATGTCTGTAATGTCAACCACATAGTAGGCATTATGTGAATTTATCTATCAGTATTTTTCCTATATTGTGTATTTACATAGGCTTTGGGGAAAAAAGTAAGTACTAAATAAAATATTGAATTTTTTATCTCCTGACCTCCCTGTTTAAAATAAATAAATAAATAAATAAGTGTGTGTGTGTGTGTGTTTGTATACACACACACGCGTGTGAACAAAGAAAGTCATGGAGAAGTCTCACTGACAGATTTTAACCTGCTGAAGATGTTAAATGGCCTTATTTGCTTTCTCCTAATCAAGCAGTTCTAATAAGCTTGATCAGCTTTCCCTCCCCCAACCCGCTGCTTTGTAGTAGAAGTTAAAAAAAGAAAAAATCCTTCTCCCTTAACTGCTCTAACATTTAACAGTCACCAAGAGAAACTGTTCCATCATGATGTCTTCCGAGTTAGTGGACTGGAACAAATTCAGCTCGTTTAATCGTATGGCATCAGGCAGTGCTGAAAATGCAATTTGTTGTGAAATTTGTTTTTGCATTTGCTATTAGAAGCCAAGTGTTCAGCTCTTTTGCAGCTCTCCACTGGACCTTATCAGGGAACATACTAGCTGGAGGGCATCAGTGGCACCAATCACTCAGAAGGAAACCCAACAGCTGTGGATTTGACAGCTGGAGTAAGTCTGATGTCCATCAACAAATATTCAGGATACCTTGCACTTCTCCTTAGTTAGTAGGAGGCAGGCAGCACTCTGTTGTGTTAGGAGTGCGAGTTCTTTTATGGTTGCCATTTTGTCTGGAGGATAGTAAACCCTGGAACCGGTTTAGATTTGTCTACTGTTCTGCCAGACACTTGCCATCATTCTTTTTATAAAAATACATAAAAATGAAGTAAGATGAAATTTTAGTCCCTCTGTATTCAAATATACTAACACGTTATGCTGAAAGGCACACTTCCCAGGAAAGTGACTAGGCCTTTAGCAAATAAAAGTGCTAACAAAACTATAACTACTCAAAAAACATTGCTAAATAAGGAATAAGCATTGCTATAGAAAGGGAAAGGAATCTCTTGGAATTTATTGCATTTTTTCTTCTTATACATTGTCATAAGGACCTATGTTCAAGAATGTTAGGGACACTCTGTTGGGTGCTAAATGTGCCTTTTAGCATAACATATCAGTATATTTGAACACAGAGGGACTGAAATTTATACCTTTGCAACATGTTTGTAATAAATGCAGCTGAATCCCCCAAATCATTTGTATCTAATCAATGGTGCTATCTTAAAAAAGAAAAGGAAAATAGCAGCTTTTGACTTTCCAAGTGTAGTTTTAAATTAAATGATTATAAGTGTAATTAAAGCATAAACCATTTAAGTTAGCACAGAGTACTTTCAAATACTCACCCTGCACAATTAATAGGGCAGCACTGTGTTCTGTGTTAACTTTTGTCCCTATCGCCTCATGAAAACAAGGAGCTCTTCCCTGTTGCCTCAAATCACTGTTTCTCCCAAGTCCACACCCATGGCCCTGTTTCTTAGTTAATGATACCTGAAGTATTTACTCCTCTTAGTTAATGAGTTCCACTAAAGAGAATTAAAGTCAATCCTCTGTAATAAGATCTCTAACAGAACCTGAAACCTTGGCCTATAGTAGTTTATTAAACCATCTTGAGAAGGCAAGGTTTAGAACTTTCACTTAAGAGTCTATCTCAGAACTTTGTGTGCATTGTTGAATCTTCATCTAATACAGAGTAGTGCTACAGTAAGGAAAATTTGAATCAGCATCTCACTCTTAACCGGACCTAAAGAGATAGGTCACTGTTACAGAAATTAGAGCCTGTAGAATCTTACAGCTCTTCTGGCTAATCCCTCATTTCATGGGCAGAAACTCCAAGCCAAAGGAGGTGAAGTGATTTACATAAAGTCACATCATGTAGACAGAAAGCCAGGTCTAATCCCTGCTCCGGTGTTCTTTTTGCCACATCCACTTTCTAAAAGCAAAGTAGAAACTCTCTTAGAATGTAAAGGGTTAAAAGGTTGTGTTACACAAAAGGGACACACCACCTGCTTTCTCAGTAGGATTGATTATATCCAATAATTCATATGCATGTCAGTTTCTTAACTGATAGTCAAATCATGGTCATTGAGTCTGTGAGTGGGGCTGAGCTATGTTCACAAAATACTTCTATCTTAACATGCCAGGATTTCTTGTTCTCTCTTATATTTTTCTCCCAACTCTCTATTGATTTGCCACAGAAGGTATTTTTTAAATGGAATGCGCAAGCAAGCAGTTAAGTATTTGCTTTGCTGCTCAATTGATTTGGCCCAAGTACGTTTGCAGAAATATATACCATCAGTAGATTTAAAATCAAACATTGTATACAAACAGATTAAACCATGAGGAAGCACATTAGGAAAGTGTAGAGTAACTAAAAAAAAAAAAAAAAAAAAAAAAAGGAAGAACTAGCTTGAAATAACTGTTTTAGCATCGAGGATAATCACAAATAAGCCTGGGGGGGGGGGGGTCGGGCAGAGGAAATTTCATACGTGTTAGCAATATTACCATTTTTCCCCTCAGTTTTTGTCAGTATTCTTACAGCAGTTATTAAACTTTTTTTCTGCAAATATGCTAATAGAATATTATAAACAATAAGAACATTGGTAAGAACATGAAAACCACCAAATAGTTATATACACCATTAAAACACAAACATCTTTATCCTTGTCTATGGCGCATATTGCCCTTATTTAACACAGCGAAATAATTATTCTGTTTTTGGCAGAATCTAATTTTGGTGCTGTTATTTTCATAAAGAACCAAAATGGACTAGTATATTCAAGAAGCAAAAAAAAAAAAATTGCTTTTAAAGTGTATGGGTAAAAAAATGTATGGTTCATTAAGCTTGAGAAACCAGCATAAAACACTTAAAAAGAGCGGATATTAGAATTTTATAGAATTGGTTTGAAATCCTGTCTGCAAGCCTTAAATAGTTGCATAACCTAGGGTAATTAACTTAGCTTGCCTAGGAACAAGGTTTTTTATTTTAAAAACAAAATAATTATACCTACTTCATAGGGTAGCTGTGAGGATTAAATGAGATAGATAACATATGCAAAATGCAGCAAAGAACCTTTGACAGAGTAAGTACCAAAAAATATATTATTATTCTACAAAACATACTACATGTTATTACTAAGAATCTAATTATTAAGACTCTCTGGTATATGTAAAAAATTCTGTGGTTTAAAGACCTTATAGTTCAACTTCTTAATATTGCTGATTAGGAAACTCAGTGCCAGAGAATTTAAATGATTTCTTAGTGCCAGTTTCAGAGTAATTTTAGGGATTATTAAATTTAATTTAGTTTTATAATTACATAAATGTTTACATATTTTCAAAGTAAAAATTAAAACAAACTGGTAAATAAAGGGAACAGATTGAATATTTATCCTATTTCCTCTATATGAATTAAAACATAAAAATTAGTCTTAATTTCTATGTCTATCTCCTCTTTACTTTCTTGCCTATCCTACCTTTCTCTATCAGAAGCTTTAAAAAAATGGATTTATGGTTTGTCCCCTCAGTTAAAAAAAAATGCAAGCAGGTGCCTTAATATAACCTTTCTTTCTTAGATGAATAATAACATACTGTGTACTTGTCTCTTCCTTGCCTTTTACTCAACAATATACCATAAAGATTGCTCCATAGCAATTCATAGAGATGTCCCTCATCCTTTTCTGTTTCATGTCTTTCTGTTATATGGATGCACCATAATTTTTATTTAATTAGGCTCCTACTGATGGACATTTGAGTTATTTCAGGTTGTTTCTGCTATTACAAATAGTCTTACAATAAGAAACTTTGTGTATACATTGTTAGGTGTGTTTGTGGTAGATTTCTAGAATTGGGATTTCTGAGTCAATTTGGCTAAATGTTGCCAAATCTTCCTCTGTGGTAGTTGTACCATTTCACATTCCTACCAGCAATGTAACAGAGAGCACGCTTCTCCACAAGGTAAATCTTCACAAAGTTCTACCAACATTATATGCTGTGAAATCTTTGGGTATTTTTGTCAGCCTAATGGCTTTGGTTTACATTTTCCTTATTATGAACAAGTTTGAGTATCTGCCTATGACAAAGAACCATTTGCATTTTTTGAACTATTTAATTCTCTAACCTACTTTTCTATAAGATGGTTGATATATATATTTTTTAATTTTAGTAACTTTTTCTATTTTAGGCAAATACAATCTATTTACTGACTGACACCTCCCAAATTAATATCCCCAGCCCTGACTTCTACATGGAACTGGACACTTATATATTCAATTAACAACTCTCATCTCTCCACCTGCTTGTCTATTAAGTATCTAAAATTTAACAAGCCCAAAATAGGACTCCTGAATTCTCACCTCACAGGAGCTCTTGCCTCCTGTCATCCTCCACTCTGTTATAGCAGCTCCCTCATTCCAAGTTTTTAAAGCCAAAAAGTTAGAGCATCCTTGATCCTCTTTTTTTTTTTTCATTTAGCTAGCTGACTCTGTCAGCAATTTCTCTTTATCCTACTTTCAAAATCCAGAATCCTACTACTTCCCTTCAAAACCATTACTTTAACTCTTATGTAATAAGCCACTATCTCTCACCTGGATTATTGCAGTAGCCTCCTACCTGATCACCCTTGCCTCCTTGTCCCCTCACCCCAATTCACATTCACATTATAGCCACAGTGTTCTTTTAGGGACATGAGATATCATGTTATATCTCTGTTCACTCTAATACCCCCACTCATCATCAAATCCAAAGTCCTTTATAGGTCCCATAAAGATATATGTCATCTGTACCCCCATCCTCCATCACTACTCCTCTGACTTGAGCTCCTACTTCCTTCCCTAGAATGCACTCAACTCCAAAAAACATTGCTCTCCTGTTGTTATTTATCAAACTCATCTCAAGGCTTTAATTTGCCAGCCCATATATCTGGGATGCTCTTCTCCCAGATATCACCATGGCTTACTAGCTCATCTTCTAATTTGTGCTTATAATATACCACATCACTAAGGCCCTCCATGAAACCTGAAATTTTGATAAGCTCACTCTCTTTTTTCATGCCCCTCCCTTAAAGGCCCTTAGGACTAACTGGCATAATGATGTGCTTACTATGTTGATTACTTCTTCCCCAACTATAGAATAGACATTTATCTAGTTTACTGCTGTATCTGCAATCTTCTAGAGCCATGTTTGGCACTAAAGTAGACACTCAATAGATTTTTTTATACGTGAGTGAATGGATTAATAAAAGAATGGATAAATACAAAGTTGTATTTTATTGACTTTGCAATTACATCAGACAGAAGTATCTGTGAGTCAGTATAATGATGAAAACTGAAATCCATAAGAAAGGCATAAAAATGTCTACTTGCTATTAGGAAATGTTGGTCCAAGTCACCTCAGAAAAATTGAAGAAAAATCTCTTGATGCTTTGCTTTATAAGTTTCTGTGGAGCAATAATTTATACAGAATCTGAATTTTGTGACACCTTTATGGACATTATTATTATTATTATTATTTAGAAGAAATTGAGCATGAATCCTGAGTAATGTGTTTTCAAGAATTTAGAATTAAATACTAATTCCTGCTCATCAAGAACATGAAATGGAAGGGCAAGGGCACCTGGGTGGCTCAGGCAGTTAAGCATCTGACTCTTAATCTCGGTTCAGGTCTTGATCTCAAGTCACTAATTAGTTCAAGCCCCACATTGGGCTCCACATTGGGTGTGAGCCTACTTAATAATAGTAATAAAAAAAGGAATATGAAATGGAGGTCAGTGTGAAGTTCAGTGCAAACTAGTAAAGTGCCTGGTTCATATTTACAGTATTATATGATTACATGAAAAGCACTGGTTTGAGTTGTTTGAATTAAATGTTTATATGATGTTCTAACATGAATATAAAATTATTGGAATTCATTTGGAAATGAGAATTCTTCCTACCTGCTGTTTCTTAGTTAAGAGAAGATTCAAATTCAGTTCAAGAAGACACTGTTTTTTCTTTAATAAGTGATTTATAATTTCACTGGTTTTAATTTACTGTAAGCAAAGCATCAGATTAGTAATGTGTTTAATATGAGTTATTAAGTTCCCATTAGACTAAATTACCACCCCTAGAGATCTGCAAAAATACTCTGAATTAATTTGCATTCTTCAATGGCCACATACTTCACCTTTTGTTAAAAGCCATGGGCACTTTAGGATATATATCCTAATATGGTCCTCCAAAACAGTAAGCCATCTTATGAACTCCAAAATTCTTAGGTCTGTAAATTGTTTTGTAATAATAATATGGTGTTAAATTTAGAAATGGCTCTTGAAGATTAATTTTGATGTTTTTGTATATATTAGTCCAGTTTCCAGGTAATTTATGTCCAAATCCATTTTCAATAAGCTACAAAAGAATATAAACATATAGACTTTGTGTTCTTTCCAATTGCATCTAATGCCATCAATTTAAAACCACCTCCTAAATGATTTAATATTTAGTTCTAAATATCTTCATAAGCATACATAATCTAAACATTATATCTGTAAATCTTATCAAAACCAACCCAGAACTATGTATAGTTAACCTACTCTATAGTTGAAAGCAAGGGGCTTATGAGTGTTGCCTATGGAACTTGAGACTACAGTAATGCTTACAAGTAAGAAATAATTTTTAAAGTATCCATGTGAGACTTTGTCAAATATGAATGGATTAAACTAGCTGACTTGGTCTTCTTAGAATAGCAGATTTAACATCATCAATAAATGTATTAACTTGATTTTATGGTGATAATTAAGAGTACTTCAAAGAAGGTGAAAAATCTCCAGTAGACTGTTTTATAAAGAGACATGTTTGCAGTGAAAAATATGGTCATTGGAAGTATCAGACATATTAACTAATGAAACAAGACCTGTGCATGTTTACTAACCACATTTTTGCAAAGCAGATTTACTAACTCAATTCCTCAAAGTAAAGAAGGTATCAGGCTGGATTAGAAATCAGGAGTCCCTACTGAACTCACATGATGAGCTCACATCTGTTCCCTGGTGTATGGCATTAATTTTAGCAGTAATGCAACCAGTTTTAATCTGAGTTTACCCAGAAAGGCACTGGATCACTCAGGGCAAAATTTCAGTGTTCCCAATTTAATCTGATCCCCAAATCAGAAACATATCGTCCCTGTCTAAATCCACACTGTAAATAATAAGACCTCTGGAAGCAGAGAAAGCCAATGTCTATGGTTTCATTTTCTTCTTCTTCAAATCCGTCTTATATGCTACTGCCAAATTAATCTTTCTAGAGTACTTCTCTAAAACAGTCATTTTTCTGTGCAAAAATTTCAATATATCCGAAGACCTTCTTTATATTAAAACACTTGTTGTTTGTCTGAGTCTGTAAAAATACCTGCTTGGTATATTAGAAGCTGAAAAAAAATGTAAAGAAGAAAATTTAAACTACCTGTAATCCAATTTGGGTTAAGAGTAATATGGCTGTTACAGAGATGGAGAGAATGGATTAAAAGGAGGAAAACTGGGGACGGAAACAAATAGTTGGAAAGCCATATTGCAGCAGCCTAGGGAAGAGGTAGTAAGCCTAGAAAAGATGTAATAAGATGTAAGAAGAACCTGAACTGTAACAGTGAGATTAAGGAGGTGGGATTAAAATTATATTTAAGAGATAAACTAATGACTGATAGAGGGATAGGAAGAAATAATCTCAAGTTTTCTAATTGGAGAAAATTTATAATGATGAGGTGAAAAACAGAAACATTGAGATTCCCTTGAGATATATGGAAAAGCATAGCATAAAATGTGTGCATTTTGGTGGGTCATGTTTTAGAATGGAATAAATCCAAGTTTTACTGGATCATGACTTGGAGTGCATGATCTAGTTTGAGTTTCAGGTAAAAGGGGAAAAATCTATCTGATTTTTTGGAATTGTTTTGAAGTTTAAACCAGATAAAGTGCCCCAGCAGTAACTAGCACATATTGTTTGCTCAATAAATCGCAGTTATTAGCATGATTATTGTTTCTAGACTGAGATGACAAATACGCAATTGAAAATACATGTCTAGCACTTCACAGTTATGAAGACTAGAGATATAAATATCATTGCTGATATGATAGGAGAATAAAAGGTAATCCAGGAATTGGAAGAAACCGTATCTGAGGACAGTACCCTGCAGAAACATCAAAATTTAAGGGGTGGACTAAAGATCAGTCAGAAAAGGACTTTTAATTAAATGAAAGTAAGAAAACCAAGCTTCAAAGGCAGGATCGGAGTGGCCAAAAATGTAGTCCCCACATGTGAAATTGTGTTCTGTGCTAACTGAGCACATCCTCCTCAGGTCAAGATTTGTGCAACAGTCCAGAAGATCACTTGATAGGATCTTATTTTCTCAATAGAAATGCCAGTCATGCTGCTAATCCACAACTGGATTAGAAGTCTCAAGGTAACAGTTAATGGTATACCACTATGCCCTCCCAATTAAAGAAGATTCTGACAAAAGAGGAAACTATTGAGCAAACTTGCACCTGATATAATATGGCTTTTTAAAAGTCTGGATGTAATAACTTGAGACAGTTTGCTTTGAGACATTTCGTGTAACTTTCAACTTGATCCAACAATAGTAGAAGACTGAAGAAAAGCTATCAGGGACAGTTTTAATATCTCCTACTGAATATGGAAGATATATAGAGGAAAATTGAGAATCTTTAAATACCTAGAGATGTTAAAGGGAAGTATATAATTAATTTGTAACCAGCTTGCATGGAGACTTTTGACTAGTATGTTGAAAGGTAAGAAAACAATAGATTTGACAATAAGACTCATGTTGTAATATAATATAAATTTATAAAGTAAAGAGATTCCATCTATATTAATTAACATTGCTGGAAAACTGTAGAGGATTTTCTAACCCTGGTCTCTTCTCAAACATGTTCTCCACATCTGCATGTTCTCCACAACACACTATTCAAGGTCTATCCAACGGCATCTTTTCTATGAAGTCTTTTCTGATCTTCCAATTGAAAATAAGTACCTCTTGCACCATACTTGACCAAAATTTTGCATACACCTCTCTTAGTGTATTCAACATGTTCTCCTTTTTATAATTATTAGTATTTCATAGTCAAAAAAAGTCTTTGAGTGTAAAGATTATACATTATTATGTTATTTTTGCTGTGCACCACACCTCCCACTTCTTTGCTTTCTACACAGCCAGTGATGAGTAGATATGTGGTGTCCATCACCAAAATAATTTAATGACTGGTTATTATTATCATTTCAAACTTGGTTCTCTATCCCAAATAATCAGTTTATTCATGTTAAATTAATCAGGATGGCTTTGTATAGTCTTTTTCAATCAATAGAACATTACTTTCATCATTTAAATGCATTTCTAACATCATAGGACATTTATTAATAAAAATCTTTTTTATTGGAAAGATTTTTTTAAAGTGTCTTAGAGAAGTTTGATGTCTGGACTTGATCATAATCTTAAAATAACATAACAATGCTTTTTTTGTTTTTCAATCACAAACTCTCTAGTATTGTACTATATTTGCAACTGGATTTCCTATCCCAGCTTTATTATTTAAAGACATAATAGTTAATATTTTCATTGTTGTTAAGAAAACTGATCAAAATAAACATGGAAATAACAAAATTATTGATTTTTAAATTTGCTGCACTCACCTTTACCAAATAAGTTATCTGTACGAAGATATTCCTTGCTTTTATTCAACATGATAAAAATAAGAAGGATCTTGTCACCCAAATCCAAACACCTGAGTTTATTTCCATTTCCTATCTTCATGTTTCCTTCCATTCAGCTCAGCATTGCTTTTTAATGCTTCCTATTTTCAATACTTATTTCAGTTTTCTTCCTTCTCCTGACATGTCTGTGGTGGAATCTGACAATTTTATATGTTACTTACAAAAAAGAGAAGAATGCTTTTCTGAAGATGCCACTGTTTGTAGTTAAATAAACCACTTTTCATGATAAGAGTTTTTTATATTTATTCAGAGGATTCCATTCTTTTCCCATATGACTTGATAATGGTCCCACTATTCTAACCCTTCAGTAAAACTGTGTTTAGTATATAATTTGAGATATTTGCAGCATACACTGCTCTTCATATAAAAGGAGATTAGCTTTTTAATAATAGCTTCTTTTGAATTAGGAAAGAATTGCTACAATAGAGAGGGAAGCACATGGAGAAATGTAATAAATTATAGTTTTGTGTAAGCATTAATAATTTCCTTGTTCTGAAGGTTTTTGCAATTTTTTGGTTAGAAGGGAAAGGGAACTGCCACCACTATGCAGCCATTACTTCATTCACTATAGAAGCATTAATGATTATTGGGGCTATTTCTTCATATCTTTTAAAGACTGCATTTTTAGCAGACCTCTACCAACTAGGGATATCATCTGTAAAGACTTAGAGTTGCTTTATTAGTGGTCTAATGAAAAAAAAAAATAATGAAATCTGCAACCAGGCAGTGTTGTTTAGAATCCTTTGCTACCTGAGGCAAATTGCTTCACTCTCTGAGCCTTTGGTTTTCTTATCTGTGAGGTAGAAGGATTGTAAAGTTAAATGAAATTACATATATAAAATATCAACTAGCGCTGTGCCTGCAAGTGGACCTAACCAGGCTAAACTATTTTTTATTCTTAGAGATTTAATACCTGCTTGATTCAGATAAAGAAGAGAGTGCTCATTTTGGAAATGTAAAAAGATGCTACAAATAAAGTGGATCACATTCACACTGGATTAAGTGATAAGGAAATATTTTGCCTCATGTAACAAAAGGTCTAGGAATCAGGAAGAGCCTCAGTGTAGGATATCAAGTTTTTTCTGCTCAAATTCTTTTTCCTTCCTTTTATCCTCTTCCTCATCTTAGCTTTTTTGCCAAGCCACCTCCCTCATAGTCAAAAGACAGCTGCCAGCAGGAACAAGGACAACTCATTTCCTTCCTCACAAGCAGTGGGAGCCAAAGCTGTCACTCAAATGACCTATTAGTCTGTACTTTTGATCTGATTAGGACATCAGAACTTGCACACACCACTGGAACAGTAACAATCCTGTGTATGTAAATAGGTATTATCAATTTACAATCACAAACTAAGGTTCAAAGATTTACTAGATGACACTGTTAAAAAGGAGGAGGGTCGGAATCAGAACACAAGTGTTCTAATTCCATGTTCAGTGATCATAGCAGGGCCATTCAGTTTTATCACTAGGATTATACGTATATGCACACAGGCACATACACCATATATGCATATACACTAGACCTGTATATGTCTCAAGGTAAATGTGTATATATGTATATGTGTATAATTTAGCACCAGTTTTAATAAAACCATTTTTGAAACTTAAGCTACATTTTAACTTACTTGACCTTTTCTTAAGAAATTGACCTATATAGTTTAAATGTTCTGCAGTTCTTTAGTCTTGACATATTTCTGAAATAGTTTTTCTTTTTAATACTATTTAACTAATTTATATTCACCTTTCCAATGAAGTGATCTGTAGGTAAAATATCCTTAGGTTTATTTTAATCTGGATCTTGTTTAGTCAGTTCTCTCCATTTATATATTGGTTCTGGCCTTCTTGTCTTTATTCTTCTACTTGTATAAAGCTGCTGTAAAGCAGCAAAATACTGCAGATGAATCTCATAGCATGGATGTATTTTATGGTCTCTAAGTTTTCTGGTTAAAGACCAAGGTATACGACATAGGTATACAGGATGGCAATTAGATTAGTGATTTTACTTAAGGCAACTGCGTATTTTTCATAAAATACCTGTTTCATACTAAATGTAGGATTTTACAATATGTCCCTGAACAAGGGTATGTGCTTAAAAACTGTCTTCCATGTTTTCTAAAACCAATCCCTACACCAGCACTAATATATGCACAGCACACAGAGCCCTTCCTTGTGTTTTACATATATTGCAAAGTATTCTAGATATAACAACCAGTCATCTACTCTTTCTCTTCTTACTTGGAAGGATGATATAAAGGCTCCTTTTGCACTTATTGTCAGAGAAGCCCTTCATATCTTAACTGACTTTCAGTCCAGGCCTTCTGGATAACACGTGACCTGCTTACCCACACATATTTTTAGTGATACAACGATAATTAATCAAATGTTATATCCTTTTCCATGGCCGAGAAGTTCTCTGAAAAACACTCAAGCTATGATGAATCTGAAAGCCAGAGGTCTGACCTTAGAATCAAAGGCAGACCTTCTTTAATGGAATACAGATAGGAACCAAATAAGAAGCTCTATTCATCTACCTCCAGTCATTTGAAGCTATACAATGTCTAGTCATCTATCCAGAGGGGCAAATCGGATACTTTCCATTAAGATAAGGCACTGATTATAGACACACTCAGGCCGATAGAATCATAAGGTCTCTGTCCAGTTCATTTTTATTTTAGGACATATAGGAATTTGAGACTAGGTTAAAACTAACACCATATGTTTGCATTTGGGCCCATTTCCCTCAGTAACTCTATCCCATTGAAGTACAAAATCTTAGGCATTCCAAGTTAAGTCACTAAAAATATTTATAAAGAAGTTAAAATTCTCAAGACTAGCTTTATTCGAAGCAAGAAAAAGTTAAAATAGTATGCTTCTACATCTCATGTGTCTACCAACAGCTTCATCTATCTTAAAGGATCTTTAATTTCTAAATGGTTTCATGTTTATAAAATTAATAAAAGAAAGATATATTTAAAAAATTAAACCTATTTGACAAAAGGCTACAAACTAAAGAGGGCTATACAGTGAAATTTTAAACAAATATTTAAAAGTAGGTTAGAAGAATGAGCAAACTTCATGTTTCAAGGCTGCTTTGATTTTATGGTATATATTTTCAACATAGTGGATTGCATGTGTATATTTATAACCTAAAAATTACCCACTGGAAACCACAGAGGATTGAAAAAATACAGAGCCACAGATCTAAGTGAAATTATAATAATAACTGAACTCAACCAAATATAAGAAAAACAAGATTTGTAACTAAAAATATAAACAAACCTAAACACATGCTTTTATTCCTTTGTACAAAGTCAGAAATCCCCATAGTCTTCCTGTGTTCTTTCACTACAAAACATCTAGTTGAAATTATTCTTTCCCTAAATTAGGTCTTGAGACATTTCAGTATCAGAAATCTGGATGCTAGAAGCATCGATTCTCTTATTTTTTTTAATATTTTATTTATTTATGATAGAGAAAGAGAGAGAGAGAGAGAGGCAAAGACACAGGCAGAGGGAGAGACAGGCTCCATACCGGGAGCCCGACGTGGGACTCGATCCTGGGGCCCCAGAATCAAGCCCTGGCCCAAAGAGAGGCACTAAACCACTGAGCCACCCAGGGATCCCCCTCGATTCTCTTAAAGAAAGAAAGAAAGTGAACATGAGCACAACATTGGTGCATTAAAGATAAGCTTCTCAAAGGATCTTGGGAAAATGGCAGAATAGGAGGACCCTGAGCTCTCCCTATCCAACGTTTCCAACTAGATGTCATACATATCCAAGTCAATAAACTGGAGAAAATCCAAAGACTATCAGAACAAACTCCACAACTAAATATAGATAACTAAATATAGATAACTAAATATAGATATAGATATAGATATAGATATAGATATAGATAGATGATATAGATATAGATATAGATATAGATACAGAGGCTGCATTTGAAAGTTCAGGAAGTTCAGACAGAGGGAGGCTGACCACAGGAGGAAGGGATCTATGTGCACAGAGAAATGGTCCCTAGTACTAGGGAGCTCACATGAGGAAAACTAAATCCCATGACATTTAGCTTTGAAAACCAGAGAGGCTAAATTCCATGAGTTGGCATAACCAGTAGGACTTTGAGGCTGGAGCTTTAAAAGTCAGCTGACTCAGGAATGGCTGAGCCTGGAGGGTCAGTGATTACTATGTGCTTTCTCTTAAAGGAATAGCAGCCTGTGTGGAAAGGCAACATAAAATGACAGTTTACACAGTGCAGGAGGACAACCTGGAAGACATCTGTTCTTACTGATTTTGGAGTGTTTGGGGACTTTTCCAAAAATGAGGGAGCTGTAGACACCATTTCCCTCCCCCAACTCCCATCATAAACACAGAGCCAACTGTGTTGGGGTGGGGAAGAGAGAGAGAGAGGGAAGAACAGAGACTTACTACCTAATCTGCTAGCAGCAGGGAGGTGTGCCCTCAATTTCTCCGGAGGACTCACCTACTTCAAGTCTGTCAGCATTGGCCCTGGGTTTAGGGCAAATTTTGTTAAAGCCATGTGTGTGCTACACCCAGCCTCATGCCCCAAGCTGCCCTATCACATAGCACCCAGCATAGGACTAGTAGCCCAGCATGAATTTTGCTAACACAGTCATCCTGCTCAGAAGCTGGCCTACCTGGAACCTACTACTACCACAGAGTAAGCACAGCCCACAACCCACAATAGGCAAGGAGGCAGTACAGACTACTAAAGTGAAAAGAAAAGTGACTAAAAGAAAAGTCACTAAAGTGACTCAGACACAACAGCAGGGGGTAAACAATACATATAAGATACTTGCTTGAAATGCCAGCTTCTGGTGAACAGGAGACACTGCACTTAAGAGCCCCTTCTTCATAAAGTCATTACTTTCAACAACAGAAGACATAACTGACTTTCTTAACATGGAAACAGACACAGAGAGGCAGACAAAATGAAGAGACAGAGAAATCCATCCCAAATGAAAGAACAAGACAAGGCCACAGCCAGAGATCTAAATGAAACAGCTATAAGTAATGTTCCTGACAGAGTACTTAAAGCAATGATCATAAGGATACTCGCTGAACTTGAGAAAAGAATAGAAGACATGAGTGAGACCTTAACACAGAGATAATGGATAGCATAGCAGAGATAAAAGGCTCAATAAGTGAAATGAGAAACATATTTGATGGAATGAACAGCAGATAGAAAAGCAGAAGAATAAATTTGTAATCTAGAAGACATATTAATGGAAAGTAATCAAACTGAACAAAAGAGAGCAAAAACAATTATGCAAAACAAGAATAGACTGAGGGAACTCAGTGACTCCATCAAACAAAAACATTCATATTATAAGAGTATTAGAAGAAGAAGAGAAAAAAATAGGGGGCCAGCAAATTTATTGAAGAAATAATAGCTGAAAACTTCCTTAATCTGTGGAAGGAACCAAATATCTAGATCCAGAAGGCACAGAGTACTCCTCTCAAAATCAACCAAAAGTGAACCCATATGAAGATACATTGTAATCAAATTGGCAAAATACAATGATTAAAAAAAAATCATAATCAGAGGGGCAAGACAAAAGAAGAGAGTAACTTACAAGAGAAAATTCATCAGGTTAGCAAGAAATTTTCCAACAGAAACTTTGCAAACCGAAGAGTGTGGCATGATATATTCAAAGTGCTGAATGGGGAAAATCTGCAGTCAAGAATACTCTATTCAGCAAGGCTATCATTTAGGATAGAACGAAAGATAGTTTCCCAAACAAACAAACTAAAGTAGTTTATGACCACTAAACTAGCCCTGCAAGAAATATTAATGGAATGGAAAAGAGAGACCAAAAGTGATATTATAGAGATGGAAAACACAGAAACAGTAAAAAGAATATTTCTGTAAAAAAAAAAAAACAGACAAGAAAATCCCATAATAAAAGGATATAAAATAAAACACCATGTACCTGAAATATAGGAAGGAGAGGAATAAAGAATGAGTGCAAACTTCTGTCACCATCAACTTAATATAGACTGCTATATACAGAAAAGGTTAAATACAAACCTAATGGTAACTATATATAAAACCCACTAATAAGTGCAGAGTACAGAGAAAGAAATTCAAATATATCACTAAAGAAAATCAGCAAAACTTGAAACAGAGAAAAGATAAGAGAACATTTTCAGAAACCCACAGAACAAATAATAAAATGACAATAAATCAATACATATCAATTATTACTCTTAATATAAATGGACTAAACACTCCGATCAAGACATAGGGTGACAGAATGGATTAAAAAAAAAAAAAGACCCATCTATATGCCGCCTACAATAGATGCCTAAAGTCACCTGCATATTGAAAGTGAGGGGATGGAGAAACACCTATAATGCAAATGGATATCAAAAGAAAGCCGGAAGGACACCTGGGTGGCTCAGCAGTTGAGTGTCTGCCTTTGGCTCAGGGTGTGATCCCGGGATCTGGGATCAAGTCCCACATCAGGCTCCTTGCATGGAGCCTGCTTCTCTCTTTACCTATGTCTCCCTCTCTCTGTGTGTCTCTCATGAATAAATAAATAAAAATCTTAAGAAAGAAAGAAAGAAAGAAGAAAGAAAGAAAGAAAGAAAGAAAGAAAGAAAGAAAGAAAGGAAGGAAGAAAAAAGAAAGAAAAAAGAAAGAAAGGAAGCCGGAGTAGCAATACTTATATCAGACAAATTAGACTTTAAAACAAAGACTGTAACAAGAGATAAAGAAAGACACTGCATTATAATAAAGGGATTAATCCCCCCAAAAGATATAACATATGTAAATAATATTTATCCAACATCGCAGCACCCAGATACATAAAACAGTTAATAATAGACACAGAGGAACTAATTGATAATAATACAAAATGATAGTAGGGGACATTCACATCCCACTTTCATCAATGGATAGATTATCTAAACAGCAAATCAACAAGAAAACAATGGCTTTGAATGACACACTGGGCCAGATGGATTTAATAGATATATTCAGAACATTCCATTTTAAAATAACAGAATGCACATTACTTTTAAGTGCACATGAAACATTCTCCAGAATAGATCACATATTAGCCCACAATACAAGACTCAATAAATTCAAGAAGTTCGAGATCATACCATGTATCTTTTCTGACAACAATGTTATGAAACTAGAAGCCAACCACAAGAAAAAATATCTGGATAGGCCATAAATGCATGAATCTTAATGCAGTAAGTCATGACTGGGTCACTCAGGAAATCAAAGAAGAAATTAAAAAGTACATGGAAACCAATGAAAATGAAAACACAATAGTCCAAAACCTTTGGGATGCAGCAAAGGCAGTCTTAAGAAGGAAGGATATAGCAATATGGGCCTATCTGAAGAAGCAAGAAAGATATCAAATAAAAAAAAACTAACCTTACACCTAGAGGAGCTACAAAAAGAACAACAAACAAAATCTAAAATCAGCAGAAAGAAGGAAATAATAAAGATTAGAGCAGAAATACATGATATAGAAACAAACAATAACAAAAATCCAATAAAACAAATCAATGAAACCGGGAGCTGGGTCTTTGAAAAAAATCAATAACATTGATAAGCCTCTAGTCAGGCTTATCAGTGAAAAGTGAGAAAAGATTCAAATAAATAAAATCACAAATGAGAGAGGAGAAATAACACCACCACAGAAAAATAAACAACAATAAGAAAAAATATTATGAAAAACTAAATGCCAACCAATTGGGCAACCTAGAATAATGGATATATTCTTAAATATTCCTAAAACATATAAACTACCAAAACTGAAATAGTAACAAACAGAAAATTAAATTGAACAGACCAATAACCAACAAAGAAATTGAATCAGCAATCAGAAAACTCCCAGAAACAAAAGTCCAAGATCAGATGGCTTCACAGGCAAATTCTACCAAACATTTAAAGAAGATCTAATACCTATTCTTCTCAAACTATTCAATAAAAAGAAAAAAAGAAAAAAAAAAAAGAAAGAAAGAAAGAAAGGAAAATATGCAAATTCATTCTTTAAGGCTAGCATTATTTTTATTCCAAAACCAGATAAAGATATCTTTAAAAAGAGAGGTAAAAATATATATCCCTGATGAACAAATTGCAGAGATTGTCAACAAAATATTATCAAATCTAATCCAACAATACCTTAAAAAAGAAAGAAAAAAAAAAACATTCCCCATGATCAAGTGGGATTTACTCTTAAGTTGCCAAGATGGTTCAATATTCTTAGCTCAATCAACATGATACATTACATTAACAAGAGAAATGGTAAGAACCAGAAAAAGTATTTGACAAAGCACAGTATCCATTCATGATAAAAACCCTCAACAAAGTAGGTTAGAGGGATCATACCTCAATATAATAAAGGCCACATATAAAAAACTCAGCTAAAATCATACTCAATGTTGAAAAATTGAGATGTTTCCTGTAAGGTCAGGAATAAGGCCAGGATGTCCACTTTTACTACTTTAATTCAACATAATTCTGGAACTCCTAGCCATAGCAATCAGACAATGAAAGCATCCAAGTTGGTAAGGAGGAAGTAAAACTTCCACTCTTTGCAGATGACATAATACTATATATAGAAAACCTAAAAGACTATCAAAAAACTACTAAAACTTAAAAATGAATTCAGTAGAGTTGTAGGATACAAAATCAATGTACAGAAGTCTGTAGCATTTCCATTCACCAATAATGAAGCAGCAGAAAGAGAAATTGAGAGAATATTCTCATTTATAATTGCACCAAAAATAATAAGATACCTAGGAATAAACCTAACCAAAAAGGTGAAAGATCTGTACTCTGAAAACTCTAAAACACTGATGAAAGAAATTGAACACTACACAAAAAATGGAAAGGCATTTTATGCTAATGCTTTGGAAGAACATATATTGTTAAAATGTCTACATTGCCCAAAGCAATCTGCACATTTAATGCAATATGTATCAAAAAGCCAGCAGCATTTTTCACAGAAGTAAAATAATCATAAAATTTGTATGGAACCTTGAATAGTGAAAACAATCTTGAAAAAGAACAAAGATGAAAGGTGTCACAATTCCAGACTTCAAGTTATATTAGAAAGCTGTAGTAATCAAAACAGTATGGTATTGGCACAGGATATAAATATAGATCAATGAAAAAGAATGGAAAAATCCAGAAATAAACCACAATTATATGGTCAGTTAATCTTCAACAAAACAGGAAAGAATATGCAATGGGAAAAAGACAGTCTCTTCAAAAATAGTGTTGGGAAGACTGGACAGCAACATGGAAAAGAATGAAATTGGACCACTGTCTTACACCATATACAAAAAATAAATGAAATGGATTAAGGATCTAAATGTGAGATCTGAAACCATAAAAATCCTAGAAGAGAGCACAGGCAATATTTTTTTTTACATGAGACCTAACATCTTTCTAGATATGTCTCCTGAGGTCACGAAACAAAAAAATAAAATAAACTATTAAGACTACATCAAAATAAAAAGCTTCTGCATGGCAAAGGAAAAAATCAAAACTAAAAGTCAATCTGCTAAATGGGAGAAGATTTTTGCAAATGACATATCTAAAAAAAGTTAGTACCCAGAATACATAAAGAACTGATACAATTCAATACCCCAAAACAAATAATCCAGTTTAAAAATGGGCCAAAGATGAAAATATTTCTCCAAAGAGGACTTCCAGATCACCAACAAGCACATGAAAAGATGTTTATCATTACCCATCATTAGGGAGATGCAAATCAAAACTACAATGAGATATCACTTCACAGCTATCAGAATGGCTAAACTCAACAACACAAGAAGCAACAGGTGTTGGTGAGCATGTGGAGGAAAAGGAACCCTTGTTCACTGTTTGTGAGAATGCAAACTGGGATAGCCACTGTGGAAAAAAGTGTGGAGATTGCTCAGAAAGTTAAAAATAGCACTACCCTATGATCCAGTAATTGCAATTCAAAGGGATACGTGCACCCTTATGTTTATTACAGTATTATTTACAGTAGCCAAGCTATGGAAGCATTAGTTGATGACTGGATAAATAAGAGATGACATATACATGTATATATATAATGAAATATTATTCAGCTGTTAAAAATAATGAGATCTTCCCATTGCAATGACATGGATGGAGCTAGAGAGTATAATGCTAAGTGAAATAAGTCAGTCAGAGAAAGACAAATACCATGATTTCATTCATATGTAGAATTCAAGGAACAAATATACAAAGGAAAAAAAGCGAGACAAATGATTGGGTTAATGTATGATGGGTGAATTGATGGGTGGTGTCAAAAGTTCACACCTGACTGGGGCCATGACTATTTAATATAACTTTAACTTGTGTCACAGGGAAGCAGGAAGAATCCTTAAAACGTCAGTAATAGCAATTATTCAACTTTTGGATTGCATATGATTTTTTACAACAAACTTCCATGTATATATTCTTAAAGGCAGATCATCATCTTATTTTTGACCTGAGAGCATGGAAGTTCAGATATGTTAAATCCTTACCCAAAGTCACGTTACTAGCAAATGGCCAAACATGGACTAGATTCTTGGCCTCTCCCCACCATACAGTCCAGTGGACTATCTCCCAAATTATACAGTCTTTTTTCATATCATTCCTCCAAATAATTTAGCTAATAAAAGGAAATGTCAGAATGTTCACAATATTTTTCTTATATTTTCGAAATATGAGCATTTATGGAACATTTCCACTTAATTGTTCAAGATGAAACTGTCTTACCCACAACCCTATCTCCAGTACTGTTTTTTTTTTAAACAATTTTTTTTAATTTTTATTTATTTATGATAGTCACAGAGAGAGAGAGAGAGAGGCAGAGACATAGGCAGAGGGAGAAGCAGGCTCCATGCACCGGGAGCCCGATGCAGGATTCGATCCTGGGTCTCTAAGATCGCGCCCTGGGCCAAAGGCAGGCGCCAAACCACTGCGCCACCCAGGGATCCCTCCAGTACTGGTTTTTAGTTAATTGTTCTTTCTTTGTCCTTGACAGCCTACAGCTGTTTCAGTTCTTCAGTACTGTAAAAAATTTACAGTTCATAAAAAAAATTTTACAGTTAATGTATACTTTTTGAAATTATCTTTGTGTGCATGTTTTTATTTTTCTTTTTGTTTTTTTTTTGGGGGGGGTTGGCATTTAAATAATGTTGATGACCCAGGAAAACCTAAAAGCAATGATTATACAGTCTCTTTGAAGGATGTAAATGCTCCATTCAGGAAAAAAGATCTTAAGTTGTGTGATGATTTGAGACAAAAAAAAAAAAAAATCTATATTTTAATGAAAAATCCAAAAACTATAAAAGTTCATCTTAATATCAATCCGTGTAAGAAACATACTGAAACAGAGACTAACATAATTCTTATGTAATTCCATTGAAAAATGATTTTCCATTGCCTCCATAGGAATATTGGTCTTCAATTAGTTTAAACTTGATATTCTTTTGATAATGGACACTAAGCTCCTATTACCCAGAGCATCTTCCATGTTCCAAAGGATCAATTGCACACCACACACAGAATATTCTAATTCACTTTGCAAAACTGAATTTTAAACTAAACTTTCTTTGTGAAATACTTGAATATAACACTGTGAAATTGAGCTTCAGTGTAATCTATTTTTATTTATCTCAGACTTAGGGTAAAGTTTCCATAACTTTGAATGCTATAACATTGTCATCTTAATGATCTGATTAGTGGATAAAGCTGTATATACACATGCACATGTATATAGACAAATTCACATTTGTAGATACTCTATATTATATTATCTAATAAGATTGTGATGCATAGGGTTCATGAGGTTAAATTGATCGTTGAGAATATTATTTAACTCTTTCATTTGGTAGAATAAAAAAACAAAAGCTAAAAAAGTTTCATTGATTTACTAAAAATACCTATTTGATAAGCTCTGGATCCCACACCAGAACCTACATCTTGGGATATCCAACGAAGCATTCTGTTTCCTCTCCTCTTTCAATAATAGGCAATATATGTATAACTTTGGGAAATACTATACAAATGCTTTTAGAACCACTGTCCCACTGTGGCTCTGGATCCCAACACCCAACTTCAATAAATAAAATCAAAGCCATATAAGTCCATTGATGAGCTATTTTCTGCCTGTTTATCTTTACACATCCCTCTTGTCTGTCCCTACATGATAGAGGAATACTTAAATGTTTATATAAATTACCAGAAAAGATTATATGTTATATTGTTCCCCTTTTAAACTACACTTAAAATAACATAATTATCATTTTTATGTGTGGCTTTCCTCTCTGGATATGGTTTTTAAAGATTGTATCTGATCTTGAATAAAGCCAATATTGTGACCTCAATCCATTACTGCACAAATCAGTCATATTTATCAGGCTTTGGATTTTAATTTAGAATAATTTGGCACTCTACCAAAAAATTTAAAAATGATAAAAGCCATGAGTTGTTCACCCATTATTATTTATTTCTCTCTAACGAAAGGTTTATCTATAGAATTTCAGTCAGGTCATATGCCTTTAAATAGACAGGCAAAACAGGAATGGAACATTCTGTTGACAGGTAAATGTGAATCAATCTGGTTTCATTCAAGAAAAATAATCAGGCTCTTTTCAAATAATATAAAATGCGAAATGATTGCCTGTTGGAGAGGAGGGGTGTTATCAGCATCTCTTCTCAGAGAAGTGATTGCCATGTTCTAGCTGGAGGAACCTAGGCTACAGTTTATCTTGTGACTTCTCTGCAGTCTCTGATATTCATTAACAGTTGATTTTCTGTTGCTGCTCCTTTCTCTTTCTCCCTCCTCCAATATAAATTAGTTTCCCCAAATCTACATCTAGCCTTCATTTTCTTATCTGTCTTACAAAAAGGATGATTATTTCATTATTGGTTTAGAAGAGGCTTTCATATTAAGTGGTGCAGCTCTGGTTTCAGGCAGACATTTAACAGACTTTCTGTTTGTTTTATTCTTTGTCCCATCATCTTAAGCAAAGCCCCCAAGACTAAGTCTTTTGTAGTAACAAACAAGAAGAAAGGGAAATTATGAATTGTTGCTTCCACAGAAAATGCAGTATTCATTAGGAATTCCTGGTGGGATTGAAACAGGGTAGACTTCAAACATGTGGAAACAATTGTACTCACCTATGAAAAGCCTTTTCATAAATAGGATATCTGTCTTTCAAGTTTATTAGGCTAATACCTAAGCAGTGTCCCTCCTTTGGGGCTCAAGCTGTACTGCATTGTCTTAAGGTTGCCAGTGGAAGGATTTTCAGCATATAAGTTTATTTTTTATACAAGCACTGCACTCTTGCTTTCTACCAAATACTTTGTATTTTTTTTTTCTTATGGTGTTTCTTCTTCTTGCTATATAGACTTGAACATTAACTCTGACTTACTGTACAGACACTGTCCTGGATTTCTGATATTGAACCGTTATGGGAAAATATAGGTGCCATGCCCTTATTTTCAGATTCAGATGATTCAAAATAGCCTGAAAGCCCTAGACTCACACTGTCCCTGCACTCCTTTGATCATATTTTGATAAATTTTCTAGAAGCACTACAAGAATTGGGTTAGCTATTTAAGTAGAAGCTAGCTTATATTGGAGCAACATGCAAATGGTCTAATATAACCCATGTTTCTCCTTATGTACAAATTAAGTTTTTTGTTACCCATAAAAACCAAATAGATAAAAATATATATATTTCTATACCCTAAATGCTAATAACTATTATATGTCTAATTATATCTTATTTAGATTTAGAAATCCTTGCTCATATCTAATATATCTTTGATACAATTAACTGATTCAAGTGACCCAACTAGGAATTTATTCTTTTTTTTTTTTAATTAACTTTTATTGGTGTTCAATTTAACAACATACAGAAAAACACCCAGTGCTCATCCCGTCAAGTGTCCACCTCAGTGCCCGTCACCCATTCCCCTCCAACACCCGCCCTCCTCCCCTTCCACCACCCCTAGTTCGTTTCCCCGAGTTAGGAGTCTTTATGTTCTGTCTCCCTTCCTGATATTTCCCAACATTTCTTTTCCCTTCCTTTATATTCCCTTTCACTATTATTCATATTCCCCAAATGAATGAGAACATACACTGTTTGTCCTTCTCCGATTGACTTATTTCACTCAGCATAATACCCTCCAGTTCCATCCACGTTGAAGCAAATGGTGGGTATTTGTCGTTTCTAATTGCTGAGTAATATTCCATTGTATACATAAACCACATCTTCTTTATCCATTCATCTTTCGATGGACACCGAGGCTCCTTCCACAGTTTGGCTATTGTGGCCATTGCTGATAGAAACATCGGGGAATTTATTCTTATATGGCTTTGAGTTTATATATCCACTAATAAAGTATAACTATATTCCAATGCTGTAATAAATAATTAAAACATTGACTCAAACTTTAGATATGCTTATCATCTGGCATCTCTGACATAATGTTAAATGTGTTTGCGCTATTGGTGTGCTATATTTAGGTAGGGAAATATGAACTGTGTTCATCATTTATTGCTCTGTAACAAATTGTACCAAAACACAGAAGTTTGAAATACCAAATTTTTATTATCCCCTAGCTTCCGTGTGTCATGAATCAAAGTAGTGTAGCTGAGTACTGAAGGCTCAGTTCTTTCATGAGGCTGAAATGAAGGTAGCAGCCAAGAATGAGGTGATTTCAAGGCCTAAATAGAACAAGTTGCACTTTCAAGCTCATTCATAGACTGTTGACATATCTCAGGTACTCTTTGATAAAAGTCAGAGTCATTGATTCCTTGCCAGATGGTCTTTTGAGTGGTCCTTACCACATGGCACCTGGCTTTCCCTGGACCAAGGATTCTACAAGACAGAGTGAGAGAGGATAAGCAAGAAGGAAGCCACAGACATTTTAAACTCCAATTTCATAACCAACATATCATCACTTTTGCAGTATTCTTCTTAGAAGTAAATTTCTGGATCTAACCCACACTCAAAGAGAGGGAATTACAGAAATCCGTAAACGCCGGGAGAAGAAGATTTTTGGGATTCATTTTAGAAGCTGTCTCCCACGGTCCACCCTTTGGCCTCCAATGATTCATATTCGTCTCGCCTACAAAAAAGGACTCAGTCTCTCCCAGAGATCCCAAAATCTCATCCCATTACAAAAAGTGAGGACATGCTAAGTTATACTGCAGTAACAATTCTAAAGCCTCAGTGACTTAAACATAAATAAACTAGAAAATAAAATGTAGGTTTGTCAGTCATACACATACCTGTGTGTCAATAATAAGTTAGCTAAGGAATCTGCTTATGTTGTCCTCACTCGGAGAGTCTCCAAGATCATTGGGCTTGAGGGAGAGGAGAACAAATTGATACTCACCTGTTAAAGGCTTCTACATGGAAGTGACATGTGATACTTGTGCTCAAATAACAGGGATACACTAATTTTAAGGGTACAAGGAAGTACATTTCCACCATGTGCCTGAAAAGAAGAGAAACAGAAATAACAATAGTCCAAAAGACTAACATAAAGGTTACAGTTGTATATTTTACTTCTACCTAACTAAATACACACCAAAATTATCATGGACCAAATTTTGAAACATTTCACTCATTCCACAAATTTTACCCAGTACTATTGGATACTAGGCTTATGAAAAATGCTAAGGACTACGAGCAGAAAAAACAGCAGGTCTACCTTCTGGTTTCTCAATATAGTGAGCAAAGAGTTAAGTATACAGATAATAGAAACAATTATAAAATGTCATTTAAGACCAGTAGAAGCATTTAAGGAAGACCTGAAGGGATCAGAGAGAGCATTTCAGAGTAGATGAACTTCAATGAGTTCTGATAGATGCATAGGCATGGGCCTGGAAAAGAAAGAACTTTTTCAGTGTTCCTTTAATAAAATGAATTTATGATGATTATCCTCCAGGTCAAAAGCCTTAATTCTTCTGAATCTGCAGTTAACTATTGCCTTAGCCTGATCAAATAACTGGGCAACTGTGCACCTAGACTTCCTCATCTGTGAAATGAGAAGGTTTAATTAGATGTTGCCCAAGACCTCTTTCAGCTGTAAAATTCTATGATTATTTCTGGCTCTAGAGGATATTTTTTTCAAAATCACCTTCTATAGGATAATTATAAAATAATTACCTTATAAAATAGTCATTTACTAAAACAGTTCAGTAAATACCTATGGGAAATTCTCATATCTGAAAATTTTATTTCCATCCCTTCTGAGACACAATATGTTCAGAACTGATCACAAAAAAAGTATAATAAAATGGGCAGCCCAGGTGGCTCAGCGGTTTAGTGCTGCCTTCAGTCCAGGGCCTGATTCTGGAGACCCGGGATTGAATCCCCCGTCAATCTCCCTGTATGGAGCCTGCTTCTCCCTCTGCCTGTGTCTCTGCCTCTCTCTCTCTCTCTCTCTCTCTCATGAATGAATAAATAAAATCTTGAGAAAAAAAAAAGAAAACCAGTGTTAAAAAGTATAATGAAATGTAATTTAAAATAGACTGGTATGAAGTGGTTCTTCATGGCAACCTCTCTTATGACATTTCTCATCATTAATCTACCACCCTAGATATTTCTAATGATTCTCATAAAGACAGTCTTCCTATTTTATGTGTTGGATTTGTATACTTGCTTGTGAAAAGACTCTGGTCCTCCCTTCTTACACACACACACACACACACACACACAGACACATGCACACACTATCTATTTTCACTGAAATTCTGTTGCTGCGTTGATTTACACCCTCACAATTAGACAGAATACTATGCTCACCATTAGACTCCTGAGTCCTTCGTGGATCCTCCTACTTCTTGGGTTGTAATGGTCCAGTGTTCACCATTCAGAGCACAGCCATCACTCTACCACCAGTTCACTGAGCCCCAGATCAGGAATCTTCTCTTTGCCAGGCTAATTCCTATCTCTACTTTTACTGGTCTAACCTAGACTTTCAAAGCAAATACCTCAACCAAGTATTGGTCAAGATGTTATACAATAGGAATATATTTCTGGGAAATATAATTGCTACAACCACTCTGGAAAACAGTCTGGCATTATCTACTGAAGTTGAACATATGCATACCAGATGATCCAGCAGTTCAACTCCTCATTATGTATGTCATTATGTGTGACATGTGTACCCAGAAATATCTACAAGGATGTTTATTGCAACATCAATTGTAATTGCTCTAAACTGGAAATGACCCAATGCCCATCAACTATACAATAGGTATATAAAGTGTAGCACATGCAAATTATATTTGACAAATGGCAATATGAATGAAACCAATAAGCATAATGTTAAGTAATATGTAATATATGATTACATTGATATAATGTTCAAGGCAACTCTAAATTATAGACTTAAAAATCAAGATGATGTTTGTTTACCTTTGATGAAGATGGAGAAATGGGATTGGGAGGGAGCAAGGTGTTTCTGTGGTACTAGAAATGTTTTATATTTTGACCTGTGTAGTGGTCACCCTAGTGACCACTTTTACTTTTGTATGATTCATTGTTTGTGTACTTTCCTATAAGCACACTATGCTTAGACTTAAAAAAAATGTAAAAAGTATTTGGACCCTATATGAAGTTCTGCATGTTTTGTTTTTTTTTTATTAAAGGACCATGTAGGAACACACACACAATCTGAAACAAAACAAAAAACCATTTAGTGGTGAGAGGCACAACTGATTGTGTGGGTATGATGTGTGGGTGTGTAAATTGATAAACAATGTTTATCTAATGTCTGTGTTTATAGACCCAGAGATCAATGGAACAGAATAAAGCTCAGAAATAAACCCACAATTGTATGGTCAATTTATCTTCAACAAAACAGGGTAGAATATGCAATGGGAAAAAGTCTCTTCCAAAATGGTGTTAGGAAAACTCTAGAGCTGTTATGCAAAAGAATGAAATTAGGCTACTGTCTTATACAATAAACAAAAACAAATTCAAAATGGATTGAGGATCTAAATGTGAGACATGAAACCATAAAAATCCTAGAAGAGAGCAAAACATTTCTCTAGATATGTCTTCTGAGGCCAGAGAAACAAAAGCAAAAATAAACTATTGGAATTACAGAAAAATAAAAAGCTTCTGTACAATAAGGAAAATAATCAACAAAACTAAAGGCAATCTACTGAGTGGGAGAAGATTTTTGCAAATGACATATCTAAAAAAGGGTTAGCACCCAAAATATATAAGGAACTGATACAATTCAACACTCAAAAACAAATAATCCAATTTAAAAATGGGCCAGAGAGAGGAACAGATATTTCTCCAAAGAGGACTTCTAGTTGGCCAACACATGAAAAGATGTTCATCATCACTCATCATTAGGGAGATGCAAATAAAAACTACAAGGAGCTATCACCTCGTACCTGTCAAAACTGCTAAAATAAAAAACACAAGAAACAACAGCTGTTGGCAAAGATATGGAGTAAAAGGAACCCTTGTTCACTGCTGGTGGGAATGCAAACTGCATCAGTCACTATGGAAAACAGAAAGGAGGTTTCTCAGAAAGTTAAAAATAGCACTACCCTATTAGATCCAGTAATTGCACTTCTGAATATTTACCCAAAGAATACAAAAATTCAAGTTTAAAGGGATACATGCACCCCTATGTTTATTATATATCATGGCCAAATTATGGAGGCACCCCAAGTATCCACTTCAGATGAATGGATAAAGAAGAGATGGTGTATGTATATACAATGGAATGTTATTCAGCCATAGAAAAGAAGGAACTCTTGCCATTGGCAACAACATAGATGAGGGGCTAGGAAGTATAATGATAAGTGAAATAAGCAAGTAAGGGAAAGATACTGTATGATTTCACTTATATGCAGAATCTAAGAAACAAAACAAAGTAAAAAAAAAAGAGAGAGAGAGAAAAACCAAGATTTTTAACTGTAGAGAGCAATAGATGGTTATCAGAGAGGAGGTGAGGGGGGTGAAATAGGTAAAGGGGTTACACTTATCTTACTGAGCAATATATGGAATTGTTGAATCACTGTATTGTACATCTCAAACAAATATAATACTATATGTTAATTACACTGTAATTAAAATTTTAAACAAGTAAATAAAAAGATATAATTAAAAAGAAGAAAAAGAAAATGAGCAAAAGAAAAGAGAAAGAGAGAGGAGGAGGGAGGAAGGAAAGAAAAAAAGAAAGAAGCAAAGTTATGTAACTTAGGGAGTCGAAAATATTTGACAAAGCAGATCTTAAAATCATGCATTCATCTCTACTGGCTTCCTACTGTAATATCTGCATATGAAATCAGGATTTGACAATTTTGCAAGTCAGTTACCTTTAGGGGTTTCAAATTTTATTTTTCCTGGATGTTTGCTTCCCTGGTGTTGCTTATCTAGTATAAACTCAAATCTGTGAAAATGTGAGAACAATGACTAAAGAAAAACATGTACAAACAATCGTGAATAAAAGAGAATGAAAGCCTCTTAAGGGAATCTCTTTAATATGTAATTTTAAACCACCTTAAAGCAGTTGGTTGTGCAAATATAGAATCTATTTTAAAATAACTTGAATTTTGATAATTCTCTTTCGGGGGTTGTTTTAGAATAAGGTTAGCAGCAAAAGAAACTTCATATGAAGTAAACTTTTTTTTCCCATAATTTAAAAGAGTAGTGAAAAGCATCACACTATAGCATATAAATTAAATTCCAGCTTTTCTGTTGAAATACCTTTTTTTTTTTTAAGTTTTGACGTACTTTAATTAAAGTATCCCTGTTACATACACCAGAGTCATGGATCAGTAATGAAACTTGGAACTTTTGCACTATGACAGAAGCCATGCCATACAGCAAAGAAAAATTGCAGTGAGGAAGTCCAAAGTATATTTTATGAATCAGAATATAAAATATCCATGATTCAACTCCAGCTAACTCCACTTAAAAGATAAAATAAAAGATGTCATTCTCCTGACGTAAATGAAAGGATTCATTCTAAATGAAAGACTGTATATGAGATGTTTGTTATTTCATGGGGGAAATTAGTTTTATGACCAAAGTAAATGGAAACCTTCAAAGCTTCTTAGAACCATGTTCTATGCACATCTGTAAATAATAAAACTGTATTATGCCAGATTATACTTCACCATGGATGGTTCTGCTCTTGAAAGTTATTCACTCTAGTGCTTACACTTTCCTCAGCCACAACAATTAGTAGGAGCTTTGGCAAAAAGTATTGAAATGAGAGAACCTGTACATTACCACAGTTTTCTTCTTGTTTGTTTCACTCTCTCCCACACATAAGGCCTGTTCCACGAGCTGGACCGTATTTACTTGGCTAAATCAGTTGCTGAAAATTCATTTTATTCTGCTTAAGAGAAAAATTAATGATCCATTTTTTCCCCTCAATTTTCAGAAAAAAAAAATTAGACTTCTTAATAATTTGCACTTTGACCACTGTAGGAAGTGCAGTTGACTTAAACATTAAACATGATTTAGAAGAACCAAATTCATTATCATATAAATATATATCGTATGTGTGTGTGTGTGTGTATTTTTTTCTGTCTGGTGTTAAATCTTCTGTTGTGTCTTCTTTTCTTCCTAGATCAATAGGCCATTAGGTTGATATTTGTGCTCAGAAAGGAAAGATAGCTTTGTGATGGTCTAAGAAGGAGAAGAGTTGTCTTTTTTTTTAAGATTTTTTATTTATTTATTCATCAGACACACATACACACACACACAGAGAGAGAGAGAGAGAGAGAGAGAGAGAGAGATACAGGCAGAGGGAGAAGCAGGCTCCACGCAGGGAGCCTGATGCGGGACTCCATCCCGGTACTCCAGGATCACACCCTGGGCAGAAGGCAGGTGCTAAACTTCTGAGCCATCCAGGGATCCCTAAGAGTTGTCTTAATGTCTATGGAAACTTTAAGAAATGACTACCTCTGGCAAATCCAAAGTGTGTTTGCCAGACATGGAAGAGACTAGTGCTTTGCCAAGGGAAATTATATATTAACATTGACATGAATGAACTACAAATTTATTAAAGTTACCATAAATTCTAGCCTAAAAGTGCCATTCAGAAATAATCTAAATGAGCTGTGGAACAGAGCTTGAGGATTTTTCTTTTGGGTAAAAAGGCGGGTGTGTGTTTCCCAGAAAACAAAACAAACAAAGAAAAAAAAAAAACTTTATCTTAATTCTTTGAAAAGGAAGCAATTTGGACCATTTCCTCTTTATTTTCCTTAAATAGGACCACAAGTAAAGGAAGTATGTGTCTGAAATGTGGGTTCTGCCAAACAGTACTAAATTTAACCAGCAAGTGGATGATAGTGCAGAGAGGATGAGATTTATGAGGAGACCTTTTGGACGTGGCCTCGAACAGGTGGTTGCCCGAAAAGGAGTCTGCGCATCTTTAGCTGGAGGAGCGAGGGGGTTGGGAGGAGATACACGGAGGCATGCTGACTGAGACTTGGTATGGCTTGTCAGATGTCTCTATTTTTGTCTAGACTTCAAAAGCTATTTCATTGTACTTTGAGAAGAGCAGAAGGTCTTGGGTTCTGTGATTGGTTATTGTTTTGAAAAGGAAAGAAAATTACCTTTCATTTTCTCTCCATCGCATTAAATCCCCAGTGGAGATTCGAAGGATGTTCCAAGTCAGTGCAACTCTGTCACAGAGTCTTTGAATCCATTACTTACGACCAAGGTTTTGTGATGCTCTCATCATTGTAGGAAAAACTGCAAATCGAAGCCTACAAAAGCAGTTTTGCAAAAACGTTTCGATGTTTACACTTGCTTTGAATTCCTGAGCAAAATCAGATTTTACCTTTATGGTATTATGGGGAGGTATTTCGAAGCCTGGGCTAAATGAATCCTTGCATTTCCCTCCAAAGGAATAACTATTTAGAGTCACGTTTCCTATGAAATTTTCAAGGTACATCTTACCGTAAGATTCAAATTATTAAGAAAGAGGGGGAGGATAGCTCTGCGGTGTATGCTGTGCCAGGCTCAGCTGGAGCCTGGAACACGACAAAGCCCAGCGTGTGGGTGTCCGTCGTGGGAGGGGCGGACCGACAGAGCAGTCACAGTCTGGGCAGGCTGAGGACTACAGCAAGCAATACAGAGTTCAGTGTCACGAAGAACTGAAATTTAACTCTCATTTACACAGAACTCCAATAGATGTTCCTAGTCAGGGTGGGATGATGGATGCTCAACTTTCTACTCTCAACAGACTTTGTTAGTTGAGGGGTGAGGCCTGAGGGGTGATCCTGAGATCTAGGTGGAAGTACAGGCTCTTGCTGTTCTGGATCCTTCCTCCTCCAGGTCCTCGGGGATTTTACCTGTAATGAGCAAACATGACATGAGGGAGCATGCACGAGATGATTTCAAGGCCAGCTCTGATGGTGCCGTGACTTACACCTAGCTTCATTCCATTGTGAAGAATTCAGTCACGTGGGCATATCTAGCTGCAAAACTTAGTGTCATTTTGTAACCGGAGGAAAAGAAGCAGCCTGGTGAACAGCTCGCCAAGTACGCAGAACTTCTAGAGCATCTAGGAAATGTATCTTAGCAAAACTTGGAGGCAGCGGGATGTCAAGGAAAGCTTTCCGTGTGGGATGACGACTGCAAGAGGAAGAAAGTTGAACACATGGAAAAACAGTTGAGAAGACAGTGGTCTAGACAGAAGGAAGCAATTATGAAAACAGATAAGAAGAATTGAGATAGTCTTTAAAACTTGTAAAATGATCCCATTGAGAAATTAAGATAAATTGGCTTTTTAACTTTTTTAGAGTTGTGGATTTTAAAAAATAATAATTAAGAATTTTTCACATAAATGTAATAATTATACGATTTTTTTAAAAAAAATCCATGCTAGCTAGTCCTAGGATGAATAGGACAAATGAAGATTTGTTTTAGCTTGGCTTCCAGGATTTAACAACCTAGGTGGCATCCTGTTCTATAAAGAACAAAGGATGGAAGTTTTGAAGTGTATTATGTAATTTCAAGAAGCAACAAACTAAGTAAGACATTCCTTCCGTAAACTTGATGAAACCGGTGCAAGAAAGTAGTCTGCCATTTTATGTCAGACATGCTAGTTTTGACCCAAAATATGAAGGGAGGGTCAGTATTCACTACTTTACAGCATATAGACAAAATAAAGCTCCATGTTAATTTCTGGCATTTCGGTATTTCAGTTAAAGATTTTTTATCACACAAAATTGATACCAGCTTCTCATTTACCCTCTTGCTTTTTCTCCTTTCTGTCTCAAACTACTTGGAAAAAAAAAGATGGCAGAAATATGATATCTCAAAGACAATTTAGGATTGGAAATATTATTCTTAAAATAATTTTGTTCTCTGTCTTGCTAATTAGGTTTTGAACCTCTTGAGGCCAGGGACTGTCTGAGAACACCTACAGTATCTGACGCAAGGTAAGCTGCAACAAATATTAACCCTTCTTTCCCTTCTTTGGATTTTAATACCTCATACAATGACTAATATATTGTTGGCACTAAAAAAATACTGATTGGGATAGATGTATGGAAGGAATATTCAAACATCGTATTCTATTCACCTTATTTATCTTATAAAATATGCTATGATTAGATTGTTCTTTAGTATGGATAACCAGTTGTTTTTTCATAAATAAAATTACAATCAAAACAATGGAACAACTGGGAAATGATCTGCCAGTGAAGGATTTATTTTTCAGTTCTGAATCATGGATGATGTGAGTCATGAATGTGTGGGAAACCTAACAATGGGTTAAAATTTTGAACTAGAGCAGCAGATGCCTATAGATTTAAATGTTGATTGAATTTAGCTGCTGCTGCTATGAAATTATTAGCCCTCGGCAGTGGTCTCGCCTACGTACTTTATTTTGTTTTTTTTTCTGGAAGCTACAAAGCTATTTATTGTTAATGAGGGAATAAAGCAAGAAAACAGATTAGCAAATAGATTACCAAAATTTTAAATGCCTGATCTCTGTTAAACAATAACAGGTTATAATGTGATGCATTTAGTTCTCAGTATTTTGCAACAAAATTGTTGCTATGAACATAGCTTTGTTACCTTATATATCTTTTCTCTAATATAAACATTTCATCTATCATAATAATACTTTTTTGATAAAATCCTTTACCAAGTGCATTTTCCTTGTCCATTGCAGCTTAATATTGTGTTTCTAATCTTAAAATGATAATTCTCTGAAATAAATCATTCCTATACTCTTTCTAAAATACTTGATTGGTTGGCTTACCATTTAAAACTATTATCCTGCATAAACCTGTGATGAATTATAAAATCAACTAAAATGATTTTAATTGATGTTTCTAAATTTAATTTTTGTAAATAAAGTTTGTAAAATTTAAAAGTTACTTAGCATGCTTAAATACTCTTCTCTAGTAAAAATTTTTAAGTTTCCAGCTTAAAGATAGCACCTCCCAAATTCTATGTTAATTTCATTTTTAAGTTGATGTAGAAACATATTTCTGAGAAAATGGGAATATTAGTATACAGAAAAGGCACACGAAGTTCCTTCAGAAATCATGATATGATTGAAGTCAAATTAGAGGAGCATTTAACAAACAAGATAGAGGTTGTAGTAAATTTATTTCAGACTCTCAGCCTGTCTCTCCTGTAGTTCTTCATTGTTTCTCTTTAAAAAATTCAGCTCACCTTCACCATCAAGCTTTCCTGAATACCCCAGTCAAAATGATGCCGTCTTCTGAACTCCTTGTCTTTGTTCATGACTCTCCTATTGTATTAATCATTCTGTTTTATGGTTCAGCAAATTGTATAGAATCGGTTTCTATTTTCTGAATACATCATGTTCCAGAGTGAATTTAAAAACCAGTTGCTCAGGAACCCAGAGTACTTATTCCCATAGAACTAATAACACCAATGATGCTCCTATTTTCTTTTAAGCTCGATCTCTGTCTGATCTAATGTCAATAAACATATCTCAAACATAGCTTCATTGATGATATTGCTTCTTCAGAACAAATCAATTATGTTATAAGGGGTAAATTGCGTAGGTTCTAAACCTAGATTTGCCTAGATTCTCTATTTGCTAGCTGTTTGATCTTAGGCACATTACTCACTTGTGTGTGTCTGAGGTTTCTCACCTGTAAAATGTAGATAATTGTATGCACTTCCTAGACTGTTGTGAGGATTAAATGAGTTTTATATGAAAAGTCCTTCAGAACAGAACCTGACATACAGTAGGGGATATATAGGGTAGCCTGTAAATGTTATTATTATTTTCATTGAAACTTGGAATGTCAGGAATTTATCTCCCCACATATAGGCATATTTGAAAGTGGAAATATGTGATATATTTTATGGAAACATGTGATGTATTTTAGACGTTTACGTTCTGGAGATAGGATAGGTGACAACCCAGTCTCTTGTGCCTTTATATTCAAAATGAATAAAAATGGAAACAAAATAGTATAACTATCTTCATCTCATCACAGAAATGAAATGAAAGTAAAAATAACAGTGATAATTATTGATAGTACTTACTGAGCTCTTGAGATGTGGCAAGGCTGAAGTAAAGGGCTTTGCATGGTATCCTATCTTCTGATTACAGATAAGAAACTGGCGGTCAAGGAGCAAAGCTTGCTGACACCTAATAAGAGTTAGAACAAGCATCCAAACCCCAACCTTTCTGACTTTTACATTTTACAGTATTTCCACTCCACCAAAGACTGATAGGAACGAACCCAGGTCCAAAGTATCCTTCAGATTATTATCTACTCATTCTAATGTCTTTTAAGAGGCTCATCTGTCACTTAACAAATCCATCTCGTTCTTACTAACCCTGCCTTCTTCAGATTGTCTAAAAAAATATAAGGCATTTTGTCAAACAATTGGATGAAGTCTAGAACATTTTATTTAGGACATAGTATTTGATCAGAATTTCCCAAATTGTTTTCCCCTCCATTTGTCTGCCAACACCAGCTCACTAGTGGTGGTGTTTCAGGACATTACACTAGAAATTCTTCTTTCCCTCTGTAAGCCATAGTCTATGAATGTTGTATAATCAGTCTTAAAAGCAGGCTACTAACTCCAACATATTACAAAATATTGAACTTTTTAATTTTGCCAAATGAAAGATAGATTTCTAATTTAATGTATCCTTTATCCCTTTATCCCTGTATTTAACCTTTATTTTTGATATGCATAATAATTTCATATCTCACACATATCTCATTTACTCTTCATAGTAAACTTCTGTGGTCTATACTTGAATTATTTCCATCTTTGGATAGGGACCTGAGAACTAGAGAAACTAAATATCTTGCCCCAAGTCCCACAAGTAGAAGTAGTGGTATCAGAATTTGAAACCAGGTGAAACTCCAGAGACAATAATTGCCACTATGTTGTGAGACTGCCTTGAATTGAGAGAACAAAAACCATCTAACGTAATAGCGAAAGCATTAGGCTTTCACTCTCCTGGCAGTTCCTTCTTAAGTGTTTAGATGGGATATTTTTTGAAGAGAGGGTCTATATCTTCTTTCTCATCTTCCTGTTCCTCACAATGTTTAAGAGAGTTCCCTGACACCATGGACACTTACTAAATGACTGCTTGAGAACATTAAGGGATATCTAAGATACTATTAATGATGACTATAATGTTCTCAAATTAAAGTTTCAAAATATTTTGCTTTGGATTTATTGACCAAATTTAGCCAATTTGGTTAAATGAGCTTTCTTCTTCATGTATTGTCACTGTCACTTTTCATAATTGGATCAAGATAATGTGATCCAGAAACTATTAAGCAATCTTAATTTGGAAATTCACAAATATATGGGGTGAACATAATACTATTTTGAGTTAGACAGCCAAGTGCTTGGCTTATTTTGGCAAATGTAATTTAGTTTCTTGTGAATGATAACATTTGATTATATGCTATGTGGTATCATGTTTTAATATAAGGACAAATGCCAACACCTATAAATACCTCCCCATAATTAAAGTAACCTTCTAGAACTTTAGTTAACTCTTAGAGTTTTATCGATTAAGAAAGTCAGAAATGCTAACATTTCTTTAGGTGATTTTAAGAATTGTTTACAAAGTTCAGACTAGCACTCTTTTGGAGAAAAAAAGACAGATCTACTAAGTAAGGCATCCATTAAATGAGCCAAATTTCAGTTTTTTACTAAAGAAGTAATCATTATACATAGCAAGGACATATTCAGATATGTATTAGAGATTTTTGATTACAGTATTAATTTGCCAATCCCAAGTAAAGAACAAGTTAATCTAATTGATGGAAGTTAATTGTGTACAAAGCCTGTATGGCCAAAAGAAGAAAGCTCAGCAGGATGTTCTCTGAGCATTTCTACTTGAGAGTTACATGTTTGCATTCAGGGGTAGTAACAAAAACATTCATATTTCCCACTGCATTTAAAAGACGTATTAAAATTATTTATTAACAGATCAGTATAGGAACAGTGATATATATAATCTAACATCTTGGCAGGGATTGGGTGCCAAATGCTTTCCAGTTCTAAAAGTCTATTATTGCAATGATTCCTTACCATGAGTAGACTTAGAGTTTGATTCAGTATGTCTATATTTGTACAGTCAGTGAATTTTATAACTAATATGGGGCTGAAAGACCCCAGGCCATGTTTGTATGTGACAAATTTACACCCAGAGAAAATAAGTGACCTGCCCAGGACCAGAAAGATGTTTGGTAATACAATATCTGTGACTCAGGTATTTTATACTCTGCATTTAAGGCCATGTTATCCTTCAATGGAAAAAAGAAATGCAAGGAAATTCAAATGGTTCAATGTTATACTCTACAGGAAACTTCCCCATGACACACAGTCAGCCAGTCTGTGATTTGAACAATATATTAACCTCACTTTCATTATGGGTAGTTCTAATTCCAAAACAGGTCTTCCTTAAATTGATTCGAAACCTATCTGCCTTTCTTTCCATTGTCTTCTATTTTCTATGTAAAATATCCATAGCTCCTTTAACCATTCCTTTTAGAACATGAGTTTCAGATGTTCATAGTCTGATGATTCCTCCTGGCACAGGAATAATATGTTTGATGTTTCAACTTGATGCCTAGAATTAAACACAATGTGACAAATGGCATCTTACAGACTACCTTCAGTATGTGGAAAGGCTATTTCTTGATCTGACTATACTTGTAGAGTTTATTATTATTATTTTTTTTACTTGTAGAGTTTTAAATTAACCTCACCTTTTTTTTTTTACCTCACCTTTTATGTAGTTTCAATCTCCCTTATAAAACAATCAAAGCCTAAAAGTATTTTTCACATAGACTACTATAAATCTTATGTTGATTTTTTATATTAGTGGGCTATTTTTATCATTTTAAGTCAAGATTGACAGGATTAAACATAACAATTTGTTGTTAATGTCACCATAATAAAAAAAAAAGACTATCAGTTTGGATTGTTTGAATCCATGCTGAAGATAATTATGGTAATTTAAAAGAAAAGAGTGTCAGTCTAATTTCAGTCCATAGTGACACAGAAATAAAATAGTATACAACAAATTATAGGGGTACCTGGATGGCTCGGTCAAGAGAAAGTCCAACTCTTGATTTCAGCTTAGGTCATGATTTCAGGGTCCTACATCATGCTATTTACCCAGCACAGAGTGCCTGTTCCTCTTCCTCTGATCCTCCCCCTGCGCTCATTTTCTATCAAAAACACGAATAAATAAAATATTTTTCAAAACTATAAGGTAGTTATATTATGTAATCACGTCTTTCTAACAGTTCAATATATTAACCAATATAAAGTGTAAGTCATCCATCCTAGTTTTGGGCACAATCATCAATTTGCCTCTAGAAAGAGAAGCTAAGAAACAATTAGATACTCTTAATTTTTCTCTGAACTTTAAACTGCTTCTAAAAAATAAAGTTTTTCTCCATTAAAAAAAGAACAGAAATAAAGAAAATCTTGCTTTACAAAAAAACTTTTTAACTAGGATGGCATATATATATATATATGTATATATATATATCTCCAAACTAAGGATATATTTTGGCCATCTAATTATCTAGAATCAAATTCCATTAACATGTACATATTTTTAAATCTGCCAGGCCTTAGGTACGTGATCAAGTTGAAAATCACTGGCTACATACTGAGAAATGTACAAGTAGAAAGAAAAGTCCCTAAGTAAAAGTTAGGAGAAACTAAATGGCAGAATAGAAATACAGATAGAGGTTGACTTCCTATTTTTTTAATGTCTCAATTTTTTATTTAAATTACAGCTAGTTAACATATAGTGTAATATTAGCTTCAGGAGTAGAATTTAGGGATTCATCTCTTACATACAACACCCAGGACTCATCACAACAGGTGCCCTCCTTAATATCCATCACCTATTTAAATTGTAGTTGACTTCTAACTCCTCCTCAGAGTGACTTTAATGATCAAAACATCCAAGATTATGTTCATACAAGGGTAGACTCCACTCTTTAGAAATAAATGACTGAATAAATAAAAATGTCAAATTCAGTTATAGGCAGTACAGTGTAGAACCAGAACAACTAGTATGCTTGAGAATCTTCTTAGGTGTCACATCCTTAAGTATCCATATTTCTCTGCCTCATTCTCTTCCACTATTTTCCTAGTTATAGGCTATAAGAGGATAAGGGATGAAATATCAGAAAGCAATGAGATTATCTGAAACATTTTAAATTTTGGTGCTTGGCCGCGGAATGCTTGCTGTCCAAAGGAAAGAGCTTAGAGACTCAGCTACAAAAAATCACCCAGAAGTTGAGTTCAAGAATATCTAAAAGGCTGTGCTTTTGTTATTTTGTTTTGTTTTGAAATCTCCAGAATTTGGAACTAAATTATACCTATTGCATTTGGCTCTGCATTTTCAAGTAATGTGAGTTTTTGCTAGTATCTGAGCAATTTCTATATATTTAGTGGGATACAGTTAAGAGGGCTTAGGATGAGCCATGTTAAACATGGGAGAATTGCCTGTATCTGGGCAATATATAGGAAGGGAAGTTACAAAACAGGTACACACAGGAAGACAGCATTTCTCAAAATGAGTGGTAACTTTCGGGGTCCTAAATTTATAAGAATTGTTAAGATTATTTTTTGTACATTTGATAAACTTGCCATGCGTGATTTTATACAATGTATTGACAGAGATTTTAGGTTTTTATTGTTCTTATGATGATGATGCAGGCCTAAAGATGATTTTTTAACTTATGTTTTGTTTAAATCTTAAGCACATGAAATAATTCCAAACTTAAAAAAAAATTGTGAATCTGATCCCATATTTTCCTATTCAGAATCATATTTTATATCATATTTTAAAAAAGCAGAAGTCATTTGTAATTATTGAATAGAATTATGATATCTTCTATAAAATATCTTCTGTTGAAAACAGTTGTCTAAAATTTGCTTAAGATTGTCATATTACTGCAATTTAAACCCATAGTAAAGCCAAGAGAAGATTGTGTATATATAATATTTCCCCTCAATCACAAGGTTTATTACAGAAAATCCTTGAGGCAGATAATTCCCACATTAAGAATATATAATTTCAAGGTTATATTTGCACCAATGAAAGTTTGTATAAATAATTTTACCTTGATGAAAAGTAAACATATTAAATGAAGGCATAGTTATAATAATTTGTATATATTAAATTAGTAATTGTGGGTATGCACAAAATCTTTTTTTCATTTGTCTATTAATTAAATATTTATTAACCAGTCATTGCACTAGATGGTAGAGATGGATAAAGGTGAAAAAAAAAAGATAGCTGTTTTCAAGGAATCCATAATCAATTAAATGGAGACAACATAAAAGCAAATGAGTATAACACCATTTTATAGTATCTTTTAAAGCAGAAGCACAGATAAGCTAGTATAAGTGCCTACAGATAGAGTTTCTACTGTAGACCAAATGCTCCAGATGCTGGTAATACAATGTTGAACAAAACTTCTTAGAGTAGTAGAGGCACATGGTAAAAAGAAATAGAGTATATTAGATAGTGATCAGCAGGGGTGTTTACAATATTTCACAGCCAGTGAAAATGGGTACAACTCATCAAATAGACATCCATCCACCCAGAATAAAAGTTCATTCTACCTGCTGAATATCAGGCTTTGGATTAGTACTAACAGGAAAAATAAAACCGGAAAGGAAAATCAAAGTATCAGATAAGGAAAATATTGACATTTTAGAAATTTTGAACTGAGAGATAACTTTTAAGCAAAACTTTAAGAAAGTAAAAAGTTAGACCTGTAGATAATAGAGGAAGACCATTCTAGAGAAAGGAAACGGGAAGAGCAAAGGCCACAAGGAGGAAGCTTACCTAAAGTGAGGTGTAGTGAGAAAGCCATTGTGGCTGTAGTGCCCCGTACAAGGGAAGATAGGAAGAAAAGACTTTTGTAGCTGGCAGTGAGAACTTTGACTTGTATCCTAAGTGAGATGACATCTCACTAAAGGTTTTGAACAGTTGACTAACGTGGTTGGTAGGTATTTTAAGAGGATCTCTCAGGGTTCTGGGTGGAGAACTGACTAACAGGGTCAGGAGCAGTGATCGGTGTATAGAACAGAGGCTATTGCAACTATGCAGCAAGAGGTAGATCAAGTTAGAGCTTTGGGAGTGAAAGAAGTGGCTGAATTCTGGATAGGCATTGCTTCAAAGGTAAAGCTACCTGGATTTGCAGAAACACTACATATGGGTGTGACAAAGAGGGGTAAATAATGACACAGACCAGAAAAACCAAGTAGCTGCCTATGTGCCAGAATCTTTGCGAATCCTAGGGAATATAGAGGGGAATAAGACAGACATAGTGCATCTAGGATGAATAGCCGATTAAATAAACATATAAGAGAATGCAAATATTCCTTATATATGGGGTGCACAGGAGTTTATAATAAGGTTGCTTAATCTACTCCAAATAGGTAAGGGACAACTATTATAGTAATGAAAATTATGCCTGAGTCTAAGGGCTAGTCAAATTTATTCAGGTGAAAAGAGGGAGTGGGAGAGAAGGAAAACTAGTTATACTCGAGTATGAGATTCCAAGCACTTTAATTTTGCTAAGATCTCATTACTGACTTTATTGTTATGTCTCTTTAAGGTTAGTATATTCTTAGCAAACTATTTCTTGCCACTGTCGGAAAGTTGGTTCAAAAGGTATATTCTTATTCATTCATTTCTTCAAAAAAAAATTCACAGACAACTCACTTAATAGTAGGGTCTCTGTGCTAAGAAGAGTGTACCGGGATGAATTAAATTTGGATCCTTCCCAAAAGAAGTTAAGATCACAGTTTTGTCTTCCAGGTGATCACCTAAGTAATTAAGTCTACTCAGGTATGCACTTATGTTTTCAAGTTGTTAGTACACTGGATTTGTAGTAACATACATGGTGAGTTAACTGAGTTACTAACTACTCAACAGATTGCTTTAAAGACATGTGATTTGTTTTTATCACCTCCGTCAAGTATCCTTAGTACCCATTTAACAGTGTAGCCTATGATAATATTTTTTAACAAGTGAATATATTAATTTCTCAACTCTAGCCTTTTTCTACAGATCATTGAAACAGCCTTGAAGAATTCTTATACCTTTATATACTTTTTAAGATATATTCTATGAACTTTTTAAATAAGATATGCCAATAAGCTCTTACATCATTGCTTCTATTAAGGTTTTTCATATATATTCATATATATAATCAGTCATTAATAATCTTGAAATTAGTACTACTTAGAGAAGAGTAATTTTCTTCTCATAGACATGTGTACTTGCAATCTTTCTCCCCTTTTTGATATCAATTACTTCCACAAAATTCTAATTCCCATCAGCATATTTGACCTTGCTTTTCACATATTCACAATTTTCCCCATTTATAAACTTCCATTTATCACTCTTGTCTAAACATTGATTTTAAAGCTTTCAAATTTAAGATGCCTGGAATCATTTTTCTCATTTTTTTCATGATCATTTCCTTTTCTTGAGGGAGAAAGTTTTTCTTCCTAATTCTACATGAAATCAAGTATAATTTTGTTCATATTAAGAAGAAATACCAATAATGATTATAAATACATTTTAATGTGAATATTATTTTATAATCAGAGTCACTCCATCCCACACCAATTTCCTCCTCAGATTTTGTAGGAAAAAGGAATTGATCTGGCAGCAAACAAATGCAAAGTTATGGATCTGTGAACATTATTAACCTCTCAATGCCCCATTTAGCTTTTCCCATTCCACAAGAATCAATGATAAACACGCCCATCCATTTTATGTTCCTTATTAAAGCAGAGAGTTAACAAGCAAGTGCCTCTTGTTTTGTCTTCAACTTGGTAATGTTTATATTATTCTAAGAAGGTACTGCCCCCCCCCCCCGGTGGTACCATAATATGGCAGGTACTTTTTAAGCTTCTGTGGACCGCTATACCTATGATGTTGTGGAACCCGTAATCCACTTTAAGTTCCACTTGATTTGAAAGTACCAGTCACCACACTTTTCTCTTGAATGGACTTAATTCCACAGATCCAAATGCTGGCTTGTTGTCTTCTGGATCAGCTTTCTTTCCTCCTATTCTCATCTTCCAGTCAATTGCTTTAAGACTTTTGGAAGTCAGAGGTTGAGAAATGATAAATTCTTGACTTTTTTCCTACTTGTTTCTCTAGGTTGAAGAGAGATATAAATAAGTGTGTATTATTTATATTTAGTATATTCCATTTTGTCAAATTGTCTTCCCAAAGCTGTTTTCTTAGCATCCACTTAACCACAGCAGTGAAACAGTGAAACTGCTTGTTGCCTTCCATTGAAAATTAAGCTCTGGCACTAAGCCAGGCTGCCTGAGCCAGCACTAATATAATTCACAACTGGAAGAAGACAATCAATTAATCAATACTATAATTTGGAACTGACCATGGTAGTAACACTCACAGCTATTAGACTCAACTGACTGACACCATTTAGGATTAATGAGGTAGCAAGAACAGGCAAACCAAAGATTCATTTAAAGATTTTTCCTCCTAAAATCAAACTACCCAGTCTATTTTGTTATTTTTTCTTATTTAGTGATGCCACAGTGAAATCTAATGTAAATAAGAATTTGAAGGACAAAGAATCTTACCCATTACAGTGATTTTGAACAAGAACTTTAATGAGCCAATTAGATAAGGATTGTAGGAAAACAATTCAGTTCAGTGTTAAACTCTTCTGAAAATTCTAAAAACATGACTAAAACTGCTTTTCTGAAAATACTTAGGCATTACTTGAAACAATCTTATATAATCAGAGATTTGTGTATCTATTGTTTGGATAAATAAATAACCACCTTTTAAACTGCAAAACTTTAAGATAGTTTCCAGAAAATCCTTATGGTTTGCTCTGTTTAACTCATGCAATAAAATAATGAAGTAAAAATATGAAACACACAATATCTATGGTACTTGCAGGATGACAACAAATACCCATCAATTCCTCCCAGCCCTTTCTAGAACTCTCTAGTCCCTTCATATCTTATGGATCTTTTTGACAAGACAGAAGTTTCCCTAAAGATGTTGGTTGAATATTTATAATGATATATCTTTAAGCCAACCAAGAAATTTGTGTCTTTGTTGTTGTTATTTAAGTTTTCTTTGGGTTAGGCATACTGAGGTTCTGAGCCCTCAGACTACAGATGACTTTTAGAATATTTCTAATAGGAGATCTCAAAAGCCTTCCCAGGGGACTTAAGCATGATGACAGATTTTTGTTTTTCAACTAGAAGGCAAAATACAAAAGAATCTCCTTTAAATCCAGCAGAAAACAGGGTGCCTGGGTGGCTCAGTCAGTTAAGAATCTGCCTTTGGCTCAGGTCACGATCCTAGAGTAATGGGATCAAGTGTGGCATCAGGCTCCCTGCTCAGTGGGGAGTCTGCTTCTCCCTCTACCCCTCCCTGCTGCTTGTGCTCACTGTCTCTCTCAAATAAATAAATAAAACCTTTTTTAAACAATCTGGCAGAAAGCAAAAAGGAAGAGTAACACAACTGTACATTTTATAACATCATATATCTGAGGAGTAGAATTGACCAGCAACATAACAAATTCCATAGAAAGAGACTCTCTTAAAACAAGTGGTTACCTCCATTTTTTTTTTAATTTGGAAAATTCAGCATGGAATTATCTCAATCTCCTAATTGTAGCATGGCAAAACTGAAGCAAAGTACTTGGAATAAAGCCTTGGGATTTATATGTTCTTTCCAAATACTTGCCATATATTCATAACCAAAAGGGCATTGAAAATATAAAAGTCCTCTTAGTATTGAATCAGAGACACTGAATTTATAACCTTTAATATGGTCTAGAATTGGTTAGAGAATTCTAACCAAGATAGAATTTTTTGTAGTGTGACCTTTTTATATATTATCTTCGATGTATTTTTGAATTCTATAAAGTAAAATAAAATTTTAGAAATATTATGGAAGTTTTGGATGAGAGTGGTTAAAGAAAAAGAAAGATTTGCTAAAAAATCTTTGCGATTTGCTAAGAAAACAGTGTATTAGACAAAACAGAAGCATTCAATTAGAAAGCCAATGTGATTTTATCCATATTTGTTTCCACTGATGTGAATTTGTATATATATACACACTTTATAGCACACAATGGTTATTTATGTAATAGAATCATGTATTCTAATTTAAGTGGCATTTCATGAAATGAAGAACACATATCCAATTTAATATCATGTTTATTATAGACAGACATAGGAAAACATTAATTTTCATTCCACCTGCCTATGCAAAATCAATAAAGAAATAAAAAATAAATAAAGCTTAACTTTATTTTTAAAAGTTAGTACTTAATGCTTTTTAAGAGACTGATATTTTGGATCTTAATTCAACTTCACCCTATAGTAAATACATTGCTGTTGTCCTATCAGAAAATAAAGCATAGAATTTAAAATGAATTATTATATTTATGGTGTGTTAGTCTGTTTCTGTTAAAATAATCACTAATGCTTCTAAATCTTAAAAGCTGAGAAACAAGTATGTAGTGTGTCATCAAAACAAAACAGTACAATATTCAAGTCAGTGCAACAAAAACTATTTTAAGTTTCTTGTTTCCTTACTCATTTATTTCTTTATATTCAATTTCATTTAAGGCAAAATACACTTTGAAACTACTTTCAAAAAATAGTATATAATATGATGGTTTATTTTATTTTGCTTTTATGTTGTTTTATTCCAAAAGTAAGTTGAAGCAGCTTTTGAAGTTTCATGCAATACAGTAAAATAAAATAAATTGATTGCTAAAAATATATGTAAAGGATAATAATAAAGATTAGAAACTAAGGTAAAATATAGGAGGTAAAAATAGGGGATAAAAGTTAGAAAGTCACTTTTGTACTTTTGAGGAACAGGAGGGCAATATACTATCCAACAGTATTTTATCCAGGATCTTAAATAAAGGAAAGTCCCAATCTAAGCTTTCAAGGGCAAAGGTCAGTAACCTTTTTCTCTAAAAGGTCATATTGTATATATTTTAGAACTTGTAGGTCTTTTTTTTTTTAATCAAAGGCAGGTGCTAAACCACTGTGCCACCCAGGGATCCCCTAGAACTTGTAGGTCTTAAAGACTCCATGGCAACTAGTCAGCCCTGCCATTTCATATGAAAATAGTCATATACAAAACATAAATGAATGGACATGACTATGTAACAATAAAACTATTTATAAAAACAGGCAATGGACTAGATTTAACTCAGGGGCTGTATTTTGCTCAACACTCTTCTAGAGACTAAGGCAAAAATAGAAGTCATTTACCTGATTTTATGATAAACACTTATTCCAAAAAGGAGAGCTTTTCTTGACACTTAAGATGTGCAATAAAATGCACTAGAAGAAGCTTGGCAGTGGACAATGTTAGTTACATCTCTATAATAATTAAAATAGCATGTTTCACGCAGCAGCTGGTCACAGTCTCATGAACATCTGTAAAATGAGTGTAAAATTCAGCATAAAATTGAATTTTTGGTCTTTTGTAGGCAAAATAATGGATTATTCTCTTTGTCTTTTTAATTGGCTGTTATAGCAATGGCCTTTTTATGTTTGGGGATTTTTTTTTTCTTCTTAAATTTGCTTTGCCTTGCTTCTTTTGTTTGCCATTGTTATTAAAAAGAAAAATCATTCCCCCTATATGGCATGTGAAGCAATAAACCATCTCAAGTTGCATAAAAAACTGAGAATGACATCAGTGATAAGACATAGGTGAGCATTACAATGAAGGAAATAAGAAAGAAAATTATAATCTGATATGGAAGATGGACATTTAAACAAAGAAAGTACATCGAAGGTCATGATATAAGGAGACATGAATTTTGGTTTCGAATTTTAGGTTCAATGTTTGTCAGTAACATTATCTTTAGTTAATTTCTTAACCTCTCTGACCTTGGTTTCTTCATCTCTAGAATGAGGACAATATTAATGCCTTTCTTACCTGAATTCAAAAGGTGGATAAGGCAAGACTTATTGCAATGATACATAGTGTTCAATATGTAACTCTGAGGGCTCACATTCAAAAATGAGGTTCTAGACAATGATGTGAGTTTTCAAAAATAGGTGTCTGTGATATAGCTATATAACTCTTAAATCTCTCACACCCATAGGTAGTTATTTTTTGTGTTTTTGTGTTTTTGTTTCGAGAGAGGAGATTTGAAGAGATTTTCTTGGAGACAGGTGTTTTGTGAATGTTTTCTTTCCCCAACAAACATGTATCCCCAAAGGTTTTTTAAAAGACCATTTAGGAAGCATAATAGGTATCCCTTTAATTTAGAGGATGTAGAAGACTAGCATCCGAGCAAAACCTAAGAAGTCAATGAGCAAGAAGCTGGCTAAAGTGGTCTGGTATAGCAGAGAACAGGGCTGGTATGAAGATATTAATGGCACTCCCAGAGTTTGTAGGGACAATGGATTCATCAGCTTTTCCATGGACTACTTTTGAAAACACATAGGAGAGGAAGTTACAGTGGGGTGATCTGCTAGAGGGGTGAAGAGACTTTGACCAAAGGTAGAATCTGACTTCTAAGAAGATAGGGGTTGTAGAAGACAGCTCTTTATGGATGGAGTTCAATAGTCTATGAATGAATACAAGAAAGAATGCTTTGAATATCTGCCAAGATCGGAGTACTAAAATTATATCACCCCTATTCTAACGCAGAAAGGGTCAGAAACTGCAGTAAGGAAAATGTATGATGGGAAGTGATTTGCCTCAAAAGTGAACCCAGAGTTTCAACATATTCACAAGATGGGTTATGGTATTTACCTAACTGAAACCATTTTTTTTTTTGTGACTTAAAGTCACAATAGGTTGTTTTAATACCTGAAAGTGGACAGAGACACAATTGTGCCTGCCTGAATTTTTATTCAGGGACATGATGAAAAACAGTCCTTTTGAAAAATTTAAAGGGCAACAGATGGAAAAAAATTTAAAACAACAACACAACACTGGTTTGCAAATACATTCTGTTGTTTATGATTATATTCTATAATTCATACTTGTTTGATGTTATATAAATGTGTTACATCTACATCTATACCCATGGTTAGAGATCACATCTAGAACTACGTGTGTCCTCATAATAAATAGCTACTGAATACCTCTCATGGGTCATTCAGACACTGTGTTGGGCACTGGGAATGAAGGCTATTTCATAAACCTAATAGGAAATGTTAATATGAGGAGAATAACGCTCCCCTCTAAGAGGTCTGCATCCTAATTCCTGGAGCTTGCAGAGATATTCGCTTGCATGGCAAGAGACTTTGCAGGAATGATTAAGTTAAGAATATTGAGATGAAGAAATTATCCTGGATTATCCAGGTGGGCCAATTTAATCATAAGCATCTTTACAAGGAAAGAGGGAGGGAGGAGAGACAGAATCAGAGAAGGAGATGTGGTGACAGAAGCAGTTTAGAGAAGCAGATTTGAAGGTGCTACATTACTGGCTTTGAGAACAGAGAAAGGGGCCATGACCCAAGGAATGTAGCCAACCCTGAGAACATGGAAAAAGTAAAGCAGTGATCTTCTTTTCCCTAGAGCCTTCAGAAGGAACACAGAATTGCTGAGCCATTTTAAACTACTGACTTCTAGAACTGTAATATAATAAGTAAGCCACAAAGTTTGTAATAATTTGTTATAGCAGAGATGGGTAACTAATACAACGGGCAATGATTCTTTAAAAAAGTATTATAGAAGAAGTACATAAATGTTGAAGTCATTTTTTCAGTAGGATATATTAAGGTAACCCAAAAATTCAAGAAGGGCTGCTTGAGGAAGGGATATGTAACCTAAGACTAGAAGGAGCAACAAGATCAATCAAAAACAAGATTGCTAAAAAGTATTCTAGAGAAGGGAAATAAGATGCGAAGGCTTAGACGTGGACAAGAGCAACTTATATTTCAAAGAATTGGAAGTAGTTCAGTATGTGTGAATGACAGAATTTGAGGAAGGGGGTGAATGATGTGGCTACCAAATATTGAAGTCAGATCATGAAGGCTCTGATCAGTTACGACATGCTTTGAAGTTTGAGCTTTATTGTAAGAGCAATGGAGAGGCTCTAAGGATTTTAAGCAGGAGAATGTCATAATCCTATCACCATAGGTACACTCTGGAGAGTGAATTAGAGGAGAAAGATATTAAAGAATGAAAAGACAATTAGGAAGAGGTGGCAACCGTTCAGAGAGGAGATAGTATTTACTTGGACCTGGATGGTAGCTGTAGGAACAAAAAGAAATATCCAGAAATCAATTTGACAATGGAATCTAAATGGTTTGGTGATTTATGAGATGTGAGAGGTATCCTCGGTAGGTGGTGGTAGCATTTCAGGGACAGAGAACAAGATGGAGATTAAAGTGTGGATGAGGGATAAGGAGATCATGTGTTTGTCAACATTTTGGCTTAGGGTATCCAAGACATATACACATGGACATGCTTAGTTAGCAGTTGGATATCAATACTTCTAGGAAAGAAATCTGTGCTGGATGAGTAGACTTGGGAGTCACCAGTTTGAAAATGATTTTTGAAGCTTTAGGTATAAATGCATTTACCAAAGGGCTCCTAGATTAGCTTTAATAAATCCTTAAGAGTGAGGCAGAGAAAAAGACTAGAACAAGCCTTGAAGGTCATCAATATTTAAAGTGGAAGTAGAGCAAAAGGATCATTCCAAGGATAATATGGAGAGACCAGAGGGGAAGGAGGCAAAGTAAGAGACAGTTGTACCATAGGACAGAGGGAAAGAGAAGTTTATGAAAAAAAATTCCAGCAGTATCAGATGCATCTATGAAGTCAAACAAGATAGTTGAAAAGTGTCCATATTTTGCAATATATAAGCATTGATAGCCCGTGTGAAAGCAAGGTCAGTGGCATATTGCAGGAAGAAATAACATTGTATGACTTCAGGAAATTGAGACAGAAATTGTAGATAATACCTTCAAGAATTTTGGCTGTGAAGGGGAGATGAGAGAATAGTATTTGCAGAGAGAATTTAGATTGATAAAAGTTTTGTTGTTTTGTTGTTTTGTTTGCTTGATTGTTTGTTGGGTAAACCACACATGATGAAATTCTAATGAGACTCATCCAGAAGTGGAGGAATTCAAGATACAAACAGATGGAAGGTGGAGAATTTACTATATTTCTAAGCAACCCAGGGGGAAATGGTTCCAGAATACAGATAGATGGTAGATCAATTATGCAGATGGAAAGCCAACTCTTCCTCATTCCAACAATAAGGGAAAAGATGGATGCTGGTTATAGCCTAGACAGTGAGAAGTCCAAGAGTTTCTCCCCACTGGTTTTAAGTAATCTTCTGGATTTGAGGGAGGAGATGGATGAGCTGAAGATTTGGGGAGAGTTGGAGATGTTTGAAATAGTATCTGTATGGAATGGGAATTAAGTCCTGTAATGGAAGGCTAATAGGATTCTCAGAAACTCTTGAGATCCTGGGAGAGATTAGCAATCACAAGTATATACTGGCACCATCTGCCCCTTTGAGTGACATTCTTTAGCAGTGTTCAGCAGAATTTAGCAGCCTCGGTGTGTGCAGAGGGAAAAATGTCACTGCAGATAATTTTCTATGCCAAATGACCAAGTAAGTCCAATAGGCACTGGATGCTCAGATATCAGCAAGAGAGTAGTTGAAGATCTTCTAAAGGCCTGGCTTTCATATTTCCTTCTTTGACAATGCTAAGTCTCTTCCCATGTTACCCTTCTGCTTTTTAGGATTCAAGACAAAGAATCTCAAAATGAAATGCTTTTAAGGTACTGCTATAAATTAATAAGCTGAGTCTTATTTCATGAAGGTATGGGAAAATTGAAAAATTTAGCTAATTATGATATATATCTTTATGTGTAGCTTATATGGTAATGTTACCATTACCATTATATAATGTAGTTTGCCATTTAAAAGTAAAAGTGTAGTATGATACACAAGTGTATATGTATTTATCTAAAACATTTTAAATGTATCTATAATTTTGCCACAGATGTCAATGTACAGCTGTGTCTTTATCACCAAGGCGACGTGAGGAGAATAATGTAAAATGCTGATATTTTCATTCCGAAGCCTGCATGAATCTTTAAGTGTGTGCTCCCCCAGGATTTTTATTTTTTAATTTCCATTTCTTGAATTTTGTTAACATCTCTAGCCTCTTGTTTTAATTAAAATTAAATTTAAAAATTAAATCTCTACTGCTAAGCTGCCTGGCTTACAGCCCAAATAAGAACCACACATTCTTTTCTCTTCATCTCATGATCACTTTAGCAAATTAAATATAAATAGAAGGAAAGTGCCCTACATATAAAAGCAAAGAGTTAGCTCTCCAATTATATCTTATGACCACTAATTCTTTTTGCTCTCACAGAAAAGAGGTTAATAGATGAATATCTTTGCTACTTATCCTCATCAAAAAATCAGAAAATATGCTGAAAGGCTTTGCTTAACCACCATGTAGCAGAGAACAAGCATGGTGGTATTTTTGAGAAGCAGCTACCTAGGCAGGGAATATATTTTCTTGATTTCTTGCCTCTTGATGAAGCCATGTTACTCATTTGCACCAATACAATACAAATAGAAGTGATAAGTAACACTTTCCAGGCAAATGATTAAAAATCAGGTGTGCTTTTTCTCCGATTTCCTTCCTGATCCATCAGTTGGAGAAAACTAAGATTCTTGATAAGATAGAGCCACAAGATGGAAGGAGCCTGGGTCCAAGTAAAAGATGACTCTATCCGGAACACCTGCTGTGGATTTTGATATGAACAAAAGTATGTCAAGCCACTGGGAATCATTATAATAGATATCCCCAGATCTCAGTCACACATTTATTGATACTCTGTTGGTTACTTCTATAGGAAATCTAGTCTAATCAATCATATGTTGGCTATAACCATTTTAATGGTTTTTATAAAAATCTATTTTAAATTGATTTCCCAGGAATAAAGGGAAAAGGAGAAAAAATAAGTGGGAAATATCAGAAAGGGAGACAGGACATGAAAGACTCCTAACTCTGGGAAACGAACTACAGGTGGTGGAAGGGGAGGAGGGTGGGAGGTGGGGGTGACTGGGTGATGGGCACTGAGGTGGGCACTTGATGAGATGAGCACTGCATGCTATTCTATATGCTGACAAATTGAACAGCAATAAAAAATAAATTTATTAAAAAAATTAAAATAAAATAAAATAAATTGATTTCCCAGGTTGGAGTGTTTCTTAATTAGTACATACTTGTATAAAAGTGTTTTCTTTGTGGCAGACAAATCTACTCAGTTTAAAGCCATTATGGGCCTTTATCATAAAAATGTTAAGGTTAATATGAATATCTTAGAAAAAAATGGGAATTGGGGGAAAAAGAAAATTACTTTTTCTGTATTCTAAAATAGTGTGAAGGTATTTTTATTTGGAAATAAGTTTAAAGGCCTAAGAATATAACCATAATCTTCAAAACAACTTTAAAGCATGTACATATCTGGCACAAAGACTGCTTTTATCAGGGCCTTTTCAGAATGAAGTATTTGATTCTCATGGAGCCTTGGGTAAAAGGGATAACTATTTTATGAGTAAATAAATACAAACTGTGGACAAATTTTGTCCAGTTCAGAAACAAATCTCAGGCTGGAAGAATATCCCTCATCAACGTGAAGAAAATCTGTAGGAGTTTTAGAGACAAGGGCCAAGTTACAGAGTCTATTGTGGAAGCTTATCCAGAAGGTTCTACTGAAGGAAGCCGAAGCAGGAGAGAAGCCACAGGCAGGGACCAGGAACTAAGCTCCTGCATTGTTTGCTAGAGGGAAATGTTCACAGTGGTGAAGTTGTGAAGTATCAGTTCAAATCAATTTGTTTGATAAATCAGTGGTTTTCAGAATGCACCCAAGGAACACCACCGGTGCATAGTGTAACTTCTTAGCCTTGCAATAGGCTTTTGATGCCACTGTGGGATCATTCACAGTTTCACAACCATGATTGATGCACATAGCACATTTACATGAAACAAAGGTGGTTTCTTTTCAGGATAAATGTGTCCCTAAGAGTACTGTCTTAGCTTGGAGTAGGAGGCTAGAAGTGCACAATCATACTGAGAGGGAACCCACTGAGAAGTGATCCTGATACAACTCCAGGTTAATTTATCAGTTGAATCAATCAAATCATGGTACTGGCTCTCTGTGCGTGCTACCTTGGTAGGCCACAGATCTACTCCTTAGAACATTAACTTCCAGTGGCACTTCTTTTGCACCCTTGCATCAACCAGAAGGTTTCACTTGCCCCCTCCTCAACAAGTATAAATGTGCCCTAAAATCTTGTACTTTATGATTGCTGTTGCTATTTATACATCATGTCTAATAATGCGCTTCATCATATTTAGATTCAGTTCCTCTACAAAGACAATCTGTGTTGGGAACTCACAATTTTAACTAAAAAAAAATAACATTGTAGGGGTACCTGGGTGGCTCAGATGATTAAGCGTCTGCCTTTGGCTTAGGTCATAATCCCAGGGTGGTGGGATCAAGCTCCACCTAGGGCTTCCTGCACAGCAGGGAGTCTGCTTCTTCCTCTCCTTCTGCCTCTCACCCTGTTTGTGCTCTCTCTGTCTCTCTCTCAAATGAATAAATAAAATATTTTTTAAAAAATAGCATTGTAGCTACTAGAGTTCTACATCTAAAAAGTAAAAGGGGAATAAATCAATTACTTCTAAAATCAAAAGAGAAAAATAGACTTCAACGCACCTTGGAGTAGGCATATATATTAAGGCAATAATCATTCAGATTATATAATAAACTGATATTTCTATATGTCTAAATCCCATCAGATTATGAGTATACCCATTTTGCATTTCTGCATTCATCGGACTGTACCCAACAGAGAAGACTTAAAAAAAAACTATACAATTTCATATTGTAAACACACACACACACACACGACTGCATGCACAACAGAAAATGAGATGTTTGTGTTTTCAACAGTAAAAAAAATTATATGCATCTAAATGTAGTGAATTTGATCATTTTACACAATACAAAATATTTTCTACTTACAAAAAGTGTTTATGTTGGTATAAAACACAGACAACGGTTTAAAACAAAAACAGCAACATAAAGAAAAGTACTCCTGTTTTGATTGCCCACATCAGAATTCTTTTTCTTTCTTTCTTTCTTTCTTTCTTTCTTTCTTTCTTTCTTTCTTTCTTTCTTTCTTTCTTTCTTTTCTTTCTTTCTTTCTTTCTTTCTTTCTTTCTTTCTTTCTTTCTTTCTTTCTTTCTTTCTTTCTTTCTTTCTTCTTTCTTTTTCTTTCTCTTTCTTTTCTGATTTATTTGTTGCTGTTTTTGGAGAAAACTGATGCAAAGATCTGGGACAAGCTTTAGTAACATGTGAATATTAGGTTATGCTACAATAATGCTGCCATGGACTGAGTGATAGCACCCCCAAAAAATTCATATGTTGACGCCCCAAACCCCCAAGGTGACTGTATTTAGAAATAAGGCCTTTAGAGAGGTAATCTTTATAGAAGTAAGTAAGGTTAAGTGAAGTCTTAAGAAGGTTGAGCTCTGATCCAAAGGGATTATTGTCCTTATAAGAAGAGACACCAGAGAGCTGCCTCTCTCTCACTATTAAAGAATATAGTGAAAAGATGGCCATGTACAAGCTAGAAAGATAATCCTTACCAGGTACCAAATCTCGAAGGAAATTTGATCTTAGATTTCCCAGTCTCAAGAAATGTGAGAAAATAAATTTATGTTGTGTAAGCCACCCAGTCTATGATATTTTGTTATGGCAGCCAAAGCAGACTAAAACAGCAACAAACAATCCTCAAATGTTTATTACAGTAAAAATATTAGCTCTTATTCATAAGCCTGTGATTCATTGTGACAGCCTTGTTCCAGGCTCAAGATCAAATCTGATTTTTTCTGATGTTCTGAAGTAGCAGCAACTACTAGGATTATATTCTCCTTCTGGTTGATGCAAGGGTGCAAGCAGTGAAATCAAGCTGTACAAAATTCTACTGAGATATGCTTATATCATATCTATGCACATTCCATTGACCAAAGCAAGTACCACACTAAATTCATTATCAATGGGGCAGGAAGTATAATTCTCCAGGGAGGATAGGATTGGGGTTAGTGAATATTTACTGAACAATAATATAACTACTTCAATAGTCAACAACTTAAATCAGATAAGATTTTTTTAATCAATTCCTGGTGCTTTAAAATTCTACAAGAAGTTGTAGTTTAAGGAAACAGATTTCTATCTCTTTATTCCCTAATTTTATTGCATTTTGGCTTTAGAAACTGTAGTAAATGAACGCTGACTTTTCTAGAAGATAATTGGGTATGGAAATGTATTAAAACTATGATACCTATTTATCAAATGTATTTCATATTAGAAAGGAGTGTTTTGTGAAGACCTAGACACTTGTATAAAAATTTACAAAATGCAAATGTATAATGTGTACCTAGTATCATTGATTGATTGATGAGGGTGCAGGAGCAGGGGAAGGGGCAGAGGTTGAGGGAGAGAGAATCTCAAGCAGATTCCATGCTGAGGTATGGAGCCCAAATTGGGGTCCCGAGCTCATGACCCTGAGATCACGACCTGAACTGAAACCAAGAGGCAGATTCTTAAATCACTTGAGCCGCCCAGCTGCCACAAAGCACTCACATTTAAAAAAAAAATGATAATTTTACACACATTTTTAATTCTCAGCTATATGAAACTTGAAAAGAAAAAATGTTATTTCTTTTATCAATATCGAAGTAGACATTCCTACACACAAACATACTCACACTCATGCACACATACCTCTTTAACATTGGCTATGTTGTGGCCAAGAATGTAAGCTTATTCTATTCTGGCTAACAGTAACTCTATCTTTATAAAAAAAAAAAAAACAAACTGTAAAGTCTGTCTGGTTTTGTTCATCTCATCCTTCAATTAAGGAGAATTTATATTTGTTTGCTTATTGTGTTCATAGAGGCTAATACTATTGAAACAAAAATAATCAAACTGACTTCGAAACTAGCTGAGTAATAGGTTTGATTCTCTCCTTTGCATCTCTTATAAGTACAGAACGAAGGCCAGTACTCCTCTGACCAGAATTCCACTTAAAGACTAACATGAGACTTGCAAGAGAGGCATGGCCAATATTCAAACACCACGTATTCATGCAAAAAACCTGTAATATGGAATGACCCAAGGTTTGCAATTAGTAAATGGTACATAGTGGGGGGACATAAATATGTGTGTCAGCACTGGGCCTGAGAAAGATGTATTTGGTTCTTAATTCACAAGTAAATGTGTGCCCTTCTCATCAGTTCAGGTTCATGAAGATTCTAATCAAGCAATTTATCTGGTTCATTTCTCATATGCCCTCATCAACTGAAGTGCAAAGTCTACTCAACAGCCTGAAAAGATAAGGTCAGCCTTGAAAATAAGTGTTGGCCCATTTTCCCAAAGTCCAGAAGAAACCAGGGTGAGACAAATGAGATCAGTCTCTTTGGACTAACTAAACCCTGTAGTGCTACAGCAGTATTTGGAAGGCAAAAATGCCAGTTGTTCAGTGCCATTTATATCTCCTCCATTACCAAGTGATAAAGTTGTTTGATAACTCCTTTTCTTTCTTTCTTTCTTTCTTTCTTTCTTTCTTTCTTTCTTTCTTTCTTTCTTTCTTTCTTTCTCTTTTTCTCTCTTTCTTCTCCTCTTCCACCTCCTCCTCCTCCTCCTCCTCCTCCTCCTCCTCCTCCACCTCCTCCTCCTCTTCCTTTTTTTGCTGAAGATGTATTCACATACTTGTCTTTAGCATTAATCTCATGAAGTCATTCCCATTAGGATCCTAGAGTCTATTTGAACCAGTATATGATTATTGTAATTTACCCCTTGAAACTTAAGAGTAAATCAAGGAGTGAACGTGCTCAATATTTACTACAGAGTTTCCTTTTAGTAATGGATTCAGAGAAAATTTTACTTAAATATATAGGGCAGAGTATTGGGTCATGCATGTTAAAATGCAGATAAACAGTGCATCAGAAAGAGAAATTTGAATTCTGAAATGAAGTCTTTACATGTGTTTTCAAATCAGATACCCATAGATGATGCCATGACTCTGATTTGCCAGAAAGCGTGGTTAAAGGATTAGACATGGTGCTAGTTAGCATTAACTGGTGCCTGCAAATGAGCAAGAGCAAGAGTTGCTCAGTGACCAGCTCTAATCATTTGCACCTCATGCTATCACACAGAAGGACTCAGCCTAAGTCATCAAGGAAGCAAAAAAATCTGTAATACATTTCCTTTTAAAGAAGTCTGGCTGGCTGTGTTACCTTCCATTCTTCCAACTATTTATAAGCAGCAAGATCCAAGTCAAATTCAGTCCTTAAGTGATTGATGAAAAAGTTACTCTCACAGGTGGGGATCAGAGAACAATAAACACATTGTTGGTAAGAGGCAGCCCCTCCTGGTTCTTAGCAACGCAGTGGGTGCCATCACCAAACCGGCCCTGGCGTGATCTGGAGTACCGCTTCATTTGCTGCTTTATATCACATTGTGATGAAAACTGTCACAATGCCTCTTTAGGCACTGAGCAATCTGTGATTTATCAAAGTGCCATCTTGCTGATGAACTGAAAAACAAACCCTGTCTCATCAACAACTAAACCATTTTACATTAAAATTTATTCTGTGATAATGTCTAAAATTAATCTTCCAAAATGGTTTCCTCAAATAAAAATAAAAATAGGAAGAATATTTTCAGGGATTTTGCTATGAATTCGACCCTCAAGTTTCTGAAAGTGATCTCATTTAAACAAAACATGTAATGTTAACTCTTTCACACCACATTCCTCAGAATGAAATTCAAGGCCAAGTGACTGATGAGACATTCTGCCCCAATTCCCAAGTGCCTGCCTGCAGTCCTTGTCAGTACATCTAGAGTCCACTCCCACCCAGGAACAAGGGCTTTCACACCTTTGCCAGGGAAGGTTTTGGTCTGAGAAGCCTGGCTGATGGGTGTTCATCATCATGTGCTTTTGAGATGCTAAAGTGAGAGAGGAGAAAGCAGAGACACAATAGCATAGGAGGTGCTCAAACAAAAGCCCTAGGTTCAACAATCATGACTCTGAAGGACTAGAATTCATCGAGATCCCATCGAGATCCAACATAAGTGCAGGAGAGAGAAAGTTTGAAGTCTGATGGCAATGGAGACAAGAGCCAACCCTGTATTTATAAAAGTATAGTTATCTTTGATTTGCAAGGAAGCATTTAAGGATACAAGGAGGGGTAAAGCATTAGTTTGGTGATCATGTATGATCTTGTTTTCAAAGTGTATTAGCATATATTTTTAACTCAGTAAACTTCTACATTTCAGTTTTGTTTTTGTTTCACTAAATTGTCTCATTGGTAGAAGGGCATGAACAAGCTCTTCAGGGAGAACCTAATTAGACTTACTTGTTTTATCAGAAACATGCATTCAAAATGCCCATTCTAGGTCATAGTATATTTGCCAATGTTTGTTTTAATATAAAAATATTTTTTAATTAAATGACTAATCTCAATGACATGAGAGATTGTGCTTGTGTTATTCACAACTATGTCCCCCAAATATAGTCTAGCACAAAATATATGTCCTTAGCAAATATTTGCAGCACATGTGTTGATAGTATAAGAAGATACAGAATTGTATGATGGTTTCTCATGCATATCCTGGCAACATTAATTGTACCCTCTAATGTTAAGAAACAGGTGACATGACATATCTGTCACCACAGTAACTTCTTATGGTTAGGCATAATAGAAAGAAACTTAAATTTTCAAAAACAAGGTTCCCGTCTGGATTTGACATGAATCTGGGGGAATCTAGTGACAGTTGCTCTGGTAATGGGGATCAGCACTTGTTCCAAAGCAAAATGTTATTTATAAAGTGGGTCTTCATATATAATGGCCTGCCTGTATACAAAGTTTTGCCGGTGTATACTTTTTTATACTAAGTCATGTCCTCAGACTCTTTAACAGTCTGCCATACATGTAGACTGAGGTCAGGCATTAGAGCTGCCAGCAGCACACCCTTAGGAGAACAGCATGGTGGGGCAAAAGCAGCATCCAGATGTCGGTTAAGCAAAGATGGAGACAGATTTGAAACTTATAGGTCAAAGCCTAAGGACAAGAGTACTTTTATTGACTATGTTTCTACTTGCAAATTTTAGCAAAGAATCTAAAAGAGAGAATTTTTCTTTCCGTATCAAAGTGAAAGTTGATATCACCCACTTGGGTTGGGATAGAGCCTGGATTTTTTTTTTTACCTGGATGAATGCAGTATTTGATGAGTGTGTGTGGCCATGAGTTTCTCTGTGGAGTCTCCAAGTACAGGTTACTAAAACAACTTTTACAGAGGGGATCACTAAATTGTTGGAAGGTTGATCTAGAAAGCAATTCTAGTGAACAATCTGATCTGATTTGTAAGAGAGCTGTGTGTTTGTTGGCAAACTGAGTAATCTTTAACTACCCCCTGTCACCACCATCGCCTTGCAAAAGTGTGATCAACAACAAGGACAATAACAGTGGCAAACACTTTCGAGTATTCACCATGTGCCAAGTGTGAGCTAAAGAGCTTTATGTGGATGCCTCATTTCATCCCCATAGCAATTCTTTGAAGTAGATAACATCGTCCATTTCACTTGATTTATAGGGAACTGAGATGGGAGGCTGTTTTTGTGTCTTGCCAAAGCTTACCAACGTTGTAATAGGCAATGCTGGGAGTCCAGCCTAAACAGACTGCAAAAGCTGAGATAACTACCTCTGCTGAAGCCATCTTCCTGTCAGTGAAAGAAAGCCTCTCATATAAGTTTACAGAGCTGTTTGGAAAACTAAACCTGACTCATTTGCATATTGACTCCTCTGTTGGCAGTGTTAGCCAGCCTACTAAGACCATACCCCACAATTACAATCCCCATTTCTAACTGCAACATGTTCCTTTTGCTTTAGTAACCATATTATTTTCTTATTTTATCACCTCAGGGTTTATTGTACTAGTAAATAGAACTGAAATTAAATATTCATTAATATCCTGAAATAAATATCACTGAATGAGGATTGAATGGTACATTGAGCCATTCATTTCATTAGAGTGGGATGTTAGGAGTCATTAAAGGGTTTTCTTTAGTGTGCTTTTCAAAGCAATAGTCTCACATAGACTGGATTATTTTATTATATTTTACTTTCAAATGATGAGTCTTTATGCCTCCTTTCTTCCTCAGCTGTCCCAACAGTTTCAGTTCAGATTGGGACCAAACAGTCTTTTCTTCAATAGTGGATGCAAAAATATCAGCCATATGTGAGGGTGAGCACCTGGTGTTCATGATACATATGCATCAAATGACAGGACATCAAGATCAGGTTCTTCTACAAAAAGGAGTTCTATACCCCCCTCCCTTCTGTTGAGTAAATTTGATTTGATTTCCACATATAATTTCAGGTTGGGTTCTTTAAATTCATATGTAAATAAATGAGGCATATTTTCTTCTTTATAAACCAAATGATAAATCCTTTTAAGTGCCACTGAAACTCAGCTTCCAGAAAAGTTGCCATTTCATCTTTCTGATTTATCAAAGCTACTCTGAGGTAATTTTATAAAGCCTACTAATATTAAAGTAACCCCTTGAAGTAAGATGTGCAAATTTTTTTCTCTACCAACAGCTATTTCTCTGACAACAAAGAGAGTTCACCAGTGTTCATCATTTTCTTCTATATATTTGTGTTTTCCTTCCAAATGCAATATAAAAGCGATACTTACATTTGTATATTAACTTATATTTTCAAATAATTTTTTCTTATTGTTTTTTAAGAATTTCAATCTGTCAATTTTTAAAAAAGATTTAGCATAATTATTTGACAGAAAGAGCAATCAGGGGGAGCAGCAGAGGGTGAGGCAGGCTCTCTGCTGAGCAGGGAGCCCAATGTGTGGCTTGATCCTGGTACTCCAGGATCATGACCTGAGCCACAGGCAGATGTTTAACCAACTGAGCCACTCAGGCACCCCTCAGTCTGTCAATTTTTAAGAACTACTCAAAATACATTAAAAAAAAACTGAGTCAAACTATTTTGAATGATCATATTATCACAATAGCCACTCCCCATATATGTTTCCTTGTTTTTGCTCTAAAAACTACCTAGAGCTATTGAACACAGTAATAGTTTATATATCCACTACTTTACATTATGCTTCTCAAATCACCCTTCTGTATCTGAGGATCATTTTTATTAGTTACTTACCATACATTTTTGGTTCCTTACAAATGTCTGTTATTGCTTTTACTATGTCAGAAATAGACTGAAAGGCTGGCTTCTCATTGAAATAATCAAATATTTTTTTAGAATTTCAAACACATCTTCATTTAATCATGTGGATGCTGAATGAAGTGATCTCCATGGTCCCTTTGAGCTCTAAAATAAATTAGTTGTGAGGATCTATTCGTGGTGACTATAAGCCCTAATCAAAGGAAAATGTCTTATTATGGTAGTATTCAATGTTCAGTGTGCATAAGAATCACCTGGGGTTCTCATTAAACATGCACATTCCTGAGCCTCACCCCACAGATTCAAATTCAAAAGGTTTAGGGCTCCAAATATTGCATTTAAAACAATACCCTAGGTAATCTTCCCACAGCTGGTCCATAAATCACACCTTGAGAAACACTGACTTACTACAACCAAATATGTAACTGAGCTTGACAATAGAATTAAATAAAAGGAAAACTAACAAATTTGCTTTTGGCCATGCACAGTGGTGGTCTAATAATATAGTCAGTACAGAATAAACAATCTCAAGTATAGAATTTAATAGGCATGGCATTCTGGATCACTTTGCTTAGCATTAGGAATTATGATTGGTAGAAATTGCTTAACAAGACCCCTCTTTAAGCCACAATCATGGTCTAATGTAATTAAACACTATTGGGGTGATTCTTTTTTTAAAAGGAGAATCTGTTAAGTAGGTGTGATCAATAAAGATGTTAGGTGAAAGTGGCATCAAGCCCCTGTCATCCTGATCTCCATGCTGATCCCAGAGTAGGATATCCTCAGTCAGGGTGTTTTTTTTTTTTTTTTTTTTAACTTTTTTTTAAACATTTTTATTTATTTATGATAGTCACACAGAGAGAGAGAGAGAGAGAGAGGCAGAGACACAGGCAGAGGGAGAAGCAGGCTCCATGCACCGGGAGCCCGACGTGGGATTCGATTCCGGGTCTCCAGGATCGCGCCCTGGGCCAAAGGCAGGCGCCAAACCACTGCGCCACCCAGGGATCCCAGTCAGGGTGTTTTTACCTGAGTTGCATTGGTTGGTGACGCATAACTACGTTCGCTACCTTTCCTTAGATATGATTTAATTGCTCATGGGTGCTATGTTCAGGTTCCTGTTCCCTGAGGAAAATCACAGATAACAGAGCATCCTATGAACTTGTACAAAAAGTAAGTACATGATCAAAGTCCCAGTTTCCCATTAGAATTCAGTTCTATTATATTCCAGTCACTCCTTGCTTCTACATCAAACCAAAGGAGGTTACTCCCCATAGGCTTACTTAGACATGAAGACTTACCTCTTTTTACCTTATTTCCTTCTAAGATTCTCTCTAAGAAGTCAGATTCCTGTTATTGTTGGATCAGCTGCTTTTTAATTTGGGGGCTAGGGGTAGATTTAATCATACTTTATTATATTAAGCTTAGAAATTAAAGCATTTTGATGAACAGGTATTCTTGACTAATTCAGAGGTGTCCTTGATTGTTGTGTATTCTAAATTAAAAGCATACTTACTAGGTAAAACTACAGAAATTCACTATACTTTTCATTTTTTTCTGAAAGAGATTATCACAAGCAATAATCATAGGAAATTCTCTGCACACAGCTTGTCAACTACTGTCTTACACTCATTCTTCCAGAGATGGTGGTCCTAAAGAGAACATTAAGAAATGTCTACTCATATTTAACAGGACACTTAGATTATCTGGTTTACTTACGTTGTGTGTTCAATAAATTGGAAAGTGATTCACAGTGGCCAACGTAAATATGTTGCACAGCAACACACACTTAGATTCTTAAGAAGAAATAGAATATGAATAGAATAGAATATATTTAAACAACATTAGTAATATGCTCTAGAATTTAGGCTCTCGGGCTTATGATTTTTAATGATATTAAATGATTCAGGTCACAATAATCTCCTTCCGCTTATAAATATTTGTTTAAAAGTTGCCTTTCAGAATATCTTTATAGTGATCAATTTCCCATGAGGTGCAGTTATAATCAGAGCACGATATGAATACTTTTAAGATATGATGAAAACATTTTCTTATGCTTTTAATGACATTATTGCTTTTGTGATATACCAAATTGCCATTAAAGGATATTTTAAATCACTTCAATAAATCTTAAAGTGATTTTCAGATCTCATTTAATGTTTCCAGTTGACATAACAAATGAACCTTTTCAGATTTCACTGAAAGCTCTTTAGTACATGTCAGCAGACTATTTTGGAACAGTTTCAAAAAGTGACAAATTGCAGTAAATCATCTCAAGGCAGCTCAACACCGCTGCAGCCATTACAAGGTAGAATGCAGGCCTTTGTAAATCACTGAAGATCACATATCACCCCAGTTTTGTCACATAGCAGAAACAGCAAATAAAAGCTGTCAGAATGGGATGTTCCCTTTCCTAATATTTCACTTTATTTAACATTTTTTAATGTTGACACATTATATGGATCTGTAATAAAGGAAGGAAAACACTCTCTATATTCATTTATCAAACATTTGGTGTGGTTGCCAAGGTATCACTGTCATAATGAAAGAGCTGACCTTAGGAAAAGAGTGCCATCCTGCTCCATTCACAGAACATCTGCTCCTACAGGGACAAAACAAAAAATCTTAGCTCCTCTCACTGAATGATCACATAAAGAAACCTCATAAAACCTCTACTAAGACAGTATATAGACTAAATTATTTTTGGTTCATGTCAGATCACTTGGTACAACTATTCAAATATATTTTGTAAATAAATGTGTTACTGTTCAAGCCCTAATGATTTTTCACATAAGGACTGGCAATATTATACCTACCCTCCTCTAAAGATGGGTCAATTCATCATTCAAAATTCACTAACAAATTATTAGGCAAATGATTTTTCCATTACATGCAAGGTTTATGAAGGCCTGGTATAATAAACTTTTAAGGCTAAAGATATTCGAAGAGATCCATGTTGTGATGATCTTCTGTGATTGTTAATTATGCCATTATAAAACATTCACACTTAAAAATTACTGTGATTAACATCTCTATTTCCATGAATGATTTGCATCAGTGATTTTCATTTAAAAGGATGCTCTTTCAATGCTTGATCTTTACTTGGAAAATATAATAGAAAATGATAACTAGTTCAGTGTTAATTCAGTATAATGTGGTTAACGTGATTAAATAATTGTAGTAAATGGAAGCAGTGCAGGAGAGCAGAGGTAACATTTTAATGAGGCAAAATTGCTGAATTCCAACCGTGGACTAGCTTTGTGACCTTGGGCAAATAATTTGATTTTTCTGTGTATCAAATCCTTCTATTATGAAATGGGGCAATTTTTTTTTTTTTATAAAGTTGATGTAAACATCAAATGAATGGTAGATCTGCAGCATCTCAGAGGCAAACAAATGACATCGTCCAATTAGGATTTGATAAGGACTTAATAAAGAGACTATTTGCAAAGGCAAGAAGAGTAGGGACCAGGGATCAGGAACTGTTACCATCTGAAGGCATAATGGGAGGGAATGAGTACTAGTACCCAAAGACAGGAAGAGCTATGGAGAGAGTGAATTGTCATAAGCTCTGACCTTCCTTGGAGGGATGCAGCTAGTCCCTGGTGAGCACTCTCTTCCTCTGCCCATGCCAATACTCACCAGTGGTTAAACTTTACAGGCAACCAGAGGCCAAGAAACCCAGCAATATGGCCCATGTGGGTCAATCTCCCAGGATAAGAGCAAGATGCAGCAGAGAAAGAATGAAGGTAGGGGAACAAATGGAAGATATCTAGGGCAAACAAGGTTTGCAAAAATATCTTGAAAATATGAACCACCGGAGAGCTAGAATTCAATGACAGAAGTTAGAAATTTGGATTCATCTCTTTTACTCTGCCATGGAGTAACCTTAGATAAATGTTGCAGTTCATTTTTATATCAAGTGATCTATAGAAGCTATGAACATCTTTGGTTACATTTATAACATACAATGAACATTATTAGAAAAACCTAAAACACAATGGTCGTTTCAGGTGGAAAAAAGTCCCTGCTAAATTAGGCAAAATTTCTGAGCGCCGACTTTATAGCCAAAGAAGTAATACAGTTTGAAGTTGTTGATAGCAACCACTTAACCATTCATAACTCAGTAAGATTATCCAGCTTAGGGGGTTAAGAGGAAAATATATTGTTTGAGAATGAGATTCTCAAATTCATTCTAATACCTTAACTAGAGAAATTTTAATTCATGGTCCATTGACCCACCTGTCCAGTCACTTATGCCAATCATTCCACTGGTCCTGATGTTAAGTCCCTAAGCACAGAAGTATCAGAGTTCTTTGGTGGTAGTGCCAGAACACCTGCTATGCTGCTCTTGTAGGACTTCTTGAACTTTGTCTCCATGGAGCTTAAATTGTAATGAGCCTGCATTCAAATAGCACCTGTCCAAAGCCCACGCTTAGTTTATAGAACTGCAGGAGGTTACCATAAGCATAAGGAAAAGGCTAGAACATGACATTATTCAGTTTCATCAGCACCCCATTTTAATTTCCTAATTGAGCTCCCACTGAGATGATCACTATCAGGATGGATGTGTATGTGTAGTAGTTATACCACATGCTTTGCAGGCATCACCAAGAGAAACTATTATTGCTCCCTGGGACAAAGGAGACATAAGGAAGAGCAGCTATTTATTAAAAAATAAACACCTCTCATGATATTTATACCCACCTTCAATGATGAAGCAGGTATTCTAGCCTAAATAATAACACTTTTATAGAAACTTAGTATATATCTTCATTCTTGATTGTGTCCACTGTTCCACATTAGTCAAAGTAGGAGATTTTCTTCTCAAAATAATGTAAAGACCAAACATAATTGAATAAAGAAAATGGTACACTGTATTGAATTTTATCCTATATATAGAATTATGTTTAATATAGTAGAAAAATAATAAACTAACTTTTTGGCTCACATTCCCAGTGCATATGAGGTTATCTATAAAAGTGAAACCATCATTCTAAAGTACATCAGAATGGACAGACGTTTCTCCAAGGAAGACCTACAAATAGCCAATAGGCACATGAAAAAATGTTCCACACCACTTGCTATTAGGGAAATACAAATCGAAACCACAATGAATACCTCTTTACACCAGTGAGAATTGTTAAAATTAACAAGACAGTAAACAACAAATATTAGCGAGGATGTGGAGAAAGGGGAACCCTCTTACACCGTTGGTGGGAATGCAAGCTGGTAAGGCTACTCTGGAAAACAGTGTGGAGGTTCCTCAAGAAGTTATAAATAGAGCTACCCTATGACCCAGCAATTACACTATTAGGGATTTACCCCAAAGATACTGATGTAGCGAAAAGACAGGACACCTGCACCCAAGTGTTTATAGCAGCAATGCCCACAATAGCCAAGCTGTGGAAGGAGCCACGATACCCTTCAACAGATGAATGGATAACGAAGATGTGAGATATATATATAGAGAGAGAGATACACACACACTCACACACACACATACACACACACACCCCACACTGGAATATTACTCAGCCATCAGAAAGGACAAATATCTACCATTTACTTCAAAATGGGTGAAACTTGAGGGTATCATGCTGAGTGAAATTAGTCAATTGGAGAAAGACAATTATCATATGGTTTCACTGACATATGGAATAAAAGAAATAGTGAAAGGGACTATTATTTCCTACCTAGGAAAAGAGAAAAGAGGGGAACTGAGTGAGAAAAATTAGAGAGGGAGACAAACCATGAGAGACTCCTAACTCTGGGAAAGGAACAAGGGGTAGTGGAAGGAAGGTGGGGGGGGAATGGGGTGACTGGGTGACAGGCACTGAGGGGGCGGCACTTGATGGGATGAGCACTGGCAAATGTTGGCAAATTGAATTTAAATAAAGTATTTTTAAAAATAAAGTAAATCAGGATAGGATAACTGCTGTCACAAAAACCTCCAGATTGTGCTAGATTAACACAACAAACATTTCTTACTTATTCATGGGATAGTCCAGAGCAAGTTTCAAAGGTGCTTCATTCCATGAAGTCATACTTCTGCCATACCTCAGGTTCTCATTGATTTTCCCTAAAAAGAAGAGGAGAGAGGGATACCTGGGTGGTTCAGTCAGCTAAGTATCCAACTCTTGATTTCAGCTCAGGTCATAATCTCAGGGTTGTGAGATCAAGCCTCACATTGGGCTCTGTAGTGGGTGTGGAGCCTGCGTAAGATTCTTTGTCTCCCTCTCCCTCTGTCCCTCTGCCCCTTCTGCCATCTCTTTCTCTCTCTCTCTCTCCCTCTCTCCCTCTCTCTCACTCTCTCTTATCTAAAAAAATAATTTAAAGGAGAAGGAAAGAAAGAGATAAATGATATAAATGAATGAAGGAAGGAATGAAGCCTTGAGGAAATGTAAGCACCATCTTACATTTCATTGGCATTTAGTCATATGGTCCCACCTAACTGCAGACACTGAAAAATGTAGTACAGCTATATGCCCAGAAGAAAATGGAAGTGCAGGCTCTTGAATGCACAGTGCTATCTCTGTCATAGTGGCTTTCAGAGCTTTAGTGTTGCACATATCTTCTGTGTAATACAGAAGAGCAGTACTGAAGAATAATAGACACAATCTTGGAAAAATATCTGAGGCTCTTCTGGATTTAAAAGTTCAGTAGTCTAAACAACAATGTTTAGCTAATAACCAGGATGGCATGCCATATGGGTTCTTAGTGGGGGTATGAATGTGTGTTGTGTACACATATACTGAATGCTCAGCAAAGCACAAAAATAAAGTGAGGTGTTATCTTTGGAAAAACAACACTGGGTTTAGTGACATGCAAAAGAGGTCTCTTTCCCCCCTAAATCTAGTATTACACAGTCACTCAACTGCCATTGAGACTGTTTTCTGATAGTAACTGTATTAGAGAAACATTAGACTATTCTTCAGCATTATAAACTGCTCATTGACTTAGGTTTTACAACTGTAATAAATCTTTTTTTTAACAAAACAATCTGCTGTCTTCATCAAGAATCACAGAAGATATTGATACAGTATACTAGATACCCCCACCATTTCCTTCAAATAAACATCATAAGGCAACGAGGGTATTAAGGCCCTATAAATTTATCTTTGTGATCTTTTAAAATCAATTTTAATGAATTAGTCTCAATTATAAATATGCGTCTCCCAAGGTTTAAAATAGTAAACTAAAACCTTGTCTGCCAGTATAATGTGCTATAATTGGAAGAACACCAAATTTGGATTTGAAATCCATAGGTGAGGACACCTGGGTGGCACAATGATTGAGCATCTGCCTTTGGCTCAGGTTATGATACCAGGGTCCTAGGATCAAGTCCTGCATCGGGCTCCCCACAGGGAGCCTGCTTCTCCCTCTGCCTATGTCTCTGCTGCTCTCTGTGTCTCTCATGAATAAATAAATAAATAAATAAATAAATAAATAATAAATAAATAAATAAATAAATAAATAAATAAAATGTTTTTTAAAAAAAATGAAACCCATAGGTACCTGTCCTGCCTCTCCCACTTACCAGCTCTATGTTGAGGAAGCAACTTGATAAAGACAGCAACTTAATGAAGCTAAGTATTCTTATTATTACTGTTGTGCTATACTTAATGCCTAGTTTAGTTATAATAATCACATCTGATGTTGAAAATACATGAACTATAAGTAACTTTGTTCTCTAATGGTAACATATATTAAACACAAAAGGGCCTAATTTCTTCATTTTTTTCAATTATTCAGCAATCCTTATTAAAATTTTGAACTCTTTATATAGAGAAGTTCTATATTAAAATATTAGTCCTATATTAAAATGTATAACATATACTCAATTGTTCCTCATGATGCTTAGCTTGAAAAAAAAAGCAAGCTAAGAAATATACCTTTAAAGGTTTGGATACTAGTCTACTAATCTTTTTCTCCCATGTAAATACAATGAATATATCATAATTTTTAAAAGTTAAGACATTTATTAAAAGTAAATGATATGAAAAACTGTCATGAGTTGCTTTTAAAACAACTACAAAGAAATATTTTGTGATAGTTATACATTTCTGGTAGAGCCATCCTTAAAATAAGAACTGCCTCTGTATCAAGATATATTTGAGCTTTATGGACAAATAGTACTAAAGGATGGTGGTGGTGGTGGTGGTGATGATGATGATGATAGTGGCAAATAATAATTTATGTAACAACCATTGAGGACCTCTCTGTGCTAGGCACATAAGTGATTTCATGTCACATAATTGCACTCAATTAACTCTCACCACATCTCAATATGAGGTCCCCATTTAGGAAATCATAAAGTTGAGACTTAATGTGGGGTAATTTCATTGTTCTTGTTTATTTATCTTTATATTTCTCAGATAAAATAGTCACATTTTGGGAGGTTTTTAGGTATACAATATTTCCAAGAAAAATGCATTTTATTCAACAGGTGTTATTTTATTCATCTGTGTTGAAAAATCAAAACCTTCTTATTAGAAGCTTCTCGATCAGGGTACCTAGATGGCTCAGTTGGTTAAGCGTCTACATTTGGCTCTGGTCATGATCTCAGAGTTCTGGGATCAAGCCCCAGCTCAGGCTCCCTCCCAGCAGAGAGCCTGCTCCTCTTTCTCCCTCTGCTGCTCCCCTGGCTTCTGTGCTCTCTCTCTCTCTCTATCTCTCTCTCTCTCTCTCTCTGTCAAATGGATAAATAAAATCGTAAAACAAATTTTTTTAAAAAGGTCTTGATCTTTAGCATCAGACAGATCTAGGAAGTACCCCAGATCCACCCCTTACAAGCTGTCTCGTTTTTGACAAGTGAAAAAATATCTCCGAGCCTATTTTTCTCAACTGCAGAATAAGATAATAAGCTGTACCTAATGGATTATTTTCTGGGGGAATCAAGATATTACATACAAAGAGTAATGCTCAAGAAATGGAGAATAGTATTATTTAAATCAGAGTTGAGGCCGGGTATAATGGAGATAAAGAAGAACTCCTTAATCCCTGCTCTTCACAAATTTTCCAAGTTTGTGAGATAGACTGCTATACCAGGAATCTAGCTATAATTGACAACTGAGACAGAAACAATTTTACAGAAGCAGAGTATACAGTGAGAGCACACTACAGGAAAGATTAATTCTGACTTGCCTAAGGCTTTTGTTTGATAATTTTGTTATTGTAAGTCAACTAAACTGGGTGGTAAATGATCCAACTACTTGATCATAACATTTGATGAAGAAAGCCATTACAGATTTCAATATATACCCATAGTTGTTCAATAGAGAGTTAAAAATAATTTAATAACTTCAGAGACATCAAGGCTAAGAGGAAATTACATTTAAATTTGTCCAGTATCCTAATGTTCAGACAGTAAATATGGAGACAGTATAAATAAAGGTTTTTGCAAAAGTTTGCCAAGCAAGTTATTAGTAGCTTTATAACACCTCAAGCCCCATATTGGACAGCATTGAATCAAGTAAGGTTTTCAAAAGAGAGCTAGGGATGAGAAGTTCAGACACGATTGTCCTATCTGGTTTAAAACAACAGGCCAAGGAAAGTGACACAAGACTCAAGGCCTAAATATAAATTATTGCTGCAATAGAAATAAAATTCCATGTATCAAAACTGAAATGCACCTCTTGTAACAAGAGAATCAATAATTCCTCTTCAATAGCAATTTGCCTTACTTACTTGACTCTACATTCCATAAAATGTGGAAACATTTTTCTGTGATTCCATTAGCAATAAATTACTTTTTGAGCAGGTGAAATCATGTAATTGAGCTTTCAAGATTGTTGAAAAAGTTGATGTTTTATACTTAAGGACCAGACAATAAATAAACAAGAAGAAAATAACACCTTCCTCTCCGTGCATTGCCATTGGAAATCTAGTTTATCCCTGAGTGAGTCAGAGAAAGAATAAGTCCCCTATCAAATGACAAACCTTAAAAGCAATCCTGGATGGGCATTTCTCAAATTGGAAATTCACAACTCCAATACTGATATGTTGTTCATTTTATTTCCAAATTATTCCACAGCCCCAAACACTTTTTACATTTATATTAAACTCATCATATAGACAAAGACCATAGGATTGATGTTTGGTCATTTTTTCCAAGGAAATTATCTGCAGGAGCAAATGCAAATAGTTACCTTACTGATTCTTCATTGAAATTCTTAGTTACATGGAAGCATTGTTAAATGGTTTCCTGGAACTACAAAATTTTAATGCTTAGACATTTTATGAAAGAAGGATTATTTATTTTATAAAAGAAGGATTATTTTATGAAAGTTAATCATTCTTGATTCCGTATGTTATTATTAGACATGCTAGTGTTTCTCCTTCTAATCTTCCCTTCCTAGAACCCAAGTGGTAGTCATGTTTGGGGTGTTCCATTAACTGAGTTTTTGTCACTTTGTCTACATGTATGCCAAGGAGTTCAGATGATGATTTTAAAGTGTATTTCATTCTGTAAGAATCTGTAACTTGTTTTTATTAACTTCCATAAGTAAATACCAAGAGGAAAGTGTAATAGAATGCTATCATGTTGTAATAAAGTAGTTAAACCAATTTAACCTAAAAACTACCATGACTAAAAGTAGATGCTAATTAAAGATTTAAAAATCAAGTAGAACTAAAATACTTGAGATTCTAGTGCTTGCCATTTGTTTCTCCTTGAAATGAACAAACTCCTTGCCACAGTGAATAACTCTTTTCAGCATTTGATGAGGTTATGAAAGCTGAAAATTTACCTTCAGATATCACAACTCTTCCTTACAAAATGAATAAAGATGTTCCATTAACAAAAGAAATAATTTCTTCTCTCAAATTATTGTTTGTGTGTACGTGTGTGCATGCGTACCCACACGTGCACATGCATAAAGGTTATATGCAAGATAATTTCATACTAAAAGCAGAATTTCATAATGTTCTCTTTTATATCTAAAATTCTATCATAAACTAATGAACTTACTTACTCCAAAATATCTACTCAGCCACTGGAGAATAAGAGGCAGGACAGGGAAATTTTCTTTTTAATATGAATATTTCTAGTTATGGCCAAGTACATCTAATATTTTTCTTTAAAATGTTAAAAAGGTATTTAATAAAATAATTCCTTATAACTTGTCATGATAACCAAATTTCGAATTTATAAGATACATTCACAATATTTTGACCCAAATAATTCTGCATAAAATGAGTTCTTTATTAGATTAATGTCAGCATTTCTCAGTAATTGAATTCAAATCCAATGGTTTCCCTGTTTAGGGTCCTTTATTATGCTTAGCATCCTTCTGGGCATGTAGTGGAGAAATAATGCATTGAAAGCCTTTTTCTTTCTGTCTAACACTGCCTTTTGCAATAAGAATTAGTTGACAGCAATGTAAAGATCTCATGGTGTCAGCCTGAGCGGGGAAAATGATCCAGTCATCTTGAATGTCTTTGAGAGATCGTGTACACACACATTGATTTTGGCTGTTTTACTCAAACAATTCAATCCAGAACTAAGGGAGTCACATGCTTCTCTGAATCAAAGGATTACATAGGAAGCAATAAATCAAGAAATATTTAATGTATTTTTCTACTATGTGCAAAGGATCATGGAAGGTGTTGGAGGGATGATATGAAGTGTAAAATTTTCTGAGTCAGAAGTATAAGAGCAGAGTGGACAGACACGAGTTGCCTCCACAGGTCCCCTGAGAATTTAGAAAAAACACTACATTTCTTTAAGCTTATGTAAAATTACAATTCCAGACCTGACTCCCTCTACCCTCAAGGAATTTACAATCTGGTTAACACAGATGTGATTTCAAATTAATATAATTCAAGGTAAAGCATAATAAGGCTAACATGAGTGCCATTACTATGTCATTGCACAGGGAGGCCTAAAATAGTTGGTTATGCTATAGACACATTCCTTACTTCTATTTTCTGAGATAGTAACCATTCTGTGGTGTATCTACAGATTTTTATTTGACATTCTAAAATTATTTATTGAACACCTGAAAAATGCTAGACTGGTTTTTTGGGGGCAGTAGTAAAGAATACACACACAAACACACAGTCACATACACAGACATACACACAGACACACTGAGTCTCTGTATACAAAAATTTCTGATTTCATGGAACACGTAGTCTGTTGGGGGGAATCAGTAATCAATAAAGGAATCAAATAATACAAAAATAATTGGGTAAAACAGATAGCAAGTTAGATAATGAAAAATGCTATGATTTTTTTTTAAGATTTTATTTATTTATTCAGGAGATACACACAGAGAGAGAGGCAGAGACACAGGCAGAGGGAGAAGCAGGCCCCATGCAGGGAGCCCGATGTGGGACTGGATTCCGGGACCCCAAGATCATGCCCTGGGCCAAAGGCAGGCCCTAAACCACTGAGCCATCCAGGGATCCCAATGCTATGAATTTTTATTCACCTTTATTCACCAAGTATCCAGAGAGAGACAGGGAACACTGTGGGAAAGGAGAGGTGACTTCGCCGTGGCCATTTCAAATACCAACAGTTTTACTCTCAATAGTAAACCACTGTATTTATATGGAAAGGATATCTGATACAATTCAAAACCGCGATTTTGGCTTGGTCAGTACCAGAGAGGCCTGTCTGATGGCTGTTGCAGTATTCCATGATTGTAACAGTAGAGATGTGAGAGGTGGTGGGGATACTTTGAAAGTAAAGTCAGCAGAATTGCTGATAGATCAAGTGAAGGTAATGGGGAAAAGGAGGAGTCAAAAATGACTATATGATCTATTAGAATTTGCAGTTGCCTGTACATTATGACTGTAGAATTTGCAGCTGCCTGTACATTATGATTGTAGAGTAGCAGGATTTGAGCATTGAGATCAGAAGCAAGGCTTTGGAAATCTTGCTTGCAAGTCCTATTATAACATGAAAATATTTCTCCTGGTCAAGCAATACATATAGCCTCATCCAGTTCTCTTCTCAGTAGTGATGTGGTTTGGATGAACTGGGAATGTGCCAACACCCTCAAAAGGGAACAAGATCATTTCTCATTCTGCATGTGCATGGATAGCTCAGTCCTTGTTGTTTAACATCTTGTACTGTATTTCAAAGATAATAAACAACTAGAAAGTCTGTGTGCTATATGTTACAAGTTCAGTGATGATATAGATAGGATTGTTCAACAATGATTCACTGAGATACTTAGTGTGTCTAACATTGATTTTGACACAGCACATCTCAAATTCCTGTGTATCCATGTCTTCATAATTAGTTTTCTAATAACTCTCTTGACTTAAAAAGCTTCCTGCACAAACTTATAACAAGTTATTTTTTTGCTGTTTATGAAATCTTTTGTGAAACTTCTTGTTTTTTTTGGTGTGTACAGTATAATTCTTAATTCCTTAGCATGAAATCATCATTCTATCTCAAATGGATACTGAATCAATGTTATTCATTTGGAGATATTGCTGATTAGTACTTAGAGAACTTCACATTATGCAAAAGAATGTCTCTGAGGAGCAGGTTGTTAGTGAAATAAATTTGAGGAAATTTGCCAAGTCTGGAACATCATCAGAGTAATCTTAGGATCCCCACCTACCTGTCAGCCAGTCCCTAGCCATACTATTCTATCACAGTGAAAAGATGGTTCCTGGAATCTGTTATTCACATATACTCTCCCATATATTCTGATCAGTCAAATATGGGAAATTCTAGGCAACGTTCTGCTTTAATACCCCTAAAAAGAACCTTGGTTGCATGATATGAAATGGACCAGTAACAAAATTAAATAAAATATCTTCTGTTGAAATCATTACTCTTAGAGTAGCTTAAAAAAAACAAAAAAACTAGTGTCATTGTTCCATATATCACACTTTATTTGATATGAAAAATCAATATAACTCAATTTATATTGCATATGTAATTCAGTCTTACCATCGATGATTTTTTTTATTCTTTTGTAGTCTATTTTTTAAGTCACATATCACTTTTTGGTAGGAGGAGGTGATTATTTAGCCCTATATATTTGCACACAAATGTTAATGTTCTATAGTGCATCCATTCCCTGAAGCGTGGAAAGGAGAGGATTTGGAATCTGCAACATTGCCTTCAGTTCATTTAATTATGATTGCATATTTGGTTAGGGACAAAGTAAATTCAATGAAGCATTAAAATCAAACATCCCTTTAATTAAACTGGAGAAGAGACTGACTTCGTCTTAGATATTGTTTATTTTTATTAATAGAATGAGAATACTATGTCTCTAAAGAAGGTATCATAATTTTTGTGAACTTAAGATACTTCTATCCAGCTGTATTGTCTGTAAGCTTGAGTTTGACACATGTCTAATTCAGTTTAATATTTCCTGAACAAAAGCTTTTAAAGTATGAAATGTTATACAAATTATTATTGTTACTGATATTTTGTGTAGTAATTTGCACACTTGCAGATGGTACAGATGGACTTTACCCAAATCAAGAAGGATTTAGGAAAATTCACAGCCTTCAAAATAATTGGCCCATACTTAAGTTCAATAGACTAAACAAATTCTGCTCATATTAGAAAAATTGTGCAACTGCCTTTCAAATTAGTTAAAGCAAAACTCACTAAGCCTTATCTCACTGATAAATTCACTGTTTTTAAATATTTTGGTAAGTCATAGCAAGAAATATATTTTACTCTGAATCACTACTTACATATATCTCCAGTACTAACTAATTCTCACAGTGAAAGCACTCATCTATCTCAGTAAATATTTGAATTGGCTATTCATATGTGATATTTACATTATAAAGAATTTTTTTTTGCAAAGAAACTTTTGGGGCATAACCTAGTACTTCAATTAGTGTCAAATACACTACATTTTTCTTCATACTTAAGAAAAGTCTAAGTGACTATTAGCAAATGCATCTCTCTGTAAAATGACGATTTCCCCCACAGAGCCTATTACAAATAGAATATGTCATATATATAGCATGGTGGGTCATTTGCACAGTGGTAATGACCTACCCTACAATGGGTTCCTTGTGATTCTATTGTTTGAACTCAAGTGTTTATAGACAAAATTATCGATGTATCTTTTTGCTGCCTCATTGGTATACATTTGTATGGGATCTAAAAAGGCAACTGTTTTTAGTTAGAAGGTATCTGTGGCTACAGGCCATGCTTTATTTCAAAAAGATATTTTTGTTCTTTCACAGAAATAAAAATCTGAAAGAAAAAAGACTAATCAAAAGAAGATTTAAATTGTATCAAAATGTAAACAGCATTTTCAAATGAAAAGAAAAAGAAGAAAGCATTAAAAAGACTAGCATATATATGGTTTGTTCCCAAATACCAGTTTTTATACCCTCCATTTATTTTATTCCTTACCTCAAGCTTTGCATTTCCCTTTTCCCTTTCCACTTATTTCCAGATCTCTCTTCCATCCTAGGAAACCACTGGATTCATTTTTTAAATAAAAGGTTTATCCTGTATTAAAAAAAAGTCACAGAATTTAAATTTGCAAAGATAAATGAAGATAGAATGAAGTATTCATCATGAGGTCCATTAAAAACAAACTACTTTAAATGGAGATTTGATTTATATGTGATTTCAGGGTCTACTCCTGATGCATAAAGTGGAGTATAACTCTATCTTCATCAAACTGGCACCTGCTGAGGCCAACACTATAAAATAACCAACCAGAAATATCTCAGCAACCCAAATATACAGTCAACTAATTATTTGCTTTCGCTTGTTTTCCATACAAGACTCTCAGGAAATCACTACCCAGTGCTGTCAGTAAGAAAGACTTGTGGAAGCAAATAATACTCTCTCCCTCTCTTGTATGTGTGCATGTATAAATGTAATATATATACTTTGATTCTTAAAATGGTCCCTCTAACTTTAGGGTAAGTCTAAATAAGAAATTAATAAATATATGAATGAGCCATAAGGATTTAATATGCAATATTTTTTCTTTGGTTCTCAGGTATCGATTTTTTTTCTGGAATTTACCGGAAGGCTTTGTTTCCACAAAGAAAACTTGACCAATGTATTGCTTGAATTGTAAACCATTAAATTAGCAAAACACTAAAACAGAAAGATGGAACTTTTAAACAGTTGAAATGATTCTGTTCACATGATTTCTTGGAATTCCGGTGATAATCATCTGGAAAAAGTCTTTAATATTTGTGGAAAATTTTTGATGTTTTATTGTAAAGAAAGAAGTAAATGTTCATGTTTTTCTTTATAGTCATTTCCCTCTAGCATTCATCATTAAACCAGTTTTCTATATTTAGAGTAAATATTCCAAAGTCTGGACTTACTCCTGCCAAAGCACACAATATTTTAAAATTATCTATATCATTCATGCATTTCCCCAGCCAACCTTCAAATATCTTCAGTGCCAGATTTTTATTGTTTTTTTTAGCAGTGTATCTGTAGCACTTAATATATACAAGCACATAATAATAATAAAGATGATAGCATACATAATGGTAAGAACCTACTATGTGCCATACACCCTTTTACATACTTAAAGTGCCTTAAATCATACTCATGCTCAAATGCGATTATTATAACAGCATCACAAATGAATGAACTGAAACAGAGAGAAATTATGTAACTTGTCCAGAGTTAAACAACTGGCAAAGCTGATATTCTAAACTAGGGAGTCTGCACTCCTCTAAACACTATGCCATAGTGCTTTGAGTATAAATAAATCCAAAATAAATATTTGCTGATTGCACAAATAAATGTAGCCTTGATATGAATGCAGAATTCAGTCAAACAGTAGATCTCAGTTACATAGTAGAAGGGAAAAGAATCTGGCTAATAAACTAATCCAATTGATCTTGAGATGGGTGTTTGTTATGTATGTAATATCTCCTACCTTCTGGGGGTGTTACAATGACCTTTAAAGAAGTGGAATATTACCCACAGTGATGAATAAAGTTTTAAAATCCTATCAGCAATTGAAAAATATACAATCTCTCAGGAACTGAAAGCAGTAAGATTCATATGGTTCTATTGGAGGAATGAGGGTAAGGAATGATAACCAAGAAATTAATTAAATATGTAAATAAGGAAAATCAATTAACTTGCAATTGAATATTTAAGTCAGGTTAAATAAAGCTTTGTGTTAGAACTATTTATAAGAGCAATAGCCACACTAAATTTGGTTGATGTAGACATGTGTTGAAGTATTAAATAAAGCTATTGTAGAAATTTCCCAAGTAGACTCTTATTGTCTACTTCCTAATTATTCATTTAGAGTGACTTCCTTAATACCTTTTAGCACTAGAGAATGCTGTTGTGTTTAACCTTTTTTAAAACTGAGGATTCATAATCTTTAACTTCTGCTTAAACCACAATAAAATAATGCTATTCTCCTGAAGGTGTGAATTTTGCTAACTTCTTCGTTCTGATATATGCAACGAGTGACCCCAGAAATATAGCTGCTGCTATAATTTAATTACTCTTTTCTTTACGTGAACCCCAAGCTCCTTTTCATTTACTTGTACTGAGTTCTACAAATCCTTTGGTAGGCATAATCTCATCCCATGCATTGTATACATTAACAGCCAAAAAAATCATATAATATTCAGAAATTTATGTATATTTTTAGAAGCAGCTTCATGTAGAGGTTATACTCAGAAACCTAAGAGTTGTTCATGCTAACTAGATGTCTGGATATGTTAGAGTTTCCAAATAATTGCACCATTTGACATCAAAATAAGATAATGGGGCATAAGACCATTGCATAGGCATATATAACTGAATGCATGTTTTAAAGAGCGTGCATTAGAATATGGGTATTTAACAAGTAATTCTGAATTAGAACTCCCCAATCTTCTATTTACTAATAATTAGACAGTGTGCATGTTTGTTTTTGTATGGATAGGGAAGGTCAACAGGAGGCCAATGAGCTGAAATATATTGAATTATAGATATACTCCATATTCAGAAAAACCTATTAATGATGGTCTTCATTTGTGAGTTTCATATAAAATTGAAATAGCCAAAGCATCCTGTTCAAGTACATTCTTTAACCTGATGATGCAACATCTATTATGTCCATGAAATAAAAATATTTAAGGTTAAATAAACACATGCAAAATATCTTTCATACCCGCATATTTCAATAATGCAGTTGGGTATTTATTTTACATCTGTAATAAAATTGGCAGCCAATTTAGAAGGTGCCAAGGTGAATGGAGAGTTTGAGGTACCGTGTTGACCAGATATTCTTGCAGTACCAAATTTGGGCAAATTTAGGAGACAGATGAAATTTAACCAACTGCTTTCTCTTGCTAACTTTCTGCGCCCGAGGCATTCCCTCTAGTTGTCCTCATTGATTTATTTCCTCTAAGCTTTTCTTTACTCTCTCCTAAGGTGATCTTATCCAAAAGATCCAGTAAATGCTGATAATCGTTAAATGTACATCTCCAGCCTTGACCAATCCCCTCAGGTCAAACGTGGAAGCCCAGTCATTTATTCAAATATATTCAATCAAATGGCATAAAGAGATCTAAATTTATCAGGTCTGAAACCCAACTATTGATTATTCTTCATTAAAACAGAATAGACATCCATACAATTGTTTGCTCAATCCAAACCTTTCAGTTAGATTTACTAAATATAACCTCTCTTATCTAGGGACCCCCCTATATTCAGTCTATCTGCAAATCCTTTCAGTTATACCTTCCAAATATATTTTTCATCAATTCACTTCTTTTCATTCTTTTACTACCTACTTAGTTCATGCCACTGTTATTTCTCACTGCATGTTACAAGGTTAAGCAACTATTCAGCATATATTCAGATATTATGGCCCATTGACCAGTGTCCATTCTGATTGGCTGGTGATTTTTCTGATCCACAGATGTCAGAGGCTATAGAAACTAATAAATGTTTTGAATCTCATTCCCACCTGATTGTTTTCCTTAATTCCTCTCTTGTTAATTCAGACTATTTTCTACAACATATATTTAAATCAAATACTGTCTTTTATCTCTCTTCTGCTTAAAATCCCACAAAGGCTTCCCCTTGGTTACAGAATAAAACGGTAACTCCTAGCTTTGATTTAAGATCCCTGTGTAATTTGGTACTGCCTATCTTATAAATCTTATCTCTTCCTATTCTTCCCTCACTTGAACTCTTCAAAGTCTACCTCACACCCACTCTCCTTCTGCTATAACCATTCTCTGCTTTCTGCTCGGTGACTTCCTCCCTCTCACTCTTCAGAGCTCAGCTTAAACGTCACCTCCTCAGAGAAGCCTTCATATTCTACAACAGCCTTCCCCAGTCAACCTTTATTTGATTGTTTTCTTTATGTTGTAATTGTTGTTATAACAATCTCTTTATCATGTGTTATTTGCATTCTCCCTTGAGGAGGCATAATCTGTAGGGACATGCAGCTTTATTTCTGCTATATACCTGTGCCTGGTGCTTATAATGTACTACAGGCTCCATAAATATTTGTTGACTATTTTGTCAGTGATTCTCAACTGGGGAAGATATTCTCTAATTAATTCATTTACCAGATATTTCCCATCACTCACTGTGTGCCCAGTATTTTGCTAGGCATTGGGAAACTGAAATGAAAGCAAAGTTCCTGTCCTGAAGGCTCTCACAGACTAAAAGGGAGATAGCTCCCTCACCAGACGGTGACAGCACTGTGACAGAAAAGCAAGTTAGAGGTAAGTGCAGGTGTTGTGGGAAGGAAGTCCAACTACACCTTAGTGGTACTGGAGTGGGACAGCAGGTAAGAGAAAGGAATGCATGGGGCAATTCCCGCTGTGAGTCTTGATGGCCAAATAGGAATGGCTCTAATGGTATCACTCCTCCTCTGACAGCAAGGTGCTCTCACAAAAGGCAGTTTGACTTTTAAAGTCAAGCAGGGTTTTGTGATGCCCTCTGACCATGCAACCACACTGCTTAGAAGCAGCCCACTTTGTCAAAGCATGGAGGAAGTTCTGCTAATGATAGGGGCCACACTGTGGAGAAACCCAGATTTGTGTATGTTACTGGCCAGCGTTGGTTTAGGTGTCTCTTTTCCAGTCAGACTGTGAGAATTAAGAGAGCCTGGCACACAGAAAGTAGTAAAGGAGGTTCTGGATGGGTGGCCAGGATGGAGAGGAGAAGGAAGGGAGAAAGAGAGGGATGAAACGAGGAAGTGGGGAAGCAAGGAAAGAAGAGGAATAAGTACAGCATTTTTTTTTTTTATTGTAAGGAGTTAACAATAGTGACAGAGATTTTTCAGTGTTTGGGTTATTTTCTGCTATCAAGTATGTCCAGTGGTTGGCAACTTTTGTGACAATTTTTAAATCTGTGTAAAACAGGGAAAATTGCCCAGATTTGTGACTTTTTTTGGTTTTTCTCCTATAACATTTTTGATGCAAACATAAAGCCTTATAAACTGGCAGACAATGCAACAAGGCTGAATGAAAACTGGCTGGCTTCAGCTTTATTATTTGAGGTCAAAAAGAAATGAGGCTTGAAATAGCAGCCAGCAGATCTGAACTCACCAGGAATCAAATGAATCAGATTTGGTATGAGCTGAATTGTTTGGTTTTGTTAGTTCTTTTTACTAAAAACAAAAAAAAAAAAAGAAACAGTTTTAGAGAAGAGATTCTATAATTGCTTTTTTTTTTTCAGTCTTATAATTGTCTTGAAAACAGTAATGGCCATTTTGTCATTCTGCTCTGGGCTAAATTTCAGTCTGCATTTGACCAACCACATTCAAAATGCATCAATATATTGATTATTTATGGTATTTTCTGCATGTTTCAGGAGTGTTATTTACAGAAAGTCAGAGATTCTTATTTTAGCACAAGAAAACATACACATGTATGTGTGTGCATATGTGTGTGCACGTGTGTGTACAATCTTTTTTTAAGATTTTATTCTCTGTTTGAAAGAGAGCCATCCAGATGTCCCAACATACAATCTTATTAGCATGTGTAAATAGTATTTAATGAGGATTAATTTCAAAGCCTACCTTTTTTTTTCCAGACCTTCTGAAAGTATTTGTTGCTATCTAATGCCCTCGCAAGAAAATGTCTACAGTTGGATCAAAGACATCTATACCATTAATGCTTCACCATGTATGGTGCACACTTAAGTTGATAGGGCTCAATGTCTTTGCTTCCTAAGCATGGGTATAAGGTAGGATCTTACTTTCCTCATGTTTGCAACATGCTTTGTTTACTAGCCATAATAATTTCCTAGGCAGTTTTGGTAGTTCCCTCTCTGAGCTCTACTCTTTAGATGAAATGCCTACATAAGTCAACAGCTGTCCATTGGTCAATTTACTTTTTCCAAGGTGTGCGTTAACTTAGATACATTCCATTTCTTCTACTTGTCTCATTTTACATTACTATGCCCCATATCAACACCAGCCATTTAATTTCGTTGACTAGGACTTGTGATTCCTTATCTTGATTCATTGATTACTGTTGAACCCTTGTCAAAATGACACTTATTTTGTCCTAAATATGCGTTTGATAACTTAGAGTATACTCTTCAAAAATGTTATATTCCTTTTATTCTAGAAATATTCTGTAGTATAACTTGAGATAAAGCAAGTTGTATTCTTTTGTTGTGAAGGAACCTAGGTTTCACCCTAGATATTATGATTGCTTTTGAACTCTTCATTTTAGTAAGAAACCATGTGTTCCATTTTTATCAGTCTATAGGCTGGATACTTAGCTAACAACATGTGGCTTTCCTGATGTCATTGGGAAAATTTTTGTCTTTCAAGACTATAAATTCTATGTAGCAGAGGCATCAGAGTTCCATGTTGGCTTTCTAATCTGGACTACAATAAGGCTCATAACTTTATACAGCATGTAGCTGGCAGTCTCCTTTATTTTTTTTTAAGATTTTATTTATTTATTCATGAGAGATACAGAGAGAGAGAGAGAAGCACAGACCCAGACAGAAGGAGAAGCAGGCTCCATGCAGGGAGCCTGATGTGGGACTCGATCCTGGGACTCCAGGATCACGCCCTGGGCCAAAGGCAGGCGCTAAACCACTGAGCCACCCAGGGATCCCTGGCAGTCTCCTTTAAATTGATGTTAATATATGACTTATTCTACTGAGTAGTTAAATGAATGATACTATTTATGCCCTGCTACATAGTACAGATAGCATGAAACCATGTCTACATAATTGCCCCTAAATCTTACTACGAATGATAATATTAGTGTTTCATTATTTGTAAAATGCCAGAATTTTTTACACTAAAAATGGAGGATGCTCCTGCATAAGCAAAGCATTTCTATTTTGACTTTCATTTCTCATTCTTTCCATGGATCTTAGGCTTGCTAAACAAACAAACAAAACAAACAAACAAACAAAAAACAGTGAATTGAAAAGTCTTAGAGAGCAGATATTAGAGAATTCCACTGTCCACATGTTGTCTCCTCTGAAGGTATGTTTGGTTTAAAATAAATGGCAGTAACTATATTAATGGTGATATGCTAAACTTCTTATACAAAGGCTGTTTTTACCACCATCAGGAATGGAGTTGAAAAAAAAAAAAAAAAAAGAAATGGGGTTGAGTTTGTGTTGTTTATCCAGGTAGGGGAGATGAGTTTTTCCAGAGTGTTCAAATCTTGCACATTATCTGATGCACTGGCAGAAACATTAGTTGGGAGTATGGGCACAGTCTGCGAAACAGAATGTAGCTAAACAGGAAATGCAGAATTTTAATCCACAGTTCTCTGGACAGCTGAGCCAACTAACCATATGTTTTTGATGTGCACTGTAGCAAGTGTCATAGTATTTCAAGATGGGGGAGAGCTTTGAAACCATCAAGCTTAAAATCCTTTAAACATCTAGTTAAAACTAGGTTTGGGGTCAAAAGAGTTACAAATAAAACCCAGCATGGAGATTTGACTAAAAGGGGAAAAAACAAAATAGTGCCTCGATGGTTTTAAGCTTTCAGCTAACTAAGTTCATAAATTTAGTATATTTACTTAAAAATTTTTGTTATATATGAAGTCTTAATTGAAACACTGATTTCTGTAAATATGTAGACAGATGTGAAAAAACTGAAAAGCTTTATAATTGCAAAGGTCTAAAGTAGCCTCATATAGATTCACCTTTCTAAAGACTAGACCTTATATAGTGGTGCTTCTCTTTATCAACAAAGCTAGAAATGATATCTGGCAAGTAACAATATTCTTTTGTAACTTATCATTTCATTGTAAGATCTCAGAAAACCAAATGTCACTGAGTGACATATAAAGTCTGTGAGGGTAAATAGTGAACAATTTTCAAGCATCTATTTTTTTTCTGAAATACATGATTAGTATACCTTCTGTGGTAGACTGGAAATAGGTGTCTCCCTTCACTTAACAAATCTGGGAACATTAAATAAGTGGCAATAGTGACTATTTTGATATTCACCAAACATTTCTTGAGTTTATAGACTTCAAGAATTTTTAGAGTAATTCATGGGTTGAATAATAAATATTGTTTTGTATGTGAATCAAAAAATACCTAGTCAAATTCTTTACAAGGATAGAAATTTTCAAATAAGTAAAAATATGATCATATTTTCATACGTTTGGTGTATGTTTGCATAGACCCTGTGCCATTTTGTTTGTGTTTGGCTTGCTACAAGAAAAATAATCCTGACTTCTTAATAAATGTGTGAACTAAAATTTGATTCCTAAAGCTGTTATGTAACTTCTGTAAGGTTTGTTTTCCTCATCAATAAAAGCAAATAATAGCAAATATATTACCTCAGCATTGTTATGACAACTAAATGAAATAATTCATAGAGGTGTTTAGTATAGTACTTGGCACTTAATGAGCAACCAGTTAAGTACAAGCTTTCAGTTATATTTTCAAGCAAGAGAGAACTTTTAACAATGACAAAAACTATCTTGGAAGTGTTTAGGCTTAGAAGGCACTAGTTATTGAAATATCGTGGATCGGATCCTTGGAAAGTTTGGCCTAGATCAGTACTTCCCAAATTTGGTTCAGAAAAGAATTTCTGGAGGAAATTTTAACCTACAAACATCAGAGTGCTATTCTAAACCTGTTCTATCAGACTCTCTAGGACTAAGGCCCGAGAATCTGAATTTTTACCACTTTCTCCAGATGGTTTTCTTTCTTAGTTGAGAACTACTTGTCTAGATAACTTCTAAAATACTATACCATTTAGATATTCTGCAAATCAGTGTCTAAATATAAAGAGGTAGCTTTTATAATAAATGCAACATGCACAGCTTTCATATTTGACATCTTTTTACACTGCCCCAAATCTCAGTCATGTATATATAAATGAATAAGTTAAGCTAATGAGACACATTGCCTAAGTGCTGCTAAGTTCATTGGAGGTTGGTTTTAAGAGCTTTCTAAAGTATCACAAATACTTTATGGCATATATCATCATAGTCTCCTTGCAATTACTGATTCAGCATTTCCCAAGCTGATGGCCCCTGCAACACTGTTCTGCAAAATGTTATGAAGCAACATAAATGATATTTTTCTTCAAATAAATTTGGAGAAGAGTTTTCTTCAGTCTAGCACTTCTCTATCCTGACTTCTCAAAGCCTTCAATAGATCATTGTGGACTATGATCTCTACGAGAGGTGTATAATCAGGCACATTACAAGCTATTTAGATCATGGATTCTAAAAGGGGTGTCTATCTTCTGGCATTCTTTTTTTTTTATTTTTATTTATTTATGGTAGTCACACACACACACACACAGAGAGAGAGAGAGAGAGAGAGGCAGAGACACAGGCAGAGGGAGAAGCAGGCTCCATGCACCGGGAGCCTGACGTGGGATTCAATCCCGGGTCTCCAGCATCGCGCCCTGGGCCAAACGCAGGCGCTAAACCGCTGCGCCACCCAGGGATCCCCCTTCTGGCATTCTTAAAAGAAAATGTATTACAGAACAATCTGTAAAATGGTATGACTTCAACCATTATGTCCCAAACACAAATTTAAAATGTTGAATAGTTTGGGATGCCTGGGTGGCTCAGCGGTTGAGCGTCTGCCTTCAGCTTGGGGCATGATCCCAGGTCCAGGATCAAGTCTTGCCTCAGGCTCCTGCTTCTCCCTCTGCCTATGTATGCCTCTCTCTGTGTGTGTCTCTCATGAATAAATAAATAAAATCCTTAAAAAATAAAAAAGTAAAAAAATAAAATGAATAGTTTGATATAGAAAATATGACAAGAGACTGATTCAGTAGTCATTTAATCTTGCAAAGGAAATATATTACAGGGAATATTTTTGAGATTCTGAACCTGTATTGGATTTCAGTATGAAGATCTTGAACTTTGTTCTGAAAATAGATTTTTGGGCAGCCTGGGTTGGCTCAGCGGCTTAGCGCCACCTTCAGCCCAGGGCCTGATCCTGGAGACCCAGGATGGAGTCCCACGTCGGGCTCCCTGCGTGGAGCCGGCTTCTCCTTCTGCCTGTGTCTCTGCCTCTCTCTCTCTGTGTCTCTCATGAATAAATAAATAAAATATTTAAAAAAAAAGAAAATAGATTTTCTTATAAATAAATTATAACCCAAAAATTTATCACTTCACTATTTTTACTCAAATTTCTGAGGCATTGGTGGAGAAACTAGTCATTTGTTATCGTTAAAAGGCAGCATGTGGAGACTTTACCAGCTAGTTTTAGGAAGAAAATTAATTGGCTTACACAGTAATTTATAGCCCCATGACGAGCTCAGCAAACCCATGAAGTAGTAAATAGTCATAATAAAACAAACTAAAAAACGTTAAACCAATCCATTTCACTTCTACAGAGCATCCAGGATGCCATACAAAGAGTGTACTGGCTTGGCAGGTATTTTTTTTTTCTAGTGAAGAAAAGATTAGAGATATCTCCATTAATTTGAGTGTCTTGGTCTTTCCATGTGACAAGAAATATGTGAATCTTCATATCTTTTAGGTGAATAACGTCTCTATTGCTGGCCACAGCTGTAGGCCTACTAGCTTTCTTTTGTAACTATGGAGTAAAAAAGGCAGTGTCATTTCATGTGCATAACTTTTGTCAGAAGTAATGGGAATGTTGGGTTGTATTTTATTAAAAATTAAAGTGCTCTCATAATTTACTTTAAGGTAGAATGAGCACGTCATCCCTCACTAATCATATGGAATTATGAAAAATAAAAAAAGTTAAAAGGGCACAGTATATTGAGCTCACACTTTCTCTAATCACCTTACTTGTTCAATTATCAGCTGCTCATGCTTGCAGATAACTTCCAGGCCAAAAGCATGACCCTGTCATTTTAACACAGGGAGGCTGCATCTATAAGCATTTATGAACTTTTATTCTTAAGTTTTTTCAAGATGTGGGACAATATGAGCAAAGCTGAAAGATTCTAGTCTCTGTATTGCACAGCCTAGTAGAGATAGTTGCTTCAATTCTTGACATAGAGAATAAAAATGGGCATTCCTAGAAGGTATATAGGAAGCCATGGTGTGACTAAAAAGTTGCCAGATACAAAATCTCTGTGTGTCCAGTGTGAAATTGGGCAGGATTTTTCTATTCCCACTTTAACTCCTGCGGAAAATGGTCAGTTAAGTGGGGCTAAATGTATTGTAGCAGTTTACCCAACCTGTGAATCCTGGTAGTTTGGGGATCAAGCTCACCATGTATCCTCAGGGAAGTCCCTTGGTCATGCTAATGATTGAGGAAATATTTTATTATCATATAATTTCTGATAAAACATATTGAAATACTTTTATGATACCATTCAGCATTGAACTACTGCAAAGTTACTGTTGAAGGCTGTACAATTATTGTTCGGGTTCACCCAAGTGTGGATGATTCTACAGTGTAGCTAGCACCAGAAACAGATTTGGCCGGGTGCTCATGAACTTTATGCTTCAGCCTCTGTCTTGTGTGCCCTGTCTAAGGATTTGCACCTAAATTTATAGCTGTGATTTTAAAAATTATTTTTCTGGCAAAAGAGATCCCCCATATTGTGTAAAGTTCAGATGTTACAATTCTGGATCCATCCTTTTTTGTTCCTTTCTTTTCTTTATCCCTACCATTACATATATTCAAAATAATCCATTGATCTAGTTTTCAGGCAATGGGACAAAAGACAGCCTTATTATTTCTGAAAATACTACAGCCCATGACATCACAATTAGTTTCAAGCTGTAAAAAGATTTTGTCTTGACACATTAATATTAAAGTAAGATTCTCATGTTTGCTTTATTCTGGGAAAGTGTAGGGATCCATTCTTTAATTTATTTATGTATTTATTTATTCAGGAAAGTTTTATTTAGTAACTATGTTGCAACATGATTTTAGGCATCTACAGAGATAGAGTTTATGAATAAGAAGAGATTTTGCTCTTCAGTTTGCTCACCAGCTCTGTACTGAGGATGAGCAAAGTACTTAGTGAAATTCCCAAGTACAAAGTAATTTAAAAATAGCTTTTTTGGGGTGTCACCATATTATGTGCATATCTCATTTGGATCATTTTATTTTGCTTAAGTACAATACATATTATAAGTTACTAAAAATGGTAAATTATTAAATAAAACAAAATATTAATAAAAGTGTTAAGGCACAATGGAGTTATGTTTTACAAATCTAAGAGTCCCTTTATACTCAAGAATTAATTACTTGAATATAAGTTGAGTGCACCCTGAAAAAAAATTAATTTCCTGAACTCTCATTTGGAAAAAAGATATTAAATTTAGATCAGATTCCACTTACTTATATCGTACTAAAACTGCATGAAGAACAAAAAGTGCTTCACAGTTTCTATTCAGTGTCCAGGCATTGTCTTTCTCCAAGTGTCACCTTCTTTTAATGTATCTGGGAAAGAGAAAGTTAGACCCATGTCTGTCCTCTTCCTCCGGTGTCCGGTTCTTCATCACTCTGAACTCCCTTGGGGGCACTACTTTATTTGGCAAACGTTTAATGAATTCTTGCTGGATCAGGCATTGTACAAAGTGCTGGAGAACCAATAGTGAGCAAACTATGCTTCTGGTTCAATTATATAATCACCAACATAGATAGCAAACTGTAGCAAGTGCAAGGTATTAAGATATGATTGAAGAATCTCTTCCTATGGGCAGGGGAGCCTTTTCGGTGCAAGTAACATTGAAAGTAGAATCAGAAAGGTGACTTGAATATAATGACCCTGCCAAAATAAATAAGAAAAAGGGTTTTAGTTGTATCAGACTTTGCTAATATGTGTTGAAATATGCAAATAATTATTCTCAAAATATAGGATTGTTTCCTAGATCAAAGAGGAAAATCTCCCAAGTGAAAAACCCTCTACACATATACCAATTTCTGTACTTGCTTCCCTCCCTGAGGACATTCTTTTTTAATCCTCACTACCAGCATACCTTCTCCCTTCAGGGAACCAACAAAACAGAATAACTACCAGCCTACCAGCCGTGCATTTACCAAAGTCTGAAAGTTATTTAGCCTAAAACAGTATTACAGACTACAAGCAATGAAGATGATGTTTCTATAGCCCAGTCTAAGACAGCAACCTGAACTTGGTTTGGTCACTCTAAATCTGGCTGTCTGTAAGGTCTATCCACCAGCATGAGACAGAGATGTACCATTTTCATAATACATAGTCTCCTTAGAATAACACTGATCCTTGAGCTCAGTAGAGTTTCATTCCAACTTCAGGGAGAAAATGTTCCCCTAAACACCCCATAATCTGCATAGGGGCCTCCACTCAGAGTAGAGGCAATGCTTTGTGTAATCATTCATCTTTAGATTTTGCCCAAGGCATTAAAACTGGGGCTCATGTCAAAGCCACCCCCCTACAAATGCCAACCACCTACCTACCCATAGAAAATTGAGGCAAAAACTTTACATTGATTTTCCCTTATAGTTTGGAGACATAAAATTCTCTATCGGGGGTGCCTTGTAATCTTTGTAGGGGGAATAAAGGCAAGTCAAGCCTCTTTTATCCCCAGTAATGAATGATTAGGAATTGCTCTTACACCCTACATTTACGTTGTAGATTGGAGTTTGAGAAATGTCAATATTCCCACTGATGATGTGGTTAAGAAAAATATTTAGCAAAGAAGAAATCAACTTACTCTTCTCCCTTGAGTCAGATATTTGGGGATGGTGCCCGCCTCTAGGGCCAAAGGTTCCCACTGAGGCTTTCAATCTCCAACAAGGCCTGACTAGGATTCTGCTTGTGGATAAGGCCTTTCCCAGGCTGAGTGTTATAGAAGATCCTTATCATCTTACAACTCAACACATTCATTGTTTCATTAGGGAGCTATCAAGTAACGGGGCCCACAGGCAAACACAAATGCACTCACCTCAACTGTTTGACTGTCAATACTCCTCCCTATGGGCACCCAAACCACTCTTTAGAAACCGAGTGATCTGAATGAAACCTTAGAGGCAGTATGATTGGCCTGTGGTCTGCTTGTTGGGTTTGCATTGACTAAACTTTGAATGATAGTTTTTGTGTCTGACAATAGATTGTGGTTTACAACTCCCCTGTTTGCTTTCTCACAAGATCCTCACCATTTTATTCTACATGCCTGAAACAGCCTATTCACGACTGTGAACCCAGAAGAGAAATCTGCTAGCTCCTACCCTGAATGGTCCTTTTTTCTCATATTCTCTTGCTCCAAAAGTCAGACCCTTTTTTGGGTGAATACTAAGTCAGTAAATACCTAGCCATAGCATATTGCCATCTATAAAGAAAACTGAGGCTTTTAAAAAATTTTACTCTTACATAGAATTCTTCAAAGTGTGAATGATTTGCTATATTGCTTTTTAATATGTTTGGAAAATGCTGGATATTTCCTGGTGGTATGCTGGCAGCAACAGTAAGAATTCGGCGGCATCATTTTGCATGTCATCCCTAACACCGTCAACCTTCGTGAATCATAATTTACAGCACTTTAAAATCACATATCTTACAGGTAATCTCAGAAATCTGTTCAACTATTAATTCCATACATTTAGGACTGGAGCTCTAGATGTCACTACTTCAAAAACAACTCTTTCCTCACTGCATTTTTTTCTTCTAGTGCTATAGGAATGACTGAATTAGAAAAAACTTACCTAGTCTTTCAGCTTCTGCTGGTTCTCTGGCCTACCTCAGAACACCACCAAGCCTTACTGTAACACTGGAAGCTCCCTCAGGAAAAGATTTCCCTCTTTTACTGTAGATATTATATATTTGTTAGTACCTTGTGTGTTGTCACTGCATATTAAATATCCAATGACTATGGTTTAAGGCATCAAATGGAGAGACAGTGCAATAGAGAATTCCACAAACATGAAGGGAAGAAGCAAGAGCTGAGAGGGGGAGTTTATTTTATGGTAATCTTATCAGAGAGAGAAAAAAAAATACATTTCTTTTTTTTCCTCATCGAACGTTTGTAATCCAAACATCTGCTGAGGCAATTCAAGAGGTACAAAACATATTTGCTATGGTCTCATGGATTTTATTGGCTTTTAAGTTATCTCATTGGGAAGAAGATTCAGAACCCTGATTTCCTTGTAATTTCTTTCACAATTTTATTAAGACTAAAATTCTATGTGATTTTAAGCCTGCACATTTATTCTCTTTCTTAAAACCTTTTCATTTTGCCATTTGATGAATATTGGAAGTGAGTGGATTATCTGGATAAAGAGAATTAGTTGAGGTTTGCATCAGTCAAGAGAGTAAAGCCACGAGAGGCTTTGAAGGGAGTAACTTACAATATAAATAGTCCTAATCTCCCACAAGCATTGACTTTCAAGAAAGAGAATTTTCTCAAGACTAGTGTTTTTAATCAGCTAGATCTACAACAAGATTGAAAGTAATGCTGGTGATAATGGGAGCAGCCTGTGCAGGAGAAAAAGCAGCAAGCAGTCAATGATCTAATTCATGAAAAATGTTACAAGTTGGAGAGGAGGGGAAATAAAGAAGTCGCTCAGATCCCCCTACTACTTCTACCTCTAAAACAGCCATCTGAAGACATCCCCGCCTGAAGTGAAAATGTACCATTTGGATGGGAACGAGTTATTAGCTGGAGGAGGGCGCCCAGCGAGATGTTGGAAATGTAGACAGAGCTTTAACGGCCTTAGTGTTTCCATTTTTCATGCCAAAAAGGATCAGTGCCAGATACAAAACAGGTGGAATTATTCTAGCATGGCTTTGAAGGCAGAAAAGAGAATGGCATATGTGTTTTACCTGAGATGGTAGGGTAGCAGTCAAAGCAGATAAGGTTACAGCAACATGAGAAGAGAAATGGCTCCAGTCACAAGTTGTTCAAGTCTCAGCAGCAGTGTCCTGGGCCCTTGTTCTTACACTGTTTTTTTTTTTTTTCTAGTAGTCCTAGAAGAGTGCTTCGGAAGTGCTTATCTTTGGTGTGGGGAGGGAGGTTTTTTGTTTGTTTTTGTTTTTAGTAGCATATAAAAAAGGAACGGAAATAAATGACTAAATTATTTCAGTTATATTTTCTCGAGTTTGTGTGATTTCTCAAATGTTTTCCTCAAGTGTTTTTTACAAAGAGGAAAAGAATTTTCAATGGAAAAGAGGAACACATAATCACAATTATTTCACATCTTACATGCAATTTGCCTTGAAAAATTGTGGTGCATGCACACTTTGCCACCTACTCTGGGGCAAAATTGATACACCAATACTATTCTACTCAGGTCACTTGTTAACAGATGCAGAGTGCAATCTAATAGTCATCACTTTTGACAACACCCAAAACATATATTGGGCTTTCAGGAAGAAATTTGTTTAGCATCTCAATATGGAGTATGTCAAGGGACATATTCCCACCACTGCCTGTGTCACCTCTATAATTATTCCTAGATCTAGGACTCACTGTACAACCTGGACTCCCACCTGGAAGGGAGTGACCTGAAGGTCCTTGATTTAAAAATAGGCTCAACGGATTTTATGAAATGATTATTGGACAGCCAACTACTTTGAAAACCAAAATGTGCTGAGGACTTTATCAAGTACTGAGAGAAATTATATTAAATAAAATAAATAAGTAATTTCTTCTGAGTGTAATACTTTTCTCCTTTTCTCTTTGATGAATTTCCACATTTCCTTTGAAACTCCTGACCTGGATAACTGGACAGCTCACATTATCTTCTCGTTTTCCCTTCTGGACTGTAAGTTCCATGAGGACATATATGACATCTCTCTTTCTCTCCATGTATGCCCAGTGCCTAGCATGGAGTTGGGCAATGCTTTTCAATATAAGCCAAATAGTAAATATTTTAGACTTTGTGGACCATGCAGTCTCTGTTACAATAATCAATTTAGTTATAACACAAAAGAACTCAAAGACATTTGAGTTCTTTAAAACTAGACATTTGAGTTCTGTTTAAAAACAAAGAATATTTTTAAAAATGAGTGTGGCTAGATTTTAATAAAACATTGCTTTAAAAAGCAAGCCATCACTTGGATGTACTCTGCAGTCTACTGTTTACTGATTGGCCCAACGCAAAATCTGGCACAAAATAGAGGCTCAATAATAAGGTCTTTCAATAGTTCAGGCTGAGCTGATGGTGCTCTGTGAGGATGGAGAAAAGAGGATGGATTGGAGATACCTGATAACTGGATGAGGGGTGATTTGATATGAGGGATGGGCAAGGATAAAAAGACAAATTTAAGTTTCTGGCTCATAAAGTTGGCTTTAAGGAGGAGATATTTAAATTATAAATAGTGGAACTGGGTATGTTAGTAGAAGTGGGGAGGGAGGGATGAGCTCTATTTGGAGATACTGAATAGGAAAAGAAAATGTAATATATTCTATAACAATGGCTCTTAGACTTTAGTGTGCATCAGAATCAGCCAGAATGGTCATAAAAAAACAGATTCCTGGGTTTACTCCCAGAGTTTCTGATTTTGGGGGGAGGGGACAATTATTTGCATTCCTATTATGTTCCCAGATGATGTTGAAGAAGCTGGTTTGGAGACCACCCTTTGCTAACAACTGTTTTAGACATGCCAGGGTTTGTTTCACATGTCATTACTATTGAGGGTGAATGAAATGGAGAACAGGACAGGGACAGAATTTGCAGATATCATCAAAGTAAAAATGTGCATGCTCTTATCTTTCAAACAAAGATTTAGAGCCCTTTGAGACTAGAGAAAAAAATGTTTTGTCTTCCTCTGCCATACAACTTTCTGTGATGAGGAATCATGATGCCATTCCTGCCATCATTTCAACCTTCAATCCCATAGTGTCTCCCTGGATCTCCTGATATGGCACCAAGCTCATTTGGTCCAGTCATATCAGATCCAGGTCACGTTTCTTGTCCTTTGTTTTTATGGCCTCCACACAAATGGCCCTTTAGTCTTCAATCTACATATCAATTTTCAACATCTGAGCCTTCTTTCCACCTGGCCTAGTGTTCCTGGCACACTCCTGGAATTTCCTACTAGATTGATGTATACAATGGAATATTACTCAGCCATTAGAAACGACAAATACCCACCATTTGCTTCAATGTGGATGGAACTGGAGGGTATTATGCTGAGTGAAATAAGTCAGTCGGAGAAGGACAAACATTATATGTTCTCATTCATTTGGGGAATATAAATAATAGTGAAAGGGAATATAAGGGAAGGGAGAAGAAATGTGTGGGAAATATCAGAAAGGGAGACAGAACATAAAGACCCCTAACTCTGGGAAACGAACTAGGGGTGGTGGAAGGGGAGGAGGGTGGGGGGTGAGGGTGAATGGGTGATGGGCACTGAGGGGAGCACTTGATGGGATGAGCACTGGGTGTTATTCTGTATGTTGGTAAATTGAACACCAATAAAAAATAAATTTATTATAAAAAAAAAGGTCTACGGGGGAGGGGGGTGTGATAATGGTCCACAGGGGGGAAAAAAAAAGAGAAGGCCACCATCTCTATCCAGAATCCAAAAGAAAAGAGACATTGCTATTAAACAATCCCATTCCCACTCATTAGCAAAAACATAAAGAACAATATTGGAAAGATGTCAAGTAAGAAGAATATCAAGGGAGGCCTCAAATCTCTGGAACTTCAATCTCTGTGGTTAATATTTGTGTTAATATTAATTAGTATCAATAAAATATTAATATTGTTAAGAAACCTCTTGCAAACCTTTCAACTACTGAAATAAGAGAGCTCTTTGAGGCATAGACTGTCTTCATTGCTTTCTTTTTTTGTAACTCTTTCCTCCTCTATGTTGTAACTATTTTGGTTATTATTATTATTTTTTAAAAGGTTTTATTTTTTATTTTTATTTTTTTAAGATTTTATTTATTTATTAGAGACACAGAAAGACAGAGAGAGAGACAGAGGGAGAAGCAGGCTCAATGCAGGGACCCTGATGTGGGACTCCATCCCGGTCTCCAGGATCACACCCTGGGCTAAAGGCGGCGCTAAACCACTGAGCCACCCAGGCTGCCCTACTTTGGTTATCAAATTAACAATTAAAGTGATAGCCAGTATCCATTGAATGCCTATATCTAAGTGATGTACTGTTAATGTATATTTTCTTATTTTATTTTTGCAACTACCGCTAAGGTTAGTCTTTGTATCTCCATTTCAGAGAGATTCAGAGAGGCTAATTAACTCACTCATGATCAAATGGTTAACGGGCAACTGTGAGAGAATTTAAGCCAGGATCTGAATGACATAAGATCTATTCTCTCGATAAGTCTTCAGCTCCCAGATTTCCTTTCTCCATCCTGCCCTCATCAAAGAAAAATGCACAGATGCTGCATTTTTAAGGACTTCACTGATAATCTGTACATGGATTGTTAGCAAGGTTTCATAGTCAAGAAGCTATTTTAAAATTTTCAAGATACTGATCCACAACAGGAAACAATCTTATGGATATAAAAGTCCAGTTAGAAGACTATCCTCATCATTTATTGCCAAGGAAGGGGTCATCAGAACTTCTCCATCGTACCCTCTCATCGTTGTTGTTCTTGCCTACAAGAGAAGAATAGGCTGACAACTGAATAAAAGAGGAACTCATTTTTTAGCACTTTGCAAGGACTAGCAGGTGGTGAAGGGGAAACTGACTTTGGTTTGATGAGATGGCAGTCATACATATCTCTAAGTGAAGATGCCAGTTACAGGAATAACTTTGAACACTGAGATGCATGTTCACCCTAAATATTTACTAGCATTCCAGTTGTCTGAGTAATGTTCATACCATAGGGCCTCAACTATCACATAGTACTGCCTCTATGAGAACACTAGGCAGAGGGATGCTAGGATGGCTCAGCAGTTTAGCACCTGCCTTTAGCCCAGGGCGTGTTCCTGGAGTCTTGGAATCGAGTTCCACATTGGGCTCGCCTCATGGAGCCTGCTTCTCCCTCTGCCTATGTCTCTGCCTCTCTCTCTCTCTCCCTCTCTCTCTCTCTCTCATTGTGTGGCTCTTGTGAATAAATAATTAAAAAAAAAAAAAAGAGAACACTGCATATAGTCACAGCTCACCTGGTATTCATAGATCCCTTGCAGATAAGCAGGCATTGACTAGGTCTATACAATGTGCTGTGAGGAGAAATAATGTGTGTCACTTATGTGCAAAGCACTTAAGATCTAATAGATGACCTTCTAACTACCTGTTACATTTACTTAGAAACTACATAAGCCAAGTATGGCATAACCACACAATGAAAGCAGCATGGATTCCTGAGTCACCATATGGAAGAGAGTTCTCCTGGACTGTTTTTCAATCTGGAATGGATGCCATATGAGTGAAAAATAATATTGTCTTTGTTTTTACAGTGCATTATTTGTTACTACACCACAGCATTATTTAATCTAAACTATTGCAAGTTATTTTATTTATACTAATTTATTTACTCTTGACTGGGTCAAATGGAAGATATATATATATTCCACAATATATCTTCACTTAGTTGAAAAAGATCATGGCTAAGTTCAGAGTAGAAAATAAAATCAAAAGATAATAAGGGAAAAAAATCAAGAAAGAGTTGAGAATGCTTAATTCATATAGACAGATGCACAAAACATAGATTTTTAAATGAAAACCTATAATTCAGGAAAACCATGATTCTAACAGCTTAAAAACAGTAGTGGATGATATAAGTCCTACAGGCTTGGAGAAGAATTTATTACATTGCTTACTAAATGATTTTCTTATTTTAAAGACATGAGGAAGAAGCATTGCAACATTAGAAGAAAGGAGAAAAGCAATAATGATAGAAATTTTGAGGGAGAAAAGTGGCTTAAACATTTGTCACATATAAAATGTAAAAGGAAGGACATTTAAACCAGATTTTTCCCTGAAATATACACAGCATAGGCTTTCAAAGAACAAATAAAGGCATGTAAGCTGAAGAGGGTAGACTAAAGTAGAGTGCATTTTAACCATCAATCTTAGGGGTGACAGAGATCTGAACAACTGTAGTTAAGTGTGGATCATAAATAACGTGTTACCATCTCTGCCGCAAAAGACAAATAGCTAGCTCACCAGCAAGAAATTTAGGAGAATTTGTGGATGAAAACTTTCCAACCTAAGGGACAAGGACAAATAAGCTCATATATAAATAGCTGGCAGCCCCATTCTGTCTCCTATTCCACTCCTCCTATTTTACCATTTTCTTGTAGATGTATCTGTACATATGTATGCATGCAAAGTGCACTCATGTATGTACTCACACACACAAGCTCCTGCTGCTTACTGACCTAAAGCAATTGATAATTTATAATTAATAGCTGTTTTATGGTAAATAGAAGTTCTAAGTGTAGAGTGCAAGTAAGAGTTTTAAGTGTCCTCTTATAACTGGGTTATAGGCAAATGAGGCTATAACAAGGAATTTGGTCATACATACAAACATTTATTGGTAAACAAGTGTGTATCTTATTCTGTAAGCCCCTTTTAGTGGTTTGACCCTACCTGTGTGAAAAGGTTTGCTTGAGGCAAATGCAAAATATATGTTATCAGCAGCACTCAGCGTGGTGACAAGCATGCTCAGAATCAGTGGGTATACACAAAACCATTTCAGATTCTGGCCTCTTCCAAAATGTATAGGTAACCTGGTCTCTGGATTCTTACACCCCATTGCTGCAGGGGTAAGAAAGTCTGCATGATATTTCTTACACTCTTATCAGTAACAAAAAAAATTATAATACACATTATGCTAATCTGATGCTAACCAATCAGATATAAGAATACTAGCAATAAGGATAGCTGAAATACATATCTTCGGAATGTGGGCTTCTGATTAGAAGATTTAAAATGCTAGCTATCCCTAGAGTATGTTCTCTCAATTAGGCCAACTGGCCTCCCAGAGGATGTAGATTAAATTAACACAAGATACACATGTATATCACCATGACTATGAAGAAATATTGTCAAGGATAATAAGAAGCACTACGTAAAAACCCAATCCATGGGGATAGATAAGCCATAGATGTCAGGACAAAATAAAGAGAGAGGACAATTATCATATGCTGATGATCATATATATCAGCATGAATATATGCATGTGTGTGTGTATGTATATATGAACATTTAAGCCACCAACTACAGACTTTGCTCAATGACTTGAATTCCTTTGGTAAATGATAACCCTATTATTAAAGTTAGGTAGGACCCTGCAAATAAGAGCTTTTCCTTTTTATTGTCAATGGAAGATAGATTGAAAGAGTGAAGATAAATACCTTTCATTGGCTGTCTTTTATGAGAGCTTTTTGTGGAGTAGTAGTTAAGTATGTGACCTCCAGAGTCAGACTGCCTCAAATCTTTGTTCTGCCATGTATTAATTGTAGTATTAAACATATTATGTAACTATAATTTATGGTCTTAAAATGGGAGTGATAACTCTTAGGGATGCTGTGAAGATTAAATAAATACGATTAAAGATAAATAAATAAGATTAAACAAATAACATGCTTAAAGTACTTAGAAGAGTCTCTAAAACATAGTAAGTAGGGCATATATCTGTTATTATTTTTATTTTTATCATCATTGATATTTTTATTATAACTTTAGCATCCAAATTCTGTATAGTTTCCTGCACTACAGATGCGACTTGAGAAGTATCAAAATAATAATAATGTTTCATAAGACTTCATGTAGATTAAGTGACATAATGTGCTTGAAGCCTTAGAACACAAGAGTGACCCACTAAGCAACATTAGTCATTATGTTGAGTAACATTTCACACAGAACTATGTTTTTGTAGTTGTAATGTCCAGTCCCTGGAAATTCTTCTGGGCATATCCCACAGAGAACATACATTTTTCAATGGCAATGTCCTAGAGGAAAGCACAGAAAGTCTAGACTGTGAAAATCTACAGAGACTCTGCCTTAGGAACCTGTCTGATCCTGTTTCCCTCACCCCTCATGTACCAGAAAGAAACCTGGGTGGAATGAGGGAATATATGTCCATCACTAGAGGATGAGCGAAGAGTGTAGATCCTGCTATTTAGTACTGAAAGCCTTAAATAGCTGAAAGTCAGAAATGTAAAAGTCAAACTCTAAAATGGTACTCATACTTAAGCAGAGCCACATCAATTTCACTTTAGTTGAATGGATTTGAAAAGCTAAACTGATAATCCCATGAACATTTTCAGTGTGTAGCTCTCTCATTTAGTATGTTTAATCCACTCTCCTAGATCATTATACAAGTGTTTTGTTTTGTGCCATGGGAAATTCTGATCCTAGCTGATGAAGTACTCAATCACCTATAATCTTGTGAGAGCCACAAATGACGATAATTGCAATTTATGAAGTAACTTAGAATGGAAAACACAATATGCTGAGTTTGAGCTTGAGGTAATTGTATTTTTACTTCAGGTCAGCAGAAAATTCAAAAAAGGTAACACCATTTGAGCACTATTTCCAATTTCATTTTCTCAATTTTATTAACTACAATCATTAAGGAATTGCTGAAGAAAAGATAAGAGCCCTGCAAGTTGACTTAGAGAATCTGCAAAGAAAAGAGAGAATAAACAACACGCAATCAGTAAAAAGCTATGGAAGAGGTAAAGATATAGTGTGTTGGAAACAATATTGTATTGGTACTGAAGAACTTTGAAGTTTAATAAGGTCGCCTCTAAAGAGCTGGGTGAACTTGAACTTCTCACTTCTCCTCTCAGGGCCTCTTCTTCCTCATTAATTAAATTTGAGAATCCAAATGGGTTACCACTAGGAGGTCTATCATTCATCAAATTCCGTGAGTATCGAATGTGCAATTACTACACTTTGCTATGAATAAATATTACATGTATTATCTGAGGCTGAGGGCAATAAGTGTTCTATTCTTTAAATGTCTTAAATAGATTATTTTCTCTGAGGTCTTCATTGTACTTTCTGTCTTGCCAAGGAATCTTTCCTCTTCCATGGTGTTCTGGGATTCTCCTATATTTCACACATATCACAGGGAATCCTCTATTAGTTTCTCAGTTCCACAGCTATTATAAGTTCTTGTAGCTCAGGAATCCTGTCTAACTCACCTGTTTCTCCAGTGCTTTAGGAAAATTCTTGGCATTTAATGTGGAATGATAGAATAAATAAAAGAATGACTAAGTGAATAAATGACTGGATGAATGGTTTGATATCAATGAGGCAGAAAGTAAGTAAAGAGACAGAGTACCAAATCCTTCAATACAATTCACTGTTAAAACGTATCTTCAAGCTCCTATCTTATGAGGTCCTCACAAGATACTACCCAAAATGGTTCTTACAGCACTTGTTTTGGCTGACAGCAGTCACATTCAGTGAAAATGACAGTGGACTTGAGTATCATTAGAAATAACTGTTTTGCAAATCTAATTGCCATCAAACAGCCTTCACAGAACACATACCTGAGTAGGAATGGAATATATATATATATTTATATACCAAGACTTCATCATCCATCTCAGGGATTGGATCACTCTGGTCCTTTGGCCAAATGTGCCTTACCACCTGTTTTTGTAGAGCCAATGAGCTAAGAAATTTTTAATATTTTGGGGAAAATTTTTACAGAATAATATTTCATTGCACATGAAACACAAATTCAAACTTCATTGCCCATAAATTAAGTTTATTGTCTGCCTGGTTTGATGTCATAATAGCAAAGTTGACTACTTGTGACAGATACTGTATGGCCTGCAAGCCTAAAATATTTACTGTTTAGCCCTTCACAAAAAATTTGCTAAGCCTTGTTCTATCTGATCTTCAAAGTTCCTTTTGTCCTATCAAAACCAATTTACAGTGACGGGTTTGTGTTTAGGAGAGCTTTTTCATCTTCAAATGGAAAGTTTCTGTACTTGAAAAACTTGGAAAAGGTTTATTGTCATTTCTTTGTTTCTTTTTAATGGAAATAGAGAGGATAACTTAACAAAGAGAATTACTCTAATCAAAGCTTTTCTCATAGTATTTTAATGAAATTTAAACCAAGAATTATTGTGAGCAATTAGTTTCTTGAAAATAATACATTTTCATTTAACTTACATAAATTAATCACGTATTTATTTATTTATTCCACATTTTCTTTTAATCCAAAACAATTTTCTGGTATTTTTTCATCCAAATTCAAGCAGGGTCTGATAGATCTTTTAAAAAAGACATTTGCTTGAAACAATTTAAAAAATGTATCATTGAGCTGTCCATGAAATTAGTATGATGAAACAAAAAAAAACTCTTCTCCAAAGAAATTAAATGATAAAAGGACTTCCCTTAAATCCTTTTCCTCAGATTGTGTCCGAGGGTTAACCATTAGAAAATAATAATGACTATCTGATATAATCATTATCTAACCCCACCAAATAAAAAGTCTAGAAAATCACAATTTTTTGTTTTTGTAGCTATTTCATTTGTGATATTTTTACTTTTTCTCAAAATTCTGTTCCCAAAATAAAGAAAAAGTCTTCACCAGGGTAATTTACTAAATAGGTTAATTTGTTCCATGGGAGCAAATCATTTGTAAGTAACTTCCATATATGATCATGTTGTAAAACTATTGTAGTCTGCATATTTAAGAAAATGTTTTTCCACATAGGCTAAATTATTTATGTAATAAGTAACCATGGTGGGAAAGGAAATCTTTCAGTTCCAAATCAATGAGAGAGTGAATTGTTATCTTGCTGATTGATGGTGATTAGGCTCTTGGAGCAGATCTGGCCTACATACTGGTGAATGCCAAATGGCTGATGGCCACCTCTCTCTACACTCCTTTGCTGGCAGTTATCTTTCAATGAGTTGGAAGAAGCCACAGTTCCAGCAGCATGATTTTGGTTCAGTGGCTCAAATTGGCCATTTTCTTCTGCTTAGATCATTGCCCCTACCAGGCACTACCTGTTGGTGGCCTTATTATATAATGTTATATATCAATTTTATGTCAAAAAAAAAAAAAAAACAAAAACAGAAGCACATCATGACTTCCTCTTTCTTGCTTTTTTATCTGGGTGACAGGAAATACTATAAGACTCTCTTAAAAATAAAAAGCCATTAAAAATAAAATAGCAGCTATATCCTAGATATTTGTAAAACATATGCAATAAAACCCCAGCTGTGATCTTCAATAATCTTGTATAATACTAGGAAAATATTTAGATTTAAAAGGAGATTCTATATTATTGCCTTTGAGACATGGATAAGTGCATTGTCTTGACAGATGGTTCTTTTTTATCATTTATGATAAATATTAAATCAAATCAACTCCCAAGGGGGTTGTGTTTTTGTTGTTGTTGTTGTTTATTTGTTTGTTTTTCAAATGCCATGCAAATCATAGCCTTATCATGTCTGGGAGTGTCAGTATTTAGCTCGTATCAATTACTCACGATAGGAGATTTAGAAAAAAATATTAAAATTTTTTGTGATCCTGGAATTCTGGAATAATTGAAACTGAAGTTTCTATATTATAATCAAGGAATAATTTCCTCCTACACTAAAGATTTAACTTAACAATATTCTCACTTACTGTACATGTGGGTTAATCATATGGTTATTTAGGAATAACTGAATAGAGTAACATGCATAAGTGACTGATGCATATCATGTTATTAGCTTCTCAAGTTGTTTGTGGATAATAGCATGGTTTTAATGCTTTAGAATTCTTTTTGATCAGGTTCTACAAAAGATAATCATTCCATATTAGTTTCCCTAATTTATAAATGTCAGGACAATCTTGTGCAGACGTTTTGGTTTTATCACCACACCCTGCTCTGCTGATGCTTTAATGCATCAAGAATATTTTCAGAATCATTTTCCGTCCCTATTCTTAATTTCATGGGAGGGGGATACTAGTAATGTCTGCACAGGTGTATTTTCATAGAGTTGCTGGCAAATAATTCTCCTCATTCAAGAATATTGTTTGTAATAAGTGTTCTACCTGCCTTCTTGAAATAAACACCTACTTTCCCTACTACCTACCTACTCTCCCAAATTTCACCCAGCAGTTGAATTCACAAGCATCAATTTAAGCTCAAGTCTTTCTGAAAGATACTTTATTATTACAGCAATAACTTGTTTATATGTTGAACACCATTATTGTTTATTTGTTGAAGCTCTTGTTATCTTGTTCTCTCTTTCTCTCCCTCTTTCTCTCTCTCTTTAATTATATTGATCAGATGGTTCAAATTTCATATTAACTTCCCGTGGCTCTATGATTTTTAAACATTTCCTTCTTCATTTTAAATAACCAAGTATAAAAAAAATTAACAAAATAAACCTGTATTCATATCAAGGAGTCTATGTGAAATTAAATTAATGCATTGTAAATTTTGTATCAGTGAAATCACTGTGGGTGATTATACACACAGTGCAAATAAGATTTTGGAAATCCAAATTGGTAATATAATATGAGATTTGGAACTACACATACATCACTGTGAATTTGCTATGGATTCTTATATCTAAAGTGACAAAATATAATATACAAAATATCCAGGAAATGGACTTGGATACAGGTATCTGAATGCAGGACAGAAAACATTCTGTTCAGAATGTGGCTGCCATTTTCCCTGGACTTTTTTTTTTTTTACTCATGAGAGACACAGAGAGAGAGAGAGGCAGAGACACAGGCAGAGGGAGAAACAGTCTCCATGCAGGGTGACTTATGTGGGACTGGATCCTGGGTCTCCAGGACCACACCCTGGGCTGAAGGCGGCGCTAAACCATTGAGCCACCCAGGCTGCCCTTCCCTGGACTTTTTAACCGTATCTGTAAAGATGCTAATGGTATCCATTTTTGCTGTCAAATTTTCCCTTTGTTTTACTTGTTTCATTTATTTGGTACAAACAAATAAATGTGGTGACCATATTCCTGAGCAATGTTCTGTCTACTTGTTCATTTCAATAGGATTTAAGATTTTCTGGGTCATGTCATTCCATCCCAACATAGAAAAGGAGATGTGGGGGTGGTATTCCCTTCCAAAAAACAGTAGTGGTTGAAGTAAACCCAACTATTTACACAACTCTGTATCACTAGGGATACATTTTCAAAGCTCTTTTCAGAAATCAGTTTATCTTAGGACATCATGCTCTTGCCCATAAATTTGGGTGCCAAAATGGAAGAGCTACAGGGTTGCAGGCATATTTAGGACCAGATGGTAATAACTACTGCTGTGTCCAAATAGGCTGGTGGGCATATTTATCTGATATGTTTTTGAGCTATGATAAGAAGCCAACTATCTCTCTTTATTCACCAATGAGGAATACAATTTCAAGTAAAGGTAACCCTTTCTGTAGAGTCTGCTTGCCAGTTAAAAATAAATAATACACCTGCCGAATTTTCATGTTTCTTCCAGTGCAGTCATCACAAAAAGAATACTTTTTATGGCTTGTTTAATGTTTTCTTTTAAAAATAATTCTTTAAAGTACTTGTGTATAAATAAGATCATTGCTTATTAACATTATACACTAATTGGAACACATTTTTCCAGAGTTGCTTAAAATATAGACTTTTTCAAATTTGCAGTGCATCCTAACCCTTCAGTATAGCTCTCTCCAACTCTAATTAATTCACATTGCAAAAGAAATGAGTTTGATCTCAGCTGTAGAAGTCACAGTGACTTATCCTCTCAATGAGGTGATAATTGGTGTCTGGTTAATTCTATTCATAGAAACCACAGGCCATAAAAAAAATAATCCTCTCTTCTATTACACAGCATGAAGCTTCCAGTAGCACCTATGCTGTTTCCCGGTATGAAATACTTTTATTCTTAGACCATAATTCACAATTGTACAAATGCACCTTTTAAGCAAATACATATTGCCCGCTTGATAGTTATTCAAGAAGACATTGTCGTGTTGCCTTGCATGTGGCCACATGGGTTTTAACACAGAAGATTATGTTATTTACCTCCAAAAGCACAAAGCCCAACAGGGCAGAAATTGAGGTATCTCCTTACAAACATGAAAACAGGTAATATTGATAGACATTTATTCAGTACAAAGATGACTAGTGATATGCAAGGTATTTTTACATGGGTGTGGAGCACTCTCAGACATATAGAAGACTATACATATTCTTGCTGTATAGATTTGTAAATTATGAAGCAAATAAGAAAATTATTCATCACGACCGAGCACTAAAGTAAAGAGCTAAAATATCACCAATATGGTTGCATTTATTTGGGTGTTGCTCCTTACCTCTTCTATCACCTGTCCCCAACAAATATGTGTATGATCTGCTTTGTGTTTATCATTGTTTTGGCTTTTAATAAGTTTTATCATATATTTGCATGCACATACACATATGCAAATTTTTTCATTTAAATATCATCATACCCAGTATCATCTCTTGCTTGCTTTTTCCACTCAGTAAGGTTCTGAGTATTACTTAAACCTTTTTATGAAACCACAGTTTGTTCTTTTTCAGTATTACATAAATTCTCTCTGCTGTGAAGATTTGTATTCATTATTTTGTCTATAGGCATCTCAGTTTTTTCTAGCTTTTTAATAACACGGACAATACCACCATAAACATATTTGTATATTTCTTCTGGTGAACGTGCTTAAAAATCTCAATAGGAGTGGAATTGGTGGCTTTTAAGATGTTCACATGATTAACTCTACCAAATATGTCTAAATATGTTTCCAAAAATGTATCAATTTATATTTTCTCTCATAATATGTAAGATCCACATACTTACAGAGAGGTTATATAAATCATTGGGCTATCATAAACATAGTTGTTATGATAATTGTTTTTATCATTAGTAACTTTGCTAATGATATTGCAAATATACAGAATTAGAATAATAAAATTTAAATAATAATAACTAAAATAATAAATAAATATAAATAAATAAATAATAATAAATAAAATAAAATAAATAATAAATAAAAATAAAATAAAATTTAAATAATAATAACTAAAATAAATAATTACATTGATAGTAATAAATATAATTATGGGACAAAAGTGTAGAAATCAGGAACAGGAAGCAAGAGAGTACATTACCATTTGGAAGAGAAGAAAGAAGTGCTATGTGCAGACAAAAAAAAATCACTCTGATGAGTGTGACTTTGGAGGATAAATGGATAATTAGTATTTGCTAATTTTTTATTAATTACATAACATCTACATAAATACATTTACTTGCTTTATGTAGATATATTGATATCTGTTAGAACTCTAATCATTTCTGGTAAATTAAACCCCTTAACCACTGAAGAGTAACTTCCCAATTGCAGTTCTTTCTCTAGTTATGATATTAAGAGTTTAGTAGGCAGCCTCTCAGAATTTATGTATCCTTAAAAATATGTATATATTGTAATATATAATTATATTGTCTATAATTATAAATATATACACACTGAGAATATTGTGAATGTTTTCATAAACATAATATTATACCAGAAGTTTGTATCACGTGAGTTTACTTTCTTTTCTCAAATAAATGTCCAGAAGCTCTTTCCACCTAAGTATATATAGCTTGACCTCACTTCATATAACCAATGGATGTCTATAACAGCCATTATAGTTACATGATTAAATTATAGGATATTATATAGCCATTCCAGATAACTAATGGTTGTCCTATAATTTAGCCAGAATAGTTAGCCTGTGTATGTACTTAGTTTTAAACAATGTTACAGTAAATATGCTAGTGTGCCTTTATGCCTTTGAGAGGATATGGTTCTAAATTAGATACCTAGACATAAGATGTCTTGATCCAACTGCATATACATTTTGAATGTTAATAGTCACAGCCAGATGTCTCTTTAAAACACTAGAACTGTAAAAGGTCTGATATTTTACTCTACATTCAAGCTATTGATTGAGCCTGCTACAATTTCAAGGATACTGGCAGAAGATACAACACTCTTGGGTCAGAGACAAAAGACTTTATTACTCATAGCAGTAGCCATAGCCATTTTCTTACGCAAATTTCTCAGGCTCAAATTCCCACAGGGACAAGTGAAGAGGGCCAAGTGATACCTGCACATGTAGTGGGTTATGTGATAGAAACCTTGAGCTTAGGGAACCTGACTCTTTTATGGTGGTCAGTAAGCATTCCTGTGATCCAGAGGAAAAAAATGCTTTTATTGGGTTGAATAATATACAAACATCTTTACTCCTTAGAGAGACACCATATCTATCTTCCAAAACTTTTCACTATGTAAACACTCTTAAAAGGATAGTCTGTATGTAGTACAGTCAGGGTGACTAATCACAAAGTACACAGAAATAGGAGACCCATGGAGGATTATTTCCCAATAATTCCCTCCAGAGAAAATTTGCATATGCTTCCATTAGGAACCATGGGTTGTTACTAGCCTGTGGATACTTTAAATTGTTTCCAGGTTAATTCAGGACTATCAAGTTCAGTCCCCCTTTACTCTTGCTGCAGGATCTAATCTGAACCTCTTAATTACAGTGCTGATACTGCATTTGTTTTCAGAACAAATCATTTTCTCCCAAGTGCTTAGCCATGATGGCAAGAATCAGGAAAATATTATACCTATTTTCTGCAAATCTCAGAAAGTATATCTTTTATGTATAGGGATCAACCACTGCTCATATCTGGCTAATTGTTGCTCTGTATATCTGCAAACCAAGTGTTGCGTTATATTCTGATGTTTCATGAAAAGAGAGAAACCTATATTTTGATGTAAAAACACCCAGTTTTCAAATGTTGGTGAATTAATTGAAAGCGATTAATAATATTTTCAGCAATGTGTGATGCAACAGAGAAACTATAGGGGATAACTATATATTTGATATTTAGGAGCTCATTGGTGACAATGCCTTTCTACGCCCAGTTATGGCCCCATTCACAAAGCTTTCATGGCATTTTATTTTATTTTATTTTATTTTTATTTTTGGTGGCTGGAAAGGCTAACTTTTTTTACATTTTTTAAATTTAAATTCAATTTGCCAACATATAGCATAACATCCAGTACTCATTCCATCAAGTGCCCTCCTCAGTGCCAATTACCCAGTTACCCCATCTCCCACCCACCTCTCCTTCCACAACCTTTTGTTTGTTTCCCAGAGCTAGTAGTCTCTCATGGTTTGTCTCCCTCTCTAATTTTTGCCATTCATTTCCCCTCCTTTAATCCCTTTCACTATTTCTTATATTCCACTTATGAGTGAAACCATTCAATGGTTGTCCTTCTCCTATTGACTTATTTCACCCAGCATAATACCCTCCAGTTCCATCCACATCAAAGCAAATGGTGGGTATTTGTCTCTTCTGATGGCTGAATAATATTCCATTGTATATTTACACCACATCTCCTTTTTTTTAAGATTTTATTTATTTATTCATGAGACACACACACAGAGAGAGAGAGAGAGAGAGAGGCACAGGCACAGGCAGAGGGAGAAGCAGGCTCCATGCAGGGAGCCGGATGTGGGACTCGATCCTGGGACTCCAGGATCATGCCATGGGCCGAAGGCAGGCACTAAACCACTGAGCCACCCAGGAATCCCCACCATATCTGCTTTATCCATTCATCCGTCAAAGAACATCATGGCTCCTTTCAGTTAGGCTATTTGTGGACTTTGCTGCTATGAAGACAATTATTCACTATGAACAAGTGGGATTTATACCTGGGATGCAAGGGTGGTTCAATATTTGTAAAACAATCAACATGATAGATCACATCAATAAGAGAAAAAACAAGAAACATGATTCTCGCAATAGAAGCAGAGAAAGCATTTGACATAATACAGCATCCATTCCTGATCAAAACTCTTCAAAGTGTAGGGATAGAGGAACATTCCTCAGTATCCTCAAAGTCATTTATGAAAAGCCCACAGCTAATATCATTCTCAATGAGGAAAAACTGAGAGCCTTTCTGACAGGGATGTCCACTCTCACCACTGTTATTCAACATAGTACTAGAAGTCTTAGCCTGAGCAATCAGGCAACAAAAAGAAATAAAAGGCATTCAAATTGGCAAAGAAGTCAAACTTTCCCTGACTTGCAGATGACATGATATTGTACATAGAAAACCCCAAAGACTCCACTCCAAGATTGCTAGAACTCATACAGCAATTCAGCAATGTGGCAGGATACAAAATCAATGCTCAGAAATCAGTGACATTTGTATGCACTAACAATGAGACTGAAGAAAGAGAAATTAAGGAATCAATCCCATTTACAATTGCACCCAAAAGCATAAAATATCTGGGAATAAACCTAACCAAAGAGGTAAAGGATCTATATCCTAAAAACTACAGAATATTTCTGAAAGAAATTGAGAAAGATGTAAAGAGATGGAAAAACATTCCATGCTCATGGATTGGAAGAATTAATTTTGTGAAAATGTCTATGCCATCCAGGGCAATTTACACATTTAATGCAATTCCTATCAAAATACCATGGACTTTCTTCACAGAGTTAGAACAAATAATCTTAAGATCTGTGTGGAATCAGAAAAGATACCAAATAGCTAAAGGAATGTTGAAAAAGAAAACCAATGCCAGGGGACATCACAATGCTGAATTTCATAGCATTGTATATACTTCCCCTATTATAGCACATCACATTGATTCATTATTTTTTCCAATTTAGATAAAATTTATTTCTTGTCCTAGAGGAAATTAAACTGAAATCTTTGGGAGTAGTCTTTTGTACTAAACAGAAATCATTATATCTTCATCTGATAAGTATAACTTATATGTCATATAGTTTTCTACAAGTTAACATCCAATGCTACAGACTCACAGAAAGATTCGTGGCACACAAGAAATTCTAATCACTGTAGAAACTAGTGTTTGGGAATAATTGTCAAAACTTTTATTTTAACCATTAAGTCACATTTCACAGTTCAAAAAGGGCCATAGCTGTCTCTTGGAAGTTCTAAGACTTTTCTCATTAGGAGGTCACATGGAGGAGGATTTCAGAATCTTCTGGTTGTCTGCATTAGGAATGTTCTTCACCACAAAAAAAAAAAAAAAAAAAAAAACAGAAAACCTCCTTGGACCTTGCCTATGACCAGATATAGATTTTTATTATACGGCAAAGTGTGTTGATTTTATAGATATGTTTGGGAAGAATCAAGATCTTGAAAATGAAGTATCTTTGAGTTTTGTATGTTGACCTTGTATTTTACAGCCATGAATTTATTCAACTCTTATTCAACTAGCTTTTTTAAATATAGATTTCATCAGATTTTTTTTATTTATTTATGATAAATAATTATCATATTATCAAATGTCATATTATTTATTTATTCAACTAGCTTTTTATTATTATTATTTTTATTATTTTTATTATTATTTTAATATTATTTATTATTTATTCAACTAGCTTTTTTAAATATAGATTTCATCAGATTTTTTTTATTTATTTATGATAACTAATTATCATATTATCAAATGTCATATTATTATGATAAATAATTTATGATAAATATTTATTTATGATAAATATTTATTTATGATAGTCACAGAGAGAGAGAGAGGCAGAGACACAGGCAGAGGGAGATGCGGGCTCCATGCACCAGGAGCCCGACGTGGGATTCGATCCCGGGTCTCCAGGGTCGCGCCCTGGGCCAAAGGCAGGTGCCAAACAGCTGCGCCACCCAGGGATCCCTTCATCAGATTTTTTATGTAGACAGTCACATTGTCTCTACATAAAGGCCAGTTTACTTCTCCCTTTCTATCTGGAAACTTTTTTTTTTTTTAATTTTTGTATTACACAAAATAAGGCTTCCGTTATATTAAATAGAAATAGTAAGAACAGACTTCCTTACCTTGTTTCTAATTAGAGGAAGAAACCCTTCAGTCTTCGAATGTTAAGTGTGAAGTTAGCTGTAGGCTTTTTGTAAATTCCATCTATTAGCAAAGATATTACTTTCTATGTCTAGTTTGCTGCAGGTGTGTTTTACTATGAATGAAAAGTTGATATCAATCGCTGGCTAATTTTCAAATCTTAAACCACTTTTGCATTCTTCAGAATATCCCCACTTGGTCATGATGTGTTATCACATCTATACATTGCTGGTTTTGATTTGCTACTATTTTGTTGAGGATTTTTGCTTCTATGATCATGAGCGATATTGGTTTATAATTTTCTTGTGATATCTTTGTCTAATTTTGGTATTAGCAAAATGCTAGCCTCACAAAATGATCTGGCAAGTATTCCCTTCTATTCTATATGTTGGAAGAATTTGTGTGGAATTGTTTTCTTGTTGTTGGAAGACAGCTAGACCTGAAGTTTTCTTTGAAGGCTTTAACTTTTAATTTAATTTCTTTATTGGCATAGGACTGTTCAGGCCATTTGTTTCTCCTAAGGGAGCCTTAATAGTTTGTGTCTTAAAAAGAACTAGTCCATTTTATCTAAGTTGTTGAATTTATGGTCATTAAGTTGAGTTTAATATTCTCCTTATTAGGTTTTTAATGTATATAGGATCTGAGGCCATGCCTCCTTTTAAGTCTTGATTTTGTGCCTTCTTACTAACCCTCCTTTAATCAGTCTCGTTTGCGGTTTATCAATTTTATTGATCTCCTTTGTAAAAGTGTCTTTTGGTTTCATTGAATTCTTTATTTTTTTCCATTTTCTAAATTATTTGTTTCTGTTCTTATCTTTATTTCCTTTATTTTACTTGTTCTTTCTAGTTTCTTAAGATGTAAGCTGAGATTAGATAATTAATTTGAGACTTTTTTCTTTTCTAATTAATCATTTGATGCTATAAATTTCCCTCTACATGCTTTTCTAACTACAGCCACAAATTTGATATGTTCTATTTTCAGTTTTATTCATCTGAAATGCTTCTAATTTCCCTTGTGACTTTTTGTTTTATCCATGTGTTATTTATGAATGTATTATTTAATTATAAATACTGGGGATTTTTTAATTATTGATTTATACTTTAATAAATTATGGAAATAAAACATTATACAATTTCTTTTATTTTACATTTTAGGCCTATTTTATGGCCCAAAATATAATCTGTTGTGATGAATATTCCTTATACAATTGAAAATAATAGGTATTCTGCTGCTATTGGATGGAGTGTTTTATTTATACCAATTGAGTCGTTAGTTAATAGTGTTACTCAGACCTCCTGTATACTTATTGATTTTCTACCTGATTTTTCTATCGACTGTTAAGCAAATAACTTCAAAGTTTCCAATTAGGATTGCAGATTTATTTATTGATTCCTTTCAGTTCTATTAGTTTTTGCTGTATGCATTTTTAAGCTCTGTTGTTAGGTGCTTACACATCTAAGATTTTTATACCATCTTGGTGTCTTGACCCACATTTCTCTACAGAATGTCTCTTTTCACCCCTGTTCTGAAGCCTACATTGTCTGATACTAAAATAGGCACTTCAGCTTTCTTTTGGTTGGTACTTATGGGTTATATCTTTTCCTACACTTTTACTCTTAACCTATGTTCTTTTATTAAAAGTGGTTTCTTGGGATCCCTGGGTGGCGCAGCGGTTTGGCGCCTGCCTTTGGCCCAGGGCGCGATCCTGGAGACCCGGGATCGAATCCCACGTCGGGCTTCCGGTGCATGGAGCCTGCTTCTCCCTCTGCCTGTGTCTCTGCTTCTCTCTCTCACTGTGTGCCTATCATAAATAAATAAAATTAAAAAAAATAAAATAAAATAAAATAAAAGTGGTTTCTTTCCAATAGCATTTTAATCCAATCTGAAAGATTTATATTTTAATTGGTATGTTTAGAAAATTTATATTTGATGAAATAATTGATATGATTGGAGATCATAATTTTTAATTTGTGTCTTTAAGTTCTTATATATTAACCATCTTTATATTTAAAGTACATTGCACATAATGTGAACTCAGTAGATGTTTATTGAGAAATTTCTATTTCTTTCAGATCCATTGCCTTTTTTCACTGTACTATGGATTTGTTCTAAATATGGTACTACTAATATTTCCAAATCATAACTTTTGTCATATGAGTTATAAATGAAGAAAATAGCTATTACACTCAGTTTCTAAATCACATTTTCTTATGAATATTTTTTACATACTCATGCAGAATAAGAGTAATATAGTAGCTGCTGAATATCAATCAGTGAATATTAGATTACTTATCATTCATCTGCTTATTACATGTTGTACGTTTGATAATTATGGTTCCATTGAAACAGCAGAAGAGAAAAAAGGAATAAGTTTAAACATGCTTTGCTGCAGAAATCAGTAGCAACATATGGTCATGAATAAAGCATCACCATTTCAATATCTGTCTCTGCTTTAGTTCCCAATAGTATTATCTGTAGAGAAGACCTTTGCTCTACAATAGAGAATACTCAGCATTTGAAAAAGCATTATTTCTGAGACGTAGGAGAGCATGATAGTGGTTTAATATTAGCATGTTTATAACAATAGTGAGCCTAGTGTTTTGTTTTCATTCAAAACACTATTAACCTTCCCCCTGGAAAACAAAAGTTTAATTTAGGAGCGAATGTTCTAAAGAGGCATTACTTTCTAGCTGGGGGGAGAATCTTAAAGGTGAGCAGAGATAAAAGAAAGTTGTAGAGATACTCAGTAACCAGTGTATAATCCTGGCAGATAGAAGGTAACATTATAGAGCGAAGGGAAGAAAAGAATATTTTAATTTAGGGTTCTTAGTGTGTCTTATTCCACACTCCATACAATAAACAATGGATTCTTAAGCATCATGGTAAATAATACGTAGACTAATCCTGAAAGTAAGCAATATCCAATTTGCTCCAAACCTCAGGAATCTCAGTGTTCCAGTGTATCATACATTACACCACTGGACCACTGGTTGTTCTATTAGATTTTGCTTAGTTTTCTTGTGACAGAGAATTTGTCCAAATTTGTTTGCTTTATATTAGAGCCATTCTCCATGACTACTCATTCACTTATTCATTCTATAATTGAATGTGTTAGGCACTGTCCTAGGTGCTGAATAGGGCAAGTGCTGCAAAAAAGCAGTTTTAAGAGTTAATTCTGGAGATAAGAACCATTTTTAATTATAGTAGGACAAGTGCCCATATTAAAATTACCAAGAATACTTCCAAGTCTCTTGAAGTCCATGAAATAATTTGCAAGCCAAAAAATGTATTTCTATGAAAAAAAAAAAAAAAACTTTCCTCGGAACCAGAATCATACTATGATTGGAGATTTACCAGAAGTGCAGAACTCCAGAAAAATGTGCCAGTACTAATAAAAAAAGCTTTAATTTTTCAGTATTGTCAATTAAATAAGATATCATCAAAAGCTCATAAAGAGTTACTTCAAATGTACAGTAACTCAACTAGAAGGATGCAATTTGAAATTAGTGATGTTTTGAGCAAGGATGTAGCCTTTGTTCAAGAGTCTTCATTATTAGTATTACTCCACTTAGGAATATTGAAAGTTTTTCAAGTTTGTATAAAAGTGCCAGGCTGACAAATACTATTATTTTATCTGAAGCTGCTGTCTATCAACCAAAAATGAGGCTTAAAATGTCACAATTACAGCCACTCCAGACCTAAGTAACATTGGCATCTTCACTAATCAACCTGGGGATGTATTAGTATGGTTAGAAATGTGTGATATTTAAGAAGCCATTATGAAGAAGAAGGAGAAGAAAAAGAAGAAGAAGAAGAAGAAGAAGAAGAAGAAGAAGAAGAAGAAGAAGCCACCACGATTATCTATGTGGTCCAGTCCCAGAATGATTTTGTAATTAAAAACACACAGCTCATATTCAAAAGACAATTTGAGGGCACTAACCCCAAGATGGAAGCACCAAGCAAAGTGGGTGCAGCTGCCTAGGTGGAGGAGATGGTGGGATCAGGGGCAGTGGCTTTGGGTCTTGGGTTGTGAATGGATAGACAATTGGAGGTGCTGGTAGTGGACTGAACCATTTAGGGCTCTTATATCTTGAGTGTCCTGCAGGAGACAGAAGAAGAGAGGGTGGATGCTCTACAGCATATACTCTCTGCCTGCTTCAAAAAAGATTCTCTTCTTAAAGAGATTGTAGAAGGATGGTCAGAAAGTCAGAATGTTCTCATCAAAGTGAAAAAAGAAGATTAACTACAGGCCATTGCCACCTAAATTGAGAAGTAGGCACAGATTTGCTGAAGCCCATGATGGTATCAGAAGAGAAGAAGCAGAGAAAGGCTGTGCTTCTGGCCCCAGGATGCTGATGTGACAGATGCAAAAGACAAAGCAGATGAGAAGGATGATCCAGGTACCACCACAATGATTATTGGTTCTAATAAATCTCTATTCCAAAACACCAATGTGGAAGATGTCCTCAATGCCCAAAAACTGGAGCAAGACTCACTTCAGGGGACACCTGGGTGGCTTAGTGGTTGAGTGTCTGCCTTTGGCTCAGGGCCTGATCCTGGAGTCCCAGGATCAAGTCCCACATCGGGCTTCCTGCATGGGGCCTGCTTCTCCCTCTGCCTATGTCTCTGCCCCCCCCCTCTCTCTGTGTCTCTCATGAATAAATAAATAAAATCTTTAAAAAAATACTCACTTCAGGATGAATCCTAAAGGAAGAAGGAACAGGGCACACTGCAGAGTGAGGGGAACAAACTAGCTAAGCAGGAACACAAGGAAGGGGAAAAGAAAGAGGCACAAAGACGGGGGTGGAAGCAATAACTTCAGTCTACTCTGTTATTTCTCCTCATGGAGTTGATGAAAGAGAGAACTGATTTTGCATGTATGTTTAAAAGAATGAGAGAACAAACAAAGTTGTTTCCTGGGGGCATTTCCCTTTGTGTACATAGTCAAAAGGAAAATCACAAACACTTCTAATTACAAAATGTGCCGTGTCCCTGTGGTTGGGTAATCAGATACTGTAGTTGATGTCTTTACCAAAGATCTGGAACTTAATACTGAAGTCCTGGCTCCTTTTGGCCACTTTCAAAGTCTTTTCCCAGGAAAAATAGCAGAAATATTCAGAAAGCTCATAGTTCCAGTTTTTATCCTGAAGAAGCAGAATCATGACCACTCCTTTCCTGAGATGAAATTTGGGGGCATAAAGTATTTTGAAAGTATTATTCATCCCTTAACATATTGTTTTATGGATGAAATAGAAAGCTTTTAAATAGCCCTACCTGGATCCAGATACTATGTTAACATGGCAAAGAACTACAAAAATGAAAGGAAGTATGTGGTAAGTATTCTAGATTTAAGACTTTTTTTTATTAAGTTTCAGTCTATGGGAGGAAAAGAAATATTTTTTTTTAAGTAGAGATGGTAACATATTTTCCCCCACCTGGGCAGCAATATCAAAGAAAGATGTGTATTTGTGGAATGATACTATTGTTAGCTTGATTCATTTTTCATAATCATGAATCTTTTCGAGTGTTAGTAGAGATTTTAGTCTTGATCTGCCCTAAAACATGAGTATAGAGAAATGATAATTACAGGATGAGAGAAACTGCAGGAGCCACGTGTTTAAGAAAGAAACACTGGAAGTCTCTGCAAACAAAAATATTTAAGAGTGTACATTGTGGGTGCTCAACAAATTTATGTCATAAATGGAAAATAAGCAGGAAAAATGAGCAGGAACTCTCCATTTCTACTTTTGTCACAGGCCACATTCAATTGTCAATAAGGCCTTTCTCTACTTCAGGCAGCAGACTGTCAAGAAGCCTGAAGGGAGCAATCTCCTGGACAAATCAGAAAATAGATACTTTATACCTGAGTTTGGTAAACTACTGTGGGCAAGCAAATTTGGCCCAGTCTGTTTTTGTATGGTGCAAGTCAACAATAGATTTTGCATTTTTATTTTATTTATTTTTTAAGGATTTTTTTAAAGATTTTACTTATTCATGAGAAACATAGAGAGAAAGGCAGAGACACAGGCAGAGGGAGATGCAGGCTCCATGCAGGGAGCACAACATGGGACTCGATCCCGGGTCTCCAGGATCACACCCTGGGCTGAAGGCGGCACCAAACCGCTGAGCCACCCGGGCTGACCAGATTTTGCATTTTTATTTATTTATTTATTTAATAATAAATTTATTTTTAATTGGTGTTCAATTTGCCAACATACAGAATAACACTCAGTGCTCATCCTGAAAGGTGCCCACCTCAGTGCCCACCACCCAGTCACCCCCACCCCCCGACCTCCTCCCCTTCTACTACCCCTAGTTCGTTTCCCAGAGTTAGGAGTCTTCCATGTTCTGTCTCCTTTTCTGATATTTCCCACTTATTTTTTTCTCCTTTCCCCTTTATTCCCTTTCACTATTATTTATATTCCCCAAATGAATGAGACCATATAATGTTTGTCCTTCTCTGATTGACTTATTTCACTCAGCATAATACCCTCCAGTTCCATCCATGTTGAAGCAAATGGTGGGTATTTGTCGTTTCTAATGGCTGAGTAATATTCCATTGTATACATAGACCACATCTTCTTTATCCATTCATCTTTCGATGGACACCGAGGCTCCTTCCTCCGTTTAGCTATTGTGGACATTGATTTTGCATTTTTAAAGGCTTGAAACAGAAGGAATACATGACAGAGATCTTTTGTGACCTGTGAAACCTAAAAGACTTACTGTCTGGCCCTTTGGAGAAAGTTTGCCAACCATTGTTTTATACCATTTACTATGAGGTTAACAAATATTTTTCCTTTGTGCAGAAGGTAAAAAGAAGCCTAGTTAAGGAAATGATCTGTCACTTTTATGCACTTCTATAGCTGTAGCATTACATTTTTCAAAAGTAACCACCTTTAAAAAAATGAACTATTTAAAAAAAACAAACCAAAAAAATTCAAAATAAACTTTTCTGTTTGCAATTTTCACACACAATGAAAAGAATAAATATGCCACAGCATCACTGTTTCCCTTCTGCTATTCCATTCTATTCTATTCTACTCTATTCTATTCTATAGATATTGCCTCATTCCTCACTTTGGAAAATTTCACAGAATTATTTTATCCAGCCTTGGCAAGCATATCCATCTTATCCCCCCACCTCTACCCTTTTCTACTTATTATTATAAAATCCCATCAGTCGAGCAACATTGGGGCAGAGTAGGCAAAGCAGGATTCTCTTTAGAGGGAGAGGAGGAGAAAATTTAGTAATATTAATAGAAAAGTAACTTTGGTTTTACTACATTAGATTTCTAGGCCTTTGCATACTAAAAGTTAGTAGAGGCTTAATCTGAAGAGAGCTCCATGAAGCATTTATTCCAACTAACAAATGAGAAACTTTAGTCATATAGTTTAAATGATCTGCCCCTGATGACATAGTAATATTCAAGGTGTATTTGGGAAGCAATTGTCCTAGCTGCATACTTATTATCTGAATAGCATGCCACCTGTAATTATCTCTAGCAAAAGTCAGGAAACTATGACTCTTGGGCCAGATTTGGCCCACTGCCTGTTTTGTCAATAAAGTTTTATTGGAACACAGCAACACTCACTTGTTTACCTATTTTCTGTGACTGTTTTTACAGTATAATAGCAGAGTTGAGTAGTTGTGACAGAGACTGTAAGGCTCACAAAGTCTAAAATATTTCTTATTTGATCATTTACAGAAGACTCCTTTTCAAAAGTAGGATATCTATCAACTTGTGTCAAGTGCTTCAAGACAGAGATAACCTTCACCCTTCTTCCCCCCCCCACCCCCTCACACACACACATGAATACAGACACATTATAGGATTATGATGACTCCTCTGGTAAGTCACAACTGATCTGAGAAAGGCCTGCCCTTTACTAAGGGGTAAAAATAAGAGTAATATTAAATAAAAGCATTGGAAGGCCTATTGAAAGAACTCACATTTATTGAATGCTTATTATTTTCCTGGCAGTGTTCTAAATATTTCACAATATTAACTCATGTAATAGTCACACAAAACATATATCATTATCTGCTTTTAATTCATTATAGCTGAGGAAACTGAGACTAGAAAGGTTCAGTAATGTGCTTAAAGCAGCACAACTATGAACTGGCCATCAAGTTTTAAATAGAGATACTGTCTCTAGAGCCCATAGGCTTAAATTTTAAGTGGGTTAGCATCTCCAGAAATAGTAAGAAAATCTGCTTTTTTGCAACTGCAGTGAGCCAAGGAAAGCTGTATGTAGATAGCCAATATTGATTTGGGATAATCTGTGATAATGTTTGTAAAGTATAAAGGTCCTTTAAAGCATTTGTTCAACATATATTTCTTGAACACCTACTGATGCCCAGACTCCATTTTATTAAGCGAAGATAGTTCCTTTCTTGGTGGCACTTAAAATTTGGCAGGGATTTCCTTTCTAGGAAATTCGGGAGAAAAGTTAAGGCAACAACAATCAGGAGTCAAGGGTTCTGTGTGCATGAAGTTGTTACACTCTTTCTGACATTACACAATTATGATAAATAAAGAGTAGGCATTCTGGTTAAATGAAAAGAATGTAAACATTATAGGGAGAAAGCAATGGATTTCACTTTCAAGCTTGACTTTGGAGAAATTACTGCAAACTTCTTTAGCCTCACTTTTAAAAAAACATATTTATAGTTTAGAATATTTACTTCCCAAAATTTTCCATGAGGATTAAATGAGATCATATATGTGATTAATTGTAGAGTAATGCCAACAACTTAGCAGGCATTTAACTTTTTAAAAAATTCCTTTTATCTTTCTTAAAAACATTTATCTATAATTTCTCATAGTTTAGTCCTGGCTCTGAATTCTTTCTCTTTGAAATGCCGTGCATATTTCTTTAGGGGAAGATATTCCCTCTGAGCACACAGGGTTGCAGAGGCAGCATTCAGGAACGTATCACAACTATCTTCATTCCTGGATATATCTAAAGATCATTGAAAAATGGTCAATCATGGACTGTACCTACATTCATGTTTATTACTTGTGATTTATCTTCTCCTTTATGCATATTCTATATCAGACATTATATTGCAAACTCTTCAGGGCCAAGCACCTATATTCTGCTTTGGTAGCTCATTAGGGCATTTTATAGATATTTTTCACATTTATGGTAATGAAATATTTTAGACTATTTCAGTTGAAAGAGATAGAAACTCACTAAGTTCATGTTAAATAATAGATATTAGAAAACTATAATGGAGAAGTAACAGAGAAAGAAATCCAAGGAGTAGATGCACAACCAATTCAGAGATCATGGAAGTCAGAGTTTTTGCTTTTCTGGGAATTTGCAGCTCTAACTAAAAAAAAATAAAGTTGCCATTCTCTCTGAACAAGGACTGTATTTCATTATTTTTCTTCTCTGTGTCATGGCTTTATTCAGAGCTCTTGCTGCAGCTCACTTTTTACATACTATCTTCCCTCTGTATCTCTCTTTACTTCAGCTTGCTACAGTAAACTAGTTTGTTTGTTTCACTGGTTCAAATTCCCCAGAGAAAGTTTGCGACTAACTTAACCAATCATCTTTGTCCATAGTTGGATAAAGCCTTTTCTCAAATTCACACGGGGTACCACTATTTAGCTCACAAGTTGTCAATCATGGAAAGCTGCCCATCCTTAGTCATTTCATCTGTTGCCAAGGGGTTAGGTTCCTACTGATTATCAGAATTTGGCCACTTATTTTTCCAGTGTAAGACCACATTCCATAACTAGGGTAAGAAGTGAGGACAGGAGGACTATGGCTTAAATATAGCATACCCTTGGAAAGGCAGTTAAGGACTTACTATGCATTCTGGTGCTTATAATGATTTATGAAGGTCATAATAATCTAATGGGAGAGACAAAATCAAATCATATAGAGAGAGGCATGTGGCACAGAAATCAGTCTTTAGGGTCTTAGAATTTTTTGAGAAAAACAACTTTTTTGTTTCCCTTGTAACTCGCCTGATATGTGGGACATAAAATATTTTTAATTTATATTTTTTGAATGGGTAGTGAACCACATGGATTCTTAATTAGGCTAAGCATTGCAATGTTAAAACCACCATCATATGATGTTTTCATTCTATTGTTCTCAGTGGATGATACGAGCCAGCAAGAAGTTCAATATTCTATGCCAATAGATTTAAAATATTTTTTTGTTTAAGATTTCTTACGTGGACAGTGTGTGGAGGTCACACTTGCTTTCACTTGATGCCACTGTGGAAGTGATCTTTACTTTAAAAGAAAATTTAAGTCTCACTTATGTCAGTCAGTTAATCTTTAAGAACATTATCTTGAGATGTAATCTATTCCTTATATAATAGTACACTACTATGTGTAGGCTGCATTCATATTTGCTTTTGCAAAACTAATCTAAATGGTTTCCACTGGTCCAGAAAAACAAACCCACAAGCATCTGCTAAAAATGTAAGCAGCTTGTAGTTGGTTGGAATCAAGTAACTGACAATCCTTGCTATGGGCAGTTTTGGTCTGAGCAGAAGACCTCCCTATATTCAAAAGATTGAAACTAGTATAGAATTTGGGAAAGTCTGGTAGCCCACAATATATGAAATATTTAAAACTTTTGGACATTCTATCTTATGGCAATGCAGAAAAGAGATGTTTTTGACCTTAAATCTCTGTGTATGGCAATGAGGCAGCAAACAGACAATTAAGAAGAAAAATCTGAAGGCCAAATGTCAAAAATGAGAGTGCTAACCCTGAGTTGTGACATTTGAAAAATGTCCTTGGCTCATATTGAAGTGCAATTGCTAATGTGGCCATTTATTTGTCTATTTATAAGGAGAAAAAAGCCCTGAGACTTCTAAAATGTTTAGAAATGGATATTATTCTCTCTGAAAATAACAACAGGCTGTTATTTTCAACCTAAGGGTCAAAGCTAGAAAGAGGTGTCCATTAGTACGCATCAAAGCTTACACTTGCATGGTGCATGTCTTAAAGCAAGAATTAAGACACTATTTTTTTTATCTTAGCTAATATTAAAATATTCTCTGAGACATAAGAAGTAATTAGTATAAAATATTTGTTCTTAGTGGCAAGAGTAGAAAATTTATTCTTGTAATCTTAACTATGTGGCTGTAAAATAATTTAAAAGATAATATGTTCATGTTTCATCTTTCTTCTCAGTTTTGATCATTAGCACAGTGTCATTATTATAGGAGAAAGTCCCTGTAACTGTGTGTTGATCAAAAACTCACAAGTAAAAAAAAAAAAAAGAAAGAAAGAAAACAAAAACAAAACCTCACAAGTACTTCTCAGTCTTATAAATGGCCACAAAAATTTTGTTTTCTAATTAAATAACTATAAAATTACTATTGACTCATACACTTTAATCAATACCTCCTTTTTATATTTTATTATGCAAGAAAGCAGAGGAACTTTAAGAAAAACAGTATTTTCAGAGAAAAACATCATCTTACCCTATATATACTCGAAATGGTTGGTTGAAAGAGTCTTCCATCTTTTATTATTAAAAAAAGGGGGAGGATGATGTCTAAGATATACATAAGCTTTAGAGGTAGTACAATGTTGATATTTTGATGTAAAAATCTTTTTTGGATAGCTCTTTTCATGAGAGATCAAAACAACAGTCCTTCAGCTATGTTGCTAACAACGCTTTCTCTTTCATAATGTGTCCTGCTTCAAAATCTTGCCCATGTTTTGCTATACATGCATCGTTTGAAGTATACTCTTATTACTATCATTGTGAAAGACAAAGGGCAAAGCATTACCTTTGCTTAAAAATAACACTCTCAGATTATGTTCATTTACAGTCCTTGAACAATTCTAAATATTATACACACTGACTTTGGCTCCCAGAAATGTGTGTCAATCAGAACACTTTCTTTGGTAGAGAAAGCAGTGTGGTATACCAGCACTTAAATCATAATACATCCACACTTAATACAAAGAGGCACAGAGCTTTGTGATTAAGTGGGATTTTCTGGAGTCACACTGCAAGAGTCAATGCCAAGTCTACTGCTAAAACTGTATAACCTTGGGAAGTTAACTAACCCTGTCCATACCTTATTTTACCAATCTCTAAAAAGGGATAATAAAATGGTAGTATATCCCTTTTAGAGTTGTGAAGAGTTTATTCAAGGAAAGTAATTCAAACAGCATGTGGTACATAGTAGCAAGCTATATTTACAATGAAATTAGCATTCACGTATAGCTTTTCTTCTCTTTACTGGGCATAATTTTACATTATTTTTGCATATATTTTAAAAGATTTTTTCACAACTTATTCTGGACTAGAATGGTAACATGGTAAATTGGGGAGGAAAATCTGGACTAGAGAGTCAAAGAGACCTGGAATAATTCTGTCAATCACATCTTACACCTTGTGTGAATTTGGACAAGTTACATCAACTCTCTAGACATGAATTTCCTATTCTTTAAAGTAACTTTAAAGTAGGAGTGTATATTTAAAAATAAACAATATAATGCATTCAGGAGTCTAACCTGATAATAGATGCTCAAAAGATAATAACTGTGGATTATTATCTAACCAAGTTAAATTAAATCCAGAATTGTACATGTTTATTGTACATAAACATGTATAGTACTACTAGTTCAGAATTTAAAGTGTTCAGGAAGCCTTTGAACATTTAATATTGAATTACTCATGTGGTCTAGTAGTGGTTATATTTTAATATTAAATTTGAGTCAAGACTAAAGGTACCCTTACTCCAGGAATACATTATTTCCATGGTATTAATCTGATAAACTAATGAACTGGATGAAATTCCCACCTTCCCGCCTTGTACCTTTGTTTATAACTACAACATATGGATTGAATTTTGGTGGGAGGTAATCTGATACTCCCTAAGTGTATACACAATGTGATGCTCCATCTCCAGATTTTGTCACTAATGTGCTTCCCTCGGCTATCTAGAGCTGCCTCCCAATGGTTATGTCCCCTCTCAGGAAATATTTGACCAATAACTGGATGATTGGAGGGATTTGAAGGCCTTGCTCCCTGACCCAATTTGGGGCATCTCTGGAGAGCCATCCTAGCTCCAGAGTTCACTATAGGATTAGCTGAGCTCTCTCTCAGTTTCCCTTCCACCTGTATCTCCTGAGGATACTCCATAATAATCCTTCTGCACATGACTCTCTGCCCAGAGATCGCTTTAAGGAAACACAGTCTGGTTTGAAAGGTTTTAAAGCAGTGAAATATAAACCAAATATGTCTTTATTTTCTATTATGGCATAGCAATGGATGAATTAAAAGTGGAGCTGCCTTAAGAACTTGGTCAGCCCTTTTGGAAGGCACAGCATGCATAATCGCAAACATATGAAAGTACACCCACATTCAACACTAATTATTTACTATAAAACTTTGGGAAAGCAATGTTATGAATTTGCTTTTGAAATCATTTGGCTATGTGTTATTGACATATTTTATGATTGGCTATGTTTTTGACATTTCGTGGACTTAGGAATTCTTTTAAAATGGAAAAATTTATCCACCAAACTGTTTTCAAATGTAATAAATCTTTTATGAATACTAAATTTAATAATTAATGAAGTGACATAATGTAATGCAGACATTTAATGAAACATTTATTCATTTTGATATTGTGGTTTCCTTTTTTGTGTTCTAGAGCCAGTGAGTTTAATCTTAAAGACTCAAATTTTATATGGAGATCTTTGAAAATCTCATAGGCCGTTGAAAACTTCAAGTCATTGAATATATCTGAACAGAAATCCAGTATATTTTTTATAGAAATAAAAATATAAATTTTTCTTCTTTCTTACTAATCCACTCTAGATTAAAGCCAGATGGACACATCTTCCACAGTTTGCATCAGAGTTAACTCAAGTTTGAGAGAGAGGAGTAAAGGAGACAAAGCCAGGGGAGCGGGGGGAGTGGGTATGCTATGCTAACACATAATTAATTCAAGTTAAGCATGGGTCATTTCCTCTCACTTTTCCAAGGAATTTTCCATATTCTTCAGCTTTATTGTATATGTGTAGTCATATCTATGTCTGTAACTATGACCAGTCACATGTGGCTAGTCCAATAAAGTAGTGTTTCACAGAGCTCTCCAACCATGGCTTGTTAAAAGTAGAACATAGATCTACACATATATTCACAAATCTTTGTGTGACACTGTCCTATACTACTCTCAGAAAACTGGCTCTTTAAACCATTTTTTAATCTCTATATTGCATATAAAGAATAATAGACTCTGATGTGTGTATGTTTTAATCAAGAGCAGCCAACCACCTTTATATTTAGTTGCCTCAATCATAAAATCACCAAAATCAGAAATGGAAAAGACTTACTGTATTAGAAAATTAAAACCATTAAGTTTATGCAAGATAACATTTCAGTCATTTGAATTTAGTTCCATTCTGTTATTAGAAATAAAGGAGAAATATGAACCCATAATATTTTTCCTTAACAAAACAACCTTTGTTCTATATTATAATGTCTCTGAAAGGGTATGTAATAGGATTATATAATATTGTTAACCCGAATTGTCCTAGACTAACTTTTACTATTAATTCCTCAAAATTTACTCTAAATTTGACCTAAAATTGATTATTTTAGATATATTTATTTATGTTAATATTAAATAAAATACTAGCTAGATCAAAAATATACAATCATTCATATCTTCATGTTGTCAACTCATATTGATCTATATTTCAGTCAATATTAATTCTACCGGATGTACATAAAACATATGGACTGATGGAAAGAATCAATTAAAACCTCAATTTATGATCACTTTGTGGAATTCCACAAGAACCTTTTTATCAATCCTAAGAACTGCTACATGTTGAAAGTGAGCATTCCATCAAAATTTCCTCTTATGTGAATCAGTTCTGAAGTGATTTCAGTATATGACCATTTTTACAAGTTCTTTCTTACTCTTCTGTCTTGTGGTATTCTTCATCTCTTTTCAGTCATTTTTATGTAAATTTAGTATTTTAGCTATCAGCAGGTTTATAATACTGAAAGAACAACAAAACCCAGGAAAAAGAAGCTGTTTTAGTAAATGTAGCCATCATTTCACAATCAAAGGAATTAGCTTAATGTCTTAAGAGTTACTCAATGTCTCTCAGCTTCTGTTTCCTTATTTGTAAATAATGTATATTTTCAGGCTTATTTTAAGGGTAATAAAAATAGTTCATATGTAAGGATGCCTTAGGTGTGTGAGGCACTGTGCTAGACATCATAGATTATCTGACTTAATTTTCACAATTTCTCTGGAAGGCAGTACTAGAATCAGTCCTCATTTTACAGATGAGGAATTGATAATATTAAGATTGTACAGCTCAGGTACTTACTGTTATTTTCAGTTAATTATATGTTAAATATGGGATATCATGCCCCAATGCAATATTCTTAAGGGATTTTAAAGAATCAGAACTGACTTTTAGCTTAGTTAGTATATGTGTTAGTCACAGTTCTCCAGGGAAACAGAACCAATAGGATATACCAATAAAATATAGAATGAGAAGGAGAGATTTATTTTAAGGAACTACACACATTTGTGGGAGCTGGCACATCCAAAATCCATAGGACAAGTGAGCAGGCTGGAGATGCAGGTAAAAGTTGGTTTTGTAAGTCTTGAGCCTGAAAACTAAAAAGTAAGTCAGAATTTCTATGTTGCAATCTGGAAGCAGAATTCCTTCTTTGGGAGATCTCTGTTTTTACTCTTAAGGCCTTCAACTAATTGGATGAGGCTTATCCACATTATGGAGGGCAAAGTGTTCTACTTAAAGCCAAACAGTGGTAAATGTCAATCTCCTTTAAAAAAAAAAAAGTTTCCAAGGTTTGTTTGGTGTTTGACCAAACAACTGGACGCTGTACTCAAACTAAGTTGTTACATAAAATTAACACTCACAGTGTATCTCATTTAAAAAGTCCAATATTGGTCTATTACATACAATCTCAGAGATATTACTCAAAGACATCTGACTGAAGAGTGTATAAGTATATGACCATTAAATAATTAGAGGGATCCCTGGGTGGCGCAGCGGTTTGGCGCCTGCCTTTGGCCCAGGGCGCGATCCTGGAGACCCGGGATCGAATCCCACGTCGGGCTCCCGGTGCATGGAGCCTGCTTCTCCCTCTGCCTGTGTCTCTGCCTCTCTCTCTCTCTCTCTCTGTGACTATCATAAATAAATAAAAATTTAAAAATAAAAAATAAAAAATAAAAAAATAAATAATTAGAACACATGTGACAATGTCTTGCACAGTCTTTGGCACAAAATGGAAAGTAAATAAATCTTTCTTGAATCTGAATCCAAATCTGAGTTCAAGTTACATTCTGATATTGTGTTTTAAATATTTTTTTTTTATTTATTCATGAGAGACAGAGAGAGAGGGACAAAGAGAGAGAGAGGCAGAAAGAGGAGCAGGTTCCATGCAGGGAGCCCAATGTGGGACTCGATCCCAGGACCCCAGGATCACACTCTGAGCCAAAGGCAGATGCTTTAACCACTGAGCCACCTAGGCGTCCCACATTCTGATATTTTTCAAGAGAAACCTCAACCACTCTATTACTAATTAATATTTTCCTCAATATTTCCTACTTTTCCCCCCCTTTCTTCCTATGTCTGTTATAATATCTTCCATTGATTTCACTACTATGTTGTTGAAAAGATGTATTTTAAGTCTGATTTTGACTTCTGTATTTAAGGTTTTCCAGATTAAAAAAAAAAGCTTTAAAAAATGTTGTCAGTAGAAGTCTGTTAAAGATGGCTTATAATTTTTTCATGTGCCTTCATGCCTTTATGTCTATATTTTTCTTAAAGATTTAATTTTAGAGCAGTTTTAGTTTTATAATAAAATTGAGAAAGTTACAGAGATTTTCCATATACCCCTTACCCCCACACATCCATAGCTTCCTCTGCTATCTAGATCACTCACCAGAATAGTATATACATATACATGTACTCTCCTGTTCATTCCCTACATGTTCACTCCTGGCAATCACTGATCTTTGTATTGTCTCCGTACCTTTGTCTTTTCCAGAGGTCATATAGTTGGAACATAAACTATGCAGCATACTCAGACTGACTTTTTTCACCTAGTAACATGCACATAAGGTCTCTCCAAGTCTTCTCATGGTTTCATGCTAATTTATTTTCAACGTTAAGTAATGTTCCATTATCTAGATGTACCACAGTTTATGTGCATTCATCTACTGAAGGATATCTCGGTTGCTTCTAAGTTTTTGCATTGCAAATAAAGCTGCTATAAATATCTATGCCCAGGTTTTGTGGGGACACATGTGTTGAAGTCCTTTGGAAAATACCAAAGAGCACAATTGCTGGATTATATGGTAACAGTATGTGTATTTTTGTAGGAAACTGACAAATCTTTTCAAAAGTAGCCATACCATTCATTTTACATTCCCACCAGCAATAAAGAAGAGTTCCTATTGTTCTACATCCTCACCAGCATTTGGTATTGTCAGTGTTCCAGATTTGGTCCACTCTGATAAGTGCGACATGGTATACCATTGTTGTTTCTATTCACATTTCCTTGTTGACATATGATGTGGAGCATTTTTTCATGTGCTCATTTGCCGTCTGTATGTCTTTTTTTGGTGAGGTATCTGTTAGTGTTTTTGACCCATTTTTAAATAAGGTTATTTTCTTATTAATTTTAAGATTTATTTTTACGCTTGGAATAAGTTCCTTTATCATAGGAGTATCTTTTGCAAATATTTTCTCCCAGTCTGTGGCTTACCATCTAATACTCTTGATCTTGTCTTTAGCAGGGGCTAAGTTTATAATTTTGATAAAGTCTGTTTCATTGATTATTTTTTTCAGAGTTCACACCTTTGGTGTTGCATTAAAAAAGAAATTACCAAGGACATCTGGGTGGCTCAGTGGTTTAGCATCTGCCTTTGACTCAGGTCATGATCCTGGAGCCCCAGGATCAAGTCCCACATCAGGCTCCGTCCATGGAGCCTGCTTCTCCCTCTGCCTCTGTCTCTGCCTGTGTTTCTGCATCTCTCATGAATAAATACATAAAATCTTTAAACAGAAAAAAGAAATTACCATACCTAAGGTCATCTGGATTTTCTCCTATGTTATCTTCTAAGAGTTTTGTAGTTTTGCATTTTACATTCAGGCCTATGATCCGTTTTGAGTTAATTTTTGTAAATGGCATAAGATCTATCTCTAGGTTCTTTTTTTTTTTTTTGTATGTAGATATTCAGCTCTTCCAGCACCATTTATTGATGTATTTCCCCATTGCATAACTTTCTTATACCTTCTAATCCACCAAATGTCCACCTTTTTTGTGTGTGGAATGAATATGGAAAGGAAGAGATGTATACAAAGTAAAATCTATCTCCATATAGTAATATAACATTGTGTTTAAAAGTGTGGTCTTGGGGCACCTGGGCGATTCATTAAGCATCCACCTTCAGCTCAGGTCCTGATCCTAGGGTCCTGGAATCCAGCCCTGCATTGGCTTCCCTGCTCAGTGACAAGTCTGCCTCTTCCTCTCCCTCTGCTCCTTCTCCCCTGTTCATGCTCTCTCTATAAAAAATAAAAGTGTGCATTCAGTAACCTAAGTTCACTTTGGGAACATTATGTAAGCCCTCATTGCCTAAGATCCCTCATCTGTAAAATGGAGACAATCATATTAACACAAATCATAGGACTGTAATGAAGATTCAACGATATGATACACATGCGTATATACTATTGTGTCTCGTAAATAAGTGATACCTCATAAAGAAGAGGTATTTTTTTAAAAAAGAGTATAGTTAATAGGGCATAAAAAATCAACATATATTTTCAGTTCACTCCTTAAAAAAAGCACGTTAATCTAGAAAGGTAATAAGCAGGCTGAAAGAAGTAGCAAAGAACGTCATACGGTCCATACAACAGTTTTTAAAACTTCTTACAAGGGTAACTTCCAAATGACAATCTATAGTTTAAGTATGAGTCTGTGACAACGTTTTGTTTGTTCTAGTTGAAAACAAATGGGAAAATTGAAGTGTGTGTGTGTTCGTGTATAAGTTGCAAACTTCTTTCTTGGGAGAGAGTCTCCTTTGTTCTGAGATCATGCCCATGTTATACCTTCTGGTGTTATACTTTGTTTAGTTTTTTTTTTTTTTTAATGATAAATGATTAGATACTAGTTAGTGGTTTTGAAATGTCATTAGGTTATAAAATCAAAGGTTGATAACACTATTTCTGTCCCCAAAATATATTTTAAAATTGTTTTGGTTTGTGAAATCAGATGTCTGGGAACCACTGCCTGAGGACATAATCACTTCGGTAGTCTGGCCAGAGCTCTGAGATAAATGCACAGCAATGTTGAGGAATGAATGTGATCTGAGAAACAAGACTACAAAGTAGTGGGCTATTTCTATGTGTTATATACAAAAAGGTTAAGAACATTTTCTTTCAACACAAGAATGAAAGACTCTAACTTCAAGCACAATAAGCATTTTGTCTGTCCATCCATATGTTTGTGGCAGAATAACAAATTGCCACACATTTAGCAGCTTCAAAAAAACACACACTGTTATCTCACAGTTTCTGTGAGTCACAGTTGAGGTTTGTCTTAGCTGGGTTCTCTCTTAAGATCTTACAAGGATGCAATTAAAGTATTGTTTGGGCTGTGTTTTCAACTGTAGGTTTGCCTTGGGGAGAATTTGCTTCCAATCTCATTCTGGTTGCTGTCAGAATTCTGTGTGTGTGTATGTGTATGTGTGTGTGTATGTGTGACTGAGAGCCCCTGCTTTTTGCTGCTGGTTATAGGCTGGAAACCAACAACGGTCCTAGAGATCATCCATAGTTTTCAGGGGCCACCTGCAGTGTCTTGCCACTTGTGCTTCCATATCATGACTTTTGCTTCATCAAGCCACTTAGGAAAATCTCTCCTGTTTGGATTCTGATCTCCATTTTAAGAGTTTTTTATATAAGAGTTTTTATAAGAGTTTTTTATATTTAAGAGTTTTTTATAAGAGTTTTTTATATTTTGCCTGATTAAGGCTGGTCTCTCAGGAGGCTTTTTGATTAACTCAAAACCAGTAAGTTTAGACCTAAATTACATATCTGCAATATCCCTTCACCTTTAGCATATTGCATCATTCAAAAACAAGTCACATTTCTTCACTCAAAGGTGGAGGATTGTTTTTACAAATCAAGATCATAAGAGACATAGAGAGGTGGGAAATGGCCATCAGGGTCACCATAGGTTCTACCCACTACAGAAAGGATTAAGGGTGTTTTCCCAAGCCCTTTACAGGCAGCACTATTGGTGTAGGGAAACAAGCAGCTAAACACTAAGTACTACAAGTACTAAGGTAGTCTAATTTTTAGCCTTATCTCAGCCAATTATAAGCTGCTTACACTGGTTGCTCAGTACACTAAATATATCACTTAAAAAGATAAAGATAAATACAAACTAAACGATTTTGAAGTTTCCATACAATGTCATAATGCAGTGATTATAGGATCTTCACCTGAGTGAAGTAGTAAGAGCAGACAATGTGTCCCTATGGCTGAAATTCCCAAAGATTACCTAAAAATTATATATTTAAGACTACAACTATTCAAGGAAAAACTATAGAGTAAGATGGATTTCATCTCCTTTTTTAAACATACAAAATAAAAGGGAATTTACCCTAAACTTTCAACTCCCTGTGTATTAGTGCCTCTAGAACTTTGATAAAGTTGACTGGATCAACTGGAAATTTTTTAATCATTTGAATCAGCATAGATACTATACTCAAAGAGAAATAAGAATAAGCATGTGTAATAATTTATCATAATATTTCCATACCCTTACAAAGGAATGAGAGGAAAATAGCATAATATTTCTTGTAAAAGTACAAGTCCCCTTATGTAAAATGGGCTTTATGAAAACCACCTTGATTTACTCTTTGACAAGTTGGCATCTTTGAATTGCATAAATTGCTTCTCCAACCTCTGTGTAAATCTAGATAATCAAGTGAAACCAAGGCAGAATGCAGCTAATATAAGTCAAGATTTCCTTGTGAATAAATAAAATTCTGAGAGTTATGTAGCTCAGTTGGTCTCTTAAGTTCTGCTGATACTTGAAATACATGACTGATTCCTCAAGGACTTTGTCCAATGAAGGAACAAGTAGGGAAATATTTTACAATAAAGTGTTGATTTACTTTAAACTGTAATCTCTGGCAGACAATTGGGCAAAAGGCTTTTTTTCTTCTTCTTTTGCTCCTATGTGAAATAATAAGCAATAGATGATCCTCAAACTGACATTACACAATAGCTGGGTGATTGAATCTGGCACTGCTGGAGTGAACTCATTTTTCTATTGCTCCTCTTTCAATGCTGCTAGGATTGGCTGTGGAAGATACCTGAGCTTTCTGTATTAAATTAAGAGGTATACACATTTCTTTCATCTTCACACTCTAGCCCTATCTTCGTAAACTCAATTCAGAATAGTCCAGTTTAGGAGGAGCTGAGTCAGACACTACATTGATCACTACAAGAAACTATATAATTGGCATTTAATAAAAGAGTTAATAACTTTGTTGGCTTGAAATCCTCAAAAAAAAAAAAAAAAGGGCTATATCCAGGAATCCGGAGTTGTAATTTAACCACTAAGTTAGCACCATGATAACTTTTCATGCTTTGAGTTTGTGACCTTTATATTCTATCAAAAAAATTTGGATATGATACTTATATGTCTTACTTAAATCTCATATTCTAAAATTAATCACTTTTCTCTTATTCCAAAATAACTCATTCTAGTTACAGAGATCTTTAAGTAGTGACTGTATGAAAGCCAATTTTCCATGAATACTATTATGGATAATTTTCTTTTTTTTTACACTTCTCTATATTTTTGCTCTTTTACTAAGCAGTTATTTATAAATAGAAGTAATACTGTTTCCATTTTGAAAAAAATAGTAAGTTTGAAGTCACTTTTATGTAACAATAATGTTTAAATATCTTTTTATTTCATTCAAATTAGTTATCATCTTGAAAATTTAAAATCTCACCCTGGGAAAGATTTACTTAAGTAGAGTAATATACATATTTTTTACCTTCCTTTAGGTATTCAAATACACTATACTCTTGTTTATTACAAAATAAAGGCATATCCTTAATTTATTTTTTCTTAAGTAGGTGTTTTCTATTTTCCTTTGTGTATTTGAGATCCTATTACAAAAGTAGACGTAATAAAGCTATTTTCTTATCACTTAAAACTATTTAAAAATACCTAAACAACTTCTTATAAAGAAATTTGATAAAAATATAAATTTCAAAATAAAGATGAAAAAGATCCTAACTGGGTATCCTGGGAGTAAAATGTAAAATGTGACACCACATCAGTTATTAAAATATCAGATGATAGTGAATGTTAGAAATTTTAAAAGAAATTCAAGGATCACTCATAGATTACTGGTGGGAATACAAAATGGAACAGCAACTCAAGAAAACAGCAATTTCTTTTAAGAAAACATGCAATTACACATAGTCCAACAATTGCACTCTTGGGCATTTATTCCAGGGAAATGAAAACTTACGGCTCACAGAAAAACCTACTTATGGCTCACTATATCATTCATAGTGATGTATTCATAGTATTTCCAAACTAGAAGTAACTTAGATGTCCTTCAACAAGTGAATGGTAAACGAACAGTGGTATACCCATACCACAGTTTTCAGTAATTAAGAGGTACAAATTCTTGATATTCTCAATAATTTGGGTAACTCTCAAAGGAATTATGCTAAGTGAAGAAAAACAATACCAAAAGATTATATACAATTTGAATCCATTTAAATAGGATTTGTGGAATGAGGGCAGCCCGGGTGGCTCAGCGGTTTAGCGCTGTGTTCAGCCCAGGGCGTGATCCTGGAGTCCCGGGATCGAGTCCCACCTCAGGCTCCCTGCATGGAGCCTGCTTCTCCCTCTGCCTGTGTCTCTGCCTCTCTCTCTCTCTCTGTGCCTCTGTGTGTGTGTGTGTGTCTCATGAATGAATAATATCTTTAAAAAAAAAGATTTGTGGAATGATAAAATTATAGAATAGCAGAGTACTGGTTGCCAGACACCAGTAGTTGGGAGAAAGAAGGTGAGTGTGGTTATAAAGAGACAACATGAGGGATCCTTGAGGTGATGGAGCTGCTCTGTATCTTGACTCTAGTCGTGGATACAGGAACCAACACATGATAGAATTGCATAAAATTAAATACACACACATACACAAAGAAGTAAAAGTAAAACTGGGAAAATCTAAGAACAGTAGATTGTATTAATGTCAATATTTCTGGTTGTGCTATTATTGTACTACATAGGTCTGCAAGATGTTACCATTGAAGGAAATTGGAGAAAGGCACAGAATCTCTCTGTATCATTTTTTTGCAACTGTGAGCTAATCTACATTTCTATAAAATAAAATCATTTAATTAAAAATCCTAATTAGTTTTCAATAACCAAGGGATTAATTGAAAATGTTCTTGAAAAACTAAGAGAACAAAAATATGGAAGGTAAATACCCACTAAAAAGGGAAAGAGGCAAGAAGCACTGAGGGAAGAGGTACACTTGAATAAAACTCACAGATTGTTTATACTTAAAATTGCATATTATTTGATAATACAAGATTAATAATAAGCAAAATGAACAGAAGGACAATGAGTCAGAGAGACAGAAATGTAAAAGCCCAAAAATTCAAACATAAATAGTAATGTTTTAGAAACTTTATTAAATTATACAAATACATGCAAAAATGTAATCAGAGATCTTGTAGTTTTAAGGTAGGTTTTATGATTGCCATTGAACCATTTATTTTTCAATGGAAACTAAACTTTTAGAAAGGAAATAGCAGAAGAAATTATTCCATGTTTTCTTTACAACACTGAGTTGAGGTAACATCAAAGCTTTGTGAATTATCAGGAAATGTTGAAGAAAATTCTAATAAACATAAACAGGGCAAGAAAGAAGAGAGAATGGAATGTAGAATGGTTGAGACCAATAGAAAACCAATGTAAAATAGTAAAGTTAAATGTAAATAAACCAGTAAAATATAAGTTGACCAAATATTTTAATTAAAGACAGAATGTGACATCAACAAAATGGTGGACTAGAAAGCCCCAGAAACTTTCCCCTCAGAGATACATAGATTCAACAAGGGCCAACTCTTTTTGTGAGAAATCCAAGAACCAGCTGAGAGATTCGTGCACCCTAGTGAGCAAAAAACCAACTACAGTGAAACTGGCAAGAAAATTTGTGGCACCCTGCCACTATAACTGATCCTCCTACTTTACAATTACCCACTAAGAGGAAATCCTCAACTCACAGCTTCTCCTTCAAGTGGTAAGAAGAGACTGGACCAAATATCAAATGTTCCGTTTTCCGCAAGTGACTACAATATGAGTTATGGGCTTTCATATATGAGCTTAATTATGTTGAGATGATTTCCTTCTCTTCATAGTTAGTTGAGGTTTTCACATGAAAGAGTATTAATTTTGTGAAATTCTTTCTATTGAGATGATCATATGATTTTTATTCTTCATTCTGTTAGTGTATATCAAATTGATTGATTTTTGTATGTTGAATTATCCTTGTATCCCAGGACTGAACCCCATTAAGTCATAGTGTGTGATCCTTTTAATGTATGGTTGAGTCAGCTCACCAGTATTTTGTTGCATAGGCAACAAAACCAAAAATAAACAATGGGACTTGGATTATATGAAACTAAAAAGCTTCTGCACAATAAAAAGAAAAGAAAAAATTAAAGAAACAACAACAACAACAACAAAATAATTAACAGAGTGAAAGGGTAACTTACAGAATGGGAAAAAGATATTTGCAAATCACATATCTATAAATGAGTTAATATCCAGAATATGTAATTCTTACAACTCCTAGCAAAAAAAAAAAAAAAAAAAAAGAAAGAAAGAAAGAAAGAAAAGAAAATGTAACCAATTTAAAAATGGGCAAAGGATTTAAGTAAACATTTCTCCAAAGACTACATACAGATAACTTATAGGTTTATGAAAAATTCTCAGGGTCATTAATCATCACAAAAATGCAGATGAAAATGACAATAAATATTACTTTATTAGGATGGTCCTTACAAAAACAAATAAATAACCAGTGTTTGTGAGAATGTGGAGAAATTGGAACACTGTTGGTGAGAAAATAAAATGATACAGATACTATGGAAAACAATATGGGCATTCCTCAAAAAATTTTAAAAACTACATATGATTCAGAACCCCCACTTCTGGGTATGTTTCTAAGGAAATTAAAAACAGGCTCTCCAAGAGATATTTGCACTTCCACATTCATTACAGTATCATTCAATATATCCAAGATATAGACACAGCCTAAATGTCTATGGAAAATGAATAAAGAATATTTAATATATTCATGTAATTGAATATCATTCAGTCTTTAAAAAAAGGAGATAATCCTGTCATATACCACAACACTGATAACCTTAAAGATATTAAGTGAAATAAGCTAGTCACAGAAGGACAAATACTGTGTGAGTCCATGTATATGAGGGAACTGTAGTAGTCAAACTCATAGAAGCAATAAGTAGATTGATGGTTGTCAGGGCTGGAGTTGGGGAGAAATGGGAAGTTGCTGTTCAATGGGTGCAACGTTTCAGTTATAGAAAATAAGAAAAGTGCTGGAAAGCTGCTATACAATACTGTGCATATAGTATTATACATTAAAAATTTTGGAAGAGAGTAGATCTTATATATTTTTTAAATCATGTACACAAAATAGGACAGAAGTTTTTAGATTGGAAGAAAGGCTTAATGTCCAAATCTGTTCTGTATATAAAATTTTCCAGGTAAATAAAAGGAAATACAGATACAGGTTGAGTGAAAACAAAGGAATAAAAAGATATGTTATATAAGAATTATCCAAGAACCATCAGGAATATCTAGAGTAATATCAGAAAAAACAGACTTTAAGACAAGCATAATTTCTAGAAGTTAAGAGGGATAATTCTTAATATAAAAGTGTCAGTTTCTCAGGAAAACAATTTTTTTAATTTCCTAGTTCTAATACTATAGACAGAAATACAGAAATAAATCATTGACAAAAATATAAGAAACAATAGAAAAATCCATAATTATCATGAGAGACTTTAACACATCTCAGAATGACTGATGAAACAAGTAGACAAAAAATGATGCAGAAAGTGTGAATAGCAGTTATGAAATGTGTCCTGATTATGTACTCTATGTATTTTAATAATACATAGAATGCCATACCAAATACTAGTGGAGTAGACTTTATTTTCAATCACACCTGGAATAGTTATAAAAATAAAATATATTCTGGATGTCCATGAAGTAAATCTCAATGCATTTTACAGGATTCAAACCGTAATAAAGTACGTTTAAGAATTGTCATAGAGGCACCTGGGTGGCTCAGTCAGTTGAGCACCCGACTCTTGATTTTGGCTAAGGTTGTGATCTCAGGGTCCTGAAATTGAGTCCCAGTCAGACTCTCTGTTGAGCAGAGAATCCGCTTGTGATTCTCTCCTTCTCCCTCTACCTCCCATTTGTATTCTCTCTCTAAAATAAATAAATAGGGATCCCTGGGTGGCGCATTAGTTTGGTGCCTGCCTTTGGCCCAGGGCGCGATCCTGGAGACCCGGGATCGAATCCCACGTCGGGCTCCCAGTGCATGGAGCCTGCTTCTCCCTCTGCCTCTGTCTCTGCCTCTCTCTCTCTGTCTCTGTCTCTCTCTCTCTCCCTGTGTGATTATCACAAATAAATAAAAATTTTAAAAAAATCCTAGTAACTTTTAAATAAATAAATAAATAAATCTTTAAAAAAATAATTATTATAAACTTAACCTAGAAATCAATATATAAAGATCAAAAGAAAAAAATATAGATGAAGAAAGCAGCCTCAAATACATAGTATATGTAAATAATCTGTAAGTCAAAGAAGATATCAGAAAACATTCTATTTACTGAATAATAATAAAAATATGACATAAAACTTGTGGGCTACATCTAAAGTATAAATGGAAATTTGTGGCTTTTAAATGAAATAGGAAGATAAAAAGAGAAAATTTATCTATAGAAAAGAAAATCTATCTATATTTATATAGATAAATGCAATAGAGACATGAGCAATGAATAACCTAATGTGAGAAAAGATTGGAACACTGAACACAAAGAAAGTAGAAAAAAGGAAATAAGAAAGATAAGATCATGAGTTAATAAAATAGAAAACAATTTTAAAATAAAGTGAAAGAAAAAGTCAAATGCTAGTTGTTTGAAGAATCTAATAAAAATCTAGTTCTCTAGAATATGATCCTTTCTTCTTCCATTTTCTGGTGGCTGCCAACACTCCTAGGCTTGTGGCTGCATCTTTCCAATCTCAGCCCCATGGTCCTTTCGTCTTCTCTTCTTTTCTGTCTCTAAATTTTTTTTCTCTCTCTCTCTGATGAGGAGACATGTGATTGTTTTTAGGACCCACTCTGCTCATCCAGGATAACCTCCACATCTCAATATTCTCACTTAATCACATCTGTAAAGACCCGTTTTTTTCATATAAACTCACATTCAGAGGTTCCAGGGATTCATGTATGATTATCTTTTGGAGACCTCTTTCAGTCTACTACAATAACTATAAACAATTGTATCTTAATTAATTTGAAATTCTAACCAAAAAAATGAATTATTTGAAAAAATGCAATCACCAAAACTAATACAAGGGATAGTAGAAAATATGACTCTTGTATTTATTAGAGATTAAATCTATTTTTAGAAACTTCCCACAAAGAAAATTTCTGGCCAAAACGGCCTTACCAGTGATTTCTTCCAAAGAAGTAACACTAGCTTTATGTAAACTTTTCCAAGAAAAAAAATAAAGAAGAAATCTTTATTTCTTCTTTTTCCAAGAAAAAACCTAAAGAAATCGAACTCAGTCCATTTCATGATGGCAGAATAACACTGATATCAAAACCTAGATACAAATATATGGAAAAAATATTAATCTCAATAAAATTTATGAATGCAGATGTAACAACCATAAGCAAAACATTTGCAAACTGAATCTCTCTAACCATATGAATAGATCACTTCAAGATTACATCTTTGATTAAAGTTATCCCCCCAAAAATCTATAGCAAACCTCATAATTTAATAGTAAAATAGTTTCAGCTTTTCATCAAGATGAGAAATGAAATCAGGATTCCCATTATTCCACTTCCATTCAACACTACTCTGGAAGCTCTGGCCTTTGCAACAAGGCAAGAAAAGAAAAAAAGAAAATGTGTAGCAAACATAAATAGTGAAATAAAACTAACATTTTCGCAGAAGATATGACAATACATATAGAAAGGCCAAGCAATCTACAGATAAACAATTAATATTCATAAATAAATTTATGAGTAAATGAGTCCACCATCCACCTGAAAAAACCAATCATATTTCTATTATATTAGCAATAAACAAACAAAATCATGTTTAATGGTACAATTTACAGGAATTAGAGGTAAATCTAATGTGGGATTGATGTGCATGATTGCAATATTGAAACTAATGAACATTATTTAGAATAATTAAGAAAGACCTAAATAAATGAAGATAAATATTCTATTTCTCTACTGTAATAGATTTTGTACCATTAATTATGTTAACAATAACAATTAGCAAGCATTGGGAACTTATGTTTTACTGTAGGATGACTCTGCTTCTTGACATGCTGCTTTACATGCATATTCTTACATAATTCTTCTTATCATTACCTCATGAATTAGGTGCTGTTTTAAACACAACTTAATAAATAAGTGAGATAAATGGATTACATTCATAAATTACATTAATGGTATAAATAGACTCTATTATTTAAAAATTTTTTTTAAAAAATGCTGAAAGACCTCCAGAGACATTAGGATATGATTTCAAGGACAGAGTGTGCAACTATGGTAGGAGCAATGTGTGATTTAAAACTCTGATCCAAGCCACCATCATCTCACTCCTAATAAAACATCTTTCCATTATAACCTGAAACCCCATAATTTATTTTCACTTTGGTGAGAAAAGTAAGACTGTTACACTGTAATTCAGATATTGGCACCCTTCTGCTGAAAACCTCCATTTTTTTTTAAAGATTTATTTATTTATTTATTTATTTATTTATTTATTTATTTATTTATGATAGACACAGAGAGAGGAAGAGAGAGAAAGGCAGAGACACAGGAGGAGGGAGAAGCAGGCTCCATGCCAGGAGCCTGACGTGGGACTTGATCCCGGGACTCCAGGATCGTGCCCTGGGCCAAAGGCAGGTGCTAAACTGCTGAGCCACCCAGGGATCCCCTAAAACCTCCATTGTTAACTTCATACTGTGTTTGAAATAAAAGAGAACGTCTTTATCATGGCCTACAAGATTCTACAGAATTGCCTTTATATCTAACTCCTACTTCCCTGTTCCATGGCACTCCAGCCATACTGACTTTCTTATTGTTCCTCCAACATGCCAGATAGAGTCCAGTCTCCTATTCTGTGTACTGGCTACACAGTCTACATGAAATATGTTTCCTACTGATATGATAGATCTCCTCCTCACTTTTTAATTTCTTCCACTGTCCTTTTCAAAAAAGTCTACCCTGATCTACTTAAAATTGAATCCTCCAACCCCAGAGTATTTCCCAACCGCCCTCTCCTGCGTCATTTCCATGGCACTATCACTTCCTAACAGTATTTGAGTATTTTGTTTAATATTTTTATTATCTATGTCTACCCAATGAAATTTCAACTCTTAGAAGAAACAAGGTTCTGTCTAATGTATTGACTGCTATATCCCCTACTCCTAGAAGGGTGCTTTATTTCATAGTAAATTCATAGTCAGTGAATATTAGGGGGAGGAATGCATTAGCCGAAAGTCCTGATACATAGGAAATAAATCTGAGTTTGGGACTGATTGTTCAAATTACAGGAAATTCAAAAGTTCCTGCACACTTATATAATGTATTGTAAAACATGTGAAACTGGATGACATTGTATTATATCACTATGCTTGTTGTCTGGATCCATAGCTATCTGCTCATTTTCCTGTTAGACAAATTCTTCTAAATACTATATTCAGACCACTTTTCTGAACACAAAACTAAATATTTAATGAAGCATTATTACCCTCAGGATTTTCAATAATTTTAGTAAGGTCCACACTAACTGTACAAATCCATACCAAACCTGAAATCAAATGAAATCATTGAGCTAACATTATTCACTTTAGATAGTTTCAGTTATCTTTAAACAAAGCAATAGAAGTGTATTTAGCGTAGGGTAGTCTTTTTTAATGTAATGGGCTCTTTTTATCCCTAGATATTGCATGCCATGTCCATCAGTGTCAGACAGAAATAACCTGACCTTGAAATGTTTGGTCCAGGTGCCATAGATGAACTGAATCAGATCAATCAAAGAGCTGATTGGATCATTGTGTGACAATCAGTTTTCAAGATGACCCAAGAAAAGGCATCATGGAACAGTGAATTCTCTGACTACATAAAATATAACTATAGATTTCCTTTTTAAAAAATCTTGATGACCTATATATAAAATCACTATTCTATGATAAAGTGGTCTGGAGCAATGCAGATGATATCCATATTTTTAATTCTGCTAAACTTGGGATCTTTAAAAATAGATGCACAAATAAATAGCAATAACAAATAGAATCCATATGTTGTTGAAACTACAGATGCAGAGAAAACTTGCAGAAAACATTTCTTATGCTTTACATTTTCTTTTAAGCCCAAATTACTTTTCTAAATTATAATATATAACAATTTGAACATTGTGATATATTAGCAGCATAAACTGAAACCGATTCAAGCACTCAGGTAAACTTTTTGTGAAAATTTGCGTCTTACTTGTATATTTTTTAAAACCATGCGACAGTCAATAAAAGTAATTACTCTAAGATTAGTATAACCTTTCTATCAAATTAAAATCATGTTATATAAAATTGAGGACTATTTTTCTTGTATTATTGTAAAATCTCATCATACTTAAGCCATATACATCTCTAGAGACCTGACAAAAGAGTTTTTAGACTGAGAAATCTTCCAGATATTTTCTATTGGTTTAATTCTGGCACACCATCTTTCCTTTTGGCATATCTAAGGAAAACAAAGTCTTCCTATATTAGTGTTCATTAAACATCTTTCCCTTAAGTGGATCTAGCCTTATGCCACATTTGGTTAAATGGTTTTACTATGCATTCAGTTTCTCAAGATATGTTTTGAGTTCTAATATTGGCTAGGTTTTGCTCTGGGCACTAAATATTCAGTGGTAAACAAGATAGCCTACATTATTTTTAAGGAAACAAATGTTTAAAAAAAGAAAAATATATACTTACAGATTATAGTGTGTTGAAGAAAGTACATATGATGATTTGCAGAAATAACTGAGAACTAACTTGAATAGGATAAGGGAAGGCTTTTCTCATATCCTGAATCACTCCTGAAGTCTAAATTCACATTACCTGATGGGAGTAGGCATTTCAATGAAGTTAGAACCTTAACTCCTAAACTGCCATTCTGCTATTTACTTTCAAAAACAATTTCTTGCCTTCTTTAGGATGAACTATCATAGTGAATCATAAAATTCCAGAATGGTAAAGCTGGAAGTTACCTTCAAGTTCATATAATGTCTAGTTCTATCTCATTTTAAAGATGGAGTACCTGATGGATGGACTGACAAAGAGGTAAAGAGTTTTATAAAAACTTACCAATGGTAGTTGGAAGTGGAGCCATGACAAACACTGGGGTCTCCTGACTCTCAGTTGAATGTTTATTCTAGCATAGCCCTCTCAAAGGATCTGGATGTTGAGGGTAGCATTCCATTGAAAGGAAAGCCTGACACATCCTGTCCAGATAAATAGTAGGCTCAGAATCACTATATGAAACCTATAGCCATTATAATATCACATTTCTTTTACAAAGTACCTTTTCTCCAATGAACTCAAATACTTCCAGAGAAGTTATCACATTTATATTTAAAGCATTCTCATGAGATAAGCAAAAGTCTGTTATTTCTGAAGTTTAGGTTTAGGAGCTGCCTGGGATTGAGAAATAAGCCCCATGGTGTCTACTAAAATCAAGTCAGTATATTCATTGAGGATAAAGGCAGAAATCAAATGATGAATGTAAGCAGTCATGGTGATATCTACATGACATTTTAAATCACTTGTGCTGAGCTCACTATTGCAATATTCATCCATTGAAACATATATTCAGTCCTATCTGTAAGCCAGCTAAATATTGGACCTCATTTTCTTTAGCATAATTAAATAGACAGACAGACAGACAAATGACAATTTCCTGTAGGAGCCGTCCATGGGGATATAAGGGAACATTGTACCAACTGACAAGGGATTGAGAAACAATTACAAATCTTGAAAAAAAATGGCTCCTATCAGCCACAAAGTATGCAGATCAATTATTAGCTGTGGTAGTTGTTTATAGCTGATAAGTTGTATTCTAATTTGACAGTGCCCATGCAGTATTTATGCATTATCAACTGTATAATACTTTTTTACATCTTCCCTGATTAAAGAATGAGGGTCAAGTTGTGTTTGGACATGCAATCCCACCTACTTTTTATGATTTGGTTATACTGTGTTCAAACTATCTATATGTATATTTATAAATATATGATGTGTATATATTTATATGACTAGAAATTAGTCTAACTAAAATTTTAAGTAAGTAAAATTGCTACTAAGTAATCTTGAAGTTTAACTATTGGAATATGAAATAGACAGGAAGAAGACTGGAACATTAGGGACTGGAGATGATTTTTTGAGAAAGGTCATTGGAGAGGGAGAGATATTTGTGATAATGTTTGGTTTGTTAAAGGTTCATAAGCAAAGGCATCCTTCTGTTAATGCTCCTGCAACTGATTCTTGGTGTCCATTATCTGCCAAAAACAGTGAAATCTGGCATGCTTTCTTTGAACTTGCCAGGGATTCTGTTTGAAGGGGATTATTTGAGTTTGACAACTGGGAGCAGCCCTGCCTCTCTACAGGAGGGTAGAGGGGCTGTTTATTTGGCCAGCTGAGAGGAATGTGCACAGAAGCAGACCTGCTGGTGTCACTGGATCCCAAGGCCCTCAGTAGGATACAGAATAGCAGCTGTTTGCTACAGTGAACAGATCAGAGGATTTTCATTTAATAAATTGGTTCTCCACTTTTATTAATATTTCTAATGGAGCTAGGCCTCACCATGTCCTGCTATGACTCTTTGCCTACATTGTAGGGGTAGTCAAACTGGTATTTTGAGTCGTTGATGAAAAGCCTTGGGAACATCTCACAAATATTAGCAGGCCCAGGTTTTTTAGGGGCAAAAGGAAAAGGAGGAAGGCACCCTGAGTAACTGCTCTGAACCCAGAGAATTGTAATATATGCTGTAGTTTTTCCAAGCCCTCCTTGTTATTGTTGTTACTATTAAATAGGATTCTAGAATCTAAGGCTACATGTCCCAAAAGGTTATGAATTGCAGTTGAAATGGGAAATTGCATTAGAAATGTATTGCTTTGTACTTAGAAGAAATACACTGTCAAAAATTCCATTCATGTGTTCTTTTTTAAAAAAAACTTTTTGTTGTTGTTGTTGAAGAATAAAGGCATCTAGAAGAGTGCAAAAAAAAAAAATTCACAGCTAAAGGAATTCTCACAAAGTGAATAACTCCTGTAACCACCATCCTGGTTAAGATATATAACATTGCCCCTGCCCTGAAAACCTTTCTTTCGTGCTCTTTCAGTTATAACTCTTGCCATCTTCCCTGAAAGTCTAGTTTATTAACTTCTGACAGAAATGTTAGTTATGCTTCATTTTGAACTTTATATATAAACTTTAATAAGTGTGTGCATTCTTTTCTACTTGGCTTCTTTTTTAATGTTATGTTTGTGGGATTCCATATTGTTGCAAGCAGCTCTGGTTTGTTCCTCTGTTTTGTTGAACAGGAATCCATTGTAGGGCTATTACTGTGATTTGTTTCTTCCGTTATATTGCTGATGAAGGCTTAAACTGCTCTACATACCAAAACATGCAACGCATGATATGTCATTGATACTAACTTTTGCCAGTATAATGAATGAGTCAGTTCTCTCGTTGTGGTTTCTTCGGATTCACAATGAAATTTAGTGCCTCTTCATTTGTTTATTGGCCACTTGGCTATCCTTTTTTAATTTTCTGTTCAAATATCTTGCATTTTTTCTTTAGATTGTCTGTCTTTTTCTTAATGATTCCTGGAAGATCTGTATATTCTTTGCTATATGTGTTAAAAGTATCTTCTCTGAGCCTATGGCTTTCAACTCTTCTTTCAGTGAACAGCAATTTATATTACATCTAACTTATTTTAAATTTTTATATATATGAGTATTTCTATGTATCTTTGATGTATGTGTGTAATTTTTATGTATTTTGCCTCTATGACATTTCTCTTCAACTCTAAGGAAATAAAATTATCCTCATGTATTATTTCCTTGATTTATTTTGTCTTTAGTTATGACATGAAATTCTTCTGGAAATGATTGTTTTATAATGTGAGGTAGGGCTCAAAATTCATTTATTTTGAAGACCTTTCTTTCTCCATTAATATGCTGCACAGTTTTGTCATAAATATCTATATATGCATGGGTCTTTTATTGGCATCTATTATGTTCCATTGGTCAATTTCCTATCCATGAACCAATGTCTATTTTAGTTAACATAGTATTAAAAGAACCCTTGCTCCCTGATAAGGTCCTCCCACATCACTATTCTTCTTTAGGAATATTTTAGCTGTTCTTAGATCATTGCATTTCCATCTAAATTGTAAAGTCAACTTGTAAACTTCCACAATACAAATATTGATGTTTTGTGGGATTGCATTAAATTCATAAAACAACTTGTGGTCTCTGGGTGGCTCAGTTGATTGAGCATCCAACTTTTAATTTTGGCTCAAGTCATGATCTCAGGTTATGGAATCAAGCCCCACATTGGGCTCCATGCTCAGAATGGAGTCTTTTGAGTCTCTCCCTCTGATCCTCCCTCAAATAAGTAAATAAATCTTGATTGATTGATTGATTGATTGATCAACTTGGGGAAAGTTGACATCTTTACAATATTGAATTTCCTAGTTCATAAGCATGGTGTAACCCTTCCATTTATTTAAGTATATAATTTCACTTTAAGTATCTCATACTTTATGTATAGTGGTCCTATACATTTTTATGGGATTTATAATTAGCATTTAAAATTGTTTTCCATAGTTTCTTTAACATTTAATTTCTTATTTATTAGAAATAGAATTTATTTTTGTATATTTATGTTAGATCCAACAGTCTTGCTAAATTTATTTATTGATATTTTATCTTTGTATATACAAAATTACATCATATTCTTTTGTATAACTTTCTTATATTTTTCTACTTCCTTAGCATCATTAATTTCCAACCTTTTATTCTTTTCTAACAAGCTCGCTTAAGATATAAGATTTTCTCTAAGAATGATTTTAGCTGCATCTGACAACTTTTCATATATTATAATTTTTTGGTTATCTATTTTTTGTTTTTTATTATCAAAGTATAATTAACATACAGTGTTATATTAGTTCCAGGTTTACAATATAATAATTCAACATTCCTATACATTGCTCAGTGCTCATCACAGTGAGTGTACTCGTAGTCTTCTCTATTTCACCTCTCTTTTTTTTCCTCTGGTAACTACTGGTTTGTTCTCTATATTTATGGGTCTTTCTTTGGTTTGTCTTTTTTGTTGCTGTTGTTTCTTCATTTGTTTTGTTTCTTAACTTCCTTATACAGGGAAAGCATCCTGCAGTTCTTTGTGACTACAGCTTCAACACATGGACTGAGGGTATTACATCTGTTCTGACTGCTAACATGACCCAACCATAAGCCCACAGTGGCTCCAGATAGACCCCTTAACAACACAGGAACCAAACCCTTACCAATGTGCACACAACAGACAAAATGGGCTGTTGCAGTCTACTGCATTGAAGACAAAGGGGGCTCAATGCACAACTGTACATGCAGCCCACATTGGAGATACCTTTGTAAAGCCTGGTTCTGGTAAACAGGGACATTATGCTACAAGGCACATGGGACCTCTACATTCAATATCAAGAGATGTTCCTGGATTTCTTAATAAATACATAGAAAAAAACCACAGGGAGTTAC